>NC_140931.1:68628683-71116183 GCF_014529385.1 Adiantum capillus-veneris
TTTCTTCTATGTGCGTCGCTAATAGCGACTGGTTTCACAGCGACGCGCATAGCGACGGGCATAGCGACGATATCTGCGTCGATAACACGTTTTTTTGTTGTAGTGCATGTACAGCCATGGATGCCTGTGAAACTGACTATGTATGCTGTGACTTTTGGTCTATGTAATGTTCTCGATGAAGCAATTGACTTTTTTTTACAATCATTGAGAGTTTGGTTCCTATTCTTTGTCTCAAATGCTAGAAACTATTCTTGCTTTGATAAGGTTTCCTTGTGTAGAGTCACCATTCCATGGGAGATTATAAGGAAAACAATATGGGAAGACTAAGTTAGTGTATCTGATGGACAGCTGAGAGAAAAATGCTATCAGTTTATGATTAGGCTATAAAAGTATCTAATGGATAGGAGGAGGAGAGATGATGTAATTGATGTAATATATGAGATAATATAATATAAGAACAGTTCCCCAAGAGAGAGAGAGAGAGAGAGAGAGAGAGAGAGAGAAAGAGAGTGAATGATGTTTCGTAAAAGGATGTGTGTGTGTTAGTGTGGTAAGATGGGATAAGGTCCATGGCTCTATTGACCGACGTGAGATTTTTGGAGAAATGGCTGAATGATAACATGACCTAGCCAACTTACCCCATTTCAAGTAAATCACTAATTTACCCATTGTATACAGGTCTCCTTGATTTCCAAGGTATCAAGGAGTTTCTTTTGAGTTTGACAAAGGATGCAAGCTTTGTTCTTATCAGAGAAATGAATAGATGGCGTGAACAATATTTTTCCTAATGAGGTAGCACTAAAGCATCATTAGACTCCCACTTATATCTAAGTTATTTTCTTTTTGTTGGTGAAGAATAGACTTCACATGCTCACACTACGGACACAAGGAAGAATACATATATATTAGAGTAGCAAACAATCAGTGGAATGCAAAAGGGTATTGATAAATACTAGGATAGTTTTAGCAAGGAGAGAAAAAGGAGTTAAACAAAATATGATATACTAGTAGATTAGACTAAGAAGCATGTATGATTTGTTCTAGGGTTCTTGAGCAAAGACTACTCATGAACATAGTTCGGTATATCCCCATGTATCCAAACATGTTGCTCCAAGACCTCTTTAATTGTCCTTTGTCCAATATCCATCTTGAAATCAATTACATGGCCCTTTCAAGGTGCCTTGTACATGAGTATGTAGGCGGACCTCCTTTGATAGTGGCTATATGAATACCCAACCTCCCTTACTAGTCTAAATCTTTTTCCATATTTTCACTACGTCTATACTATTACATATAAGAATGCAAAAGAAAGAAGTGTTTTGTCTTCTTGGTGTTGGATAAATAAATAAATCTTGAGAAGCACTCTTTAGCCTTTTATCTACTAGGTGTAGACATATATTTTCTAGAAATGAAGGTGAAGGTGACAAGTTTAAAAGTTGTAGGAGAATATGGAGAAGGAGATTAAATATAGAGGATGCAAGGTGAGGGAATTATATCCATGTCAGAGAGGATGGACATGGTGGAGACAGGTTGTGATGTAAGACATACTAAAAGGGGGATTCCTTACTCCACTACCTTTTTGCGGTGCAAGAGCACTCGCATTAACCCAGCACTTCTCCTCTATAAAAGACCACGGCACACAAGGGGGGAGAGAGAGAGAGAGAGACAGAGAGAGAGAGAGAGAGAGAAGGATGTGTGTGTGTGAGTGTGGTATTAAATGGGATGGAGTGATCAAATTTGGTTGAAAGGTGTTAGTGGGAGACAAAACAAGAAAAATTATGTCTGGGTTGCGGTAATTGGAGGTGAGCGGTAATCCGGCACACAACAAGGAAAGGAGGAATTGTGGCCACATGCTCTATAAAAGAGAGAGAGAGAGAGAGAGAGAGAGAGAGAGAGAGACAGCGAGTTAAGAAGAGGTGCTTCAAAAAGTGTGGGAGTGGTGGGTTAAGTAGCATGCAACGGTTTCCTGTTGACGAGGGAGGAAAAGATAAAGAGGGAGAGGCTGCACAGTTGGGAGTGGACGAGAAAAGAGGGTCTACATAGCGGGTGGTCGAAGGTAGGGAGTGAGAGTTGGGGGATTGCTATCCACACAAGACGGTGGTTAGTGGTCTACGCATGAGCTCCTAAGATTGCATGGTTATCATTATTTTGTTGGCGTTACTGAAGCATTGGAGCGGGTTCTGGTTAATGCCCTTTGCATGCCATGGTAATGGTGGGCGGCGCTGCAGTTGGAGCAGTAGCTTACAATAGACGATATCAACTAAACATGAGCGATGTATAGTTGTGATACCAACATGGCCGCCGCCCGCATGCTGGGGTGGATAATATAGCGCTACCCATTGGAGCGGGTTCTGGTTAATACCCATGGTAATGGTGGGCGGCGCTGCAGTTGGAGCAGTAGCTTACAATAGACGATATCAAGTAAACATGAGCGAAGTATAGTTGTGACACCAACATGGCCGCCGCCCGCATGCTGGGGTGGATAATATAGCGCTACCCATGGCCCGCCATGCAAGTGTGTAGGTACCATAGGTTTCTTGATGGGCGCGCTGCTTGGTGGCGGCAATAGCACCTACGATAGTGTTAGCATGTACATGTCCGCTTGTAGGAGTCGTACTGCTCTTATCAATCACGTGGAAGCTTGGCATTGATGCACCTTTTCTCTGTCGGATCACACCAGATGACATTGTTTTGTGCTATACTATGCATGTGTTAGTAGCTTTCCGCATGAGCTAACGGCTCCATCTAGGCTAGGTGTTGTTGGCTCCATTCATTTCACCCTGGAAATACCTACACATGCCGTCCACTAGAGCTCCACCCCCTATACCATTCCAACATGATCTGCAATTTGTGGATTTTGCCATGTGTATGCATTATATATATATATATATATGTATGTAACATATCTCTAGTTACTTTTGGGGTCCTACGATATCTCTTTGGAGTTTTGATCCCTACCGACCATACTAAAACTTCTCTATCCTACTCTCCAAAAGTTCTACGGATGGTGAGAAGAAGAGACAAAACAACAACCAAACAAAACTGTTGATTCTTCTTCTTCTTCTTTGTCTACTATATAGATCCTATGGTGATACCTATCGCGCTTATTAGTATATCTATACGTTGATATAGGTGGTGCATGAGATGGGGGCGCTGTAAGGAAAGGTAGGAGAGCCATGTTGAGGTGGAGTTTTAGCCAGGCCAAGCAAGAGGCCAGTTGTTGCGAGGATGCAAAGCAAGGAAGCGGCCAAGAGGGTGTAGGCCATGATGAGGAGGGAATTTGCAGGCAAAGGAGGAGCCGTGAGAACGAGAGAGAGAGAGTATTTCCCTCATTGCAAAATCAAAGAGAGACAGAGCGTGATTCTTTGCAAGATACCGCGAGTGAGATAAGGGGCGAGAGACCCTGTATTGTGAATTGAATGTGTGTGTGTGTGTGTGTGTGTGTGTGTGTGTGTGTGAGAGAGAGAGAGAGAGAGAGAGAGAGAGATGTTTTCTTTTGTTTTAAAGCCTTTGGATTCATTAAACCCCAGTAGGGGGTGCATCCCATAGTCGGGGTGAGAAGAAGAAAGAGAGCGAGATTCTCTCTGTCTAGGATGGAGAGCCGCCTTTATAGCAAGAGAGAGAGAGAGAGAGAGAGAGAGAGAGAGAGAGAGAGAGAGAGAGAAGTTCGTAAGTCAATTTCCTCTCTCTAAAGCTAGAAGAGAAATCTTTTAAGCCATTGTTGATAGACAGAGATAGAGAGAGGAGACTTTGTTGTGTGTGTGTGTGAGAGAGAGAGAGAGAGCGAGTATTTGGAGCTACTAATCAGTTACAGACTGCAATGCCCTATAGGGTGTAAGATAGACTGCAATGCCCTATAGGGTGTAAGATAAATTGAAGTGCTACCCTATAGGGTGTAAGGCGTGAGATGCTATCATTCGAACTTGGAGCCTACGAAGCTGCCTCGACAAAATTTCTTGAAGACAAAAGATAAGTCTTCTTGCGTTAGCTGTAAAAACGAATTCCAATATTCATAATTACATATTAATTCACAATGTCTCGTGCTCTTCTCCCCTTTCTCTCTCTTTTGAAATAAAGACAACGTTCAATCCATATCTCTTTTTTTTTTTTAATGAATGATGAAGTGATCGTCTTTGTGGATATTCGTTGATGAGATCTGACACTAAGATTAAATTGCACATTCCTTGGTAGCAGATTTAATTAGTAGTTTACTTTCCGGTCGTAGTTCCTTGTTGGTGGGCTTGGGTTGGGGGTTTGAGTATTATCTTTGCTTGGTTTTTCTTGTTTTTCGGTGTTGGAAGATACCAGCCTATACGCCATTTATGCAAAGCAAGTGACAATACAACCAAAAGATACATAGCTTGCATGTCGATTGCGACGAGACTTTGAGCATTAGCCGAAGTTACCCCTCTTTTTGTATTGCACACCCTTATCTTTGTAATGAGATGACTTTGCAATGAAAATATGATTCAAAGTTGTGTCTACCGTGTCTATTATCCATGTGTTTTGAGTTTATTGTTTCTGAATATGAAGAGTCAAATATAAATCAAACATGAACTTTTTGGGTATCCTATGTGGAAGAGAAGCCTACCAGGTGCAAAAAAAAGGGTGGCCACAAGGGCGTGCAAATGGCCCATCAGTTTTGGATAGCCAATTTGCGCGCCCTTGTGGCCAGCCGTTTTTTTGCAATTTCAAGCTTTGTTTACCCCATAGGATATCAAAAAAGTGAACATATTGTGAAACCAAGTGTCTATGCAATTAAATGAGATTTTTCGAATGTCCAATGTAATTGGTCATTTTGGTGCAGGGATGTACTAGATAGAGGTGAATCACGTGATAGTGTGCTTGAAAACTTAAATTCAGAGCTGATCTCACCTTTTATAGTGTCCTTGAGTGCAAACATATGCTCCATATGCCAAAAAAATGGTGGACACAAGGGCGTGCAAATTGGCCATCCAAAACCGATGGATGGGCCATTTGTGCGTCCTTGCGGCCACCCTTTTTTTGGCACCTCGTAGGCTTCCCCGCAGGATACTTAAAACACATAGATTACCTGAAATCAATTGGTTTTGCAGCATTACTTTAGAGAAACCACTTCTTTTCACTCAGATGTGTTTTATACTTTCCCTAGAATTAAGGTAAGTTGAAAGAAGTATTATGTACATCCAACTTTCACCATGTTGCTACTTCAAGCAAAAAAGACACAGCTTATTGAAACATATCACCAATTACAATAATTTCAAGATTGACAGATCACATTTAGAAGAATGTACAAGATAGAGAGACAATTCGGAATATTTTTTATTACTTCCAAAAAGTTGATTTTACATCATGTATCTAAGGAGTTCATAATTTTGTCGACCATTTCCTGGCACCTCTCTTGCACGTAAGGCAACTCCCCAGTCAAGAGGGACTACCCTATGGCCTTGGGGTCAGTTGAGCCAACGGAAGCATGTATCCCTATTTCGGCAAGCACTTTACCATGGAAGCCAATGTCGAATGCTGTGCATACAAGGGACCTATGCACTAGGAACACAAGATGCACAGTTTGAGCAATGGTGCTCAAACACAAAACCTTGCTCAAAGATTTCAACAACCAAGTCATAAAATGGGCTTGGGGAGTAAATTCATTATGGAAAATGGCCATATCGCCAGGGGGGAGTTGTCCTAGGTAATGCGCAATGGAAGACTAAGGTTCAAAGCGCGTCCGCTTGCCACCCGCTTGCCACGACATCCTGTCATAAACCATTGAAGGTTGAGAAAAAATACAATGAAGGATAAGAAAATAACATGAAAATTAGGATAGAGTTTACCTCCTACTCCTTGTTTTCCTCCTCCTTGTTTCCCTTTCCATCCAAGTCAATGCTCCCATGCACCGCAGCTACAAGCTTTGGATCATAAGATGGGGGGTTGCATAGTGGCATAGGCATCCTAGTGGCCTCAACCTTGGCTTGCGTGGCTTAGAATTCTTCCTCAATCCCATGCAACTACTCTGCTGCCAGGACCTCTTCACACACAACTGCAATAGTGTCAACAACAAAGTCCCCAAGTGGCAAGAGCTTGCTTTTTAGGGCATCTGGTGTATTGTCTACGGGACATTTGGTGTTGTTTCATAGCACGCTCAAGCATTCATCCATGCGCAGACCAAATGCTTTCTCTAAATCATGCATAAATACATACTCATCCCCATCCACTACCACTCAAGAGAAGCATCTGATTTCTACCTTTGATATAGCCACATCCGTTAATGGTAGTGGCACTGGAGTATCACTAGGGCTATATACAATGATGGATTTCTCAACCACCTCCTCGATCCCCCTCGGGTACTCGAGCCGAAGTGTCTTTCCTTCCACTGCAAGGTTCATGGGGATAACCTCCTGCTCCTTGGTGTCCTTGATAAAGGACCCAACCTGAAGGTGTGGTAAGCACAACTCCTCCAAATCAGGTTCCTCACTCACCAAGAAGATGAATGTTGCTAGCCAAGAAAGGTACTCCACCCCCAACTTGCGCTTCTTGAGCGTTGACACCCCTGAGGCTTGCTCGTCCAAGAAATGGCATGTGTCGGCGGCACTTTCTTGGAATCGTCGCAACCGCTTGGAGAATGGGGGATCACCTTTTTTTATGTAGCACAAAAGATTGCAAGGCACCCAGATCCATGCATGTGGGGAGATAGATACGGAATATTTTATGATGTGCTCGTCCATGAACACAAAAATCTCAGCAAATGCATCCATGTGAAGGGCAATTGTGGCGTCAAGGTCAGGGAGACGAGTAAAGAAGGTGTGGAGGTCCAACTTCCCTTTGTATTTTGTGTCCTCGAGGAGGAGGATGAAGCATGACAAAGGGGTGGATGTGGGTGCAAATGCTGAGGTTGTGGAAGTGTTCATGTCTAGCCTAGGGTGTAGATAGAGAGTGGAGGATCTCAAGAATTGCAAAAGTGAAAAAAGTGAATGAATCATGCGGCGTCCCTTTTATAATGGTCCCTTTTCTAAGTACATTTATTTATTAAAAAAAGAGGCACTTTCACCAAAAAATGATCTCTCATCTCAATGCAAAAAACTATAATCAAAGACATGATTTGCCGAATCAAATCATGTTGATTACATCAGGTATCGTTTCCAAAATTGCAAGAGTTCCAAAGTTATAAGAGTGATAGAATAGTTCCATCCATCCCCAGTCCTCCTCGACCTTGAATTTGTCTTCCATTCTCTTCCCAATCTGCGGACATTCATTACAATAAGCATCCAATGATCGACAAACTATGATGTATTGAAAATGTGGTGGAAGGATTCTCACCTTGTGATATTGTAAACAAAATTGTACTTGTTGAAGGGCCACAAAACCCATAATGCTTATTCACTTGGACTGCCTCCAAAGCATCGTTGGGCATCCTCACTGCAATGTCAAAGCTTGCAATAGCACCGTCTACACTCTGTAAGGGAGTCCACACTCCAAGCTTTCACATCCAATGATCATAGTGAAATCGTATGTACAAAGACATGCGGGATTTCAAATAGCGCATTCCAATACCTGAAGCTCCAACCTTACAACGGTACCAGTCCCCATTGTGCATGCCCTCCACAAAACCCCAATCCTCTTCTAAAAGCCTTCCTAATTCCTCATAATGCACATCTTTACATACAAGCATTGTGGTAGTCTCTACAAATCCAAACTCTTTAAAAATGTGCACAAAACAGTGAATAGGCAAACAACAACTCAAGCCCACACACCTAGAATCTTTAGAGTATTTCAAAGAGTTTTGGACATCTATTATCATCTTTTTCTTGAAAGATGCTACCGACCACAAATCTGGACCCCCACTCCATACTTAATAAGGAGGTTGCTTTGATGCATGGGTTCAAGCGTTCCAAACTCTTGTGTAGAAGTAGGCACAATATAGGAGTGAGAATAGAAGAAAATCCTTCTTTGAACTAGATTGGTTGGGCAAAGAAGTGCGAAGATTGTTGCTCCAATATCCGCATGTATAACATTGAATGTACCGGAGAGACTATGTAGTGATTGCCCCTCCACCAACGTCATTGTGATTTCACACCTAACTTTGTATTCTCAAAACATGTACTTACAATGTGTTGGAAATCAAGATGGTTGTTGCAATTGCATGCTTGACATTGAGAAAACATGTTGCACAATGGCTATGGTCCTCTTGTCTTTGTGGTTCTTGAAGCCAAGGATCTTTCCTTTCCAATGATGATCCAAGTTTGCACGATTTCGCACATGATGAGGGCCAATAGCAGATGGTTGCATGTATACCCAAGCACCTTTGGTGAACTCTTGTGGCACCCCACTCATCATCTATACCTCTTGTGTTGTGGCATGCAAGGGCTATGACCTCATCCTTTGGCCGCCTTTGCAAAGTAGAGCTGGCCATGGTTGAACAAAGAAAATTAGGAGGACGATCAGGACCTTGCTTACTGCTACAATGTAGGTGGGATAAAGTGATAGGAGAAGGTGGTTAACCCTTGCTTGGTGTGGCAATGGGAGGAGAAGGTGGATAACCCTTGCTTGGTGTGGCAATGGAACGTGGTAGGGGAGGAGAGAGGAGCTTCCGCGCTGCAACAATGGAGATGGTGTAGAGAGAGAGTGTTGGAGTAGAGGATAAGTGTGATAGTTTCAATCAAGGAGGGGTTGGAAAAGGCGTTCTAGAGAGCGAAAATCACTTTTTGCCTAAGCACTACTTTTGGGGGGGGTTTGGATAAACAAAGATTTTTCAAAAATTTGAATTTTAGGGTTTTTGTGTGCACATTTTGACTTTTTGAGGTCAAAAAATGCTTTTGTGACCACAAAAAAGATTAAGGGGGGTTTTAAGAAGATAAGATTTGAGTTTTGACAAATTTTAAAAATTTAAAAATTTTGGGATTTTTTCATAACCGGATCAAAAAGGAGGAAAGTTGGAGGCTCCATATGCCCCCCCCCCCCCCCCCCCCCCCCCCCCGCTCCTTCTCTCACTAGGTAAGTGCCCATTAAGAAGTGTAAGACTACTTTGTCCCCCTACATTTTTGAGGGTATAGAGTGTGTCCACCACCCTCTTCTCATTGACTGGCCTCTAATTAACCTTAATCCCAAAGCGCCCCTAGAGGGTTCATATTTTTCCTAATGATTAGGATGGTCTAGAATCCATTGGGGATTCAAAGAGGCTTTGATGCAAGTTAGACGTCTAACATAACCATTGGGGGGCCCACCATAGTAAAAGTGGAATCCTCTATAGTGCAACATTTTCCTAGCTCTAGAATAAATGTTATGTTATTGAACAATACAAATATTCAATTCACAAGGTAGCAACCATTTATTGAATGAGTACAATCTTGTGGGGTCATTCAACCCCTTTACAATAAAAGTATAAACCTTCATTAAGGGATTTTTGCACTATTTGGATGGCCCCATCATCACTATCAAACTCATGCATATGAACCTCCAATTGAATCCCCTAAGAATTGGCCTTATCAATAGACTTTTTTTCTTTTTGCTAGAATCATGTTGTTCAACTATGTTCTCAGTAGCCACCAAAGTTTCAGGGGAGGGCATGTCTTCCATAAGGGCCTCATAAAAGTTAAGGGATGAGTACCTAGAGGAGAACCCTTTGGATTTAAAGGTTTTCTTTGAAGAGGTGAATCCCTTCGACTCCACTACTCTCTTGACTTTATCAACATCTTTAAGGTTATAGAATGAGCAAGCTCCTGGTTCCCCTCTGTATTGGTCTAGAAAAGAGGCCTTGGATTGGAGGGAGCTCAAGAATGGAGGGATGTAGCATAGTTAGGGGTGACCGGGGATATTTTAGAAGGGGTTATTTCCTCTTTTTCTATCTCTCCTTTATATATGAATTTACCATAGATCTTCTCTCTGGTACCATGGTTCTTCTCCCAGGTAAGATGGGATAAGGTTCGTGGCTCTATTGACCGACTTGGAGAAATGCTTGGAATGAAAGAATGATATAGCCATCTTACCCATTTCAGGTAAGTCACTAATTTACCCATTGTATACAGGTCAAAATTCCCAAGGTGTCAAGGAGTTTCTTTACAGTTTGACAATGGATGCAAGCTTTGTTCTTATTAGAGAAATGAATAGATGGCGAGAACAATATTTTTCCTAATGAGGTAGCACTAAAGAATCATTAGACCCCCACTTATATCACACCTAGTCTCTTTTTGTTGGTGGACTATGGTGTAGAAAATTTTCAATACACATATGAGCGATAGACTTCACATGTTCACACTACCCACACAAGGAAGAATACATAGCTATTAGAGTAGAAAACAATCATTGGTATGCAAAGGGTGTTGCTAAATACTAAGATAGTTTTAGCAAGGAGAGAAAAAGCAGTTACAAGAAACTCATTGGGGGATAAGAGCTTGTTTTCGAGCTTTGCTTTTAAAACTCCGCTTGCTAGGTTTTCGGGTAAGGTTGCACTATCAATGCACAAAAAAGGTCTCAAACAAATTTAGCATATGGTCGATTCTAACCTCGACATGAAACTCTTTTCTGTTGCCAAACGACAATATAGACTAGGGTTTGGCTTCATGATACCTTGGCATCAACTTTGTGCTCAGATTCATGGCTTGCCTCTTAGAGATGCTCTCAATCTAGAAGAACGACATCGGGATTGGAACATTCCTAATCAGTCAGTTAGTTGGTGGACCACTAACACCTCTGCCTTTTATGCTCTATTGCTACCCAAACTATATATTTTTGTGAGATGTAACTCACAATGGTCCCTTCATCATATGCATATTGGTGGCAAAAAACTCTTCTAGATGTACCGCTGATTCCTAACCAGTTCAATTTCAAGCTTTTGTTGTGGAGAGCTCTCACAGATGTATTGGCCACTGCCATGAATCTAAAGAAAAAGGGTATTAACTCTGGCAAATGCATCATATGCTCTTGTCCTAAAACTACTAGACACGTATTCTGGTCATGCAAGCCTGTTATGGAATGGTGGAAGTGGGCAAAATGGATGTGGTATGATGCTTGACGGACCTCCATATCTAGGTATCAAATGGTTTTTTTCAAGCTCCAAATCCTAGGATATTTCTATTATCATTTCTATCATAAACATTGACACATAACAACCTGTCATAACCAGTTCAATGCTAAATACAAAAAATCTACAAGATTTATGATCATTGAGCCATTGAGAACTCCAACCATATGTGATACAGGTCATAGTTCCAAAGTAGCCATCACTTCCACCAAAATAAAAACAGGTTTACCCATGATAATGCATAATATCACTTGCTCTTTTATGCAGTTTATGTTCTTGATCAAAACAAACATCAACATTGGCTTGTTTACGCCAATAGGAAAATGTAAAATACCGATTACGGTCATTAAGACCTCTAACATTATAAGTAAAAAATTTCATACCGAAGGGGTTTGCTGCAAGGTAGTTGACACAACAATTTAAGTATCTTCATCCTCAACGTCATTCATAGTAACCTAAATATTAAGGGCTGAAGCGTTAGCCCTCGTTTTGCTATTATGATTTACTACAATGTCAATAGCAGCCAATGTCTCTGAAAATGGAACGTCTTGCAACACATCATAGACATTAGGAGATGTATAAGTTGAAGGGTTAGGACTTCTCTTGACTGTGATTTTAGAGAGTTGAAAGCCCTCAATATTGAGAGGCCTTTTCCCCTTGTCCTCAGGCTCAGACACCCTTAATGAAGAAGCTTGATTAGTTGTCTGGCTACATGCATTCTTCCAAGGTCTAGTTCCTCAGGGATGAGCATAAGACACACATCTTATAGGGGATGGAATGAGAGGGCCAATAGGAGTAGACCTGTCAACAGGAGGAGATTCGAATATTTTTCCAAAGATTTTCTCTCTACGCACCAAGTGCTTACTGCCACGATAAGAGGGAATAAGATTTGCATATGTAAGAAGAAGGGTAGGATAGTTCCTTGAGAAATGACCCACTTGTCCACAGTGATAGCAACTACAAGCTAGGTTTTCCTGTTTTAGATACAAAACTATTTTGCCTATCTCCTCCAATTCAATTTCTATTGTTTCAAACATATGTTTATTGGTGTGCAACATTATGCATACCTTGTTTCTATTAAAAAAATTAATATTAGGTGCAAATAGAACTTTGCAAAGGGAAGCTGCCAAATCTTTGATACATAGCCATAAGAAAGATGGAAGCTCAAAAAAATCAACCCAAAGAGGGCACTTAGATAGTAGATCTTCCTTAATCATCTTTATAGCTTGTCATGGGAGGACATGCACTACCTGACCACACAATATAATACTAGAAGTGAACAACACAGACATGTGATCCTCATGCTTAACAAAAGGAACTTTCAACAGTCCGAACCCATTGTAAAAAGTAGTATCTACATCTGCTCGACGAAATCCCTGATCCAAGAATCCTACAATGGCCCCAATAGACGACAATACCCCTCTCCTTAAATACCTACACCTATACTACTGACGCAGACAACTTTGCTCGATGCTGACTCCTTACCTCAGGGCCATTAGCCATTGTTTCCTTCAAAGTGTTGGATAGTACCTGCACATCAAGGGTGATGGAGGGAGCTAGGGTAGTAGAGATAGTTAGCCTTGGATCTATTTGGAAAGCCTTAGGGAGATCCATGGGGGAGGACACTCTTCTCTCTCTCTCTCTCTCTCTCTCTCTCTCTCTCTCTCTCTCTCTCTCTCTCTCTCTCTCTCTCTCTCTCTCTCTCGGGTAACATTTTTCTCAAAATTATCTTTGCATATATTTTACAATGCCTTCTACAATATTTGAATGAACTCTTGCATTTGCCTCTGGATGGATGTAGGCAAAGCCAGATAGTCCTCAAGAAGTCTAGCTTTTAAATGAGTCCATAGCTTTTAGCCTACCGACCATACTACAACTTCTCTATTTTACTCTCCAAAAGTTTTACCTATGGGGAGAAGAGGAAACAAAACAACAACCAAACATAACTGTTGATTCTTCTTCTTCTTCTTCTTCTACTATACAGATCCTATGATGATATCTATCGTGCTTATTAATATATCTATACGTTAATACTATGTAAACTTTTCTCACAATATAAAATTATAATTTCTACTCAGATCTCTTTCACTAATTACAAATTAATGAAATATTAACACTAGTCTTGTAATGGGCCACAAAAGTATCTAAAGCCATTAAACTGGCTCATGCCTAGATTCTAGTATTTTAAGCTTAACTTTTGCCTATGACGAAAAAACTTCATGAAACTCACTTACCTGGTGCGATAAGTTTTGCATGGTGAATCCCCCGAGCAAGAAGTCTAGCTTTTAATTGAGTCCATGGCAAGGAATGGCCAATAGAGTAATGATCAAACACGTACTGCTGAATTTCTAACATTTCAAATAAACACCAACATCCAAACTCTAAGATGCATAAGGCAGGCATGCACTCCAACATTCTCAACTCTTACCAAGACAAATAACATATGGAATTTCGTAACCTTCACATTCCAATGCAACATACACATATCTTGTAGAGCTTGTCACCAAGATCTAGCAAAAATACAATTCGGAAAGATGTGATTCATAGTTTCCATTCTACCACAACTTATACATTTGCCTTGCATTACATTCTTCATGAACAACAGTTCCCTAATAGGCATGTCTCCTGTAAGCACTCTCCACAAGAATACTTCTTGTTTCTATGCACAATGATAGGTCCACACTTGCTGGAATCTTTGTATCCACCAATTCTTGTCTTCGAAAAGACCCCACATTTTGTTGCATCCGGTCAGGTTGAAGCATTTGATAGAACATTTTTGTGGGAAGGTTTCACGAGTGATCTTAATTGAGTGATTTGGCATCTCTCTCTCTCTCTCTCTCTCTCTCTCTCTCTCTCTCTCTCTCTCTCTCTCTCTCTCTCTCTCTCTCTCTCTCTATGTGTGTGTGTGTGTGTGTGTGTGTGTGCGCGCGCACGCGTGCGACCTACGTACTGCTTCGACGAAGGTGCTTCATTCTATCTCTCCACCTCTCTCTTCTCTCTCTCTCTCTCTCCTCGCTCCCCCTTAGTGTGTGTGTGTGTGTGTCTCCAATTTTCAACCTTGATAATCAAGGTCCAATGGAATTAGAGGTGTTTTACACAGAGCGTGGGTTAACCCATGCTGCATATGTCAGCTGTGTTTGAGTGTGCATTTCTCTGTCCTCACCCTCTCAGTGTAACTCTGCCAAAAGAGACGGAGTTAGTGCAACCGTCGTCGTGCAGTTCTCGTGTTGTAGCGGCTAGAAGACATGTCTACTAGCATCACCTCAACTTGCCGGTTGAGAGCAAGGGGAAAAGGAGAAATTCCGTCTCGAAATAGGGAAAAATAGTTCAAAAACTTGAAGAATAAATCTAATTTTCTAGAATTTCCTCTTGCCAAAGTCAAGAACGTAATTTTATACGTGTGACAAAATGATTTTTCCCGGACACTGTTTACACTGCAAACCGGCGCGGGGCTAGAAGACAATTCTACTAGCGTCACTTCAACCGCAGCCTTGCAATGTGCGAAACGTCTCTTATGACTGGCCCATCATCCATGGGGAAGCCAGGCGGCTGTCGGGAAGGGTACGCCATATAATGCGCGAATGTGCTCTTCTGTAGGTCGAAGATCGTGGGAGGTATGAGGCTGGAGCCCCGAAAGCCCCTCGGCCCAGGGCCACGACCGCCATTTCACCAGGGCGGCCGTGCGCATGGCGGGAAGACCCCATCACGGGATGACAGTACGGAAGGCGCTTGTTGGGAGTGGGGACATGGGGGCACCATAATCATAATGCAAGCCATAGCTCTTATGCCTGTCTTCGCACTGCAACTAGAAACAGAGCTTATGCTCATGCTCATGAAGAGGGGCACCATAATCATAATGCAAGCCATAGCTCTTATGCCTGTCTTCGCACTGCAACTAGAAACAAAGCTTATGCTCATGCTTTCCGCATTAACGCCTACTGCCTATGCTTATGCTTTCCGCATCAACGTCCAGGGAAGCTCATGAAGAGAGAGGCAAGCATGAGATGATGATTAGGCTGTTTAAACCTAAGCATGAGATGATGATTAGGTTGACCGTCAGTTACACATGAAAGTAAATGTCCAGGGAACTTCACAGTGATCGTCTAATTTAGAGATCATTGCTATACGGAAGTATAGCAATAAATACTAAATAAAAAACGAAAGTCATGCCCAAATATTTGTTGCTGATATTTGTAATGGAATTTGTTTCCTTGGTCCTGGTTCAAGTAAGTGGCTGAGGCAATCAGACATATAGTAACCTCGATGCGGCATATTTGTTTTCTTGATCTCCTCTAGACCAACCAGACGTATCTCTGGGGCTTTGCGGTACACGGCTGACTGGATTTTTTCCTTTGTTGAGATACTTTTATAGAGCAAATCTGATTTCTTTCTGGCAATGCTCAGTGCAAGGCCAGATATTTAGTGCATTGTCGGTGTCTTGAGTGACCCTATCACACAAACTTTAGCTAATTAAGTCAGCCGAGCTTCTATGTTGTTGCTAGCTTCCATTGAGGTCAAAATTTGGGTGCTTTTCCCTTCTACGTAATCTCTTTTCTGCATACTCGGATTCGTAACATGGTCTAAGCAAGTCTTGGAGAGATATCCAAACACAACAACACAACAAGCCAAATAGTCTCAAAAATCCTTAGGCCTCATCACTTGTCTGTTGTTTGCATATAACAGACTCAAGAGTCTATTGGGTTTGTCTTCAGTACAAGGAGGTTTGTCTACTTAAAGGAAAATAAGTTGATTTGTTCCAAAATTAGTGTGGGAGGCCCATGATTGCATTATAAGTTTCTGACTTATTCACTAGTTGTGAAAAAGGGCACTTTTTTCACCGTTATCGGAACAAGCTCTCTATTTTTTGCAAGAGAAAAACGTGCCTTTTAACATGCAAAAGTTTGAATTTTCCAACCCTTTTTTTTGGAACAATCACGGTGCTGTGACTGCTCCTTGG
The DNA here is from genome assembly GCF_014529385.1 of Adiantum capillus-veneris. Lineage (NCBI taxonomy): Eukaryota > Viridiplantae > Streptophyta > Polypodiopsida > Polypodiales > Pteridaceae > Adiantum > Adiantum capillus-veneris. The sequence continues at coordinate 68,644,637 of NC_140931.1, forward strand.
GTGATAAATTTGATTTTGGCACGAGATTTAATTTCTCTCAATCGAGAAAAAATCACATCCCCAGGTGCGAAAAACCATTTTCTCACTCATCAAGTGTAAATCTCATTTTTTACGGCGATAGGAAAAAGCCCGTAACTAATATTGTGATGCTCTCATTTTATTTCAACTCCATGTGAACTTCAAAGTATGGCAAACCGTAGCTTCAGTGTATAAAGCTACATTGATGAGAAGTCCTTTGCCGTGATGATGGATTTGTGTAATGCTTTTAATGTAGTGCTTAGAGTAAGACATGAACAAATTGTATGATTTGCGTGTTCCAAGTGAGATTAGGAAGGTGGTGATATTTGATACTAAGGTGCGTTGAGAAATGGTAGAGTATGTAGACTCCTACAAATACTTGTAAGTAATTTTCTACAAGTCCCTCTTTCTCTTTGAGAGGAACCTAGTTTTGAGATTGACATGAGGGTATGCAACCCTCACAAGATTCTATAGATTGCGGACCTTGTCTTGACCATCACGATTTGTCTGGCCAAAGGTATGATGGATGGAGAGCCATGGAGAGACTCCTAGTTAGTCTTCACGATTGTGATCTGTCTGGCCAAAGATATGATGGATGGAGATCCATGGAGAGACTCCTAGTTAGTATGGTCTCCAAGATTATCCGTTGTAAGGTCACAAAGTGCCACATGAGGTTGTCCCCAAAGAGTCTTCTTGGCCATGTGAAAATGTCAACAAGGACTTCTCTTCAATCAAGGCTTCCATGCCATCGGACACAAACCATCTATTACTACTCACCTTGATGTGTACAGTGCCTACCTATTGGCACAGTTTTGGGATGAGTTTCTTCGTGGCGTCCCAGGAATCAGTATTTAGTTTTTCGAGGTTCTCGAAATGTGCCGAGTCGGTCCCTACAAATTTTTGTAGCAGGACATTGCTTTGTTGGCTGCAAGCTTGGGTTTCATTTTTATGTTGAGGATCCACTTATCAAAAATTCCCTTGTTGATTTGAGTGATTTTGGATAGAATTATGGTTGTTCCCTTCCAATTTTCTGGAGATACTAGAGTGACAAGAAAGGCCATCCATTTGTTTCTTCAGTATAAAAAACCCTAAAGAATTGCTCTTTAGGCGCACAGTATTAAGCGTACTCATTGCATTTTTCGTAGGACATTGGAAAATTCTTTTATATATGTCTTTAAACGTTAATTAGCAGCACTACCATTCTGCAACAGTGGAGCTTGTTTCATTAATATCCATTCAAGAGAAATAGCTCTTTAATGGAATTTGTTTCCTTGGTCCTGGTTCAATTAGGTGGTTGAGGCAATCAAATACAGTAACCTCGATGCGGTATTATTATGCAGAATTTTTTCTCTGCCAATACTTATGATGAAATTGATTCCCTTTAGACCAGCCAATATTTGTGGGGCTTTGTGATAAGCGGTTGATTGGATTTTTTCCTCTGTTGAGATACTTTTATAGAGCTAATCTCATTTCTTTTTGTCAATGTTCAGTGCAAGGCCAGATATTTAGTGTATTGCCAGTGTCTTGACGAACCATATCAAACAAACTTTAGCTTAAGTCAGTAAAGCTCTACGTTCTTGCTAGTTGCCATTAAGGTCAAATTTTGGAGCTTTCAACTCGAATGGGTGCTTTTTCCTTCTGCATAAGCTCTTAAAACGCTTTTTTCTTTTTTGCCAGCAACAACATGACAAATGTTTAACTAGCCTTGTAAGTACAAGTGAAATACACTAAATGAGTGTTGGAGCTATATATGGCTCACTCTACTGAACTTGGTCTCACCTATATATTTGTATCTTGTCCTCAATATGAATCAGTCTTTGGGAGCGTATATGGTGTGTCTCTTGTCTCGTCTCTCTCTCTTTCTCTCTACATCTCAACATGGTATCAGAGCGGTAACGATCACGCGCAGATTCAATTCATGGTGACAACAGTATGTGTATGCGATTCGCATGTAAGATTCAAAATTGTTACAAATTTTATTTTTGAGCGTTGATTCTTGTTAACTGTGGTTGTTTTGTGTTAAGAATAATATGATTAGTGTTTTATGTGGCGTTTATTTATAATCAATCTAATCGTTGATTACGTTTTCTTGTTAATGACACCCTGAACTTCATCTCAATTTTTCTTGCTGTTCTGCTCAAAATTTGGAGAAAGGGAAAAAGTGCAATGGAGCATAGCACAATGGCACTTTTCATCCAAAACTTGTTCGTCTCCTCGAGCTCTTCGATTTGAGTTCTAGGTTTGCGTCAATCGGAGTTCGCAGCAGAAAGTTATGCTGTTTTTACTGCAATAGAGCTTGACGCAGCTTTCTTCGTCCTACTTCTTCGTGAAGCGTCCGCGATCGTTTTTCTTATTTTGGCGTTAACTTTTTCGAGAAGATTTAGCTTTTTGCTATTCATATTGTGGCCGTCAATCTTGCGTCTCACGCCACTCTATTTTGAGGACTCGTTTATTATTAACGTCTCCTTTACCCTGTCTTTTTTGGGTGACGTCTCTCACATCTTTGGACGTTCCTTGAGCATCCTTCTTACGTTTATCGTTGACAAAACGCAGTACTCATATCTCTCTCATTCTCAATTGCGGCCTTCACCATATATGGTGTGCAGATTCTGCGATCTTATCTTATACGTCTTCTCGCAACAAGATATGGCTATGAATATTCTCGTCAACGGCTTTCCTTCTGGCCAACGTTCTGTTCCTCCTTTCCAAGGTCAAGGATTTCCAGGCTGGAAAGCAAAGATGTTGTTAATTCTTGAAGGCGATGAACTCTTCGATGTTGTTCTTGGAAATCGTGTTTGTCCGCCTCAGCCTGTTGATACGGATAATGATAACGTGCTTATCACTGAAGGACCTATATTTGAAGATTGGAATGTTGCCTATACGGATTGGCAACGACGTGATAAAGCAGCTCGTCGGTATATTCTTTCTGCTCTTACTGATTCCCTTTTGCTTGATATGTATGAACTGCCTACTTCCCATGACGTATGGAAGTACCTTATTGCAAACTTTCAGAAGAAATCTGTTACAGAAATACTTTATTTGAGAGGGTTGCTTAACAAGTTACAATATGAAGTTGGTACTGCCATGACGGGACATATTGAGTCTTTCAAATCTATTATTAATCAACTTGCTGTTGCCGGTGATCCTGTTCCACAAAAGCAACTGATTACACTTCTCCTTGATACGGTGAAGGACTCTTCTTATGATAACATTGCTACTATTCTCTCTAATAAAGATGGTCTTGATTTCGACCAAGCTTGCATGTCTTTAATTGAATACTCTCAACGTCAAGAACGTCGGAATGCTGGTCATGATACAGCTATGATTTCACAAGAAGAGACTGAGTCACAACAGATGGAACGTGCTTTTTATGCTCGAAGGCGTCCATTCCAACGAGGAAACCGTAGAGGTGGCCGTCGTGGTAATATTTTCTCTCGTCTCAAATTTCCTAATAAGCAATGTTCTTACTGCAACAGAAATGGCCATACTGAAGATGATTGTTGGGCACGTCAATATGATGAAGAACACAATATTACCACAAAACAACCACGTTTATCTAGAGACTCTTCTTCTTCTTGTTATGAATATTGTGGACGATCTGATCATCCCACTCATATGTGCTATAAGCGTCGATTCGACACAGATCGGAATAGAGCATATGCTACTGAACATCGAAACAACATTGTACCAGAAACAAGCTGCGTCCTATGTTCAGTTGCTCCAGACAGAATACTTCATGTACGTGATGGATCACTTTTTATTGTCGATTCTGGTGCTACAGAAAATATGACATATCAGTCTAAGTGGCTCCATAACTATCATCCACTGCCAGTTCAACGTGTTGTTTATCTTACTGATGATACTACTTGTCAAGTAAAGGGTATTGGAGACTTATATCTTGGTACCTTATCTTCTTCCACTCGAATTTTGCGAGGAGTATTACATGTACCAGATCTTCAACGTAATCTTCTTTCAGTTGCTAGACTTGTTGATCTTGGTCTGTTTGTTGGATTTGATTATACCAAATGCCGAATTGAGAAAGATGGACAGACTATAGCCACTGCTCCTCGAAACGGTAATTTATTTGAACTCTCTCTCAACGATGCTGTAGCAAATATTGTCACTGCTCCAGGTGATCATGATTGCAAAGTATGGCATCACCGTTTTGTTCATGCTGATTTCTCAAAACTCCTTGATCTTCAACGTCGTGATCTTGTTCATGGCATGGATCTTAAAGCCCATCCCCATATGGGAATTTGTGAATTTTGGGCTCTTGGGAAACACAATCGTAAACCCTTTCCTCTTTCAAATACAACTCATTCTCATGACATCTTGGATCTTGTTCATACTGATATATGTGGACCTCTACCTTCTTCGAGATCACAATATCGCTACTTCATTACTTTCATTGATGATTTCTCAAGGTATACGACTGTATTTCTACTTAGACAAAAATCTGAAGCCTTATCTGTTTTCAAACAATTCCACAAGGCTGCGGAACTTCAAACTGGTCGTCGCCTTAAGAAGCTTTGTAGTGACAATGGAGGCGAATATGTTTCTCGAGAGTTTGTGAGTTACTGTGCTGACACAGGAATTCATCATGAACACACTATTCCATATTCGCCTCAACAGAATGGTGTTGCTGAACGAAAGAATCGCACTATTCTCAATGCTGTAAGATGTATGCTGATTCATTCTGGCTTATCTCGTGTTTTCTGGGCTGAAGCTACTTTGACAGCAACATTTATTCAGAATCATCTTCCTACTACTGCACCCTCTGGTAAGATACCCATCACAGCATGGACATGTGACATTCCTTCTGTATCTCATTTTCGAACCTTTGGATGTATTGCTTATATTCATGTTCCCAAAGAAACACGAACAAAGCTTGATGCTCCTGGTCTTAAAGTTATTTTTATTGGATATTCTGACACTTCCAAAGGCTACAAATTCTATGACCCTTCCTCCAAGAAAGTAATTGTGAATCGTGATGCTACTTTTAACGAACAGCTTATGGGAGGCTCATAGTCCATGGATGATTCTGATGATACTAAATCATTGCTTCAGGCTTTTCCATTTCTTTCAGAAGATGAAACACTTCCTATAGAGCAACTTTCCTCCTCACAACCATCCATTCCAAATGTTGCCAATGATGATATTGATATTTTTGTTGATCTGATTTGAACATGGCTCATGTCATGTTTATGATGACGATATTGCTGATAATGCTTTTTCTACTTCTGAAGATCCTGTTACTTATGATGAAGCTATCTCTTCACCACAAAAGGATCAATGGCAAGAGGCTATGGAAGCAGAGTACGATTCTCTTATCTCTAAAGGTACATGGATACTAACTGAATTACCTCCTGGTCGTACAACTATTAAATGTAAGTGGGTGTATAAAACAAAAGTAAAAGCAGATGGATCTTTTGACAAGTTCAAGGCGCGTTTAGTTGCAAAAGGTTACTCCCAAGTAGCTAGTGTTGATTATCAAGAGACTTTTTCACCATTTGTTCGCATTACAAGTGTTCGAGTTTTATTGGCATTTGCTGTTCAATTTGATTTAGAAGCTCATCAAATGGATGTGTGAACTGCTTTTCTTAATGGTGACTTGGAAGAGGAAATTTATATGGAACAACCAGAAGGATTTGTTATTCCAGGTAAAGAAGACCTTGTTGCTCAACTCCATAAGGCACTATATGGTCTCAAACAAGCTTCGCGAGCCTGGTATACGAAATTTGATCTTTTTCTCACCTCTAAAGGATTCATCTCTTGCTCGTCAGACCCCAACTTATACATAAAATGCCAAGGTAGCAGTTTTGTGATTCTTGCTCTTTATGTGGATGATACCATCCTTGTTTCCAATGATTTGGGATTTCTTCAGCAAGTGAAAAATTTATTGTCTTCTGCATTCGATATGGTGGATCTTGGAGAGATTCACTCTTGTCTTGGAATTCAAATCCAACGGAACCGTACAAAAGGTATTTTATTCCTTCGACAGTCAAAGTTTATTGCAGATACTATTCAAAAATTTGGTATGGAATCTGCACATTCAGCCAACACACCTTGTCTTGCGAGCTCTACGAAGAATACTTCTGACAATGGCGGTCAACTTGTCACAAATCAACCTTATGCTAACTTGATTGGATGTCTTCAAATTGTTGGCATGAACACTCGTCCTGATATTCTGTTTGCTGCTAACTATCTTGGACAACATCTTGCATGTCCTTCTCTTAAGCATTGGTCTGCTGCAAAGCGTGTATTGAAATACTTGAAAGGCACTACAGATTTTGGTTTAGTCTATCGACGACAACTCACATCGGATTCTATGCAATCTCTTTCTCTTTTGGGTTACACAGATGCAGACTGGGCAAGCTCACATTTATCTATGCGATCTACTAGTGGAAATTGCTTCTTTATAAATGGTTGTCTTGTTTCTTGGACCAGCAAGAAACAACGTTGTGTTGCAGTTTCTACGACTGAGTCAGAATATGTTGCGGCATCACTTGCAGCTCGTGAGTTGATTTGGCTTCGACAAATGATGGTTGATATTGGTCACTCTCCTCTTTCTAGCACACCCTTGCGGTGTGACAACCAAAGTGCTATTAGTCTTGCAAAAGACTATGTTCAACATAATAAGTCAAAGCACATTGCTGTCCATTATCATTATGTCAGGTATGAAGTACGCAAGGGAAACATTATGGTTGAACACTGTCCAAGTGACCAGATGATTACAGACATTTTGACCAAAGGCCTCAATGAGTCACGTTTCATCCTCTTGCGCTCGGAGCTTGGAGTTGCTTCGGCCTCACTCTTTCTAGATTAGCTTCTTTTCTATTGAAATAGCTTTGTACATATGACATTGTAATCTTTTAGGTACCATGCACTATGCACACTCCACATTTGCACCTTGTGATATCTAAGTCACTTGAATATTTGTACATAGATGCACAATTCACTTTCACATCATCACCACTGGTTCATATTTCACATTGTATAGGGGCTTGGGTTTTTCCCTTGAACTCCCCAAGGGTTTTTTCATCCAAAGCTAGAGACCTTTGTTTGAGTGGGGGTGTTGGAGCTATATATGGCTCACTCTACTGAACTTGGTCTCACCTATATATTTGTATCTTGTCCTCAATATGAATCAGTCTTTGGGAGCGTATATGGTGTGTCTCTTGTCTCGTCTCTCTCTCTTTCTCTCTACATCTCAACAATGAGAAGGTGCTCTAGACTCGCATTTGTAACATGATCTAAGCAAGTTTTGTACAGACAACAACACAACAAGCCAAATAGTCACAAAAATCCTTAGGCCTGATCACTTGTCTATTGTGTTTCCATATCATAGACTCATAAGTATAATTGGTTTGTCTTCATTACAAGGAGGTTTGTCTACTTAAAGGAAAAATAAGTTGATTTGGTCCAAAATTAGTGTGGGAGGCCCGTGATTGCACTACAAGTTTCTGACTTTTGTACTAGTTGAGAAAAAGGACAATTTTTCCATCGTTATCGGAACAAGTTGTCTATTTTTTGCAGTAGAAAAAACGTGCCTTTTTACATGCAAAAGTTTGACTTTTCCACCCTTTTGTGGAACAATCATGGTCCTGTGACTCTTCCTTGGGTGAGAAATTTGATTTTTGTACGAGATTAAATTTCTCTCAATCGTTAAAAAATCACATTCCAAGGTGCACAAAACCATTTTCTCACTCGTCAAGTGTAAATCTCATTATTTACAGCGATGGGAAAAAGTCTGAAACTAATATTGTGATGCTCTCATTTTATTTCAACTCCATGTGAACTTCAAAGTATGGCAAACCGTAGCTTCAATGTATAAAGCTACATTGATGAGAGGTCCTTTGCCGTGATGATGGATTTGTGTAAAGCTTTTAATGTAGAGCTTCGAGTAAGACATGCACAAATTGTATGATTTGGGTGTTCCAAGTGAATACCAAGGTGGCGATATTTGATACTAGGGTGCATCAAGAAGTGGTAGAGTATATAGAGTCCTACAAATACTTGAAGTCAATTTTTACAAGTCCCTCTTTCTCTTTGAGAGGAACCTATTTTTGAGATTGACATGAGGATATGCAACCCTCAGTAGATTTAATAGATCTGGGGACCTAGTCTTGACCATCATAATTTGTCTCATCAAAGGTATGATGGATGGATCGGAGAGCCATGGAGAGACTCCTAGTTAGTCTTGACAATAATGATATGTCTAGCCAAAGATATGATGGATGGAGATCCATGGAGAGACTCCTAGTTAGTATGATCTCCAAGATTATCCGATGTAAGGTCACAAAGTGCCACATGAGGCTGTCCCCAAAGAGTTAGTCTATGGTAAGGCTTTGGCCTCGCAAGCTACGGGTTGTGGGCTTAAAGCCCCCATTGGGTTACCTCTAGAGGGGCACCTTGTGGTCAACTGGTGTCCATGTTGCTAGGGCTCTTTCCCTTGGACACTCAAATCATCCTTCTCCTCGAGTGGGTCACCTAAGGAGGAGGTTCCTAGTTGGTTTCTATGAGTTCACTCGAGCATTCCCAGCATGTGGTGCATCAAGTAGGTGGCCATGGTGGTGATGCCTACACGTGGACCTTGCTCAATTGTACGGGATCCTTGCCCGACCATGTTTCATGGCTAATATTTGGAAGGGATAAGCACCTCCCCCTTTGGGCCCTTCAGTACGTCAAAAAATAAAAGTGCCACATGAGGTCGTGAGAGTAGGATGGGAAGCTACAAATTTCAAGGACCTAGTTTATATTTGGGGACCTAGTTTTGAACAATCGTGGTCCATATGGTTGAAAGTATAATAATTCAAGAGCCATGGAGAGACTGCTAGTAATTGTGGTATGTAAGTTGATCTAAAGTAGCAATACAGTGTCACATGAGGTCATTAGAGTAGGATTGGGATCTACACAAGTGGTTGAGGCACTTACAAAAGCATGATCTTTACATATAGGGCTTATGAGAGCTTCCAAAGAATTCTTATACTAGATAGGCCCTCAAGTAATCTCAACAACTAGCCATGACGGAGTCTTTGGTAGAGAATGAATAGGGGCTACACAAATTATCATTGAGAGTCGAGACATGTAGTACTAGGTCAGTATCTTATATATACGGGTGGGAACTTGCGAGTCATTATTTCGTTAGATTTTCGCTTGAGTTGAGTCTCAATTGAGGAGGCACGATTTCTTGCACATCCTTGATGCCATTATCCCTCTCACATATTATGTGAACAATTAAATTACCATGGCTGTATCTAGCAACCTATTATTGAGAGGCATAGAATGGCTCATACAAGGTTCGTCACAGAGGATGAGATTGAATATCCCATGATGCATAAACCCATGATAGATGTGTTGTGAATGTAATAACCCATGATAGATAGTACTATTGTGACCTAAGAAGTACAAAGTCGGTAAATTTGGACTGAAAATTAATGGGAGCCACTAAGAATGCATCTCCTACCAATATCCACAATTTCCTAACGATCTAGACATGCTTTTTCAATGAAAACGGCTTAGGAATTCACTTAAATTATATTCCTGGGGTGGCTTGAAAGCAACAAAACAAGTTTTTATTCCTGATATAATTGGAGCTATAATACCTCCACAATATTAAAAGTAGGATTTCCTTTTATTGTGTGAAGATTCATTGCATGAAAGGGGAGCATGTGCTTTTTTCCACACCTATACAATTTCAAGGGTTGTTAGGAAAGGGGAAGTTATCCACCCCATTTATAACAATGTCCTAATGATCTTAATATAGCCTACTGTTGTCCACCTTGAGGTTTCCTTGATTCCCTATCCTTCTCAAAGGCCTTTTATTGGCACTAAACTATAGCGCGACATCATCGGTGTGTGATTTTCCTTTAAGAAACACAATATATGGTGATAATCTCATTTCCATCGTATCATTGTGTCATACGTCATTTATGGTTTATTGCATTTTTTATTATTGCACTTGTGCACAAAGCCACACCATGGAAGGGGGGCGGGGGGGTAGTCTTTGAAGAACCCAAATGAGTTTATAATTATCAAGGTGCAAATCTGATCCCATATGATTGATTTTTTGTGCTTACTCTTGATGGCATACTATCTCCCCAGTTAAAATTAGATATGATCCCAAGTGAGCTTTAGCCGTTATAATCCGATTTTGATATCACATACTTGATTTTGTCTAGGCCATACGGCAACACTATGCCTAAGAAATATTTGAGACTGATTGAGTGGAGGTCGATATCTACTTCAATGGATCCCAACCATAAGTTGTTCCTATATGACTTCCCATATATAGCTGATGCTACAAAGTATAGAAAGCTAGTTGATTCTCTTCTTTGGTTGGTAAGCACTAGTCTTGACATCACTTTCCTAGTCAAAATTGTTATAGTCAAGGTTGCAAGAATGCACACACACAAAACTTCCTGGAGATGGAGAAGAAACTCAAGGCACACACAGCTTGCAGATGGAGAAGAAACTCAAGGCACATAAATAGGATACATTACTAAGAATGTGAATACAAGATGCGTTTTTCCTAGAGTGTTGGGCGTATACACAAAGCATGAGGGAGAAAAAACTTTTAGGGGGGGGGGGAGAGAGAGGGAGGCCCCAGTGGTCCTAACATTATCCACACACACGACTACCATATACATGAATAAAACAATCCAAGATGTATAGTGCCACTCAAGTAGAGAAAGATCCTCTTAGCTACTTGCCAATGTCTAGAACCCGAACCATGCATAAATTTTGCTCACGTGTGAGATTGCACTTGAATAGTTGGCCGTGTAATGCATACATAAATGAGGCAAGCAATAATTTTTTGGTAGATGGTAACATCTTTGGATCTCCAGCATCATGTAGAGTTAACTTTAAACATGTTCCATAGGAGTGTAAATTGGCTTGCAATCATCAAGTCCAAATCTCTTTATAGCAAAGTTTGCACATGCTTTGTTTGACACAATGCAATACCTTAATCACAATGCTTCAACTGAATGGTCAAACAATGATACAAAAGCCCCAAATTTGATGTCTCAAATGTGGCATTCAAATTAGCCTAAAATTCAAGAATATCTTAGTAATATGTGTCTCCTTCGGACCAGTGAGTAGTAAATCATTCAAATACACAATAGCAATTCAAATCATCCATACGTTTTACAGAAAAAGTGCGACCAATTGGAGCATTTCAAAAGCCATGTGTAGTCAAATGATTATGTATCCTCTCATACCAAGCATGAGAAGATCACTTTAATTCATACAATTCTTTCCTACATCTTGTGCACATTCTTTTCTCGCTATGTTTTAAAACCACAAGGTTGCATTACATATATTTCCTCATTGTTTGCAGATGTGGATTTGGATACCCCTTCTAGCTCAATTATATTTGTAACAACTAGAATGTGTAAAGATATTATTCTTATAGAGCCTCCTATGTCTATATAACTGTACTTGTTGTACTTCTCTCTTATCTTGTAAGGTGCTATCCATAATTGGGCTTAAAGACATTTTTTAGAAGCCCTAAGTATAAAGGTCAAAAGTAAGTGAGAAACACAGTCACTACAAGAGGTTATGTGCACTTTGTCAGGACACGGGCAAGGCCACGGAGTCACAGACTACGGCCAGAGGCCAGGCTAGGCAATGTGGACAAGGGATCTGTCTAGGGCCAGAGGCTAGGAGCTTGCCTTTATAATGGGAGGCTCGGAGGAGGATCTCAAGGTCTAGCTACCCTAGGTCTTACACTAGTATCAAGAGCCAAACACTTCTTCGGGGAAAAAAGGTGTGGTGCTTCTTTTCTAAGCCTCTTGCATGCTACATGCCGTGAGACTTCTCTCTTGCCAAGGGGGGAAGGACGCCGAAGTTCCGGAGCATGTGCAAAGCCTCTTGAGGCAAGGAGGGATGTGCAGTCCACCTCACCCAAAGAATGCGCAGCCGGGCTTGGATTGTGTGCGGAGGACGGGCGAGCAAAACCCGTCACGGGCACCAACTCTGTCGTGCCACAGAGCGCGCGCTCTCTCTCTTTCTCCCTCTTGCTCACAGTCGGCGCCGTCGCTACCATCGCCACTACTTTGAAAAATTGGGACTTGCCATATTAGGCCACCCAAAAACATTTGGGAAAACCTAAAATAACCCTTGGGGAAAGTGCCCATGGTGGTCGCAGCCTTCGAAGGTGCACTCGGCTACCATTGGCAAAGGGCCGTGCAATTAGCAGTCGACAATTCCCTACATATAGCAATCATCAGTCGACAATTCCCTGTGTAGTTTGACAATTTTCAAATTTGATCTATTGGTGACAATGTCTATAGAGTTGATTGCACTAACGAAATCACCATTTGCAATCGAATCGACTACGATGTGTCCAAGCACGGTACGTGCACGGGTGGATTTACAGGGTGATTAAAGCTTTGACGACCAACGTAATTAGCTCTGCTAATTAGCGTTTGTGGTGCATATTATGGCTACGGAATTGTTTTTTGAATCAAGGTATTCTTCTTTATCTTTCTTACACTGCACGGTGTTGCCATGGATTTAGATATCAATATGACCTTTGATTTCGAGCATCATACACCTCAGTTTTGGGATGAGTTTCTTCGTGGCTTCATAAGAATTAGTATTTAGTTTTTGGAAGTTCTCAAAATATGCCGAGCTTGTCCCTAGAAACTTTTGTAGTAGGACGTTGCTTTGTTGGCTGCAAGCTTGGGTTTCATCTTTATGTTGAGGATCCACTTATCAAAAATTCTCTTTTTGATTTGAGTGATTTTGGATAGAATTATGGTTGTTCCCCTCCACTTTTCTGAAGATACTAGAGTGACGAGAAAGGCCATCCATTTGTTTCTTTACTGTAAAAACCCTACACAATTGCTGTTTAGGCGCATAGTATTAAGCGTACTCATTGCATTTTTCGTACGACATTGGAAAATTCTTTTATATATGTCTCTAAACGTTAATTAGCAGTACTACTAGTCTGCAACAGCGGAGCTTGTTTCATTAATATCCATTCAAGAGAAATAGCTCTGTAATGGAATTTGTTTCCTTGGTCCTGGTTCAAGTAGCTGGTTGAGGGAATCAGATACAGTAACCTCGATGCGGTATTATTCTGTAGAATTTTTTCTCTACCAATTCTTATGATGAAATTGATTTCCTCTAGACCAACCAGTATCTGTGGGGCTTTACGGTATACGGCTGATTGGAGTTTTTCCTTTGTTGAGATACTTTTATAGAGCAAATTGGATTTCTTTCTGGCAATCCTCAGTGCGAGGCCAGATATTTAGTGTATTGTCAGTGTCTTTAACAAACTTTAGCTAATTAAGTCAGTTGAGCTCTACGTTGTTGCTAGTTTCCATTGAGGTCAAAATTTGGAGCTTTTCAACTCGAATGGGTGCTTTTCCCTTCTGCATAATCTCTTTTCTGCATACTCGCATTCGTAACATGGTCTAAGAAAGTCTTGGAGAGAGATCCAAACACAACAACGTAACACAGCAAGCCAATTGGTCGCCAAAATCCTAAGGCCTGATCACTTGTTTGCTGTTTGCATATAACAGACTCAGCAAGTCTTGGAGAGAGATCCAAACAAAACAACACAATAAGCCAATTAGTCGCAAAACTCCTGAGGCCTGATCACTTCTATGTTGTTTGCATATAACAGACTTAGGAGTCTATTGGGTTTGTCTTCATTACAAGGAGTTTTGTCTACTTAAAGAAAAATAAGTTGATTTGTTCCAAAATGAGTGTGGGATGCCCATGATTGCATTTTCAAGACACTACAAGAGGCTATTCATATTAGCGACCCTCAAAAAAAAATTTCCCGGCGTCGCTATGAGCGTCGTTGCAAATTTACAAGTAAATTTGCGACGCTCATAGCGACGCCGGCTGGGCTACAAAAAATAACAGAGAGCGCCCAAAAACTCAGATCTCAGATCTGAGTTTTTCGGCGCCCTCAAGCAAGGAGCAGGTAACGCTCTCCCTCCCTCTCTCTCTCTCTCTCTCTCTCTCTCTCTCTCTCTCTCTCTCTCTCTTTCTTCTCCACACACACACACACACACACACACACACACACACGAGGAGAGGAAGGAGAGCCAGGGATGCTCCTCCCCATTCCTCACTCTCATGCTCCCTTCCCCTCTTTCTCTCTCCCTCTCTCTCTCTCTCTCTCACACACACACACATACATAAACAAAGAATGCACATGAGAGAGGAAAAGAGAGAGAGAGAATGCATAAACAAAAAACGCACACATTGAGAGAGGAAAAGAGAGAGAGAACATGCATAAACAAAAAACGCACACATTGAGAGAGGAAAAGAGAGAGAAAACATGCATAAACAAAAAAACGCACACACATTGAGAGAGAAACTAATTTAACGTCGTAGGAAACTAATTAAAATTAAAAGACCTAAAGATCTAGCCGACGAGGAGTTGAACTCAAGACCTATTATTCAAAAGGGAAATGGCATAATAAATCTATCATACTTGGCATGGGTGATAGAAAGGTTATACCATTTATCTCTTTTTATTGGCACGCACATCCACACACGCGCGCACACACAAGAAGAAGAGAGTTATAACGTCGTAGGAAACTATCCTAAAAGACGTTAAAGATTAGGTTAGATGTAGACTTACGTTAAATTAGATTTAGGTTTATTTAAGTTAAATTAGATTAGATTTAGGTTTATTTTTAGTTAGATTCACATTTATTTACGCTAGATTTAGTTTTACGTTATATTAGATTAGATTTAGGTCTCCATAGACTGCGATGCCTGCATGAAGCGGGTGAAGAAATCCCTCAATGGAATATAGGGTATTACTGCCTTCACTCATGGTGGGCTCCGTCGATCCAAAAGTACTGGTGAAATGTCTTCAGAAGATAGGGAAGAAGGTGGATCTTCAGGGCGGCAAGAGTCACTACATCCCTGACAATGACCATCTAGACAACCTCTAGTCATTCAACAGCAACTTCAAAGTTAGTAACAAGAGCAAGAACGGTCCAAAGGGCCAATTTCTGTCGTCAGATGTGGATGGAGATGAGGCAGCGTCACCGCCGGAAGTTAACTCTCACATCTTTAGTGATGATAATGCCAACTCTTGTCGAGTTATGTGAAAAATTATGTGTTAAATCAGTTTTAAGGTTCTTATAATCCCTATCAGTTTAGTTCTTTGTTTTTAATATAACATAATTTACGTTAGATTTAGATTTATGTTATATTAGATTAGACTTAGGTTTATTTAGGTTTACACACACACACACACACACACACACACAAGAAGAAGAGAGTTTTAACGTCGTAGGAAACTATCCCAAAAGACGTTAAAGATTAGGTTAGATGTAGACTTACGTTAAATTAGATTTAGGTTTATTTTTAGTTAGATTTACGCTTATTTACATTAGATCGAGTCCACGCAAGAATTACTTACGGTTTAGGGTTTAGAGTTAGACGAACAGTGAAAAGATCTACTGTGAAAAGATGTTAAGATGCTGTGAAGTGCTACATCTAGAGAAGAGGCAAAGGGGTTTTATCCACTACATGCAGTATCATGTACACGTGGGTCTGTAGATTTCTTCTACCCACAAATATAGGTATTGACCAATAAAGACGAGATTATAACCCGGTGGTTCTGATCTCCGTGCACCTCTAGACCGAGGTGTGCGGGGATTGGACATGACTAGAGAATGTGAGGTAGAGAGAGAGAGAGAGAGAGAGAGAGAGAGAGAGAGAGAGAGAGAGAGAGAGAGAGAGAGAGAGAGAGATAAGACGAAGAATGCCAATAGAATATTAAATTTTTTGTCCAGGTTATAAGATTTTTATCCTCATTATGAGTAGTGACGAGGATGTGGGACCGTCCAACCGAAACACCTATCTCTCAACGAGGGTCTTATGTCCTTATAATCAATGCAAGCATGCTGTGCGACAGACAAGACGTGTTTCTTTGCAGCACGTTCGCGAATTTGGCGAGTTCGATCCATCTATTATAGATTGAGTTGTTGCCAATTATAACTCATCGGACTCTGACGCTGGCCAACAAGCAGCAATCTTGCAACCCAATAGACGTGTTCGCGGGCGCTTTGGTCAAGCAGCATATGTGAGGCCAGAAGATGTAGCCTCTGATAGCTCGGGGGATGATCATGCAGAGCACATTCCCAACGAGGCAATGTTTGAGCCCGAGATTGATGAAATGATCGAGACGATCATGGATTCAGAAAGGCTTATCTATGATGATATGAAAAGTGAAGCCGATACGCCATTGTATAATGGAGCACGTATGTCTTGATTGAAAGCACTCCTAGTTCTTCTCAACATGCAGGCAAAGTTTGGATGGAGTGACACTAGCGTCACAGCGCTTTTCAGGTGATCTATTACAATTAGTTTACTTTAATAAAACTCTAAATGTATAATGATTTGATAGATTTTTACACGACTGTATCGTATTTTTATGTTGTGTAGATTTCTTAAAGAGCACATACTACCAGCTGACAATGTGATGCCAGATTCCCGAGATGAAGCTAGAAAGATTTTGCAAATCTTGGGGATGGATTACAATTCTATCCACGCTTGTCCTTAGAAATGTGGATCGTATGGAAATGTGGAGGGCTCGCCCAAGAGAGAGAGGGGGCTGATTTTTGCAAAGCATTATCACACACACACACTCACACAATCTCATGTGTGAAGAAAGAGAAGAATATCTCTTCCCAAGCTTTAATGGAGAGCTCATCACCTACTCCAAGCTTGTGAGATAGAAGCCTACATCAACACACTCTTGGCATGTGGATGCAAATCCAACCAAGAGCCAAGCTTCAATGCATGCTCATCTCCTCTACCAAGCTAATTACTAAGCTAAGCTATGCTAATATGAGTGATTATGTGAGGAGATGTACATCTTTCTCGTAAGATACTCCTTCTTCCTCTCAATCTACTCTCATACCCTGCTAGCTCTCACCATCTTCGAAGGTGTGTGAGGTCTTGGGTCTGAGAACGGGGATAATTCAAGTTGTGTTTGCTAAGTGTTTTGCTTAGTGCATGAAGCTTTCATCTTCATTGCACTAGCTAGTCTTGAAGGAACACAAAGAATTGTATTGTACAATGTCTCTCTTGATGGGAGAAACCATAATACAAAGCCTTTTGGAGGGGGGACCGGCTCCATGAGAATCCGGTCCTCAACTGTTGTCATTAGCTTAATTTCTCTCTCTTTTGATAGTATTGTCGATGCTATCTAACTAGGTGTTATGCTTTTTGTTGCTCTCTCCACCCAAGCTCTTTAGGCAATGTCAAGAGTGCGTATGGCAAGCCGTAGGTCAAACGCGGATAGAAGAAACACCAAATACACAAGCCATAGGTCAAATCCGGTTGTGTTTTTCTATGGGAAAACGCAAACAGACTTTTGCAATGACCTCAATGCCTACCGAAACCATCCGTAGTCCATTAGTTAGTCTTAAATACATGCAAGAGCATGTATGGCAAGCCGTAGGTCAAACGGACAGAAGAAACGTCAAATACACAAGCCGTAGGTCAAATCCGGTTGCATTTTGCTACGGAAAAATGCAGACGGTCTTCGGAAACTGATTCTATGCCTACCAAAACCATCCGTAGTCCATTAAGTAGTCTTAAGGAAATGTGAAGACCGTGTTTGGCAAGCCATAGGTTAAACCGATAGAAGAAACGTCAAATACATAAGCCGTAGGTCAAATCCGGTTGCGTTTTTCTACGAAAAAACACAAACGGACTTCGGAAATGGCTTTTATGCCTACTGAACCAATCCGTAGACGATTAGGTAGTCTTTAAGAAATTTATAGAGCACATATGGCAAGCCATAGGTCAAATGGATAGAAGAAATGCCAAATACACAAGCCGTAGGTATAATTCGGTTGCGTTTTTCTACGGAAAAGCGCAAACGGACATCGGAAATGGCTTCTATGCCTACCGAAACCCTCTGTAGTTCATTAAGTAGTTTTAAAGCAATATCAAGAGCGTGTATGGCAAGCGGTAGGTCAATGGGTTTGAATTAACGCCAAATACACAAATCGTATGTCAAATCCGGTTGCGTTTTTCTACGAAAAAACGCAAACGGATTTCGGAAATGACTTCTATGCCTACTGAAACCATCCATAGTCCATTAGGTAGTCTTAAAGAAATGTCAAGAGCGCATATGGAAATCCGTAGGTCAAACGGATAGAAGAAACGCCAAATACACAAGCCGTAGGTCAAATCCAGTTGCGTTTTTCTATGGAAAAACGGAAACGGACTTCGGAAATGGCTTCTATGCCTACCGAAACCATCCGTAGTTCATTAAGTAGTCTTAAAGCAATGTCAAGAGCGTGTATGGTAAGCCATAGGTCAATGGGTTTTAAATAACGCCAAATACACAAGCCGTAGGTCAAATCCGGTTGCGTTTTTCTATGAAAAAATGCAAACGGACCTCGGAAATGGCTTCTATGCACTGAAACCATCCGTAGACGATTAGGTAGTCTTTAGGCAATGTCAGGAGCGCGTATGGCAAGCCGTAGGTCAAACGGATAGAAGAAATGCCAAATACACAAGACGTAGGTCAAATCCAGTTGCGTTTTTCTATGGGAAAACACTACAAGAGGTTGTGTGCTCTTGTGACGCTGTTAGCGACGGAAATACACTGGGTTTTTATAACCCCCGGCGTCGCTAAAACCGTCGCTAATAGCGTCGCTATAGGCGTCGCTACAGGCGTCACTATATGCGTTGCTATAAGCGTCACTATATAGAGACGCTCATAAGCGACGGTTATAGCAACGTTTACACAGAAGTCTATAGCGACGCTACAGAGCCATAAATAGCGACGGTTATAGCGACGCCTGAGAGAATTTTTTTTTGTTGACAGGGCATTGAATGCCCTGCCACCCATCAACCATATTGTACTTGATTCACTTTTAAAAAAAAGTGCAAGGGTAGATAATAGACCCAAAATAGTCACCCACAAGACGCATTGTTTGCAAAATTGACAAGCGTAAAATTGACAATTGTACACATCATAGGCAAAATGAATTGATTGGCAAATGTAATAATGACAATTGTACAACATCATAGGCATAAAGAATTGATTGGCAAAATGAACTGCAGTGACAAATGTAATAATATACATGGTTCAAAAAGACGTATAAAATCCGTCTCATGATACATAAGCTATGAGAAACCCTAAACTAATGCTATCTAGCTACGGCTAAACTGACGTCGTCTAGTCAGACGTCTCATCGCGTCCAAGCGGCGTATCTGTCGGATTGAGCAAAAAAAGACAATAAGACAGCTTTCAGTAAGTATAAACATATAACGACATTTATAAAACAATACAAAAAATAAAAAAGAGTAAACCCTAATACTAACCATGCCGCCGCGAGAACTGAGAATGTCCATCAGGGCGTTTAAGCCCTTCCTGCCTGCGTACTCGCGCTCGTACGGTGTGGGATCACGTCCTGTCATCGACCACTGTCAAAACATACAAAGATTTCATTATGTTAGAATTAAAAAACTCATAAACCCTAAACTATCAAACATAAAGAGCAATGTGAAAACACTTACAAAATCGGCCTCAAATGATGCCCATCCACCGCTCCCCAAGTGGTGCGAGCTCCCTGCCTCTACTCGCGCTCTGGCTGCATCCTTTTGTTGCTTCCACTTGTCGGGATTCTCGCGCGCTGCTTTCTTCGCATACTTTGGCCAGCCAATCTGGCCTGTTCCACCCATGCTTGATTGCTTTTTGCACTTCGGAAACTCATCATGAAGTATGCTGATGACTCTGTTTTTTAAATCACTTGGTACTTCACTCCATTTGTTTAGTATGTAGTGTCTAAACAGCTGAGAGCAAAGACCACGCATGCGCGAGATCACCTTCTTACCGTCATCATCCATGATGATGCCGCCGCTGAAATCGACGGAGTAAGGCAAGCCCTCTGGCCGGTGACGCATGAACCTGTGTGTCCCGACAGGGGTCTCTAGCGGCGTGTCGATGGGGTTACGGACGTCAGGTGTCTGCACCGGCGTCTGGGCCCCAAAGCGAGGAGTGTCGAGTGGGGTGCTCCTGGCGGAGTAGGTAGAGGTGTGTAGCTGCTAGGAACAGTCAGCCGCGCAAAACCTGGCGTAGATGGCGATGCTGTGGCTGGTGTGGGGGCGGGCAAAGAAGGGGAGGGTAAAGAGCCTCATCGAACACGAGGCGGTGTGGAGGCATCGGCGGCGGAATCCCCACAACAACCGCCACTGCCACCACTAGAGCGCCGGTGTCTAGACGAGTGTGAAGATCGTCTCGTCGACGCCGAAGCTTCGGAGTGCGCCGAATGCTCCGAAAGAGAGGGAGATGCGGATGGAGTAGGAACGCGCGATGAAGCGCCAGAGCGATGATGCTCCACGTACCACTATCTCTGCTGCGGTGACAAAGAAGAAAGAAACTCCTCATCATCCATACCTGCATTAAACACACGAATATTTAAACTTAATATTGAATGAATAGAGTAGACAATGACGCAAAGACCATTAAATACAATGACGTAATGATGCATATAAATACAATGATGCAATGAATTGAGTGATAGAAGAGGCAAGTCGAAAACTCAGAATTTTCAATCAAAAGATGTGAGCGCGAGTAGAAAAGAGCGTTATACACCATGGAAGGTACTTAGAGAGCCAAAGCTTTTACAACACGGAGCAAAATTGTTCAAATACAATATTTGTGGCTTTAAGAGATCTCTCTCTCATCCTCGCATAACTCAGCATAACTTCCTATATCTATGTAGAGCTCTCCGTTTAAACACATATCCTCTGTTTCATTTTGTAACTCCTCTGCATGCACCCCATATAGAGTAGTAGCATCTTGATGCTCGTCTGGCACCACCGCAGCGGCTTCTAATTGAGCATCTTCTCTGATCTCCTCCATTGATGCCGTTGTGATTGGCACATGGTAGCCTTCATACGTCCTTGCACTACGAGGGGCTACCTCTATGACGTACCACCAGCTTGATGTAGACTTTGTAGAATGAAATATTACCTGCCAGAGCCACATAACTTACATGAGAGCTTTCAAGCACATAACTTGTAAAAGGGGGATGTTAACTATTTACATACTTACTTGTTCACAATGCTTGGGTAGTACGAAAGTGTCTCTTAGGTCAGTCCATTTCTTAGTAGAATCCACCTCAAGAAAACCAGACTCTCCTCTACGCACAGTAGCGTTGCGACCCTCCATGATTATCTTGAACCATTGCACGTCGAACAAGTCGACAAAAAATCCTCTGTAATCGATCCTCAAAATCTCTTGTAGCGTGCCGAAGTAAGTGAGTTCCGCCACCACAGGATCTGCATCAGAGAAACGTCGTCGACTAGACTGTTCAAATTTTGCCATGATTCCACAATCTTGAGTAAAACGCTTTTTGTCGATCCGTTCCACCCTAAAATGTCGACCTTTACACCATGCTGCTGTGTATGACTTATACTACAACGAACAAAGATTATGAGTGGCCGTTCAAACGTTTAGAAATAAAGTCACTAGCTAGTCGTACATTGCAAACTTACCTTGGTCGATCGCGCAACCCCGAGAGTACTCCCACTCTTCCTCAGTCACTTCGTCACCGCATTGTTGTGCGCTTTTCAATTGGTTGTGCAACCATCTTAAGCTCATGAATGTTGGTAGGCTCTCCAGAACCGTCGGATAGTGCATCAGTGGTCGTCTTCCCCGTCTCCACTCGATTCGTGCCCTTTGTCGCTCTTGCTTTGCATCCTCATATTGTGAAATCCACTTTTGCATCACTGGATTGTGAAGCATGCAAAATCGGTTGATTTTAGCCTCTAGATCTTCCGTCATCTTCTTCTCAACACCGAGATTGCACATGACAATCCCAGATATGCGCTCATCATCTATGGTTCGCCATAGCGTGTCCCGGGCTTTATCAAATCCGTCTAGCCACTCTCCAATGTACACTAGGGACTCTGATACCAACCAACCTTCTGCCATGCTACCCTCCGGACGTGCCTTTTGACGCACATATCCCTTAAGCGTTTTCATGAAACGTTCTAAGAAGAACATCCATCTGGAATTAACTATGCCAGCTATTTCCACCTCATCAACTATGTGAACAAGAAGATGCACCTGAATGGTTAGCATGGTAGGAGGAAAATGTTTCTCAAACATGCACACAAGCTCCGCAGCATTTAGTTTGGCGAATTGTATGGAGTCTACGTTGATCTCCTTTTGTGAGATCCATTGCAACAGCTTTGCAAGTTTGTAGATTGTGTTACGGATGTCGAGAGACAAACATCCCTCAATGGCAACCGGCAAAATGAAGTGTAAAGTATGTGCAACAATGATATTAAAGTCTACATTTTATGCAATGATATTAAAGTCCACTATGAACGTACCGGACACATTTTATGCCAATTGTGTGACTTCAAACCGGTAAGCTTTCCTTCTTTACTAAAACACGTTCGGAGCGAGTGCATTACGCCAGTGGGGGTCCGCAAAGATCGAATGGTCTCTTTTACTTTGCGTTCTTGGGCTCCTGTGAAAATCCATGGTGCTTTTGGGAGTTTTATCGATCCATCAGACGCTGTTTGCGGGCAATATTGCTCCATACGATCCACATTTCTAAGGTCAACTCTGCCTCCCAAAGTATCTTTCTTGCCGGTCAGATGGTCCCATAGTAGATTACCCACATTCTTGAATATGTGCATTGGATCGAGCAAGTGATTGATCATGAGTCGGGGCTAGTATGGTAACTCGTACCATAGAGATAGTCTCTTCATCCCTGGAGGCAATCCGTCATCGCACATCTCCTTCTGCTCTACCATACACTGTAAGATGTTGATCTTTGACCAAATGGATTTACGCCATCCATAGCCAGGCCTAAGCTCAAATTTCGAGCTTCCCTGGCAAAATCCAACCATGTTCCATCTATATGTTTCCAGGCTACGCAATCTGCAGGAATTCGTAGCACACCATCCGAAGATTTATTCTCCTCATGCCATGATGCTAGGGCGGCCATGGACTTACATTTGAAGAAATGCTTGATGCGAGGAAGCAGAGGAAAATGTCGCAAAACCTTTTGTGGAATTTTTGTCCCGTGGAGATCTACTCGATATCTTTCGGAATCACATTTCGGACACTTCTCCATGTCTATGTATTCTCCTCTCAAAAGAATGCAGTCATTAGGACAAGCGTGGATAGAATTGTAATCCATCCCCAAGTTTCGCAAAATCTTTCTTGCTTCATCTCGGGAATCTGGAATCACATTGTCAGCTGGTAGTATGTGCTCTTTAAGCAATCTACACAACATAAAAATACGATAGAGTCGTGTAAAAATCTATCAGATCATTATACATTTAGAGTTTTATTAAAGTAAACTAATTGTAATAGATCACCTGAAAAGCGCTGTGACGCTAGTGTCACTCCATCCAAACTTTGCCTGCATGTTGAGAAGAACCAGGAGTGCTTTCAATCTAGACATACGTGCTCCATTATACAATGGCGTATCGGCTTCACTTTTCATGATCATAGATAAGCCTTTCTGAATCCATGATCGTCTCGATCATTTCATCAATCTCGGGCTCAAACATTGCCTCGTTGGGAATGTGCTCTACATGATCATCCCCCGAGCTGTCAGAGGCTACATCTTGTGGCCTCACATATGCTGCTTGACCAAAGCGCCTGCGAACACGTCTATTGGGTTGCAAGATTGCTGCTTGTTGGCTAGCGTCAGAGTCCGACGAGTTATAATTGGCAACAACTCGATCTATAGTAGATGGATCAAACTCGCCAAATTCACGAACGTGCTGCAAAGAAACACGTCTTGTCTGTCGCACAGCATGCTTGCATTGATTACAAGGACATAAGACCCTCGTTGAGAGATAGGTGTTTCGGTTGGACGGTCCCACATCCTCGTCACTACTCATAATGAGGATAAAAATTTTATAACCTGGACAACAAATTTAATATTCTATTGGCATTCTTCGTCTTATCTCTCTCTCTCTCTCTCTCTCTCTCTCTCTCTCTCTCTCTCTCTCTCTTTACCTCACATTCTCTAGTCATGTCCAATCCCCGCACACCTCGGTCTAGAGGTGCACGGAGATCATAACCACCGGGTTATAATCTCGTCTTTATTGGTCAATACCTATATTTGTGGGTACAAGAAATCTACAGACCCACGTCTACATGATACTGCATTTAGTGGACAAAACCCCTTTGCCTTTTCTCTAGCTGTAGCACTTCACAGCATCTTAACATCTTTTCACAGTAGATCTTTTCACTGTTCGTCTAACTCTAAACCCTAAACCGTAAGTAATTCTTGCGTGGACTCGATCTAACGTAAATAAGCGTAAAACTAAATAAACGTAAATCTAACTAAAAATAAACCTAAATCTAATTTAACGTAAGTCTACATCTAACCTAATCTTTAACGTCTTTTGGGATAGTTTCCTACGACGTAAAAACTCTCTTCTTCTTGTGTGTGTGTGTGTGTGTGTGTGTGTGTGTGTGGGTAAACCTAAATAAACCTTAGTCTAATCTAATATAACATAAATCTAAATCTAACGTAAATTAAGTTATATTAAAAACAAAGAACTAAACTAACAGGGATTATAAGAACCTTAAAATTGATTTAACACATAATTTCTCACATAACTCGGCAAGAGTTGGCATTCTCATCACTAAAGATGTGAGAGTTCACTTCCGGCGGTGACGCTGCCTCATCTCCATCCACATCTGACGACAGCAATTGGCCCTTTAGACCGTTCTTGCTCTTGTTACTAACTTTGAAGTTGCTGTTGAATGACTAGAGGTTGTCTAGATGGTCATTGTGTCGGGGATGTAGTGACTCTTGCCGCCCTGAAGATCCACCTTCTTTCCTATCTTCTGAAGACATTTCACCAGTACTTTTGGATCGACGGAGCCCACCATGAGTGAAGGCAGCAATACCCTATATTCCATTGAGGGCTTTCTTCACCCGCTTCATGCAGGCATCACAGTCTATGGAGACCTAAATCTAATCTAATATAACATAAATATAAATCTAGCGTAAATAAACGTAAATCTATTTAAAAATAAACCTAAATCTAATCTAGTTAAACTTAAATAAACCTAAATCTAATTTAACGTAAGTCTACATCTAACCTAATCTTTAATGTCTTTTAGGATAGTTTCCTACGACGTTATAACTCTCTTCTTCTTGTGTGTGTGCGCGTGTGTGGATGTGTGTGCCAATAAAAGAGATAAATGGTATAAGCTTTCTATCACCCATGCCAAGTATGATAGATTGGTTATGCCATTTTCCTCTTGAATAATAGGTCTTGAGTTCAACTCCTCGTCGGCTAGATCTTTAGGTCTTTTAATTTTAATTAGTTTCCTACGACGTTAAATTAGTTTCTCTCTCAATGTGTGTGCGTTTTTTTGTTTATGCATGTTTTCTCTCTCTTTTCCTCTCTCAATGTGTGCGTTTTTTGTTTATGCATGTTCTCTCTCTCTTTTCCTCTCTCAATGTGTGCGTTTTTTGTTTATACATGCTCTCTCTCTCTTTTCCTCTCTCAATGTGTGTGTGCATTCTTTGTTTATGTATGTGTGTGTGCGTTTTTGTTTATGTTTGTACTCTCTCTCTCTCTCTCTCTCTCTCTCTCTCAAAAACACTATGTGTGTGTGTGAGAGAGAGAGAGAGAGGGAGAGAGAAAGAGGGGAAGGGAACATGAGAGTGAGGAGAGGGAAGGAGCATACCTGGCTCTCCTTCCTCTCCTCCTGTGTGTGTGTGTGTGTGTGTGGAGAAGAAAGAGAGAGAGAGAGAGAGAGAGTGAGAGAGAGAGAGGGAGAGCGTTACCTGCTCCTTGCTTGAGGGCGTCGAAAAACTCAGATATGAGATCTCAGTTTTTGGGCGCTCTCTGTTATTTTTTTAGCCCAGTCGGCATCGCTATGAGCGTCGCAAATTTACAAGTAAATTTGCGACGCTCATAGCGACGCCAAGATTTTTTTCTTTTGAGCGTCGCTAATATGAATAGCCTCTTGTAGTGAAACGCAAACGGACTTCTGCAATGGCCTCTATGCCTACCGAAACCATCCGTAGTCCATTAGTTAGTCTTAAAGACATGCAAGAGCATGTATGGCAAGCCGTAGGTCAAACGGACAGAAGAAACGTCAAATACACAAGCCGTAGGTCAAATCCGGTTGCGTTTTTCTACGGAAAAACGCAAACGGTCTTCAGAAACTGATTCTATGCCTACCGAAACCATCCGTAGTCTATTAGGTAGTCTTTAGGCAATGTCAAGAGTGCGTATAGCAATCCGTAGGTCAAACGGATAGAATAAACGCCAAATACACAAGCCGTAGGTCAAATCCGATGGCGTTTTTCTATGGAAAAATGTAGACAGACTTTGGAAACTGATTCTACGCCTACCCAAACCATCCGTAGTCCATTAAGTAGTCTTAAGGCAATGTCAAGACCATGTATGGTAAGCCGTAGGTTAAACGGACAGAAGAAACGTCAAATACACAAGCCGTAGGTCAAATCCGGTTGCGTTTTTTTATGAAAAAACGCAAGCAGACTTCGGAAATGGATTCTATGCCTACTGAAACCATCGGTAGACGATTAGGTAGTCTTTAGGAAATTTCAAGAGCGCATATGGCAAGCCATAAGTCAAACGGATAGAAGAAATGCCAAATACACAAGTTGTATGTCAAATCCGGTTACGTTTTTCTACGGAAAAACGCAAACGGACTTCGGAAATGGCTTCCATGCCTACCGAAACCATCCGTATTTCATTAAGTACTCTTAAAGCAATGTCAAGAGAGTGTATGGCAAGCCATAGGTCAATGGGTTTGAATTAACGCCAAATACACAAGCCGTAGGTCAAATCCGGTTGCGTTTTTCTATGGAAAAACGCAAACGGATTTCGGAAATGACTTCTATGCCTACAGAAACCATCCGTAGTCCATTAGGTAGTCGTACTGGGGTGATCTACTAATTAACCATTTGCTGGATCCAATGCATATATTCAAGAATGTGGGAGATCTCCTCTGGAAGACAATCATGGGAATGAAAGACAATCGAGCTTCATGAGATGATTTGCAGTCAGTTGAAAAGATGCCAGAGCTGTGGCCTTTCACCATTGCATCTGGCCAAATGAAACTTCCAAGAGCGCCATGGGTATTGCTAAAAACCGAAGAGCGACAAGTTAAAAGGGTGATCTCAGAGTTCAGGACGCAAACAGGATATATGCGATGTCTCAAGATAGCATTCACCCGTGTCTCAAGATGTCTCAAGAGCATCTCGACAGATCGGAGAACCCATATCTCTAGAAGAGGAAGAGCTGGCTATTGGATGTGACTAAAAGTATCATACATACATGGCACTGTGGTCGCATGGAAAGCATTTCAGAACACAACAAATTGACACCAGAAGAAACACGTTTGACAGTGGGGTAATGGTTAGTTTCATGCAAAAGAGCAGGGCTAGTGCGAGAGACACGAATGAGAGCACTAGCAATCTAGATTACTCTGGTCTAGTGTCAGATATCCTGAAAGTAAGCTTCAGGCGGTTTGAGATGTTTTTGTTGGATGTGAAGTGGTTCAAGGTGATTACTTTTGGTCGCAATGCAATGGTACGTAGAGATGGAAACAAACTTGTGCAAATAGATTCTACAAAGGTTTGGACAGATGCGAGCGACACATTTGCTCTCACCGAACATTGCGAGCAAGTGGTCTCTGTACCGGACCCTCAAGAGCGACAATGGTGGTTTGTGGTTCAGGTTCCTCCAAGAAATAAACAAGTATTTGAAGGGCAAGATCTCCTGGAGGAAATTCAGTCAGACGACGTCCATACTACTGTGACATTAGATGAGATGGACGAAGGTATGGCAGAGGAAATTGACAGATATACGAGGGATGACGCAGACGAGCCAGAATTGAGACTTGTAGATGAAGATACAATGGATGAAGACAATCTGCCAGAACGAGTTGGGGCAGAGTTATGTTAGAGATAGACGATGAAATGGTGCAAGATCTTATCGATGATGCCTCACTCGTCAAGACCTAGGCCTGTAAGTGTTTGTGTGAAGATGTTGATTTAAAATTAAGCTTAAAGTTAATTTAAACAACTGTGTTCTGACGCTTTATATTACTTTCATTGTGCAAGACTCTAGTATGGCAGACCAATTTCCAGATCCCGCTTCTATGAGTGCAGATGCATTCATGGGCTTCGTTACACGGATGACGCCTGCTCAGATGGGAGAGGCTTCTCAGTACTGGGTAGCCAGAGGCACGCGTACTACGCCTCCTGGCTTCACACCCGAGGGTCCGACGCCTAGGGGGGGGATACCCAGGGGAGGGGGGGGGGGGACGCCTATGGGGAGGGGACGTCTATGGGTATGACGCCTGCTTCTCCCCTCACGGCTGCTTCGACACCTAGGGGTGGGGCAGAGGCGGGAGCACGGTTGATTTTGGTGCTGCTTGCTTTCTTGGACAGAGAGTAGAAAGTTTGGCTGTGGTGGCTGTGTCCATCTTTTCATTGGGCACAAGCCAGGCTACATGCACTCTACCCAAGAAATTTTTTTTCTGTTATGGCCGTGGATATCCGCGTCGCTATCAGCGTCTATATAAGGGTCTATATACGCGTCGCTATCTGCGTCGCCAATAAACCCTTTTCACACGTATATCGATGCTCTTCGCAACAGTTTCACAGGGACGCATATAGCGACGTTCAGCGTCGCTATATACATTGATAACAACTTTTTTTGTTGTAGTGTAATGAGGATCCATGTCTTTACGTAAAAATACAATCCAATGGACAACTCACTATGCTTATCCTTTATGTAGATGTCATGCTTATTGCTGGTCATTCTAAGAAGGACATTGTTGACCTGAAAAACAAGCTGAAAAATCAATTTGACATGAAAGATTTGGGTGAAGCCAATCACATTTTGGTTATGCGCATTACTCGTGACCGTGAGAAGAGGTTGTTGTACCTTTGTCAGAAAGAGTATGTGCACAAGGTTCTTGATCGTTTCAACATGTAGAAGGGGAAGTCTTTGAGTACTCCATTGCCTGCATATCTGAAACTTAGCAAGAACAACTGTCCCAAATCTGTTGCAGAAAAAGCTGCGATGGCTAAGGTTCCTTATGCTTCAGCTTGTGGTAGTCTCATGTATGCCATGGTGGCTACAAGACCTGACATTGCGCATGTAGTGGGAGTTGTCAACAGATTTAGGTCTAACCCTAGTAAAAAGCATTGGGATGTTGTCAAGTAAATTCTCAAATACTTGAATGGCACTGTAGATAGACAGTTATGCTATGGTCATGGAGAGTCATCCAGTCAAGGATTTGTAGACAGTGATTATGCAGGTTGTGTTAAAAGTTTTAAATCAACAACATGTTGGATCTACATATTTGTTGGTTCTGCTATTTCTTGGAGATCTGTTCTTCAAGATTGTACATCCATTTCTACTATGTTGCACTGAGTGAAGCATGCAAAGAGGCTATTTGGCTTGCTCGCCTAGTGAAAGATCTTGGATTGGAGCAGTGTACACCAGCACTTCATTGTGACAGACAGAGTGTTATTGCCTTGGCTAACAATCCAGTGTTTCATTCTAGAACGAAACACATTGATGTGAGTTACCGCTTTAGTTGTGAATGCCTAACAAACAAGAGCCTTGATTTAGTGAAGATTCCTATGTCAGAGAACACAGTGGAAGCACTCACTAAAAGTCTCTCCAACCATCAGTTTCGGCACTGTCGTGAGTTGATGGGCATTTGGCAAAGAGTGATTCTCTTCCATTCTGATGGTCTCCCACATTTGCCATCAAGTGGGAGAATGCTAGGTTTACTGGCCATGTGGCCGACCGCCCATTATTAACCACTACTAACCCTAAGTGTACAACTATACAGTTGTGTGCGCCACTAACACTAAGTACAATGTGTATTGTGCCCTAGTGCATAAGATAGAGAAGAAATAAAGGGGGCACACAATACGTGCTGGCTCTCCCCCTTCAATTAGTGTGTTGCACGATAGGATTATCCATTGTTCTCCCGGCTCCTCCCCTTCAATTAGTGTGTTGCATTATAAGATTATCCATTGTGCTCCCGGCTTCTCCCCTTCAATTAGCGTGTTGCATGATAGTATTAGTGGTGTGTGCGTCTTGCAATCGTTAGTGTGTGTGATTGGGTTGATTGGAGGTGAAGGGAAGTGGATGTGGAGATTGCATATCATTGTGGTTAGCTCATCCATAGGCCGAGAAGCTCACCTCGTAGATTCAACCATTCGTGTTGCCATGATTAACTCACTAATCATGTGAGTGTTTCCATGCCCTAGCCGGGTAGCTCATCCCTCCGGATTGATAATTTTGTTAGTCATTGGAGCTATGCAACGATGGCGACCCCCAACACCCCTCCCCCCCCAGATATGATATCGCCCTCCCTTATTTTTAAGCTTGGGAGATAAATTAATAGGGGCCTGCCCCTAACTTATATTCTTATGTAACTTGTAAAAACAAATCCTCCCTTGGACTTACGTGGTGCGATAAGTTTTTCATGGTGAATCCCCTGAGCAAGAAGTCTAGCTTTTAACTGAGTCCATGGCAAGGAATGGCCAATAGAGTAATGATCAAACACTGCTGAATTTCTAGCATTCCACATAAACACCAACATCCAAACTCTAAGATGCATAAAGTAGGCATGCACTCCAGCATTCTCAACTCTTACCAAGCCAAATAACATATGGAATTTAGTAACCTTCATATTCCAATGCAACATACACATATCTTGTAGAGCTTGTCACCAAGATCTAGCAAAAATACAATTCGAAAAGATGTGATTCATAGTTTCCATTCTACTACAACTTATACATTTGACTTGCATTACATTCTTCATGAACAACAGTTCCCTAATAGGGAGAGCTCCTGTAAGCACTCTCCATAGGAATACTTTGTGTTTGTATGAGCAATGATAGGTCCACACTTGCTGGATTCTTTGTGTCCACCAATTCTTGTCTTGGAAAAGACCCCACATTTTCTTCCATCTGGTCTGAATGTCGCGCTCAGGTTGAAGCATTTGATAGAACATTTTTGTGGGAAGGTTTTAATCGAGTGATTTGGAAACTCTGTGTGTGTGTGTGTGTGTGCGTGCGTGCGACCTACGTGCTGCTTCGATGAAGGTGCTTCATTCTATCTCTCCACCTCTCTCTCTCTCTCTCTCTCTCTCTCTCTCTCTCTCTCTCTCTCTCTCTCTCTCTCTCCTCGCTCCCCCTTAGTGTGTGTGTGTGTGTGTCTCCAATTTTCAACCTTGATAATCAAGGTCCAATGGAATTAGAGGTGTTTTACAGAGAGTGTGGGTTAGCCCATGCTGCATATGTCAGCTGTGTTTGAGTGTGCATTTCTCTATCCTCACCCTCTCAGTGTAACTCTTCCAAAAGAGACAGAGTTACCGCAACCGCCGTCGTGTTCTCGTGTTGTAGCGGCTAGAAGACATGTCTACTAGCATCAACTCAACTTGCCTGTTGAGAGCAAGGGGAAAAGGAGAAATTCCGTCTCGAAATAGAGAAAAATAGTTCAAAAACTTGAAGAATAAATCTAATTTTCTAGAATTTCCTCTTGCCGAAGTCAAGAACGTAATTTTAAACGTTCTTGCCAAAGTGTGTGTGTGTGTCTCCAATTTTCAGCCTTGATAATCAAGGTCCAATGGAATTAGAGGTATTTTACAGAGAGCGTGGGTTAACCCATGCTGCCTATGTCAGCTGTGTTTGAGTGTGCATTTCTCTATCCTCACCCTCCACCGCAACCGCCATCGTGCAGTTCTCGTGTTGTAGCAGCTAGAAGACATGTCTACTAGCATCACCTCAACTTGCCGGTTGAGAGCAAGGGGAAAAGGAGAAATTCCGTCTCGAAATAGGGAAAAATAGTTCAAAAACTTGGAGAATAAATCTAATTTTCTAGAATTTCCTCTTGCCAAAGTCAAGAACGTAATTTTATACGTGTGAAAAAATGATTTTTCCTGGACACTGTTTACACTGCAAACCGGGGCGGGGCCAGAAGACAATTCTACTAGCGTCACTTCTACTAGCGAAACGTCTCTTATGACTGGTGTTTTTCATTGGCAGCCAGGAAGTTTACACTACCAACCGGGGCCCAGCATCCAAGGGGAAGCAACCTTGAGGCAATGATTAAAAATCCCATAAGCCAGCCGGCTGTCGGGAAGGGTACGCCATATAATGCGCGAATGTGCTCTTCTGTAGGTCGAAGATCGTGGGAGGTATGAGGCTGGAGCCCCGAAAGCCCCTCGGCCCAGGGCCACGACCGCCATTGCACCAGGGCGGGAAGACCCCATCACGGGATGACAGTGCGGAAGGCGCTTGTTGGGAGTGGGGACATGGGGGCACCCCAGCGCCGAGAAAACTGACCGTGCCACCGCTCCTCGAAGGGGCTCTGGTCTCATGCCTCCCACGGTCCCTCCTTTTGCTCAGCATTGTCGCTGTGCCCGCGTTGTTGGTAGTGACGCCATCATAATCATCATGCAAGCCATAGCTCTTATGCCTGTCTTCGCACTGCAACTAGAAACAGAGCTTATGCTCATGCTTTCCGCATTAACGCCTACTGCCTATGCTTATGCTTTCCGCATCAACGTCCAGGGAAGCTCATGAAGAGAGAGGCAAGCATGAGATGATGATTAGGCTTGCAAAATTAGTCAGAGTCGGTTGCTGACCGTCAGTTACAGACGAAAGTAAATGTCCAGGGAACTTCACAGTGATCGTCTAATTTAGAGATCATTGCTATACGGAAGTATAGCAATAAATACTAAATAAAAAACGAAAGTCATGCCCAAATATTTGTTGCTGATATTTGTAATGCAATTTGTTTCCTTGGTCCTGGTTCAAGTAAGTGGTTGAGGCAATCAGACATATAGTAACCTCAGACATATAGTAACCTCGATGCAGCATATTTGTTTCCTTGATCTCCTCTAGACCAACCAGACGTATCTCTTTGCGATACACGGCTGACTGGATTTTTTCCTTTGTTGAGATACTTTTTCCTACAAATACTTGGAAGTCATTTTCTACAAGTCCCTCTTTCTCTTTGAGAGCAACATATTTTTGAGATTGACATGAGGGTATGCAACCCTCACAAGATTCTATAGATTTGGGGACCTTGTCTTGCCCTTCACGATTTGTCTGGCCAAAGGTATGATGGATGGAGAGCCATGTAGAGACTCCTAGTTAGTCTTGACGATCGTGATCTGTCTGGCCAAAGATATGATGGATGGAGATCCATGGAGAGACTCCTAGTTAGTATGGTCTCCAAGATTATCCGTTGTAAGGTCACAAAGTGCCACATGAGGTTGTCCCCAAAGAGTCTTCTTGGCCATGTGCAAATGTCAACAAGGACTTCTCTCCAATCAAGGCTTCCATGCCATCGGACACAGACCATCTATTACTACTCACCTTGATGTGTACAGTGCCTACCTATTGGCACAGTTTTGGGATGAGTTTCTTCGTGGCATCCCAGGAATCAGTATTTAGTTTTTCGAAGTTCTGGAAATGTGCCGAGCCGGTCCCTATAAATTTATGTAGCAGGATATTGCTTTGTTGGCTGCAAGCTTGGGTTTCATCTTTATGTTGAGGATCCACTTATCAAAAATTCCCTTGTTGATTTGAGTGATTTTGGATAGAATTACGGTTGTTCCCTTCCAATTTTCTGGAGATACTAGAGTGACAAGAAAGTCCATCCATTTGTTTCTTCAATATAAAAAACATTAATTAGAAGCACTACTAGGCTGCAACAGTGGAGCTTGTTTCATTAATATCCATTCAAGAGAAATAGCTCTTTAATGGAATTTGTTTCCTTGGTCGTGGTTCAATTAGGTGGTTGAGGCAATCAAATATAGTTACCTCGATGCGGTATTATTATGCTGAATTTTTTCTCTGCCGATTCTTATGATGAAATTGATTCCCTTTAGACGAGCCAATATCTGTGGGGCTTTGCGATAAGCGGTAGATTGAATTTTTTCCTTTGTTGAGATACTTTTATAGAGCTAATCTCATTTCTTTTTGGAAATGTTCAATGCAAGGCCAGATATTTAGTGTATTGCCAGTGTCTTGATGAACCATCTCAAACAAACTTTAGCTTAAGTCAGTAAAGCTCTGCGTTCTTGCTAGTTGCCATTAAGGTCAGATTTTGGAGATTTTCAACTCGAATGGGTGCTTTTACCTTCTGCATAAGCTCTTAAAGCTTTTTTCTTTTTTGCCAGCAACAACATGACAAATGTTTAACTAGCCTTGCAAGTACAAGTGAAATACACTAAATGAGAAGGTGCTCTAGACTCGCATTTGTAACATGGTCTAAGCAAGTTTTGTAGAGAGATCCAAACACAACAACACAACAACACAAAAAGCCAAATAGTCGCAAAAATCCTTAGGCCTGATCACTTGTCTGTTGTGTTTTCATATCACAGACTCATAAGTCTAATTGGTTTGTCTTCATTACAAGGAGGTTTGTCTACTTCGAGGAAAAATAAGTTGATTTGGTCCAAAATTAGTGTGGGAGGCGAGTGATTGCACTACAAGTTTCTGACTTTTGTACTAGTTGAGAAAAAGGACACTTTTTCCATCGTTATCAGAACAAGCTGTCTATTTTTTGCACGAGAAAAAACGTGCCTTTTTACACGCAAAAGTTTGACTTTTGCACCCTTTTGTGGAACAATCACGGTGCCGTGACTCTTCCTTGGGTGAGAAATTTGATTTCACACGAGATTTAATCTCTCTCAATCGTGAAAAAATCACATCCCAAGGTGCGAAAAACCATTTTCGCTCGTCAATTGTAAATCTCATTTTTTACAGCTATGGGAAAAATTCATAAACTAATATTGTGATGTTCTCATTTTATTTAAACTCCATGTGAACTTCAAAGTATGGCAAACCGTAGCTTCAGTGTATAAAGCTACATTGATGAGAAGTCATTTGCCGTGATGATGGATTTGTGTAAAGATTTTAATGTAGTGCTTAGAGTAAGACATGCACAAATTGTATGATTTCCAAGTGAAATTACCAAGCTGGTGATATTTGATACTAGGGTGCATCGAGAAGTGGTAGTGTATATAGAGTCTTACAAATACTTGAAGTCATTTTTTACAAGTCCGTTTTTCTCTTTGAGAGGAACCTATTATTGAGATTGACATGAGGATATGCAGCCCTCAGTAGGTTCTATAGATCTAGGGACCTTGTCTTGACCATCATAATTTGTCTCATCAAAGGTATGATGGATGGAGAGCCATGGAGAGACTCCTAGTTAGTCTTGAAAATCGTGATATGTCTGGGCAAAGATATGATGGATGGAGATCCATGGAGAGACTCCTTGTTAGTATAATATCCAAGATTATCCAATGTAAGGTCACAAAGTGCCACATGAGGTTGTGCCCAAAGAGTTAGTCTACGGTAAGGCTTTGACCTCTCAACCTACGGGTTGTGGGCTCAAATCCCCCATTGGTTTACCTCTAGAGGGGCACCTTGTGCTCAATTGGTGTCCAAGTTGCTAGGGATCTTTCCCTGGGACACTCAAATCATCCTTCTCCTCGAGTGGGTCACCTAAGGAGGAGGTTCCTAGTTGGTTTATATGAGTTCTTTCCAGCATTCCCAGCACATGGTGCATCAAGTAGGTGGCCATGGTGGTGATGCCTATGCGTGGACCTTGCTCAATGGTACGCTATCCTTGCACGACCATGTCTGACGGCTAATATTTGGAAGGGATAAGCACCTCCCCCTTTGGGCCCTTGAGTGCGTCAAAAAAGAAAAGTGCCACATGATGTCGTGAGAGTAGGATGGGAAGCTACAAATTTTAAGGACCTAGTTTATATTTGGGGACCTAGTTTTGAACAATCGTGGTCCACATGGTTGTATAATAATTCAAGAGCCATGAAGAGACCGCTAGTAACTGTGGTATGTAAGATGATCAACAGTAGCAATACATTGTCACGTGAGGTCATTAGAGTCGGATTGGGATCTACACAAGTGGTTGAGGCACTTACAAGAGCATGATCTTTACATATAGGGCTTATGAGAGCTTCCAAAGAATTCTTATACTACATAGGCCCTCAAGTAATCTCAACAACTGGCCATTACAGAGTCTTTGGTAGAGAATGATTAGGAGCTACACAAATTATCGTTGAGAGTCGAGACATGTACTAGGTCAGTATCTTACATATACGGGTGAGAACTTGCAAGTCATCATTATGTTAGATTTTCCCTTGAGTTGAGTCTCAATCGAGCAGGCACCATTTCTTGCACATCCTTGATGCCATTATCCCTCTCACATATTATGTCAACAATTAAATTACCATGGATGTATCTAGCAACCCATTATTGAGAGGCATAGAATGGCTCATACAAGGTTCGTCAGAGAGGATGAGATTGAATATTCCATTATGCTACAACTAATGACAAATGTCATGTCAATGTAATAACCCATGATAGATATCGTGTGATGGTACTGGTCGTTACCTAAGAAGTACAAAGTCGGTAAATTTGGAGTGAAAAGTAATGGGAGCCACTAAGAATGCATCTCCTAGCCTACTGTTGTCCACCTTGAGGTTTCCTTGATTCCCTATTCTTCTCAAAGGCCTTTTATTGGCACTAAACTATAGCGCCACATCATTGGTGTATGATTGTCCTTTAAGAAACACAATATGTGGTGATAATCTCATTTCCATCGTATCACTACAAGAGGTTGTGTGCACTTGTGACGCTGTTAGTGACGGAAATACATTTTTATACTCCCCGGCGTCGCTAAGACCGTCGATATGGGAACATTGCCATGAGCGTCGCTATAAACGTCACTATATAGCCATGCCTATAGCGACGATCATAGGGACGTTTACAGGCCACCTATAGCGATGTTTATAGCGACGCTGCAGAACCTTATATAGCGACGCCCGGGAGAAAAAGTTTGTGGTGGCAAGGCATTGAATGCCCTACCACCCATCAACCATATTGAATGTTTCATTAATTAATTCACGTTTGAAAGAAAGTGCAAGCTTATATATAGACCCAAAGTAGTCACCCACAAGACAATATAACCATTAACTCCATCATCCATAATATTGTTTGCATAATAAAGATACAAAACTAACAAAAGTAAATTGATGAAAGTAAATCAATGACATTTTTACACATCATAGGCAAAATCACTTGATTGTTAAACTTTGCAAATGTAATAGTTACAACACCATTGTCAATATTGAAAAAATATACATGGTTTTCAAAAAGAAGTATAAATGTCATCTCATGATACATATGCTATGACAAAAAGAAACTAATGCTATCTAGCTTTGGCTAAACTGAGGTCGTCTAATCACACGTCTCATCACGTCCAAGCGTCGTATCTATCGGATTCTGTAAAAAAAAAATAAGACAACTTTATGTAAGTATAAACATATAGCGACGTTTATAAAACAATACAACAAATAGAAAAGAGTAAACCCTAATCATAACCATGCCGCCGCGAGAATTGAGAATGTCCATCAGGGCGTTTAAGCCCTTCCTGCATGCGTACTCGCACTCGTACGGTGTGGGGTCTCGTCCTGTCATCGACCACTGTCAAAACATACAGAGAATCCATTATGTTAGAATTTAAAAACCCCTAAACCCTAAACTATCAAACCTAAAGAGCATTTCTAAAACACTTACAAAATTGGTCTCAAATGTTGCCCACCCGTCGCTCCCCAAGTGGTGCGAGCTCTCTACCTCTGCTCGTGCTCTGGCTGCCTCCTTTTGTTGCTTCTCCTTGTCAGGATTCTCGCGTGTTGCTTTCTTCGCATTCTTCCAAACTTCTTTGGCCAGCCAATCTGGTATGTTCCACCCATGCTTAATTGCTTTTTGCACTTTGGAACTCTTGTGCTTGCAGTATTCGCGCATTCGAACCTTCATCACGTCTTCATTGAAGCGGTCATCCCATGTTGGAACGGGAAACTCGTCATGAAGCATGCTAATGACTCTGTCTTTTAAATCACTTGGTACTTCACTCCAGGTGTTTAGTACATAGTGTCTAAACACCTGAGAGCACAGACCACGCATGCATGAGATCACCTTCTTGCCTTCATCATCCAAGATGATGACGTCGCTGAAGTCAACGAAGTAAGTCAAGGCCTCTCGCCGGTGACGCGTGAACCTGGGTGTCTCCGAACGGGTCTCTAGCCGTGTGTCGACGGGGGTACGGACGTCAGGTGTTTCCACTAGAGTCTGGGTCCCAAATAGAGGAGTGTCGAGTGACTGGAGTGACTCCTAGAGGAGTAGCTAGTAGTGTATAGCCGTTAGGAAGGGCCATCAGTCGCGAAAAACCTGGTGTAGATGGCGATGCCGTGGCTGGTGTTGGGGTAGGCAAAGAAGGAGAGGGTAAAGAGCCTCGTCGATCATAAGGTGGTGTCGAGGCATCGACGACGGCATCCCCACAACAATCATTGTCGCCACCACTAGAGCGCTCGCGACAAGACGAGTGTGAAGATCGTCTCGTCGACATCAAAGCTTCGGAGCACGCTGAATTCTCCGAAACAGAGGGGAACTCGGCGGGAGTAGGAATGCGTGATTGTGCTGGGGTGACAAAGAAGAAAGAAACTCCTCATCATCCATAACTGCATTAAACACCCGAATGTTTAAACTTAATATTGAATGAATGGAGAAGGGAACATGGACAAATATATATATATATATATATATATATATATATATATATATATATATATATATATATATATATATATATATATATATAGAGAGAGAGAGAGAGAGAGAGAGAGAGAGAGAGAGAGAGAGAGGGACTCATAAAGGGGAAGAGATTCCTGTGTAGACAATGACGCACTGACGCATATAGACAGAATAGACAAAAAGCCATGTGAATACAATATACATTATAAAATGGATCTAGATTGTTCAAATACAATATTTATGGCTTTAAGAGGTCTCTCTCTCATCCTCACAAAGCTCAGCATAACTTCCTATATCTATATAGACCTCTCTGTTTAAACAGCTGTCCTCCATTTCATTTTGTAGATCCTCTGCATGCACCCCATAGAGAGTAACAGCTTGATGCTCGTCTAGCACCACTTCAGCGCCTTCTGATTGAACATCTTCTCCGATCTCCTCCATTGATGCCACTGTGATTGGCACATAGTAGCCTTCATACGTCTGTCACTACGAGGGGCTACCTTTATGACGTACCACCAGTTTGATGCAGACTTTGTAGGATGAAATATCACCTGCCAGAGCCACATACCTTACATGAGAGATTCCAAGCACATAACTTCTAAAATTAAATGTTAACTATTTACATACTTACTTGTTCACAATGCTCGGGTAGTACGAAACTGTCTCTTAGGCCAGTCCATTTCTTAGTTGAATCCAATCAAGAAAACCTGACTCTCCTCTATGCACAGTATCATTGCGGCCCTCCATGATTATCTTGAACCATTGCACGTTGAATGAGTCGACAAAAAATCCTCTATAATCGATCCTCAAAATCTCTTGTAGCGTGCCAAAGTAAGTGAGCTCCACCACCACAAGATTTGCATCAGAGGACCGTCGTCGACTAGACTGCTCAAATTTTGCCATGATTCCACAATATTGAGTAAAACGCTTTTTGTCGATCGATCCGCTCCACCCTAAAATGTCGACCTTTACACCATGCTGTTGTGTATGACTTATACTACAACCAACAAAGATTATGAGTGGCCGTTCAAATATCTAGAACGTTACTAGTCATACATTGTAAACTTACCTTGGTCACATAACCCCGAGAGTACTCCCACTCCTCCTCAGTCTCTTCTTCACCGCACTGTTGTGCGCTTTTCAATTGGTTGTGCAACTATCTTAAGCTCAAGAATGTTGGTAGGCTCTCCAGACCCATCAGATAGTGCATCGGTGGTCGTCTTCCCGATCTCCACTCGATTTGTGCCCTTTGTCGCTCTTGCTTTGAATCCTCATATTGTGAAATCCACTTTGCATCACTAGATTGTAAAATCGCTTGATTTTCGCCTCTAGATCTTCCATCATCTTCTTCTCAACACTAAGATTTCACATGACAATCCCAGATATATATGTCCTCATTATCTATGGTTTGCCATAGCGTATCCCGGACTTTATCAAATCCGTCTAGCCACTCTCCAATGTACACTATGGACTTTGATACCACCCAATCTTCTGCCATGCTACCCTCCGAACGTGCCTTCTAATGCACATATCCCTTGAGCGTTTTCATGAAACGTTCTAAAAAGAACATCCATCTCGAATGTACTGTGCCATCTATTTTCACCTCATCAGCTATGTGAACAAGAAGATCCACCTAAATGGTTAGCATGGTAGTAGGAAAGTGTTTCTCAAACATGCACACAACCTCCATAGCGTTTAGTTCGGCGAATGGTATGGAGTCTATATTCACGTCCTTTTGTGAGATCCATTGCACCAACTTTGCAAGTTTGTAGATTGTGTTACGGACGTCAAGAGACAAACATCCCTCAATGGCCACCGGTAAAATAAACTGCAAAACACATGCAACAATGATATTAAAGTCCACATACGAATTTGTTACACAATTCCCACTATGATATATTCCACTATGAGCATACCTAACACATCTTATGCCAGTCGTGTGACTTCAAACCGGTAAGCTTTCCTTCTTTAGTAAAACACGTTTGAAGAGAGTGCATTACGCCAATGGGGGTCTGCAAAGATCGAATGGTCTCTTTTACTTTGCATTCTTGGGCTCCTATGAAAATCTATGGCTCTTTAGGGAGTTTTATCGATCCATCGGATGCTATCTGCAGCCCTGCGGACAATATTGCTCCATACGATCCACATTTCTAAGGTCAACCCTGGCTCCCAAAGTATCTTTCTTGCCAGTCAAACAGTCCCATAGTAGATTACCCACATTATTGAATATGTGCATTGGATCCAGCAAGTGATTGATCATGAGTCGGGGCCAATATGGTAACCCGTACCATAGAGATAGTCTCTTCATTCCTGGGGGCAAACCGTTAGCACACATCTCATTCTGCTCTAACCATGCTTGTGCAAACATCCTCGGTGGATCTCTTCCCAAAAAGCTATCGCGTAACACATGATTCTCTGGAAGATACACTTGATGACCTTTGTAGATTTGCTTCTTCAATGAGGGCGCCCGACTTGCATTCAGTTTAGGTCCACATGTGACACATGCTTTGTATCTGCTTGTTTGAAGCCCTACATGTATACACATGATAACAGATAAACTTGAGAAAAACCAAGATTTATAGTGTTTGCATTTAAGTGTAAATCACCTGAGCATTCTGTTAGTCCGGGATAGTCATGCATGGTCCACATTAGAATTCCTCTGATCAAAGCATTCCATCGACCTGTGTCTCGGCTCATATCCACCACTTCTATGCCAATCCACAATTGTTGTAGCTCTTCCAATAGTGGACGAAGATACACATCCATACTCTTCACTTTATACCACCCCGGCACAATCAAGCTTAGCCATAGGTGCCCCTTCTTCGTAATCAACCACGGGGGAATGTTGTAGTTGACGATGACAACGGTCCATACACTGTAAGATGTTGATCTTTGACCAAATGGATTTACACCATCCATAGCTAGGCCTAGTGCAAATTTCAAGCTTCCCTGGCAAAATCCGACCATGTTTCATCTATATGTTTCCGTAGCACACCGACCGAAGATTTATTCTCCTCATGCCATGATGCTCGGGCGGCCATGGACTTATATTCGAAGAAATGCTTGATGTGAGGAAGCAAAGGAAAATGTCGCAAAACCTTTTGCGGAATTTTTGTTCCGTGGAGATCTACTCAATATCTCTCGGAATCACATTTCGGACACTTCTCCATGTCTATGTATTCCCCTCTGAAAAGAATGCAGTCGTTAGGACAAGCGTGGATCGAATTTTAATCCATCCCCAAGTTTTGCAAAATCTTTCTTGCTTCTTCTCTGGAATCTGGCATCACATTATCAGCTGGCAGTGTGTGCTCTTTGAGCAATCTACACAACGCAAAAAATACAGTACAATTGTGTAAAAATCTATGAGATCATTATACATCTAGAGTTTTTTATTAAAGTAAACTAATTGTAATAGATCACCTAAAAAGCGTTGTGACGCTAGTGTCACTCCATCCAAACTTTGTCTGCATGTTGAAAAGAACCAGGAGCGCCTTCAATCTTGACACACATGCTCCATCATACAATGGCGTATCGGCTTCTATTTTCATATCATCATAGATAATCCTTTCTGAATTCATGATCGTCTCGATCATTTCATCGATCTCAGGCTCAAAAATTGCCTCGTTGGGAATGTGGTCTGCATGATCATCCCCCCAGCTGTCGGAGGCTACATCTTGTGGCCTCACATATGATGCTTGACCAAAGTGCCTGCGAACACGTCTATTGGGTTGCAAGATTGCTGCTTGTTGGCCAGCATCAGAGTCCAACGAGGTATAATTGGCAATAACTTGATCTATAATAGATGGATTGAGCTTGCCAAATTCGCAAACATCCTACAAAGAAACACGTCTTGTCTGTCGCACAACATGCTTGCATTGATTACAAGGACATAAGATCCTCGTTGAAAGAGGTGTTTTGGTGGGAGGGCCCCACATCCTCGTCACTACTCATAATGAGGGTAAAAACCTTATAACTTGGACAACAAATTTAATCTTTTATTGGCATTCTTTTTCTTTTCTCTCTCTCTCTCTCTCTCTCTCTCTCTCTCTCTCTCTCTCTCTTTGTTCACAGTGTAAACTAGCTCACGTTCTCTAGTCATGTCCAATACCTACACACCTCAGTCTAGAGGTGCACGGAGATCAGAACCACCGGGTTATAATCTCGTCTTTATTGGTGAATGCCTATATTTGTGGGTACAAGAAATCTACACACCCATTCCTACATGATAGTGCATGTAGTGGACAAAACCCCTTTGCCTCTTCTCTAGCTGTAGTATTTCACAGCATCGTAACATCTTTTCACAGTAGATCTTTGTCTGTAGCATGCAGGTATGCCATTCTTGCAATGTAGCTGATGCCTGCTCAAAGCACTTAACTCTTACTCTAGATTTGACGGGCTGTGGTATGTGTGTGTGTGTGACCCTTGGAGTCGTCATCTTGCATCACTAATTTTTGTGTAGGTTCAATTTTCTCTTCCATTGGCTGATCATGATGGGTTATTGTATGGTAGCAGCAGTCGAACATGCAGGTGGAATTACTGGTCCGCATGGACTGTCGAGGTTGTGAGCGCATGAAATTTTCTCATGTAGGAAAATGGAGTCTATTTCAGTGTTTTTCATATGAGCAAGTGTTTTTCATACAATGCTTACCATCATGAGCGCACCTTCATTGACATGCAAAGCGCACCTTCATTGACATGCACTAAAATCTAACCTAAATTTTAAAAAAGCTAGTCGAACATAAATCTAAATTTAATTTAATCTTAAACTCAAAATAAACCTAAATCTAATCTAATTTATCGTAAATCTAAATCTAACATAAATAAACCTAAATCTAATCTAACGTAAATCTAACTAAAAATAAACTTCAATCTTGAAGAACCCAAATGAGTTTATAATTATCAAGGTGCAAATTTGATCCCATATGATTGATTTTCTGTGCTTACTCTTGATGGCATACTATCTCCCTAGTTAAAATTATATATGATCCCAAGTGAGCTTTAGCCATTATAATCTGATTTTGATAACACATACTTGATTTTGTCTAGGCCATACGGCAACACTATGCCTAAGAATTATTTGAGCCTGATTGAGTGGAGGTCGATATCTACTTCAATGGATCCCAACCATAAGTTGTCCCTATATGACTTCCCATGTATAGCTGATGCTACAAAGTAGAGAAAGCTAGTTGATTCTCTTCTTTGGTTAGTAAGCACTAGTCTTGACATCACTTTCCTAGTCAAAATTGTTATAGTCAAGGTTGCAAGAATGCGCACACACAAGACTTCTTGGAGATGGAGAAGAAACTCAAGGCACACACAGCTTGCATATGGAGAAGAAACGCAATGCACATAAATAGGATACATTACTAAGCATGTGAATACAAGATGAGTTTTTCCTAGAGTGTTGGGCGTATATACAAAGCATGAGGGAGAAAAAACGTTTGGGTAGGGGGGGGGAGGCCCCAGTGGTCCTAACATTATTCACACACATCACTACCATATACATGAATAAAACAATCCAAGATGTATAGTGCCACTCAAGTAGAGAAGGATCCTCTTAGCTACTTGCCAATGTCTAGAACCCGAACCATGCATAAATTTTTCTCACTTGTGAGACTGCACTTGAATAGCTGGCCGTGTAATGCATACATAAATGAGGCAGGCAATAATTTTTTGGTAGATGGTAACATCTTTGCGATCTCTAGCACCATGTAGACTTAACTTTAAACATGTTCCATAGCAGTGGAAATTGGCTTGCAATCATCAAGTCCATATCTGTTGAGCAAAGTTTGCACATGCTTTGTTTGACACAATGCAA
The DNA here is from genome assembly GCF_014529385.1 of Adiantum capillus-veneris. NCBI lineage: Eukaryota > Viridiplantae > Streptophyta > Polypodiopsida > Polypodiales > Pteridaceae > Adiantum > Adiantum capillus-veneris. The sequence goes on from NC_140931.1 coordinate 68,689,115, forward strand.
TACCTTAATCACAATGCTTCAACTGAATGGTCAAATAATGATACAAAAGCCCCAAATTTGATGTCTCAAATGTGGCATTCAAATTAGCCTAAAATTCAGCAATATCTCAGTAATATGTGTCTCCTTCGGACGAGTGATAATAACAAAAAGATATACATCATCCATACGTTTTACATAAAAAGTGCGACCATTTGGAGCATTTCAAAATCCATGTGTAGTCAAATGATTACGTATCTTCTCATACCAAGCATGAGAAGATCACTTTAATTCATACAATGCTTTCCTACATCTTGTGCACATTCTTTTCTCGCTATGTTTTGAAAAAACCACAAGGTTGCATTACATATATTTCCTCATTGTTTGCAGATGTGGATTTGGATACCCCTTCTAGCTCAATTATATTTGTAACAACTAGAATGTGTAAAGATATTATTCTTATAGAGACTCCTATCTCTATATAATTGTACTTGTTGTACTTCTCTCTTATTTTGTAAGGTGCTATCCTTGAGAATTGGGCTTAAAGACATTTTTTAGAAACCCTAGGTATAAAGGTCAAAAGTAAGTGAGAAACACAGTCACTACAAGAGGTTATGTGCACTTTGTCAGGACACGGGCAAGGCCACGGAGTCATAGAATACGGCCAGGGGCCAGGCTAGGCAATGTGGACAAGGGATCCGTCTAGGGACAGAGGCTAGGAGTCTGCCTTTATAATGGGAGGCTGGGAGGAGGATCTCAAGGTCTAGCTACCCTAGGTCTTACACTAGTATCAAGATCCAATCACTTCTTCGGGGAAAAAAGGTGTGGTGCTTCTTTTCTAAGCCTCTTCCATGCTTCATGCCGTGAGGCTTCTCTCTTGCCAAGGGGGGAAGGACGCCGAAGTTCCAGAGCGTGTGCAAAGCCTCTTGAGGCAAGGAGGGATGTGCAGTCCACCTCACCCAAAGAATGCGCAGTCAGGATTGGATTGTGCGCGCAGGACGGGCCAACAAAACCCGTCACGAGCACCAACTCTATCGAGCCACAGAGCGCGTGCTCTCTCTCTTTCTCCCTCTTGCTCACAATCGGCGCTGTGGCTGCAATCACCATTGCTTGGAAAAATTGGGACTTGCCATATTAGGCCGCCCAAAAACATTAACGAAAACCTAAAATAACCCTTGGGGCAAGTGCCCATGGTGGTCGCAACCTTTGAAGGCGCACTCGGCTACCATCGGCAAAGGGCCGTGCAATTAGCAGTCGACAATTCCCTGTGTAGTTTGACAATTTTGAACTTTGATCTATTGGTGACAATGTTTGTAGAGCTGATTGCACTCAAGAAATCACCATTTGCAATTGAATCGACTACGATGTGTCCAAGCAGGGTACGTGCACGGGTGGATTTACAGGGTGATTAAAGCTTTGATGACCAACGTAATTAGCTCTGCTAATTACCGTTTTTCGAATCAAGGTATTCTTCTTTATGTTTTTTACACTGCACACTGTTGCCATGGATTCAGATATCAACATGACCTTTGATTTCAGATGAGTTTCTTTGTGGCATCATAAGAATTTGTATTTAGTTTTTTGAAGTTCTCAAAATGTGCCGAGCCGGTCCCTAGAAATATTGTAGCAGGACATTGCTTTGTTGGCTGCAAGCTTGGGTTTCATCTTTATGTTGAGGATCCACTTATCAAAAATTTCCTTTTTTATTTGAGTGATTTTGGATAGAATTATGGTTTTTCCCCTCCAATTTTCTAAACATACTAGAGTGACAAGAAAGGCCATCCATTTGTTTCTTTAGTATAAAAGCCCTACACAATTGATTTTTACGCGCATATTATTAAGCATACTCATTGCATTTTTCATACGACATTGGAAAATTCTTTTATATATGTCTCTAAACGTTAATTAGCAGCACTACTAGTCTGCAACAGTGGAGCTTGTTTCATTAAATCCATTCAAGAGAAATATCTCTATAATGGAATTTGTTTCCTTGGTCCTGGTTCAACTAGGTGGTTGAGGCAATCACATACAGTAACCTCGATGCGGTATTATTTCGTTGAATTTTTTATTTACCAATTCTTATGATGAAATTGATTTCCTCTAGACCAACCAGTCTCTGTGGGGCTTTATGGTATATGGCTGATTGGATTTTTTCCTTTGTTGAGATACTTTTATAGAGAAAATGTGATTTATTTCTGGCAATCCTCAGTGTGAGGCCAGATATTTAGTGTATTGTCAGGTTCTTTAACAAACTTTAGCTAATTAAGTCAGTTGAGCTCTACGTTGTTGCTAGTTTCCATTGAGGTCAAAATTTGGAGCTTTTCCACTCAATGGGTGCTTTTCCCTTCTGCATAATCTGTTTTTTGCATAATCTGTTTTCTGCATACTCGCATTCGTAACATGGTCTAAGCAAGTCTTGGAGAGAGATCCAAACACAACAATAGATCAAGCCAGTTGGTCGCAAAAATCCTTAGGCCTGATCACTTGTTTGTTGTTTGCAGATAACAGAATCAACAAGTCTTGGAGAGAGATCGAAACACAACAACACAATAAGCCAATTAGTCGCAAAACTCCTTAGGCCTGATCACTTCTATGTTGTTTGCATATAACAGACTTAGGAGTCTATTGGGTTTGTCTTTATTACAAGGAGGTTTGTCTACTTAAAGGAAAATAAGTTGATTTGTTCCAAAATTAGTGTAGGATGCCCCTGATTGCATTACAAGTTTTTGACTTTTTCAAGAGTTGAGAAAAAGGACATTTTTTCCACGTTATCGAAACAAGTTGTCTAGTTTTTGCAAGAGAAACACGTGCCCCTTTAACATGCAAAAGTTTGACTTTTCCAACCCTTTTTTGGAGCAATCATGATGCCGTGACTGCTCCTTGGGTGATAAATTTGATTTTTGCACAAGATTTAATTTCTCTCAGGCATGAAAAAATCACATGCCGAGGTGCGAAACTTTTATTATGATTCTCTTATTTTATTTCACCTCTATGTGAACTTCCAAGTATGGCAAACCGTAGCTTCAGTGTATAAAGCTACATTGATGAGCAGTCATGAGGTCACTAGAGTAGGATTTGGAGCTATACAAGTGGTTGAGGCACTTACAAGAGCATGATCTTTACATACATGGCTTATGAGAGCTTCGAAAGCATTCTCATACTAGATGGGCCCTCGAGTAATCTCAACAACTGGCCATTAGGGAGACTTCGGTAGAGAATGATTAGGAGCTACACAAATTATTGTTGAGAGTCAAGACATGTACTAGGTCAGTATCTTACATATACGGGTGGGAACTTGAAAGACATCATTATGCTATATTTTTCCTTTAGTTTAGTCTCAATCGAGGAGGCACCATTTCTTGCACATCCTTCATGCCATTATCCCTCTCACAGATTATGTCACCGATATAATTACCAGGGCTATATCTAGCAGGCCATTATTAAGAGGCATAGAATGGCTCATACGAGGTTTGTCATAGAGGATGAGATTGATTCCATGATGCCACAACTCATGATAGATGTCATGTGAATGTACTAAGCCATGATAGATGTCATGTGAATGTACTAACCCGTGATAGATGTCATGTGATGGTACTTATTGTGACCTAATAAGTACGAAGACAGTAAATTGGGAGTGAAATGGTAATGGGAGCCACTAAGAATGCATCTCCTAGCGATCTCCACAATTTCCTAACGATCTAGACATTATTTTCGATGAAAACCGCCTAGGAATGCACTTAAAATTATGTCCTTGGAGTGGTTTGAAAGCAAAAAAACAAGTTTTTATTCTTGATATAATTGGAGCTATAATACCTCCACAATATTTAAAATGGCCTTTCCTTTTATTGTATGAAGATTCATTGCATGAAAGGGAAACATGTGCTTTATTGTATGAAGATTCATTGCATGAAAGGGAAAGTACTCCACCGCATTTATAACAGTGTCTTGATGGTCTTAATATACCCTATTGTTGTCCACCTTGAGGTTTTTCTTGATTCCCTATCCTTGTCAAAGGCCTTTTTATTACCACTAGACTATAGCGCCACATCATTGGTGTGTGATTAACCTTTGAGAAACACAATACGTGGTGATAATGACATTTCCATCATATCATGGTATCATATCTCACTTATGGTTTATTGCATTTTTTATTATTGCACTTTTGCACAAAGCCACACCATGGAAGGGGGCGGGGGTGTAGTCTTTGATTTTCATTATTCTTGAGATCACGTTGTCACCAAAATTTAAATTTTCTAAGAACCCAAATGAGTTTATAATTATCAAGGTACAAATCTAATCCCATATGATTGATTTTTTGTGCTTACTCTTGATGGCATACTATCTGCCTAGTTGAAATTAGATATGGGCCCAAGTGAGCTTTAGCCGTTATAATCCAATTTTGATATTTGATTTTAAACTAGACTTACTCTAGCCTAATTCTCATTGGTCCACCTCCAAGGCCATTCAATAGGATTTGAGTACACCTTGTGGGCATCTGAGCTAGGGAACTGACATGTGTCCCTCTTTCCCCTTCTGTACAAAGGAAGCTTGTGTGTGTGTGTGAGAGAGTTTCTCTCTAATCCCCTACTTCTTGGGCTCGCCCCCTCCTTCGTAGGGCTTGAGAAAGACTTTTGGGACACACACAAAGCATCCAATTTCCCTAGGCTTTTGACTTTTGGACACAACCTTTGAATTTTGGAACCTTAGCATTTTGGAAGTCTTAATGGGTTGAACCCTAAGGTCTTTGGAGCCCATTGTTGCACATAGTTCTTTGCAGATGGACCTCCCTTTGGATCCCTATATTCCCTCCTTTGGATCCCTATTGTGGGAGGTCTACTAGCTTAACCAATATTCTAGATTTTTCTCCCCGGGAACTTTCCCATATTAAATGATCAGTTTAACATGAGAAAATCATTTAGGAGAATTCGATATTAGTTATTATGACAGGTATAGTTCTTAGCAGTACAAAAGGAGCAAGTGTCAATTGAAATGCTCTACTGGATAAAGAATCGAATTGCAATATGGTTGCAGAGAACATCCAAAGGATCCTCCAGATCACTCAATGCAAGCATGATAGCAAAAGAATGCTAGGTTTGCATACATGAAATAAAGAAATGGTTTCTACCCTTATCATCTAGAATCAAAAAGGGAAGGTAAAGTTTCAGGTCAAGCCTTCAAAGGAAATACTTGCATATGTCATCCTTGGACATCAATGGTTAGACCAACACAAGGCCTACAAAGAAGATACAATGCTAATACTCTCTTCTCCAAGAGATATCAAGCAGCAGATACAGGTACCGTTACTGCTAGATCCAGAGTTGCAAAAGTCACAAGAATCAAAGACAAATTTTGCTGACAAAGGTAAAGCAAAAGTGGACCCTCCACCGATTAGCAAAGAAGGTGTGACAGCATATGCCTCTACATCAAAGAACCCTCATGGATCAGCTACTTCAAGCAAGTCAGGCTTTCAAAACTTCAAGTCAACTGCAGACCCAACTAAAACCTCTAAGGAGCCACCCAAAAAATCAAAGGTATATCAGCCAAAGTACTCAAGAAGCCAAAGGAAACACAAACAAGTGTTCGTGCCGAGCAATTTAGTGAAATTCAATGATCCGATTTGGATTAAGGATGGAAATTCAACACAGAAAGACAACCACATGGGATTGATAACATCATAATGAAGCTTGAAAGAACAGGAGTACTATCAAGGTAACATACAGATATGGGTACCAAAATCGCAGGTTAGGGCATATGAAGTAGCTTCAAGTCCCTCCCATGAAAGAAGGCCCACAAGGTATCAACTTCGGCAATATCCTAGGATATCTAAAAAACCACGTATACAACAGAGAAACATCGAAAGATGCTAAAGTCTACCACAACTCTCAAGAGGATAGAGAACAGAGATGGATCTCAAAGAATCTTCCTCTTAGACAAGGATTCTACATAGGTTTTACAAAGATTTGGCTACCAGTCGACCACAAACCAACTGCAACTATACCAGACCTGCATGAAGATCTCAAGAACTCAAGAAGACCTTGAGCAAGGCAAAGTTAGCAAAGGAGATACAAAGGTCATCAATAGATTTGGATTCCTAAGTCTTCCAATCCTCCTAGTGAAAAGTCAAATAACAATCAACAGTACAACATCATCAAAGACTCCAATCACCAGGCCCAATTGGAGAATCAAATAAATAATGGAGTTTTCACAGTCAAAGAGGACAACCCAACCAATGAGAATGCAGATTTGAAGAGGCTAAAACAGGTATGCCAAAAGAAACCTTCAATGCCGACTTGGTCCTTCAGTAATCCTCTTTTTGAGGATTCAAGCTTTCTTTTACCTGAAAAAATATTTGTAGTAAGCACAAGAATGTAAAAAGTCAAGTCACCAGGGTGCAAAAAACACTCTTTGGCATAGTCAGATTCGGGCTACTGAGCCATAAAATGAGCAAAGCATTAGTCCCAAAGCTTCATGTCATATTAAACTCTGTCCTAAGAGTCGTAGTTATTATGCTTACGCTCAAGCTGGAAGAGTTGAGCATATCTAATTCATGTCGCTCATGCTGGATAAGATGAGCATAAGAGTGAGAGTCTATCAACTTACAATTGGTGGAGTGTCATAGAGTCCAACACTCACGGACAGTGCACAACAAGATGAGAGCACATATCCTCGTCAACGAAAACCATTCTTAAGGGGTGCCAGCTTGCAAAGCCATGTCATATGCTTTATAGCTAAACCATCTTTTTGAAGAACCCCTCAAAATCCTTCTTACACAATATATTGTTTCCCATGCATTTTTGTGTATGCAGAAATAAGATGTCCCGTTATCGTACATATGCATTAGACACTCTTTTTTTCTTCCACCGATGCACCTTGAGTGCACTACAACAGGCAAACCAATATTCCATCATGCTATCCTCTCATATTTTCTACCTTTTTAATTCCATATCTATCAGCAAATAATTCCTTGAGTACTTTATTAATATTTCTCATGCTAATAAGTACTCCAATAATGTATGTATCCCAAAGCCACCTTTTTCCCACTGGGCTTTTTCCCTTTGGTCATCCAGGTATTAGACCCTAATTTAGAACCTCATATTTCTACTTCTCTTGTACATACTTTTCATAAATAAATAGTAGCCTCATCATTATGCTATTACAACAGACAAGTGCAACATCATCTCTCACATCAGACCTATTCGGAGCAATCAAGATGCTGTAGCAAATTGAACCTAACAAGAAATTCAATGACAAATGAAGACAATCATCCCATTAACAACCAATCAAAAACCTTCCACAGCCTCCACGGACACTTTTCAACAGTGCCCGAGGATGGGCATTAAAATCGGAAGTGGGGAATGTTAACTGAGTCAACGTCAGTTAACAGAAGCTGTTAAAGATCAAAGACATACTAGCAAAGTCCGTGACATTTATGACATAAAGTAGTTTGATGGCTCTAATTTTCAGCTTTGGAAGAACCAAATGCATGATGTGCTTGTCCAAAAGAAGTAAAAGTGCCCTATTGCCTATGTGGCTAGAATTGGAGATATGCACATGACTCAATTTCAGCGGGAGGAGCTTGATGAGCTATGCAAGTCTACGATTAGACTGCACCTTGGTGAGTCGGTGTACTGTTCAGTGTTAGAATGCGAGACTGCTCATGCTTTATGGTAGAAATTATATGATACTTATGAAAAGGATACGGCTAGCAATAAGATTTTCTTGATCCAAAAACTTTTCAACCTTTGTACGAAGGAGTCAGCTAGCGTTTCCAACCATATCAATGTTTTGGGTTCTCTTTTTGCCCACATTCATGCACAACGCATGACCATTGATGATGAGATCACAGCAATCTTTTTACTTTGTTCGTTGCCACCCTCTTGGGATATCTTTTGAACAACTGTTAGTAACTCTGCACCTAATAGTACGCTAAAGTACGATGATGTTACTAGTGCACTTTTGCCAGAGGAGATGCGTCAAAAGACCTGGACTAGCTTGCATCATGGTGAAGCTCATTACGTGCAAAGGGATGATAAGCAACATAAGGGCTGTTATTCACAACATGAGTCCAGGAAAGAGGAAACTAGAGATGCATCAAAGGGTAGATCAAAGTTTCATGGTCACTGCAATGTTCAATGCCATTATTGTGACTAGTTTGGTCACATAAAGAAGGATTGTTATGCTTGGAAGCGTGACAAAGAGAAGGGCAAAGGTAAAGGCAAAGATCATGATGATAAAAAGAGAAACCAAAGAGTTTGATTTAGATCGAAGAACTGAACATAGTGCAGGATGACAGTGATACGCAAGACATTAATATGGTGACTGCAAACAATGATGTCTTTTATGATGCATAGGAAACTCTATCTTTGCAGAGTTTTATGTCTGTTGAACTCCTTGTTAGTGGTGAAGTATCCCATACATGGATCCTTGATTTGGGTTCTTCGTTGCATCTCACACATCATAGGCATTGGTTTACTACATACGAGGAAACCATTGGCTCTGTTACACTTGCTAACAATTACTCTTGTGACATTGTTGGCGTAGGTGATATTGCCATGGTTATGGAAAATGAGGTGAAGTTTAGCATCCATAATGTACGTCATGTTCCAACCTTGACACAATCTGATTTCGGTTGGACGTCTTGATGAATTGGGTTACAAAGTCACTTTCATCAGCAGTCTTGGCGTATTGCGAAGGGTCATCTTATTATAGCCCATGTTTCTAAAGTTGGTTCACTTTATCTGGCCTCTTTATGTATCTAATAAAAACAGTGTTCTTTGTGTAACCGATCTGCCAACCGTTGCTTTGTGGCATAGCCGATTAGGACATATGTCAAAGAAGGGAATGGAGACATTCTCTTGTTTGGGCTCCTTACCATCTTTGTCATTTTCAAATTTTCCCTTTTGTGAGTACTCTCAATATGGAAAGCAAACACGAATACATCGTACACATTCTTTAAACATGGAAAGTAAACCCTTAGAGCTTGTGCACAGTGATTTATGTCGGCTTATGCCTTCTAAATCCCATGGTGGTGCATCCTATTATGTTACATTCGTTGAGGATGCAACACGGCATGTTTGGGTTTATGCCATGAAGTCTAAAGATGTGACATTTTCTTGCTTTAGGAAGTTCTTGTCTAGTGTTGAAACTGAGTCTGAACATAAGTTGAAAGCTTTGCACTCAGACAATGGTGGAGAGTATGTCTCCAAAGAGTTTACGGACTTTTGTTCAAGTAGGGGAATTAAGTGTGAGTTTACAACTCCTTATACCCCTACACAAAATGGTGTTGCAGAACGAATGAATAGGACCATCCAAGAGCGGATTATGTATACGCTATCACATGCTAATTTACCGCAAGTTTTTTGGGTTGAAGCATTATACACAGCCATGTACTTGATCAATACATCACCACATGCTGCATTACAGTTTTGTGTACCTTTGGAGTCATGGTCAGGACATGAATTGTCTTATGAAAAACTCCGCACATTTGGTTTTGAAGCTTACCAAAGGAGTTGCGTGCTAAGCTAGATCCTAATTCTAGGAAATGCATCTTCATTGGCTATGGTGTAGATGGTCAATTTGGCTATCATTTATGGGATCCGAAAAGTCGATTAGTGATCTGTAGCAGTGATGGTGTCTTTAATGAGACTAAGATTCATAGACAGCCACTGAAAGAGGTTGAATTCCGAAAAGGGATATTTTTTGATGTATCACCTCCTGTGCATATAGCTCCCGAGCCACTTACTACAGAGGCTAGTACGAGTTCTCATCATCCGCGGAGATCTCAAAGAGTCTCACATCCGTAAGAACGTTTTGTTCCAAGTCTGCATTTTATTTTGCTGACAGATAGTCGTGAGCCTTCTTGTTACAAAGAGGTTATGCTAGCCAATGATAAGGTTCAGTGGGAACATGCTATGAAGAGGGAGATGTCGAGTATTGCAAAGAACAAACATGGGAGAGCTTGTTCCATTGCCAAAAGGTAGGAAAGCATTGCCTTGTAAATGGGTTTAAAAGAAGAATATTGACAATTACAAAGCTCGTTTAGTGGCCAAAGGTTTCAAGCAAGAATATGGTGTTGATCTCTAGGAAATATTTTCTCCAGTCGTCAAGATTACGACATTGAGAATGTTGCTTGCTTTGGTCTCTGCTGAAGATATGGAGCTTGATCAAATGGATGTCATTACAGCTTTCTTACATGGTGAACTAGAGGAATAGATGTATATGCAGCAACCTAAAGAGTTTTTGCTGCTAAAGGGCAAGGAACATTTTATATATAAGCTTCTGAAAAGTCTCTATGACTTGAAGAAATCATCCAGACAACGGTATCAAAATTTTGATTCATTTATGCGTTCCCTAGGCTATAAGCACACTAACACTACAACATAACCCAAAGTTATGGACGCCTTATATATCGACGCCCGTGCCTTTCCACGTCCATATCGACGTTCTTACCATTCTTCAATATATACATCGATAAGTACGTCGATATGCCTGTGGATATAAGCATAGAAAGGTAAAGTTTTCCACCCGTATATCGACGCAGTTATCGACGGACATATCGACGCAAAGAATTTGGGGGGAAAAAAGACGAACCCACGCGAAGGGGCCATTTTCGCTCTCAACGCTGTCGAGAAATTTGCGGTCTTGCCAGGAAAGCACCGGGCTTATGGCTGTGAGAGTTTGTGAGAGAACTCAAACAAAAACTATATGAAGGAGTTAAACCATAGATGCCATGAAGACTAGGGTTTGGACGGAAGTGCAATCAAAGAAGTTCCACTCTTTCTCTCTTGGCCTCACACACACAAAGAAAGAACACAAAAGAGAGTGTCAAAACAACACAAAGATGAAAACATCAAGGCTATGGTCATATCGTATCATGGGTAGTATGAAAGGGTTAATAGATGAGTTAATGGCATTCAATCTTGGCTGACCAAATATATATGTTTTGTTTAGTGATGGGGATTAATTGTGTATACAAATCCTCTTGGTTCCTAGCAAGATAACTACGCTTACATCAAAAGAAAAGTTATAGTCTATAAGAAGTAGTATGATGGTATCCGGTGAAAGAAGTATTTCATTGCGCCTTTCTGCGCCAAAGATAAACACTATACGTTGTTGAAAGTGTATTTTACGGCTAATCCATACGTTAATTCTAATAGCTCGTACAGAGTGAAAGCGAGAGAAATTATCATCATGTGGGTTATTCATCTAGGATAGTATGTGAGAAATGTAGATATGAGAGAAGTGAAGAGATGAGAAGTTTCCCTCCCAAGCCCTATTCTTGCCCGTAGGCAATAAGGATACTACGGGGAGAGATGTACCTGTAGCAAAGAGAACCTAGAATTTGTAGAGGAGATGAATTACTAAGAGTGAGAGAGAGAGGTTTGGTTAAGGAGATGAGATTAGATATATATATATATATATATATATGTTGGATTAGAGATGAAAAAGAAAACAACAAGAAATCAAGAAAACATCAATGTAGAACACATCTTACTTGACAACCCTTCGGCACCATTATTGATGGAGCGAGAAGAAGAGTGGAGAATTCCACTTTGATTGAGACACCAAGTGCAAGACCTTCTTTGATTAGAGTTGATCTTCCAAGGTTAGCTTGTTGCAAGGATGGCTAGTCTTCTTCTAGGAGAAAGTGTAGCCTTAGGCTTATGTTAATGGCTAAGTACAATTTGGCATTACTACTCACTCCCTCATGAATTCATCTCATCAATGGCTTGAATGCTTGAGACCCTTTCAAGTAAGAAGAGGTCCCCTTTTATAGGTGAAGGGAACCCCCAAGGGTTTACACAAGAAGAGAAGAGCTAGTGTGAACAGAAACTGGAAAAGTTGGAAATGAGCTGTCCCTGCATGATGTGGGTAGACTGGGGTCCAGCATTTTGATCATATCTCCTCAACCGTGGCTCCAAAAAAAAAAGTAAAAATATGGGCAAAAACTTCAGCTCATTACCTACGACTTCCTTTTTATATGCATTTTCCAATTTGGATTGGAACCTTGTGCAAACAAATCATCAAAATAGGGTCCATTTCTGGCAGCAAAAGTCTTCATGTGGTCCCCTTAGCCTAGACTTTCATTTGATTCCAAAGGACACCTCATGCCATATGAAAGCATGACATTGCTCCTTGACATTGATTTGTAATCATGCTTGCAATAATGCATTAAAATAAGTGTATCTTTCGGATCATGCCACTTATTGTCCCACTAGGATTTGATTCCCCCATAGTAGCTATTTAAAAATAAATATAAGAAAAATATGAAAAATACATAGAATATATATATTTTAGAGTTTACCCTAGATATAGGATCTAGCTAGGGTGTGAGATGATAATGAGATAGTAGAAATAAAGAATCAATGCTTTTTGCCCCAAGTTAAAGAGGGGGAGCTATTGACGCTTTTCCCATAGTATTTTCTGATGGTAAAGTAAGAATAGGTTACCCTTGAGATAAATAATAGGATGAGATAGAAGGCTTATTATTATACTTAAATATGCATATGTACATTATAAAAAATATAATTATGTATCTAAAAAATTACAAGATAATTCTTGTAGCATGCGTTCCCACTATTTACGTGTCACAGCACGACAACGCGCGCGTTCTCAGATCTTGGCCGACACCTGCGCAGCAGGTATTATGCCACTCTTCCTCCCCCAACCCCTCTCTCTCTCTCTCTTTCTCTCTCTCTCTCTCTCTCTCTCTCTCTCTCTCTCTCCACATCGTGTGTGTGTGTGTGTAGGAAAGAGATAGAGATAGAGAGAGCGGTGTGTGTGTGTGTGTGTGTGTATATAGGAAAGAGAGAGAGAGAGAGAGAGAGAGAGAGAGAGAGAGCGGTGTGTGTGTGTGTGTTTGTGGAGGAAAGAGAGAGAGAGAGAGAGAGAGAGAGAGAGAGAGAGAGATAGAGAGATAGAGAGAGAGAGAGAGAGCGGTGTGTGTGTGTGTAGGAAAGAGAGAGAGAGAGAGAGAGAGAGAGAGAGAGAGAGAGAGAGAGAGAGAGAAGTGTGTGTGTGTAGGAAAGAGAGAGAGAGAGAGAGAAAAAGAGAGAAGTGTGTGTGAGTGTAGGAAATTAAAGAGAGAGAGAGAGAGAGAGAGAGAGAGAGAGAGAGAGAGAGAGAAAGAGAGAAGTGTGTGTGCATGTAGGAAATTAAAGAGAGAGATAGAGAGAGAAAAATGTGCGTAGGAAATTAAAACTAGAGAGAGAGAGTTATGGTTTCCGTAAAAATTAAAATTTAAAAAAGAAATGAAATGAAATGTTATATGAACTCTTCAAAAGGCAAAAGTGACCTATGAGACGAGAAAGTGACAATGTGGTAGACTGATACAAAGTCAGAATAACAAGATGACAATATGACAGAATAAAATATTATGGAATCCTAAACTGCTAGGTATGGACTAAGCAGCTAAAACAGCTAGCTGGGATAGGTAGATAATAGGAGATCCAGTATCTGTCTCGCTGGCGGACCTCATCAATCTCCTCCATGGTCAGTAGTCTGACCGAGCGTTGTGCATGTCGAGCCAAAGTGACCTGGATCGTCTGATGCAGCCTATGACTTCATTTCACCAGCTCAAAATACATTCGAGGCTCAATTCTCACCTTTACACATGAAAGTCCTCTAGGGAGCAACAACAGCGCCGTCGTTGCTCTTAGAGACAAGCTTCCTCCTCAAAAAAGGTTGGGCGGGGGCATATAACAAGCCGTAGGTCAAACGGATAGAAGAAACGTCCAAAATACAAGCCATTTTTGAAGTCTGGTTGGGTTTTTGTACGAAAAAACGCAAACGGACTTCATTAACGGCTTCTACGCCGTAGGTCAAATCCGGTTACGTTTTTCTGTGGAAAAACGCAAACGGACTTCGGAAATGGCTTCTATGCCTACCGAAACCATCTGTAGTCCATTAGGTAGTCTTAAGGCAATGTCGAGAGCGTGTATGGCAAGCTGTAGGTCAAACAGACAGAAGAAACGTCAAATACACAAGCCGTAGGTCAAATCCAGTTGCATTTTTCTACGAAAAAACGTAGACGGTCTTCGAAAACTGATTCTATGCCTACCGAAACCATCTGTAGTCCATAAGGTAGTCTTTAGGCAATGTCAAGAGTGTGTATGGCAAGCCGTAGGTCAAACGGATAGAAGAAACGCCAAATACACAAGCCGTAGGTCAAATCCGATTGCGTTTTTCTATGGAAAAACGCAGACGGACTGCAGAAACTGATTCTACGCCTACCGAGACCATCTGTAGTCCATTAAGTAGTCTTAAGACAATGTCAAGACCGTGTATGGCAAGCCCTAGGTTCAACGGATAGAAGAAACGTCAAATACATAAACGGATTAGAGATGAAAGAAAACAACAAGAAATCAACAAAACATCAATGTAGAACACATCTTACTTGACAACCCTTCGGCACCATTATTGATGGAGAGAGAAGAAGAGTGGAGAATTCCACTTTGATTGAGACACCAAGTGCAAGACCTTCTTTGATTAGAGTTGATCTTCCAAGGTTAGCTTGTTGCAAGGATGGCTAGTCTTCTTCTAGGAGAAAGTGTAGCCTTAGGCTTATGTTAATGGCTAAGTACAATTTGGTATTACTACTCACTCCCTCATGAATTCCTCTCATCAATGGATTGAATGCTTGAGACCCTTTCAAGTAAGAAGAGGTCCCCTTTTATAGGTGAAGGGAACCCCCAAGGGTTTACACAAGAAGAGAAGAGCTAGTGTGAACAGAAACTGGAAAAGTTGGAAATGAGCTGTCCCTCCATGATGTGGGCAGACTGGGGTCCAGTATTTTGATCATATCTCCTCAACCGTGGCTCCAAAAAAAAAAAGTAAAAATATGGGCAAAAACTTCAGCTCATTACCTACGACTTCCTTTTTATATACATTTTCCAATTCGGATTGGAACCTTGTGCAAACAAATCATCAAAATAGGGTCCATTTCTGGCAGCAAAAGTCTTCCTCTGGTCCCCTTAGCCTAGAATTTCATTTGATTCCAAAGGACACCTCATGCCATATGAAAGCATGACATTGCTCCTTGACATTGCTTTGTAATCATGCTTGCAATAATGCATTAAAATAAGTGTATCTTTCAGATCATGCCACTTATTGTCCCACTAGGATTTGATTCCCCCATAGTAGCTATTTAAAAATAAATATAAGAAAAATATGAAAAATACATAGAATATATATATTTTAGAGTTTACCCTTGATATAGGATCTAGCTAGGGTGTGAGATGATAATGAGATAGTAGAAATAAAGAATCAATGCTTTTTGCCCCAAGTTAAAGAGGGGGAGCTATTGACGCTTTTCCCATAGTATTTTCTGATGGTAAAGTAAGAATAGGTTACCCTTGAGATAAATAATAGGATGAGATAGAAGGCTTATTATTATACTTAAATATGCATATGTACATTATAGGAAATATAATTATGTATCTAAAAAATTACAAGATAACTCTTGTAGCATGCGTTCCCACTATTTACGTGTCACAGCACGACAACACGCACGTTCTCAGATCTTGGCCGACACCTGCACAGCAGGTATTATGCCACTCTTCCCCCCCCCCCCCCCCCCCCCCCCCAACGCCTCTCTCTCTCTCTCTCTCTCTCCACATCGTGTGTGTGTGTGTGTGTGTGTGTGTAGGAAAGAGATAGAGATAGAGAGAGCGGTGTGTGTGAGTGTGTGTATGTAGGAAAGAGAGAGAGAGAGAGAGAGAGAGAGAAAGAGAGAAGTGTGTGTGCGTGTAGGAAATTAAAGAGAGAGAGAGAGAGAGAAGTGTGTGTGCGTGTAGGAAATTAAAGAGAGAGATAAAGAGAAAAAAATGTGCGTAGGAAATTAAAACTAGAGAGAGAGAGAGAGAGAGAGTTATGGTTTGCGTAAAAATTAAAATTTTAAAAAAGAAATGAAATGAAATGTTATATGAACTCTTCAAAAGGCAAAAGTGACCTATGAGACGAGAAAGTTACAATGTGGTAGACTGATACAAAGTCAGAATAACAAGATGACAATATGACAGAATAAAATATTATGGAATCCTAAACTGCTAGGTGTGGACTAAGCAGCTAAAACAGCTAGCTAGGATAGGTAGATAATAGGAGATCCAGTATCTGTCTCGCTGGCGGACCTCATCAATCTCCTCCATGGTCAGTAGTCTGACCGAGCGTTGTGCATGTCGAGCCAAAGTGACCTGGATCGTCTGATGCAGCCTATGACTTCATTTCACCAGCTCAAAATACATTCGAAGCTTAACTCTCACCTTTACACATGAAAGTCCTCTAGGGAGCAACAACAGCGCCGTCGTTGCTCTTAGAGACAAGCTTCCTCCTCACAAAAGGTTGGACGGGGGCATATAATAAGCCGTAGGTCAAACGGATAGAAGAAACGCCCAAAATACAAGCCGTTTTTGAAGTCCGGTTGGGTTTTTGTACGAAAAAATGCAAACAGACTTCATAAATGGCTTCTACGCCGTAGGTCAAATCCGGTTGCATTTTTCTATGGAAAAACACAAACGGACTTTGGAAATGGCTTCTATGCCTACCGAAACCATCCGGAGTCCATTAGGTAGTCTTAAGGAAATGTCGAGAGCGTGTATCGCAAGCTGTAGGTCAAACAGGCAGAAGAAACGTCAAATACACAAGCCGTAGGTCAAATCCGGTTGCATTTTTCTACGAAAAAACGCAGACGGTCTTCGAAAACTGATTCTATGCCTACCGAAACCCTCCGTAGTCCATTAGGTAGTCTTTAGGCAATGTCAAGAGTGAGTATGGCAAGCCGTAGGTCAAACGGATAGAAGAAACGCCAAATACACAAGCCGTAGGTCAAATCCGATTGCGTTTTTCTATGGAAAAACGCAAACGGACTTCGGAAACTGATTCTACGCCTACCGAGACCATCTGTAGTCCATTAAGTAGTCTTAAGGCAATGTCAAGACCGTGTATGGCAAACCGTAGGTTAAACGGATAGAAGAAACGTCAAATACATAAGCCGTAGGTCAAATCCGGTTGCGTTTTTCTACGAAAAAATGCAAACGGACTTCGCAAATGGCTTTTATGCCTACTGAAACCATCCGTAGACGATTAGGTAGTCTTTCAGCAATGTCAAGAGCACGTATGGCAAGCCGTAGGTCAAACGGATAGAAGAAACGCTTGATTGTACCTGGTAAATTCAAGGCAAAAAACATGGATGTTTATCTAGCTCCACTAGTTGACGAGCTCCAGGAGTTATGGCATGGGATTGACATAGCAGATGCAGTCGAACCAGTAGGACAACAATATGCAAGGATTCATGGACTTCTTATGTGGACTATGCATGATTGGCCAGAATACGGAGAAGCTTATGGTAATGGTTCTTGATTTACAAAATTCTCGCTATTCGCAAGCACTTTGCCTTGGCCTGATTCATGCTTTAATATATGCAGGGCTAACAACTTTGAGATACAATGCATGTCCAATTTGCGGGCAGTCTTTGGATGTGCGCTATTCTGTCTCTCTTCGAAAGACAATTTATCAAGGCCACCACTGTTATCTTCCAGATAGACATCACTTGCGCGCATGTCAGCTTGGTCGCATCGAATGTCTTCCTATGCATGTACAAGAGTGGCGTCGCCGATGGGAGCAACATGAGGGGCCACCTGTTCCAGGAATGAAACGTTTGTCCATTCTCCATACGTTGCCGTACTGGGGTGATCTACTAAATAATTAACCATTTGCTGGATCCAATGCATATATTCAAGAATGTGGGAGAGCTCCTCTGGAAGACAATCATGGGAATGAAAGACAATCGAGCTTCATGAGATGATCTGTAGTCAGTTGGAAAGATGCCAGATCTGTGGCCTTTCACCAATGCAGCTGGCCAAACAAAACTTCCAAGAGCGCCATGGGTATTGCTAAAAAACGAAGAGCGACACGTTAAAAGGGTGATTTCAGAGTTCAAGACGCCAATAGGATATATGCGATGTCTCAACATAGCATTCACCCGTGATTATCAACTGTCAGGACTGAAATCGCACGACTAGCAGGGAGCGACAAGATTTCAGGCGAAGCCGAACGACTAGAGGTTTACCCTTGCCAGACTAACTCGCTCCTCTACCTGAATTCCCTACAATGGCATGGTTGGACAAGACAGTGAGAGCAGCTCGACAGATGGGAGAACCCATATCTCTAGAAGAGGAAGAGCTGGCTATTGGATGTGACTGGAATTATCATACATACATGGCACTATGGTCGCATGGAAAGCATTTCAGAACACAACAAATTGACACCAGAAGAAACACGTTTGACATTGGGATAATGGTTAATTTCATGCAAAAGAGCAGGGCTAGTGCCAGAGACACGAATGAGAGCACTAGCAATCTAGATTACTGTGGTCTGGTGTCAGATATCGTGAAAGTAAGCTTTAGGCGGTTTGAGATGTTTTTGTTGGATGTGAAGTGGCTCAAGGTGATTACTTCTGGTCGCAATGCAATGGTACGCAGAGATGGAAACAAACTTGTGCAAATACATTCTACAAAGGTTTGGACAGATGCGAGCGACACATTTGCTCTCGCCGAACATTGCGAGCAAGTGGTCTTTGTACCGGACCCTCGAGAGCGACAATGGTGGTTTGTGGTTCAGGTTGCTCCGAGAAATAAACAAGTATTTGAAGGGCAAGATCTCCTAGAGGAAAGTCAGTTAGACGACGTCCATACTACTGTGACATTAGATGAGATGGACGAAGGTATGGTAGAGGAAACTGACAGATATACGAGGGATGACGCAGACGAGCCAGAATTGACACTTGTAGATGAAGATGCAATGGATGAAGACAATCTGCCAGAACGAGTTGGGGCAGAGTTGTGTTTGCAATAGAGATAGACGATGAAATGGTGCAAGATCTTATCGATGATGCCTCACTCGTCGAGGCCTAGGCCTGTAAGTGTTTGTGTGAAGAATTTGATTTAAAATTAAGCTTAAAGTTAATTTAAACAACTGTGTTCTGACGCTTTATTTTACTTTCTTTGTGCAGGACTTTAGTATGGCAGACCAGTTTCCAGATCCCGCTTCTATGAGTGCAGATGCATTCATGGGCTTCGTTACATGGATGACGCCTGCTCAGATGGCAGAGGCTTCTCAGTACTTGGTAGCTAGAGGCACGAGTACTACGTCTCCGGGCTTCACACCCAAGGGTCCGACGCCTAGGGGGGGGACACCTATGGGCGGGGGGACGCCTATTGGGGGGGTGGGGGGGGGGGGGGGGGGGACGTCTATGGGTACGACACCTGCTTCTCCCATCAGGGCCGCTTCGACACCTAGGGGTGGGGCAGAGACGGGTACGTCCTCATCTCCGCAGTACAGGCGCACTCGCCGATCTTGGCGATCCTCAGGTGGAGGAGGGTCCAGAGATGCTTCGACCCCCGTCCTACCCAGGAACACCTCTCGACACACCTCTTGGCACACCTCGGACACCTAGGGGGCCATACGATCCTAGTGCCTCCAAGCTCTATACTGTACGGGCAGATGGTTTTGTTGACATGGATAGAGTCGAGACTGAGATGAGACAGCGGATTCACAAGCTCGCAGAGCTACAGTTTTACATAGTGGAGACCATCCTGAGAGAGTACCAGTCTGCTCCGCATTCTGAAATTGTTCCGATGAGGTGGATCAAGGGTGTTGTATGGAACACCGTGAAACATTGACGAGATCCAGCTCGGAAGGCTTTCAGGACCGGCTCGCCGAAGCCTTCGGGCATCCCACACGAGACATGGCTGCAGATCAAGGAGGATGAGCAGATAGCGGCCACTCGGTTCAGACACTAGCGTCAGGCCGCGCAGATACGACAGATGACTCATCTTGGCAGCGCAGGCTTAGACACCTTTCGCTATGAGTTTGTGAGTTTCTAATCCAATCTTAACTATGGCGTTTTTTAAAACGCGATGAATCATGTATTCTTATCACTCTGATTTTTGTATAAACGCAGAATCTTGCGATGCATCGAGCCCCGACACGTCAGGAGGAGTCAGATGGATATCGCAGAGGTATCTATGAAGTACAGTGAATGATCTTGATGCTTCAGGAGAGCCTGTAGACATAGGCGGCCTTACAGTCTCGCTGATCGCTTGACGTGAGACGTTAATATGTGTGAGTTGATTTAATTAAGTAAGTATATGTGAAGTAATATTAATACTAATTTTGTGAGTTGTCCTATGTGCAGGTTGTGATGCCTAGTCATCAGTGGACCAGTGTCGTGCTGTGGCACGTATATAGTGGGAACGGGCATTAAACGATTTATCTTGTGACTTTTTGACGCATAAGTATAGTTCATATAATACTCATATACATAAATAAAAGCTTTGTACCATACCTTAGTATTTACCTTTGAAGTAATATAAATGTACATTACTATTAGAAAGTACAAGAGAAGTATCAATGATTGTGCCTCTTTTTGTCTGGGGGAAAAGCATTTTTATATTTCTTCTAATATCTCAGCTATATCCTACCATATATAAATTATTTTCTTCTTTTCATATTTATCTAATAATATAACCCTTCAATAATGCATACCTTCTTGGATACATACAAGAGGGAAGGGCCTACTAGAAGACTTTATGAAAAGGAAGATCCAAAGCTTCTTGGACCATCCCAATTTGAAAATTCCGACCTAAGGGCGTGGAGAAAAGGCCAAAACCAAGTCAAGCTCTTTTAGTAGGCCAATTTTTCCTTTTGAAGCATGTCAATCCGAGTTACAGGTCAAAAGTTACAAGGAAAAGAGTGAAAAATCGTCTCACAACTACACTGCAAGAAGAGATGGTAAACAGGTGAATCAAGTGAAAAGAGTTACTCTTGATCTTTTTCCATAAAATAAGATATTTGGAGGATAAAAGACACAAGCATGTGAATGTGACACCTCAAAGATGCCTTGAAGGACAAGACACAGAAGTTGGGACCTCGTGCTAGAGCCACACAGAAGATGCCTAGGTGGGGCCCACATACATCATGCACCTACATGGAGCCTCAACGACCAAAGATTCTGAATTTCATGATATTTTGAGTCCTAATATTTCCCATATTAAGAAATATCCAAAGTACATTTGATTTGGGCTAACTCTTTAGCCTAATCAAGTGATTATGTAAAACATGGCTCCCTCATCACCTATAAAAAGGGCAACCTTCTCTTTATTGGGGCAAGTTATGAGTGAGTGAGAATATCTCAATTCCATAGTGAAACACTCATCTTCATGCCACACTTTCTCTTGAAGAAAGGCTGATGTCTTGCCTCATCTTCTCTCTCCATTAAGGTGGTGGCGATTGCTCTCATGTAAGATATATGTTGCTAGTTTTTCTTTCATTTGCATATCTAGTCCAATACTTGTCTCTAACTCTATCTCTATCTCTTATTGTCTATCTTTAATACCACCACCACACTTAGATCTATCTCTAATTCTATCTTACTTCCCCTTTGATCGCTCTTGTTGTGTCCTAATTGTTTCATTGGAAGGTATTCAAGCACCAACCTTGTCAATGTAATGAGTACAACTTTCTTGCGGGAAACAATTATGAGCACAAGGTTAGTTACCATATCTTCATCTTCCACAAGCATCTCTCTCTCTCTTAAGGTTCTGATTCTCTTCCACAAACTCTAGAATCTCCTTGCTACAGGTACTTCTCTCCCCGCAGTATCCTTATTGCCTAAGGGCAACAATAGGGCTTGGGAGAGAAACTCTCTTCTTCTTCTCCTTTCACTTCTTTCACACCTTTATCTTTGAACATATTAGGTATATCATTGATGAATAACCATAATCCACATAGAGGTAATTTCTGTCAATTCCATTCAGTGCAATCTATTAGGGTCAACATTTGGATTAGTCAAAAGATTCACTTTTAGCAATGCATAGTGTTTCTATTTGGTCCTAAAAGGCTCAACGAAATACTTCTCTCACCAGATCCCATCATACTACCTATTGTTGACTATGACTTCTCTTTTGATGTGAATGTGGTTATTTTATTATGATTCAAGAGGATTTGTACTCACAACTAATCCCAATCGCTAGACAAAACATATACATTATTGTAAGCACAAAGCTACAATTCCAAAGAGCAATCCGCAGCTTATTTGGACAACAAAGATTAAATATCATTAACTCATCCATTAACCCTTTTATCCTACCCATGATATGATATGATCGTAATCTCGATGTTTTCATTTTTGTTTTGTTTTGACTATCTTTCATGAGTTCTCTGCATCACGTATGTGTTTGTAAGGAAAAGTGAGCGGCTTCTTCTGCTACATTTCTTCTTTAGCTCTAGAGGCTATGTTATCTACATCTTAGCTCTTTCTCATAGCCCTTGATCTTCCTCACAAACTCTTACAGCAAGAGGCCCGGTGCCTTCCTGTCAAGAGTGCCTACTTCTTGACATATTTGTGGTGAACCCGACGTGAAACTGCCAGGGTGAGAGTTTGTGCGTAACCATGGGTGATCATGTTGAACAACAGGGTATGCATTTTGACCCGGCAACAATGCAAATGTTTCAAGCATTTGCAATGTTCATGCAACAACAACATGTTTCTGAAAGAAGGGAGATTTCAACAACGAAGGCCATACAAGCGGTCATCAACAGAATGGATCAGTTCAATGGCAAAGATGTAACCAATTACTTACGTGAGTATGTGAAGGAGATGGAGCTGCATCGCGTGTCAAAAGGTGAGATGATTCAAAGCTTTGAGCTAGTTGTTGCTCTAGAAATTAGGGAGCATGTTAGGGCAATTAAAGATGGGCATGGGAGAAATTGGAAAGAACTCAAAGTAGCTTTAAAGGAGGAATATTTCATGGAGGACTCGGAGAGAGTGACCAAAAGGACATTCTTAGAATGGGTAGTCAAGCCAAAGCAAGGACTATCAATAACAGAGATACTTAGGAAATTTGAGCGGCGCTATGCACAACTCACAAGGAGAGAAAGGGCCACACTAGATGTAGAGAAGACAGATCTTTTCTTACAAGCTGCAGGTAAAGAGTTTCAAGAAAATTTGGAGCTTCTTCTTGAAGATAAAGATGCTAAGCAAGGAATAAAGACCGACTGGAATGAGGTTGAAGATGCTGTCTCACTGCTTCGAAACGACAAAGAAGAAGGGACAAGATGGTAGTAAACACTACAAGTCCTTCCACCTCAACTTCTGACAAAATGGTAAAGTCTACTTTTATGATGAGTCCATGCTAGATGAGCTTGTGAAGGGAATGCGTGACTTGAAGGTGACACTTGCAAAGGTTGAAGAAAAAGGCGAACCATCAGGGCCACTTCCTAGGCAAAGACAACAGCCCAAAGAAGGGTTTGTTAATAGATGTATTTGGTGTGATAGTACAGACCATGTAAGAAGGGATTGTGATGATTTTAGTGATGCTTTGTCAAAAGATGTTGTCTTTTTTAAGGATGGTAAAATCCACTTAAGAGAGACAGGTCTACCCTAAGAGGATCCCCAGTTCGCACTGGTCCAGCCGGCCCTTGGCCTAGGTCCCTGACCCCCTAGGTTGGGCCTTGCCCCGTAGGACCCGTGTCCTGACACTATGAAATCTGGTCAGAATATGGTTATGCTTGAGTTAGATTATGCTAAATCATTTAAAAGAGTTTCCTGGGATTTCATGCATCAAATTATGCTTAAACTGGGGTTTGGTGAGAAAATGGCCAGGTGCATCTACTTGCTGTGTGAAAATGCTTCTTTGAGGATCATAATAAATGGTCGGTTGTCAGACCCTGTGTCTATTAACAGATCAGTTAGACAAGGGTGCCCCTTAAGTCCTTCGTTTTTTGCATTGAGTACACACCCTCTGTTATCATTTCTGGAAAAACAAGCATTCTTGGGTGCAGAATAACTGGGTTGAAATTGTCAAAGGAACAACTGGTTGCTCTAGGTTTTGCAGATGACACTCTCATATTTTTGCAGGCCACAAACCTGAATGTATCCAAATATATTTCATATTTAGCTTTGTTTTCAATAGAAGTTGGCATGAATTGGAATCTGCAAAAAATTGTTCTGATTGATATAAATGCTTCTAATTTTGATCACATGGTATGGGCTCCCAAGAGAATGCAGAAGAAGGGGCAGGTATTTAGATACTTGGGCTACCCTCTAGGAGTACAGACAACTAATAATCAACTGGTGCAGTGGGTTCTGGGGAAGATCAAACCCAAAATAGATACTTGGTACTGTGATGAATGGCCCTCACATGTCAGGCTCAAAATTTTGTAGGCCATATTACTGCCATAGTTACTGTATCATCTACCTCCTCTAGATTGGAGAAAATCTCATCTGGATCAATTCTTGTCTCCCTTGAGAAAATTTTTGTGGGGCAATAAAGGGAAAACATGCTCCTTCATCAAATGGGATTATGTAGCCTATCCTAAAGACCAAGGGGGTTAGGAGTGCTGAACCTGCAGGCACATGCTCATTCTAGGAGGGCTACACTGGTTGAACACATGTTTAAGAGGGATAACATTTGGGCCAGGTGCCTGTGGGATATCATCTCCACTTTAGTAGTTTATTTTCATGGGTCTAAAAATGATAGATTGGGACAAACTCTTCTCCCATGCCCCCCTCAAAACTAGGTGTTCAACTGTCCAGCTACTACTGGTGATTCCATGGAAATTCACCTGTGCTCATCTCATCTGGCAGGGAAAATTGAGATACACTAGAAACTCTCTAGGTTAAGAGAATGTGTTTTAGAGTTTCATATTTAAACATCCTCCTGCTTTGATCATTAAGAAACCTGCTATCAGGCTATTTAGAAAGCGCATCACTTGTGTTGAGCAATTGCTGGACTCTCAGGGTTGTTTATCCCTTTTTTTGCAGCTAGAAGAACATATCGATTGTCAATGGTATTCAAAATACCCTGGCAGATTTGCATACTTAGACATTTAGTCTTCAAGTGCCTATCACAACCAACCTATGAGATAGATTTAGAGAGTGGTAGCTGCCAACAGGCAATGCTGTAAATTGGTGGACATCAACCACAACTAAATTTTATGTACTACTCTTACCTGCTGCTGTAGATATCTCTACCAGATGTAGCAGCTTCTCGAGGCTTGCAAGAACTCAACAATGGTGGTTTAATAGAATTAATGCTATTTAGAGTCTACCTTGCTTATTAAGCATCAAGTGTTTCTATGGAGATTGGACACAACCTTTCTTCCATGTGGAGAACTCTTCGTGAAGAAAGGGATTTCAGATGGTAAATTCCCTCACTGCAGTGTGAAGGAAATAGTTAAGCACAGTTTTTGGCATTGTACAAATGTTAGGGATTGGTGGCACTGGATCATTCAACATCACTACAACACTAAATGAAGATATCAACGTGCCTATATCGACGGCCATGCTTTTCCACACGTATATTGATGACATTAGCAGGCGTCGCTATACGCGTAGCTATACGCGTCGCAATGTGCGTCGATATACGCGTGGAAAGGCTTTATTTGCCACGCGTATAGCGACGCGTATATCGACGCAAAAAAAATTGGGGGAAAAAAGCGAAACCCGCGCGCAGGGGCCATTTTCGCCTGCTCAGACCTTGGCCGGAACCTGCTGCGCAGGTATTATGTCCATCTCCACCCTCCCCAACCCCTCTCTCTTGCTATCTCTCTCTCTCTTCTCTCTACCTCTACATCGTGTGTGTGTGTGTGTGTGTGTGTGTGTAGGAAAGAGAGAGAGAGAGAGAGAGAGAGAGAGAGAGAGAGAGAGAGAACGGTGTGTGTGTGTGTAGGAAAGAGAGAGAGAGAGAGAGAGAGAGAGAGAGAGAGAGAGAGAGAGAGAGAGAGAGAGAGGTGTAGGAAAGAGAGAGAGAGAGAGAGAGAGAGAGAGAGAGAGAGAGCGGTGTGTAGGAGGAGAGAGAGAGAGAGAGAGAGAGAGAGAGAGAGAGAGAGAGAGAGAGAGAGAGAGAGAGAGAGAGAGAGAAATGTGTGTGTGTGGGTAGGTAATCAAAGAGAGAGAGAGAGAGAGAGAGAGAGAGAGAGAGAGAGAGAGAGAGAATTAATGTAGGCTTAGGAAATTAAAACTAAAGAAAAAAAAATTAAAGAGAGAAATGAAATGAAATGTTATATTAACGTCTTCGAAAGGCAAAAGTGACCTATGAGACATGAGACAAGAAAGTTACAATGTGATGGATCTGATACAAAGTCAGAGTAAGAAGATGACAAAATAAAATATTATGGAATCCTAAACTGCTAGGTGTGGACTAAATGGCTAAACGAGCTAGTTGGGATAGGTAGATCTCCTCCATGGTCAGTACTCTGACCGGATCTGTGCATGTCGAGCCAAAGTGACCTAGCTAGATCCTCTGTCGATGTTGTGTAGTCCTCCGCAGTCGTGGGCGTCTAGATCTCCCTAGATCGGTGGCTCGTTCGATCATTAGAGAGATAGGGAAGTAGAGAGTGAGAGAGAGAGAGAGAGAGAGAGAGAGAGAGAGAGAGAGAGAGAGAGAGAGAGAGAGAGAGAGAGAGAGAGAGAGAGAGAGAGAGAGAGAGGGAAGTGGAGCTCCAGGAGTTATGGTAGAGAAATAGGAAAATAGAGAAAGAGAGAGAGATTGGAAAATAGAGAAAGAGAGACAGTGAGAGGGAGATCGAGAGAGGGAGAGAAAGAGAGATACTGAGAGCGAGATCGAGAGAGAAAGAGAGATAGCGAGAGCGAGATCGAGAGAGAAAGAACGAGAGATAGGGTACGTAGACAGAGAAGAAACTATGGAACTAAAAGAGGCAAAGGGATTTTGCCTGCTACATGCATTGCCATGTTCACCTGGGAGTGCACGTATGTGTCTACCCATTTAGGATTTGACCAATAAAGACGAGATTTTGACTCGGTAGTCCTAATCTCTGTACACCTCTAGACCGAGGTGTACGGAGACTGGGCAAGACTAGAGAAAAGGAATTCTGACGTCTTGGGATCAGCAAGAAAAGGAAAAAGTCACTTACATAGTGGAGAACATCCTGAGAGAGTACAAGCCTGCTCCAGGTTCTTCCGTTGTTTCGGCGCGGTGGATCAAGGATGTTGCACGGGACACCATCAAACATCGACGAGATGCAGCTTAGAAGGCTTTCAGGACCGGCTCGCCGAAGCCTTCGGGCATCCCACACGAGACGTGGCTACAGATCACGGAGGATGAGTGGACAGCGGACACGCATTTCAGACAGCAGCGTGAGGCCGCGCAGGTACGACAGATGACTAGGGGGAAATCTCATCTTGGCAGCGGAGGCTTCGACACCTTTTGCTATGAGTTTGTGAGTTTCTAATCCAATCTTAACTATGGAGTTTTTTAAAACGTGATGAATCATGTATTCTTATTACTTTGATTTTTGTATAAACGCAGAATCTTGCGATACATCGAGCTCCATCACGCGAGGAGGAGTCAGATGGATATTGCAGAGGTATCTATGTAGTACTGAATGATCTTGAAGCTTCAGGAGAGCCTGTAGACTTGGAGGCCTTACAGTCTCGCTGATCGCTTGAGGTGAGATGTTAATATGTGTGAGTTGATTTAATTAAGTCAGTATATGTGAAGTAATATCAATACTAATTTTGTGAGTTTCCTATGTCCAGGTTGCGACGCCTAGTCATTATTGGACCAAATTTCATCTATATGCTTCGTGAGACACAAGCACGTTATTGTGTCTCTTTTTTGTACAAACAGTTAGTGTTCAGACAGTTATTGTTTCCCTTATGGTTATGATTATTGTCATTGTCATTGTATAGACAGTTATTGTTTCTCTTTCTGGCTATGCTTATGGTTATTGTTAATTTTGTTTAGGGTTATGGTTATCTGCATTATGGTTTTGATCAAAGTGGTTATAGCCAGTTATGGTTTTAAGTTATGGTTATGCTTTTAAGTTATGGCTATGCTTTTCAGTTGGTACGGTTGTCTTTCATTGGCCTTAAATCTCATGTGAGATCCTACATGGATAGCATGTAGGAGGTGTATATACATGATATGGTTTTTTTTGAAAAGTTTATGTAAAAACAAAGAGAACTCTGCCGAAATTTTTGCGCGCGGAAGCATGGTTGATATTTTGGTGCTGCTCGCTTTCTTGTGCAGAGGGCAGGAACTCTGGCTGTGGTTGTGTCCATCTTTTAACTGGGCACAGGCCATGCTACCTGTCCTCTACCCAAGAAAATTTTTTCTGCTATGTGCGTCTCTATGTGCGTCGCTAATAGCGACTGGTTTCACAGCGATGCGCATAGCGACGGGCCGCGCCAATATCTGCGTCGATAACACGTTCTTTTGTTGTAGTGCATGTACAGCCATGGATGCTTGTGAAACTGACTATGTATGCTATGACTTTCGGTCTATGTAATGTTCTCAATGAAGCAATTGACTTTTGTTTACAATCATTGAGAGTTTGGTTCCTATTCTTTGTCTCAAATGCTAGAAACTATTCTTGCTTTGATAAGGTTTCCTTGTGTAGAGTCACCATTCCATGGGAGATTATAAGAAAAACAATATGGGAAGACTATGTCAGTGTATCTGATGGACAACTGAGAGAAAAATGCTATCAGTTTATGATTAGGCTGTAAAGTATCTAATGGACAGGAGGAGGAGAGATGATGGAATATATGAGATAATATAATATAAGAACAGTTCCCCAAGAGAGAGAGAGAGAGAGAGAGAGAGAGAGAGAAAGAGAGTAAATAATGTTTCGTAAAAGGATGTGTGTGTGTTAGTGTGGTAAGATGGGATAAGGTCCATGGCTCTATTGACCGACGTGAGATTTTTGGAGAAATGGCTGAATGAAAACATGACCTAGCCATCTTACCCCATTTCAAATAAATCACTAATTTACCCATTGTATACAGGTCTCCTTGATTTCCAAGGTATCAAGGAGTTTCTTTTGAGTTTGACAAAGGATGCAAGCTTTGTTCTTATCAGAGAAATGAATAGATGGCGAGAACAATATTTTTCCTAATGAGGTAGCACTAAAGCATCATTAGACTCCCACTTATATCTAAGCTAGTCTCTTTTTGTTGGTGAACAATAGACTTCACATGCTCACACTACGGACACAAGGAAGAATACATATGTATTAGAGTAGCAAACAATCAGTGGAATGCAAAGGGTATTGATAAATACTAGGATAGTTTTAGCAAGGAGAGCAAAAGGAGTTAAACAAAATATGATATACTAGTAGATTAGACTAAGAAGCATGTACGATTTGTTCTAGGGTTCTTGAGCAAAGACTACTCATGAACATAGTTCAATATATCCCCATGTATCCAAACATGTTGCTCCAAGACCTCTTTAATTGTCCTTTGTCCAATATCCATCTTGAAATCAATTACATGGCCCGTTCAAGGTGCCTTGTACATGAGTATGTAGGCGGACCTCCTTTGATAGTGGCTATATGAATACCCAACCTCCCTTACTAGTCTAAATCTTTTTCCATATTTTCACTACGTCTATACTGTTACATATAAGAATGCAAAAGAAAGAAGTGTTTTGTCTTCTTGGTGTTGGATAAATAAATAAATCTTGAGAAGCACTCTTTAGCCTTTTATCTACTAGGTGTAGACATATATTTTCTAGAAATGAAGGTGAAGGTGACAAGTTTAAAAGTTGTAGGAGAATATGGAGAAGGAGATTAAATATAAAGGATGCAAGGTGAGGGAATTATATCCATGTCAGAGAGGATGGACATGGTGGAGACAGGTTGTGATGTAAGACATACTAGAAGGGGGATTCCTTACTCCACTACCTTTTTGCGGTGCAAGAGCACTCTCATTAACCCAGCACTTCTCCGCTATAAAAGACCACGGCACACAAGGGGAAGGGGGGGAGAGAGAGAGAGAGAGAGAGAGAGAGAGAGAGAGAGAGAGAAGGATGTGTGTGTGTGAGTGTGGTATTAAATGGGATGGAGTGATCAAATTTGGTTGGAAGGTGTTAGTGGGAGACAAAACAAGAAAAATTATGTCTGGGTTGCAGTAATTGGAGGTGAGCGGTAATCCGGCACACAACAAGGAAAGGAGGAATTGTGGCCACATGCTCTATAAAAGAGAGAGAGAGAGAGAGAGAGAGAGAGAGAGAGAGAGCGAGTTAAGAAGAGGTGCTTCAAAAAGTGTGGGAGTGGTGGGTTAAGTAGCATGCAACGGTTTCCTGTTGACGAGGGAGGAAAAGATAAAGAGGGAGAGGCTGCACAGTTGGGAGTGGACGAGAAAAGAGGGTCTACATAGCGGGTGGTCGAAGGTAGGGAGTGAGAGTTGGGGGATTGCTATCCACACAAGACGGTGGTTAGTGGTCTACGCATGAGCTCCTAAGATTGCATGGTTATCATTATTTTGTTGCAGATTTTGTTGGCGTTACTGAAGCATTGGAGCGGGTTCTGGTTAATGCCCTTTGCATGCCATGGTAATGGTGGGCGGCGCTGCAGTTGGAGCAGTAGCTTACAATAGACGATATCAACTAAACATGAGCGAAGTATAGTTGTGACACCAACATGGCCGCCGCCCGCATGCTGGGGTGGATAATATAGCGCTACCCGTTGGAGCGGGTTCTGGTTAATGCCCATGGTAATGGTGGGCGGCGCTGCAGCTGGAGCAGTAGCTTACAATAGACGATATCAAGTAAACATGAGCGAAGTATAGTTGTGACACCAACATGGCCGCCGCCCGCATGCTGGGGTGGATAATATAGCGCTACCCATGGCCCGCCATGCAAGTGTTTAGGTAACATAGGTTTCTTGATGGGCGCGCTGCTTGGTGGCGGCAATAGCACCTACGATAGTGTTAGCATGTACATGTCCGCTTGTAGGAGTCGTACTGCTCTTATCAATCACGTGGAAGCTTGGCATTGATGCACCTTTTCTCTGTCCGATCACACCAGATGACATTGTTTTGTGCTATACTATGCATGTGTTAGTAGCTTTCCGCATGAGCTAACGGCTCCATCTAGGCTAGGTGTTGTTGGCTCCATTCATTTCACCCTGGAAATACCTACACATGCCGTCCACTAGAGCTCCACCCCCTATACCATTCCAACATGATCTGCAATTTGTGGATTTTGCCATGTGTATGCATTATATATATATATATATATGTATGTAACATATCTCTAGTTACTTTTGGGGTCCTACGATATCTCTTTGGAGTTTTGATCCCTACCGACCATACTAAAACTTCTCTATCCTACTCTCCAAAAGTTCTACGTATGGTGAGAAGAAGAGACAAAACAACAACCAAACAAAACTGTTGATTCTTCTTCTTCTTCTTTGTCTACTATATAGATCCTATGGTGATACCTATCGCGCTTATTAGTATATCTATACGTTGATATAGGTGGTGCATGAGATGGGGGCGCTGTAAGGAAAGGTAGGAGAGCCATGTTGAGGTGGAGTTTTAGCCAGGCCAAGCAAGAGGCCAGTTGTTGCGAGGATGCAAAGCAAGGAAGCGGCCGAGAGGGTGTAGGCCATGATGAGGAGGGAATTTGCAGGCAAAGGAGGAGCCGTGAGAACGAGAGAGAGAGAGTATTTCCCTCATTGCAAAATCAAAGAGAGACAGAGCGTGATTCTTTGCAAGATACCGCGAGTGAGATAAGGGGCGAGAGACCCTGTATTGTGAATTGAATGTGTGTGTGTGTGTGTGTGTGTGTGTGTGTGTGTGAGAGAGAGAGAGAGAGAGAGAGAGAGAGAGAGAGAGAGAGAGATGTTTTCTTTTGTTTTAAAGCCTTTGGATTCATTAAACCCTAGTAGGGGGTGCATCCCATAGTCGGGGTGAGAAGAAGAAAGAGAGCGAGATTCTCTGTGTCTAGGATGGAGAGCCGCCTTTATAGCAGAGAGAGAGAGAGAGAGAGAGAGAGAGAGAGAGAGAGAGAGAGAGAGAGAGAGAGAAGTTCGTAAGTCAATTTCCTCTCTCTAAAGCTAGAAGAGAAATCTTTTAAGCCATTGTTGATAGACAGAGATAGAGAGAGGAGACTTTGTTGTGTGTGTGTGAGAGAGAGAGAGAGCGAGTATTTGGAGCTACTAATCAATTACAGACTGCAATGCCCTATAGGGTGTAAGATAAATTGAAGTGCTACCCTATAGGGTGTAAGGCGTGAGATGCTATCATTCGAACTTGGAGCCTACGAAGCTGCCTCGACAAAATTTCTTGAAGACAAAAGATAAGTCTTCTTGCGTTAGCTGTAAAAACCAATTCCAATATTCATAATTACATATTAATTCACAATGTCTCGTGCTCTTCTCCCCTTTCTCTCTCTTTTGAAATAAAGACAACGTTCAATCCATATCTCTCTTTTTTTTTTTTATGAATGATGAAGTGATCGTCTTTGTGGATATTCGTTGATGAGATCTGACACTAAGATTAAATTGCACATTCCTTGGTAGCAGATTTAATTAGTAGTATACTTTCCAGTCGTAGTTCCTTGTTGGTGGGCTTGGGCTGGGGGTTTGAGTATTATCTTTGCTTGGTTTTTCTTGTTTTACAGTGTTGGAAGATACCAGCCTATACACGATTTATGCAAAGTGAGTGACAATACAACCAAAAGATACATAGCTTGCATGTCGATTGCGACGAGACTTTGAGCATTAGCCGAAGTTACCCCTCTTTTTGTATTGCACACCCTTATCTTTGTAATGAGATGACTTTGCAATGAAAATATGATTCACAGTTGTGTCTACCATGTCTATTATCCATGTGTTTTGAGTTTATTGTTTCTGAATATGAAGAGTCAAATATAAATCAAACATGAACTTTTTGGGTATCCTATGTGGAAGAGAAGCCTACCAGGTGCAAAAAAAAGGGTGGCCACAAGGGCGTGCAAATGGCCCATCAGTTTTGGATAGCCAATTTGCGCGCCCTTGTGGCCACCCGTTTTTTTGCAATTTCAAGCTTTGTTTACCCCATAGGATATCAAAAAAGTGAACATATTGTGAAACCAAGTGTCTACGCAATTAAATGAGATTTTTCGAATGTCCAATGTAATTGGTCCTTTTGGTGCAGGGATGTACTAGATAGAGGTGAATCACGTGATAGTGTGCTTGAATACTTAAATTCAGAGCTGATCTCACCTTTTATAGTGTCCTTGAGTACTGAAAACATATGCTCCATATGCCAAAAAAAGGGTGGACACAAGGGCGTGCAAATTGGCCATCCAAAACCGATGGATGGGCCATTTGTGCGCCCTTGCGGCCACCCTTTTTTTGGCACCTCGTAGGCTTCCCCGCAGGATACTTAAAACACATAGATTACCTGAGATCAATTGGTTTTGTAGCATTACTTTAGAGAAACCACTTCTTTTCACTCAGATGTGTTTTATACTTTCCCTAGAATTAAGGTAAGTTGAAAGAAGTATTATGTACATCCAACTTCCACCATGTTGCTACTTCAAGCAAAAAAGACACAGCTTATTGAAACATATCACCAATTACAACAATTTCAAGATTGACAGATCACATTTAGAAGAATGTACAAGATAGAGAGACAAGTCGGAATATTTTTTATTACTTCCAAAAAGTTGATTTTACATCATGTATCTAAGGAGTTCATAATTTTGTTGACCATTTCCTGGCACCTCTCTTGCACGTAAGGCAACTCCCCAGTAAAGAGGGACTACCCTATGGCCTTTGAGTCAGTTGAGCCAACGGAAGCATGTATCCCTATTTCGGCAAGCACTTTACCATGGAAGCAAGTGCCGAATGCTGTGCATACAAGGGATCTATGCACTAGGAACACAAGATGCGCAGTTTGAGCAATGGTGCTCAAACACAAAACCTTGCTCAAAGCTTTCAACAACCAAGTCATAAAATGGGCTTGGGGAGTAAATTCATTATGGACAATGGCCACATCGCCAAGGGGGAGTTGTCTTAGGTAATGCGCAAGGGAAGACTAAGGTTCAAAGCGCGTCCGCTTGCCACCCGTTCTTGCAGCAAAATCATCAACCTCCACGACATTCTGTCATAAACCATTGAAGGTTGAGAAAAAATACAATGAAGGATAAGAAAATAACATGAAAATTAGGATAGAGTTTACCTCCTACTCCTTGTTTTCCTCCTCCTTGTTTCCCTTTCCATCCAAGTCAATGCTCCCATGCACCGCAGCTATGAGCTTTGGATCATCAGATGGGGGGTTGCATAGTGTCATAGGCATCCTAGCGTCCTCAACCTTGGCTTGCGTGGCTTAGAATTCTTCCTCAGTCCCGTGCAACTGCTCTGCTGCCAGGACCTCTTCACACACAACTGCAATAGTGTCAACAACAAAGTCCCCAAGTGGCAAGAGCTTGCTTTTTAGGGCATCTGGTGTATTGTCTAAGAGGCATTTGGTGTTGTTTCATAGCACGCTCAAGCATTTATCCATGCGCAGACCAAATGCTTTCTCTAAATCATGCATAAGTACATACTCATCCCCATCCATTACCACTCAAGAGAAGCATCTGATTTCTACCTTTGAGATAGCCACATCTGTTAATGGTAGTGGCACTGGAGTATCACTAGGGCTAGCTACAATGATGGATTTCTCAACCACCTCCTCGATCCCCCTAGGGTACTCGAGCCGAAGTGTCTTTCCTTCCACTGCAAGGTTCATGGGGATAACCTCCTGCTCCTTGGTGTCCTTGATAAAGGACCCAACCTGAAGGTGTGGTAAGCACAACTCCTCCAAATCAGGTTCCTCACTCACCAAGAAGATGAATGTTGCTAGCCACGAAAGGTACTCCACCCCCGACTTGCGCTTCTTGAGCGCTGACACCCCTGAGGCTTGCTCGTCCAAGAAATGTCCTGCGTTGGCGGCACTTTCTTGGAATCGTCGCAACCGCTTGGAGAATGGGGGATCACCTTTTTGTATGTAGCACAAAAGATTGCAAGGCACCCAGATCCATGCATGTGGGGAGATAGATACGGAATATTTTATGATGTGCTCGTCCATGAACACAAAAATCTCGGCAAATGCATCCATGTGAAGGGCAATTGTGGCGTCAAGGTCAGGGAGACGAGTAAAGAAGGTGTGGAGGTCCAACTTCCCTTTGTATTTTGTGTCCTCGAGAAGGAGGATGAAGCGTGACAAAAGGGTGGATGTGGGTGCAGATGCAGAGGTTGTGGAAGTGTCCATGTCTAGCCTGGGGTGTAGATAGAGAGGGGAGGATCTCAAGAGTTGCAAAAGTGAAAAAAGTGAATGAATCATGCGGCGTCCCTTTTATAATGGTCCCTTTTCTAAGTACATTTATTTATTAAAAAAGGAGGCACTTTCACCAAAAAATGATCTCTCATCTCAATGCAAAAAACTATAATCAAAGACATGATTTGCCGAAGCAAAATCATGTTGATTACATCAGGTATCGTTTCCAAAATTCCAAGAGTTCCAAAGTTATAAGAGTGATAGAATAGTTCCATCCATCCCCAGTCCTCCTCGACCTTGAATTTGTCTTCCATTCTCTTCCCAATCTACGGACATTCATTACAATAAGCATCCAATGATCGATAAACTATGATGTATTGAAAATGTGGTGGAAGGATTCTCACCTTGTGATATTGTAAACAAAACTGTACTTGTTGAAGGGCCTCAAAACCCATAATAACCAAATATATGTTCTCGCACATTACTAAGAGTCCAATGCTTATTCACTTGGACTACCTCCAAAGCATCGTTGGGCATCCTCACTGCAATGTCAAAGCTTGCAATAGCACCGTCTACACTCTGTAAGGGAGTCCACACTCCAAGCTTTCACATCCAATGATCATAGTGGAATCGTATGTACAAAGACATGCGGGATTGCAAATAGCGCACTCCAATACCTGAAGCTCCAACCTTACAACGGTACCGGTCCCCATTGTGCATGCCCTCCACAAAACCCCAGTCCTCTTCTAAAAGCCTTCCTAATTCCTCATAATGCACATCTTTACATACAAGCATTGTGGTAGTCTCTACAAATCCAAACTCTTTAAAAATGTGCACAAAACAGTGAATAGGCAAACAACAACTCAAGCCCACAGACCTAGAATCTTTAGAGTATTTCAAAGAGTTTTGGACATCTATTATCATCTTTTTCTTGAAAGATGCTACCGACCACAAATCTGGACCCCCACTCCATACTTAATAAGGAGGTTGCTTTGATGGGTTCAAGCGTTCCAAACTCTTGTGTAGAAGTAGGCACAGTATAGGAGTGAGAATAGAAGAAAATCCTTCTTTGAACTAGTTTGGTTGGGCAAAGATGTGCGAACATTGTTGCTCCAATATCCGCATGTATAGCATTGAATGTACCGGAGAGACTATGTAGTGATTTCCCCTCCACCAACGTCATTGTGATTTCACACCTAGCTTTGTATTCTCAAAACATGTACTTACAATGTGTTGGAAATCGAGGTGGTTGTTGCAATTGCATGCTTGACATTGAGAAAACATGTTGCACAATGGCTATGGTCCCCTTGTCTTTGTGGTTCTTGAAGCCAAGGATCTTTCCTTTCCAATGATGATCCAAGTTTGTACGATTTCGCACATGATGAGGGCCAATAGCAGATGGTTGCATGTATACCCAAGCACCTTTGGTGAACTCTTGTGGCACCCCACTCATCATCTATACCTCTTGTGTTGTGGCATGCAAGGGCTATGATCTCATCCTTTGGCCACCTTTGCAAAGTAGAGCTGGCCATGGTTGAACAAAGAAAATTAGGAGGACGATCAGGACCTTGCTTACTGCTACAATGTAGGTGGGATAAAGTGATAGGAGAAGGTGGTTAACCCTTGCTTGGTGTGGCAATGGGAGGAGAAGGTGGATAACCCTTGCTTGGTGTGGCAATGGAAGGTGGTAGGGGAGGAGAGAGGAGCTTCCGTGCTGCAACAATGGAGATGGTGTAGAGAGAGAGTGTTGGAGTAGAGGATAAGTGTGATAGTTGCAATCAAGGAGGGGTTGGAAAAGGCGTTCTAGAGAGCAAAAATCACTTTTTGCCTAAGCACTACTTTTGGGGGGGGGGGGTTAGATAAACAAAGATTTTTCAAAAATTTGAATTTTAGGGTTTTTGTGTGCACATTTTGACTTTTTGAGGTCAAAAAATGCTTTTTTGACCAAAAAAAAGATTAAGGGGGGTTTTAAGAAGATAAGATTTGAGTTTTGAAAAATTTTAAAAATTTTAAAATTTTGGGATTTTTTCATAACCGGATCAAAAAGGAGGGAAGTTGGAGGCTCCATATGCCCCCCCCCGCTCCTCTTCTCACTAGGTAAGTGCCCATTAAGAAGTGTAAGACTACTTTGTCCCCCTACATTTTTGAGGGTATAGAGTGTGTCCACCACCCTTTTGAGGGTATAGGTTCATATTTTTCCTAATGATTAGGATGGTCTAGAATCCATTGGGGATTCAAAGAGGCTTTGATGCAAGCTAGACGTCTAACATAACCATTGGGGGCCCCACCATAGTAAAAGTGGAATCCTCTATAGTGCAACATTTTCCTAGCTCTAGAATAAATGTTATGTTATTGAACAATACAAATATTCAATTCACAAGGTAGCAACCATTTATTGAATGAGTACAATCTTGTGGGGTCATTCAACCCCTTTACAATAAAAGTATAAACCTTCATTAAGGGATTTTTGCACTATTTGGGTGGCCCCATCATCACTATCAAACTCATGCATATGAACCTCCAATTGAATCCCCTAAGAATTGGCCTTATCAATAGACTTTTTTTCTTTTTGCTAGAATCATGTTGTTCAACTATGTTCTCAGTAGCCACCAAAGTTTCAGGGGAGGGCATGTCTTCCATAAGGGCCTCATAAAAGTTAAGGGATGAGTACCTAGAGGAGAACCCTTTGGATTTAAAGGTTTTCTTTGAAGAGGTGAATCCCTTCGACTCCACTACTCTCTTGACTTTATCAACAGCTTTAAGGTTAGAGAATGAGCAAGCTCCTGGGTTCCCCTCTGTATTGGTCTAGAAAAGAGGCCTTGGATTGGAGGGAGCTCAAGAATGGAGAGATGTAGCATAGTTAGGGGTGACCGGGGATATTTTAGAAGGGGTTATTTCCTCTTTTTCTATCTCTCCTTTATATATGAATTTACCATAGACCTTCTCTCTGGTACCATGGTTCTTCTCCGAGGTAAGATGGGATAAGGTTCGTGGCTCTATTGACCGACTTGGAGAAATGCTTGGAATGAAAGAATGATATAGCCATCTTACCCATTTCAGGTAAGTCACTAATTTACCCATTGTATACAGGTCAAAATTCCCAAGGTGTCAAGGAGTTTCTTTTCAGTTTGACAATGGATGCAAGCTTTGTTCTTATTAGAGAAATGAATAGATGGCGAGAACAATATTCTTCCTAATGAGGTAGCACTAAAGAATCATTAGACCCCCACTTATATCACACCTAGTCTCTTTTTGTTGGTGGACTATGTTGTAGAAAATTTTCAATACACGTATGAGCGATAGACTTCACATGTTCACACTACCCACACAAGGAAGAATACATAGCTATTAGAGTAGAAAACAATCATTGGTATGCAAAGGGTGTTGCTAAATACTAAGATAGCTTTAGCAAGGAGAGAAAAAGCAGTTACAGAAACTCATTGGGGGATAAGAGCTTGTTTTGGAGCTTTGCTTTTAAAACTCCGCTTGCTAGGTTTTCGGGTAAGGTTGCACTATCAATGCACAAAAAAGGTCTCAAACAAATTTAGCATATGGTCGATTCTAACCTCGACATGAAACTCTTTTTTGTTGCCAAACGACAATATAGACTAGGGTTTGGCTTCATGATACCTTGGCGTCAACTTTGTGCTCAGATTCACGGCTTGCCTCTTAGAGATGCTCTCAATCTAGAAGAACGACATCGGGATTGGAACATTCCTAATCAGTCAGTTAGTTGGTGGACCACTAACACCTCTGCCTTTTATGCTCTATTGCTACCCAAACTATATATTTTTGTGAGATGTAACTCACAATGGTCCCTTCATCATATGCATATTGGTGGCAAAAAACTCTTCTAGATGTACGGCTGATTCCTAACCAGTTCAATTTCAAGCTTTTTTTGTGGAGAGCTCTCACAGATGTATTGGCCACTGCCATGAATCTAAAGAAAAAGGGTATTAACTCTGGCAAATGCATCATATGCTCTTGTCCTAAAACTACTAGACACGTATTCTGGTCATGCAAGCCTGTTATGGAATGGTAGAAGTGGGCAAAATGGATGTGGTATGATGCTTGACGGACCTCCATATCTAGGTATCAAATGATTTTTTTCAAGCTCCAAATCCCAGGATATTTCTATTATTATCATAAACATTGACACATAACAACTTGTCATAACCAGCTCAATGCTAAATACAAAAAATCTACAAGATTTATGATCATTGAGCCATTGAGAACTCCAACCATATGTGATACAGGTCATAGTTCCAAAGTAGCCATCACTTCCACCAAAATAAAAACAGGTTTACCCATGATAATGCATAATATCACTTGCTCTTTTATGCAGTTTATGTTCTTGATCAAAACAAACATCAACATTGGCTTGTTTACGCCAATAGGAAAATGTAAAATACTGATCACAGTCATTAAGACCTCTAACATTATAAGTAAAAAATTTCATACCGAAGGGGTTTGCTGCAAGGTAGTTGACACAACAATTTAAGTATCTTCATCCTCAACGTCATTCATAGTAACCTAAATATTAAGGGCTGAAGCGTTAGCCCTCGTTTTGCTATTATGATTTACTACAATGTCAATAGCAGCCAATGTCTCTGAAAATGGAACGTCTTGCAACACATCATAGACATTAGGATATGTAAAAGTTGAAGGGTTAGGAATTCTCTTGACTGTGATTTTAGAGAGTTGAAAGCCTTCAATATTGAGAGGCCTTTTCCCCTTGTCCTCCGGCTCAGACACCCTTAATGAAGAAGCTTGATTAGTTGTTTGGCTACATGCATTCTTCCAAGGTCTAGTTCCTCGTGGATGAGCATAAGACACACATCTTATAAGGGATGGAATGAGAGGGCCAATAGGAGTAGAGCTGTCAACAGGAGGAGATTCGAATATTTTTCCAAAGATTTTCTCTCTAGGCACCAAGTGCTTACTGCCACGATAAGAGGGAATAAGATTTTCATATGTAACAAGAAGGGTAGGATAGTTCTTTGAGAAATGACCCACTTGTCTAGAGTGATAGCAACTACAAGCTAGGTTTTCCTGTTTTAGATACAAAACTATTTTGCCATTCTCCTCCAATTCAATTTCTATTGTTTCAAACATATGTTTATTGGTGTGCAACATTATGCATACCTTGTTTCTATTAAAAAAATTAATATTAGGTGCAAATAGAACTTTGCAAAGGGAAGCTGCCAAATCTTTGATACATAGCCATAAGAAAGATGGAAGCTCAAAAAAATCAACCCAAAGAGGGCACTTAGATAGTAGATCTTCCTTAATCATCTTTATAGCTTGTCATGGGAGGACATGCACTACCTGACCACACAATATAATACGGACATGTGATCCTCATGCTTAACAAAAAGAACTTTCAACAGTCCGAACCCATTGTAAAAAGTAGTATCTACATCTGCTCGACGAAATCCCTAATCCAAGAATCCTACAATGGCCCCAATAGACGACAATACCCCTCTCCTTAAATACCTACACCTATCCTACTGACGCAGACAACTTTGCTCGATGCTGACTCCTTACCTCAGGGCCATTAGCCATTGTTTCCTTCAAAGTGTTGGATAGTACCTGCACATCAAGGGTGATGGAGGGAGCTAGGGTAGTAGAGGTAGTTAGCCTTGGATCTATTTGGAAAGCCTTAGGGACATCCATGGGGGAGGACACTCTTCTCTCTCTCTCTCTCTCTCTCTCTCTCTCTCTCTCTCTCTCTCTCTCTCTCTCTCTCGGGTAACATTTTTCTCAAAATTATCTTTGCATATATTTTACAATGCCTTCTACAATATTTGAATGAACTCTTGCATTTGCCTCTGGATGGATGTAGGCAAAGCCAGATAGTCCTAAAGAAGTCTAGCTTTTAAATGACTCCATAGCTTTTAGCCTACCGACCATACTAAAACTTCTCTATTTTACTCTCCAAAAGTTTTACCTATGGGGAGAAGAGGAAACAAAACAAAAACCAAACATAACTGTTCATTCTTCTTCTTCTTCTTCTTCTACTATACAGATCCTATGATGATATCTATCGTGCTTATTAATATATCTATACGTTAATACTATGTAAACTTTTCTCACAATATAAAATTATAATTTCTACTCAGATCTCTTTCACTAATTACAAATTAATGAAATATTAACACTAGTCTTGTAATGGGCCACAAAAGTATCTAAAGCCATTAAACTGGCTCATGCCTAGATTCTAGTATTTTAAGCTTAACTTTTGCCTATGACGAAAAAACTTCATGAAACTCACTTACCTGGTGCGATAAGTTTTGCATGGTGAATCCCCCGAGCAAGAAGTCTAGCTTTTAATTGAGTCCATGGCAAGGAATGGCCAATAGAGTAATGATCAAACACGTACTGCTGAATTTCTAACATTTCAAATAAACACCAACATCCAAAATCTAAGATGCATAAGGCAGGCATGCACTCCAACATTCTCAACTCTTACCAAGACAAATAACATATGGAATTTCGTAACCTTCACATTCCAATGCAACATACACATATCTTGTAGAGCTTGTCACCAAGATCTAGCAAAAATACAATTCGGAAAGATGTGATTCATAGTTTCCATTCTACCACAACTTATACATTTGCCTTGCATTACATTCTTCATGAACAACAGTTCCCTAATAGGCAGGTCTCCTGTAAGCACTCTCCACAAGAATACTTCGTGTTTGTATGCACAATGATAGGTCCACACTTACTCGAATCTTTGTATCCACCAATTCTTGTCTTCGAAAAGACCCCACATTTTGTTGCATCTAGTCTGAAACGGTCGCTCTCAGGTTGAAGCATTTGATAGAACATTTTTGTGGGAAGGTTTCACGAGTGATCTTAATTGAGTGATTTGGCATCTCTCTCTCTCTCTCTCTCTCTCTCTCTCTCTCTCTCTCTCTCTCTCTCTCTCTCTATGTGTGTGTGTGTGTGTGCGCGCGTGCGACCTTCGTACTGCTTCGACGAAGGTGCTTCATTCTATCTCTCCACCTCTCTCTTCTCTCTCTCTCTCTCTCTCTCTCTCTCTCTCTCTTCTCGCTCCCCCTTAGTGTGTGTGTGTGTGTGTGTGTGTCTCCAATTTTCAACCTTGATAATAAAGGTCCAATGGAATTAGAGGTGTTTTACAGAGAGCGTGGGTTAACCCATGCTGCATATGTCAGCTGTGTTTGAGTGTGCATTTCTCTATCCTCACCCTCTCAGTGTAACTCTGCCAAAAGAGACGGAGTTATTGCAACCGCCGTCGTGCAGTTCTCGTGTTGTAGCGGCTAGAAGACATGTCTACTAGCATCACCTCAACTTGCCGGTTGAGAGCAAGGGGAAAAGGAGAAATTCCGTCTCGAAATAGGGAAAAATAGTTCAAAAACTTGAAGAATAAATCTAATTTTCTAGAATTTCCTCTTGCCAAAGTCAAGAACGTAATTTTATACGTGTGACAAAATGGTTTTTCCCGGACACTGTTTACACTGCAAACCGGGGCGGGGCCAGAAGACAATTCTACTAGCGTCACTTCAAACGCAGCCTTGCAATGTGCGAAACGTCTCTTATGACTGGTGTTTTTCATGTGCGAAATGCGCGAATGTGCTCTTCTGTAGGTCGAAGATCGTGGGAGGTATGAGGCTGGAGCCCCGAAAGCCCCTCGGCCCAGGGCCACGACCGCCATTGCACCAGGGCGGCCGTGCGCATGGCGGGAAGACCCCATCACGGGATGACAGTGCGGAAGGCGCTTGTTGGGAGTGGGGACATGGGGGCACCCCAGCGCCGAGAAAACTGACCGTGCCACCGCTCCTCGAAGGGGCTCTGGTCTCATGCCTCCCACGGTCCCCCCTTTTGCTCAGCATTGTCGCTGTGCCCGCGTTGTTGGTAGTGACGCCATCATAATCATCATGCAAGCTCTTATGCCTGTCTTCGCACTGCAACTAGAAACAAAGCTTATGCTCATGCTTTCCGCATTAACGCCTACTGCCTATGCTTATGCTTTCCGCATCAACGTCCAGGGAAGCTCATGAAGAGAGAGGCAAGCATGAGATGATGATTAGGCTTGCCAACTAGGGCTGTTTAAACAAAACGTCAGAGTCGGTGGTTGACCGTCAGTTACAGACGAAAGTAAATGTCCAGGGAACTTCACAGTGATCGTCTAATTTAGAGATCATTGCTATACGGAAGTATAGCAATAAATACTAAATAAAAAACGAAAGTCATGCCCAAATATTTGTTGCTGATATTCGTAATGGAATTTGTTTCCTTGGTCCTGGTTCAAGTAAGTGGTTGAGGCAATCAGACATATAGTAACCTCGATGCGGCATATTTGTTTCCTTGATCTCCTCTATACCAACCAGACGTATCTCTGGGGCTTTGCGGTACACGGTTGACTGGATTTTTTCCTTTGTTGAGATACTTTTATAGAGCAAATCTGATTTCTTTCTGACAATGCTCAGTGCAAGCCCAGATATTTAGTGCATTGTCGGTGTCTTGAGTGACCCTATCACACAAACTTTAGCTAATTAAGTCAGCCGAGCTTCTATGTTGTTGCTAGCTTCCATTGAGGTCAAAATTTGGGCGCTTTTCTCTTTTGCATACTCGGATTCGTAAAATGGTCTAAGCAAGTCTTGGCACTACAAGAGGTTATTCATATTAGCGACGCTCACACAGCGAC
Source organism: Adiantum capillus-veneris (assembly GCF_014529385.1). NCBI lineage: Eukaryota > Viridiplantae > Streptophyta > Polypodiopsida > Polypodiales > Pteridaceae > Adiantum > Adiantum capillus-veneris. Next base: position 68,732,815 of record NC_140931.1, read on the forward strand.
GCTCAAAAAAAAAAATCTCGGTGTCGCTATGAGCGTCGCAAATTTACAAGTAAAGTAATGCTCTCCCTCTCTCTCTCTCTCTCTCTCTCTTTCTTCTCCACACACACACACACACACGAGGAAAGGAAGGAGAGCCAGGTATGCTCCTTCCCTCTCCTCACTCTCATGTTCCCTTCCCCTCTTTCTCTCTCCCTCTCTCTCTCTCTCACACACACACAGACACACATAGTGTTTTTGAGAGAGAGAGAGAGAGAGAGAGAGAGAGCGAGAGAGAAAGAGTACAAACATAAACAAAAACGCACACACATACATAAACAAAGAATGCACACACACATTGAGAGAAGAAAAGAGAGAGAGAGCATGCATAAACAAAAAACGCACACATTGAGAGAGGAAAAGAGAGAGAGAACATGCATAAACAAAGAACACACACATTGAGAGAGGAAAAGAGAGAGAAAACATGCATAAACAAAAAAACGCACACACATTGAGAGAGAAAGAGAGAAAGTAATTTAACGTCGTAGAAAACTAATTAAAATTAAAAGACCTAAAGATCTAGCCGACGAGGAGTTGAACTCAAGACGTATTATTCAAGAGGGAAATGGCATAACCAATCTATCATACTTTGCTCCGTGTTGTAAAAGCTCTGGCTCTCTTAGTACCTTCCATGGTGTATAACGCTCTTTTCTACTCGCGCTCACATCTTTTGATTGAAAATTCTGAGTTTTCGACTTGCCTCTTCTATCACTCAAGTCATTGCGTCATTGTATTTATATGCATCATTACGTCATTGTATTTAATGGTCTTTGCGTCATTGTCTACTCTATTCATTCAATATTAAGTTTAAATATTCGTGTGTTTAATGCAGGTATGGATGATGAGGAGTTTCTTTCTTCTTTGTCACCGCAACAGAGACAGTGGTACGTGGAGCGTCATCGCTCTGGCGCATCATCGTGCGTTCCTACTCCATCCGCATCTCCCTCTCTTTCGGAGCATTCGGCGCGCTCCGAAGCTTCGGCGTCGACGAGACGAGCTTCACACTCGTCTAGACACCGGCGCTCTAGTGGTGGCGGTGGCGGTTGTTGTGGGGATTCCGCCATCGATGCCTCCACACCGCCTCGTGTTCGACGAGGCTCTTTACCCTCCCCTTCTTTGCCCGCCCCTACACCAGCCACAGCATCGCCATCTACGCCAGGTTTTGCGCGGCTCACTGTTCCTAGCAGCTACACATCTCTACCTACTCCGCCAGGAGCCACCCCACTCGACAATCCTCGCTTCGGGGCCCAGACGCCGGTGGAGACACCTGACATCCGTACCCCCATCGACACGCCGCTAGAGACCCCTGCCAGGACACCCAGGTTCACGCATCACCGGCCAGAGGGCTTGTCTTACTCCGTCGACTTCAGCGGCGGCATCATCATGGATGATGACGGCAAGAAGGTGATCTCGCGCATGCGTGGTCTTTGCTCTCAGCTCTTTAGACACTACATACTAAACAAATGGAGTGAAGTACCAAGTGATTTAAAAAACAGAGTCATCAGTATACTTCATGATGAGTTTCCCGTTCCAACACGGGATCAGCGCTTCAATGAAGACCTGATGAAGATTCGAATGCGCGAATACTGCAAACACAAGCGTTCCGAAGTGCAAAAAGCAATGAAGAATGGGTGGAACAGGCCAGATTGGCTGGCCAAAGAAGATTGGAAGAATGCGAAGAAAGCAGCGGGCGAGAATCTTGACAAGTGGAAGCAACAAAAGGATGCAGCCAGAGCGCGAGTAGAGGCAGGGAGCTCGCACCACTTGGGGAGCGGTGGATGGGCATCATTTGAGGCCGATTTTGTAAGTGTTTTAACATTGCTCTTTATGTTCGATAGTTTAGGGTTTATGAGTTTTTTAATTCTAACATAATGAAATCTTTGTATGTTTTGACAGTGGTCGATGACAGGACGTGATCCCACACCGTACGAGCGCGAGTACGCAGGCAGGAAGGGCTTAAACGCCCTGATGGACTTTCTCAGTTCTCGCGGCGGCATGGTTAGTATTAGGGTTTACTCTTTTCTATTTTTTGTATTGTTTTATAAATGTCGTTATATGTTTATACTTACTGAAAGCTGTCTTATTGTCTTTTTTTCAAGAATCCGACAGATATGTCACTTGGACGCGATGAGACGTCTGACTAGACGACGTCAGTTTAGCCGTAGCTAGATAGCATTAGTTTAGGGTTTCTCATAGCTTATGTATCATGAGACGGATTTTATACGTCTTTTTGAACCATGTATATTATTACATTTGTCACCGCAGTTCCTTTTGCCAATCAATTCTTTATGCCTATGATGTTGTACAATTGTCATTATTACATTTGCCAATCAATTCATTTTGCCTATGATGTGTACAATTGTCAATTTTGCAAACAATGCGTCTTGTGGGTGACTATTTTGGGTCTATTATCTACCCTTGCACTTTTAAAAAAAAGTGAATCAAGTACAATATGGTTGATGGGTGGCAGGGCATTCAATGCCCTGTCACCAAAAAAAATTCTCTCGGGTGTCGCTATAACCGTCGCTATTTATGGCTCTGTAGCGTCGCTATGAGCGTCGCTATAGTCTTCTGTGTAAACGTCGCTATAGCCGTCGCTATATAGAGACGCTCATAGCGACGCTTATAGCGACGATCTCGTAGCGACGGTTTTAGCGACGCCGGGGGTTAAAAAAACCCAGTGTATTTCCGTCGCTAACAGCGTCACAAGAGCACACAACCTCTTGTAGTGTTAGTGGCACACACATCCACACACGCGCACACACACAAGAAGAAGAAAGTTATAACGTCGTAGGAAACTATCCTAAAAGACGTTAAAGATTAGGTTAGATGTAGACTTACGTTAAATTAGATTTAGGTTTATTTAAGTTAAATTAGATTAGATTTAGGTTTATTTTTAGTTAGATTTACGTTTATTAACGCTAGATTTAGATTTACGTTATATTAGATTAGATTTAGGTCTCCATAGACTGCGATGCCTGCATGGAACGGGTGAAGAAAGCCCTCAATGGAATATAGGGTATTGCTGTCTTCACTCATGGTGGGCTCCGTCGATCCAAAAGTACTGGTGAAATGTCTTCAGAAGATAGGGAAGAAGGTGGATCTTCAAGGCGGCAAGATTTATGTCATATTAGATTAGACTTAGGTTTACCCACACACACACACACACACACACACACACACACACACACACACACACACACACACACACACACACACACACACACACAAGAAGAAGAGAGTTTTAACGTCGTAGGAAACTATCCCAAAAGACGTTAAAGATTAGGTTAGATGTAGACTTACGTTAAATTAGGTTTAGGTTTATTTTTAGTTAGATTTACGCTTATTTACGTTAGATCGAGTCCACGCAAGAATTACTTACGGTTTAGGGTTTAGAGTTAGACGAACAGTGAAAAGATCTACTGTGAAAAGATGTTAAGATGCTGTGAAGTGCTACAGCTAGAGAAGAGGCAAAGGGGTTTTGTCCACTACATGCAGTATCATGTAGATGTGGGTCTGTAGATTTCTTGTACCCACAAATATAGGTATTGACCAATAAAGACGAGATTATAACCCGGTGGTTCTGATCTCCGTGCACCTCTAGACCGAGGTGTGCGGGGATTGGACATGACTAGAGAATGAGAGAGAGAGAGAGAGAGAGAGAGAGAGAGAGAGAGAGAGATAAGACGAAGAATGCCAATAGAATATTAAATTTGTTGTCTAGGTTATAAGATTTTTATCCTCATTATGAGTAGTGACGAGGATGTGGGACCGTCCAACCGAAACACCTATCTCTCAACGAGGGTCTTATGTCCTTGTAATCAATGCAAGCATGCTGTGCGACGGACAAGACGTGTTTCTTTGCAGCACGTTCGCGAATTTGGCGAGTTCGATCCATCTATTATAGATCGAGTTGTTGCCAATTATAACTCGTCGGACTCTGACGCTGGCCAACAAGCAGCAATCTTGCAACCCAATAGACGTGTTCGCAGGCGCTTTGGTCAAGCAGCATATGTAGGCGCTTTGGTGAAGCAGCATATGTGAGGCCACAAGATGTAGCCTCTGACATCTCGGGGGATGATCATGCAGAGCACATTCCCAACGAGGCAATGTTTGAGCCCGAGATTGATGAAATGATCGAGACGATCATGGCTTCAGAAAGGCTTATCTATGATGATATGAAAAGTGAAGCCGATACGCCATTGTATAATGGAGCACGTATGTCTAGATTGAAAGCACTCCTGGTTCTTCTCAACATGCAGGCAAAGTTTGGATGGAGTGACACTAGCGTCACAGCGCTTTTCAGGTGATCTATTACAATTAGTTTACTTTAATGAAACTCTAAATGTATAATGATCTGATAGATTTTTACACGATTGTATCGTATTTTTATGTTGTGTAGATTGCTTAAAGAGCACATACTACCAGCTGACAATGTGATGACAGATTCCCGAGATGAAGCAAGAAAGATTTTGCGAAAGTTGGGGATGGATTACAATTGTATCCACGCTTGTCCTAATGACTGCATTATTTTCAGAGGGGAATACATAGACATGGAGAAGTGTCCGAAATGTGATTCCGAAAGATATCGAGTAGATCTCCACGGGACAAAAATTCCACAAAAGGTTTTGCGACATTTTCCTCTGCTTCCTCGCATTAAGCATTTCTTCGAATGTAAGTCCATGGCCGCCCTAGCATCATGGCATGAGGAGAATAAATCTTCGGATGGTGTGCTACGAATTCCTGCAGATTGCGCAGCCTGGAAACATATAGATGGAACATGGTCGGATTTTGCCAGGGAAGCTCGAAATTTGCGCTTAGGCCTGGCTATGGATGGCGTAAATTCATTTGGTCAAAGATCAACATCTTACAGTGTATGGCGCGTTGTCATCGTCAACTACAACATTCCCCCGTGGTTGACTACGAAGAAGGGGCACCTATGGCTAATCTTGATTGTGCCAGGGCGATATAAAGTGGAGAATATGGATATGTATCTTTGTCCACTATTGGAAGAGCTACAACAATTGTGGATTGGCATAGAGGTGGTGGATATGAGCCGACACACAAGACGACGAAATGCTTTGATCAGAGGCATTCTAATGTGGACCATGCATGACTATCCCGGGCTAACACAATGCTCACGTGATCTATTGACACTCCTCACTCAGACACTGTAAATCTTGTTTTTTCCCATAGTTGATCTATTATCATGTGTATACATGCAGGGATTCAAACAAGCGGATACAGAGCATGTGTCACATGTGGACCTAGACTGAATGCACGTAGGGCGCCCTCACTGAAGAAGAAAATCTACGAAGGTCATGAAGCGTATCTTCCAGAGAATCATGTGTTACGCGACGTCTGCACAAGCATGGTTAGAGTAGAAGGAGATGTGCGATGACGGATTGCCTCCAGGAATGAAGAGACTATCTCTATGGTACGAGTTACCATGCTGGCCCCGACTCATGATCAATCACTTGCTCGATCCAATGCACATATTCAAGAATGTGGGTAATCTACTATCGGACCATCTGACCGGCAAGAAAGATACTTTGGGAGCCAGAGTTGACCTTAGAAATGTGGATTGTATGGAGCAATATTGGCCGCAAACAGCGTCTGATGGATCGATAAAACTCCCTAAAGCACCATGGATTTTCACAGGTTTTCAAGAACGCAAAGTAAAAGAGACCATTCGATCTTTGCGGACCCCCATTGGCGTAATGCACTCGCTCCGAACGTGTTTTACTAAAGAAGGAAAGCTTACCGGTTTGAAGTCACACGATTGGCATAAAATGTGTCAGGTACGTTCATAGTGGACTTTAATATCATTGCATAAAATGTGGACTTTAATATCATTGCTGCACATACTTTACAGTTTATTTTACTTGTTGCCATTGAGGGATGTTTATCTCTCGACATCCGTAACACAATCTAGAAACTTGCAAAGCTGGTGCAATGGATCTCACAAAAGGAGATCAACGTAGACTCCATACCATTCGCCAAACTAAATGCTGCGGAGCTTGTGTGCATGTTTGAGAAACATTTTCCTACTACCATGCTAACCATTCAGTAGCATCTTCTTGTTCACATAGTTGATGAGGTGGAAATAGCTAGCACAGTTCATTCCAGATGGATGTTCTTCTTAGAACTTTTCATGAAAACGCTTAAGGGATATGTGCGTCAAAAGGCACGTCCGGAGGGTAGCATGGGAGAAGGTTGGTTGGTATCAGAGTCCCTAGTGTACATTGGAGAGTGGCTAGACGGATTTGATAAAGCCCGGGACACGCTATGGCGAACCATAGATGATGAGCGCATATCTGGGATTGTGATGTGCAATCTCGGTGTTGAGAAGAAGATGACGGAAGATCTAGAGGCTAAAATCAACCGATTTTGCATACTTTACAATCCAGTGATGCGAAAGTGGATTTCACAATATGAGGATGCAAAGCAAGAGCGACAAAGGGCACGAATTGAGTGGAGACGGGGAAGACGACCATCGATGCACTATCCGACGGTTCTGGAGAGCCTACCAACATTCATGAGCTTAAGATGGTTGCACAACAAATTGAAAAGCGCACTACAATGCGGTGACGAAGTGACTGAGGAAGAGTGGGAGTACTCTCGGGGTTGCGTGACCAAGGTAAGTTTGCAATGTACGACTAGCTAGTGACTTTATTTCTAAACGTTTGAACGGCCACTCATAATCTTTGTTCGTTGTAGTATAAGTCATACACAGCAGCATGGTGTAAAGGTCGACATTTTAGGGTGGAACGGATCGACAAAAAGCGTTTTACTCAAGATTGTGGAATCATGGCAAAATTTGAACAGTCTAGTCGACGAAGTTTCTCTGATGCAGATCCTGTGGTGGCGGAACTCACTTACTTCGGCACGCTACAAGAGATTTTGAGGATCGATTACAGAGGATTTTTTGTCGACTTGTTCAACGTGCAATGGTTCAAGATAATCATGGAGGGTCACAACGCTACTGTGCGTAGAGGAGAGTCTGGTTTTCTTGAGGTGGATTCTACTAAGAAATGGACTGACCTAAGAGACACTTTCGTACTACCCGAGCATTGTGAACAAGTAAGTATGTAAATAGTTAACATCCCCCTTTTACAAGTTATGTGCTTGAAAGCTCTCATGTAAGTTATGTGGCTCTGGCAGGTAATATTTCATCCTACAAAGTCTACATCAAACTGGTGGTACGTCATAGAGGTAGCCCCTCGTAGTGCAAGGACGTATGAAGGCTACCATGTGCCAATCACAATGGCATCAATGGAGGAGATCAGAGAAGATGCTCAATCAGAAGCCGCTGCGGTGGTGCCAGACGAGCATCAAGATGCTACTACTCTATATGGGGTGCATGCGGAGGAGCTAAAAAATGAAACAGAGGATATGTGTTGAAACGGAGAGCTCTCTATAGATATATGAAGTTATGCAAGGATGAGAGAGAGATCTCTTAAAGCCACAAATATTGTATTTGAACAATTTTGCTCCGTGTTGTAAAAGCTCTGGCTCTCTAAGTACCTTCCATGGTGTATAACGCTCTTTTCTACTCGCGCTCACATCTTTTGATTGAAAATTCTGAGTTTTCGACTTGCCTCTTCTATCACTCAATTCATTGCGTCATTGTATTTATATGCGTCATTACGTCATTGTATTTAATTGTCTCTGCGTCATTGTCTACTCTATTCATTCAATATTAAGTTTAAATATTCGTGTGTTTAATGCAGGTAAGGATGATGAGGAGTTTCTTTCTTCTTTGTCACCGCAGCAGAGACAGTGGTACGTGGAGCGTCATCGCTCTGGCGCATCATCGCGCGTTCCTACTCCATCCGCATCTCCCTCTCTTTCGGAGCATTCGGCGCGCTCCGAAGCTTCGGCGTCGACGAGACGAGCTTCACACTCGTCTAGACACCGGCGCTCTAGTGGTGGCGGTGGCAGTTGTTGTGGGGATTCCGCCATCGATGCCTCCACACCGCCTCGTGTTCGACGAGGCTCTTTACCCTCCCCTTCTTTGCGCGCCCCCACACCAGCCATAGCATGGCCATCTACGCCAGGTTTTGCGCGGCTCAGTGTTCTTAGCAGCTACACACCTCTACCTACTCCGCCAGGAGCCACCCCACTCGACACTCCTCGCTTCGGGGCCCAGACGCCGGTGGAGACACCTGACGTCCGTACCCCCATCGACACGCCGCTAGAGACCCTTGCCGGGACACCCAGGTTCACGCATCACCGGCTAGAGGGCTTGTTTTACTCCGTCGACTTCAGCGGCGGCATCATCATGGATGATGACGGCAAGAAGGTGATCTCGCGCATGCGTGGTCTTTGCTCTCAGCTATTTAGACACTACATACTAAACAAATGGAGTGAAGTACCAAGTGATTTAAAAAACAGAGTCATCAGCATACTTCATGATGAGTTTCCCGTTCCAACACGGGATCAGTGCTTCAATGAAGACCTGATGAAGATTCGAATGCGCGAATACTGCAAACACAAGCCAAAGAAGATTGGAAGAATGCGAAAGAAGATTGGAAGAATGCGAAGAAAGCAGCGCGCGAGAATCCCGACAAGTGGAAGCAACAAAAGGATGCAGCCACAGCGCGAGTAGAGGCAAGGAGCACGCACCACTTGGGGAGCGTTGGATGGACATCATTTGAGGCCGATTTTGTAAGTGTTTTCGCATTGCTCTTTATGTTCGATAGTTTAGGGTTTATGAGTTTTTTAATTCTAACATAATGAAATCTTTGTATCTTTTGACAGTGGTCGATGATAGGACGTGATCCCACACCGTACGAGCGCGAGTACGTAGGGAGGAAGGGCTTAAACGCCCTGATGGACATTCTCAGTTCTCGCGGCGGCATGGTTAGTATTAGGGTTTACTCTTTTCTATTTTTTGTATTGTTTTATAAATGTCGTTATATGTTTATACTTACTGAAAGCTGTCTTATTATCTTTTTTTGCAGAATCCGACAGATACGCCGCTTGGACGCGATGAGACGTCTGACTAGACGACGTCAGTTTAGCCGTAGCTAGATAGCATTAGTTTAGGGTTTCTCATAGCTTATGTATCATGAGACGGATTTTATACGTCTTTTTGAACCATGTATATTATTACATTTGTCACCGCAGTTCATTTTGCCAATCAATTCTTTATGCCTATGATGTTGTACAATTGTCATTATTACATTTGCCAATCAATTCATTTTGCCTATGATGTGTACAATTGTCAATTTTGCAAACAATGCGTCTTGTGGGTGACTATTTTGGGTCTATTATCTACCCTTGCACTTTTTTTAAAAAGTGAATCAAGTACAATATGGTTGATGGGTGGCAGGGCATTCAATGCCCTGTCACCAAAAAAAATTCTCTCGGGCGTCGCTATTTATGGCTCTGGAGCATCGCTATAAGCGTGGCTATAGACTTCTGTGTAAACGTCGCTATAACCGTCGCTATGAGCGTCGTTATGAGTGTCTCTATATAGCGACGCTTATCGCGACGCATAGAGCGACGCATATAGCGACGCTCTCGTAGCGACGGTTTTAGCGACGCTGGGGGTTATAAAAACCCAGTGTATTTCCGTCGCTAACAGCGTCACAAGAGCACACAACCTCTTGTAGTGTGGAGAGATATCCAAACACAACAACACAACAAGCCAAATAGTCTCAAAAATCCTTAGGCCTCATCACTTGTCTGTTGTTTGCATATAACAGACTCAAGAGTCTATTGGGTTTGTCTTCAGTACAAGGAGGTTTGTCTACTTAAAGGAAAATAAGTTGATTTGCTCCAAAATTAGTGTGGGAGGCCCATGATTGCATTACAAGTTTCTGACTTATTCACTAGTTGAGAAAAAGGGCACTTTTTTCACCGTTATCGGAACAAGCTCTCTATTTTTTGCAAGAGACAAACGTGCCTTTTAACATGCAAAAGTTTGAATTTTCCAACCCTTTTTTTGGAAAAATCACGGTGCCGTGACTGCTCCTTGGGTGATAAATTTGATTTTTGCACGAGATTTAATTTCTCTCAATCGAGAAAAAATCACATCCCCAGGTGCGAAAAACCATTTTCTCACTCATCAAGTGTAAATCTCATTTTTTACGGCGATAGGAAAAAGCCCGTAACTAATATTGTGATGCTCTCATTTTATTTCAACTCCATGTGAACTTCAAAGTATGGAAAACCGTAGCTTCAGTGTATAAAGCTACATTGATGAGAAGTCCTTTGCCGTGATGATGGATTTGTGTAATGCTTTTAATGTAGTGCTTAGAGTAAGACATGAACAAATTGTATGATTTGCGTGTTCCAAGTGAGATTACGAAGGTGGCGATATTTGATACTAGGGTGCGTTGAGAAATGGTAGAGTATGTAGACTCCTACAAATACTTGTAAGTAATTTTCTACAAGTCCCTCTTTCTCTTTGAGAGGAACCTAGTTTTGAGATTGACATGAGGGTATGCAACCCTCACAAGATTCTATAGATTTGGGGACCTTGTCTTGACCATCACGATTTGTCTGGCCAAAGGTATGATGGATGGAGAGCCATGGAGAGACTCCTAGTTAGTCTTGACGATCGTGATCTGTCTGGCCAAAGATATGATGGATGGAGATCCATGGAGAGACTCCTAGTTAGTATGGTCTCCAAGAGTATATGTTGTAAGGTCACAAAGTGCCACATGAGGTTTTCCCCAAAGAGTCTTCTTGGCCATGTGAAAATGTCAACAAGGACTTCTCTTCAATCAAGGCTTCCATGCCATCGGACACAGACCATCTATTACTACTCACCTTGATGTGTACAGTGCCTACCTATTGGCACAGTTTTGGGATGAGTTTCTTCGTGGCGTCCCAGGAATCAGTATTTAGTTTTTCGAAGTTCTCGAAATGTGCCGAGCGGGTCCCTAGAAATTTTTGTAGCAGGACATTGCTTTGTTGGCTGCAAGCTTGGGTTTCATTTTTATGTTGAGGATCCACTTATCAAAAATTCCCTTGTTGATTTGAGTGATTTTGGATAGAATTATGGTTGTTCCCTTCCAATTTTCTGGAGATACTAGAGTGACAAGAAAGGCCATCCATTTTTTTCTTCAGTATAAAAAACCCTACAGAATTGCTCTTTAGGTGCACAGTATTAAGCGTACTCATTGCATTTTTCGTAGGACATTGGAAAATTCTTTTATATATGTCTCTAAACGTTAATTAGCAGCACTACCATTCTGCAACAGTGGAGCTTGTTTCATTAATATCCATTCAAGAGAAATAGCTCTTTAATGGAATTTGTTTCCTTGGTCCTGGTTCAATTAGGTGGTTGAGGCAATCAAATACAGTAACCTCGATGCGGTATTATTATGCAGAATTTTTTCTCTGCCAATACTTATGATGAAATTGATTCCCTTTAGACCAGCCAGTATCTGTGGGGCTTTGCGAGTAGCGGTTGGTTGGATTTTTTCCTTTGTTGATCGAGATACTTTTATAGAGCTAATCTCATTTCTTTTTGGCAATGTTCAGTGCAAGGCCAGATATTTAGTGTATTGTCAGTGTCTCGATGAACCATATCAAACAAACTTTAGCTTAAGTCAGTAAAGATCTACGTTCTTGCTAGTTGCCATTAAGGTCAAATTTTGGAGCTTTCAACTCGAATGGGTGCTTTTTCCTTCTGCATAAGCTCTTAAAAAGATTTTTTCTTTTTTGCCAGCAACAACATGACAAATGTTTAACTAGCCTTGCAAGAAAAAGTGAAATACACTAAATGAGAAGGTGCTCTAGACTCTCATTTGTAACATGATCTAAGCAAGTTTTGTACAGACAACAACACAACAAGCCAAATAGTCACAAAAATCCTTAGGCCTGATCACTTGTCTATTGTGTTTTCATATCATAGACTCATAAGTATAATTGGTTTGTCTTCATTAGAAGGAGGTTTGTCTACTTAAAGGAAAAATAAGTTGATTTGATCCAAAATTAGTGTGGGAGGCCCGTGATTGCACTACAAGTTTCTGACTTTTGTACTAGTTGAGAAAAAGGACAATTTTTCCATCGTTATCGGAACAAGCTGTCTATTTTTTGCAGTAGAAAAAACGTGCCTTTTTACATGCAAAAGTTTGACTTTTCCACCCTTTTGTGGAACAATCATGGTCCTGTGACTCTTCCTTGGGTGAGAAATTTGATTTTTGCACGAGATTAAATTTCTCTCAATCGTTAAAAAATCACATTCCGAGGTGCGAAAAACCATTTTCTCACTCGTCAAGTGTAAATCTCATTATTTACAGCGATGGGAAAAAGACTGAAACTAATATTGTGATGCTCTCATTTTATTTCAACTCCATGTGAACTTCAAAGTATGGCAAACCGTAGCTTCAATGTATAAAGCTACATTGATGAGAGGTCCTTTGCCGTGATGATGGATTTGTGTAAAGCTTTTAATGTAGAGCTTAGAGTAAGACATGCACAAATTGTATGATTTGGGTGTTCGAAGTGAATACCAAGGTGGCGATATTTGATACTAGGGTGCATCGAGAAGTGGTAGAGTATATAGAGTCCTACAAATACTTGAAGTCAATTTTTACAAGTCCCTCTTTCTCTTTGAGAGGAACCTATTTTTGAGATTGACATGAGGATATGCAACCCTCAGTAGATTTAATGGATCTGGGGACCTAGTCTCGACCATCATAATTTGTCTCATCAAAGGTATGATGGATGGAGAGCCATGGAGATACTCCTAGTTAGTCTTGACAAGAATGATATGTCTAGCCAAAGATATGATGGATGGAGATCCATGGAGAGACTCCTAGTTAGTATGATCTCCAAGATTATCCGATGTAAGGTCACAAAGTGCCACATGAGGCTGTCCCCAAAGAGTTATAGTCTACGGTAAGGCTTTGGCCTCTCAAGCTATGGGTTGTGGGCTCAAATCCCCCATTGGGTTACCTCTAGAGGGGCACCTTGTGGTCAAATGGTGTCCATGTTGGTAGGGCTCTTTCCCTTGGACACTCAAATCATCCTTCTCCTCGAGTGGGTTACCTAAGGAGGAGGTTCCTAGTTGGTTTCTACGAGTTCACTCGAGCATTCCCAGCACGTGGTGCATCAAGTAGGTGGCCATGGTCGTGATGCCTACGCGTGGACCTTGCTCAATGGTACGGGATCCTTGCTCGACCATGTTTCATGGCTAATATTTGGAAGGGATAAGCACCTCCCCCTTTGGTCCCTTTAGTACGTCAAAAAATAAAAGTGCCACATGAGGTCGTGAGAGTAGGATGGGAAGCTACAAATTTCAAGGACCTAGTTTATATTTGGAGACCTACTTTTGAACAATCGTGGTCCATATGGTTGAAAGTATAATAATTCAAGAGCCATGGAGAGACTGCTAGTAATTGTGGTATGTAAGATGATCTAAAGTAGCAATACAGTGTCACATGAGGTCATTAGAGTAGGATTGGGATCTACACAAGTGGTTGAGGCACTTACAAAAGCATGATCTTTACATATAGGGCTTATGAGAGCTTCCAAAGAATTCTTATACTAGATAGGCCCTCAAGTAATATCAACAACTGGCCATGACGGAGTCTTTGGTAGAGAATGAATAGGGGCTACACAAATTATCATTGAGAGTCGAGACATGTAGTACTAGGTCAGTATCTTAGATATACGGGTGGGAACTTGCGAGTCATTATTACGTTAGATTTTCCCTTGAGTTGAGTCTCAATCGAGGAGGCACGATTTCTTGCACATCCTTGATGCCATTATCCCTCTCACATATTATGTGAAAAATTAAATTACCATGGCTGTATCTAGCAACCTATTATTGAGAGGCATAGAATGGCTCATACAAGGTTCGTCACAGAGGATGAGATTGAATATCCCATGATGCATAAACCCATGATAGATGTGTTGTGGATGTAATAACCCATGATAGATAGTACTATTGTGACCTAAGAAGTACAAAGCCGGTAAATTTGGACTGAAAATTAATGGGAGCCACTAAGAATGCATCTCCTACCAATATCCACAATTTCCTAGCGATCTAGACATGCTTTTTCAATGAAAACGGCCTAGGAATTCACTTAAATTATGTTCCTGGGGTGGCTTGAAAGCAAAAAAATAGGTTTTTATTCTTGATATAATTGGATCTATAATACCTCCACAATATTAAAAGTAGGATTTCCTTTTATTGTGTGAAGATTCATTGCATGAAAGGGGAGCATGTGCTTTTTTCCACACCTATACAATTTCAAGGGTTGTTAGGAAAGGGGAAGTTATCCACCCCATTTATAACAATGTCCTAATGATCTTAATATAGCCTACTGTTGTCCACCTTGAGGTTTCCTTGATTCCCTATCCTTCTCAAAGGCCTTTTATTGGCACTAAACTATAGCGCGACATCATCGGTGTGTGATTGTCCTTTAAGAAACACAATATATGGTGATAATCACATTTTCATCATATCATTGTGTCATACGTCATTTATGGTTTATTGCATTTTTTATTATTGCACTTGTGCACAAAGCCACACCATGGAAGGGGGGCGGGGGGGGTAGTCTTTGAAGAACCCAAATGAGTTTATAATTATCAAGGTGCAAATCTGATCCCAGATGATTGATTTTTTGTGCTTACTCTTGATGGCATACTATCTCCCCAGTTAAAATTAGATATGATCCCAAGTGAGCTTTAGCCGTTATAATCCGATTTTGATAACACATACTTGATTTTGTCTAGGCCATACGGCAACACTATGCCTAAGAAATATTTGAGACTGATTGAGTGGAGGTCGATATCTACTTCAATGGATCCCAACCATAAGTTGTTCCTATATGACTTCCCATATATAGCTGATGCTACAAAGTATAGAAAGCTAGTTGATTCTCTTCTTTGGCTGGTAGGCACTAGTCTTGACATCACTTTCCTAGTCAAAATTGTTATAGTCAAGGTTGCAAGAATGCACACACACAAAACTTCCTGGAGATGGAGAAAGAATACTCAGACCACACACTTTCATATGGAGAAAACACTCAAGGCACATAAATAGGATACATTACTAAGAATGTGAATACAAGATGAGTTTTCCTAGAGTTTTGGGCGTATACACAAAGCATGAGAGAAAAAACTTTTAAGGGGGGGGGGGGGGGGGGGGGGGGGGGGGGGGGGGGGAGAGGGAGGCCCCAGTGGTCCTAACATTATCCACACACACGACTACCATATACATGAATAACACAATCCAAGATGTATAGTGCCACTCAAGTAGAGAAAGATCCTCTTAGCTACTTGCCAATGTCTAGAACCCGAACCATGCATAAATTTTGCTCACGTGTGAGACTGCACTTGAATAGTTGGCCGTGTAATGCATACATAAATGAGGCAAGCAATAATTTTTTGGTAGATGGTAACATCTTTAGATCTCTAGCATCCACTAGAAGAGGCTATTCATATTAGCGACGCTCACACAGCGACGCTCAAAAAAAAAAATTCCGGCGTCGCTATGAGCGTCGCAAATTTACAAGTAAATTTGCGACGCTCATAGCGACGCCTGTTAGGCTAAAAAAAATAACAGAGAGCGCCCAAAAACTCAGATCTCAGATCTGAGTTTTTCGGCGCCCTTAAGCAAGGAGCAGGTAACGCTCTCCCTCTCTCTCTCTCTCTCTCTTTCTTCTCCACACACACACACACACACACACACACACACACACACACACACACACACACACACACACGAGGAGAGGAAGGAGAGCCAGGTATGCTCCTTCCCTCTCCTCACTCTCATGTTCCCTTCCCCTCTTTTTCTCTCCCTCTCTCTCTCTCTCTCTCTCTCTCACACACACACACACACACACACATAGTGTTTTTGAGAGAGAGAGAGAGAGAGAGAGAGAGAGAGAGAGAGAGAGAGAGAAAGAGTAAAACATAAACAAAAACGCACACACACATACATAAACAAAGAATGCATACACACATTGAGAGAGAAAAAGAGAGAGAGCATGCATAAACAAAAACGCACACATTGAGAGAGGAAAAGAGAGAGAGAACATGCATAAACAAAAAACGCACACATTGAGAGAGGAAAAGAGAGAGAAAACATGCATAAACAAAAAAACGTTCACACATTGAGAGAGAAAGAGAGAGAAACTAATTTAACGTCGTAGGAAACTAATTAAAATTAAAAGACCTAAAGATCTAGCCGACGAGGAGTTGAACTCAAGACCTATTATTCAAGAGGGAAATGGCATAACCAATCTATCATACTTGGCATGGGTGATAGAAAGGTTCTACCATTTATCTCTTTTTATTGGCACACACATCCACACACGCGCACACACACAAGAAGAAGAGAGTTATAACGTCGTAGGAAACTATCCTAAAAGACGTTAAAGATTAGGTTAGATGTAGACTTACGTTAAATTAGATTAGATTTAGGTTTATTTTTAGTTAGATTTAAGTTTATTTACGTTAGATTTAGATTTACGTTATATTAGATTAGATTTAGGTCTCCATAGACTGCGATGCCTGCATGAAGCTGGTGAAGAAAGCCCTCAATGGAATATAGGGTATTGCTGCCTTCACTCATGGTGGGCTCTGTCGATCCAAAAGTAGTGGTGAAATGTCTTCAGAAGATAGGGAAGAAGGTGGATCTTCAGGGCAGCAAGAGTCACTACATCCCCGACAATGACCATCTAGACAACCTCTAGTCATTCAACAGCAACTTCAAAGTTAGTAACAAGAGCAAGAACGGTCCAAAGGGCCAATTGCTGTCGTCAGATGTGGATGGAGATGAGGCAGCGTCACCGCCGGAAGTTAACTCTCACATCTTTAGTGATGAGAATGCCAACTCTTGCCGAGTTATGTGAAAAATTATGTGTTAAATCAGTTTTAAGGTTCTTATAATCCCTGTTAGTTTAGTTCTTTGTTTTTAATATAACATAATTTACGTTAGATTTAGATTTATGTTATATTAGATTAGACTTAGGTTTATTTAGGTTTACCCACACACACACACACACACACACACACACACACACAAGAAGAAGAGAGTTTTAACGTCGTAGGAAACTATCCCAAAAGACGTTAAAGATTAGGTTAGATGTAGACTTACGTTAAATTAGATTTAGGTTTATTTTTAGTTAGATTTACGTTTATTTAGATTTACGCTTATTTACGTTAGATCGAGTCCACGTAAGAATTACTTACAGTTTAGGGTTTGAAGTTAGACGAACAGTGAAAAAATCTACTGTGAAAAGATGTTAAGATGCTGTGAAGTGCTACAGCTAGAGAAGAGGCAAAGGGGTTTTGTCCACTACATGCAGTATCATGTAGACGTGGGTCTGTAGATTTCTTGTACCCACAAATATAGGTATTGACCAATAAAGACGAGATTATAACCCGGTGGTTCTGATCTCCGTGCACCTCTAGACCGAGGTGTGCGGGATTGGACATGACTAGAGAATGTGAGGTAGAGAGAGAGAGAGAGAGAGAGAGAGAGAGGAGAGAGAGAGAGAGAGAGAGAGAGATAAGACGAAGAATGCCAATAGAATATTAAATTTGTTGTCCAGGTTATAAGATTTTTATCCTCATTATGAGTAGTGACGAGGATGTGGGACCGTCCAACCGAAACACCTATCTCTCAACGAGGGTCTTATGTCCTTGTAATCAATGCAAGCATGCTGTGCGACGGACAAGACGTGTTTCTTTGCAACACGTTTGCGAATTTGGCGAGTTCGATCCATCTATTATAGATCGAGTTGTTGCCAATTATAACTCGTCGGACTCTGACGCTGACCAACAAGCAGCAATCTTGCAACCCAATAGACGTGTTCGGAGGCGCTTTGGTCAAGCAACATATGTGAGGCCACAATATGTAGCCTCTGACAGCTCGAGGGATGATCATGCAGAGCACATTCTCAATGAGGCAATGTTTGAACCCGAGATTGATGAAATGATCGAGACGATCATGGATTCAGAAAGGCTTATCTATGATGATATGAAAAGTGAAGCCGATACACCATTGTATAATGGAGCACGTATGTCTAGATTGAAAGCACTCCTGGTTCTTCTCAACATGCAGGCAAAGTTTGGATGGAGTGACACTAGCGTCACAGCGCTTTTCAGGTGATCTATTACAAATAGTTTACTTCAATAAAACTCTAAATGTATAATGATCTGATAGATTTTTACATGACTGTATCGTATTTTTATGTTGTGTAGATTGCTTAAAGAGCATATACTACCAGCTGACAATGTGATGCCAGATTCCCGAGATGAAGCCAGATGATTTTGCGAAACTTGGGGATGGATTACAATTCTATCCACGCTTGTCCTAATGACTGCATTCTTTTCAGAGGGGAATACATAGACATGGAGAAGTGTCCGAAATGTGATTCCGAAAGATATCGAGTAGATCTCCACGGGAAAAAAATTCCACAAAAGGTTTTGCGACATTTTCCTCTGCTTCCTCGCATCAAGCATTTCGTCGAATGTAAGTCCATGGCCGCACTAGCATCATGGCATGAGGAGAATAAATCTAAGGATGGTGTGCTACGAATTCCTGCAGACTGCGTAGCCTGGAAACATATAGATGAAACATGGTCGGATTTTGCCAGGGAAGCTCGAAATTTGCACTTAGGCGTGGCTATAGATGGCATAAATCCATTTGGTCAAAGATCAACATCTTACAGTGTATGGCCCGTTGTCATCGTCAACTACAACATTCCCCCGTGGTTGACTACGAAGAAGGGGCACCTATGGCTAATCTTGATTGTGCCAGGGCGATATAAAGTGGAGAATATGGATGTGTATCTTCGTCCACTATTGGAAGAGCTACAACAATTGTGGATTGGCATAGAGGTGGTGGATATGAGCCGACACACAGGACGACGGAATGTTTTGATGAGAGGCATTCTAATGTGGACCATGCATGACTATCCCAAACTAACAGAATGCTCAGGTGATCTATTGACACTCCTCACTCAGACACTGTAAATCTTGTTTTTTCCCATAGTTGATCTATTATCATGTGTATACATGCAAGGCTTCAAACAAGCGGATATAGAGCATGTATCACATGTGGACCTAGACTGACTGCACGTAGGGCGCCCTCACTGAAGAAGCAAATCTACGAAGGTCATCAAGCGTATCTTCCAGAGAATCATGTGTTACGCGACGGCTTTTTGGGAAGAGAGCCACCAAGGATGTCTGCACAAGCATGGTTAGAGCAGAAGGAGATGTGCGATGACGGATTGCCTCCAGGGATGAAGAGACTATCTCTATGGTACGAGTTACCATACTGGCCCCGACTCATGATCAATCACTTGCTCGATCCAATGCACATATTCAAGAATGTGGGTAATCTACTATGGGACCATCTGACTGGCAAGAAAGATACTTTGGGAGCCAGAGTTGACCTTAGAAATGTGGATCGTATAGAGCAATATTGGCCGCAAACAGCGTCTGATGGATCAATAAAACTCGCTAAAGCACCATGGATTTTCACAGGAGCCCAAGAACGCAAAGTAAAAGCGACCATTCGATCTTTGCGGACCCCCACTGGCATAATGCACTCGCTCCGAACGTGTTTTACTAAAGAAGGAAAGCTTACCGGTTTGAAGTCACACGATTGGCATAAAATGTGTCAGGTACGTTCATAGTGGACTTTAATATCATTGCATAAAATGTGGACTTTAATATCATTGCTGCACATACTTTACAGTTTATTTTACCGGTTGCCATTGAGGGATGTTTGTCTCTCGACATCCGTAACACAATCTACAAACTTCCAAAGCTGGTGCAATGGATCTCACAAAAGGAGATCAACGTAGACTCCATACCATTCGCCAAACTAAATGCTGCGGAGCTTGTGTGCATGTTTGAGAAACATTTTCCTACTACCATGCTAACTATTCAGGTGCATCTTCTTGTTCACATAGTTGATGAGGTGGAAATAGCTGGCACAGTTCATTCCAGATGGATGTTCTTCTTAGAATGTTTCATGAAAACGCTTAAGGGATATGTGCGTCAAAAGGCACGTCCGGAGGGTAGCATGGGAGAAGGTTGGTTGGTATCAGAGTCCCTAGTGTACATTGGAGAGTGGCTAGACGGATTTGATAAAGCCCGGGACACGCTATGGCGAACCATAGATGATGAGCGCATATCTGGGATTGTGATGTGCAATCTCGGTGTTGAGAAGAAGATGACGGAAGATCTAGAGGCTAAAATCAACCGATTTTGCATGCTTCACAATCCAGTGATGCAAAAGTGGATTTCACAATATGAGGATGCAAAGCAAGAGCGACAAAGGGCACGAATCGAGTGGAGACGGGGAAGACGATCACCGATGTACTATCCGATGGGTCTGGAGAGCCTACCAACATTCATGAGCTTAAGATGGTTGCACAACCAATTGAAAAGCGCACAACAATGCGGTGACGAAGCGACTGAGGAAGAGTGGGAGTACTCTCTGGGTTGCGCAACCAAGGTAAGTTTGCAATGTACGACTAGCTAGTGACTTTATTTCTAAACGTTTGAACGGCCACTCATAATCTTTGTTCGTCGTAGTATAAGTCATACAGAGCAACATGGTGTAAAGGTCGACATTTTAGGGTGGAACGGATCGACAAAAAGCGTTTTACTCAAGATTGTGGAATCATGGCAAAATTTGAACAGTCTAGTCGACGACGTTCCTCTGATGCAGATCCTGTGGTGGCGGAACTCACTTACTTCGGCACGCTACAAGAGATTTTGAGGATCGATTACAGAGGATTTTTTATCGACTTGTTCGACGTGCAATGGTTCAAGAGAATCATGGAGGGTCGCAACGCTACTGTGCGTAGAGGAGAGTCTGGTTTTCTTGAGGTGGATTCTACTAAGAAATGGACTGACCTAAGAGACACTTTCGTACTACCCGAGCATTGTGAACAAGTAAGTATGTAAATAGTTAACATCCCCCTTTTACAAGTTATGTGCTTGAAAGCTCTCATGTAAGTTATGTTGCTCTGGCAGGTAATATTTCATCCTATAAAGTCTACATAAAACTGGTGGTACGTCATAGAGGTAGCCCCTCGTAGTGCAAGGACATATGAAGGCTACCATGTGCCAATCACAACGGCATCAATGGAGGAGATCAGAGAAGATGCTCAATCAGAAGCCGCTGCGGTGGTGCCAGACGAGCATCAAGATGCTACTACTCTATATGGGGTGCATGCGGAGGAGCTAAAAAATGAAACAGAGGATATGTGTTGAAACGGAGAGCTCTCTATAGATATATGAAGTTATGCAAGGATGAGAGAGAGATCTCTTAAAGCCACAAATATTGTAATTGAACAATTTTGCTCCGTGTTGTAAAAGCTCTGGCTCTCTAAGTACCTTCCATGGTGTATAACGCTCTTTTCTACTCGCGCTTACATCTTTTGATTGAAAATTCTGAGTTTTCGACTTGCCTCTTCTATCACTCAATTCACTGCGTCATCCTATTTATATGCGTCATTACGTCATTGTATTTAATGGTCTTTGCGTCATTGTCTACTCTATTTATTCAATATTAAGTTTAAATATTCGTGTGTTTAATGCAGGTATGGATGATGAGGAGTTTCTTTCTTCTTTGTCACCGCAGCAGAGACAGTGGTACGTGGAGCGTCATCGCTCTGGCGCATCATCGTGCGTTCCTACTCCATCCGCATCTCCCTCTCTTTCGGAGCATTTGGCGCGCTCCGAAGCTTCGGTGTCGACGAGACGATCTTCACACTCGTCTAGACACCGGCGCTCTAGTGGTGGCGGTGGCGATTGTTGTGGGGATTCCGCCGCCCATGCCTCCACACCGCCTCGTGTTCGACGAGGCTCTTTACCCTCCCCTTCTTTGCCCGCCCCCACACCAGCCACAGCATCGCCATCTACGCCAGGTTTCGTGCGGCTGACTGTTCCTAGTAGCTACACACCTCTACCTACTCCGCCAGGAGCCACCCCACTCGACACTCCTCGCTTTGGGGCCCAGACGCCGGTGGAGACACCTGACGTCCGTAACCCCATCGACACGCCGCTAGAGACCCCTGCCGTGACACCCAGGTTCACGTGTCACCGGCCAGAGTGCTTGCCTTACTCCGTCGACTTCAGCGGCGGCATCATCATGGATGATGACGGCAAGAAGGTGATCTCGCGCATGCGTGGTCTTTGCTCTCAGCTATTTAGACACTATATACTAAACAACTGGAGTGAAGTACCAAGTGATTTAAAAGCCAGAGTCATCAGCATACTTCATGATGAGTTTTCTGTTCCAACACGGGATCAGCGCTTCAATGAAGATCTGATGAAGATTCGAATGCACGAATACTGCAAACACAAGCGTTCCAAAGTGCAAAAAGCAATCAAGCATGGGTGGAACAGGCCAGATTGGCTGGCCAAAGAAGATTGGAAGAATGCGAAGAAAGACGCGCACGAGAATCCCGACAAGTGGGAGCAACAAAAGGATGCAGCCAGAGCGCGAGTAGAGGCAGGGATGTGTTTATGTCGTTATATGTTTATACTTACTGAAAGTTGTCTTATTGTCTTTTTTTGCAGAATCCGACAGATACGCTGCTGGGACGCGATGAGACGTCTGACTAGACGACGTCAGTTTAGCCGTAGCTAGATAGCATTAGTTTAGGGTTTCTCATAGCTTATGTATCAAGAGACGGATTTTATACGTCTTTTTGATTGAGGAAAAATTATTACATTTGTCACCGCAGTTCATTTTGCCAATCAATTCTTTATGCCTATGATGTTGTACAATTGTCATTATTACATTTGCCAATCAATTCATTTTGCCTATGATGTGTACAATTGTCAATTTTACGCTTGTCAATTTTGCAAACAATGCGTCTTGTGGGTGACTATTTTGGGTCTATTATCTACCCTTGCACTTTTTTTTAAAAGTGAATCAAGTACAATATGGTTGATGGGTGGCAGGGCATTCAATGCCCTGTCACCAAAAAAACATTCTCTTGGGCGTCGCTATAACCGTCGCTATTTATGGCTCTGTAGCATCGCTATGAGAGTCGCTATAGACTTCTGTGTAAACGTCGCTATAACCGTCGCTATGAGCGTCGCTATGAGCGTCTCTATATAGCCACGCTTATAGCGACGCATATAGCGACGCCTATAGCGACGCTCTCGTAGCGACGCTATTAGCGACGGTTTTGGCGACATCGGGGGTTATAAAAACCCAATGTATTTCCGTCGCTAACAGCGTCACAAGAGCACACAACCTCTTGTAGTGATCATGTAGAGTTAACTTTAAACATGTTCTATAGGAGTGTAAATTGGCTTGCAATCATCAAGTCCAAATCTCTTTAGCAAAGTTTGCACATGCTTTGTTTGACACAATGCAATACCTTAATCACAATGCTTCAATTGAATGGTCTAATAATGATACAAAAGCCCCAAATTTTATGTCTCAAATGTGGCATTCAAATTAGCCTAAAATTCAAGAATATCTTAGTAATATGTGTCTCCTTCGGACCAGTGAGTAGTAAATCATTCAAATGCACAATAGCAATTTAAATCATCCATACGTTTTACATAAAAAGTGCGACCAATTGGAGCATTTCAAAAGCCATGTGTAGTCAAATGATTATGTATCCTCTTATACCAAGCATGAGAAGATCACTTTAATTCATACAATGCTTTCCTACATCTTGTGCACATTCTTTTCTCGCTATGTTTTAAAACCACAAGGTTGCATTACATATATTTCCTCATTGTTTGTAGATGTGGATTTGGATACCCCTTCTAGCTCAATTATATTTGTAACAACTAGAATGTGTAAAGATATTATTCCTATAGAGCCTCCTATGTCTATATAATTGTACTTGTTGTACTTCTCTCTTATCTTGTAAGGTGCTATCCATGGGAATTGGGCTTAAAGACATTTTTTAGAATCCCTAGGTATAAAGTTCAAAAGTAAGTGAGAAACACAGTCACTACAAGAGGTTATGTGCACTTTGTCAGGACACGGGCAAGGCCACGGAGTCACAGACTACGGCCAGAGGCCAGGCTAGGCAATGTGGACAAGGGATTCATCTAGGGCCAGAGGCTAGGAGCTTGCCTTTATAATGGGAGGCTCGGAGGTGGATCTCAAGGTCTAGCTACCCTAGGTCTTACACTAGTATCAAGAGCCAATCACTTATTTGGGGAAAAAAGGTGTGGTGCTTCTTTTCTAAGCCTCTTGCATGCTACATGCCGTGAGACTTCTCTCTTGCCAAGGGGGGAAGGACGCCGAAGTTCCGGAGCATGTGCAAAGCCTCTTGAGGCACGGAGGGCTGTGCAGTCCACCTCACCCAAAGAACGCGCAGCCGGGCTTGGATTGTGCGTGGAGGACGGGCCAACAAAACCCGTCACGGGCACCAACTCTGTCGCGCCACAGAGCGCGCGCTCTCTCTCTTTCTCCCTCTTGCTCACAGTCGGCGCCCTCGCTACCATCGCCACTACTTTGAAAAATTGGGACTTGCCATATTAGGCCACCCAAAAACATTTGGGAAAACCTAAAATAACCCTTGGGGCAAGTGCCCATGGTGGTCGCAGCCTTCGAAGGCGCATTCGGCTACCATCGGCAAAGGGCCGTGCAATTAGCAGTCGACAATTCCCTACATATAGCAATCATCAGTCGACAATTCCCTGTGTAGTTTGACAATTTTCAAATTTGATCTATTGGTGACAATGTCCGTAGAGCTGATTGCACTAAAGAAATCACCATTTGCAATCGAATCGACTACGATGTGTCCAAGTAGGGTACGTGCACGGGTGGATTTAGAGGGTGATTAAAGCTTTGACGACCAACGTAATAAGCTCTGCTAATTAGCGTTTGTGGTGCATATTATGGCTACGGAATTGTTTTTTGAATCAAGGTATTCTTGCTTATCTTTCTTACACTGCACGGTGTTGCCATGGATTTAGATATCAATATGACCTTTGATTTCGAGCATCATACACCTCAGTTTTGGGATGAGTTTCTTCGTGGCTTCATAAGAATTAGTATTTAGTTTTTGGAAGTTCTCAAAATATGCCGAGCCGGTCCCTAGAAACTTTTGCATGTAGCAGGACGTTGCTTTGTTGGCTGCAAGCATGGGTTTCATCTTTATGTTGAGGATCCACTTATCAAAAATTCCCTTTTTGATTTGAGTGATTTTGGATAGAATTATGGTTGTTCCCCTCCACTTTTCTGAAGATACTAGAGTGACCAGAAAGGCCATCCATTTGTTTCTTTACTGTAAAAACCCTACACAATTGCTGTTTAGGGGTATAGTATTATGCGTACTCATTGCATTTTTCGTACGACATTGGAAAATTATTTTATATATGTCTCTAAACGTTAATTAGCAGTACTACTAGTCTGCAACAGTGGAGCTTGTTTCATTAATATCCATTCAAGAGAAATAGCTCTGTAATGGAATTTGTTTCCTTGGTCCTGGTTCAAGTAGCTGGTTGAGGGAATCAGATACAGTAACCTCGATGCGGTATTATTCTGTAGAATTTTTTCTCTACCAATTCTTGTGATGAAATTGATTTTCTCTAGACCAACCAGTATCTGTGGGGCTTTATGGTATACGGCTGATTGGAGTTTTTCCTTTGTTGAGATACTTTTATAGAGCAAATTTGATTTTTTTCTGGCAATCCTCAGTGCGAGGCCAGATATTTAGTGTATTGTCAATGTCTTTAACAAACTTTAGCTAATTAAGTCAATTGAGCTCTACGTTGTTGCTAGTTTCCATTGAGGTCAAAATTTGGAGCTTTTCAACTCGAATGGGTGCTTTTCCCTTCTGCATAATCTCTTTTCTGCATACTCGCATTCGTAACATGGTCTAAGAAAGTCTCATATTAAACTGATCATTTAATGTGGGGAAGTGCCAGGGGAGAAAACGCTAGAATATTGGTTAAGCTAGCAGACCGGACATAGTAGGGATCCAAAGGAGGGAAAATAGGGATCCAAAGGGGGGGCCATCTGCAAAAGAGCCATGTGCAACAATGGGCTAAAAAGACCCTAAGGTTCAGCCCATTAAGACTTCCAAAATGCTAAGGTTCCAAAATTCAAAGGTTGTGTCCAAAGGTCAACCCTAGGGGAAATTGGATGCTTTGTGTGTGACTAAAAAGTCTTTTTAAATCACTACATAGGAGGGGGCGAGCCTTGGGAGTAGGGGATGAGAGAGAAAGTCACACACACACACACACACACACACACAGGCTCCCTTTACACAAAGGGAATTAGGGACACATGTCAGCTCCCTATTCCTATTGGATGGCCTTCGAGGTGGACCACTGAGAATTAGGCTAGAGTAAATCTAGTTTAATTAATTTAAAAACACTTAATAAAATAACCAATGAGAATTAAGTCTCCTAGAAGACTATTGGGCAGTATCCCAAGGGGTCCAATGAGCATTCAGGAGCCCAATGGCTTGCCTAATTCCTATTGTCCAGGAGGCAAAGGGGTCCAATGAGAGTTTAGTTTAATTATTAAATTAGCTAAAGCTCTCACAAAAGGGGAAAGGGGGACACATGTCAAAAGGCTATCACTTATGCTGCTTAATGGTCATTGGCTTGACTTGGGGAGGGCCAATGAGGCTGGAGCAAGAGCAAATAGCAAGAGGGCTTGCCCAAGAGAGAGAGGGGGCTAATTTTTGCAAAGAATTATCACACACACACTCACACAATCTCATGTGTGAAGAAAGAGAAGACTATCTCTTCCCAAGCTTTAATGGAGAGCTCGTCACCTACTCCAAGCTTGTGAGATAGAAGCCTACATCAATACACTCTTGGCATGTGGATGCAAATCCAACCAAGAGCCAAGCTTCAATGCATGCTCATCTTCTCTACCAAGCTAATTACTAAGCTAAACTATGCTAATATGAGTGATTATGTGAGGAGATGTACATCTTTCTCGTAAGATACTCCTTCTTCCTCTCAATCTACTCTCATACCCTGCTAGCTCTCACTATCTTCAAAGGTGTGTGAGGTCTTGGGTCTGAGAACGGGGATAATTCAAGTTGTGTTTGCTAAGTGCTTTGCTTAGTGCATGAAGCTTTCATCTTCATTACACTAGCTAGTCTTGAAGGAACACAAAGAATTGTATTGTACAATGTCTCTCTTGATGGGAGAAACCATAATACAAAGCCTTTTGGAGGGGGGACCGGCTCCATGAGAATCCGGTCCTCAACTGTTGTCATTAGCTTAATTTCTCTCTCTTTTGAAAGTATTGTTGATGCTATCTAACTAGGTGTTATGCTTTTTGTTTCTCTCTCCACCCAAGCTCTTTAGGCAATGTCAAAAGTGCGTATGGCAAGCCGTAGGTCAAACGGATAGAAGAAACGCCAAATACACAAGCCATAGGTCAAATCCGGTTGCGTTTTTCTATGGGAAAACGCAAACGGAGTTCTGCAATGGCCTCTATGCCTACCGAAACCATCCGTAGTCCATTAGTTAGTCTTAAAGACATGCAAGAGCATGTATGGCAAGCCGTAGGTCAAACGGACAGAAGAAACGTCAAATACACAAGCCGTAGGTCAAATCCGGTTGCGTTTTGCTGCGGAAAAATGCAGACGGTCTTCCGAAACTGATTCTATGCCTATCGAAACCATCCGAAGTCCATTAAGTAGTCTTAAGGAAATGTGAAGACCGTGTATGGCAAGCCGTAGGTTAAACCGATAGAAGAAACGTCAAATACATAAGCCGTAGGTCAAAGCCGGTTGCGTTTTTCTACGAAAAAACACAAACGGACTTCGGAAATGGATTTTATGCCTACTGAAATCATCCGTAGACGATTAGGTAGTCTTTAAGCAATGTATAGAGCGCATATGGCAAGCCATAGGTCAAATGGATAGAAGAAACGCCAAATACACAAGCCGTAGGTATAATTCGGTTGTGCGTTTTTCTACGGAAAAGCGCAAACGGACATCGGAAATGGCTTCTATGCCTACCGAAACCATCTGTAGTTCATTAAGTAGTCTTAAAGCAATATCAAGAGCGTGTATGGCAAGCGTTAAGTCAATGGGTTTGAATTAACGCCAAATACACAAGTCGTAGGTCAAATCCGTTTGCGTTTTTCTACGAAAAAATGCAAACGGATTTCGGAAATGACTTCTATGCCTACTGAAACCATCCGTAGTCCATTAGGTAGTCTTAAATAAATATCAAGAGCACGTATGGAAATCCATAGGTCAAACGGATAGAAGAAACGCCAAATACACAAGCCGTAGATCAAATCCGGTTGCGTTTTTCTACGGAAAAACGCAAACGGACTTCGGAAATGGCTTCTATGCCTACCGAAACCATCCGTAGTTCATTAAGTAGTCTTAAAGCAATGTCAAGAGCGTGTATGGCAAGCCGTAGGTCAATGGGTTTTAATTAACGCCAAATACACAAGCCATAGGTCAAATCCGGTTGCGTTTTTCTACGAAAAAATGCAAACGGACTTCGGAAATGGCTTCTATGCACTGAAACCATCCGTAGATGATTAGGTAGTCTTTAGGCAATGTCAGGAGCGCGTATGGCAAGCCCTAGGTCAAACGGATAGAAGAAATGCCAAATACACAAGATGTAGGTCAAATCCGGTTGCGTTTTTCTATGGGAAAACGCAAACGGACTTCTCCAATGGCCTATATGCCTACCGAAACCATCCGTAGTCCATTAGTTAGTCTTAAAGACATGAAAGAGCATGTATGGCAAGCCATAGGTCAAACGGACAGAAGAAACGTCAAATACACAAGCCGTAGGTCAAATCCGGTTGCGTTTTTCTACGAAAAAACGCAGACGGTCTTCGGAAATTGATTCTATGCCTACCGAAACCATCCGTAGTCTATTAGGTAGTCTTTAGGGAATGTCAAGAGTGCGTATAGCAAGCCGTAGGTCAAACGGATAGAAGAAACGCCAAATACACAAGCCGTAGGTCAAATCCGATTGCGTTTTTCTACGAAAAAACGCAGGCGGACTTCGAAAACTGATTCTACGCCTATCGAAACCATCCGTAGTCCATTAATTAGTCTTAAGGAAATGTCAAGACCATGTATGGTAAGCCGTAGATCAAACGGACAGAAGAAACATCAAATACACAAGCCGTAGGTCAAATCCGGTAGCGTTTTTCTATGAAAAAACGCAAGCAGACTTCGGAAATGGCTTTTATGCCTACTGAAACCATCGGTAGACGATTAGGTAGTCTTTAGGCAATGTCAAGAGCGCATATGGCAAGCCATAAGTCAAACGGATAGAAGAAATGCCAAATACACAAGCTGTATGTCAAATCCGGTTACGTCGTTTTTCTACGGAAAAACGCAAACGGACTTCGGAAATGGCTTCGATGCCTACCGAAACCATCCGTATTTCATTAAGTACTCTTAAAGCAATGTCAAGAGCATGTATGGCAAGCCATAGGTCAATGGGTTTGAATTAACGCCAAATACACAAGCCGTAGGTCAAATCCGGTTGCGTTTTTCTATGGAAAAACGCAAACGGATTTTGGAAATGACTTCTATGCCTACTGAAACCATTCGTAGTCCATTAGGTAGTCGTACTGGGGTGATCTACTATTTAACCATTTGCTGGATCCAATGCATATATTCAAGAATGTGGGAGATCTCCTCTGGAAGACAGTCATGGGAATGAAAGACAATCGAGCTTCATGAGATGATTTGCAGTCAGTTGGAAAGATGCCAGAGCTGTGGCCTTTCACCAATTCAGCTGGCCAAACAAAACTTCCAAGAGCGCCACGGGTATTGCTAAAAACCGAAGAGCGACAAGTTAAAAGGGTGATTTCAGAGTTCAGGACGCAAACAGGATATATGCGATGTCTCAAGATAGCAGTCACCCGTGTCTCAAGATGTCTCAAGAGCAGCTCGACAGATCGGAGAACCCATATCTCTAGAAGAGGAAGAGCTGGCTATTGGATGTGACTGAAAGTATCATACATACATGGCACTGTGGTCGCATGGAAAGCATTTCAGACCACAACAAATTGACACTAGAAGAAACACGTTTGACAGTGGGGTAATGGTTAGTTTCATGCAAAAGAGCAGGGCTAGTGCCAGAGACACGAATGAGAGCACTAGCAATCTAGATTACTGTGGTCTGGTGTCAGATATCCTGAAAGTAAGCTTCAGGCGGTTTGGGATGTTTTTGTTGGATGTGAAGTGGTTCAAGGTGATTACTTCTGGTCGCAATGCAATGGTACGTAGAGATGGAAACAAACTTGTGCAAATAGATTTTACAAAGGTTTGGACAGATGTGAGCGAGCACAGGCACACTCGCGGATCTCGGCGATCGTCAGGTGGATCACGACCCCTCCTCGCTCACGACCCCCGTCCTACCCAGGCACACCTCTCGACACACCTCTTGGTACACCTCGGACACCTTGGGGGGCACACGATCCTAGTGCTTGCAAGCTCTATACTGTACGGGCAGATGGTTCTGTTGACATGGATAGAGTCGAGATTGAGGTGAGACAGCAGATTCACCAGCTCGCGGAGCTACACTTTTTGACCAGCATTCTGACGTCTTGGGATTAGTAGGAAAAGAAAAAAGTCACTTACATAGTGGAGACCATCCTGAGAGAGTACCAGCCTGCTCCGGATTCTGATGTTGTTCCGAGGAGGTGGATCAAGGGTGTTGCACGGGACACCATGAAACATCGACGAGATCCAGCTCGGAAGGCTTTCAGGATCGGCTCGCCGAAGCCTTCGGACATCCCACACGAGACATGGCTGCAGACCAGGGAGGATGAGCAGATAGCGGCCACGCAGTTCAGATAGCAGCGTGAGGCAGCGTAGATACGACAGATGACCAGGGGGACATCTCATCTTGGCAGCGCAGGCTTCGACACCTTTCGCTATGAGTTTGTGAGTTTCTAATCCAATCTTAACTATGGCGTTTTTTAAAACGCGATGAATCATGTATTCTTATTACTCTGATTTTTGTATAAACGCAGAATCTTGCGATGCATCGAGCCCCGACACGTCAGGAGGAGTCAGATGGATATCGCAGATGTATCTATGAAGTACAGTGAATGATCTTGATGCTTCAGGAGAGCCTGTAGACTGGGCGGCCTTACAGTCTCGCTGATCGCTTGAGGTGAGACGTTAATATGTGTGAGTTGATTTAATTAAGTAAGTATATGTGAAGTAATATCAATACTAATTTTGTGAGTTGTCCTATGTGCAGGTTGTGACGCCTAGTCATCAGTGGACCGGATTTCATATGTATGCTTTGTGAGAAACAGACACGCTTCTATGTCTCTTTTTGAATAGACATATATATATGGTTATGATTATTGTTCAGACAGTTATTGTTTTCCTTATGGTTATGGTTATTGTCATTGTCATTGTATAGACATGGTTATTTCTTCTATTCTTATATAGACATAGTTATGGTTCAGGTTTTGTTTATGGTTATGTTTAACTTTCTGGTTATGCTTATGGTTATTGTTAATTTTGTTTGTGGTTATGATGAAAGTGGTTATATTGGTCGGTTATGGTTATGGTTCGCTATGGTTATGCTTTTAAGTTATGGTTATGGTTTGTTATGGTCATTGGCCTTAAATCTCATGTGAGATCCTACATGGATAGCATGTAGGAGGCGTATACATGATTTTTTTTTTTTCAAAAGTTTATGTAAAAACGAAGGGAACTCTGCCGAAATTTATGCGGGAGCACGGTTGATTTTGGTGATGCTCGCTTTCTTGGACAGAGGGTAGGAAGTCTGGCTGTGGTGGCTGTGTTCATCTTTTCACTGGGCACAAGCCAGGCTACCTGCCCGCTACCCAAGATTTTTTTTTTCTATTATGGCCGTGGATATCCGCGTCGCTATCGGCGTCTATATAAGGGTCTATATACGCGTCGCTATCTGCGTTGCCAATAAACCCTTTCCACGCGTATATCGATGCTCTTCGCGACAGTTTCACAGGGATGCATATAGCGACGTTAAGTGTCGCTATATACGTTGATAACAACTTTTTTTGTTGTAGTGTAATGAGGATCCACGTCTTTACGTAAAAATACAATCCAATGGATAGCTTATTATGCTTATCCTTTATGTAGATGTCATGCTTATTGCTGGTCATTCTAAGAAGGACATTGTTGACCTAAAAAAAAAGCTGAAAATCAATTTGACATGAAAGATTTGGGTGAAGCCAATCACATTTTGGTTATGCGTATTACTCGTGACCGTGAGAAGAGGTTGTTGTACCTTTCTTAGAAAGAGTATGTGCACAAGGTTCTTGATCGTTTCAACATGCAGAAGGGGAAGTCTTTGAGTACTCCATTGCCTGCATATCTGAAACTTAGCAAGAACGACTGTCCCAAATCTGTTGCGGAAAAAGTTGCGATGGCTAAGGTTCCTTATGCTTCAGCTTGTGGTAGTCTCATGTATGCCATGGTGGCTACAAGACCTGACATTGCGCATGTAGTGGGAGTTGTCAACAGATTTAGGTCTAACCCTGGTAAAAAGCATTGGGATGTTGTCAAGTAAATTCTCAAATACTTGAATGGCACTGTAGATAGACAGTTATGCTATGGTCGTGGAGAGTCATCCATTCAAGGATTTGTAGACAGTGATTATGCAGGTTGTGTTGAAAGTCTTAAATCAACAACATGTTGGATCTACATATTTGTTGGTTCTGCTATTTCTTGGAGATCTGTTCTTCAAGATTGTACATCCATTTCTACCACAGAGGCAGAGTATGTTGCACTGAGTGAAGCATGCAAAGAGGCTATTTGGCATGCTCGCCTAGTGAAAGATCTTGGATTGGAGCAGTGTACACCAGCTCTTCATTGTGATAGTCAGAGTGTTATTGCCTTGGCTAACAATCCAGTGTTTCATTCCAGAACGAAACACAATGATGTGAGTTACCGCTTTAGTTGTGAATGCCTAACAAACAAGAGCCTTGATTTAGTGAAAATTCCTATGTCAGAGAACACAGTGGAAGCACTCACTAAAAGTCTCTCCAACCATCAGTTTCGGCACTGTTGTGAGTTGATGGGCATTTGGCAAAGAGTGGTTCTCTTCCATTCTGATGGTCTCTCACATTGACCATCAAGTGGGAGAATGCTAGGTTTACTGGCCATGTGGCCGACCGCCCATTACTAACCGCTAGTAACCCTAAGTGTACAACTATACAGTTGTGTGCGCCACTAACACTAAGTACAATGTGTATTGTGCCCTAGTGCATAAGATAGAGAAGAAATAAACGGGGCACACAGTACGTGTTGGCTCTCCCCCTTCAATTAGTGTGTTGCACGATAGGATTATCCATTGTTCTCCCGGCTCCTCCCCTTCAATTAGTGTGTTACATGATAGGATTATCCATTGTGCTCCCGGATTCTCCCCTTCAATTAGCGTGTTGCATGATAGTATTAGTGGTGTGTGCATCTTGCAATCGTTAGTGTGTGTGATTGGGTTGATTGGAGGTGAAGGGAAGTGGATGTGGAGATTGTCTATCATTGTGGTTAGCTCATCCATAGGCCGAGAAGCTCACCTCGTAGATTCAACCATTCGTGTTGCCATGATTAGCTCACTAATCATGTGAGTGTTTCCATGCCCTAGCCGGGTAGCTCATCCCTCCGGATTGATAATTTTGTTAGTCATTGGAGCTATGCAACGATGGCGACCCCCAACACCCCTCCCCCCCCAGATATGATATCGCCCTCCCTTATTTTTAAGCTTCGGAGATAAATTAATAGGGGCCTGCCCCTAACTTATATTCTTATGTAACTTGTAAAAAAAAATCCTTCCTTGGACTTACGTGGTGCGATAAGTTTTTCATGGTGAATCCCCCGAGCAAGAAGTCTAGCTCTTAACTGAGTCCATGGCAAGGAATGGCCAATAGAGTAATGAGATCAAACACTGCTGAATTTCTAGCATTCCACATAAACACCAACATCCAAACTCTAAGATGCATAAAGTAGGCATGCACTCGAACATTCTCAACTCTTACCAAGCCAAATAACATATGGAATTTAGTAACCTTCATATTCCAATGCAACATACACATATATTGTAGAGCTTGTCACCAAGATCTAGCAAAAATACAATTCGAAAACATGTGATTCATAGTTTCCATTCTACTACAACTTATACATTTTCCTTGCATTACATTCTTCATGAACAATAGTTCCCTAATAGGCATAGCTCCTGTAAGCACTCTCCACAGGAATACTTTGTGTTTGTATGCACAATGATAGGTCCACACTTGCTGGATTCTTTGTGTCCACCAATTCTTGTCTTGGAAAAGACCCCACATTTTGTTGCATCTGGTCTGAATGTCGCGCTCAAGTTGAAGCATTTGATAGAACTTTTTTGTGGGAAGGTTTTAATCGAGTGATTTGGCAACTGTGTGTGTGTGTGTGTGTGTGTGTGTGTGTGTGTGTGTGTGTGCGTGCGACCTACGTGCTGCTTCGATGAAGGTGCTTCATTCTATCTCTCCACCTCTCTCTTCTCTCTCTCTCTCTCTCTCTCTCTCTCTCTCTCTCTCTCTCTCTCTCTCTCTCCTCGCTCCCCCTTAGTGTGTGAGTGTGTGTGTCTCCAATTTTCAACCTTGATAATCAAGGTCCAATGGAATTAGAGGTGTTTTACAGAGAGCGTGGGTTAACCCATGCTGCGTATGTCAGCTGTGTTTGAGTGTGCATTTCTCTATCCTCACCCTCTCAGTGTAACTCTTCCAAAAGAGACAGAGAAGACATGCAACCGTCGTCGTGTTCTCGTGTTGTAGCGGCTAGAAGACATGTCTACTAGCATCACCTCAACTTGCCGGTTGAGAGTAAGGGGAAAAGGAGAAATTCCGTCTCAAAATAGAGAAAAATAGTTCAAAAACTTAAAGAATAAATCTAATTTTCTAGAATTTCCTCTTGCCGAAGTCAAGAACGTAATTTTAAACGTTCTTGCCAAAGTGTGTGTGTGTGTCTCCAATTTTCAACCTTGATAATCAAGGTCCAATGGAATTAGAGGTATTTTACAGAGAGCGTGGGTTAACCCATGTTGCCTATGTCAGCTGTGTTTGAGTGTGCATTTCTCTATCCTCACCCTCCACCGCAACCGCCCAAATATTTGTTGCTGATATTTGTAATGGAATTTGTTTCCTTGGTCGTGGTTCAAGTAAGTGGTTGAGGCAATCAGACATATAGTAACCTCGATGCGGCATATTTGTTTCCTTGATCTCCTCTAGACCAACCAGACGTATCTCTGGGGCTTTGCGGTACACGGCTGACTGGATTTTTTCCTTTGTTGAGATACTTTTATAGAGCAAATTTGATTTCTTTCTGGCAATGCTCAGTGCAAGGCCAGATATTTAGTGCATTGTCGGTGTCTTGAGTGACCCTATCACACAAACTTTAGCTAATTAAGTCAGCCGAGCTTCTATGTTGTTGCTAGCTTCCATTGAGGTCAAACTTTGGGCACTTTTCCCTTCTGCATAATCTCTTTTCTGCATATTCGGATTCGTAACATGGTCTAAGCAAGTCTTGGAGAGAGATCCAAACACAACAACACAACAAGCCAAATAGTCGCAAAAATCCTTAGGCCTCATCACTTGTGTGTTGTTTGCACAGAACAGACTCAGGAGTCTATTGGGTTTGTCTTCAGTACAAGGAGGTTTGTCTACTTAAAGGAAAATAAGTTGATTTGTTCCAAAATTAGTGTGGGAGGCCCATGATTGCATTACAAGTTTCTTACTTATTCACTAGTGGGCACTTTTTTCACCGTTATCGAAACAAGCTCTCTATTTTTTGCAAGAGAAAAATGTGCCTTTTAACATGCAAAAGTTTGACTTTTCCAACACTTTTTTTGGAACAATCACGGTGCCGTGACTGCTCCTTGGGTGATTTTCGAACGAGATTTAATTTCTCTCAAACGTGAAAAAATCACATCCCGGCCCAGGTGCGAAAAACCATTTTCTCACTCGTAAAGTGCAAATCTCATTTTATACGGCGATTGGAAAAAGTCCGAAACTAATATTGTGATGCTCTCATTTTATTTCAACTCCATGTGAGCTTCAAAGTATGGCAAACCGTAGCTTCAGTGTATAAAGCTACATTGACGAGAAGTCCTTTGCCGTGATGATGGATTTGTGTAATGCTTTTAATGTAGGGTAGAGGGGCCAGTTGTGGTACGGCCCCCAGAGAAAAGACACATGAACCCCTAATTTTAATATGTTTGGGGACCAAAAGAAGCACAAAAAAGTGGAGTTGAAACGGCTAGTTCATTTGAAATAAAGCCTTCTCATTGGCCAGGGCGTGGGTTCAAGACGTTGTGGCTGCATTTTACCTCTTTTGGCCCCCATTGGTGTTCTTATTCATGCCGATTTTTGATACACTTGATTCCGAAAATCGCGCCGCGACTACCGACTTTCAAACCCGACCAATCCCAAATTATTTTTCCTGAAAGCTTATGAAAAGGCGATTAAATTGAGCTACTCAGCGCAAAAAATTGAGCTCGGAGGAGGGAGATTCAAGCTCCCCAAGTTACCCGTCCCCCTACTGGCTCCTCTACCCTAGTGCTTAGAGTAAGACATGCACAAATTGTATGATTTGGGTGTTCCAAGTGAGATTACGAAGGTCTCACTTGGTCTCACTTGATTTGGTGATATTTGATACTAGGGTGCGTTGAGAAATGGTAGAGTATGTAGATTCCTACAAATACTTGGAAGTCATTTTCTACAAGTCCCTCTTTCTCTTTGAGAGGAACATATTTTTGAGATTGACATGAGGGTATGCAACCCTCACAAGATTCTATAGATTTGGGGACCTTGTCTTGACCTTCACGATTTGTCTGGCCAAAGGTATGATGGATGGAGAGCCATGTAGAGACTCCTAGTTAGTCTTGACGATCGTGATCTGTCTGGCCAACGATATGATGGATGGAGATCCATGGAGAGACTCCTAGTTAGTATGGTCTCCAAGATTATCCGTTGTAAGGTCACAAAGTGTCACATGAGGCTTCCATGCCATCGGACACAGACCATCTAGTATTACTACTCACCTTGATGTGTACAGTGCCTACCTATTGGCATAGTTTTGGTATGAGTTTCTTCGTGGCGTCCCAGGAATCAGTATTTAGTTTCTCGAAGTTCTTGAAATGTGCTGAGCCGGTCCCTATAAATTTATGTAGCAGGACATTGCTTTGTTGGCTGCAAGCTTGGGTTTCATCTTTATGTTAAGCATCCACTTATCAAAAATTCCCTTTTTGATTTGAGTGATTTTGGATAGAATTACGGTTGTTCCCTTCCAATTTTCTGGAGATACTAGAGTGACAAGAAAGGCCATCCATTTGTTTCTTCAATATAAAAAACCCTACCAAATTGCTCTTTAGGCGCACAGTATTAAGCGTACTCATTGCATTTTTCGTAGGACATTGGAAAATTCTTTTATATATGTCTCTAAACGTTAATTAGCAGCACTACTAGGCTGCAACAGTGGAGCTTGTTTCATTAATATCCATTCAAGAGAAATAGCTCTTTAATGGAATTTGTTTCCTTGGTCCTGGTTCAATTAGGTGGTTGAGGCAATCAAATAT
Source organism: Adiantum capillus-veneris (assembly GCF_014529385.1). Lineage (NCBI taxonomy): Eukaryota > Viridiplantae > Streptophyta > Polypodiopsida > Polypodiales > Pteridaceae > Adiantum > Adiantum capillus-veneris. The sequence continues at coordinate 68,770,333 of NC_140931.1, forward strand.
AGTTACCTCGATGCGGTATTATTATGCAGAATTTTTTCTCTGCTGATTCTTATGATGAAATTGATTCCCTTTAGACCAGCCAATATCTGTGGGGCTTGCGATAAGCGGTTGATTGAATTTTTTCCTTTGTTGAGATACTTTTATAGAGCTAATCTCATTGCTTTTTGGCAATGTTCAATGCAAGGCCAGATATTTAGTGTATTGCCAGTGTCTTGACGAACCATATCAAACAAACTTTAGCTTAAGTCAGTAAAGCTCTGCGTTCTTGCTAGTTGCCATTAAGGTCAGATTTTGGAGATTTTCAACTCGAATGGGTGCTTTTTCCTTCTGCATAAGCTCTTAAAGCTTTTTTCTTTTTTGCCAGCAACAACATGACAAATGTTTAACTAGCCTTGCAAGTAAAAGTAAAATACACTAAATGAGAAGGTGCTCTAGACTCGCATTTGTAACATGGTCTAAGCAAGTTTTGTAGAGAGATCCAAACACAATAGCACAACAACACAAAAAGCCAAATAGTCGCAAAAATCCTTAGGCCTGATCACTTGTCTATTGTGTTTTCATATCACAGACTCATAAGTCTAATTGGTTTGTCTTCATTACAAGGAGGTTTGTCTACTTCGAGGAAAAATAAGTTGATTTGGTCCAAAATTAGTGTGGGAGGTGAGTGATTGCACTACAAGTTTCTGACTTTTGTACTAGTTGAGAAAAAGGACACTTTTTCCATCATTATCAGAACAAGCTGTCTATTTTTTGCAGGAGAAAAACGTGCCTTTTTACACGCAAAAGTTTGACTTTTGCACCCTTTTGTGGAACAATCACGGTGCCGTGACTCTTCCTTGGGTGAGAAATGTGATTTCACACGAGATATAATCTCTCTCAATCGTGAAAAAATCACATCCCAAGGTGCGAAAAACCATTTTCGCTCGTCAATTGTAAATCTCATTTTCTACAGCGATGGAAAAAATTCAGAAACTAATATTGTGATGTTCTCATTTTATTTCAACTCCATGTGAACTTCAAAGTATGGCAAACCGTAGCTTCAGTGTATAAAGCTACATTGATGAGAAGTCCTTTGCCGTGATGATGGATTTGTGTAAAGCCTTTAATGTAGTGCTTAGAGTAAGACATGCACAAATTGTATGATTTCCAAGTGAAATTACCAAGCTGGTGATATTTGATACTAGGGTGCATCGAGAAGTGGTAGTGTATATAGAGTCTTACAAATACTTGAAGTCATTTTTTACAAGTCCCTTTTTCTCTTTGAGAGGAACCTATTATTGAGATTGACATGAGAATATGCAACCCTCAGTAGGTTCTATAGATCTAGGGACCTTGTCTTGACCATCATAATTTGTCTCATCAAAGGTATGATGGATGGAGAGCCATGGAGAGACTCCCAGTTAGTCTTGAAAATCGTGATATGTCCGAGCAAAGATATGATGGATGGAGATCCATGGAGAGACTCCTTGTTAGTATAATATCCACGATTATCCAATGTAAGGTCACAAAGTGCCACATGAGGTTGTCCCCAAAGAGTTAGTCTACGGTAAGGCTTTGGCCTCTCAACCTACGGGTTGTGGGTTCAAATCCCCCATTGGTTTACCTCTAGAGGGGCACCTTGTGCTCAATTGGTGTCCAAGTTGCTAGGGATCTTTCCCTGGGACACTCAAATCATCCTTCTCCTCGAGTGGGTCACCTAAGGAGGAGGTTCCTAGTTGGTTTATATGAGTTCTCTCCAGCATTCCCAGCACATGGTGCATCAAGTAGGTGGCCATGGTGGTGATGCCTATGCGTGGACCTTGCTCAATGGTACGCTATCCTTGCACAACCATGTTTGATGGCTAATATTTGGAAGGGATAAGCACCTCCCCCTTTGGGCCCTTTAGTGCATCAAAAAAGGAAAGTGCCACATGATGTCGTGAGAGTAGGATGGGAAGCTACATATTTTAAGGACCTAGTTTATATTTGGGGACCTAGTTTTGAACAATCGTGGTCCACATGGTTGTATATTAATTCAAGAGCCATGAAGAGACCGCTAGTAACTGTGGTATGTAAGATGATCAAAAGTAGCAATACATTGTCACGTGAGGTCATTAGAGTAGGATTGGGATCTACACAAGTGGTTGAGGCACTTACAAGAGCATGATCTTTACATATAGGGCTTATGAGAGCTTCCAAAGAATTCTTATACTAGATAGGCCCTCAAGTAATCTCAACAACTGGCCATTACGGAGTCTTTGGTAGAGAATGATTAGGAGCTACAAAAATTATCGTTGAGAGTCGAGACATGTACTAGGTCAGTATCTTACATATACGGGTGAGAACTTGCAAGTCATCATTATGTTAGATTTTCCCTTGAGTTGAGTCTCAATCGAGGACGCACCATTTCTTGCACATCCTTGATGCCATTATCCCTTTCACATATTATGTCAACAATTAAATTACCATGGATGTATCTAGCAACCCGTTATTGAGAGGCATAGAATGGCTCATACAAGGTTCGTCAGAGAGGATGAGATTGAATATTCCATTATGCTACAACTAATGACAGATGTCATGTCAATGTAATAACCCATGATAGATATCTTGTGATGGTACTGCTCGTTACCTAAGAAGTACAAAGTCGGTAAATTTGGAGTGAAAAGTAATGGGAGCCACTAAGAATGCATCTCCTAGCCTACTCTTGTCCACCTTGAGGTTTCCTTGATTCCCTATTCTTCTCAAAGGCCTTTTATTGGAACTAAACTATAGCGCCACATCATTGGTGTATGATTGTCCTTTAAGAAACACAATATGTGGTGATAATCTCATTTCCATCGTATCACTACAAGAGGTTGTGTGCACTTGTGACGCTGTTAGTGACGGAAATACATTGGGTTTTTATACTCCCCGGCATCGCTAAGACCGTCGATACGGGAACATTGCCATGAGCGTCGCTATAAACATCACTATATAGCCATGCCTATAGCGACGATCATAGCGACGTTTACAGGCCACCTATAGCGATGTTTATAGCGACACTGCAGAACCTTATATAGCGATGCCCGGGAGAAAAAGTTTGTGGTGGCAAGGCATTGAATGCCCTGCCACCCATCAACCATATTGAATGTTTCATTAATTAATTCACGTTTTAAAGAAAGTGCAAGCTTAGATATAGACCCAAAGTAGTCACCCACAAGACAATATAACCATTAACTCCATCATCCATAATATTGTTTGCATAATAAAGATACAAAACTAACAAAAGTAAATTGATGAAAGTAAATCAATGACATTTGTACACATCATAGGAAAAATCACTTGATTGTTAAACTTTGCAAATGTAATAGTTACAACACCATTGTCAATATTGAAAAAATATACATGGTTTTCAAAAAGAAGTATAAACATCATCTCATGATACATATGCTATGACAAAAAAAAACTAATGCTATCTAGCTACGGCTAAACTGAGGTCGTCTAATCACACGTCTTATCACGTCCAAGTGTGGTATCTATCGGATTCTGTAAAAAAAAAAAAAGACAACTTTATGTAAGCATAAACATATAGCGACGTTTATAAAGCAATACAACAAATAGAAAAGAGTAAACCGTAATCATAACCATGCCGCCGCGAGAATTGAGAATGTCCATCAGGGCGTTTAAGCCCTTCCTGCATGCGTACTCACGCTCGTACAGTGTGGGGTCTTGTCCTGTCATCGACCACTGTCAAAACATACAGAGAATCCATTATGTTAGAATTTAAAAACCCCTAAACCCTAAACTATCAAACTTAAAGAGCATTTCTAAAACACTTACAAAATTGGTCTCAAATGATGTCCACCCGTCGCTCCCCAAGTGGTGCGAGCTCTCTGCCTCTGCTCGTGCTCTGGCTGCCTCCTTTTGTTGCTTCTACTTGTCAGGATTCTCGCGTGCTGCTTTCTTCACATTCTTCCAAACTTCTTGGGCCAGCCAATCTGGTATGTTCCACCCATGCTTAATTGCTTTTTGCACTTTGGAACTCTTGTGCTTGCAGTATTCGCGCATTCGAACCTTCATCACGTCTTCATTGAAGCGGTCATCCCGTGTTGGAACGGGAAACTCGTCATGAAGCATGCTAATGACTCTGTCTTTTAAATCACTTGGTACTTCACTCCAGGTGTTTAGTACATAGTGTCTAACCACCTGAGAGCACAGACCACGCATGCACGAGATCACCTTCTTGGCTTCATCATCCAAGATGATGACGCCGCTGAAGTCAACGGAGTAAGTCAAGCCCTCTCGCCGGTGACGCGTGAACCTGGGTGTCTCGGAAGGGTTCTGTAGCCGTGTGTCGACGGAGGTACGGACGTCAAGTGTCTCCACTAGAGTCTGGGTCCCAAATAGAGGAGTGTCGAGTGACTGGAGTGACTCCTACAGGAGTAGCTAGTAGTGTATAGCCGTTAGGAAGGGCCATTAGTCGCGAAAAACCTGGTGTAGATGGCGATGTTGTGGCTGGTGTTGGGGCAGGCAAAGAAGGAGAGGGTAAAGAGCCTCGTCGATCATAAGGTGGTGTCGAGGCATCAACGACGGTATCCCCACAACAATCGTTGTCGCCACCACTAGAGCACTGGCGACAAGACGAGTGTGAAGATCGTCTCGTCGACACCAAAGCTTCGGAGCGCGTTGAATTCTCCGAAACAGAGGGGAACTCGGCGGGAGTAGGAACACGTGATTGTGCGCCAGAGCGATGACGCTCCGCGCACCACTCTCTTTGCTGGGGTGACAAAGAAGAAAGAAACTCCTCATCATCCATAACTGCATTAAACACCCGAATGTTTAAACTTAATATTGAATGAATGGAGAAGGAAACATGGACAAATAGAGAGAGAGAGAGAGAGAGAGAGAGAGGGGGGGGGGGGGGGGGACTCATAAAGGGGAAGAGATTCCTGTGTAGACAATGACGCACTGACGCATATAGACAGAATAGACAAAAAGCCATGTGAATACAATATACATTATAAAATGGATCTAGATTGTTCAAATACAATATTTATGGCTTTAAGAGATCTCTCTCTCATCCTCACAAAGCTCAGCATAACTTCCTATATCTATATAGAGCTCTCCGTTTAAACAGCTGTCCTCCATTTCATTTTGTAGATCCTCTGCATGCACCCCATAGAGAGTAGCAGCTTGATGCTCGTCTAGCACCACTTCAGCGCCTTCTGACTGAACATCTTCTCCGATCTTCTCCATTGATGCCACTCTGATTGGCACATATTAGCCTTCATACGTCTGTCACTACGAGGGGCTACCTTTATGACGTACCACCAGTTTGATGTAGACTTTGTAGGATGAAATAGCACCTGCCAGAGCCACATACCTTACATGAGAGATTCCAAGCACATACCTTCTAAAATCGGATGTTAACTATTTACATACTTACTTGTTCACAATGCTCGGGTAGTACAAAACTGTCTCTTAGGCCAGTCCATTTCTTAGTTGAATCCACCTCAAGAAAACCTGACTCTCCTCTATGCACAGTATCGTTGCGGCCCTCCATGATTATCTTGAACCATTGCACGTTGAATGAGTCGACAAAAAATCCTCTATAATCGATCCTCAAAATCTCTTGTAGCGTGCCAAAGTAAGTGAGCTCCACCACCACAGGATTTGCATCAGAGGACCGTCATCGACTAGACTACTCAAATTTTGCCAAGATTCCACAATATTGAGTAAAACGCTTTTTGTCGATCGATCCGCTCCGCCCTAAATGTCGACCTTTACACCATGATGTTGTGTATGACTTATACTACAACCAACAAAGATTATGAGTGGCCGTTCAAATATCTAGAAAGTTACTAGTCATACATTGTAAACTTACCTTGGTCACGTAACCCCGAGAGTACTCCCACTCCTCCTCAGTCTCTTCTTCACCGCACTGTTGTGAGCTTTTCAATTGGTTGTGCAACTATCTTAAGCTCAGGCATGTTGGTAGGCTCTCCAGACCCATCGGATAGTGCATCGGTGGTACTCTTCCCGATCTCCACTCGATTTGTGCCCTTTGTCGCTCTTGCTTTGAATCCTCATATTGTGAAATCCACTTTGCATCACTAGATTGTAAAATCGCTTGATTTTCGCCTCTAGATCTTCCATCATCTTCTTCTCAACACTAAGATTTCACATGACAATCCTAGATATGTCCTCATTATCTATGGTTTGCCATAGCATATCCCGAGCTTTATCAAATCCGTCTAGCCACTCTCCAATGTACACTAGGGACTCTGATAACAGCCAATCTTCTGCCATGCTACCCTCCGAACGTGCCTTCTAATGCACATATCCCTTGAGCGTTTTCATGAAACGTTCTAAAAAGAACATCCATCTCGAATGTACTGTGCCATCTATTTTCACCTCATCAGCTATGTGAACAAGAAGATCCACCTAAATGGTTAGCATGGTAGTAGGAAAGTGTTTCTCAAACATGCACACAACCTCCACAGCGTTTAGTTTGGCGAATGGTATGGAGTCTATGTTCACCTCCTTTTGTGAGATCCATTGCACCAACTTTGCAAGTTTGTAGATTGTGTTACGGACGTCAAGAGACAAACATCCCTCAATGGCCACCGTTAAAATAAACTGCAAAACACATGCAACAATGATATTAAAGTCCACATACGAATTTGTTACACAATTCCCACTATGATATATTCCACTATGAGCATACCTAACACATTCTATGCCAGTCGTGTGACTTCAAACCGGTAAGCTTTCCTTCTTTAGTAAAACACGTTTGAAGAGAGTGCATTACGCCAATGGGGGTCTGCAAAGATCGAATGGTCTCCTTTACTTTGCATTCTTAGGCTCCTATGAAAATCTATGGTGCTTTAGGGAGTTTTATCGATCCATCAAATGCTATCTGCAGCCTTGCGGCCAATATTGCTTCATACGATCCACATTTCTAAGGTCAACCCTGGCTCCCAAAGTATCTTTCTTGCCGGTCAAATAGTCCCATAGTAGATTACCCACATTCTTGAATATGTGCATTGGATCCAGCAAGTGATTGATCATGAGTCGGGGCCAATATGGTAACTCGTACCATAGAGATAGTCTCTTCATTCTTGGGGGCAAACCGTTAGCACACATCTCATTCTGCTCTAACCATGCTTATGCAGACATCCTCGGTGGATCCCTTCCCAAAAAGCTATCGCGTAACACATGATTCTCTGGAAGATACACTTGATGACCTTCGTAGATTTGCTTCTTCAATGAGGGCGCCCGACTTGCATTCAGTCTAGGTCCATATGTGACACATGCTCTGTATCTGCTTGTTTGAAGCCCTACATGTATACACATGATAACAGATAAACTTGAGAAAAACCAAGATTTATAGTGTTTGCATTTAAGTGTAAATCACCTGAGCATTCTGTTAGTCCGGGATAGTCATGCATGGTCCACAATAGAATGCCTCTGATCAAAGCATTCCATCGACCTGTGCCTCGGCTCATATCCGCCACTTCTATGCCAATCCACAATTGTTGTAGCTCTTCCAATAGTGGACGAAGATACACATCCATACTCTTCACTTTATACCACCCCGGCACAATCAAGCTTAGCCATAGGTGCCCCTTCTTCGTAATCAACCACGGGGGAATGTTGTAGTTGACGATGACAACAGTCCATACACTGTAAGATGTTGATCTTTGACCAAATGGATTTACACCATCCATAGCTAGGCCTAGTGAAAATTTCGAGCTTCCCTGGCAAAATCCGGCCATGTTTCATCTATATGTTTCCGTAGCACACCATCCGAAGATTTATTCTCCTCATGCCATGATGCTCGCGCTGCCATGGACTTATATTCGAAGAAATGCTTGATGTGAGGAAGCAAAGGAAAATGTCGCAAAACCTTTTGCGGAATTTTTGTTCCGTGGAGATCTACTCAATATCTCTCGGAATCACATTTCGGACACTTCTCCATGTCTATGTATTCCCCTCTGAAAAGAATGCAGTCGTTAGGACAAGCGTGGATCGAATTTTAATCCATCCCCAAGTTTTGCAAAATCTTTCTTGCTTCTTCTCTGGAATTTGGCATCACATTATCAGCTGGTAGTGTGTGCTCTTTGAGCAATCTACACAACGCAAAAAATACGGTACAATTGTGTAAAAATCTATGAGATCATTATACATCTAGAGTTTTTTATTAAAGTATACATCTAGAGCTTTGTGAGACTAGTGTCACTCCATCCAAACTTTGTCTGCATGTTGAAACGAACCAGGAGCGCCTTCAATCTAGACACACATGCTCCATCATACAATGGCGTATCGGCTTCTATTTTCATATCATCATAGATTATCCTTTCTGAGTTCATGATCGTCTCGATCATTTCATCGATGTCGGGACCAAACATTGCCTCGTTGGGAATGTGGTCTGCATGATCATCCCCCCAGCTGTCGGAGGCTACATGTTGTGGCCTCACATATGATGCTTGACCAAAGTGCCTGCGAACATGTCTATTGGGTTGCAAGATTGCTGCTTGTTGGCCAGCGTCAGAGTCCAACGAGGTATAATTGGCAATAACTTGATCTATAATAGATGGATCGAACTTGCCAAATTTACGAACATGCTGCAAAGAAACACGTCTTGTCTGTCGCACAACATGCTTGCATTGATTACAAGGACATAAAATCCTCGTTGAGAGAGGTGTTTTGGTGGGAGGGCCCCACATCCTCGTCACTACTCATAATGAGGGTAAAAACCTTATAATGTGGACAACAAATTTAATCTTTTATTGGCATTCTTTGTCTTTTATCTCTCTCTCTCTCTCTCCTCTCTCTCTCTCTCTCTCTCTCTCTCTCTCTCTCTCTCTCTCTCTCTCTCTCTCTCTCTCTCTCTCTCTCTCTCTCTCTCTCTCTCTTTGTTCACAGTGTAAACTACCTCACATTCTCTAGTCATGTCCAATACCCGCACACCTTGGTCTAGAGGTGCACGGAGATCAGAACCACCGGGTTATAATCTCGTCTTTATTGGTGAATGCCTATATTTGTGGGTACAAGAAATCTACACAGCCATTCCTATATGATAGTGCATGTAGTGGACAAAACCCCTTTGCCTCTTCTCTAGATGTAGCATTTCACAACATCGTAACATCTTTTCACAGTAGATCTTTGTCTGTAGCATGCAGGTATGCCATTCTTGCAATGTAGCTGATGCCTGCTCAAATCACTTAACTCTTACTCTAGATTTGACGGGCTGTGGTGTGTGTGTGTGTGTGACCCTTGGAATCGTCATCTTGCATCACTAATTTTTGTGTAGGTTCAATTTTCTCTTCCATTGGCTGATCATGACGGGTTATTGTATGGTAGCAGCAGTCGAACATGCAGGTGGAGTTGCTGGTCCGCATGGACTGTCGAGGTTGTGAGCGCATGAAATTTTCTCGTGTAGGAAATGGAGTCTAGTTCAGTGTTTTTCATATGAGCAAGTTTTTTTCATACAATGTTTACCATCATGAGCGCACCTTCATTGACATGCACTAAAATCTAACCTAAATTTTAAAAAAGCTAGTCGAACATAAATCTAAATTTAATTTAATCTTAAACTCAAAATAAACCTAAATCTAATCTAATTTATCGTAAATCTAAATCTAACATAAATAAACCTAAATCTAATCTAACATAAATCTAACTAAAAATAAACTTCAATCTTGAAGAACCCAAATGAGTTTATAATTATCAAGGTGCAAATCTGATCCCATATGATTGATTTTCTGTGCTTACTCTTGATAGCATACTATCTCCCTAGTTAAAATTAGATATGATCCCAAGTGAGCTTTAGCCATTATAATCCGATTTTGATAACACATACTTGATTTTGTCTACGCCATATGGCAACACTATGCCTAAGAATTATTTGAGCCTGGTTGAGTGGAGGTCGATATCTACTTCAATGGATATCAACCATAAGTTGTCCCTATATGACATCCCATGTATAGCTGATGCTACAAAGTATAGAAAGCTAGTTGATTCTGATCTTCTTTGGTTAGTAAGCACTAGTCTTGACATCACTTTCCTAGTCAAAATTGTTATAGTCCAGGTTGCAAGAATGCACACACACAAGACTTCCTGGAGATGGAGAAGAAACTAAAGGCACACACAGCTTGCAGATGGAGAAGAAATGCAATGCACATAAATAGGATACATTACTAAGCATGTGAATACAAGATGAGTTTTTCCTAGAGTGTTGGGCGTATATACAAAGCATGAGGGAGAAAAAACGTTTGGGCGGGGGGGGGAGGCCCCAGTGGTCCTAACATTATTCACACACATCACTACCATATACATGAATAAAACAATCCAAGATGTATAGTGCCACTCAAGTAGAGAAGGATCCTCTTAGCTACATGCCAATGTCTAGAACCCGAACCATGCATAAATTTTTCTCACTTGTGAGACTGCACTTGAATAGCTGGCCGTGTAATGCATACATGAATGAGGCAAGCAATAATTTTTTGGTAGATGGTAACATCTTTGTGATCTGTAGCACCATGTATAATTAACTTTAAACATGTTCCATAGGAGTGGAAATTGGCTTGCGATCATCAAGTCCATATCTGTTTAGCAAAGTTTTCACATGCTTTGTTTGACACAATGCAATACCTTAATCACAATGCTTCAACTGAATGGTCAAATAATGATACAAAAGCCCCAAATTTGATGTCTCAAATGTGGCATTCAAATTAGCCTAAAATTAAGCAATATCTTAGTAATATGTGTCTCCTTCGGACCAGTGATAATAACAAAAAGATATACATCATCCATACGTTTTACATAAAAAGTGCGACCATTTGGAGCATTTCAAAATCCATCTGTAGTCAAATGATTATGTATCCTCTCATAACAAGCATGAGAAGATCGTTTTAATTCATACAATGCTTTCCTACATCTTGTGCACATTCTTTTCTCGCTATGTTTTGAAAAAACCACAAGGTTGCATTATATATATTTCCTCATTGTTTGCAGATGTGGATTTGGATACCCCTTCTAGCTCAATTATATTTGTAACAACTAGAATGTGTAAAGATATTATTCTTATAGAGCCTCCTATCTCTATATAATTGTACTTGTTGTACTTCTCTCTTATTTTGTAAGGTGCTATCCATGGGAATTGGGCTTAAAGACATTTTTTAGAAACCCTAGGTATAAAGGTCAAAAGTAAGTGAGAAACACAGTCACTACAAGAGGTTATGTGCATTTTGTCAGGACACGGGCAAGGCCACGGAGTCACAGAATACGGCCAGGGGCCAGGCTAGGCAATGTGGACAAGGGATCCGTCTAGGGCCAGAGGCTAGGAGTCTGCCTTTATAATGGGAGGCTGGGAGGAGGATCTCAAGGTCTAGCTACCCTAGGTCTTACACTAGTATGAAGAGCCAATCACTTCTTGGGGAAAAAAGGTGTGGTGCTTCTTTTCTAAGCCTCTTCCATGCTTCATGCCGTGAGGCTTCTCTCTTGCCCAGGGGGGAAGGACGCCGAAGTTCCGGAGCGTGTGCAAAGCCTCTTGAGGCAAGGAGGGATGTGCAATCCACCTCACCCAAAGAACGCATAGTCGCGCTTGGATTGTGCGCGGAGGACGGGCCATCAAAACCCGTCACGAGCACCAACTCTGTCGCGCCACAGAGCGCGCGCTCTCTCTCTTTCTCCCTCTTGCTCACAGTCGGCGCCGTCGCTACCATCGCCACTACTTTGAAAAATTGGGACTTGCCATATTAGGCCACCCAAAAAAATTTGGGAAAACCTAAAATAACTCTTGGGGCAAGTGCCCATGGTGGTCACAGCCTTCGAAGGCGCACTCGGCTACCATCGGCAAAGGGCCGTGCAATTAGCAGTCGACAATTCCCTGTGTAGTTTGACAATTTTGAACTTTGATCTATTGGTGACAATGTCCGTAGAGCTGATTGCACTCAAGAAATCACCATTTGCAATTGAATCGACTACGAAGTGTCCAAGTAGGGTACGTGCACGGGTGGATTTACAGGGTGATTAAAGCTTTGATGACCAACGTAATTAGCTCTGCTAATTACCGTTTGTGGTGCATACTATGGCTACGAAATTGTTTTTCGAATCAAGGTATTCTTCTTTATGTTTCTTACACTGCACAGTGTTGCCATGGATTCAGATATCAACATGACCTTTGATTTCAGATGAGTTTCTTTGTGGCATCATAAGAATTTGTATTTAGTTTTTTGAAGTTCTCAAAATGTGCCGAGCCGGTCCCTCGAAATATTGTAGCAGGACGTTGCTTTGTTGGCTGCAAGCTTGGGTTTCATCTTTACGTTGAGGATCCACTTATTAAAAATTCCCTTTTTTATTTGAGTGATTTTGGATAGAATTATGGTTTTTCCCCTCTAATTTTCTAAACATACTAGAGTGACAAGAAAGGCCATCCATTTGTTTCTTTAGTATTAAAACCCTACACAATTGCTTTTTACGCGCATATTATTAAGCCTACTCATTGCATTTTTCATACGACATTGGAAAATTCTTTTATATATGTCTCTAAACGTTAATTAGCAGCACTACTAGTCTGCAACAGTGGAGCTTGTTTCATTAAATCCATTCAAGAGGAATATCTCTATAATGGAATTTTTTTCCTTGGTCCTGGTTCAACTAGGTGCACTACAAGAGGTTGTGTGCTCTTGTGACGCTGTTAGCGACGTTTACACAGAAGACTATAGCGACGCTACAGAGCCATAAATAGCGACGCTTATAGCGACGCCCGAGAGAATTTTTTTTTGGTGGCAGGGCATTGAATGCCCTGCCACCCATCAACCATATTGTACTTGATTCACTTTTTAAAAAAAGAGCAAGGATAGATAATAGACCCAAAATAGTCACCCACAAGACGCATTGTTTGCAAAATTGACAATTGTACACATCATAGGCAAAATGAATTGATTGGCAAATGTAATAATGACAATTGTACAACATCATAGGCATAAAGAATTGATTGGCAAAAGGAACTGCGGTGACAAATGTAATAATATACATGGTTCAAAAAGACGTATAAAATCCGTCTCATGATACATAAGCTATGAGAAACCCTAAACTAATGCTATCTAGCTACGGCTAAACTGACGTCGTCTAGTCAGACGTCTCATCGCGTCCAAGCGGCATATCTGTCGGATTCTGCAAAAAAAGACAATAAGACAGCTTTCAGTAAGTATAAACATATAACGACATTTGTAAAACAATACAAAAAATAAAAAAGAGTAAACCCTAATACTAACCATGCCGCCGCGAGAACTGAGAATGTCTATCAGGGCGTTTAAGCCCTTCCTGCCTGCGTACTCGCGCTCGTACGGTGTGGGATCACGTCCTGTCATCGACCACTGTCAAAACATACAAAGATTTCATTATGTTGGAATTAAAAAACTCATAAACCCTAAACTATCGAACATAAAGAGCAATGTGAAAACACTTACAAATTCGGCCTCAAATGATGCCCATCCACCGCTCCGCAAGTGGTGCGAGCTCCCTGCCTCTACTCGCGCTCTGGCTATATCCTTTTGTTGCTCCCACTTGTCGGGATTCTGGTGCGCGTCTTTCTTCGCATTCTTCCAATCTTCTTTGGCCAGCCAATCTGGCCTGTTCCACCCATGCTTGATTGCTTTTTGCACTTTGGAATGCTTGTGTTTGCAGTATTCGCGCATTCGAATCTTCATCAGGTCTTCATTGAAGCGCTGATCCCGTGTTGGAACGGAAAACTCATCATGAAGTATGCTGATGACTCTGGCTTTTAAATCACTTGGTACTTCACTCCAGTTGTTTAGTATATAGTGTCTTAATAGTTGAGAGCAAAGACCACGCATGCGCGAGATCACCTTCTTGCCGTCATCATCCATGATGATGCCGCCGCTGAAGTCGACGGAGTAAGGCAAGCCCTCAGGCCGGTGAGGCGTGAACATGGGTGTCCCGGTAGGGGTCTCTAGCGGCGTGTCGATGGGGGTACGAACGTCACGTGTCTCCACCGGCGTCTGGGCCCCGAAGCGAGGAGTGTCGAGTGGGGTGGCTCCTGGCGGAGTAGGTAGAGGTGTGTAGCTGCTAGGAATAGTCAGCCATGCAAAACCTGGCGTAGATGGCGATGCTATCGCTGGTGTGGGGGCGGGCAAAGAAGGGGAGGGTAAAGAGCCTCGTCGAACACGAGGCGGTGTGGAGGCATTGGTGGCGGAATCCCCACAACAACCGCCACCGCCACGACTAGAGCGCCGGTGTCTAGACGAGTGTGAAGATCGTCTCGTCGACACCGAAGCTTCAGAGCGCGCCGAATGCTCCGAAAGAGAGGGAGATGCGGATGGAGTAGGAACGCACGATGATGCACCAGAGCGATGACGCTCCACGTACCACTGTCTCTGCTGCGGTGACAAAGAAGAAAGAAACTCCTCATCATCCATACCTGCATTAAACACACGAATCTTTAAACTTAATATTGAATAAATAGAGTAGACAATGACGCAAAGACCATTAAATACAATGACGTAATGACGCATATAAATACAATGACGTAGTGAATTGAGTGATAGAAGAGGCAAGTCGAAAACTCAGAATTTTCAATCAAAAGATGTGAGCGCAAGTAGAAAAGAGCGTTATACACCATGGAAGGTACTTAGAGAGCCAGAGCTTTTACAACACGGAGCAAAATTGTTCAATTACAATATTTGTGGCTTTAAGAGATCTCTCTCTCATCCTCGCATAACTCAGCATAACTTCTTATATCTATATAGAGCTATCCGTTTAAACACATATCCTCTGTTTCATTTTGTAGCTCCTCTGCATGCACCCCATATAGATTAGTAGCATCTTGATGCTCGTCTGGCACCACCGCAGCGGCTTCTGATTGAGCATCTTCTTTGATCTCCTCCATTGATGCCATTGTGATTGGCACATGGTAGCCTTCATACGTCCTTGCACTACGAGGGGCTACCTCTATGACGTACCACCAGTTTGATGTAGACTTTATAGGATGAAATATTACCTGCCAGAGCAACATAACTTACATGAGAGCTTTCAAGCACATAACTTGTAAAAGGGGGATGTTAACAATTTACATACTTACTTGTTCACAATGCTCGGGTAGTACGAAAGTGTCTCTTAGGTCAGTCCATTTCTAGTAGAATCCACCTCAAGAAAACCAGACTCTCCTCTACGCACAGTAGCGTTGCGATCCTCCATGATTCTCTTGAACCATTGCACGTCGAACAAGTCGACAAAAAATCCTCTGTAATCGATCCTCAAAATCTCTTGCAGCGTGCCGAAGTAAGTGAGTTCCGCCACCACAGGATCTGCATCAGAGGAACGTCGTCGACTAGACTGTTCAAATTTTGCCATGATTCCACAATCTTGAGTAAAACGCTTTTTGTCGATCCGTTCCACCCTAAAATGTCGACCTTTACACCATGCTGCTGTGTATGACTTATACTACAAAGAACAAAGATTATGAGTGGCCGTTCAAACGTTTAGAAATAAAGTCACTAGCTAGTCGTACATTGCAAACTTACCTTGGTCGCGCAACCCAGAGAGTACTCCCACTCTTCCTCAGTCACTTCGTCACCACATTGTTGTGCGCTTTTCAATTGGTTGTGCAACCATCTTAAGCTCATGAAGGTTGGTAGGCTCTCCAGAACCGCTGGATAGTGCAACGGTGGTCGTCTTCCCCGTCTCCACTCGATTCGTGCCCTTTGTCGCTCTTGCTTTGCATCCTCATATTGTGAAATCCACTTTTGCATCACTGGATTGTGAAGCATGCAAAATCGGTTGATGACAACAGTTGAGGAACGGATTCTCATGGAGCCAGTCCCCCCTCCAAAAGGCTTTGTATTATGGTTTCTCCCATCAAGAGAGACATTGTACAATACAATTCTTTGTGTTACTTCAAGACTAGCTAGTGTAATGAAGATGAAAGCTTCATGCACTAAGCAAAGCACTTAGCAAACACAACTTGAATTATCCCCGTTCTCAGACCCAAGACCTCACACACCTTTGAAGATGGTGAGAGCTAGCAGGGTATGAGAGTAGATTGAGAGGAAGAAGGAGTATCTTACGAGAAAGATGTACATCTCCTCACATAATCACTCATATTAGCATAGTTTAGCTTAGTAATTAGCTTGGTAGAGAAGATGAGCATGCATTGAAGCTTGGCTCTTGGTTGGATTTGCATCCACATGCCAAGAGTGTGTTGATGTAGGCTTCTATCTCACAAGCTTGGAGTAGGTGACGAGCTCTCCATTAAAGCTTGGGAAGAGATAGTCTTCTCTTTCTTCACACATGAGATTGTGTGAGTGTGTGTGTGATAATGCTTTGCAAAAATTAGCCCCCTCTCTCTCTTGGGCGAGCCCTCTTGCTATTTGCTCTTGCTCCAGCCTCATTGGCCCTCCCCAAGTCAAGCCAATGACCATTAAGCAGCATAAGTGATAGCCTTTTGACATGTGTCCCCCTTTCCCCTTTTGTGAGAGCTTTAGGTAATTTAATAATTAAACTAAACTCTCATTGGACCCCTTTGCCTCCTGGACAATAGGAATTAGGCAAGCCATTGGGCTCCTGAATGCTCATTGGACCCCTTGGGATACTAACCAATAGTCTTCTAGGAGACTTAATTCTCATTGGTTCTTTTATTAAGTGTTTTTAAATTAATTAAACTAGATTTACTCTAGCCTAATTCTCATTGGTCCACCTCGAAGGCCATCCAATAGGAATAGGGAGCTGACATGTGTCCCTAATTCCCTTTGTGTAAAGGGAGCCTGTGTGTGTGTGTGTGTGTGTGTGTGTGTGACTTTCTCTATCATCCCCTACTCCCAAGGCTCGCCCCCTCCTATGTAGTGATTTAAAAAGACTTTTTGGTCACACACAAAGCATCCAATTTCCCCTAGGGTTGACCTTTGGACACAACCTTTGAATTTTGGAACCTTAGCATTTTGGAAGTCTTAATGGGCTGAACCTTAGGGTCTTTTTAGCCCATTGTTGCACATGGCTCTTTTACAGATGGCCCCCCCTTTGGATCCCTCTTTTCCCTCCTTTGGATCCCTACTATGTCCGGTCTGCTAGCTTAACCAATATTCTAGCGTTTTCTCCCCTGGCACTTCCCCACATTAAATGATCAGTTTAATATGAGACTTTCTTAGACCATGTTACGAATGCGAGTATGCAGAAAAGAGATTATGCAGAAGGGAAAAGCACCCATTCGAGTTGAAAAGCTCCAAATTTTGACCTCAATGGAAACTAGCAACAACGTAGAGCTCAACTGACTTAATTAGCTAAAGTTTGTTAAAGACACTGACAATACACTAAATATCTGGCCTCGCACTGAGGATTGCCAGAAAAAAATCAAATTTGCTCTATAAAAGTATCTCAACAAAGGAAAAACTCCAATCAGCCGTATACCATAAAGCCCCACAGATACTGGTTGGTCTAGAGAAAATCAATTTCATCACAAGAATTGGTAGAGAAAAAATTCTACAGAATAATACCGCATCAAGGTTACTGTATCTGATTCCCTCAACCAGCTACTTGAACCAGGACCAAGGAAACAAATTCCATTACAGAGCTATTTCTCTTGAATGGATATTAATGAAACAAGCTCCACTGTTGCAGACTAGTAGTACTGCTAATTAACGTTTAGAGACATATATAAAATAATTTTCCAATGTCGTATGAAAAATGCAATGAGTACGCTTAATACTATGCGCCTAAACAGCAATTGTGTAGGGTTTTTACAGTAAAGAAACAAATGGATGGCCTTTCTGGTCACTCTAGTATCTTCAGAAAAGTGGAGGGGAACAACCATAATTCTATCCAAAATCACTCAAATCAAAAAGGGAATTTTTGATAAGTGGATCCTCAACATAAAGATGAAACCCAAGCTTGAAGCCAACAAAGCAACGTCCTGCTACATGCAAAAGTTTCTAGGGACCGGCTCGGCATATTTTGAGAACTTCCAAAAACTAAATACTAATTCTTATGAAGCCACGAAGAAACTCATCCCAAAACTGAGGTGTATGATGCTCGAAATCAAAGGTCATATTGATATCTAAATCCATGGCAACACCGTGCAGTGTAAGAAAGATAAGGAAGAATACCTTGATTCAAAAAACAATTCCGTAGCCATAATATGCACCACAAACGCTAATTAGCAGAGCTTATTACGTTGGTCGTCAAAGCCTTAATCACCCTGTAAATCCACCCGTGCACGTACCCTGCTTGGACACATCGTAGTCGATTCGATTGCAAATGGTGATTTCTTTAGTGCAATCAGATCTACGGACATTGTCACCAATAGATCAAATTTGAAAATTGTCAAACTACACAGGGAATTGTCGACTGATGATTGCTATATGTAGGGAATTGTCGACTGCTAATTGCACGGCCCTTTGCCGATGGTAGCCGAATGCACCTTCGAAGGCTGCGACCACCATGGGCACTTGCCCCAAGGGTTATTTTAGGTTTTCCCAAATGTTTTTGGGTGGCCTAATATGGCAAGTCCCAATTTTTCAAAGTAGTGGCGATGGTAGCGAGGGCGCCGACTGTGAGCAAGAGGGAGAAAGAGAGAGAGCGCGCGCTCTGTGGCGCGACAGAGTTGGTGCCCGTGACGGGTTTTGTTGGCCCGTCCTCCGTGCACAATCCAAGCCCGGCTGCGCGTTCTTTGGGTGAGGTGGACTGCACAGCCCTCCGTGCCTCAAGAGGCATTGCACATGCTCCGGAACTTCGGCGTCCTTCCCCCCTTGGCAAGAGAGAAGTCTCACGGCATGTAGCATGCAAGAGGCTTAGAAAAGAAGCACCACACCTTTTTTCCCCAAATAAGTGATTGGCTCTTGATACTAGTGTAAGACCTAGGGTAGCTAGACCTTGAGATCCTCCTCCGAGCCTCCCATTATAAAGGCAAGCTCCTAGCCTCTGGCCCTAGATGAATCCCTTGTCCACATTGCCTAGCCTGGCCTCTGGCCATAGTCTGTGACTCCGTGGCCTTGCCCGTGTCCTGACAAAGTGCACATAACCTCTTGTAGTGACTGTGTTTCTCACTTACTTTTGAACTTTATACCTAGGGATTCTAAAAAATGTCTTTAAGCCCAATTCCCATGGATAGCACCTTACAAGATAAGAGAGAAGTACAACAAGTACAATTATATAGACATAGGAGGCTCTATAGGAATAATATCTTTACACATTCTAGTTGTTACAAATATAATTGAGCTAGAAGGGGTATCCAAATCCACATATGCAAACAATGAGGAAATATATGTAATGCAACCTTGTGGTTTTAAAACATAGCGAGAAAAGAATGTGCACAAGATGTAGGAAAGCATTGTATGAATTAAAGTGATCTTCTCATGCTTGGTATGAGAGGATACATAATCATTTGACTACACATGGCTTTTGAAATGCTCCAATTGGTCGCACTTTTTATGTAAAACGTATGGATGATTTAAATTGCTATTGTGCATTTGAATGATTTACTACTCACTGGTCCGAAGGAGACACATATTACTAAGATATTCTTGAATTTGAGGCTAATTTGAATGCCACATTTGAGACATCAAATTTGGGGCTTTTGTATCATTATTTGACCATTCAGTTGAAGCATTGTGATTAAGGTATTGCATTGTGTCAAACAAAGCATGTGCAAACTTTGCTAAAGAGATTTGGACTTGATGATTGCAAGCCAATTTACACTCCTATAGAACATGTTTAAAGTTAACTCTACATGATCACTACAAGAGGTTGTGTGCTCTTGTGACGCTGTTAGCGACGGAAATACATTGGGTTTTTATAACCCCCGACGTCGCCAAAACCGTCGCTAATAGCGTCGCTACGAGAGCGTCGCTATAGGCGTCGCTATAAGCGTCGCTATATAGAGACTCTCATAGCGACGGTTATAGCGACGTTTACACAGAAGTCTATAGCGACGCTACAGAGCCATAAACAGCGACGGTTATAGCGACGCCCGAGAGAAATTTTTTTTGGTGACAGGGCATTGAATGCCCTGCCACCCATCAACCATATTGTACTTGATTCACTTTTTAAAAAAAGTGCAAGGGTAGATAATAGACCCAAAATAGTCACCCACAAGACGCATTGTTTGCAAAATTGACAAGCGTAAAATTGACAATTGTACACATCATAGGCAAAATGAATTGATTGGCAAATGTAATAATGACAATTGTACAACATCATAGGCATAAAGAATTGATTGGCAAAATGAACTGCGGTGACAAATGTAATAATTTCTCCTCAGTCAACAAGACATATAAAATCCGTCTCTTGATACATAAGCTATGAGAAACCCTAAACTAATGCTATCTAGCTACGGCTAAACTGACGTCGTCTAGTCAGACGTCTCATCGCGTCCCAGCGGCGTATCTGTCAGATTCTGCAAAAAAAGACAATAAGACAGCTTTCAGTAAGTATAAACATATAACGACATTTATAAAACAATACAAAAAATAGAAAAGAGTAAACCCTAATACTAACCATGCCGCCGCGAGAACTGAGAATTTCCATCAGGGCGTTTAAGCCCTTCCTGCCTGCGTACTCGTGCTCGTACGGTGTGGGATCACGTCCTGTCATCGACCACTGTCAAAACATACAAAGATTTCATTATGTTAGAATAAAAAATACATAAACCCTAAACTATCGAACATAAAGAGCAATGCGAAAACACTTACAAATTCGGCCTCAAATGATGCCCATCCACCGCTCCGCAAGTGGTGCGAGCTCCCTGCCTCTACTCGCGCTCTGGCTATATCCTTTTGTTGCTCCCACTTGTCGGGATTCTCGTGCGCGTCTTTCTTCGCATTCTTCCAATCTTCTTTGGCCAGCCAATCTGGCCTGTTCCACCCATGCTTGATTGCTTTTTGCACTTTGGAATGCTTGTGTTTGCAGTATTCGCGCATTCGAATCTTCATCAGGTCTTCATTGAAGCGCTGATCCCGTGTTGGAACGGAAAACTCATCATGAAGTATGCTGATGACTCTGGCTTTTAAATCACTTGGTACTTCACTCCAGTTGTTTAGTATATAGTGTCTTAATAGTTGAGAGCAAAGACCACGCATGCGCGAGATCACCTTCTTGCCGTCATCATCCATGATGATGCCGCCGCTGAAGTCGACGGAGTAAGGCAAGCCCTCTGGCCGGTGACGCGTGAACCTCGGTGTCCCGGCAGGGGTCTCTAGCGGCGTGTCGATGGGGTTACGGACGTCAGGTGTCTCCACCGGCGTCTGGGCCCCGAAGCGAGGAGTGTCGAGTGGGGTGACCCCTGGCAGAGTAGGTAGAGGTGTGTAGCTGCTAGGAACAGTCAGCCGCACGAAACCTGGCGTAGATGGCGATGCTGTGGCTGGTGTGGGGGCGGGCAAAGAAGGGGAGGGTAAAGAGCCTCGTCGAACACGAGGCGGTGTGGAAGCATCGGCGGCGGAATCCCCACAACAACCGCCACCGCCACCACTAGAGCGCCGGTGTCTAGACGAGTGTGAAGATCGTCTCGTCGACACCGAAGCTTCGGAGCGCGCCGAATGCTCCGAAAGAGAGGGAGATGCGGATGGAGTAGGAATGCACGATGATGCACCAGAGCGATGACGCTCCACGTACCACTGTCTCTGCTGCGGTGACAAAGAAGAAAGAAACTCCTCATCATCCATACCTGCAGTAAACACACGAATATTTAAACTTAATATTGAATAAATAGAGTAGACAATGACGCAAAGACCATTAAATACAATGACGTAATGACGCATATAAATACAATGACGTAGTGAATTGAGTGATAGAAGAGGCAAGTCGAAAACTCAGAATTTTCAATCAAAAGATGTGAGCGCAAGTAGAAAAGAGCGTTATACACCATGGAAGGTACTTAGAGAGCCAGAGCTTTTACAACACGGAGCAAAATTGTTCAATTACAATATTTGTGGCTTTAAGAGATCTCTCTCTCATCCTCGCATAGCTCAGCATAACTTCTTATATCTATATAGAGCTATCCGTTTAAACACATATCCTCTGTTTCATTTTGTAGCTCCTCTGCATGCACCCCATATAGAGTAGTAGCATCTTGATGCTCGTCTGGCACCACCGCAGCGGCTTCTGATTGAGCATCTTCTCTGATCTCCTCCATTGATGCCATTGTGATGGGCACATGGTAGCCTTCATACGTCCTTGCACTACGAGGGGCTACCTCTATGACGTACCACCAGTTTGATGTAGACTTTATAGGATGAAATATTACCTGCCAGAGCAACATAACTTACATGAGAGCTTTCAAGCACATAACTTGTAAAAGGGGGATGTTAACAATTTACATACTTACTTGTTCACAATGCTCGGGTAGTACGAAAGTGTCTCTTAGGTCAGTCCATTTCTAGTAGAATCCACCTCAAGAAAACCAGACTCTCCTCTACGCACAGTAGCGTTGCGACCCTCCATGATTCTCTTGAACCATTGCACGTCGAACAAGTCGACAAAAAATCCCCTGTAATCGATCCTCAAAATCTCTTGTAGCGTGTCGAAGTAAGTGAGTTCCGCCACCACAGGATCTGCATCAAAGGAACGTCGTCGACTAGACTGTTCAAATTTTGCCATGATTCCACAATCTTGAGTAAAACGCTTTTTGTCGATCCGTTCCACCCTAAAATGTCGACCTTTACACCATGCTGCTGTGTATGACTTATACTACAACGAACAAAGATTATGAGTGGCCGTTCAAACGTTTAGAAATAAAGTCACTAGCTAGTCGTACATTGCAAACTTACCTTGGTCGCGCAACCCAGAGAGTACTCCCACTCTTCCTCAGTCACTTCGTCACCACATTGTTGTGTGCTTTTCAATTGGTTGTGCAACCATCTTAAGCTCATGAAGGTTGGTAGGCTCTCCAGAACCGCTGGATAGTGCAACGGTGGTCGTCTTCCCCGTCTCCACTCGATTCGTGACCTTTGTCGCTCTTGCTTTGCATCCTCATATTGTGAAATCCACTTTTGCATCACTGGATTGTGAAGCATGCAAAATCGGTTGATTTTAGCCTCTAGATCTTCCGTCATCTTCTTCTCAACACCGAGATTGCACATGACAATCCCAGATATGCGCTCATCATCTATGGTTCGCCATAGCGTGTCCCGGGATTTATCAAATCCGTCTAGCCACTCTCCAATGTACACTAGGGACTCTGATACCAACCAACCTTCTGCCATGCTACCCTCCGGACGTGCCTTTTGATGCACATATCCCTTAAGCGTTTTCATGAAACGCTCTAAGAAGAACATCCATCTGGAATGAACTGTGCCAGCTATTTCCACCTCATCAACTATGTGAACAAGAAGATGCAACTGAATGGTTAGCATTGTAGTAGGAAAATGTTTCTCAAACATGCACACAAGCTCCGCAACATTTAGTTTGGCGAATGGTATGGAGTCTGCGTTGATCTCCTTTTGTGAGATCCATTGTAGCTTTGCAAGTTTGTAGATTGTGTTACGGATGTCGAGAGACAAACATCCCTCAATGGAAACCGGTAAAATAAACTGTAAAGTATGTACAGCAATGATATTAAAGTCCACATTTTATGCAATGATATTAAATTCCACTATGAACGTACCTGACACATTTTATGCCAATCGTGTGACTTCAAACCGGTAAGCTTTCCTTCTTTAGTAAAACACGTTCGGAGCGAGTGCATTACGCCAGTGGGGGTCCGCAAAGATCGAATGGTCTCTTTTACTTTGCGTTCTTGGGCTCTTGTGAAAATCCATGGTGCTTTAGGGAGTTTTATCGATCCATCAGACGCTGTTTGTAGCCAATATTGCTCCATACGATCCACATTTCTAAGGTCAACTCTGGCTCTCAAAGTATCTTTCTTGCTGGTCAGATGGTCCCATAGTAGATTACCCACATTCTTGAATATGTGCATTGGATCGAGCAAGTGATTGATCATGAGTCGGGGCCAGTATGGTAACTCGTACCATAGAGATAGTCTCTTCATCCCTGGAGGCAATCCGTCATCGCACATCTCCTTCTGCTCTAACCATGCTTGTGCAGACATCCTTGGTGGCTCTCTTCCCAAAAAGCCGTCGCGTAACACATGATTCTCTGGAAGATACGCTTGATGACCTTCGTAGATTTGCTTCTTCAGTGAGGGTGCCCTACGTGCATTCAATCTAGGTCCACATGTGACACATGCTCTGTATCCGCTTGTTTGAATCCCTGCATGTATACACATGATAATAGATCAACTATGGGAAAAAACAAGATTTACAGTGTCTGAGTGAGGAGTGTCAATAGATCACCTGAGCATTCTGTTAGCCCGGGATAGTCATGCATGGTCCACATTAGAATGCCTCTGATCAAAGCATTCCGTCGTCCTGTGTGTCGGCTCATATCCACCACCTCTATGCCAATCCACAATTGTTGTAGCTCTTCCAATAGTGGACGAAGATACACATCCATATTCCCCACTTTATATCCCCCTTGCACAATCAAGCTTAGCCATAGGTGCCCCTTCTTCGTAGTCAACCACGGGGGAATGTTGTAGTTGACGATGACAACGGGCCATACACTGTAAGATGTTGATCTTTGACCAAATGGATTTACGCCATCCATAGGCAGGCCTAAGCGCAAATTTCGAGCTTCCCTGGCAAAATCCGACCATGTTCCATCTATATGTTTCCACGCTACGCAATCTGCAGGAATTCGTAGCACACCATCCGAAGATTTATTCTCCTCATGCCATGATGCTAGGGCGGCCATGGACTTACATTCGAAGAAATGCTTGATGCGAGGAAGTAGAGGGAAATGTCGCAAAACCTTTTGTGGAATTCTTGTCCCGTGGAGATCTACTCGATATCTTTCGGAATCACATTTCGGACGCTTCTCCATGTCTATGTATTCCCCTCTGAAAAGAATGCAGTCATTAGGACAAGCGTGGATAGAATTGTAATCCATCCCCAACTTTCGCAAAATCTTTCTTGCTTCATCTTGGGAATCTGGCATCACATTGTCAGCTGGTAGTATGGCTCTTTCAGCAATCTACACAACATAAAAATATGATACAGTCGTGTAAAAATCTATCAGATCATTATACATTTAGAGTTTTATTAAAGTAAACTAATTGTAATAGATCACCTGAAAAGCGTTGTGACGCTAGTGTCACTCAATCCAAACTTTGCCTGCATGTTGAGAAGAACCAGGAGTGCTTTCAATCTAGACATACGTGCTCCATTATACAATGGCGTATCGGCTTCACTTTTCATATCATCATAGATAAGCCTTTTCTGAATCCATGATCGTCTCGATCATTTCATCAATCTCGGGCTCAAACATTGCCTCGTTGGGAATGTGCTCTGCATGATCATCCCCCGAGCTGTCAGAGGCTACATCTTGTGGCCTCACATATGCTGCTTGACCAAAGCGCCTGCGAACACGTCTATTGGGTTGCAAGATTGCTGCTTGTTGGCCAGCGTCAGAGTCCGACGAGTTATAATTGGCAACAACTCGATCTATAATTGATGGATCGAGCTCGCCAAATTCGCGAACGTGCTGCAAAGAATTACATCTTGTCCGTCGCACAGCATGCTTGCATTGATTACAAGGACATAAGACCCTCGTTGAGAGATAGGTGTTTCGGTTGGACGGTCCCACATCCTCGTCGCTACTCATAATGAGGATAAAAAACTTATAACCTGGACAAAAAATTTAATATTCTATTGGCATTCTTCGTCTTATCTCTCTCTCTCTCTCTCTCTCTCTCTCTCTCTCTCTCTCTCTCTCTCTCTCTCTCTCTCTCTCTCTCTACCTCACATTCTCTAGTCATGTCCAATCCCCGCACACCTCGGTCTAGAGGTGCACGGAGATCAGAACCACCGGGTTATAATCTCGTCTTTATTGGTCAATACCTATATTTGTGGGTACAAGAAATCTACACACCCACGTCTACATGATACTGCATGTAGTGGACAAAACCCCTTTGCCTCTTCTCTAGCTGTAGCACTTCACAGCATCTTAACATCTTTTCACAGGAGATCTTTTCACTGTTCGTCTAACTCTAAACCCTAAACCGTAAGTAATTCTTGCGTGGACTCGATCTAACGTAAATAAGCGTAAATCTAAATAAACGTAAATCTAACTAAAAATAAACCTAAATCTAATTTAACGTAAGTCTACATCTAACCTAATCTTTAACGTCTTTTGGGATAGTTTCCTACGACGTTAAAACTCTCTTCTTCTTGTGTGTGTGTGTGTGTGTGTGTGGGTAAACCTAAATAAACCTAAGTTTAATCTAATATAACATAAATCTAAATCTAACGTAAATTATGTTATATTAAAAACAAAGAACTAAACTAACAGGGATTATAAGAACCTTAAAACTGATTTAACACATAATTTTTCACATAACTCGGCAAGAGTTGGCATTCTCATCACTAAAGATGTGAGAGTTAACTTCCGGCGGTGACGCTGCCTCATCTCCATCCACATCTGACGACAGCAATTGGCCCTTTAGACCATTCTTGCTCTTGTTACTAACTTTGAAGTTGCTGTTGAATGACTAGAGGTTGTCTAGATGGTCATTGTGTCGGGGATGTAGTGACTCTTGCCGCCCTGAAGATCCACCTTCTTCCCTATCTTCTGAAGACATTTCACCACTACTTTTGGATCGATGGAGCCCACCATGAGTGAAGGCAGCAATACCCTATATTCCATTGAGGGCTTTCTTCACCCGCTTCATGCAGGCATCGCAGTCTATGGAGACCTAAATCTAATCTAATATAACGTAAATCTAAATCTAGCGTAAATAAACGTAAATCTAGTTAAAAATAAACATAAATCTAATTTAATGTAAGTCTACATATAACCTAATCTTTAACGTCTTTTAAGATAGTTTCCTACGACGTTATAACTCTCTTCTTCTTGTGTGTGTGCGCGTGTGTGGATGTGTGTGCCAATAAAAAGAGATAAATGGTATAACCTTTCTATCACCCATGCTAAGTATGATAGATTGATTATGCCATTTCCCTCTTGAATAATAGGTCTTGAGTTCAACTCCTCGTCGGCTAGATCTTTAGGTCTTTTAATTTTAATTAGTTTCTTACGACGTTAAATTAGTTTCTCTCTCTTTCTCTCTCAATGTGTGTGCGTTTTTTTGGATCGTATGCATGTTTTCTCTCTCTTTTCCTCTCTCAATGTGTGCGTTTTTTGTTTATGCATGTTCTCTCTCTCTTTTCCTCTCTCAATGCGTGCGTTTTTTGTTTATGCATGCTCTCTCTCTCTTTTTCTCTCTCAATGTGTGTGTGCATTCTTTGTTTATGTATGTGTGTGTGCGTTTTTGTTTTTGTTTGTACTCTCTCTCTCTCTCTCTCTCTCTCTCTCTCTCTCTCTAAAACACTATGTGTGTGTGTGTATGTGTGTGTGTGAGAGAGAGAGAGAGGGAGAGAGAAAGAGGGGAAGGGAACATGAGAATGAGGAGAGGGAAGGAGCATACCTGGCTCTCCTTCCTCTCCTCGTGTGTGTGTGTGTGTGTGTGTGTGGAGAAGAAAAAGAGAGAGAGAGAGAGAGAGAGAGAGAGAGAGAGAGAGAGATAGAGAGAGAGTGAGGGAGAGCGTTACCTGCTCCTTGCTTGAGGGCGCCGAAAAACTCAGATCTGAGATCTGAGTTTTTGGGCGCGCTCGGTTATTTTTTTAGCCCAGCCGGCGTCGCTATGAGCGTCGCTAATATGAATAGCCTCTTGTAGTGGTGGTTGAGGCAATCAGATACAGTAACCTCGATGCGGTATTTTTTCGTAGAATTTTTTATTTACCAATTCTTATGATGAAATTGATTTCCTCTAGACCAACCAGTCTCTGTGGGGCTTTATGGTATACGGCTGACTGGATTTTTTCCTTTGTTGAGATACTTTTATAGAGCAAATGTGATTTATTTATGGCAATCCTCTGTGCGAGGCCAGATATTTAGTGTATTGTCAGTTTCTTTAACAAACTTTAGCTAATTAAGTCAATTGAGCTCTACGTTGTTGCTAGTTTCCATTGAGGTCAGAATTTGGAGCTTTTCCACTCGAATGGGTGCTTTTCCTTTCAGCATAATCTCTTTTCTGCATACTCGCATTCGTAACATGGTCTAAGCAAGTCTTGGAGAGAGATCCAAACACAACAATAGATCAAGACAATTGGTCGCAAAAATCCTTAGGCCTGATCACTTGTTTGTTGTTTGCAGATAACAGAATCAACAAGTCTTGGAGAGAGATCGAAACACAACAACACAATAAGCCAATTAGTCGCAAAACTCCTTAGGCCTGATCACTTCTATGTTGTTTGCATATAACAGACTTAGGAGTCTATTGGGTTTGTGTTTATTACAAGGAGGTTTGTCTACTTAAAGGAAAATAAGTTGATTTGTTCGAAAATTAGTGTAGGATGCCCCTGATTGTATTACAAGTTTTTGACTTTTTCAAGAGTTGAGAAAAAGGACATTTTTTCCATCGTTATCGAAACGAGTTGTCTATTTTTTGCAAGAGAAACACGTGCCCCTTTAACATGCAAAAGTTTGACTTTTACAACCCTTTTTTGGAGCAATCATGATGCCGTGACTGCTCCTTGGGTGATAAATTTGATTTTTGCACAAGATTTAATTTCTCTCAGGCATGAAAAAATCACATGCCGAGGTGCGAAACTTGTATTATGATGCTCTTATTTTATTTCACCTCCATGTGAACTTCCAAGTATGGCAAACCATAGCTTCAGTGTATAAAGCTACATTTATGAGCAGTCATGAGGTCACTAGAGTAGGATTTGGAGCTATACAAGTGGTTGAGGCACTTACAAGAGCATGATCTTTACATACATGGCTTATGAGGGCTTCGAAAGCCTTCTCATACTAGATGGGCCCTCGAGTAATCTCAAAAACTGGCCATTAGGGAGACTTCGGTAGAGAATGATTAGGAGCTACACAAATTATTGTTGAGAGTCAAGACATGTACTAGGTCAGTATCTTACATATACGGGTGGGAACTTGCAAGACATCATTATGCTATATTTTTCCTTTAGTTTAGTCTCAATCGAGGAGGCACCATTTCTTGCACATCCTTCATGCCATTATCCCTCTCACAGATTATGTCACCGATATAATTACCAGGGCTATATTTAGCAGGCCATTATTGAGAGGCATAGAATGGCTCATATGAGGTTTGTCACAGAGGATGAGATTGATTCCATGATGCCACAACTCATGATAGGTGTCATGTGAATGTACTAAGCCATGATAGATGTCATGTGAATGTACTAACCCGTGATAGATGTCATGTGATGGTACTTATTGTGACCTAAGAAGTACGAAGACACTAAATTGGGAGTGAAATGGTAATGGGAGCCACTAAGAATGCATCTCCTAGCGATCTCCACAATTTCCTAACGATCTATACATTATTTTTCGATGAAAACCGCCTAGGAATGCACTTAAAATTATGTTCTTGGAGTGGTTTGAAAGCAAAAAAACAAGTTTTTATTCTTGATATAATTGGAGCTACAATACCTCCACAATATTTAAAATGGCCTTTCCTTTTATTGTATGAAGATTCATTGCGTGAAAGGGAAACATGTGCTTTTTACCACACCTATACAATTTCAAGGGTTTTCAGGAAAGGGGAAGTACTCCACCGCATTTATAACAGTGTCTTGATGGTCTTAATATACCCTATTGTTGTCCACCTTGAGGTTTTTCTTGATTCCCTATCCTTGTTAAAGGCCTTTTTATTAGCACTAGACTATAGCGCCACATCATTGGTGTGTGATTAACCTTTGAGAAACACAATACGTGGTGATAATGACATTTCCATCATATCATGGTATCATATCTCAATTATGGTTTATTGCATTTTTTATTATTGCACTTCTGCACAAAGCCACACCATGGAAGGGGGCGGGGGTGTAGTCTTTGATTTTCATTATTCTTGAGATCAGGTTGTCACCAAAATTTAAATTTCCTAAGAACCCAAATGAGTTTATAATTATTAAGGTACAAATCTAATCCCATATGATTGATTTTTTGTGCTTACTCTTGATGGCATACTATCTGCCTAGTTGAAATTAGATATGGGCCCAAGTGAGCTTTAGCCGTTATAATCCAATTTTCATATTTGATTTTAAACTAGACTTGCTCTAGCCTAATTCTCATTGGTCCACCTCCAAGGCCATCCAATAGGATTTGAGTACACCTTGTGGGCATCTGAGCTAGGGAACTGACATGTGTCCCTCTTTCCCCTTCTGTACAAAGGAAGCTTGTGAGTGTGTGTGTGTGAGAGAGTTTCTCTCTAATCCCCTACTTCTTGGGCTCGCCCCCTCCTTTGTAGGGGTTGAGAAAGACTTTTGGGACACACACAAAGCATCCAATTTCCCTAGGCTTTTGACTTTTGGACACAACCTTTGAATTTTGGAAGTCTTAATGGGTTGAACCCTAAGGTCTTTGGAGCCCATTGTTGCACATAGTTCTTTGCAGATGGACCTCCCTCTGGATCCCTATATTCCCTCCTTTGGATCCCTACTGTGGGAGGTCTGCCAGCTTAACCAATATTCTAGATTTTTCTCCCCTGGAACTTCCTCATATTAAATGATCAGTTTAAGATGAGAAAATCATTTAGGAGAATTCGATATTAGTTATTATGACAGGTATAGTTCTTAGCAGTACAAAAGGAGCAAGTGTCAATTGCAATGCTCTATTGGATAAAGAAGCAAATTGCAATATGGTTGCAGAGAACATCCAAAGGATCCTCCAGATCACTCAATGCAAGCATGATAGAAAAACAATGCTAGGTTTGCATACATGAAATAAAGAAATGGTTTCTACCCTTATCATCTAGAATCAAAAAGGGCAAGTAAAGTTTCAGGTCAAGCCTTCAAAGGAAATACTTGCAGATGTCATCCTTGGACATCAATGGTTAGACCAACACAAGGCCTACAAAGAAGATACAATGCTAATACTCTCTTCTCCAAGAGATATCAAGCAGCAGATACAGGTACCGTTAATGCTAGATCCAGCGTTGCAAAAGTCACAAGAATCAAAGACAAATTTTGCTGACAAAGGTAAAGCAAAAGTGGACCCTCCATCGATTAGCAAAGAAGGTGTGACAGCATATGCCTCTACATCAAAGAACCCTCATGGATCAGCTACTTCAAGCAAGTCAGGCTTTCAAAACTTCAAGTCAACTGCTGACCCAACTAAAACCTCTAAGGAGCCACCCAAAAAATCAAAGGTATATCAGCCAAAGTACTCAAGAAGCCAAAGGAAACACAAACAAGTGTTCGTTCCGAGAAATTTAGTGAAATTCAATGATCCGGTTTGGATTAAGGATGGAAATTCAACACAGAAAGACAACCACATGGGATGGATAACATCATAATGAAGCTTGAAAGAACAGGAGTACTATCAAGGTAACAGACAGATATGGGTACCAAAATCGCAGGTTAGGGCATATGAAGTAGCTTCAAGTCCCTCCCATGAAAGAAGGCCCACAAGGTATCAACCTCGGCAATATCCTAGGATATCTAAAAAAGCACGTATACAATAGAGAAACATCGAAAGATGCTAAACTCTACCACAACTCTCAAGAGGTATTCAACTCTGTCCTAAGAGTCGTAGTTATTATGCTTATGCTCAAGCTGGAAGAGTTGAGCATATCTATTCATGTCGCTCATGCTGGATAAGATGAGCATAAGAGTGAGAGTCTATCAACTTACAATTGGTGGAGTTTCATAGAGTCCAACACTCACGGACAGTGCACAACAAGATGAGAGCACATATCCTCGTCAACGAAAACCATTCTTAAGGGGTGCCAGCTTGCAAAGCCATGTCATATGCTTTATAGCTACACCATCTTTTTGAAGAACCCCTCAAAATCCTTCTTGCACAATATATTGTTTCCCATGCATTTTTGTGTATGCAGAAATAAGATGTCCCGTTATCGTACATATGCATTAGACACTCTTTTTTTCTTCCACCGATGCACCTTGAGTGCACTACAACAGGCAAACCAATATTCCATCATGCTATCCTCTCATATTTTCTACCTTTTTAATTCCATATCTATCAGCAAATAATTCCTTGAGTACTTTATTAATATTTCTCATGCTAATAAGTACTCCAATAATGTATGTATCACAAAGACACCTTTTTCCCACTGGGCTTTTTCCCTTTGGTCATCTAGGTATTAGACCCTAATTTAGAACCTCATCATTCTACTTCTCTTGTACATACTTTTCATAAATAAATAGTAGCCTCATCATTATGCTATTACAACAGACAAGTGCAACATCATCTCTCACATCAGACCTATTCGGACCAATCAAGATGCTGTCGCAAATTGAACCTAACAAGAAATTCAATGACAAATGAAGACAATCATCCCATTAACAACCAATCAAAAACCTTCCACAGCATCCACGGACACTTTTCAACAGTGCCCGAGGATGGGCATTAAAATCGGAAGTGGGGAATGTTAACTGAGTCAATGTCAGTTAACAGAAGCTGTTAAATATCAAAGACATACTAGCAAAGTCCGTGACATTTATGACATAAAGCAGTTTGATGGCTCTAATTTTCAGCTTTGGAAGAACCAAATGCATGATGTGCTTGTCCAAAAGAAGTAAAAGTTGCCTATTGCCTATGTGGCTAGAATTGGAGATATGCACATGACTCAATTTCAGCGGGAGGAGCTTGATGAGCTATGCAAGTCTACGATTAGACTGCACCTTGGTGAGTCGGTGTACTGTTCAGTGTTAGAATGCAAGAATGCTCATGCTTTATGGTAGAAATTATATGATACTTATGAAAAGGATACGGCTAGCAATAAGATTTTCTTGATCCGAAAACTTTTCAACCTTTGTACGAAGGAGTCAGCTAGCGTTTCCAACCATATCAATGTTTTGGATTCTCTTTTTGGCCACATTCATGCACAACACATGACCATTGATGATGAGATCACAACAATCTTTTTACTTTGTTCGTTGCCACCCTCTTGGGATATCTTTTGAACAACTGTTAGTAACTCTGCACCTAATGGTACGCTAAAGTACGATGATGTTACTAGTGCACTTTTGTCAGAGGAGATGCGTCAAAAGACCTGGACTAGCTTGCATCATGGTGAAGCTCATTACGTGCAAAGGGATGATAAGCAACATAAGGGCTGTTATTCACAACATGAGTCCAAGAAAGAGGAAACTAGAGATGCATCAAAGGGTAGATCAAAGTTTCATGGTCACCACAATGTTCAATGCCATTATTGTGACAAGTTTGGTCACACAAAGAAGGATTGTGATGCTTGGAAGAGTGACAAAGAGAAGGGCAAAGATAAAGGCAAAGATCATGATGATAAAAAGAGAAACCAAAGAGTTTGATTTAGATCGAAGAACTGAACATAGTGCAGGATGACAGTGATGCGCAAGACATTAATATGGTGACTGCAAACAATGATGTCTTTTATGATGCATAGGAAACTCTATCTTTGCAGAGTTTTATGTCTGTTGAACTCCTTGTTAGTGGTGAAGTATCCCATACATGGATCCTTGATTCGGGTTCTTCGTTGCATCTCACACATCATAGGCATTGGTTTACTACATACGAGGAAACCATTGGCTCTGTTACACTTGCTGACAATTACTCTTGTGGCATTGTTGGCGTAGGTGATATTGCCATGGTTATGGAGAATGAGGTGAAGTTTAGCATCCATAATGTACGTCATGTTCCAACCTTGACACAATCTGATTTCGGTTGGACGTCTTGATGAATTGGGTTGCAAAGTCACTTTCATCAGCAGTCTTGGCGTATTGCGAAGGTTCATCTTATTATAGCCCATGTTTCTAAAGTTGGTTCACTTTATCTGGCCTCTTTATGTATCTAATAAAAACAGTGTTCTTTGTGTAACCGATCTGCCAACCATTGCTTTGTGGCATAGCCGATTAGGACATATGTCAAAGAAGGGAATGGAGACATTCTCTTGCTTGGGCTACTTACCATCTTTGTCATTTTCAAATTTTCCCTTTTGTGAGTACTCTCAATATGGAAAGCAAACACGAATACATCGTACACATTCTTTAAACAAAGAAAGTAAACCCTTAGAGCTTGTGCACAGTGATTTATGTCGGCCTATGCCTTCTA
Organism: Adiantum capillus-veneris; assembly: GCF_014529385.1. Lineage (NCBI taxonomy): Eukaryota > Viridiplantae > Streptophyta > Polypodiopsida > Polypodiales > Pteridaceae > Adiantum > Adiantum capillus-veneris. Next base: position 68,804,443 of record NC_140931.1, read on the forward strand.
AATCCCATGGTGGTGCATCCTATTATGTTACATTTGTTGAGGATGCAACACGGCATGTTTGGGTTTATGCCATGAAGTCTAAAGATGCGACATTTTCTTGCTTTAGGAAGTTCTTGTCTAGTGTTGAAACTGAGTCTGAACATAAGTTGAAATCTTTGCACTCAGACAATGGTGGAGAGTATGTCTCCAAAGAGTTTACAGACTTCTGTTCAAGTAGGGGAATTAAGTGTGAGTTTACAACTCCTTATACCCCTACACAAAATGGTGTTGCAGAACGAATGAATAGGACCATCCAAGAGCGGATTATGTATACGCTATCACATGCTAATTTACCGCAAGTTTTTTGGGTTGAAGCATTATACACAGCCATGTACTTGATCAATACATCACCACATGCTGCATTACAGTTTTGTGTACCTTTGGAGTCATGGTCAAGACATGAATTGTCTTATGAAAAACTCCGCACATTTGGTTTTGAAGCTTATGCACATATACCAAAGGAGTTGCGTGCTAAGCTAGATCCTAATTCTAGGAAATGCATCTTCATTGGCTATGGTGTAGATGGTCAATTTGGCTATCATTTATGGGATCCGAAAAGTCGATTAGTGATCTGTAGCATTGATGTTGTCTTTAATGAAACTAAGATTCATAGACAGCCACTTAAAGAGGTTGAATTCCGAAAAGTGACATTTTTTGATGTATCACCTCCTGTGCATATAGCTCCCGAGCCACTTACTACAGAGGCTAGTACGAGTTCTCATCATCCGCGGAGATCTCAAAGAGTCTCACATCCGTAAGAACGTTTTGTTCCAAGTCTGCATTTTATTTTGCTAACAGATAGTCGTGAGCCTTCTTGTTACAAAGAGGTTATGCTAGCCAATGATAAGGTTCAGTGGGAACTTGCTATGAAGAGGGAGATGTCGAGTATTGCAAAGAACAAACATGGGAGCTTGTTCCATTGCCAAAAGGTAGGAAAGCATTGCCTTGTAAATGGGTTTAAAAGAAGAATATTGACAATTACAAAGCTCGTTTAGTGGCCAAAGGTTTCAAGCAAGAATATGGTGTTGATCTCCAGGAAATATTTTCTCAAGTCGTCAAGATTACCACATTGAGAATGTTGCTTGCTTTGGTCGCCACTGAAGATATGGATGTCATTACAGCTTTCTTACATGGTGAACTAGAGGAATAGATGTATATGCAGCAACCTAAAGAGTTTGTGCTGCTAAAGGGCAAGGAACATTTTATATATAAGCTTCTGAAAAGTCTCTATGACTTGAAGAAATCATCCAGACAACGGTATCAAAATTTTGATTCATTTATGCGTTCCCTAGGCTATAAGCACACTAACACTACAACATAACCCAAAGTTATGGATGCCTTATATATCGATGCCCGTGCCTTTCCACGTCCATATCGACGTTCTTACCATTCTTCAATATATCCATCGATAAGTACGTCGATATGCCTATGGATATAAGCATAGAAAGGTAAAGTTTTCCACCCGTATATGAATGCAGTTATCGATGGACATATCGATGCAAAGAATTTGGGAGGAAAAAAGCCGAACCCGCGCGAAGGGGCCATTTTCACCCTCAACGCCGTCGAGAAATTTGCGGTCTTGCCAGGAAAGCACCGGGCTTATGGCTGTGAGAGTTTGTGAGAGAAATCAAACAAAAAATATATGAAGGAGTTAAACCATAGATGCCATGAAGACTAGGGTTTGGACGGAAGTGCAATCAAAGAAGTTCCACTCTTTCTCTCTTGGCCTCACACACACAAAGAAAGAACACAAAAGAGAGTGTCAAAACAACACAAAGATGAAAACATCAAGGCTATGGTCATATCGTATCATGGGTAGTATGAAAGGGTTAATAGATGAGTTAATGGCATTCAATCTTGGCTGACCAAATATATATGTTTTGTTTAGTGATGGGGATTAATTGTGTATACAAATCCTCTTGGTTCATAGCAAGATAACTACGCTTACATCAAAAGAAAAGTTACAGTCTATAAGAGGTAGTATGATGGGATCCGGTGAAAGAAGTATTTCATTGCGCCTTTCTGGGCCAAAGATAAACACTATACGTTGTTGAAAGTGTATTTTACGGCTAATCCATACGTTAATTCTAATAGCTCGTACAGAGTGAAAGCGATAGAAATTATCATCATGTGGGTTATTCATCTACGATAGTATGTGAGAAATGTAGATATGAGAGAAGTGAAGAGATGAGAAGTTTCCCTCCCAAGCCCTATTCTTGCCCTAGGCAATAAGGATACTACGGGGAGAGATGTACCTGTAGCAAAGAGAACCTAGAATTTGTAGAGAGGATGAATTACTAAGAGTGAGAGAGATAGGTTTGGTTAAGGAAATGAGATTAGATATATATATATATATTGTATTAGAGATGAAAAAGAAAACAACAAGAAATCAAGAAAGCATCAATGTAGAACACATCTTACTTGACAACCCTTCGGCACCATTATTAATGGAGAGAGAAGAAGAGTGGAGAATTCCACTTTGATTGAGACACCAAGTGCAAGACCTTCTTTGATTAGAGTTGATCTTCCAAGGTTAGCTTGTTGCAAGGATGGCTAGTCTTCTTCTAGGAGAAAGTGTAGCCTTAGGCTTATGTTAATGGCTAAGTACAATTTGGCATTACTACTCACTCCCTCATGAATCCCTCTCATCAATGGCTTGAATGCTTGAGACCCTTTGAAGTAAGAAGAGGTCCCCTTTTATAGGTGAAGGGAACCCCCAAGGGTTTACACAAGAAGAGATAGCCAGTGTGAACAGAAACTGGAAAAGTTGGAAATGAGCTATCCCTGCATGACGTGGGCAGACTGGGGTCCAGTATTTTGATCATATCTCCTCAACCGTGGCTCCAAATAAAAAAGTAAAAATATGGGCAAAAACTTCAGCTCATTACCTACGACTTCCTTTTTATATGCATTTTCCAATTCGGATTGGAACCTTGTGCAAACAAATCATTAAAATAGGGTCCATTTCTGGCAGCAAAAGTCTTCATGTGGTCCCCTTAGCCTAGACTTTCATTTGATTCCAAAGGACACCTCATGCCATATGAAAGCATGACATTGCTCCTTGACATTTCCTTATAATCATGCTTGCAATAATGCATTAAAATAAGTGTATCTTTGAAATCATGCCACCTATTGTCCCACTAGGATTTGATTCCCCCATAGTAGCTATTTAAAAAGAAATATAAGAAAAATATAAAAAATACATAGAATATATATATTTTTGAGTTTACCCTAGATATAGGATCTAGCTAGGGTGTGAGATGATAATGAGATAGTAGAAATAAAGAATCAATGCTTTTTGCCCCAAGTTAAAGAGGGGGAGCTTTTGACGCTTTTCCCATAGTATTTTCTGATGGTAAAGTAAGAATAGGTTACCCTTGAGATAAATAATAGGATGAGATAGAAGGCTTATTATTATACTTAAATATGCATATGTACATTATAGGAAATATAATTATGTATCTAAAAAATTACAAGATAACTCTTGTAGCATGCGTTCCCACTATTTACGTGTCACAGCACGACAACGCGTGCGTTCTCAGATCTTGGCCGACACCTGCGCAGCAGGTATTATGCCACTCTTCCCCCCCCAACCCCTCTCTCTCTCTCTCTCTCTCTCTCTCTCTCTCTCCACATCGTGTGTGTGTGTGTAGAAAAGAGATAGAGATAGAGAGAGCGGTGTGTGTGTGTGTGTGTTTGTGTAGGAAAGAGAGAGAGAGAGAGAGAGAGAGAGAGAGAGAGAGAGAGAGAGAGAGAGAGAGAGAGAGAGAGAGAGAGAGAGCGGTGTGTGTGTGTGTAGGAAAGAGAGAGAGAGAGAGAGAGAGAGAGAGAAAGAGAGAAGTGTGTGTGCGTGTAGGAAATTAAAGAGAGAGAGAGAGAGAGAGAGAGAGAGAAAGAGAGAAGTGTGTGTGCATGTAGGAAATTAAAGAGAGAGAGAGAGAGAGAGAGAGAAGTGTGTGTGCGTGTAGGAAATTAAAGAGAGAGATAGAGAGAGAAAAATGTGCGTAGGAAATTAAAACTAGAGAGAGAGAGTTATGGTTTGCGTAAAAATTAAAATTAAAAAAAGAAATGAAATGAAATGTTATATGAACTCTTCAAAAGGCAAAAGTGACCTATGAGACTAGAAAGTTACAATGTGGTAGACTGATACAAAGTCAGAATAAGAAGATGACAAAATGAGAGAATAAAATATTATGGAATCCTAAACTGCTAGGTGTAGACTAAGCAGCTAAAACAGCTAGATGGGATAGGTAGATAATAGGAGATCCAGTATCTGTCTCGCTGGCGGACCTCATCAATCTCCTCCATGGTCAGTAGTCTGATCGAGCGTTGTGCATGTCGAGCCAAAGTGACCTGGATCGTCTGATGCATCCTATGACTTCATTTCACCAGCTCAAAATACATTCGAAGCTCAACTCTCACCTTTACACATGAAAGTCCTCTAGGGAGTAACAACAGCGCCGTTGTTGCTCTTAGAGACAAGCTTCCTCCTCAAAAAAGGTTGGGCGGGGGCATATAACAAGCTGTAGGTCAAACAGATAGAAGAAACGTCCAAAATTCAAGCCGTTTTTAAAGTCCGGTTGGGTTTTTGTATGAAAAAACGCAAACGGACTTCATTAATGGCTTCTACGCCGTAGGTCAAATCCGGTTGCGTTTTTCTATGGAAAAACGCAAACGGACTTTGGAAATGGCTTCTATGCCTACCGAAACCATCCGTAGTCCATTAGGTAGTCTTAACACTAGGTTGGTAATGTGACACTTTTATGTCCTGGGACACTTTTATGTCCTGTTAACACTAGGTTGGTAATGGGACACTTTTATGTCCTGTTAAGTGACCATTTTCCTTGAATTATGTCAAGAGTTTCAAATTAGATTTTGAGGTGCTATCTGTCTAGAAAGTTGTCTCATGAGCTGAAAAAAACTCGACATTTTTTCGAATATCAATTCCATCTTTAACCTTGTCCTTGCACAACATTTCACAACCTAAACTGTGTGAAAAAACGTGTCCTGTTTTTGGCTTTTTTCAAATTTTTGCAACTATACCACTCTAGAATTCATGTTTGTGAGGTCGATAATGCTACAGAACTATCTTTAGTAGTCCTCAACATGTCCTGATGCTTCTAGGGAGAAATAAATGTTAAAGTTGTAAGTTATGACCAAATTACAAAAATTGTCAAATCTTGTTTTTTAGCCAATTTTAGCTCTTCTATGATTTTTTTGGTGGCTTTCATGATATCCAAATGCAGTTTTGATTTTCCATGTCGCATATTGTAACATAAGCTAATATTCCTTGAGTTTTGGGGCACCTAATACCCTATTTTTCATAGTAGACAACAATGGTTGATTTTTTCAATTATAGAAGAAAACGGAACATTCTAGTATATCAAGTATAGCTTTTTCAATATTGTTAGTTTCTTGTGACAACTACATGAATTTTGTAGGTAGTAACCATATCTAGTCATAAGGATCAAATTTGGCTAGATATTGAATAGTTTCTATGGGATTCTACAACTCATAATGTTGAAGCCAGTTTTTCATGTGTGCTGTATTTAGCACTTCATCTTTGTCCCCAAGATTCCCCTTGGTAAGAGATGTATTATTCTTTTGACATGCTCCATGGCTCCTTATGAACCTAAAGGACAATAGGGAACTAAGAAAACATGCATATATTATTTGTATTGAGCGTGGCTATAGAAACTTTGATGATAGGTTTGCAGAATGGTAAAAATTCCAATTTTTTGTACCTATTTCTTTTGGCAAAACAAAAAATAGTGAGTGAGAAGCAATCATATGTTTTGATCACCAACCCATTGAAGTTAACTAGGGAATTTATCTCAAGTCCTACAAAAATCCCTAATCTTATTTCTATGCAACAAAACGTAAGAAATGACTGTTTTGATGAAAATGTATTGGTCCATCAACTTTGGAGGCTTGGTGTGACCAAAACATGAGAAATTTTACAAGTTTCTTATCTTTTCCATGTGTAGTAGGCCTTGAACAATAACCTCATGTAAGGATTTTACAAAATGAGTGGATCTACTATGGTTTTGGAGGTTTTTTTCAAAACCCTGAAAGGACACTTTTATGTCCTTTTAAGTTACCAACCTAGTGTTAAGTGACCATTTTCCTTGAATTATGTCAAGAGTTTCAAAATGGATTTTGAGGTGCTATCTGTCTAAAAAGTTGTCTCATGAGCTGAAAAAAACTCGACATTTTTTTGGAATATCAATTCCATCTTTAACCTTGTCCTTGCACAACATTTCACAACCTAAACTGTGTGAAAAAACGGGTCCTATTTTTCGCTTTTTTTAACTTTTTGCAACTATACCACTCTAGAATTCATGTTTGTGAGGTCTATAATGCTAGAGAACTATATTTAGTAGTCCTCAACATGTCCTGATGCTTTTAGGGAGAAATAAATGTTAAAGTTGTAAGTTATGACCAAATTACAGAAATTGTCAAATCCTGTTTTTTAGCCAATTTTAGGTCTTCTATGATTTTTTTGGTGGCTTTCATGATATCCAAATGCATTTTTGATTTTCAATGTCTCATATTGTGACGTAAAGCTAATATTCCTTGAGTTTTGGGGCACCTAATACCCTATTTTTCATAGTAGACAACGATGGTTGATTTTTACAATTATAGAAGAAAACGAAACATTCTAGTATATCAAGTATAGCTTTTTCAATATTGTTAATTTCTTGTGACAACTACATGCATTTTGTAGGTAGTAACCATATCTAGTCATAAGGATCAAATTTGGCTAGATATTGAATAGTTTCTATGGGATTCTACAACTCATAATGTTGGACCCAGTTTTTTCATGTTTGTTGTATTTAGCACTTCATCTTTGTCCCCAAGACTCCCCTTGGTAAGAGATGTATTATTCTTTTGACATGCTCCATGGCTCCTTATGAACCTAAAGGACAATAGGGAACTAAGAAAACATGCATATATTATTTGTATTGAGCGTGGCTATAGAAACTTTGATGATAGGTTTGCAGAATGGTAAAAATTCCAATTTTTTGTACCTATTTCTTTTGGCAAAACAAAAAATAGTGAGTGAGAAGCAATCATATGTTCTGATCACGAACCCATTGAAGTTAACTAGGGAATTTATCTCAAGTCCTACAAAAATCCCTAATCTTATTTCTATGCAACAAAACGTAAGAAATGACTGTTTTGATGAAAATGTACTGGTCCATCAACTTTGGAGGCTTGGTGTGACCAAAACATGAGAAATTTTACAAGTTTCTTATTTTTTCCATGTGTAGTAGGCCTTGAACAATAACCTCATGTAAGGATTTTACAAAATGAGTGGATCTACTATGGTTTTGGAGGTTTTTTTCAAAACCCTCAAAGGACACTTTTATGTCCTGTTAGGTTACCAACCTAGTGTTAAGGCAATGTCGAGAGCGTGTATGGAAAGCTGTAGGTCAAATAGGCAGAAGAAACGTCAAATACACAAGCCGTAGGTCAAATCCAGTTGCATATTTCTACGGAAAAACGCAGACGGTCTTCAAAAACTGATTCTATGCCTACCGAAACCATCTGTAGTCCATTAGGTAGTCTTTAGGCAATGTCAAGAGTGCGTATGGCAAGCCGTAGGTCAAACGGAGAGAAGAAACGCCAAATACACAAGCCGTAGGTCAAATCCGATTGCATTTTTCTATGGAAAAACGCAGACGGACTTCGAAAACTGATTCTACGCCTACCGAGACCATCTGTAGTCCATTAAGTAGTCTTAAGGCAATGTCAAGACCGTGTATGGCAAGCTGTACGTTAAACAGATAGAAGAAACGTCAAATACATAAGCCGTAGGTCAAATCCGGTTGCATTTTTCTACGAAAAAATGCAAACGGACTTCGGAAATGGCTTCTATGCCTACTGAAACCATCTGTAGACGATTAGGTAGTCTTTAAGCAATGTCAAGAGCACGTATGGCAAGACGTAGGTCAAACGGATAGAAGAAACGCTTGATTGTACCTGGTAAGTTCAAGGCAAAAAACATGGATGTTTATCTAGCTCCACTAGTTGACGAGCTCCAGGAGTTATGGCATGGGATTGACATAGCAGATGCGGTTGAACCAGTAGGACAACAATATGCAAGGATCCATGGACTTCTTATGTGGACTATGTATGATTGGCCAGAATACGGAGAAGCTTCACGTAATGGTTCTTGATTTACAAAATTCTCGCTATTCGCAAGCACTTTGCCTTGGCCTGATTTATGCTTTAATATATGCAGGGCTAACAACTTCGGGATACAATGCATGTCCAATTTGCGGGCAGTCTTTGGATGTGCGCTATTCTGTCTCTCTTAGAAAGACAATTTATCAAGGCCACCTCTGTTATCTTCCAGATAGCCATCACTTGTGCGAAGGTCAGCTTGGTCGCATCGAATGTCGTCCTATGCATGTACAAGAGTGGCGTCGCCGATGGGAGCAACATGAGGGGCAACCTGTTCCAGGAATGAAACGTTTGTCCATTCTCCATACGTTGCCTTACTGGGGTGATCTACTAATTAACCATTTGCTGGATCCAATGCATATATTCAAGAATGTGGGAGAGCTCCTCTGGAAGACAATCATGGGAATGAAAGACAATCGAGCTTCATGAGATGATCTCTAGTGAGTTGGAAAGATGCCAGATTTGTGGACTTTCAAGAGCGCCATGGGTATTGCTAAAAAACGAAGAGCGACACGTTAAAAGGGTGATTTCAGAGTTCAGGACGCCAACAGGATATATGCGATGTCTCAAGATAGCATTCACCCGTGATTATCAACTGTCAGGACTGAAATCGCACGACTGGCACGGAGCGACAAGATTTCAGGCGAAGCCGAATGACTAGAGGTTTACCCTTGCCAAACTAACTCGCTCCTCTACCTGAATTCCCTACAATGGCATGGTTGGACAAGACAGTGAGAGCAACTGGACAGATCGGAGAACCCATATCTCTAGAAGAGGAAGAGCTAGCTATTGAATGTGACTGGAATTATCATACATACATGGCACTGTGGTCGCATGGAAAGCATTTCAGAACACAACAAATTGACACCAGAAGAAACACGTTTGACAGTGGGGTAATGGTTAGTTTCATGCAAAAGAGCAGGGCTAGTGCCAGAGACACGAATGAGAGCACTAGCAATCTAGATTACTCTGGTCTGGTGTCAGATATCCTGAAAGTAAGCTTCTGGCGGTTTGAGATGTTTTTGTTGGATGTGAAGTGGTTCAAGGTGATTACTTATGGTCGCAATGTAATGGTACGTAGAGATGGAACAAACTTGTGCAAATACATTCTACAAAGGTTTGGACAGATGCGAGCGACACATTTGCTCTCACCGAACATTGCGAGCAAGTGGTCTTTGTACCGGACCCTCGAGAGCGACAATGGTGGTTTGTGGTTCAGGGTGCTCCGAGAAATAAACAAGTATTTGAAGGGCAAGATCTCCTAGAGGAAAGTCAGTTAGACGACGTCCATACTACTGTGACATTAGATGAGATGGACGAAGGTATGGTAGAGGAAACTGACAGATATACGAGGGATGACGCAGACGAGCCAAAATTGACACTTGTAGATGAAGATGCAATGGATGAAGACAATCTGCCAGAACGAGTTGGGGCAGAGTTATGTTTGCAATAGAGATAGACGATGAAATGGTGCAAGATCTTATCAATGATGCCTCACTCGTCGAGGCCTAGGCCTGTAAGTGTTTGTGTGAAGAATTTGATTTAAAATTAAGCTTAAAGGTAATTTAAACAATTGTGTTCTGACGCTTTATTTTACTTTATTTGTCCAGGACTTTAGTATGGCAGACCAGTTTCCAGATCCCGCTTCTATGAGTGCAGATGCATTCATGGGCTTCGTTACATGGATGACGCCTGCTCAGATGGCAGAGGCTTCTCAGTACTGGGTAGCTAGAGGCACGAGTACTACGTCTCCGGGCTTCACACCCAAGGGTCCGACGCCTAGGGGGGGGACACCTATGGGGGGGGGGGGGGGACGCCTATGGGGGGGGGGGGACGTCTATGGGTACGACACCTGCTTCTCCCATCATGGCCGCTTCGACACCTAGGGGTGGGGCAGAGGCGGGTACGTCCTCATCTCCGCAGCACAGGTGCACTCGCCGATCTTGGCGATCCTCAGGTGGAGGTGGTGGTTGCTGTGGAGGAGGGTCCAGAGATGCTTCGACCCCCGTCCTACCCAGGCACAACTCTCGACACACCTCTTGGCACACCTCGGACACCTAGGGGGCCATACGATCTTAGTGCCTCCAAGCTCTATACTGTACGGGCAGATGGTTTTGTTGGCATGGATAGAGTCGAGACTGAGATGAGACATCGGATTCACCAGCTCGCGCAGCTACAGTTTTCGACTAGCATTCTGAAGTCTTGGGATCAGCATGAAAAGGACAAAGTCACTTACATAGTGGAGACCATCCTGAAAGAGTACCAGTCCGCTCCGCATTCTGACATTGTTCCTATGAGGTGGATCAAGGGTGTTGCACAGAACACCGTGAAACATTGACGAGATCCAGCTCGGAAGGCTTTCAGGACCGGCTCGCCGAAGCCTTCGGGCATCCCACACGATACATGGCTGCAGATCAGGGAGGATGAGCGGATAGCGGCCACGCGGTTCAGACAGTAGCGTCAGGCCGCGCAGATATGACAGATGACTAGGGGGACATCTCATCTTGGCAGCGCAGGCTTCGGCACCTTTCGCTATGAGTTTGTGAGTTTGTAATCCAATCTTAACTATGGAGTTTTTTAAAACGCGATGAATCATGTATTCTTATTACTCTGATTTTTGTATAAACGCAGAATCTTGCGATGCATCGAGCCCCGACACGTCAGGAGGAGTCAGATGGATATCGCAGAGGTATCTATGAAGTACAGTGAATGATCTTGATGCTTCAGGAGAGCCTGTAGATTGGGCGGCCTTACAGTCTCGCTGATCGCTTGAGGTGAGACGTTAATATGTGTGAGTTGATTTAATTAAGTAAGTATATGTGAAGTAATATCAATACTAATTTTGTGAGTTGTCCTATGTGCAGGTTGTGACGCCTAGTCAGCAGTGGACCAGTGTCGTGCTGTGGCACGTATATAGTGGGAACGGACATTAAACGATTTATCTTGTGACTTTTTGACGCATAAGTATACTTCATATAATACTCATATGCATAAATAAAAGCTTTCTACCATACCTTAGTATTTACCTTTGAAGTAATATAAATGTACATTACTATTAGAAAGTACTGCAAGAGAAGTATCCATGATTGTGCATTTGTATATTTCTTCTAATATCTCAGCTATACCCTACCATATATAAATTATTTTCTTCTTTTCATATTTATCTAATAATATAACCCTTCAATAATGCATACCTACTTGGATACATACAAGAGGGAAGGGCCTACTAGAAGACTTTATGAAAAGGAAGATCCAAAGCTTCTTGGACCATCCCAATTTGAAAATCCCGACCTAAGGGCGTGGAGAAAAGGCCAAAACCAATTCAAGATCTTTTAGTAGGCCAATTTTTTCTTTTGAAGCATGTCAATCCGAGTTATAGGTCAAAAGTTACAAGGAAAAGAGTGAAAAATCGTTTCACAACTACACTGCAAGAAGAGATGGTAAACAGGTGAATCAAGTGAAAAGAGTTAATCTTGGTATTTTTCCATAAAATAAGATATTTTGAGGATAAAAGACACAAGCATGTGAATGTGACACCTCAAAGATGCCTTGAAGGACAAGACACACAAGTTGGGACCCCCTGCTAGAGCCACACAGAAGATGCCTAGGTGGGGCCCACATACATCATGCACCTACATGGAGCCTCAACGACCAAAGATGCTGAATTTCATGATATTTTGAGTCCTAATATTGCCCATTTTAAGAAATATCCAAAGTACATTTGATTTGGGCTAACTCTTTAGCCTAATCAAGTGATTATGTAAAACAAGGCTCCCTCACCTATAAAAAGGGCAACTTTCTCTTCATTGGGGCAAGTTATGAGTGAGTGAGAATAACTCAATTCCATAGTGAAACACTCATCTTCATGCCACACTTTCTCTTGAAGAAAGGCTGAAGTCTTGCCTCATCTTCTCTCTCCATTAAGGTGGTGGCGATTGCTCTCATGTAAGATATATGTTGCTAGTTTTTCTTTCATTTGCATATCTAGTCCAATACTTGTCTCTAACTCTATCTCTATCTCTTATTGTCTATCTTTAATACCACCACCACACTTAGATCTATCTCTAATTCTATCTTACTTCCCCTTTGATCGCTCTTGTTCTGTCCTAATTGTTTCATTGGAAGATATTCAAGCAGCAACCTTGTCAATGTAATGAGTACAACTTTCTTGCGGGAAACAATTATGAGCACAAGGTTAGTAACCATATCTTCATCTTCCACAAGCATCTCTCTCTTTTAAGGTTCTGATTCTCTTCCACAAACTCTAGAATCTCCTTGCTACAGGTACTTCTCTCCCCGCAGTATCTTTATTGCCTAAGGGCAACAATAGGGCTTGGGAGAGAAACTCTCTTCTTCTTTCTCCTTTCACTTCTTTCACACCTTTATCTTTGAACATACTAGGTATATCATTGATGAATAACCATAATCCACATAGAGGTAATTTCTTTCAATTCCATTCAGTGCAATCTATTAGGGTCAACATTTGGATTAGTCAAAAGATTCACTTTTAGCAACGCATAGTGTTTCTATTTGGTCCTGAAAGGCTCAACGAAATACTTCTCTCACCAGATCCCATCATACTACCTATTATTGACTATGACTTCTCTTTTGATGTGAATGTGGTTATTTTATTATGAATCAAGAGGATTTGTACTCACAACTAATCCCAATCGCTAGACAAAACATATACATTATTGTAAGCACAAAGCTATAGTTCCAAAGAGCAATCTGCAGCTTATTTGGACAACAAAGATTAAATATCATTAACTCATCCATTAACCCTTTTATCCTACCCATGATACGATATGATCGTAATCTCGATGTTTTCATTTTTGTTTTGTTTTGACTATCTTTCATGAGTTCTCTCCATCACGTATGTGTTTGTAAGGAAAAGTGAGCGGCTTCTTTGGCTACATTTCTTCTTTAGCTCTAGAGGCTATGTTATCTACATCTTAGCTCTTTCTCATAGCCCTTGATCTTCCTCACAAACTCTCACAGCAAGAGGCCTGGTGCCTTCCTGGCAAGAGTGCCTACTTCTTGACATATTTTTGGTGAACCCGACGTGAAACTGCCAGGGTGAGAGTTTGTGCGTAACCATGGGTGATCATGCTGTACAATAGGGTATGCATTTTGACCCGGCAACAATGCAAATGTTTCAAGCATTTGCAATGTTCATGCAACAACAAAATGCTTCTAAAAGAAGGGAGATTTCAACAACGATGGCCATACAAGCGGTCGTCAACAGAATGGATCAGTTCAATGGCAAAGATGTAACCAATTACTTACGTGAGTATGTGAAGGAGATGGAGCTGCATCGTGTGTCAAAAGGTGAGATGATTCAAAGCTTTGAGCTAGTTGTTGCTCCAGAAATTAGGGAGCATGTTAGGGCAATTAAAGATGGGCATGGGAGAAATTGGGAAGAACTCAAAGTAGCTTTAAAGGAGGAATATTTCATGGAGGACTTGGAGAGAGTGACCAAAAGGACTTCTTAGAGTGGGTAGTCAAGCCAAAGCAAGGACTATCAATAACAGAGATACTTAGGGAATTTGAGCGGCGTTATGCACAACTCACAAGGACAGAAAGGGCCACACTAGATGTAGGGAAGACATATCTTTTCTTACAAGTTGCAGGTAAAGAGTTTCAAGAAAATTTGGAGCTTCTTCTTGAAGATAAAGATGCTGAGCAAGGAATAAAGACCGACTGGAATGAGGTTGAAGGTGCTGTCTCACTGCTTGCCAAACGACAAAGAAGAAGGGACAAGATGGTAGTAAACACTACAAGTCCTTCCACCTCAACTTCTGACAAAATGGTAAAGCCTACTTTTATGATGAGTCCATGCTAGATGAGCTTGTGAAGGGAATGCGTGACTTGAAGGTGACGCTTGCAAAGCTTGAAGGAAAAGGCGAACCATCAGGGCCACTTCGTAGGCAAAGACAACAGCCCAAAGAAGGGTTTGTTAATAGATGTATTTGGTGTGATAGTACAGACCATGTAAGAAGGGATTGTGATGATTTTAGTGATGCTTTGTCAAAAGATGTTGTCTTTTTTAAGGATGGTAAAATCCACTTAAGGGAGACAGGTCTGCCCTAAGCGGATCCCCAGTCCGCACTGGTCCAGCCGGCCCTTGGCCTAGGTCCCTGACCCCCTAGGTTGGGCCTTGCCCCGTAGGACCCGTGTCCTGACACTATGAAATCTGGTCAGAATATGGTTATGCTTCAGTTAGATTATGCGTGCTAAAGCATTTGAAACAGTTTCCTGGGATTTCATGCATCAAATTATGCTTAAACTGGGGTTTGGTGAGAAAATGGCCAGGTGCATGTACTTGCTGGGTGAAAATGCTTCTTTGAGGATCATAATAAATGGTAGGTTGTCAGACCCTGTGTCTATTAACAGATCAGTTAGACAAGGGTGCCCCTTAAGTCCTCCATTTTTTGCATTGATTACACACCCTCTGTTATCATTTCTGGAAAAACAAGCATTCTTGGATGCAAAATAACTGGGTTGAAATTGTCAAAGGAACAACCGGTTGCTCTAGGTTTTGCAGATGACACTCTCATATTTTTGCAGGCCACAAACCTGAATGTATCCAAATATATGTCATATTTAGCTTTGTTTTCAATAGAAGTTGGCATGAATTGGAATCTGCAAAAATTTGTTCTGATTGATATAAATGCTTCTAATTTGGATCACATGGTATGGGCTCCCAAGAGAATGCAGAAGAAGGGGCAGGTATTTAGATACTTGGGCTACCCTCTAGGAGTACAGACAACTAATAATCAACTGGTGCAGTGGGTTCTGGGGAAGATCAAACCCAAAATAGATGCTTGGTACTGTGATGAATGGCCCTTACATGTCAGGCTCAAAATTTTGCAGGCCATATTACTGCCATAATTACTGTATCATCTACCTCTTCTAGATTGGAGAAAATCTCATCTGGATCAATTCTTGTCTCCCTTGAGAAAATTTTTGTGGGGCAATAAAGGGAAAACATGCTCCTTCATCAAATGGGATTATGTAGCCTATCCTAAAGACCAAGGGGGTTAGGAGTGCTGAACCTGCAGGCACATGCTCATGCTAGGAGGGCTACACTGGTTGAACACATGTTTAAGAGGGATAACATTTGGGCCAAGTGCCTGTGGGATATCATCTCCACTTCAGTAGTTTATTCTCATGGGTCTAAAAATGATAGATTGGGACAAATTCTTCTCCCATGCCCCCCTCAAAACTAGGTGTTCAACTGTCCAGCTACTACTGGTGATTCCATGGAAATTCACCTGTGCTCATCTCATCTGGCAGGGAAAATTGAGATACACTAGAAACTCTCTAGGTTAAGAGAATGTGTTTTAGAGTTTCATATTTAAATATCCTCCTGCTTTGATCATTAAGAAACCTGCTATCAGGCTATTTAGAAAGCGCATCACTTGTGTTGAGCAATTGCTGGACTCTCAGGGTTGTTTATCCCTTTTTTTGCAGCTAGAAGAACATATCGATTGTCAATGGTATTCAAAAGACCCTGGCAGATTTTCATACTTAGACATTTAGACTTCAAGTGCCTATCACAACCAACCTATGAGATAGATTTAGAGAGTGGCAGCTGCCAGCAGGCAATGCTGTAAATTGGTGGACACCAACCACAACTAAATTTTATGTACTACTCTTACCTGCTGCTGTAGATATCTCTACCAGATGTAGCAGCTTCTCGAGGCTTGCAAGAACTCAACAATGGTGGTTATATAGAATTAATGCTATTTAGAGTCTACCTTGCTTATTAAGCATCAAGTGTTTCTATGGAGATTGGACACAACCTTTCTTCCATGTGGAGAACTCTTCGTGAAGAAAGGGATTTCAGATGGTAAATTCCCTCACTGCAGTGTGAAGGAAATAGTTAAGCGCACTTTTTGGCATAGTACAAATGTTAGGGATTGGTGGCACTGGATCATTCAACATCACTACAACACTAAATGAAGATATCGACGGCCATGCTTTTCCACGCATATATTGATGACATTAGCGGGCGTCGCTATACGCGTAGCTATACGCGTCGCAATGTGGGTCGATATACGCGTGGAAAGGCTTTATTTGCCACGCGTATAGCGACGCGTATATCGACGCAAAAAAAATGGGGGAAAAAGCGAAACCCGCGCGGAGGGGCCATTTTCGCGTGCTCGGACCTTGGCCGAAACCTGCTGCGCAGGTATTATGTCCATCTCCACACTCCCCAACCCCTCTCTCTTGCTCTCTCTCTCTCTCTCTCTACCTCTACATCGTGTGTGTGTGTGTGTGTAGGAGAGAGAGAAGAGAGAGAGAGAGAGAGAGAGAGAGAGAGAGAGAGAGAGAGAGAGAGAGAGCGGTGTGTGTGTGTGTGTGTATGTAGAGAGAGAGAGAGAGAGAGAGAGAGAGAGAGAGAGAGAGAGAGAGAGAGAGAGAGAGAGAGAGAGAGCGGTGTGTGTGTGTGTGTGTGTGTAGGAAAGAGAG
Organism: Adiantum capillus-veneris; assembly: GCF_014529385.1. Classification (NCBI taxonomy): domain Eukaryota; kingdom Viridiplantae; phylum Streptophyta; class Polypodiopsida; order Polypodiales; family Pteridaceae; genus Adiantum; species Adiantum capillus-veneris. The sequence continues at coordinate 68,821,147 of NC_140931.1, forward strand.
AGAGAGAGAGAGAGAGAGAGAGAGAGAGAGAGAGAGAGAGAGAGAGAGAGAGAGAGCGGTGTGTGTGTGTGTGTGTGTATGTAGGAAGAGAGAGAGAGAGAGAGAGAGAGAGAGAGAGAGAGAGAGAGAGAGAGAGAGAGAGAGAGTTGTGTGTGTGTGTGTGTAGGAAAGAGAGAGAGAGAGAGAGAGGTGTGTGTGTGTGTGTGTAGGAAAGACACACACACACACACACACACACAGAGAGAGAGAGAGAGAGAGAATTAATGTATGCTTAGGAAATTAAAACTAAAGAAAAAAAAATTAAAGAGAGAAATGAAATGAAATGTTATATTAACTTCTTCGAAAGGCCAAAGTGACCTATGAGACATGAGACAAGAAAGTTACAATGTGATGGATCTGATACAAAGTCAGAGTAAGAAGATGACAAAATAAAATATTATGGAATCCTAAACTGCTGGGTGTGGACTAAATGGCTAAACGAGCTAGTTGGGATAGGTAGATCTCCTCCATGGTCAGTACTCTGACCGGACTAAATGGCTAAACAAGCTAGTTGGGATAGGTAGATCTCCTCCATGGTCAGTACTCTGACCGGACGTTGTGCATGTCGAGCCAAAGTGACCTAGCTAGATCCTCTGATGCAGCCTCTGTCGATGTTGTGTAGTCCTCCGCAGTCGTGGGCGTCTAGATCTCCCTAGATCAGTCGCTCGTTCGATCATTAGAGAGATAGGGAAGTAGAGAGAGAGAGAGAGAGAGAGAGAGAGAGAGAGAGAGAGAGAGAGAGAGAGAGAGAGAGAGAGAGAGAGAGGTAAGTAGAGAGAGAGAGAGAGAGAGAGAGGAAATAGAGAGATAGAGAAAGAGAGTTTTATATATATATATATATATATATATATATATATATATATATATATATATAGAGAGAGAGAGAGAGAGAGAGAGAGAGAGAGAGAGAGATAGGGAAGTGGAGCTCCAGGAGTTATGGCAGAGAAATAGGAAAATAGAGAAATAGAGAGAGATAGGAAAATAGAGAAAGAGAGATAGCGAGAGCGAGATCGAGAGAGAGAGAGAGAGAAAGAGAGATAGTGAGAGCGAGATCGAGAGAGAAAGAGAGATAGCGAGAGCGAGATCGAGAGAGAAAGAACGAGAGATAGGGTACGTAGACAGAGAAGAAACTATGGAACTAAAAGAGGCAAAGGGGTTTTGCCTGCTACATGCATTGCCATGTTCACCTGGGAGTGCACGTATGTGTCTACCCATATTGGATTTGACCAATAAAGACGAGATTTTGACCCGGTGGTCCTAATCTCCGTACATCTCTGGACCGTGGTGTACAGAGATTGGGCAAGACTAGAGAAAAGGAATTGTGACGTCTTGGGATCAGCAAGAAAACGAAAAAGTCACTTACATAGTGGAGACCATCCTGAGAGAGTACAAGCCTGCTCCAGGTTCTTCCGTTGTTTCGGCGCATTGGATCAAGGATGTTGCACGGGACACCATCAAACATCGACGAGATGCAGCTCGGAAGGCTTTCAGGACCGGCTCGTCGAAGCCTTCGGGCATCCCACACGAGACGTGGCTGCAGATCAGGGAGGATGAGCGGACAGCGGCCACGCATTTTAGACAGCAGCGTGAGGCCGCGCAGGTACGACAGATGACTAGGGGGAAATATCATCTTGGCAGCGGAGGCTTCGACACCTTTCGCTATGAGTTTGTGAGTTTCTAATCCAATCTTAACTATGGAGTTTTTTAAAACGCGATGAATCATGTATTCTTATTACTTTGATTTTTGTATAAACGCAGAATCTTGTGATGCATCGAGCTCCATCACGCGAGGAGGAGTCAGATGGATATCGTAGAGGTATCTATGAAGTATTGAATGATCTTGAAGCTTCAGGAGAGCCTGTAAACTGGGAGGCCTTACAGTCTCGCTGATCGCTTGAGGTGAGACGTTAATATGTGTGAGTTGATTTAATTAAGTCAGTATATGTGAAGTAATATCAATACTAATTTTGTGAGTTGTCATATGTGCAGGTTGCGACGCCTAGTCATTAGTGGACCAGATTTCATCTATATGCTTTGTGAGACACAGGCACGCTTATGTGTCTCTTTTTTGTACAAACAGTTAGTGTTCAGACAGTTATTGTTTCCCTTATGGTTATGATTATTGTCATTGTCATTGTATAGACAGTTATTGTTTCTCTTTCTGGCTATGCTTATGGTTATTGTTAATTTTGTTTATGGTTATGGTTATCTGCATTATAGTTTTGATCAAAGTGGTTATAGCCAGTTATGGTTATGCTTTTAAGTTATGGCTATGCTTTTCAGTTGGTACGGTTGTCTTTCATTGGCCTTAAATCTCATGTGAGATCCTACATGGATAGCATGTAGGAGGTGTATATACATGATATGGTTTTTTTTGAAAAGTTTATGTAAAAACAAAGGGAACACTGCCGAAATTTCTGCGCGCGGAAGCATGGTTGATATTTTGGTGCTGCTCGCTTTCTTGGGCAGAGGACAGGAAGTCTGGCTGTGGCTGTGTCCATCTTTTAACTGGGCACAGGCCAGGCTACCTGTCCTCTGTTGGAGCTATATAGAGAGCCCACACTTATGCTATATATAGCTAGGAGTCCCCACTATATATGTGTACTCAGTGTGTGCTCTATACACACTTTGGGGTTTGCATATGATGGTGTTGTCTCTCTCTCCTCTCATCTACCTACACTCTCTCGCTCTAGTTCAACATGGTATCAGAGCGTAGTAAGGATAAGCACTCAACGTCTGGCAAAGGAGTAGAGAAAAGATAAGTTCTTGCAACTTTTAATTATGTGGTTGATATTTCTGTTGTGATATCTCTCGTGATGGTCTTCCTTAGGGCGGCGCTAATACCTTTAGTATGCAGGGTTTGATTACGTTTTGTTAACTTTAATTGCTTACTTTCTTGAGCATACAACTTTTAATTAGGACCTATATTCTCGCTGAATTCGGATCTCCTAGCCCTGCACTTACAATCGGACCAGGCATGCGCGTCTCCTATTAGTTTCTCATACACGAACCCGTGATGAATCAGGACTGGTTACACCATATCAGACATGCATAGGCACCCGAAGAAAGAATTGTTGAATCAAAGAAAAGCTGCGCCATGTCTCCTCTTAAGCAAACATCTATGTTTGCAAGATGTCTGACGCTGCCGGCATATTTCGTATGAAAGCTCGTCTGGTGCACACAATACTCTCTTAGCAAGTTGCAGGTGAGAGTTGAAGGTGAGAATGGAGTGCACGGGATCTAACCTTCTAGCTATCGTTCACTTATACGTACGCAGGCGTCTCTCACCTGAACCCGATGTTAAATAAAGACTGGTTGCACCCGACCGCGTATTTTGCGTAAAGCGAAAACAAAAAAAACAGTACGTGTGACACTATTTTTGAGATTGCGCCCCTATTCAACAGTATGTCGTGCACACCTATTCTTGAGATTTAGCAGCATACGTTATCTGTATGGAGTCGCGTTAAACCTGCAAGAGCAGGCATGGTCTCTTCCTTTAATAGTGAGAGGATAAAACTAGGAGATCGTCTGATAATCTGGATGAAACTAGGAGACCGTCTGATAATTTCTCAATGGTTGGAAATCTTTGTGTGGCCCTCCTCACGCAACTTTTGGCATGCTTTATTTAGCTTGTTACTGAGGATGGCCCTCCTCACGCAAGCCGTCTTTGACGTTGCTTTATTTAACGCCTTCTCGCTAAATACAGTACTTTGTGTACTTTTGCTATTTATTAGCCTTGAGTCGCCTGTGTTTAGCGAGGCGGTTTGCAGAAAGCTCTGGCACATAACAGAGAAGTGCTAATCATGGCCCAAAAATTATACCCCAATTTGGTGGTTGGCACTCGTATTGTGAAGCCGTTTACACTTTGCTCTTAGCTTCGTGATATTTTCACAAGTTTTAGTGTAAAAGCTTCAAATTTTGACCTAAAAATCGAGAGAATCTCAAGTTTAAGAGCCAATCGTAAGTGATCGTATATTTCATTTCTAAGAGCTGGTGAATGTTTATATTAAGATATTTGTCTAAGAGGTTTGCGATTCCTATGAGCCTTCAAGATCTATGAGTGCCGAAATTGAAGTAGTTTTTGTAATTTGTTTCTACCCGGATTGAGGCACAAATATTTTCGGCCTTCCTCGTCACTAGGGATTAGCCACCTCGACCTTTCCCTATTGAGATTGTGTGTTTGGACATCACTTCTTGTAATTTGTTGCTACTGATATTGTTGTAAATACTTCACGTAATTTTATGATCGTTTTATGGGATCGTATACTAACGTGTGTGATGGTTTTCATGTGAATCATTGACGTAGAGATGACAAGATTTACCAAGCCATTATCTACTGATTAATCATTGTCTTGAGGTTTTGCAGATTTTCCACAAACTAGCGTCTCGGATGCCATGGTACGTAAAGCCATGATGATAATTACTATTTTATAGTTTTAATTTCATTTGAAGAAAAACGTCTCTAATGCCATGGTACGTAAAGCCATGATAATTGCTATTTTAAAGCTTTTTCTGAGCGTCTCTACTACCATGGTGAATACCGTGATGCCATGGTACGTAAAGATTACTATTTTACAGCTTTTATTTGATTTGAAGAAAACTTCTCTGATGCCATGGTACGTAAAACATGATGATTGCTATTTCAAAGCTTTTCTGAGCGTCTCTTATGCCATGGTGAATACCATGATGCCATGGTACGTGAAGCCATGATGATGACAACTTCCAGCTGTTGAGATCTTAGGGGACCCCACTATATTCATTACATCTCATCTTTGTATATGTGTGTGCACTTGTGATTACATTGATATTACACTTGTTTCTATGTCTTCTGTACATGTGATTGCATCGGAATTATGTTTGTTTCTATGTCGTCTCTAGAGCGGAGTCGCGAACCGTCTCTAAGGACAATGTGATGTGATTATTTATAACCTTCACATTTCGATATGTTTCTTGAGTTGGTATTGATTACAGGATGAAGATCACATTAAGCAGCATATACAAGGGATCAAAGACGTTAACGTTGCTCTATCAAAACATTTGCAGTGGCACAAGAATGATATATTATGGAGTGATGTAGCTCCTCGGGAACATATTTTGTAAACTTGAAAATTTATTAATACAACAGTGCATGTATATGGTGCTGTGGGTTTTTCCCTTGTACCCCCAAAGGTTTTTTCATCCACATTTAGGGACTCCTATTTCAGTGGGGGTGTTGGAGCTATATAGAGAGCCCACACTTATGCTATATATAGCTAGGAGTCCCCACTATATATGTGTACTCAGTGTGTGCTCTATACACACTTTGGGGTTTGCATATGATGGTGTTGTCTCTCTCTCCTCTCATCTACCTACACTCTCTCGCTCTAGTTCAACATGGTACCATGTTGAGAGAGAAGGAGAGAGCACAGAAGTAGAACCCCAAAGTGTGTAGAATACACACATGAGATGATGTATATATAGAGGGGACCTGGGTGCCATATATAGAGAAGCCATATATTGAGTAGCTTCACATATAAGCTCAACACCCCCGCTCAAATAAGGGTCCCTAACTGTGGATGAAAAAACCCTTGGGGGATCAAGGGAAAAACCCACAGCTCTATATACACCCACCGTTATATTATAAAAATCATTGAATATACAAATGTTTACGAGGAGCTACATCACTCCTTTTACAATGAATGTTTTATGAGGAGTTACATTACTCCTATCCTATCAATACAATAATGAATACAAAGGTTCAATAAAGAGGTGTAAAAGCTATCGATTAGCTTGTAATCAAAAGTGTCTCCGTGAATGTGTTGTGTAGCTTGTCATCAATATCGCATCACCAAACATGTCTTCATGTTGTCATCAATATGGCATCACCAAACATATCTTCATAAATCTTTTATTGTCACCAAGTTTGTCTTCATAAAATCAATTCTTTGATCAATCCTACATAGATCATAGACTCCAAAAAAAAAACATGTCATGAAAATTATTAGCATCGTTAATGAAATAATTACGTTCACAATGCCGTAAGAGATGGTTCGCGATGCCACTCTTTTGACGACATATATACGCACGACAACATATGGTACATAAAGTATAAACGTAAAAGTACAAAATGTGTGATTACGTGATACAAATGATATGTGTATATACTACATAAAACAACATTTATCAATGTAGTGATCAATGAATACCATCAAAGTATTAACAAAATATCATCATTATATCAATAAAAATGAATAAATGACCATGGTATCAATGAAAAGCATCATGATATCACCGAGAATGATCATTGTATCAACGAAACAACATCATGGCATCACCGAGAATAACCATGGTATCAACGAAACATCATCATGGCATCACCGAGAATAACCATGGTATCAATGAAACAACATCATGGTATCACCGAGAATAACCATGGTATCAACAAAACATCATCATGGTATCAACAAAAATCACCATGGAATCAACGAAACAACATCATGGCATCACCGAGAATAACCATGGTATCAACGAAACATCATCATGGCATCACCGAGAATAACCATGGTATCAATGAAATATCATCATGGCATCACCGAGAATAACCATGGTATCAATGAAATATCATCATGGCACCACCGAGAATAACCATGGTATCAATGACATATCATCATGGTATCAACGAAAATCACCATGACCAAAGTATTAACAAAACATCATCATGGTACCATCAAAATCACTATGGTATCAATGAGAAATTATCAATAAAACGACGTAAACTATATCTCTAAAAGAATAATTATACGAGAATCAATGAACGAGTATATCATATAACAGAAGATCATCTACCAACAGTAGCTCGATAGAATTTGGACGATCATCAACGGCTCGACTGAATCGGAACGATGTGTAATTGGCTTCTGCAGCAAAGTTACGTCAGTAACAAATATATGATTGATGAAGAAAAATATAATTGAGAAGTTTTCAATTACGAGAAAAATCAAAAGCAAAAAGTAAAATTTTGATTTTCAAACATATTCGCAGTCCGAGACGATAACCCAAAATCGGTGCAGAATTTAGAGAAACTTTCTTCTGCAAAGTTATACACCACATTGATTCCAATCCCCATCGCGGGTAGTTTCTTCTGCAAAGTTGTAGAACACATCGATTCCGGTCTCTCACGCGGGTAGTTTCTGCAAAATCATTTTCAATAAGCAAAAAAATAAAAATTAAAAAACGGAAATTTCTTTTTAGGTATGTACGCAGTCCGCGAACGATAACTCAAAATTGGTGCAGAATTTGAAAACACTTTCTTCTGCAAAGTTGTAGACCACATTGATTCCGGTCTCTATAGTGGGTAGTTTCTGCAAAATCATTTTCAATAAGCAGAAAAATCAAAAACAAAAAAAATAAAAATTGCTTTTCAGGTATGTACGCAGTCCGCGAACGATAACTCAAAATGAGATGATGTATATATAGAGGGGACCTGAGTGCCATATATAGAGAAGCCATATATTGAGTAGCTTCACATATAAGCTCAACACCCCCGCTCAAATAAGGGTCCCTAACTGTGGATGAAAAAACCCTTGGGGGATCAAGGGAAAAACCCACAGCTCTATATACACCCACCGTTATATTATAAAAATCATTAAATATACAAATGTTTACGAGGAGCTACATCACTCCTTTTACAATGAATGTTTTATGAGGAGTTACATTACTCCTATCCTATCAAATACAATAATGAATACAAAGGTTCAATAAAGAGGTATAAAAGCTATCGATTAGCTTGTAATCAAAAGTGTCTCCGTGAATCTGCTGTGTAGCTTGTCATCAATATCGCATCACCAAACATGTCTTCATGTTGTCATCAATATAGCATCACCAAACATATCTTCATAAATCTTTTATTGTCACCAAGTTTGTCTTCATAAAATCAATTCTTTCATCAATCCTACATAGATCATAGACTCCAAAAAGAATATGCATGTCATGAAAATTATTAGCATCGTTAATGAAATAATTACGTTCACAATGCCATAAGAGATGGTTCACGACGCCACTCTTTTGACGACATATATACGCATGACAACATATGGTACATAAAGTATAAACGTAAAAGTACAAAATGTGTGATTACGTGATACAAATGATATGTGTATATACTACATAAAACATCATTTATCAATGTAGTGATCAATGAATACCATCAAAGTATTAACAAAATATCATCATTATATCAATAAAAATGAATAAATGACCATGGTATCAATGAAAAGCATCATGATATCACCGAGAATGATCATTGTATCAATGAAACAACATCATGGCATCACCGAGAATAACCATGGTATCAACGAAACATCATCATGGCATCACCGAGAATAACCATGGTATCAATGAAACAACATCATGGTATCACCGAGAATAACCATGGTATCAACAAAACATCATCATGGTATCAACAAAAATCACCATGGAATCAACGAAACAACATCATGGCATCACCGAGAATAACCATGGTATCAACGAAACATCATCATGGCATCACCGAGAATAACCATGGTATCAATGAAATATCATCATGGCATCATCGAGAATAACCATGGTATCAATGAAATATCATCATGGCACCACCGAGAATAACCATGGTATCAATGACATATCATCATGGTATCAATGACATATCATCATGGTATCAACGAAAATCACCATGACCAAAGTATTAACAAAACGTCATCATGGTACCATCAAAATCACTATGGTATCAATGAGAAATTATCAATAAAACGACGTAAACTATATCTCTAAAAGAATAATTATACGAGAATCAATGAACGAGTATATCATATAACAGAAGATCATCTACCAACAGTAGCTCGATAGAATTTGGACGATCATCAACGACTCGACTGAATCGGAACGATGTGTAACTGGCTTCTGCAGCAAAGTTACGTCAGTAACAAATATATGATTGATGAAGAAAAATATAATTGAGAAGTTTTCAATTATGAGAAAAATCAAAAGCAAAAAGTAAAATTTTGATTTTCAAACATATTCGCAGTCCGAGAGGATAACCCAAAATCGGTGCAGAATTTAGAGAAACTTTCTTCTACAAAGTTATAGACCACATCGATTCCGATCTCCCATAGCGGGTAGTTTCTTCTGCAAAGTTGTAGCACATCGATTCCGGTCTCTCACGCGGGTAGTTTCTGCAAAATCGTTTTCAATAAGCAGAAAAATAAAAAACAAAAAACAAAAATTGCTTTTTATGTATGTACGCAGTCCGCGAACGATAACTAAAAATCGGTGCAGTCTCGCTCTAGCTATCGTTCACTTACACGTACGCAGGCATCTCTCACCTGAACCCGATGTTAAATAAAGACTGGTTGCGCCCGATCGCGTATTTTGCGTAAAGCGAAAACAAAAAAAACAGTACGTGTGACACTATTTTTGAGATTGCGCCCCTATTCAACAGTATGTCGTGCACACCTATTCTTGAGATTTAGCAGCATACGCTATCTGTATGGAGTCGCGTTAAACCTGCAAGAGCAGGCATGGTCTCTTCCTTTAATAGTGAGAGTATAAAACTAGGAGATCGTCTGATATTCTGGATGAAACTAGGAGACCATCTGATAATTTCTCAATGGTTGGAAATCTTTGTGTGGCCCTCCTCACGCAACTTTTGGCATGCTTTATTTAGCTTGTTACTGAGGACGGCCCTCCTCACGCACGCCGTCTTTGACGTTGCTTTATTTAACGCCTTCTCGCTAAATACAGTACTTTGTGTACTTTTGCTATTTATTAGCCTTGAGTCGCCTGTGTTTAGCGAGGCGGTTTGCAGAAAGCTCTGGCACATAACAGAGAACTGCTAATCATGGCCCAAAAATTATACCCCAATTTGGTGGTTGGCACTCGTATTGTGAAGCCGTTTACACTTTGCTCTTCGCTTCGTGATATTTTCACAAGTTTTAGTGTAAAAGCTTCAAATTTTGACCTAAAAATCTAGAGAATCTCAAGTTTAAGAGCCAATCGTAAGTGATCGTATATTTCATTTCTAAGAGCTGGTGAATGTTTATATTAAGATATTTGTCTAAGAGGTTTGCGATTCCTATGAGCCTTCAAGATCTATGAGTGCCGAAATTGAAGTAGTTTTTGTAATTTGTTTCTACCCGGATTGAGGCACAAATATTTTCGGCCTTCCTCGTCACTAGGAATTAGCCACCTCGACCTTTCCCTATTGAGATTGTGTGTTTGGACATCACTTCTTGTAATTTGTTGCTATTGATATTGTTGTAAATACTTCACGTAATTTTATGATCGTCTTATGGGATCGTATACTAACGTGTGTGATGGTTTTCATGTGAATCATTGACGTAGAGATGACAAGATTTACCAAGCCATTATCTACTGATTAATCATTGTCTTGAGGTTTTGCATATTTTGCACAAACTAGCGTCTCGGATGCCATGGTACGTAAAGCCATGATGATAATTACTATTTTATAGTTTTAATTTCATTTGAAGAAAAACGTTTCTAATGCCATGGTACGTAAAGCCATGATAATTGCTATTTTAAAGCTTTTTCTGAGCGTCTCTACTACCATGGTGAATACCGTGATGCCATGGTACGTAAAGATTACTATTTTACAGCTTTTATTTGATTTGAAGAAAACTTCTCTGATGCCATGGTACGTAAAACCATGATGATTGCTATTTCAAAGCTTTTCTGAGCGTCTCTTATGCCATGGTGAATACCATGATGCCATGGTATGTGAAGCCATGATGATGACAACTTCCAGCTGTTGAGATCTTAGGGGACCCCACTATATTCATTACATCTCATCTTTGTATATGTGTGTGCACTTGTGATTACATTGATATTACACTTGTTTCTATGTCTTCTGCACATGTGATTGCATCGGAATTATGTTTGTTTCTATGTCGTCTCTAGAGCGGAGTCGCGAACCGTCTCTAAGGACAATGTGATGTGATTATTTATAACCTTCACATTTCGATATGTTTCTTGAGTTGGTATTGATTACAGGATGAAGATCACATTAAGCAGCATATACAAGGGATCAAAGACGTTAACGTTGCTCTATCAAAACATTTGCAGTGGCACAAGAATGATATATTATGGAGTGATGTAGCTCCTCGGGAACATATTTTGTAAACTTGAAAATTTATTAATACAACGGTGCATGTATATGGTGCTGTGGGTTTTTCCCTTGTACCCCCAAGGGTTTTTTCATCCACAGTTAGGGACTCCTATTTCAGTGGGGGTGTTGGAGCTATATAGAGAGCCCACACTTATGCTATATATAGCTAGGAGTCCCCACTATATATGTGTACTCAGTGTGTGCTCTATACACACTTTGGGGTTTGCATATGATGGTGTTGTCTCTCTCTCCTCTCATCTACCTACACTCTCTCGCTCTAGTTCAACATCCTCTGCCCAAGAAATTTTTTTTCTGCTATGTGCGTCGCTTATAGCGACTGGTTTCACAGCGACGCGGATAGGGACGCGCATAGCGACGGGCCGCGTCGATAACACGTTTTTTTGTTGTAGTGCATGTACAGCCATGGATGCCTGTGAAACTGACTATGTATGCTGTGACTTTTGGTCTATGTAATGTTCTCGATGAAGCAATTGACTTTTGTTTACAATCATTGAGAGTTTGGTTCCTATTCTTTGTCTCAAATGCTAGAAACTATTCTTGCTTTGATAAGGTTTCCTTGTGTAGAGTCACCATTCCATGGGAGATTATAAGAAAAACAATATGGGAAGACTATGTCAGTGTATCTGATGGACAGCTAAGAGAAAAATGCTATCAGTTTATGATTAGGCTGTAAAAGTATCTAATGGACAGGAGGAGGAAGAGAGATGATGTAATTGATGTAGTATATGAGATAATATAATATAAGAACAGTTCCCCAAGAGAGAGAGAGAGAGAGAGAGAGAAAGAGAGTGAATGATGTTTCGTAAAAGGATGTGTGTGTGTTAGTGTGGTAAGATGGGATAAGGTCCATGGCTCTATTGACCGACGTGAGATTTTTGGAGAAATGGCTGAATGAAAACATGACCTAGCCATCTCACCCCATTTCAAGTAAATCACTAATTTACCCATTGTATACAGGTCTCCTTGATTTACAAGGTATCAAGGAGTTTCTTTTGAGTTTGACAAAGGATGCAAGCTTTGTTCTTATCAGAGAAATGAATAGATGGCGAGAACAATATTTTTCCTAATGAGGTAGCACTAAAGCATCATTAGACTCCCACTTATATCTAAGCTAGTCTCTTTTTGTTGGTGAACAATAGACTTCACATGCTCACACTACGGACACAAGGAAGAATACATATATATTAGAGTAGCAAACAATCAGTGGAATGCAAAGGGTATTGATAAATACTAGGATAGTTTTAGCAAGGAGAGCAAAAGGAGTTAAACAAAATATGATATACTAGTAGGTTAGACTAAGAAGCATGTACGATTTGTTCTAGGGTTCTTGAGCAAAGACTACTCATGAACATAGTTCAGTATATCCCCATGTATTCAAACATGTTGCTCCAAGACCTCTTTAATTTTCCTTTGTCCAATATCCATCTTGAAATCAATTACATGGCCCTTTCAAGGTGCCTTGTACATGAGTATGTAGGCGGACCTCCTTTGATAGTGGCTATATGAATACCCAACCTCCCTTACTAGTCTAAATCTTTGTCCATATTTTCACTACGTCTATACTGTTACATATAAGAATGCAAAAGAAAGAAGTGTTTTGTCTTCTTGGTGTTGGATAAATAAATAAATCTTGAGAAGCACTCTTTAGCCTTTTATCTACTAGGTGTAGACATATATTTTCTAGAAATGAAGGTGAAGGTGACAAGTTTAAAAGTTGTAGGAGAATATGGAGAAGGAGATTAAATATAAAGGATGCAAGGTGAGGGAATTATATCCATGTCAGAGAGGATGGACATGGTGGAGACAGGTTGTGATGTAAGACATACTAAAAGGGGGATTCCTTACTCCACTACCTTTTTGCGGTGCAAGAGCACTCGCATTAACCCAACACTTCTCCTCTATAAAAGACCACGGCACACAAGGGGAGGGGGGGGGGGGGGGGAGAGAGAGAGAGAGAGAGAGAGAGAGAGAGAGAGAGAGAGAGAGAGAGAGAAGGATGTGTGTGTGTGAGTGTGGTATTAAATGGGATGGAGTGATCAAATTTGGTTGGAAGGTGTTAGCGGGAGACAAAACAAGAAAAATTATGTCTGGGTTGCGGTAATTGGAGGTGAGCGGTAATCCGGCACACAACAAGGAAAGGAGGAATTGTGGCCACATGGTCTATAAAAGAGAGAGAGAGAGAGAGAGAGAGAGAGAGAGAGAGAGAGAGAGAGAGAGAGAGAGAAGGATGTGTGTGTGTGAGTGTGGTATTAAATGGGATGGAGTGATCAAATTTGGTTGGAAGGTGTTAGTGGGAGACAAAACAAGAAAAATTATGTCTTGGTTGCGGTAATTGGAGGTTAGCGGTAATCCGGCACACAACAAGGAAAGGAGGAATTGTGGCCACATGCTCTATAAAAGAGAGAGAGAGAGAGAGAGAGAGAGAGAGAGAGAGAGAGAGAGCGAGTTAAGAAGAGGTGCTTCAAAAAGCGTGGGAGTGGTGGGTTAAGTAGCATGCAACGGTTTCCTGTTGACGAGGGAGGAAAAGATAAAGAGGGAGAGGCTGCACAGTTGGGAGTGGACGAGAAAAGAGGGTCTACATAGCGGGTGGTCGAAGGTAGGGAGTGAGAGTTAGGGGATTGCTATCCACACAAGACGGTGGTTAGTGGTCTACGCATGAGCTCCTAAGATTGCATGGTTATCATTATTTTGATGCAGATTTTGTTGACGTTACTGAAGCATTGGAGCGGGTTCTGGTTAATGCCCTTTGCATGCCATGGTAATGGTGGGCGGCGCTGCAGTTGGAGCAGTAGCTTACAATAGACGATATCAACTAAACATGAGCGAAGTATAGTTGTGACACCAACATGGCCGCCGCGCGCATGCTGGGGTGGATAATATAGCGCTACCCATTGGAGCGGGTTCTGGTTAATGCCCATGGTAATGGTGGGCGGCGCTGCAGTTGGAGCAGTAGCTTACAATAGACGATATCAAGTAAACATGAGCGAAGTATAGTTGTGACACCAACATGGCCGCCGCCCGCATGCTGGGGTGGATAATATAGCGCTACCCATGGCCCGCCATGCAAGTGTTTAGGTACCATAGGTTTCTTGATGGGCGCGCTGCTTGGTGGCGGCAATAGCACCTACGATAGTGTTAGCATGTACATGTCCGCTTGTAGGAGTCGTACTGCTCTTATCAATCACGTGGAAGCTTGGCATTGATGCACCTTTTCTCTGTCGGATCACACCAGATGACATTGTTTTGTGCTATACTACGCATGTGTTAGTAGCTTTCCGCATGAGCTAACGGCTCCATCTAGGCTAGGTGTTGTTGGCTCCATTCATTTCACCCTGGAAATACCTACACATGCCGTCCACTAGAGCTCCACCCCCTATACCATTCCAACATGATCTGCAATTTGTGGATTTTGCCATGTGTATGCATTATAATATATATATATAGATATATATTCTCATATGTAACATATCTCTAGTTACTTTTGGGTCCTGCGATATCTCTTTGGAGTTTTGATCCCTACCGACCATACTAAAACTTCTCTATCCTACTCTCCAAAAGTTCTACGTATGGCGAGAAGAAGAGACAAAACAACAACCAAACAAAATTGTTGATTCTTCTTCTTCTTCTTTGTCTACTATATAGATCCTATGGTGATACCTATCGCGCTTATTAGTATATCTATACATTGATATAGGTGGTGCATGAGATGGGGGCGCTGTAAGGAAAGGTAGGAGAGCCATGTTGAGGTAGAGTTTTAGCCAGGCCAAGCAAGAGTCCAGTTGTTGCGAGGATGCAAAGCATGGAAGCGGCCGAGAGGGTGTAGGCCATGATGAGGAGGGAATTTGCAGGCAAAGGAGGAGCCGTGAGAACGAGAGAGAAACAGTATTTCCCTCATTGCAAAATCAAAGAGAGACAGAGAGTGATTCTTTGCAAGATACCGCGAGTGAGATAAGGGGCGAGAGACCCTGTATTGTGAATTGAATGTGTGTGTGTGTGTGTGTGTGTGTGTGTGTGTGTGTGTGTGTGAGAGAGAGAGAGAGAGAGAGAGAGAGAGAGAGATGTTTTCTTTTGTTTTAAAGCCTTTGGATTCATTAAACCCCATTAGGGGGTGCATCCCATAGGCGGGGTGAGAAGAAGAAAGAGAGCGAGATTCTCTCTGGCTAGGATGGAGAGCCGCCTTTATAGCATGAGAGAGAGAGAGAGAGAGGGAAGTTCGTAAGTCAATTTCCTCTCTCTAAAGCTAGAAGAGAAATCTTTTAAGCCATTGTTGATAGACAGAGATAGAGAGAGGAGACTTTGTTGTGTGTGTGTGAGAGAGAGAGAGAGCGAGTATTTGGAGCTACTAATCAATTACAGACTGCAATGCCCTATAGGGTGTAAGACAAATTGAAGTGCTACCCTATAGGGTGTAAGGCGTGAGATGTTATCATTCAAACTTGGAGCCTACGAAGCTGCCTCGACAAAATTTCTTGAAGACAAAAGATAAGTCTTTTGGCGTTAGCTGTAAAAACCAATTCCAATATTCATAATTACTTATTAATTCACAATGTCTCGTGCTCTTCTCCCCTTTCTCTCTCTTTTGAAATAAAGACAATGTTCAATCCATCTCTCTCTCTTTTTTTTTTATGAATGATGAAGTGATCGTCTTTGTGGATATTCGTTGATGAGATCTGACACTAAGATTAAATTGCACATTCCTTGGTAGCAGATTTAATTAGTAGTTTACTTTCCAGTCGTAGTTCCTTGTTGGTGGGCTTGGGTTGGGGGTTTGAGTATTATCTTTGCTCGGTTTTTCTTGTTTTTCGGTGTTGGAAGATACCAACCTATATGCCATTTATGCAAAGCGAGTGACAATACAACCAAAAGATACATAGCTTGCATGTCGATTGCGACGAGACTTTGAGCATTAGACGAAGTTACCCCTCTTTTTGTATTGCACACCCTTATCTTTGTAATGAGATGACTTTGCAATGAAAATATGATTCACAGTTGTGTCTACCGTGTCTATTATCCATGTGTTTTGAGTTTATTGTTTCTAAATATGAAGAGTCAAATATAAATCAAACATGAACTTTTTGGGTATCCTATGTGGAAGAGAAGCCTACCAGGTGCAAAAAAAAAGGGTGGCCACAAGGGCGTGCAAATGGCCCATCAGTTTTGGATGGCCAATTTGCGCGCCCTTGTGGCCACCCGTTTTTTTGCAATTTCAAGCTTTGTTTACCCCATAGGATATCAAAAAAGTGAACATATTGTGAAACCAAGTTTCTATGCAATTAAATGAGATTTTTTGAATGTCCAATGTAATTGGTCCTTTTGGTGCAGGGATGTACTAGATAGAGGTGAATCACGTGATAGTGTGCTTGAAAACTTAAATTCAGAGTTGATCTCACCTTTTATAGTGTCCTTGAGTGCAAACATATGCTTCATATGCCAAAAAAAGGGTGGACACAAGGGCGTGCAAATTGGCCATCCAAAACCGATGGATGGGCCATTTGTGTGCCCTTGCGGCCACCCTTTTTTTGGCACCTCGTAGGCTTCCCTGCAGGATACTTAAAACACATAGATTACCTGAAATCAATTGGTTTTGCAGCATTACTTTAGAGAAACCACTTCTTTTCAGTCAGATGTGTTTTATACTTTCCCTAGAATTAAGGTAAGTTGAAAGAAGTATTATGTACATCCAACTTCCACCATGTTGCTACTTCAAGCAAAAAAGACATAGCTTATTGAAACATATCACCAATTACAACAATTTCAAGATTGACAGATCACATTTAGAAGAATGTACAAGATAGAGAGACAATTCGGAATATTTTTTATTACTTCCAAAAAGTTGATTTTACATCATGTATCTAAGGAGTTCATAATTTTGTTGACCATTTCCTGGCACCTCTCTTGCACGTAAGGCAACTCCCCAGTCAAGAGGGACTACCCTATGGCCTTTGGGTCAGTTGAGCCAACGGAAGCATGTATCCCTATTTCGGCAAGCACTTTACCACGGAAGCCAATGCCAAATGTTGTGCATACAAGGGATCTATGCACTAGGAACACAAGATGCGCAGTTTGAGCAATGGTGCTCAAACACAAAACCTTGCTCAAAGCTTTCAACGGCCAAGTCATAAAATGGGCTTGGGGAGTAAATTCATTATGGACAATGGCCACATCGCCAGGGGGGAGTTGTCCTAGGTAATGTGCAAGGAAAGACTAAGGTTCAAAGCGCGTCCGCTTGCCACCCGTTCTTGCAGCAAAATCATCAACCTCCACGACGTCCTATCATAAACCATTGAAGGTTGAGAAAAAATACAATGAAGGATAAGAAAATAACATGAAAATTAGGATAGAGTTTACCTCCTACTCCTTGTTGTCCCCCTCCTTGTTTCCCTTTCCATCCAAGTCAATGCTCCCATGCACCGCAGCTACGAGCTTTGGATCATCAAATGGGGGGTTGCATAGTGGTATAGGCATCCTAGCGGCCTCAACCTTGGCTTGCGTGGCTTAGAATTCTTCCTCTGTCTCGTGAAACTGCTCTGCTGCCAGGACCTCTTCACACACAACTGCAATAGTGTCAACAACAAATTCCCCAAGTGGCAAGAGCTTGATTTTTAGGGCATTTGGTGTATTGTCTAAGGGACATTTGGTGTTGTTTCATAGCACGCTCAAGCATTCATCCATGCGTAGACCAAATGCTTTCTCTAAATCATGCATAAATACATACTCATCCCCATCCAGTACCACTCAAGAGAAGCATCTGATTTCTACCTTTGGGATAGCCACATCTGTTAATGGTAGTGGCACAGGAGTATCACTAGGGCTAGCTACAATGATGGATTTCTCAACCACCTCCTCAATCCCCTTGGGGTAATCGAGCCGAAGTGTCTTTCCTTCCAGTGCAAGGTTCATGGGGATAACCTCCTGCTCCTTGGTGTCCTTGATAAAGGACCCAACCTGAAGGTGTGGTAAGCACAACTCCTCCAAATCAGGTTCCTCACTCACCAAGAAGATGAATGTTGCTAGCCAAGAAAGGTACTCCACCCCCAACTTGCGCTTCTTGAGCGCTGACACCCCTGAGGCTTGCTCGTCCAAGAAATGGCCTGCGTCGGCGGCACTTTCTTGGAATCGTCGCAACCGCTTGGAGAATGGGGGGTCACCTTTTTTTATGTAGCACAAAAGATTGCAAGGCACCCAGATCCATGCATGTGGGGAGATAGATACGGAATATTTTATGATGTGCTCGTCCATGAACACAAAAATCTCGGCAAATGCATCCATGTGAAGGGCAATTGTGGAGTCAAGGTCAGGGAGACGAGTAAAGAAGGTGTGGAGGTCCAACTTCCCTTTGTATTTTGTGTCCTCAAGGAGGAGAATGAAGCGTGACAAAGGGGTGGATGTGGGTGCAGATGCAGAGGTTGTGGAAGTGTCCATGTCTAGCCTGGGGTGTAGATAGAGAGTGAAGGATCCCAAGAGTTACAAAAGTGAATGAATCATGCGGCGCCCCTTTTATAATGGTCCCTTTTCTAAGTACATTTATTTATTAAAAAAAGAGGCACTTTCACCAAAAAATGATCTCTCATCTCAATGCAAAAAACTATAATCAAAGACATGATTTGCCGAAGCAAATCATGTTGATTACATCAGGTATCGTTTCCAAAATTGCAAGAGTTCCAAAGTTATAAGAGTGATAGAATAGTTCCATCCATCCCCAGTCCTCCTCAACCTTGAATTTATCTTCCATTCTCGTCCCAATCTGCGGACATTCATTACAATAAGCATCAGTATGGTCACTATGCAGATAAGTGCCCAAATGGTCATGCTAAGGGCAATGGTCAATCCAATGGCAATTCAAATGCAGTCAACAGGAATTCAAATCAGAAACCCTTCAACAACAACCGCCCCAACGGAGCTACTCTTAACCTCACTGAAGATGCTACACCCGAAGACAATGAAGTGGAAGTTAACTATGGTGAGGGATATGATCCTGATTATGATAACGATGACAACCCATCCTCAGGTATTCCTATATCTCCTCACACTTTGTTTAAAGTGCAAGGCACTGCTAAGGGCGAAAATGTCACCATTCTGCTAGATGATGGTAGTAGCCATGATTTCATTTCCACACGATTGGCACAGCAACTATCACTCTCTGAAATTTCATCACCTCACAAGCTCAAAACTATTTTTAATAATCAACGTTTTAATTGCAAAACTCAAGTCACTGTTGAAGTTTTCATTGGTGAATTCACACAAGCACGTACATTTTTGGTAGCACCATTGGATGGACTTGATATGATTTTGGGAATTCCATTTCGTCACGAAGTTGACCCGTTGATTAATTATAAAACATGTACAATGTCTCTCACTCATAATAATAAAACTTTCTCCATCCAAGCAACACTGGCACAACAAAAAATTCCACTCCTCTCTCACACTCAAGCCAAACGAGCAACTCGAAAACAGGGGAAAACATATCTAGTATTGGTAAATCAAATTTCTGTTGAAATGGAAACTTCACGTAAGTCCACACACGATGAATTTCTCTCACAATTTAAAGACTATTTCATGCATGATCTGCCACCTAGAATTCCACCATCACGCCCCGAAGACCACAAAATTGACATCATACCAGGTAGTGAACCTCCTTGTAGAGCACCTTATCATGTAAATCCTACCGCACACAGGGAAATACAAACTCAAATCACTGATTTACTTGACCGAGGCCTAGTCCGACCTAGTAGTTCACCATACGGAGCTCCAGTACTTCTTGTCAAGAAGAAAAATGGAACCTTTCGTATGTGTATCGACTACAGGTCTTTAAACAAGATCACCATTAAGAATAGGTTTCCTATTCCTAGAGTGGACGATCTACTAGAAAAACTGAAAGGGGCAAACATCTTTAGCAAAATTGACCTTAAATCAGGGTATCACCAAGTCAAAATGTTTGAACATGATGTCTACAAAACTGCTTTCAGAACACAAACTGGACACTATGAATTTCTTGTCATGCCATTTGGTTTGACAAATGCACCAGCTACATTCACACGCATGATGAATCGCATTTTCATTGACCATCAAGATTTTGTGATTGTATTTTTTGATGACATTTTGGTATTCAGTAAATCTGAAGAAGAGCATAAGCAACATTTAACACGTGTATTTGATCTGCTTGCACAAAATCACTTGTATTTGAATCCTAAAAAGAGTTCATTTTTCCAATCTGAAATTGCATATTTGGGACATATTGTATCGGGTAAGGGAATACATGTCGATCCAAAAAAAATTGAAGCCATTCAATCCTGGCCTAAACCCAAAAACTTGCACGAGCTACGATCTTTTATTGGTCTTTGTAGCTATTACAGGACATTATTTGACTTTCTTATTGAAGAAAAACATGCCTTATGAATGGAATGATTTGCAAGAAAGCTCATTTAATGCACTTAAACATGCTTTGACTAATGCACTTGTATTGCAATTGCCTAATTTTGAAATACCATTTTTTGTGGTAGTCACTGATACTAGTGGGAAAGGTATCGGTGCAGTCCTTATGCAAGATAACCATCCAATTGCTTTCGAAAGTCATAAATTCAAACCGTCTGAAACAAAGTTCAGTACTTATGATAAAGAGTTGACTGTTGTGGTACATGCATTGAAAATTTGGAAACACTATGTAATGGGTACTGACTTGATCATTGAAACTGATCAACAAAGTATCAAATATTTACTTTATCAGCCCTTAATAGATGATAGACATATTAAGTGGGCCGCTTTTATTCAAAGTTTCCAGCCTAACATTCAATACCAACCTGGTAAAGAAAACTTTGTAGCTGATGCTTTGAGTAGAAGACCCTCACTTAATCATCTATCAACCATTACGGGAACTTCCTTTGACACTATGCCTGACACTTATGCACATGATGATGACTTCAAACTGACATGGTTGCACATGCTTGATAATTCTCTACACACATTTCTCGAATACACTATTCAAGAAAACTTCCTTTATTTCAAAAAAAAAATTTGTGTGACTAAACCTTTTCGTACATTAATTATTGAAGAATTGCACAAACCACCTTATGCTGGACATAAAGGATTTGCTGCCACCTTTCAAAATTTATGTCGTTATTTCTATTGGCCTAATATGAGAATGGATGTTAAATAGTATGTGTCAACCTATTTGATTTGTCAAAAAATCAAAGCAGCTACAGGTAAGAAATTGGGACTTTTACACCCTCTCCCCATTCCTGATAGACCTTGGGAACATATTTCCATAGATTTTTTTACTAGTTTCCCACTCACAACACACAAACATGACATGATATGGGCTATTATTGATCGTTTCTCTAAACAAGCATACTTTGTTCCATGTAAGAAAACACTCACAGCACATCAAGCTGCACTTTTGTTTCTGAAGACTGTTTTTCCACATCATGGTTTGCCTAAAGTGATTATTTCGGATCGAGACTCAAAATTTTGTAGTGCTTTTTGGACTACTGTATTTGAAAATCTTGGCACTACACTTGACTTCACTTCTGCATTTCATCCTGAATCTAATGGTCAAACCGAAGTCACCAACCGCACTATTATTGACTTGTTGAAAGCTTATGTTTCCTCTCAACCTAAGAAATGGGATGAATACCTACATATTTTGCAATTTGCATACAACAACACCACTCACACTGCCACGGGTAAATCTCCCTTTGAAATTGTATATGGCCACTCACTTCCTACTCCTGCTTCACGTCTTTCTAATATTGTGCCTGCTACTGATGATTTCACTATTGACTTTCATTATTTATGCAAGTGTGCATTCTGCCATTAAACACTCACAAGAACTTTACACCAAGCATGTTAATAAGCACCGCAAGGCACACCAATTCAAAGAAGGTGATCATATTTTACTTCGCATTGAAAAAGGAAGGATCAAAAGTGTTGATACTAATGTCTTTGTTAAGCTTGCTCCTCGTTTTTATGGACCTTTCAAAATTTCAATTGTCATTAACGACGTTTCTTTTCGTTTAGACCTACTTGCACATTGGCACATTCACAATGCCTTTCACATTAGTGTTTTACGCACATTCCGAGGACCCCTACCTACACACCACATTTATGAAGACCCACCTTCACTTGTAGACCAAGAAGAGCAACTCATCCCTGACAAAATAGTTGACCATGAGACCACCACTACATGCACTGGAATGGTTACCTTTTGACTTTCAAGGGCCACCTTAGGGAGGATGCCAAATGGATGCCTGAAAAGTTTTTGCGCAACTTCCCCGACCTTCTCCACACTTTCCATCACTCACGGTCCAGTTGATTTCTCTACTGAGCAACTGAGGACAGCTGCTATCCCTGGTGGGAGGGATGTTAGGAGACTGGGCACCCTCCTGTTGTAGTGGTTAGCTGCAATTGGGATAGCTGGCCGTAATGGTTCATTATGTGCTGTCTATTTATTTTACTAATTGAGTTGATGATGATTTTGTAGAGTGGAATGCGGGAAGTTGATGAAGAGGCGACGACAACTATTCTTGGCCACTTTATATTTGCACAGTATCTTAGAACATCATTTCAATAAGCCACTATGGCTCCCTAAATAGTTGTAGTGGGAACTCCCCTTATGGGTCATGCAAGAACTAATGAGCTTCACTCATTTGCAAAAGTAAAGTGGTTGTAAAAGAGGGGCCTCAATTTTTGGCACCTTAAACTCAAAGTAATATATTAAATACCAACTCCACAAGAGAGGTGCCGTGGAGTTTGGGGCTAGATTTAGGCTATTCTCTTGCAGATTCTCTTCTCTACTCTCTTAAGCTATGGTTATTTTGCTGCGTACTCTCTAATCTAGTCTCCATCTCTTACACCTCTCTTACATTCTCTTACAAATTGTCTATGTCAATTCTATGTTTACTGTGTGTGTGTGCTTGGAAATTGGAAGAAGAGGTGGACAGTTTGGTGGTGATGGCTTGAAATCTTGTGTTGAATATTATAAGTGGTCGATCTCCCCCTCTTCTCCCAACAAACAATTTCTCAAAGCTAACCCGGATTTGGTTTCTCTATACCTTGCGGATATTTCTCTCATTCCGAAAGGGAATTCGGTGGGGGTTTCAGGAACTCTAGGAGGAATAGGGGAGCAACAACAGGTGCTTCCGAGTCCTGAATCATTGGAGGATGTGATTCAGCAAGAACGAGCGTTTGAGGCGCAAATGGGAAAAATTACAAGGGTTAACGAAGATGAATTAGAGAAGGTTTTTCTTGGGGAGCAAGCGGAGTCGCAGCCCATATACATTAGTAAGCAGCTGGAGGCAAGTTTTAGAGATGATTTGATCAAGTTACTGACATAGTTTAAGGATGTTTTTTGCATGGGAATATGCAGATGTGCAGGGATTGGATCCTAAGTTTTATCAGCACACGATCAATCTAAAACTGGATGCGGTGCCAGTGAAGCAGCACTCATACAGGATGAATCCGAATGTGGCAAAGCAAGTTAAGATGGAAATTGATCGCCTGTTGGAAGTGGGTTTTATTACCCCTATTGATAATCCGGAGTGGATTTCTCCAATTGTGGTTGTACCAAAGAAAAATAAGCAACTCCGAATTTGTGTGGATTATCGGAAATTGAATGCAGCTACTGTTCCAGATCCTTTTCCTCTTCCGTTTTTGGATTCCATTTTGGATGATGTAGCAGGACATGAGATGTATACTTTTTTGGATGGATTTAGTGGATATAATCAAATCCGAATGGCATTGTGGGATCAGCCAAAAACAGCTTTTATTACCGCATGGGGAGTATTTGCTTGTACAGTAATGTGGTTTGGATTGCGGAATGCACCTTCCACTTTACAAAGGGATATGTTTCAAATCTTTGGGCCTTATTTGACAGATTTTATGAGGATTTTTCTGGATGATCTCAGTGTTTTTGGAGCACAATTGGAGCATTTGAAACAATTACGGTTATGCTTTATGAAATGCAGAGAGGTGAAATTCAGTTTGAATCCTTTAAAGTGTGCATTTGTTGTCCGTAGTGGCAGGTTACTGGGGCATATCATTTTTGAAGATGGTATTTCTGTGGATCCGGATAAAATTGCCGCAATTAGGGAAGCGCCTGCACCGCGGAACCAGAAGCAATGTCAGATTTTCCTAGGTCAAGCCCGATGGCATGGGAGGCATTTGCGGTTTGTCATGCATTTGGCAATCCGGATTACTCAGGCAGCTCATGCTATAGATTTTGAATGGACACAGGAATGTGATTTGGCTTTTCGGAGATTAAAACTGCAGCTATCCAAAGCTCCAATTATGCTGGCACCAAATTGGGGTGAGGATTTTCATGTGTTCGTGGATGCTTCGGATCGAGCTATTGGCAGTGTGCTGATGCAAGAACAAAGTCAAGGATGGTTCCGACCTGTCTATTATGCCAGTAGACGATTATCATTTGCAGAAAGAAATTATTCCGTAACTAAAAGGGAATGTTTAGGGATGATTTATTCAGTGAAGAAATTTCGGCACTATCTGTTGGGCCGACGTTTTTTCTTCCATGTGGACCATTCGGCTCTTTTATACCTGGTAAGGCAACAGAATTTGACGGGAAGATTGGCCAGATGGGTGCTTTTGCTGCAAGAATTTTACTTTGAGGTCATACATCGGCCAGGGGCCCACCAGCATGCGGTGGATGACTACCTATCTAGGTTAGATTTCGGAGAGCCGCCGACGGGTGTAACTGATGAATTTCCGGATGCATCTCTGTTTCTAACAGGATTAGCTATAGAGGATAGCACAGTCCCCCAATAGGCGAGGGTTATTCCTAGCATTCCATGGACATGGTATGAGGAGATGTTTCATTTTCTCGACAGCGGCGAAATGCCTTCTTTCTTGTCCAGCCATCAGAGGAAACGTATGGCTATCAAAAGCCGGAATTTTGAGATTATTATGGGGAAGCTCTATTATCGTACAGTGGCAGAGGTGTTACTCCGATGTGTGCTACCACAGGAGCAAGAAGCAGTATTAGAGAAAGTCCATACTGGTATTGCGGGAGGTCACTTTGCAGCATTAATCACAGCTCGAAAGGTTCTCCAATATGGATTATGGTGGCCCACATTGTTTCAGGATGCGAGAAATTATGTGCAACAGTGTGATGTGTGTCAGCGGTTGGGGCAACCTACCGAACGGTCCAGAATGCCTTTTCAGCCAGTTCTTCCTTTGGAGCCTTTTCAAAAGTGGGGTTTGGATTTTGTTGGTCCTTTTAAACCAGTGGCAACTCACAGAGGAAATAAGGATATCTTGATAGCCACGGATTACGCTACCAAATGGGTGGAGGCATGGCCTTTTAAAGACAACACTACAGTTTCTGTGGCGGGATGCTTATATAAGGATATATTTTCTAGATATGGCTACCCTATTGAGTTGGTTAGTGACAGGGGAAGTCATTTTTTGAATAAGGTGACGGAGGGAATGCTACAGTTCTATTTTGTATTTCACAGAAAATCTTCTCCACATTATCCTCAGGCGAATGGGCAAGCAGAATCAACTAATAAGCAATTGATTCGGATTTTAACAAAGTTGGTGAATATGCATCGGACGGATTGGGATGTGAAACTTCCTTCTGCCTTATGGGCCTATCGGACAGCTTATAAAGTGGCAAGAGGATTGACTCCTTTTAAGTTGGCATTTGGCATGGAGGCAATCACTCCGGTGGAGCATGTGATTCCGAGTATGTGGATGTTGCTTGTGGATCGGCTTCTTTCGGAGGATTCTGTGATTTATCGATTGGATGTTTTGCAGGAATTGGATGAAGAGCGGCTGAATAGTTTTGCTGTGCTGTAGGATCTGCAGTCTAGGTGGAAAAAATGGGTGGATCGCCCGAAAGCACGGCAATTTGTTCGGGGTCAGCTGGTCCTTGTCTTCAATTCCCGTTTCGGGAAGATGCCGTGGAAGCTTAAATTACGGTGGTCAGGACCATTCTGGATTTTTCAAGCGTGCGGACCCATCTCTTTTTATTTGGCGGATTTAAGGAGAGAAGTTATTTCTCTGCCGGTCAATGGTTTCAGACTGCGCCATTATGTTTCACCTACCACGATTCAGTGCCCCTTTGCTGTGGTAGAAGAGCCGAAATCCGCCCTAATCATGATTGGGGATTCTTTTGCATGCAATCTTGGAAAGCGGGGATCTATGATGGTTGTGACACCGTGGATCGCCCTATTTTGGGAACTCATTGTGGAAAGGTTACTACTGCATGCAGAAGATTTTTATTGTGGTTCTCTTGTTTCGTGTGTCGCGGGCTCTTAGTGCTCTACTCTCTGCTCCTTCATCTCATCGCCACCATGACAACTTCCCTTCTACAATGTGTCCCTTTCACTCCCGTGCAACAGCTCGCGCTTCAACGAGTAAACGCATGGATGCAAGACTTGAGGCTGCGTGTGTTCACCAACCTGGATTGGCAAGGGATCCCAGTTCACCCGCAGACAATCACCCACAGGTAGTAGGTTTGATTGAGCAACTTGCTGCTGGGGATATGGTGGTGCTGAATAATTAGCAGATTCAGTTGACAACAGAAATGATTTCAAGATGTTTGTGTTTTCCCAACGATGGTTTGAAGGTCAAAGGGGAGTATAAACTGTCAGGGTTGTCAGATGTAGCAACCATTGATGCATATAGGTGGTTTCTTGAGGCCATTTGGCTGCAGGCCAAAACTTATACCATTTCGACCCGAGCAAGAAATGTGTTGCATTCGGCCAACTTTCGGCTAGTAGCTTGGGCAGCGGTGGTCAGAGAACGACTGCTGGCGGAATGCCAACGAGTGATGGCACAGTTGGGGAGGAATACCCCAACCAATACAACGGTGGGCCAACTGCTCACATTGATTTTTCTGTTGAGAGAAGTTTTTCCTCTCGCCCTACGCCCTCTCTGCCACTTTGAAGATGATCACTTGATGGTCCAAGGCACTAATGCTCTGCTGTCGCAAACACAAAGCTTCGTAGTGTCGGCTGAGAGGGAAATACAGCAGCAGAAGGTGGGCGTTGGGGATTTGCCTGGTATCCTCTGGAGCCCAACAGATGGCCACTGTAGGTGCAGGATCAGCAAGCCGCAAGCACGGCAGGGAGGAACAACAATTTTCGACACCACCTCCGGCAACTGCATCTCTTGTTTCGGAAGATTCTGCGATGGCTCGCTGGCATCCCCGAATGCAGGAGAGAGTGAGCAATGCTACTACTTTGCGGACGAGCTCTTCTCAGGCTACGGATGTCCCCGCTCAACCATAAACTTCGGGTACTACTATGCCTCGACGAGAGGTACTCTCCCCGCAGTGCTACCCTGGGAGGCTACGGCAGCAGCGACCCCTGCTGACCAATTACAGGCATGCGGCACATTTTTGCGCAGAATTGCAGAGTCTATTCGTGCAGCCTGGCCAATCCCAGCCATAGAGGGACGAGTCAATGAGTTGGAAGCGCAGGTAGTGTCTTCGCAGACTCGCATTGCCGAGTTAACCACTCAGAATGAAGAGCTGACTGCCACAACTTGCCAGCAAGGGGCGGAAATACAAATGTTAAGAGAGGCTAATGCTGAGTTTGTGGCCTCTATCCAACAGGAACTTCTTCAGTTGAGAACACAGCATAGCCTAGCCTCCTACTTAGCCTCGCACCCTAGTGATGTAATGATCAACATGACTGATTTGCAGGCATTGGCAGTGGAGATGCAAGAAGATCTCCGAATTTTTTAAGGTAATCAATTACAAAGCTGGAGCACACGCTTGGCTGCTGAGGTGAGAGCACAGCCACCCACTCAGCAGGTTGTGGTGCACCAACCCGAGTCATCCAACACTGACAGAGGTAAGAGTGTTGTTCCCGAGGGTTTTGATGTTGCTGATTGGGCACAAGCTACAGAGGATTGTGCTGAAGCCCAGGCTCATGTATCTCGTTTGCAGAAAATGATTCGTCAATTTTGTAAGGAGCGACACAGGGTCTATTTTTGGGTGGAGACCTTAGCTCATTCTTTTTCTCTCAGTCTACCACCTTGCCCTCCATTTTGGTCTTCTCTTAATAGATACCTTTCTCGCTATTATCCGTTACATACACCTCTTGCTCCTCTGCCACAGCCGCCTCGATCTATCTCTTTGCCAACGCAGTTCATTCCTGGGGCTGCCTGGCCGGAAAACATTGAGATAGATCCACATCTTCTGGATGGGGTCTATCGGGCACATACTGCAGATTTTAGAGGCTTTGGCTATATTGATATTTCCTCTTCACCAGAGTAGGGTGCAGAGCAAC
The DNA here is from genome assembly GCF_014529385.1 of Adiantum capillus-veneris. NCBI lineage: Eukaryota > Viridiplantae > Streptophyta > Polypodiopsida > Polypodiales > Pteridaceae > Adiantum > Adiantum capillus-veneris. The sequence goes on from NC_140931.1 coordinate 68,849,590, forward strand.
CACCGGAACCTTCCAACCAGAGGCGTTGAGTGTGGGTTCGCGCAATCCATCGTGCATGCCAGATGTTACGGCATTAGCCGCACATGCCGTCCTACGAAGGTCTGGACACTGCGGATCAGGAGTCATGCGGTATGTGGTGGCAATAGTGGTAGTTCTTCACGGGATATCATGGGACAGGAGTGTGTGCACCGTTCCCGATCTACACTGGAGCAGCGGTTGTATATGGAGGGGCATACCTGTCTTTTGATGTAACTTAATCAATCTCTATGATATTCATGGCATCTACTGTTGTAACTCTAAGTCTGGAATATACATGAATGAAGCAAGAGGGGTTCTGTGCCTGTGTACTGTGTACTTCCTTCTCTTGCCATTCTATATGCTGATGTTCATATAATGTAGTTGCGGGTAATCATTCCCATAATGCCTATTGCTCCAGTGCGGGCAATAGCCATTACAATGATCCGAAGCATGCATACTTTAAGTGCAATAAATAAAAAGAGAGTCTTATAAGACAAAAAATTTGTTCATTTAAACATATTTACATTTGCTTACTCTAGGGAATCATTGTAAGCATTGACAAGGTTTAAGTTATCCTTTAATTGTATGCCTTGCATCCATCTAGCATCTTCAAAAGGATGATTTTTAAACTTGATAAGATATTGTCAGATAGTCTTACTGCCTCATAATACCTTGTCTTTGTGTCGGAGAATGGACTTGGGTTGAAGCACCTCTTCTTGGTCCTGAATCTCCAGTGGGTCTTCAATGATTGCTTCTTGAGGTGGCTCTCCTTTGTAAGGCTTTAATAGGCTCTTGTGGAAGGCATTGTGTATGAGCCAATGGTTGGGTAACTTAAGTTAATAGGCCTAAGAATTCAAAGGGACCATAGTACCTTTTTGCTAGCTTAGCATAGTAATTTTGGTGTCCTGCAGAATTCTTGCCCATTGTGTGTCTTAATTGAGACTTCGAATACTTAAGCAAGACCTAATCATTTTGTTCAAAGGCTAGGGCTCTTCTGTGCTTATTAGTAACAGCCTCTTGCCTTTGCTGAGAGATGGATATAGCATCCTTAACCTTTTGGAAATATTCTTGCAGGTCTCGACTATATTCGTTTGCAGGGAGGATCTTCCCATGTATCTTGATTAGTAGGGGACATTTTTATCTTCCCTCTATCACCTCAAAAGGTGCTTTTTCCATGGAAGTATGTACAATGTTATTGTAGGCATACTCCACTAAGGGTAAGTACTTCTCCCATTGGGACTTTTGATCTACTTCTATGACATATGCTTTTGGTAGATCAAGAATGGTTAGGTTAGCTATTTCACTTTGGCCATTCATTTGGGGATGATAGGCCCAAGAGAAGTTTATCCTCGTACCTAAATTCTCAAAGAGACCCTTCCAAAAATTACTGGTCATTCTAGGATCTCTATTCGACACTATGGACATTAACAAGCCGTGGTACTTGAAAAATTATGATATAAATAAGGTTGCCATTTGATGGGCCTTGATAGTATTTTTGACATGTATGAAATGCACTTGTTTACTAAACATGTCTACTATCGTCCATATTCATGTATTCCCATGGATAGACTTAGGCAATCCAACGATAAAATCTATGGATATACTCTCCCATGGTGAATTAGGGATGGCAAAGGTTGAAGCAATCCAGGTTGCTTCCCTCTATGAAACTTCTTCTTTTAGCATACTACACATTTTGAAACATACTCTTGTATGTTTGTTTTCATGGTAGGCCAGTAGAAATAATTTTCTATCCCTTTTAGGATAGAATGAATCCCTCTATGCCTTGCATAAGGAGAAGCATGAGATTCATACATTACGTTTTCACGTAGTTTAGTAACGCATATTCTATTTCCATAAAGAAGATAACCATGTTGTAGGGTAAATGGTTCTTCCTTCTTCCCTAATGCAAGGGCTGAAATCGCATCTCTAAAATTGGGATCGATAGCGTACTCATCTATCATAGAAGATAGATAATTGTGAGTTGCTATGGATACCGCATTCACTCTCGATCATTTTGAGAGTGCAGCGGCCACTTGATTATGCTTGCCAGTAATGTGAGCAATATGAAAATGAAATTGAGAAAGGAAATTTTCCCACCCCATTTGTTTGTCGGAGAGCTTGGACTGCATCATGAAGTACTAATCGCTTTGGTGATCTGACTGCAGAATGAAAGGAGTCCTCAATAAATAGTACTTCCACGACTCTAGAGCATGTAGAGCTGCTAAGAGTTCCTTCTCATATATATATATGCCTAGATCTTGCTCAATAAACTCGAGCCTTTGACTTTCATAGGCTATGGCGTGCTCTTCTTGGAGCAAAACAGCTCTAAGACAATCACCACAAGCGTTGCATTGGACCTCAAATGGCTTTGAGAGATCCGGAAGTGTAAGCACAGGTTGAGAGATAAGCTTCTCTTTAAGCTTTTTGAAAACATTGTTCTCCTTGGTGGACCATATATACCAAACATTTTTCTTTGTTAGGTCATATAATGGTCCCACGATTTGTGAGAACTTCTCTATGAAGCATATATAGTATGCAAACATACCTATAAAGCTTCTTAGTTCATGTAGATTCCTTGGATTGGGCCATCCTTTTTTACCTCTAGCTTTGATGGATCCATTTGGATGCCATCTTGAGAGATAATGTGACCTAAATACTAAATCTCTCGTAAGAAAAATTCACTTTTCTTTCGATTAATATAAAGTTTTTTCTCTCGTAAAATTTGAAATATTACCTGGTGTTGTTGTTTGTGTTCGTCTAAGGAATTATAGTAGATGATTATTTCATCAAAGGACACTCCAGTACAGGTTTGGTGAGGCCTGAATAGCTTCTCTATCAAGCGGTTAAATGTGGTTGGTGCATTAGACAAGCCAAAAGGCATGACAATGTACTCGTAAAGACCAAATGTAGTGTGCAATGCACTCTTCACAATGTCTTGATCAATTATCCTTATTTGATGGTAGCCACTTTTTAGGTCAATTCTACTGAAGTAGGTCGACCCCTACAACTTATCAAATAGGTCTTCTACCCGTTGTCGTGCTGTGACATGTACATAGTGGGAAAGCATGGTACAAGATCTATCTTGCCACTTTTTAGATACATAATTATATTTCCTATAATGTACATCTACATATTTAAGTATAACAATAAGCTTTCTATCTCATCCTATGATTTATCTCAAGGGTAACATATTCTTACTTTACTGTCAAAAAGTACTATGAAGAAAGTGTCAATAGCTCTGCCTCTTTCACTTGGGGCAAAAAGCATTGATTCCTTATTTCTACTATGTCATTATCATTTTACACCCTAGCTAGATACTATATCTAGGGTAAATTTCAATATATACATATTCTATGTATTTTTCTTATATTTCTTTTTAAATAGCTACTAGGAGGGAATCAAATCCGAATTGGAAAAAGTATATAAAATGGGAGTTGTAGCTAATGAGCTGAAGTTTTTGCTCGTATTTTTACTTTGTTATTTGGAGCCACGGTTGAGAATATATGATAAAAATAATAGACCCAAGTCTGCCCATATCATGCAGGGACAACGCATTTCCAACATTTCCAGTTTGTGATCACACTGGCTCTTCTATTCTTGTGTAAATCCTTGTAATAGGACTAGTTTTTGAAGTTCTTAAAGTCGAAAAGAATGTAGCAGGGCATATCTTTCGTTAGCACGATTTGAAAGATTGTTGAATAGTCTATTAAATAGAGCTTATACGAATGAGTTGAGATATTAAGAGAGAACATATATTCTTTTTTTAAAATAATACACTAAAGACGGATTTGATAAAGATTAATGAATAACAGATAGTTTGTCTATGAACAGTAAAATTGAGATTTTTATTAATATCAATGTTTTATATTTATGTGTTTTAGCTTAAAATGCATGGGTAGGCTTAAAATAAGTTGTAAAAGTAGTAGAGACCCAAAAATAGAGGTTTTATGAGTCGCGACCTAAAAGTTGTGTTCTTAGCCAAATAGATATGTTTATCGCAATTCTGTCCGCGATGCCTTGTAGACCAGACCTATTCCCGTCGTTTTGAGTACCTGGATTTCTCTGTTCTGATTTCATTTGTAAAAGTTATGATGAAAACAAACAGAAGGCAGCAGCAGTGTAGTGTACACAGGGACAGACAGACATACAACATCATACATTTCTCCCTGCTATCAACCAAGAAGTGGATTGTTTCTTCATGGTAGAGTATGGCAATTGAGATTATGAAGGTATATAATTTTTTTTTTTTGATTATCATGTTGAATTGGTTGCACGAGTATGTTCTTCTGGCTATTTTGTAGGCGATGCAGAAATCAATGTGTGAAACAGGATCTGTGCAAAGTGTCATGATAGAAATCTAACCTTTACGGATCTCTTAGCGATCACGTTCTTATATTATTCTCGCAGGTATACTTGGTATGAAAATCGTGTAGGCTTTTCGAGGAAAAGAAGGATAAAAGCACGACGGGTGGTGCGTTTGGAGATCATTCACCGATCTCTTCTTCTGCGAGTGCGAGTGAGAGTGAGAGTGAGAGTGCGAGTGAGACGCTGCATGCAAGCGAACTGAAGCTCGGGGGTGGTCGGGAGGTTCGAGCTCCGTACAACGGAGTGCGCCCATATATTTTGCTCCTCTGTTGTATCAAAACTCTACAAAGATTCATCAATACAAAGATCTCTTTCTCTATCTTTTGCTATCGATCTCTATTATTCGGTTCCTGTGACAATCCTTGAGGGTTTCCTTTACCTATAAAAGGGACCTCTTCTTCTTTAAAAACTATTGAAGCATTTAAGCCATTGATGAGAGTAATTCATGAGGGAGTGAGTAGTAATGCCTAATTGTACTTAGCCATTAACATAAGCCTAAGCCTACACTCTCTCCTAGAGGAAGACTAGCCATTCTTGTAAGCTATCCTTGGAAGAAAAACTCTAATCGAATAAGTTCTTGGACTTGGTGTATCAATAAAAGTAGAATTCTTCCTTCTTCTTCTCCCTCCCATAAAAAATGGTGCCGAAGGTTTTGACAAGTAAAATGTGTTTTACATTGATACTTTGTTTATTTCTTGTTGTTTTCTTTTTCATCTTTAATCCAACATATATATATCTAAACTCATCTCCTTAACCAAACCTATCTCTCTCACTCTTAAAATTCATTCTCTCTACAAATTCTAGGTTCTCCTTGCTACAGGTACATCTCTCCCCGTAGTATCCTTATTGTCTACGGGCAAGAATAGGGCTTGGGATGGAAACTTCTCATTTCTTCACTTCTCTCATATCTACATTTCTCACATACTATCCTATATGAATAATCCACATGATGAGAATTCCTATCATTTCCACTCTGTTAGGTCTATTAGAATTAACATATGGATTAGCCGTAAAATATAATTTCAAATGTATAGTGTTTCTCTTTGGCCCAAAAAGGCTCAATGAAATACTTCTTTCACCGGATCGCATCATACTACCTCTTATAGACTATAACTCTTTTGATGTAAGTGTAGTTATCTTGCTATGAACCAAGAGGATTTGTACACACAATTAATCACTAGATAAAACATATATATTATGGCAAGCACAAAATTACAACTCCAAAGAAGAATTCGTAGCCTGTTGGGTCAGCAAAGATTGAACGCACTTAACTGATCTATTAACCCTTTCATATTACCCATGATACGATATGACCATAGCCTTGATGTTTTCATATTTGTGTTGTTTTGATATTCTCTTTTGTGCTCTTTCTTTGTGTGTGTGTGAGTACAAGAGAGAAAGAATTAAGCTTCTTTGATTGCACTTCCTTCCAAACCCTATACTTCATGGCATCTAGGGTTTAACTCCTTCATTTAGTTTTTGGAGTTCTCTCACAAACTCTCACAGCCAAAATCCCGGTGACTTCCTGGGAAGACCGCAAATTTCTCGATATATTTTTTGGTGAACGTGATGCAAATCAGCCAGGGTGAGAGTTTTTGGGTAACCATGGTGATCAGATTGAACAACAGGGTATGCATTTTGACCGAGCAACCATGCAAATGTTTCAAGCATTTGCAATGTTCATGCAATAACAACATGCCACTGAAAGAAGGGAGATATCTGCAACCAAGGCCATACAAGTGGTCGTCAATGGAATGGATCAGTTCAATGGCAAAGATGTAACCAAGTACTTACGCGAGTATTTGAAGGAGATGGAGCTACATCGTGTGTCAGAAGGTGCAATGATTCAAAGCTTTGAGCTAGTTGTTGCTCCAAAAATTAGGGAACATGTTAGGGCAATTAAAGATGGGCATGGGAGAAATTGGGAAGAACTCAAAGTAGATTTAAAGGAGAAATATTTCATGGAGGACTCTGAGAGAGTGACCAAAAGGACATTCTTAGTATGGGTAGTCAAGCCAAAGCAGGGACTATCAATAACAGAGCTACTTAGAGAATTTTAGCGCTGCTATGCACAACTCATCAGGATAGAAAGGGCCACAATAGATATAGAGAAGACAAATCTTTTCTTACAAGATACAACTAAAGGGTTTCAAGAAAATTTGGAGCTTCTACTTGAAGATAAAGATGCTGAGCAAGGACTAAAGACCGACTAGAATGAGATTGAAGGTGCTATGTCACTGCTTGCCAAACAACAAAGAAGAAGGGATAAGATGGTAGTAAACACTACAAGTCCTTCCACCTCAACTTCTAACAAAATGGTAAAGCCTACTTTTTATCGCTCATAAGTTTTATGAGTCCATGCTAGATGAGCTTGTGAAGGGAATGCGTGACTTGAAGGTGAAGCTTGCAAAGCTTGAAGAAAAAGACCAATCGTCAGGGCCACTTCCTAGGCAAAGACAACAGCCCAAAGAAGGGTTTGTTAATAGATGTATTTGGTGTGATAGTACAGACCATGTAAGAAGGGATTGTGATGATTTTAGTGATTCATTGTCAAAAGATGTTGTCTTTTTTAAGGATGGTAAGATCCACTTAAGAGAGACAGGTCTACCCTTGAGAATTAACTTTGGGAAGGGGGGAATGCAAACCTTAGTTGAAGATATGGAAACTAACCATGCCACCTCTTCAGTTGAGGCAGCTACTTATTTAGTGAAAATTGAGCATCTTAGTGATGAAGAGGTGAGTGCCCATCATGGTCAAATTTGGCCAAATGTCATGTAATTAGCTAAAAAGGAAAAGCTTACAAAAGAGATTCTACATGAAGCAGGTGATTGCATACGTCTAGAAACAGGATGGAATGATCCAGTGGACTCAATGTCAATGCATGCCTACATTACAAAATGCCAAGAAAGTAAGGCTATTGTAGAAGATAAGCGCAGACGTGAGAATACTGATGAAGGACCATCAAAAAGAGCTTCTAGAAGTGGGGGAAGAAGCGACTCAATGCCTTCTCTAACACCCTCGACACAAGGAGCATCTCCACTCTAAGTACTCATGGAGGAGTCTACAAAAGGAAAGAAGAAAGAGCCAACAAAAGGTAAGACAAAAGGTCCAACTTATAAACTAAAATCTGATATTGAGGTTGCTACAGATTTAAAGAAAGTCTTGGAGGAAAGGATCTTGAATAGCAAGACTGAACTTACTCTGGGAGAAGTTCTTGGCATTGCAAAGAGTGAATTCCATGAGGAGATCATTCACATCATCAAGAGGAAGAGGCAAACTCTTGCTGAAGTTTCTCCTCCATAGGTTGAAGGGGAAACCTTGAAGACACAAGGGATGCAGTTGCAAAATAAGGAGGATGATGGAGCTGTGGTAGGATGCTACCAATCTAGTGGAAAAGTGAATCAAGTGCATTTCTCAAATGATGATGAAGAAGTTGAAGCTACTCCTAAGAGCTAGTATTCACGAAGTTACTGGGCAAGGGCTACTACAGAAACTTTGGTCAAGGTAGGTGATCTTGAAGATCCATTTGTTTCCTTGATTGACCATGGTTCAGAAATGAACATAATGTCAAAGAGTCTCTACAACAAGTGCAAATATCCGATGGACACAGATCATGGCTGGATGGTAAAAGTGGCAAACAATTCATCCGGTGAATTGTATGTAGCATGTCAGGTGTGATGTCCAGGTGTGAAGGTGACAATAGGTGATGTAAAGATTGACCAAAACATCTTTGTACAGGATACATCTTCATATCATCTCATCCTTGGACAACCCTACATTGTGGGAGTTCGAATCGAAACAAAGGTAATGGACGATGGTTCAGCATATGCTAGGATACGCAGCAAAGATGGTAAACGTTGTCGTGCTATGACACGTACATAGTGGGAACGCATGCTACAAGAGTTATCTTGTAACTTTTTAGATACATAGTTATATTTTCTATAATGAAAATATACATATTTAAGTATAATAATATGCTTTCTATCTCATCCTATTATTTATCTCAAGGGTAACCTATTCTTACTTTACCATCAGAAAATACTATGGAAAAAGCGTCAATAGCTCCGCCTCTTTAACTTGGGGCAAAAAAGCATTGATTCTTTATTTCTACTATCTCATTATCATCTCACACCTTAGCTAGATCCTATATCTAGGGTAAACTCCAATATATATATATTCTATCCATTTTTTATATTTTTCTTATATTTCTTTTTAAATAGCTACTAGGGGGGAATCAAATCCTAGTGGGACACTAGGTGGCATGATTTCAAACATACACTTATTTTAATGCATTATTGTAAGCATGATTACAAATCTTTGTCAAGGAGCAATGTCATGCTTTCATATGGCATGAGATGTCCTTTGGAATCAAATGAAAGTCTAAGCTAAGGGGACCACAGGAAGACTTTTGCTGCCAGAACTGGACCTTATTTTGATTATTTTTTTACACAAGGTTCCAATCCGAATTGCAAAACAATTTTAAAATAAAACTCATAGCTAACGAGCTTCATTTTCTGTCCATATTTTTACTTTTTTATTTGGAGCCACGGTTGAGGAGATATGATCAAAATACTGGACCCCAATCTGTCCACATCATGCAGGGACAGCTCATTTCCAACTTTTCATCTCTAATCCAACATATATATATATCTAATCTCATATCCTTATCCAAACCTATCTCTCTCATTCTTAGTAATTCATCCTCTCAACAAATTCTAGGTTCTCCTTGCTACAGGTACATCTCTCCCCGCAGTATCCTGATTGCGTACGGTCAAGAATAGGGCTTGGGAGAGAAACTTCTCATCTCTTCACTTCTCTCATATCTACATTTCTCACACACTATCTTAGATGAATAACCCACATGATGATAATTTCTATCGCTTTCACTCTGTACGATCTATTAGAATTAACGTATGGATTAGCCGTAAAATACACTTTCAACAACGTATAGTGTTTCTCTTTGGTCCAGAAAGGCTCAATGAAATACTTCTATCACCACATCCCATCATACTACCTCTCATAGACTATAACTTTTCTTTTGACGTAAGCGTAGTTATTTTGCTATGAACCAAGAGGATTTGTACACACAATTAATCCCAATCACTAGACAAAATATATATATTATGGTAAGCACAAAACTACAATTCCAAAGAACAATTCGTAGCCTATTTGGTCAGCCAAGATTGAATGCCATTAACTCATCTATTAACCCTTTCATACTACCCATGATACGATACGACCATAGCTTTGATGTTTTCATCTTTGTGTTGTTTTGATTTTCTCTTTTGTGTTCTTTCTTTGTGTGTGTGAGTGCAAGAGAGAAAGAGTGGGACTTCTTTAATTGCACTTCCTTCCAAACCCTAGTCTTCATGGCATCTATGGTTTAACTCCTTCGTATAGTTTTTTGGAAGTTATCTCACAAACTCTCACAACCATAAGCTCAGTGCTTTCCTGGAAAGACCGCAAATTTCTCGACAACGTGCTGTCCAATTTCTCACAGTTTGTGTAAACCATGAAAGAAATCATGACAACCTCAGAGATCATCCTCTACCAAAGGTGAGCAAAGAGTTTCATGACCATAGGGAAATGATGGGTTTTGGCCAAGTACCATTGTAAGCGGGATTGCAATGGCACAAAAAGAAAAAGGGTCTCCCATGATCCAAAAATAGGTGAAACATTCTCAACGGGCTCCTTGGTAACAAGGAATGGATCAGTATGTTTTACAAAACTTGAATATTTGAAGAGATGTAAGAGGCAATATGTACATAATGTACAAATAGGCATGAAAAAGAGTGGGTTGCTAGAGCCTACTGAAAATGTTTTGGATTTGTGTGAGCAAGTTTCTTTTGTAGATACTATGGGTGAGCTTGATTCTATACTGGAGTCTAGTTTGCATCTTGAAAATAGTGTTGTGGAAGTATGCTCTATGGAAATGTATCAAGTCATAGAAGCCTTCAAAGAAGATCAAAAACTTGGCCCAGAAGTCCATGTTGAAACTAAATACAAGAGTGTAGCAAAAAAGGTGAAACCAGTAGCTTCACCCTTACTAGCCAACAATAGGGAAAAGATTGAGCAGGATTCTTTGCAACCAAGTTTGGGGAATCCTAAAGAGATTGGGCATACCTTCACAAAGGAGTATTTTCAAGAGTTGCAGATTGGTTGCGAGGAGTTTCTAACACAGGAGAAGACAAAGTGATTCAAAGAAATGCTTTCAAAGCATGATAAGGCTGTTGCATTTGAGCCACATGAGATAGGATGTGTTGATCCTTCTATTGTAGCTCATATGGTAATTTCACAATGCCTCATGTGCCTTGGAATCTGCGGCCTATTCCGGTTCCAAAGGCTCATTTGCCAAAGTTAGTAGAGCTACTGAATGAGAATATCAAAATGGGAATTTTGGAGCCTTCTTGTGCTCCATACTCAAACAGGTGATTCACAGTTTGGAAGCAGAATGGTGCTCTACGCTTCATTCAAGATATGAAACCAGTGAACAAGGTGACAATTAGAAATGTAGGTAGAGGTCCAATTGTGGATGAGTTTGTAGAGGTGTTTGAAGGGAGGGCAACCTACTTGATGGGGGATCTCTACTCAGGGTATGATAAATTTCAACTTGCAATCAAAAGCAGAGACTTGACAACCATGATGATACCTTTGGGTTTGGTAAGGATGTGTACCTTGCCACAAGGAGCAACCAACTCTGTTGCACATATGATGAATGGGATGAATAAGGTCTTACGTGACTTTATTCCTCAAATCACAATGCCTTTCATTGATGATTTACCTATCAAAGGATGTGAAGAAAGTGAGAAAGATGAATCTTTGGATTCCAGGAGATGTCGTAGGTTTGTGGAAAATCACATAAATGACTGTGATAAAATTTTGTCTAGATTGGAAGAAGTGAATCTTACATTGTCAGGGAAAAAGTCTATGTTTGGTGTTAATGAAGTGCTCATTGTGGGGCACATGTGTGGGCCATATGGTAGGAAACCTTGTCCGACAAAGGTAGATGCCATCCAAAGAATGAAAGAAACATGCACTAGCATCACTGAGGTTAGAAGGTTTCTGGGAGCATGTGTCTTTTATGTTATTTGGATTCCACATTATGCGCATGTAGCTAATCCTCTTTATCAATTTCTTAGAAAGAATCAAAAGTTTAGATGGATAGAAGCACGTGTAAAATCCATGAAAAAACTAAAGGAGCTGCTCCAATCAGCATCAACTTTGAGAAAGATAAACTATGAGTGTTAAAGGCTAGTAATTGTGACAGTAGACACCAGTCCTAGAGGGATTGGATGGGCAATAGGGCAAGATGACAAAGAAGGACACAGGTATGTGGTGAGATTTGGAGCAAAGGTACTAACTGCTCGCCAAAGAAACTATCCATAGATAAAGAGAGAGTTATCAGGTATGGTTACAGGGTTGAAAAATGGGAAAGAGTACCTAATTGGTGCATGTCTGGTTGTAGAAACAGATTGTCTACCACTTCTTGGATGATTACAAGCTGCACAATGCCAGACATTGCTATGTTGCGATGGATTGCCTACATTAAGTCCTTAAACCATGAGTTTAAGCACATTGCAGGTAAAGACAGTGGCAAATATGCTATCAAGGGCAAGGTATGAAGATGAGTCACAAATGATTAACGAGAGAGATGATGTAGGCACAAAATTCTATTCTATCTCTCATGTCAAAGGTAGCAATGTCTGCATGACTAATCCACTTGAATTGTTCTTGAAAGAGCTTTATGAAGGTGATTGGCTTCTTACTGGAGGCTACTTGAGTACTCTATCAAAACAGGATGATTGACCTAAACAAGAATTCAAGAGGATACGCAGAAAAGCATATGGGTACTTTTTGAGGGATGGTTACTTGTGGAAGCATCCTAAACAAAGGGGTACTACACAACAACGGGTTATATGTAAAAAAGAGACTCAAGTAAAGCTCATGCAAGAGTTTCATGAGAGTCTATGGGCTGGACATAGGAGTGTGTGGGCAACCTTCTCCAAGTTGAAAGAAAAATAATGGTGGAAGGGTATGTATAAAGATGTATCTCTGTTTGTAGAGTCAGGTGTAACTTGTCAAATGTATTCAAATGTTCGACATCATGATGGATTGCACTCTACATATCCACTAGCCATGCACTATAAATGGGTTGTGGATCTAGTCACAATGCCCCTAAGACTCGGGCAGATGAGATACTTCGTTCTTGCACGAGAGGACCTAACTAACCAGGTTCAAGGAAGAGCATTAAGAGCTAAAACCAGAGAAGTTGCATGCAAATTCCTTCTTGATGAGGTGATTTTCCGTTATGGTTGTGCGGGAGAGATCACTACAGACAGAGGTGAGCTGGATGCTGAGAAAGTAAGGGACTTCTTTTCTAGATTAGGAATCAAGATTTTCTAGATTTCTTTTCTAGATTAGGAATCAAGCTTTCTCTTACTACATCTTACAACCCTGAAGGCAATGGAAAGAGTGAAAGAGGGCATTTTCCTATCATCAAAGCTTTAGACAAGGCTTGCGAAGGAAGAGTTGGTGAGTGGCCAAAACTGTTACCATATGCTTTATGGGCTGATCGTACAAGACATAGCTCAGTAACTGGCTACATGTCTGCGGAGGTAATCTATGGTTAAAAGCCAGTGATGCCGATTGAAGATACAATTCCCACACGGAATGTACTACCTTGTCAAGAGGGGATTAGCAGGGAAGGTCTCTTGCATTGCGCATAAGGAAACTAGAGAGAAGACTTGGAGACATTGAAGCTGCAAAAGAACGACTCAAAAATGCAAGGTTGAAAAAAAAGGACTACTTTGATAAGCGACATCGGCTCAGGAGCAAAGCAATTGACAAAGGTGACTGGGTTTTAGTGTATGATAGTAGCTTTGATAACCAACACACAATCATGCGTAAGTTTTCAAAAAAATGGATTGGACTGTATGTTGTAAAGCATGTGCATGAAAATGCTACTTACAGCTTGTTTGAAGTAGATGGTACAGAAGTAAAGATTCCCACTGCAAGAAAAAGGATCAAAATGTTTAAGAGAAGAGGAGACAATGATCCAAAAGATGTGGATGAGGAAGAAGAGCAAAACACAAGTGAAGATGAAGCTCTGGAATCATACAGTGAAGAAAAAAGCAAGGAAGAAACACAAGAGGTCTAATCTTACAAAGATATAATGTGGCACATACCGGAGGATGTGCAGGTTTAGAGGGGGTGGCTGTCGTGCCGTGACACGTACATAGTGGGAACACATGCTACAAGATCTATCTTGCCACTTTTTAGATACATAAGTATATTTCCTATAATGTACACATACATATTTAAGTATAATAATAAGCTTTCTATCTCATCGTATGATTTATCTCAAGGGTAACATATTCTTACTTTATCGTAAAAAAGTACTATGGAAAAAGAGTTAATAGCTCCGCCTCTTTAAATTGGGATAAAAAGCATTGATTCTTTATTTCTACTATGTCATTATCATCTTACACCCTAGCTAGATGCTATATCTAGGGTAAATTTATATATATATATATATATATTTAATGTATTTTTCATTTTTTTAAATTTCTTTTTAAATAGCTACTAGGAGGAAATAAAATCCTAGTGGGACACTAGGTGGCATGATTTCAAAGATACGCTTAGTTTAATGCATTATTGCAAGCATGATTATAAAACTTTGTAAAGGAGAAATTTCATGCTTTCATATGGCATGAGGTGTCCATTGGAATCAAATAAAAGTTTAGGCTAAGGGGATCACAATAAGACTAATTGTACCTTATTTTTATGAATTTTTCACACAAGGTTCCAATCCGAATTGGAAAAAGTATATAAAATGGGAGTTGTAGCTAATGAGCTGAATTTTTTGCTCATATTTCTACCCTTTTATTTGGAGCCACGGTTGAGGAGAAATGATCAAAATATTGGACCCCAGTCTGCCCACATCATGCACGGACAACTCATTTCCAACTTTTCCAGTTTCTGTTCACACTGGCTCTTCTATTCTTCTGTAAATCCTTGGGGGTTCCCTTCACCTATAAAATAATCCTCTTCTTCCTTGAAAACTATTGAAGCATTCAAGCCATTCAAGTTGTTGATGAGAGTAATTCATGAGGGAGTGAGTAGTAATGCCTAATTGTACTTAACCATTACATAAGCCTAAGCCTATACTTTCTTATAGAGAAATACTAGCCATTCTTGTAATCTATCCTTGGAAGATCAACTCTAACCGAAGAAGGTCTTGGACTTGGTGTATCAACCAAGGTTGAATTCTTTCTTCTTCTTCTCCCTCCATCAAAAATGGTGCCGAAGGGTTTGACAAGTAAGATGTGTTCTACATTGATACAACATATATATATCTAATATCATCTCCTTAACCAAACCTATCTCTGTCACTCTACAAACCTATCTCCTTAACCAAACCTATCTCTCTCCTTAAATTCATTCTCTCTACAAATTCTAGGTTTTCCTTGCTACAGATGCATCTCTCCCCGCAGTATCCTTATTGCCTACGGGCAAGAATAGGGCTTGGGAGAGAAACTTCGCATCTCTTCACTTCTCTCATATCTACATTTCTCACATACTATCCTATATGAATAATCCACATGATGAGAATTCCTATCACTTCCACTCTGTTAGGTCTATTAGAATTAACATATGGATTAGATGTAAAATACAATTTCAACAACCTATAGGGTTTCTCTTTGGCCCAGAAAGGCTCAATGAAATACTTCTTTCACCGGATCGCATCATACTACCTCTTATAGAGTATAGCTCTTTTGATGTAAGTGTAGTTATCTTGCTATGAACCAAGAGGATTTGTACACACAATTAATCCCAACCACTAGACAAAACATATATATTATGGTAAGCACAAAAATACAATTACAAAGAACAATACGTAGCCTGTTTGGTTGGCAAAGATTGAACGCCATTAACTCATCTATTAACCCTTTCATATTACCCATGATACGATATGAGCATAGCCTTGATGTTTTCATCTTTGTGTTGTTTTGATATTCTCTTTTGTGTTTTTTCTTTGTGTGCGTGAGTACAAGAGAGAAAGAATGAAGCTTCTTTGATTGCACATCCTTCCAAACCCTATACTTCATGGCATCTATGGTTTAACTCCTTCATATAGTTTTTGGAGTTTTCTCACAATCTCTCACAGCCAAAAGCCCGGTGCTTTCCTGGCAAGACCGCAAATTTCTTGACACCATGGAATGGGAAACCTTTTCTTGATAGTGATACTATTTAGTGCTCTATAGTCGACACAAATCCGATATGTGCCGTCTTTCTTTTGCACTAATAACACTGGTGAACAAAATGGAGATGAGCTAGGCCTAACCATGCCTTTCTCAACCAACTCATGCACTTGCTGCATAATCTCCTCTTGTTCAGCGTGAGAAACTCAATAAGGAGGTTTATTAGGCAGTAAGCTTCCTGGGAGAAGTTCAATTGCATGGTTGGCATTCCCTTGTCTGGGAGGTAATTCACAAGTGATGTCGTCAATAAAACATCTTGGAACCCCTTGAGGAAATTGAATAACTCTAGTTTCTTTTGAAAATTATTGTCTTATTGAAAGCTTGCTTATGTACTAGCGGTATGGTACTAGCCAACTCCTTATCATCTATGTACGCATCTTTTTCCCTGAACCTAAAGTAGATTTGCCTTTTAGGGAATTTAACATTGGTAGCCATGCGACCAAACCATGGTGCACCTAAGATTACATCCTCATGCTTGAGAGGAGAGATGAAGAAATCCTCCTTG
This sequence comes from Adiantum capillus-veneris, assembly GCF_014529385.1. Lineage (NCBI taxonomy): Eukaryota > Viridiplantae > Streptophyta > Polypodiopsida > Polypodiales > Pteridaceae > Adiantum > Adiantum capillus-veneris. Next base: position 68,865,739 of record NC_140931.1, read on the forward strand.
TCCACATAGCTTTGGACATGGAGCCTCAATTTCCAATTATGGGAGTGACTGAGGCTTCTTGCCCCTTGAAAGAACCATCGGTAGGTAGGACGTCTCCCATCTCATAGGCTTGGATGCCTAGCTTGGTGGGAAACTCTGTGGATATGAAATTGTGAGTACAACCAAGGTCCAAGAGAATAAAATCATCATGTTCTCTTCCCTTTTCCCAAGCATGTCATAGAGGATATCCCTTGTGATGAGAATCCTCTTCTTGAGTTTCGACCAAGGCAACTCTCTAGGAGGCTCATTACATTGGTGCAGCCAAAGTGTGTTGACCCTAGCAGAGGACGCAGACAATGATGTGTATGCTTACGAGTGCAGGAATGGATGATAAAGCAAATACAAAGGCCCATTACAAGCAAGGAGATCTAGGAAGTGTATGTTTTATGTGGTTATGAAGACCTAGGCATAGAGATTTCATGCTTGAAGAAAAGGTTTTTACATGGGAAAGGCTCTTAGGACATGTAAGGCAACTTGGTTAGAGGAAGACATGTGGTCAAAAAGGAAAGTGTGTGAGAGACTTCACACCTCTACATGAGAGAGGCCAAAAAGTCTTAGTCTATAAATTTTTGCAAAACTGGTTTCTGCAAAAACGGGCCCATGAAGGCAAGTAAAACGGTGTTTTGAGCATATTTTTCTCTCATGCACATAGGCAAATTCCACGCCGATTAGGAGATATTTAAGTTTTTGTGCTCTCCTATATTAGGGAGGTTGTAGATAGAACAGAGAAAGAGAGAGATTTGGTTGTTTTATGCTCCACCATAGCTTATCAATTGAAGAAGAAGCAAGCTCTAGTCTTGTTCCTTTCGGTGTTGTTCCCCCTCCCCTCTCTTCTCTTCTGCTCTCTTGCGCGGTGCTTCTGGGTGTGTGTGTGTGGGCAGGTGTGCCCCCTCGAGGGTGTGTGTGCAAAAGAGAGAGAGAGAGAGAGAGAGAGAGAGAGAGAGAGAGAGAGAGAGAGAGAGAGAGAGAGAGAGAGAGAGAGAGAGAGAGAGGGAGATGTGATTGTGTGCAAGGGAGAGGTGATTGTGTGCAAGGGAAACAAGAAATTGATGTGTGTATGGGTGTGAGGTAGATTGTGGTCCACACGAGTGTGTGCGCATTGATTTGTGTGTACTTGCAAGTTTGTTTGAGAAAAGTGTGTGTCTGTGTGTATGATTCTGTGTGGATAGGGGCGCAGTAGAATTCTTGGGCTATAGAGAGGTAAACATTGTGTGTGCTGGCTGTGTTCCCTCTTCCCCCTTTCCAACGTGTAATTTTGTGGGTGCAAGCACGATAGGCATGCCCTTGCTCCCCGCACTTGAAACAACGATTATCTTTTCGATAAACTCTAGCTCTTCGAGAGAGAGTTTATTTTTGCCTCTATAAACTCCCTTCCTTAGTTTTGTTGTTGCTGGCATTGCCTTTGGGAGACTTTTGGACGTTGTCATTCTCTATGGCTGGTTAATGTCCTTGTTTTCCCCGTAGGCTTAAGATTTCTCTTAGCCCCTTGTTGGAAGCTGATTCCAACTTGAAGCCACCATGGTATGGTGTATGACCGCAAATATGGTGTGTGGCCTTTGGGAGTTAACATACTCCGCCATATCCTCAGTTAAATCCACACAATCATTTTGTGAATATATTCATAGGGAGAGTGTCACGGGAACAGAATAATAGAAATAGACAACAAAAGGTACAGAAAGAGATCTTTGTATTGATGAATCTTTGTAGACTTTTGATACAACAGAGGAGAAATTGAATATGGGCGCACTCCGTTGTACGGAGCTCGAACCTCCCGAACACCCCCGAGCTTCAGTCCGCTTGCATGCAGCATCTCACTTGCACTCACTCTAACTCGCACTCGCAGAAGAGGAGATCTGTGAATGATCCCCAAACGCACCACCCGTCGTGCTTTTATCCTTCTTTTCCTCGAAAAGCCTGCACGATTTTCGCACCAAGTATACCTACGAGAATAATATAAGAACGTGATCGCTAAGCGATCCGCAAAGGTTAAATTTCTATCATGACATTTTGCATAGATCCTGTTTCACACATTGATTTCTGCATCGCCTACAAAATAGCCAAAAGAACATACTCGTGCAACCAATTCAACATGATAATCAAAGTAAAAAACATAATTATATACCTTCATAATCTCAATTGCAATAGTCTACCATGAAGAAACAAATCCACTTCTTGGTTGATAGCAGGGAGAACTGTATGATGTTGTATGTCTGTCTGTCCATGTGTATACTACACTACTGCTGTCTTCTGTTTGTTTTCATCATAACTTTTACAAACGAACTCAGAATAGAGCAATCCAGGTACTCAAAACGTTTCTTTGGCTAAAAATGCAACTTTTAGATCGTGACTCTTAAAACCTCTATTTTTGGGTCTCCACTACTTTTAGAACTTATTTTAAGCCTATCCATGCATTTTAAGCTAAAACACATAAATATAAAACATTGATATTAATAAAAATCTCAATTTTACTGTTCATAGACAGACTATCTGTTATTCATTAATCTTTATCAAATACGTCTTTAGTGTATTATTTAAAAAAATAATATATGTTTTCTCTTAATATCTCAAACTCATTCATATAAGCTCTATTTAATAGACTATTCAACAATCTTCCAAATCGTGCTAAACAAAAGATATGCCCTACTCCATTTTTTTCGACTTTTAGAACTTCAAAAATTAGTCCTATTACATTCTCCCCTTATCAAAATTAACTCTGTCCTCAAAGTTGGAAAGAGAGGAAAATTCTCTTTGCAAAACACTAAGGTGAACCCATGATGCATCCTCTACTGGATAGTTCTGCCACTTAACTAAAACTTCCACAATGTCTCTATTTCTTAGATGTTTAACACGCCTATCTAGCACCAAGTCTGGTTCTACAGTCAATGTTCTATCATCTTTCAACTTAGAGGTTTCCTCTAAAACATGATGCACATTACGGATATACTTTTTCAATAATCTCACATGAAATACAGGATGCACTTTAACATGAGAAGGCAATTCCAACTTGTAATCTAATGAACCAATGCGCTTCAAAATTTTAAAAGGCCCAGCAAATCATGGAGACAATCTTCTATCCTTACCAAGAACCAAATGAGACTTCTCACGAATAACCTTTAAGAAAATCATATCACCAGTTTCATACTCCACAACACGACGTTTCTTGTCATAATAGAATTTATGTCTCTTTTGAGCTTCTCTAATATTCTCCCTGATTTTGGCCAACTCGCTATCCATTTTCTCAAACATATCAAGTGACAGTTCTACCTTATTCCTTGAGTTAAGAAATTTAATATGTGTGGGACAGTTGTAGCCATACATTGCCTAGCAAACGGAGTCATCCTAATAGATGAATGATATGAACTATTATATGCAAATTCAACCAAAGGTAGATATTCATTCCAATTAGATTGGTTTTCATTGACATACATTCGTAATATATCTTCTAAAATACGATTCACTCTCTCCGTTTCTCCATCTGGTTGAGGATGAAAAGCAGTAGACATGCGTAACTGGGTATCTATAGAGTCAAAAGTCGCTCTCCAAAAATGAGAAGTGAACTTAGAATCTCTGTCAGACACTATGCTCTTGGGCATGCCATGCAAACGAAATATCTCTTTCACAAACAAGCGTGCAATGGTTAAGGCAGTATCAGTTATTTTCACAGGAAAGAAGTGAGCTTGTTTTGTGAGTCTATCTACCACCACAAAGATCGAATCATACCCTCCATGAGTAGTAGGAAGTCTAATGATAAAGTCTATGGATATAGACTCCCACTTCTATAAAGGAATGTCTAAGGGTTGAAGGTCACCAGGCATCCTCTTATGTTCAATCTTAACTTGTTGACATTGAAAGCACTCACGCACATAATTCTTAACATCCAATTTCATATGTGGCCAAAAGAATGAACTTTTAATCTTTTCATATGTCTTATTCAATCCAGGATTACCAGAAAAAGGTTAATTATGACACTCATGCAGAATTTGACTCTTAAAAGCAGAATTTGCTGGAATACACAAGGGGTCATAATAATACAGATTTCCCTTATACAAGTGATATCTGTTCTCATACATCTCACCAATATTCGCACGCAATAATTTCAAAATAGGCATATACAAAGAATCATTTTCAACTTCAGCATGTATCTCATCAATCAAATTGGATCGCACAACAGTCAACAAATTACACATGGGCCTACGACTCAATGCATCTGCAACTTTATTTTCTTTTCCACACAAATACTTCAAATCAAAATCATACTCAGCCAGCAATTCAATCCATCTCCTTTGTCTGTTGTTTAACAATGGCTGAGTGAAAATATACTTCAAACTTTGATGATTAGTACGAAATTCAAATTTGACACCAAGCAAAAGATGACGCCAATGTTTCAATGCATGAACAACAACAAGAAATTCTAGATCATGTGGTACATAGTTCAATTCATGTCGTCTTAATTTCCTAGACTCATATCCAACCACTCTTCCTTCTTGTGTCAAAACACAACCTAATTGTTCACCACTAGCGTCACATGACACAACAAATGGTTTGTCCATCTTAGGAACTTTTAAAACACAATTTTCCGCTGTTTTAGACTTCAAGGTCTCAAAAGCACTCTCACAGCTAGAAGTCCACACAAAACCCTTGTCTTTCTTGGTCAATTCGGTCAAAGGACTTGCTATCTTAGAGAAATCTTTAATGTGTGCTCTCTCATATTGTGCTAGACCCATAAAGCTTCTCACATCCCTTAATGACTTAGGTGTTGGCCACTCCACAATAGTCTTAACTTTGTCAAGATCAATGTGAATCCCCTCTTTAGAAATCACTCTTCCCAAATACACAATCTAATCCTTTGCAAAAGAACACTTACTTGCTTTGGCATACAATATATGTTCATGCAAAACCTCTAATGTTTTCTTTAAGTGCAATGCATAATCTTCCTCATTTTTAGAATACACAAAAATATCATCCAAGAATACCAGAATGAATTCATCAAGATACGGGTGAAAAATATTATTCATTAAACACATGAAAGTTGCTGGTGCATTAGTCAAACCAAAAGCAAGAACTGTAAATTCATAATGCCCATAACGTGTACAAAAAGCAGTCTTTGGAATGTCCTCGGCCTTAATGCGGATTTGATGGTAGCCAGAATGAAGGTCAATCATTGAAAATATTGTGGCACCACTCAATTGGCTAAGCAATTCATCTATGTGAGGAAGAGGATATTTGTTCTTAATGGTTTGTTTATTTAATCCCCTATAGTCAATGCATAACCTATATGTACCATCCTTTTTCTTTTGGAATAACACAGGACTACCCCAAGGAGATACACTAGGTTTAATGAAACCCTTTTCCAAAAGATCATCAAGTTGTATCTTGAGCTCTTTAAGCTCATCAATATTGAATATGTACGGAGCCCTTGAATAAGGGGTTGCTCCTGGATATAGATCTATGGCGTGGTCTATTGCTCTAGGCGGAGGCATACCAAGAAGATCGTCCGGAAACACATCCTTAAATTCATGTAAGAGATCCTCTGGATTTGTCTCTTTTTGTTTATCCCTAGATTATTCTTTAATCTCATTAGCAAACACAAGCAACGTCTCACACTCTTATCTAAGTCACCTTATCAGTTCCATGGCCAAAACTAGATTTAGAATCTCTTTCTTTCCACGAAGAGTGTGACTTATCATCATCAAATGATTAAAGATATATTTTTCTTTCTTAACAATCAATCAAAATATGATTTTTAATCATCTAATTGATACCAATGATAACATCATGCATATCAATGTTTATGTTATAGAAATCATCTTTATGCTTCCGACTCTTCAAAGAAAAAAAAAATTCTACTAACTCTTTCGTGAAACTATTATTACCACTGGTTAAGTCCATAAGTCTTTTAACTTCTCGATTTAATTTCAAGTTTAATTTTTCAATCAATTTAGACGATAAGAAGCAATGAATACTATCCAAATCAATTGATAAATTCAAATTTAAATCTCAACTTCTACGCATAAATTAGATCACAGAAGCTATCAGAAGACGTATCAAAGACATAAAACATCACAAAGAAGAGGTAGATGACTTACCTTTATCGTACGCATCACCAAAAGTCTCCAATTGAGCCATCGTGGTACGTATTGTCTTATCGGTCACCTTGCTCGAGCGTTCGAATGTCTGGTGGTCGTGTTCTCGATATTGAAAGTATAATCCAAATCTTTGAGTTCTTCAATCCACGCTTCTAAATCTTCGCATATCTATCATCAAACTCTTCAAGCTTAGTCTTCGTTAAGAATGATTTGATTGTCGCTTCTCCCATATCTTCATCGTCTTCTTTTTCGTGTTGACGACCTCTACGTCCACCACCACCGTTCCTAGCATCACCACTATCACCACCGCCAGGTGCCCCAGTGCCGCCACAATGATTATTATTTTCTGGTGGAGTAGCATGGTCTTCGCCTTCATGTTTGCCATCAAGATCCACATAGATATCAGGATCCTGTGCAGCTTTACCCCGCAGAGCCTCAGCACGCTCCCGATTTTCTTGTTCTAGATCTTCTCGTAGTCACCGAATCCGGTCTTCTTGCTCCTTCATTCTCCTCTCGTATCTTTCCATGTCCAGAATCAAACGCTTTCTCTAATACCAATTGTCATGGGAACAGAATAATAGAGATAGACAACAAAAGGTAGAGAAAGAGATCTTTGTATTGATGAATCTTTGCAGACTTTTGATACAACAGAGGAGCAATTGAATATGGGTTCACTCCGTTGTACGGAGCTCGAACCTCCCGACCACCCCCGAGCTTTAATCCGCTTGCATGCAGCGTCTCACTCGCACTCTCACTCGCAGAAGAGGAGATCTGTGAATGATCCCCAAACGCACCACCCGTCGTGCTTTTATCCTTCTTTTCCTCGAAAAGCTTGCACGATTTTCGCACCAAGTATACCTGCGACAATAATATGAGAACGTGGTCGCTAAGCGATCCACAAAGGTTAGATTTCTATCATGACACTTTGCACAGATCCTGTTTCACACATTGATTTCTGCATCGCCTACAAAATAGCCAAAAGAACATACTCGTGCAACCAATTCAACATGATAATCGAAGTAAAAAACATAATTATATACCTTCATAATCTCAATTGCAATAGTCTACCATGAAGAAACAAATCCACTTCTTGGTTGATAGCAGGGAGAACTATATGATGTTGTATGTCTGTTGGTCCCTGTGTATACTACACTACTGATATCTTCTGTTTGTTTTGATCATAAATTTTACAAACGAACTCAAAACAAGGAAATCCAGGTACTCAAAACGACGGGAATAGATCTGGTCTACCAGGCAGAGCGGACAGAGTTGCGAAAAACTTCTTTCTTTGGCTAAAAACGCAACTTTTAGATCGCGACTCTTAAAACCTCATTTTTTGGGTCTTCACTACTTTTACAGCTTATTTTAAGTCTATCCATGCATTTTAAGCTAAAACACATAAATATAAAACATTGATAGTAATAAAAATCTCAATTTTACTATTGATAGACAGACTATCTGTTATTCATTAATCTTTATCAAATACGTCTTTAGTGTATTATTTAAAAAAATTATATATGTTTTCTCTTAATATCTCAAACTCATTCATATAAGCTCTATTTAATAGACTATTCAACAATCTTCCAAATCGTGCTAAACAAAAGATATGCCCTACTCTTTTTTTTTTTCGACTTTTAGAACTTCAAAAATTAGTCCTCTTGCAGAGAGAGATTCAATCTTTTCCATTCGGTGAGTACCTTTGTCTTTGGCATCAATAGCCAAAAACTGCCTCATGATGAAGGCTCTTAAAGCTTTCCATGTTTGTGGAGCTTCACCGTTTACTCGTAGGCTAGACCACCATTGCTTGGAAGACTTTTGAAAATGCATGGCTACATGACATATCTTAGAGGACTTCGTGAAACCCTCATCCCCAAACGCTGCATTGAATTGTTGGATAAAGGCCAAGACTTTGTTCGTAGCGCCAAAGGTGACATCATAGGTAAGGAAAGAGATGTTCTTTCCTCCCTCTTTGAACTTTTTGAGCTTGGACGACCTCTTCTACGTGGCATAGGATTTCCTATGGCCTCTTCTTTTAGGTGGTTTGAGAGTTGCACCATCACCTTCTTCAGAAGAGGACGAGTATGAGGAGGATGGATAAGAGGGTGACCTCTTTCTTGCCTTTTTATGTTGAGATGTAGAGAGAAAGAGAGAGAGACGAGAAAAGAGACACACCATATACGCTCCCAAAGACTGATTCATATTGAGGACAAGATACAAATATATAGGTGAGACCAAGTTGAGTAGAGTGAGCCATATATAGCTCCAACACCCCCACTCAAACAAAGGTCTCTAGCTTTGGATGAAAAAACCCTTGGGGAGTTCAAGGGAAAAACCCAAGCCCCTATACAATGTGAAATATGAACCAGTGGTGATGATGTGAAAGTGAATTGTGCATCTATGTACAAATATTCAAGTGACTTAGATATCACAAGGTGCAAATGTGGAGTGTGCATAGTGCATGGTACCTAAAAGATTACAATGTCATATGTACAAAGCTATTACAATAGAAAAGAAGCTAATCTAGAAAGAGTGAGGCCAAAGCAACTCCAAGCTCCGAGCGCAAGAGGATGAAACGTGACTCATTGAGGCCTTTGGTCAAAATGTCTGCAATCATCTGGTCACTTGGATAGTGTTCAACCATAATGTTTCCCTTGCGTACTTCATACCTGACATAATGATAATGGACAGCAATGTGCTTTGACTTATTATGTTGAACATAGTCTTTTGCAAGACTAATAGCACTTTGGTTGTCACACCGCAAGGGTGTGCTAGAAAGAGGAGAGTGACCAATATCAACCAGCATTTGTCGAAGCCAAATCAACTCACGAGCTGCAAGTGATGCCGCAACATATTCTGACTCAGTCGTGGAAACTGCAACACAACGTTGTTTCTTGCTGGTCCAAGAAACAAGACAACCATTTATAAAGAAGCAATTTCCACTAGTAGATCGCATAGATAAATGTGAGCTTGCCCAGTCTGCATCTGTGTAACCCAAAAGAGAAAGAGATTGCATAGAATCCGATGTGAGTTGTCGTCGATAGACTAAACCAAAATCTGTAGTGCCTTTCAAGTATTTCAATACACGCTTTGCAGCAGACCAATGCTTAAGAGAAGGACATGCAAGATGTTGTCCAAGATAGTTAGCAGCGAACAGAATATCAGGACAAGTGTTCATGCCAACAAACTGAAGACATCCAATCAAGTTAGCATAAGGTTGATTTGTGACAAGTTGACCGCCATTGTCAGAAGTATTCTTCGTAGAGCTCGCAAGACAAGGTGTGTTGGCTGAATGTGCAGATTCCATACCAAATTTTTGAATAGTATCTGCAATAAACTTTGACTGTCGAAGGAATAAAATACCTTTTGTACGGTTCCGTTGGATTTGAATGCCAAGACAAGAGTGAATCTCTCCAAGATCCACCATATCGAATGCAGAAGACAATAAATTTTTTCACTTGCTAAAGAAATCCCAAATCATTGGAAACAAGGATGGTATCATCCACATAAAGAGCAAGAATCACAAAACTGCTACCTTGGCATTTTATGTATAAGTTGGGGTCTGACGAGCAAGAGATGAATCCTTTAGAGGTGAGAAAAAGATCAAATTTTGTATACCAGGCTCGCGAAGCTTGTTTGAGACCATATAGTGCCTTATGGAGTTGAGCAACAAGGTCTTCTTTACCTGGAATAACAAACCCTTCTGGTTGTTCCATATAAATTTCCTCTTCCAAGTCACCATTAAGAAAAGCAGTTCGCACATCCATTTGATGAGCTTCTAAATCAAATTGAACAGCAAATGCCAATAAAACTCGAACACTTGTAATGCGAACAACTGGTGAAAAAGTCTCTTGATAATCAACACCAGCTACTTGGGAGTAACCTTTTGCAACTAAACGCGCCTTGAACTTGTCAAAAGATCCACCTGCTTTTACTTTTGTTTTATACACCCACTTACATTTAATAGCTGTACGACCAGGAGGTAATTCAGTTAGTATCCATGTACCTTTAGAGATAAGAGAATCGTACTCTGCTTCCATAGCCTCTTGCCATTGATCCTTTTGTGGTGAAGAGATAGCTTCATCATAAGTAACGGGATCTTCAGAAGTAGAAAAAGCATTATCAGCAATATCGTCATCATAAACATGACATGAGCCATGTTCAAAATCAATAGGCAGATCAACAAAAATATCGATATCATCATTGGCAACATTTGGAATGGATGGTTGTGAGGAGGAAAGTTGCTCTATAGGAAGTGTTTCATCTTCTGAAAGAAATGGAAAAGCCTGAAGCAATGATTTAGTATCATCAGAATCATCCATGGACCATGAGCCTCCCATAAGCTGTTCGTTAAAAGTAGCATCACGATTCACAGTTACTTTCTTGGAGGAAGGGTCATAGAATTTGTAGCCTTTGGAACTGTCAGAATATCCAATAAAAATAACTTTAAGACCAGGAGCATCAAGCTTTGTTCGTGTTTCTTTGGGAACATGAATATAAGCAATACATCCAAAGGTTCGAAAATGAGATACAGAAGGAATGTCACCTGTCCATGCTGTGATGGGTATCTTACCAGAGGGTGCAGTAGTAGGAAGATGATTCTGAATAAATGTTGCTGTCAAAGTAGCTTCAGCCCAGAAAACACGAGATAAGCCAGAATGAATCAGCATACATCTTACAGCATTGAGAATAGTGCGATTCTTTCGTTCAGCAACACCATTCTGTTGAGGTGAATATGGAATAGTGTGTTCATGATGAATTCCAGTGTCAGCACAGTAACTCACAAACTCTCGAGAAACATATTCGCCTCCATTGTCACTACGAAGCTTCTTAAGGCGACGACCAGTTTGAAGTTCCACAGCCTTGTGGAATTGTTTGAAAACAGATAAGGCTTCAGATTTTTGTCTAAGTAGAAATACAGTCGTATACCTTGAGAAATCATCAATGAAAGTAATGAAGTAGCGATATTGTGATCTCGAAGAAGGTAGAGGTCCACATATATCAGTATGAACAAGATCCAAGATGTCATGAGAATGAGTTGTATTTGAAAGAGGAAAGGGTTTACGATTGTGTTTCCCAAGAGCACAAAATTCACAAATTCCCATATGGGGATGGGCTTTAAGATCCATGCCATGAACAAGATCACGACGTTGAAGATCAAGGAGTTTTGAGAAATCAGCATGAACAAAACGGTGATGCCATACTTTGCAATCATGATCACCTGGAGTAGTGACAATATTTGCTACAGCATCGTTGAGAGAGAGTTCAAATAAATTACCGTTTCAAGGAGCAGTGGCTATAGTCTGTCCATCTTTCTCAATTTGGCATTTGGTATAATCAAATCCAACAAACAGACCAAGATCAACAAGTCTAGCAACTGAAAGAAGATTACGTTGAAGATCTGGTACATGTAATACTCCTCGCAAAATTCGAGTGGAAGAAGATAAGGTACCAAGATATAAGTCTCCAATATCCTTTACTTGACAAGTAGTATCATCAACAAGATAAACAACACGTTGAACTGGCAGTGAATGATAGTTATGGAGCCACTTAGACTGATATGTCATATTTCCTGTAGCACCAGAATCGACAATAAAAAGTGATCCATCACGTACATGAAGTATTCTGTCTGGAGCAACTGAACATAGGACGCAGCTTGTTTCTGGTACAATGTTGTTTCGATGTTCAGTAGCATATGCTCTATTCCGATCTGTGTCGAATCGACGCTTATAGCACATATGAGTGGGATGATCAGATCGTCTGCAATATTCACAAGAAGAAGAAGAAGAGTCTCTAGATAAACGTGGTTGTTTTGTGGTAATATTGTGTTCTTCATCATATTGACGTGCCCAACAATCATCTTCAGTATGGCCATTTCTGTTGCAGTAAGAACATTGCTTATTAGGAAATTTGAGACGAGAGAAAATATTACCGCGACGGTCACCTCTGCGGTTTCCTCGTTGAAATGGACGCCTTCGAGCATAAAAAGCACGTTCCATCTGTTGTGACTCAGTCTCCTCTTGTGAAATCATAGCTGTATCGTGACCAGCATTCCGACGTTCTTGACGTTGAGAGTATTCAATTAAAGACATGCAAGCTTGGTCGAAATCAAGACCATCTTTATTAGAGAGAATAGTAACAATGTTATCATAAGAAGAGTCCTTCACCGTATCAAGGAGAAGTGTAATCAGTTGCTTTTGTGGAACAGGATCACCGGCAGCAGCAAGTTGATTAATAATAGATTTGAAAGACTCAAGATGTCCCGTCATGGCAGTACCAACTTCATATTGTAACTTGTTAAGCAACCCTCTCAAATAAAGTATTTCTGTAACAGATTTCTTCTGAAAGTTTGCAATAAGGTACTTCCATACGTCATGGGAAGTAGGCAGTTCATACATATCAAGCAAAAGGGAATCAGTAAGAGCAGAAAGAATATACCGACGAGCTGCTTTATCACGTCATTGCCAATCCGTATAGGCAACATTCCAATCTTCAAATATAGGTCCTTCAGTGATAAGCACGTTATCATTATCCGTATCAATAGGCTGAGGCGGACAAACACGATTTCCAAGAACAACATCGGAGAGTTCATCGCCTTCAAGAATTAACAACATCTTTGCTTTCCAGCCTGGAAATCCTTGACCTTGGAAAGGAGGAACAGAACGTTGGCCAGAAGGAAAGCCGTTGACGAGAATATTCATAGCCATATCTTGTTGCGAGAAGACGTATAAGATAAGATCGCAGAATCTGCACACCATATATGGTGAAGGCTGCAATTGAGAATGAGAGAGATATGAGTACTGCGTTCTGTCAACGATAAACGTAAGAAGGATGCTCAAGGAACATCCAAAGATGTGAGAGACGTCACCCAAAAAAGACAGGGTAAAGGAGACGTTAATAATAAACGAGTCCTCAAAATAGAGTGGCGTGAGACGCAAGATTGACGACCACAATACGAATAGCAAAAAGCTAAATCTTCTCGAAAAAGTTAACGCCAAAATAAGAAAAACAATCGCGGACGCTTCACGAAGAAGTAGGACGAAGAAAGCTGCGTCAAGCTCTATTGCAGTAAAAACAGCATAACTTTCTGCTGCGAACTCCGATTGACGCAAACCTAGAACTCAAATCGAAGAGCTCGAGGAGACGAACAAGTTTTAGATGAAAAGTGTCATTGCGCTATGCTCCATAGCGCTTTTCCCGTTTCTCCAAATTTTGAGCAGAACAACAAGAAAAATTGAGATGAAGTTCAGGGTGTCATTAACAAGAAAACGTAATCAACGATTAGATTGATTATAAATAAACGCCACATAAAATACTAATCATATTCTTCTTAACACAAAACAACCACAGTTAACAAGAATCAACGCTCAAAAATAAAATTTGTAACAATTTTGAATCTTACATGCGAATCGCATACACATACTGTTGTCACCATGAATTGAATCGGCGCGTGATCGTTACCGCTCTGATACCATGTTGAGATGTAGAGAGAAAGAGAGAGAGACGAGACAAGAGACACACCATATACGCTCCCAAAGACTGATTCATATTGAGGACAAGATACAAATATATAGGTGAGACCAAGTTCAGTAGAGTGAGCCATATATAGCTCCAACATTTTATTCCCTTGTTCCTCCTTGTCTGCACCATCACTTTCTTCAGAAGAGGAACGGGATGAAGAATATGGAGAAGAGGGTGACCACTTTCTTGCCTTTTTCTTCTCTTGTTTTCTCTCTTCCCTGTTTGAATTATGGCGTAGAGAAGTATGCGATGGTCTTCTCCATTTAGGGGGTGTTGGAGAGCGTTTTTCCCGCCGCCTTTGTGGAGTCATCTCTGCCGAGGTGGCATGAGGATCAATTCTTTCTTGTTCTTTTGGTGAGTACTCTACCGTTGAAATTTTGGTTCTCCTTTGAGAGGGAGATGCATCATTCGCGAAGTAAGTTTTTGAGCCCTTCATAGAGATCCTCCTCTTCTTCCCTTATCCGAGAGAGACCCCTTTTGGAAGTCTCACTAGGAGGCTTCCTAGGTACTCTCTCTTCTTGGTGGGGAGTTTGGAGAATACCATGGGTGCTCAATTGCTATAGCACTTCACCTTGGAGGGATGGATTTCACAGGGCTTGTTGAAGCCTAGAAACAAGATAGTTTACAAGCATAGGGGCATCATTAGTGGCTCTTTCATTAGCAAAATCAAAGCTATCAAAATTCATTTCAATATATTTTCCCTTGTCAACCATACTAGCAAATTTTAGGTGTAAATTTTTACTTGTAATTTGGCACTTCAAGCCCTAGTTTCTACTTCTCTTTACCTTCAAACATAAGCACTCAAGCATCTATACCCGTGGCTTGAGTATTGTTAATTTCAAGTAATAGAAGAGAGGGCTCAACAGAGCCAAGATAGCACCGGTTCTTGTCAAGCTTCTAATAGCTCAAAAATGGTTAATCATAAGAAAGTCTTGTAGGACTCCATTATTAAGACCGTAGCTCTTGACGGTATCCCCGTGGGGGCATGCTTCAAAGATGAAAAATCCCTATTCTACTTACCCTTTTGCAATTAATAACACCAACCATTTGTAGCAAGCTTGAGGACCTCTCTTCTTGATTAAACCAGTAGCTCTGATACCAATGTAACATTTAATGCACTAGTAAATTGTGTGTAGCGGAAATTAATAACATAGTCAGCATTTCATTAAGAATAAGTTCCTATAATAATAAGCATAGAGAGAGTACTTAATTTGAGAAAACAACATAGAAATTTATACCTAGCTAATTTGGCATTGACAATACTTGAAAAGATAAATAAATAGAACAATTGACAACAATTGAGGACCGGATTTACACGGTCCCCCCTCCATAAAGGCTTTGTATTATAGCTTCTCCCATCGAAGGAGACTTTTGTACAATACAATTATTTTGTTCCTTGACAAAACTCGTTGGTGCAATGAAGATGGATGATTCATGCACCAAATTATGCTTGAAAAACACACATAATGTCCCTAGCCTCATATTTGCATTCCATAGCCAAGAGTTGTTGGTGTAGGCCTCTACTTCTCAATGCTTGGCGAAGGAGATGGAGTTCTTCTTGCACACATGAGTTTTGTGTATGTGGTTGGCAATGTGAGACTAAAATATAGCCCTCTCTCTCTTTTTGGTCGACCCCTCTTGCTAATAGCTCATGTTGGCCTCCCATTGGCTCCTATAAAGCTTAGCCAATAACAAATTAGAAGCATAGTTAATAGCCTTTTGACATGTGTCCCTCTTTCCCCTTATGTGAGAGATTTAGGTAACTAAATTATAATTCACTTAAAGTCTCATGGAACCTCTTAGTCTTCTTGCCAATAGGAATCAGTTTAATGGAGGTGAACCTTAGGTCTTTTAGGACCCATTGAAGCACATTGCTCTTTTGCAGACTGTCCCCCTTTGGATCCCTTTTCTCTCTCCTTTGGATCCATGCAGAGACCGGTCTGGTAGCCTTACCAATATTCTAGCTTTTACTCCCCTGGTACTTCCCCATATTAAATGATCAGTTTAACATGAGAAAATCATTTGGGAGAATTAGAAATTAGTTTTTACAAAACCTTCACTCGATCTAGCTCATCTTTGGCTAGAATCCATGGGGCTTTAGGAAGCGCAATCTTCCCATTGGAGACTTGACATGGAGTGGCAGAGGCCGGGAGACATTTCAAGGCCTTCAAATCCTTCCTGTCCCTCAAAAGAGTCTCTTTTTCTCATAATGTGATCCCATAGGGTGTGAGAATCATTGTTGAATATGTGCATGGGATCCAAGAGGTTTTAACACTAGAATGGTATAACAGGACACTTTAATGTCTTTAGACACTTTTGTGTCTTGTTAAGTGACCATTTTTCTTGAATTATTTGAAGAGTATGAAGATGAATTTCTAGGTGCTATATATCCAAAAATTTTCCTTATGAGCTGAAAAAACATTGAATTTTTTTTTGGAATATTGATCTCACCATTAACCTAACTCTTGCACAACATGTTTGAACCTAAACTGTGTGTGAAACAACTGATCGTGTTTTTGGCTTTTTCTCAAGTTTTTGCAACTATACCACTCTAAACTTCATGTTAGTGAGGTTTAGATTGCTAGAGGATAATCCTTTATGTTTCTCAACATGTTTTGATGCTTCTGGGGAGAACTAAGTGTTAAAATTGAAAGACCACCTTACAAGAATTGCATATAAATTCTGTTTTTTGGCCAAAATTAGCACTTTTATATTTTTTGGGTGCCTTTTTTTATATCCAAACGCAGTTTTGATTGTGTAAGTGGCATGTATAGCATAAATCTTATCTTCCTTGAGTTTTGGGGGACTTAATATGCTATATAGCATAGTATATGTTGATGGTTGAGTTTTTTTATTTGTTGAAGAATACGAGACATTTTATTGTAGCAAGTATAGCTTTCTCAATATTGTTAGTTTCTTAGGCCAACTGTGTGTATTTTGTAGGTAGTAACCATATCTTATCATAAACTACAAATTTGGCTAGATATTGGGTAGTTTCTATGGGATTCTAGAGTTCATAATGCTAAAGCCAATTTTGTCATGTTTGTTGTATGTAGCACTTCATCATTGTCTCCAAGGTTCCACTTAGTAAGAGATCCATTATTCTTTTGACATGCTCCATGGCTCCTTTTGAATCCAATGGCCCCAAGGGAACTAAGAAAACATGTATACAGTATCAATGTTGAGCACGACTATAGAAACTTTGATGATAGGTCCGCACAATGGCAAAAATGCAACTTTTTTGTACCTCCCCCCCCCCCCCCCCCGCCCCCAAAAAAAAAAAAAAAAAACAAAGTAAGGCAAAAGAAACCATATGTTTTGATCACAACCCAATGAAGTTAATGAGGCATTTTATTTCATGTCCTACAAAAATACCCACTTTTATTTATATGCAATTAACCGTAAGAAATGGTTTTTTTGGGCAAAATGGACTCGTTCATCAACTTTGGAGGCTTGTTGTGACCAAGAGATGAGAAATTATACAAGTTTCATATTTTTTTACATATGTAGTAGTTCTTGAATTGTAATCTCATGAAAGGATTTTTCAAAATGAGTGGATCTACTATGGTTTTGGGAAAAAAAATCAAAACCCTTAAAGGACACTTTTATGTCCTGTTAGGTTACCAGACTAGTGTTAAGTCCCTCCAATATGGAAGCCTTAAAAATATGGAGTACCTTGATGTACCTTTTGGTGGACTAGATGGGGGTGGATCACTATTGTAGTGCTCTTCTTTCTCAACCTACCATTGTAAGCTTTAGAGGTGTCCTCCTATTTAAAGGAACCTCGTATTTGCTATGGCTTTGGGGTAGGAAATGATGGTTGTTTGGATAAATTACATTGTGTAAGGCATCTAGCCACACCGTCACCAATGATGGCCCACTTGTAGAACATGCATTGTGATTCAATGTGGATAACACTGCACTCATATCATTAGAAAAATATTGAACATAACAGAGCAAAAGTCTTTCCAAGGCCATAAAAGTCATGCATGGTATGATAAGGATACTCCGCACAATGGCCTCTCTCCTCTCCTTTGGAAGTGAAACATACACAATGGGGATGCCTTTCCATAAATCCTCCAACTGCTCAATGAGGGACTCAAGGTAGACATCAATATTTTCCACTTTGTTCCCTATCACAAGACAAAACATAAGTATATCCCCCTTATAGGTAGTCTCCCATTGGAATATTGTAGTTGATGTTCACCACAGGCCAAGTGCTCCATGATCTAGACTTGGTGACAAAGGGATTGACACTGTCACTTATTACCCCAAGCCTTGAGCGTCAATGCTCTAACCAAAGCTCAAGTCAATGAACCTTGGTGTGCCTCAATGCAGGTGAGTTGGCATAGACAGGTATCATCGCATCATTTGAGTGGTGGCTAGCATGCCATGTGAGAAGCTCCATTGTAGACCTTGTGCCGAATCCAAGGGATAAGGGGAAAATGTCTCAATACCTTGCAAGGTAGGTGAGCCTCACTCACAATAATCTTGTAGCATGCTTCTCCACACACAATATAGGAGGTAGTATGTGTATGTTCATTGCAGTATAGCAATACCAAGTGCACTCATACTCATACTCAATACCAAGTGCAATGACATACAACCCTGCCCATTGATAGGCTGAAGATATGTGGTGATATTTAGAAAAAATTCTGCTCATCAAACTACAAGATTCAAAGAATTAATGCAAATGCAAGGGGGACCAAGTAGAGAGCACAATTTACAAAAATCCATAAGTAGAACTTACCAGAGGATTGCATCTACACTTGCATTGGTCCAACAAAATTTTGCTTGCAAGTTGAAGACCTCCAACAATGCTTGCAACACCAAGTATTGTGTACCATTGTAAAGAGGTGTTCAAGCACTTGATAGCAATCTATCCTCTATTGGTTGTGCTTCTCACACAGGTTGGCTTCATGTGCCAACAACTCATCCACCATGTCAAACTTGTGCTCATAATCAAACTCGAGGTGCCCTTGAGACGTGTATGGAGGAGCTATGGAAGTAGAAATAGTGCCACAATCACCACCACATGACATGCCTTCCCTCAGTAGCTCTTGCTATTGTCTTTTGGCCTTCCTTGCTAGAGCACCACCACCAAACACAGACCGATGGGGGGCATCCTCAAGGGACGGGGGACGGCACTTGCATCTTCTTGAGAAAATTTTTGATGGATCCAAAGCCCCTAATTCTCCACATGCTCCAATGCAATGCATCTCAGGCAAGGGATTTCCCTTTTGCACTTGGCACAAGGACAAACTAGTTTGTCCTTCAACCATCGCTCTTGTTTGGGGCCATTTGGAGAGCCACGACCATCCCAATCATCCGGCACACATGTTAACAGATTTCAAATGGTTCTCAGCTAGTGCATTAGAGAACCGTACAATCCCTTGCTTGGCCACTTTTGTGATGATCGTGCAAGTGCTTAAGCAGGTTTGAATGTGTATTGAAATCGGAGATTGGAAAGCTCATCTTATTGGGGGTCAGCTTGCTGTTATTTTGAAGCTTAAGTTAAAAAATCATGCAAGACCACAATCGTCGTGGCTGGCAAAGCAAACCAGGATGCCAAGAAGTTGAAGTAGTTGGTGAAATGTAAAGCTATAGATAAGATGCCTTGAGATCGGGTGTTATCAATGCAAGATAGTAAGGTGAGTTCAGTCACCAGGGGTCATTGGAGTCATCTGCAATGCTCAATGAGCCTGTAGCCGATGTAATTGCCTCGTGAAGGTTCAAAAGAAGTCTAGAAGGTGATCACGGCCCCCTAGTATATTTTTTGCTTTAAAAAGGTTTTGTTGCTAAAAGGACTTTTGCATGGCCGAATATGACCAGCATGGGCATGCACGTGCAGGATGACGCCAGAGAGAGGGAGAAAGCATCCGGAAGTAGAAGGCTCGTGGAGGCCACGAGGGGAGCTATCCCGAGGCCCCCACTTGCCACAACCTATTATATGAGAGCCGAGAGGAAAAGGGGTTTTGATCAGGCTCAATTATGTGCAAGAGGAGGTGCAGCTCATGTGGGTGTCAATTGTAGAAGGCTACGGCCAGGAGGAGCCAAGCAAGAGGTGGGTGGACGAGCTGTAGGGAGATCATTCAAAACTTAAGGAGAGCCTTGAGAGGGCTATAGAGGGCGGCTTCATAGGAAGAGTCTACATGAGAAGGGTGACTTGCAAAGGATCAGCTAGAGCCGGCTTTGGGTGGTCGAGGGAAGCATGAGCTGCAGGTTGGCGGAGGGTGGCGCTACAAAAAAGAAGGAAGGGGTGTCTCAAGGGGTGGTGAATCTGCCAAGGAGTAAAGAGGGGTGGCAGCCCACTCAGGAGAGGAGGTGTGGGAGCTCAATATTGGAATGGTAACCCATCACGTAAGTCAAGAATCAGAAGAGATGAGCCCCAAAGGGATTGAGATAGTTCAAAACCAAAGAAGTGTAAGGGCTACGATGCATGCTTACCACCGCCATCATTGTACCCATGTTTTTTTTTATGTAGCCAATATCTATGGTGGTTCTCGATTGTTCGATTTCAATCTTCTTTTTCTTTTCATCTCATGCGAATCGTCCTTGGTAGCTTGTGGCTTCGAACTGTGTGCGTGTGTGCACAAAGAGAGAGAGACAGAGAGACTCCTATTTGTGTACTCTAGAGTGAGAGCTCTTTTTTTGGAGGGTTTTTCTTCTCAAAGAGCCGACGAGTGTGTGCACTTGGGCTAAGAGAGTGAGGATTATGTCTGGGTGGTGTTTGCCCAAGCCCCATCATCTTCTAGCGATCCCACAGGGGAATGGGTTTTTTAGCGTCGTAAAGCTCCCAGATAAGCTTGAAGGGCAATTCGATAACTCCAATCGTACTAAAGTTTTAAAGGCCAAGGTGTTGCAAATGGTGTACTCAAGGATTGAGAGGTTGGTTTAGCGGAGCACCCGGGTAGAGGATCCGACCGTGGATATGGCTCGTGAATCTAGAGACGGAGGAGTTGCAGATCCACACAGACAAGGAAAAGGCAGATTATGCTTGACAAGGGATTTGCAAAGCCGCATGGAGGATCAATTGCAATCTCTCGACAACAAAGCAAAGAAGTTGGCCCTACTGATGGCATTTTGTGAGGATCAAAAGAGGTTTATGGGATTAGCAACCGCACAAAAGATGCAGCCTCTGATGATGGAGAGTCATCAACATCTATTGCTAGCGGATATATGGGCGAATCTGAGGACAATGTGAGTAATCTAAGCTTAGATAGTGTCGAGGATTTGAGAATTTTTTGCAAGCTTTTGGATGCAGTACTCGATGGAGTGCATCCCATAGCAGAGCAAAATAGTGAAGACGAGGTCCTATGTCCAAATGGTGTATTCAGTTCAGTGGAAGATCTCCAAGAGATATCAAAATCCGGTTTGCCAAAGCAAGAGGGTAGGCAGTCTGAACATGATCTGTAGCATGCAGGGCTGCATCAGGCTCTAGAGCCGGTGTCTAGCCATGGAGAGGTGTCTTCAGTAGCATACTCTATGGGAACTGATGGAGATGCAGCCTTGGAGTGCGGGTCATCATGTGTCGAGGATGACAAAATACTCCCTTTACATTTCTTTGATGCCAATGTGGATTTTGGGAAGGTATGGGATGAATTTATGTCTTGCCTAGCTGGTGATGTGGTCACCGAGCCGGTGCAACCAGAGAAGGAGATATTGGCTAGCTAGGCGGTACAAGCTCTACCACAACAAGGGGTTGGCAATCGTCCAATGTCCAAGAGTAGGTGGTGATAGAGCTTGATCCAGTAGCAGAAGAAGCCTCTGCTGAAGAGGATGAAGTTTCAATGCACGAGCTTATCGACAAGGACTTGGTCACTCCTATTGCACATTTAGAAGCTCTGAATGTGCTTAATGGTGAGGAGATTATGTCCACATGGGATGGCGGCAGTATGTGTGAGGATATGGTGCAAGTAGGGAGTTATTTTGATGATGAAGATGATGATATGGGTTTTTTCTTAGTCTCTTATCAAAAGAGGGTGATTATGAGCCTCCATCTTCTCCCTTTGATACTTATACGATGGAAGACATTGCTTGTGAGTATCTAGATCATTTGCTTGATGAAGAAGTGCCTCTTGAGATGGTCACAAGTGTTCCAAGGGAATTTTTGGTTTGCGCAGATGCCTCTAATATCTTTAAGGGCTTAGTATACCTATTTGCAACGATGTATGCTTCTCAGTGCCTCTTGAAGGTTCTTGCTATTGATCATGATGGTGTGACAAGTGTTTCCCAAGCTTTGGAGTGTGTTTTTGCTTATGTTGGTCCACAGACAGGTTCTTGTGCATTTAAGGATCTATGTTCTTATGGTGATGATGCTTTTGGATAGACTGGTAATGGCATGGCAACTACAGGTCGTGAAGTGATGGCGAAGGGCAAGTCTTCTATGCAGGGATGTTTCCGCTGTGAGCTTGTTCTTTGGGCTGCATTTTTGGAAAGCATATGCCTATTGTTTGGGATTCAAGTGGGAGTTGGTCTTTAGGATGGGAGGCTGAGAGCTTTCCCTTTGATCCAAGTGGGTCGTTACCAATTTTTGTTACCTAGGTGTTGTTATGATTGAGCATGAATGCTCAACTAAGGGGTTGGGCAAAGATGATGGATTCCGGATTCGCATCCGAGAACTAGAAAACCCAACAATCAACCACTCTTGTAATGCCTATACAGTTTCTAAAACGGATTCGAAGGAAATCTTCCACCGGTCCTAGAGAGGGCTTCCCATTTAATGTGTTGGGTAAGGGTGACATTGCCTTATCTATGCCAACAAAGCCTTGGAGTATGAGGGATTCAATATTGTTATGAGTCTCTGCAAAAGGCCTACTCAATGGGGTTATGCTAAACGGGAGCTACGTCCTCATGCTTTATTGGCATTGTCAGTGCGTTCAGTGGAGCCAATAAAGTGGCCTTGATTATCTTGTCTAAGTTAAGTGCCAATGGTGGTGGGGTCAAAGAGCTCAGCGACCACGGTGAGGATCTTCAACATCAATCAACATGCCAACAATATCTTTGTAGAAATGGATTCTTGCTCAAAATAATTTAAAGGGGGAGAAAAACTTGATATACAACTGAATCGAGGCAAGTTCGTCCGCCATGATGACAAGCGTGGGCTTTCACGTGGAGCCGCCTCCAAGGGAAAGTGGTGCTAGAGGTGCTGAAGAAGGGGGTGAGCATGGGCTTCTGACATCTCAAAGCCACCAACATGTAGTAATGAGGTGGGAAAGAAGGCTTAGGGCGCCATCAGCGGCAATGGTTAAGTTTCGGGGTACTTGCCCCCGTGTAGGTGGAGGTGACTAGCATAGCCGGTGACGACGGAGTCTGGGGGCGTTTCACTTTGCTGCTTATCATTTGCTGCTCCCCCTCATGGACACCAGTGTGCGTGTAGGTGAGGCGATAGAGCTCCAGAGTCGGAGATCCCAGGCGATGGGTTTAATTCATGTGAGCACCGTGTTGACCATTCTTTTGGTCAACGGGCAATAGCCCGCTAGGTGTGACTCGAGACCGGTTCGGGTGTGCATGCCACGATGGCAAACACCGTGAAATCTAGCCAACACTGCCATCAGCTTGTGAGCAACTCGTTGAAGAGCAAGGCTGGCTACACAAGCGAGGTCGAGGAAGGTGACAAGCTGCAGAGCCAAGGGGGGTAGGTGGAAGAGTCCTTCAAAGGCAAAAGACCAGCCGGTGGCAGAGTTACAGGGCCGCCAAGAAGCCAGCCGAGGAGCTGCAGCTGATCATAGGGTGAAGGGCGAGGTGCCATTCAAGAGGGGTGCCACCCAAGAGAGGGAAGGGAGACAGAGAGCATCCAGAAAGTCGCCGATAGCTGAAAGAGAGAGAGAGAGAGAGAGAGAGAGAGAGAGAGAGAGAGAGCTTGTTATGGGCATCAAGCAAGAGCCATGCTCAAGGGCTGCAGAGTCAAGAGCTACACAAGTGTGCCACAAGAGGGCAACAACTCGATGTGAGGGGTGCTCATTCGAGGGGAGGGTGAGGAGAACCCTTTCATTAAAATAGCCAAGAAGCCACCAGCTTGCCATATTAAGAAGGAGACAGAGTTTAAAGAAGTGCCGATCGGTTCTGATCTGCAGGTGCGGTTGAACTTGGAGTGAGAAGCCAAGCTGTATGAAAGAATGTGGGTTGAGCTGCACAACAGAGAGAAATGGGGCACTTAGAGAAGCTCAGAGAGAGAGGGCTCTTGAAGGGATCATCTCAAAATTAAAAGTGGAGGAGCTACACAACAGAGAGAAATGGGGCACTTCGAGAAGCTCAGAGAGAGAGGGCTCTTGAAGGGATCATCTGAAAATTAAAAGTGGAGGAGCTCCTTGTGTTGTGCAGAGAATCAAAGGCTGTGGTTGTTTGATTGAGAAAATAAGCAGGGATGCAGAGAGGAGCTTGCACTCTTGAGGTTGCAAGGTATTAGCAGTTGGTACGAGGGGTTGAAAGCCACCAAGGGCCTAGTCCGAAAAGAGGCAGAACATCAAGAGCTCTTGAGGAGCCTCACTGGGAGCCACTATGAAAATCTCCAATTGTTTACCGCGTTTTGTAGAGAGAAGGTGCAAATTCAATTAGAGAAACAAGAGAGAGGAGGGTGGGGGCTTTTTTTGTGTGTTGAAAGTATTACCATGACTTTTTCCGTTATTACCATGGTTATTACCGTTGTTAGTACCGCGCTTATTATTGTTGTTATATCCGACAGCCAAATTTAGCGCCTAAACTTTCAAATTCTGGTTTAACCCCTCCCCCCCCCCAATTCAAATTTTGGTGTTTCCCTCCTCTCAATAAAAATTAAAGAATATTGTATATAATTTTCAAATATAAAAAAGAAGAGAAAGAGAGAGAGAGAGAGAGAGAGAGAGAGAGAGAGAGAGAGAGAGAAAGAGGAGGGAGAAGGAGACGGGGGATATAAGATTACACTTGATTACAACTAAAATAATCATTGTCAAATGATTAACATAATTGAGCATATTTTCAAATTTAAAGAGAGGAAAAGGAGGGAGAGAGAGATAAATGGATTACACGACCAAAAAAACTTCATAACTGCAAAATGTTTATGAATCATCTTTCAAAAGATCTCTACATGAAGCATCATCCAATTTTAAGCTATGACTCCTAAATCAATAAAGAGAGAAACAAAATTTTCGTTTGTGGATGCATTGCGAGCTAAGACATGCTGCCGCCGAACTTGATTCATCGACCTCCCTCTCCTCTGTTTCCACCTCATCCAAAGTCTGAGGTGGAAGAGGATCGAAGATAGTCTCCACTTCATTAGTGGAAAAAATGATTCTCCCCCGAGGTGTTACGGTAATTACAAACCAAAGTTTTGGTTTGTGGATTGTTGGGATATAGATGACCTATAAAATAGAAGATCAAAGTGAGTAACAGTGGTATAACTAACACTACAAGAAAAAAAGAATAAAAAAGGTACATGTCACTCATCTGCTCACAATTGCGCAGTAAAACTAAATTGTCATACCTCCCTGTGTGATGCACACTAGAGTCCACCATGTAGAGGCCATTCTCATGTCATCTAAACACATTTGCAAACCACCTGCACTCGAAGATGAAGGTATGAAAGGTTTTAAAATTAACCTTTAGTATCCTTTCAATAGTTTCGCAGCGCCTAGCTTCATCACCGTCTGTGTCAAAGTTGCCCATGATGACACAATCCATGGTGGTTCTACGCTCGTCAATGTGGCGTGTATGAAAGTGACTACTCTTTGACCACATAGAGTTAAAGGAGAGGCACTACAAAGTAGAAAAATATATTAATTTATCAAATATATATTACAGATAATTTCAAGAAATAACGCGACAATATGGTTTAGGTATATGAGTGCTCTACCTTTGGTACTCAGCCTCGTGCATACTCCCATTCTTTGTTGGTGATGTCTTCTCCTTGCGCTTTTGCCTCGGTCATTCTCTCTTGAATCCACTCTGCACTAATGGGATCTGGGAAACACGCAAGGTGCCTAGGGACTGGGGGTGCCCTCCTTCCTCCATGTGCTTGTTTCCATGCTTCCCTCTCTTGCAAACACCTTGCCTTTGCCACTGTCCACAAGTCCACCCACTTGGTCATAATCTTTGCATTGAGAATGCAGAAGTTATTGACCACTCGGGATAGATTCATATCCATGTTAAGTAGTTTCCCCTTTCCACTTGGCAAGTGTGAAGTCATCCTTGCATCTTCCTTGTCTGACCACATACGAGGCATTGAAGGATCAACTTGTGCCAAATACTCTGATATGTAAACAAATGCCTCTTGAACGATCCACCCTTCGGCCATACATGCCTCTGGTTGAGACCGTATCCTCACAAAATCTATGAGAGTCTTTAAAAACCTCTCTAAGAAGAACATCCATTGTGCATGCACTATTCCACATATAGCTATCTCCTCCACAACGTGAACCAAGAAGTGAATTTGACTAAGAAGGACCGATCGAGGAAATGAATCTTTAATGGCACACAGTTTCTGTTGCAAGTGTTTGAGCAGCAAGGATAGCATCTATTTTGATTTCCTTGGAGCTCACAAATCCGCAAGAAAACACACAAGAATACACTAAGTGCAGTTAAAATTATTGTGTAGATAGAGAGAGAGAAATAGATAAAGAGAGTGACAGAAAAAGGGATAGAGGTAGATAAATAGAGAGAGATAATTATTGAGAGGGAGATAAATGGAGAGAGAGAGATAAAGAGAGAATGAGAGAAAGAGGGAGAGAACTAAGGGAGACAAATGGAGAGAGAGAGAGAGAGAGAGAGAGAGAGAGAGAGGGAAAGAGAGGGATAGAGAGAGAGAGAGAGAGAGAGAGAGAGAGAGAGAGAGAGAATAAGGGAAAGAGAGGGGTAGAAAAAGAGAAAGAGAGAGAGAGAGAGAGAAAGATAGATGGATAGATAGTTCTATTATCGTCCTGGGAGGTCAAATATGACCTATGGGACCAAATGAACATGTCATGTGGTGTGAGTGGAGTTCATAAGTGACTCTCGATGCTCAAAAATGGCTGAAATGAGCGTCGCAATAGAAAGTCCACATCGTGGTTGGGAGAGGAAGGTATGTAGGGAGAGATCATGGCTGAATATATGGGGAAAAGAGGACCTAATGTGGTCAAAAGCTGAGCACTCAAGTAGTGTGTGGTACTCACTCTCTCACACTTGACGAGGGCATAAGGTGCAAAGTCGATGACACTCCTCGTCAGTGCCCCAACGTCCTGTCTCGCAGTGTAGAAAACGGGAGCTAAGACGAATGGAGGCAATGGTGCGGATCGCACTCAACGGGATGGGCTCAAGGATGTAGGAATGGGTTCGGTTACCTCGTTCCGAGAAGAAGAGAGATTTGTAGTTTGGGGCAACGTGTGTGGTGTAATGGCTGAAGCGAGATCCGGTATTCTCCCAAGCCGTGATACATTGGCGTTGTAAGAAGGCCTCATTAACTTGGGAGTCGATCGACGCATCCTTGACCAAGTGACATGCATCCCATCTTCCAAACCATTTCTTGATATCAAGCATCCACCCCAAACTTAGTATTTTGCTCTTGCATGTCTTTTGCACCATTTGACTTGCTTCATATGCGATTCTAGGAAGTCGATGCAAAGGGCTACGTTGTGTCTTACGCATGTACTCCACAACCCTTTGCATGCCCAAGACCTCAACAGGAAGCAATCCGGACTCAAGAAGTAAGAGCATGTAGGGTGTTTGTGTCTTGACTTGGAGAATCTTGGTGAGAAAACGCTTTTGGACATTCTCAAACTCTTTCCAAGTAGACTTCCCGATGCTTCCACCCCACACCTCCACTCCATAAAGAAGCACCGGTGTCACCAATGTGTCAAAGAGGTACTTTTTGAGATCCCAACACTTGATCTCTCCTGCATTGCACATGTTTTCAAATGCATAATAGGCCCTCTTTCCGGCTTCCAAGCGACGCATTGCACAATCCTTCCATTTATGATTGGATGGAACCTCAAGGCCAAGGTACTTGAAGTGATCTACCACTTCAAGTTTCTCATTGTTATATACAATGCATGGATTTTCATCATTGAGGGTCTTTACAAGCATAACCTTGGTTTTGGATCCATTCACGATCAGCCCGCTATGTAGGCAAAAGCGTTCCAAGACACTCATAAGCTTTTGTGAATCTTCTAAGGTATGTGCCAAGAGCACTACATCATCGGCATAAAGCAAAAGCATGATCACCGCATTTCCAATCTTAACCTCTTCTATGCCTTCTTGCTGCATAAAGTCAAGAACCATGCATTCCAATTCATCAATGAGTAGCCCAAAGAGGGTTGGGGAAAGTGGGCATCCTTGTTTGACACCAATAGTGCTTGCAAAAATTTCTGAAATTCCATCTCCCATACGTAATCGACATATCACTTTTTGGTAGATGCGAAAGACTGCATGCATACATTCTCTCGGCACTTGAAGGCTTTGCATACGTCTCCAAAGATTTCCTCGCGGTACCATGTCAAAATCTTTCTTGAAATCCACAAAGCAACAATACAACTCTTTTCCTTTCAATCGAGACGCTTCCATAAGAACTCGAAGAGTGACAAGGTGATCAATAGTGCTATGATGCTTTCGAAAACCTGCTTGGCCAAGTGCACGTTTGCCATTCTTTTCAGCCCATTCACTTATCTTCATCTCCATGCTACATCCAAATAACTTTGCCATTAAAGAACCAACCATTATAGTGGGATAGTTGTTCACATTGTTTACATCTCCTCCTTTGTGCAAAGGTTTGATCCAATTTACACTCCAATCATGAGGCATGCCATACTGAAGTGCAAGGTTAAACATATCTCATATCCAATATCGTGTTTTCTTGCTTGTCCATTTAATCATTTCAGCCTTGACACCTTGAAGGTCACCTACCTTGCGAGTAGCAAGTTTCTCAAGCGCGCGGCATACATCTTCAATGGTAAAGAAAGGAGGCATAAACGGAAGGGAGCTACAACACTCCATCTTATCAACATTGGGTTGATCATAGAGATTCTTACAATGCATATACATATCCTCAAGAGTCAAGTCACCAAAGCTCTCAACGCGCTTGCCTTTTAGATTTTGCCAAAACTTGCCACATGCATGTGCTTTCTCTTGTGCTAAAAGAAGTTGTTTTCTGACTTCCCACCTTCTCCTCTTCTTTTGAAAAAGTGCTTTGTATGTGTGTGAACATTCCAAGTAGACTTCCTTGTCTTTGATTGCATCCAATCTTAGCAAGTGTTTTCGGGCTTGACTACATTCCATGTAAAACCATTTCTTCTTGGTGCTACCCTTCTTAGACCTTTTGCAAGACATGTGTTTCACCGAAAAGCATTCCTTCGCACAAGAGAAAATTACTTCTTTGAAAACTTTCCACTTGCATTCTAATGTTGGGCTCTCTTGATGCTCTATCATGCTTAACATTTGGTCCACCATATCAGCATATATAAGTGCTCGTTTGAAGTCTAGACGTAGGTGCAAATGATTCACATCATGATTGGAGGCTACATGCTCGAGCCGTTTACCACACTTGAGGTCAATACATAACATCCTATGATCCGATTCCGGATTCCATTCACCAAGTGTAAAGCTTTGTATGCATTCTAGAGTGGCTTCCGAGAACAACATATAGTCAATCACGCTAGCACCGTTGTGCTTTCTACATGTAAAGTCATTGGTGCCTTGCCATAGAGATACACCATTTGCAATGAGCATTCCGGTACTATTGCACATATGTAGAAGTGACTTTCCATAGTGATCCACTTCTTTTGCATCATTAGAACTTCGATTATACATGTATGAGTCATCCATTCTTCTTGAGACATGCGGCATGTCTACTTGTTGTGTGTCGTGTTGTAACATATTTGTGCGAGCATTCATGTCTCCAAAAACAATGACTTCACCTTGATCCTTGTAATGAGCAATGTCTTCCTCTAGTTCAACAAAGGGCTGATCTCTATCCATATTCAAGCAAGCATAAAAGTTGGAGTCATAGTGAGGAATGTAGCAACCGGCCACAAACATGACATTAGGAGAATTTTGAGGTCACTTTTGTGCCCTGTAAGAATATGTAGAGAGAGAATATATACTTTATTTAAAAAATAGTGAAATGTTTGTAAAAAGGTGAGTTTGCGTCCTTTTTACCTCCGCGGAAACATGTCATTGTCAAATCTTTATAGGATCTTTAGTATTCTAAAAAATACTCCCTCCAAAACTAACGAAAACGTCAGTTCTGGCCCAAAATTCAAAATTTCACTTGCTGAAACAAACCTTTTCTATGTCGTCTTCTTCCTCGTATCTGCAGAGCTTTTCTCTATAGTACTATCTCTAACAAATACTGTTAATAGACTTCCATGGAGAAGAGAAGCTTATACCATCTACACATTGAGCTAAATGAAGAATATTGTCCAGTGCGCAAGAGAAACAAATGTGCAGAGGTGTCCTCGTCCATATTTGAAGCAATGCGGCAAGATTAAAAAAAACACATTGATCTCTGGACTGATGGAAGATTGTATCCAGTGGACCCAATGACAAAGAGCACTCCCCCATTATCAAATTGTTCATCTTTGATAAAATTTGTGGGTGATGGTCAAAGAGGGTTGCTGGGTTATACACAGAGTCTTGCGGTAGAGAGAGATATTCTTAAGTTAGAAGATCATTTGGCCAAACAAATGATAAATAATCTTAAACAACAGCTTGAGGAATGTAAAGAGAGCAACGAAAAGCTACAAACTCAGCTCAAACAAGCTAGAAGAAAGTGTTGAGAGAGAAGGAGAGAGCACAGAAGTAGAACCCCAAAGTGTGTAGAATACACACATGAGATGATGTATATATAGAGGGGACCTGGGTGCCATATATAGAGAAGCCATATATTGAGTAGCTTCACATATAAGCTCAACACCCCCGCTCAAATAAGGGTCCCTAACTGTGGATGAAAAAACCCTTGGGGGATCAAGGGAAAAACCCACAGCTCTATATACACCCACCGTTATATTATAAAAATCATTGAATATACAAATGTTTACGAGGAGCTACATCACTCCTTTTACAATGAATGTTTTATGAGGAGTTACATTACTCCTATCAAATACAATAATGAATACAAAGGTTCAATAAAGAGGTGTAAAAGCTATCGATTAGCTTGTAATCAAAAGTGTCTCCGTGAATCTGCTGTGTAGCTTGTCATCAATATCGCATCACCAAACATGTCTTCATGTTGTCATCAATATGGCATCACCAAACATATCTTCATAAATCTTTTATTGTCACCAAGTTTGTCTTCATAAAATCAATTCTTTGATCAATCCTACATAGATCATAGACTCCAAAAAAAAACATGTCATGAAAATTATTAGCATCGTTAATGAAATAATTACGTTCACAATGCCATAAGAGATGGTTCGCGACGCCACTCTTTTGACGACATATATACGCACGACAACATATGGTACATAAAGTATAAACGTAAAAGTAAAAAATGTGTGATTACGTGATACAAATGATATGTGTATATACTACATAAAACAACATTTATCAATGTAGTGATCAATGAATACCATCAAAGTATTAACAAAATATCATCATTATGTCAATAAAAATGAATAAATGATCATGGTATCAACGAAAAGCATCATGATATCGTCGAGAATAATCATTGTATCAACGAAACAACATCATGGCATCACCGAGAATAACCATGGTATAAACGAAATATCATCATGGCATCACCGAGAATAACCATGGTATCAACGAAACAACATCATGGTATCACCGAGAATAACCATGGTATCAACAAAACATCATCATGGTATCAATAAAAATCACCATGGAATCAACGAAATATCATCATGGAATCACTGAGAATAACCATGGTATCAACGAAATATCACCATGACCAAAGTATTAACAAAACATCATCATGGTACCATCAAAATCACTATGGTATCAATGAGAAATTATCAATAAAACGACGTAAACTATATCTCTAAAAGAATAATTATACGAGAATCAATGAACGAGTATATCATATAACAAAAGATCATGTACCAACAGTAGCTCGATAGAATTTGGACAATCATCAACGGCTCGACTGAATCGGAACGATGTGTAACTGGCTTCTGCAGCAAAGTTACGTCAGTAACAAATATATGATTGATGAAGAAAAATATAATTGAGAAGTTTTCAATTATGAGAAAAATCAAAAGCAAAAAGTAAAATTTTGATTTTCAAACATATTCGCAGTCCGAGACGATAACCCAAAATTGGTGCAGAATTTAGAGAAACTTTCTTCTGCAAAGTTATAGACCACATCGATTCCAATCCCCATCGCGGGTAGTTTCTTCTGCAAAGTTGTAGAACACATCGATTCCGGTCTTTCTCGCGGGTAGTTTCTGCAAAATCGTTTCCAATTAGCACAAAAATCAAAAACAAAAAGCGAAAGTTGCTTTTCAGGTATGTACGCAGTCCGCAAACGATAACTCAAAATCGGTGCAGAATTTGAAAAAACTTCCTTCTGCAAAGTTGTAGACCACATCGATTCCGGTCTCTTTTGCGAGTAGTTTCTGCAAAATCGTTTCTAATTAGCAGAAAAATCAAAAACAAAACGCGGAAGCTGTTTTTCAGGTATATACGCAGTCCGTGAACGATAACTCAAAATCGGTGCAGAATTTGAAGAAACTTCCTTCTGCAAAGTTGTAGAGCACATCGATTCCGGTCTCTTTAGCAGGTAGTTTCTGTAAAATCGTTTCTAATTAGCAGAAAAATCAAAAACAAAACGCGGAAGCTGTTTTTCAGGTATGTACGCAGTTCGCGAACGATAACTCAAAATCGGTGCAGAATTTGAAAAAACTTCCTTCTGCAAAGTTGTAGAGCACATCGATTCCAATCCCTATCGCGAGTAGTTTCTGCAAAATCAATTTTGGTCAGGAGAAAAATCGAAAACAAAAACGTACTACTCTGATACCATGTTGAGAGAGAAGGAGAGAGCACAGAAGTAGAACCCCAAAGTGTGTAGAATACACACATGAGATGATGTATATATAGAGGGGACCTGGGTGCCATATATAGAGAAGCCATATATTGAGTAGCTTCACATATAAGCTCAACAGAAAGAATACAATGTTAGGCAACAGACAAAGAGAAAAGAAGGCAAAGAACATTGAGTCCTTGAGACGTGGTGGAGGAGGTTGCAGCAGGAGAATCAGAGTAGCAAGGTATATATGCTTATTTTATATTGTTAAGTTGCTACTATTCTTTGTTAATATGCTTAGGTTACTTTTCTTTGTTAATATGCGTAGGTTACTTTTCTTTGTTAGGTTGTTAATCTTTTTGTTAGGTTGTTATTAAGACCCTATTGCAGCTGTTCTTTATTAAATGATTTAATTTAGTTGATCACTGTTTGTTTATTTTGTTGGTGTCATTTGGACAAGATCAATAATCAGTTAATTTTGTACCCTTTGATTTAGGACTTTGCTACACTGCATCAAACATGGAAACAGAGAAGAAGTTTAACAAGGCAAAGGAGCAGTGCATTGAGGGATTTTTGTAGAGCTCTTGCTTGGACAAGGAGGATGTGCAATATACTATGGATAAGGTAGGCATTAGCAGAGATGGTTATAGCAAGCTGTTTAGAAATGTGAACTCAATAAGGTTAAGATTGAAACAGACCTCAAGAGATCTTCAAATGGAAACAATGTGCCTAGAAAGGTCTTTGTTGGTGGTGTGAAGGCCAGAGCTTTCCTAGGGTTTCATGGAAAACTAGGAAAGGTAAATGCCAAGAAGGGTTCATCCAATGTGAAGTATAACCAGTGGAAAGCTCTCCACAATGCCATCAAAGATCATGGTCTTGAAGGTACATCAAGAAATGAGGTCCCATAGGAGGTGGGCAAGCACATAGGATGCCATTGTGGAAAAATAACCAGCTCTAGAACCAATAAGTCCAGGGAAGAATCCAAAAATTCTGATGGCTTCCTCCTTTTCCACCAATATTAACTTCTCTAACCCTGGAGGAAGCTGATATGAACCAACAACCTTTGCAAGTGCTTTAATTGCAAGCATTGGCAGCAATGGTTCTCTTGTAAACTTGTTATGGAATATAATGACAGTCTCTTTGTTGAGCTTCCCAATAAAGTGTCCCAAGCTCTGGTTCCTTCCTAAATTTAATGGTCTGGAACCCTTCCCCCTGCCAAGGAATTTGTCTGTGTCCAGTATTTCAATCTGCAAAAATATGTCTTGGTTAATTGTTTGGCACATTAATTAGACAAAACAAAATGGTCATAAACATACCTTAGGAGACTCATCCTCCTCAAACAAGGCATGTTCCCATATATCAATGGATCTAGTTGCCCTTACTTCATAATCTCTGGTCATTTCCTCTCCCATATGCTCTATTTTAAGCCTTTTTTGGATCTCATTGAACTCCTCTTCAAAACGTACACCCTGTTGCTCATATCTCAGAACAATGTCCTACACAAGCTTTCCAACACTTGAGCTGTCAATAAAATTTTCTGCTTCTGTGTCCAAGACTGCTAAGGGGCAAGAAGAGTAATCAATGAATCCTATGTCATTACATCCCCACTCAGCCAAAACTTCCCTTAGATCAAAAAGATGCTGAATGTCATTCAGCAAAACATATTCCTTTTTGTTAACTTGTATGTGGAAAATGTTGTTGTGCAATGCAAAGAATCAACATATTCATCCTCAATGTCAACATTCTCCACTTTAGTGATGTTTTCTGCTTTAAATTTTGCAATGTCCAACATCTCAATGTTTTGTAGTTTCTCTTCCTCTTCATGGAACTCCATCTCCCTCTCCTCTTCCTCCTCTTCCTCCTGGTTCTCCTCAGCCTGAGAAATCTGCTTTGGAATCTGTTTGCCCTCTGGTGTTGGGAGAACACTGAAGAAAATGATAAGTCCAAGGTCATACTCTACCAACTGGCAATGCATATTACCATGAAATTTGCAAGGCTTTATGATCTTTTTCCAGTCTGGATGAAGGCTTGAACACTTCTTTGCAATACCTGTCCTTGCCAAGCTACCTGCTTTGCATATATCAAGAAAATGAACAAGATTATCAAGCCTGTGATATTTGGTCAATGCTATATATATCTCTATCAATTCACTAATTTGTGTGGAGAAGCCATCCACAAGTAGTTGAAGCTCAAAGGCATCATTAAAAATCTCTTTCACACTTTGAAATCTTGCAAGTTCATTAACTTTGTAAAGAAAAGACATCAGCCTCTCATCAGCGGTCTCTTGCATATCCTCTGTATCCATTAGGACAATCCACAAATGTCTAAGAAAGAGAAAAGAGAAGTCCATCAAGACATTAAGAAGTAGACATGACATTAAAAAATATATTTCTTTTATGACTAAAATATATCAATAAACTACCCTTCCTTAATAATGCAAAAAACTAATAATGGTTTACAAATAAGTATGCAAGTTGTAAATCTAAGCAAGCAAGAAAGAATTACAACAAATTGTGTCACTTGCTATGCGAGCTGTGAGGGTGAGGAGAGAGTTGGCACTCAATAAATTCGCTTATGGCGTGTCACTGGGTAAGCGGTCGACACCTTCAAAATTCGCGCACGGGGTGTCGCGGGGTGTCGCTTGGAGGCTTTATTTCTAGCCTTGTGAAGGACAATGAGCGGAAAAGTGGGTTGGGTAGGTTGTTTATATGGCCAAAAATGCCGCCTTGGGGGGGTGTGCCAAGCGGTTTCTGCCTCTAAGTTTGTGCCCAACGGCTAGTATGCGCCTAGGGAGTTGTGCACCTAGGGAGTTGCGCATAGCGCCCTATACAAGCCCGAGAAGCACTCAAATCGAGCACATTCTTGCCCAATTTTTTCCGATTCTTGCTGCGCTATTATCCGATTCTTGCGGCGCTTTCACAACCCAATTTTACCCGCACTTGGAACAATTGTCACCCCGTCACCCCGTGCGCGATCTTTGTATGTGTGAACTTTTTCCTCGCTTTGCTATTTCGCCTACGGGGTGTCACTCGGTCGCGAGCCGCTTGGAAGGTGAAAAATTCCAATGCTATGGTTATCCCGCACGGGGTGTCATAATAGGAAAAAAATGTTTGTTGTTTGTTACTAATGTTTGTTGTTTGTTACTAATGTTTTTTGTTTGTTGTGCAGCAATCATTCCTATTCCTTTTGAAGATGGCAAGGACCAAGAAGAACAATCGTCACCCCGTCACCCCGTGCGCGATCTTTGTATGTGTGAACTTTTTCCTCGCTTTGCTATTTCGCCTACAGGGTGTCACTCGGTCACGAGCCGCTTGGAAGGTGGAAACTTCCAATGCTATGGTTATCCCGCACGGGGTGTCATAATAGGAAAAAAATGTTTGTTGTTTGTTACTAATGTTTGTTGTTTGTTGTGCAACAATCATTCCTATTCCTTTTGAAGATGGCAAGGACCAAGAAGACTGCAAGGAAAGTTGATGAGCCTCTATCCAAAGATGAAGAAGAGATTCCTAAGCCTAGCAAAGCTTCAGCTAGTACTTTACCAAACCAACCATCCACTTCTAAAGATCCTGGCAAACCAACCTCTGCTGGCACAAAAAAGACCAAATCTCAGAGGAAGGATTCTTTTCTACCCGACCCTAAAACAAGCAAAAGGAAAGATACACATCAGAGGAAATCTTCCAAGCCTGTGCAGCTTAAGCCTCTCCTTACAAAGAGAAAGTTCAAGCAGGGGGTCAAATGTCTAAGAGAGATAAGGAAGGCCATAAAGGCCATCAATCTTGCAATTCCCAAACTGCCCTTCCAGAGACTGTGCAGACAAGTTGTAGAGGAGTATAAGATTTCCATGAGGTGGACTAGTACTGCATTGGCATGTATCCAGGAGGCTTCTGAGGACTTTATGATTGAGATTTTCCAAGATGCCTATATTTGTGCAGCTCATGCCCATAGGGTTACTCTGATGGACAAAGACATGATCACTCTTAGGAGGCTGACATACAGGTTTTCGAAAATTTTGGAGCCTGTCCCTATGCATGATATAAAGGCATTCAATATTCTCAACATTCCTCCATGGAGGAAGCCCAAGGAGCCTGAAGTAGGAGTTTTCGATATTACTGAAGAAGAGGAAAAGGAAAGGAAAAAGAGAGCCAAGTAAGACAAGGAAATTGCAGAGAGAAAGGAGCTTGACCTGTTGGAACCTCAGCCAGTGTCCCTCTTGAGGAGTGTCAATCCTATTGGTTTTGTTGTCACTCTATTAAGTGGGGAGGATCCTAGGGAGGATTACAATTCACTTGACTCTGAGACCTTGGAAATTCTCAAGTACTGGACCAAGGAGATGAATTCTCCACTCCTTATCACATGCCTTAGGTTGTTTTTGTTTTCCTCTGTATTTTTGTTTATAGCAAGAACTCTTTATATAACAAGAACTCTTTACCAGGTTAATGATGCATTCATATGAGCCAGACCTTCAACAAAAGGTGGAGATTTTAGACCCTGCTATCTCCCAATTTCTCAGGACAGAGACAAACATTAGAGAGCTCACAAAGTGGTTGACTCATGTGGACTTGGAAATCTGTGAATTTTTCTTGATTCCTTATCATGAGAGGTAAGTTTTCTACCTACACCTTGTGAAGAGAATTTGCTAATTCACGTTAGAAGGCTAACTGAGGCTTGTTTTTATAGCTCACATTGGAGTTTAATTGCAATTGATATTGTGAAAAGAAAATGCTACTTTGACAATTCTCTTGCTGGAGTACATAGTTAAGCAAAATTGTAAGTATAGCAGCACACATTTTGTAAACCATAAGCACATACTTTTAGTAAAGCAGAACCTCATTTATAAAGAATTTTGGATAGTGCTACTATAAGATTTATAGATGCTGAATGACATCCATTTTGTAGTGGTGAAGGTTGGAATTCTTTATGCTTTGTTCACTTCAATGGATTATCCTCAAAGATTTTTTCCCAAAAATACATGTAATGAATTGCAGGTTCCAATCCAGCCTGAAAGCCATTCATGTGGATGGAGGGTATTGACAAATGCCAAGAT
Source organism: Adiantum capillus-veneris (assembly GCF_014529385.1). NCBI lineage: Eukaryota > Viridiplantae > Streptophyta > Polypodiopsida > Polypodiales > Pteridaceae > Adiantum > Adiantum capillus-veneris. Next base: position 68,903,351 of record NC_140931.1, read on the forward strand.
CCTCTTGGACTTCATATACTGCAATGAAAATCAGGATATAGAAGTATAGCATATTTAATATTTGCCAGCTGTATTTTTTCTCATTTTATTGTTCCTAAAACTTGCTTTCTATTGCCTTGTATAGATCAACAGAGAGTGCTATGGTTGACAAGAGCAAGGATTATCAAGTATATGATTGAAGCAAATGGAGAACTGCAAGAGGTATTTGAAAATGATGATGTTGAAGAGAAGGGGAAAGCAAAGCTGGAAGATGAAGAAGAGAGTGGTGAGCAGGAAAAGGCAAGTGAAGAGATGGATGATAAGAGAAAGAGGAAGCAGCCTTCAAGCCCTCCAGTCAAGCCCACTTCAAAAAGAAAATTTCCCAGGACAAAAGAGCCCACTTCAAAAAGAAAATCTCCTGCAAAATCACCAACCCCATTAAGGAAGTCCCCTGCCAAAAAACTATTCTAGCTTATTGTAGCCCACTTGTATCAAGCTTCTCAGTTCTCTATTGTATCCAATTGTCTATTCTATAGCCCACTTGTAACCAATTGGCCCTTGTATGGACCCTTGTATGTAAGTGCAAATATTTGAAATTGAATACTTGTTTTAAGACTCTTTTACAAAATCAAATCATCGGATGTTTGAAAAAGTTGCATTTCAATAACAAAATAAAGATCCTTTTAAATCATGTGATACAAAATAAGATCCTTGTAGGTCATGTGATACAAAATAAGATCCTCGCAGGGCATGTGTTACAAAATTGCCTTGAAGGATGTTTAAGGCACCAAATGTACAATGCCATCCAAGATGTCCTTGCACTGTAGCCTGTTTTCATTCCTTTTTGATACCTACAAAAACAGTCAAAGTTAAATAAAGAACCAATAAGAGAACAAGAGACTTTTAGGCATAATAGCTACCTTTCTACCATTTACTTGAAAGCAGAATGTTGTGGGCAGTTCAATTTCATCATTTTGCAGGTCCAATCTCAATTGTTGTAAGCTACACATGCCTCTTATCTTTACAATTGACAGATGCTCATTGTTTACCCATATATCAATGTCTTCTATTGGGCTGTCAATGAAGTCCTCCATGTCTTGATCAAGTGCCATCTTCAGTAATAAAATGACATAATGAAGTTTTGTGTCCCTATCATGTATTTGCAAGCAATTGAGCCAGCTTGCACATAACAAGTGATTCCATTCACTGTTTTGGTGTTCCAACCCTCATCCACAAATTCAAGTACATTTGTTGAGTCTAAAGTCTTCACTGAAAACATTGTTCTAGATTTTCTGACTTCAGCAAGTCTATAGAAACTACAAGTCTATATGAACTACAATGGGCATGAATATAGAAATTCTACTCTGTCCATTTTGATCAGTCGTGTTGTAAGTGATATTGGCTTCAATGGAAGTTCTTGGTCGTTTTGATCGTGATGAAGATTCCATGGTGAAAAAAGAAATGAGCAGAGAAGTCTAGTCTGAGTTCAAGAGAAGAATAAGCAGAATGTGCAAAAAACGGTTCAAAACTGGAAAAGATCATGAGATATAATCCAAACGTTGTTTTATGATGGCAACGTGCAAAATGAAAACAATATAATATGAGAAGTACGTCTTTCTAAAAGCGATAGCTATTAAATGCCTTTGCACTTTTACTTGTTTACATTGCTACGCCTCCTTGGCCTCTTCGTTGCTTTGCATTTTTGGCCCACATCAAAGAATGCACATCGTATTTGTCAAATCCAAGAATTCGTTGCGCATCATGCTCCCATGTTTCGACAAGAAGTATCACATCGGAGTCATTGGTAAGCTCATCAATGCCAATTCCCGCATTCCATGGATACCCATTACAATTCCAAAAGCTTATTCGCAAGCGTGAGTTGGTCTCATAGATCATGTGTCCCTGTTTGTTGGGTGGACTTGCATCCTCCTTAAGTGGCTTTTCTTCTTGAGGTGATACCTTAACCTTCTTGCTTCTTTCCTCATATGCTTTGCGACGTACATTTTGTTGCATAATAGTGCGATCCTCATATACATTACAACATGTTCCTTTGAGGTAGATCCAACCATTGTCAAGGATGATCTTTCTCTTTACCTCATCAGCCATGGTACATACAATAGGTCTTTCTCCCGAGCGAGGGACTCCTTGTTTTCCAACTCGATGTGCACCATAAGCCATGATTCCTGACATGCCAAAGTGTGTAGCAAAAAACTCTTCAATAGAAATTGCAAGAGATTGGGGTGTTTCCATGATTTCCTCCTTGATTCCACGAATGACAATGTTCTTTGAGCGTTTTTGTCGTTCGTGCAGTTCTTGAGTGTCCACATTATCTACATTCTTTGCTTGGACAACGGCTTGCGTGATAGGAGATGTAGAAACCACATTATCCTTACATATATCAGCCCATGATTTGGATGCATTTCTCATCTCACATACATCATGTCGTATTGTATCTATTGTTTCCTCTTTCAATACATGATCACTCTCAACTTTGCTCAAGCACTCTTTCAATACATTCATGTCAACAAGAGAGCGTTTACATTCTTGAACTTCATTCTCAAGATGCATCAAGCGTGTTGTTTGCATTTCAAGAACCTTCTTGAGGTGCTCATTCTCCACAACGAGAACTCTTAAAGTACCATTCTCCATTGCAAGTGCGCGCAACTCTTCACCTTGTTTGTTGACGGTTTCTTGTAACGAGATCAAGTAAGCCATGATCATTGCTTCCGTTGTTGTAGATGATGTGGTTGGATTAGCATCCAAATTCCTTGGAGATTTTGCATCATTCTCCATGGCGAGTGTGGCTTTTCCACCCTTGTGAGTTTTGTCTGACATTGCCTTCAAGCCGGCAACAAAAACGCAAAGTTTTGACAGTTTTTTCAGTTCTGAGATGCTGTTATAGAAAATCCTTCCATTACACAGAAAAATTCTATCTTTACATCAATGCGTAGGGGGGGGGGGAGAGAGAGAGAGAGAGAGAGAGAGAGAGAGAGAGAGAGAGAGAGAGAGAGAGAGAGAGAGAGAGAGAGAAAGAGAGATAAAGAGGGAGAGATAGAGAGATATAGAAAGAGGGAGAGATAGAGAGAGAGAGAGAGAGAGAGAGAGAGAGAGAGAGGGAGAGAGGGAGAGAGATAGGGATAGAGAGAGAGAGAGGGAGGGGGGGGGGGGGGGAAGAGGAAAAGAGGGAGAGAAAGAGAGAGAGAGGGAAAGAGGAAGAGATAGAGAGAAGGAGAGAGAGAGAGAGAGAGAGAGAGAGAGAGAGAGAGAGAGAGAGAAAGCGATAGATAGAGAGTAAATAGAGAGAGATAGGAAAAGACGAAAAGATAGGGAGAGAGGGAAAGAGATAGGCAGAGAGAAAAATTGGGCTCCAAAGGGATACCTGAGAAAATAGCACCAAGATTACCTTCAAGACAAGGACGCTTTGTTGAATGAAGTGCTTGCTTTACATGGAGGCACATACATGACTCTAGGACGGAGCTTCTGCTTTGTAGTTCACTTGCACGACTAAGAAGCGGAGAGCAAGAGGGATAGAGAGAGAGAGACTCAGTGTGAGAGAAATAGAATTACTTATTGCATTACATTAGAATTGTAATGTTAAGATCAATTGATCACTTACTTGTTGAATCTAGGTGCAGCCAACACAAAACCATGGCTACATTTACAACCTTAACATATATATGTGTGTACATATATATTTTTTTATGCATGTATGTAGGCACTAAGTACAGGAGCATAGCCTCCGAAGGTTAGACACTTTCTCTTGGGTGTAGTCCTTTTTTAATCGTGGCATTGCGGTCATTGATCCACTCATGCATGGATTACCACAATGTACCTTTGGTTTTGCCACGGTTGAGACTGCGATGATATCTAAAGAGGTACACTTGACCTTTGGCACTACTAACCTCTACGTAGGTCTACTAGTATGTATATGTATCTACATGTTTTGTGCTAATATACTTGTGTACGTATTCATAGATGAGTGAGTAGGGTGGAAAGCTTAATCTTACATTTCTCTTTGTAATGTACATGTCAGACGAGAGACCAACTGGTGAGGAGCAGCCAGCTAGCTCTTCTTTTGGTTGGTTCACATCTTAGGTGGGATCCCACCCGAGGTGGACATCATCTCCAGTGGACCCGAGTCTTGAGTCAGTGAGAAGAAGCAAAGAAATAAAGATTGTGTCTACGTAGTTTACCCTAAACCATGAGTGTCATAGTTTTTTTTTGTTATTTGCACGCATGGCCATCCTACACCTACCCTTCTCAGGTTCCTCCACCGGTCGTAGATCTTGACTTACAACGGGATATCTCTTTACAAGAGCAGTACCTATGTTCGACGAAGGATTTGTTTGGCCGCTACACTCGTAACAGCTTGCAACCTACGGCATTTCTCCGCAGACTACACCATGGGGGAGTCAGGGAGGGACTCCTTAGCTACAGAGCCTCGCACTGAAGGCACCTCCCTCTACTCTCCTTTCCTATCGTCCTACTCCTATTCTATCGCTCGGTCCTACTCCCTTGCATCGCAGGGTCCTACTCCCCTTGAATCGCAGGGTCCTACTCCCTTGGCATCACAAGGTCCTACACCACTCCATTCCTCTCCTGCTTTGCCAGAATATTGTTGATAGACTTCCTCTGGCAGTGTGCGTCGACGCTCATCTCAGGGCAGGGAGCGTCATGAGAGACGAAGCGGCGGCGGATCTTGTGGTTTTGCATGTTTTGATAGTGGCAGGGGAACATAGTCCCCACTTTCAGATCATGCCGCCCCTGACGTAGAGGATGAGGATACTCACGCACCCGTGCGAGACATGCGTGGGTACTACTACAGGGTTAAATATGGCGGGTAGGTGGATTTCGGCACAGCACAGGGCGTGGCATTTCGACGCCATCTACAAATTCTTATGCATGCAACATATAAGAACTGTTTTATAAAGTTTAGAGATCAAGTACTCGATCATGCACGGTACATTGAGGACGCTTTGTTAGCTAGATTTCCAAACACCCCCGATCAATGTTTTTCACAACAATGGTTGGAGGGCTACATAAAGACATTTCTAAAACACAAGCAGTCCAGTGTGCAGCACGGAACAGCCAACCATGTCACAGATCTAGACAAGAGTTATCGTGGTGGCAACATGGCAGACGCGGAGTGGGAGTGGGCAATTCAAGAGAAGAGTGATCAAGCTGCGACAGGCTCATCGTACAAACAACAACGCGAGGCTCACGCAAGACAAACTCTCACGCACTATGGATCAGGAGGCAAGGGAGCTTGGAAGGATAAATATGTAAGATTAATTGAATTATAATGTGGATCGGTGATTATAAAGATTGTGGTTGATGATTTGGTATTGTTATTGCTAACTTAGGAAAATATCACTCTCTCTCGACCAACTAGAGAGATGGTTAAGTATCGGGAGCAACATACAGAATTTGATACTTGGCGATGGTTGTTCAAAAAAAACCACATCTCTTGCGAGCAATTCGATGCGGCGGTTGGACCACTACAAGCGATAAGTTTAAACAAGTAATTTTGTATCAATTGTTTTGAGTTGTTGATAATTGTTTAATTTGGTTTGGATTTATGTAGAGTCAAAGGGATCCAACATACGTGCCTCTGGATGACGACGAGATAGAGGAGGATTAGATAGAAAATGGTTTTTTCAAAACTTTCATAAAGTCCCAATGTGGCACAATGTATATACAGCTATTTACTTTTCATTGTAACTCTTTTAAATAGTTTATCTTTTATATTTTTAATTGTCAAAGTAAAGTAAATTCAATTTCAGTTCTTTGGTATTTTTTATACTCTTCCAAAAAACAATTGATGTTTCATTGTTTTATGTAGGTCAAAAATAAAGGTGCTTATTTGGGCCACCCAAATTTGGGTGGCCCAAATGAGCACCTTTATTTTTGAATTGGCGTGTAGCGGCAATAAGCGCGGTAATAACAGCGGCAAGGGTTGCGGTAACAGCAGTGGGTATATTGCCGCGACTATTACCGTGCTTATTACTAAGAAACCACTACCACGTGCATAGCCATGGTTATTGCCGCCCCCACAATTTTTTTTCTCCCCTTTTTCCTTTGTTTTTCCTCGACAATGTTAGCAGTTATAGACAACTCCTCTTATAGTGGAGCACCATTCAGAAGACAGGAGGCGTGCAGGTACCAAATTCGAAGGAGGGAAGTATGGGGAAGGCATGCTGACAAAGAAAGAGAGAGAGAAGGTTCTCGGGGCTATTGCAAAAGCCGAGAGGAGAGCGCCTGGGCAAGGAAGTCTTTGATAGCACACATGGTGGTGGCTTGGGTTGTTTAGGAGGTCATGCTACACAAGCTATGCTAGGAGGGGAGATGAGGTTGGGCCAATAAGGGTCAGCATCACAGAGGACTAAAGGACTGGTTCAGCTTGGCGATCTCAAGCTAGAGCACATGCATGTGAAGGAGGTTGAGAGGTAGCACCGAGGGGGGCGTATAATGAGAGATGGGTTTCTTTTGTGATTTATGGTTTTGTTTGGCTCAACCTTAATCTTGTCTGGTTCTTGTCTCGAGCAGTTCATCCATGGTAGCATTGGCTCCGGACTTTGTGTGGGTGTGTTGAGAGAGAGAGAGAGAGAGAGAGAGAGAGAGAGAGAGAGAGAGACTTCTGTGTGCTATCAAGAGAGTGTTTTTGCTTGAGGGGTTTGCTTCCAAAGAGCGGGCCTGTGTGTGCATTTGAGCTACGGGAAAGAGTGTGAGGGTTGTGTCTGGGTGTGTTTTCCTGAGCCCCATCAACGTGAACGAGTTAGGTTAATTCAAGAAACTTTTAAATTACATGTGCTCTAAAAAATGAATAATTAGCAAATTAGATGTAAGCTTAATTTTCAATAGGAAAATGAGAGTGATGACTAAAGAAATAACTTCTACAAATACAATGAGTAAAAAAAGAGAGAATCTTAAAAAAATAAAAGTACTAGAGAACTAATTTAAAAAAAGCAATGATAAGGAAAAGAAAGAGAAACTTAAAAAAAATTAAAAAGGGTGGTGGAAGATTATCCACGGTAATATGTGCGATAATGTCCACGATAATATCCATGCATGATAATAATTGACATACATAAAAAGAAACAGAGCAAGGTATTCATGATTTTTGAACACACCTTGATCCTTAAACTTGTCATCATGACTAAAACATTCGTCTCCATCTCTCTCTCCAGTTCTATATCTCTCTCTCGAGTCCTATCTCTATGTGTGTGTGTGTGTGTGTGTGTGTGTGTTGGGGGGGGGGGGGGACTCCTTGTTTTTGTTTATCTTACATGTAATTTATAATCTCTGAATGAACTGTTGCATTTGCCTTTGAATGGGACTATGTTTGTTCAATTTTGACACCATTTGTATTAACAAGAATCTAAGTAGATTCTTTGGGGGAAATGAGAAAGCAAAAGGACATATTTGAGTTTGCATGCAATTTGCTTTTGAGTTTGTGTACTAGTGTATTAATTTGAATCAGAGAGAATGTTTTGAACATAAACAGGCTTTGGAGAAGGGAAATGCTAATGGTATTAATGTGGCATAGCTGGGAGCATGGCTACTTGGTGAGGCACCCAAAGTGGCAGCAAATGGATGTGATGACACAACTAGGCTCCCATCTCGCGAATGCGCACGTGTGGTGGATGCCAGCGATAGCAGCAAGGGACGGAGGCGAGTCAGATGACTTGCTCCCATTTTTTCTAATTTTATTGAAGGGAGAAGGAGATAATTAAAGCGATGGGTTGCGCTCTCTCTCTCTCTCTCTCTCTCTCTCTCTCTCTCTCTCTCTCACAGGTAGAGGGAGGGGTGTGTAGGGGTCTGGGGGTGTGCACTATGTAGGTATGAGGTGGCTGGCCACAGTGCTACCCAGGAGGATGATGACCATCCTTTCAAATTTGGGGCTACACTACGCATGTAGCAGGGTTGTGTGCGGATAGTAGCAATGATGCCATCGTCGGCTAGCAGGCAGAGGGGTTGCACATTTCGCGAGCAGGCATGATAGGGAGCACAATCACAGGCCATGCATTGCTTTGGTGCTGTGGGTATGAGGTGGTTGGCCACATTTCTACGCAGGAGGCGGATGAGCATCGATGGCGGCTTTGAGTTTGGGTAGGCGTGATGGCACAAAGGGGGAGCCCATGATGGCGATAGGCCTTGCTCTTTCCCTTCAAAATTTGCAAATTCTGTCAGAATTTTTGGGACAAATTATTTTGTTTTTGCGAAGTTAGACCCAATAGGTAAGGTAATCTAGATAATCTTCAAGTAGGCAATGCCTGATAATCTTCAAATAGTCTAGGTTTCAAGTGGGTCCATGGCAAGGTATGTCCAATGGAATAATGGTCAAACACAACTGAATTTATTGCATCCCAAATAATCACTAGCATCCAAAGTCTAAGGTGCATCAAGCAAGCATGTAGATCAATGTTATCTTTGAACAAACCCAATAGCAACTGAAATTTAGTAATCTTAACACTCCAATGTAGCATACACACCTTCAGGGATTTCCACCAAGATCTTACAAAAATACAATTCAAAAATATGTGTTTTATAGTCTCAAATCTATTACAATTAATACATTTTCCATGCATTATATTCTTCCTGGATAATAATTCCCCAATCGGCAAAGCTTCTATGATCACCCTCCAAAGAAATACTGTGTTTTTACGAGTAGTAATAATCCCACACTTGCTGGAGTCTATGCAACCACCACTTCTTGACTTGAGGAAGACTCCACAATCTGTGACATTTGGTGTGAATGTCGCTTTTAGGCTGAAGAATTTTATGAAACATTTTAGTAGGACGATTCCACAAGTTAGCTAAGGCATTTTCTAATCTTTAAATCTTTGAGAAGAGTCCAAGTTTCATGGCATAGGCAAATTGAACACACAAGCACGAAGAAGATCCCATGTTACCGTGAGTCCATTGCCCAATTTGAATTTGTGCCTTGCAATAGAAAAGGCCACCAATTGGCTGTTAGAGTCCAATATTTGTTCTATTGAGCTGATCCCCTTTTGAAGAGGGTCAAGTCTTTCTTCCATAATAACAAAGAAGGTGGTTTTTTTAAAAATAAACTCCAAAAACATGACCACTCCTAAAGAATTGCTCATGTATCTAATTTGGCATGCCCACAGCATGTCACAGTAAACAACTTTCCAAGATTTTACCAATACATTCCATGTGGTTCCACATAGTTTAATTGAAACTGTAGAGAACAATTTATCCCAAGATTTAAACCACCATAACAACCTCAACCAGAAAGTATAATTTTTAACCATGTGTCTAAAAACAGTTCCTCTTAGAATTCTTTTACCTCCCCAAATTAGATTATCAAGGTTCTCTGCAGAGATGTCAATTAGATGAGATTTGACAAGGTTCAGCTCTAGCCTTGCAGCCATTGAGTACATATCTAGGTAATCAAACATTTTCCAATATTCAGATTATCTACCTGCAAGAAGGTGATTGTGTCATCAACAAAGCCCAAAGTAGGAAATATTTTTTTTCAATTATGCATTCCTTTAAGATTCCCTACATTTCCTTGAGCATTTAAAAAACAAAATAAAGGATAGGTATCCACTCCAAACAATAAAGGACTCAAAGGACACCCTTATCTAACCAACCCAGAGACTAGAACTGCATCAAAGAACCTCCCATTCACCACAATGTTGGATATAGCATCCCTACCCAAAAGCATTATGCAAGCTGCCATCCATTAGGAAGTGGATGGGGTGTAGGAGAGCCTCTTTATTTGCCATGATATTATGGAGGTAGTTAACAATTTGATTAATAGGTGCACGCCATGTGTGCAAGAATGGTGGGTGTGTAAGATGTGTAAGAGTGGTCAAAGGATGCACTTTTCTCCCCAAAAAGAAGGTGGACAATTTTATGATTTTTGGTCTTCCACAACTCTCACATATGATCTCCGATTTGAGCGGAGATCATAGACCTGCAATCTAGGTGCTGAGATCTTTCCAAAGATATGCTACATGATATGATTTTACTTACCAGATTTTAAATTCCATTTTGGGGGGAAACTTTGAATTCAAATAAACTAGCCGTTTTACCTGTTTGAATTCAAAAGTTGTCCTTTGATTACTTTCCTAATACTAAAGGTTTGACTTACTTAAACTACCAAATAAAGAGGCCCTCCTAGACCCCATTCTCTTCCTAACGCTAGTACTAAACCCTAGATTTTGCATAGTTCTGACCACAAAGTCCCAAATGACATAGCCAAAGGCCTTAGCATCTAGCTGCAGAAGAACCAATTTTTGGTTATTCTTTTGACAAGCCTCTATACCCAGTGTCACTGTTAGGCTATTGTCCAAGATAGATCTACCCCCAACAAAATGTGGCTATGTAGCATGGATACTCTTCTCCAAGAAGGGGGAGATTCTCACTGCTACGGTTTTGGCCAACAATTTATACAGAATGCCCATCATTGTGATGGGTCTCCAATCAGGATAAGGATGATGGGAAAGTCTTCTTGGATAGCAGTTTAATGACTCCTTGCTTCATTGTAGGATCCATGCATTGAGTGATCCAAATGTTGTTTGCCTTACCAGAGGGCTCAATATATCATAGTATGTTACCTTGAATTCTTTTGTCATACCACATATGCGAGGGGTCTTGTCACTGCCCTAAGTTTTTCTTACCACGTATGCCAGGGGTCTTGTCATTTCCCAACTACATTATTGCACAGAAAAGTTTCCTTGCCTGAATAGGGTTCTCCAAGCTAGACTTGCCCATGGCTAGATCCAATGTATTATGAATAGCTGGCTGGAATGTTTGATTCTTCAACAGAAGATTGTGCATACCCATAGGATTCAAAAGCATTAAAATCAATTGCATCAATTAAATTCAACATCAAAGGAAATGATCAGACAAAGGCATTTGAATATCAACAAACATTTGAGCAGATGGTGGAAGCCATTCAAAACCGAAGAAGGAAAATCTATCTAGTCTATACCCAGATAAATTGTGAGATTGAGAGTGAAAGGTGTAACCTGCATTACCTGCATGGGTTGACAACCATGAGTCAGCCCATTTAATATTAGTTAACGCATCCCATTCATCCCTTTCCAATCTGGTGATGACAGTACCATTGGAGGTAGTATCACTCCAGCTGCATATCTTTTTAAAATCCCCTTCAAAAATTCCATTGTCAAGAGAGTTTAACCATTTCCATAGTTCTCAATGACAATGCAGGTTGTTGTCAACATATATGTAAGAAATGGTTTTCAATCCCCATGAGGTGGAGACAAAGAATATTGAACAGGGGCCACTAGGGTGGTCCAACATCCATTGAGGATTCAAAGATGCTCTAATACAATTTAGCACGTTGGAGAGGGGGAAAGGGGAGCACACACGATAGACAACAAAATGCCTCCCTATAACCTAGGGTACACACATCATCCCAATCCACTAGAGTTCACCTTCGAAACTCACACAGCTCACAAGAAATCCGTTGTTTGCAAACAAACATACACATACATGCATTTCAACACATTAAAAAAGTCCAAACATCCCACTCTGCTCAACTCATAGACTTCCACATGCACACAGCCTCTCTCTATCTCTCTTTGTACACTGAATCTCGGAGGGGGGGGGGGGGGGGGGGGGGGGGGGGGTTATCTATGGACACACGTTTGGAAACACATGCACACAAGCAGAGAAAAGAAGGGGGAAGGGGGGAATAACACCAAGAAAAGTAATGATGGCTTCACCATAAACAAAATAACCATGTACAATCATATGCTCCTTCATCACAGCTTTGACGAGCTCCAATACATAAATTGGCTTCCACACAACCATGGAGAAAAAAAAAAAGGCCTCCTTGATCTGCCAAAACAAAAGACACTCGTTGGTTTGGGAAAAAGACCGCTAAAAGACCCCAAAAATGGGCAAAAAGGTTGTTGTATAGAGCTTCTTTGACTATTTGTAGAAAGTTATACATGAGCATCGACAAACACTTGGCTGAGTTAACTTGGATTTGCTTGCATGGAGAACCGCCACTTAGCTGGGGGTGTGTTGACTTTCCTCTCTCTCTCTCTCTCTCTATCTCTCTCTCTCTCTCTCTCTCTCTCTCTCTCTCTCTACAATCATATGCTCCATCATCACAGCTTTGACGAGATCCAACCACAGAGAAAAACACAAAAGGCCTCCTTGGTCTGCCAAAACAAAAGACACTCATTGTTCTAGGCAAAAGACCACTAAAAGATGCCAAAAATGGGCCAAAAAGGTTGTTTTATAGAGCTCCTTTGGCTATTTTTAAAAAGTGCATGAGCATCAACGAACACTTGACTGAGTTAACTTGGAGTTGCTTGCATGGAGAACCTCCGCTTAGTTGGGGGTGTGTTGACTTTCCTCTCTCTCTCTCTCTCTCTCTCTCACACACACACACACACACACACACACACACACACACACACACACACACACACACACACACACACACACACACACACACACACTCTCACACACACACACATTGTCTCTGACTTAGCACTGTGGGACGGTGTGAAGGATTGGGGGGCTGTCCTCTACAACACCTCAAACCAACACCAAGAAAAGAGGATGAAGATTATAGATCTCTCAAGATAATATGGGCTGATCTTCTCTCACGAATTTTGATAGCCTCACTCACACGCAGCCTCGACTAGCTTCGACTAGCTTCCCTCTACACCGGTACAACTCCCACTATACTTGGATGCAGCAAAGGAAGCAAGGGAACCAAGAAAACAACAGTAAAAATTTAAAGAAAAACAATGGAAATCTCTGCACTTTTCCTCATAAAACCAAGAGCTTCACTTCTTTTCAAACGCCCTTCCATGTGCTAGTAGAGACTCCATAGGCGAGCGCTCCCATACATACACATAGCTTGACCAAAACCCATCCAAATCAAGCTCACTTTGAAAACCCACAAAGTTCAGAAAAAAAACTCAGAAAAAGTGATGGAAAACTTGGGAAAAACCTTGCCCTTTTGCGTATGTACAAGCAAGGAATTGCAGCGCATAGTCTACCCTCGACTAGCTGCACCAAAGGGAACCACAAACAACATGGCTGCCATACCTCAAACCAAGATGAAGAGAGGTCAATATGCAGAGCTAAGAACCCACTTTCATCAGCCCATTGAGGAGAGACACACTCTCAACTCACCACACCAGGATCTCACAAGGCAAGAGGGGCGCCTCTACACCAAAACCCCCACCCTTCACCGCAGGCTGCAGCAACACATAGTTTCTTCTTCACAGCTGAATATCCATCCTCACTGACAACCCCAAGCTGATAAAAGTTCAGTTTTTTTTCATATTTTTAAATCACTAACTCACACTTTGAAGTCTTAACACTTCTATGTACAAAAACAACAAAGCTATGTACCCCGCACAACTGGCACGCATGCGTAGAGACAGCTGGCACACATCACCTTTGTACACTTTGTACAAACATGATTTATTTACATCTAAGGCCCCCAAACGCATTAAAAAACATATCTCAAAGAATTTGGGGTGGTCCGCACCATTTCGCCAAAACACGTCACAACGGTCCTCCCAACACTAGCACTAGCGCTAGTGGGGGGGGCCCTTTAAAAGATTTGGCACCTATAACGGAGATAGGACATGCCACTTGGAAGGCAAACTTCCATGTGATCACCCTTTCAACACCATTTGATAGAAAGGTCCACAGACCACATCACAACGCGCAACCAAGACCCACCACCCTCAGCACCATGGCCCAAGCTTGCGAGGAGCTCCCATTCTCCCAGCCCGCTACTTGAGAGAGCTTAGTCACTGTAATATACATACCATACAATGCTGCCCCCAAAAAAACCCATGCGGGATCATGTTATGCACCACGTGGCGTCCACTGGTCGACCCTCCTCAAGTGACCTCCAAAAAAACTTCATAAAAGCTTACAAAAAACCCTTTTTTCTTCTCGCTTTCAACCACCTGCAATCCTCTTCTCACTAATCCAATTGCCATGATGTAAAGCACCCCTGCAACCTCATAGTGTTGACTCCAAACCACTCGGATCTCATTTCCTCTAGGCTTCACCGTGGCCTTGAGCCAATGTGACCAAAGAGATAGGAAAGCATTTTGCATTTCACTTTTGTCCTTGAGCACAAACTTCCACTCCTTGATCGGGGCTCTGATTGACATGCAATCTCCTCCTATTAGATCCATACACTGCATAGAACATTACAAAACCTGACAAAGCTTGAAAAAATTCCATATGCCACGCTTTCCAAAGTGGTCAACTCGACTGAGAGACAGCCTCCGGCAAAACTTCATATGGCAATAACTTGACATCCAAGACTATAATTGCCGATATGAAAAGAGTGATAGGCTCCATAATTCAAGCTCTACACATGAGTTACATGCCCATCACTTCAAAGCACCTCAACCACCTATCATCGCATTCAGTGTCTGTCAAGAATCTACAATGCACTCAAGCTTCAAACCTCAATACCTTGCACTCTACAGGTCCATTTGATAAGCCATCTAGACCAACTCCCTTAACACTTCAAGATTTACAATCCCAAGAAAAAAAACATCCATATGATCCACCTCCACCTACCTTACAATTTGCACCACTTTAAAGCCTTTTTGGTCTATGAAACCTCATCTTTCATACACACACAATGTTTCCATTCTGTCCAGGATCTTTGTATCTACTCTAGCTCTTTGCCATGCACTTGCTAGCACATCCATACCCACTTGTGACATCTTCTATGGTCAACCAGCTTTGGTTTCACCATCACGATCCAACCCTCTTGTTAAACATTCATGTTCAACCACAACAAAACTTTACTCCTCTACAAACTGCAAAACTTGGCAAACACTATCAGCAAACCAAGACCATATATACGTAGTTTTAGTACAACGTACTATCAAACCTCAAGTGGGTTGCCCCACCCCCTGCTTCCCATCATGTCTTCCACCTAGATCAAAAACCTGGCACTACCTTCTTCCATCCATCTGTAACACCATCCCATAGTGTTGTATACCAGCACATAGCCCATCATTCTTGTAGGTTGTCCGTTGCATATCTCCAAAACTCCATGCATCCATTGGAAAACAAGTATCCACTAGAAAATTGCCCACTTCCAACCACGCATCATCAAACATACAATCACTCAAAATTGATGTGCATGACCCTCCCTCCCAGCCAAGTAAAGTGGAGGCCTATTCCAAGGACTCATGTACGTGCTTGACCAGTCACTACACATCTGTATCTACCATCATACCCTTCAGCCAAGACTCACATACCTCTATGTTAAGAAAAACCACCACTTCGGGTTCTCCTTTATCCACCACTGGACATGCATGCTGCATGAGAAGCTCCACCATCTTTCGCTTTATGTTCTCCTTCTCACCATCAAAGCACTCGATTCTAGCATCATCAAGCCCTTTTTCTTCAGCTTTCCCTTCAATTTCGATCATCACCTCTTGCTTGTCATCTTCAACTGGTTTCTCTTGAATCACCTCTTCTATCGCTACATCATGCTCTACCAAAGTAGAGAGAAACTCTCCCCAAATTGAATCACCTTGATCTTCACCCATATGATTGGACTCCTCCGCTTGGTCTTCATCAAGCATACGACTTGCATTGTTTCCTGCTCTTTACACATATCTATCGCATCTCCACGCACATATAAAAGTTCAAACTCTTCATATCTTGATTAAGATGACTTGGTTTCCCAACTTGTATCTACATCCATAAAAATACTATCACTCATGTTAATCTCATCGTGTGTCTCAGGCTCAGAGTCTCCTCCGGCTTTATCGCTTCCACTGCATCTTGACTTTGCAACACATCTTTTTCTTCATCTAGAATCACCGGTACCATCCACAAGTGGACCCGCTCTGGCTGGCATTCTGAATATGGGAACTACCCCATCTATTTGTAGTCACAAAACCCTTGATTCTTCTTGCACTGTCACATTACTTTGCACCATCTTTGGCTTGACTCTCATCGATTCAATTGGCCTAGGAATCACAACACTTGACAACCCTTGCCTTGCTTATAGCTTCTTCAAAATCTTTTTGGTCCGACCTCTTGCCAACTCTACCGCCTCGGCATATGTCAGAGGCCTATCTACCTCAACCTTATCTCTAATCTCCTCATGCATGCAATCAAAAAACTTGCTCAATTTTTAAAAATCAACACTTTGGATAGTAGTTACCTCCATCAGATTTCTCCAAAGGGCTTCAAATTCCCACGTAAATGCTAAAAAATCCTTGTCTAGACTTTGCTTTAGACCATCCATATTTCTTTTTACCTATTGCATCTGCCCCCGCGGCACGTAATGGGGTCAAAAATTTTCTTTTAAGGCTTCACAATCCGTCTTTTCGTCTTCAGGTAGTTCATTGAACCACCATTTTTTGCATTTCCACACACTAGTATAGCGGAAAAATTTATACTGCGTCTTCTTCTCTTGTGAGCCATCTCCAGCATGAACATACCATAGTCTTGAAGCCACATTTTTGCATCCTTGACCCCACTAAAAATGGGAAAACCAGATCATGCCATCTCTAGTAAGACCTTCTCTTTAAATCTCATACCTTCCAACACTAAAAAAATCACCGCTTTGACTTCAACGAGGAGCATTAATGTGCTCCTAGTGGGGCACCAAAAGATAAAGAGGGGAAAAGGGGAACACACCCAGAACAAAATGAAACGCCTCCCTATATCCCAAGGTATACACAATGCCCCAATCCACTAGAATTCACCTACAAAACTCATAAGAAATCCACTAATTTCACATGACCATATGGATACATGAATTGGAACACACCAAACAAGCCTAAACATCCTGCTCTACTCAACTCATAGCCTTCCACATGAACACAACCTCTCTCTATCTCTCTTTGCACAATGGACCTCGTCGGGGGGGGGGGACACCTGTCCAACACACACCCAGAAACACACACACACACACAAGAAGAGAAGAGAAGGGGGAAGGGGGAATTCACACCAATAAATGGTGATGATGGCTTCACCATAAACAAAAAAACCATGTACAATCATATGCTCAATCCGCACAACTTCGACGAGCTTTAACACATGAATCGACTTTCACACAACTATAGAGCACAAAATCAAAGGCCTCTTTTGTCTGCCAAAACAAAAGACCCTCATTGGTAAAAAGACAGCTAAAGACCCCAAAAATTGGGAAAAATGTTGTTTTATAGAGCCCCTTTGGATATTTTTAGAAAGTACATGAGCAACGGACACTTGTTTGCGTTAACTTGGAGTTTCTTGCATGGAGAACTGCCTCTTAGCTAGGGGTGTGTTCGACTTTCATCTCTCTCTCATTATCTCTGACTCAGCACTGTAGGGGGGTCCCGCAACACTAGCGCTAGAGCTAGTGGAGCCCCTCCCTTGCTTTAACACTAGAATGGTAACAGGACACTTTTGTGTCGTGTTAAGTGACGAATATTGCTAGTGTTGCGGGACCCCCTTGCAGGACCACCCCTCAATTGGCCTAAGAAACTAGTGATAGCCGTTTTTCGGCTCTCCATAATTGCCATACTAAGTTACTCCACCCTACCAAATTTACCCAAACGCTATGGCTATCCCTACCATTTCACTGTACATAGGCGTGTGTGAGTTAGGGGGCTTTTCCCATATCTTCTTAAAAACCCTCAACTAGCTAGTCACTAGGCTAGTTGAGCCAAAAAAATAATAAAATAAAAGTATATTATGGCCTCTTTGTGTGTAAATATTTCACTGTATATATGGCCTAAATATAGGGATTTTTTATAATTATTTTGGTATTTTGTTTAAATATTTCTACTTAGGTGTGTGTTTTATTAAACTTATGTACACCTTCTTTCATCCTCTTACACCATAATTATATTTTTTGCCAATATGTACATACTCTAACCTCATATTTTTCCTTTATACAAATCACTCCCACATTTTCACCCTCACCCTCGTGAAAACAAAAAATTGATTTCTACTCATTGGTTACGTTTATTATATTATTTACTTGCATACCTTTTCCTCTTTCACCCAAAATAATTCAAGGAGGGACCATATCATATGATTCCAATATCTTTCCATATCCATAACTCCTCCATATTTTTATTATTATTTTTACTCATTATTCTAACACCATGTGCTCATTGAGCTAAAGTCCATGAATAGTCCATGCACTAGTCCCACCATGTATATATTTCTTTATTAACCAATAATCCTCCTCCATGCATGGGTCAAGGGCAACTTGGATGCTTTGTATTATAATATGACAAAGGAGGGGCTTACTCTTGGATGCATTGTACAAATTCAACAAAGGAGGGGGCCACTAAAAGACTTTTGCAGGCATAGAAAACAGGTTTTTTGGTGAGAATTTTGGCACCTATCTCCACTCCGAAGTTGGAGCGGTGGTCAAAAGAGAAAATGTAGCCCATGCTCTGAATAATCACCTCAAATTTGTTCATGACTTTTGAAGCTACCAACGGTGAGCTATGATTTTTTGAGTGGACCCCAGTCTGCCCACTTTTCTCACAAGTAGCCCTTAGTCTTCTCTCACCCTTCCACACACCTACTCACTCTTACACATCCCTCCCTCTCCTTCCCTCACTCAAACCTGGAATTTCGGTGGCTTCTCCCACCCTCTTCACCATTACCCTTCTCTCTGATCCCTATAGTTCTTTTATGAACCTCTACATACATGCACCCTCTCCATGTCTCTCTCTATTGCTTCTATGTTACAATTTCATTTACCTCTCCTAAAAATATCTAAAATTCAGCATCTTAACCATGATAACTTCTGCAAATTGAGGATTTTTCATCAACAAATCCTCTTTTCATCGTGGTGGTCAACCGTGGCGGCGGCGTAAAGAAGCGAAGAAGAAGAAGAAGACCAACGGTCATTTTTTCCACAATCTACACAAGGGTGAGTTCAAGCTTCTTCAAAGCTTCACCATCTCAATGATTCTCTTTTAATTCACCCCTCTTCCTTCATCAAATCAACTCACTCTACCCATTGTAAATGTAACATTAACTTTCTAGTGATTACTAACGACTAACATACTAACACAAAATAGCATTGACCTAACCATAAAAGACACCTCACCTCAAGACATGTACAAAGTAACTCTCTCTCTCTCTCTCTCTCTCTCTCTCTCTCTCTCTCCTTACTTACTTTCACCTTATCTACCATCAATAATGCTCTCTTTTGAGCCCACACCCATGACTCAAGCAGACAAAGAAGGCCCGCAATGTTTTGATATTCAAAAAAATCATAATCCTGATTTGTTAGCTTGTAAATTAGGTTTTCCAATAATCTTTATGAGGGGTCTCCAGCCTATAAATAGACCCCTGTCCATCTTATAAAACAACCTCCAACATCTCACATAGCACCCCAACACTCTATGCGTGAGGAGAGACTTAGGTGTAGCAACCACTTGTGAGCTTTACTCTTGGTGTGAGAGAAGCCTTCAAGCTACACATTGCAAGTGAGAGAGCGTGAGTTCCACAAATCTCAAGACCACAATTGTATATGCTCCTTCATCATCAATAAATTGAGGTTTGGTGCATCAAAGGCGTGATTCGACGTTCAAATCTTCGTCCTTCGATTTGTGCAATACGGTTTGGTGAATTCAAGGTGACTTGTGTATTTTGGGTTTTTATGGGTTGATCTTGATTTTAGAAAGTGTTTTAGTGTGTTTTTCATTGCCAGTTTTTTGTCCATTGTAAGAGGGTATTGTGGTGAGAGGTCTCCCACACCCTAAGACAGTTTGTGTGTTTTTTGGTAATGTTTAGCAACCACTAAGCATTGAGTGAGTTTTGTACAAGCTCTACGATAGCATCATAACGAACCATCTC
This sequence comes from Adiantum capillus-veneris, assembly GCF_014529385.1. Lineage (NCBI taxonomy): Eukaryota > Viridiplantae > Streptophyta > Polypodiopsida > Polypodiales > Pteridaceae > Adiantum > Adiantum capillus-veneris. The sequence goes on from NC_140931.1 coordinate 68,923,160, forward strand.
CATTTGCAAGTCACAAATAAGGTATTACGCAAGATCCTTTCCTCTCTCTCTTGCCTTTGCTCTAGCTCTCTGTGGTCCATTTCATGTGTGTCTTGGTGTGAGGTTGCTTGTGTGTGTTGTGTGGTGCATCTTCTTGGTTGTGCCAAAATCTCTCTTGCGTCCTAGTTCACATACCATAACTAGGTGGTGCCCCTATCTTGTTTGGGTTTGGCTATGGGTTTGCTATTTTGTTGTGCTTGTGGTTGCCCCAGCCCCAATTGAGCAGCACGGGAGCCTTGAGGGGTGTTTAGAGGTCGCCTCTCTTGTTGCCCGCCCCGGACCGCCTCAATTTTGGTGCCCCCACGGAGGAACAGGCTTGTGTATGTTTTGTGAAGGCTCAACCTTTAGCATAATCAAGTAGCTTGCATGAATCATGAGAATTTGTATGATCCCTTCATTTCCATTGCAAGGCAAAAGGTACACATAATTGTTAGTACTAAGTTGCAATTTCAGCGAGTAATTCGTAGAATTTTAGGTCCTCTTAGGTTGGTAGAGATAAACGCATCAGTAAATCCTTTTATTTTGCCTCTCATTAGGTATACGACCTTAGTTTGGACGTCTATATTTTTGTTTTTTTTAAAGAATTAGGTCATGCATAGACCATGGATAATGGCCCAGGAATACAGGTTTTTCCCTTTCTTTTCACTCCACACATTAGAGTAAACATTGCAATTAGTAGAAAAATCCTTTTTCAACAACGTATGGTATTCAGGTTTGGTGCCCAAAGAGTAGGAGAAATTCTCGCGTCACCAAACCCTGTCATTCTACCTCTTATTGATTATCATAGGTCATTTGATGTGAATATTTTTATTTTTTTGTAGAATAGATTGCAATTTAGAAAATATTATTGTGTAAATCTTTTAAAGAAAGAAAAAACAAAAACTCGTCACTTTGAAATCAATTCAATGGAGAGCCAACGCCAAATGTCTGGATATCCTCTTTTCTTTGGAGAGCCAGGAGAGGATGCATAATTATTTCTAGCGAATTTCAAGATGTCTTGCCGTATCAAGAGGATAGTAACTGATCAAGAACGTGTAGAAATGTTTGAGGTGGTCCTTAGGAAAGATGCTAGCACTTGGTTTGACTCTTTGCCTGAAGAAGTTAAAGGGAATTACACGGAAGTTTTGAATCGTTTCAAGAAATACTTCTTTGATCCCCAAAACACTCAGAAATTATGGCAAGACATTGTTTCTCATAAGCAAAAAGACTTAGATGACTACTACTTGTACAAGCAAGAGTTCCTACGTCTTTGGGCTCTATGGATACGAAATGTTGCTAACCCTGGTGATGGTGCAGAATTTCTAAAGAAGGAGAGGTTCATAGCCAGACTCTTTCCTGACCTTAAGGTAAAAGTTGAGGCGGGTGCACCTGCTACCTTTGATGCAGCTGAAACTAGGGTTGCTGAGAAATATAGGAAACTCAAGTGCTTAAGGGGGGAGGTTCCAATAGATATCTTAGACCCAAAGGTAAGTCACAAGCATCAACATCTAAGGAGCTTCCTGAGGTAACGACGGAAGTAATTGAGAAGTTAAATGAATCTTTAAGCAGCTTGTCAATTCACCTTGCACAAGCTGTAGGTCCAAAGGGACAAGCAAAGAAGTCAGAAGAGAGAGAGCCACAAACTAGGAGAGTCTTGCAATGTTGGAATTGCGGTGAGTCTGGACATGGGATGTATAATTGTCCTTGGCCCCGTGGGGAGCCAGGGAGACCTAGCTTGAATTACCCAGTGATGAATGCAGGTGAAGGAACTAGTCAGCAACCACGGCTTATACAAAGGACAAATGGATCAAGACCACCTCCACAAGGAGTGGAAGGAGTTCCACCTTTGCCAGACCCAAACGTGCATGTGGTAGAGGTGACAAATTCAAGAGAGGTTGACATGGAAGCAAATGGCATTAAGCGTGGCCGAGGGAAAGGTAAGGAGAAAGAAGGAGTTACATCACAAAGTGGCCATGGACGAGAAAAGAAGGCAAATGAGACCAAGGAAGCTAAGAGGACTCGACGTCGTATCAACCTCCAAGACTTTCCTCTTGGACATGGAATGGCTCCATACAACCTGTTGGAAGACATGAGAGGTAAGGGTCCTGATATCTCATGGCCTCAATTTCTTGCATTATGTCCACAAGTTAGGAGGGATTTAACAAGGGCAGTTAGCACTAGGAGAAAGGTAAAAGAGAGTGTGCCTGTTGTAAAAATTGCACAAGCTGAAATGAATGAGGACATTACACCTGTGCTAGATTGTTACATAAAAGGGAGATTGGTTAGGAAAGGTCTAGTGTATGGGGGTGCACAAATTTACATCATGACAAAGGGACTCATGCAAAAACTAGGCATGCACATCCATGAGACACTTGAAATTAAGGTCAAGATGTCAAACAATAGCAAGGCTAGGTGCGCAGGCATTTGTAAAAATGTTTTTGTGGAGGCCTTTGGCATTAAGAAGGCAGTGGATTTCTATGTCATGTCTACCAAAGGAAATGGTTACCCATTTATCCTAGGGAGACCATGGCTAATGAAAATGCGAGCTTTGCAGGATTGGGAGAGTGGAAAGCTAATTTGCAGGAACGACAATCATAAGAAGGTTTTCTTTGACACGAAGGAGCAACGCCAAGAGGAGCTCCATGAAGAATCATCTCAAAGTGAGACAGAAGAAGGTTGGACCGATAACACTTCAGAAGAAGAAAGTAGCGGAAGCATTACTGAAGAGGAGTCTTCCATCGATGTCATGGGGGTAAGGTTTAAGCCAACCAACCAAGAGACCTCTTGTCAAGGTTTGGAGGAGGTAGGTTCACAAGAGAACCAAAAAGTGGAAGATGAAATATTGTTAGAAGGTATGCTATCTACAACACTTACAAAGGATGAAAGAGAGGAGTTCAAATGTGTGCTAAGGAAATTTCCTAGGCTTTTTGCTAAAGACTACACCGATGTGCGTGGAGTAGATGCTGTTCAACACAAAATTGAGTTGAAGCCAGAGGCCACACCTAAGGCTCAGAAGCTACGAAGGCTCAAGGAGCAGGCTTTACTCAAGGAGGTAAGAAAGCTTCTAGCAGCAGGTTTCATTTATCCAGTGGAGAATTCAGAGTGGGTCTCTCCCGTTGTTGTCACTCCTAAGAAAAACGGAAAGTGGAGGGTGTGTGTGGATTAACGTCCACTCAATGAGGCAACAAAAAGAGATCACTTTCCCCTCCCATTTCAGGATGAGATACTAAATGAGGTAGTTGGTCATGAGAAGTACACTGTGTGTGATGGCTACTCAGGCTACTTTCAAATAGGTATCGCATTGGAAGATCAATTGAAAACAACCTTTATCACTCCTTGGGGTTGTTATGCTTTTAGAGTCATGCCATTTGGTCTGACAAATGCTCCTGCAACATTCCAACGTTTCATGAACATGGTGTTTGAAGCATTCTTTGGAAAGTCAATTAGGGTGTTCATTGATGATTTCTGCATTTATAGCTCAAAATCATTGCATCTACAAAGGGTAGAAGAAGGTTTAAAGAAGCTCTACGACGTGGGAGGTCAACTCAACCCCAACAAGTGCCACATAGGTGAGGATGAAGTGATCTTGCTCGGTCACAAGGTTTCCTATAAAGGCATTGAGGTGGATCCTTCAAAAGCAAAGGCTCTTATTGAGCTCCCATCACCGAAGAGTCTTAAGGAGGTCATCTCTTTCATTCAGAAGGTGAAGTATATGTCACGCTTCATTCACTTAGCCTCGGAGTTGCTTCATCCTTTGCAAAAGTTGACACAACAAGTAGAATTTGCATGGTCTGGTGAGCTTGAAGAGTATTTTTGTAACATTAAAGTCATTTTGTCAGAGCTACCAACACTCATGCGTCCTTGTTGGGAGTACACATTCTTTGTTAGCTCTAGTGTTGGAAGGGAAACAATTGGTCCTGTGTTGCTACAACAAGATCCCCACAGTACAAGGATGCGACCCATCTACTTTGCTAGTAGGGTCATGAATGCTTTGGAGAGAGACTACACAGAAGCAGAACTCATGATGCTTTCTCTCATGTTTGCGGTGAGAAAGTTTAGATCCTACCTACTACCAAAACTTTTTGTAATTCTCACTGCAGAAAATTTGTTCCCTTGGGTGTCATCTCAAATGAATCTTAGTACTAGGATCTCAAAGTGGATTATGGAGTTGCAAGAGTTCCAATACTCTTTCAAGGTAGAAGATAGTGTGCGTGCACAATTGGCAGGGATTCTCACTTATAGGGTACATGAGAAGGAAATTAAGGTGCCTCAAGTAAAGACCCTACCATTGCCACCACCAAAAAGTATTCCCAATGCTTTTACCTTGTTCTTTGATGGAGATTTTCGACGAGCCACAGGGAAAGCAGGGGGAGGGCTAGTGTTGCTCAACCCAAGTGGAGAGGTGGTCATGAAAGAGAAGGTCAATCTACCAGGTTCAACTAGCAACAATGAATGAGAATACGACACACTACTTCATGGTTTGAAGATGTGCATTGGCCAAGGGATAAAACGTCTCATGGTAAAAGGAGATGCACTTCTCATTGTTAAACAGATTTTAGGCATTTGGGCATGCAAGAATGAAAGCTTAAGGACAAAAGTTCATGCCATTCGTAGGATGTTTAATGAGTTTGAAGAAGTGCAACTATATCATATTCCGAGGAAACAAAATGAAGATGCCGATTTACGTGCACAATAAGCAGTTACATGTGTTGAGAGAGAAGTGCAGGTCATCATGGTGGCAGCAGCTGTCAAGTAACCGAGATACTAGGGATTGGAGTCATTGGCTCCCATTATTGGCTACATTTTGGAGGGTGAGTTTCCACAAGATTTCATGAAGGCTCAGAAGAAGAGACTCGTGAAGAAGGCAAGTTTCTATCTCTTCCTAGAAGGCTCCCTCTATCAAAGAGGGAAAGATCAAGTGTGCAGAAGAGTACCAACTATCGAGGAAATTCCAGCCATTCTAAAAGGTTTGCATAAAGAGGCATGTGGTGGTCATTTTGCCCAAGAATCAACTGTGAAGAAGATTTTTCTTGCGGGGTATGTTTGGCCAAGCTTGCATGTGGATGTTCAACATTGGTGTAAAAGCTGTCACAATTGTCAGATAAATGGAAATAGAAGGTTGGTGCATGGCCCGAGGCACATAGTGCTTGCAAATGGACCCTTTGAAAAGTGGGGCATTGATGCTATGGGTCCTCTTCCTAGGAAAAAAAATGGTAAACTCTACATTCTAGTGGCTGGAGACTATATGACTAGGTGGGTGGAAGCTCAAAGTGTGGCAAGAGTGAATGAGAGGACAGTTAGCAAGTTTGTGTACACTCACATTTATTGCAGATTTGGCACACCTTTGGAGATTGTTTCTGATAATGGTCCAGGATTTAGGAAGGGCTTTCTCACAGAAGGTTGTGAAGAGCTTCACATTCTACATCGTCATAGCACACCATACTACCCAGAGTCAAATGGTTTGGTGGAGAAGGCTAATGGTGTCATTGCAGAAATCATTAGAAAGATGGTGCAAAACAAGACAAAATTATGGGATGACTTCTTGGATGGTGCCTTGTGGGCATATCGAACCACATATAGGGAAGCCACGGAGTTCACACCATTTCACTTGGTCTATGGTCAAGAGGCTTTGCAGCCTATCGAGCTCAACATTCCAACAATGCGACTTCATGGCAAAGGAGCACAAGATGATCAAGAGGTATGGATGGATCAACTTCTTACGTTAGTGGAGCTTGAGTGCAAAAGAGAAGCAGCATACGAGTGCTACAAGAGGAAAGCCGCACAAGCAAAAGAAACGCACGACAAGAAACTGAAGGACAAAGGCATCAAGGAAGGAGAGCTTGTGCTAAGGTATGACAATCGACTTGACAATCGTTTTGATGCCAAGTTTGAAACTAGATGTCAAGGGCCATACATAGTCAAGAAGGCTTTCAATTCTAGTTACTATCAGCTTATGGACTTGAATGGTAAAGAGCACTCCAGGAAGGTAAACGGGTATCGCTTGAAGCCCTATTTGAGTCGCCTTCTACCAAAGGATCTACCAAAGATCTATCCAAAGGCCGCTGTCTCATGTAAGTATTGTTACATGAAGCATCAGTGTAACTCCAGCAAAAATTCTGAGGGGCCAAACAATGAAGATCTCGTCAAGGACTCTGAAGCACTCTCTTTGGAAAAGATGCTCTATGATGGTACATGAATATACCATCATCCTGGGGGGAGGGCTAATGATGGCCGTTTTTCGGCTCTCCATAATTTCCATACTAAGTTACTCCACCCTACCAAATTCACCCAAACGCTATGGCTATCCCTACCATTTCACTGTACATAGGCGTGTGTGAGTTAGTGGGCTTTTCCCATATCTTCTTAAAAACCCTTAGCTAGCTAGTCACTAGGCTAGTTAAGCCAAAAAAATAAAAAAACTAAAAAAATAAAAGTATATTATGCCCGCTTTGTGTGTAAATATTTCATTGTATATATGGCCTAAATATAGGGATTTTTTATAATTATTTTGGTATTTTATTTAAATATTTCTACTCAGGTGTGTGTTTTATTAAACCTATGTACACCTTCTTTCATCCTCTTACACCATAATTATATTTTTTGCCAATATGTACATACTCTAACCTCATATTTTTCCTTTATACAAATCACTCCCACATTTTCACCCTCACCCTCGTGAAAACAAAAAAATTGATTTCTACTCATTGGTTACGTTTATTATATTATTTACTTGCATACCTTTTCCTCTTTCACCCAAAATAATTCAAGGAGGGACCATATCATATGATTCCAATATCTTTCCATATCCATAACTCCTCCATATTTTTATTATTATTTTTACTCATTATTCTAACACAATGTGCTCATTGAGCTAAAGTTCATGAATAGTCCATACACTAGTCCCACCATGTATATATTTCTTTATTAACCAATAATCCTCCTCCATGCATGGGTCAAGGGCAACTTGGATGCTTTGTATTATAATATGACAAAGGAGGGGCTCACTCTTGGATGCATTGTACAAATTCAACAAAGGAGGGGGCCACTAAAAGACTTTTGTAGGCATAAGAAACAGGCTTTTTGGTGAGAATTTCTGCACCTATCTCCACTCCGAATTTGGAGCAATGGTCAAAAGAGAAAATATAGCCCACGCTCTGAATAATTATCTCAAATTTTTTCATGATTTTTGGAGCTACCAACGATGAGCTATGATTTTTTGAGTGTACCCCAGTCTGCCCACTTTTCTCACAAGTAGCCCTTAGTCTTCTCTCACCCTTCCACACACCTACTCACTCTTACACATCCCTCCCTCTCCTTCCCTCACTCAAACCTTCAATTTCCATGGCTTCTCCACCCTCTTCACCATTACCCTTCTCTCTCTCATCCCTATAGTTCTTTTATGAACCTCTACATACATACACCCTCTTCATGTCTCTCTCTATTGCTTCTATGTTACAATTTCATTTACCTCTCCTAAAAATATCTAAAATTCAGCATCTTAACCATGATAACTTCTGAAAATTGAGGATTTTTCATCAACAAATCCTCTTTTCATCGTGGTGGTCAACCGTGGCGGCAGCGTAAAGAAGTGAAGAAGAAGAAGAAGACCAGCGGTCATTTTTTCCACAATCTACACAAGGGTGAGTTCAAGCTTCTTCAAATCTTCACCATCTCAATGATTCTCTTTTAATTCACCCCTCTTTCTTCATCAAATCAACTCACTCTACCCATTGTAAATGTAACATTAACTTTCTAGTGATTACTAACGACTAACATACTAACACAAAATCGCATTGACCTAACCATAAAAGACACCTCACCTCAAGACATGTACAAAGTAACTCTCTCTCTCTCTCTCTCTCTCTCTCTCTCTCCTTACTTACTTTCACCTTATCTACCATCAATAATGGTCTCTTTTAAGCCCACACCCATGACTCAAGCAGACAAAGAAGGCCCGCAATGTTTTGATATTCAAAAAAATCATAATCCTGATTTGTTAGCTTGTAAATTAGGTTTTCCAATAATCTTTATGAGAGGTCTCCAACCTATAGATAGACCCCTCTCCTTCTTGTAAAACAACCTCCAACATCTCACATAGCACCCCAACACTCTATGCGTGAGGAGAGACTTAGGTGTAGCAACCACTTGTGAGCTTCACTCTTGGTGTGAGAGAAGCCTTCAAGCTACACATTGCAAGTGAGAGAGCGTGAGTTCCACCAATCTCAAAACCACAATTGTATATGATCCTTCATCATCAATAAATTGAGGTTTGGTGCATCAAAGGCGTGATTCGACGTTCAAATCTTCGTCCTTCGATTTGTGCAATACGGGTTTGGTGACTTCAAGGTGACTAGTGTATTTTGGGTTTTTATGGGTTGATCTTTATTTTAGAAAGTGTTTTAGTGTGTTTTTCATTGCCAGTTTTTTGTCCATTGTAAGAGGGTATTGTGGTGAGAGGTCTCCCACACCCTAAGACAGTTTGTGTGTGTTTTGGTAATGTTTAGCAATCACTAAGCATTGAGTGAGTTTTGTACAAGCTCTACGATAGCATCATAAGGAACCATCTCCATTTGCAAGTCACAAATAAGGTATTACGCAAGATCCTTTCCTCTCTCCCTTCCCTTTGCTCTAGCTCTCTGTGGTCCATTTCATGTGTGTCTTGGTGTGAGGTTGCTTGTGTGTGTTGTGTGGTGCATCTTCTTGGTTGTGCCAAAATCTCTCTTGCGTCCTAGTTCGCATACCATAACTAGGTGGTGCCCCTATCTTGTTTGGGTTTGGCTGTGGGTTTGCTGTTTTGTTGTGCTTGTGGTTGCCCCAGCCCCAATTGAGCAGCACGGGAGCCTTGAGGGGTGTTTAGAGGTCGCCTCTCTTGTATATAGTATCTGTATTGAGCGTGACTATAGAAACTTTGATGATAGGTCCGCAGAATGGCAAAAATGCAACTTTTGTGAACCCGTTTTTTTGCCCAAAAAAAAAAAAGTGAGGTAAAAGCAACCATATGTTTTGGTCACCAACCCATTGAAGTTAACGGGGAATTTTATCTCATGTCCTACAAAAATCCCCACTCTTATTTATATGCAATCAACCATAAGAAATTGCTGTTTTGGGCAAAATGCACTAGTCCATCAACTTTGGAGGCGTGTAGTGACCAAGGGATGAGAAAAATTACAAGTTTCTCATTTTTTCCATATGTAGTAGTTATTGAACTATAAGCTCATGAAAGGATTTTTCAAAATGAGTGGATCTACTATGGTTTTGGAAATTTTTCCCAAAACCTTGAAAGGACACTTTTATGTCCTGTTAGGTTACCATTCTAGTGTTAAAATATTTAGCGCTAGTGCTAGTGCTAATGGAGCCCCTTCCCTTGCTTTAGAAGATTTGGCGCTATAAGGTTCATTGGATACATGGCTTGTACACTGAATTGCCACATCATCACTTTCTCTGTGTCGATGGTGAGCTCCACCGACCACAACACAATGCCCCACAAGGGAATCGCTCTCAGTGCCAACTACGCATGCCGTCATGGCCTAAGCTCGTGAAGAGCTCCCATTCTCCCCACTCGCTGCTTGAGAGTGCTTACTCATTGTAGTATGCATACCATGCAATGCTGCCCCCAAAAACCCATGTGGGATTATTTACGTGCCATCTAGCATCCACTGGTCAACCCTCCTCAAGTGACCTCCAAAAACCTTTAGAAAAGCCCGGAGAAAAGCATACAGAAAACATTTTATTCTCTTGGCTTTCAACCACTTGACATCCTCTTCTCACTAATCCAAATGCCAGGTCGTAGAGCATCCCCACAACCTCATAGTATTGACTCCAAACCACACTGATCTCACCACCACTAGGCTTTACCGTGGTCTTGAACAAATGTGACCAAAGCGGAAGGAAAGCATATGGCACTGCATTGTTGTCTAGGAGCACAAACTTCCACTCACAATATCTCCATGATCAAGGCTCCGATTGACATGCAGTCTTTTCCCATTAGCTCCATTTTTTGCATAGCACAGTCTAGAACTTGATCGAGCTTCAAAAACTTACATATGGAACGCTTTCCAAAGCGGTCAAATTGGCTCAGAGCCGACCCCCAGCAAAACTTCATCTAACAATAACTTGACATCCAGGAATCCAATTATCGATCTGAAAACACTACCATAGGCTCCATATTTCAAGCTCTATATGCCCATCGCTTCAAACCATCTTTAGTCATGTGTCATCGCTTGTATTGTTCGTTGAGAATCTGCAGTGCACTCCAGTTTCAAACCTCAATATGTTGCACTCTACAGGTCCATTTGATGAGCCATCTAGACCAGCTCCCTGAGCACTTCAAGCTCTACAATCCCAACTAGAGAAACATCCATCTGATCCGCATTCACTTGTCTGCCCATTTGGACCACTTTGAATCCCTTTTGGCCTATGAAACTTCATCAGTCATACACACCCACTGCTACCTGCCTAGGATCTTTGTATCTACTCCAGCTCTTTGCCATGAGCCTGCTAGGATATCCATACCTACTTGTGCCATCTTCTATGGTTGACCAACTTTGGCTACACCAACTTGAGAATAACCATTAGGGGTGCCCCCATAAAAACAATGAAACCCTCTATAATGAATCACCTTCCATGCTCGGGCATGCATCTTATGGTCTTGGAACAAAACAAGTATCCAAATTTGATACCAACAACCATTTACTAAAAGAGTATAGTCTGGTGGGGTCATTTAGCCCTTTTACATAAAAAGTGGAGAGATTCATTGAGGGGTGTTTTGTACAATTGGGGTGCCCCCATCATCACTATCAAACTCATACATGTGGACCTCCAAGTGAATCCCTTAATGAATGCCCTTCTTGGTGGACAGTTTAGTTTTTTTACTAGAGTCATGTTGTTCAACTATATTATCTATTACTGCCAGTGTTTTAGGGGAGAGAATGTCCTCCATTAAAAACTCAAAGAAGCTTTGAGATGAGTATCCCAATGAGAATCCTTTGGGTTTAAAGGTTTTCCTTGAGTAAGTACACCCTTTGGAATCCATGACCCTTTTACCTTTATCAACTGTCTTCGAGTAAGAAGAGGAGGCCGCTCCTACATTACTCCATGTGTTGGTGTGGAACAAAGTCCTTGGATTGGAGGGAGCTCAGGATCCAGGTGTCCTAACATAGCTAGTAATTGTAGAAGCCGTTTTAGAAAAGGTGTTTCCCCCTTTGGGTAGATGCCCTTTTGCTATGACTTTGACATAAATCTGCTCTTGGGGCACCATAGGTTTGCTACTCGGATAAGAGGGAATGAGGTCTGTCTATTGTACAACCTTTGGATCCACCACTGGGGCAGTAGGGAAGGGGGTGTATTTATGAATGAACACTTGAATTCAAGTAAAATATGTGCTTTTCTAGTTTCTTGAAGTGCACACAAGGCAAAGAAACAAACAAACAAAAAGGAGGGTTGTCATAAGGGTGCATAGATCAGTCAAAAAGGGGGAGCTCTTCCAATGCAGACAATAGGAGAAAAAAGATTGTCAACCTACCATTGTGGAATAATGATGAGTGTAAATCCCAATCCATTAAGAGATGTTCCATGAAGACTCAAGGCTTGCTTCAGGGTGTATTCTCAAGGTGTCTACAACGAATGATCGGGTGGCTTTATCTAGATTTACATAGTAACTACTTGCGTGGTCCATGTTTGGATGATCTATGCACCCTTGTGGCCACCCCCCTTTTTGCTGTTTTTGGCCTTGTGTGCACTCCAAGACACTAAAAAATCACATAATTTTCTTGAATTCAAGTGTTCACGCCCACATTTAGTTTTGGATTTGGCTATATCAGGGGAGGGGGTGAACTAATGTGTTGACACTTAAATTTCACTGAGATTTGAGCTTTTCTGGTGTCCTCACATGCACACAAGGCCATAAAAAGAAAATCTCTCTCTCTCTCTCTCTCTCTCTCTCTCTCTCTCAAGATGATTTGCATATTAACTATGGTCTCATATAGTAGGTTGAAGGCATTTCACCTTCAACCTATATTGATGACTTGGAGCACCCTATCCCTCAAGTCTCTATCTTGCACTGTATCCTCCAACATTCTGTCTTTGATGACTAACATAGGCACTGTCTACATAAATCCTTTGTTATTGTCAAATGAAGACATATTCCTTATAGACCATATAAACCACAAAAACCAAACTCTGAATGACTGTACTGCCAATTCTAGGGCATGATCCTGGTGTGTGTTCACCTTGGAAAAATTCAATTTGAACTTTGTAATTTCAACTTCCATTAGATGTAGACCACATATATTCAGCCCATTTCCATCACTCCCCAACTATTTTACAATGCCAAAATACATGCCGAACACTCTCATTACCCTTACATCTGCTGCACTTCCCATCTGTAAATCCCTTTTTTTGGAGGTTACAAGTTGTAGGCAATACCCCTATACATACTTTCCATAAAAAGACTTTGAATTTAAATTGGTTCAAAATTAACCATATAGCAGATAATACATTAAACCACCATTAAATGTGCATATGTAATCCCCACTATTTATTACATCTTTCATCAATACAAGTACCTAGTAAAAAAGATGAGCAAAAAACTACAGAAGATGATTTCCACCAGTTGGCCATACATCCTGGTGGCAAAGTCCAATCTCTATGTCTATCTTCCAAGTTTGGTTGTCCAAAAATAGGTAGGCTAAATACTTGTGCTCCCAGTTGGTGCCACAATCCTCTAAACCTTACTCCACAATTTTATTGTCTTCTAGCTGTAGAAAATAGATTCAAGTCAAGGTTAGAGTCCAACATTTGATTAATTTGAACAATAACCTTTTTGAATAGGGTAATAGGAGGTTTTCCCATCAATTTAGCTAGATGAGCTTTAAACACATATCTCCATAATACATTTTCAGCACCCAAAGAATTAATTTGGTTGGAGTCCAGCATTTGATTAATTTGAACAATACCCTTTTTGAATAGGGTAAAAGGAGGTTTTCCCATCAATTTAGCTGGAGGAACTTTAAACACAAAGCTCCAAAATACATTTTCAACACCCAATGAATTACCAGTGTACCTTATTCTACCTTCCCAATGCAAAACAGAGCAGCTCTTTTTTCATGATTTTACCAACATGTTAGAAATTTCAAACCCAATTTTTAATGAAGCAGTTGGAAACAATTTATCCCAAGCATTCATATGCCAAACACCATGAAAATATAGTACAAATGAATCAATCAATTTCCACAAGCATACAAACCAATGGGTATCATTATCTAGCATGTGATTTATGAGACAAGTTCTTCTTTCCTAAGCATGGCATTTCATATGGAAAATGTGTAGACCGCCCAATTTGTATGGGAAGATTAAGTTATTCCAGGAAATCAAGGTAGCAGCAACAGAATGATCCCTCCACAAAAACCTGGACATAGATGTTGTATATTTTTGTAACATTTTGTCAGACCAATCCAACAAAGGCAAGTAGTACAACATGTAAAGGATTAAGATAGACTGAACTATCCTTAATCTAGCATGCAGGGGCCATTCATCATAGTACCAAGGTGCTATTTTGGCACGCACCTTGTCCACTACCCATTGTTGCAATTGGGATTGAGACACACCCACTCCAATGGGGTATCCCAAGTTTCTAAATCCATGGCCTTTTGGGTAACTCTTCCCGGACTATATGAGAGCATCAAAGTCCCTGGCTGAAATATCTATGAGGGCAGATTTGGTTAAATTAGTATTTAACCTAGGTGCTAAAGCATATAAGTACAACACTTTTATATATCTCAATACATTGATATTTTTTTCTTTGAGAAACACAAAGGTGTCGTCTGCAAACCCTTTACGTGCTACCTGTTTAGAGCCCAGATGAAGAGTTTGAAAGTGCCCATTTGCACTCAAGGGAATCCATATAAGAATACAATGGGTGAGTTGCAACAGCAAACAAGAGTGGGCTCATAGGACAGCCTTGCCTACCAGATCTTGCAATACTCACCTTCTCAAATAGTCATCTCAAATAGTCTACCATTAATCAAAATTCTAGAAAAATCCTGCTACCCCACCAAGTTAATGAAATTTCTTATTTTTTTGCCAAACCCCATCTTCTTTAGTACACTTTAGACAAAGTCCCACTGCGCGGTGTCAAAGGCCTTGACAAAATCAGCTTGAAACATAACCATGTCTTGCTTAGAACTTTTAGCATGCTCTATACCCAGTTGAATTGTAAGTGTATTATTATAAATAGATCTGCCACCAATAAGACATGTTTGGGCAGGGTGAATGGGTTTTCTCAACTCAGGTGCTATTCTGATAGCAATAGATTTAGCCAGCAATTTGTAAATAATCCCCATCATGGTGATGGGACTCCAATCAACTAGAGTTTTAGGGAAGGTGTTCTTAGGGATCAGCTTTATGATTCCCTGCTTGAGGACAGGATCCATGCATTGAGACATCCAAATCGCATTGAGCAATGTGCACACTATTACTTTTTATTCTGACCAAAAGGATTGCATAAATTCCTTTGACAGTCCACAAATTCCAGGACATTTTTCATTTGGTAATTTGCTCAAAGCATATTCCACTTCCGCCTCATTTAATGGTTGCTCCAATATGTTAGTATTTTTAGCCTCAATGCTTGGAGTAGCTGCACTCAAGAGAGAGTCAATAGAATTTATTATTTCAAAAGATACATTTGGGCTTACAATAAACAGAGCACTGTAATACTGAGTAGCCATATCCAGAATTTTAGTCCCCTTGGTTATAGGAGGCCCATCACCATTATGAAGAACTGACAAATTTTTCCTTCTTCTTTTGTACTTGAGATTTTTATAAAAGGATTTGGATGATTCTTTCCCATTTGCAAGCACCCATTGTCTACATAGATATCTTTGTTTTTTACATTGATCCATTTCCCAATCGAGAATTACATCTCTAATAGTAGTTAGCTCTTGTATTTCCCAGTGACTCAGTGCAGTAGACTGTCTCCCAGCTTTTTGAACAAGATGTTTTTCTCTTTCTATGGCTTGCATTACCTTTTGACTACCCTTTTGAGAAATCAGCTTACCAGCAGTTCTAATACAGTGCTACATATACTAGAGACTATACACAACCCGACAGAGAGGATTAGAGCTAGCAACAGAGGCAGATTAAATAAGATCCAAGACCTATATTCTAAATAGTTTGTGATTAAGCGATGAATTATTGATCATTAAGGTTTTAGAATGCCCTACTGCTTTCATATTTTTCATTTCAGTATCAATAAGTTGTAAGACAATTGGAAAATGATCAAGCAGAGCAGTACCAACATCAACCTCCATTTTTTTTAGAGTTTGGGAGCCAACCAGATCCAACAAAGTAGAGTCTATCTAATTTAGACCAGGATCCTTGGTGGGACAGGAAGTGAAGGTAAATTTTGTAGAGGATCTATAAGCAGCAGTCCAGGCATCAGCCCAATGAGCTTGGCTCTACAAAATGTCCCATTCACAGCTTTCAATAGCCGACATTACAATAGATAAGGAAGTGGTTTGGTCTAAGGTCTAGACCATGTTAAAGTCTCCTCCAAGCATACCTTGTGACTGGTTTAGCTGGGTAAGCAATCTCCACAACTCTATTCTAGATGCAGCATCATTAGGAGCATAAACATTAGTTATTTGCATTGTTCCCCATTGGGATTCCACTTGGAAGACAGAGCATCTCCCTGATTCATGGTCAAGGATCCATTGAGGTTTGAGGGAGTTTTTAATACATGTCAAAGTACCTAAGTATTGTCCTTTTTTCCCACCAAAAAACAGACTGTATCCTTTAAAGTGCATTACAACCCCAACTTTATCATCATGCAACTTATGCTCTTGAACTAGACAGATATCCAAATCAGAATTTAGCAGCCAATAAGCATCCTAGAAGGGTGGCTAAGGCCCTTAACATTGAAGGATTCAATTTTCATGAGGAGAATTATCAAGGGGTGTTTATAACTAATTGAGTGTCCTCATCACTAGGACTATCTATCATTAACTTCAATATGGACATGGGAGGGGTTTGGAGCTGCAGTACTCTTAGTGATAGAGTGGTGCACGATCACAGAGTGAATAGCTACCAAAGTATCCGAGGAAGGGATGTCTTCAAGGACATCAAAAACATTAGGTGAGGTATATCATGATATACCTAGTCTAGTCTTGAAAGTTTTCTTTGATAACTGGTATCCTTCAAAGTCAACCACTCTTTTACCCTTGTCTAGAGATCTTGGGTTCCTAGAAGAGGAGGGAGAGGAGGGAGGGGAATTTGCATGGCTCCCTACATGAGGGGAGTTTTTACTCGTACCAATCTGAACTGCAGCTTTATACCTACTAGGAGGGACTGCATATTTAGGGGTAGCTGCTTGAGCAAGAGGGGGTGAAGGTCTTTCTAATGAATTTGAACCTTTTTAACCAAAAATCTATTCTTTGGGCACAAAGTTCTTGCTGCCAAAATAAGAGGGAATCAGCTCACTTGAGCCTTTATCCAATGTAGGGATATTCTTGGAGAAATGTCCCAGATGTCCACAATGATAGCATGTTCTTGAGAGATTTCCCCATTTAAGGTAAATAACCAGCTGGCCTATAGATTCTAACTCAATTTTCATAGTTTCAGGCATCTTCTTATCAGTGTTCCGCATAACACAAGCTATATTGTTCCTATTAGGAGAATTAATAATGGGGGCAAATAGAACTTTTCCTAGCAAGGGAGCCAAATCCTTGATACAAGGCCACAAAAAAGCAGGTAAGTCCACAAAATCAACCTTTACTGGGCATTCAGACAACAATTCCTCCTTAATTTGGTTGACAGGCTGCCATGGCAAAACATGAACAACTTGCCCACATAAGATAATTGTTGAGGTAGAATGAAAGGCTTTCTGATCCTGTGTAGAAAAAAACAGAACTTCATACAATCTTGATCCATTGTAGAAAACCTTGTCTACTATTGCATTCTTAAAGCCCTCGTCCAAATAACCTACTATCTCATTTAGGGCCAAGTTTTCCTGTTAAATATAGCACTATAGCATGACTCTTAAAGGCAGAAACTTGAGACATTACTGTTATGGCAGGGATGCAAACTTTATGTTGCCCTTTAATCTGAGGGTATGACGATAATGCCTCAGTAAGGCAGCTATTTAATTCATCTTTAGAGAGTGTTTCCTTGCCAATCCTTATAGGTGTCATGGATGCTTTAATAGGATTCAAGCAAAACATAGTGGGTAAAGCCATGGCGCAAAGAAATCAAATGTGCTTGATAGAAGACGGGCTCACGAGAGTGCCGACGGGAGGAAATTTAAGCTCAGTAGGATGCTCTCTCTCTCTCTCTCTCTCTCTCTCTCTCTCTCTCTCTCTCTCTCTCTCTCTCTCCCCCTCTAGAGCACCAACAAACTTAATAGAATCTCTCTCTCCCTCTAGGGCAGCTACACGTTTAATAGAATCTCTCTCTCTCTCTCTCTCTCTCTCTCTCTCTCTCTCTCTCTCTCTCTCTCTCTCTCTCCCCACACAAAGTGGTTAACAACATCTCAAAACTAAAAAAAATTGTCAAAACTTTTAGTTTTTGTTGCCGACTTAAAGGCAATGTCAGACAAAACTCGGAAGGGTGGAAAATCCACACTCGCCATGGAGAATGATGCAAAATCTCCAACAAATTTGGATGCTAATCCAACCACCGTCTACAACAATGGAAGCAATGATCATGGCTTACTGGATCACATTACAAGAAACCATCAACAAGCAAGGTGAAGAGTTGCGCACACTTGCAATGGAGAATGGCACTTTAAGAGTTCACATTGTGGAGAATGAGCACCTCAAGAAGGTTCTTGAAATGCAAAAAACACGCTTGATGCATCTTGAGAGTGAAGTTTAAGAATGTAAAGGCTCTTTTATTGACATGAATGTATTGAAAGAGCGCTTGAGCAAAGTTGAGAGTGACCATGTATTGAAAGAGGAAACGATAGATACAATACGACATGATGTATGTGAGATGAGAAATGCATCCAAATCATGGGATGATATATGTAAGGATATTGTCGTTTCTACATCTCCTATCGTGCAATCCATTGTCCAAGCAAACAATATAGAGAATGTGAACACTCAATAATTGCAAGAACGACAAAAATGCTCAAAGAACATCATCATTTGTGGAATCGAGGAAAGCATGGAAACACCCCAATCTCTTGCAGTTGCTATTGAAGAGTTTTTTGCTACACACTTTGGCATGTCAGGAATCATGGATTATGGTGCACATTGAGTTGGAAAACAAGGAGTCCCTCGCTCGGGAGAAAGACCTATTGTATGTACCATGGATGATGAGGTAAAGAGAAAGATCATCCTTGACAATAGTTGGATCTACCTCAAAGGAACACGTTGTAATGTATATGAGGATCGCACTCTTATGCAACAAAATGTATGTCGCAAAGCATATGAGGAAAGAAGCAAGAAGGTTAAGGTGTCATCTCAAGAAGAAAAGCCACTTGAGGAGGATGCAAGTCCACCCAACAAATAGGGACGTACGTGATCTATGAGACCAACTCACACTTGCGAATAAGCTTTTGGAATTGTAACGGTGACGAAGGAAATTTGGAATGGCGGCCTCTACACCAAAACAAACTCCATTGCGCCACAAGGGAAATGAGTTGAGGGCACCACCTAGTCTTGGAAGCGTGGACTTGGACCGCTACGCAAAGAGAGAGAGAGAGAGAGAGAGAGAGAGAGAGAGAGAGAGAGAGAGAGAGAGAGAGAGAGAGAGAGAGAGAGAGAGAGAGCTATCACTATGAATGAAGCATTAACCTCAATGTGTGCACAAGGAATGGATAACTTCAAGCACTCCCAACACAAATAGCATGTAGATTACTAAACAACAACTCAAGATTTAGCCAAAATCACATCAAGCACTCTCACACACACATAAAAGATCTCTCTTAATTAACATAAGTAAGAGGAGGAGAGGTTACTAGCATAAAACAATTTGCACTCTAGAATGTGCAAAGAATAGAGTGAATGAATGAGATTTATGGGCTCATGATGAGTGATACAAAGACTCAATGAGACTAAGGGAGACTTGAAATTACAAAGGGGGGGGCCTCTTTATATAGGCAAGAGAGTGATTAGGAATGAGGTTAAGATCCAAGTGCAATTTGTACAAACGAAGCTTGATTAGGGACATTCCACCAATGAAGAAGCTCCTTCCAGGTGATTTGTTGACCAATTTGCAACTAATTGGCTCCGTCATCCCTTGTGTTGTCTTCACTCCTTCCTCCATAGCTTGAGTCCAAGAGCTTCCTTATTTTAAAATGTAAAGAATCTACATAAAATCAATGCATATCTAGTAATAATAGAAAGGGGTTGAATGAAAACTTATGAATTACAACAAGATTAAGCATGATTTGAGAGGTGATTAGAAGAGGAGTTTGTGATGGTTTTATGATCTGGAGAGAGAGGAGCAAGGAGGGGAGGGTGAGGAGACTAATGGCTGATTTTTAGAGAAGGACTCAATGTGGAAAAGGAAGGGTGTGTGTGTAAACGTAGAAGGGGGGTCTCCACCACAAATGAAAAAACTGGTGTCCACCATTTCTGCCATATTTCCTAGACCGTAGCTGCAAAAATTATTAAAAAAATATGGTCAAAATTTTGAGCTCATAAGCTACAACTTTGATGAAGACAACTTTTCTTGAATCAGAGTGGCTGTATTTTTAAAAAATCCAGCAAAATCATGTGTCCGTTTCCTTCCTTCACCAAGTCTTCCACCTGGGTCCCATGTGTTTGAATCATCATATGGCTCCAAATCCATGATGATATGACCCTTGAATCATGGGTGCATGGCTCCACAAACACATCATATCTTTTCTTTTCACATTTACATATTTTCCCTTCCCTTTACCACTAGGTTCTACCTTTCACCTCCTGTGAACTAGTCAAGAAAAAAATTCCCATCAAGTCATTTTTTGAATTTTTCCAAGAGGTTGTCCTCACTCTTTCTTTTATTGTAAACCTCTAGAAGCAGGGAAAACCAACAAAATATAGTAAACAATTTTTTTTTGATAGGCTCGGATCAACGGGTATCCATGGAATGTGGGAATTGGCATTGATGGGCTTACCAATGACTCCAATGTGATACTTCTTGTCGAAATATGGAAGCATGATGCACAATAAATTCTTGGATTTGACAAATACGATGTGCATTCTTTGATGTGGGCCAAAAATGCAATAGAATGCAAGTGAAAAGTTTTCAAAGAAGTAATTTTCTCTTGTGCGAAGGAATGCTTTTTGATGAAACACATGTCTTGCAAAAGGTCTAAGAAGGGTAGCACCAATAAGAAATGGTTTGACATGGAATGTAGTCAAGCCCAAAATTACTTTCTAAGATTGGATGCAAGCAAAGACAAAGAATTTTACTTTGGAATGTTCACACACATACAAAGCACTTGTTCAAAAGAAAAGGAGAAGGTGGGAAGTCAAAAAATAACTTCTTTTAGCGCAAGAGAAAGCACATGCGTGTGGCAAGTTTTGGAAAAATCCAAAAGGCAAGCGCGATGAGAGCTTTGGTGACTTGACTCTAGCGGATATGTATATGCATTGCAAGAACCTCTATGAGAAACCCAATGTTGATAAGATGGAGTGTTGTAGCTTCCTTCCATTTATGTCTCCCTTCTTTACCATTGAAGATGTATACCGCGCGCTTGAGAAACTTGCTACTCGCAAGGCAGGGGACCTTCAAGGTGTCAAGGCTAAAATGATTAAATGAACAAGAAAGAGAACATGATGTTGGATATGCGATATGTTTAACCTTGCACTTCAGCATGGCTTGCCTCATGATTGGAGTGTAAATTGGATCAAACCTTTGCACAAAGAAGGAGATGTAAACAATGTGAACAACTATCGCACTATAATGGTTGGTTCTTTGATGGAAAAGTTATTTGGATGTATCATAGAGATGAAGATAAGTGAATGGGCTGAAAAAAATGGCAAAAAGTGCGCTTGGCCAAGCAGGTTTTGGAAAGCATCATAGTACTATTGATCACCTTGTAACTCTTTGAGTTCTTATGGAAGCGTCTCGATTGAAAGGAAAAAAGTTTTAATGTTTCTTTGTGGATTTTCAAAAAAGATTTTGACATGGTACCACGAGGAAATATTTGGAGATGTATGCAAAGCCTTCAAGTGCCAAGAGAATTTATGCATGCAGTCTTTCGCATCTACGAAAAAGTGATATGTCGACTACGTATAGGAGATGGAATTTTAGATTTTTTTGCAAGCACCATTGGTGTCAAACAAGGATGCCCACTTTCCCCAACCTTGTTTGGGCTACTCATTGATGAATTCGAATGCATGGTTCTTGATTTTATGCAGCAAGAAGGCATAGAAGAGGTTAAGATCGGAAATGCGGTGATCATGCTTTTGCTTTATGCCGATGATGTAGTGCTCTTGGAACATACCTTGGAAGATGCACAAAAGTTTATGAGTGTCTTGGAATGCTTTTGCCTACATAGCGGGCTGATCGTGAATGGATCCAAAAACAAGGTTATGCTTGTAAAGACCCTCAATGACAAAAATCCATGCATTGTATACAACAATGAGCAACTTGCAAGTGGTAGATCACTTCAAGTACCTTGGCCTTGAGGTTCGATCCAATCATAAATGGAAGGATTGTGCAATGCATCGCTTGGAAGCCAGAAAGAGGGCTTATTATGCATTTGAGAACATGTGCAATGCTGGAGAGATCAAGTGTTGGGCTCTCAAAAAGTACCTCTTTGACACATTGGTGACACCGGTGCTTCTTTACAGAGTGGAGGAGTGGGGTGGAAGCATCGGAAAGTCTACTTGGAAAGAGTTTGAGAATGTTCAAACACTACAAGAGGCTATTCATATTAGCGACGCTCACACAGCGACGCTCCAAAAAAAAATTCCCGGCGTCGCTATGAGCGCCGCAACTTTCTTTGTAAATTTGCGACGCTCATAGCGACGCCCGCTGGGCTAAAAAAATAACCGAGCGCGCCCAAAAACTCAGATCTCAGATCTGAGTTTTTCGGCGCCCTCAAGCAAGGAGCAGGTAACGCTCTCCCTCTCTCTCTCTCTCTCTCTCTCTCTTTTTCTTCTCCACACACACACACACACACACACACACACAAGGAGAGGAAGGAGAGCCAGGTATACTCCTTCCCTCTCCTCATTCTCATGTTCCCTTCCCCTCTTTCTCTCTCCCTCTCTCTCTCTCTCACACACACACATACACACACACACATAGTGTTTTTGAGAGAGAGAGAGAGAGAGAGAGAGAGAGAGAGAGAGAGAGACAGTACAAACAAAAACAAAAACGCACACACACATACATAAACAAAGAATGCACACACACATTGAGAGAGGAAAAGAGAGAGAGAGAGCATGCATAAACAAAAAACGCACGCATTGAGAGAGGAAAAGAGAGAGAGAACATGCATAAACAAAAAACGTACACATTGAGAGAGGAAAAGAGAGAGAAAACATGCATATGATCCAAAAAAACGCACACACATTGAGAGAGAAAGAAAGAGAAACTAATTTAACGTCGTAGGAAACTAATTAAAATTAAAAGACCTAAAGATCTAGTCGACGAGGAGTTGAACTCAAGACCTATTATTCAAGAGGGAAATGGAATAATCAATCTATCATACTTGGCATGGGTGATAGAAAGGTTATACCATTTATCTCTTTTTATTGGCACACACATCCACACACGCGCACACACACAAGAAGAAGAGAGTTATAACGTCGTAGGAAACTATCTTAAAAGACGTTAAAGATTAGGTTATATGTAGACTTACATTAAATTAGATTTAGGTTTATTTTTAACTAGATTTACGTTTATTTACGCTAGATTTAGATTTACGTTATATTAGATTAGATTTAGGTCTCCATAGACTGCGATGCCTGCATGAAGCGGGTGAAGAAAGCCCTCAATGGAATATAGGGTATTGCTGCCTTCACTCATGGTGGGCTCCGTCGATCCAAAAGTACTGGTGAAATGTCTTCAGAAGATATGGAAGAAGGTGGATCTTCAGGGCGGCAAGAGTCACTACATCCCCGACACAATGACCATCTAGACAACCTCTAGTCATTCAACAACAACTTCAAAGTTAGTAACAAGAGCAAGAACGGTCTAAAGGGCCAATTGCTGTCGTCAGATGTGGATGGAGATGAGGCAGCGTCACCGTAGGAAGTTAACTCTCACATCTTTAGTGATGAGAATGCCAAATCTTGCCGAGTTTAGGGAAAAATAATGTGTTAAATCAGTTTTAAGGTTCTTATAATTCCTGTTAGTTTAGTTCTTTGTTTTTAATATAACATAAGTTACATTAGATTTAGATTTATGTTATATTAGATTAGACTTAGGTTTATTTAGGTTTACCCCCACACACACACACACAAGAAGAAGAGAGTTTTAACGTCGTAGGAAACTATCCCAAAAGACGTTAAAGATTAGGTTAGATGTAGACTTACGTTAAATTAGATTTAGGTTTATTTTTAGTTAGATTTACGTTTATTTAGATTTACGCTTATTTACATTAGATCGAGTCCACGCAAGAATTATTTACGGTCTAGGGTTTAGAGTTAGACGAACAGTGAAAAGATCTACTGTGAAAAGATGTTAAGATGCTGTGAAGTGCTACAGCTAGAGAAGAGGCAAAGGGGTTTTGTCCACTACATGCAGTATCATGTAGACGTGGGTGTGTAGATTTCTTTTACCCACAAATATAGGTATTGACCAATAAAGACGAGATTATAACCCGGTGGTTCTGATCTCCGTGCACCTCTAGACCGAGGTGTGCGGGGATTGGACATGACTAGAGAATGTGAGGTAAAGAGAGAGAGAGAGAGAGAGAGAGAGAGAGAGAGAGAGAGAGAGAGAGAGATAAGACAAAGAATGCCAATAGAATATTAAATTTGTTGTCCAGGTTATAAGTTTTTTATCCTCATTATGAGTAGTGACGAGGATGTGGGACCATCCAACCGAAACACCTATCTCTCAACGAGGGTCTTATGTCCTTGTAATCAATGCAAGCATGCTGTGCGACGGACAAGACGTGTTTCTTTGCAGCACGTTCGCGAATTTGGCGAGTTCGATCCATCTATTATAGATCGAGTTGTTGCCAATTATAACTCGTCGGACTCTGACGCTGGCCAACAAGCAGCAATCTTGCAACCCAATAGACGTGTTCGCAGGCGCTTTGGTCAAGCAGCATATGTGAGGCCACAAGATGTAGCCTCTGACAGCCCGTGGTTGACTACGAAGAAGGGGCACCTATGGCTAAGCTTGATTGTGCCAGGGCGATATAAAGTGGGGAATATGGATGTGTATCTTCGTCCACTATTGGAAGAGCTACAACAATTGTGCATTGGCATAGAGGTGGTGGATATGAGCCGACACACAGGACGACAAAATGCTTTGATCAGAGGCATTCTAATGTGGACCATGCATGACTATCCCGGGCTAACAGAATGCTCAGGTGATCTATTGACACTCCTCACTCAGACACTGTAAATCTTGTTTTTTCCCACAGTTGATCTATTATCATGTGTATACATGCAGGGCTTCAAACAAGCGGATACAGAGCATGTGTCACATGTGGACCTAGACTGAATGCACGTAGGGCACCCTCACTGAAGAAGCAAATCGATGAAGGTCATCAAGCGTATCTTCCAGAGAATCATGTGTTACGCGACGGCTTTTTGGGAAGAGAGCCACCAAGGATGTCTGCACAAGCATGGTTAGAGCAGAAGGAGATGTGCGATGACGGATTGCCTCCAGGGATGAAGAGACTATCTCTATGGTATGAGTTACCATACTGGCCCCGACTCATGATCAATCACTTGCTCGATCCAATGCACATATTCAAGAATGTGGGTAATCTACTATGGGACCATCTGACCGGCAAGAAAGATACTTTGGGAGCCAGAGTTGACCTTAGAAATGTGGATCGTATGGAGCAATATTGGCCGCAAACAGCGTCTGATGGATCGATATAACTCCCTAAAGCACCATGGATTTTCACAGGAGCCCAAGAACGCAAAGTAAAAGAGACCATTCGATCTTTGCGGACCCCCACTGGCGTAATGCACTCGCTCCGAACGTGTTTTACTAAAGAAGGTAAGCTTACCGGTTTGAAGTTACACGATTGGCATAAAATGTGTCAGGTACGTTCATAGTGGACTTTAATATCATTGCATAAAATGTGGACTTTAATATCATTGCTGCACATAATTTACAGTTTATTTTACCGGTTGCCATTGAGGGATGTTTGTCTCTCGACATCCGTACCTTAATCTACAAACTTGCAAAGCTGGTGCAATGGATCTCACAAAAGGAGATCAACGTAGACTCCATACCATTCGCCAAACTAAATGCTGCGGAGCTTGTGTGCATGTTTGAGAAACATTTTCCTACTACAATGCTAACCATTCAGGTGCATCTTCTTGTTCACATAGTTGATGAGGTGGAAATAGCTGGCACTGTTCATTCCAGATGGATGTTCTTCTTAGAACGTTTCATGAAAATGCTTAAGGGATATGTGCGTCAAAAGGCACGTCCGAAGGGTAGCATGGCAGAAGGTTGGTTGGTATCAGAGTCCCTAGTGTACATTGGAGAGTGGCTAGACGGATTTGATAAAGCCCGGGACACGCTATGGCGAACCATAGATGATGAGCGCATATCTGGGATTGTCATGTGCAATCTCGGTGTTGAGAAGAAGATGACAGAAGATCTAGAGGCTAAAATCAACCGATTTTGCATGCTTCACAATCCAGTGATGCAAAAGTGAATTTCACAATATGAGGATGCAAAGCAAGAGCGACAAAGGGCATGAATCGAGTGGAGACGGGGAAGACGACCACCGATGCACTATCTAGCGGTTTTGGAGAGCCTACCAACCTTCATGACCTTAAGATGGTTGCACAACCAATTGAAAAGCGCATAACAATGCGGTGACGAAGTGACTGAAGAAGAGTGGGAGTACTCTCGGGGTTGCGCGACCAAGGTAAGTTTGCAATGTACGACTAGCAAGTGACTTTATTTATAAACGTTTGAACGGCCACTCATAATCTTTGTTCGTTGTAGTATAAGACATACACAGCAGCATGGTGTAAAGGTCGACATTTTAGGGTGGAACGAATCGACAAAAAGCGTTTTACTCAAGATTGTGGAACCATGGCAAAATTTGAACAGTCTAGTCGACGACGTTCCTTTGATGCAGATCCTGTGGTGGCGGAACTCACTTACTTCGGCACGCTGCAAGAGATTTTGAGGATTGATTACAGAGGATTTTTTGTCGACTTGTTCGATGTGCAATGGTTCAAGATAATCATGGAGGGTCGCAACGCTACTGTGCGTAGAGGAGAGTCTGGTTTTCTTGAGGTGGATTCTACTAAGAAATGGACGGACCTAAGAGACACTTTCGTACTACCCGAGCATTGTGAACAAGTAAGTATGTAAATAGTTAACATCCCCCTTTTACAAGTTATGTGCTTGAAAGCTCTCATGTAAGTTATGTGGCTCTGGCAGGTAATATTTCATCCTACAAAGTCTACATCAAACTGGTGGTACGTCATAGAGGTAGCCCCTCGTAGTGCAAGGACGTATGAAGGCTACCATGTGCCAATCACAACGGCATCAATGGAGGAGATCAGAGAAGATGCTCAATCAGAAGCCGCTGCGGTGGTGCCAGACGAGCATCAAGATGCTACTACTCTATATGGGGTGCATGCAGAGGAGCTACAAAATGAAACAGAGGATATGTGTTTAAACGGAGAGCTCTATATAGATATAGGAAGTTATGCTGAGTTATGCTAGGATGAGAGAGAGATCTCTTAAAGCCACAAATATTGTATTTGAACAATTTTGCTCCGTGTTGGAAAAGCTCTGGCTCTCTAAGTACCTTCCATGGTGTATAACGCTCTTTTCTACTCGCGCTCACATATTTTGATTGAAAATTCTGAGTTTTCGACTTGCCTCTTCTATCACTCAATTCATTGCGTCATTGTATTTATATGCGTCATTACGCCATTGTATTTAATGGTCTTTGCATCATTGTATTTATATGCGTCATTACGTCATTGTATTTAATGGTCTTTGCGTCATTGTCTACTCTATTCATTCAATATTAAGTTTAAATATTCGTGTGTTTAATGCAGGTATGGATGATGAGGAGTTTCTTTCTTCTTTGTCACCGCAGCAGAGACAGTGGTACGTGGAGCGTCATCGCTCTGGCGCATCATCGCGCGTTCCTACTCCATCCGCATCTCCCTCTCTTTCGGAGCATTCGGCGCGCTCCGAAGCTTCGGCGTCGACGAGAGGAGCTTCACACTCGTCTAGACACCGGCGCTCTAGTGGTGGCGGTGGCGGTTGTTGTGGGGATTCCGCCACCGATGCCTCCACACCGCCTCGTGTTCGACGAGGCTCTTTACCCTCCCCTTCTTTGCCCGCCCCCACACCAGCCACAACATCGCCATCTACGCCAGGTTTTGCACGGCTGACTGTTCCTAGAAGCCACCCCGCCAGGAGCCACCCCACTCGACACTCCTCGCTTCGGGGCCCAGACGCCGGTGGAGACACCTGACGTCCGTACCCCCATCGACACGCCGCTAGAGACCCCTGTCGGGACACCCAGGTTCACGCGTGACTGGCCAGAGGGCTTGTCTTACTCCATCGACTTCAGCGGCGGCATCATCATGGATGATGACGGCAAGAAGGTGATCTCGCGCATGCGTGGTCTTTGCTCTCAG
Source organism: Adiantum capillus-veneris (assembly GCF_014529385.1). NCBI lineage: Eukaryota > Viridiplantae > Streptophyta > Polypodiopsida > Polypodiales > Pteridaceae > Adiantum > Adiantum capillus-veneris. The sequence goes on from NC_140931.1 coordinate 68,950,927, forward strand.
CTGTTTAGACACTACATACTAAACAAATGGAGTGAAGTACCAAGTGATTTAAAAAAGAGAGTCATCAGCATACTTCATGATGAGTTTCCCGTTCCAACACGGGATTAGCGCTTCAATGAAGACCTGATGAAGATTCGAATGCGCGAATACTGCAAACACAAGCGTTCCGAAGTGCAAAAAGCAATCAAGAATGGGTGGAACAGGCCAGATTGGCTGGCCAAAGAAGATTGGAAGAATGCAAAGAAAGCAGCGCGCGAGAATCCCGACAAGTGGAAGCAACAAAAGGATGCAGCCAGAGCGCGAGTAGAGGCAGGGAGCTCGCACCACTTGGGGAGCGGTGGATGGGCATCATTTGAGGCCGATTTTGTAAGTGTTTTCACATTGCTCTTTATGTTCGATAGTTTAGGGTTTATGAGTTTTTTAATTCTAACATAATGAAATCTTTGTATGTTTTGACAGTGGTCGATGACAGGACGTGATCCCACACCATACGAGCGCGAGTACGCAGGCAGGAAGGGCTTAAACGCCCTGATGGACATTCTCAGTTCTCGCGGTGGCATGGTTAGTATTAGGGTTTACTCTTTTTTATTTTTTTTATTGTTTTTTAAATGTCGTTATATATTTATACTTATTGAAAGTTGTCTTATTGTCTTTTTTTGCAGAATCCGACAGATACGCCGCTTGGACGCGATGAGACGTCTGACTAGACGACGTCAGTTTAGCCATAGCTAGATAGCATTAGTTTAGGGTTTCTCATAGCTTATGTATCATGAGACGGATTTTATACGTCTTTTTGAACCATGTATATTATTACATTTGTCACCGCAGTTCCTTTTGCCAAACAATTCTTTATGCCTATGATGTTGTACAATTGTCATTATTACATTTGCCAATCAATTCATTTTGCCTATGATGTGTACAATTGTCAATTTTGCAAACAATGCGTCTTGTGGGTGACTATTTTGGGTCTATTATCTACCCTTGCACTTTTTTTAAAAAGTGAATCAAATACAATATGGTTGATGGGTGGCAGGCCATTCAATGCCCTGCCACCAAAAAAAAAATCTCTCGGGCGTTGCTATAACCTTCGCTATTTATGGCTCTGTAGCGTCTCTATAGTCTGCAGTGTAAACGTCGCTATAAGCGTCGCTATGAGCGTCTCTATATAGCGACGCTTATAGCGACGCTCTCGTAGCGACGCTCGTAGCGATGGTTTTAGCGACGCCGGGGGTTATAAAAACCCAATGTATTTCCGTCGCTAACAACGTCACAAGAGCACACAACCTCTTGTAGTGAAAAGCGTTTTCTCACCAACTTTCTCCAAGTCAAGACACAAACACCCTACATGCTCTTACTTCCTGAGTCCGGATCGCTTCCCATTGAGGTCTTGGGCATGCAAAGGGTTGTGGAGTACATGCTTAAGATACAACGTAGCCCTTTGCATCGACTTCCTAGAATCGCAGATGAAGCAAGTCAAAAGGTCCAAAAGAGATGCAAGAGCAAAATACTAAGTTCGGGGTGGATGCTTGACATCAAGAAATGGTTTGGAAGATGGGATGCATGTCACTTGCTCAAGGATGCATCGATCCACTCCCAAGTTAATGAGGCCTTCTTACAACACCAATGTATCATGGCTTGGGATAAATCTGAAGGTTATCTCTTCATCCATTACACCACACACATTTCCCCAAACTAGAAATCTCTCTTCTTCTCCGAATAAGGTAACCAAACACATCCTTACTCCTTGAGCCCATCCCGTTGAGTGCGATCCGCACCATTGCCTCCATTTGTCTTAGCTCCCATTCTCTACACTGCGAGACAGGATGCTGGGGCACTTGCAAGGAGTCTCATGGACTTTGCACCTTATGCCATCGTCAAGTGCAAGAGAGAGAGTACCACACACTACTTGAGTGCTCAGAAATTGACCACATTAGGTCCTCTTTTTCCCATATACTCATCCATGAGCTCTCCCTACATACCTTCCTCTCCCAACCACGATGTGGACTCTCTATTGTGACGCTCATTTCAGTCATTTTTGAGCATCGAGAGTCACTTATGACCTCCACTCACACCATGTGACATGTTCATTTGGTCCCATAGGTCATATTTGACCTCCAATGATGATAATAGAACTCTCTCTCTCTCTCTCTCTCTCTATGTGTGTGTGTGTGTGTGTGTGTGTGTGTTAATGATGCGCATAGACGGTTTTGCATAGTCTCAAAGCCTTTCTGCATGCCACGATCCTAGTTTTGGTGTGTGTGTGTGTGTGTGTGTGTGTGTGTGAGAGAGAGAGAGAGAGAGAGAGAGAGAGAGAGAGAGAGAGAGAGAGAGAGAGAGAGAGAGAGAGAGAGAGAGAGAGAGAGAGAGACTTCACATTGTACTCCCTATCTTCTACATCCCTTGGCACTCTCTTTCTCTAGTTAAGCCTCCAGCATTAACAAAATCTCCCACTCTCTAACACACACACACCTTAATAGAAATAGAGTCAAAATGAGGATGTAGCATTGCATTAAGATAGAGTGGTACTTGTTGTCTTGCCCTAGTTTTGAAAAAAAATACAACTTGAATGCTTTCTTCACGCGGTACCTTCATTGCTTTGGTGTTGTGATGGTAAACACTACCTCTTGTGCTATGTTGAAGCACTCAACTCTCTCCCTTGCTACTCTCTCTCTCTACCTGACTACTCTCTCTCTCTATGTGTGTGTGTGTGCATATGTGATACGTTAAACCCAATCACAAAAAGTAGTTGGAGTCGTACTATATTATTAGAATGTGCACATGTGTGAATGGTTGATTTGTTATAATATCTTGCATGGTGCCAACAGTCCAATAATCAGTTGTACACACCATCCACCTCTCTTTCTTCCTCTCTCTCCCCCCAACCAAGAGAGAGAGAGAGAGAGAGAGAGAGAGAGAGAGAGAGAGAGAGAGAGAGAGATTAAGTTTGACATCTACTAGAGGCAATGTTGTGGCACACAATTGACAAACAAATAAAGAGAGAGAGAGAGAGAGAGAGAGAGAGAGAGAGAGAGAGAGAGAGAGCCATTGATGTGGAACACAATAAACACACACACACACACACACACACAAACACATACATAGAGCCATTAGATCTTATAGTTTCCATTCATTTAGGCAGACAAAGAGCGAGAGATAGAGACACAGAGAGTATCTTGTAATTTCTATGTCAGGGATTTCATTAACGTAATCACGATCGAGGGATTACGTCAATAACTTTAGTATTTACACAAAAAAATCATGTGATCACGTTAATTTTTAATGTGATTTTGATTATGACCTGCAAAAACCTATAGAGACGATTAGCCCTCCAGGCTTTCTATTTATCCCTGCGAGTCCCGCCGGGCTATTCCATTTTTTCAACGGGTCCACCGGGTATATGTAATATCGCGGTGGGTCTGCCGGGAAAATAAAAAAGCCTGGAGGAAATAATTATATATAGTAAATAGTCACTACAACATAACACCAAGATTTCAACGCAGCAGATTTCGATGGCCGTACCTTTCCACACGTTTTTCGATAGACTTGCAGCCCGTCGATATACACGTGGATGTTGAGAGAGAGAGAGAGAGAGAGAGAGAGAGAGAGAGAGATCACAGGAATAGAACCCCAAAGTGTGTAGAATACACACATGAGATGATGTATATAGAGAGGGGACCTGGGTGCCATATATAGAGAAGCCATATATTGAGTAGCTTCACATATAAGCTCAACACCCCCGCTCAAATTAGGGTCCGTAACTGTGGATGAAAAAACCCTTGGGGGATCAAGGGAAAAACCCACATCTCTATATACACCCACCGTTATATTATAAAAATCATTGCATATATGAGGAGCTACATCACTCCTTTTACAATGAATATTTTATGAGGAGCTACATCACTCCTTTTACAATGAATGTTTTATGAGGAGTTACATTACTCCTATCCTATCAAATACAATAATGAATACAAAGGTTCAATAAAGAGGTGTAAAGGCTATTGATTAGCTCGTAATCAGAAGTGTCTCCATGAATCTGCTATGTAGCTTGTCATCACTATCGTATCACCAAATATATCTTCATGTTGTTATCAATATGACATCACCAAACATATCTTCATAAATCTTTTATTGTCACCAAGTTTGTCTTCATAAAATCAATTCTTTGATGAATCCTACATAGATCATAGACTCAAAAAAACATAGTCATGAAAATTATTAGCATCGTTAGTGAAATAATTTACGTTCACAATGCCATAAGAGATGGTTCGCGACGCCACTCTTTTGACGACATATATACGCACGAAAACATATGGTACATAGAGTATGAACGTAAAAGTACAAGATGCGTGATTACGTGATGCAAATGATATGTGTATATACTACATAAAACAACATTTATCAACGTAGTGATCAATGAATATCATCAAAGTATTAACAAAACATCATCATTGTATCAATAAAAATAAATAAATCATCATGGTATCAATGAAAAGCATCATGATATCACCGAAAATAATCATTGTATCAACGAAACAACATTATGGAATCACCGAGAATAACCATGGTATCAACGAAACAACATCATGGTATCATAGAGAATAATCATGGTATCAACGAAACAACATCATGGTATCACCGAGAATAACCATGGTATCAACGAAACAACATCATGGTATCACCAAGAATAACCATGATATCAACGAAACAGCATCATGGTATAAACAAAAATCACCATGGAATTAACTAAATATCATCATGGAATCACCGAGAATAACCATGGTATCAACGAAACATCATCATGGCATCACTGAGAATAACCATGGTCTCAATGAAATATCATCATGGTATCAACGAAAATCACCATGACCAAAGTACTAACAAAACATCATCATGGTACCATCAAAATCACAATGGTATTCATGAGAAATTATCAATAAAACGACGTAAACTATATCTCTAAAAGAATAATTATACGAGAATCAATGAACGAGTATATCATATAACAAAAGATCATGTACCAACAATAGCTCGATAGAATCTGGATGATCATCAACGGCTCAACTGAATCGGAACGATATGTAACTGGCTTCTACAGCAAAGTTACGTCAGTAACAAATATATGATTGATGAAGAAAAAATATAATTGAGAAGTTTTCAATTATGAGAAAAATCAAAAGAAAAAAGTAAAATTTAGCTTTTCAAACATATTCGTAGTCCAAGACGATAACGCAAAATCGGTGCAGAATTTAGAGAAACTTTCTTTTGCAAAGTTATAGACCACATCGATTTTTACGATGGCTTAAGCAAATAGTTTCTCATCGATTCCGATGCCTGCAGTGGCTAGTTTCTACAAAATCGTTTTCAATCAGGAGAAAAATAAAAAACAAAAAGCGAAGTTGCTTTTAAGGCATGTACGCAGTCTGCGACGAACAATAACTCAAAATCAGTGAAGAATTTGAAAAAAAAAAATCTTCTGCAAAGTTGTAGACCACATCGATTCCGGTCCCTTGCACGGGTAGTTTCTGCAAAATCGTTTTCAATTAGCAGAAAAATCAAAAACATAAAACGAAACTTGCTTTTCGAACATGTACGCAGTCCGCGAATGATAACTCAAAATCGGTGCAGAATTTAAAAAAACTTCCTTCTGCAGAGTTGTACACCACATGGATTCTGGACGCGCTCGCGTGCAGTTTTTCAAAATCGTTTTCAGTCAGGAGAAAACTCAAAACCAGAAAGCGGAAGTTGCTTTTTGGGTATGTACGCAGTCCGCGAATGATAACTCAAAATCGGTGTAGAATTTGAAAAAACTTCCTTCTGCAAAGTTGTAGACCACATTGATTCTCGTTCCTTAGCTGGGTAGTTTCTGTAAAATCGTTTTCAGTTAGCAGAGAAATCAAAAACAAAAAGCGAAACTTGCTTTTTAGGTATGTACGCAGTCCGCGAACGATAACTCAGGAGAAAAATCAAAAACAAAAACGTACTACTCTGATACCATGTTGAGAGAGAGAGAGAGAGAGCAGAGGAATAGAACCCCAAAGTGTGTAGAATACACACATGACATGATGTATATATAGAGGGGACCTGGGTGCCATATATAGAGTAGCTTCACATATAAGCTCAACAGTGGAAAGGGATGTCGAAATGCACGTGGAAATACGCCTGGAAAGGTAAATATTACCACGTGTATTTCCACAGGTCTTTCGATGCATATTTTGACGAAAAAAAATTGGGGGGAAAAAAAGGAAATCCGCGTGCAGGCGATCATTTTCGCCTGCGACGCGCTCAGATCTGCTCTTGGTCGAAACCTAGTGCGTAGGTATTATGAGCTCTCCCCCCCCCCCCCCCCCCCCCCAAACCCCTCTCTCTCTCTCTCTCTACATCGTGTGTGTGTGTGTGTAGGAAAGAGAGAGAGAGAGAGAGAGAGAGAGAGAGAGAGAGAGAGAGAGAGAGAGAGAGAGAGAGAGAGAGAGAGAGAGAGAAGTGTGTGTGTGTGTGTGTGTGTGTGTGTAGGAAAGAGAGAGAGAGAGAGTGGTGTGTGTGTGTGTGTGTGTGTAGGAAAGAGAGAGAGATAGATAGATAGATAGATAGTTCTATTATCGTCCTGGGAGGTCAAATATGACCTATGGGACCAAATGAACATGTCACGTGGTGTGGGTGGAGTTCATAAGTGACTCTCGATGCTCAAAAATGGCTGAAATGAGCGTCGCAATAGAGAGTCCACATCGTGGTTGGGAGAGGAAGGTATGTAGGGAGAGCTCATGGCTGAATATATGGGGAAAAGAGGACCTAATGTGGTCAAAAGCTGAGCACTCAAGTAGTGTGTGGTACTCACTCTCTCGCACTTGACGAGGGCATAAGGTGCAAAGTCGATGACACTCCTCGCCAGTGCCCCAACGTCCTGTCTCGCAGCGTAGAGAATGGGAGCTAAGACGAATGGAGGCAATGGTGCGGATCGCACTCAACGGGATGGGCTCAAGGATGTAGGAATGGGTTCGGTTACCTCGTTCCGAGAAGAAGAGAGATTTGTAGTTTGGGGCAACGTGTGTGGTGTAATGGCTGAAGCGAGAACCTCCGGATTTCTCCCAAGCCATGATACATTGGCGTTGTAAGAAGGCCTCATTAACTTGGGAGTCGATCGACGCATCCTTGACCAAGTGACATGCATCCCATCTTCCAAACCATTTCTTGATATCAAGCATCCACCCCGAACTTAGTATTTTGCTCTTGCATGTCTTTTGAACCTTTTGACTTACTTCATATGCGATTCTAGGAAGTCGATGCAAAGGGCTATGTTGTGTCTTACGCATGTACTCCACAACCCTTTCCATGCCCAAGACCTCAATGGGAAGCGATCCGGACTCAAGAAGTAAGAGCATGTAGGGTGTTTGTGTCTTGACTTGGAGAAAGTTGGTGAGAAAATGCTTTTGAACATTCTCAAACTCTTTCCAAGTAGACTTCCCGATGCTTCCACCCCACACCTCCACTCCATAAAGAAGCACCGGTGTCACCAATGTGTCAAAGAGGTACTTTTTGAGAGCCCAACACTTGATCTCTCCTACATTGCACATGTTCTCAAATGCATAATAAGCCCTCTTTCCGGCTTCCAAGCGACGCATTGCACAATCCTTCCATTTATGATTGGATGGAACCTCAAGGCCAAGGTACTTGAAGTGATCTACCACTTCAAGTTTCTCATTGTTGTATACAATGCATGGATTTTCATCATTGAGGGTCTTTACAAGCATAACCTTGGTTTTGGATCCATTCACGATCAGCCCGCTATGTAGGCAAAAGCGTTCCAAGACACTCATAAGCTTTTGTGCATCTTCTAAGGTATGTGCCAAGAGCACTACATCATCGGCATAAAGCAAAAGCATGATCACCGCATTTCCAATCTTAACCTCTTCTATGCCTTCTTGCTGCATAAAATCAAGAACCATGTATTCCAATTCATCAATGAGTAGCCCAAAGAGGGTTGGGGAAAGTGGGCATCCTTGTTTGACACCAATAGTGCTTGCAAAAAATTCTGAAATTCCATCTCCCATACGTAATCGCCATATCACTTTTTGGTAGATGCGAAAGACTGCATGCATAAATTCTCTCGGCACTTGAAGGCTTTGCATACGTCTCCAAAGATTTCCTCGCGGTACCATGTCAAAAGCTTTCTTGAAATCCACAAAGCAACAATACAACTTTTTTCCTTTCAATCGAGACGCTTCCATAAGAACTCGAAGAGTGACAAGGTGATCAATAGTGCTATGATGCTTTCGAAAACCTGCTTGGCCAAGCACACGTTTGCCATTCTTTTCAGCCCATTCACTTATCTTCATCTCCATGATACATCCAAATAACTTTGCCATCAAAGAACCAACCATTATAGTGCGATAGTTGTTCACATTGTTCACATCTCCTCCTTTGTGCAAAGGTTTGATCCAATTTGCACTCCAATCATGAGGCATGCCATACTGAAGTGCAAGGTTAAACGTATCGCATATCCAATATCGTGTTTTCTTGCTTGTCCATTTAATCATTTCAGCCTTGACACCTTGAAGGTCACCTGCCTTGCGAGTAGCAAGTTTCTCAAGCGCGCGGCATACATCTTCAATGGTAAAGAAGGGAGACATAAATGGAAGGGAGCTACAACCCTCCATCTTATCAACATTGGGTTGCTCATAGAGGTTCTTACAATGCATATACATATCCTCAAGAGTCAAGTCACCAAAGCTCTCAACGCGCTTGCCTTTTAGATTTTGCCAAAACTTGCCACATGCATGTGCTTTCTCTTGTGCTAAAAGAAGTTGTTTTTCGACTTCCCACCTTCTCCTCTTCTTTTGAACAAGTGCTTTGTATGTGTGTGAACATTCCAAGTAAACTTCCTTGTCTTTGATTGCATCGAATCTTAGCAAGTGTTTTTGGGCTTGACTACATTCCATGTCAAACCATTTCTTCTTGGTGCTACCCTTCTTAGACCTTTTGCAAGACATGTGTTTCGCCGAAAAGCATTCCTTCACACAAGAGAAAATTACTTCTTTGAAAACTTTCCACTTGCATTCTAATGTTGGGCTCCCTTGATGCTCTATCATGCTTAACATTTGGTCCACCATATCAGCATATATAAGTGCTCGTTTGAAGTCTAGACGTAGGTACAAATGATTCACATCATGATTGGAGGCTACATGCTCGGGCCGTTTACCACACTTGAGGTCAATACATAACATCCTATGATCCGATTCCGGATTCCATTCACCAAGTGTAAAGCTTTGTATGCATTCTAGGGTGGCTTCTGAGAACAACATATAGTCAATCACGCTAGCACCATTGTGCTTTCTACATGTAAAGTCATTGGTGCCTTGCCATAGAGATACACCATTTGCAATGAGCATTCCGGTACTATTGCACATATGTAGAAGTGACTTTCCATAGTGATCCACTTCGTTTGCATCATTAAAAGTTCGATTATACATGTATGAGTCATCCACTCTTCTTGATACATGCGGCATGTCGACTTGTTGTGTGTCGTGTTGTAACATATTTGTGCGAGCATTCATGTCTCCAAAAACAATGACTTCACCTTGATCCTTGTAATGAGCAATGTCTTCCTCTAGTTCAACAAAGGGCTGATCTCTATCCATATTCAAGCGAGCATAAAAGTTGGAGTCATAGTGAGGAATGTAGCATCCGGCCACAAACATGACTTGACCATTTGGTGGGCTGATTTTCAGCCATAAGTAGCGTTTATACTTATCTTCTTTGACAATGGAAACATCTTTCAAACCCTTTTTGGTCATACATGCTACGCCTCCTTGGCCTTTTCGTTGCTTTGCATTTTTGGCCCACATCAAAGAATGTACATCGTATTTGTCAAATCCAAGAATTCGTTGCGCATCATGCTCCCATGTTTCGACAAGAAGTATCACATCGGAGTCATTGGTAATCTCATCAATGCCAATTCCCGCATTCCATGGATACCCGTTACAATTCCAAAAGCTTATTCGCAAGCGTGAGTTGGTCTCATAGATCATGTGTCCCTATTTGTTGGGTGGACTTGCATCCTCCTCAAGTGCCTTTTCTTCTTGAGATGATACCTTAACCTTCTTGCTTCTTTCCTCGTATGCTTTGCGACGTACATTCTGTTGCATAAGAGTGCGATCCTCATATACATTACAACCCGTTCCTTTGAGGTAGATCCAACCATTGTCAAGGATGATCTTTCTCTTTACCTCATCAGCCATGGTACATACAATAGGTCTTTCTCCCGAGCGAGGGACTCCTTGTTTTCCAACTCGATGTGCACCATAATCCATGATTCCTGACATGCCAAAGTGTGTAGCAAAAAACTCTTCAATAGCAACCGCAAGAGATTGGGGTGTTTCCATGCTTTCCTCCTTGATTCCACGAATGACGATGTTCTTTGAGCGTTTTTGTCGTTCTTGCAATTCTTGAGTGTCCACATTCTCTACATTCTTTGCTTGGACAACGGCTTGCGTGATAGGAGATGTAGAAACCACATTATCCTTACATATATCAGCCCATGATTTGGATGCATTTCTCATCTCACATACATCATGTCGTATTGTATCTATCGTTTCCTCTTTCAATACATGATCACTTTCAACTTTGCTCAAGCGCTCTTTCACTACATTCATGTCCACAAGAGAGCGTTTACATTCTTGAACTTCATTCTCAAGATGCATCAAGTGGGTTGTTTGCATTTCAAGAACCTTCTTGAGGTGCTCATTCTCCACAATGAGAACTCTTAAAGTACCATTCTCCATTGCAAGTGCGCGCAACTCTTCACCTTGCTTGTTGACGGTTTCTTGTAACGAGATCAAGTAAGCCATGATCATTGCTTCCGTTGTTGTAGACGATGTGGTTGGATTAGCATCGAAATTCCTTGGAGATTTTGTATCATTCTCCATGGCGAGTGTGGCTTTTCCACCCTTGCGAGTTTTGTCTGACATTGCCTTCAAGTCGGCAACAAAAACGCAAAGTTTTGACAGTTTTTTCAGTTTTGAGATGCTGTTACAGCAAAGCCTTCCATTACACAGAAAAATTCTGTCTTTACATCAATGCGTAGAGGGCTTCGTGCTCTTCGATTGAGGCTATAGATCACCTAAATCGGAGTTCGGATGAGCAAGTTATGGTCAAAAGAGTGAACTGCTGTCTACTAGGTCAAAAAACGGCTGTGTGTGTGTGTGTGTGTGTGTGTGAGAGAGAGAGAGAGAGAGAGAGAGAGAGAGAGAGAGAGAGAGAGAGAGAGAGAGAGAGAGAAATGTGTGTGTGTGTGTAGAGAAAATCAAAGAGAGAAAGAGAGAACTGTGTGTGTGTGTAAGAAATTAAAGAGAGAGAGAGAGAGATGTGTGTGTGCGTGTAGGAAATTAAAGAGAGAAAGAGAGAAATGTATGCGTAGGAAATTAAAATTAAAGAGAGAGATAGATAGATAGATAGATAGTTCTATTATCATCCTGGGAGGTCAAATATGACCTATGGGACCAAATGAACATGTCACGTGGTGTGGGTAGAGTTCATAAGTGACTTTCGATGCTCAAAAATGGCTGAAATGAGCGTCGCAATAGAGAGTCCACATCGTGGTTGGGAGAGGAATGTATGTAGGGAGAGCTCATGGCTGAATATATGGGGAAAAGAGGACCTAATGTGGTCAAAAGCTGAGCACTCAAGTAGTGTGTGGTACTCACTCTCTCGCACTTGACGAGGGCATAAGGTGCAAAGTCGATGACACTCCTCACCATGCCCCAACGTCCTGTCTCGCAGCGTAGAGAATGGGAGCTAAGACGAATGGAGGCAATGGTGCGGATCGCACTCAACGGGATGGGCTCAAGGATGTAGGAATGGGTTCGGTTACCTCGTTCCGAGAAGAAGAGAGATTTGTAGTTTGGGGCAACGTGTGTGGTGTAATGGCTGAAGCGAGAACCTCCGGATTTCTCCCAAGCCATGATACATTGGCGTTGTAAGAAGGCCTCATTAACTTGGGAGTCGATCGACGCATCCTTGACCAAGTGACATGCATCCCATCTTCCAAACCATTTCTTGATATCAACCATCCACCCCGAACTTAGTATTTTGCTCTTGCATGTCTTTTGAACCTTTTGACTTACTTCATATGCGATTCTAGGAAGTCGATGCAAAGGGCTACGTTGTGTCTTACGCATGTACTCCACAACCCTTTCCATGCCCAAGACCTCAATGGGAAGCGATCCGGACTCAAGAAGTAAGAGCATGTAGGGTGTTTGTGTCTTGACTTGGAGAAAGTTGGTGAGAAAATGCTTTTGAACATTCTCAAACTCTTTCCAAGTAGACTTCCCGATGCTTCCACCCCACACCTCCACTCCATAAAGAAGCACCGGTGTCACCAATGTGTCAAAGAGGTACTTTTTGAGAGCCCAACACTTGATCTCTCCTGCATTGCACATGTTCTCAAATGCATAATAAGCCCTCTTTCCGGCTTCCAAGCGACGCATTGCACAATCCTTCCATTTATGATTGGATGGAACCTCAAGGCCAAGGTACTTGAAGTGATCTACCACTTCAAGTTTCTCATTGTTGTATACAATGCATGGATTTTCATCATTGAGGGTCTTTACAAGCATAACCTTGGTTTTGGATCCATTCACGATCAGCCCGCTATGTAGGCAAAAGCGTTCCAAGACACTCATAAGCTTTTGTGCATCTTCTAAGGTATGTGCCAAGAGCACTACATCATCGGCATAAAGCAAAAGCATGATCACCGCATTTCCAATCTTAACCTCTTCTATGCCTTCTTGCTGCGTAAAATCAAGAACCATGTATTCCAATTCATCAATGAGTAGCCCAAAGAGGGTTGGGGAAAGTGGGCATCCTTGTTTGACACCAATAGTGCTTGCAAAAAATTCTGAAATTCCATCTCCCATACGTAATCGCCATATCACTTTTTGGTAGATGCGAAAGACTGCATGCATAAATTCTCTCGGCACTTGAAGGCTTTGCATACGTCTCCAAAGATTTCCTCGCGGTACCATGTCAAAAGCTTTCTTGAAATCCACAAAGCAACAATACAACTTTTTTCCTTTCAATCGAGACGCTTCCATAAGAACTCGAAGAGTGACAAGGTGATCAATAGTGCTATGATGCTTTCGAAAACCTGCTTGGCCAAGCACACGTTTGCCATTCTTTTCAGCCCATTCACTTATCTTCATCTCCATGATACATCCAAATAACTTTGCCATCAAAGAACCAACCATTATAGTGCGATAGTTGTTCACATTGTTCACATCTCCTCCTTTGTGCAAAGGTTTGATCCAATTTGCACTCCAATCATGAGGCATGCCATACTGAAGTGCAAGGTTAAACATATCGCATATCCAATATCGTGTTTTCTTACTTGTCCATTTAATCATTTCAGCCTTGACACCTTGAAGGTCACCTGCCTTGCGAGTAGCAAGTTTCTCAAGCGCGCGGCATACATCTTCAATGGTAAAGAAGGGAGACATAAATGTAAGGGAGCTACAACCCTCCATCTTATCAACATTGGGTTGCTCATAGAGGTTCTTACAATGCATATACATATCCTCAAGAGTCAAGTCACCAAAGCTCTCAACGCGCTTGCCTTTTAGATTTTGCCAAAACTTGCCACATGCATGTGCTTTCTCTTGTGCTAAAAGAAGTTGTTTTGAGAGAGAGAGAGAGAGAGAGAGAGAGAGAGAGAGAGAGAGAGAGGGAAATAGAGAGAGAGATAGGGAAGTAGAGAGCGAGAGAGAGAGAGAGAGAGAGGGAAATAGAGAGAGATAGGGAAGTAGAGAGCGAGAGAGAGAGAGAGAGAGAGAGAGAGAGAGAGAGAGAGAGAGAGATAGGGAAATAGAGAGAGAGAGAGAGAGCGAGGAAGAGAGAGAGAGATGTTCGTAGAAATTAAAGAGAGAGAGAGAGAGAGAGAGAGAGAGAGATATAAAGAGTGATATATATATATATATAGAGAGAGAGAGAGAGAGGGAATTAGAGAGAGAGAGAGAGAGAGAGAGAGAGAGAGAGAGAGAGAGGAAAATAGAGAGCGAGGGCGAGATCGAGAGAGAGAGAGAGAGAGAAAGAGAAAGAGAGATAGCGAGAGAGAGGAAGAGAGATAGCGAGAGCGAGATTGAGAGAGAGAGAGAAAGAGAGATAGGGTACGTAGAGAGAGAGAGATAGGAAAATAGAGAGAGAGTGAGAGAGAAAGAGAAAGAGAGAGAGAGAGAGAGAGAGAGAGAGAGAGAGAGAGAGATAGTAGTAGATAGAGAAAGTCGGCAGAAAGAGTTAGGTTGGCTGACCAATTGTGTGAAAAGGAAAAAAACTCTCTCTATCTCTCTCTCTCCCTCTAGAAGATACTATGGAACTAAAAGAGGCAAAGGGGTTTTGCCCGCTACATGCATTGTCATGTACACCTGGAAGAGCACGTATGTGTCTACCCATATAGGATTTGACCAATAAAGACGAGATTTTGACCTAGTGGTCCTGGTCTCCGTACACCTCTAGACCGAGGTGAACAGAGATCGGGAAAGACTAGAGAATGCGAGGTAGTTTACGTTGTGAGGAGTATATATATTAAAACAACATTCATAATCATTGTAGATGGCAACGTCATCAACTAACATGGAGGAAAAAGATTGCATGCTCGTGAACACTCTGCAAGTATCAAATCCTGCGCAAGCATAGGATATGTAATGAGCATGTGCACAAGTACGGAGAGTTTGCTAGAGAAATCGTACAGAATCTACGATACGACTCTTACGGAACGGGCATTGATTTTTGCGACATAACACCTACATCTGAGAGAGAGAGAGAAAAATAATTATGCGTGAAGGTCCGTCCAATATAGAGCCAAGGATGGAACCAGAAAAGTGCTTATAGACAGAAGACGATGGCATGGAGGAGATGTTGATGCCTTCTTCCAGACAAGTGAGGAAATGCTAATGAAGCAGCACCAAAAGTTGTGTGCCTATCTCCTGAAGACATGTTGAGGAAGTTGGCACGTCAACTAATCTATGAAGGCGCCAAAATATCTGTGCTTTGTACTTGTCTGACGTTTTTAAATCTGCAGTCAATGTACGGGTGGTCATATGCAAGCTTCACTGCTTTGCTTAGGTACATAACTCACAAAAGAGATTTTCTGATTGCAACGGTGACGTGCTTGGGGAGATTTTCAATTTCATGTGGCTTAAACAGGTTGTTGTGGGAGCAAGTTCTCCCAACTGCCAATGAAATGTCCCCCTCCAGGCTAGACGCAAAGCGACTATTGACCTCAGTTGTCTTGGACTACAACAAGATTCATGCATGACCAAATGATTGCATTCTTTTTTTAATGAATTCGCGATTGTCTATCATGTCCTAAGTGCAGAGCAATGCGCTACAAACAACTAGATGCGGTTGGCGAGATAGTGCCAGCTAAAGTGTTGCGGCATTTTCCTATTATTCCGAAGATAAAAAGCATGTTTCATTGTGGTTCGATTGCAAAGTTGATGCGGTGGCATTCTACGAATAGATCCACTGACGCAACATTTAGGGTGCCGGTTGATTCAAAGGCTTGGAGGCACATTGAAGATATTTGGCCACACTGTAAGAGTGAACTACACAATTTGTGTTTGGGCATGGCAATAGATGGAGTCAATCCATTTGGCTTGAGAAGCTCGTCATGGAGCACTTGTCCTGTGTGCCTTATCAATTACCACCTCCCGTTGTGGCTTGCCATCAAGAAGGGTCATTTGATATTAGCCTTGATTGTACCTGGTAAGTTCAAGGCAGAAAACATGGATGTTTATCTAGCTCCACTAGTTGACGAGCTCCAGGAGTTATGGCATGGGATCGACGTAGCAGATGCGGTTGAACCAATAGGACAACAGCATGCAAGGACCCATGGAATTCTTATGTGGACTATGCATGATTGGCTAGGATATGGTGAAGCTTCTGGTAATGGCTCTTGATTTACAAAATTCTCGCTATTTGCAAGCACTTTGCCTTGGCCTGAATCATGCTTTAATATATGCAAGGCTTACAACTTCAGGATACAATGCATGTCCAATTTGCGAGCCCTCTTTGGATGTGCGCCATTCTGCCTTGCTTTGAAATAAAATTTATCAAGGCCACCACCGTTATCTTCTAGATGGCCATCACTTGCACGAAGGTCAGCTTGGTCGCGTCAAATGTCTTCCTATGCATGTACAAGAGTGGCGTCGTCAATGGGAGCAACATGAGGGGTAACCTGTTCCTGGAATGAAACCTTTGTCCATTCTCCATATGTGTCCGTACTGGGGTGGTCTACTAATTAACCATTTGCTGGATCCAATGCATATATTCAAGAATGTGGGAGAGCTCCTCTAGAAGAAAATCATGGGAATGAAAGACAATCAAGCTTCACGAGATGATTTGCAGTTAGTTGGAAAGATGCCAGAGCTGTGGCTTTTCACCAATGCAGCTGGCCAAACAAAGCTTCCAAGAGAGCCATGGGTATTGCTCAAAAGCGAGGAATGACAAGTCAAAAGGGTGATTTTAGAGTTCAAAACTCCAACAGGATATATGCAATGTCTCAAGACAGCATTCACCCGTGACGATCAACTCTCAGGATTGAAATCGCACGACTGGCATAAGTTCTTGCAATTCATTCTTCCAATTGCGATCAAGGGGTGTTTAACGGAGGAAGTGCGGTCCTGCATATACAAGATTTCATAGCTAGTGCGGTGGATCTCTTCCAAGGAGATACGAGAGGAATCCATTGCAGTCGGAAGGGCTAACTCCATTGAGGCAGTTTGCATGATTGAGAAGTATCTATCCATGAGCTGCCTAACTCTCCAAATGCACTTGCTCGTCCATGTAGTAGACAAGGTTGCAGTGGCAGGTTTAGTCCACAGCCATTGGATGTTCTTTCTAGAGAGGTTCATGAAAACTTTTAAGGGTTTTGTTAGCCAAAAAGCGCGTCCAGAGGGGAGCATGATAGAAGGATGGCTGGTGCAAGAGTCTCTTGTCTTGACGACCGAATTTCTATCCATTTCTGACCCAGAAATTCCTCGACTATGGAGCGATGAGGAGGATGCAAGATTGGTGGGAGAGGAGCTGCAGGGACAAGGGGTGCCGAAGAAAATGAACGACGCCATGCGAGAAAAGATCATGAAGTTTTGTATACTAAATTCAGAGCCGATGCAAAAATGGCTTGAAAGGTACGAAGAAGAGAAAGAGAGACACAATAGGGAGTGACACGATTTCAGGCGAAGCCAAACGACTAGAGGCTTACCATTGTGAGACTATCTCGCTCCTCTACATGAATTCCCTACAATGGCATGGTTGGACAAGACAGTGACAGCAGCTCGACAGATCGGCGAACCCATATCTCTAGAAGAGGAAGAGCTGGCTATTAGATGTGACTAGAGGTATCATACATACATGGCACTCTGGTCGCACGGAAAGCATTTCAGAACACAACAAATTGACACCAGAAGAAACACGTTTGACAGTGGGGTAATGGTTAGTTTCATGCAAAAGAGCAGGGCCAGTGCCAGAGACACAAATGAGAGCACTAGCAACCTGGATTACTGTGGTCTGGTGTCAGATATCTTGAAAGTCAGCTTCAGGCGGTTTGAGATGTTTTTGTTGGATGTGAAGTGGTTCAAGGTGATTACTTATGGTCACAATGCAACGGTACGCAGAGATGGAAACAAGCTTGTGCAGATGGATTCTACAAAGGTTTGGACAGATGTGAGCGACACATTTGCTCTCCCCAAACATTACGAGCAAGTGGTCTTTGTACCGTTCAGGTTGCTCCAAGAAATAAAAAATTATTTGAAGGGCAAGAGCTCCTGGAGAAAAGTCGGTCAGACGACGCAGATACTGCTGTGAAATTAGATGAGATGGACGAAGGTATGGCAGAGGAAGCTGACAGATATACGAGGGATGATGCAGACGAGGCAGATATGGCACTTGTAGATGAAGATGCAATGGATGAAGACAATTTGCCAGAACAAGTTGGGGCAGAGTTATGTCTGCAATTAGAGATAGACGATGATACAGTGCAAGATCTTATCGATGATGCCTCACTAGTCGAGGCATGTAAGAATTTCTGTGAAGACGTTGATTTAAAATTAAGCTTAAAGTTAATTTAAACAAAGGTGCTTAATTTCTTTGTGTAGGACTTTAGTATGGTAGACCATTTTTCAGATCCCGCTTTTATGACTGCAGATGTATTTATGAGCTTTGTCACACCGATGACGCCCATTCAGATGGCATCTGCGTCTCAGTATTGGGTAGCTAGAGGCATGGGTACTACGCCTCCGGGCAGGGTCCGATGCCTATGAGGGGGACACCTATGGGGGGGGACGCCTACGGGTACGATGCCTTCGAGGTATCCCATCACGGCCGCTTCGACACCTAGGGGTACGACAGAGGCAGGTACGTCCTCATCTTCACAGCACAGGCGCACTCGCCGATCTCAGTGATCGTCAGGTGGAGGTGGTGGTTGCTGTGGAGGAGGGTCCACAGATGCTTCGACCCCTCCTCACTCACGAACCCCTTCCTACCCAGGCACACCTCTCGATAAACCTCTTAGCACACCTCGGATACCTTGGGGGGCACACGATCTTAGTGTCTCCAAGCTCTATACTGTATGGGCAGATGGTTCTCTTGACATGGATAGAGTCGAGACTAAGATGAGATAGCGGGTTCACCCGCTCGTGGAGCTACAGTTTTCGACTAGCATTCTCACGCCTTCGCCTGAGCAGGATCACAACAAAATCAATTATATAGTGGACACCATCATGAGAGAGTATCAACCTGCTCTGGGTTCATAGGATCTTCCGAGGAGGTGGATCAAGGGTGTTGCACGGTACACCGTGAAACATCATCGAGATGTAGCTCCTCGGGCTTTGAAGACCGGCTCGTCGAAGCCTTCGGGCATCCCACACGAGACGTGGCAGTAGATTAGGAAGGATGAGCGGACAGCGGACACGCGGTTCAGACAGCAGCGTCAGGCTGCAGAGGTACGACAAATGACTAGGGGGACATCTCATCTTGGCAGGGGAGGCTTCGACACCTTTCTATGAGTTTGTGAGTTTCCAATCTAATTCTAGCTATGGCGTTTTTTTGAAACATGATAAATCATGTATTCTTAATTACTTTGATTTTTGTATAAACGTAAAATCTTGCAATGCATCGAGTCCTGACATGCCAAGAGGAGACAGATGGATATCGCAGAGGTATTTATGAAGTATTGAATGATCTTGCTGCCTCAGGAGAGCCTGTAAACTGGGAGGCCTTAGAGTCTCGCTGATCAATTGAGGTGAGATGTTAATATGTGTGAGTTGATATAATTAAATAAGTATATGTGAAGTAATATCAATACTAGTTTTGTGACTTGTCCTATATGCAGGTTGTGACGCGTAGTCATCAGTGGATTTCATATATATGTTTTGTGAGACACATACATTTTTTTGTATAGACATGGTTATGGTTATTGTTCAGACATGGTTATGGTTATTGTTTAGACATGGTTATGGTTATTGTTTTCTTTATGGTTATGGTTATTGTATAGACATGGTTATGGTTATTGTTCTTGTATAGACATGGTTAAGGTTATTGTTTTGTTTATGGTTATGGTTATCATTATGGTTTTGATCAATATGGTTATGGCCGGTTATGGTTTTAATTTGGTTATGGTTTTGCACAAAGTTCATTTCATTTCTTTCATTTTCCTTAAATCTCATGTGAGATCCTACATGGATATCATGTAGGAGGCGTATACATATGGTTTCTTTTTTAAAGTTTATGTTAAAACAAAGGGAACTCTGCCGAAATTTCTATGGAAGCACAATTGATTTTGGTGGTGCTCGCTTTCTTAGGCAGAGGATAGGTAGTCTGGCTGTGGCTGTGTATATCTTTTCACTGGGCATAGGCCAGGCTGCCTGTCCTCTGTCCAAGAATTTTTTTTTATATGGTCGTTGAAATATGCGTCGATAGGCACGTCAAAATACACGTCGAAAACTGTGCCTTTCGACACGTATATCGACGTTTTCATAGGGACGGTTATTTCGACGGGTTTTCTGACGGATCGCGTCAAAACCTGCGTCGAAGGTACCTTTTTTTCATTGTAGTGAGTGTGCTAACTGCAATCCTTTAGCTAGGAAAATCCTTAGGGAGTGTATTCAAGTGCCGGGTATAGTCATCTCCTTGTGAATTGACCTAAGGTTACAGAGTCACAGGTCCTCTTTTTTGGGCCGAACGAGATTCTTAATTCGGTAACCACTTCTAAAAATTTTTAATTCGTTTAGTGACATAAAGGTACAAAACCAAAAAAACTAAAAACTTGGAGATTCATGCTCATTGCGAAGAAGCCATTGGTCCAAATGAGGGCTATAATAGGTTTTAGAAGATGAGCATATGTAAATGACGAGTCGATAGTCAAGGATCGGATGTCCTATACTAGTGTACCGAGCATATAAAGATCCTTGAAGTCTTGCATTTGAGATTATTTACACTTGTTGTTGAGATGTAGAGAGAAAGAGAGAGAGATGAGACAAGAGACACACCATATACGCTCCCAAAGACTGATTCATATTGAGGACAAGATACAAATATATAGGTGAGACCAAGTTCAGTAGAGTGAGGCATATATAGCTCCAACACCCCCACTCAAACAAAGGTCTCTAGCTTTGGATGAAAAAACCCTTGGGGAGTTCAAGGGAAAAACCCAAGCCCCTATACAATGTGAAATATGAACCAGTGGTGATGATGTGAAAGTGAATTGTGCATCTATGTACAAATATTCAAGTGACTTAGATATCACAAGGTGAAAATGTGGAGTGTGCATAGTGCATGGTACCTAAAAGATTACAATGTCATATGTACAAAGCTATTACAATAGAAAAGAAGCTAATCTAGAAAGAGTGAGGCCGAAGCAACTCCAAGCTCCGAGCGCAAGAGGATGAAACGTGACTCATTGAGGCCTTTGGTCAAAATGTCTGCAATCATCTGGTCACTTGGACAGTGTTCAACCATAATGGTTCCCTTGCGTACTTCATACCTGACATAATGATGATGGACAACAATGTGCTTTGACTTATTATGTTGAACATAGTCTTTTGCAAGACTAATAGCACTTTGGTTGTCACACCGCAAGGGTGTGCTGGAAAGAGGAGAGTGACCAATATCAACCAGCATTTGTCGAAGCCCAATCAACTCACGAGCTGCAAGTGATGCCGCAACATATTCTGACTCAGTCGTAGAAACTGCAACACAACGTTGTTTCTTGCTGGTCCAAGAAACAAGACAACCATTTATAAAGAAGCAATTTCCACTAGTAGATCGCATAGATAAATGTGAGCTTGCCCAGTCTGCATCTGTGTAACCCAAAAGAGAAAGAGATTGCATAGAATCCGATGTGAGTTGTCGTCAATAGACTAAACCAAAATCTGTAGTGCCTTTCAAGTATTTCAATACACGCTTTGCAGCAGACCAATGCTTAAGAGAAGGACATGCAAGATGTTGTCCAAGATAGTTAGCAGCGAACAGAATATCAGGACGAGTGTTCATGCCAACAAACTGAAGACATCCAATCAAGTTAGCATAAGGTTGATTTGTGACAAGTTGACCGCCATTGTCAGAAGTATTCTTCGTAGAGCTCGCAAGACAAGGTGTGTTGGCTGAATGTGCAGATTCCATACCAAATTTTTGAATAGTATCTGCAATAAACTTTGACTGTCGAAGGAATAAAATACCTTTTGTACGGTTCCGTTGGATTTGAATGCCAAGACAAGAGTGAATCTCTCCAAGATCCACCATATCGAATGCAGAAGACAATAAATTTTTTACTTGCTGAAGAAATTCCAAATCATTGGAAACAAGGATGGTATCATCCACATAAAGAGCAAGAATCACAAAACTGCTACCTTGGCGTTTTATGTATAAGTTGGGGTCTGACGAGCAAGAGATGAATCCTTTAGAGGTGAGAAAAAGATCAAATTTTGTATACCAGGCTCGCGAAGCTTGTTTGAGACCATATAGTGCCTTATGGAGTTGAGCAACAAGGTCTTCTTTACCTGGAATAACAAACCCTTCTGGTTGTTCCATATAAATTTCCTCTTCCAAGTCACCATTAAGAAAAGCAGTTCGCACATCCATTTCATGAGCTTCTAAATCAAATTGAACAGCAAATGCCAATAAAACTCGAACACTTGTAATGCGAACAACTGGTGAAAAAGTCTCTTGATAATCAACACCAGCTACTTGGGAGTAACCTTTTGCAACTAAACGCGCCTTGAACTTGTCAAAAGATCCATCTGCTTTTACTTTTGTTTTATACACCCACTTACATTTAATAGTTGTATGACCAGGAGGTAATTCAGTTAGTATCCATGTACCTTTAGAGATAAGAGAATCGTACTCTGCTTCCATAGCCTCTTGCCATTGATCCTTTTGTGGTGAAGAGATAGCTTCATCATAAGTAACAGGATCTTCAGAAGTAGAAAAAGCATTATCAGCAATATCGTCATCATAAACATGACATGAGCCATGTTCAAAATCAATAGGCAGATCAACAAAAATATCAATATCATCATTGGCAACATTTGGAATGGATGGTTGTGAGGAGGAAAGTTGCTCTATAGGAAGTGTTTCATCTTCTGAAAGAAATGGAAAAGCCTGAAGCAATGATTTAGTATCATCAGAATCATCCATGGACCATGAGCCTCCCATAAGCTGTTCGTTAAAAGTAGCATCACGATTCACATTTACTTTCTTGGAGGAAGGGTCATAGAATTTGTAGCCTTTGGAAGTGTCAGAATATCCAATAAAAATAACTTTAAGACCAGGAGCATCAAGCTTTGTTCGTGTTTCTTTGGGAACATGAATATAAGCAATACATCCAAAGGTTCGAAAATGAGATACAGAAGGAATGTCACCTGTCCATGCTGTGATGGGTATCTTACCAGAGGGTGCAGTAGTAGGAAGACGATTCTGAAAAAATGTTGCTGTCAAAGTAGCTTCAGCCGAGAAAACATGAGATAAGCCAGAATGAATCAGCATACATCTTACAGCATTGAGAATAGTGCGATTCTTTCGTTCAGCAACACCATTCTGTTGAGGCGAATATGGAATAGTGTGTTCATGATGAATTCCAGTGTCAGCACAGTAACTCACAAACTCTCGAGAAACATATTCTCCTCCATTGTCACTACGAAGCTTCTTAAGGCGACGACCAGTTTGAAGTTCCACAGCCTTGTGGAATTGTTTGAAAACAGATAAGGCTTCAGATTTTTGTCTAAGTAGAAATACAGTCGTATACCTTGAGAAATCATCAATGAAAGTAATGAAGTAGCGATATTGTGATCTCGAAGAAGGTAGAGGTCCACATATATCAGTATGAACAAGATCCAAGATGTCATGAGAATGAGTTGTATTTGAAAGAGGAAAGGGTTTACGATTGTGTTTCCCAAGAGCACAAAATTCACAAATTCCCATATGGGGATGGGCTTTAAGATCCATGCCATGAACAAGATCACGACGTTGAAGATCAAGGAGTTTTGAGAAATCAGCATGAACAAAACGGTGATGCCATACTTTGCAATCATGATCACCTGGAGTAGTGACAATATTTGCTACAGCATCGTTGAGAGAGAGTTCAAATAAATTACCGTTTCGAGGAGCAGTGGCTATAGTCTGTCCATCTTTCTCAATTCGGCATTTGGTATAATCAAATCCAACAAACAGACCAAGATCAACAAGTCTAGCAACTGAAAGAAGATTACGTTGAAGATCTGGTACATGTAATACTCCTCGCAAAATTCGAGTGGAAGAAGATAAGGTACCAAGATATAAGTCTCCAATACCCTTTACTTGACAAGTAGTATCATCAGCAAGATAAACAACACGTTGAACTGGCAGTGGATGATAGTTATGGAGCCACTTAGACTGATATGTCATATTTCCTGTAGCACCAGAATCGACAATAAAAAGTGATCCATCACGTACATGAAGTATTCTGTCTGGAGAAACTGAACATAGGACGCAGCTTGTTTCTGGTACAATGTTGTTTCGATGTTCAGTAGCATATGCTCTATTCCGATCTGTGTCGAATCGACGCTTATAGCACATATGAGTGGGATGATCAGATCGTCCGCAATATTCACAAGAAGAAGAAGAAGAGTCTCTAGATAAACGTGGTTGTTTTGTGGTAATATTGTGTTCTTCATCATATTGACGTGCCCAACAATCATCTTCAGTATGGCCATTTCTGTTGCAGTAAGAACATTGCTTATTAGGAAATTTGAGACGAGAGAAAATATTACTGCGACGGCCACCTCTGCGGTTTCCTCGTTGAAATGGACGCCTTCGAGCATAAAAAGCACGTTCCATCTGTTGTGACTCAGTCTCCTCTTGTGAAATCATAGCTGTATCGTGACCAGCATTCCGACGTTCTTGACGTTGAGAGTATTCAATTAAAGACATGCAAGCTTGGTCGAAATCAAGACCATCTTTATTAGAGAGAATAGTAACAATGTTATCATAAGAAGAGTCCTTCACCGTATCAAGGAGAAGTGTAATCAGTTGCTTTTGTGGAACAGGATCACCGGCAACAGCAAGTTGATTAATAATAGATTTGAAAGACTCAATATGTCCCGTCATGGCAGTACCAACTTCATATTGTAACTTGTTAAGCAACCCTCTCAAATAAAGTATTTCTGTAACAGATTTCTTCTGAAAGTTTGCAATAAGGTACTTCCATACGTCATGGGAAGTAGGCAGTTCATCCATATCAAGCAAAAGGGAATCAGTAAGAGCAGAAAGAATATACCGACGAGCTGCTTTATCACGTCGTTGCCAATCCGTATAGGCAACATTCCAATCTTCAAATATAGGTCCTTCAGTGATAAGCACGTTATCATTATCCGTATCAACAGGCTGAGGCGGACAAACACGATTTCCAAGAACAACATCGGAGAGTTCATCGCCTTCAAGAATTAACAACATCTTTTCTTTCCAGCCTGGAAATCCTTGACCTTGGAAAGGAGGAACAGAACGTTGGCCAGAAGGAAAGCCGTTGATGAGAATATTCATAGCCATATCTTGTTGCGAGAAGACGTATAAGATAAGATCGCAGAATCTGCACACCATATATGGTGAAGGCCGCAATTGAGAATGAGAGAGATATGAGTACTGCGTTCTGTCAACGATAAACGTAAGAAGGATGCTCAAGGAACGTCCAAAGATGTGAG
The DNA here is from genome assembly GCF_014529385.1 of Adiantum capillus-veneris. NCBI lineage: Eukaryota > Viridiplantae > Streptophyta > Polypodiopsida > Polypodiales > Pteridaceae > Adiantum > Adiantum capillus-veneris. The sequence continues at coordinate 68,976,141 of NC_140931.1, forward strand.
AGACGTCACCCAAAAAAGACAGGGTAAAGGAGACGTTAATAATAAACGAGTCCTCAAAATAGAGTGGCGTGAGACGCAAGATTGACGGCCACAATACGAATAGCAAAAAGCTAAATCTTCTCGAAAAAGTTAACGCCAAAATAAGAAAAACGATTGCGGACGCTTCACGAAGAAGTAGGACGAAGAAAGCTGCGTCAAGCTCTATTGCAGTAAAAACAGCATAACTTTCTGCTGCGAACTCCGATTGACGCAAACCTAGAACTCAAATCGAAGAGCTCGAGGAGACGAACAAGTTTTGGATGAAAATTGCCATTGCGCTACACTCCATAGCGCTTTTCCCGTTTCTTCAAATTTTGAGCAGAACAGCAAGAAAAATTGAGATGAAGTTCAGGGTGTCATTAACAAGAAAACGTAATCAACGATTAGATTGATTATAAATAAACGCCACATAAAACACTAATCATACTCTTCTTAACACAAAACAACCACAGTTAACAAGAATCAACGCTCAAAAATAAAATTTGTAACAATTTTGAATCTTACATGCGAATCGCATACACATACTGTTGTCACCATGAATTGAATCGGCCCGTGATCGTTACCGCTCTGATACCATGTTGAGATGTAGAGAGAAAGAGAGAGAGACGAGACAAGAGACACACCATATACGCTCCCAAAGACTGATTCATATTGAGGACAAGATACAAATATATAAGTGAGACCAAGTTCAGTAGAGTGAGCCATATATAGCTCCAACACTTGTCACTCCACAATATAAGAGCTATAATCCTTAATTGGGTTAAAATAGCTTTTATATATTGAATTGGTGCATGGGTGGTCTACAATCCTTCACCGGGTATAAGTAGTCCTCAATTGAGTGATTATACTGAAGATTTATTTGCATTAATTCATGCATTGGTTTATACAGAGAGAGCATTATGTATTACGATAGATTATTAGTGCATGAAATTACCAGTCATATATTTTATTACTTTCGTTTGTTTTTTTGTAGAAATTGAAATTAGATGTGTCTTATTGTTTGCAAATCAAATTGAACATATAAATAATCATTATAATAATAATTGCATAGAGAGATTCATAGCATTGTTGTAGTTCTTATGTCATGCGTAGACTGCATTGCAATGTATATGGTTGCTCACAATGTACGTGATTGATATGTTCATTGACTAGTGAGCATTGAAAAGCTCATATTGTGCATCATGGTTACATATTGAATGGTTTTTAAATTTTAATATATTTGAAAATAAGAGTGGAGCAAAATGTGAGCACAAGTGGTACGAAGAAGCCAAAGAATAAAATCTCCTCGCAAAGAGTGGGATTATGCTCACAACATATGCGGCCGATATATGGAGTGGCAATATAAATCTTGCCACACAACAAAATCAGGCAGTGCACCAAGTATTAGGGATCATTTTTTGGGTAGCGTTAAAAAGAGTTGTAAGAAATGTGAACATCCTTAGGCACTTGCAGTTGCAAAGCATTTGAGAGAAGAGCTCGCAAAAAAGGTGGCAAGAGACAACATATATAAAGCTTTGTGGCTGCAAGTCAAGAGTTCTCAGAGCCACATATTAACTCCACAGATCCTGTAATGACGTCAACTAACCTTGGAGAACAACCTGTGCAAGGAGAGGAAATTCCAAGCAGTGTTCCTTTTAAGCGTCACAATGAAGGTAGATTTTAAAGTCAAATGCATCAAAAATCATTACATCAAATCTTTCGAGTGTAGTCTCTAGAAGAAGCACAAATTGCACTCACCAAATCCATATTCTTTACTGGCAGTGCTTTGGTCATGGTAGACAACAATTAATCATTGGAAGGCTGCTTGGAAGAAAATTGATGATTTTGGTCGAGGAGTTTTAGCTCCTTCTTATCACACGATAAGAGATGTTTTTTTGGATAAATGTTACATCAAAGTCAAAGAGCGTGTTGGCAAAATAATACTTGGAAATATTTCGCTTTTAGGATGTATGATTGTGAGTGATGCTAGTCAAATGTTCAAAGAAGACCGCTAATCAATGTAATGCTAGTTTGTCCAAGGGGAGAAACGTTTATAAAGGCGATTGATAGTTCTGGTGAAATTAAAAGTGGAAAATATATTTCTGAGGTCTTGATTAATGTAATTATAAAAATTGGTGTTGAACATGTCGTTCAAGTAGTCATTGGCAACGCAAAGAATTGTAAAAACGCTAGTAAATTAATAAAGAAGTGCTTTCTACACATTTTTACCAATGGTTGTAATACACACAGCTCAAACTTGGTGTTGAAAGACTGGTACACTGGCGACGAAATAGAAGGGAATTTGATAGTAGATGTGGAAGTTGAATTACAAGGGGAACCACAATACTCATACTTAGAACCAGATAACAACTCAACAGATTCAATATAGCTTGAGAGTAGAACAAGTAAATGTTAAAAACCATTGTAAAAGACTTTGTATTCAAATGTGTTTTGAGTTATTACAATGCTTCATATTTGCGATAGTATATAGTTTGTCGATCTCAATTGTGTTGCTCTGAAGCAGCATCTTGCTCATCAAACAGATTTCTAATTGTGCTAGGGGTATCTTAGCGGGCTTGCTTGAATTTAAACTGGTTTGCCATGCCAAACATAATATATATTCCTTGTGGAATATCTTGTGAGCAGATTGGGCATCGACTACTATTTTGCATTAAATGAATAAGAAAAATTAAATGATAATAATTACCACATGTCAATGTATAATATCAACTCCATTCATCAAAATTCTTGTAGCAAACTGGACATTGGCAAGATGAGGATGCAGTTGAAGTAGAAAGTTAGGGGACCAAATTTGGATTCATGACAAGGTGGCTGATGTGTGTCCCTTGTACAGGTGTTAGATTCACTCGCTGTGTTATAGTTTGACCATCCTGGCTTAAGTGGTGAATACTTTTCTCCATCCGGACTTGTGAGGGTTGGGGTGTTTGGGTGGCTACAGAAATCCGTGTTATTTCTACATATTTCTCTGCCAACTGTGTCGTATAACTATCCTTCTCTCTCTTTAACTGTAGGTCGGCGCCTTCCACTATCAATGCTAGATCATCTCGGTGAAAGTGACACAACTCTTTCTAAATCATGAGTGGAAACAGTTGTCTCCTTTGACAAGAAGTCTATTGGTTGCTATTGCACAAAGTGAACATATAATATTCTTGCAAAATGTAGCGCACAATCTGCAGTGTGTAGAGGATGGCCATATACCTCCAAATAAATCCTCTTAGCATTTTCTTTGATCCTATCATGGTTTCACTTCGAAACCTTCCACCTTCCTTTCTTGATCTCTGCATAGTCACATGGACATATTGTCTTGATCATGTCCTTTTTCACTTCTTTATTGATCTCTTTCCATTGCATGTGGTTTGGATTTGCCCATTTTGAGAGTCGTCGAGTAGTATGGTTGCTTGTTGTGCCGACATACCGTGTGCTAGAGACTTCATGCACTGAAATGCATTAACAGCTGCTTGTTTTTTATCATCGGGCAGTGATTGGGTGCCAATATCTTGTTCTTCATTGGCCATTTTGTCTTAGAGTTGCAACTAACAGATAGGCAAGTATTCAATATCATTGGAAAATATATATTCTCTGTATGATTCAAAAGTTTCACAAATGTAGAGCATAACAACTTGTTGTTCACTACAAAAGCCTGCCGAATCCACTAAATCAAACCACAACAAATGCGACTAATTGAACCACAAGGCAAATTTGAAGTACTGACACTCAACATGACAAATTTGAAATGACTAAAGATAATTGACTCAATTAGGTGAACTACTTCAAACCAGATAAAACACTTCAATAAAAAATAAAATACCCTGGACAAGACATATGTATATCATAGAAATGTTTAAATCGGATAAAATGATGGTGCAAGTTCAACAAGGGGATGTTACACAGGGTTAGGGTCTGTCTTTAATTGTTCTTTGAAAAATAACACCACTTCATAATCATTTCTTCTTTGTTCTTGCTCTTTTAACTTCATCCATGAATCTACTTTAATCCGAATAGCTCTCATAACATCTTCGTCCAGCTAATGAAAAACTCTTCTAAAAAATAAACTTTTCTGGCTGCACTCCAAAAATCTGTCAGCATGTCGAATAGGTAGCCCAATGCATAAATGTCGCTCGCTTTTGTGTATGCATCTGTGCACTGTGGATCGTATAGTTCGGGAGAATCCACGGTCGCTTAGCCATCTTGGCATTCCCTGCTCGCTGTGCATCCAAAATTGTAGAGTCCGACTGTGCACTTGGATGCAAATAATTAATTGTTGCACGCTTAGCTAGTGTTCTAAGCATCATACCCCAATCAATGATGCCGACGTGGGGTTTATTGGCGTGAGTAAAGTCCAACATTATGTTGAACGGGTGCAGGTCACTGTGCACTATACCAGCCGAGTGGACAGCCGCAACGCCATCGATTAAGGCATGACAAATGGTTGGCATCTTCTCAATCACTGCTTTGATTTGCACCGTGTCTAGTAGATTTGCTACAAGCAATGACCTTCAGCTGTGTTGTAGCCTGTGCATGTGTCATCTAAACAATCTGTGAGCGAATGGTAAGGGGCATATCATGTCGCCTATGGTACCCCCATTGTAGTATGGGAATATTGTAATCCAACGAGCTTCAGTACTAAATCCAATGCACCTTAAAATGGAGGGGTGAAGCGTTTGCGTTCCTTGCTCTGTCTGAAAGCTGTCAAATTTTGCCTCACTCCCTCCCTTGTAACATTTTCCCACATATGTAATGTGGTTTGGAAAAAAAAATGATGCCTTTGATGGTGTACAATAAGCACACACCAAAGGAGCCTGCTCTAATCCTCATACCTTCTACCAAGGCTTTGTGAGGAATGCCGACAATATGAGTGCACTTTGCATGCAAAGCCATGCGCATGATTGTGCCGGTGCCATTGGCATCGGATCGACCTGCCAAAGCTGCTTGCGCATCTTGCGTCATCTTCAATCTCTTGGGTAAGGTTGCTTGCTCCTGATCTTTCACACGCTTCATCTTTACCTTCTATTCTTCCCACAATTTATCCCAGAGCTCTAATTTTGACATGTTGCAAGCAAGTGGTATATCTTCCTTTAAGTCTCTGCAACATACTTTCAACACTGTCCTAACCTTGTGGTGGGGGTCAAATTCACGAATCCCTGTTGGAATCAACAACTCGTATTGGCCTTCAACTCGCAACATGCGCTCTATGTTCTCCCATATAGCACTAGTGAGATCTTTGATGAAGACATCACTTTCACTAATCTAATGTATGTGATCAACTGCACATGATGAGATTGCCAAAATACATTCTTTACGAATGGCACACATAATACTTTTCTTTTGATCTGGCGTCATATTTGCACTAGACAATAAAAAATAGCATATCAAATATAAATTCATAGTTGCAAATTATACTAACACTCTGACACAATTTGAAGCAAACCGTTAACCACCACTTGAAGACTTTAAGAAATGTGCAAGGAAATATTGATAAAAACTGAAAACAATATTCACTTAAAATTGCAATATGTTACACGTATAAAATGCAGATCAAACAAGTGGTTTAGAATAACTTAATTCAGATCAAACAATACATGTTAACAGTCTGGCACATTTCAACATATATTGAATTTTTAACTTGTATTTTTCTCCGTGCGCACATACTAGTTCAAACAAAGCACACATCGACTTAAAAAATTCAAAAACATTTAAAACATTGGAAGTATACAAATTGGACTAGGAAATTGTGTTCACAGACTTTCTTACATAGAATTTATGTAAATGTAGCACTCAAAAAAGCGATGATATTTGATGCTCTTTAAAAGATACAAAAGAATATTTAACATGCAAATAGTGTGCAAATTTGTTTTTACAAAGAATTTATATAAATGAAGCATTAAAATAGCGATAATGCTTGAGGTCCTTTAAAAAGATTAAAAAAAGAATATTTAACATGCAATTTGTGTGCAAATACTTTTTTGCATATAATCTATATAAATGAAGCATTTAAAAAAGCAATGATTGATGAATAAAGTATTCTTTTCAATATGATTAGCTAGTATATAATTTCATATGGACAGTTAAAAACAACAAAATCAAACAATTCATACATTTTGTATATGAAATACTCTTCACAACCGCGTTACCGACCAAGTATTTCATATTCTTAATACTTAAAAAATTAACTACACATGCATATATAAACTATATGACGTTCATATGGCCGGGTTAACGATCTGAATGCCACATTTATGCAAAAACAGATAATTTTAATAAATGACACTCTATTAGCTGCGTTACCAACCGAGTGCCGCCTGAATCTAAGGAGAAACAATGGTTTGCATGCGAACATCATATAGCCGTGTTAACGATCGATGTCCATATGTTTTTTGGGTAAGGGAAAGGGAAGTTGACTTACCATAAGGATATTAGATTCACCACGTTACCAACGTAGTACCCAGATAGTAAGCCAATACTTACCACAAGGACACCATCTTCCCTGCGTCACCGAGGTGATGCCCCCGTGAGAAGCATTGTTCCGTAGAACATCTTACACACATACCCCCATTGTGTGGTAAGGTACCTTATCACTACCATGCAATTCAACAAAAGGTAGGCTACCACACAATGCATGCACACACACACAACACATACCCGGATCGTGTGGTCAGGTACTCCGCTGCTATCGTGCATTGCGACGCAAAGCACGCTCCCACACGACCCGCTCTCTCCTCTCGACGTACCTGGGAGCGACGTAGAGCATGCTGCCACACGAACCCCTCTCTCCTCTCCTCTCGACGTACCTGCAAAGGTGGTCGACTCTCTCTCTCTCTCTCTCTCTCTCTCTCTCTCTCTCTCTCTCTCTCTCTCTCTCTCTCTCTCTCTCTCTCTCTCTCTCTCTCTCTCAAGATGAAATCAAGAAATAACACCCAGCGGGCCCGATCGGACCCGCATATATATAATTCTGCGAGCCCGCCGGGATTTTTAGTATTCCCGGTGGGCTCGGCGGGAATTTAGTGGGTCTTCAGGTCGCCTTTAACTGGATTCTTTGTGATCATGTTTAGTGTAATCATGTAAATGTGTCAATAATACCTTGTGATCACACAAAATTTGTCGTAATTACGTAAATATTAAATACCTGGCCTAGGTAGTCCCTTAGGTCTCTCACTCAACTGGACAATGAACCAGAGTGTCCACAAGATTCCTTAGCCAAAGTATGCGCAATGGAAATCCCTAGAAAAGGTATTTCTTATGTTGTCTTATATTCGTGAATTGGGGATACTTTCCTTGAGTCGCTATGCTCTTGCACACGGCGTAGGAATTCTTTTGATGTGCTTTTATTTACAATGCGCTCAAGAAACTTTTTTTGAGTCACTATGCTTCTTCACAAACCGTAGGAAGTTTGAAGATTGACAATGTTATCAATTGTCAACATTTGTGTGTGTGAGTGTTGGAGTATTAAACTATATACTGAAGCGGTCCAGGGCCGGCAACAAGAAGAGCAACCTCTAGACACCCTTCAAGGCTCCCGTGGTGCTCAATGGGGCTGGGGCACAACACAACACAAACCAAAACAACAAGCCCACAGCCAAATCCCAACTACACAAGGGGCACCACCTAGTTAAAGAGCGAACTAGGACGCAAAAGAGGAGAATCGTTAGAGCAACCCACAAACAAGCAAGGAATTTACACTAACCCTAACACCAATGGAACACTCTCACACACTAAAACACGAGAGAGAGAGAGAGAGAGAGAGAGAGAGAGAGAGAGAGAGAGGGAGAGAGAGAGAGAGAGAGAGAGATGGTGCTCGGGCTGCTTTGAAGTGTATCGTTAATGATCAAGCAAACATAAATATATATATGTAAGAAAGAGAGAGAAGGGGGAAGGGGGTGCTTGTTGCACTAATTCCTTCTTACAAATTTGTCATGACCAATCAAAGTGAGATTAGTATTTGTTCAACATAACTTGAGTAAATTACACCACAACACATCACAAGAAAAAAGCCACCCCAATCACTGTCTTAAGGCCAGGGGAGTCCTCTCCACCCTGTCGCCCTCTTACAGCATGTGGGATTTATGGCTAAATTGATAACAATACCCGGAGACAAGCTATCAAGAACTTACATAAAACACCAAGACACTTACACATCATTATTGTCCATGACTTCACGTTGGAAGGGAGACAAGGTATCCATGCTTAGTCCAAATTCACCCTCCTTGATTCAGCAAATGTTGGGATTACACTAGTAGGAGAAATGATAGATTTCCTACTCTCAATTGAATGATCACTCTTTGTTACAATGGCATAGAGTTCCCTTGCTAATCACCCCTAATACAACACATACATATGCCTAATGCCAATGAGATTCCACTCAAGAGATCCTTCTCAAGAGGTTGAGGTTGGCTTCTCAAGCTATAGCATAGTGCTCTTTCTTCCCTTTTTTGTGCTAGCTACACCCTCCTTTTATAGAAATTTTGAAGGCTAGGGTTACTCCTCTAACCATGGTTGGGTTAGATTTTCATCAATTTACCTAATTTCTTTTGCTTGGAATTATCAAGAAGTTGGTGGGGAAAGAGAGAGGAGAGAAATGGAGGTGATAGGAATTTTCATAGTGGGTTAGTGTTAGTAGAGTTAGTATTTTTATTAATTTACAAATGGAATTGGATATTTACAATGGGAGTATCCATGTAGGATACAAATAAGGAAGAAAAACTCTTAAGAGGTAAGAAAAGGTGGATTTCTTACAAGGTTGATGCTCCAAGTGTCTTGAGTAGGGCCAATTTTGACGCTTGTTGACGGTCCACTAGCTTTGACGGTACATTTTTTCTCCACTCTTGACCTTCCTTGAGAGACAAGGTAATTGAAGCTGATTAATCAACCACCATGATGCTGTCTTTTAAGAGAAGAGGCTGAATTTTGTGGTTTTTTTTATAGATATGGGTAATTTGGAGGAGGAAAAAAGAGACCAGGTGGTGAATTTTAGAATGGAATTGTGTGTGGGAGGTATGAGTTCACCATGGTTTCTCTTATTCTTCAAGGTTGAGGAGAAGGTGAGTAGGGTACAAAGAGGAGTGGTGAGAGAGGTGGGGATGATGAGTGGAGAAGTGTGTGTGAAAGAGGAAAATGATAAAGTGGAAGAGAGAGTGTGGCTGTATAGCATGTGAAAAATGGGGTCCACTAATAAAATCATATCTCACAGCTCGTAGCTCAAAAAAATACGAAAAAATTTGAGGCAAAAGTTTAGTCCACGAGCTACAACTTTTGTTTGTATCACGTTTCCAAATTCGGAGAGCAAGTGAACTTTAAAAATTCAGCAAAACCGACTGTTTTTTTCCAATGCACAAAGTCCTTGTGGGGTCCTTCTGTGGATGATTCTTTTGAATACCTCCAAGAGTGAGCCCTTCATAGTGCATGCATGCATGCCACCTACCCTTTACCTTATTTGGTAGATCTATAATTGAAGATATTGTTGAGATCATGATATAAGTGAATAGTACAACTAAGAAAATCAAATATTAAGGGGTCTAAAAAATAGTACATGTCAAATATAAATAATATAAGTGGAAAAAATATAAAGGGGTCAAAAGAAATCTCTCTCATTATGAGGCTACCATAAAAAGATAAATATTTTTGGTGTTCTATTTTTTTAGAAAAGAAACAAAATAGATGTACGAAGGGAAAAATCACAATAGTGAAAAAATATACACATAAATAAAACTAGGTTTTTTTGATTTTTGTTGGGGTGGAGTTACACCAAATATAAGAGAAGCTTACATGAAAATATTTCTATATGGAATAAAGAGTATGAAAAATGGTAAGAAAAATTGTGGTAATGGTGAGGCAATGTACAGAGCATAAATAACACACACCTAGGTAGAAATATTTAAATAAATACCAAAAGAATTATGAAAAAATCTTTTATTTAGGCCCTATATCCAAAGAAATATTTACATACGCATGGGCCATAATATACTTATATTTTTAATTTTATTTTTATTTTTGGCTCAACTAGCCCAATGACTAGGTAATTGAGGGTTTTTTATTTCAGTAAAGAGATATGGGAAAAGTCCCCTAACTCACACGCACCTATATACAGTGAAAGGGTAAGGGTAACCACAGTGTTTGAGTGATTTGATAGGGTGAGATAACTCACTATGGCAATTACGACGTCTAGTCCTCTTAGCTTCCTTGGTCTCCTTTGCCTTCTTTTCTCGTCCATGGTCACTTTGTGATGTAACTCCTTCTTTCTCCTTACTTTTCCCTCGGCCACGCTTAATGCCATTTGCTTCCATGTCAACCTCTCTTGAATTTGTCACCTCTACCACATGCACGTTTGGGTCTGGCAAAGGTGGAACTCCTTCCACTCCTTGTGGAGGTGGTCTTGCTCCATTTGGCCTTTGTATAAGCCGTGGTTGCTGACTAGTTCCTTCACCTGCATTCATCACTGGGTAATTCAAGTTAGGTCTTCCTAGCTCCCCACGGGGCCAAGGACAATTATACATTCCATGTCCAGACTCACCGCAATTCCAACATTGCAAGACTCTCCTAGGTCGTGGGTCTCGCTCTTCAGACTTCTTTGCTTGTCCCTTTGGACCTACAGCTTGTGCAAGGTGAACTGACAAGCGGCTTAAAGATTCATTTAACTTCTCAATCACTTCTGCCGTTACCTCAGGAATCTCCTTACATGTTGATGCTTGTGACTTACCTTTGGGTCTAAGACCTTCTATTGGAACCTCCCCCCTTAAGCACTTGAGTTTCCTAGTTTCAGCTGCATCAAAGGTAGCAGGTGCACCCGCCTCAACTTTTACCTTAAGGTCAGGAAAGAGTCCGGCTATGAATCTCTCCTTCTTTAGAAATTCTGCACCATCACCAGGGTTAGCAACATTTCGTATCCATAGAGCCCAAAGACGTAGGAACTCTTGCTTGTACAATTAGTAGTCATCTAAGTCTTTTTGCTTATGAGAAACAATGTCTTGCCATAATTTTTGAGTGTTTTGGGGATCAAAGAAGTATTTCTTGAAACGATTCAAAACTTCCGTGTAATTCCCTTTAACTTCCTCAGGCAAAGAGTCAAACCAAGTACTAGCATCTTTCCTAAGGACCACCTCAAACATTTCTACACGTTCTTGATCAGTTACTATCCTCTTGATACGGAAAGACATCTTGAAATTCGCTAGAAATAATTCTGCATCCTCTCCAGGCTCTCCAAAGAAAAGAGGATATCCATACATTTGGCGTTGGCTCTCCATTGAATTGATTTCAAAGTGACGCGTTTTTGTTTTTTCTTTCTTTAAAAGATTTACATAATAATATTTTCTAAATTGCAATCTATTCTACAACAAAATAAAAATATTCACATCAAATGACCTATGATAATCAATAAGAGGTAGAATGATAGGGTTTGGTGACGCGAGAATTTCTCCTACTCTTTGGGCACCAAACATGAACACCATTCGTTGTTGAAAATCGATCTTTCTATTAATTGCAACGTTTATTCTAATGTGTGGAGTAAAATGAAAGGGAAAAACCTCTATTCGCGGGCCATTATCCATGGCCTATGCATGTCCTAATGCTTAAAATAACACAAAAATATAGACGTCCAAGCTAATATCATACCTAATGAGAGGCAAAATAAAAGGATTTACCGAAGTGTTTATCTCGGCTAACCTAAGAGGACCTAAAATCCTACGAATTACCCGTTGAAATTGCAACTTAGTACTAACAATTATGTGTATGTTTTGCCTTGCAATAGGAATGAAAGGATCATACAAACTCTCGTGATTCATGCAAACTACTTGACTATGCTAAAAGTTGATCCTACACAAAAACATACACGAGTTGTGTTCCTCAGTGGGGGCACCAATTTGAAGCGGTCCAGGGCGGGTAACAAGAAGAGAAACCTCTAGACACCCTTCAAGGCGTCGGTGCTGCTCAATGGGGCTGGGGCAAAACACACCACAAACCAAAACAACAAGCCCACAGCCAAATCCCAACTACACAAGGGGCACCACCTAGTTTAAGAGCGAACTAGGACGCAAAAGAGGAGAATCGTTAGAGCAACCCACAAACAAGCAAGGAATTTACACTAACCCTAACACCAATGGAACACTCTCACACACTAAAACACAAGAGAGAGAGAGAGAGAGAGAGAGAGAGAGAGAGAGAGAGAGATGGTGCTCGGGCTGCTTTGAAGTGTATCGTTAATGATCAAGCAAAAATAAATATATATATGTAAGAAAGAGAGAGAAGGGGGAAGGGGGTGCTTATTGCACTAATGCCTGCTTACAAATCTGTCATGACCAATCAAAGTGAGATTAGTATTTGTTCAACATAACCTGAGTAAATTAAACCACAACACATCACAAGAAAAAAGCCACCCCAATCACTGTCTTAAGGCCAGGGGAGTCCTCTCCACCCTGTCGCCCTCTTACAGCATGTGGGATTTATGGCTAAATTGATAACAATACCCGGAGACAAGTTATCAAGAACTTCAATAAAACACCAAGACACTTACACATCATTATTGTCCATGACTTCACGTTGGAAGGGAGACAAGGTATCCATGCTTAGTCCAAATTCACCCTCCTTGATTCAGCAAATGTTGGGATTACACTGGTAGGAGAAATGATAGATTTCCTACTCTCAATTGAATGATCACTCTCTGTTACAATGGCATAGAGTTCCCTTGCTAATCACCCCTAATACAACACATACATATGCCTAATGCCAATGAGATTCCACTCAAGAGCTCCTTCTCAAGAGGTTGAGCTTGGCTTCTCAAGCTATAGCATAGTGCTCTTTCTTCCCTTTTTTGTGCTAGCTACACCCTTCTTTTATAGCAATGTTGAAGGCTAGGGTTACTCCTCTAACCACGGTTGGGTTAGATTTTCAGCAATTTACCTAATTTCTTTTGCTTGGAATTATCAAGAAGTTGGTGGGGAAAGAGAGAGGAGAGAAATGGAGGTGATAGGAATTTTCATAGTGGGTTAGTGTTAGTAGAGTGAGTATTTTTATTGATTTACAAATGGAGTTGGATATTTACAATGGGAGTATCCATGTAGGATACAAATAAGGAAGAAAAACTCTTAAGAGGTAAGAAAAGGTGGATTTCTTACAAGGTTGATGCTCCAAGTGTCTTGAGGAGGGCCAATTTTGACGCTTGTTGACGGTCCACTAGCTTTGACGGTACATTTTTTCTCCACTCTTGACCTTCCTTGAGAGACAAGGTAATTGAAGTTGATTAATCAACCACCATGATGCTGTCTTTTAAGAGAAGAGGCTGAATTTTGTGGTTTTTTTGATAGATATGGGTGATTTGGAGGAGGAAAAATGAGACTAGGTGGTCAATTTTGGAATGGAATTGTGTGTAGGAGGTATGAGTTCACCATGGTTTCTCTTATTCTTCAAGGTTGAGGAGAATGTGAGTAGGGTACAAAGAGGAGTGGTGAGAGAGGTGGGGATGATGAGTGGAGAAGTGTGTGTGAAAGAGGAAAATGATAAAGTGGAAGAGAGAGTGTGGCTGTATAGCATGTGAAAAATGGGGTCCACTAATAAAATCATATCTCACAGCTCGTAGCTCAAAAAAATACGAAAAAATTTGAGGCAAAAGTTCAGCCCACGAGCTACAACTTTTGTTTGTACCAGCTTTTCAAATTCGGAGAGCAAGTGAACTTTAAAAATTCAGCAAAACCGACTGTTTTTTTCCACTGCATAAAGTCCTTGTGGGGTCCTTCTTTGGATGATTCTTTTGAATACCTCCAAGAGTGAGCCCTTCATAGTGCATGTATGCATGCCACCTACCCTTGACCTTATTTGGTAGGTCTATAATTGAAGATATTGTTGAGATCATGATATAAGTACAACTTAGAAAATCAAATATTGAGGGGTCTAAAAAATATGTACATGTCAAATATAAATAATATAAGTGGAAAAAATATAAAGGGGTCAAAAGAAATCTCTCTCATTATGAGGCTACCATAAAAAGATAAATATTTTTGGTGTTCTAATTTTTTAGAAAAAAAACAAAATAGATGTACGAAGGGAAAAATCACAATAGTGAAAAAATATACACATAAATAAAACTAGGTTTTCTGGATTTTTGTTGGGGTGGAGTTACACCAAATATAAGAGAAGCTTACATGAAAATATTTCTATATGGAATAAAGAGTATGAAAAATGGTAAGAAAAATTATGGTAATGGTGAGGCAATGTACAAAGCATAAATAACACACACCTAGGTAGAAATATTTAAATAAATACCAAAATAATTATGAAAAAATCTTTTATTTAGGCCCTATATACAAAGAAATATTTACATACGCATGGGCCATAATATACTTATTTTTTTTATATTTTTTATTTTTTTGGCTTAACTAGCCCAATGACTAGGTAATTGAGGGTTTTTTATTTCAGTAAGGAGATATGGGAAAAGTCCCCTAACTCACACGCACCTATATACAGTGAAAGGGTGAGGGTAACCACAGTGTTTGAGTGATTTGATAGGGTGAGATAACTCACTATGGCAATTACAGAGAGCCGAAAAACGGCTATCGATACGTTATTCACAGTTTGAACAATATATTAAAAATGCGACATGAGAATGCTTAATAAAAGTGATTACATACAAAAAAATTATTGGACTAATTTTTTTATGTATATTTAAAATGGATTTTTGATGTTTTATTACATCTAAAAAGGTAAAAATGAAGTAGCAGTAGTAGAAGAATTATCCCTGCCAACAATATTATACGAACAGCACTCGAATTTAACGATAAAAGAAGCCATAATCTTTACTTGCAACCATCATGTAAACAAAAAAATTGTCAGTTATTTTGTTTAAATATGGAATGCAGGTATAGGGCAGATTTGGCAGTTGTCATCCATGCCCCTTTTATCCTTGCATTCAAAAGAAGTTCAATTCTAGGCGTGTATCAAAGAGTAGTCACTTAAGATTTATTTTAAGATTGTAACTGGGTGAAAGCTTGGTAAAGATCAAAGATAGGTAAAACTACCTTCTTAAGCTTGGTAAAGATCAAAGATAGGTAAAACTTGGTAATTATTTCTATGTGCTTGGGAAACATATTTAGAGTTTGTCTGATCTAATACCAGTATGAGCCCATTAATTTATAAAAGACTAAAATTTTTCTATATAGAGGACGTAAACCACCTGAGAGGAGGAGGATGCGACCACAGAATGAGTATTCGTTCATTTATCTACCATGAGTGTGGTACTTAGTAGGTGCTTTGTATCCCTTTAGCACTACAATTCTATTCTCACTCGCTTACTGGTCCTTTTTGAGTTCTTCCTCTTTCAAAGGTCAGTATCTTTGCATGATAGAGTAAGCGAGATTGTGAAAGAAGCTTTTAATGCATATGTGCCAATAGAAATATACTAGGATAAAGAGTTATTGCTTGTGCTTCCATTAATTATGAGTGCATATGCTTCTAATAGTTAATGTTTGAGAAGCTAAGGTGAAATGATCAATGTATTGCTGCTGTATAAGGGCAACACAATGGAGTTCATCTCCCAGTATTTGTGTTTAAATAGGTTTCAAGTGTGCGTGCGCGTGTGTGTGTGTTTGTGTATTCGAGCGAGACAGAGATCGTGTTGGAAAGTAAGATGCCAAAAACAGGTTCCACTACATGTTGCATGCGGTAGTTTTTTATTGCAAGAAAATGTGTATTGCCAAGCTTTTTCGAGCTCATGCAAAACCCGTATTTTTTACTTCTAAAGCATGGTGCCCAGTGTACCATGCAGGGGGAGCAAGTGAGTGTGATTGTGTGTGTGTGTGTGTGTGTATTTTTTACTAGGACTATTGCGCAAGCGACAGGCCATGTAACTGTTTCGCGTAGAAGAGCTACCGAATCATTTAGACGGGCATAAATCGTGCTTTATATATATACATAATTGTGTGATCAGTTTATCATGCAGTATTTGCATGTTAGTGTGATTGTGTGTGTGTGTTTGTGTGTGTGTTTACTACAGCCTGTGCTTCAAGCCACCTGGCTTGTAATGGAGCCGCTTAGCAGCTAAGTGGTGGTTCAAAAAAGTGTGATTGTGTGTGTGTGTGTGTGCATTTACTACATCCTGTGCTTCAAGCCACCTGGCTTGTAATGGAGCCGCTTAGAGGTGCAGCTAAGTAGTGGTTCAAAAAAGTCTCCTTTTTTTAAAACTTGATTTTTTTTTTTTAAAGAAGTAGCTAATTACGTAGTAGTTCTCACATTTCAAAATATCCTTCAACTGTTCTAGGGAAGATTATGTATTATTATTTTTTTCTTTTCTTTTCAAACACCGAAACATGCCGGTTTTGAGGATAAGGGGACAAGAGAAAATTATGCTCCTCACAAAAACCTAATTTTCAAAAAACTTCCTTTATGTAGAAATCCGGAAAGGGGTATAACTGCTCTCTGAACAACAATTATCCATTTGACGAGCTTTACAGACAATTATGCGATGTCATTTTTGTTTTTTAAAGGAACCTTAAGCAACCCTCTTATCATTGCCAAGTAGGTTCGTACCCTTTAGGGAGACGTAGGTATATGTCAAAACATTTATGACTTATTTATGAGTAGTCTAAGTATCGTGTATGCTTGTGTACTCCTGTTTCAACATATTAAAATTTAGTGTAAAAGTAGGAGTTATCATAAAATGTGTGTGTGTGTGTGTGTGTTCGCGCCCAAACCCAGGCACACTCACTCTACGAGGCAGTAGACCCATAGAGTGGGGCTTACTGCCTCATTAGATTGATGATAGTATGCTTATTAGACTTAGTTCCTGGCCATTCATTTTTATCAAGATTTTGAACAATGATGTTTAGTATTTTATTCTTTAGAAACCCATTGTGCATAAATTTGTTCATTAGTTTAGAGATTTCTTCAAATGCAATGAAGGGGTCACTAGAGGCGTACATAATAAGGTGTTGAATTCCTAAGCAAGTATTAATCACATTTTTATATGGGTGATTACTTTTCTCTTTGATAAATTCAATTGTAGTAAATTGAAGTTTATCTCTTTTCCAACTATATCTTGTCGCAAAGTTCCAAGTAAATGGTTCAAGTAACTTGATTTTTACTGGTTATGAAGGGTTCCCCATCTATTGTAATAATGGTATCATAAGTATCTTCTATTTTAAGCACATCTAAGGGATAGATGTTACTAAGATGCTCTTTAAAACAGTTATTGTTTAAACTGAGAATATCATCTATATATCTTGCAGTTATATGTATAAATTATGTAAGGTTCTTTTGTGTCTCAACATTATGTGACTGTTTGATATACTATTTGTATTCAAATTAAGCTAAATAAAGGTTACATAGTACTAGTGAACAGGAGAATCCCATAGGTATCCCTTTTTGTTGTTTAAAAAAGTTTGTTCCAAGTTGGATAAAACTATTGTTCGAGTAGCCAATGCAGGTGAATAATTAAACTATTTTGATTAAAATGTAGAGGGGTATTGTGTGTACAGTTTTTAACCCATGATGGTTCTTTTATAAGAGAGATAGGAAAACATTAGTTTTTTGCTTTATTTCTAAAGGAAATCTCAATCAGTTCTTCTAAGATTGAGAGCAAGCCATAAGGTCCAAAAATGGGAATGTTTTCGTAGCATTGTGTAATGTTTGCCATATAGACATGTGTAATATGTTTTGGGAGGTGTAGAAATAGTTTGATGCTATTCTTAATGATCCAGAAAGAATTGAAATTGAACCCTAAAAAATCACGAGTGGTTTTTTGTTTAGTTGCACAGTGAAGTTCTAGTTCAATTAGGATCACATTAGGACAATTGGTCATGCAACCCGTAATTTCGGTATAGATTCCATTGGAGGCATTTGAGATCCATCGAAACTTATATTTATGTGCCTTGTAGGTGGGAAAAAGTATAGGTAGTTTTTTGTTATCCGTATTGTAACCAATTTCTTGCATTTGAAATGTAAGTATGTTCCCAGTATCTACTAGGTTAAGCACAAAAATGGAGAACTCATCCCCATTCAATATTTCTAGTGCGACTACATGTATCAGTTGTTTAGAAATAATTGAAGCTATGTTTCTAGCCTTGTCTAGTCCCAGAATAAAGAATTTAGATGCTAGATCTCTGATTTTTGTGATTAAGTCAAGAGTATACCTAGTAGTTCCAGTACTAAGCCATTGTGGGTTCATGTTCCCAACCTTGTTTGAAAAGGTCTGAAAAGGTAGTTGAGAAAGGAAGTGAATCTCCACTGACTCTAGTTGGACTTTAGTAACCAAATCGGTTAAGCAATTAAGAAGGGCAGCAAAATCGAGGGTTGAGTGATGGTAAGGGAATGTGATTCAATCCTTTGTTTAATAATATGTGAAACTCCTGATCTTTGCAAAAGTCTAGTTTGAAGTACAAATGTGTGAGCTGAATTTTTCAAAATGTGAAGTAAAGTTTGTATAGTCATCACAATTATAGGTAGGGATGTCATGTAATCTTAAAAAATCAGTATTGTAAAACCATTTTTTTAGTGGATATGTGTATTTCCATCCAAACAAAACTGAATCAAGTAAGGAAGTGTTACCAAAGTGTTGTTGAGATATATTTATAAAAAAAGACTTAAGTGTGTAGAATTCCAGGATTTTGTTAACAAAAAGACAATGCACAAAAATATGGTCTGCATCTCCTTCTTTTTATTCAAGATCTTCTTGCCTGCCCCATTGGTAGTAACCTAAAAATATTACAATCACATATCAAGAAGATGTTTTACAGGAAGATTTTTTGCTCTACCTCTACCGGTATAGCTTTTAGTTTTACCTCTGTCAAAGTTAGAACTAGAAGTAATATAGGGAGTTAAAAAGTAAGTAATTGACTTAGGAGTGTTAGTTAAAGAAATAGGTCGTTTGAGGGAGGGGATGGGTTCTTCATCCGTATTAGGTTTAAGCAGAGGCTAAGAAGAGTTTTTACTCCTTTGTAGTTGCCATAGGATGTCAGGAAAGTTCCAGGTTTGTCTTCTTTAAGTTCTTTGAGAAATTCAAGCATCATGTTGAAAAAGTGGATGAAAGCAGTTTGAACTAAAACCAAGTTACCAGCTTTTCTTCCCAGCCATGAACCTATTAATGATAAGTGAAATTATGTAGCTTTGTCTGGGAATAGTAATTGTAGGTGATTAAGAATTTACCAAATAGCATGATCAAACCAAATGATGCTTGAATCACATGCAAGTTTGTTGTCAAGGAACTTGGAGGCACATGTGATGTAGGGCTTATATATGTTCCATATAGAATCTGAATAGTAGTCTACATTAAGCTTGAAGAAAGCCATAATACCCTTTTTGCACCCATAAATCCCAATATTAGTTGAGCATTTTGCGGGATCCAAAAATTTTATGGTAAAGGGAGCATGGATTAACTCTCCGTTATCCAAAAATTGGATGCCTTTAAGAATATAAACCCTACATTTATCCATGCAGGAAGCAGGCAGGCTAAGAAAATCCAAGATTCAAGTGAGATAGGCGCCAAAAAGCCTTTGTTAAGAAGGTTCCACAGTTGATTGTCCACACTTGCACCTTCAACCTCTACTTGTTTTGAAGGAAGAAATGGGAAGCATTTTGACACTTTAGGAACCATTTCTAAAAGAGTGGACTCACTACGTAAGCATAAGTCATGTTGAAAATTCTTAACAACTTCCAGTAGCGACGGATTGCGATTGAAGATACTGCTTGTAACATTGGCTGTTGGAGCAGCCAATGAAGTAATGAAGGTTGGGTTGTAATCGCATAACTTTTTAAGAAATTTGGTTAACTCTGCACCAGAGGAGGAAAAGGTAGCAAGTGACTGTCTGTGCAATTTTTGAAGCAGAGGAAGTTGATTTAATTCCTCTTCTACAAGTTTAAGTCCTTCTTTCTTATTTTTAACCAAAGCTGCCAAGAGTTTGATCCAGTCATTAAACGAAAGAAGTTATAGAAAAGATCCATGAGGATAATTTCTACATTTGTTGATCCAATAATCAGCTTAGATGCAGTTGCATCTTCAATGCAACATAGAACATAAATACTCGCTTTAGAAGAAGCTGTTAAGTATGGAGCCTGAGTTACCCTTGTAATTTTCTTTGGTAAAAGCGCACATTTGTAAGGCCCCCATTATGAGGATAAGCCATCGTGCGTGAAGGAAAATCACTCACCGGAAACCAAAATTTTCACAGACAAGAATCAGGGGAAACTTTAGAGGCCTTGGGGGCGGAGGCCCCCGAGACTTTTTTTTTCGCCGAAATATTATGGCCGGACAGCAGCCGGAAAGTGGTCAGAAAACAACCGGTCGGTTGGCCGGTGGCCGGTGGCCGAATTCAAAAGCGGACTTGTCTTCTCAGGGTGGCTACACATGGCTGTCTCTCATAAGAGAGGGAAGCCCTTTTGGCCTATAAAAGGAGGCCATTTCTACACACATTTCATAGTGTGAAGTTGATGCAACAAGGTGAGTGTGAGGTGGTGAGAGTGAAGCAAGGCGGGATCTCTATCAAGGGTTTAATCTCTTTGTAAACTACTTCGTCTTTTGAAGTGCTAAAGACATTGAGTGGCTGCTTTCCCGTGGACGTAGCCCACATTGGGTTAACCACGTATATCGTGTGTACTCTCTCTCTCCCTCTACTCTATAATCTCTTGTGTGTGAAATCTATCTCTCTCCATTAAGTAATCCACTCAAAAATCTATTTAGCTACGTCTTATTTCCTAACAACTGGTATCAGAGCAAGGTTTGCTCATAGCTAAATTATCTCAAGGAAAGGATTCCTTGAATTGAGTGGGAGTTATGGCGGAGGAAAGGAGCTCAAGATTGAGAAGTTCAACGGCAAAAACTACCAACATTGGAAGATGCAGATTGAAGACTATCTCTACCAGAAGGACCTCTATTTGCCACTAGGCGGTCTTGCGAAGAAGCCCGCAACAATGGCAGATGAAGCATGGATTGTCCTTGATCGAAAGGCACTGGGAACAATCCGGTTAAGCTTGGCGTCAACGGTGGCCTTCAATGTTTCGGAGATGAATACCATGGAGGAATTGATGAAGTCACTTGACGACTTCTACGAGAAACCATCGGCATCCAATAAGGTATTTCTTATGAAGCGCTTGTTCAATCTAAAGATGGCAGAGAATGGTTCAGTTGCAGAACACCTAAATGAATTTAACACAAACATAAGTCAACTTCGATCAGTGAAAATCAATTTCGATGATGAAGTGCGAGCTCTCCTTATACTATCATCTCTACCGGATAGTTGGGACAGCCTTGTGATGGCTGTAAGTAATTCTATCTCTGGCACAAATACTCTTAAGTTTGATGATGTTGTGGGTGTTCTCCTAAGCGAGGAAATGCGAAGGAGAAGCACAGGAGAATCATCAAGTGTTGCACTATCAGTGGAAACAAGACGAAGGCCTAAGGAGAGGTTCAAAAACCAAAAGGGTCGTGATCGCTCAAGGCGGAGCAAGTCACGCACAAAGTCAGTTCTTGAATGTTGGAACTGCGGCAAGAAGGGCCACGTCAAGAAGGATTGCTGGTCCAAGAAGAAGAAGGAGACAGAGTCTCAAGACAACAAGCCAACATCGGAGGCCAATGTGGCAGGTAAAGTAGAGCAAGATGCTCTAATTCTCTCATTAGACAATGTGTCTAATTCCTGGATAGTAGATTCTGAGGCTTCATTCCATGCAACACCACACAAGCAACATTTCCAAGACTACACCAAAGGTAATTTTGGGTATGTATACTTGGGAGATGATGAAGCTTGTGAGATTTTTGGCAAAGGTACAGTTTCTGTCAAAACTGCTAACAGAAATGAATGGAAGCTTAAAGATGTTAGGCATGTTCCTTCTCTTCGCAAAAATTTGATCTCTACAAGACAATGGGACGATGAAGGTCACAACATTGCATTCGGAAACAAACGGTGGAAGATATCAAAGGGATCTTTGGTGGTTGCCAAGGGAGAAAAAGTCGGTACACTTTACTTGTGTATTGTTAGCATGCAACCTTCAGCTTGTGCAACAACTACAGAACTTGACAGTGCGGTGTGGCACTACCGACTTGGGCATATGAGTGCCAAAGGAATGAAAATCCTTCAAACAAAGAAGCTTCTACCAGGTTTGAAAGAAGTGGACTTAGAGTTCTGTGAAGATTTTGTTTATGGTAAACAAAAGAGGGTAAATTTTCAAAAATCAAAAAATGAAAGAAAAAATAAAAAACTTGAGTTGGTTCATTCTGATGTTTGGGGTCCTGCAAGTACACCATCACTTGGTGGCTCATTGTACTATGTAACATTCATAGACGATGCGACTAGAAAAACATGGGTTTATGTCATGAAGAATAAATCCAATGTATTTTCCATATTTCAAAGGTGGAAAGCCTTTGCGGAGAATGAAACAGGTACCAAGGTTAAATGCCTCGGATCCGACAATGGAGGTGAATATTGCAGCCAAGCTTTTGAAAGCTTTTGTGCTAGCAATGGAATTCGGAGGCAAAGGACAACCCCAAGGACACCTCAACAAAATGGGATTTTGGAAAGGATGAACGGGACAATCATGGAGCGAGCACGAAGCATGCGGCTACATGCAGGCCTACCGCTTGAGCTTTGGGCGGAAGCTGTAATGTCGTCTGTGTACTTAATCAACCGGTCACCCTCAAGGGCATTGGATGGGGGATTTCCAGAAGAGGCATGGACAGGTAAACTGGTGAATTATGCATTTCTCAAAGTGTTTGGGTGTGAGGCTTTCATGCACATAGATAGAAGCCTAAGATCAACGCTAGATGCAAAGTCCAAAAAGTGTTTCTTCATTGGCTATGGAGAAGGAGACTTTGGGTATCGCCTATGGAATCCTGAAGATGGTAAAATCTTAAGGAGTAGGGATGTAATTTTTAATGAACAAAATATGTACAAAGATTACTTGGAAAGAAAACAAACAAAAGAAACAGGTGATGAGTACGTGGAGCTTGAGGATGGTGAAGACTCAAGGACTGCAAACGGTGACAATGTGCAACAACGTCAACCAAATGAGGAGCCTCAACCTATTCCCCGAAGATCTACAAGAGCAAGTAGACCTCCAGAAAGGTTTGTTCCTTCCTTCAACCATCTCTTGATCTCAGATTCTGGAGAGCCGGAATCATACGAAGAAGCTATGCAACATGAATCCAAAGAAGAATGGACAAAGAGCATGCAAGTGGAGATGGACTCACTACATCGCAACCAAACATGGGAGTTGGTTGAGTTGCCTAAAGGTAAGCGGGCACTTCAAAACAAATGGGTGTACAAGCTAAAGGAAGAAGAAGGTGGGAAGAAAAGGTACAAGTCTAGGCTTGTGGTAAAAGGTTTTTCTCAAAAGAAAGGTATTGACTTCAATGAAATATTTTCTCTTGTTGTAAAAATGAACTCAATTAGGCTTGTATTAAGCCTTGTGGCTTCTCATGATCTAAATCTCGAGCAAATGGATGTAAATATGGCATTCCCTCATGGGGACTTAAAGGAGGAAATCTACATGCTTCAACCAAAGGGGTATGAAGTAAAAGGCAAGGAGAAAATGGTTTGCATATTAAAGAAGAGCTTGTATGGTTTAAAGCAAGCATCAAGACAATGGTACTTGAAGTTTGATCGATGGATGTTGGAACATGGATTCACAAGATGCAGCTCGGATCACTGCGTCTACACGAAGAATTTGGGAGATGGGAAGTTCATCATCCTAATGTTGTATGTTGATGACATGCTGATTGCAAGTGCTAACATGCAGGACATCAAAGACCTAAAAGAGGAGCTGTCTAAATCTTTCTCAATGAAAGATTTAGGTGCTGCAAAGAGGATACTTGGTATGAAAATATCAAGGGACAGGACGAAGAAGACAATAAAGCTATCTCAAGAAGATTACATCAAGAAGGTACTAGAAAGGTTTGCAATGCAAAATGCAAAACCAGTTTCTACACCTTTGGTTGGTCATTTTAAACTAACGAAGGATATGTGTCCAAAGACACAAGAGGAGATAGCCTATATGTCTAAAGTTCCATATGCTGCAGCGGTAGGTTCTCTAATGTATGCTATGGTCTGGACAAGGCCAGACATTGCACATGCAGTGGGAGTTGTGAGTAGGTTCATGGACAACCCAGGTAAAGAGCATTGGCAAGCTGTGAAGTGGATACTTAGGTATCTAAAAGGGACAACAACAAATGCTTTGTATTTTGGAGGAACTGATATTTTTCTAGAAGGGTATGCTGATGCAGATATGGCAGGTGACAAACATACTTACAGGAGCACTACTGGCTATGTGTTCACGGTTGGAGGCACAGCAGTAAGCTGGGCTTCAAAGCTGCAGAAAGTGGTTTCACTTTCTACCACGGAAGCAGAGTATGTAGCAATGACGGAGGCAAGCAAAGAAATTATGTGGCTTCACAGATTCTTAGAAGAGCTTGGATTCAAACAAGACAATTGTGTCTTGTACAGTGATAGCCAAAGCGCTATCCATCTTGCGAAGAACTGAGCCTTTCATTCAAGGACAAAGAACATTGAGGTGAGTTATCACTTCATACGCACTCTTTTGGAAGAGGGACAACTAAAGCTAGGAAAGGTGCATACAAGTGAAAATCCTGCAGACATGTTTACAACGGTGGTCAACAAGGAGAAGTTGAGCTTTTGCTCATCTTCAATCGGCATTCAAGGATAAGAAGCCTGAATGGAAAGTAGTCACAGGTTTGGTTTGGAGATCAGTCTCCAAGTGGGAGATTGTTAAGTATGGAGCCTGATTTACCCTTGTAATTTTCTGTGGTAAAAGCGCACATTTATAAGGCCCCCATTATGAGGAGAAGCCATCGTGCGTGAAGGAAAATCACTCACTGGAAACCAAAATTTTCACGGACAAGAATCAGGGGCAACTTTAAAGGCCTCGGGGGCGGAGGCCCTCGAGACTTTTTTTTTTCGCCGAAATATTATGACCGGACGGCAGCCGGAAAGTGGTCGGAAAACAACCGGTCAGTTGGCCGGTGGCCGGTGGCTGAATTCAAAAGCGGACTTGTCTTCTCAAGGGCGGCCACACATGGGCGGATTGGAGGGTCCGATTTGGACTTATTCGCACAAGGGCGGCTACACATGGCTGTCTCTCATAAGAGAGGGCAACCCTTTTGGCCTATAAAAGGAGGCCATTTCTACACACATTTCATAGTGTGAAGTTGATGCAACAAGGTGAGTGTGAGGTGGTGAGAGTGAAGCAAGGCGGGATCTCTATCAAGGGTTTAATCCCTTTGTAAACTACTTCTTCTTTTGAAGTGCTAAAGCCATTGAGTGGCTGCTTTCCCGTGGACGTAGCCCACATTGGGTGAACCAAGTATATCGTGTGTACTCTCTCTCTCCCTCTACTCTATAATCTCTTGTGTATGAAATCTATCTCTCTCCATTAAGTAATCTACTCAAAAATCTATTTAGCTATGTCTTATTTCCTAACAGAAGCGAGCTCGATAGGGAAACAAACCCAAGGGCCAAGGAATCAGTTTGAAAAATAGATAATTCATCATAAATTAGAGAAAGTAGAAATAAAGCTTAAAAAATCTACAACCAGATTTATTTATTTTTGGCATCTCTAGCAAGGAAAGGTCTATATCTATTTGCAGGAGACGGCAAAGGACGCCTAAGGGTATGTTTGTACAATTTGGCACGTGCCATTCTCAATTTTAAATTGATAGGATTTATATTTTTTGGAGTGTTAGGGATCTGCATTCGGCAGTGTATTTGTAGGGTTGAGATACCTGACAAAAGGTGAAATGAAAAATAAAGCCGTAATACAAAAAATCGTCAGTTATTTTGTTTAAACATGGAATGCAGTTATAGGGCGGATCCGACAGTTGTCATCCATGTCCCTTTTATCCTTGCATTCAAACGAAGTTCAACTATAGGCGTGTATCAAAGAGTAGTCACTTAAGATTTAGCTCAAAATTGTAAGTGGGTGAAAGATTGGTAAAGATCAGGGATAGGTAAAACTAGCTTCTTGACTAGTAAAAGAGCCTAAACAGGTTTTAAGCTCTTATGGGGAAAAAAACCAAGTAAAGAGTTTAGTAATCTTTTAGGGCCACAAAATGAGTTAAAACTAACATACTATCTTTGCAAATGTATAAGTATGCAAGTACCCTTCTATGAATATCTATTATTAAATGAGATCTATTTGCCCCTCTCGAGTCTTATTTGGTTTTCGAGTCATTTTATCAGTATATGGCATTTGTCATTACTGAAAGTAGTGACTTGCTACTATTATCATCTAAGATAATATATACTAGTAAGGAAATAAAAAATTCCGTTAGCTATGTCATAATAATGCCGATTTGAGGACAATTTTCCACATACCTATTAATTTAACAAGCTGTAATGTGTAAAGTTAAGTATAAATGATCAAATTAGATTCTAACAAA
The DNA here is from genome assembly GCF_014529385.1 of Adiantum capillus-veneris. Lineage (NCBI taxonomy): Eukaryota > Viridiplantae > Streptophyta > Polypodiopsida > Polypodiales > Pteridaceae > Adiantum > Adiantum capillus-veneris. Next base: position 69,002,533 of record NC_140931.1, read on the forward strand.
AGGAGAAACCTAAGAGTTTTTAATGTGAAAATCTACCTCAGGGAGGAGGAATATACTCTCAATTAGCTTAGGTTCTGAACAAATTTACGTATTTGCTCTCAAAAATAAACATGAGTAGCCGCAAAGAAATTTAATTATTTCTCTGTGCTTGGGAAACATATATAGAGGTTGTCTAATTTAATACCAGTATGAGCCCATTAATTTATAAAAGACTAAAATTTTGCTATATAGAGGATGTTAACCACCTGAGAGGAGGAGGATGCGACCATGGAATGAGTATCCATTCGTTTATCTGCCATGGGTGTGGTACTTAGTAGATGCTTTGTATCACTTTGGCACTGCAATTGTATGCTCACCCGCTTACTGGTCCTTTATCTTTTAAAGGTTAGTATCTTTTCATGAGAGAGTAAGCGAGATTGTGAAAGAATGTTTTAATGCATATGTGCGAATAGAAATATACAGGGATAAAGAGTTATATTTCATGTGCTTCCAATAATTATGAGTGCCTATGCTTCTAATAGTTATTGTTTGAGAAGCTAAGGTGAAATAATCAATGTATTGTTGTTGTATAAGGGCAACACAGTGGAGTTCATCTCCTAGTATTTGTGTTTAAATAGATTTCAAGTGTGTGTGTGTGTTTGTGTATTCGAGCGAGAGAGAGCTCGCGCAAAAAAGTAACATGCCAAAAACCGGTTGCAGTCGGCAGTTTTTTTGCAAACGTGTATTGTCAAGCTTTCTTGAGCACATTAAAAATCTAGTTTTTTAACTTCGCAAGCATGGTGCCCAGTTTACCATGCAGGGGGAGCAAGTGTGTGTGTGTGTGTGTGTGTGTGTTTGAATTTGAAAACCCCAACTTTCAGAACCATATATTGATAAACTTAAATATTGGTTGCAAAAGTACATTGTTCATAGAAACAAATATAGAACAATTTCTTGATAAAAAGTACATTACAAGATACTTTGATACATGACAAAGTAGGAGTTAAAGCCCGAACTTCTACGAAATGAAAGCAGGGATCTTTACCTGCCAACCAACCATAAATACAATTAATTATAATTAATTTTCACTAAATGGGTGACAGGTATATCAAGAAATCCCCATTGCTTGTTATTGCTGTCACACCCCGGACCCCAACCTTCCTCCTAAACATATCTTATGTTTTCTTTTGCTCGTCTATGTAAGTAGAGTCAATTGCAGTCTGTGAAAGTTTTTATGGGTTTACACGGCTTAGAGATAGGGTCCCTAATTGCTATTGGCTTGTTTTTCTTTTTTCCATTAAGTTCCACCATGAGCTTGTTCCGAATCTGCTCTAGCTTAAATATGTCCCGAGTGATGCTTATCCTAGTCGTCTGTATTCCTGTTTTTGAGCAATAATTACACACATGTGGTTAATATTTTGTGTACTATCCCTAATTGTTGCCCCAATTATAGGTTTATGACTCCTACCTTCCATGGTATATACTTATAGCTTTGTTTTTATGAGCAGGGTTTCTTTTGAAATTTCAGCAGCATTTTGTTTGTAATACCACCCATTTTTCAAAAAAACCTTTTGTTTACCTCTGACTTATGCCCTCACAAGAGGTAGTCATAGACTTGCGTTATAATAAATCCCTTTGATATAATTAGAGGGAGATCTCTTTACTTCTTACTTTACTGGACCTTCATATACCAACTTGTTTGTAAACTCTTTTGAAAAAGGTAACTCATAAGCCATTTATGTATCATTTTAGTTGTTTACTATTTCCTGTTGCTCATGCTATTTCTAAAACTTAAAAGTGTTTACTCTCTTATGCTACTACGTATATCCATTCTAACTTGTGAAAAACTCACCAGCATTTCCTCTGTACTTTTGCTCTTTTAAAAAAAAAACAATAACTAGCCATTGTGTCTTTTACCCTCACAAGAGGTTTTCATGGCCCAATTGATATATCTTAGTCCCTTATGTCTGCTAGTATATATCACAGTGCTACCATTTATTGAGAAATCAACCTAATAGAGAACTTATGCATATACTCAAAGCAGTAAGTGTCTTGTTACCTGAACCGAATTAGTCGTCGTCATTTGTATACTTGTATGCCTATTTTATCACGGGAATGACTCCAACTTTGTTTCTGGACCAAAACTAGTAGCAATGATATTACTCGCATTAGTAATGTTGTGTTTAGTACTAATCACATGCCTATTATGCATATGGTTGTATCTACTTGGATATATTCTACTGTGGTGTTTTTTCTTGTATGGATTGTATGTCCATGTGTATTTGTACAGAAGCTATAATATGACTATGTTTTAGTCTACAAAAAAAACTGGTTTTTGTGAGCCTTTATATGACTCTGTATTTATTGCTTTATACCTCTATGAAGGAAATATAGAATACAGAGAGTTCTTCATGCCTATGACAACGCAATCTATCTCGACCACTCTTGGTGCATAGTCTTAAAGCATGTAATTATGCATAAGTGTGTATTAAATAATTCATGCATTATCTAACTGAAAAAAAACAATTTTACCTTCTGTTTTTACACGCAAAATTTTGACTTTTCCACCCTTTTGTGGAACAATCACGGTGCCGTGACTCTTCTTTAGGTGATAAATTTGATTTTTGCATGAGATTTAATTTGTCTCAACCATGAAAAAATCACATCCGGAGGTGCCAAAAGCCTATTTGCTCACTCGTCAAGTGTAAATCTCATTTTTTACAACGATGGGAAAAATCCCAAAACTAATATTGTGATGCTCTCATTTTATTTCAACTCCATGTGAACTTCAAAATAGGGCAAACCGTAGCTTTAGTGTATAAAGCTACATTGATGAGAAGTCCTTTGCCGTGATGATGGATATGTGTAATTCTTTTAATGTAGTGCTTAGAGTAAGACATGCACAAATTGTATGATTTGGGTGTTCCAAGTGAGATTACAAAGGTGGCGATATTTGATACTAGGGTGCGTTGAGAAATGGTAAAGTATGTAGATTCCTACAAATACTTGGAAGTAATTTTCCACAAGTCCCTCTTTCTCTTTGAGAGGAACATATTTTTGAGATTGACATGAGGGTATGCAACCCTCACAAGATTCTGTAGATTTGGGGACCTTGTCTTGACCATCATGATTTGTCTGGCCAAAGGTATGATGGATGGAGATCCATGGAGAGACTCCTAGTTAGTCTTGACGATCCTGATATGTCCGGCCAAAGATATGATGGATGGAGATCCATGAAGAGACTCCTAGTTAGTATGGTCTCCAAGATTATCCGTTGTAAGGTCACAAAGTGCCACATGAGGTTGTCCCCAAAGAGTCTTCTTGGCCATGTGAAAATGTCAACAAGGATTTCTCTCCAATCAAGGCTTCCATGCCATTGGACAAAGACCATCTATTACTACTCACCTTGATGTGTATAGTGCCTACCTATTGGCACAGTTTTGGGATGAGTTTCTTCGTGGCATCCCAGGAATCAGTATTTAGTTGTTGGAAGTTCTCAAAATATGTCGAGCCGGTCCCAATAAATTTTTGTAGTAGGACGTTGCTTTGTTGGCTGCAAGCTTGGGTTTCATCTTTATGTTGAGGATCCACTTATAAAAAATTCCCTTGTTGACTTGAGTGATTTTAGATAGAATTATGGTTGTTCCCCTCCAATTTTTTGGAGATACTAGAGTGACAACAAAGGCCATCCATTTGTTTCTTCAGTATAAAAAACCCTACAGAATTGTTGTTTAGGCGCACAATATTAAGCGTACTCATTGCATTTTTCATAGGAAATTGGAGAATTCTTTTATATATGTCTCTAAACGTTAATTAGAAGCACTACTAGTCTGCGATAGTGGAGCTTGTTTCATTAATATCCATTCAAGAGAAATAACTCTTTATTGGAATTTGTTTCCTTGGTTCTGGTTCAAGTAGGTGGTTGAGGCAATCAAATACAGTAACCTCGATGCGGTACGATTATGCAGAATTTTCTCTCGACCGATTCTTTTGATGAAATTGATTCCCTTTAGAGCAGCCAGTATCTGTGAGGCTTTGCGATAAGTGGTTGATTGGATTTTTTCGTTTGTTGAGATACTTTTATAGAGCTAATCTCATTTCTTTTTGGCAACGTTCAGTGCAAGGATAGATACTTAGTGTATTGCCAGTGTCTTGACAAACCATATCAAACAAACTTTAGCTTAAGTGAGTAAAGCTTTACGTTCTTTCTAGTTGCAATTATGGTCAAATTTTGGAGCTTTTCAACTCCAATGGGTGCTTTTTCCTTCTACATAAGCTCTTAAATCTTTTTTCTTTTTTGTCAGCAACAGCATGAAAAATGTTTAACTAGCCTTGCAAGTACAAATGAAATACACTTTAAGAGAAGTTGCTCTAGACTCGCATTTCTAACATGGTCTAAGCAAATTTTGTAGAGAGATCCAAACACAACAACACAACAAGCCAAATAGTCCCAAAAAGCCTTAGGCCTGATCACTTGGCTGTTGTGTTTTCATATCACAGACTCAGAAGCCTAATTAGTTTGTCTTCATTACAAGGAGGTTTGTCTACTTAAAGGAAAAATAAGTTGATTTGGTCCAAAATTAGTGTGGGAGGCGAGTGATTGCACTACAAGTTTCTGACTTTTGTACTAGTTGAGAAAAAGGACACTTTTTCCATCGTTATCGGAACAAGCTGTCTATTTTTTGCAGGAGAAAAAATGTGTCTTTTTACAAGCAAAAGTTTGACTTTTCCACCCTTTTGTGGAACAATCACGGTGCCGTGACTCTTCCTTGGGTGAGAAATTTGATTTTCGCATGAGATTTATTTTCTCTCAATCGTGAAAAAATTACATCCCGAGGTGCGAAAAACCATTTTCTCACTCGTCAATTGTATATCTCATTTTTTACAGCGATGGGAAAAATCCCGAAACTAATATTGTGATGCTCTCATTTTATTTCAACTCCATGTGAACTTCAAAGTAGGGCAAACCGTAGCTTCAGTGTATAAAGCTACATTGATGAGAAGTCCTTTGCCGTGATGATGGATATGTGTAATTCTTTTAATGTAGTGCTTAGAGTAAGACATGCACAAATTGTATGATTTGGGTGTTCCAAGTGAGATTACAAAGGTGGCGATATTTGATACTAGGGTGCGTTGAGAAATGGTAGAGTATGTAGATTCCTACAAATACTTGGAAGTAATTTTCCACAAGTCCCTCTTTCTCTTTGAGAGGAACATATTTTTGAGATTGACATGAGGGTATGCAACCCTCACAAGATTCTATAGATTTGGGGACCTTGTCTTGACCATCAGGATTTGTCTGGCCAAAGGTATGATGGATGGAGAGCCATGGAGAGACTCCTAGTTAGTCTTGACGATCGTGATATGTCCGCGCAAAGATATGATGGATGGAGATCCATGAAGAGACTCCTAGTTTGTATGATCTCCAAGATTATCCGATGTAAGGTCACAAAGTGCCACATGAGGTTGTTCCCCATTGGCTTATCTCTAGAGGGGCACCTTGTGCTCAATTGGTGTCCAAGTTTCTAGGGCTCTTGCCCTTGGACACTCAAATCATCCTTCTCTTTGAGTGGGGCACCTAAGGAGGAGGTTCCTAGTTGGTTTCTATGAGTTCTCTCCAGCATTCCCAGCACGTGGTGCATCAAGCAGGTGGCCATGGTGGTGATGCCTACACGTGGACCATGCTCAATATTACTCTATTCTTGTGAGACCATGTTTCACGGCTAATATTTGGAAGGGATAAGCACCTCCCCCTTTGGGCCCTTTACTGCGTCAAAAAAGAAAAGTGCCACATGAGGTCGTGAGAGTAGGATGGGAAGCTACAAATTTTAAGGACCTAGGGCATATTTGGGGATCTAGTTTTGAACAATCGTGGTCCATATGGTTGAAAATATAATAATTCAAGAGCCATGGAGAGACCGCTAGTAACTGTGGTATGTAAGATGATCTAAAGTAGCAATAGAGTGTCACATGAGGTCATTAGAGTAGGATTTGGATCTACACAAGTGGTCGAGGCACTTACAAGAGCATGATCTTTACATATAGGGCTTATGAGAGCTTCCAAAGAATTCTTATACTAGATAGGCCCTCAAGTAATCTCAACAACTGGCCATTACGGAGTCTTTGGTAGAGAATGACTAGGGGCTACACAAATTATCGTTGAGAGTCGAGACGTGTACTAGGTCAGTATCTTACATATACGGGTGGGAACTTGTAAGTCATCATTATGTTAGATTTTACCTTGAGTTGAGTCTTGATCGAGGAGGCACCATCTCTTGCACGTCCTTGATGACATTATCCCTCTCACATATTATGTCAACAATTAAATTACCATGGTTGTATGTAGCAACCCATTATTGAGATGCATAGAATGGCTCATACAAGGTTCGTCAGAGAGGATGAGATTGAATATTCCATGATGCTACAACCCATGATAGATGTCATGTCAATGTAATAACCCATGATAGATATCATGTGATGGTACTCGTCGGTCTCCACTCGATTTTTGCCCTTTGTCGCTCTTGCTTTGCATTCTCATATTGTGAAATCCACTTTGCATCACTAGATTGTAAAATCGCTTGATTTTCACCTCTAGATCTTCCATCATCTTCTTCTCAACACCAAGATTTCACATGAGAATCCCAGATATGCGCTCATTATCTATGGTTCGCCATAGCGTATCCCGGGCTTTATCAAATCCGTCTAGCCACTCTCCAATGTACACTAGGGACTCTGATACCAGCCAATCTTCTGCCATGCTACCCTCCGGACATGCCTTCTAATGCACATATCCCTTGAGCATTTCCATGAAACGTTCTAAAAAGAACATCCATCTCGAATGTATTGTGCCAGCTATTTTCACCTCATCAACTATGTGAACAAGAAGATGCACCTGAATGGTTAGCATGGTAGTAGGAAAGTGTTTCTCAAACATGCACACAACCTCGACAGCGTTTAGTTTGGCGAATGGTCTGGAGTCTATGTTGACCTCCTTTTGTGAGATCCATTGCACCAACTTTGCAAGTTTGTAGATTGTGTTACGGACGTCAAGCGACAAACATCCCTCAATGGCCACCGGTAAAATAAACTGCAAAACACATGCAACAATGATATTAAAGTCCACACACAAATTTGTTACACAATTCCCACTATGAGCATACCTAACACATTTTATGCCAGTCATGTGACTTCAAACCGGTAAGCTTTTCTTCTTTAGTAAAACACGTTTGAAGAGAGTGCATTATGCTTGTGGGGGTCCGCAAAGATTGAATGGTCTCTTTTACTTTGAGTTCTTGGGCTCCTCTGAAAATCCATGGTGCTTAAGGGAGTTTTATCGATCCATCGGATGCTCTCTACGGCCAATATTGCTCCATACGATCCACATTTCTAAGGTCAACCCTGGCTCCCAAAGTATCTTTCTTGCCGGTCAGATGGTCCCATAGTAGATTACCCACATTCTTGAATATGTGCATTGGATCAAGCAAGTGATTGATCGTGAGTCGGGGCCAATATGGTAACTCGTACCATAGAGATAGTCTCTTCATTCATGGGGGCAAACTGTCAGCACACATCTCATTCTGCTCTAACCATGCTTGTGTAGACATCCTCGGTGGCTCTCTTCCCAAAAAGATATTGCGTAACACATGATTCTCTGGAAGATACACTTGATGACCTTGGTAGATTTGCTTCTTCAATGAGGGCACCCGACGTGCATTCAGTCTAGGTCCACATGTGACACATGCTCTGTATCCGCTTGTTTGAAGCCCTACATGTATACACATGATAATAGATAAACTTGAGAAAAACCAAGATTTATAATGTTTGAGTTTAAGTGTAAATCACCTGAGCATTCTGCTAGTCCGGGATAGTCATGCATGGTCCACATTAGAATGCCTCTGATCAAAGCATTCCATCGACCTGTGTGTCGGCTCATATCCACCACTTCTATGCCAATCCACAATTGTTGTAGCTCTTCCAATAGTGGACAAAGATACACATCCATACTCTTCACTTTATACCGCCCCGGCACAATCAAGCTTAGCCATAGGTGCCCCTTCTTCGTAATCAACCACGGGGGAATGTTGTAGTTGACGATGACACACTGTAAGATGTTGATCTTTGACCAAATGGATTTACACCATCCATAGCCAGGCCTAGTGAAAATTTCGAGCTTCCTTGGCAAAATCTGACCATGTTTCATCTATATGTTTTCGTATATATAGTACACCATCCGAAGATTTATTCTCCTCATGCCATGATTCTCGGGCGGCCATGGACTTATATTCGAAGAAATGCTTGATGTGAGGAAGCAGAGGAAAATATCGCAAAACCTTTTATAGAATTTTTATTCCGTGGAGATCTACTCAATATCTCTCGGAATCACATTTCGGACACTTCTCCATGTCTATGTATTCCCCTTTGAAAAGAATGCAGTCCTTAGGACAAGCGTGCATCGAATTTTAATCCATCCCCAAGTTTTGCAAAATCCTTCGTGCTTCCTCTCTGGAATCTGGCATCACATTATCAGCTGGCAGTATGTGCTCTTTGAGCAATCTACACAATGCAAAACATACGGTACAATTGTGTAAAAATCTATTAGATCATTATACATCTAGAGTTTTTTATTAAAGTAAACTAATTGTAATAGATCACCTAAAAAGAGTTGTGACGCTAGTGTCACTCCATCCAAACTTTGTCTGCATGTTGAGAAGAACTAGGAGAACCTTCAATCTAGACACACGTGCTCTATCATACAATGGCATATCGGCTTCACTTTTCATATCATCATACATAATCCTTTCTAAATCCATGATCATCTCGATCATTTCATCAATCTCGGGCTCAAACATTGCCTCGTTGGGAATGTGTTCTGCATGATCATCCCCAAGGGCTACATCTTGTGGCCTCACATATGCTGCTTGACCGTCTTGTCCATCGCACAACATGCTTGCATTGATTACAAGGACATAAGATCCTCGTTGAGAGATAGCTGTTTCGGTGGGACGCCCCCACATCCTCGTCACTACTCATAATGAGGATTAAAAAATTATAACCTGGACAAAAAATTTAATCTTTTATTGGCATTCTTTGTCTTCTCTCTCTCTCTCTCTCTCTCTCTCTCTCTCTCTCTCTCTCTCTCTCTCTCTCTCTCTCTCTCTCTCTCTCTCTCTCTCTCTCTCTTTGTTCACTCTGTAAACTACCTCACATCCTCTAGTCATGTCCAATCCCCGCACACCTTGGTGTAGAGGTGCACGGAGATCAGAACCACCGGGTTATAATATTGTCTTTATTGGTGAATGCCTATATTTGTGGGTACAAGAAATCTACACACCCACATCTACATGATAGTGCATGTAGTGGACAAAACCCCTTTGCCTCTTCTCTAGCTGTAGCATTTCACAGTATCGTAACATCTTTTCACAGTAGATCTTTGTCTGTAGCATGCAGGTACGCCATTCTTGCAATGTAGCTGATGCCTACTCAAAGCACTTAACTCTTACTCTAGATTTGACGGGCTGTGTAGTGTGTGTGTGTGTGTGTGTGTGACCCTTGGAATCGTCATCTTGCATCACTAATTTCTGTGTAGGCTCAATTTTCTCTTTCATTGGCTGATCATGACGGCTTATTGTATGGTAGCAGCAGTCGAACATGCAGGTGGAGTTGTTGGTCCTCATGGACTGTCGAGGCTGTGAGCGCCTGAAATTTTCTCATGTAGGAAAACGGAGTCTATTTCAGTGTTTTTCATATGAGCAAGTGTTTTTCATACAATGCTTACCATCATCAGCGCACCTTCATTGACATGCACTAAAATCTAACCTAAATTTTCAAAAAGCTAGTCCATTGAGAATAAATCTAAATCTAATTTAATCTTAAACTCAAAATAAACCTAAATCAAATCTAATTTAACGTAAATCTAAATCTAACATAAATAAACCTAAATCTAATCTAACTAAAAATAAACCTAAATCTAATCTAATCTAACCTAAATAAACCTAAATCTAATCTAACGTAATCTTTAACATCTCTTGGGATAGTTTCCTACGACTTTAAAACTCTTTTCTTCTCATTTGTGTGTGTGGGTGTGTGTATGTGGGTGTGTGTGTGTGTGCCAATAAAATGAATAAAATGGGTATAACCTTTCTATCACCCAAGTGTGGTAGATTGGTTATGCCATTTCCCTCTTGAATAACAGGCTTGAGTTCAACTCCTCATCGACTAGATCTTTAAGGTCTCTTGCGATAGTTTCCTACGACGTTAAAATTCTCTTCTTCTCATGTGTGTGTGTGTGTGTGTGTGTGTGTGTGTGTGTGTGTGTATCTGTACCAATACAAAGAGGAAAATGGTATAACCTTTCTATCACCCAAGTGTGGTAGATTGGTAATTATGCCATTTCCCTCTTGAATAACGGGTCTTAAGTTCAACTTCTCGTCAGATAAATCTTTAAGGTCTCTTGGGATAGTTTCCTATGACGTTAAAACTGTCGTCTTTTTCTCTCTTTTCTCTCTCTCTCTCTCTCTCTTCCTCTCTGAATGTGTGTGTATGCATTCTTTGTTTATGCATGTGTATGTGTGTGTTTTTTGTTTATGCATGTGCTATTTCTCTCTCTCTCTCTCTCTCTCTCTCTCTCTCTCTCTCTCTCTCTCTCTCTCAAAAGCACAATGGTGTGTGTGTGTGTGAGAGAGAGAGAGAGTCTCAAAAGCACAATGTGTGTGTGTGTGTGTGTGTGTGTGTGTGTGAGAGAGAGAGAGAGAGAGAGAGAGAGAGAGGGAGAAAGAGAGAGAGAGAAAGAGGGAAAGGGAACATGAGAGAGTGGAGAGGGAAGGAGCATACCTAGCTCTCCTTCCTCTTCTCGTGTATGTGTGTGTGTGTGTGTGTGTGTGTGTGTGTGTGGAGAAGAACGAGAGAGATAGAGAGAGAGGGAAAGCACTAGTTACCTTTGTTTGCTTGACCGTCGAAAACTCAGATCTGAGATCTGAGTTTTCAGACGCTCTCGGTTTCTTTTTTACCCATGTCGGCATCGCTATGGTCGTTGCCATGAGTATCACTAAGTTACAAGTAACTTAGCGATGCCGTGGGTTTTCACTTTTGAGCGTCGCACTGCGAGCGTCGCTAATGCAAAGTACCTCTTGTAGTGTATCATGGTATCATACGTAATTTATGGTTTATTGCATTTTTTATTATTGCACTTGTGCACAAAGCCACGCCATGGAAGGGGGGTGGGGGGGTAGTCTTTTATTTACATTACTCTTTAGATCAAGTTATCACCAAAATGAAAATTTCCTAAAAACCCAAATGAGTTTATAATTATCAAGGTGCAAATCTGATCCCATATGATTGATTTTTTGTGCCTACTCTTCATGGCATTCTATCTCCATAGTTGAAATTAGATATGTTCCCAAGTGAGCTTTAGCCGTTATAATCCGATTTTGATAACACATACTTGATTTTGTCTAGGCCATATGGCCACACTATGGCTAAGGATTGTTTGACACTTTTGGTATGATTGTGTGGAGGTCGGTATCTACTTCAATGGATCCCAACCATAAGTTGTCCCTATATGAATTATTCCCATATATAGCTGATGCTACAAAGTATAGAAAGCTAGTTAATTATCTCCTTTGGTTGGTAAGATCTAGTCCTGACATCACTTTCCTAGTCAAGGTTGCAAGAATGCACACACACAAAACTTCTTGGAGATGGAGAAGAAACTCAAGGCACATAAATAGGATATATTACTAAGCATGTGAATACAAGATGAGTTTTTCCTAGAGTGTTGGGCATATATACAAAGCATGAGGGAGAAAAAACTTTTAGGCGGGGGGGGGGGGGGGGGGGGGGGGATGCCCCAGTGGTCCTAAACTTATTCACACACATCACTACCATATACAACAAAAAAACAATCCAAGATGTATAGTGCCACTCAAGTAGAGAAAGATCCTCTTAGCTACTTGCCAATGTCTAGAACCCGAACCATGCATAAATTTTACTCACTTGTGAGAATGCACTTGAATAGTTGGCCGTGTAATACAAACATAAATGAGGCAAGCAATAATTTTTTAGTAGATGGTAACATCTTTTGGATCTCCAACATCATGTAGACTTAGCTTTAAACATGTTCCATAGGAGTGGCTATTGGCTTGCAATCATCATGTCCAAATCTGTTTAGCAAAGTTTGCACTTGCTTTGTTTGACACAATGCAATACCTTAATCACAATGCTTCAACTGAATGGTCAAATAATGATACAAAAGCCCCAAATTTGATGTTTCAAATGTAGCATTCAAATTAGCCTAAAATTTAGCAATATGTGTCTCATTTGGACCAGTGAGTAGCAAATCATTCAAATACACAAAAACAATAATATATACATCATCCACACATTTTACATAAAAAGTGCGACCATTTGGAGCATTTCAAAATCCGTGTGTAGTCAAATGATTATGTATCTTCTCATACCAAGCATGAGAAGATCACTTTAATTCATACAATGCTTTCCTACATCTTGTGCACATTCTTTTCTCGCTATGTTTTGAAAAAAACACAAGGTTGCATTACATATATTTCCTCATTGTTTGCAGATGTGGATTTGGATACCCCTTCTAGCTCAATTATATTTGTAACAACCGGAATGTGTAAAGATATTAGTCTTATAGAGCCTCCTATCTTTATATAATTGTACTTCTCTCTTATTTTGTAAGGTGCTATCCATGGGAATAGGGCTTAAAGACATTTTTTAGAAGCCCTAGGTATAAAGGTTAAAAGCAAATGAGAAACACAGTCACTAAAAGAGGTTATGTGCACTTTGTGAGGACAAGGGCAAGGCCACGGAGTCACAGACTACGGCCAGGGTCACGGCTAGGCAATGTGGACAAGGGATCCGTATAGGGCAAGAGGCTAGGAGCCTGCCTTTATAATGGGAGGCTGGGAGGAGGATCTCAAGGTCTAGATACACTAGGTCTTACACTGGTCTCAAGAGCCAATCACTTCTTTGGGGAAAAAAGGTGTGGTGCTTCTTTACTAAGCCTCTTGCATGCTGCATGCCGTGAAGCTTCCCTCTTGCCAAGTGGGGAAGGACACCGAACTTTCGGAGCGTGGTCAAAGCCTCTTATGGCAGGGAGGGATGTGCAGTCCACCTCACGCAAAGAACATGTAGCCGGGCTTGGATTGTGCGCGTAGGACAGGCCAGCAAAACCGTCACAGGCACCAACTTTGTGGAGCCACAGAGCGCGCTCTCTCTCTCTCTCCCCCGCTCCGGGGCCGTGGCTGCCATTGCCACTGCTTGGAAAAATTGGGACTCGCCATATTAGGCCGCCCAAAAACATTAGGGAAAACCTAAAATAACTCTTGGTGCAAGTGCCCACGGTGGTCGCAGACTTCGACGGCTACCATCGGCTACCATTGGCAAAGGGCCGGGCCATTAGCAATCGAGAGTTCCATACGTATAGCAATCAACAATCAACAATTCCCTGTGTAGTTTGACAATTTTGAATTTGATCTATTGGTGACAGTGTCCATAGAGCCGATTGCAGTAAATAAATCACCATTTGCAATTGAATCAACTACGACGTGTCCCAACAGGGTACGTGTACAGGTGGATTTACGAGGTGATTAATGCTTTTGATGGCCAACGTAATTAGCACTGTTAATTACCATTTGTGGTGCATACTTGGCTACGCGATTTTTTTTTGAATCAAGGTATTCTTCTTATTCTTTCATACACTGCACGGTGTTTCCATGGATTCAGATATCAATATAACCTGTGATTTCAAGCATCATACACCTCAGTTTTGGGATGAAATTCTTTGTGGCATCCCAAGAATCAGTATTTAGTTTTTTTGAAGTTCTCGGCATGTGTTGAGCCGGTCCCTAGAAAGTTTTGTAACAGGACGTTACTTTGTTGGCTGCAAGCTTGGGTTTCATCTTTATGTTGAGGATCCACTTATCAAAAATTCCCTTTTTGATTTGAGTGATTTTGGATATAATTACGGTTATTCCCCTCCAATTTTTTGAAGATACTAGAGTGACAAGAAAGGCCATCCATTTGTTTCTTCAATTTGAAAAACCCTACACAATTGTTGTTTAAGCGCATAGTATAAAGCGTACCCATTGCATTTTCATTGGACATTGGAAAATTCTTTTATATATGTCTCTAAACATTAATAATACTACTAGTCTGCAATAGTGGAGCTTGTTTCATTAACATCCATTCAACAGAAATAGCTCTGTAATGGATTTTTTTTCCTTGGTCCTGGTTCAAGGAGGTGGTTGAGGCAATCAGATACAGTAACCTCGATGCAGTATTATTCTATAGAGTGTTTTCTCTACCAATTCTTGTGATGAAATTGATTCCCTCTAGACCAACCAGTATCTGTGGGGCTTTACGGTATACCACTGATTGGATTTTTTCCTTTGTTGAGATACTTTTATAGAGAAAATCTGATTTCTTTCTGGAAATCCTCAGTGCAAGGCCATATATTTAGTGTATTGTCCGTGTCTTTAACAAACTTGAGCTAATTAAGTCAGTTGAGTTCTACGTTGTTGCTAGTTTCCATTGAGGTCAAAATTTGGAGTTTTTCAACTTGAGTGAGTTCTTTTCCCTTCTGCATTCGCAAACATGCTATAAAGAAACACGTCTTGTCTGTCGAACAGCATGCTTGCATTGATTACAAGGACATAAGATCCTCGTTGAGAGATACGTGTTTCGGTGGGACGGCCCCGCATCCTCATCACTACTCCTAATGAGGGTAAAAACCTTATAACCTGGACAACAAATTTAATCTTTTATTGGCATTCTGTGTCTTTTATCTCTCTCTCTCTCTCTCTCTCTCTCTCTCTCTCTCTCTCTCTCTCTCTCTCTCTCTCTCTCTCTCTCTCTCTCTTTGTTCACACTGTAAACTACCTCACATCCTCTAGTCATGTCCAATCCCCGCACACCTCGGTCTAGAGGTGCACGGAGATGAGAACCACCGGGTTATAATCTCGTCTTTATTGGTGAATGCCTATATTTGTGGGTACAAGAAATCTACACACCCACGGCTACATGATAGTGCATGTAGTGGACAAAACCCCTTTGCCTCTTCTCTAGCTGTAGCATTTCACAGCATCGTAACATCTTTTCACAGTAGATCTTTGTCTGTAGCATGCACGTACGCCATTCTTGCCATGTAGCTAATGCCTTCTCAAATCACTTAACTCTTACTCTAGATTTGACGGGCTGTGTACTGTGTGTGTGTGTGTGACCCTTGGAATCGTCGTCTTGCATCACTAATTTCTGTGTAGGCTCAATTTGCTCTTCCATTTTCTGATCATGACGGGTTATTGTATGGTAGCAGCAGTCGAACATGCAGGTGGAGTTGTTGGTCCTCATGGACTGTCGAGGCTGTGAGGGCATGAAATTTTCTTATGTAGGAAAACGGAGTCTATTTCAGTGTTTTTCATATGAGCAAGTGTTTTTCATACAATGATTACCATCATGAGCGCACCTTCATTGACATGCACTAAAATCTAACCTAAATTCTAAAAAATCTAGTCCATCGAACATAAATCTAAATCTCATTTAATCTTAAACTCAAAATAAACCTAAATCTAATCTAATTTAACGTAAATCTAAATCTAACATAAATAAACCTAAATCTAATCCAACTAAAAATAAACTTAAATCTTATCTAATCTTACCTAAATAAACCTAAATCTAATCTAACGTAAATCTAAATCTAACGTAATCTTTAACGTCTCTTGGGATAGTTACCTACGACTTTAAAACTCTCTTCTTCTCGTTTGTGTGTGTGTGTGTGTGTGCCAATAAAAAGAGGAAAATGGTATAACCTTTCTATCACCCAAGTCTGGTAGATTGGTTATGCCATTTCCCTCTTGAATAATAGTCTTGAGTTCAACTCCTTATCGGCTAGATCTTTAAGGTCTCTTGGGATAGTTTCCTACGACGTTAAAATTCTCTTCTTCTCATGTGTGTGTGTGTGTGTGTGGGTGTGTATCTGTACCAATACAAAGAGGAAAATGGTATAACCTTTCTATCACCCAAGTGTGGTAGATTTCTAATTATGCCATTTCCCTCTTGAATAACAGGTCTTAAGTTCAACTTCTCGTCGGATAAATCTTTAAGGTCTCTTGGTATAGTTTCCTATGACGTTAAAAATCTCTTCTTCCTCTCTCTTCTCTCTCTCTCTCTCTCTCTCTCTCTCAAAAGCACAATGTGTGTGTGTGTGTGAGAGAGAGAGAGAGAGAGAAAGAGAGAGAGAGAGGGAGAGAGAGAGAGAGAAAGAGGGGAAGGGAACATGAGAGAGAGGAGAGGGAAGAAGCATACCTAGCTCTCCTTCCTCTTCTCATGTATGTGTGCGTGTGTGTGTGTGTGTGTGGAGAAGAACGAGAGAGAGAGAGAGAGGGAGAGCACTGGTTACCTTTGTTTTCTTCACCGCCGAAAACTCAGATCTGAGATTTGAGTTTTCACACGCTCTCGGTTATTTTCTTACCCATGTCGGCATCGCTATGGTCGTTACTATGAGTATCGCTAAGTTACAAGTAACTTAGCGATGCCTTGGGTTTTCACTTTTGAGCGTCGCACTGTGAGCGTCGCTAATGTGAAGTACCTCTTGTAGTGTATCATGGTATCATACGTCATTTATGGTTTATTGCATTTTTTATTATTGGACTTGTGCACAAAGCCAAGCCATGGAAGGGTGGTGGGGCGGTAGTCTTTGATTTACATTACTCTTTAGATCAAGTTATCACCGAAATGAGAATTTCTGAAAAACCCAAATGAGTTTATAATTATCAAGGTGCAAATGTGATCCCATATGATTGATTTAGCCGTTATAAGCCGATTTTGATAACACATACTTGATTTTGTCTGGGCCATATGGCCACACTATGCCTAAGGATTGTTTGACACTTTTGTTATGATTGTGTGGAGGTCGGTATCTACTTCAATGGATCCCAACCATAAGTTGTCCCTATATGACTTCCCATATATAGCTGATGCTACAAAGTATAGAAAGCGAGTTGATTCTCTTGTTTGGTTGCTAAGAACTAGTCCTGACATCACTTTCCTAGTAAAAAATGTTATAGTCCAGGTTGCAAGAATGCACACACACAAAACTTCTTGGAGATGCAGAATAAACTCAAGGCACACACAAATTGCAGATGGAGAAGAAACTCAAGGCACATAAATAGGATATATTACTAAGCATGTGAATACAAGATGAGTTTTTCCTAGAGTGTTGGGTGTATATACAAAGCATGAGCGAGAAAAAACTTTTAGGGGGGGGGGGGGGATGCCCCAGTGGTCCTAAACTTATTCACACACATCACTACCATATACAACAATAAAAAAATCCAAGATGTATAGTGCCACTCAAGTAGAGAAAGATCCTCTTAGCTACTTGCCAATGTATAGAACCCGAACGATGCATAAATTTTACTCACTTGTGATTCTGCACTTGAATAGTTTGCCGTGTAATGCATACATAAATGAGGCAAGCAATAATTTTTTCGTAGATGGTAACATCTTTTGGATCTCCAGCATCATGTAGACTTAACTTTAAACATGTTCCATAGGAGTGGCTATTGGCTTGCAATCATCATGTCCAAATATGTTTAGCAAAGTTTGCGCATGCGTTGTTTGACACAATGCAATACCTTAATCACAATGCTTCAACTGAATGGTCAAATAATGATACAAAAGCCCCAAATTTGATGTTTCAAATTTGGCATTCAAATTAACCTAAAATTCAGCAATATGTGTCTCATTCCGACCAGTGAGTAGCAAATCATTCAAATACACAAAAACAATAAGGTATACATCATCCACACGTTTTACATAAAAAGTGCGACCATTTGGAGCATTTCAAAATACATATGTAGTCAAATGAGTATGTATCCTCTTATACCAAGCATGAGAAGATCACTTTAATTCATGCAATGCTTTCCTACTGAGTGGCATAAAATGTTAACCATCTTTTTGCAACATTTGTCAGCCTACTCAACGTCCTCTTCCTCATATGTGTATATATTTTTCTACGCTATTAATTTATCTAGAGTAAATTTCCCCTCTTCGTTTAACCTTTGTGGCGACACATACATTATACTCTTCCCAAAAATGTCACCTTGGTCATATATTTATATTACCACCCTTTTCGTTTTTTCTTTGTAAATAGAATAAGCATACAATAACCAACTATATACCCCCAAACTTTCTTACCTCTTGTGAATTAGTAGTAGAAAAATAATATACCCATCTTCCACCCCATATAGATTAATTCCCATGGAAATCAACTCTCCACTTGTCTTTACAAAAGATTATGGTCCCTCTCTACATGTCTTCTATGCCCCCTACATAGGTGGCCCAATATCTCTTAAGAATATACATATAGTTTCTCTCCTTTCAAAAATACTCCAATTGTATATTCTTTTCACAAGCAAATAATATTGGGCCCTCCTCTATTTTTTTAAGCATCATAGCCTTTTGAAAAAGCATGATTCCCCTTGGATGCATACAAGCAAAGGGCTCATACAAGAAGACTTGGAAGCAAAAGGTTCCCTAGCCTAGTGTGGACCTTCCAAACTGAATTCCTTGGTGCATGGGCGTGAAGAATAGTCCAAATTCATATCAAACATGTTGAGAAGGTCAATTTTGCCTTTTGAAGCATGTCATTCCAAGCTACAGGTAAAAAGTTATGGTCAAAATAGTGTAAATCTGTCAGATTCACAGCAAGAGGGAACTGTAAATCAAGTAAATCAAGAGGGTGAGATCTTATTTTTCCCCTACTCATCTTCTAGAAGAGAAATGAGTGTTCAAGTTCACTTGCATGTGATGGGACCAACCTAAAGATGCTTTCTAAATGCCAAGAAAGAGAAGTTGAGATACCCCGCAGGAGCCATCCGTAGGGGCTCATGGTGGGGCCCACTGACATTATGGACCCCTATGGAGCCTTCACCGTCTAAAATGATATTTTTGGTGAATAAATAGTCCCTTTTATGTCCAATATTCAATGAGTGGTCAAAGGACACTTAATTAGGTCTAATCACTTATTCTAATTAAGTGTAGCATAATCCCACTCCTACACAGCTATAAATAGCCCCCCTTGGAGAGACTCAAGGACACACACCTATATTTTCAACTTCATGTTGTTTCTTGATCAATAGTAGAGAAAACCCCAACTCTCCCTCTTTCATATCCTCCCTCCTAACCCTCCTCTTTGGAGGAAGTGCAACTCTATTCTCCACTCTTTTCATTCTACAATCTCTTACTCCATCAACCCAATAAATCATTTGTAGCACCTCAATAACTTGTAAATACATCATGATCTCTCTCATGGTTATGTTAATGATCATGAAATCATCTTCAAAACTTTCAAGTGTCGCAATTCGTGATGGTTAGCCAGCGTCTGTCCTCCCCTTAAAAGGTGTGCGAGAAATCAAGTAAGTGTTCTATTCTCAATTTACCATTGGTTTGTTTCTCCACACTTATTTAATTGGTCTAAAGAAATTTCTCACTCCAACTCTCTTTTGCTTCATTACATATGCATGTGGCTACCTCTCATGGTGATTTTATTTGTGTCACGGCATTGCATAGATGGAGATGAGCTCTCTATGCAAAGTGTGTTAGTTTGATGTAAGTGATTCTCTTGTGTGTTTGAGAGGCATGTCTTGTGCGCATGATTTTTTTGATGAGTGCTTGAGAGAGGAAGAGTTTGGATGTATTATGGATATTCTTATGGGGAGAAGGTGAATGCTATTCCACAAATTGCATATTTCATTTTGATGCACGGCATTGGGTTGCATAATCATTGATGGTGTTCAAGTGTCCAAAGTGTATATAGAGTAAGGGGGTTTTCAAAGTGTGTTGCTTGAGTGGGTGAGTGCAAGTGTTATTTTGATTGGTTTCCTTCTCCACTCCCAAAAGAAGGTGGTGCCCCAAGTAATGTGCGTACCTCTTTACGAACATTTTGTGAGGGTAGGCCCATTGGTTTGGGTTTAAAGGCCCCATTTCAAAAAGCTCGCCCTCATAAAGTGGTGCCCTCACTGAGGAACATATTTCCAAGTTACCTTCAAATTTTTTAGTGATGAACAATGGAGTTCCCATATATCCATTTCATTTTGCACAACACATTAGAGTAAATGTTCACATAGATAGAAAAGTCTTTTTCCAGCAACGCATTGTTTTTATGTTTGGTGCAGAAAGACTTAGAGAAATACTGGCATCACCCAATCCAATTATACTTCCAATCATCAATTATGAAACTTCTTTTGATGTTCATGTTTTCATTTTGTTTTAAAGGCAGGAACAAGGAGTGGTGAAGGGGTGCTCAAGGGCCATACGAAGGAATGAGGTCTTCAAACCAACAACGAGGAGTAGCACATGAATCACGATCAAAACAATGAACCTTTTAGGCCTATTCTTCGGCAATCCATTCATATAATCATTGCAACTAAGTTTAGGTTTCAATCTATCATAAGGAGGATATTTGGATCCACTCGCCTCAATGAAATCAATGCTTCAATTAATCCATTTATTCTACCTATGATAAAGTACGAATTAACAATGGATGTGTACATCTTCATTTTAATGTAATCAGATTTATAGTGTCAATAATCTTGTGCGGCCCGTAAGAGAAAAGTTTCTTTTAAAAAAAGAGATTTCAAAAAGTCTAAAAAAAATGTCAAGTTATTTTCCCACGTTCTATGCAAGAAGTGGGGAAGATGCGCAAGAGTTTCTTGACAACTTGGAGATGGCACATCTCATATCCGGGAGAGATGAAGAGGAAGTAAAGCTACGAGCCTTCCCGTTGGTTCTAAAAGCAGAAGCTAAAGCATGATATGAGACCTTTCAACCCCAAATCAAGTCCAATTGGGAGAGACTGCAAGCAAGCTTCCTCTCCAAGTTTGGGCAAGGTGATACTTCTGAAGGACTATGGAAATGTCTTATTGGACATAGGCAGGTATCACTTGAAGACTATCCCTCTTATGAAGCAACCTTTGTCAATCTATGGGGTAGGTGGGAGGCTACATTAGAAAATCATGGTGGTGCACCTAACTTTCTAAAAAAAGAGAGATTCATGGTTGGCTTGTATCCACTTTGAAAGGCTAAAGTAGAGCTAAAATTCCCATCCACCTTCGAAGAAGCACGTGAGGTAGCCATCATCATGTTTAGAAAACTACACTTCCAAGCACATAGAGCAAGGGGTTTGAATGAAGTGAGTGAGAGGGAGTCTTCACAAATCATGGAAGCACCAATTAGGGCCCCTCTTGCACAATCTTCACAAATAGGAGATAACTTTCAACAAGAGGTTTTACAAAGGCTAACTCAACAGCTTGAGAACCTCACTCTGAATCTAGTACAAGGCCTACCTCAACAACGGCAACCAAGAGAAGGGAATCACAATCAACGAAGACAAGCTCAAGAGTTGCGATGTTGGAATTGCAATGAAATGGGCCATGGCATGTACAATTGTCCACATCCAAGGCGACTTCCGGGAGACATATATCCCCCCAGACCGCCTCCTCTCACTGTGCAGCAAGAACTAGCTCAAGGCCCACAAATCCTTCATCGACCACCACCACCAGCAAATATACCTCCCGTCCCACATGAGGAGGAAGAAAGAGGAGTCAACATCATCAAGCTAGGAGAGGTAATAGATGACCATACTCTAAACTTTGATGTTATGCCGGCAGAAAAACGCACAAGAGCACATGATACGGATGAAGACATGAGAAGTGAAGGAACAAATTCAGCCAGAAGGGACAAGAAGAAGAAGTCAAAGATGGAAGAAGCTAAAAGTAGCAAGAAGAAAAGATCAAGGCGAAGGGAAATTGGTATCAACGACTTCCCATTGGGAAAGGAGCTAGAGCCCTACAACATCCTGGAGGATTTACAAACCCAAAAGCCAAACATTTCATGGCCTCAACTTCTACACCTATCAGCCAAAGTAAGAAGGCAATGGCCAAAGTTGGTAAGTACAAGAATTCCAAAAAAAAAAGAAAATCTTTCCATTAAGGTTGTGGCCTCAAAGATACAAAAAGATGTGGAACCCATTTTGGATGCTTACTTAAGGGGTAAAAAGGTGTCTAATGTGTATGTTGATGGTGGAGCTCAAATGTGTGTGATCACGGAAAAATCAATGAACAAGTTAGGGCTTGAAATTACAAAGTCCTCTAATTGTCAAGCTAGGCTAGCCAACAACTCAAGTGTGAAGTGTTTGGGGATCATTGAAAATGTAAAAGTCTCTGTATGTAACATAGATGCATGAGTGGATATGTATGTCATGCCAGCTAAGGGGGAGGGATATCCCATCATCCTAGGGAGGCCTTGGCTCATTGCTGTCAATGCAGATCAAAAATGGGGAAGTGGTTGTTTGATTCTTAAGAAGGGTCAACTAGTGGTGTATGATTGGCGAGAAGAAAAGCAACTAGATATCAACTATGAAACCACGGCAGATGAAGAGAGCGAGGAGGAGAGTCCTTACTCAAGTGATGAGGAAGAATCAGCCAGTGCATCAACCAGTGAAGAGGAGTCTTCTTTGGATGTAATGGGAATTGTATTCAACGCCAACACTCAAGATGTTCCTGTAGAATAAAATCCAGCAGACAATCACACATGAGGGGATGAAAGATGCCACCACCTTGAAGAAGGATTTGAGTTGCAAAAGATCTTACTTGTGAGGAGAAGAGGTCCTACATCAATATGTTAAGGAGGTATCCCAATTTGTTTATCACTGACTACTCACAAATAAGAGGTGTAGATGTAATAGAGCATCGAATTGAATTGAAACCAGGGACCAAACCCGTGGCTCAAAAGTTAAGGCAACTAGGATCTGTGCAACAAAAGGCTCTCCTACAAGAAGTGAATCGACTCTTGAAGGCTGGCTTCATCTATCCAGTATCCAACTCCGAATGGGTATCACCTATTGTAGTCACTCCCAAGAAGAATGGTAAGTGGAGGGTCTGCGTGGATTAAAAACCCCTCAACGCTGCGACAAAGAGGGACCACTTCCCTCTCCCTTTCCAAGATGAAATTTTGAATGAAGTAGCAGGTCACGAATGCTACACTGTGTCTGATGGGTATTCAGGATATTTTCAAATTAGAATAGCAGAAGAGGACCAACCAAAAACGGCCTTCATCACACCTTGGGGATGTTTTGCATTTAGAGTAATGCCTTTTGGGCTCACCAATGCTCCTAGCACCTTCATGAGATTCACAATATTTGTATTTCAACCATTCCTTGGAAAATCTATAAGAGTCTTTATGGATGATTTCTGTATTTATAGTTGTAGATCACTTCACTACCAAAAGGTTGAAGAGGGGCTTAAGAGGCTCCATCAATTTGGGGGACAACTCAACCCAGAGAAGTGTCATATCGGTGAATCTCAGGTGGTTTTGCTAGGCCATGTGGTTTCTTCACAAGGAATTCAAGTGGATCCCTCTAAAGTAGAGGCCCTTTTGTCATTATCTCCACCAACAACAACTAAGGAGCTAATGACCTTCAACCACAAAGTGAGGTACATGTCTCGCTTCATCCATCTCCTAGCAGAAGCCATCGCCCCTTTGCATAGGTTGGCAAGCCAATCTACATTTGAATGGGGCAGGGAACATGCAAAATGTTTTGAGGAAGTGAAGGGCATTCTTAGCTCTCTCCCAATCCTAATGCCACCAGATCCAAAGGAGACCTACTATGTCACTACAAGTGTAGGTTTCGAAGCAATTGGTGTTGTTTTGATGCAAAAAGATCCTAAAACATCATACATGAGGCCGATCTATTTTGCAAGCAAGGTGATGACTCCGGCCGAGAAGGGATACACTGAAATGGAGAAAGCGGTCTTTGCAATCTTGTTTGCGGTAAGGAAGTTTCGATCATATCTTCTCCCTGTGCCATTTTTTTTTCTCACCTTAGAGCACAATCTACCATATGTAGTACAACACATGAGCCTCTCATCTAGAATAGCAAAGTGGGTGCTTGAACTCCAAGAATTTGAATACACTTTCCTTGTAGAAGATAGCACAAGAGCAGGACTTGCAGACATTCTCACCTACAAAGTGAGAGAAAGGGAAGGATCATGACTACAAAGAGAGGAAGGCTCAAAATAGTTCAAAGTAAAGGAGATTGATAATGCCCATACTTGATGCTTTGACGGATCTTATCAACGCCAACAAGACAAAGCAGCAGGGGGAATCATCATTTTGAACCCACAAAAGGAGGTAATGGTTAGAAAAGGTATCACTCTACCCAGTGTTCACTCTAACAATGAGGCTGAGTATGCTGCTCTAACCCTTGGGTTAGAAGAATGCAAAGAATTAGGCATACAAAGACTTATTATAAAAGGTGATTCTTTGCTAGTGGTTAGGCAAATCCAAGGGACTTGGAGGTGCAAGAATCGTACATTGTTTGAGTGGCTTAGTATTGTAAGAGCTTTGATGAAGGGTTTTAAAGAAACACAGGTACAACACATTGTGAGAACTCATAACAAGGAAGTAGACTTACTCGCAAATGAAAAGCTTCAAATGGCGGTAGGAGGTGTGAAACTATATGAACCCAAATATCAAGGTCAAGAGGAGCTAAAAGACATTATCTTCTTTCTACAAGCAGGTGAGTGTCCCAAACACTTAGACAAGGTGCAAAGACATAGACTAGTTAAGAAGGCCACACCTTACCAGTTGATCGGGAATGATTTATATCACAGAGGGAAAGATTTGGTCTTGAGGAGAGTACCAGATGTGCAAGAGATAGAGAAAATTCTTCTTTCATGTCATGATGATGTCTGTGGTGGTCACTTTTCTCAAGATATTACAAGTAGGAAGATTTTACAAGCAGGGTTTATTTGGCCGAGCTTACATCGTGATGTCCAATATTGGTGTAAGGCATGTAAGCCATGCCAAATTGCTGGGGATAGACGACTAACATATGAGCCTCGAGTCCCAATAATATCTTATGGCCCTTTTGAAAAGTGGGGTGTGGATGCAACAGGTCCCCTACCTCGTACTTCTACAGGGAAGGTTTTCATCATCATGGGTGTTGACTGCATGACACGATGGGCGGAAGCAACAAGCACAACCCAAATCACAGTTGAAGAGGTATCAAAGTTTATTTTTGATCATACTTGTAGTAGGTTTGGAACACCCCTAGAAATCTTATCAGATCGAGGCCCAGATTTTAGGGCTGACCTTCTGAATGATGTCTTGAGGAGGTTAAAAGTGAAACACCTGCATTCCACACCCTACTATCCTCAATGCAATGGATTGGTGGAAAAAGTGAATGGAATGATATGTAAGATCATTTCTAAGCAGGTTGTGGACCGGCCTAATGATTGAGATCGCCATTTGATGACTGCTCTTAGGGCGTATAGGACATCTTTCAAGGTATCTACCCAATTCACCCCTTTTCATCTAGTTTATGGACAGGAAGCACTTCTCCCCATTGAGGTAGAGCTCTCAAGCTTGCGCGTTCTTGCAAGAGTGGCAAAAAAACCAAAAGAGATTCTACATGAAAGGATCTTAGATCTCCAACGACTTGAGCTAGATAGAGAAGAGTCCATTGATCACTACATCACCAAAGCGACAAGCCAAAGGGAAAAAATCAACAAGAAGCTCAAGGGGAAAGGATTGAAGGAAGGTATGTTGGTTCTTTGCTATGATACTCGACTTGACAAAAAGTTTTTGCAAAGATGGGAGGGACCTTTCATGATAAAAACAAAGTTTGGGAATGGTAGTTACAGATTAGCAGATTTATCAGGAAAACTCCATAAGACCAGAGTCAATGGAGGGAGATTAAAGCCCTACTTTGAACGTATCAATCCGTTGATAGGCAGTCATCTGCCTACATCGTCTAAGCTCCAAATTGACATGGCTCCCTTCCGCTTGGCAAATGCTCCACCTATTTTTAAAGCTTTGATGTGCAAAGAAGAACCAGCCTTGGAATCTGAACATACCCAAGGCAACCCTTCCATCTCCGATTTATGGGATTGAGGTAATGAAAAGCAGGTCTAATGGAGTAAAAGAGTGCATGACACTCCTCCTATTGAAAAAAAAAATGGAAAAGAAAAAATGAAAAAAAAAGAGAAAAAAATAAAGAAAAAGAAGCAACACCATCCTCCTAAAGATATGAATATCTCTAGGCTTGGGGGAGGGCTAATATGAGTGGCATAAAATGGTAACCATCTTTTTGCAACATTTGTCAGCCTACTCAACGTCCTCTTCCTCATATGTGTATATATTTTTCTACGCTATTAAGTTATCTAGAGTAAATTCCCCCTCTTCGTTTAACCTTTGTGGCGACACATACATTATACTCTTCCCAAAAATGTCACCTTAGTCATATATTTATATTAACACCCTTTTCTTTTTTCCTTTGTAAATAGAATAAGCATACAATAACCAACTATATACCCCCAAACTTTCTTACCTCTTGTGAATTAGTAGTAGAAAAATAATATACCCATCTTCCACCCCATATAGATTAATTCCCATGGAAATCAACTCTCCACTTGTCTTTACCATGGTCCCTCTCTACAAGTCTTCTATGCCCCCTACATAGGTGGCCCAATATCTCTTAAGAATATACATATAGTTTCTCTCCTTTCAAAAAGACTCCAATTGTATATTCTTTTCACAAGCAAATAATATTGGGCCCTCCTCTATTTGTTTAAGCACCATAGCCTTTTGCAAAAGCATGATTCCCCTTGGATGCATACAAGCAAAGGACCCATACAAGAAGACTTGGAAGCAAAAGGTTCCCTAGCATAGTGTGGACCTTCCAAACCAAATTCCTTGGTGCATGGGCGTGAAGAATAGTCCAAATTCATATCAAACATGTTGAGAAGGTCAATTTTGCCTTTTGAAGCATGTCATTCCGAGCTACAGGTAAAAAGTTATGGTCAAAATAGTGTAAATCTGTCAGATTCGCAGCAAAAGGGAACTGTAAATCAAGTAAATCAAGAGGATGAGATCTTATTTTTCCCCTTCTCATCTTCTAGAAGAGAAATGAGTGTTCAAGGTCACTTGCATGTGATGGGACCAACCTGAAGATGGTTTCTAAATGCCAAGACAGACAAGTTGACATACCCCACAAGAGCCACCCGTAGGGCCTCATGGTGGGGCCCACCTACATTATGCACCCCTATGGAGCCTTCACGGTCTAAAATGATATGTTTGGTGAGTAAATAGTCCCTTTTATGTCCAATATTCGATGAGTGGTCAAAGGACACTTAATTAGGTCTAATCACTTACTCTAATTAAGTGTAGCATAATCCCACTCCTACACAACTATAAATAGCCCCCCTTGGAGAGACTCAAGGACACACCTATATTTTCAACTTCATGTTGTTTCTTGATCAATAGTAGAGAAAACCCCAACTCTCCCTCTTTCACATCCTCCCTCCTAACCCTCCTCTTTGGAGGAAGTGCAACTCTATTCTCCACTCTTTCCATTCTACAATCTCTTACTCCATCAAGCCAATAAATCATTTGTAGCACCTCAATAACTTGTAAATACATCATGATCTCTCTCATGGTTATGTTAATGATCATGAAATCATCTTCAAAACTTTCAAGTGTCGCAATTCGTGATGGTTAGCCAGCGTCTGTCCTCCCCTTAAAAGGTGTGCGAGAAATTAAGTAAGTGTTCTATTCTCAAGTTACCATTGGTTTGTTTCTCCACACTTATTTAATTGGTCTAAAGAAATTTCTCACTCCAAATCTCTTTTGCTTCATTACATATGCATGTGGCTACCTCTCATGGTGATTTTATTTGTGTCACGGCATTGCATAGATGGAGATGAGCTCTCTATGCAAAGTGTGTTAGTTTGATGTAAGTGATTCTCTTGTGTGTTTGAGACGCAAGTCTTGTGCGCATGATTTTTTTTGATGAATGCTTGAGAGAGGAAGAGTTTGGATGTATTATGGGTATTCTTATGGGGAGAAGGTGAATGCTATTCCACAAATTGCATATTTCATTTTGATGCACGGCATTGGGTTGCATAATCGTTGATGGTGTTCAAGTGTCCAAAGTGTATTTAGAGTAAGGGGGTTTTCAAAGTGTGTTGCTTGAGTGGGTGAGTGCAAGTGTTATTTTGATTGGTTTCCTTCTCCACTCCCAAAAGAAGGTGGTGCCCCAAGTAATGTGCGTACCTCTTTACGAACATTTTGTCAGGGTAGGCCCATTGGTTTGGGTTTAGAGGCCCCATTTCAAAAAGCTCGCCCTCACTACATCTTGTGCAACAACCAGAATGTAACGATATTATTCTTATATTTGTAACAACCAGAATGTAACGATATTATTCTTATAGAGCCTCCTATCTCTATATAATTGTACTTCTCTCTTATTTTGTAAGGTGCTATCGATGGGAATTGGGCTTAAAGACATTTTTTAGAAGCCCTAGGCATAAAGGTTAAAAGTAAATGAGAAACACAGTCACTACAAGAGGTTATGTGGACTTTGTCAGGACAAGGGAAGGCCACGGAGTCACAGACTATGGCCAGGGGCCAGGCTAGACAATGTGGACAAGGGATCCGTCCAGGGAAAGAGGCTAGGAGCTTGCCTTTATAATGGGAGGCTGGGAGGAGGATCTCAAGGTCTAGCTACACTAGGTCTTACACTGGTATCAAGAGCAAATCACTTCCTTGGGGAAAAACGGTGTGGTTTTTCTTTACTAAGCCTCTTGCATGCTGCATGCCGTGAAGCTTCTCTCTTGCCAAGCGAGGAAGGACACCGAAGTTCTAGAGCCTGTTCAAAGCCTCTTGAGGCAGGGAGTAATGTTGAGTCCACCTCACACAAAGAACATGCAGCCGGGCTTGGATTGTGCGCGTAGGACGGGCCAGAAAAACCCTCATAAGCACCAACTTTGTCGAGCCACAGAGCTCTCTCTCTCTCTCTCTCTCTCTCTCTCTCTCTCTCTCTCTCTCTCTCTCTCTCTCTCTCTCTCTCTCTCTCTCTCTCTCTCTCTCTCTCTCTCTCTCTTTTTCTCTCTCTCTCTCCCACTCGCTCGTAGTCGGGGTCGTGGTTGCCATCGCCACTGCTTGGAAAAATTGGGACTCACCATATTAGGCCGCCCAAAAACACTAGGGAAAACCTAAAATAACTCTTGGTGCAAGTGCCCATGGTGGTCGCAGCCTTTGACGGTTACCATCGGCTACCATCGGCAAAGGGCCGGGCCATTAGCAGTCGAAAATTCCATACGTATAGCAATCAACAGTCAACAATTCCCTGTGTAGTTTGACAATTTTGAATTTGATCTATTGGTGACAGTGTCCATAGAGCCGATTGCAGTAAGGAAATCACCATTTGCAATTGAATCAACTACGACGTGTCCCAATAGGGTACGTGTACAGGTGGATTTACGAGGTAATTAAATCTTTTGATGACCAACATAATTAGCACTGCTAATTACCGTTTGTGGTGCATACTACGGCTACGGGATTGTTTTTTGAATCAAGGTATTCTTCTTTCTCTTTCATACACTGCACGATGTTGCCATGGATTCAGATATCAATATGACCTGTGATTTCGAGCATCATACACCTCAGTTTTGGGATGAAATTCTTCGTGGCATCCCAAGAATCAGTATTTAGTTTTTTGAAGTTTTCGAAATGTGCTGAGCCGGTCCCTAGAAACTTTTGTAGCAGGACATTACTTTGTTGGCTGCAAGCTTGGGTTTCATCTTTATGTTGAGGATCCACTTATCCAAAATTCCCTTTTTGATTTGACTGATTTTGGATAGAATTACGGTTATTCCCCTCCAATTTTCTGAAGATACTAGATGAAGGAGTACGAGCAGAAGTGCGACGCGAGAGAGAGTGCGAGAAGAAGAGCACGACGATATGGTGAACTCGCTCTATTGTAATGTACAAAGCATAGTGAGTTCTTATTAGGTTTTTACAAAAGAATATGTGTACATACCTGGTGGCCCGCCCACTTACCTGGGCGACCACATTGGGATTTATACCCCAACAACCTCCCACTTAAAGTCCAATGTGGTACTTTAAGTGTGAGAGAAGCTACTATACAAGCTAATATACAAGAGATGTAGAGAAGTGATGTACTACCCTACACCTAACTGCTTGCGAAAATGCGCAAAGCGTTCTGAGGGAGGTCCTTTTGTAAGTAGATCAACATGATTTTTTGTGGTGTGAACTTTGACAAGCTGAATTTGCTTATCCTCGAGCATTTCCCTGATGAAATGATACTTCACATCCACATGCTTTGTCTTTGAGTGATAAACTGGATTGCGAGCCAATTGTATAGCACTTTGACTATCACAATATAACACAGGCATCTCTTCTTTGATTCCCAAATCTCTTACTAGTCGATTAAGCCAAATTGATTCTTTGCATGCCTCTGATGTTGCAACATATTCAGCCTCTGTAGTAGACTGAGTAACACAATCTTGTAATCTAGAACGCCATGATACTGCTCCACCAGCCAATGTAAAGACATACCCTGACGTAGACCTTCGGTTGTCTAAGTCACCTGCATAATCTGAGTCTGTAAAACCCTTTACACTTAGCTCCTGAATCCCATAGCATATACGCATACTCTTTGTAGCTTTCAGTATCTCAATATTCCTTTCATTGCCTCCCAATGTTTCTTGCCTGGGTTTGACATGTATGGACTTACTACTCCCACTGCAAATGCAATGTCTGGGCGAGTAGCAATCATTGCATACATTAAACTACCCACTGCAAACGCATATGGAATCTTATCCATTTCAGCCTGTTCTTCCTCAGACACGGGACAATCTTGTTTGCTAAGTTTCACATATGGTGGCAATGGAACAGTCAATGCCTTTCCCTTCTCCATATTGAAACGTTGCAAAACCTTGTCAATATACTCTATTTGAGATAACCAAATCAACTTCTTTGATCTGTCTCTCTCAATGCACATACCAAGTATATGACTTGCCTCACCCATGTCTTTCATGTCAAACGATTTTGCCATCTTTGACTTCAAAGCTGAAATTTCTTCCAAGTGCTTGCGAGCAATCAACATGTCATCCACATACAAAATAAGGATCAGCCAACTGCTATCCTTAGCCTTCTTTGTATATAGACAGTGATCGAACTCACTACGTTTGTAGCCTTGAGAAAGCATAAACATATGGACCTTATGGTACCATGCACTCGGTGATTGTTTTAAGCCATAAAGAATCTTTAACAGCTGGCATACCAAATCTTCCTTGCCTTTCTCAACAAACCTTTCTGGCTGCTGCATGTAAATTTCCACATCTAAATCACCATGCAAGAACGCTGTCTTGACATCCATTTTGTGCAACACCAAATCTAATATGGCAACCAATGCAAGAAAGCATCTCAATGTAGTCATCTTGACCACCGAAGAGAACACTTCATCAAAGTCAATGCCTTGTTCTTGCTTAAAGCCCTTGGCCACAAGCCTTGCTTTGTACTTTGGCTGACTATCATGAGCGGTGATCTTATACCTGTTGATAGCCGTTTTTCGGCTCTCTGTAATTGCCATAGTGAGTTATCTCACCCTATCAAATCACTCAAACACTGTGGTTACCCTCACCCTTTCACTATATATAGGTGCGTGTGAGTTAGGGGACTTTTCCCATATCTCCTTACTCAAATAAAAAACCCTCAATTAGCTAGTCATTGGGCTAGTTGAGCCAAAATATATATATATATAAAAAATATAAGTATATTATGACCCATGCGTATGTAAATATTTCTTTGTATATAGGGCCTAAATAAAAGATTTTTTCATAATTGTTTTGGTATTTATTTAAATATTTCTACCTAGGTGTGTGTTATTTATGCTCTGTACATTGCCTCATCATTACCACAATTTTTCTTACCATTTTTCATACTCTTTATTCCATATAGAAATATTTTCATGTAAGCTTCTCTTATATTTGGTGTAACTCCACCCCAACAAAAATCCAAAAAAACTAGTTTTATTTATGTGTATATTTTTTCACTATTGTGATTTTTCCCTTCCTACATCTATTTTGTTTTTTTTCTAAAAAATTAGAACACCAAAAATATTTATCTTTTTATGGTAGCCTCATAATGAGAGAGATTTATTTTGACCCCTTTATATTTTTTTCACTTATATTATTTATATTTGACATGTACATATTTTTTAGACCCCTCAATATTTGATTTTCTTAGTTGTACTATTCACTTATATCATGATCTCAACAATATCTTCAATTATAGACCTACCAAATAAGGTCAAGGGTAGGTGGCATGCATACATGCACTATGGAGGGCTCACTCTTGGAGGTATTCAAAAGAATCATCCAAAGAAGGACCCCACAAGGACTTTGTGCAGTGGAAAAAAACAGTCGGTTTTGCTGAATTTTTAAAGTTCACTTGCTCTTCAAATTTGAAAAGGTAGTACAAACAAAAGTTGTAGCTCGTGGGCTGACCTTTTGCCTCAAATTTTTTCATATTTTTTTGAGCTACGAGCTGTGAGCTATGATTTTATTAGTGGACCCCAGTTTTCCCATGCTATGCAGCCACACTCTCTCTTCCACTTTATCATTTTCCTTTTTCACACACACTTCTCCACTCATCATCCCCACCTCTCTCACCACTCCTCTTTGTACCCTACTCACCTTCTCCTCAACCTTGAAGAATAAGAGAAACCATGGTGAACTCATACCTCCCACACACAATTCCATTCGAAAATTGACTACCTAGTCTCATTTTTCCTCCTCCAAATTACCCATATCTATAAAAAAAACCACAAAATTCAGCCTCTTCTCTTAAAATACAGCATCATGGTGGTTGATTAATCAGCTTCAATTACCTTGTCTCTCAAGGAAGGTCAAGAGTGGAGAAAAAATGTACCGTCAAAGCCAGTGGACCGTCAACAAGCGTCAAAATTGTCCCTAATGAAGACACTTGGAGCATCAACCTTGTAAGAAATCCACCTTTTCTTACCTCTGAAGAGTTTTTCTTCCTTATTTGTATCCTACATGGATACTCCCATTGTAAATATCCAATTCCTTTTGTAAATTAATAAAAATACTAACTCTACTAACACTAACCCACTATGGAATGTCCTATCACCTCCATTTCTCTCCTCTCTCTTTCCCCACCAACTTCTTGATAATTCCAAGCAAAAGAAATTAGGTAAATTGCTGAAAATCTAACCCAACCATGGTTAGAGGAGTAACCCTAGCCTTCAAAATTGCTATAAAAGGAGGGTGTAGCTAGCACAAAAAAGGGAAGAAAGAGCACTATGCTATAGCTTGAGAAGCCAAGCTCAACCTCTTGAGAAGGAGCTCTTGAGTGGAATCTCATTGGCATTAGGCATATGTATGTGTTGTATTAGGGGTGATTAGCAAGGGAACTCTATGCCATTCTAAGAGAGAGTGATCATTCAATTGAGAGTAGGAAATCTATCATTTCTCCTACTAGTGTAAGCCCAACATTTGCTGAATCAAAGAGGGAGAATTTGGACTAAGCATGGATACCTTGTCTCCCTTCCAACGTGAAGTCATGGACAATAATGATGTGTAAGTGTCTTGGTGTTTTATTTAAGTTCTTGATAACTTGTCTCCGGGTATTGTTATCAATTTAGCCATAAATCCCACATGCTGTAAGAGGGCGACAGGGTGGAGAGGACTCCCCTGGCCTTAAGACAGTGATTGGGGTGGCTTTTTTCTTGTGATGTGTTGTGGTGTAATTTACTCAGGCTATGTTGAACAAATACTAATCTCACTGTGATTGGTCATGACAGATTTGTAAGACGGCATTAGTGCAACAAGCACCCCCTTCCCCCTTCTCTCTCTTTCTTACATATATATATTTATGTTTGCTTGATCACTAACGATACACTTCAAAGTAGCCCGAGCACCATCTCTCTCTCTCTCTCTCTCTCTCTCTCTCTCTCTCTCTCTCATGTTTTAGTGTGTGAGAGTGTTCCATTGGTGTTAGGCTTAGTGTAAATTCCTTGCTTGTTTGTTGGTTGCTTTAACGATTCTCCTCTTTTGCATCCTAGTTTGCTCTTAAACTAGGTGGTGCCCCTTGTGTAGTTGGGATTTGGCTGTGGGCTTGTTGTTTTGGTTTGTGTTGTGTTGTGCCCCAGCCCCATTGAGCAGCACGCGAGCCTTGAAGGGTGTCTAGAGGTTGCTCTTCTTGTTGACCGCCCCGGACCGATTCAAATTGGTGCCCCCACTGAGGAAAACAACTCGTGTATGTTTTTGTGTAGGATCAACTTTTAGCATAGTCAAGTAGTTTGCATGAATCACGAGAGTTTGTATGATCCTTTCATTCCCATTGCAAGGCAAAAGATACACATAATTGTTAGTACTAAGTTGCAATTTCAACGGGTAATTCGTAGGATTTTAGGTCCTCTTAGGTTAGCCGAGATAAACACTTCGGTAAATCATTTTATTTTGCCTCTCATTAGGTACGATATTAGCTTGGACGTCTATATTTTTGTGTTATTTTAAGCATTAGGACATGCATAGGCCATGGATAATGGCCCGGGAATAGAGTTTTTTCCCTTTCATTTTACTCCACACATTAGAATAAACGTTGCAATTAGTAGAAAGATCCATTTTCAACAACGAATGGTGTTCATGTTTGGTGCCCAAAGAGTAGGAGAAATTCTCGCGTCACCAAACCCTGTCATTCTACCTCTTATTGATTATCATAGGTCATTTGATGTGAATATTTTTATTTTGTTGTAGAATAGATTGCAATTTAGAAAATATTATTGTGTAAATCTTTTAAAGAAAGAAAAAACAAAAACGCGTCACTTTGAAATCAATCCAATGGAGAGCCAACGCCAAATGTCTGGATATCCTCTTTTCTTTGGAGAGCCTGGAGAGGATGCAGAATTATTTCTAGCGAATTTCAAGATGTCTTGCCGTATCAAGAGGATAGTAACTGATCAAGAACGTGTAGAAATGTTTGAGGTGGTCCTTAGGAAAGATGCTAGCACTTAGTTTGACTCTTTGCCTGAGGAAGTTAAAGGGAATTACACGGAAGTTTTGAATCGTTTCAAGAAATACTTCTTTGATCCCCAAAACACTCAGAAATTATGGCAAGACATTGTTTCTCATAAGCAAAAAGACTTAGATGACTACTACTTGTACAAGCAAGAGTTCCTACGTCTTTGGGCTCTATGGATACGAAATGTTGTTAACCCTGGTGATGGTGCAGAATTTCTAAAGAAGGAGAGGTTCATAGCCGGACTCTTTCCCGACCTTAAGGTAAAAGTTGAGGCGGGTGCAACTGCTACCTTTGATGCAGCTGAAACTAGGGCTGCTGAGAAATATAGGAAACTCAAGTGCTTAAGGGGGGAGGTTCCAATAGAAGGTCTTAGACCCAAAGGTAAGTCACAAGCATCAACATGTAAGGAGCTTCCTGAGGTAACGGCAGAAGTGATTGAGAAGTTAAATCTTTAAGCAGCTTGTCAATTCACCTTGCACAAGTTGTAGGTCCAAAGGGACAAGCAAAGAAGTCTGAAGAGCGAGATCCACGACCTAGGAGAGTCTTGCAATGTTGTAATTGCTGTGAGTCTGAACATGGGATGTATAATTGTCCTTGGCCCTGTGGGGAGCCAGGGAGACCTAACTTGAATTACCCAGTGATGAATGCAGGTGAAGGAACTAGTCAGCAACCACGGCTTATACAAAGGCCAAATGGAGCAAGACCACCTACACAAGGAGTGGAAGGACTTCCACCTTTGCCGGACCCAAACGTGCATGTGGTAGAGGTGACAAATTCAAGAGAGGTTGACATGGAAGCAAATGGCATTAAGCGTGGCCGAGGGAAAGGTAAGGAGAAAGAAGGAGTTACATCACAAAGTGACCATGGACGAGAAAAGAAGGCAAAGGAGACCAAGGAAGCTAAGAGGACTCGACGTCGTATCAACCTCCAAGACTTTCCTCTTGGACATGGAATGACTGCATACAACCTGTTGAAAGACATGAGAGGTAAGGGTCCTAATATCTCATGGCCTCAATTTCTTGCATTATGTCCACAAGTTAGGAGGGATTTAACAAGGGAAATTAGCACTAGGAGAAAGGTGAAAGAGAGTGTGCCTGTTGTAAAAATTGCACAAGCTGAAATGAATGAGGACATTACACCTGTGCTAGATTGTTACATAAAAGGGAGATTGGTTAGGAAAGGTCTAGTGGATGGGGGTGCACAAATTTGCATCATGACAAAGGGACTCATGCAAAAACTAGGCATGAACATCCATGAGACACCTGAAATTAAGGTCAAGATGGAAAACAATAGCAAGGCTAGGTGCGTAGGTATTTGTAAAAATGTTTTTGTGGAGGCCTTTGGCATTAAGAAGGCAGTGGATTTCTATGTCATGTCTACCAAAGGAAATGGTTACCCATTTATCCTAGGGAGACCATGGCTAATAAAAATGCGAGCTTTGCACGATTGGGAGAGTGGAAAGCTAATTTGCAGGAACGACAATCATAAGAAGGTTTTCTTTGACATGAAGGAGCAACGCCAAGAGGAGCTCCATGAAGAATCATCTCAAAGTGAGACGGAAGAAGGTTGGACCGATAGCACTTCAGAAGAAGAAAGTAGCGCAGCATTACTGAAGAGGAGTCTTCCATCGAAGTCATGGGGGTAAGGTTTAAGCCAAGCAACCAAGAGACCTCTTGTCAAGGCTTGGAGGAGGTAGGTCCTCAAGAGAACGAAGGTGTTCAAGATGAAGGGATGCTGGAAGGTATGCTATCAACAACACTTACAAAGGATGAAAGAGAGGAGTTCAAATGTGTGCTAAGGAAGTTTCCTAGGCTTTTTGCTAAAGACTACACCGACGTGCATGGGGTAGATGTTTTTCAACGCAAGATTGAGTTAAAACCTAAGGCCACACCTAAAGCTCAGAAGCTAGGAAGGCTAGGAGTGATAAAGGAGCAGGCTCTACTCAAGGAGGTAAGAAAGCTTCTAGCAGCAGGTTTCATTTATCCAGTGGAGAATTCAGAGTGGGTCTCTCCTGTTGTTGTCACTCCTAAGAAAAATGGCAAGTGGAGGGTGTGTGTGGATTACCGTCCCCTCAATGAGGCAACAAAAAGAGATCACTTTCCCCTCCCATTCCAGGATGAGATACTAAATGAGGTAGCTGGTCATGAGAAGTACACTATGTGCAATGGTTACTCAGGTTACTTTCAAATAGGGATTGCATTGGAGGATCAATTGCAAACAACCTTTATCACTTCTTGGGGTTGTTATGCTTTTAGAGTCATGCCATTTGGTCTGACAAATGCTCCTGCAACATTCCAACGTTTCATGAATATGGTGTTTCAAGCATTCTTTGGAAAGTCAATTAGGGTGTTCATTGATGATTTCTGTATTTATAGCTCAAAATCATTGCATCTACAAAGGGTAGAAGAAGGTTTAAAGAAGCTCTACGACATGGGAGGTCAACTCAACCCCGACAAGTGCCAGATAGGTGAGGATGAAGTAATCTTGCTTGGTCATAAAGTTTCTTACAAAGGCATTGAAGTGGATCCTTCAAAGGCAAAGGCTCTTATTGAGCTACCATCACCCAAGAGTCTTAAGGAGGTCATCTCATTCATTCAAAAGGTGAATTATATGTCACGCTTCATTCACTTAGCCTCGGAGTTACTTCACCCTTTGCAAAAGTTGACACAACAAGTAGAATTTGCATGGTCTGATGAGCTTGAAGAGTACTTTTGTAACATTAAATCCATTTTGTCAGAGCTACCAACACTCATGCCTCCTTGTTGGGAGTAAAGGTTCTTTGTTAGCTCTAGTGCTGGGAAAAAAACAATTGGTGCAGTTTTGTTACAACAAGATCCCTATGCTACCAGGATGCGGCCCATCTACTTTGCTAGTAGGGTCATGAATGCTTTAGAGAGAGGCTACACGGAGGCAGAACTCATGATGCTTTCTCTCATGTTTGTGATAAGGAAGTTTAGATCCTACTTGCTCCCAAAACCTTTTGTAATCCTCACCGCAGAGAATTTTTTCCCTTGGGTGTCATCTCAAATGAATCTTAGTACTAGGATCTCAAAGTGGATTATGGAGTTGCAAGAGTTTCAATACTCTTTCAAGGTAGAAGATAGTGTGCGTGCACAATTGGCAGGGATTCTCACTTATAAAGTGCATGAAATGGAGATTAAGGTGCCTGAAGTAAAGACCCTACCATTGCCACCACCAAAAAGTATTCCTAATGATTTTACCTTGTTCTTTGATGGAGCTTTTCGTCGAGCCACAGGAAAAGCAGGGGGAGGGCTAGTGTTGCTCAACCCAAGTGGAGAGGTGGTCATGAAAGAGAAGTTCAATCTACCAAGTTCAGCTAGCAACAATGAAGCAAAATATGACACACTACTTCATGGTTTAAAAATATGCATTGTCCATGGTATACAACGTCTCATGGTAAAAGAGGATGCACTTCTCATTGTGAAGCAGATTTTAGGCATTTGGGCATGCAAAAATGAAAGACTAAGGGCCAAAGTTCATACCATCCGTAGGCTATTTAATCAATTTGAGGACGTGCAATTATATCATATTCCTAGGAAACAAAATGAAGATGCGGATTTACTTGCACAACAAGCCATTGCATGTGTAAAGAAAGAAGTGCAAGTCATCGTGGTGGTGGCTGCTGTGAAGCAACCAAGGTACCAGGGATTGGAGTCATCGGCTCCCATCATTGGCTACATTTTGGAGGGTGAGTTTCCACCAGACTTCACAAAAGCTCAGAAGAGGAGACTCATGAAGAAGGCAAGCATGTATCTCTTCCTAGAAGGCTCCCTCTATCAAAGAGGGAAGGATAAAGTGTGCAGAAGAGTACCAACTATCGCGGAAATTCCAGCCATTCTAAATGGTTTGCATGAAGAGGCATGTGGTGGTCATTTTTACCAAGAATCAATTGTGAAGAAGATTTTGCTTGCAGGGTATGTCTGGCCAAGTCTGCATGTGGATGTCCAACATTGGTGTAAAAGTTATCACAATTGTCAGGTAAATGGGAATAGAAGATTGATTTATGGTCCAAGGCAAATCGTGCTTGAAAATGGACCCTTTGAAAAGTGGGGCATTGATGCTATGGGTCCTCTGCCGAGGACAAAAAATGGTAAACTCTACATTCTAGTGGCTTAGACTATATGACTAGGTGGGTGGAAGCACAAAGTGTGGCAAAGGTAAATGAGAGGACAGTGAGCAAATTTGTCTACACTCACATTTGTTGTAGATTTGGTACACCTTTGGAGATTGTTTCTGATAATGGTCCAGGGTTTAGAAAGGGATTGCTCATAGAAGTCTGTGAAGAACTTCGCATTCTACATCGTCACAGTACACCCTACTATCCCCAATCAAATGGTTTGGTAGAAAAAGCTAATGGTGTCATTGCAGGCATCATTAGAAAGATGGTGAAAAACAAGACAAAGTTGTGGGATGACTTCTTGGATGGTGACTTGTGGGCGTATCGAACCACATATAGGGAAGCAACGAAGTTCACACCATTTCACTTGGTCTATGGTCAAGAGGCTTTATAGCCAATTGAGCTAAACATTCCAACAATCCGACTTCATGGAAAATCAGCACAAGATGATCAAGAAGCATGGATGGATCGACTTCTTACCTTAGCTGAGCTTGAGTGGAAAAGAGAAGCAGCATGCGAGTGCTATAAGAGGAAATCCACATAGACAAAGGAGAAGCGTGACAAGAAACTGAAGGACAAAGGCATCAATGAAGGAGATCTTGTGCTAAGGTATGACAATCGACTTGATAATCGTTTTGATGCCAAATTTGTAACAAGATGGCAGGGGCCATACATAGTCAAGAAGGCTTTCAATTCAAGTTACTATCAACTTATGGACTTGAATGGGAAAGAGCACTCCAGAAAGGTAAACGGCTATCGCTTGAAGCCTTACTTGAGTCGCCTTCTACCAAAGGATCTACCAGAGAAAAAGGAAACTATCTCATGTAAGTATTGTTCCATGAAGCATGAGTGTAACACAAACCAAAATTCCAAGGGGCCAAACAATGAAGACCTTGTCAAGGACTCTGAAGCACTCTCTTTGGAAAAGATTCTTTATGATGGTACATGAATATACCATCATCCTGGGGGAGGGCTAATGATAGCCGTTTTTTGGCTCTCTGTAATTTCCATAGTGAGTTATCTCACCCTATCAAATCACTCAAACACTGTGGTTACCCTCACCCTTTCACTGTATATAGGTGCGTGTGAGTTAGGGGACTTTTCCCATATCTCCTTACTCAAATAAAAAACCCTCAATTAGCTAGTCATTGGGCTAGTTGAGCCAAAATATATATATAAAAAAAAAATATAAGTATATTATGACCCATGCGTATGTAAATATTTCTTTGTATATAGGGCCTAAATAAAAGATTTTTTCATAATTGTTTTGGTATTTATTTAAATATTTCTACCTAGGTGTGTGTTATTTATGCTCTGTACATTGCCTCATCATTACCACAATTTTTCTTACCATTTTTCATACTCTTTATTCCATATAGAAATATTTTCATGTAAGCTTCTCTTATATTTGGTGTAACTCCACCCCAACAAAAATCCAAAAAAACTAGTTTTATTTATGTGTATATTTTTTCACTATTGTGATTTTTCCCTTCCTACATCTATTTTGTTTTTTTTCTAAAAAATTAGAACACCAAAAATATTTATCTTTTTATGGTAGCCTCATAATGAGAGAGATTTATTTTGACCCCTTTATATTTTTTTCACTTATATTATTTATATTTGACATGTACATATTTTTTAGACCCCTCAATATTTGATTTTCTTAGTTGTACTATTCACTTATATCATGATCTCAACAATATCTTCAATTATAGACCTACCAAATAAGGTCAAGGGTAGGTGGCATGCATACATGCACTATGGAGGGCTCACTCTTGGAGGTATTCAAAAGAATCATCCAAAGAAGGACCCCACAAGGACTTTGTGCAGTGGAAAAAAACAGTCGGTTTTGCTGAATTTTTAAAGTTCACTTGCTCTCCAAATTTGAAAAGGTAGTACAAACAAAAGTTGTAGCTCGTGGGCTGACCTTTTGCCTCAAATTTTTTCATATTTTTTTGAGCTACGAGCTGTGAGCTATGATTTTATTAGTGGACCCCAGTTTTCCCATGCTATGCAGCCACACTCTCTCTTCCACTTTATCATTTTCCTTTTTCACACACACTTCTCCACTCATCATCCCCACCTCTCTCACCACTCCTCTCTGTACCCTACTCACCTTCTCCTCAACCTTGAAGAATAAGAGAAACCATGGTGAACTCATACCTCCCACACACAATTCCATTCGAAAATTGACTACCTAGTCTCATTTTTCCTCCTCCAAATTACCCATATCTATCAAAAAAACCACAAAATTCAGCCTCTTCTCTTAAAATACAGCATCATGGTGGTTGATTAATCAGCTTCAATTACCTTGTCTCTCAAGGAAGGTCAAGAGTGGAGAAAAAATGTACCGTCAAAGCTAGTGGACCGTCAACAAGCGTCAAAATTGTCCCTAATGAAGACACTTGGAGCATCAACCTTGTAAGAAATCCACCTTTTCTTACCTCTGAAGAGTTTTTCTTCCTTATTTGTATCCTACATGGATACTCCCATTGTAAATATCCAATTCCTTTTGTAAATTAATAAAAATACTAACTCTACTAACACTAACCCACTATGGAATGTCCTATCACCTCCATTTCTCTCCTCTCTCTTTCCCCACCAACTTCTTGATAATTCCAAGCAAAAGAAATTAGGTAAATTGCTGAAAATCTAACCCAACCATGGTTAGAGGAGTAACCCTAGCCTTCAAAATTGCTATAAAAGGAGGGTGTAGCTAGCACAAAAAAGGGAAGAAAGAGCACTATGCTATAGCTTGAGAAGCCAAGCTCAACCTCTTGAGAAGGAGCTCTTGAGTGGAATCTCATTGGCATTAGGCATATGTATGTGTTGTATTAGGGGTGATTAGCAAGGGAACTCTATGCCATTGTAAGAGAGAGTGATCATTCAACTGTCATCCTCTACAACACCGTTTGTCACATTTATTTCTTGAATCTTCACTGAGGACTTGTTCTTCTCACCATGGTCTTCAGCTTTCTCTTTGCCTTTTTTTGCTTTCCATTCTCTGCAGTCTCTTTTCATGTGACCCTTCTTGCCACAATGGTAGAATTCTATGTCACTCTCGCCTTTAGCACTGCGGGACTTGCTACGAGACTGATTCGTCTTTCCACCTTTGTACTTTTCTTTGGTCCTTCCCCTAACAACTAAGGCTATTCCTTTGCCTTTGTCCATTGTCTTTCTATTGGTTTCTTCAGTAAGCAGACTTCCTTCTACACGTGCTATGTTCAAACCATCTAGAGGTGCAGAATTACTCAAAGCTGTGCGAAAAGTGTCCCAACTTTCCGGCAATGTGATCAACAGGAATTTAGCTCTAACAGGTTCATCAAACTTGACACCTTGACCTGACAACTGACTATAGATTGTGTTGAATTCATTCAGATGATTGGACATAGGTGTCCCTTCTTTCATATCAAGTCAACAAGCTTCTTAAGCCAGTATACCTGTGAAGCTGCACTCTGCTTCTCATAAAGATCACTCAACTTTAACCATGCTTGATAAGACGATATCTTGTCTGCTGCATTGAAGTAAACGCTTTCTGCCAAAGTCAGCATAATGGTATCTTCGTCCATATCTTCTGGTTTTATCCCCTTGAGCTTTATAGGTTTTATCTGCTTCTTTAGTACCAACACGTGCCAAATCTACATCTTCCACAATGGGAAATTGGCTCCATCCAGCTTCTTGATATTGTAAAGAGCAGTGTCCTGTGATCCAGCCATAGCTATGCTTCACAGTAGTTTACTTTCCTGGGAAAGATTCGGCAGAGTTTCCCCTGTAAACTGACCTCTGAACCAACATCAACCTGTCAAATGAACCAAGAAAGCTTCAGATTCTGCAGAAATTTCGGCAGAGTCTCCTTTGTAAAATGGCTCTGGTGTACTAAAAAACAAGCCAAAAAACAGCTCAAAAAACCGCTATCTCTCTAACACTGTAAGCTGTGGGTAAACCTGTACTGCACCTGTACTCTCTCATTGTCCTGCA
The DNA here is from genome assembly GCF_014529385.1 of Adiantum capillus-veneris. NCBI lineage: Eukaryota > Viridiplantae > Streptophyta > Polypodiopsida > Polypodiales > Pteridaceae > Adiantum > Adiantum capillus-veneris. Next base: position 69,045,557 of record NC_140931.1, read on the forward strand.
CTATCCTGGCACTATCCTGTCATTGTCCTGTAAGCATAGACTGTGACAATGCCTCAACGGCAGTAAAGCAAAGATGCAATCCCAACTGTCTAACTCACAGTCAATACATCCTAGCTGCCTATCTAAGGGTGCTCGAGGGATCGCTCCAAGACCTATATCACCGAAAGGATCTCAACATTCGAGAATCCCCCAGCTCAATAAAACCTTGATCGACCCTCAACAAAGGCTGCAGTAAATCTGACAATACATAAACTTCCCACAAAGTCATACATCCACAAATTTCCCACTGTATGCTGTAACCGCTACGGCGGTTGTTTGCTGCGTGACTCATAGCCAACAAACCCTCAACACACATACATCATCTCTGACAATATATCCCATGTGGAAGTACAGTCTGTGTGTAGATGCGCCCGTGTCGTATGTGACACGCCTCTAAGAACTGTGAGCTGTCCTTCGATGTGTAGACAACCACAAATCAACACTCTGGGAGTGCCGATATCCTCAACACCTGCAGTCGTAGGCCAAAAACCCCAAATTTGCAGAGTCGAATCTGCACCTGTTGAGACCACGTAGTCAAAAATGGCCTGCGCAGAACTTTGTCGAGGCCGAACGATGGCCGAGATGACCTCAGAATGAAATTCTGAGAACACCTAGCCCTTCGGGCTATCCCACAAGAAATGGAGCCGTGTCTTCACCTGTCGAATCTCACTCCAATCTGAGCAGGTGACTCTGGATACCTGCAAATGCTGCCCCGAGCCTCGATCTGAGCTCTGATACCATTTGAAGGAGTACGAGCGGAAGTGCGACACGAGAGAGAGAGAGTGCGAGAAGAAGAGCACGATGATATGGTGAACTCGGCCTGTCGTAATGTACAGAGCATAGTGAGTTTTTATTAGGTTTTTACAAAAGAATATGTGTACATACCTGGCGGCCCGCCCACTTACCTGGGCGACCACATTGGGCTTTATACCCCAACACTAGAGTGACAAGAAAGGCCATCCATTTGTTTCTTCAGTTTAAAAAACCCTACACAATTGCTGTTTAGGTGCACAATATAAAGCGTACCCATTGCATTTTCATTGGAGATTGGAAAATTCATTTATATATGTCTCTAAATGTTAATGTCCTATGAAAATGCAATGGTTACGTTTTATACTGTGCGCCTAAACAGCAATTGTGTAGGGTTTTTTAAACCAAAGAAACAAATGGATGGCGTTTCTTGTCATTCTAGTATCTTCAGAAAATTGGATGGGAATAACCGTAATTATATCCAAAATCACTCAAGTCAGAAAGGAATTTTTGATAAGTGGATCCTCAACATAAAGATAAAACCCAAGCTTGCAGCCAACAAAGTAGCGTCCTGCTACAAAGCTTTCTAGGGACCGGCTCAGCACATTTCGAGAACTTCAAAAAACTAAATACTGATTCTTGGAATGCCATGAAGAATCCCATCCCAAAACTGAGGTGTATGATGCTCGAAATCATAGGTCATATTGATATTTGAATCCATGGAAACACCGTGCAGTGTATGAAAGAGAAAGAAGAATACCTTGATTCAAAAAACAATCTCGTAGCCATATTATGCACCACAAACGGTAATTAGCAGTTCTAATTACGTTGGCCATCAAAAGCTTTAATCACCTCGTAAATCCACCTGTACACGTACCCTGTTGGGACACGTGGTAGTTGATTCAATTGCAAATGGTGATTTATTTACCGCAATCGGCTCTATGGAAACTGTCACCAATAGATCAAATTAAAAATTGTCAAACTACACAGGGAATTGTCGACTGTTGATTGCTATACATATGGAATTGTCGACTGCTAATGGCCCGGCCCTTTGCCAATGGTAGCTGATGGTAGCCGTCGAAGGCTACGACCACCGTGGACACTTGCACCAAGAGTTATTTTAGGTTTTCCCTAATTTTTTTGGGCGGCCTAATATGGCGAGTCCCAATTTTTCTAAGCAGTGGCGATGGCAGCCACGGCCCCGACTAGGAGCGAGCGGGGGAGAGAGAGAGAGAGAGAGAGAGAGAGAGAGAGAGAGAGAGAGAGAGAGAGAGAGAGAGAGAGAGAGAGAGAGAGAGAGAGAGAGAGAGAGAGAGAGAGAGAGAGAGAGAGAGAGCGTGCTCTATGGCTCGACAAAGTTGGTGCCTCTGAGGGTTTTGCTGGCCTGTCCTACGCACGCAATCCAAGCTCGGATACATGTTCTTTGCGTGAGGTGGACTGCACATCGCTCCCTGCCTCAAGAGGCTTTGAACACGCTCCGGAACTTCGGTGTCCTTCCCCACTTGGCAAGAGGGAAGCTTCATGGCAGGAGGCATGCAAGAGGCTTAGTAAAGAAGCACCACACCTTTTTTCCCCAAAGAAGTGATTGGCTCTTTAGACCAGTGTAAAACCTAGTGTAGCTAGACCTTGAGATCCTCCTCCGAGCCTCCCATTATAAAGGCAGGCTCCTAGCCTCTTACCCTATACAGATCCCCACATTGCCTAGCCTGGCCCCTGGCCGTAGTTTGTGACTCCGTGGCCTTGCCCTTGTCCTGACAAAGTGCACATAACCTCTTGTAGTGACTGGGTTTCTCATTTACGTTTAACCTTTATACCTAGGGATTCTAAAAAATGTCTTTAAGCCCAATTCACATGGATAGCACCTTACAAAATAAGAGAGAAGTACAATTATATAAAGATAGGAGGCTCTATAAGAATATTATCTTTACACATTCTCGTTGTTACAAATATAATTGAGCTAGAAGGGGTATCCAAATCCACATCTGCAAACAATGAGGAAATATATGTAATGCAACCTTGTGTTTTTTTCAAAACATAGCAAGAAAAGAATGTGCACAAGATGTAGGAAAGCATTGTCTGAATTAAAGTGATCTTCTCATGCTCGGTATGAGAAGATACATAATCATTTGACTACACATAGATTTTGAAATGCTCCAAATGGTCGCACTTTTTATGTAAAACGTGTGGATGATGTATATCTTATTGTTTTTGTGTATTTGAATGATTTGCTACTCACTGGTCCGAATGAGACACATATTGCCGAGATATTGCTGAATTTTAGGCTAATTTGAATGCCACATTTGAAACATCAAATTTGGGGCTTTTGTATCATTATTTGACCATTCAGTTGAAGCATTGTGATTAAGGTATTGCATCGTGTCAAACAAAGCATGTGCAAACTTTGCTAAACAGATTTGGACTTGATGATTGCAAGCCAATTGCCACTACCAAGAAAAGATGTTACCATCTACCAAAAAATTATTGCTTGCCTCATTTATGTATGCATTACACGGACAACTATTCAAGTGCAGTCTCACAAGTGAGTAAAATTTATGCATGGTTCGGGTTCTAGACATTGGCAAGTAGCTAAGAGGATCTTTCTCTACTTGAGTGGCACTATACATCTTGGAGTTTTTTATTCTTGTATATTGTAGTGATGTGTGTGAATAAGTTTCAGACCACTGGGGCATCCCCCCCCACCCCCCCCCAAAAAAAAAGTTTTTTCTCCCTCATGCTTTGTATATACGCCCAACACTCTAGGAAAAACTCATCTTGTATTCACATGGTTAGTAATATATCCTATTTATGCGCCTTGAGTTTCTTATTCATTTGCAAGCTATGTGTGCCTTAAGTTTCTTATTCATCTGCAAGCTGTGTGTGCCTTGAGTTTCTTCTCCATCTCCAAGAATTTTTGTGTGTTTGAATTCTTGCAACCTTGATCACTATAACAATTTTGACTAGGAAAGTGATGTCAAGACTAGTGCTTACCAACCAAAGAAGAGAATCAACTAGCTTTCTATACTTTGTAGCATCAGCTATACATGGGAAGTCATATAGGGACAACTTATGGTTGGGATCCATTGAAGTAGATACCGACCTCCACACAATCATACAAAAAGTGTCAAACAATCCTTAGGCATAGTGTGGCCATATGGCTTAGACAAAATCAAGTATGTGTTATCAAAATCCGATTATAACAGCTAAAGCTCACTTGGGAACATATCTAATTTCAATTGGGGAGATAATATGCCATCAAGAGTAAGAACAAAAAATCAATCATATGGGATCAGATTTGCACCTTGATAATTATAAACTCATTTGGGTTTTTAGGAAATTCTAATTTTGGTGATAACTTGATCTAAAGAGTAATGTAAATCAAAGACTACCCCCCCACCCCCCTTCCATGGCGTGGCTTTGTGCACAAGTGCAATAATAAAAAATGCAATAAACCATAAATGATGTATGATACCATGATACACTACAAGAGGTACTTCACATTAGCGACGCTGGAAGTGCGACGCTCAAAAGTGAAAACCCATGGCGTCGCTAAGTTACTTGTAACTTAGCAATACTCATAGAAACAAACATAGCGATGCCGACATGGGTAAAAAAATAACTGAGAGCGTCTGAAAACTCATATCTTAGATTTGAGTTTTCGGCGGTCAAGCAAACAAAGGTAACCGGCGCTCTCCCTCTCTCTCTCTCTCTCTCTCTCTCTCTCTCTCTCTCTCGTTCTTCTCCACACACACACACACACACACACACACACACACACACACACACACACATACACGAAGAGGAAGGAGAGCTAGGTATGCTCCTTCCCTCTCCTCTCTCTCATGTTCCCTTCCCCTCTTTCTCTCTGTCTCCCTCTCCCTCTCTCTCTCTCTCTCTCACACACACACACACAAGCACACACACACATTGTGCTTTTGAGAGAGAGAGAGAGAGAGAGAGAGAGAGAGAGAGAGAGAGAGAGAGAGAACATGCATAAACAAAAAACACACACATACACATGCATAAACAAAGAATGCATACACACACACATTGAGAGAGGAAAAGAGAGAGAGAAAGAGAGAGAAGAAGAAGAGAGTTTTAAGGCCATAGGAAACTATCCCAGGAGACCTTAAAGATTTATCCGACGAGAAGTTGAACTTAAGACCTGTTATTCAAGAGGGAAATGGCATAATTACCAATCTACCACACTTGGGTGATAGAAAGGTTATACCATTTTCCTCTTTGTATTGGCACAGACACACACCCACACACACACACACATGAGAAGAAGAGAATTTTAACGTCATAGGAAACAATCCCAAGAGACCTTAAAGATCTAGCGGATGAGGAGTTGAACTCAAGACTGTTATTCAAGAGGGAAATGGCATAACCAATCTACCACACTTGGGTGATAGAAAGGTTATACCATTTTCTTCTTTTTATTGGCACACAGACACACACACACACACACAAAAACGAGAAGAAGAGAGTTTTAAAGTCGTAGGAAACTATCCCAAGAGACGTTAAAGATTACGTTAGATTAGATTTAGGTTTATTTAGGTTAGATTAGATTAGATTTAGGTTTATTTATGTTCGATTTAGATTTACGTTAAATTAGATTATATTTAGGTTTATTTTGAGTTTAAGATTAAATTAGATTTAGATTTATGCTCGAAGGACTAGCTTTTTTAAAATTTAGGTTAGATTTTAGTGCATGTCAATGAAGGTGCGCTCATGATGGTAAGCATTGTATGAAAAACACTTGCTCATATGAAAAACACTGAAATAGACTCCGTTTTCCTACATGAGAAAATTTCATGCGCTCACAGCCTCAACAGTCCATGCGGACAAGCAATTCCACCTGCATGTTCGACTACTGCTACCATACAATAACCCGTCATGATCAGACAATGGAAGAGAAAATTGAGCCTACACAGAAATTAGTGATGCAAGATGATGATTCCAAGGGTCACAGTGAAGTGCTTTGAGTAGGCATCATCTACATTGCAAGAATGGTGTACCTACATGCTACAAACAAAGATCTACTATGAAAATATGTTACGATGTTGTGAAATGCTACAGCTAGAGAAGAGGCAAAGGGGTTTTGTCCACTACAGGCACTATCATGTAGATGTGGGTATGTGGATTTCTTGTACCCACAAATATAGGCATTCACCAAGAAAGACGAGATTATAACCCGGTGGTTCCGATCTCCCTGCACCTCTAGACCGAGGTGTGCGGGGATTGGACATGACTAGAGGATGTGAGGTAGTTTACAGTGTGAACAAAGAGAGAGAGAGAGAGAGAGAGAGAGAGAGAGAGAGAGAGAGAGAGAGAGAGAGAGAGAGAGAGAGAGAGAGAGAGAGAGAGAGAGAGAGAGAGAGAGAGAGAGAGAGAGAGAGAGAGGGAGAGAGAGAGAGAGAGAGAGATAAAAGATGAAGAATGCCAATAAAAGATTAAATTTGTTGTCCAGGTTATAAGGTTTTTACCCTCATTATGAGTAGTGACGAGGATGTGGGGCCGTCCCATCAAAACACCTATCTCTCAACGAGGATCTTATGTCCTTGTAATCAATGCAAGCATCTTGTGCGATAGACAAGACCCGTTTCTTTGTAGCACGTTCGTGAATTTGGCAAGTTCGATCCATCTATTATAGATCAAGTTATTTCCAATTATAACTCGTCAGACTCTGACGCTGGCCAACATGCAGCAATCTTGCAACCCAATAGACGTGTTCGCAGGCGCTTTGGTCAAGTAGCATATGTGAGGCCACAAGATGTAGCCTCCGACAGCTTGGGGGATAATCATGCAGAAGACATTCCCAACGAGGCAATGTTTGAGCCCGAGATCAATGAAGTGATCGAGAGGATCATGGATTCAGAAAGGATTATCTATGATGATATGAAAAGTGAAGCTGATACGCCATTGTATGATAGAGGACGTGTGTCTAGATTGAAGGCGCTCCTGGTTCTTCTCAACATGCAGACAATGTTTGGATGGAGTGACACTAGCGTCACAACGCTTTTTAGGTGATCTATTACAATTAGTTTACTTTAATAAAAAGCTCTAGATGTATAATGATCTGATAGATTTTTACACAATTGTACCGTATTTTTTTAATTGTGTAGATTACTCAAAGAGCACATACTGCCAGCTGATAATGTGATGCCAGATTCCTGAGAGGAAGCAAGAAAGATTTTGCAAAACTTGGGGATGGATTGAAATTCGATCCACGCTTGTCCTAACGACTGCATTCTTTTGAGAGGGGAATACATCGACATGGAGAAGTGTTCGAAATGTGATTCCGAGAGATATTGAGTAGATCTCCACGGAATAAAAATTCCGCAAAAGGTTTTGCGACATTTTCCTCTACTTTCTCACATCAAGCATTTCTTCAAATATAAGTCCATGGCCGCCCTAGCATCATGGCATGAGGAGAATAACTCTTTGGATGGTGTGCTATAGAAACATATAGATGAAACATGGTCGGATTTTGAACAATCTAGCTCCATTTTATAATGTATATTGTATTCACGTGGCTTTTTGTTTATTTTGTCTATATGCGTCATTGCGTCATTTTCTACACATGAATCCCTTCCCCTATGTGAGTTCCCTCTCCCCTCTCTCTCTCTCTCTCCCTCTCTCTCTCTCTCTCTCTCTCTCTCTCTCTCTCTCTCTCTCTCTACTTGTCCATGTTTCCTTCTCCATTCATTCAATATTAAGTTTAAACATTCGTGTGTTTAATGCAGGTATGGATGATGAGGAGTTTCTTTCTTCTTTGTCACCCCATCAGAGATCTTGGTGTGTGGAGCGTCATTGCTCTGGCGCACCATCATGCGTTCCTAGTCCGGTAGCGTCCCCCTCTGTTTCGGAGCATTCAGCGCGCTCCGAAGCTTTGGTGTCAACGAGACGATCCTCACACTCTTCTCGTCGCCAGCGTTCTAGTGGTGGCGACGGTGATTTTTGTGGGGATGCCGTCACCGATGCCTCAACACCACCTCATGTTCGACGAGGATCTTTACCTTCTCCTTATTTTTCCGCCCCGACACCAGCCATGGCATCACCATCTACAGTAGGTTTTTCGCGGCTGACGGCCGTTCCTAGCGACTACACACCGCTAGCTACTCCTCCAGGAGTCCCTCAAGTCGCTCGACACTCCTCTCTTTGGGGCCCAGACTCCAGTGGAGACACCTGATGTCCGAACCCCCATCGACACACCACTAGAGACCCCTAGAGGGACACCCAGGTTCACGCATCACTAGCGAGAGGGCTTGCCTTACTCCGTCGACTTCAGCGGCGTCATCATCGTGGATGATGAAGGCAAGAAGGTGATCTCGTGCATGCGTGGTTTGTGATCTCACGCGTTTAGACACTATATACTAAACACTTGGAGTGAAGTACCAAGTGATTTAAAAGACAGAGTCATCAACATGCTTCATGACGAGTTTCCCGTTCCAACAGGGGATGACCGCTTCAATGAAGACGTGATGAAGGTTCGAATGCGCGAATACTACAAGCACAAGCGTTCCAAAGTGCAAAAATCAATTAAGCATGGGTGGAACATACCAGATTCGTTGGCCAAAGAAGTTTGGAAGAATGCGAAGAAAGCAACACGCAAGAATCCTGACAAGTAGAAGCAACAAAAGGAGGCAGCCAGAGCGTGAGCAGAGGTAGAGAGCTCGTACCACTTGGGGAGCAATGGGTGGGCATCATTTGAGACCAATTTTGTAAGTGTTTTTGCATTGCTCTTTAGGTTTGATAGTTTAGGGTTTAGGGGTTTTTAAATTCTAACATAATGGATTCTCTGTATGTTTTGACAGTGGTCGGTGACAGGATGAGACCCCACACCCTACAAGTGCAAGTACGCAGGCGGGAGGGGCTTAAACACCCTGATGGACATTCTCAATTCTCGCGGCGGCATGGTTAGTATAAGGGTTTACTCTTTTCTATTTGTTGTATTGTTTTATAAACATCGCTATATGTTTATACTTACAGAAAGTTGTCTTATTGTTTTTTTTTGCAGAATCTGACAGATATGCCGCTTCGACGCCATGAGACGTGTGATTAGACGACCTCAGTTTAGCGTAGCTAGATAACATTAGTTTCCTTTTGTCATAGCATATGTATCATGAGATGACATTTATACGTCTTTTTGAAAACCATGTATATTTTTTCCATATTGGCAATGGTGTTGTAGCTATTACATTTGCAAAGTTAAACAATCAAGTGATTTTGCCTATGATGTGTACAAATGTCATTGATTTACTTTCATCAATTTACTTTTTTTAGTTTTGTATCTTTATTCTTCAAACCATATTATGGATGATGGAGTTAATGGTTATATTGTCTTGTGGGTGACTACTTTGGGTCTATATCTAGGCTTGCACTTTCTTTCAAAAGTGAATTAATTAATGAAACATTCAATATGGTTGATGGGTGGCAGGGCATTCAATGCCCTGCCACCAAAAACCTTTTCTCCCAGGCGTCGCTATGATCGTCACTATATAAGGTTCTGCAGCGTCGCTATAAACATCGCTATAGTGGGCCTATAAACGTCGCTATGATCGTCACTATAGGCATCGCTATGTAGCGACGTCTATAGAGACATGTAAAGCGATGTTCGCGTATCGACGCTCTTAGCGACGCTGGGGAGTATAAAAACCCAATGTATTTCCGTCACTAACATCGTCACAAGTGCACACAACCTCTTGTAGTGATACGATGGAAATGAGATTATCACCACATATTGTGTTTCTTAAAGGACAATCACACACCAATGATGTGGCGCTTTAGTTTAGTGCCAATAAAAGGCCTTTGAGAAGGATAGGGAATCAAGGAAACCTCAAGGTGGACAACAGTAGGCTATATTAAGATCATTAGGACATTGTTATAAATGGGGTGGATAATTTTCCCTTTTCTAACAAGCCTTGAAATTGTATAGGTGTGGCAAAAAGCACATGCTCCCCTTTCACGCAATGAATCTTCACATAATAAAACGAAAGGCCACTTAATATATTATGGCGGTATTATAGCTCCAATTACATCAATAATAAAAACTTGTTTTGTTGCTTTCAAACCACTCCAGGAAAATAATTTAAGTGAACTCCTAGGCTGTTTTCATTGAAAAAGCATGTCTAGATCATTAGGAAATTGTGGAGATTGCTAGGAGATGCATGCTTAGTGTCTCCCATTACTTTTCACTCCAAATTTACCGACTTTGTACTTCTTAGGTAACGACGAGTACCATCACATGATATCTATCATGGGTTATTACATTGACATGACATCTATCATGGGTTGTAGCATCATGGAATATTCAATCTCATCCTCTCTGAAGAACCTTGTATGAGCCATTCGATGCCTCTCAATAATGGGTTGCTAGATACAGCCATGGTAATTTAATTGTTGACATAATATGTGAGAGGGATAATGGCATCAAGGACGTGCAAGAAATGGTGCCTCCTCATTTGAGACTCAACTCAAGGTAAAATCTAACTTAATGATGACTTGCAAGTTCCCACCCGTATATGTAAGATACTGACCTAGTACATGTCTCGACTCTGAACGATAATTTGTGTAGCTCCTAGTCATTCTCTACCAAAGACTCCGTAATGGCCAGTTGTTGAGATTACTTGAGGGCCTATCTAGTATAAGAATTCTTTTGAAGCTCTCATAAGACCTATATGTAAAGATTATGCTCTTGTAAGTGCCTCAACCACTTGTGTAGATCCCAATCCTACTCTAATGACCTCATGTGACACTGTATTGCTACTTTAGATCATCTTACATACCACAGTTACTAGCGGTCTCTCCATGGCTCTTAATTATTATACTTTCAACCATATGGACCACAATTGTTCAAAACTAGGTCCCCAAATATAACCTAGGTCCTTAAAATTTGTAGCTTCCCATCCTACTCTCACGACCTCATGTGGCACTTTTCTTTTTTGATGCACTAAAGGGCCCAAAGGGGGAGGTGCTTATCCCTTCCAAATATTAGCCGTGAAACATGGTCTCACAAGGATAGAGTACCATTGAGCATGGTCCACATGTAGGCATCACCACCATGGCCACCTGCTTGATGCACCACGTGCTGGGAATGCTGGAGAGAACTCATAGAAACCAACTAGGAACCTCCTCCTTAGGTGCCCCACTCAAAGAGAAGGATGATTTGAGTGTCCAAGGGCAAGAGCCCTAGCAACTTGGATACCAATTGAGCACAAGGTGCCCCTCTAGAGATAAGCCAATGGGGAACAACCTCATGTGGCACTTTGTGACCTTACATCGGATAATCTTGGAGATCATACTAACTAGGAGTCTCTTCATGGATCTCCATCCATCATATCTTTGCGCGGACATATCACGATCGTCAAGACTAACTAAGAGTCTCTCCATGGCTCTCCATCCATCATACCTTTGGCCTTGCACTGAACATTGCCAAAAAGAAATGAGATTAGCTCTATAAAAGAATCTCAACAAACGAACAGATCCAATCAACGACTTATCGCAAAGCCCCACAGATACTGGCTGGTCTAAAGGGAATTAATTTCATCATAAGAATCGGCAGAGAGAAATTTCTGCAAAATAATACTGCATCGAGGTTACTGTATTTGATTTCCTCAACCACCTACTTGAACCAGAACCAAGGAAACAAATTCCAATAAAGAGTTATTTCTCTTGAATGGATATTAATGAAACAAGCTCCACTATTGGAGACTAGTAGTGCTGCTAATTAACGTTTAGAGACATACATAAACGAATTTTCCAATGTCCTACAAAAAATGCAACGAGTACACTTAATATTGTGCACCTAAACAACAATTCTGTAGGGTTTTTTATACTAAAGCAACAAATGGATGGCCGTTCTTGTCACTCTAGTATCTCCAAAACAGTGGAGGGGAACAACCGTTATTCTATCTAAAATCACTCAAATCAACAAGGGGATTTTTGATAAGTGGATCCTCAACATAAAGATGAAACCCAAGCTTGCAGCCAACAAAGCAACGTCCTGCGGTGAGAGGGTGAGGATAGAGAAATGCACACTCAAACACAGCTGACATAGGCAACATGGGTTAACCCACGCTCTCTGTAAAACACCTCTAATTCCATTGGACCTTGATTATCAAGGTTGAAAATTGGACACACACACACACTAAGGGGGAGCGAGAGAGAGAAGAGAGAGAGGGGGAGAGAGAGAGAGAGAGAGAGAGAGAGAGAGAGAGAGAGAGAGAGAAAAGAGAGCATGGGTTATTTTTCTCTTGCAAAAAATAGACAGCTTGTTCCGATAACGATTGAAAAAGTGTCCTTTTTCTCAACTAGTACAAAAGTCAGAAACTTGTAGTGCAATCACGGGTCTCCCACACTAATTTTGGACCAAATAAACTTATTTTTCCTTTAAGTAGACAAACCTCCTTGTAATGAAGACAAACCAATTAGACTTATGAGTCTGTGATATGAAAACACAACAGACAAGTGATCAGGCCTAAGGATTTTTGCGACTATTTCGCTTGTTGTGTTGTTGTGTTTGGATCTCTCTACAAAACTTGCTTAGACCATGTTACAAATGCGAGTCTAGAGCACCTTCTCATTTAGTGTATTTCACTTGTACTTGCAAGGCTACTTAAACATTTGTCATGTTGTTTCTGGCAAAAAAGAAAAAATCTTTAAGAGCTTATGCATAAGGAAAAAGCACCCATTCGAGTTGAAAAGCTCCAAAATTTGACCTTAATGGCAACTAGCAAGAACGTAGAGCTTTACTGACTTAAGCTAAATTTTGTTTGATATGGATATATTTGCTGATAGATATAGAATTAAAAAGGTAGAAAATATGAGAGGATAGCATGATGAAATATTGGTTTGCCCATTGTAGTCCACTCAAGGTGCATAGGTGGAAGAAAAAAAGAGTGTCTAATGCATATGTACGATAACTGGACATCTTATGTATGCATACACAAAAATGCACGGGAGAAAATATGTTGTGCGAGAAGGATTTTGAGGGGTTCTTCAAAAAGATGGTGTAGCTATAAATCATATGACATGGCTTTTCAAGATGGCACCCCTTTAAGAATGGTTTTTGTTGACGAGGATATATGCTCGCATATTCTTGTGCACTGTTCATGAGTTTTGGACTCTATGACACTCCACCAATTGTAAGTTGATAGACTTTGACTCTTATGCTCATCTCATCCAGCATGAGCGACATGAATTAGATATGCTCAACTCTTCCAGCTTGAGCGTAAGCATAATAACTACGACTCTTAGGAGAGAGTTTAATATGACTTGAAGCTTTGGGACTAATGCTTTGGTCATTTTATGGCTCAGTAGCCTGACTCTGACTATGCGAAAGAGTGTTTTTTGCACCTTGGCGACTTGACTTTTTACATTCTTGTGCTTACTACAAACATTTCTTCAAGTAAAAGAAAGCTTGAATCCTCAAAAAGAGGATTACTGAAGGACCAAGTTGGCATTGAAGGTTTCTTTTGCCATACCTGTTTTAGCCTCTTATAATCTACATTCTCATTGGTTGGGTTGTCCTTCTTTGATAGTGGAAACTACATTATTTGTTTGATTCTCCAATTGGGCCTGGTGATAGGAGTCTTTGATGTTGTTGTAGGCCTTTGTTGATCGTTGACATTTGACTTTTAATTAGGAGCATTGGAAGACTTAGGAATCCAAATTTGTTGATAAGCTTTGTATCTCCTTTGTTGACTTTGCCTTGCTCTAGGTCTTGTTGAGTTCTTGAGATCTTCATGCAGGTCTCGTGTAGTTGCAGTTGGATTGTGGTTGACAGGTAGCCAAATCATTGTAAAACCTATGTAGAATCCTTGTTTAAGAGGAAGATTCTTTGAGATCCATCTCTGTTTTCTATCCTCTTGAGAGTTGTGGTAGACTTTAGCATCTTTCAATGTTTCTCTATTGTATACATGCTTTTTAGATATCCTAGGGTATTGCCAAGTTTGACATGTGGGCCTTCTTTCTTGGGAGGGACTTGAAGCTACTTCATATGCCCTAACCTGGGGTTTTGGTACCCATATCTGTCTGTTACCTTTGGGTACTATTTGTTACCTTGATAGTATTCCTGTTCTTTCAAGCTTCATTGTGATGTTATGCATCCCATGTGTTTGTCTTTCTGTGTTTAATTTCCATCCTTAATCCAAACCGGATGAGAGAGAAACTCTCTCACATAAGCTTCCTTTGCACACAAGAGGAAAGAGGGTCACATGTCACCTCCCTAGCTCACATGCCCACAAGGTGTACCCAAATCCCATTGCATGGCCTTGGAGGTTGACCAATGAGAATTAGGATAGAGTAAGTCCAGTTTAATTAATTTAAAAAAACTTAATAAAAGAACCAATAAGAATTAATCTCTCTAGAAGACTATTGGACAGTCTCGCAGGGGGTCCAATGAGCATTCAACAGCCCAATGGCTTGCATGATTTGTATTGACCAGGAGGCAAAGCGGTCCAATAAGAGTTTAGTTGAATTAATTAATTAGCAAAAGCTCTCACAAAAGGGGAAAGCGGGACACATGTAAAAAGGCTATCACTTATGCTGCTTAATTTCCATTGGCTGAGTCTAGGGAGGTCCAATAGGGAGTGAGCATGAGCAAATAGCAAGAGGGGTTGACCAAGAGAGAGAGGGGGGTGATTTTTCAAAGGCATTATTCACTTACACACTCACACAATCTATGTGTGGAGCAAGAAGACTCTCTCTCTCCTTCTCAAGTTTTAATGGAAAAGTTACCACCTACTCCAAGCTTGTCAGAAGGGAGGCCTACATAAACAACTCTTGGCTTTGTGATGCAAATCCAACCAAGAGACAAGCTTCATTGCATGCTCATCTCCTCTACCATGCTAATTACTAAGCTAAGTTATGCTAATATAAGTGATTCTGTGAGGAGATGTACATCTTTCTCGTAAGAATACTCCTTCTTCCTCTCAATCTACTCTCATACCACGCTAGCTCTCACCATCTTTGAAGGTGTGTGAGGTCTTGGGTCTGAGACCATGAGGTAATTGATGTTGTATTTGATAAGTGTTTTGCTTAGTGCATGAAGTTTCCATCTTCATTACACTAGCTAGTATTGCAGGAACACAAGAAATTGTATTGTAAAATTTCTCTCTTGATGGGAGAAACCATAATACAAAGCATTTTGGAGGGGGGACGGGCTCCGTGTAAATCCGGTCCTCAATTGTTGTCAATAGCTTAATTTCTCTCTCTTTTGAAGTATTGTTCATGCTATCTAACTAGGTGTTATACTTTTTGTTGCTCTCTCCACCCAAGGACTCTTGTAAGTCTCATCAGGAATCTATTCTAATGATATCCTCACTATGTTCATGCTATTTTCCGCTACATACAAGTTACTAGGCCATTAAATGTTACAATAGCTATTCTCATTGATGGTTGGAAAAGTCAAACTTTTGCATGTTAAAGGGCACGTGTTTTTCTTGGCAAAAATAGACAACTTGTTTCAATAACGATGAAATTGCCCTTTTTCTCAACTAGTGAAAAAGTCAGAAACTTGTAATGCAATCATGGGCCTCCCACACTAATTTTGGAACAAATCAACTTATTTACCTTTAAGTAGACAAACCTCCTTGTAATGAAGAAAAAACCAATAGAGTCTTGAGTCTCTTATATGCAAACAACAGACAAGTGATCAGGCCTAAGATTTTTGGGACTATTTGGCTTCTTGTGTTGTTGTGTTTGGATCTCTCTCCAATACTTTCTTAGATCATGTTACGAATGCGAGTATGCAGAAAAGAGATTATGCAAAAGGGAAAAGCACCCATTCGAGTTCAAAATCTCCAGATTTTGACCTCAATGGCAACTAGCAGCAACATAGAGTTCAACTGACTTAATTATCTAAAGTTTGTTTGATATGGTCACTCAAGACACTGACAATACACTAAATATCTGGCCTTGCAATGAGCATTGCCAGAAAGAAATCAGATTTACTCTATAAAAGTATCTCAACCTAAAGATGAAACCCATGCGAGTAAGTGTTGCACCATCCTTCAAAGGGCTTCATCCGGATTAGCCAAGAGTCTAACATTCAATCCCTACTCGAGAAGTTCATCATATTTGCATGCAAAGGAGTGGAGACTCTTGCCCCAACTTCACTCAAGCTCAAGCAATGGGAGTCACTTTCAACGTCAACTTCTAATATGGAGTCCTTTCTAGATCCAAACAACCTTTGCGGAGTATGTTACCTAGTAGCTTGTACTAGGTCGGACAAATATTATTTTGCTCTGCAAATCCTTTACCTCGCTCTATGAAGGCTCGTAGGCTAGTCCACATCCAACACCTGAGCATCCCATGTGCTATCTGCAACATATAAGTTAAGAATTGAGTGTCAAATCACTATAATGGATGTGTGCCTTTGTCAACGTCCTTCCTTGTTCGGTAATCTGATGCAAATGAGGGTTAGAACCATGAAACTCTATATCAAGGAATCAACACAACATTCCAAATTGTTATTATAAGACTAGATATTTAGTTTGCAGTCTCACAAGTGAGCAAAATTTATGCATGGCTCGGGTTCTAAGCATTGGCAAGTAGCTAAGAGGATCTTTCTCCACTTGAGTGGCACTATACATGTTGGATTGTTTTATCCTTGTATATGGTATTGATGTGTGTGAACAAGCTTAGGACCACTTCGGCATCCCCCCCCCCCCACTAAAAGTCTTTTCTCCCTCATGCTTTGTATATACGCCCAACACTCTAGGGATAACTCATCTTGTATTCACACGATTAGTAATATATCCTATGTTGTGTGAGCTGAGTTTCTTGTCCATCTCCAAGAATTTGTGTGTGTCTGCATTCTTGAAAACTTGACTATAATAATTATGACTAGGAAATTGATGTCGAAACTAGTGCTTAGAAACCAAAGAAGAGAATTGACTAGATTACTATACTTTGTAGCATTAGCTATATATGGGAGTTTACATAGGGACAACTTATGGTTGGGATCCATTGAAGTAGATACCGGCCTCCACTCAATCATACCAAAAGCCTCTAGCAATTCTGAGGCATAGTGTTGCCGTATGACCTGAACAAAATCAAGTATCAAAATTGGATTATAACGGCTAAAGCTCACTTGGGCTCATATCTAATTTCAACTAGGGAGATAGTATGCCATCAAGAGTAAGCACAAAAATATCAATCATATGGGATCAGATTTGTACCTTGATAATTATAAACTCATTTGGGTTCTTAGGAAATTTCAATTTTGGTGACAACCTGATCTCAAGAATAATGAAAATCAAAGACTACGCCCCCTTCGATGGTGTGGCTTTGTGTAGAAGTGCAATAATAAAAAATGCAATAAACCATAAGTGACATATGATACCACGATACGATGGAAATGACATTATCACCACGTATTGTGTTTCTTAAAGGTTCATTACACACCAATGATGTGGCGCTATAGTCTAGTGCCAATAAAAAGGCCTTTGAGAAGGATAGGGAATTAAGGATAACCTCAAGGTGGAAAACAATAGGCTATATTAAGACCATTAGGACATTGTTATAAATGGGGTGGAGTACTTCCCTTTTCCTAACAACCCTTCAAATTGTATAGGTGTGGTGCACATGTTTCCCTATGAATCTTCATACAATAAAAGGAAAGGCAACTTTAAATATTGTGGAGGTATTATAGCTCCAATTATATCAAGACTCCTAGGTGGTTTTCATCGAAAAATAATGTCTAGATCGTTAGGAAATTGTGGAGATATCTAGGAGATGCATTCTTAGTGGCTTCCATTACCATTTCACTCCAAATTTACTTACTTCGTACTTCCTAGGTCACAATAAGTACCATGACAAGACATCTATCATGGGTTAGTAAATTCACATAACATCTAACATGGGTTGTTGCATCATGGAATCAATCTCATCCTCTGTGATGAACCTTGTATGAGCCATTCTATGCCTCTCAACAATGGCCTGCTAGGTATAGCCATGGTAATTATATCGGTGACATAATCTGTGAGAGGGAAAATGGCATCAAGTAAGTGCAAGAAATGGTGCCTTCTCGACTTAGACTCAACTCAAGGAAAAATCTAACATACTGATGTCTTGCAAGTTCCCACCCGTATATGTAAGATACTGACCTAGTACATGTCTTGACTCTCAATGATAATTTGTGTAGCTCCTAATCATTCTCTATCAAAGTCTCCCTAATGGCCAGTTGTTGAGATTACTTGAGGGCCCATCTAGTATGAGAATGCTTTGGAAGCTGTCATAAGCCCTGTATGTAAAGACCATGCTCTTGTAAGTGCCTCAGCTACTTGTTTAGCTCCAAATCCTTCTCTAGTGACCTCATGTGACACTAGATTGTTACTTTAGCTCATCTTGCATACCACAGTTACTAGCAGTCTCTCCATGGCTCTTGAATTATTATGCATTCAACCATATGGATAATGATTGTTCAAAAATAGGTCCCTAAATCTAAATTAGGTCCTTAGAATTTGTAGCTAATTCCCATCCTACTCTCACGACCTTATGTGACACTTTTGTTTTTTGACGCACCAAAGGGCCATCAGGGGAGGTGCTTAGCACTTCCAAATATTAACCATGAAACATAGTTGGGAAAGGACCGTGTACCATTGAGCAAGGGCCACATGTAGGCATCACCACCACGGCCTCCTACTTGATGCACCACGTGCTCGTGATGACGGAGAGAACTCATAGAAAGCAACTAGAAACCTCCTCCTTGGGTGATCCACTCGAGGAGAAGGATGATTTGAGTGTCCAAGGGCAAGAGCCCTAGCAACACGGACACCAAGTGAGCACAAGGTGCCCCTCTAGAGGTGACCCAATGGGGGATTTGAGCCCACAATTCATAGGTTGAGAGGCCAAAGCTTTACCGTTAGACTAACTCTTTGGGGACAACCTCATGTGGCACTTTGTGACCTTACATCGGATAATCTTGGAGACCATACTAACTAGGAGTCTCTCCATGGATCTACATGCATCATATCTTTGGTTAGACTAATCACTATTGTCAAGACTAACTAGGAGTCTCTCCATGACTCTCCATCCATCATACCTTTGGCTAGACAAATCGTGATGGTCCAGACTAGGTCCATAAATCTATAGAATCTTGTGAGAGTTGCATACCCTCATGTCAATCCAAAAATAGGTTCCTCTCAAAAAGAAACAGGGACTTGTAAAAAATAACTTCCAAGTATTTGTAGGAATCTACATACTCTACCACTTCTCAATGCACCCTAGTATCAAATATCACCACCTTGGTGATCTCACTTGGAACACCCAAATCATACAGCTTGTGCATGTCTTACTCTGAGCACTAAATTACAAGATTTACACAAATCCATCACCAAGGCAAAGGATTGCTCATCAATGTAGCTTTAAACACTGAAGCTACGGTGTGCCATTCTTTGTAGTTGACATGGAGGTGGAATAAAATGAGAGCATCACAATACAAGTTTCAGGCTTTTTCCCATCGCTGAAAGAAATGATATTCAAGCTTGACGAGTGAGAAAATGGTTTTTCACACCTCGGGATGTGTTTTTTTCATGCCTGAGAGAAATTAAATCTCGTGCGAAAATCAAATTTATCACCCAAGGAGCCGTCACGGCATCGTGATTGTTCCAAAAAAGGGTTGGAAAAGTCAAACTTTTCCATGTTAAAGGGTGCGTGTTTCTCTTGCAAAAAATAGACCACTTGTTTCGATAACGGTGGAAAAAGTGCCCTTTCCCGCAACTAGTGAAAAAGTCAAAATCTTGTAATGCAATCATGGGCGTCCCACACTAAGTTTGGAACAAATCAACTTATTCTCCTTTAAGTAGACAAACCTCCTTGTAATGAAGACAAACGCAATAGACTCTTGAGTCTGCTAAATGCAAACAACAGACAAGTGATCAAACCTAAGGATTTTTGCAACTAATTGGCTCGTTGTGCTGTTGTGTTTGGATTTCTCTCCAAGACTTGCTGAGTCTGTTATATGCAAACAACAAACAAGTGATCAGGCCTAAGGATATTTGGGACTAATTAGCTTGTTGTGTTGTTGTGTTTGGATCTCTCTCTAGGACTTGCTTAGACCATGTTACGAATGCGAGTATGGAGAAAAGAGATTATGCAGAAGCGAAAAGCACCCACTCGAGTTGAAAAGCTCCAAATTTTGACCTCAATGGAAACTAGCAACAACGTAGAACTTCTCTATAAAATTATCTCAACAAAGGAAAAAATCCAATCAGCCGTATACTGTAAATCCCCACAGATACTAGTTGGTCTAGAGGGAATCAATTTCATCGTAAGAATTGGTAGAGAAAACACTCTGCAGAATAATACCGCATCGAGGTTACTGTATCTGATTGCCTCAACCACCTCCTTGAACCAGGACCAAGGAAACAAATTCCATTAGAGAGCTATTTTTTTTTAATGGATGTTAATGAAACAAGCTCCACTATTGCCGGTGGTGGGACACACCCTTAATCAATTAAAGGTGCCCAAACCTTGGATGGAAGGTGTGAAAATACCTTCCCGTGTAGCGATGGCGGATCATCCAACAACGCCCTCCTCACAAAACCGCTCGCGTTGCCTCCTGCAATGATTGTATGCACGTGGGAAAGACACGATAATTGTACAGCGTTGCAAGGCGAACATGTTTGGTTCCGCTTCCGCCCCATTTGGCCGTGGTCACTGCTGCGGTTTTGGCTCAACAAGAAGCAGTACCCGCGCTGTCGGCTCAATCGTCCTCCATACAAGAAGTCATGCAAGTCATGAATGCTTGCATGCAATCCTTCTCGCACCCTCATGGGTTGTAACCTCCTCCCTCACGAGAGCCATGCTTCACCATGCCAAGATCCACAAACGAGAGAGGGAAAGAGATTCCGAGAGAGAGGGAGGGAAAGAGAGAAATCCATGCCTTCTCCTTCGCCATGGCTCCACCCTCTCCACCCTGCTCTGATACCAATATAAGACCTAGGGTAACTGAACCTGGGATCCTCCTCCCTACCGCCCCTTATATAGGCTAGCTCCTAGCACTTGCCCTAAGCGGATCCCTAGTCTGCACTTGTCCAGCCGGTCCTTGGCCTAGGTCCCTAACCCCCTAGGTTGGGCCTTGCCCCATAGGACCCTTGTCCTGACACTTGCTTTGGTCTCCGCTTCAGATATGGAGCTTGATCAAATGGATGTTAGTACAGCTTTCTTACATGATGATCTGGAGGAATAGATGTATATGCAATAACCTGAAGGGTTTGTGCTGCTAAAGGGCAAGGAACATTTGATATATAAGCTTCTCAAAAGTCTCTATGACTTGAAGCCATCATCCAAAAAACGGTATCAAAAGTTTGATGCATTTTTGTGTTCCCTAGGCTATAAGCACACTAATGAGGATCTACGTCTTTACGTAAAATTACAATCCAATGGACAACTTATTATGCTTATCCTTTATGTAGATGTCATGCTTATTGCTGGTCATTTTAAAAAGGACATTGTTGACTTGAAAACCAAGTTGAAAAGTCAATTTGACATGAAATATTTGGGTGAAGCCAATCACATTTTGTTTATGCGCATTACTCATGATCGTAAGAAGAGGTTGTTGTACATTTCTCAGAAAGAGTATGTGCACAAGGTTCTTGATCGTTTCAACATGCAGAAGGAGAAGACTTTGAGTACTCCATTGCCTGCATATTTGAAACTTAGGAAGAACGAGTAACCAAATCTGTTGCAGAAAAAGCTGCGATGTCTAAAGTTCCTTATGCTTCAGCTTGTGGTAGTCTCATGTATGCCATGGTGGCTACAAGACCTGACATTGCACTTCTAGTGGGAGTTGTCAACAAATTTATTTCTAACCCTAGTAAAAAGCATTGGGATATTGTCAAGTAAATTCTCAGATACTTGAATGGCACTGTAGATAGACAGTTATGCTATGGTCGTGGAGAGTCATCCATTCAAGGATTTGTAGACAGTGATTATGCAGGTTGTGTTGAAAGTCTTAAATCAACAACATGTTGAATCTACATATTTGTTGGTTCTGCTATCTCTTAAAGATCTGTTCTTCAAGATTGTACACCATTTCTACTACAGAGGCAGAGTATGTTGCACTGAGTGAAGCATGCAAAGAGGCTATTTGACTTTCTCGCCTAGCGAAAGATCTTGGCTTGGAGCAGTGTACACCAGTTCTTCATTGTGACACTAAGAGTGGTATTGCATTGGCCAACAATCCAGTGTTTCATTCTAGAACGAAACACATTGATGTGAGTTACCACTTTAGTCGTGAATGCTTGACAAACAAGAGCCTTGATTTAGTGAATATTCCTATGTCAGAGAACACAGTGGAAGCACTCACTAAAAGCCTCTTCAACCATCAGTTTCAGCACTGTTGTCAGTTGATGAGCATTGGGCGAAGAGTGGTTCTCTTCCATTCTTATGGTCTTCCACATTGGCCATCAAGTGGGAGAATGTTAGGTTTAATGGCCATGTGGACGACCGCCCATTACTAACTGCTACAAACCCTAAGTGTACAGCTATACATTTGTGTGAGCCACTAACACTAAGTACAATGTGTATTGTGCCCTAGTGCATAAGATAGAGAAGAAAGAAAGGGGACACAATGTACATGTTGGCTCTCCCCCTTTCAATTACTGTGTTGCATGATAGGATTATCCATTGTTCTCCCAGCTCCTCTCCTTCAATTAGTGTGTTGCATGATAGGATTATCCATTGTGCTCCTGACTTCTCTCCTTGAATTAGCGTGGTGCGTGATAGTATTAGTGGTGCATCATAGTGGCTTAGCTCCTCCATAGGCCGAGAAGCTCACCTCGTAGATTCAACCATTCGTGTTGCCATGATTAGCTCAATAATCGTGTGAGTGTTTCCATGCCCTAGCCGGGTAGCTCATCCCTCCGGATTGATAATTTTGTTACTCATTGGAGCTATGCAACGATGCTGACCCCCAACACCCCCCCCCCCCCCCCCCCCCCCAGATATTATATCGCCCTCCGTTATTTTTAAGCTTGGGAGATAAATTAATACGGGCTTGCCCCTAACTTATATTCTTATGTAAAAAATTCCTCCCTTGCAAGAGCCATGGAGAGACCGCTAGTAACTGTGTATAAACAATAAACTAGCGGTAAAAAAAAAGTGTGTAAAAAAAACTCCTCCCTTCCAAGAGCCATATGAACAATCGTTATCCATATGGTTGAATGTATAATAAATCAAGAGCCATGGAGAGACCGCTAGTAACTATGGTATGTAAGATGAGCTAAAGTAACAATGTAGTGTCATATGAGGTCACTAGACTAGGATTCGGAGCTATACAAGTGGTTGAGGCACTTACAAGAGCATGATCTTTACATACAGGGCTTATGAGATCTTCGAAAGCATTCTCATACTAGATGGGCCCTCAAGTAATCTCAACAACTAGCCATTAGGGAGAGTTTGGTAGAGAATGATTAGGAGCTACACAAATTATCGTTGAGAGTCAAGACATGTACTAGGTCATTATCTTACATATACGGGTGGGAACTTGCAAGACATCAAATATGCTATATTTTTCCTTGAGTTGAGTCTCAATCGAGGAGGCACCATTTCTTGCACATCCTTCATGCCATTATCTCTCTCACAGATTATGTCACTGATATAATTACCAGGGCTATATCTAGCAGGCCATTATTGAGAGGCATAGAATGGCTCATATGAGGTTTGTCACAGAGGATGGGATTGATTCCATGATGCCACAACCCATGATAGATGTCATGTGATGGTACTTATTATGACCTAAGAAGTACGAAGTCAGCAAATTTGTAGTGAAATGGTAATGGGAGCCACCAAGAATGCATGTCCTAGCAATCTCCACAATTTTCTAACGATCTAGACATTATTTTTCGATGAAAACCGCCTAGGAATGCACTTAAAATTATGTTCTTGGAGTGGTTTGAAAGCAATAAAACAAGTTTTTATTCTTGATATAATTGGAGCTATTATACCTACACAATATTTAAAGTGGCCTTTCCTTTTTTTGTATGAAGATTCATTGCGTGAAAGGGAAACACGTGCTTTTATCCACACCTATACAATTTCAAGGGTTGTCAGGAAAGGGGAAGTACTCCAACCCATTTATAACAATGTCCTAATGGTCTTAATAATATAGCCTATTGTTGTCCACCTTGAGGTTTCCTTGATTCCCTATCCTTCTCAAAGGCCTTTTTGTTGGCACTAGACTATAGCGCCACATCACTGGTGTGTGATTAACCTTTGAGAAACACAATACGTGGTGATAATGACATTTCCATCGTATCATGGTATCATATGTCACTTATGGTTTATTGCATTTTTTATTATTGCACTTCTACACAAAGCCACACCATGGAAGGGGGCAGGGGCGTAGTCTTTGATTTTCATTAGTCTTTTGAGATCAGGTTTAATGGGAGGCATCCATTAACTTTTGATACCATTGTCTGGGTGATTGCTTCATGTCATAGAGACTTTTCAGAAGCCTATATATCAAATGTTCCTTGCTCTTTAGCAGCACAAACGCTTCAGGTTGCTGCATATACATCTATTCCTCTAGATCACCATGTAAGAAAGTTGTAATGACATCCATTTGATCAAGCTCCATATCTTCAGCGGAGACTAAAGCAAGGAACATTCTCAATGTGGTAATCTTGACCACTGGAGAAAATATTTCCTGGAGATCAACACCATATTCTTGCTTGAAACCTTTGGCCACTAAATGAGCTTTGTAATTGTCAATATTCTTCTTTTAAACCCATTTACAAGGCAATGCTTTCCTACTTTTTGGCAATGGAACAAGTTCCCATGTTTGTTCTTTGCAATACTTGACATCTCCCTCTTCATAGCATGTTCCCACTGAACCTTATCATTGGAGAGCATAACGCCTTTGTAACAAGAAGGCTCTTTGCGATCTCCACGGATGATGAGAACTCATACTAGCCTCTGTAGTAAGTGGTTCGGGCGCTATCTGGACAGGACGTGATACATCAAAAAATGTCACTTTTCGGAATTCAACCTTTTTCACTGGCTGTCTACGAATCTTAGTCTCATTAAAGACAACATCACTGCTACAAATCACTAATCGACTTTTTGGATCCCAAAAATGATAGCCAAATTGACCATCTACACCATAGTCAATGAAGATGCATTTCCTAGACTTAGGATCTACCTTAGCACGCAACTCCTTTGGTACATTGTGCATAAGCTTCAAAACCAAATGTGCCGAGTTTTTCATAAGACAATTTATGTCCTGACCATGACCCCAAAGGTACAAAAAAGTGTAATGAAGCATGTGGTGATCTATTGATCAAGTATATGGCTGTATATAATGCTTCAACCCAAAACACTTGCGGTAAATTAGCCTGTGATAGCGTATACATAATCCGCTCTTGGATGGTCCTATTCATTCGTTCTACAACACCATTTTGTGTAGGGGTATAAGGAGCTGTAAACTCACGCTTATTTCCCCGACTTGAAAAAAAGTCTGTAAAATCTTTGGAGACATACTCTCCACCATTATCTGAGTGCAAAGCTTTCAACGTATGTTCAGACTCAATTTCAACACTAGACAAGAACTTCCTAAAGCAAGAAAATGTCTCATCTTTAGACTTCATGGCATAAACCCAAACATGTCGTGTTGCATCCTCAATGAATGTAACATAATAGGATGCACCACCATGGGATTTAGAAGGCATAGGCCCACATAAATCACTGTGCACAAGCTCTAAGGATTATTTTTTTTGAAATAATGTGTACGATGTATCCGTGTTTGCTTTTCATATTGAGAGTAACTGCAATCTTTACTGCTTCTTTGTTGTATTCATCCTCAATGTGCATCTGTATGTCTTCGGTCTTTAGAAGCTTCTGTTAACTGATGTTGACTCAGTTAACATTCCCCCATTCTGATTTTAATACCCATCCTCGGGCACTGTTGAAAAGTGCCCGTGGAGGCTGTGGAAGGTTTTTGATTGGTTGTTGATGGGATGATTGTCTTCATTTGTCATTGAATTTCTTGTTAGGCACTACAAGAGGCTATTCATATTAGCGATGCTCACACAGCGACGCTCAAAAAAAAAAAATCCCTGCGTCGCTATGAGCGTCGCAAATTTACAAGTAAATTTGCGACGCTCATAGCGACGCCGGCTAGGCTAAAAAAAATATCAGAGAGCGCCCAAAAACTCAGATCTCAGATCTGAGTTTTTCGGTGCCCTCAAGCAAGGAGCAGGTAACGCTCTCCCTCTCTCTCTCTCTCTCTCTCTCTCTTTCTTCTCCACACACACACACACACACACACGAGGAGAGGAAGGAGAGCCAGGTATGCTCCTTCCCTCTCCTCACTCTCATGTTCCCTTCCCCTCTTTTTCTCTCCCTCTCTCTCTCTCTCTCTCACACACACACACACACACACATAGTGTTTTTTTGAGAGAGAGAGAGAGAGAGAGAGAGAGAGAGAGTACAAACATAAACAAAAACGCACACACACATACATAAACAAAGAATGCACACACACACATTGAGAGAGGAAAAGAGAGAGAGAGCATGCATAAACAAAAAACGCACACATTGAGAGAGGAAAAGAGAGAGAGAGAGAGAGAACATGCATAAACAAAAAACGCACACATTGAGAGAGGAAAAGAGAGAGAAAACATGCATAAACAAAAAAATGCACACACATTGAGAGAGAAAGAGAGAGAAACTAATTTAATGTCGTAGGAAACTAATTAAAATTAAAAGACCTAAAGATCTAGCCGACGAGGAGTTGAACTCAAGACCTATTATTCAAGAGGGAAATGGCATAACCAATCTATCATACTTGGCATGGGTGATAGAAAGGTTATACCATTTATCTTTTTTTATTGGCACACACATCCACACACGCGCACACACACAAGAAGAAGAGAGTTATAACGTCGTAGGAAACTATCCTAAAAGACGTTAAAGATTAGGTTAGATGTGGACTTATGTTAAATTAGATTTAGGTTTATTTAAGTTAAATTAGATTAGATTTAGGTTTATTTTTAGTTAGATTTACGTTTATTTACGCTAGATTTAGATTTACGTTATATTAGATTAGATTTAGGTCTCCATAGACTGCGATGCCTGCATGAAGCGGGTGAAGAAAGCCCTCAATGGAATAGAGGGTATTGCTGCGTTCACTCATGGTGGGCTCCGTCGATCCAAAAGTACTGGTGAAATGTCTTCAGAAGATAGGGAAGAAGGTGGATCTTCAGGGCGGCAAGAGTCACTACATCCCCGACAATGACCATCTAGACAACCTCTAGTCATTCAACAGCAACTTCAAAGTTAGTAACAAGAGTAAGAACGGTCCAAAGGGCCAATTGCTGTCGTCAGATGTGGATGGAGATGAGGCAGCGTCACCGCCGGAAGTTAACTCTCACATCTTTAGTGATGAGAATGCCAACTCTTGCCGAGTTATGTGAAAAATTATGTGTTAAATCAGTTTTAAGGTTCTTATAATCCCTGTTAGTTTAGTTCTTTGTTTTTAATATAACATAATTTACGTTAGATTTAGATTTATGTTATATTAGATTAGACTTAGGTTTATTTAGGTTTACCCACACACACACACAAGAAGAAGAGAGTTATAACGTCGTAGGAAACTATCCCAAAAGACGTTAAAGATTAGGTTAGATGTAGACTTACGTTAAATTAGATTTAGGTTTATTTTTACTTAGATTTACGTTTATTTAGATTTACGCTTATTTACGTTAGATCGAGTCCACGCAAGAATTACTTACGGTTTAGCGTTTAGAGTTAGACGAACAGTGAAAAGATCTACTGTGAAAATATGTTAAGATGCTGTGAAGTGCTACAGCTAGAGAAGAGGCAAAGGGGTTTTGTCCACTACATGCAGTATCATGTAGACGTGGGTCTGTAGATTTCTTGTACCCACAAATATAGGTATTGACCAATAAAGACGAGATTATAACCCGGTGGTTCTGATCTCCGTGCACCTCTAGACCGAGGTGTGCGGGGATTGGACATGACTAGAGAATGTGAGGTAGAGAGAGAGAGACAGAGAGAGAGAGAGAGAGAGAGAGATAAGACGAAGAATGTCAATAGAATATTAAATTTTTTGTCCAGGTTATAAGATTTTTATCCTCATTATGAGTAGTGACGAGGATGTGGGACCGTCCAACCGAAACACCTATCTCTCAACGAGGGTCTTATGTCCTTGTAATCAATGCAAGCATGCTGTGCGACGGACAAGACGTGTTTCTTTGCAGCACGTTCGCGAATTTGGCGAGTTCAATCCATCTATTAGAGATCAAGTTGTTGCCAATTATAACTCGTCGGACTCTGACGCTGGCCAACAAGCAGCAATCTTGCAACCCAATAGACGTGTTCGTAGGCGCTTTGGTCAAGCAGCATATGTGAGGCCACAAGATGTAGCCTCTGACAGCTCGGGGGATGATCATGCAGAGCACATTCCCAACGAGGCAATGTTTGAACCCGAGATTGATGAAATGATCGAGACGATCATGGATTCAGAAAGGCTTATCTATGATGATATGAAAAGTGAAGCCGATACGCCATTGTATAATGGAGCACGTATGTCTAGATTGAAAGCACTCCTAGTTCTTCTCAACATGAAGGAAAATTTTGGATGGAGTGACACTAGCGTCACAGCGCTTTTCAGGTGATATATTACAATTAGTTTACTTTAATAAAACTCTAAATGTACAATGATCTGATAGATTTTTACACGACTGTATCGTATTTTTATGTTGTGTAGATTGCTTAAAGAGCACATACTACCAGCTGACAATGTGATGCCAGATTCGCGAGATGAAGCAAGAAAGATTTTGCGAAACTTGGGGATGGATTACAATTCTATCCACGCTTGTCCTAATGACTGCATTCTTTTCAGAGGGGAATACATAGACATGGAGAAGTGTCCGAAATGTGATTCCGAAAGATATCGAGTAGATCTCCATGGGACAAAAATTCCACAAAAGGTTTTGCGACATTTTCCTCTGCTTCCTCGCATCAAGCATTTCTTCGAATGTAAGTACATGGCCGCCCTAGCATCATGGCATGAGGAGAACAAATCTTCGGATGGTGTGCTACGAATTCCTGTAGACTGCGTAGCCTGGAAACATATAGATGAAACATGGTCGGATTTTGCCAGGGAAGCTCGAAATTTGCGCTTAGGCCTGGCTATGGATGGCGTAAATCCATTTGGTCAAAGATCAACATCTTACAGTGTATGGCCCGTTGTCATCGTCAACTACAACATTCCCCCGTGGTTGACTACGAAGAAGGGGCACCTATGGCTAAGCTTGATTGTGCCAGGGCGATATAAAGTGGAGAATATGGATGTGTATCTTCATCCACTATTGGAAGAGCTACAACAATTGTGGATTGGCATAGAGGTGGTGGATATGAGCCGACACACAGGACGACGGAATGCTTTGATCAGAGGCATTCTAATGTGGACCATGCATGACTATCCTGGGCTAACAGAATGCTCAGGTGATCTATTGACACTCCTCACTCAGACACTGTAAATCTTGTTTTTTCCCATAGTTGATCTATTATCATGTGTATACATGCAGGGCTTCAAACAAGCGGATACAGAGCATGTGTCACATGTGGACCTAGACTGAATGCACGTAGGGCGCCCTCACTGAAGAAGCAAATCTACGAAGGTCATCAAGCGTATCTTCCAGAGAATCATGTGTTACGCGACGGCTTTTTGGGAAGAGAGCCACCAAGGATGTCTACACAAGCATGGTTAGAGCAGAAGGAGATGTGCGATGACGGATTGCCTCCAGGGATGAAGAGACTATCTCTATGGTACGAGTTACCATACTGGCCCCGACTCATGATCAATCACTTGCTCGATCCAATGCACATATTCAAGAATGTGGGTAATCTACTATGGGACCATCTGACCGGCAAGAAAGATACTTTGGGAGCCAGAGTTGACCTTAGAAATGTGGATCGTATGGAGCAATATTGGCCGCAAAAAGCGTCTGATGGATCGATAAAACTCCCTAAAGCACCATGGATTTTCACAGGAGCCCAAGAACGCAAAGTAAAAGAGACCATTCGATCTTTGCGGACCCCCACTGGCGTAATGCACTCGCTCCGAACATGTTTTACTAAAGAAGGAAAGCTTACCGGTTTGAAGTCACACGATTGGCATAAAATGTGTCAGGTACGTTCATAGTGGACTCTAATATCATTGCATAAAATGTGGACTTTAATATCATTGATGCACATACTTTACAGTTTATTTTAGCGGTTGCCATTGAGGGATGTTTGTCTCTCGACGTCCGTAACACAATCTACAAACTTGCAAAGCTGGTGCAATGGATCTCACAAAAGGAGATCAACGTAGACTCCATACCATTCGCCAGACTAAATGCTGCGGAGCTTGTGTGCATGTTTGAGAAACATTTTCCTACTACCATGCTAACCATTTAGGTGCATCTTCTTGTTCACATAGTTGATGAGGTGGAAATAGTTGGCACAGTTCCTTCCAGATGGATGTTCTTCTTAGAACGTTTCATGAAAACGCTTAAGGGATATGTGCGTCAAAAGGCACGTCCGGAGGGTAGCATGGCAGAAGTTTGGTTGGTATCAGAGTCCCTAGTGTACATTGGAGAGTGGCTAGAGGGATTTGATAAAGCCCGGGACACGCTATGGCGAACCATAGATAATGAGCGCATATCTGGGATTGTCATGTGCAATCTCGGTGTTGAGAAGAAGATGACGGAAGATCTAGAGGCTAAAATCAACCGATTTTGCATGCTTCACAATCCAGTGATGCAAAAGTGGATTTCACAATATGAGGATGCAAAGCAAGAGCGACAAAGGGCACGAATCGAGTGGATCCTGTGGTGGCGGAACTCACTTACTTCAGCATGCTACAAGAGATTTTGAGGATCGATTACAGAGGATTTTTTGTCGACTTG
Source organism: Adiantum capillus-veneris (assembly GCF_014529385.1). Lineage (NCBI taxonomy): Eukaryota > Viridiplantae > Streptophyta > Polypodiopsida > Polypodiales > Pteridaceae > Adiantum > Adiantum capillus-veneris. The sequence goes on from NC_140931.1 coordinate 69,076,273, forward strand.
TTCGACGTGCAATGGTTCAAGATATTTATGGAGGGTCGCAACGCTACTGTGCGTAGAGGAGAGTCTGGTTTTCTTGAGGTGGATTCTACTAAGAAATGGACTGACCTAAGAGACACTTTCGTACTACCCGAGCATTGTGAACAAGTAAGTATGTAAATAGTCAACACTAGGTTGGTAATGGGACACTTTTATGTCCTGTTAAGTGACCATTTTTCTTGAATTATGTAAAGAGTTTCAAAATGGATTTTGAGGTGCTATCTGTCTAGAAAGTTGTCTCATGAGCTGAAAAAAACTCGACATTTTTTTGGAATATCAATTCCATCTTTAACCTTGTCCTTGAACAACATTTCACAACCTAAACTTTGTGAAAAAACGGGTCCTCTTTTTGGCTTTTTTCAACTTTTTGCAGCTATAGCACTCTAGAATTCATGTTTGTGAGGTCTATAATGCTAGAGAACTATCTTTCATAGTCCTCAACATGTCCTAATGCTTCTAAGGAGAAATAAATGTTAAAGTTGTACGTTATGACCAAATTACAAAAATTGTCAAATCCTTTTTTTTAGCCAATTTTAGCTCTTCTATGATTTTTTTGGTGGCTTTCATGATATCCAAATGCAGTTTTGATTTTCTATGTTTCATATTGTAACATAAAACTAATAGTCCTTGAATTTTGGGGCACCTAATACCCTATTTTACATAGTAGACAACGATGGTTGATTTCTTCAATTATAGAAGAAAACGAAACATTCTAGTATATCAAGTATAGCTTTTTCAATATTGTTAGTTTCTTGTGACAACTACATGCATTTTGTAGGTAGCAACCATATCTAGTCATAAGGATCAAATTTGGCTAGATATTGAATAGTTTCTATGGGGTTCTACAACTCATAATGTTGAACCCGGTTTTTTCATGTTTGCTGTATTTAGCACTTCATCTTTGTCCCCAAGATTCCCCTTGGTAAGAGATTTATTATTATTTTGACATGCTCCATGGCTCCTTATGAACCTAAAGGACAATAGGGAACTAAGAAAACATGCATATATTATTTGTATTGGGTGTGGCTATAGAAACTTTGATGATAGGTTTGCAGAATGGTAAACATTCAACTTTTTTGTACCTATTTCTTTAGGCAAAACAAAAAATAGTGAGTGAGAAGCAATCATATGTTCTCATCACCAACCCATTGAAGTTAACTAGGGAATTTATCTCAAGTCCTACAAAAATCCCTAATCTTATTTTTATGCAACAAAACGTAAGAAATGACTGTTTTGATGAAAATGTACTGGTGCATCAACTTTGGAGGCTTGGTGTGACCAAAAGATGATAAATTTTACAAGTTTCTTATTTTTTCCATGTGTAGTAGGCCTTGAACTATAACCTCATGAAAGGATTTTACAAAATGAGTGGATCTACTATGGTTTTGGAGGTTTTTTTCAAAACCCTAAAAGGACACTTTTATGTCCTATTAGGTTACCAACTTAGTGTTAACATCCCCCTTTTACAAGTTATGTGCTTGAAAGCTCTCATGTAAGTTATGTGGCTCTGGCAGGTAATATTTCATCCTACAAAGTCTACATCAAACTGGTGGTACGTCATAGAGGTAGCCCCTCATAGTGCAAGGACATATGACGGCTACCATGTGCCAATCACAACGGCATCAATGGAGGAGATCAGAGAAGAGTGGGAGTACTCTCGGGGTTGCGCGACCAAGGTAAGTTTGCAATGTACGACTAGCTAGTGACTTTATTTCTAAACGTTTGAACGGCCACTCATAATCTTTGTTCGTTGTAGTATAAGTCATACACAGCAGCATGGTGTAAAGGTCGACATTTTAGGGTGGAACGGATCGACAGAAAGCGTTTTACTCAAGATTGTGGAATCATGGCAAAATTTGAACAGTCTAGTCGACGACGTTCCTCTGATGCAGATCCTGTGGTGGCGGAACTCACTTACTTCGGCAAGCTACAAGAGATTTTGAGGATCGATTACACAGGATTTTTTGTCGACTTGTTCGACGTGCAATGGTTCAAGATAATCATGGAGGGTCGCAACGCTACTGTGCGTAGAGGAGAGTCTGGTTTTCTTGAGGTGGATTCTACTAAGAGTGGGAGTACTCTCGGGGTTGCGCGACCAAGGTAAGTTTGCAATGTACGACTAGATAGTGACTTTATTTCTAAACGTTTGAACGGCCACTCATAATCTTTGTTCGTTGTAGTATAAGTCATACACAGCAGCATGGTGTAAAGGCCGACATTTTAGGGTGGAACGGATCGACAAAAAGCGTTTTACTCAAGATTGTGGAATCATGGCAAAATTTGAACAGTCTAGTCGAGGACGTTCCTCTGATGCAGATCCTGTGGTGGTGGAACACACTTAGTTCGGCACGCTACAAGAGATTTTGAGGATCGATTACAGAGGATTTTTTGTCGACTTGTTCGACGTGCAATGGTTCAAGATAATCATGGAGGGTTGCAACGCTACTGTGCGTAGAGGAGAGTCTGGTTTTCGTGAGGTGGATTCTACTAAGAAATGGACTGACCTAAGAGACACTTTCGTACTACCCGAGCATTGTGAACAAGTAAGTATGTAAATAGTTAACATCCCCCTTTTACAAGTTATGTACTTGAAAGCTCTCATGTAAGTTATGTGGCTCTGGCAGGTAATATTTCATCCTACAAAGTCTACATGAAACTGGTGGTATGTCATAGAGGTAGCCCCTCGTAGTGCAAGGACGTATGAAGGCTACCATGTGCCAATCACAACGGCATCAATGGAGGAGATCAGAGAAGATGCTCAATCAGAAGCCGCTGCGGTGGTGCCAGACGAGCATCAAGATGCTACTACTCTATATGGGGTGCATGCAGAGGAGCTACAAAATGAAACAGAGGATATGTGTTTAAACGGAGAGCTCTATATAGATATAGGAAGTTATGCTGAGTTATGCGAGGATGAGAGAGAGATCTCTTAAAGCCACAAATATTGTATTTGAACAATTTTGCTCCGTGTTGTAAAAGCTCTGGCTCTCTAAGTACCTTCCATGGTGTATAACGCTCTTTTCTACTCACGCTCACATCTTTTGATTGAAAATTCTGAGTTTTCGACTTGCCTCTTCTATCACTCAATTCATTGCGTCATTGTATTTATATGCGTCATTGTATTTAATGGTCTTTGCGTCATTGTCTACTCTATTCATTCAATATTAAGTTTAAATATTCGTGTGCTTAATGCAGGTATGGATGATGAGGAGTTTCTTTCTTCTTTGTCACCACAGCAGAGACAATGGTACATGGAGCTTCATCGCTCTGGCGTATCATCGCGCGTTCCTACTCCATCCACATCTCCCTCTCTTTTGGAGCATTCGGCGCGCTCCGAAGCTTCGGTGTCGACGAGACGATCTTCACACTCGTCTAAACACAAGCGCTCTAGTGGTGGCGGTGGCGGTTATTGTGGGGATTCCGCCGCCGATGCCTCCACACCGCCTCGTGTTTGACGAGGCTCTTTACCCTCCCCTTATTTGTCCACCCCCACACCAGCCACAGCATCGCCATCTACGCCAGGTTTCGCGCGGCTGACTGTTCCTAGCAGCTACACACCTCTACCTACTCCACCAGGAGCCACCCCACTCGACACTCCCTGCTTCGGGGCCCAGACGCCGGTGGAGACACCTGACGTCCGTACCCCCATCGACACGCCGTTAGAGACCCCTGCCAGGACACCCAGGTTCACGCGTCACCGGCGAGAGGTCTTGCCTTACTCCGTCGACTTCAGCGGCGGCATCATCATGGATGATGACGGCAAGAAGGTGATCTCGCGCATGCGGTGTCTTTGCTCTCAGCACACTACATACTAAACAAATGGAGTGAAGTACCAAGTGATTTAAAATCCAGAGTCATCAGCATACTTCATGATGAGTTTCCCGTTCCAACACGAGATCAGCGCTTCAATGAAGACCTGATGAAGATTCGAATGCGCGAATACTGCAAACACAAGCGTTCCGAAGTGAAAAAAGCAATCAAGCATGGGTGGAACAGGCCAGATTGGCTGGCCAAAGAAGATTGGAAGAATGCGAAGAAAGACGCGTGCGAGAATCCCGACAAGTGGAAGCAACAAAAGGATGCAGCCAGAGCGCGAGTAGAGGCAGGGAGCTCGCACCACTTGGGGAGCGGTGGATGGGCATCATTTGAGGTCGATTTTGTAAGTGTTTTCGCATTGCTCTTTATGTTCGATAGTTTAGGGTTTATGAGTTTTTTAATGCTAACATAATGAAATCTTTGTATGTTTTGACAGTGGTTGATGACAGGACGTGATCCCACACCATACGAGCGCGAGTACGCAGGCAGGAACGGCTTAAACGCCCTGATGGACATTCTCAGTTCTCGCGGCGGCATGATTAGTATTAGGGTTTACTCTTTTCTATTTTTTGTATTGTTTTATAAATGTCGTTATATGTTTATACTTACTGAAAGCTCTCTTATTGTATTTTTTTGCAGAATCTGACAGATACGCCGCTTGGACGTGATGAGACGTCTGACTAGACGACGTCAGTTTAGCCGTAGCTAGATAGCATTAGTTTAGGGTTTCTCATAGCTTATGTATCATGAGACGGATTTTATACGTCTTTTTGAACCATGTATATTATTACATTTGTCACCGCAGTTCATTTTGCCAATCAGTTCTTTATGCCTATGATGTTGTACAATTGTCATTATTACATTTGCCAATCAATTCATTTTGCCTATGATGTGTACAATTGTCAATTTTACGCTTGTCAATTTTGCGAACAATGCGTCTTGTGGGTGACTATTTTGGGTCTATTATCTACCCTTGCACTTTTTTAAAAAAGTGAATCAAGTACAATATGGTTGATGGGTGGCGGGGCATTCAATGCCCTGTCACCAACAAAAATTTCTCTCGGGCGTCGCTATAACCGTCGCTATTTATGGCTCTGTAGTGTCGCTATAGACTTCTGTGTAAACGTCGCTATAACCGTCGCTATGAGCGTCTCTATATAGCGACACTTATAGCGACGCATAGAGCGACGCTCTCGTAGCGACGCTATTAGCGACGGTTTTAGCGACGCCGGGGGTTATAAAAACCCAATGTATTTCCATCGCTAACAGCGTCACAAGAGCACACAACCTCTTGTAGTGAGGTTCAATTTGCTGCAGCATCTTGATTGGTCCGAATAGGTCTCATGTGAGAGATGATGTTGCACTTGTCTGGTGTAATAGCATAATGATGATGCTACTATTTATTTATGAAACGTATGTACAAGAGAAGTAGAATGATGAGGTTCTAAATTAGGGTCTAATACCTGGATGAACAAAGGGAAAAAACCGAGTGGGAAAAAGGTGCCTTTGGGATACATACATTATTGGAGTACTTATTAGCATGAGAAATGTTAATAAAGTACTCAAAGGATTATTTGTTGATAGATATGGAATTAAAAAGGTAGAAAATATGAGAGGATAGCATGATGGAATATTGGTTTGTCTCTTGTAGTCCACTCAAGGTGCATTGGTGGAAGAAAAAAAGAGTGTCTAATGCATATGTACGATAACGGGACATCTTATTTTTGCATACACAAAAATTCATGGGAAACAATATGTTGGGCAAGAAGGATTTTGAAGGGTTCTTCAAAAAGATGATGTAGCTATAAAGCATATGACATGGCTTTGCACCCCTTAAGAATGGTTTTCGTTGACGAGGATATGTGCTCTCATCTTGTTGTGCACTGTTCGTGAGTGTTGGACTCTATGACACTCCACCAATTGTAAGTTGATAGACTTTGACTCTTATGCTCACCTTATCCAGCATGAGCGACATGAATTAGATATGCTCAACTCTTCCAGCTTGAGCGTAAGCATAATAACTACGACTCTTAGGAGAAAGTTTAATATGAATTGAAGCTTTGGGACTAATGTTTGAATCCTCAAAAAGAGGATTATTGAAGTACCAAGTTGGCATTGAAGGTTTCTTTTGCCATACGTGTTTTATCCTCTTCAAATCTGCAATCTCATTGGTTGGGTTGTCCTTCTTTGACTGTGAAAACTCCATTATTTCTTTGATTCTCCATTTGGGCCTGGTGATAGGAGTCTTTGATGTTGTTGTAGGCCTCTGTTGATTGTTGACATTTGACTTTTGACTAGGAGCATTGGAAGACTTAGGAATCCAAATCTGTTGATGACCTTTGTATCTCCTTTGTTAACTTTGCCTTGCTCTAGGTCTTGTTGAGCTCTCGAGATCTTCTTGCAGGCGTGGTGTAGTTGCTGTTGGTTTGTGGTCGACTAGTAGCCTGATCTCCGAGTGAACACAATGTGATCCTCACCCCGTCATTTTTGTTATATGACCGAACATTCTCACCTCCATTTCAAGTAACGCGCAATAGCTTAATGGAAGAGCCTTAGTCTTCAGAGTAGTAGGTGGTCTCGGGGGCTCAACTGGTTGGAATCTTTTTATTCCTAAGAATAAAAAAATGGTCGAGATCGTTCGAAGATCATGGACTGTTGATCCCACCTGACAAGACGGGTGTCAAATAGTCCCGTGGCACGACCTCCATGATCGTAGCTTTTAAACTCTGCGCTACCAAGCTCGCTTTTCATGGCTGGCTTTTTTTCGCAAGCTACTTGATTTACTGGCACATCATTTTTGTCCCTTGGAAGGCACTGATTGGAGGATATGCCCAACAAGGTCCAGTAGAGCTAGGAAAATCTAGGTTGTTTTCACAACCTTCGCTTGCATTTTGAAGGCTTGCTAGAACCTCAAGGGTGGTCTATGCCTAGCGGGGCACTAAAGGTGAACCATCTGTGAGCAATTCGTCCCTCCCAACTATGCGACTAGCCCAGATTTTCAAAGACGGTGTGATTGACACTTGGGAGCCCTCGAAGTGGGTGCGATTGCAGGGAAGGTTACAGCGCGACAAAGATAGCTTTGACGAGACGGAACCTAAGTTCACCACTGTGTTGTCGTCCCTTGTGAAAATGAGCCACGCTGAAGAAGGCTCCCACCATCATGGGGTGAAATTCCCCCCAGAATGATAGAATTGCCGACTAGTCAGGATTCGGATTATGAATGCTCAAAATGCCCATGATATGTAGACAGATCTAGGGATGCCCCAAGTGGAGAGGATGGGCTAGGAAATTTCAAGCCTATCAAGCCTGCAACCTACGCAGATCAATGGGACTCCCTAGTTTTGAATAAGTGGATTCGTGACATAGAAAGCTTTTTCCGCACCAGTCAAATGGATGAGGGCCGTGGCCCTTAGTGGTCTCCCACTTTTTGGAGGGAGACACATACAAGTGGCTACTAATGGAAGAGAGCCCGTATCTCACTTGGGATCGACTCAAAACAAACATGTGAGAGTACTTCATTCCCAACTATGAAGGCTTCAAGCTACTCGACGAGTAGAGAGCCATGTCCCAAGGTGAAAGCAAGCTTCAAGAATATGCGTCGACGAAGTATCGGTAGATGATGCTCAAACTTGAGGAACTAGATTGGAAAAAGGTAACGTTCCTTTAGGGACTCAAGGATTGGGCCCATGTAGAAATTGAGAAGCAAAATCCAACAAACTACTCCGACGCCCTTATTATGGCGGAACACTTGATAGACCACTATCTACACAAGAAAGGAGCTATATATAAACCAAAAGCCTGTAATAAACCGTGCTCCCCATAGAAATCAGCAGCAGCAGACAGGTAGGGCCTCAAAAGAGCGAGGCTTCTGGTGGAAACACAAGGAACCGGAGTAAACCCTACGTAAATTTTTGGAACAACAACCCAAGCATCTCAGGCAATGCCTCATCAACCACCAGTTAAGGCTACTTGGTGAATCAGCGAGAGGAGGTCCCCCAAGTCGCGCGTTGCCTTGGAGGGATTGTTGGGATTGCGGGGATGCTCATTGGGACAATGAGTATCAAAAGGTTAAAAACCAGCCCCGAGCACATGCAGCTTGGGTCAATGAAGCTAACCAAGACCAGGCAGGAGCATCACATGTACACATGATGGAAGTCACAAACAACGAATCGAAAAGCAGCACAAGAGATCAGCCTGAGGGGACGCACGAGTGGGGGCTATCAAAACCTACTTGCATTGCTTGGCTGCCAAAATCAAAGCAGTCCCCTCTATGTATGTGCGCGCAGAAATAAATAGAAGACTCAGCTGGCCATGTTAGATTCGGGAGCCAGCCACAATTTGATCTCCCCCGAGTGTGCCCAATGGCTGGAGGTTAGGACCACTAAGCTAGGAGGTGGACAAAGTATCTCAGTAGGCTTTGTCCAAGGTGAAGATGTAAACAAGGGTGTGGCCTTTGATGTGACGGTATAGGTGGGCGAATGGAGGTCCAAGATGGACTTCATTGATGTACCCATGGACAACTATGATATGATGTTTGACCTTCTTCCTCTTTGACTATTGTCTCGACATCCATCATCAACCAACTCACATCCAACTAGCCCTCCAACATCCATTGGTCAGAGATTCAGTCCATGATTTAGGGGCTCGGCGGCGCTGACCATGAGTTTCACAAAGAAAAAGTACACACCTTCTGCACATGAGTGTGAGTCGCTTCTTGTTTTTTCACTTTCTAAAAACAAATAATCAGCAAGTGGAGTGGAGAAGAGAGTAATTTAGATTCATTAAAAGGCAGGTCCAACGAGTTTCACAAATAAAAATTTCAATTGACTTCTTCTTTTCTATTTTCAGCTTTTATCAGTGGTCAAAGATAAGGTTGAAGAGACCATGAAAAACAGGATAAATATAGCCACATGGACGTAGTGATTGAAGGAATACTAGAGAGCATGTTGATCGCAAGAATAGATACAATAGAGATACTGGCAATGATGACGATGATGAATACAAAGACAAGAGCGGGAGGGATCAACATGATAAAAATCCTAGCTCTTTAAAATGTCATCATCCACAGGAACTTGAGTTAGCGTTTTAAGTGTTAAGGATCATGGCTACTTTGTACGGCTTGCGGCCTTTCATGAACGAAAGGAAGGGATTGTACAATGATTCTCTCTGACGTTTTCTACAAAAAAGGATTCCTGCTTCTCAATCTTTTGCACGAGGACATGCTCAACTCTGCTACCTTTTGTTAAAATATAAGTATGTTGGCTTCAAGCTCTTTGTTTACCTTTGCTTCCAAACCATCCTCGCACTGCTGCTTTTCAACCATAATATTAACACCATTAGGCCGCATGTCAAAGCTCAACACTTGCCATTAGATGGAGCCTCACAAAGCTAGCCGAGCATGTCTGCCCATCCAATTGTCACACTCATGATGCCATCTTTTTCTTCTGCCTCATGAAATGCTTACACTCTAGCTTGGCCGACCATCACATGTCACATCCGTGAAAGGGTCAATGGAGCAGGCACTTGTGCCCATCTCTGCATATTACGAGGAGCCGAGTGGATATATAAAGAGTATGGGATATATTACCCACCTAAAGAACCGAAAGCACCGGAACCATGGAGAATGATTGGATCCTTGGACCTTCGACAATTGCACATGCTGCACGAATGCACATTGCTATTCATAGCTAATGGAGGATTAGTGGGATCAATAGTTTAAACGAATGCACATTGCTATTCATAGCTAATGGAGGATTAGTGGGATCAATACTTGCTTATCAGTAGAGTTGCTCAAGGAGAACCTCAACAACCTAAAGGACCTTGTCATAAGTGTGGTGGTGACCACCTAATGAAAGACTGTCCTCATACGGAGATCATAAGAGTGAATGCATATTGTCCTGATTGTGGGATCACTCACTTGATTTTTGAATCTCCAAAAAACCCTAACAAAGGAGCGAAAGCAACATTGAATATACTAGAGGTAATTCCATCTAGTAGTGGATCATAAAACAAAAATGTGATACCAATACAGGTGATCACAAGAGCCCAAGCTCAAAAAACGACAAACGAACCCATCATAGAGGAACCCAAGACCGATGCACCTAGAATTGAACGAAAAAGTCAACGAAAGTCGTGGAAAGCTAGGATGAAAGCTAGAAAGGAACGTGAACAAACTTCCTTGGCCGAAGAACTAAAAAAAACAAGAGAAACTGAGAAAATTGGAAGGAGAAACAAACAAGAAAAAGGGAACCCTTGAGGTAGTGTCAGAGCCAAGCATAGATGAGGAACCCTAGAGCGGTAGTTCAGGAGGATCTGTATTGGTAGATAAGGTCAATGAACCATTAGATGCCCTCCTTAAACCCTATGATGCATGGCTCAAAAACAATCAAATCCAAGAACAAAGGTGGATGACATATCCATATACAGAACTAGAGAAGCAAAGGCTTGAAATGTGTCAGAAAATGATTGAAACAACCCAAGATTTACTAGAACCTCCATTTAGAAAACGTAAGGATGCGATCCTTTGTCTCACCTGCACCAATAGTCCCACCAAACCAGGAGCAAACCAGGAACAAACCAGGAGCAAATAAAGCTAGATTTTAGCCAAGATCACCAACCAGAACTCAAAGACCCATCACTAGAACCAAGGATAGTGTTGAATACCACGGATAACTCTTCCGAGGAATTTCACGTAGGTATACCACATGAGTGTAGAGAAATAGATAGTCTTGAAAAACTATGGAAACAAGTCAAAGAGGCCAATGAAGTTAGTGAGCTAAATAAACACGTAAAGTAGACCAACAATGGGAAAGGAGTGTTTATTCCATCGATATAGGAATTTGAGGCTGGATCTCAAATAAATCTAGAAGTGCAATCATCTTGGGGAGACCAAGGATCTCTTAAATCTATAGACAGCCAACCCCATTCGCTAAGAACTCTACCATACTCTATTGGAGATCACGAGGCCAAATCAAATGTCATTGACTCTGAGGGTCTAATAAACATTTGGTCGACACATGTGACATTAACAATAATGCTAACTGAGCTATTGCACTACGGCCTAGCATGTGGACAATGATAAGAGACTGTCTAGAAAAGTTTTGTATGAAGTATTTTTTAAAAGGGAATCCAAGAACTTGAAAAGCCTCACCTAAACACGAGGCTTTTATCATTGTACAAAGTCGGAGAGTACTATGAAGGAGAAGATGGAAACACGACTTTTCTTATAGAATTTCAAGGTGTCACCACCATCACAATTCTTGATAGTGGGGCTGGAGTAGCTATTGCTACGAAAGAAACATGGAAAAATTGGAGAAAGCGTGCTTTAAGAGCAACATGAATGAAACTTCAATTCATGGATATATGGAGAAACCCCTAGGGCTTCTAGAGAAAGTAATTGTCATCTCTTGCGGAATTGAATACGAGCATACATTTTCTATTGTTGATTTTGGCAAGGAGAACAACTATGACATCATATTGGGAAGACCTTTCATGAGAGTTAAAAATGGTCCAGGATTGGGGGTATGGCCATATTTACCTAAGAAACATGGAGACCACAACCATGATAAAATTAAAAGACCATAATTACAAGGATGTGACATGAACTCCTGTTGAAGAGTTTGATTCAGTTACTTTAGCCGGATCTGAACTTTTAGCATGGTTAGGTCAATCCAAACAGCTATGGATGTGTGGAGCTTCAGATTGTGGTAGCTTAAAACGAGAGGAATGTATCCTAGAAAGGGCTTTAAAAGACAAAGACTATATCCCAGAACCCTTTCCAGAGGAAGCACTAGAGTCTTTAGGATGGGAACACATTCTAGTAACCTTGGATGTGTGTATTGCTGAAGACGGTCCCACTACAAAATTTGTGATCAAGACACTTATGATGTGGTACTGTACTACATGATCACGGGCAATCTAGGGAAAGAAATCCAATAGCAAGGGTTCTTCGATAAGCATGTAGAAACAAATCATTTCAAAATAAGGGACTACCTGTTGGTGTATCCTTGAGACAACATGCTAAGAAATTAAAAAGGCGAGGGATGGGTCCATTTGTGATTAACACTAGTTCTGTAATTGGACACTTAAGTGTCTTGAGACACTGAAGTGTCATGTTTTCCCACCAAGTTTTGGCAGTTTATTTGTCAAGCTAGAAAGAAGTTTTTTACACCTTGCTTCTACCATTGGTTGGTTATAAGGGAAAGAAAATATTGGATTTTCTCCATCTCAAAATACAATCCATATGGAGAGAATTTTGGTAAGTTCTAAGTCATAAATTTTAGTAAAATTTCAAGCTATTTTGCCAAAAAAATCATAAAATTCTTATATCTTTTTATAGAGATGGCCTTTTTTATGTTTATAAAAGCCAAGTGTTACTTAGTGTTACAAAACAATGGAAGACACTTCAAAGACAAGTTTCCAAGTCACACGCAAATTATAGACATGGTTTCATACTTTAGCACATGCTATGAATAAGAGCATAATTTTGGTCTTCCAAAGGTCCCCTCATGTAAGTGGTACTATTCTAGTGCAGTTTGACAACTACAAATGACTTTATATGTTCAAACAAAAAAACTACGTATTTTTTGGGCTCCCTGACTCAATTAAATATCATTGCTTGAACTCTATCTTGAAATTTTTATCGTACAAAAACTCTTGAAAATCTTGAGTTCTCCATAATAACATTAAAACTAAGGTTTTAGACACCCCAATTGTGTATGTACCACGTACTTTGATACATTTAGTTGATTGACATGGAAAGTTTGATATTATTTGAGGTTTTGAATACTTATGTCTCAAGAATGAAAATATTAAAATTTTCTCTTATGCAGGTTTGAATATTTTAAATGATCCAATAACTGTTGCAAACCAAAGCCCTTCTACTTGCCACCTTGAGTCCTCAATGGAAAGGGCAAGCAATGTATCACTTTTTAGAACTCAAAAATACATTAGAAACATAATTTTCTTTGTATACAACGATATGCTTGAAATGGCTATATCAAACACATGGAGCTTTCCGTTATTTTATATACTCCAAAGTCAATTTTTTTGCAAGTGAAACTTTCAATTATCTATAGAACAATTGTGGAAAAGTTGCCTAAAATTTTCTACAAGGTCGCTTCATTTTTTCTTGAGCTTATAACATTGATTTCTTAAAAGCAGCAATCGTAGTCTTACGAAGGTCAACTTGATGAGTATAGTTCTCGATCATGGTAGATTCTAAAATGCAAGGTTATATTTTTCAAAAACCCTCTAACTAGCATATTTAAGCATATCAAGAGGGTTTTCTTAAATAAACCGTCTAATGCAAGTAGCATTTAATTTAAATTTGTAAGAAAAGGACATTTAAGTGTCCTGTTTTGGTACCAAACTAGTGTTAAAGATCTATCACTAAGTGGAGCCGTCAAACTTGCTACATTAGAGGGAGAAAAGGTATCTAACTATCTTAGTGCATGCACTATTAAGAAATATCATATGCCACTAACCCTGGACATGTTGCGAAAGATCCATCAAGAGAAGCAAAGGACCAAAGAAAAGGCCAGGATTGTCCAAGAAGCCCAAGATGGAGCACATGGCTTCAAAGACAGCAACGTCTTCAAGCGGTCCCTTTGAAAATTAATCAAATCACATTGGATGTATTGGAGGAGGACAAACGAGACCCAGTAAGGTTGGCAATAACCAAGTAGGATCAAAAGCACTTATGGACTTAGGAGCTCAAGCAAATATCGTCTCATAGATTCTATACAAGCAACTTGCCCATAAGGATCATTGCACTTCTAGTCAAGAGGTCAAGAGTTATATAGGGCATAAGGCCAAAGCAATAGGTATTGCCATACTTCCCATTCAGATCAAGGATCAGGTCTGTCCTCACAAATTCTATGTGGTCAAAGACAATCAAACACCACATCCCTTTTTGATCGGACAACCCTCGGGGGATTCACTGTGGAAAACTTACCGCACCACGTAAGTGCAAGGGAGGGACAAGTTACATAAGCGTATAAGTTAGGGGAAGGGCCCCAATAATTTATCTCCCAAGCAAAAAAATAAGGGAGGGGGTATCATATTTAGGGGGGGGATTGACCCAGGTTGATTACTAGTAGCGATTGGTCACCGGTGTGCACTAAAACTCAAATTAATTTGAAGGAATTTTTTTATCATGTCACACATCAAAATTTGCATCAATCCGGTCATAGATAAGGGCTGATTTGGAGCAGGTCAAGGGTTGATTTACACCGGCTTTGGATGGGTCAGAATTGGATGAGTAGCGAGAGTGTAGGCTAATCGAGCACATAGTTTGAAAGTCAAACTAAGACACATTGAGGGTATATCTAGTTATCAATATAAGTGGTTCCTTAGTACGTTGCTAGTCACTGTGTTATAGACTCTTTGACTACTTTTACTCAGTTAGAACATGCGAGACCTAAATTTTATATGTAAGATAGGGGTATGATAGTTTTCTTCATTGATTTTTGTATACGCGTAGAAAGGGGGTTCATATTCCCTAATATGAGTTGTATATAGGGGTTTTATCAAAGTTGTCTGGTTGCAGGTGGCGGCCCGTTTTGTATATAGAGTGAATCCCTTGAGGGACAACAATGGAAACGCACATATAATGCTCAGATTTATTGGCAAAAAGAAATGGTACATATTTAGAATCAAGATCATAAATTCATGGTACCATTTACCACTCAGCAACAACCACCAAGGATACCAAGACACAAGATAAAAGGAAAAAACCCATGATAGAAGAAACAACAAAGTGGGTACCAAAAACGGGCAAGGAAATTGTTTCCGCATTCCCCAAGACCACATATCCTAACAAACAAAAGCAACAAAGGCTATCAACTAGACAGGTATGGCTACCAAAAGATCAACCAAGCTCATCTAAAGCATGGATCAAGAAGGAAAAAGTGTCCTCACCCAAACCAAAGGTTCACCAACCTAAATTCCCAAGGACACCAAAGAGACGTTGAGAGGAAAAAGGGAAGATATTGAATCAAAAGCCTAAGACACATGACAAATGGTTTCCAAAATAGTAAGTCAAGGTGAAAAAGTCTCATTGAATATATTTGGGTCCCCAGGAGACCACAACTAGTAGAACCCAAGCCCAACACAAAGACCAAGGCAAAAGAACCATTCAAGACAGTCACCTCATAGCCTGAAAGGGTACCAAAACAAGTGGCTCAAGCTCAATCCCAACAGAAGTACATATGGATACCAAACGTCCGTACTTTAACCAAAATCATCCAGTCCAAAGCCAAGGATACTAGCATCCAAGAAAGTATGGATTCCCAAGAAAAGAATCAACTCACCTATGGACCAATAATAAGAATTATTTCAATCATCCATCAAGGAAAAGCCCAACTGCTACAAAGGAAATTATACGGTGAATTGTCGTTGAATCGTCCATTAAAGTTCTTAGCATAGGCCTCGTCAGCAAATGCCCATTAGCGCACAGGCTTATGACCTCCATCTTACACATCGTAATTCTTCCATGCATATTCTATAAACGCATGCATAGGGCCAGAGTACAAGGCCTCTCATTTAGGCACACTTTTGACCGCCCATGCATTATCCCTATGACCAAGAGTCATCTACGAGGACTCACTATCAAAGGGGGGAGGCATTCAATGCAAAACCCATTGCAAAATGATTTATATATATTATCGAGCACTGTTTAACAATGGTTTAAACCTTGTTGCGTTTTATAGCGATTTGATTTTCCAACAAATCCTAAGTAATGCCCATAAGTACTTAAAGGGGGATCAGGTCATGTCGGGGCCAAAAGTAACCCCATCCTCTTGTATATACTTTGTATATTTAAGTTTTCATATTTTTGTCTCTAATTATAGGGTCAAATATGCTCAAAAATCGAGAAAAAGAACAAAAAATAGACCAATAATGGCCTAAATATTTTGTATATAGCGAAAAGTTTATTATCTTCATCGGGAATAATTTACCTAATTTTTGTTACCATATACATGTGGTAATGATGTGTGTGAACACACTAGGACCGCCATGGCATTTTTTTCCCTCTTTGGGAGGTTTTTCCCCCGCATGCATTATATATATGCCCATCACTCTAGGGCTATTTATCTTTCCATTGCACACTAAGTAACACACTCTCTATTGTGTACCTTGAGCTTCCTTCATCTTTTCCAAGTTGTGTGCGTTTCTCTGCAACCCTAATTCCAACAATTGATATTAGAGCAGGTTGCGTCCTCTCGGGCTTAGTCGTCAGCAGCTCCAGCACACGCCTGCTCACTTTCTTTGATTCTGTGAGCTTTGGCGAGCGTTCACAGGTCGAAAAAAATTTTGGGCAATCTCGCAAAGCTCAATTTGCTCAAATTTCTGATTCGGGCTCATTTCGGCCTCCGTTTCCACTACAGCCAGGTCTGTGCATGCAATTTTGTCATTTTGTGCAGAATTTTAGTCAATGCCAAATACTGCATAACATGTCCCATACAGTCTATTGCGGGTTGTGTTGTATAGCACGTGCTAATCTCACACAGTTTCTCCTCATTTCGGGCAGTTTTCACATCAAGTGCATGCATTTTCCATGGCTGACAACAACACATATGTGTTCAAGATGTTTGCTGCTAAGGACAAATTGGATGGGGGCAATTACCCTATGTGGGCTTACATGATGCAACATGTTCTTCTGTCAAAGGGCATTTGGAATATTGTGGAGGGCATCGATGTACGTCCTCGTTCTGAGGATGTAGGTGATGTTGATTGATGTTGCAGGTCTTGCTGCAAGGTTACTCCTCACATTCATTCAACAAAATCTGCAAAACAGGCTTGGGATATTCTAGCAGGTCTTTATGCAATCCGCAATGAGGCTAAAATTTCTTTGCTGTGTAAAGAGCTAGAATTGAAGATTATGCATGAGGAAGATAATATGGACACTTTCCTTGTTGGTGTCAAGGATATCAATGAGCAACTTATTTCTGTAGGTGAAGTCATTTCAGACAGTTCCCTTGTGCAGACTGTTCTTGATGCCTTACCAGATTCTTACCAGACTTTTGTAGTACTTCGAGACTTATGATCCAAGGAAATCCTGAAGTTGTCAAGTTTAATACATTATGCACATTGCTGTTGCAAGAGTCACTTTCCAAAAAAAAAAAGGACTAGGCAACATGCACTTGAATAGGCTTTTATTGCTTCTCAAAGAAAGGGTGGTAACATCAATGCATCCACTTCTTATGGTTCTGCTGCGAGTGGCAAAACTTTTGTTCCCGCTTGTACTGGAGAAGATGGATAAAGCTCAAGAAAGGCAAGGGGAAGCCTGTGCTTCACGAGGGCCATCCAACGAGGAGCCATTACTAGAGGATTGGAGTATTTTAGAGCAAATCAATGAAGAAAATGAAGAGGAATTGCAAGTTCTGGTCAGGTCAGCGTCTCTGCATGCACAGATACTCCTGCCCAGAAGGTGAGAGGAGTCCTGCATTTTGAACCTCGATCAACAAGACTTCCTGTGCATGTGCAGTTTCTCGAACTCCAACACAATGGATGCGGTCATCAACATTGCTATGTGGTACTTCTCAAGATCTTTATAAGCCACACTTGGTTCATTAAATGTCTCACTTATGCTAAGACATGGGTCAATACCAAGTGAGTCAGTGGCTTATGGAATTGGATAGGTAGACCACTCGCTTGGTACTGACCCGTGTCTTTGCGGCAGTCGTCAACATTGCTATGTGTTACATCTCAAGCTTTTCTTTATAAATCACACTTGGTTCATTAGATGGATCACCACCGCTAAGACATGGGTCAATACCAAGCGAGTCAGTGGCTTATGGAATTCGATAGGTACACAACTCGCTCGATATTGACCCATGTCTTTGCGACCGTCGTCAAAATTTCTCTATGGTACGTCTCGAGATCTTTATGAGTCAAGCTTGGTTCATTAGATGGCTCACTACCATTAAGACATGGGTCAATACCAAGTGAGTCGGTGGCTTATGGAATTCGTTAGGTGCCCCAATCACTCGGTATTGACCCATGTGTTTGTGGCAGTGGACAGCCCACTGAAAAGTCTAATCTCTGCTTTTGATTCATGTTAGGCACGCTATCTTGCTTCTGTTCACTTATGTTCAGAACAAAATATACGTTGTTAGCATGGAAACAAGAAGGAAAACGAGAACCTCTATAGCCTTGTACACACCACACCGTCCGAAGGAAACACCATAAAGCTACGGAAAACACCTACGAAAACAATCCTAACCCAAACCATGATTAAAATTGCTGAAAATCAAGACCATACATATGAATCTTGTCTTGTATAGACCTCTGTAGAGTATCCATATGCTTGATTCCGGCAATAGACGAGAGAGTTACAAGCTTTCGAAGTTGGGGTATCTCTCAAAAGCTCCAAAAAAGCTAGTCTCTGTAAGGAATTTCAGCTATTAAAAAGGGTGTATTTTTTGCCTCTTATCCCAAATTATTTTCTCTCTCCTCTTACCCGACATGGTTCTCTCTTTGGGCACCTTTTAATTGGTCCAATTTTGGCCTTTTTTGGTGAAAAATGAGCTGTCGGTGACAATTTGACCAAGGAATGGGGTGGGGGCAAGTGATCGAGGACCAAAAAAATGGCAAGACACCTGTCCAGGTAGTGGGAACTAAGAAATTTCTCCATCTCCTTTCCCATGAGCCCACAAGCCCCCATAGCCAAGCCTTGAGAGAGCTCCTTTCACCTCTGATACACCATAATGGGCACCCAAAGTGCCCTATGTACCCTCCAATTTCCCCTTTCCTCTTCCCATGTGGGATTACTTCCATGCCACATGGAAACTTTCCCCAAGCTTCCCAACTTTCCCAAAAATTCCCAGCTTTGTTCAAAGCATGAGAGGACTTCTCGGACAATTTTCCCTGAGGCATACCTTGCTGCTCCGGTCACCGAATGACTCATTGTAACACACTGCTCGAAGCCCATCACCTCGGCTATCTCCATAAATATAAAACTTCAGAATTTCTAATCTTAGACCCCCAAGTTGGCCTAGTTGCCCTTCTTGCATGCACCTCTATCACCTTCTAAGTTGAGACCACCCGCTTCGGATGCTCATAACTCATGATGTACAAGTCCGATTCACAAGCTATAAAGCACGGCTGAAAATACTTATTAAAAACCATATTTTGGAGTCTCAGAAAACCCAAAACATCAACATTAAAGCTTGGAAAAATCACACCTTTGTACATGAATTTTACAAAGCCACTTCCAAAACTTGCAGGGCTATGTACAGATATATACATGAGGCTAGTGGGCAAGTTTTTGGCATGACTTAGTGACTTCATGCTTATCCCAAAAATTCCTGACATAGCTTGCCAACCCCCCTTGCCTGTTTAGTCATTCATGACAAGCAGAGGTCCCTAGGGTGAACAAATGCTTCATTTGATCCCTAGAAACCTCATCTACATCCTCAGACGTCTCAACATTGTCTCCCTCCATTGATAACATTTCATTTGTCACAATTGTCATCAAACATGCCAGATACTTCTTCAATTGATAACCATTAACACAATATTTATGTTGTGCACCGCCTAAATCAGCCAACTGATCGGTGCTATTATCAAATTTATTCACAACAGTAAAAGGACCCTCCCATTTGATTTGAAACTTCTTTTAAAAGGTATTGTCCAACCTACTATTGTATCGCAACACCAAATCGCCCTTTTCAATTTTCTTATCCTCCATGCATTCATTGGATTTTAGCTGAGCCTTCTTTGACACTTCCTCATAGTAACTCAGAGCTAAAACTCTATCCAATTGCAAGCATTGTAAATCCAATAACCTTTTTTGTCATGCATTTGTTTGCTCCTCATCTTCCAATGACAACAATTTGAGAGCAAGAATTTCCACTTCAATTGGCAATAAAGCTTCCTTGCCATAAACCAAGTGGTAAGGGGAAAATCCTGTTGCTCGTTTTGATAGTAGTTCTGTAGGCCCATAACGCACAAGGCAACTCTGAATCCCAAGTCTTCCCATGTGTCCGAGTCATCTTTGTCAAGATCTTTACCAACTTACCATTGAATCTTTCATTAAGACCATTGCATTGTGGATAATAGGGAGAACTATACCTATGCTGTATATTGAGCTTTTTGCATAAGAAATCAAATAGCTCTCTTCTAAATCATGCTCCTCTATCAGAAAGTAGCTCTAGTGGCACACCAAATTTGCAACATATGTACTCATAAGAAAATTTTCCCATCTCTTTACTGGTAATTTGTTTGACAGCCTTGGCTTCTACCCATAGTGATAAACAATCCACTACCCTCAAGATATAAGCATTTCTTTTGCTAGTCATAGGTAAGGGTCCAATAGCATCAAGACCCCATTTTTCAAACACGTCAAAAGCTAGAATTGTCTTTTGCAATTAAGGCTTCAAAAACCTCTTTCCCATCCTTTGACAAGGCAAACATGACTTGCACCAATGATTAACATCCCATTGAATACTTGGCCATATATAACCTTCTTGCAAGACCTTATGCAACATGATCTTCATAGAAAAATGGCCTCCACAAGATCCCTCATGATTTTCTTCCAGGATTTTGTAAATTTCCTCTTTCCAAGGCACACGACGCAAAACCAAATCACCTACTTTCATGTAAAGCATCATCAAGCATTTCGTATTTCCTGGATTTCCTTATGAACACATACTTTTTAGAAGATGGTAAACCTTCAGATACAACACCTGTCAATAGAAAATCCACTTCCTTTGATAAGATTTCCCTCCTATGATATAAAGGAGCATCTACCTTTACCACAAACACACACGTGATCATCTCTTGGGCAGCATCATGAGCTTCTTTGTTTAGAGACCTCTCAATATGCTGCAAACTCCATGCTTCAAGCTTTTTGAGCAACACTTTCACTTTGAAGCACAAGCTCTTCAGTTTAGGGTTCTTATTCTTCCATACTCCCAACACTTGCTTCACAACCAACAGAGTGTCTCCTGTAATTTGCAAGCGTTTAATTCCCAATTGTAAGCAAATATGCAAACCACCTTCAAGAGCCATGTATTCTGCTTCATTGTTACTTTTTGCATCAAGTTTCAGCCCTTGCTTTCTCATAAGCTTCCCTTGTGCATCATAAATGAAAATGCCTCTTGAAGCAGCATCATGACTTCTTCGATAAGAACCATCAACGTATAACAATGAAGCATTAGAGATGGTAGGAATCTCGATGTCCTTTTTCCACACCACCTCTTCTTTGACAAAAAATGGAGTACCCTTATAAGTGAGAAGACCTGCTGGGGTAGCCCGAGTACTTTCTTCCACCAAAAAGTTGAACTGAAACTCCTAGAGCTCAATAACCCACTTCATCACTGTTTTTGATATATTTGAATTATTGAACAGTTGGGGAAGGAATGAATAACTAGTGAGAAAGGTGAATGACTTTTGTAGCAAGTAGTGTCTGAATCATTAGCAAGCATAAACCATACTGGTCGTCACCAATTCAATTTCAGAAAAATCTCTTTCATGAGGAGTCTTCACTTTGCTAGCTTAATGAATAGGCTTCATATACTGAGGTTCCTTCCCCCTTTGCAATAACATAGCTCCAATAGAATCATCTCCCACTAATGGGTTGACATAAAACTTCTTTTCCCAGTCAGGAGCTTGCATAATAGGTAATGTACTCAAAACCTCTTTACCTTGGTCAAAAACATCATCAGAGTCACGAGACCACTCCAAGGGATCATTCTTAACTATTTGCTGCAATGGATACAACAGTTGTGATGCCAAAGATATGAAACGAGATAGATGTTTAACTCTCTGTATGAAAGTGGCCAACTGTCTGGTATCTTTTGGAGATGACAGTAACAACAAAGCCTCCACTTTCTCTGGATCTACTTCAATCCCATTGTCTGAAATTACATGTCCAAGAAGCTTCACATGTGGCTGTCCCAAATGACATTTTTTAGGGTTTAACTGACCCCCGCATTCATCATACCTTGCAAAAGTCATTTCAAGCTTTTGAACATGCTCTTTTCTTGAACTGTATACACAAAAATCATCTATGAATTCTTTGACAAACTTCCCAAGGAACGGGGTAAGGACCCAATCTACTTTCCTTTCAAAGGCTCCCGGCCCATTTGTCAACCCAAAAGGAAGGCAACAAAAGCAGAAACAACCCCATGGCGTGATAAAAGTAGTCTTTTTCCGGTCTTCAGGAGCAAAGATAAGCTGAAAGTATCCTGAATACCCATCACAGACACTGTATCTTTCAAAACTAGTGACTGCATCTAATAATTGATCAATAAAAGGCAAAGGGTAAGGATCTTTCTTTGTCACCACATTTAGTGGCTTTCAATTAACACAAACTCTCCAACACCCATCTTCCTTTGGGGTGACTACTACATGGCTCACCCATTGAACATTATCCACTGGCACAATGAACCCTGCATCCAAAAGCTTATACACTTCTTCCTTTAAGGCATTCATCTGCTCCTTGCCCATCCTCCTTAACTTCTGTCTAATTGGTTTTGCCACTTCAACTAGCTCGATCTTCACAGGATCCCCAAAAAAACCCCTTATTTCCTGATATGAGGTAATGAAAAGATTTGGAAACTTGTCCAACATTGTTAAGTACTCCTTTCTCTCTCCTTGTGTCAAATCAGTACTTAGCATACTTTGGATCAACTCTTTCTTCACTGGCAGTTCCTGTTTAGGTTGCATCAACTCTTCAAGTTTCTCTAAATGGCTTGAAGAGTTTATATTCCCTGATATTTGCAACACTTCACAAATTTCTTTTTGTTCCTCATCCAAAAACAATAATGACACTTCACCCTCATCACTGGAACTCGAAGTGGTGCTACTTTCTGAGTCTTCATCAGAACTATCATCACTGGTAGTTTCGGACTCATCATTCTCACTCACATCTTCAAGTGACATAGGTTGTTTGGTAGTCATATCAAACACTTTCTTTTCACCCTTCTTGCCATGCACACCGATTGTGCCCTTGACCCAATCTTGCACGGCACCAATAGCTCTCAACCAAGGTCGTCCCAGAAAGATAGGAAAGGCTTCCAGACCAACTGGCATAACATGAAAGTTCACTATAACCTTCACGTTAAAGACTTCAACTTTCAAATTCTTGGTCATTCCCAAACATTTCACTTTGGCATGGTTTGCTAGTTGAATCCAAAATCCAGAGCTTCCACATGTAATGAGACCCAGTCTCTCGACACATGACTGTGTGATCACAGAAACTTGAGCACCTCCATCAATGTAGGCTTCTCCCATGCCCACACCTTTGTGCCAAGCGTTCACCACAGGACAGATGTTTGGTAAACTCTCCCACAAACAACACTCTGACTTGTCCATGCTTTGGCTCTTTCTCTGGATTCACTAATGACCTCCATTGCCTTTTAAGTTTGAGCACCATATTCATCAACTATCCAAAAGTACAATCTACTTTCCTCCCAATCAGGTCTTCCTTTAAACTGTAAGCTATTTGGCCTTCTCCCAACAGTAAATCCACCACTTCAAATCGTCTACGAGGCTTTTTCTTTCTCTTGGATATCACATCTTCACTCTCTTTCTCCTTCCCTTTCTTTCTGCTAGGCCTTGGTGCTGCTTAGCCTTCCCTCTCTCTTTTGCCTACTGGCAGCACATCTGCTTCTTTCTTTTTGACTCAGACAACACCCACATGACCACCAGAGGTTGAGGCTTGATTTTCCTATCTAGTACCTTGATCTCCCCATATATCCAATGCATAATCGTTAGCTTTGTTAGGAATCTGCTGAGGAAGTGGAAACATATCCCCTCCCATCCTTGATGGCTTTGAACAATAAGTGCTAATATGACCAAGTTCACCACAATTATAACAAGTGGGGATGAACCTCCTCAGCAGCTCATAACCACCTTGTCCACGACCAGCATTCACATTAGGCTGAGCTTCACACGCCTAAGCCATTTCTCTACCACGTCCATGACCACGACCACCTCCACCACCAAGAACACTAAGTCATAATTCGTGTATCATGGTCATCATGTCTTGCATATTTTGTGGCAACTGTTCGGTATTAGCATCCCTTTGAACAGGTTGGCCTCGAGCTTCTATCTGATTCTCCTCCTTTTGGCTACCATGTTTTTCTCAGGGATCGCTTTCCCGTATTTATTAAGCCGTTGAGCTTTCCATTCTTTCTCTCTGGCAATGGCGACTGCCTCCTCAAAGGTGACGGGTCTTTTCAACTTAACTTTGAACTTCAGAATTTCTTTTAGGTTTTCCACAAAATGGTCCTTCTTTAAGATGGATGGAGGAATCTCATTCCCCAAAGCCCGGCCCATTTATCCCATAAACGGGTGAACTGCATGACAAAATCATCAACACTTTGATTAGCCCTCTGAGTGTACCTCATAATTTCATGCCAAACTGCATCAGGTACTTTGATGGATCGGCATTGTGCCAGGAAAGCTTGCTTCACACAATTGTAGTTCAAGACTACCCTTGGATTTTGGTCCTGCACCAACTCCTCCAAATTGTGTAACCAAACTTTTGCCTCATCCTGTAAACTATATTGCAGTAGCCCCAACAATATAGCTTGGTCTATTATATTGCACAGTAGATAATTGACTTTCAACTTTTCAATAAACGTCTGTGCATTTTCATTAGGCAATCCATGAAATTGTGGGAACTCGTCTGCCATGTTTGATTGCCACAAAAACACTTACATGTGATGTTGAAAACTCAAGGGATGTCGATGGATTGCTCCAGTACCTAATCCACCTCACACTGGGTAACCCGGATTGGCTTCACAAAACCTCACGACCCTCCAAAGGCTGCAATCCAATTATATGACCACCCAAGTGCTGTCCACAATTTGCACATACATAGGTGGTTGTCCATAAGGACCCAGATCCCTTTTACATTCACTTCCTGCAGAATAGACATATTTCATAGGAATTGGAGCATAGGAGCACTTGATCCTCTGAGGGGGGCACAAAAATGATGTAATCATGCAAACAAAGAAGGAAAACAAGAACCGCTATAGCCTTACACACACCACACCGTCAGAAGGAAACACCATAAAGCTGCGAAAAATACCTATGTCGAACACCTGTAAAGTCGGACGAGAAACAGCCCTAACCCAAACTATGATCAAAATTGCTGAAAAAAAGAGCATAAATATGAATCTCGTTTCATGTAGACCTCCGTAGAGTATCCATATGCTTGATTCTGACAATAGACGAGAGAGTTACAAGCTTTCGAAGTTGAGGTATGTCTCAAAAGCTCCAAAAAAGCTAGTCTCTGTTAGAAAAAAGGGTGTGCAAGGAATTGCACCTATTATAAAGGGGGTATTTTTTGCCTCTTATCCCAAATGATTTTCTCTCTCCTCTTAGACAACATGGTTCTCTCCTTGGGCACCTTTTAATTGGTCCAATTTTGGCCTTTTTTGGGTGAAAAATGAGCTGTCGGTGACCATTTGACCAAGGAATGGGGTGGGGGCAAGTGATCGAGGATCAAAAAATTGGCCAGGCCCCTATCCGGGCAGTGGGAACTAAGAAAATGATCCATCTCCTTTCGCATGCGCCCACGAGCCCCCATAGCCAAGCCTTGAGAGAGCTCCTTTCACCTTTGATACACCATAATGGGCACCCAAGGCCCTATGTACCCTCCACTTTCCCCTTTCCTCTTCCCATGTGGGATTACTTCCATGCCACATGGCAACTGTCCCTAAGCTTCCCAACTTCCCCAAAAATTTCCAGCTTTGCCCAAATCATGAGAGGACTTCTCAGACAATTTTCCCGGAGGCATACCTTGCTGCTCAGGTCAACGAATGACGCATTGTAACACACGGCTCGAAGCCCATCACCTCGGTTATCTCCATAAATATAAAACTTCAGCATTTTCTAATCTTAGACCCCCAAGTTGTCCTAGTTTCCCTTCTCGTATGCACCTCTATCACCTTCTAAGTTGAGACGGCCCGCTTCGGATGCTCATAACTCATGATGTACAAGTCCGATTCACAAGCTATAAAACACGGCTGAAAATACTTATTAAAAACCATACTTTGGAGTGGCAAACAACCCAAAACATCAGCATTCAAGCTTGGCAAAATCACACCTTTGTATATGATTTTTTACAAGGACACTTCCAAATCTTGCAGGGCTATGTACACATATATACATGATGGCATAACTTAGTGACTTCATGCTTATCCAAAAAATGCCCGATAATGTAATAGATTTTTTGATCTTGCCTATGCTTCAGAACTGGCACCGCTACTTCAATTATGTGTCTGGACGATGTCCCTAGGTGCTGGTCGAATCCGTTTTCTAGACCATTTTCAACATGTCGTATCAAGAGCAATTTCAATGGTAAAAAATTATCGGATACACAAAATGACTTGTTAAGGTTACAAGTGCAGCTAAGCAACATTAACAAATGGTTGTTTATGCATATAGCAAGCCTATAGGTTGTTAATGAAAAGGTTTCATTGTTTGTATCTAGCAGTGATTTCACCTTCTACTATGGTTCAAACACTTCAACAAGGCTTGCAAACAATTGCAATAGAAAGTATTCAGTTTCTTTTTAGAACTATTTACACTCCTCTTTAATGTGTGCTAGGAGAATCGTCTTTTCCATAAGTATTGGCAAGTATAATCATGGATATGCAGGTTTGGATTTGTTTTTGCTAAATGCAAGCACACTAAGTGTTATGGGACCGAGTGTTTAGCAAAGACTGATTTGGAACGGCATGCATATTCATCATATAAGTTGCTTATAAAGCGTTTTGCACTCTATGTGCAGTATCTCTATGAGATTACTTTTGGATTTACCAATCACCAATAGAGGTCATGGCACGGTTTGGGTGCTTGTCGATCTTTTCAAGTTAACCAAGACGGTTATGCATGTCATTGTTGATTCCTCAAATATATTGTACGACATTGTGATCCCCATTTATTAGTATTTTGGAAGACTATTTGTAAACTGTGGGGAATCCCACACACCTCACTACTATCAGTATACAAGGGGTTAGACAGATTACAAAAGTTATGCTACTATCAGTATCCAAGGGAATAGGCATATTACAAAGTGTAATATTGTGCTAAAGGATGCGAAGTGCGTACGTTAGCACCGAGAAATTCAATTAGAAAGCATATATTGCTCTAGGTTTAGTCTTTTCATGTATAGTCAGGTTCTCAACCTTGAACACTAGTTATGGTGGGGTTGTTTACTGATACAAGAAGATAACAAGTCTAGGACATCAACTTGGCTAACGAGTCACGTCAGCAAGCTACTTTCATGGAGAGTGAAGCGAGGTACTGTTTTGGGTACAACTTAGTTGTGATAACTCGTTTAGCATACTCAAGTGAGCTCTGAATGGAGTTTATACGCTATGTTGTATATGAGATGGTTACACCAAGATGGTTGCAAAGGGACAGCAGTGTGGAAAATCAGGATGTTATTCATGATTTTGCTAAACCTCCCATAGAACCAAGGTCCAGTCAAATGAGCAATTGGATCGATGAAGGATGCCACTATGGAACACATTAGTGTACCACCACTCTTGTTTCTGAGGACGAAAACGCTGCTCCAAGGGGGGAGTAATGTCATGCCAAGGGTAGAAACCCTGATGGTCAAGGACCAGGCTCAAAGGGTTGGCTGCTAGTGTGGAAAGGGAATGAGGCCCAAGGGGCTATATAAAGGGAGGTTGGGAGGATCATTCCAAGGAAGTCCCTCAAGGGGTTTTACATATACCAATGAGACGTACTTCCTAGATTGAGAATTTGCACTTGTTCTGCCTAAATCAATGGTTCTCTACTTAATATCATTTAAAATAGTGAATCTCTAATTTGTCGCAATGTTATCTAAATCGGAAAATCTGCATAATGCTGTCAAAATTGAAAAATTTGCATTTAATTTTGTGCTACCTAAATCGACATTTAAACACTGCCTAAATCAACAAATTTATGTACACATTGTTAACATGCAAACAACAAGGAAAACGAGTGCCTCTATAGCCTTGCACGAATCACACCATCGAAAGGAAGAATTATTACAACGCCATAAACACCTGTGAATAAACACCTATAGAGATTTATGAAAAACCCTTCTAGCATGAAACACACTCAAACTTAGGAGAAATCAAGGACATCATGACGAAGCTCATCTTGTGGAAATATCCGTAGAGTATCCATAGGCCAAAAACAGATGAGAGATGAAAGACTTATGGCCACTCGAAACTGGGGTGTACTCTTTCTTGCTAAAAAATAAGCTCTCTGGAAGTTGTACAGGTGTTGCAGCTATTAAAATGGGGGATTTATTATCTTTTATCCCCAAAAAATTTCTCTCTCTTCTCAGTCTACAAGGCTCTCTTTGTAGGTCTCTTTTCATTGGCTCATTTTTGGCGTTTTTTGGGCATAAAATGAGGTATCGGTGACCCTTTGACCAAGGGAATGGGGTGGGGGCAAATGTCAAGTGGACCAAAAGTGGACAAGGCACCTAGACAGGTAGTGTGGATAGCTAGAAAAGGTGCCCTCTCTCCCCAACAGCCCACGAGCCCCTCAAGCCAAGCTCTCCACAAGGTGATACACCTAATGGGGGTTTCCCCTTTAGCCTATATACCCTCCATTCTCCCCTTTTCTTTTCTCATGTGGGATAACTCCCATGCCACATGGCAAATTCCTCCCCAATCCTCTTAACTCCCTTATGCCCAACAAATTTTCAATTTTTTGCCAAAGCAGGAGAACTTCTCGAACTCCTTTCCCAAAGCATAACTTGCTGCTCTGGTCACCGAATGACACACCATAACACACGGCTTGGAGCCCATCATCTCGACTACTTTTAGAAATCTTGAATTTCAGCATTTCTAATTCCAATCATCAAGTTGTTTCAGTTGCCTTTGTTGCATGCACCTGCAATCACTTTCTAAGTTGAGACCGCCCACTTTGGATGCTCATAACTCGTGATGTACAAGTCCAAGTCATAAGCTATAGAGCATGGCTAAAAATATTGATTAAAAACCATGTTTTGGGGACTCAAACAACCTCAAAACATCAGCACACAATCATGGTAAAATCACACCAATGTACATGAATTTTTACATGGTCACTTCCAAGACTTGTAGGGCTATGTACACATATATGCATGAGGCTAGTGGGCAAGATTTTTGGCATGACCTAATGACTTTAGGATCATCCAAAAAATGCATGACATAGCTTGCCAACCCCCCCTAGCCTGCTTGATCATTCATGACAAGCAAAGGTCTCTAGGGTGAACAACTGCTGTAGCTCATTCCCAGAAACCTCATTTACATTCTCATACATTTTCACATTGTCTTCCTCCATTGATAGCATCTCATCTGTCACAATTGTCATCAAAGCTGCCAAATATTTCTTCAATATATAACCATTAACACAATATTTATGTTGTGCACCACTCAAATATGCGAAGTGATATGTGCCATTATCAAACTTGTTCGCAATAGTAAAAGGACCTTCCCAGTTGATTTGAAACTTATTGTCCAACTTATTATTGTATCGCAACACCAGATCACCTTTTTCAATTCCTTTATCCTTCACACGTTCATTACCCTTTAGCTAAGCCTTCTGTGATACTTTTTCATAGTAGCTTAAAGACAAAAATCTGTCCAATTGCAAACATTGTAAATCCAACAAACTTTTTTACCAAGTATTTGTTTGCTCTTCATCTCCCAATGACAACAATTTGAGTGAAGGAATATCCACGTCAATCGGCAATAATGCTTCCTTGCCATAGACCAAGTGGTAAGGAGAAAACCTTGTGATTGTTTTGATAGCAGTTCTGTAGGCCCATAATGCACAAGGAAACTATGAATTCCAAGTTTTCCCATGTGTTTGGGTCATCTTTGTCAAGATCTTCACCAACTCTCCATTGAACCTCTCATTGAGACCATTGCATTGGGGATAATAAGGAGAACTATACATGTGTTGTAGATTGACCTTTTTGCATAGGAAATCAAACAGCTCCCTCTAAATCCCAGTCCTCTATCAGAAAGTAATTCTAATGGCACACCAAATTTGCAACATATATGCTCGTATACAAACTTTCCCATTTCTTTACTAGTAATCTGTTTGACAGCTTTGGCTTCTGCCCAACGTGACAAATAATCCATTGTTGTCAAGATGTAAGCATTCCTATTACTAGTCATGGGTAAGGGTCCAATAGCATCACGACCCCATTTTTCAAATACATCAAAAACTAGAATTGTCTTTCCTAATGCGGGCTTTAAAATTCTCTTTCCCCATTTTCTGACAAGGCAAACAAAACTTGCACCAATGGTTAACATCCTGCTAAATGCTTGGCCACACATAGCCTTCTTGCAAAATTTTATGCAACATGACCTTCGTGGCAAAATGGCCTCCACAAGATTCCTCATGATTTTCATCCAAAATCTTATAGATTTCCTCTTTCTTTCATGTAAAGCACATCATTAAGCATTATGTACTTTCTACCTTTTCCTATAAAAGCATACTTTTTGGACGATGGTAGACTTTCAGGTAAAATACCTGTCAACAAAAAATCTATCTCCTTTGATAACACTTCCCTCCCATGATATAAAGGGGCATTTGCCTTCAACACAAATACACAAGTGATCATTTCTTAGGCAGCATCATGAGCTTCTTCATTTTGAGACCTCTCAATATGCTACAAACTCCATGCTTTGAACTTCTTGAGAAACAATTTCACCTTGAAGCACAAATTCTTTAGTTTAGGATTCTTACTGTTCCATACTCCCAATACTTGCTTCACGACAAACAAGGAATCTCCTTTGATCTGTAAGCGTCTAGTTCCCAATTGTGAGCAGATGTGCAAGCCAACTTCAAGAGCCATGTATTCTGCTTCGTTGTTGCTTTTTGCATCAAGTTTCAGCCCTTGTTTCCTTACAAGTTTTCCTTGTGCATCATAAATGACAATGCCTCCCGAAGCAACATCATACTTCTTTGATAAGAGCCATCAAAATATAACAGTGAATCATTATATATGGGAAGAGTCTTGACTTTCTTCTTTTGCACCACCACTTCTTTAACAGCTGTTGAGGAAAGTAAACAACTTTAGAAACAAGTAATGTCTAAATTGTATCCAATAATAAACCATACTGGTCATCACTAATTCAATTTCAGAGTAATCTCTTTCATGAGGAGTCTTTACTCTGCTAGCATAATGAATAGGCTTCATATACTGAGATTCCTTTCCCTTTTGCAGCAACATGGCCCCAATGGCATTGTCTCCCACTGATGGGTTAACATAGAACTCCTTTTCCCAGTCTGGAGCTTGCATAATGGGTAGAACTTCTTTCACTCTTTCAAAAACATCTTCACAATCACGTGTGCACTCCAAGGGATCGTTCTTACAATGGATACAATAACTGTGATGCCAAAGGTATGAAACGAGACATATATTAAACCTTCTGTATGAAAGTGGCCAACTGTCTGGTATCCTTTGGAGATGACAGCAATAATAAATCTTCCACTTTATTTGGATCTGCCTCTATCCCATTCTCTGAAATCACATGTCCAAGAAGCTTCACCCTTGGCTGCGCTAAATGACACTTCTTAGGGTTCAACTGACCCTCGCATTCATCATACCTTGCAAAAGTCATTTCAAGCTTTTGAACATGCTCCTTCCTTGAATTGTATACACAGAAATCATCTATGAATCCTTTGGCAAACTTCCCAAGAATCGGGGTAAGGACCCAATCCACTTTTCTTTTAGAAGCTCCAAGCCCATTTGTTAACCCAAAAGGAAGGCAGCAAAAGCAAAAACAACCCCATGGCGTGATAAAAGTAGTCTTTTTTTGGTCTTTAGGAGCAAGAATAAGCTAAAAATATCTGGAATAACCATCACAGACACTGCATCTTTCAAAGCCAGCCACTGCATCTAAAAGTTGATCAATGAAAGGCAAAGGGTAAGGATCTTTCTTGGTCACTGCATTTAATGGCTTATAGTCAACACAAACTCTCCAACGCCCATATTTCTTTGGAGTGACCACTACAGGGCCCACCCATTAAATATTATCAACTGGCATAATGAACCCTGTATCCAAAAGTTTATCCACTTCCTCCTTTAAAGCATTCATTTTCTCCTTACCCATCCTTCTTAATTTCTATTGTATTGGCTTTTTGCCCCTTCAACTAGTTTGATCTTCACATGATCGCCAACAAAAACATTTATTTCTTGATATGAAGTGATGAAAAGATTTAGAAACCTGTCCAACATTGTTAAGTACTTCCTTCTTTCTCCTTGTGTCAAATTAACACTCAACATATTTTGAATCAACTCTTTCTTCATTGGCAATTATTGATTAGGCTGCATCAACTCTTCAAGCTACTCTAAGCAGCTTGAAGCATTTATACTCCTTGACACTTGAAATATTTCACCCACTTCTCTCTTCTCCTTGTCCAACAACAAGAATGACACTTCACCCTTGTCACTAGAACTGGAAGCAGTACTACTTTCTAAATATTCAGAACTGCCTTTACTGGTAACTTTGGATTGATCAATTTCACTAACATCTTCTAGTGCCAAAGATTGCTTGTAGTCATATCAAACACCCTCTTTTCACCCTTCTTGCCATACACAAAGTTGGTGCCCTTGTCCCAATGTTGCATAGCACCAACATCTCTCAACCAAGGTCGTCCCAAAATGAAAGGAAAATCTCCCAGACCAGTTGACATAACATGAAAGTTTACTATAACCTTCACGTTAAAGACTTTAAATTCCAAATTCTTTATCAACCCCAAGCACTTCACTTTGGCATGGTTTGCTAGTCAAATCTTAAACCTAGAGCTCTCGCATGTAATGAGACCCAATCTCTCGACACATGATTATGTGATCACACAAACTTGAGCACCTCCATCAATGTAGGCTTCTCCCATGACCACACCTTTGTGCCAATCATTCACTATCATTACAAATGTCAGGTAACTCTCCCACAACCAACACTCTGACTTGTCCATGCTTCAACTCTTTCTCTGCATTCACTAATGACTTCCATTGCCTCTTAAGTTTGGGCACCATATTCATCAAATGTTTAAAAGTACAATCTACTTTCCTCCCAATCAGGTCTTCCTTTAAACTATAAGCTATTTGGCCTTCTCCCAATGGTAAATCTTATACTTCAAACCATCTACAAGGTCTTCTCTTCCTCATGGATTTCACATCTTCACCCTCTTTCTCTTTCCCTTTCTTTTTGCTGGGACCTGGAGTGGCATAGCCTTCCTTCTCTCTTTTGCCTAAGGGCATCATATTTTCTTCTTTCTTTTTAACCCACACAATACCCACATGACCACCAGAGGTTGAGGCCCGATTTTCCTTTTCAGCACCTTGATCTCCACGTATATCCAATGCATAATCATTAGCCCTGTTAGGAATTTGCTGAGGGGGTGGAAACATATCACCTCCCATCCCTGTTGGCTTTGAACAATAAGGCCAATATAACCAAGTTCGTCTTGGGGACTCAAACAACCCCAAAACATCAGCACCCAAGCCTGGCAAAATCACACCTTCGTACATGAATTTTTACATGGTCACTTTCAAGATATATACACATGAGGCTAGTGGGCAAGCTTTTTGGCATGACCTAATGACTTTATTCTCGTCCAAAAAATGCCTCACAACGTGACCAATGGACTAGAGAAGGCATAAAAGAAAAATAAAATAGTACTTGTTTGATACCAAATTGGAGGAGATTCGAGTACTAAAGTATGCAAAAATATTAGCAATCATCCCAAATACCTAAGCTCATGTGAGTTGTTGCAAAGTTTCATGACAAATCATCTCAATAAACGCTCCAACCAATATAAGTGCAAGCCACGATGTTAGAGATACTTGATGTTACAACTTATAACATGATGTAGATAAGTAAAAGAGTCATGTCTTCTAAAATTTGACCAGCGGTATTCTCCTTTGCTGCTTGAGTGTAGCCCCTTAGGGTTATTTGGAGGTCCTTTGAAGAAATAATTAGCAATTAAACTAAAAAATGAGCCATGTAAGTTGAGTTTGCATATCTATATTTGTCTTTAAATAATGAAGTTAATAGATATGTTTAGGTATGTTTAACAAACTCATTACTATAAATTATAGGTTAGTCTAGATATGTGACTGTGTAGCAAGAAAAGATGCTATGCTAAAATCTCATCATGTTGTTTGTACATTATCACTCGATTTTTCTAGATGTGATTGAGAGTTTTGAGATTTTTCTAGATGTGATTGAGAGTTTTGCGGACAAGGAAGCTTACAACGTTCTTGATGTATTTTTGGTTTATAATTAGCTCATAATAAGGGTGGAGGATCAACACAATATGGACTCTGCAATAGAATGGGGCATATTTGCTAATAGGGTGATGCCATTTGGTTTCAGCAATGCACCTGCCACATTCTAGAGACTGGTGAGGCACACATTCAAACAATATATGAGACAAGTCTTAAAAAGCTATATGGATGACGTGTGTGTGCATTCTGTATGAAAATACAAACATGTTTAACATTTGAATAAGATTTTTGAGAAAGTGCAAAACCTATCGTATGTGCCTGAACCCTGAAAAATGGGTCTTCATGGTAAGACAAGGGAAGATTTTAGGACACATTGTGTCTAAAAATTGCATTTCCACAGATCTTGAGAAGATACAAGTTATTGCTTTTCTTCCAATGCAAAACCCACAAAAGCTAGGGTGTGAGCCTTTATGGGCCATTGTGGCTACTACCAAAGGTCTATCTATATGTATGCAGTCATTGCAAAACTTCTCTATGTACTCATCACAAATTTGAGTGGAGTAAAAAAACGTTTCAACAATTGAAACACATTATTTTTGCTCCAATTTTGCAAGCTTTGGATTGGAATAAGATCTTTCATTTCACATAGATGCATCGGCATATGAAATTGGATGCATCTTAGCACAACTTGGAGAGAAAAATATGGATTTTACAATTTGTTACTCCAGTAGACAATTCAATAGTGTGGAGCAAAATTACACAACCACAGAAAGAGAGAGATTGGAAATGATATATTCCATCAAAAAGTTTAGACATTATCTTATCGAAAATAAATTTGTATTCTTTGTGGATCACCAAGCACTATTGTACTTAGTGAACAAACCATGCAATATAGGCTGAAATTTTTGATGGTTCATTATATTGCTAGAGTTTGATTTCATAGGAGTAGCCAAGAAAATGACTACTCATCAGAGGGTGGACCATTTATCTCAATTAATTCATGGGGAAACACCTCTTGGAGCTGACAATGACTTGCCGAATTTGTACCTATTCAATATAAAAATGATATTTAGGTGGAGTAACATGTAATACCATTGATCACCATTGGTTCTCTATAGATTGAAAGACCCATACCTAGTGTCATCCAAGAAGAAAGTGACTTTAAGTCATTGGGAAGTGGGCGTACTCCCTTCTTGTTGGAGAGAATGTTTACAAAGGAATTATCTGACTCCATCGAAGAAATGGAGATCCCATCTTCCCCATGTCAAGCGATTGAAGCCCAAAAAGTGTCGTTAAATGTTGCCAAATTGATGGATTTCATGGCTTCAAAAGTCAGAACCACCATCACATCTAAACTATATGGAGACCTCGAGCTATTCTTAGCTCTTTGAGCTTTCCTCAATGGAGAATTGAAAGTCGGTCTACCACAATCTGCACTGATGGATGGAGCTAGGGAGGTGCCAATAGAGGAGGAATATTTAGATCCACAACCCAACTTAGCTAATAACTCTATTGTTGAAATACCTGCTAACAAGTTGGGACAATACTTTAAAAGAGATGAATCCAATGCAACCATACCAATCACTACCAAGGGATTACCTGTTAAGGGAATCCATGATGGTGGCAGTGGGGTTAGCATTGTAACTAAAAATTGATGGGAATCTATTGGAAGACCTCACCTTGGGACTACAAACATAGTGGTAAAGATGGCCAATGGGATTACTGTTAAACCTATTGGGATGCTAAAACATCTCAAGATCAAGGTCCTTGGACACAACTAAAGCATACCTTCATTGTTATGGATTTTTCCAAGCACAGTATGTCATGTGAGATGATATTTGGACGTCCTTTCATGAGGGAAGAAAAAATGGTGCATGACTGGTCTAAAAACTAGGTCTACTTGTAGTTCCAAGACTCTGTCATTCGAGTTGATCTTGTGAATGGTCCAGCACATACTCTAGGAAACAAAGTTATAATTGATCATAGATCTAACACCACAATTCACTCGGACCCATTGCAATATTGTTACACGTGTAAAAAAGACACTGATGTTGGGGAAGATTCCCCTTATATGGATGTTCTACCAGGGATGACTAAGTCTGACAATGTGAATTGGGTCCACCTTGCAGTAACCATGTATACTTGGGGAAATAGGGGAACGACTTGGGTAACACCTAAGGGGGATGAAATGCCACAACTCATACCTTTAAATATGATAGGAGCAATGTACACACAATTCAAAGTCAGAATCATCAATTGAAATTGACTTTTAGGAAAGAATCTGAGTTAAATCTTGGTGAAAATGTGGGGACAAACCATTCAAGGCCTAGTGGTACCCTAGATGACAATCTATCCTGGAGAGGAGAAAACCCAAGTAGCAATTCATCTAGCAATTCTACACTAGAGATTGCCATAATAAAAAATTAGACAAGAGGAGTAAGAAACATAAGAGGCCATGATATCAATCCAATGTACGTGCTAGGATAAATAAAAAGAAATCTACTACATAATGGATCAATTATATGGGGGCATGTGATGCTCATCAAAAGTTGGTAAATAATTGGGGTGAATACCTTCAAAGTGTCATGTGGTGCAGTCCACAACCCATTGACGTCGCACAACTAGAAGCTACAAAGAAGCCAAAGTTGAGACGTACTATAAGGAGATGACAAAATCAAGAGCTAGCTCAACAACAAAAGGAAGTGGAAGAGAAATCATAGTCCACAGAACAACAAGAACCGACAAATTTACATCCTGCATCTTAGCATTTCAAATCCTACACCACGAAGTAGCGTAAGGTTGTGTATAAAAAGGCCTAGAGAACACCTATCAATGGAAGTAATGGAGTATATGATAGTCCAACGATAGTTAAGGAAATAGAGTTAGCAAACCCTGGTGAGGAGTCCAAACTTGTTTTCATTACCCAAGATCTCACAGAGACTGAGGAATATGTACTTAAGGATCTTCTCAAGGAATTTAAGGATATATTTGCTTGGACATATCATGATATAAAAGGTGTTCCACCTTCTGTGGTGCAACACACAATTCCCATGAATAGCATGTCTAAACCAGCCCACAAACGACCCTACCCAATGAATCCTAAGTATGCAAAAATTGTTCAAGAAGAGTTGAAAAGCTTGTCAAATACGGATTCATATATCCTATTGAGCACTGAGAATGGGTGTCTCCAATAGTTATTGTGTCAAAAAAGAATGGGAAACTCAGAGTATGCATGGATATCAAGAAGGTCAATGCTGCCACTAGGAGAGACCATTACCCCTTGCCATATTCAAAACATGTGCTTGAACGAGTTGCAGGGAAGGAAGCTTATAGCTTTTTAGATGGGTACTTTGGCTACAATCAAATCACAATTGCACTAGAGGACCAAGCTAAAACTGCTTTTATAGCCGAATTTGGAGTGTTTGCATTTTGTGTAATGGCTTTTGGCTTAACCAATGTCCCTGCTACCTTTCAAAGATTGATAAACATTGCTTTTAGGGAATCTAGAGGGAGTTTTGTGAAGCTTTCTTAGATGACCTTTGTGTTTAATTCCTCTTGGAAAGAACATCTATCATGTCTACAAATAGTGTTTGAAAAGTTCAGATTGTATCGCATCTCATTAAACCCTTTCAAATACCAATTTTGGGTAAAACATGGAGTCATTTTAGGGCATGTAGTGTCCAAAAATTGGATTTCGATAAATGAGAGAAAAATTAATCCATTTCCAATTTGCCACCACCTACAAACTATAAAGGAGTTCAAAGGTTCATGGGCCATGTTGGTTATTATCGGCAGTTTATTTTAAACTTTGCCAAGATAGCTCGCCCTTTGCACAAGCTTCTTATTGAGTTCCACTTGACCGCGGAGTGTGACCATGCTTATGAGTTAATTAAAAAAGGCTTTGACAAGTGCTCCCATCCTACAAGTGCTCGATTGGAATGTAATTTTTCATGTGTATATTGATGCATCAAACTTTGCTATTGGATGTGTTCTAGCTCAACCAAGAGAACATAAATTGAACTACCACATTAGCTTTGCAAGCCATCATTTAAATGATGCTGAGAGGAACTACACCACTGCAGAGCGGGAAGGTTTAGCTATGATTTACGCAATAAAGAAATTTTTCTACTACCTTCTTGCCAACAAGTTTGTTTTCTATATGGATCATCAAGCATTGTTGTATCTAGTAAATAAGCCTTGTTCCACGAAAAAAATTACATGATGGTTATTAATTCTTCTTGAGTTTGATTTTACCATTGTGGTGAGACTCAGTAAAAGACATGTCATGGTAGATCATTTGTCTCGCTACCCAATGATGAAGCCCCTACTAGAATTGATGATGAATTGCTCGATACTTCCCTATTCCTAGTCGAGACCATGCCTGAATGGAGTGAGAAGATTGTGAAATTTTTAGTTAATGGTTTTCCACCCAAAGAGCTTCGTAAGGATGCATCTCAGAAATTATTAAAGGAATGTGAACCTTATTCTCTAATTGCAAGAACTCTCTACAAGCTTGGGAAGG
Source organism: Adiantum capillus-veneris (assembly GCF_014529385.1). Lineage (NCBI taxonomy): Eukaryota > Viridiplantae > Streptophyta > Polypodiopsida > Polypodiales > Pteridaceae > Adiantum > Adiantum capillus-veneris. The sequence goes on from NC_140931.1 coordinate 69,114,846, forward strand.
ATGATATTCTTAGACGTTGCGCTTGTGAGGATGAGTATTTATACATACCGTAAGAAGCCCACATGGGTATAGCCAGAGGACATTTTTCAGGGGAACTAATTGCTAGAAAGGTGTTGCAATCAGGCTTTTGGTGTTCTACCTTATCCAAAGATGCATCACTTTTTGCAAAAGGGTGTGATGAATGCCAACGTTACAAGGTCACACACCGAAAGGATAAGATGTCCTTACATCTTATTAAAGTGACTCAACCATTTGAAAAATGGGGTTTAGACTTTGTAGGCCCAATCGTATGGCAGTTTGTAACACTCAATCTTAATATCTTATTGTTGCCCCACTGACTATGTGACAAAGTGGGTGGAAGCCAAGGTGGCACACAAGGGTGATGCAAGGTCAATTGATAAGTTTCTCTTTGAGAACATTATTACAAGATTTGGTTGTCTCCTTGAGATTGTGAGTGACAATGTTACTCATTTTATAAATGGAGTAATAAAGGAACACACAACAAACTTCATGATAGCCCACCATAGTCTACACCTTATTATCCACAAGCAAATGGCCAAGCTGAGAGCACTAACAAGACTTTAATTTCTATCTTGACCAAAATAGTGGAAGCTCATCGCATAGATTGGGATTTGGGGCTGACATCGGCTCTATTGTCTTATTGTACTGCTTACAAAGTGGCTATTAATTGTACACCATTCAAAATGTATATGGCCAAGAAGCAGTTATGCCATGAAAGTTTTTAATTCTTAGTCTGCGAGTAGCTTCACAAGAAGTTTGGGATCATAAGCCTTTAGTTGAGCATTTATATATCCTTGCGAGGTCAGATGAAGAAAGACAATTGGCTGTGAAAAATGCACTTCTGGAGAAAGATAGGAGAAAGAAATAGTTTGACTGCCATTTAAAGAACAAGGATATCTGTGAGGGCCATACCCAGACTCGACCCTACTCACCTCCCTCAGTTCTCCAAACCGTTCCCAGAGTGACGTAGATCTATCTGCAGGTATCCCTCCCACTTGGGACCGACATTCAGAAAGGACTCCGGCCTATCTCGAATGCCAACCCAAGGGGGTACATCCCTTCATTCAATGATTCTATCCGCTTTTTATAATCAATTATTCCTTGATAGCTTTCCGCACCCAAAATCGTGGTCCTTAGTCTTGATTCTCTTGATCTTTAACTTGAGGATCTGCTCTTGCTTTCTTGTTCTTCGTTGGTTCATGGTGATAACCCCTTTTTCTTGACAAGCAGGCACGACAGTTATCACTTTTCCCTAAGAAGAGGGATCTTGCAATCCTACCTGGTCTCGCTCGTCCCCGATTATCCGTTTTTATCCCACGTGGTCCTAGCATTTAAAATAAAATTTTTAAATCAACATCCGCCCATCTGACCCTCCGGATTCGCCCACCCACCGAACCATTTCATGAAAATCCCTTCCCGAGGTAGTACTTAACTACTACAAAATCTGGAAGACAGCAGTCTATCAGACATCATCGAACAACAAGCAGCATGCAATCTGTTGCATACCCTCGTTTAGGGAAATCCATCTGGTTGTTCCCACCAGATCTTTATTTAGAAACTTTTAATTCATTTTCTTTCCTTTATCTGCTATAATTAGCTTGTAACTAGTTTTATTACTAATCATGCAACACATTTAGTTTCAACCAATTCATCTTGCCTCCCCATTCAGGCCAAGATAATCGGTTACAAGCCATGAAAATGGCAGCACTTTCACAATATTTCCCAGAATTGAATGTTTGGGAAAGGCTCATCAAGTAATTTAATCATTCCTTCCAAAGCATTTTATTTCGAGAGGTATAGCACCATCTGGTAACAGATGCACAGGATAGCCCCTATATTCCTAGCCTTTCCAGTTCCTTTTTAAGCAACCAAGTCGAACAAATTTCCTTAATTAAATTCACATCATCCTCCCTGAGTATAACCTTCTCATCCAACTCTTGGCATCAGGCCATACCCGTATTATGGCCGATTTCCAATAAGATACCGTGGGTACTCCACTCGGCCGGGCAAAAATAAAACAAACCCATTCATCCCTTATCCCTCGGGCATGAATAACCTAGGTATAAAAACTTGCCAGTTACGGTGCCCTAGCCGAAAAGGGCCAACAATCTCCGACAAGTTCCCCAAGAGAATCATCTCAATGTGCCGGCCTTTCAATCAAATTGACCCCAAGAAGATCCATTTTGGTTCCCGGTCATTTCCAGACAATCTTCAAAACTCCTAGTTAAATCTATGCTTTGCAATGGGCTATCCCTATCACCTCTCGAGATTCCTTTTTAACTCCTAGTTGGTAATTTCCAGGTTCATTCATTTATCAACCTTAATTCCTAGTTTCATTAATTATCTACCAGCCAAGTTTATTTAGAAAATATAAGCGAGTTTTTGCCATAGGCATTTGATGGTTAATGTCTCTTTGGAAATGCCAACTTTTTTAAGTTCAATCCCTGTTTTGTACGATTCCCACGTTTTTTCAATCCTTTGCCATCCATGGGGCATCTCCATGGAAGCTAGTAGAGTTTTCGGTTCAAACAACATGGAGATCAAGTCAGCGAAGTTATCCCCTATCTCCCCCATCCCGTATTACAAACAAACTCGAAATTGAAAACTTTTAGAAATACTCTTCAATACCAAAAATTGAACTACTTCTATCGAGCTTAGACAACTACTCTTTTCTTATGGTGCTTAGATTTCCATTTAAGAAGCTAGAAGGTCAACTTAAAATACAAGGTAGTCACTAAATCTTACACATAAGTGCAAAGTTACCATTAATGCTTAGCTTAAGAGTGCAAATCTACCTTTGAAGCTTAATTTTATGATGCGTAGATACCCTTATCACTTGACCCTAATTGCGAGGTTTCCATTAAAGCTTAAAACCTAAAAATGCAAGGTAGTCACTAAAGTTTACATCTAAGTGAAAATTTACCATTAAAGCTTAGCTTAGGAGAGCAAATCTACCTTTGAAGCTTAAGTTTATAATGCATCGATACTCTTATCACTTGACCCTAATTGCAAGGTTTCCATTAAAGCTTAAACCTAAAAATGCAAGGTAATCACTAAAGCTTATATCTAAGTGCAAAGTTACCATTAAAGCTTAGCTTAGGAGTGCAAATCTACCTTTGAAGCTTAACTTTATGATGCGTATACACTCTTATCACTTAACCCTAATTTCAAGGTTTCCATTAAAGCTTAAAACCTAAAAATGCAAGGTAATCACTAAAGCTTACATGTAAGTGCAAAGTTACCATTAAAGCTTAGCTTACGAGTGCAAATCTACCTTTGAAGCTTAACTTTATGATGCATAGATACTCTTATCATGTAACCCTAATTGCAAGGTTTCCATTAAAGCTTAAAACCTAAAAATGCAAGGTAATCACCAACGCTTACATCTAAGTGCAAAGTAACCACCATTAAAGCTTAGCTTACGAGAGTAAATCTACCTTTGAAGCTTAACTTTATGATGTATAGATACCATTAATACTTAACCCTAATTTCAAGGTTACCATCAAACCTTAAACCTAAAATGATGCACATAAACCTTCCTAGTATCAAAACACATGGATTAATTAATCCTACTAGAAATGAAGATTACCTCCTCTAAGCAAGAGGGGAGTAGGGTTGAAGTCCTTCTTGAAGAGATGTGAGGCTCAAGGACGAAGGAAAGGGATTTAGGATGAAGAGGAAGGAGAGAGGAGCTTCTTCACAAAACCGGCAAGGGTTTGGCCTTCAAGAGTGGGAGAGAGCAAGAGCAAGAGCAAGAGCAAGGTTTAATGGAAACCTTGATTTACTTAAGGATAATCTTGAGCATGGAAAATATGCAAGTAGCTTAGCAATATGTGTGTGTAAAATTACAAAGGAGAGGGGGTGCTTATATAGGAAATGGTGTGTGGAATTCTCTTCTCAATTCCTATTGGGGTCACCCCAATTTATCTTCTCAATTCCTATTGGACTCCAAATTCTCTTCTCAAATGCTATTGGACCCCAATTCTCTTCTTAATTCCTATTGGACTCCAATTTTCTATTAGTTCTTATCCCTTAACTTTATCTTTCAATTAAGTTAGTCCCTTTTTCTCCTAGTTCCCGATCTAGATCAGTTCCCATGCGGCTTTTGATGAAGAAGTATAAAAATAATCTTAATCTTAAAGGAAAAATATAGGGATGACATAATTTCTTATCTGAAATGTCCTTGTCTTTTCATTATGGAGTAAAGTATCATTGTCTGTATAACTTCTTTGTCGGTCTTACTTTTTCTAAATTATTTTCTATGCCGAATAATTTTTGAATGGCTCTAGGGTTTATGGAGGGACCTTACAAACTTCCCAACAAAAAGAAAGAGTTATCCTCAGCTCGAGACATGCTTTAGAGAGTAGACAGACTCCATCTTTGGTCAACTTATAATTGAAGATGGTCAGTAACTTTAGGGCTTTTAGATTAAAGGATAGCTAAGCTGGTATGGACCTTGAATAATACACTTCTCTTCCATTTTTAGCGTTGACTCAAAAGTCTTGATCATGAAGAAGTCTTAATGACTCGGAGTTAGTATAATTACTGCGTGTGATCTTACTCAACTAGATATTTTTCCTTTGGTGTGACCGGATTGTGTTTCTCTTGTGAGGTCTGAAGATCATTTCTTCACTTCGCTCTCTATCTAACCTCAATACGCTTCTAAAAACTCTTACCATTCTTACCTAGACTTTAACTTTTTTCGTTTTGAGCGTTGACTCATTTCTCTATTGATATCATCCAACTTATACCATGTTCTTGACAGTTAAGGATTTCATACTGATCTTTCAATTAAATCTTGCAATATCTCCTCCCTTGTGTACCCAATTTATTTCCTCCATCCTTATCCTTATTTCTCTTATGTCTATAGCTTACTGCCTTGTCTTTCACTTGGTAACCAGATATTTCGCGTATCATAACAATTAGACTTGTAAAACACCATAGACGATTTGAATCTCAAAAGAGTTTACTGACTAGAGATGCTTGAATTCCATTAAAAAAATTACATCAAAAGTGTCATCGATATCTTGAAGAATAATTAGAAATTGTTCCGAAGCACCAACCAAAAATATGATCAAGGGTTTGGACAAAAAGGAAGATATTGATTTGATTCCAAAAGGTCCACAATATCTGAATGCAAGCCTACGAAATTTCCCTAGCTTTGAGGAGTTGAGTTTGGGTTTGACTTTGAGGAAACTTGTTCGCCTTCGCTAAAGCCTCTAGCGGAGTGGTGAAGATCAACGTAGCTCTTCTGCCTATCACTAGCTCTCTTCAAGTTGTCTCTAATGACTAGAAGTTTATGATCTATCTCTTCTAGGGTAGACGTAGCGGCAGGAACATGAAGATCTGGGTCGGCTAATCGAAGAGGGACTAAACATTCCTGACCATACAAGGCTTTAAAGGGTGACATTTCGAGGCTGCGATAAGCAAACTCAATTAGGGGAAGAAACTTGATCCATTGATGGGGTTGTTGGTTGTAGTATGCTCGAAGCATATCTTCAATGACTTGATTGCCTCGCTCAGTTTGACCATCAGTCTCCGGATGATAAGCTGCAATGAGATTCAGTTGGGTATCTAGAGATCGAAACATAGCTTGCCAAAACTTAGAAGTAAATTTGGCATCCCAATCACTGATGATTCTTGCAAGGATTGCATATAATCTTACTACCTTGTTGATAAATACTTGGGCTATGTCGATGATGGTGGCTCTCTTGAGTGGAATTAGATGAGCCACCTTAGTGAGCTTATCTACTACGACAAAAATAGAATCATAGTTTCCAGTTGTCTTTGGAAGACCAGTGACAAAATCCATACTTACACATTCCCATGTCATCTAAGGAATATCTAGGGGCTAAAGATTTCCAGGTAGCAAAGAAGACCATCTGCTAAGGTATAGTTAGTTAAGTGTTCCCTCGGGCTTTGAGCTTGAATCTCTTGCAGAAGAGATCTGAAATAGGGGTCTACGTGAATTTCTTGTTGAACTTCCTCGGGTAAAGAAGAGTTAAGGAGTGAAATTAGTGAGGGTTGATGAGGACAGGACTGCTGGTCAAGAGGTCTTTGAGTTTATTGAAGGTAGCATCTCTCCCCAACAGAAAAAGAAAGAAATTTCCTCGATTCGAATAAAATACATAATTGATGAAGCTTCTTGGATACGTCTTGCAACTTAACTTTTTGTTAACGCTTTCAACTTGACTTCTCTCTTACACTTCTTCCTCCCCAAAAATCTTGCTAATATAATATTGGAGTCAAGGAAAGCCTTTCTTAATAAGCCATCTTCTTGAATAAGTCATCGTGTTTGTGGCTTCATCGATACGCTACTTCTTCTTTATAAGCTACTGGTAATCTCTTCTTTATCAGCACTTGTTATCCTCTTATTTTTGCAATCTTCACTCTCTTGTAACTTAGTCATTTTCTTATCTGATGGCATCTTGGCAAGAAGACTTGGTTCTTCCTGTATGCATCTCTCACTTGCAGAGTGCAGATGAGGTAGTTAAAAGACATTTCTTAGAGCGATACAAAGATTTCCTCTTTCCTCAATCAAATTCTTGTGTCCGCCAGACGATATGGAAGACATGGCGACATCTCACAAGAGTGACTCTTGGGGGTAGAGACCATTTCCGCAACAATACTCGACTTGCTATGGTTACAGAGGCTCTAGGACTTGGCCCTCGATATTACTGTGTCAAAAGGACACGAGATCCTCGGTTCTCCGCAAGGTTGTTCTTGCTTGTGCAATTCATCCCCCATTCCAAATTTTGCCTAGATACCATCTGGAGTCTTCCTCTTAGAGGTCCTTTTCTTTTCTCAGCTCATACTCGAGAAAACGCTCAAGATGTTTCTTGTAGAACCATTCCAGAGGGTGAGCGTCCTAACATGTGCGGTGCTTGTGATACTTGGTTATGTGACCATATATTAGAGGATCTTCATGAGTTGTAAACTTTCTTGCCTCTCCGTAATTACTTCCGGCCTCCCTTGTAATCCTTTTTGGCTTTAATTGAAGAAATAACCCTTTTTGAAAAAATTGAGTATTGTCAGTATTTCCTTTTCTTCAACTGTCAGTCTCTCTTCTTCAATTGCCAATGAGTTTTTAACGACTTCTCTTTACTGTGTACTTTTAATTTCTGCAAATGATCTTTCGTCTACAATAGTCTTGAGTAAATATTCGCACTTTAAAGTTCTTGGCTAACTCATAAGTTTGCTTTCTTATTCTTCTCAAGTCTTTGAATGATCCGCAGAATTTGAGCTTATCTCTTGCACTTTCCCATCTTTAAGGGATTTATTTTTGTCGGACTTAAGAAAAACACTTGGTCATCACTTGCACTCTTAAGATTCTTTCTTATGACTTGCAATTTGGCAATCCAATTCTTCACGATCAAAAAAATCCTTCTGTATGAAGATTATCTTGGTACGATTTACAGTAATCTTGAATTCTCATGAAGTCCTAACAATAGAAAACTTGGAAAATCCGCAACTCTTGCGCTCAACAAGACTTCTTCAATTTAGTGGAAGTACTCAATTTCCCATTGTATTGATGTAAAAAAAATGTCATCCTTGCCATTCCATGTAATCTCCCAATCTTGATAAATTCCAACCTTCATAAATCTCTCATTTATGAACTCCCTAAAATGTTTCAGCATAGCGAGCCTTCGCTCTAGCATCGCAATTTCCATCCTCTCATAGATAAGCCGCTGAATTTCTTCTGGCAGATCCCAAGCCATCTTGAAAATTTTTAAATAATCTATTAGAACATCAAGACTTCATTTTGTAATATATTATTGAAATTTAGGTGCTAGACTGAGTTGTTTTTCTCTCATGCATTAATCTTAAATCCAAAATTCTAGATTCCAAGGTCCAAGATTCAAAATTAGGCTCTGATACCACTTGTGAGGGCCATAACCAGACTCGACCCTACTCACCTCCCTCAGTCCTCCAGACCGTTCTAGGGAGTGACGTATATCTATTTGCAGGTATCCCTCCTACTTGGGACCGACATTCAGACAGGACTCCGGCCTGACTCCGGCCTATCTTAAATGCCAACCCAAGGGGGTACATCCCTTCATTCAATGATTCTATCCGCTTCTCATAATCAATCTGTCCTTGATAGATTTCCGCACCCAAAATCGCAGTCCTTAGTTTTGATTCTCTTGATCTTTAACTTGAGGATCTGCTCTTGCTTTCTTGTTCTCCCTTGGTTCATGGCGATAACCACTTTTTCCTGACAACAAGCAGGCACGACAGTTATCACTTTCCCCTAAGAAGAGGGATCTTGCAATCCTACCTGGTCTCGCTCGTCCCCAATTACCCATTTTTATCCCACGTGGTCCTAGCATTTAACATAAAATTTTTAAATCAACATCCGCCCATCTGACCCGCCAGATCCGCCCACCCACCGAACCATTTCATGAAAATCCCTTCTCGAGGTAGAACTTAACTACTACAAAATCACGAAGACAACAGTCTATCAGACATCATCAAACAACAAGTAGCATGCAATCTCCTGCATACCCTCGTTCAGGGAAATTCATCTGGTTGTTCCCACCAGATCTTTATTTAGAAACTTTTAATTCATTTTCTTTCCTTTATCTACTATAATTAGCTTGTAACTAGTTTTATTACTAATCATGCAACACATTTAGTTTCAACCAATTCATCTTGCCTCCCCATTCAGGCCAAGATAATCGGTTACAAGAGAATTAAGTGTTTGGGAAAGGCTTATCAAGTAATTTAATCATTCCTTTCTAAGCATTTTATTTCGAAAGGTATAGCACCATCTGGTGACAGATGCACGTGATAGCCCCTATATTCCTAGCCTTTCCAGTTCCTTTTTAAGCAACCAAGTCGAACAAATTTCCTTAATTAAATTCACATCATCCTCCCTGAGTATAACCTTCTCATCCAACTATTGGCATCAGGCCATACCCGGATTATGGCCAATTTCGAATAAGATACCGTGGGTACTCCACTCGGCCGGGCAAAAATAAAACAAACCCATTCATCCCTTATCCCTCGGACATAAATGACCTAAGTATAACAACTTGTCGGTTATGCTGCCCTAGCCGAAAAGGGAAAATCTCCGACAAGTTTCCCAAGAGAATCCTCTCAATGAGCCGGCCTTTCAATCAAATTGACCCCAAGAAGATCCATCTTGGTTCCCGGTCATTTCCAGACAATCTTCAAAACTCCTAGTTAGATCTATGTTTTGCAATGGGCTATCCCTATCACCTCTCGAGATTTCTTTTTAACTCCTAGTTGGTAATTTCCAGGTTCATTCATTTATCAACTTTAATTCCTACTTTCATTACTTATCTACCAGCCAAGTTTATTTAGAAAATATAAACGAGTTTTTGCCATAGGCATTTGATGGTTAATGTCTCTTTGGAAATGCCAACTTTTTAAAGTTCAATCCCCGTTTTGTACGATTCTCAGGTTTTTGCATTCCTTTTCCATCCAGGGGGAATCTCCACTTGTAGAGTTTTCGGTTCAAACAACATGGAGATCATGTCAGCGAAGTTATCCCCTATCTCCCCCATCCCGTATTGCAAACAAACTTGAAATTGACAACTTTTAGAAATACTCTTCAATACCAAAAATTGAACTACTTCTATCGAGCTTAGAGAACTACTCTTTTCTTATGGTGCCTAGATTTCCATTTAAGAAGCTAGAAGGTCAACCTAAAATACAAGGTAGTCACTAAAGCTTACAACTAAGTGCAAAGTTACCATTAATGCTTAGCTTAAGAGTGCAAATTTACCTTTGAAGCTTAATTTTATGATGAGTAGATACTCTTATCACTTGACCCTAATTGTGAGGTTTCCATTAAAGCTTAAAACCTAAAAATGCAAGGTAGTCACTAAAGCTTACATCTAAGTGCAAAGTTACCATTAAAGCTTATCTTACGAGAGCAAATCTACCTTTGAAGCTTAACTTTATGATGCATCGATACTCTTATCACTTGACCCTAATTGCAAGGTTTCCATTAAAGCTTAAACCTAAAAATGCAAGGTAATCACTAGAGGTTACATCTAAGTGCAAAGTTACCATTAAAGCTTAGCTTACGAGTGCAAATCTACCTTTGAAACTTAACTTTATGATGCGTAGATACTCTTATCACTTAATCCTAATTGCAAGGTTTCCATTAAAGCTTAAAACCTAAAAATGCAAGGTTATCACTAAAGCTTACATGTAAGTGCAAAGTTACCATTAAAGCTTAGCTTACGAGTATAAATCTACCTTTGAAGCTTAACTTTATGATGCGTAGATACTTTTATCACTTAACTCTAATTGTAAGGTTTCCATTAAAGCTTAAAACCTAAAAATGCAAGGTAATCACTAAAGCTTACATCTAAGTGCAAAGTTACCATTAAAGCTTAGCTTACGAGAGTAAATCTACCTTTGAAGCTTAAATTTATGATGCATAGCTACCATTAATACTTAACCCTAATTTCAAGGTTACCATTAAAGCTTAAACCTAAAATGATGCACATAAACCTTTCTAGTATTAAAACACATGGATTAATTAATCCTACTAGAAATGAAGATTACCTCCTCTAAGCAAGAGGGAAGTGGGGTTGAAGTCCTTCTTGAAGAGATGTGAGGCTTAAGGAGGAAGGAAAGGGATTTAGGATGAAGAGGAAGGAGAGAGGAGCTTCTTCACAAAACCGTCAAGGGTTTGGCCTTCAAGAGAGGAAGAGAGTTGAGGGTTTGGCCTTCAAGAGAGGGAGAGAGCAAGAGAAAGGTTTAATGGAAACCTTGATTTACTTAAGAAGAATCTTGAGCATGGCAAATATGCAAGTAGCTTAACAATATGTGTGTGTAAAATTACAAAGGAGAGGGGGTGCTTATATAGGAAATGGTGGGTGGAATTCTCTTCTCAATTCCTATTGGACCCCAATTTTCTTCTTAGTTCTTATCCCTTAACTTTATCTTTCAATTAAGTTAGTCCCTTTTACTCCTAGTTCTCGATCTAGATCAGTTCCCACGCGGCTTTTGATGAAGAAGTATAAAAATAATCTTAATCTTAAAGGAAAAATATAGGGATGACATAATTTCTTATCTGAAATATCCTTGTCTTTTCATTCTGGAGTAAAGTCTAGTTAATCCGTATAACTTCTTTGTCGGTGTTACATTTTGTAAATTATTTCTAGGCCGAAAAATTTCTGAATGGCTCTAGGGTTTAGGGAGGTACCTTACAATATCAAGGTTGGGGATAAAGTCCTTATGTATGGAGTATGTAACAAAAATAAAAAGTTCAAATATGAGGGAAAAGGACCATATAGAGTATGAAAAATCACCCCACAAGGTACCATCGTGTGGAAACTCTTGGATTCCTCAATTGGAGTATATTTAAAAGATACTATGATCATATAAGCCAAGAGAAGCTACATGTCATCCATAAAAAAAAGGAAGCCAAGAAATAAGAAGAATTGAAAAACATACAAGCATAAGCTGAGGCTAAGGAGCGATAGCAACGTATTAGACGCCAATGAGAGGCCAACCTTGGAGTTACACATGCATTATAGGTTGAAACAAAGGATGTTTGGTTGGAATCTGACATACTTCTACAATACCCTATTGAGTTAAATAGCACCTATAAGAAAGTGCTATATAATGACTTATTGGAAACATGTGCTAAATATAATTTGCTATCATATGGAGAGTGGTGTCAGTTACATCTCTATCTGACAGTACCATCCAAGTCAAGGGTATTATCAAGAAAAAAACTACGGTTTTTGGAACCTGACACACTTCTACTAGTTATGACAATGGGGTCGTAGCTCAAGACTGTTTTGGTCATGCCTACTGGAACTATGGAAGGCAATATAAACCTAGGATGCAAGTGGATGATAGCAACCAAATTCACTATTGATTGGGGGATTGGGAGTGTCACAACACAAAAAACAACTCTTAGCCCTTCCACTCTAGCAATAGTCCCTGAGATATCACCTCTTAAGGAAATACAACCCAAAACATTGCATGTCCAAGAGGTTGAACCATCTCTACCTATAGTCCAACCCTCTAGAGCTTCAACTTCTGTAAGGTGAAACAAAGCATGAGACACACAAGACTCATTGTAAAATAACAAAGAAAACATACAAATGGGTCCCTAAAGCTTCTTTAGCAACCATTTTTGACGCTAAAAAACAGAAGCCTTGTAAGAAACGCCCCACTCGTGCTCCAAGAAATGTAAGAAAACATTGCGTTGGATTCTTAAACAATTTTTGTAAGCCCAAGGCTAATATGAAGGGAATGATAAAATCTGGGTTCCTAAACGTAAATTGTGTTCTTACTTGTCACCTAGAGACCCATGTGAATCAAAACCTGTTACGATAAAACCAATTGAAGACCGTGGGAAGGGAAGGATCACATAATACTATACACTTGATCCGGAGCTAGTTTGCATACCCAAGCAAGAACGACTTGTATCGCTCGGCTCAAACATAAAAAAAACAAATGAAGCTTCTTGCTCTTCATGTAGTTATTGTACAGCAAAGTCTATGATGGCTTAACCAGGCTGCAAACCTTGGGTGGCCAACTCAACGTGGACAAGTGTCACATTGGTGAGAGCAAAGTCACTCTCCTTGGTCATGTAATTTCAGCAAAAGGAATCAAAGCTGACCCTAGCAAGATTCAGGCTCTGGTATCTTTATCATCACCCACCACCACCACCGCCAAGCAGCTGGTTTCTTTCCTTCAGAAGGTAAGATACTTAAGCAGGTTCATTCACCTGCTATCTCAAGTGGTCCTTCCCCTACAACAACTCACCCAGAGGGGTGTTTTCTCATGGAGTGAAGAGAATGAGCAATAGTTTATTGAGGTGAAGCAAATCCTGGCTAAGCTTCCCACTATTTCACCTCCTAAGTGGGAGGGGCCATTTTATGTGAGCCCTAGTGTGGGAAATGATACACTAGGAGCAGTGCTAATGCAAAAGGATCCCAAAACCTCTTTCATGCGCCCTATTTACTTCTCTAGTCGGGTCATGACCCCATCAAAAAAAGGATTTACCGAAGTAGAACATATGGTTCTAACACTAATGTTTGCTACCACAAAGTTCCGCTCCTATCTCCTGCCTAGACCCTTTGTAATCCTGACAATGGAGGAGGTTTTCCCATATGTAATACGACACATGGATGTCTCATCGAGGGTCTCAAAGTGGTTAATTAGACTACAAGAGTTTGACTACACCATGCAAGTAGAAAACTCCACGAGGGCTAGTCTAACAGGAATTCTCACTCATCGCCATTATGAGAAGAAGATGAAGGTCAACATGGAGGCAAAGGAAGGAACACCAGCGATAGAAAGTCCTAAGTTAGAGAGATCTTACTCTCTTTTCTTTGACGGAGCATACAAGAGAAAAATGGATCAGTCTGCAATAGGCATGGTCATTTTCAATGAAGAGCAAGAAAGAGTATTCTCCATGGGGCAGTTATTACACTCCCACTCCAACAATGAAGCAGAACATGCAGCCCTAATCCTTGGGTTGGAACAATGTATTTCACAAAGAATTCAGCGCCTGAATGTGTTCGGCGACGCTTTGCTTTTGATAAGGCAAATAAATGGCACCTGGGAGTGCAAAAATCAGGTTTTACTTGGTCAACTTTGCCAAGTTAAGGACCTTCTAAAGAAGTTTGAAGCAATGAAACTCTTCCATGTCCCCAGAGCAGAAAATCAAGAGGCAGACGCACTAGCTAAAGAAAGAATACAAGACGTTCCTGTAGGAGCAATCAGGTTAAAACTACCCCTCTTCCAGGGTAGTGATGCTATGCCTGATATCATCAATTTTCTAGATACAGGAGAATGTCCAGCAGGACACACCAAAGGCCAAAAACAATGGTTGGTAAGGAAGGCTATTAGGTACCGCCTTATAGAAAACCACTTGTATTGTAAGGGCAAAGATCAGATTCTCAGGTAGGTGCCAACCTCTAGTGAAATCACAGAGGTAATTTCAAGTTGCCATGACAGCGTCTGCGACGGTCATTTTACTCTAGATATGACCAGTAGGAAGATTCTATAGGCAGGATACTTTTGGCCTAGTTTGAACAGAGATGTACACCATTGGTGTAAAACATGTAAGGCTTGTCAAGTGGCCACTGATCGCACGTTAACCTACGAGCCACAAACCCCTATCATTTCATATGGTCCTTTTGAGAAATGGGGAATAGATGCAATCGGTCCTTTACCAAGGACCCAATCAGGTAAACTGTACATCATAGTGGGTGTAGACTACATGACTCGATGGGCAGAAGCAACGGCCACCACCCGCATTACAGCCCAAGAGGTGGAAAAGTTCATTTTTGAGCATATCGTTTGCCGTTTTGGCACTCCTCTTGAGATAATATCAGATAGAGGACCAGGATTCAGAGGTGATTTGGTGGGAGAACTGATGAAGAAGTTAGGCATCACACGTAGGCATTCCACACCATACTATCCACAGTGCAATGGTCTAGTAGAGAAGGTAAATGGAATGATTTGCAAAATCATCACAAAACAAGTGAACAACCACATAGGGGACTGGGATAAACATCTCATGGCAGCTCTTTGGGCCTACAGAACAATGTTCCAAACATCACTAGGTTTCACTCCTTTCCATCTAGTTTATGGGAAGGAGGCAATTCTACCCATTGAGGTACAAATAGGCAGCTTACGAGTCTTGGCTAGCCAGACACATCGTCCAATTGTAAATCTCCGAAACCACATCTTGGATCTGGAGAGACTCCAACTGGATAGGGAAGAAGCAATCAATCACTATGCAGCACAGGTAGAACGACGTCAGCTCAGTTTCAACGAAGGTCTTAAAGAAAAAGGATTGGAAAAAGGCATGTTAGTACTGTGATACGACAACAGATTTGACACTAGAAAGGATAAGAAATTTCAACCCAGATGGGAAGGGCCATTCATCATCAAAAAATGCTATGACAATGGCAGCTATAAGCTGATGGAAGCAGATGGGAGAATTCACAAGACTAGGGTCAATGGATGGAGGCTGAAAAGGTATTTTCTTACGTTTGACCCAAAATTTGTGCTAGAGATTCTAGAAGAGGGGGAACCCTCTAACTCTACAACTGAAGAAGCTGAAGAAGGGCTAGAAGCATGAATGCCTCTAGCCAAAGGGAGAGGGCTAATGATGGCCGACTTTCGAAAAATCAAAGGAAAAAAAAAAAAAAGCTTACTTTCCCCCCCTCACTCTCATTACCCCCCACGTAGCTTATTTTCCCCCTCGTGCCCGACGGGCATTGGATAAATCTCTCTCTCTCTCTCTCTCTCTCTCTTCTCTCTCTCTCTCTCTCTCTCTCTCTCTCTCTCTCTCTCTCTCTCTCTCTCCTTCTCACGGACAACATCAATAGGACCACTGTCTCTCTCTCTCACCATACACACACACACACACACACACAATTATCCCCCCCCTCCCCTCTCTTCCCTTCGGCGCTGTGCGCTCAGTCCGCAAGGCTGCGCTCTCTCCCACCCGGGCGCTCACGCACCGCAACACACAACACACACACACACACACACACACACACACACACACACACACACACACACACACACACACACACACACACACACACACACACACACAATACACACACACACTGCACACACACTCACGCTCTCCCAATCTACCCCATCATCCCCCCCATCCTCCCTATGTAATTTGACACCGCCGGCCGTCAATCATAAAAAGAAACATATGTAAAAAAAAACATATATATATATATATATATATATATATTGTATATATATATTTAAAGCCCATTTCCATGCACGTTTTTGCGCACACACATACCTATACAAAACACAGACACCCGCCCTCATGCACGAATACACACACACACACACACACACACACACACACACACACACACACACACACACACACATGCACACGCACACATATACGCACCGCACCACAAATATAACAAAGGAAAAAACGACTACGACATCGACGAATAAAGAAGAAGGATCCAAAGCACGCGCTGCCAACAACAAAAAGAGAAAATGCGCCAAAGGCATGCCCCGGCTGACTCCGAAAAGAAGTACGCTCGACATCGACGCACCGACAGCACACCATTCGCCGACAACACGCAACCACGATGCCATCCCAGTAATTTATAGATTATTTTCATCATTATCTTCAGTTTTTACCCGAGCCATTGTAAATTTTCATTTTTTGTAAATATCCTCTCTCTAGGTGATGGTCACCACCTAGAGATTCCCATCTTTTAATAACCTCCCAAAACAAAGCAAGGGTCAACCACACTAGGCCCACCACTTGCTTTGTCTCCACGATTAAGCTTACCCTAACCACACGGGGATTACCATAATCCAAGCAGCCAACACCTATAAATTGGCACTGAGAGGTCACTATCGGGCGGGGGGGGGCAATTCATGAGGAGCCAAGCATTTGGTAGAGTGTAGTGGGAGGGATTGACACTATCACCTGTTGGAGCTATATATGGCTCACTCTACTCAACTTGGTCTCACCTATATATTTGTATCTTGTCCTCAATATGAATCAATCTTTGGGAGCGTATATGGTGTGTCTCTTGTCTCGTCTCTCTCTCTTTCTCTCTACATCTCAACATGGTATCAGAGCAGTAGCGATCATGCGCCGATTCAATTCATGGTGACAAAACAGTATGTGTATGCGATTTGCATGTAGGATTCAAAAATTGCTACAAATTTTATTTTTGAGCATTGATTATTGTTAATTGTGGTTGTTTTGTGTTAAGAAGAATATGATTAGTGTTTTGTGTGACGTTTATTGCTAATCAATCTAATCGTTGATTACATTTTCTTGTTGATGACACCCTGAACTTCATCTCAATTTTTCTTGCTATTCTGCTCAAAATTTGGAGAAATGGGAAAAGCGCAATGGAGCATAGCGCAATGGCACTTTTCATCCAAAACTTGTTCGTCTCCTCGAGCTCTTCGATTTGAGTTCTAGGTTTGCGTCAATCGGAGTTCGCAGCAGAAAGTTATGCTGTTTTTACTGCAATTGAGCTTGACGCAGCTTTCTTCGTCCTACTTCTTCGTGAAGCGTCCGCGATCGTTTTTCTTATTTTGGCGTTAACTTTTTCGAGAAGATTTAGCTTTTTGCTATTCATATTGTGGGCGTCAATCTTGCGTCTCACGCCACTCTATTTTGAGGACTCTTTTATTATTAACGTCTCCTTTACCCTGCCCTTTTTGGGTGACGTTCTCACATCTTTGGAAGTTCCTTGAGCGTCCTTCTTACGTTTATCGTTGACAGAACGCAGTCCTCATATCTCTCTCATTCTCAATTGCGGCCTTCACCATATATGGTGTGCAAATTCTGCGATCTTATCTTATACGTCTTCTCGCAACAAGATATGGCTATGAATATTCTCGTCAACGACTTTCCTTCTGGCCAGCGTTCTGTTACTCCTTTCCAAGGTCAAGGTTTTCCAGGCTGGAAAGCAAAGATATTGTTAATTCTTGAAGGCGATGAACTCTCCGATGTTGTTCTTGGAAATCGTGTTTGTCCGCCTCAGCCTGTTGATACTGATAATGATAACGTGCTTATCACTGAAGGACCTATATTTGAAGATTGGAATGTTGCCTATACGGATTGGCAACGACGTGATAAAGCATCTCGTCGGTATATTCTTTCTGCTCTTACTGATTCCCTTTTGCTTGATATGTACGAACTGCCTACTTCCCACGACGTATGGAAGTACCTTATTGCAAACTTTCAGAAGAAATCTGTCACAGAAATACTTTATTTGAGAGGGTTGCTTAACAAGTTACAATATGAAGTTGGTACTGCCATGACGGGACATATTGAATCTTTCAAATCTATTATTAATCAACTTTCTGCTGGCGGTGATCCTGTTCCACAAAAGCAACTGATTACACTTCTCCTTGGTACGGTGAAGGACTCTTCTTATGATAACATTGTTACTATTCTCTCTAATAAAGATGGTCTTGATTTCGACCAAGCCTGCATGTCTTTAATTGAATACTCTCAACGTCAAGAACGTCGTAATGCTAGTCATGATACAGCTATGATTTCACACGAGGAGACTGAGTCACAACAGATGGAACGGGCTTTTTATGCTCGAAGGCGTCCATTTCAACGAGGAAACCGCAGAGGTGGCCGTCGCGGTAATATTTTCTCTCGTCTCAAATTTCCTAATAAGCAATGTTCTTACTGCAACAGAAATGGCCATACTGAAGATGATTGTTGGGCACGTCAATATGATGAAGAACACAATATTACCACAAAACAACCACGTTTATCTAGAGACTCTTCTTCTTCTTCTTGTGAATATTGTGGACGATCTGATCATCCCACTCATATGTGCTATAAGCGTCGATTCGACACAGATCGGAATAGAGCATATGCTATTGAACATCGAAACAACATTGTACCAGAAACAAGCTGCGTCCTATGTTCAGTTGCTCCAGACAGAATACTTCATGTACGCGATGGATCACTTTTTATTGTCGATTCTGGTGCTACAGGAAATATGACATATCAGTCTAAGTGGCTCCATAACTATCATCCACTGCCAGTTCAACGTGTTGTTTATCTTGCTGATGATACTACTTGTCAAGTAAAGGGTATTGGAGACTTATATCTTGGTACCTTATCTTCTTCCACTCGAATTTTGCGAGGAGTATTACATGTACCAGATCTTCAACGTAATCTTCTTTCAGTTGCTAGACTTGTTGATCTTGGTCTGTTTGTTGGATTTGATCATACCAAATGCCGAATTGAGAAAGATGGACAGACTATAGCCACTGCTCCTCGAAATGGTAATTTGTTTGAACTCTCTCTCAACGATGCTGTAGCAAATGTTGTCACTGCTCCTGGTGATCATGATTGCAAAGTATGGCATCACCGTTTTGTTCATGCTGATTTCTCAAAACTCCTTGATCTTCAACGTCGTGATCTTGTTCATGGCATGGATCTTAAAGCCCATCCTCATATGGGAATTTGTGAATTTTGTGCTCTTGGGAAACACAATCGCAAACCCTTTCCTCTTTCAAATACAACTCATTCTCATGACATATTGGATCTTGTTCATACTGATATATGTGGACCTCTACCTTCTTCGAGATCACAATATCGCTACTTCATTACTTTCATTGATGATTTCTCAAGGTATACGACTGTATTTCTACTTAGACAAAAATCTGAAGCCTTATCTGTTTTCAAACAATTCCACAAGGCTGCGGAACTTCAAACTGGTCGTCGCCTTAAGAAGCTTCGTAGTGACAATGGAGGCGAATATGTTTCTCGAGAGTTTGTGAGTTACTGTGCTGACAGTGGAATTCATCATGAGCACACTATTCCATATTCGCCTCAACAGAACGGAGTTGCTGAACGAAAGAATCGCACTATTCTCAATGCTGTAAGATGTATGCTGATTCATTCTGGCTTATCTCGTGTTTTCTGGGCTGAAGCTACTTTGACAGCAGTATTTATTCAGAATCATCCTTCTACTACTGCACCCTCTGGTAAGATACCCATCACAGCATGGACAGGTGACATTCCTTCTGTATCTCATTTTAGAACCTTTGGATGTATTGCTTATATTCATGTTCCCAAAGAAACACGAACAAAGCTTGATGCTCCTGGTCTTAAAGTTATTTTTATTGGATATTCTGACACTTCCAAAGGCTACAAATTCTATGACCCTTCCTCCAAGAAAGTAATTGTGAATCGTGATGCTACTTTTAACGAACAGCTTATGGGAGGCTCATGGTCCATGGATGATTCTGATGATACTAAATCATTGCTTCAAGCTTTTCCATTTCTTTCAGAAGATGAAACTCTTCCTATAGAGAAACTTTCCTCTTCACATCCATCCATTCCGAATGTCGCCAATGATGATATTGATATTTTTGTTGATCTACCTATTGATTTTGAACATGGCTCATGTCATGTTTATGATGACGATATTGCTGATAATGGTTTTTGTACTTCCGAAGATCCCATTACTTATGATGAAGCTATCTCTTCACCACAAAAGGATCAATGGCAAGAGGCTATGGAAGCAGAGTACGATTCTCTTATCTCTAAAGGTACATGGATACTAACTGAATTACCTCCTGGTCGTACAGCTATTAAATGTAAGTGGGTGTATAAGACAAAAGTAAAAGCAGATGGATCTTTTGACAAGTTCAAGGCGCGTTTAGTTGCAAAAGGTTATTCCCAAGTAGCTGGTGTTGATTATCAAGAGACCTTTTCACCAGTTGTTCGCATTACAAGTGTTCGAGTTTTATTGGCATTTGCTGTTCAATTTGATTTAGAAGCTCATCAAATGGATGTGCGAACTGCTTTTCTTAATGGTGACTTGGAAGAGGAAATTTATATGGAACAACCAGAAGGGTTTGTTATTCCAGGTAAAGAAGACCTTGTTGCTCAACTCCATAAGGCACTATATGGTCTCAAACAAGCTTCGCGAGCCTGGTATACAAAATTTGATCTTTTTCTCACCTCTAAAGGATTCATCTCTTGCTCGTCAGACCCCAACTTATACATAAAACGCCAAGGTAGCAGTTTTGTGATTCTTGCTCTTTATGTGGATGATACCATCCTTGTTTCCAATGATTTGGGATTTCTTCAGCAAGTGAAAAAGTTATTGTCTTCTGCATTTGATATGGTGGATCTTGGAGAGATTCACTCGTGTCTTGGGATTCAAATCCAACGGAACCGTACAAAAGGTATTTTATTCCTTCGACAGTCAAAGTTTATTGCAGATACTATTCAAAAATTTGGTATGGAATCTGCACATTCAGCCAACACACCTTGTCTTGCAAGCTCTACGAAGAACACTTCTGACAATGGCTGTCAACTTGTCACAAATCAACCTTATGCTAACTTGATTGGATGTCTTCAGTTTTTTGGCATGAACACTCGTCCTGATATTCTGTTTGCTGCTAATTATCTTGGACAACATCTTGCATGTCCTTCTCTTAATTAAGCATTGGTCTGCTGCAAAGCGTGTGTTGAAATACTTGAAAGGCACTACAGATTTTGGTTTAGTCTATCGACGACAACTCACATCGGATTCTATGCAATCTCTTTCTCTTTTGGGTTACACAGATGCAGACTGGGCAAGCTCACATTTATCTATGCGATCTACTAGTGGAAATTGCTTCTTTATAAATGGTTGTCTTGTTTCTTGGACTAGCAAGAAACAACGTTGTGTTGCAGTTTCTACGACTGAGTCAGAATATGTTGCGGCATCACTTGCAGCTCGTGAGTTGATTTGGCTTCGACAAATGCTGGTTGATATTGGTCACTCTCCTCTTTCTAGCACACCCTTGCGGTGTGACAACCAAAGTGCTATTAGTCTTGCAAAAGACTATGTTCAACATAATAAGTCAAAGCACATTGCTGTCCATTATCATTATGTCAGGTATGAAGTACGCAAAGGAACCATTATGGTTGAACACTGTCCAAGTGACCAGATGATTGCAGACATTTTGACCAAAGGCCTCAACGAGTCACGTTTCATCCTCTTGCGCTCGGAGCTTGGAGTTGCTTCGACCTCACTCTTTCCAGATTAGCTTCTTTGCTATTGTAATAGCTTTGTACATATGACATTGTAATCTTTTAGGTACCATGCACTATGCACACTCCACATTTGCACATTGTGATCTCTAAGTCACTTGAATATTTGTACATAGATGCAAAATTCACCTTCACATCATCATCGCTGGTTCATATTTTCACATTGTATAGGGGCTTGGGTTTTTCCCTTGAACTCCCCAAGGGTTTTTTCATCCAAAGCTACAGACCTTTGTTTGAGTGGGGGTGTTGGTGCTATATATGGCTCACTCTACTCAACTTGGTCTCACCTATATATTTGTATCTTGTCCTCAATATGAATCAATCTTTGGGAGCGTATATGGTGTGTCTCTTGTCTCGTCTCTCTCTCTTTCTCTCTACATCTCAACATCACCATCACGGGGAGGGGGCGTGTATGTTGGGTTTGCCTTGGGAATTGCACCATGTGAAGGGAACCACATCCATCTCTCGACTCCAATGGTCGATGCATACACACGTATGCACGCTCTTGGTAGTAAGTACTCACAATCATTGAGTCGTCTTAGAGAACGCACCAAGTAGGTTGCACCACCTCCTCTCCCTACCTCTCTACCACCACGGCATGCCACTTTGTAAATATTGCAGAAATAATTCACCCTCACACCCCCGAGGGTTTTCATCATTTGCAAATCTGTCTCTCTCTCTCTCTCTCTCTCTCTCTCTCTCTCTCTCTCTCTCTCTCTCTCTCTCTCTCTCTCTCTCTGTAGGTTTGCGGTGTTTATATCATTGTGGTTTTGCGTCCTAGCTGCTCAAAGCTAGGTGGTGCCCCCTGTTCACTTTACTGTGGCAGGCTCGAGGCGCGCCATTCGGCCCCCGACGTTTTAGAGGCCGTCGGAGTTCAGGGTCCGCTTTGCGTCCGTCACTACTTAAATCGAAAATCTGCACTTGTGATGCCTAAACTAGTGAAACTACACTAATATTGTTTAAACTAGTGAGTCCATTGTTTGTTAATGTGTTGCCTACATGGGTGAATAATCACCATATCCAATATGAGATGAGCATTTAAACACTGCCTAAATTGTCGAATCTATGCGTAGGTGACCAATGGACTAAGCAAGGTATAAAAGAAAACACATCTATTACTTGTTTGAAACCAAATTAGAGTAGTGCTTACAAATAGTCATCCATTATCCCAAATCACCTTATCTCATATGAGTACCCATATAGCTTAATGTCAAATCACCTTATCTCATATGAGTACCCGTATAGCTTAATGTCAAATCATCTCAATAGAAATTTACTCAATGCAAGTACAAGCCACAACTTTAGAGATGGTTAATTTCACAACTCATAAAAAGACAATGCAAGGAAGTAAAAGAGCTTTTTCTTCTAAAAGCATCCAACAATATTCTCCCTTGTTATAAAACTACTTGAGTGTAGCCCCTTAGGTATATATGCAAAGAGAGTAAACTTACAAGAAAGTAAAGAAAGTGAGAATTTGTCAAATTAGTATATTAATTGGGGGATTGTCGTATAGAAAGATGTCGTAAGAGGTGGTGCAAAATTTGGAGATCTTAAGGTAAAGAGGAAACTAGACTAAACACTAGGATGGTGCATTATATATGCTATTTGGGTCTACAGAGACAATTGACTCATCAAAGAAAATTCTAATGTTGTTGTTACGATGTATAATAATAGAATACATGAAGAAGTTAACATATTCTCATGTAATATTTTCTACCATAAAGGTTTGTGAGAGCAATGGGGAGAAACAACAATGGTTAGGATTAGCAACGGTTTGAGCGGCGCCGGTAGAGCTTAGAGCTTATATGTTTTGATTTTGAGCTTTTACGCAGCGTGCTGATTTTGAGCTCTCTCTGTTCCACATCTACTAAACATGTTGCCTTCTCTTGGGATTCCATCCCGGCCTCTCTTCATTGATTGTGACCCGTCTTTGTTTTTTTACTTCAATCTTCTTACACCTTTTGAGTTGGTCCCCTGTCACCATAGGTGTTTAGGGGTTCAAGCAAGCAAGGGGTGTAGGCATGTGCAGAATCAAGCTTCCACTGAGCTATTGTTGAGTGCCCTCCCCTCATACACCCCCTTGTGGCCCCAAGCAACTCCCCCACTCACTAGTGCCCCCACTTACGAAATTGTCGTGCTTATTCTCCTCTGGTTAAGCGTGCTTGAAAGTCTTATTACGTGTGATTTTATTCTCTCCAAACCTAAGGAAAAAAAGAAGGCGCTTCACTTCCATCTCCTTAGCGCGTTGAAGATTTTTTTTTAAAAAGGGTTATCGATTTCCATCTTCTCAACGTGATTAAAAATTAAAAAAGGTGAAAGGTGAGAAGGGGGCTTATTACTCCCTTTTGATTGAGTGCCTTGGGCTAGGCTCCATTCTAACCGAGCCTCGATGTCTTCTCTTACCATCACCCCCCTCTCAAAAAACTTTGCTCCTTTGAGATGCTATCAATGGAGGTAGAGGGATTACCCATGGAGGAAGACATCATCAAGTTCTCACAAATGCTCATGGCTAGGAAACTACAAAAGATTGAAGAAGCCATTAGATGGACGAAGGGATGGATCAACATTGTGAACTTTGAATGATGCTTTAATGAAGGATGATTCATTGGTAAGGGGTCCACCAACCCAAGTGGATGCCTCCTTGCACATCTTTGTTCATTGTCTGCACCCACCCTCTCATTGCTATGTTGGAATGTTCGATGGAAAAAGGGGAGATTAAACGGATTAAAATCCAAAATGATAAGGAACTCCTTGTTAAGATGTTTGATTCCTCCAAGTGAAGGTGACAATGTTAGGAAATCCTTGGAGATTATTCATGTGTTTTCCATAGTTTCAAGGTCTCAATGTAACATAGAAAAGTCAAGAATTATCTCCCTTTAAAAGGAAGGTAATGTTGATCCCTCTAGATGGATTGGAGAGGTTGTTAAGGGAGGCAAAATCTTCTATCACTTAGGGGTTCTAGTTGGGGAAGGAATCACACACAATACAATTTTTGACTAGGTTCAAGAGAAAATTAAAAAGAAAATGAAGTGTGGGAGTTCATCCTAACTCCTTTTCACTGTAGAGTCTCAATAAATAATACCTTCTTCATCCCATATATAATCTTCATGTCACCACTCTTGCAATTATCCCCAAAAAAATGGAACTCCTTTTTGAACCCAATCAAGGAATTTTTGTGGGAAAATAAATGGACTACAGGCACATCATGGCAAGGGGGAAAATGGGAGGCTATTGCTAAGCCAAAAGCTCAAGGTGGGCTGGGCATCCTTGACCCTGCCACTCATGATTTGGATGTGCTAAATGTTTCTACACCCTCGTCATATCTGAAGAGAGCTAGGTCTGTATAGCAAGAGATATGATAATGGAAGACCACATGAGATCTAAAGGAGGCTCATAGTCCAACCTCAACATTCACAATAGACTTCTTCCCCTGCATTGTAAGGTCTCAAATAGGGAGTTTGACCGGGAAGCTTATTGATAAATGTTGTAAAGTTGTTGCAATGGGTAACACGATGATGTGCAAGAGGTAGGGACTAAATGGATTGTTCAATGCTTTTTGCTAGCAAGGTTTCATCTAAACTGCATTTTCCAAGCAAAAGTCACTGAAGACAAATCAACCGTTCTTTGATGTTGGTGGAGTCAATATGAATCGCAGGTTGGTAATTTGGATTGGCTTAGACTTGAAAGGTGGTTGGTGGTTTAATTGTTTTGGTCTCCATTGCCATGTAGGTTCTTTGCGGTTGCTGGATTTCTTGATGTGAATTTGGGATCTATTTGTACTTGGGTGAAATCTGAGAGTGAACTTGATGAAGCAATTGGTTGTTGTTTGGATCCCGTCCACCGTTCAAGCTTGCTTTGACGGGTTCTAGCTCCTTGGAAGCTTGTCTTCGCTAATTTGGAAGTTTGATTTTAAAATAATGCTTTGGTTATCCATATTTTCTTTGGCTTGGTTTTCGATATAGATTTCTTTACCCAAACTTGTTTGACCTATCTCCCTTGGATGTTTGGAGATTGTAGTGGCTGGATGGTGGGTGGTGGCTCCTTTGTTTCGAATTGTACGTTCCAAATGTGATTTTTTTCTGCCAAGGGGGTGACAAATGATGTGACTTCAAGGTGCTACTTCAGAGTATCATCCTACCGATTTGGAATTGCTTTGTAAGTGTGCATCCATGAAAACTCCCAAAATGATTTCTTCATTAAGATTTGTGTCTACCATGATGTGGAATTGAAGAGGGAAGTGGTTACCTCATCAATGTTGATTGAGACATTGGCTTGTCCCAAATTGACCATTGTTCCTCAATTAGCTATGCGAAGTTCAATCTTGGTTTGTGCCATTATGGAGTTTGATAGTTTGAGGTATGTAGAATACCGCATGGCATTAACCCGTGCTCTAATATTTACAAGTGCTCTTTCTGTTGTTTCATCAACCATTTGGACATTGATGCATACATCCATTCCTCCAAGACAATTTTTCTTGATTTGGAATGCTTTGATAGGAGGAGATGGTGTTTTTATTTGCCAAATTGGATCAATATTCAATCGTTCTTTGCATTGTTTAGAATCGACGACCTTGCTTCCTCCTTCGCTTGGTTTTGAATGGCTTAAGCTTTTTGCTTTCTTTCCTTTGATTCATGAATCTTATCCAACATTTAAACCGTGAGAGGTAGATGATATTTCTTTAATCTGTAACCAGTGATCCAGATAGGCATCTCCTCTCCCTCTAATGTTGCAAGTTGTACAACACCACTAAATGATATGTGGTTGGTTGCAAATGGGCCATTATCTCGCTTTTTCAATTTCTTGGAGGGTTATTTTAGTCTCCCTTTTGAAACTCCTTATTTATCAAGTGTTGGTCATTAACTTCTTTCATTTGTCATTCTTTGCAACACCCTTTAGTTGCAATTCATCTAACGTTGTTAACTGTTCTAGTCTACCAAAAAACTCACGTTTAGTCCATCGTAAGTCCTCTATGAATTTTAGTGCAGGAATCAAGAATTCTAAGGGTAGTATGGCATTAATACCAAACATTAAATTGAAGGGTGTTGTATTCAATGTCGTTTTGTATGCTACTCTATATGCCCACAAAGTTGAATGTAATTTTGGATCCCAACTTAGCTCTTGATTTGTTTACAATATTGGTGAGCACGATGCATATAAGTTTGTTTGTGCTCTTAGCATGTCTATTTACTTGAGGGTTATATGGCACTGAATTTGAATGAAGCACCATAAATTATCGCAATAGATAGTCGACCATATTGTTCCCTTGATCACTCACTATCTCGAGCGGAAGCCCATATTGAGTGAAAATCTTCAGACGTAAGAATTGCACTATCATTTTGGCATTGCTAATTTACATTGCCTTAGCCTCTACCCGTTTGATGTATTGAGCATGTGTTTGATAGGCTGGTGGCAAGATATGTCTAGTAAAGTCTATCTCCCATTTAGCAAAAGCTGTTGCCCCCATCATTGGTCTTAATTTCAGGTACTTTTATATGTTGGAAATTGTCACATCGTTTCACATATTTCTCTGCGTCAATGTACATAGTAGCCAGATTCCTGCAAGAAGTATTACTTTTGCAGTTTTGTCTGCCAAAAAATGACCTGCTGGTCTAGCTTCAAGAATTGGTAAGTACTCATTTTTTACAGCACATATTCTTAGATTGTTATTGATATCTCTCCTATAAAGGTGATTTTCAATGTTTATGTAGTCTTTTGCTTCTCTTTGGATTGAATGTAGTCTGGATCTTCTCATGTCTACTGGCAAGACTCTTTTTTCTGGGTAGTCCACAATGTATTTACTCCATTTGGGTGCTTTTGCTATTCTAAATAGTATAGCATGTTTGATTGGCTTCTGAATGGCACAAGTATCACATGAACTACCATACTCGTGTACAATTCACTGTATATGACAAAAATACACTCCCAGTCTTGTCAATCTTTGATATGTTTGCATTTTTGCATTGTGAAATCCCATCGTTGTATGTAAGCTTGCATCAAGTACAAATCTTTCTCTAATAGCTCTATACATAGCCTAAGTATTCCTTCCTTTCCTTGCTTGTATAGACATATCGCTATTAGCACCGTGGTTGTCACCAGTCCTTATGTTGGTCTTTGAAATGGGGTCTGACTTTGTTGCTTTTTGTGATCTCTTCCTTTCGTGTTTTCTTCTTCTTTTGAGATTGGGAAATTGATGGTATGTCTCTTTTTTCAAGAATATAATTTTGGTTTGGAGCATCAATCGTGTGAGTATATTTACTAGTACCACATGTGTAATTTGTGATGGTTCCTTGGTAACCTCAATTAAGTTCAATGGTGTGATCTTTGGTGACTTTGGATTATGAGGACATTGGACAATCAAATGATCTATGCCACATCAATTACACATGAGTATTGGCATTGTAGTTGTATTCACTTGACTGGTTTGCATTAGTGTGGCATTCTTTTGTAGTCTTATAGGACACTCAGCCACACAATGTGGACCCCCACACTCGTAGCATTGAAGAGGGTGGTCTCTTGGCACTGAAATTGATATTTTGCCTTCTTTCCGCAAGAACATCTACTTGATAGACAAGTTTGACTTGTCCCCAAAATTCCTCCACAAATTATTGTGGACACTCTTCAAGTGCATTAATCCCATAGGCAATGTTAAGGTCTAACTTATCCTTCAAATCCACACAAGCAATAGATGACTCACAACCTACTTGATTCACAGAAGTGATTCTCGATGTGGGGGTTGTATTCCTAGCACTGGAGGTGGTAATGATGTTGTTTGAACAACATTTTGGGCCCTAGTGACCATGTGTTTTGACGGTTGTTCAAGAGGCGGGGTTGGCATCAATGCAGGCACTTGAGGTGTGTCCGTCCATGCTAAGGTTGGTCTATTGGCCATCACGCGTTTAAATACTATGCAATCATTGGATTGACGACCATACCTCTCATATGTATTGCAATTCCCATTAAATTTTACTCTAAACGTAGGGCGTTCACCAGTACTATGTGGACCAAAGAAAACTAAGCACCATTCTTGCTCCCTTCTTGGATACATATAATTGTTCTGTGGAGTACGATTGTGTCTAAGAATTTCTTGAATGGCCTTGGTGAGATCTTCTAAAATCATCTTGGATATCTTTGGCTCTTTAGCAATAGGATTTATGGTCATTGTCTCATGCCCCAATGCTTCCGAGCTAGTGGATTTAAGCTCAACAGACACTCTTTTTCCTTAAATCATTAAATTTTCCTCCAATTGGATTGCATTGGTGGTGACTACTTCCCAAGTGGTGATACCTCTAATGACTAGGCCATTGTAGATATCCACATTTTGTAGTCCCCTAATGAATCTATTGAGCAGTTAGTTGTTATTGAAGCGCTCATTTGGATTACAACAAGAACTTAAATGCTTCAAGAAACTAATAAAATCTCTCACGGACTCCCCTTCCTCTCGTTGGGCTTTTTGAAGTTGAGAGGCTACACCCCAAAATAACTCCCTCTTGTATGTACCCTTTCAAGTCTCCAAAGAGTAGGGTAAATCGTTTTCTCTTCCACCCTTAGGGTCCTATACCAATCCCAACCTTCCCAATCAAGGTCAGGCTTAAAGAATTACTCTTATGCAGGTCATTGTGTTCTCCTAGGGAATCGCATATTTGTCCAATACTTCGATGTGCTTTCTCACATCCCCGTCTCCACTAAATTTTGTGTAAGCTTGGCTATTTGTACAACCTTACTTCTACACTCTCTATCCGACGTGTTACGCATATTTTCAATAATAGATCGTTTGTCCATAGCTTGAGCAGTGAGTAGGTATAGTGGGGACAAGTGCTCTCGAGACTACATGTGGAATGGGGGTTGGCATCCGGTTAGGCTTACACGTGATCCTTCGGTCCCAAGCTGGGTATGATGTTGTGCCATGTGGTGGCCCAAAGTTCATATGTGTGGCCCTCAGCATAGCATATGTGGGATGTGACATGCTAATGCTAGCTAGTATGGTCTCATTGAAATAAGGGCTTGGATGTTGTGGTCGTGGAGATAAGTTGTTGAAACAATAGGAGGGGTAGGATACATGAGCATGAGGGCCTATAGGTGCATATAATTGATACAAACTTGTAGGTACTGTTGTCGGCATTGGGCCACCATGTAGCAGTGCTTTACTAATAAATGAGGTCCATGGCCATCACTAGGGTAGGTGGCCATTTCCTTTCAAGTCTTTCTAACTACGTTCAATTAACCCAATGTCTCCCTTAACTAACCTAAAAGTGCACTAATATGTCACTTACTTACTATTCCCAAGCCTATATTAATAGATTTATGAATATACGTTCGTAGTTTACTTAATCTGGTAGATTTTCATAGTCTAACTAGACAAAACTCAACTTAGTATCTTACTTACACATCTTTCACCTCCTATGCATGGTTGCATGGTTCTAATGTAACCACAACTCCTATTTTTATATCATGATTTGTTTTGACACTCAGTTTTAAATTTAAAACCTAGCTCAAAACTCAGAATTCTTTTTGTATCCAATGGACTTGTAATACGTTTCACAACATTTTCTTTTCATTTCACAACAAAATAACCAATTTTGATGATTTCCTCACTTAGAGACACAAGATCTTCGTACTGAAATTGTAATAATTTTTATTAAATTGCTTTTAATTCCCTTTCTCAGATGCAACTAGCAATGACGATGCACTATTACAAAAAATCTCATTTTTAGTCATGCAAATATTTCTTTTATTTCAATGAAAATTGCTTGGAATTCATTGTCTTTCTTTATGTGTTTTATTATATTTTTCTATTTTTATAATTTATGACGGATACACAACTTCAAATTTGGTTCGAAATGCAGGCATTCATGTTCTGATGTTTTGAATTTCAAAATACTGAAAAATTAAACACAATGTGTGCTTGGCTAACGGTTAACCGCACTCTCGATTATGTTCCTCCGACACCAACAACGGAGCTCCTGCAGTCCACAGATTCTTAGGATCTCCCTTCGTCTCCAACTTGATAAGCATAATTGATATCTCTCTCTCTCTCTCTCTTGCTCCCACACACACACAGAATAAGGAAAACACACACTCACAAAAGGTTCTTTCTCTCTCTTGCTAATGCTAACTGAGACTCTCTCTCTACTTGACTCTTGCACTACAATTCATAAACTCCAGGACTCTCTCTCTCTCTCTCTCTCTCTCTTGCTCCCACACACACACAGAATAAGGAAAACACACACTCACAAAAGGTTCTTTCTCTCTCTTGCTAATGCTAACTGAGACTCTCTCTCTACTTGACTCTTGCACTACAATTCATAAACTCCAGGACACTCTCTCTCTCTCTCTCTCTCTCTCTCTCTCTTTCCTACCTATTGTCAATATTCTCTATCTCTCTCTGATGTTTCTACACACACAGGCAGGCATACACACTCTCTCTCTATTTAACGCTACAAGCCACTCTCTCTCTCTCTCTCTCTCTCTCTCTCTCTCTCTCTCTCTCTCTCTCTCTCTCTCTCTCTCTCTCTCTCTCTCTCTCTCTCTCTCTCTCTCTCTCTCTCTCTCTCTCTCTCTCTCTCTCTCTCTCTCTCCACACACATAGATACACTCACATGCGGCCCACTCTCTCTGCAATCAGTGCTACAACATATTTGTTCTCTCTCTCTCTCTCACTACACATACAAGCACTCTCTTTCCTATTCTGGCACTCTCCCCATGCCTACTATCCCCCACTCACGTTCTTTGTAGCCTCGTGCTCGTCTCCCTCTTGATAACTACCCTCCTAGCGGCTCCTCTCACTTGGACCACGCCTTCTGGCGGCTCCCTTCTTGTGACAGTTCTTACCTGCATGCCAACTAGAAATACCTTTTTTTTACATTATCTTTTTTTTCTAAATCTCATATGGTCTGTATAGACCTTGTTACCACACCTTATGCCTTTTTTAAATTACGTAGGGGGAATCCCATGAGAGCTCTAATGATCTATCCGACGAGCATTAAACTTAAGATACCTTGTTCTATCTTCTCTAGGCCGCTACACATTTGAAATGGAGAATCTTTTTTTTTCTCCCCATTGCACCCTATCGAGTGTTCGTAAAGATCAATCCCAAGTAATTTAGAAAGATCCACTTCGACTAATATTGAACTCAAGACCTCACTGCAACACTTTTACTCGGAGTAGGCATCAGTAAAGCTAGAACACTACATTTTCTCTAACAAGTAACACTAAGGCCAATCTTGAAACTCACCTGATCAGTTTTTAAAATAGAAACCTAAAGCTTTTATGGGTAATTATTCCATCACTAGTGTAAATTTTTCTTGTTTCCCTAAAGGAAAGCTCAAAAGTTAACAAGGATTTTAGAATTTTGACTAACTAACATGCATACAAGTTAAGGCAAACTCAAGAGACTTAGAAGATCTACTTCGGCTAAGATTGAACTCAAGACCTTTTATTGTAATGCTCACCTTGAACCTCTCTCAAGTTGGTAAGCTTTCCAGCTCTTTCCAGTCCAAAACAGCCAAACTTGGTCAAACACTTATGAACTTCCCTTAAAAGAACTAACATAGCATTCAAATTTTAATGTAAACATCAGCAAATGCTTTAAAATTCTATCTAATCATTTATATGCAGCAGCATCAAATCATGCTAAACAGGTATACATGTGCAATAATTTAAAATTCTATCTAATCATTTATATGCAGTAGCATCAAATCATACTAAACAAGTATACATGTGCAATACTTAAAAATGCAAATGCTGCTAACATGCCCATGCATATCCCAAATTGACCCGAGTTTGGTATAAAATATGAAAATATCTTGGGTTCTACAGTAGGCGTGGTAGTCGTGGTGTCATCAAGAGAGCTAAACTTGAAAAGGTAAAGCTATCATTTGTGGTCTCAAATTGTAATGAGACCCTTGGCAAAACAACAAATGGAGGTTTCGTCGGGCTTACCGAGGGAGTCTCCATTTGTGATAAAGTTGGTTTCCTAGCCTACCCTGTATCCAAGAATCTCATGAGACTCGTCGAAGGCATGTGGATCCCTTTGTTCTACCTCTCCATCTCAATAACCCTATGGATGACATCACAAACTTGTGTATAAGTCGATTGTTAGTAGCAAGCTAACGCAGACACCATTTTTCGGAGTTCTCCTTGTAAAACATTTATTATTTTGATAAATCGAGAATATTGTAACTCCTATTTTCTCTGATAAACCTTGTAATTAATGAGCCGAGTCTACAAGCTTCCAAATTGTATCAGCCAGTCAATTCCCAACTTTGGTAGAACTCCAAACTATTAGTTTTGACCACCCAAAAACCTTGGCTAAGGTATAAAAGCCAATTTTTGTAAGTTTTGGATAAGAAATACACAGCGTGAGCTAACGGCGCTCACTTCTCTCCTTCTCGCGCTTACTACTCCCTCTCCGATTGTCACATTGCGATTGCGTTTGTTGCATTGCAACCGCAGGTAAGAGCTCTACACATTGACGTAAGCCATTCACAGTATTTTGTAGCTTCTGGCGTCGCCGACACGCGGCCTAATTTCATCATAACTAGGAATTTACACTTTTAAATCGAAAACTAAACATAGGCGGGGTATTGGGGCATCATTGCTAAGCATTTAGATGCATTCTGGGTCAAAAACGACTAGGTCAAAAATCCACTGCTGTTAATAATCGCAATTTTGGAACTTGACCTAAAGTAGGATTTGAGGCCATAGGCATGTGTGCTTAGGTCTTATAAACTTGTCCTAGAAGTTTCGTTACGTTTGGATGTCATTTGATGCTGTAACGGATGTGATTTGCTTGCCGATGAGCGATTGGCTTTTGGTGATTTCAGTCACTTGAGTGTAGCTTGAGTTAGATGCGAGTTGTTAGTTGTTTTCCGAGAGATTGACAACCTCTCTTATTTACTAGTTGAGTCAACTTCGTCCCATGGTTTGATAAATTAATCGTGGTTCTGGCCAATACTGCAATAAGATAGGATGTGAGGTTAGACATGCGTCCCACATTTGGCGCCGCTGCCGGAGATGAATAGACCTAAACTAGGGAAAGCAAGAGCGTCGTGTGTAGTTTTCCATTAACTTCCTCTAGGTTCACCTAGAGTAAAACTTTCTTGTAAAAACCGCATAGATTAAGATTGTCGTCTTTTGCTGTGTAGAGTTAGCTTGGAAGTAGTCGTACTTGCTGAGTGCCTTTAGGCGGTAGGATTGTAGATTTAGATTAGGATTTGGAGAATGATTGAAAGGCAAGACAAGTCTTAAGATCAAGGCTTTGAAAATAGTAAAAAACAAGAAAATGAGTGCTTGTGGACACTTTCCACAACCCCATTGCAGTAGAATCTAGGAGTAGGGTAAGTAGGATCCGAGGTGGATTTCAGAACATTGCTCACTCCAAACGAATTCTCTGTGAGTTGTTTATTGAAGTTGCAAAATTTCACGTCTACGGCTAGAAATAGCTTGAAAAGACTCTAATCCACTCAATCCGACTAGAGAGTAAGCTTAAGAGTTTTCCGAACCAGTGGGTAAGCTCAAAGACACTTCGAGGTAAAAATTTCAAGAGTTAGCCAAAACTCATATTATTTACTTTTTCTTGATATTTTAAGCCAAATTAAGTTTTGACTTTATTAATAGGCTTAAAATACATCATGTAAAGACTGTCTTTGAGAAAATTGCAAAAGCTCATTTCAAGCTTAAAGTTAATAATCGCGATTATCAACTTTCTGCTCTAAATTGGCCAAGATTCATACCATTGACTCATTGCATGTGTACAAACAACTTTTGTAAAGGCCCAAAAGATTTGGATCACTAAACTGGCAAAAAACTGGGTAAAAACTAAAGTTTGTACTGACTTTTTGAATCTTGAGTGTAAATTTGGGAAAAAATTGTCCAAACTTGTTGAAATTTGATTCATAGGCTTATGTTGATGTGATAAACATGTGTATATGCTCAGTTGACCAAAAATTTATCAGAAGTAAATAATCACGATTATTTACATCTGCTCTATTTTTCAAATTTTTTTGACCAAGTCTGCATATCACTAGCTTCACCATGTTGTAATAAGCCCACAAACCAAATATGGTAAGATTTGGACCATTGGAGTGAAATTTATGACTAAAATTGCAAAGTTAGTATGTGACCAGATAATTGATGATGATTTGACCAAAAATTGTCCGAGCTTGATGGAAATTGACTAGTGACCTTAACTTAAGTTGCTTAACAGATCTGTGTCAAAGTTGGGGCAAAAATCTGCAAAAATATAGCTGGAGTAAATAATCGTGATTATTTACATATGCTTCAAAACTTGATGATTTTGCAAATTTGAGTAAACCACAAGGTCAAGCACATCAAGTAGACCTCACAAATCAGTTTTGGTGAAATTTGGATCCCAAAAGTTAGACTTAAGCTAGATTCTCAAAATCAGAGTATGCGGACACCGAATAGTTGATAAACTTAATCAGAATTGTTCCAAACTTGTTGAAATTTTCCCAGAGACTCTAACAAGTTGTATACTTGCCAAATATATAAAAAAAGTGCAAAAAACTGACAAAAGTAAATAATCACCATTTTTTACTTCTGCTATCCAGAGACATCATTTTTTACTTTTGAACTCATATAGCGATAGACCAACATAATATAAGGCCACATGGCAAATTTGGGTTCAATCGGATCAAAATTGATACATGTACATTCAGTTTACAGGTTGCAAATTAGACCTTTGAATTCTGCTAAAGTCAAATTTTGACTTCCATAGCTCGATTTGAAGTGATACACAGAGACCAATCACGAGAGTTCTCAAGAGCTCTACTGTCTTTATAGAAGAATAGCTAACTTGATTAAATTTTTACTGGAACCAATAGGTTGCAGACGAGGAATCAGCGGCTTGACAAAAAGTTGCAATTGAATCAGTGATATCGACGACAAGTAGTCCAAAGGTGAGTACTCTATCCAGGGCTTCATAAGTCTATATGAACCTTAGATCTAGTCGTGTACTAGGAAATCAGGGCATACTCGGAGAAACCTCCAGTAGAGTATCAACCAAAGAAAGCGTGAATCAAGGCAATTCCTTGCACACAATTCCTGAAGAAGTCTCAGATACTTTTTCAGGCTGAACATCCAAAATGTCTTCTTATTTGACTCACTCAAAAACCGGAACGACAGTGCGCTATAAGCATATACTATCTTTTTACAAGACTAACCGTCATGGAGCCCAGGTTTACTTGTGTTGAGATGTTGAGCTCTACATCTTGAGTTGGCATCCACTACGGGTCTTGGCCGCTTACGACATTTACTCAGTGGCACATTAGATGGCCGATACGGAGGATCTCTGCCGGTGATTCTACAGCTAGACTACACTTATAGTGCCAGCCTAGCACGCTTCTAGCGAGTTCACACTTAGTGACCGCATGTACATATGTGCTACTTTTCAGCTTTAGCACTTAGTCATTTTGTACTTTCTTTTCTTAGCGAAGAAGAAGAAGACGCTTTCAATCTTTGTGTGTTTTGTGCTTGTCTTGTGTAGCTCTCTTGCATCCTCATTATTTACATGGTATCAGAGCCTGGTGCAGGTGAGAGAGGCTAAGAGAGCAAGAGCAAATCAATCTCTTGGTTCGCAATCCACGTACCAGATGCCGAATAGGTCTCCAAAGTGTAGTATACAAAGATTTACTATACAAGTATAGTGGTTGTATGTACGCTTGATTGTGGACACTCGTTGAATGTAGAAAGTGTCACAGGTACCACAATAGCAGGTTCAACAGATTTGCAGGTTCATCAGATTTGCAGCTATTTTGTCTTAGTGCTTCAAGATGTCTGACGGTGGAGAGGGGGAATAAGGAACACACCCAACACACAAACTATTTGCCTCTCTATAGACTAGGGATTCCACAACACCCCTAACCTCTCGAAAAACACCTTCAAATTGGCTTATTTGCACTAACAACTTTGCTTTAGCATACAAAACAACTACCTCACACCTTGCAAAAAAAACGCCCACAACACGACAAACACCCACACTGCTCAACTCACCCTTCCGAATCACAAGACACTCCTAATCTGCCCTCTTGGTAGCACCTCTCGAGATGCAGGCAAACCCTTTGCAAGCTATGACCAAT
Organism: Adiantum capillus-veneris; assembly: GCF_014529385.1. Lineage (NCBI taxonomy): Eukaryota > Viridiplantae > Streptophyta > Polypodiopsida > Polypodiales > Pteridaceae > Adiantum > Adiantum capillus-veneris. Next base: position 69,151,506 of record NC_140931.1, read on the forward strand.
ACACGAAGAGCGAGAGAAAAGGAGGGGGATGGGGAGAATCAACACACGAGATTGGGGCAAGTGAGTGGTATTATTGCATAGAGAATAGTATAACCGATGTATGCACCTTCAATGGCAAGCTTGGCATCACACAAGCTCCAAGCTTTCACTTACTCACACTGGCATAAAAGCCCTTTAATTTTCACATTTACAACCTTTTATAGGGGTACCTCTAAGAGGCCCAAAGAAAGAAAAAAGGGTGAGTTTCTCTTGCCGTGGCCTTCACTTAGAGCTTCTTTTAGTATTTTACGGCATTGCTAACACTTAGCCTAGTTTGCTTTTGGAAACATTTACATGGTGTGCACATTGGTCTTTGGTCCTTCCATCTTGGCCGCCCGAACTTCCCCTTTCTTGGCCTTGTTTTTGGCTTTGTCCACTTGACTGCTCTCGGACTCTCCTTCTAGCTCTCCTTGCATGTTGCTGTGGGACCTCTCCCTTACACTAGGGGGGGAGGCAAGGTGTGTGATGCATTGCGACGACGGCAAGGTGGGGGCGAAGCGGTTATGCGCGGTGCAACGGCGGCTCCTTCTTCTTCGTGGCGAGGAATCCTCCACGATTAAGGCGAGCATAGGGCGGTGAGTGACACACCCTTGCTCTCTTGAGCTTGCTAAATTAGTCTAGTTGTGTGCTTGGAGCCATTTGTGGCACGCACACAATGTATCGGCAAGTCCCTTGCATTGACACGTGCGATAGACGCGCACATTTTTGGCGCCGTTGCCGGGGAAATGCCTTGCATTAATCTTGAGTAGCATTCTATGCTGCTTTGTGGTGCATTTTGAATTGTAGGAAAGGTAGAGAAGTAACGTGTGTGTGTTAAGAATGAGTTTTTTTTGTTGTTGTGTATTGTTTTGTTAAAGGTACTAAGGTGTTGCATTGAAAGGTACTGTGTTTTCTCTGTGATAAGGTGTTAGGATCAAGGTAGTAGATCCATAATGTTAGTTCTGTGTAAAGTATAGGAGATAGTTCTGTTACCTAATGAGTTGTTTAAAGGTAGGACCAGGATCGAGAATATCCCCCATACCCAAGCCCAAGCCCAAGCCCACGCTCAGGCTCAGGCCTCAGTCCCCCTTTAAAATTACGTATTCTAGCCTCACGCGTAGGTAGAAATCAACCTTTTTGAGGACCAATGAAGCTTTGGGTAACCGAACGCTGTGCTGTAAAGCACACCACGACCCCCTGAGCGATACGCTTGTTTCGAGCTATCACACGCTCTAATCCAATAGCGATGTCGCTATTGCCCCCTCCTTCCTCCTTTAAAATTTCGGGGCCCCATGGGCCGTGGGAACACCCCCTTTCGGGTACCACGTCATTATCGTCGACACCACAGACTCGCCATGTGGCCTCCCACAGGTGCCACTGCCGCCCAAAACTGCCGACAAACGCCACTGCAGCGCCAGAGTGGCGCCCTACCTCGTGCGCCATAGCCGTGGGAGGGGAGCTCCCCTCTCCCTCCTCTCTTGTGTGACAATGAAGCCTCACGCCTTAGGCTATATACTCCGGACTTCTGGCGCGCGACTACACATATGGGATTTGTACGCAGCCACATGGAAGATCCACAATGACACTGCCTTTTAAGGCAAAAAAAAAAAGAACCCATTACCTTTTTAACAAAAACTTTTTTTTTGCCTCCCTTTACCAAACCCCCATTCTCTGCTCCCAGGTCAAACTGCCAAGCTGTAAACACCTATTGAAATTCCACTTTCCCGGCTCCGACCTCACCCTCCATCTCTGCATTTTGACTCCTCGGCATCCTCGAACCAAGGCTTTCAAAAAGTGAAAAAATCATATGCAACCTGCTTTGGACATAGACACCCAAACGTCCGACTGCCATATCTTTCCATTCCGGACTCCGTTTTTCATGCAATCACTTCTTGCTAGCTCCGTATGGTGTACACCCTACTCTAGAACTTTGTCGAGGCTCAGAAGATGCGAGACGGCACATTTTCCAATGTGGCCAAGTGGGCTCAGACCCCGCCCCCTGAAAAACTTCAAATTACCATATCTTGCAAACCATGGCTCCGATCCACAATCCGAAAAGACGGGTAGGCTCCATGAATTGAGCTCTACACATCTATACCTCAAGCTTCACTTGGACCACCTGTCCCCAGCTACCCTGTCCGGCAAGAATCTGCAAACCATTAAAGCTTCAACCTTCAATAACTTGAGCTCCGTAGCTCGGTTTGATGAACCGTCTGGACCTGTTCCTTCATCACTCCAAGATCTTCATGCCTGGATCCCAAAACTACACTTTGCATCTCTTTCACTTGCTACCCCAATTAGCCCCTTGTGTAGTCTTCCTTGGCCTATAAGCTGCATTGTGCATACACTTCCGCTGCTACCAGTCATCCCATGAACTTCCTAGCTGCACCATCCCTTTACCATGCTTCTGCTTGCCTGTATACACCTGCCCATGCCACCTTCTAGCGTCGACTAACTTTGGCTGCACCAACGGTTTCAGTCAGATTGTCACTGAGAAGCTTGAGAAAAATAACTACCCTACATGGAAGCGGAAACAAGCCAGCAGCCCGCCGAACCCACAATAACTAATTTCCTAAAAGGAAAAGGCTATTGGGACTATGTAGAAGGAGACAATGAAAAGGAACCAGAGATTCCTGAGGCAAATGCTACGAAAGAGCAAAGAAAAGCTTTGAGGGACTGACAACAAGGCCAGAGCAAAGTGATGTATTGGCTTTCTATGAGCATCACAGATGGCATGATGGGCTATCTACAGGATGCTGAAATCACCGCCATTGCATGGAAAAACTTATGCAGAGTGTTCGAGGTGAACAACAAGGCCAGGAAACTTCAACTAAAGTCGGAGCTAAATCAGGTTAAGAGGAACAACCTCTCCATCAATGATTATGCCTTGAAGATCAGGAGTATAATTGAGGCTCTTGGATCTATTAAAGTCTCAGTGGAAGACGATGACATTGTCCGTGCATGCTTGGATGGTCTAGGAGATGAGTATGTACATTTCAGGTCTTCCATGAATACAAGAGACGACATCCCTGTGTTCCAAGATTTGATTTCTATGCTTTTTCTTGAGGAGAAGAACCTTGGTCTTGACACATCTTCTTCTCATGGTAGAAATAAGTCCGAACAGGCCTTTTATTCTAACTCCAACAGAGGTAGAGGTCGTGGTCGAGGCCCAAGTGGTTGCAAGGGCCAATCTCAAGAAGGTCAATCAAATCAAAACAATACAGGTGGCAAGGGAAACCAGTCTCAAGGCAGGTGGAGTCAAAGAGGTCATGGTGCAGGATCAAGCAAGCAGTAACATACTACAGATAGCGGAGAATGTTGGACTTGTGGTGAAAAAGGTCACATGTCACGTGACTGTCCAAAGGGAAAAGCAAGCGAAAAGAGAGAATAGGGAAACTATGCATCTACTAGCAGAGATGCAGATGACAACAGAAGAGAGCAGATGTTTGTTATGCAGCATGTAATGAATACAATGACGGCAGAGAATTCCACCCAAGATGATGTTTGGTATGTGGATTCAAGTGCCTCTAATCACATGACGTCTCGTGGAGAGTGGCTTAGAGATATGCGCAAACCGGATGTGTCAGGCTATGTGCAGACAGAAGATGACACAACTCACCCCATTGCTCATGTAGGGGACATACCTCTAAATACAAAGAATGGGAGATCAAAGTACTTAGCAGATGTACTTCATGTCCCAAACATTACAAAGAATATCGTTTCTGTTGGACAAATGGTTGAGCAGGGTTTGCAAGTTTTCTTCAATCCGAATGGCTGTTATGTAGAAGATTTCCAGAATGGCTGTAAGCTGATCACAGAGGGCAAATGTGTGGGCATAATGTTTACGCTGAATGTAGACATGCCTGAGGTAAAAGATGCATTATTTGCACCGGGCACAGGTGTTGTGGCTGATGTTGACATTTGGCACAAACGCATTGGCCATGTCAATGAGCAGAGATTGTACAACATCCAATCAAAACAGATTGTAAAAGGTTTGGTGGATGGTCTGCATAAAGTGTGTGCAGCATGCCAGTTTGGAAAACAGTCAAAGGGCTCATTTCCACATGAGCGCAATGTATGTAAAAATCCACTTGAGGTGGTGCACACAGATGTTTGGGGTCCAACCGATACTGCAAGTATACATGGTTGCAGGTATTATGTCTCTTTCATTGATGACCATACAAGGAAAGTATGGGTCTACTTCATGCGTAACAAAAGTGAAGTGTTTGGTCACTTTCAGGACTTCAAAGTCATGATTAAGAAGGAGACAGATATGCAAATCAAGACATTGAGGTCAGATGGAGGGGGAGAGTACTTCTCCAATGATTTTTCAGGTTTTCTGCGAATGCATGGTATACTCAGGCAGTTTACATGCAGATATACTCCACAACATAATGGGGTCGCAAAAAGGAAAAATAGGCACATTGCAGAGGTTGCACGTGCATTGATGAATGAGAAGAACATGCCTCATCATTTCTGGGCTGAAGCTATAAATATAATTGTGTACATTATGAGCAGGACACCTACAACTGCGGTGCATGATGTAACACCTGAGGAAAAGTTTACAGGTACAAAGCTTGATTTGGCACACTTGAAAGTGTTTGGCTGCATAGCTTACGTGCATGTACCAGATGAGTTGCGTAGGAAATTGGATCCTAAAGCAGATAAATGTATTCTTGTGGGATATTCCCTTGAACAAAAGGGGTACAGGTGCTACAATCCTACTCCACGAGAATTACGAGTGAGCACAGATGTAGTCTTTGATGAGATGAGCAACTGGTACAGTAATGCACATGGAACTATTGGGGATGATGTAAAAGATGATGTGGTTGTACAAAATGTGAGGCCACAGTCACAGGTTTTGAGTGGACCACAAGAGTCCTCTTCTCGTGGATCTGTTGAGAAGCCATGGAATGGTAGACTACGTACACAAGTCACTCCACTAGCAGGTACAAGGAATGTATCACGAAAAGGAAAGGAAAAGGTTGATGAACCTCCCTTTATGACTGATGCATCATCAGGTTTTTCACATATAGACATGGATTCAGATGGTTCTGAACAAAGTCTTAATGAGGAATTTGGAATTCCAGCTATCAGGACACCTAGTGTAAGGAAAGTACAAGCAGATGCTAGAGGGGAAAGGAATGACCTAGGACCGCGCAGATCTAACAGAGTCAAAAATCCAATTTAGAAATTGACTTATGATGGGTATCTAGCGCATCACCAAGCCTACATGGCTAAGGTGATACAGGATGTGGAGCCCACATGTTTTGAGGATGCAGTTGGAAATGTGCATTGGGATGATGCAATGAATGAAGAGATGGCTGCATTGGAAGCAAACGACACATGGGAGTTGGTGCCATTGCCAAGTGGCAAGAAATCTATTGGCTGTAAATGGGTGTATAAAACCAAGCATAAGGCTGATGATAGCATTGAGCGTCATAAGGCAAGGTTGGTCGCAAAGAGTTATGCACAGACGTTGTGAGCGGGATGAAAACACACACAGCGTCTCTATAACGACCCGACACACACTCTTGGGAAGATACACACACACACTATGGGGCACCACTTGGCTTACACAACACACTTGGCCGAGACAGGGAACACACCTCTGGAGTGAGAGGAGAGAGACTATCCACTTGCCCACTCCACACACACACACACACACACACACACACACACACCTAAAAACTCAGCTCAAAAGAGGAGAATTTCTGATGTTTAGATACAATTGATCTTGGGCCAACAGCAATGGGGCAAATAGCTCACACAATATGGGTAAAAGAAGCCAGATACGATCACAAACTGGAGCAGAAACTTCGCTCATAGGAGGAACTTACACAGAAAAACAGCAGAAAAAGAGTGAGTAATTTGGCAAAATGGACAGCGCCATCGCGTCCGGAACGGCCCAAAACCCCAGTCTACAATGTCAAAGTGCTCAAATCCGACCTCGGATGAGCAGTTTACGGCCAAAACAGGCTCCAAAATGAGCAAAAACACACCTGCGGTTGTTCCTCCTCTCTTCTCCACGTTTTTTCTGGTCTTCTCTCAGTTTTTTCAGTTCCCACACTTAGATTTATTAGTTGGGCACCCTTGGCCTTTTAGATGACCTCAAACGGACCCCGAAAAACTGACCTCGCAGTGCATAGTTGTCACCTTTTTGCATCATTCGCACACCTGGCACTCAGTTTTTTTCCAATAATGCATCTCGCCACCACGTGAAGTGGCCCCAAAAAGTGATCCTCATGATGACCTTTTTGCATAACTCTCACCAGAAAACACCCACGTTGTGTCGGTCCTCATCCGCGTGCAAATATTGACCTCGTTTGCCCTCCTGACGCCACTAGATGCCATCTGATGCACCTGCTGACCTCACGTCGTCGGCCCACGGATAGCTTCCTCGAGAAGTTTTACGCGCTACCAACTCCTCCTTATTGTAGAAAAACACAATGGTACAAGTAATGATGAAAATCGATGCACTATGTACATGGTGTCCTACCTGTACACATGTGGGCCCCACATAATCACCTGGCTCTGGAAAATGGGCAATCCTTTATTCCATGCACCATGCATGTGTATGTACATATGCGCAATTCCTTGCTCAAAAAAACTCTTGACAACGTATGGCATAGACTATGAGGAGACCTTTTCTCTAGTGACAAAGATGATGACTGTGAGAGTTGTCATAGCAGTGGCTGCATCTAGAGGATGGATTGTGCATCAAATGGATGTAAAGAATGCCTTCTTGAATGGTGAGCTGCAAGAGGAAGTGTATATGGATCAACCACCTGGTTATGTTGATCCAGGTTACCTAGATTATGTATGCAGGCTTCTCAAAGCTTTGTATGGTTTGAAGCAGGGCTCTAGAGCATGGTATGACAGGATTGCCAAGTATCTTGTCAGTATTGGTTTTAGGAGAGCTCGTGCTGATCATTCACTCTATGTACATGAGAATGATATGGGGATTGTGGTCATTACCATATATGTAGATGACCTTATTATTGTGGGTGAAAATGCTATGGAGATTGACCATGTGAAGGGTCTTTTCACACAGGAGTTTGAAATGAAAGATTTGGGCGAGTTGCGCTACTTTCTTGGCATTGATGTGATTAGGACTCTAGAGGGTGTATGGCTGTCACACAGAGACAATATGCTTTGGACATGTTGTCAAAGTATGGTATGGCTGATTGTAAGCCAATTTCTATTCCCTTGGATGTGAATGCAAAGCTGAGTGCACAGAAGGGTGATGTTGTTGAGGATGTCAAGATGTATAGGAAGATTGTGGGTAGTCTAATCTACTTAACTATCACGACACCAGACTTGATCTACACACTAGGCTTGGAGAGTCAGTTCATGCAGCTTCCGAGGAAGCCACATTTGGATGGAGTACGACACACACTTTGGTATGTGCAAGGGACTCTTGACTACGCATTGTTCTATGCAGTAGATGCGCCATTAGCATTATATGGGTATACAAATGTAGATTGGGCAGGTAGCATTGTTTATAGGAGATCTACGAGTGGCTTCATGTTCTCTTTTGGGAGTGCTGTTGTTGCTTGGAGCAATAAAAAGCAGCCTACGGTTGCTTTATCGAGCACAGACGCCAAGTACAGAGGTGTAGCAGTTGCGGCGTGCGAGGTAGCTTGGCTACGCACATTACTTGAGGACTTGGGAGTGCAGGTGAACCAGTAGATTGTCATCCATTGTGACAACCTCAGTAGAATGCAGTTTTTTAGGAACCCAGTGTTCCATGCCAGGACCAAGCACATAGAGGTCCATTACCACTACGTTCGAGAGCGAGTGTTGGCGGGAGACATCGACTTGGTCTACGTCAACACAGAGGAGAAGATAGCGGATATCTTTACCAAGGCACTCGGAGCTCAGAAGATTCAACGTTTCCGGACTATGCTTGGACTCTTCGACATGCAGAACTCCAAGGAGAGTGTTGAGATGTCGAGCTCTACATCTTGAGCTGGCATCCACTACGGGTCTTGGCCGCTTACGGAATTTACTCACTGGCGCGTTAGGTGAATGACATGGAGGATCTCTACCAGTGATTCTACAGCTGACTTATAGTGCTAGCCTAGTACGCTTCTAGCGAGTTCACTCTTAGTGACCTCATGTACATATGTGCTACTTTTCAGCTTTAGCACTTAGTCATTTTGTACTCTCTTTTCTTAGCGAAGAAGAAGAAGAAGCTTTCAATCTTTGTGTGTTTTGTGCTTGTCTTGTGAAGCTCTCTTGCATCCTTATTCTTTACAACTTGGACCCTAACGAGGAGTATGCTATTCGCATTGATGACCATGAGATTGAGTTCGAAGAAAAGGTTAGGGCAAACAAACAAGGAAAAATGTACATGGATCGAAATGAAACTCAGTATTTACAAGTCGAAAACCGTAACATGATAGACAAATGGGGGTTAGAAGTTAACACTATAATCTCCGATATGTCAGCAAAAGAAGGACCACCAACTTTGGAATTCGAGGGATACGATCAAGTAGACTTGAAGCCTTTGAAACGGCTTAGTACGGATAATCTTAGGATCGGAGTCTATTGTTGGGAAGATAGAAACATAAAAGATTTTCTGTGGACTTCTCATGCCAAACTAGGACAATTAACGACCATGAAGATCATATATATCTTCAAGATCAAAGATAAGGGATTAGTAGACCTACCAGCCTACCTATTTAGGGATTTTTATAACAACAACTTTGTTATGATGACCCCTGAGGAGGTAGAACAAACCAAATGCCAAGGGTATTCCATACGAGATTGGATATTGGGGCAAGGACCAAAAAAAATTCCAAGAGATGAACACCATGAGAGATCATCTGAGAGTAATGTGAAGAAACCAAAAACCACCTCATCTCGTAGAAAACCGGGTGACACTAAGGCCAGTCCAGGGCTACATGAGTCACTATTTTCAACAGACTAGTTTGAAGGACTCGGAACAGGACCAACTCCTAGAAGACCTGGAGTTGAACCAAACAGACGTGTCAGACCAGCTGATTTTCAAAAATGGGTAAGAAAATACAATGGATTAGGGGATCCATATGACCACTTAGCAAGCTTTAAGCAAGTGCTAAGAGCAGAGCCTATATTCAATTTCCATACTCAATTCAAGGGGTTTGGAATGACATTAGAAGGAGAAGCATTGACATGGTTCCAAAACATTCCACCAAGGTCAATCATGGACTTGAACATATTAGCTCAAGGATTTGTAGCTACTTGTTCCAAAATGGGGATTAAACATAATACGGTAGCTCAAATATACAGCTTTAAACAAAAACATGGTGAGTCTGTTAGGGATTGTGCAACTTGAATGAAACAATACATTGCCAGATGCCTAGAGATGGAGATACCTGCAGAAGAACGACTTGTATCTTTGTTTCTGGAGGGACTGATAAACAAAGGACTTCATGCTATACTCTATAGTAAAAAGCATACAACCCTAGAAGCATGTGTGTCTGATGCGATTGACCTAGGAGACAATTGCGAGATCTTCAATAAAGAAGATGTCCCCAAGGATAACCAAAGCGAGAAGACAACATCCATTAAACCAGCACAAGCGGAAACGGGTGTTGCGGCACCACTCTCAGCCATAGAAGGTATGCTAAAAAGGATGAACGACATGATGAACAATATGCAAAAAGCACCTATGAGAGGATCGGGACAAGGGATACCTCCACAGAGACAACCAATTAGGCCACAAAAATGGTGTGCAATCGAGGGTAAATGGACCAACCATGAGACCCACGAGTGCTACTACAGACCAAAGTATGATGGGAATGTTTAGTATGTGCCCATGAGGCCGCAAGGACAACCCATGTACAGATATCAGCCTAATATGGCCCAAGCTCAAAGACCACCAATGGGTATGGAAATACCTCAACCTGTGTTGGGACAACAACCTCCGTATCCAGGACATAATGTAGTGCTTGTAAAGTACATGCACTCTGAAGGAGTCATAAATGAACAAGCATTAGTGCCTGTTACACCCTATGTAGAGCCTAGTCCATCTACAGTAATGGTAGAAGGAGATTGGTATAGTCCACATCCACCACCAGTGGAAGAAACCATGACTTATGCTCCACCAGAGCTCGCATCAATGTATTATGTAGCTAATCAAGGTGTCAGACCTCCCATGGGAAGACCCATGATAAAGCCTATAACAGGAAACTGTCATAGCTGTGGTGCTGATGACAATTGGAAGAACGAATGTCCAGAGCATGAAAAAAGCCTCAAACCAATTGAAGCCTATTGCATACAATGTTGCAAAAAGGGAGGACACTTTTCATAAGATTTTCCTAAGAATCCTTTGAACAAGGGAAAAACTGTCGTAAACATAGTTCAAATGATGCCTAGTAGCTCATCAGAGAGTGAACCGATTGTTCCAATCAAGGTAATCACTAGTCTAGCCCAGGCAAAGAAAAAGAAACACAACTCCTCTGATGATTCGGAGAACACGAAAATTTCTTCTCAAAGAATCAAAAGGAGCAGAAGCAAAAGATATGAGATGAGAAAACAAAAACAACTGGTTGAAATCAAAGAGAAAGAAAAAATGCTAGCCCACGAAAAGTTGAAAGAAACTAGCAGTGAATTCAAGGAAATAACCGTGAAATCTAGAGGATCCATTCTAGTCGATAAATTTTTTGAGCCTATTAATGCTGCCTTGGAAGCCTACCAAGCAAGACTTAAGGCATGCCAGAAAATGAAAAAGAAATGAAAAAACTATCCATCTTCAGACATGGAAGCAGCAAAGCTGGAGGCTTATCAAAATTTGGTAAGAATCACGCAAGAAATGCTCGATAAACAAAAACCCAAGCTTGAAAGTATTGCAAAACCCGAAGAGCTTGCGCTAGAAGAAACGAAAGCAAAATCTGATGTGGTGGTAGAACCCCACCTTGAAACAAAAGAACCATTGCTTATAGTGTCTGAAAACAAAGATGCCTTAGACGGGATTCCATTCATAGAGGAAGACTAGCCAGGACACTTATGGAAAAGGTGAGAGAGATCAATGATGGGAGCCTAACTTTAAAGTCAGCTCCTATAGAGGAAGCCTGGTTGGATAACCTACCTTCTGATATGAACATGTACTTACAATCCTTGTACGGGGATTGCGGATCGGAAGCTTCAGAAATTTCTAAACCATTGACATTAAAAACATTACCTTCTTACTTGGGAGATAACGAAGATGAATCCATCCTTTGCAAGACCACTCAAGTAAAGAGAGCTAAACAGACCCTAGAAGTAGAAAACATTCATTCAATCATGTCTACACCCATCCAATGTACTCTTACTTTTGGAGAACTGTTGAAACTCAAACCATACTTGTGGAACAATTTACAGAAAACCCTAGAGAAGGTGGGATAACGGGGTTAATCTCTAAGAATTTGGGAAATGAAATGGAAAACAAAGAGATTCGATCAGTTCCTATGAACAAGGTCGGAGAATATTATAAAGGGGAAGAAGGAAACACCACCCTCCCAGTGAAATATAATGACATTGAAACCATGGCAATACTGGATAATGGAGCTGGCATTGCCATAGCCACTAAAGCAGTATGGGAATCCTGGGGACAGCCAGCCATTGGACAAACTCGAATGAAATTGTAGTTGGCTGACGGGCACATTGAGAGACCACTAGGGTTTCTTGAAAAAGTGATAGTCAATTCTGTGGAATTGAATATCAACACACTTTTGACTTTGGGAAAAACTCCACTATGAAATCATATTGGGAAGACCTTTCATGTGACAGGTCCAGCTTATCCAAGATTGGGAAAACAACTATCTGTACTTGAAGCAGGTGGGATCTATAACAAGAGTCAATCTAAAAGATCACACTTATAGAGATGTCTTGAAAACACCCATCCAAGTTTGATTCAGTCTCTTTGGCTGAAACTAAACTCCCATTGTGGTTAAACAGATACACTCCTATTTGGATGTGCGGAGCTTCAGAAAATGGAAGCTTAAGACGAGAAGAATGTATCCTAAAAAGGGACTGCACAGACGAAGCCTACATACCTGAACCCTTTCCAGAGAATTTATTTGAGCCATTCGAGTGGACTCAAATTTTAGCAACAATGGATGTATGTGTGAATACGTCTATGCCTACTCAATTTTGCAATGAGGATGGCTACGACATAATTCCCATCCAAATGATGTAAGTCCTCAACATTGAAAACGAAGATGAGGAACCCAAGGACTTCATGAAAGCTCAACAAGTCTTTTCAGACCTCTATTACGATGCAATTGATGAGCTAGATGAACACTCAGCTACCTCAAAAGATTCAGGGTCAGAAAAAGAGCATACGAGAGCTCAGTTACTCTTAAAGGGAGGGGAGGAAAAGTTTTTTGACTTTCCAAACCAGAAATCAAGAAGACAAAAATGGTATAGATGAAAGAGAGACACCAATATAGTGAAAACACGACCTATTCCATCAGTCTCCAGTAAAACACAATTCCTGATGTAGATAGATGCTAATGATTGTGTCAAGGAAAAAATAACTGGCAGGTATTCTTCAAACAAAAACTCAGAATGTCTCAGACATCAAGAAAAGCAAGGAAGGGTACTCAAGAAAAATCCCAGGATAAAAAACCACTCATGACCAGAGTTGAGCGGAAAAAGAAATATCAAGAGTTGAAAAAAGCTCTAAAGGAGATATACACAACCGAAATGGAAACCACGGAAGAGGATGGTAAGGATGTGATGCATGTTCCATCCCATTACAAAAAGTATACTCTCCAAGATCAAAAAATCATAATTGAACAACCTGTTAGGGAACTGTGGAAACAAGGCGACTCTTACGAAGGGCCTGAAAGCGCTAAAAGGGTAGACTTGGCTGAACCAGGCAAAGAACCTAAACCTGCTTACATTGAGAATGACCTAACAGAAGAATAAGAAAAGCTTTTGTTGAGCTTGTTAAAGAAATACCGAGATATTTTCGCTTGGTCTTACAAGGATCTCAAAGGTGTTGATCTAGAAATCTTTCAACATACTATACCCATGAGAGATGATGCGAAACCAGGTAGATAGAGACCATACACTTATAACGAAACATTTGCCAGGAACATCAAAGAAGAGATTGAAAAAATAAAGAAAAACTGAATTCATTTACGAAATTGAACACACAGATTGGGTGTCTACAATTGTGGTAGTACCTAAGAAGAATGAGAAATTACGAGTGTGTGTTAATCTAAAAAAGGTGAATGCAGCTACCATTAGAGACAACTTTCCTCTTCCAATAACTGAGCATGTTTTAGAACGAGTGGCAAGAAAAGAAGCTAATAGCTTCTTAGAAGGCTTTTTGGGATACAATCAACTTTTGGTTGACCCAAAAGATCAGCATAAAACTGCTTTTGCAACAGAATGGGATATATTTGCCTATCGGGTTATGCCGTTTTGGTTAACTAATGCTCCAGCCACGTTTCAGAGGTTGATGCAAAGAATATCTTTGGAAATTCTTAGAAGTATATATGGATGGTCTATGCGTACATTCGTCAATCCAGGCTGATCATTTTGAACACCTCAAAAAGGTATTCGAGAAATGTAGACTTTATAGGATTTGCTTAAATCCTGAAAAGTGCACATTCATGGGGAGACAAGGGAAAATTCTTGGACATATAATGTCGAAAAATGGCGTAGCTACTAATATTAAGAAGATTCATGTCATTGCTGATTTGCCTAGACCAACAACAATCAAGGGGGTACAAGCCTTCATGGGACATTGTGGATATTACCGACGGTTCATCTACATATATGCTATAATTGCAAAACCCATGTATAGCTTGATTACACACTTTGAATGGACCGAGGCATGTGAAGAATCCTTCATGAAGCTTAAGCAAGCTCTCACCTCAGCTCCAATATTGAAAGCACCAGATTGGGATAAGGTATTCCACGTACATGTAGATGCTTCTAATTTTGCTATCGGTTGTATACTAGCTCAACCAGGAGAGGGTAAAATTGACTTTCCTATTTCTTATGCTAGCCGACAATTGAACATGGCAGAAAAGAATTACACCACCACCAAAAGAGAAAGACTAGGAATGATCTATGCCGTTAAAAAGTATAGAGATTACCTATTAGCCAACAAGTTTGTGTTCTTTGTGGACCACCAAGTTTTGTTGTATTTGGTCAACAAGCCATGCAGCATAGGGAGAATAGTGAGATGGTTCATCATTCTTCTCGAATTTGATTTCACTGTGGTTGTAAAAAAAGGCACTACACATCAATGAGAAAATCATTTGTCAAGGATTGTTTTAGGGAAATCACCTAAAGGGGTAGACGATGATTGTTTTAGGGGAATCATTTGTCAAAGATTGTTTTAGGGGAATCACCAAAGGGGTAGACGATGATCTACTAGATGCTATTTGTTCTCCGTGGAAATGATACCTAGATGGTCGAAAAACATTGTGTCATTGATGACAATAGCTCAAGTGGATTCACAAATACCACTTCCTATCACAATCGACTTAATCGAGCAATCGGCTATGTATCAATTACTAGATGGAAGGCTATATAAAAGAAATCGGGATGGGGTATTGTTGTTATGCATTAACCCTGAAGAAAAAGACCAATACCTAAGTCAAGCACATGTTACAATAGTAGGACTTCACTTTGCGAAAGACGAAACTATGCAACGAATCTTGAGACTTGGAGTATTTTGGCCGACTTTGAGGAGAGATGTTAGATCTTTTGTAAAAGATTTCCCTCAATGTCAAAAACAAACACCCATTCCTCATGTAACATTGTTTGAAATGTCACTTGTTCCTTAGTGGAGTAATTATCTCGTTACTTACTTATCGAGCCGAACATTTCCCGAGGATATGAGTAAACGCCGTCAAAGAGCAATTCAAACTGATGCAAGAGACTATGCTCTTATTGGGAACCAATTGTAATGGAGAGGTAAATATCAACATTTGCGTCTTTGTGCAAATGAAAATGAGTATATTCCGATTATAGAACAAGCACATGCTGGATTAGCTAGAGGTCACTTTTCTAGTGAGACCACCGCAAGAGCGATCTTGATGGCAGGCATATGGTGGCCAACACTTTTTGCAGATGCCAAAGAATATGTTCGAAGGTGTAATGCTTGTCAACGAGCAAGAATGCCAACACGAGTAGACAACATGCCCTTAAGACCAATGATAGGGGCTATAGCCTTTGCAAAATTGGGTATAGTTTTTGTTGGACCGATACAGCCACTTGCTTATAGAACCCAAGCTCAATATATCATTGTAGCTACGGACTATTTGACCAAGTGGGCCGAGGCTTAAGCGACTCAAAAGAATGATTCTAGAACCATTGCTGCATTCTTATATGAGTATGTATTCACAAGATATGGACTGCCAATAGAGATTGTCAGTGATCGGGAAACTCATTTCTTCAATGAGGTAATAGAGTATTTTCTTATTGAGTTTATGGTCATCCATAACAAATCAACTCCCTATCATCCACAAGCAAAAGGACAAGCTGAGCATACGAAAAAAATTCTTAGCTCGGTACTGACCAAAGTGGTTAGTTCAGGAAGGACAGACTGGGAAATGAATCTCCATGCTGCTCTATGGGCTTATCGAGTTTCATTCAAAACAGCTCTAAATGCTACATCCTTTAACCTTGTTTATGGTCTTGATGCCATACTGCCAATATAATTTCTATTTCCGACATTAAGGGTAGCACAGAATCTTGAGTGGACTGGACCTAAATTGTCAGAAAGACTTGAAGATTTGGAAAAGCTAGACGAGCAAAGGTTAACTGTTGTACCTCATATCTATGCACAAAAGCGGAAACAAAAACAGTTTTTTGATTCCCACTTAATCACAAAAATCTTCAAAAAAGGGGACTTAGTTCTAGTCTATTCCCTTAAGCAACACATTCGCAAGTTTAAGAAAAAGGGAAATGGACCACTTATCATTGAAGATGTATCTCCAAGTGGAGCAGTAAAATTGTCCACCCTAGATGGTGAACCAATGGCTAATTGGATTAGTGGATGTCGTTTAAAGAAATACAATTTGTCACTAACCAATGAATTGCTAGAAAGAATGCATGCAGCCAGACAAAGGAAGATCAAGCAACAATAGGTTATTGATGAAGCCCAAGAGGAAGCTAGACTTTGAGTACTCAAGCGTAAAGCTACTCTCAAGAATCAACAGATACCGATTCCCATCAACACTTTGAAAATAGATGATCGACAATGGGAATTACCTAAAGACATAGTTTTAACAGATGACAACTGGTTAGACACAGTACAATCAAAGTACATCAAAGTACAACTCAACAATCATAGCACCAACGCTTAGGTAGACACAGGAGCTAGAGTGAATGCAGTCAGTTATTCCAGATACAAGAAGGCAACAAGTCAAGCATTGACAGTAGGAATAGCGACAATCAAAGGATGCAACAAAAATCCAACTCCAACATTGGGAGTAGTCAACTTGAACTTGGTAGTACATGGATGTTCATGTCCTCATCAGTTTGTATGCTTGCCAGATAAACACATGAATGAGACGATGATTCTTGGAATTCCCTGGATGTGTACATACAAAGCAGTACCAGATTGGGATACGAATCAACTAAATCTATCACCTAAAGGAAGGAAACTCATTGCACCAATTGCACCAAGCAAGGAGGAATGGAAAAGAAGCAATCAACAGACCAATCCACTAAGCCAATCTTCTCCATCCCCTCGACAAGCAAATGATACATGTAGTATGCAAGGAGTTAGGCAGATTTGGGTACCAAAAGCACAGCTTAAGGATAAACCGATTCAAATTTGGGTGCCTAAAACTTCACCGAAGAAACAAAAGAAGGTTCCAAGGGTTCGGACACAGAATCGAGTATCTCCGAGCAAGGAACCAAAATAACCACCCATTACTTGTAAAATTGCCAAAAAACGCAAAGAAGTCTTTGCAAGCCAAAATTTGGGTTATGAACAACTTTTCTTGATCCAAATCACCTCATATCTCATACCCAAGGTCTATACCATGTCTAGAATCAATTTGTACCAAAAAATGTCAATTTTAAAAGAAAAGTTAATAATTGCGATTATTTACTTTTTGGTCAAAATTGGGCAATTTTGATATTTGGCCATCATAAATCCAAAATACATGGTGTGATAAGCCCACTAGCCAACTTTGAATCAATTTGGAGTTCAAAATCTCAAATTTCCTTTATATCTACTGTTTCAGAGATCTAAAGCCAAAATTTGGTACCATTTTCAACCTATGCATCCAAATGAGCCCATAATTCACTTAGAGCATGTATTGGGTATATACTTCAAGCCTATAAAGCCAAGTTTGTAAAAAGTTGGAAATTTTCCTCAGCTGTAAATAATCGCGATTATTTACTTTGGTTGCAAATTTTTGTTTTGACCATACAATTTTGTTCCTTGCATGATTTTATGCATGTTTGCTTGTTCAAAAATTGATTTGAAGCAATTTGGACCAGATTGTCAGCATTACTCTAAAAGGATATTCCAGAGAAAAATCCAACCAATCTGCTAACTTTGCACTCTATTCATTGAAAAGGAGAAATGCAAGCAGCGGAGAGGGCCAAGAAGAAGCTAAACTAGAAAGAGAAACTACAAGAACTGCCTGCGTATCAACTGGACCCCGAGTCAGTCAAAGCGGCAAAGGCATCCTACCTTTCTAAAGATTAGCTGGAAGAGCACCACACTACGGTCTTCACTAGCAGATTCAAGAGTGAAGAGGGGTATCAGGTGGAGTTGCAACTCCTGCCTAAAGAGGTCTATGTTGTAGTTGCCAAGCCAGAGACAAAAGAGGCTAACCGCAGGTTAGGGCTCATGCATTTCTACGAGCAAGAGCCTTGCGGAGTGGACTTTCAAAAAGCTTACGAGCTTCTATCCACCATCAAAGAGGATGAATCCGCACAAATATCCAACACCCAAGGGAACAAGGTCGAGGTAGTAATCACCAAAGAGATAGTGGCAGAGGCACTCAGATTGCCAGTGAAGGAATGACCATGCAGGCAAGAGATAGGAAAACCACAAGCACAATTACCAAGGAGACAGCCACAACTACATACGCCAATCTTATCCACAAATAGGTGGAAGAGCCAGCCCATTTGTACCATCAACACTTTCATTTTCTGAAAAAAAGGCCACCAAGGTACAGTACACCAAATCATGCCATGGCCACCACCTTCACTTAGGTTCTTAAGTCAACAACAAGGCAGCCTGTGGACCATGCACAGTATGTCTTGACAACTTTGAAGGGCACCAAGAAGGAAGGCAAAATCACATACCTGGGTGCACCAGAGGTGTTGACTAGAATAGCCTATCATGCCATCGGCATGGCCGACAACCTACTGCCTGCCCTTGATCAGAATACATAGATTTTGGCGGCACAACCCTCTCCACGAGCTACAAGGTCAGGTAAAAAGTCACAAAAATCAGATGATGATTCAACTGACAACTCATTAGAGCGGCACAGCAGCGAGAGCTTGGAGAGAAGAGATGAAGAGGAAAGCTGTGGTTGCACACCAAGAGGAGCCAACTCAAAAACAAGCGCATTTTGAAAGAGAAAAACAGGCTTACCAATGTAGTAGGCAAGCACACGGAAAGGACCCAGAAAAGTGGGTACCCGCAGGGCTGGAAGGACCTTGAACAAAGCATCATACCAGAAAAGAGGCAGATGATCCAACATAATATTTAGAAAGAATGTACCAAGAGGCCGAGGCCCTAAAGCTGAAAGAGGCAGAAGAAGCTGCAAAGAAAGATGAGGAAACGGCTACACAAGAGCAAAGCCATGGATCTCCCCGACCCGCCTCACCACCTCCGGAACAACAAGACCATCCCATGCCTAGCCCACCACCATCACCAGCAGGCAAAGGTACCAATGAAGAAGTAGAGGCGGAAAAAGAGAAAGATTCTAAGTCCACCCAACGAACAAAATCTACACAAGAAGCTGACCACCCCACAGGACAAAAGGAAAAAGAAGCTGAGCCAGAATCGGAGCAGGCAGTAGAAGAGACTCAAAAGCCGGAAGAAGAAACTGATAAGGAAGCAGATACAAAAAAATAGCCTACCACTACACATGAGACGGAGCCCGAGCCAGAGAAGGAAGAAAGTTCGACACCTGAAAAGACAGCAAGGATTGAGACAACACCATCCACTTCTACTCAGCCAGAAACTGCCGAGGCATCAAAGCCTCAGGATGGCCAAGAAGAAGACCGACCAATTACCTCACACAAGAACCACCAGTAATTATGACGAAGCAAGAAGAAACGCACAAAGCTGCAGGCACATCCCAACTGGCACGACAGGAGGACTGGAAAATGGCAAACTAACGATGAAGTCATAATACATGTCAATGAATATGCACGCCAGATGCAAGACATGACAGAGAAACTCCGTTTTGTAGCTTTGAACCACAGCACAAAGGCCAAGGAATTAGCAATGGTGATCGATGCTCTTCAAGGACAGCTTGAAGACAGGATGATTATCATCATTGATCTCCAAAGGCAAGTGCAACAGCTAAAGGCATAAGTGGAACAACATTAGATAGCCAGGGATAAACACCAAAAGAAATGGAGGAGCTAGGTGATCTCCTCACCAAATTGTATGATGACTGTAAGGTAAAAGACGAGCAGTTGATAGAAGTGAGCGAATGAACTTCTTACAACCTCTCTGTCAACTCAGAGAATTCAAGTGCAGTTAGATGTTGCCAATGCTTCCCTACAATATTCTGAACAGAGAATCAATGATCAGGCCATTTTCTTACGACAAATCAGAGAAAACCCAGCTCTGGCCTCGATCAAGGGAACTGATGAAGTGTACAAGGCACTTGAGAAGAAAAACAAGGACTTACAGTTGGAATTAAAGCTTGAACAACCAGAGTGCAGAGACCTGGCACTGATGCGGGTTCAAAGACAGGAGGAGCTCTTAAAGGAGATAGTAGAACTCAAGCGGATAAACCAACTCCTCAAAGATGGAAAGTCAGACATGCAGGAAGAGGCAGGCACTTCTGAGCTGCCACAAGTAGACATACCCTCGGTCTCATTTGCTGAGTTTGAGACCCAGTCCACAGCAGAGCCGAATGGTGATGAAGATTTTCAGATTCACATCATAGATGTAGATACAGTGCCAATGGTCCAGTTGTCAAAAGCTGAAGAAGACGCACTGAAGGAGAAGATCACCTTAGAGGTGGATGAGCAGTGGAAGGCCACAATGGATTGGGAGTTGAGAGTTTTACACTCTCTCAACGTCACTCAACTCACTCCCAATTAGATCAACGCTCAATGGCACCAACAATCCCTGCCGTACCCTCTCATCTAGGTAGAACTAATACCGGTAAAAGAAAGGTTGTACAAGGATATGCAAGAAGGTGGCACAAATAAAGACCACCCAAAGTGGAGGTTAAGCTGGCTCAACAAGAATCCGAGATACCTGATTCTGTTCACAAGAGCACCTGCAGCCTTACAAAGAGATCTAGCATTCTGCCCTGTACCCAGAGTAAGGACATGGCAAGCGCATGAAGCACTGTAGAAGAAGAGGCCAACTTGGCTCAGCTTCCCCAGGCTGCCAGTTCCAGAGAGAGGCCAAGCGACAAAAGAATACATGGTGAAAACCCTAACAGGCGCCATGTCATTCTTCAAGAGTCTTCCAGATCTCTCCTGTGCAATGGTATATAAGATCTACATGATGCTACTCACATGCATACAAGTTTTCAATGAGCCTGAGCAGACAGGATCCCCATGGCTCTCACTCTTGGAAGGAAACAAAGGCTTATGCTACGATCTGAGTGGAAAACCTTCAGAAGAAATACTTTACGGATTCTATGCCAGATGCATGTTCCTGCCCTCGCATAATATGCTAGCCTTTGAAGAAGCATTCTACACTGGATTCTTCACCTAGCGAACGAAGATATTTGTGCCGGTGATAAGCAACCTAACATCCAGGTTTGTAGGCTACTTAGCGGTGAAAATGAAGAATCAAGTCACCATGCAATTTCTGCAAGTGCCTGACAAAGAACAAAGAATCAGATAAAAGGCACTGGAAGCACTTAAAGACCGCCTCGGCCGCCGTCAACCCGAAGACAACTTCAGCCCATAAAGCTGTGTCAAGGGACGACACAGGCAAGGAGGGTGGGAATGTCAGCAGCAAGCTAATGCGGTGTCATGCCATGGCACTTTTATAATGTGAAATTAAATTATCTACCTCACTCTTAATGTTTATGATGTGTGGGACCAAATGCTACAATGTACATAGTGTGATATATGCGAAAATGAATGTCACGGTTACAGCCGTGTACATACCTTGCCGGGCGGGCGAGGCCCTACACGTGGCGCCATGGAATGCTTTTTCACATAAATATATGCCTAATTTTCTTTGGAAATGTACAAATGTCAAGTGTTTCAAAGTGGCACGCTCGTTTTGCCTAGAAAGTTCAATGCGAGTAATCTCGGCCAAAAATAGCAGGTTTCGTGCGCTGGCATGAAAGACGTGTCGAAAGTGCTTACCAAGTGGGAAAATGAGGTTCAACATGAAATTTGAGCCCAATGGGATTTTTCCACAATTTTAGGGATTTTTCCTAGCTCGTTTGGGCTTTTTACGAACAAAAAGTTACATTTTTGGGCTAAAAATGGCCAAAAATAGCCTAAAAATTCTCAAAAGAGCTCAAAAATGCCACATCAACGATGCTGGAATTATTTTTCAAGATGTGTGGGAAATTTCAGATCCAAGAATGAGCTCATTTGGACACATGAGCAAGGAGATACAACCATTCCTTTACAGGGTGCTAGTGCTGTCCCGTGCTGCTTCCACTACATGGTTGAGGCTGTGAGGCCTCCAATTAGGGTTTCCCTCCTCAAATAACTACTTGGGCTTCTTCAATGAAGTACTGAAGCTTCCATGAAATGGTCACAACGAAGAATCGAAGCGTAAATTTAGGGTTTTTAACAGGTCGAATGAGCACTCCATCTGTGCAATTGGGAGCGAGCCTACACTTAATCTTCACACACAAAAGAGTTTTGAGTTAGTATTGGTTCTTTTTCAAAGTGGAGCTTTCATGGCTGGAGTTTTTTTCTTTTTTAGTGTGTTTTTGGCTTCAAATCGTCTACGCCTCGCTTGATGTTGCTATTTATAAATCCTCACAGTCAGAGGCCCGGCGCTTTCCTAGTCGCACTGCGCACTTCTTTACACGTTTTTTGGTGAACCCGACGTGAAGTAGGCTAGGGTGAGGGTTCAAAATCTTCATTGAAGGTCTCAAAAGAAATCTTTAAAGCTATGGAACTACAAGAGCAACAGGGGGTTCGGTTTGATCCAGTCATAATGCAAATGTTTCAAGCTTTTGCAGTGTTTATGCAACAGCAGCAAGCTGCAGAAAGGAGGGAGCTCTCCTCAACCAAAGCGCTTCAATCTGTGGTGAAGAAATTGGACCAATTTAAAGGTAAAGATGGAACAAAGTATCTTTGTGGATATGTAAAGGAGATGGAGCTTCATTGAGTGCCTGAAGCAGAGATGGTGCAAAGTTTTGAACTTGCTGTGGTTCCCGAGATCAGAGAGCATGTAAGGGGAATTAGAAATGAGCATGGGTCAACTTGGGAAGCATTCAAATTAGCCTTGACGGAAGAGTATTTCATGGAGGACTCCGAAAGGGTAACAAAGAGGACTTTCTTAGAGTGGGTAGTTCGGCCAAAAGAGGGGCTCTCGCCTACCGAACTCCTAAGGGAATTTGAACGCCGTTATGATCAACTTCCAAGGATTGAAAAGGCTATGCTAAACTCAGAGAAGACAGAGCTCTTTTTGCAGGCAACAGGTAAAGAGATTCAAGAGACGTTAGAGCTACTACTTGAGGATAAGGATGCAGAACAAGGCTTAAAGACTAATTGGAATGATGTTGAAGATGCCATTTCGCTGCTAACTAAGCATCAACAGCGAAGAGACAAGATGATAGTTAACCCTACTCAAGTTCCAAGTGTTTCTGAGAGTCCTATAAAACCTGTTATTGTGGTTCCAAAGAGTGACAAGTCCATTCTAGATGATATTGTCAAGGGAATGCAAGAGCTCAAGTTAAAGCTTACAAGGCTAGAAGAAAAGGGGGTACCATCAGGTCAATCTACAGGGCAACGACCGCAAACCAGAGAAGGCTTTGTCAATAGATGCATATGGCGTGATAGTACTGACCATGGAAGGAGGGATTGTGAAAGTTTTAAAGACACTTTGACAAAGGAGCTCGTTTTCTTTAAAGATGGAAAAATTCACTTAAGTGAAACAGGTAAGCTCTTGGGAACAAACTTTGGCAAAGGCGGGATGAAGAAACTAGTTGAGGACATGGCTACTAGCCATGCCATCTTGATGGTTGAGGCAACCGCCTATGGGTTGAAGGTGGATCCTATTGAGAAAAAAGGATCAGTCAAGGTTGGAGAAGAGGAATCTAATGGTATTAGAGAGCTATGGCCATGCGCTATAGAGTCTGCTATGAAGGGTAAAATGACTACAGAGGTTTTACATGAAGGTGGAGATTGCATTCGGCTTGAAGCAGGTTTGAATGACCCTGTGGACTCTTTGTCAGTGCATGCATATATTTCCAAATGTCAAGCAAATGAGGCCATTGTTGAAGAGAAACGTAAGCGTGAGAATGGGGATGAAGGGCCTTCAAAGTGGGCAACAAGGAGTGGAAGTAGAAATGACACAGTGCCTCCTAGATCACCTTCCCCACAACAGATGCCTGTCCCCGAAGTGCCTATGCAAGAAGCCTCTAAAGAGAAGAAGAAGGATGCAACAAAATCCAAAGCAAAGTGTCCGGCCTACAAAATCCAATCCGATATAGAGGCAGCAACGGATCTCAAAAAGGTTTTGGAAGAGAGGATTCTAAATAGTAAGGTGGAATTTACCTTGGGCGAGGTCCTTGGTATAGCAAAGCAAGAATTTCACGAAGAAATAATTGATATCATAAAGAGAAAGCGGCAGTCTCTTACTGAATCTATCCATGTACAGGGTGAAGAAGAGACTTTAAATGCATAGGGTGTACAGGTCTATGGCGAGCAAGGTGAAGAAACTGTTATTGGATGCTACAAGTCCAGGGGAGGAGTAAAACACGTTCGCTTCTTGGATGATGAAGATGAAGTTGAGACCACTCACAAGAGCTACTACTTGAAGAGTCACTGGGCAAGAGAAACTACTGAGACCTTGGTAAAAGTGGGAGACTTGGAAAAGCCATACATTGCGTTGATAGATCATGGGTCAGAAATTAACCTCATGTCAAAGAGTCTTTATCAAAAAGGAAAATGGACAATTGATATAAATCATGGATAGATGATTCGTGCAGCAAACAACTCATCAGGGGAGCTGTATGGAGCTTGTCCAAATGTAAAGGTGACTATTGAAGATGTGAAAGATGACCATAATTTCTTTGTACAGGAGATGTCTACATACCCTCTTATCCTTGGGTAGCCATACATCACTACTACTCACATGGAAACCAAGGTGATGGATGATGGGTCAGCTTATGCAAGTATTAGGAGTAGGGATGGAAAGCCTGCAGTATTGTTTATGTGGACCATGAAAGGAACCGTGAAAGTCTTAGAGAGCAAACCTTGCCAAAGACAAATAAAGAATTCAAGGACTACAGGGATATGAGGGGTTTTGGCCATGTACCATTGTAGAGCGGGATTGCAGCCCTCATGGCAATTAGTGTTCAATCGTCAAACCGATGAAGACTAATGTGGATGGCATTTTTCCCAATTTCTAGCTGAGAGTTAGAGAACCTTGGCTCAGGAGGACTCACCAGCAAAACATGTAGCAAAAGATTCTTAGAAAGGGTGCATTATTCTTCGAGAGAAATAAGAGAGAGAGAGAGATAGAGAGTATGCTAGGCTGAGGAACATTCCTTAAGCTACTACCTTGTATGTACTGCACCCATGCTTGTGTGCATCTTATGCATAGCGTGCAACTTATCCTATAAGCCTGCAACAATCTAGCTGGATAACGCTCGCATTGAAAGAGGTAACACAAGTCACATTTGCCTCACCTATCGTGTAGGGGATCGTGACTGTACGAAAATGACTTAGCAATGGCTTGTTGCCTGTGAATGGAGTCTTAGGTCTTAAAATTGGATTCCTTGTAGTGTTGTTGTGTGTTGACAGCAACCAAAAAGCATGTTGAAAGAATCCAGAAGTTTCCTTGTCCTTGACAGATATCTGGTGTTATAGAGGAAGCGTAATTTATGAGGCAGTGGATTTGAGTCCACTTGACCAACATGCCTTGCATGAAAAATTATAAGCCCTTGGCTACTATGATGGCCTCAAGCATGAGAGCCAAAGCCGTAAGTGCCTTGCAGAGTCTGCATTGGTAGTGATGCATCATAACGTGATGTCACCACACAGAAAAGGGGAACAAATTTCTAATGATAATAGTTCCCCAAACTGGCATGCCAATGCCCTTGATACCAAATCAATAGGCAGTAGCGTGGCACGCGTGAGAAGCCTTGCTTCATGCGAAATTTTCAAAGCACTTTGCTTTACACAATCGACAATATTTTCCAGTTGAAATGTGTAAACATGGAAAAATAAACAAAACTGAATTTGGTCTAACCTGGTCATCCTGTTGTAACCAGTGCCTAGAGATGTTGGAAGAAAACTCGCTCCAAAACGGCTCATAGCCATATCTATATAGACGCCCTCGTATATCCTATACACCTGTCTGGTACGTGATGAAATAACCTACATTGACAAATAACCTGCAAACATATTGCCTATTCCTTCCCAATTTTGTATGCTCATAGCATATGCCAAACGTGGCCAGCCTCAATGCAAGATGTATAAATTGAAGCTTTGCTTCATAGAACTATGTCTAGCCTTATTGCCAACAAATGTTATTGACGAAGATGTCATAGCAAAGAGACTCAACCTTGATCTCGTACATACTTGAGTTGATGAATGATATTCATAATCCATCTTAGACGCCCATTGCATACCATAGTTATCACGCCATATGCAATAAACAAATACCAATTGCGTACCTCATGAAGTACACCTACCGATGAAATGGCCGTCGTAAGAATCGAATGGGTTGGAATCAAGGTTCACAGTTGTTTGACCTCGTACTGTCAAGGGCCTTGCTCGATTTGCAAGCAATTCAAATGCTTGTGAGCAACTGCGATGCTCTAGTGGTGTTACACAAACCATACCGATGAGCATCTTTGACGAGCCGGACTCCCGTGTAATCCCATTGAACTGCTGACGAGTTGTGCTTTAAGTCAAGGCGATAGAGACTCAAGCCATGCGTGAGTCTAATCGCTATGTCAAAAATTTATGCCAGTAGCATCATAGTAAACGCAGACATTCAACAAATACTTATCATTTGCATCATTTGTTTAATGCATGCCATGCTGCATTGATTCTTGCCTGTACTGGTATGCCACAGGTCTTGCCTGAATAGTATGATATTTATCTGTGACAAATATACCTGGAAACTATTCCCCTTCTATCATAAGGAAGAGTCTCAAATCTTGCTTTTAGCAAAAATAAATAAATGAAGATAAGACATTAATCTCAAACATTAATCTCCAGGTCATGGTACTTACTAGCCATCGAAGACGTCTACATCAAAAACCTCCGTCAGACATGAAGCGATGGGCGTGAAAATCATAGCTTCACCTTGTTGGCGATGGCGGGTAACCGGAAGCCTTGCGTCCCTTGATACCATTGGTAGATTGAAGCCAATAGATTGACAGCATTTTGCATGTCGATGGCATGCCGTGCATGCTATACCAAGATTCTTGACAAAAAGCGTCCGACCTGTCCTGGATAGGCCTGGCATGACCTTTATCCGCCTTGGTACCGACAACGTTCTTTGAAATTTGAGAGACGTGTACAATTCGGCATGGAAGAGAGCTTCAAAATACTCCACCGGCGGTGGTCTCTTCAAAATCATCACCCAAGGTTGCATGCACTGCCATGCACGAGCTATGCAAGACATGCAAGGTGCAGGGTTTCTGCGATTTCTTGCAGATTTTGTTTGAAAATTGACAACTTCTTGCGTATCTACTTGGTTGTGCTCTCATATCCCATGCACCACACGAGAATCATTGCTCAGCAGGGGAGGGTGCCCAACTTAGGGCACCCTTATGCTTAATAATATGAACTCAAGCCAACCAAAAGCAAAGGGGATGACTGTCTGCAGTGCCGATCAAGAGACGGAGTCCCAACGAGCTCTGCATTGCATTCCACGCTTTGTGTAGGTGACGAAAAACGCTCCTATAGGCTATGCGACCCCGTAGATCTCCTCTACACGTGATTTCATTGAGGTCGGATCTTGACCTCCCCCTTCGACAAGGGTTGTTACCCACAATGTCGGCTACTTGACGAGCAGACTCATCCCGTCCTAGCCTTGGTTCCCGCCTGTGTTGCCTTGAAGACCTCGACCTCCCCCTTCGACAAGGGTTGTTACCCACGATGTCGGCTACTTGACAAGCAGACTCAACTCGTCTTAGCCTTGGTTCCCTCCTGTGTTGCCTTGAAGACCTCGATGAGCTTGAGGGAGAGAGATTCCGAGAGAGAGGGAGAGAAATTTAGAGAGAGAGAGAGAGAGAGAGAGAGAGAGAGAGAGAGAGAGAACCATGCTTACGTACTCAAGATAAATCCATCTTCTCCCCGCCATGGCTCCACCCTCCCTTCTCCTCTCCACCTTGCTCTGATACGAGTGAAAGGGCAAGGGGACTGGAACATGCTCATCACCCCCAGTCATGCCCTATATAGGCCCTTGGCCTTCTAAATATAGGGACCCCCTTGACTGCATGTCCATCTTAGCCCTTGGCCCTGGACCATGGCTATGACTGGTCCTACCATTGTCCTGACATTTACATCCCCTCTTAGGTAACCCATTTTTCTTGGCACATATATTGAATTACTACTCTCATAATTAAAATTTGTGTATCTTCACGTCAAATACTTAATCAAAATCTTAGCCAACTATTAGCAAATCATTGCGACTCTAACATAGCTATAGCTATCTTGCATTAACATGCTCTAATGTCAATACACAAGGGAGCGATCGAGATGGGGCACCAAGATGCATTGAGTTTGTCAGGCTCAATGGATCTATTGTGAATAGAGATACACTCTTGAGAAATTCTAGAATCATTACAATTAGTCTATAACCAACATGCTCAATCCTTCCTCCTATAATATATTTATTACTTGATGATTTCCTCAGCCAAAATGAGCTCAAAATGCTCCAAAAATCTAGGAGAATATAGGCAAGGGCTAAGAGAACCTATCTAGACCTTGAAATCCCATTTTTGAGAGGTACATAAATCACGTTCTATCATTTTTCAAGTCGATTAAACATGAGTAGGGGTGGTCTAATAGCATCACCTAAGGCTCGACAACAGTAGGGGTGGTCTAATAGCATCACCTAAGGCTCAACAACAGTTGCCTATAAAAAAAAAAGAATTAACACTTGAAAAAACCATAGCAAATAGCCGATTTATGCTCACACAGAGTAGTGGAAAACTTAGTCCTAATTGACTATGTAAGAAGAGAAAAACATGATGTAAAAGTGGGAACTTGATTAGGATTACCATAAACAGAGTAATGATGATTATTGGTTTTCTTAGAGTAATTGCAACTCAACTCATACACATTGCTTCTCCAAAAAGATGATTCTCTCACTTATATTTTGACCTTTATACCTAGTGGTTCTTAAAAACGGTACGTCTTAGGTCCAATATCGCTGGTTTACAACTTTACGATAATGAGAAATGGATTCATAGGTTACAAATCAAGAGTTGGAGTTTTGCAATTTGATACTATGAATGTGGCTTTTACAAGGGAATTATCACTTGAAGAGGTATACACTCCAACATCAGCAAATACTCCCCCACCCTCCTAATACGGATGTCACTCTTGACATCATTTAATCAAGGTCCTAATACTAGTATGTATCAAGTGCATTTAGAGCACGCCCAAACTTTTGTTTCTTTTGCTTCATCATCAATTGCATGTATGATGTACTTCAATGGCTTTGAAACAACTTGATTGTGATAGGCAATGTGCCATGCTGGAAGGTCCTTTTTCAGTGGATTGAATATTTATGAGTTGGTATGAAAGAATCCTATCATGAAAATATCTTCAAATGTTTACATGTAGTGACTGGGTAAAAAAATCAACCTTGCATAAAGTCCCACTATGAAATTTATGGATGGTATGTTGACTAGGTCCCAACATAGGCCTTTGCTACCTTGAATAAAAATTGTCAAAGGATGGCCATCTGCTTTCACAATGTTGAATACTATGATTGCAATGATGGGTGTCTTGGCGATCTTACATAGCATTGGCATGCCAAGTCTGGTACATCCCTCATCAAATCCAAGGTAGCCTTCAATGTTTTGAGCATATAAGTTTTAGAGGCAAGGTGTGTGTTTAAGGGCTTGCCAAAAATGGGTAATTCAACACAAAATTCCATCTATCTTTCCATATCGCAAATGTTGTTTAGTATTTGTGGTGCATGGAAATATGTTGGATCTAGATACATATGTCACATGTGCTGCTTTATATGTTGTCTCATGATTTGATCTCTTTTCTAGACACTTTTTTTCGCCAAAGTGGTTGATTGTCCAAGAATGTCTAAGCTTCTTCTATTGTGATAGCTACACATTCATAAGTATCTTGAGGATCAGGCTCAAGATTTGGTAACATCTTTGATAGTTCCTATTGAAGCAATGATAGTGGTAGAAACTCATCCCAATATTCTTTACTTGATCTTTAGGTTTGATAAAGTGCAGGGTTTTTTATGAAAGTACCTTGAACCCCCACTACACATATTGTTTTTTCAACTCTTCCACATTGCCTATTTTTTTCTTGAGCCCACTAGGGGGACTTCAAATTCAAAGTCAGTGGTGGTTCGGCCTTTGATGTTTTGAGTAAACTCTATGTGGCATTGGATTGAGTAGTTGGCATCTTTAATGGTTTTGGTGGAACAAAATCCATTGTTGATGTGCTTGGTACAATCTCTTTAGCCACTTGTAGGTCTCTTATCATCAAATCTTTGGCACATATTTGATCATTTTTTTCTTGTAAGTGTTTCCTGTGTTGTGCCATCTAAAGTTCCATTTCTACTTTAAGCTTTGCTACTACTTGCTCCTCCATCTCCGTGATTTTGTCTTGGTTGTGTGAGGTGGTGGCCATGATTCCACTCACCAATGATTCTTCTCTTCTTTTGGATCTTTTTCAGCTTTATTAATTCTTCATTATGTTGCGAGCTCATAGTACTCACCAAAGACAATTCTATCATTGGGTTCGTGAGAAGGGTAGTGAGTGTGGACTTCATTGAGTTGTAAGAGGCCATTAAAGTTTTATAAGCCTTGCATCATTCTTCATTGTGCTTTTTGAGCATCTGAATCTCTAGATGATTTTCACTATCCCCTTCATTCAAATTTTCAATGTTAGTGTATGCTTCTTGGAGATCTTTCGCCAATCTCTTTTTTTCCTCTTGCAGGCTACCTCCT
The DNA here is from genome assembly GCF_014529385.1 of Adiantum capillus-veneris. NCBI lineage: Eukaryota > Viridiplantae > Streptophyta > Polypodiopsida > Polypodiales > Pteridaceae > Adiantum > Adiantum capillus-veneris. Next base: position 69,181,994 of record NC_140931.1, read on the forward strand.
TGGATCTCAAGCTCCCTAACGTGGTTCTTCAAAGAGTTAACACTCTTTTCCTATCAAATGCTTTGACAATTGTTAGTTCTCTATCTGTGGTGTGTATGACATTGCGGTGACATAAAAACTTAAATTCAAGTAATCCATTATTCGTTGCAAGCCAAATTCTTTTATCGTTTGACCTCTTTCTCAAAGAATCGTCTTTCCAAATTAGTTGCTTCCTCTTGGGTGATGCCTATAGAGGACCTTGCATCTTTGGATGTTTCTAATTCTTTGTTTTTGTAGGCTCTTTGGTGCTTTCTTTTGGCAGGGAAGTAGTTTTCTCCTTGGGGAGTTTGTTTTTATTAATTGTGGTTTTTTCAAGCTGAGGCTTAATCATACCAGCTTAACTATCTTATGGTGTCTTCATTCCATCTAAATCTAACATATCATGGGATTCCCCTTAGTTTGTTTGTAGATATTCTTGTTGCTTTTGAGTAGTTGGAGTAGTGATGTACTTGAGTGTTTCTTTAGTATTTTCCTTATGTCCTTGGGCAGCTTGCAATATAGCATCGAGTAGCTTCAAGGTTTTGTTTACCAACATCAATCTGCCCAAACTAATTGAAGGGATCTTTTTGAGCTCTACAATAGGAGCTCCTTTGCTATTCTCTCAGCTATTCTCAAGATTATGAGTCCTTTGATGCCATGGTTGCTTCTTTTTTCTCTCGTGTGCCTTTTATTTTTTCCCTCTTGGATTTCCAAGATCTGTGTCGAGTCCTTATTTGATGTCTTTTTGTAGGGTTTGTCTACATGGGCTCCTTCCCCTTTTTTTCATTGCTCAGGGATTTTTGAGCTGGGGCTCATGTTTCCCCGTTTATAGGAGGTATTTCTCTAAATCTATTCCATTGGAACTAGGTAGATAGTTATCGAGATGACTCGGGGAAAAATCTCGCATTGGAATGCGTTAAAGCTCTAACAAGCTATGTATTTAAGATTGTGATGTAGTATGTCCCTTAGCCATATGAATGCATTTGAGGCTCTAAAAACCTGTGTATTTAAGATTGTGATGTAGTATGTGCCTCAACCATTTGGTGTAGCTCCTAGTCCTACTATAAATACCTAATGTGGAACTACATGCTTACACTGGATCATCGAAGAGATGGCATGGTGACTAGCGGTTTGTCCATGGCTCTCACTTTATCATACATTCTAGTACACAAACCACAATTGGTTAAAACCAGGTCCTTACGATTGCGACCTCATGTGTCACCCTCTAGCCTTACATTGGATTTATCTTCAAATGCTTCCTAAAGCATGGAACATAAAACCTCTTATGTAATTAGCACTGTTCAAGAAATTTTTGTTTTATGCTTTTGTATTACTATTGTTTTTTAATGTTAAATATAGTGATAGTAATTCACTTGTGTTATGGTTAAAATTTTGTGTTGGCTTCAAAAAATATTTCAAAAAATTTGGCAAAAGGGTTTCAAAATGTAAAAGGCATAAAATTGTGAATGCATCGAATGTTATGTACAAAAATGTATGCAATCATTGGGATTTTTCCATTGCATCATAAGCAATTGCTACAAGAGAAGTGAAGCAATACATGTACTCAGACAATTCCAAAAAGGAATTTAGTCAATATACTCATCCATTGGAGAGATATATGGCTTCTGTTTTGGCTTATATGGGTGGAGGTATGACAAAACCTATAGGCATTGTAGATAGGTATTGATGCTAAGTAGACTATTTAACATTTAATGCACAAGATTATTGATCAACAATTGTTTAAGGAAGATGTATTCTTAGGTCAATATCTTACATGCAAATTTTTGCAAGAAGGTTTTTATCCCAAAGAAGGGAGATTAGTGGCCTCGGTGATTGTTCTAAACCTTTATTTAATAAATTCATAGTTAAATCCAAGATTTTATCTATGCCTCAACTAGCATTGGATGATGGTTATGTAGCCACCAAATACTAATGAATGTTCATATTATCTTTGGAAGATTCTCAATGAGGTGGCTGACACTTTTAATCATTAAAAAAAGGATCTATGAATTAAATGATAGCATATATAAGTCCACGCATTGGGCGACTAAATTTAGTCACTTTATGTTTAAATTAGGTTCTCAACCTTGACCAACAGTGATGGTGGGGTTGTCTACTAATAAACAATGATACCAAGTCAAGGACTTTAGCATCAGTGATGAGTTATGTCAACAATTACTTTCATGGAAAGTGAGAAGAGATATTTTTTTTCCAACACCTCTTAGTTCTAATAACTCGTTTTGCATATTCAAGTGAGTTCTAAAAAGATTTTATACGCTATATTAGATATGGGACATTTACACAAAACAGCTTCAAAGGGACATGACAATTGGATCCATGAAGGATGCCACTGTGGAAAACATTAGTGTTATTATGAAGATACAACCACTTTGGTTTTGAGGGCAAAAATGCTTCTCCAAGGGGGTACTAATGTAAGGCTAAGGGAAAATGCAGGGGGGTCATAGACTTAGGTCAAGGGCCAACTGCTAGGTGTGGACAGTGGGTTATGAAAATGGATGGCCAAGGGCCTATATAATGGGAGGTAGGGTAGAGAATCCTTTATGGAAATTCCCTGGGCTGTAGACACACCGTCATCAAAATCTACATCCAAATTCCATTCTCATTGCTTCAATTCCGCACATCATCATTGCACACAAAAAATCTCACTCCAACTTTCACTTTGCACATGGTCACACACACCAACACCACAACATAATGTTAGGAAATAAGACGTAGCTAAATAGATAATTTAGTAGATTACTTAATGGAGAGAGACAGATTTACATACACGAGATTATAAAGTAGAGAGAGAGAGAGAGAGTACACACGATATACGTGGTTCACCCAATGTGGGCTACGTCCACGGGAAAGTAGCCACTCAATGGCTTTAGTACTTCAAAACAAGAAGTAGTTTACAAAGGGATTATACCCTTAATGGAGCTCCCGCCTTGCTTCCCTCTCACCATCTTGTTGCATCAACTTCACACTATGAAATGTGTGTAGATATGGCCTCCTTTTATAGGCCAAAAGGGCTGCCCTCTCTCATGAGAGGCAGCCATGTGTGCCGCCCTTGTGTAGATAAGTCCAAATCGGACCCTCCATCCGCCCATGTGTGGCCGCTCTTGAGAAGACAAGTCCGCTTTTGAGTTCGGCCACCGGCCATTGACTACCGGCCACCGGCCAACCGACAGTTGTTTTCTGACCGCCGTCCGGCCATAATATTTCGGCAAAAAGGAATATTCCTTCTTGTTTGAATCCAAGCTCTTCTAAGAATCTGTGAAGCCACAGAATTTCTTTGCTTGCCTCCGTCATTGCTACATACTCTGCTTCCGTGGTAGAAAGTGAAACCACTTTCTACAGCTTTGAAGCCCAGCTTACTACTGTGCCTCCAACCGTGAACACATAGCCAGTAGTGCTCCTTTGAGTATCGTTGTCACCTGCCATATCTGCATCAGCATACCCTTCTAGAAAAATATCAGTTCCTCCAAAATACAAAGCATTTGTTGTTGTCCCTTTTAGATACCTTAGTATCCACTTCACAGCTTGCCAACGCTCTTTACTTGGGTTGTCCATGAACCTACTCACAACTCCCACTGCATGTGCAATGTCTGGCCTTGTCCAGCAGACCATAGCATACATTAGAGAACCTACCGCTGCAGCATATGGAACTTTAGACATATAGGCTATCTCCTCTTGTGTCTTTGGACACATATCCTTCATTAGTTTAAAATGACCAGCCAAAGGTGTAGAAACTGGTTTTGCATTTTGCATTGCAAACCTTTCTAGTACCTTCTTGATGTAATCTTCTTGAGATAGCTTTATTGCCTTCTTTGTCCTGTCCCTTGATATTTTCATACCAAGTATCCTCTTTGCAGCACGTAAATCTTTCATTGAAAAAGATTTAGACAGCTCCTCTTTTAGGTCTTTGATGTCCTGCATGTTAGCACTTGCAATCAACATGTCATCAACATAAAACATTAGGATGATGAATTTCCAAGTACCATTGTCTTGATCCTTGCTTTAAACCATGCAAGCTCTTCTTGAATCTGCAAACCATTTTCTCCTTACCTTTTACTTCATACCCCTTTGGTTGAAGCATGTAGATTTCCTCCTCTAAGTCACCATGAGGGAATGCTGTATCTACATCCATTTGCTCGAGATCTAGATCATGAGCAGCCACAAAGCTTAAGACAAGCCTAATTGAGTTCATTTTTACAACAGGAGAAAATATTTCATTGAAGTCAATACCTTTCTTTTGAGAAAACCCTTTTACCACAAGCCTAGACTTGTACCTTTTTTTTCCCACCTTCTTCTTCCTTTAGCTTGTACACCCATTTGTTTTGAAGTGCCTGCTTACCTTTAGGCCACTCAACCAACTCCCATGTTTGGTTGCGATGTAGTGAGTCCATCTCCACTTGCATGCTCTTCGTCCACTCTTCTTTGGATTCATGTTGCATAGCTTCTTCGTATGATTCTGGCACTCCAAAATCTGAGATCAAGAGATGGTTGAAGGAAGGAACAAACCTTTTTGGAGGTCTACTTGCTTTTGTAGATCTTTGGGGAATAGGTTGAGGCTCCTCATTTGGTTGACGTTGTTGCACATTGTCACCGTTTGCAGTCCTTGAGTCTTCACCGTCCTCAAGCTCCATGTACTCATCACCTGTTTCTTTTTTTTGTTTTCTTTCCAAGTAAAATTTGTACATATTTTGTTTGTTAAAAATTACATCCCTACTCCTTAACATTTTACCATCTTCAGGATTCCATAGGCGATACCCAAAGTCACCTTCTCCATAGCCAATGAAGAAACACTTTTTGGACTTTGCATCTAGCTTTGATCTTAGGCTTCTATCTATGTGCATGAAAGCCTCACACCCAAACACTTTGAGAACTGCATAATTCACCGGTTTACCTGTCCATGCCTCTTCTGGAACTCCCCCATGCAATGCCGTTGAGGCTGACCGATTGATTAAGTACACAGACTTACTTACAGCTTCCGCCCAAAGCTCAAGTGGTAGGCCTGCATGTAGCCGCATGCTTCGTGCTCGCTCCATGATTGTCTTGTTCATCCTTTCCGAAATCCCATTTTGTTGAGGTGTCCTTGGGGTTTTCCTTTGCCTCTGAATGCCATTGCTAGCACAAAATCTTTCAAAAACTTGGCTGCAATATTCGCCTCCATTGTCGGATCTGAGGCATTTAACTTTGGTACCTGTTTCATTCTCCACAAACTCTTTCCACCTTTGAAATATGGAAAATACATCGGACTTATTCTTCATGACATAAACCCATGTTTTTCTAGTCGCATCGTCTATGAATGTTACATAGTACAATGAGCCACCAAGTGATGGTGTACTTGCAGGACCCCAAACATCAGAATGAACCAACTCAAGTTTTTTATTTTTTCTTTCATTTCTTGATTTTTAAAATTTTACCCTCTTTTGTTTACCATAAACACAATCTTCACAGAACTCTAAGTCCACTTCTTTCAAACCTGGTAGAATCTTCTTTGTTTGAAGGATTTGCATTCCTTTGGCACTCATATGCCCAAGTCAGTAGTGCCACACTGCACTGTCAACTTCTGTAGTTGCTGTACAAGCTGAAGGTTGCGTGCTAACAGTGCACAAGTAAAGTGTACCGACTTTTTCTCCCTTGGAAACCACCAAAGATCCCTTTGAGATCTTCCACCGTTTGTTTCCGAATGCAATGTTGTGACCTTCATCGTCCAATTGTCCTGTAGAGATCAAATTTTTGCGAAGAGAAGGAACATGCCTAACATCTTTAAGCTTCCATTCATTTCTGTTAGCAGTTTTGACAGAAACTATACCTTTGCCGACAATCTCACAAGCTTCATCATTCCCCAAGTATACATACCCAAAATTACCTTTGGTGTTGTCTTGGAAATGTTGCTTGTGTGGTGTTGCATAGAATGAAGCCCCAGAATCTACTATCCAGGAATTAGACACATTGTCTAATGAGAGAATTAGAGCATTTTTCTCTACTTTACTTGCCACATTGGCCTCCAATGTTGGCTTGTTGTCTTGAGACTCAGTCTCCTTCTTCTTCTTGGACCAACAATCCTTCTTGACGTGGCCATTCTTGCCGCAGTTCCGACATTCAAGAACCGACTGTGTGCGTGACTTGCTCCGTCTTGAGCGTTCACGACCCTTTTGGCTTTTGAACCTCTCCTTAGGCCTTCCTCTTGTTTCCCCTGACAATGCAGCACTTGATGATTCTCCTGTGCTTCTCCTTCGTATTTCCTCGCTTAGGAGAACACCCACAACATCATCAAACTTAAGAGTATTTGTACCAGAGATAGAATTACTTACAGCCATCACAAGGCTATCCCAACTATCCGGTAGAGATGATAGTATAAGGAGAGATCTCACTTCGTCATCAAAATTGATTTTTATCGATCGAAGTTGACTTATGTTTGTGTTAAAGTCAATAGGTGTTCTGCAACTAAACCATTGTCTACCATATTTAGATTGAACAAGCGCTTCATAAGAAATACCTTATTGGATGTCGATGGTTTCTTGTAGAAGTCGTCAAGTGACTTCATCAAGTCCTCCGTGGTCTTCATCTCCGAAACATTGAAGGCCACCATTGACGCCAAGCTTAACCGGATTGTTCCCAGTGCCTTTCGATGAAGGACAATCCATCCTTCATCTGCCATTGTTGCGAGATTCTTCGCAAGACCGCCTAGTGGCAAATAGAGGTCCTTCTGGTAGAGATATTCTTCAATCTACATCTTCCAATGTTGGTAGTTTTTGCCGTTGAACTTCTCAATCTTGAGCTTCCCTTCCTCCGCCATAACTCCCACTCAATTCAAGGAATCCTTTCCTTGAGATAATTTAGCTACGAGCAAACCTTGCTCTGATACCAGTTGTTAGGAAAAAGATGTAGCTAAATAGATAATTTAGTAGATTACTTAATGGAGAGAGACAGATTTACATACACGAGATTATAGAGTAGAGAGAGAGAGAGAGAGAGAGAGAGAGAGTACACACGATATACGTGGTTCACCCAATGTGGGCTACGTCCACGGGAAAGCAGTCACTCAATGGCTTTAGTACTTCAAAACAAGAAGTAGTTTACAAAGGGATTATACCCTTAATGAAGCTCCCGCCTTGCTTCGCTCTCACCACCTCACACTCACCTTGTTGCATCAACTTCACACTATGAAATGTGTGTAGAAATGGCCTCCTTTTATAGGCCAAAAGGGCTGCCCTCTCTCATGAAAGGCAGTCATGTGTAGCCGCCCTTGTGTAGACAAGTCCGCTATTGAATTCGCCACTGGCCACCGGCCACCGGCCAACCGACAGTTGTTTTCCGACCACTTTTCGGCCGCCGTCCGGCCATAATATTCCGGCGAGGAAAAACAAAAGTCTAAGGGGCTTCTGCCCCCAAGGCCCCTAAAGTTGCCCCTGATTTTTAGCCGTGAAAATTTTGGTTTCTGGTGAGTGATTTTCCTTCACGCACGATGGCTTCTCCTCATAATGGGGGCCTTACAAATGTGCACTTATACCACAGAAAATTACAAGAGTAAATCAGGATCCATACTTAACACATAATGCAAATGAAGGGGAGAAGAGGACGGGATACATGGATCCTAGCATGAAGGAAGGTGTTATAAAATTGATACCCAAAATTTTTTCCCCCAAAAAGCATTGGATCATTAGAGACCTATAACTATGATGGGCATTTTATAAAAAATTATGGCAAAGATTATATTTCTACTCTATTCTCAAGAAATACATTAAAAAATATCAATCTTGATTCATTAATGTAAATCCATATACAATAGTATCTTGATTTTTATACTAGCTATTGAGCATTCCTTTAGATGATTTCAACAAAACTGTTGATACAATGCAAAGGGATTTTACCTCTTTTGTAATAATGGATAAGATGGGATTTGGACCTAGGATAGGCAATTGCATCTATCTCCTAGGAGAACAAGATTTACCCATACTTAACCTGAATGAAAGACTCTCATATTCTATCCTTACTACAAAATCTATGAGACATGGTTGCCCTATCAGCCCTTTATTGCTTGCCATATCTACACATCCTTGTTTTTCCTTTTTGGGACAAATAGGCTTAGTAGGGTAGCATACAAGGTGTTGAGTTGAGTAATGAGTATTTGCTGGGACAAGGCTTTACAAATTATTCAATAAGACTTTAATAGCAATGTGTGGAGATGCTTAAATACATTAGAACTGTTCACTCTAGTATTTGGCTTAAATTTACATCTATGTTTCACTGATTTATGTTTTTGCTAGAGCCTTTCATGCTCTGATCTAGAATTGAAATAATTTTGTAAATACCACATCTTTAGACATTTGGATTTTCCTACGGGTGTAGAAATCTCTGAAATAGATATGTTGAAATGTAATAAATCATGTGGCTTTAACATATCTATATTTTGGTGATGTATTGATTAGAAAATTTGTGCAAGTACTAAATCATCATTGGACTCTTGCTTGGATCCTAGCTAGGCTCTTTTTTTTGGTACACTTTGGTGGATAGTATTTTTGTTACACATATGAATTATAGAATTCACATATTCATGTTTTTAGCATTCAAACAATAAGGAAAACAAGAACCTCTATAGCCTTGCACACACCACACCGTCGGAAGAAAACACCATAAAGTTGCGGAAAACACCTATGTCGAACACCTGTAATGTCGGGCGTGAAACATGCCTAACTCGGACCATGATTAAATTTTTTGAAAAGCAAGACCATAAAGATGAATCTCGTGTCATGTAGACCTCCGTAGAATATCTATATGCTTGATTCTGACAACAAACGAGAGAGTTACAAGCTTTCAAAGTTGGGGTATCTCTCAAAAGCTCCAAAAAAGCTAGTCTCTGTAAGCAAAAAGGGTGTGCGGGGAATTGTAGCTATTAAAAAGGGGGATTTTTTGGCTCTTACCCCAAGGGATTTTCTCTCTCCTCTTAGCTAACATGGTTCTCTCCTTGGGCACCTTTTAATTGGTCCAATTTTGGCCTTTTTTGGGTGAAAAATGAATTGTCAGTGACCCTTTGACCAAGGAATGGCGTGGGGGTGAGTGTCCAGGCGCCTGGGCAGCTGGTGTGGACTCAAAATTTCTCCAACCCCTTCCCCATGAGCCCACGAGTCCCCATAGCCAAGCCTTGAGAGAGCTCCTCTCACCTTTGATACACCATAATGGGCTCCCAAAGTGCCCTATGTACCCTCCACTTTCCCCTTTCCTCTTTCCATGTGGGATTAGTTCCGTGCCACATGGTAACTCTCCCCAAGCTTCCCAACTTCCCCAAAAATTCCTAGCTTCTCCCAAAGCATGAGAGGACTTCTCGGACAATTTTCCTCAAGGCATACTTTGCTACTCCAGTCACCGAATGAAGCACCGTAACACACGGCTCGATTCCCATCATCTCGGCTATCTAAAAATATAAAACTTCATCATTTCTAGTCTTAGATCCCCAAGTTGGCCTAGTTGCCCTTCTCGTATGCACCTGCAATCACCTTCTAAGTTGAGACCACCCGCTTCGGTTGCTCATAACTCATGATGTACAAGTCCGATTCACGAGCTATAAAGCGTGGCTGAAAATACTTATTAAAACCATATTTTGGAGTCTTGAACAACCCAAAACATCAGCATTCAATCTTGGCAAAATTACACCTTTCTACATGAATTTTTACAGAGCCACTTCCAAAACTCGTAGGGTTATGTACACATATATACATGAGGCTAGTGGGCAAGCTTTTTAGCATGAATTAGTGACTTTATGCTCATCAAAAAAAGCTTGACATAGCTTGCTAGCCCCCCTTATCCTGCTTAGTCATCATGATAAGTAGAGGTTCCTAGGGTGAACAACTGCTGCATTTCATCCATAGAAACCTCATCTACATCCTCAGATGTCTCCACATTGTCTCCCTCCATCGATAACATCTCATTTGTCAGAATTGTCATTAAACGTGCCAAGTGTTTCTTCAGTCTATAACCATTTACACAATATTTATGTTGTGCACCACTCAAATCAGCCAAGTGATTTGTGCCATTATCAAACTTCTTGACAATAGTAAAAGGACCTTCCCATTTAATTTGAAATTTCTTCTGAAAGGTATTGTCCAGCTTACTATTGTAGCGCAACACCAAATCACCCTTTTCAATTTTCTTGTCCTCCACGCATTCATTGGCTTTTAGTTGAGCCTTCTTTGATACCTCCTCATAGTATCTCAAAGCTAAAACTCTGTCCAATTGCAAACATTGTAAATCCAACAACCTTTTCTGCCAGGGATTTTCTTGCTGTTCATTTCCCAATGACAATAACTTGAGTGCAGGAGTCTCCACTTGAATTTCCAATAAAGCTTCCTTGCCATAAACCAAGTGATAAGGATAAAATCTTGTGCTCGTTTTGATAGCAATCTTGTAGGCCCATAACGCACAAGGCAACTCTGAATCCCAAGTCTTCCCATGCGTCCGAGTCATCTTTATGAAGATATTTACCAACTCTCCATTGAACCTCTAATTGAGACCATTACACCGTGGATAATAAGGAGAATTGTATCTATGTCGTATATTGAGCTTCTCGCATAAGAAATCAAAGAGCTCTCCTCTAAATCTTGGTCCTCTGTCAGAAAGTAGCTCTAATGGCACACCAAATTTGCAACGTATGTACTCATAAACAAGTTTTCCCATATCTCTACTGGTAATCTATTTGTGACAGCCTTGGATTTTGCCCATCATGACAAATAATCCACTGCTATCAAAATGTAAACATTTCTTTTGCTAGTCATAGGTAAGGGTCCAATGACCCCATTTTTCAAACACATCAAAAGCTAAAATTGTTTTTCGCAATTCAGGCTTCAAAATTCTCTTTCCCATCCTCTGACAAGGCAAACATGACTTGCACCAATGATTAACATTCCATTGAATACTCGGCCATACATAGCCTTCTTGCAAAATTTTATATGCAACATGATTTTCATAGCAAAATGGACTCCACAAGATCCCTCATGATTTTCTTCCAAGATTTTGTAAATTTCATCTTTTCAAGGCACATGACGCAAAACCAAATCACTTTCTTTCATGTAAATCACATCATCAAGCATTTTGTATTTCCTGGATTTCCTTATGAATGCATACTTTTTAGAAGACAGTAAACCTTCAAGTAGAACACCTGTCAATAGAAAATCCACTTCCTTTGATAAGATTTACCTGTCATGATATAAAGGGGCATCTGTCTTTACCACAAACAAACAAGTGATCATCTCCTGGGCAGCATCATGAGCTTCTTCATTTAGAGACCTCTCAGTATGCTGCAAACTCCATGCTTCAAGTTTTTTGAGCAACGCCTTCACTTTGAAGCATAAATTCTTCATTTTAGGGTTCTTATTCTTCCATACTCCCAACACTTGCTTCAGAACCATCAAGGCATCTCCTTTAATTTGCAAGCGTCTAATTCCCAATTGTAAGAAAAGATGCAAACCACCTTCAAGAGCCATGTATTTTTCTTCATTGTTACTTTTTGCATCAAGTTTCAGCCCTTGGTTTCTCATAAGCTTCCCTTGTGCATCTTAAATGTCAATGCCTCCTGAAGCAACATTATGACTTCTTCAAGAAGAACCATCAAAGTACAACAATGAAGCATTAGAAATGGCAGGAGTCTTGACTTTATTCTTCCTTACCACCTCTTCTTTAACCAAAACAGGAGTGTTTTTATAAGTGAGTAAATCTGCTAGGGTTGCTCGAGTACTCTCCTCCACCAAAGAGGTGAAGTGAAACTCCTGGAGCTCAATAACCCATCTCATCACTGTTTTTGATATATTCAAATTATTGAATAGTTGGGAAGCAATGAATAACTAGTAAGAAAGGTGAATGACTTTTGCATCAAGTAGTGTCTGAATCGCGTGCAAGCATAAACCATACTACTCATCACCAATTCAATTTTAGAAAAATCTCTTTCATGAGGAGTCTTCACCTTGCTAGCATAATGAGCACGCTGAATATACTGAGATTCCTTCCCCTTTTGTAATAACATGGACCCAATGGAATCATCTCCCACTGATGGGTTAACATAAAACTCCTTTTCCCAGTCAGGAGATTGCATAATAGGTAACGTACTCAAAACCTCTTTAAATTTGTCAAAAATATCATCACAATCACGAGACCATTCCAAGGGATCACTCTTAACTGTTTGCTACAATGGACACAATAGGTGGGATGCCAAAGGTATGAATTAAATGAGATAGATATTTAACCTTATGTATGAAAGTGGCCAACTGTCTGGTATCTTTTGGAGATGACAGTAACAACAAAGCCTCCACTTTCTCTGGATCTGATTTAGTTCCATTTTTTGAAATCACATGCCCAAGAAGCTTCAGCCGTGGCTGTGCCAAATGACATTGCTTTGGATTGAGATGACCCCCGCATTCATCATACCTTGCAAAAGTCATTTCAAGCTTTTGAACATGCTCTTTTCTTGAACTGTATACACAAAAATCATCGATGAAACCTTTGACAAACTTCCCAAGGAATGGGGTAAGGACCAAATTTACTTTCCTTTCAAAAGCTCCAGCCCATTTGTCAACCCAAAAGGAAGGCAGCAAAAGCAGAACAACCCCATGGCATGATAAAAGTAGTCTTTTTCGGTCTTTAGGAGCAAGGATAAGCTGAAAATATCCTGAATAACCATCACATACACTGTACCTTTCAAAACCAGCCACTGCATCTGGAAGTTGATCAATGAAAGGCAAAGGGTAAGGATCTTTCTTGGTCACTGCATTCAACGGCTTGTAATCAACACAAACTCTCCAACGCCCATCTTTCTTCGAAGTGACCACTACAGGGATCACCCATCTAGCATTATCACTAACACAATGAACCGTGCATCCAATAGTTTATCCACTTCTTCCTTTAAAGAATTCATATGTTCCTTACCTATCCTTATTAATTTTTTCCGTATTGGCTTTGCCCATTCAACTAGCTCGATCTTCACAGGATCCCCAACAAAACCCCTTATTTCCTCGTATGAAGTGATGAAAAGATTTGGAAACTTGTCCAACATTGCTAAGTACTCCCTTCTTTCTCCTTGCATAAAATCAGTACTCATCATATTTTGAATCAACTCTCTCTTCACTGGCAATTTCGGTTTAGGTTGCATCAACTCTTCAAGTTGCTCTAAATGGCTTGAAGCATTTATATTCCCTGATAATTGCAACACTTCACTAACTTCTCTCTGTTCCTCGTCCAACAAAAAAAATGACACTTTACCCTCATCATTGGTACTCGAAGGAGTGCTACTTCCCGACTCTTCATAACTATCATCATTGGTAGTTTCGGATTCATCATTCTCACTCACATATTCAAGTGCCATAGGTTGTTTGGTAATCAAAAACTCTCTTTTCACCCTTCTTGCCATGCACACCAATTGTGCCCTTGCCCCAATCTTGCATTGCACCAACAGCTCTTAACGAAGGTAGTCCCAAATGAGAGGAAAGGCTCCCAGACCGGCTGGCATAACATGAAAGTTCACCATAACCTTCACGTTAAAGACTTCAACTTCCAAATTCTTGATCATCCCCAAATATTTCACCTTGGCACGGTTTTCCAGTCGAATTCGAAATCCAAAGCTTCTCATCATATAATGAGACCCAGTCTCTTGACACATGACTGTGTGATCACACAAACTTGAGCACCTCCATCAATGTAGGCTTCTCCCATGCCCACACCTTTGTGCCAAGCATTCACCACAGGACAGATGTCCGATAACTCTCCCATAGACAACACTCTGACTTGTCCATGCTTCGGCTCTTGTTCTGGATTCACTAATGACTTCCACTACCTTTTAAGTTTGGGCACCATATCCATCAACTGTCCAAAAGTACAATCCACTTTCCTCCCAATTAGGTCTTCCTTTAAACTAACTGTAAGCTATTTGGTCTTCTCCCAATGGTAAGTCCGCCACTTCAAATCATCTATGAGGCTTTCTCTTTCTCTTGAATTTTGCATCTTTGCCCTCTTTCTCCTTCCCTTTCTTTATACTAGGCCCTAGTGCTGCATAGCCTTCCCTCTCTCTTTGCCTACTGGCAGCAAGTCCGCTTCTTTCTTTTTGACTAGCACAATGCCCACATGACCAACAGAGGTTGAGTCTTGATTTTCCTGTCCAGTACCTTGACCTCCGCATATATCCAATGCATAACCATTAGCTCTGTTAGGAATTTGTTGAGGAAGTGGAAACATATCCCCTCCCATCCTCGCTAGCTTTGAACAATAAGTGATAATATGGCCAAGTTCACCACAATTATAACAAGTGGGGATGAACCTACTCTATGGCTCAAAACCACCTTGTCCATGATCGACATTCACATTAGGCTGAGCTTCACATTCTTGAGCCATTTCTCTACCACGACCACGACCACGACCACCTCCACCACCAAGAACACTAGTCGTAATTCCTGCATCATGGTCATCATGTCTTGCATATTTTTTTGTAAGTGTTCGGTATTAGCAGCCCTCTGAACATGTTGGCCTCCAACTTCTACTTGATTCTCCTCCTTTTGGTGGTTGCCATTATTTTGCTCAGGGACCGCTTTTCCATATTCATTAAGTCTTTGGGCTTTCCATTCTTTTGCTCTGGCAATGGCGACTGCCTACTCGAAGGTGGGGGGCCTTTTCAGTTCAACTTTGAACTTCAAACTTTCTTTTAGGTTCGCCACAAAGGGGTCCTTATTTAACATGGATGGAGGGATCTCATTTCCCAAAGCTCGGGCCCATTTATCCCATTAACGGGTGAACTGCATGACAAAATCATCAACACTTTGATTAGCCCTCTGAGTGCACCCCAAAATTTCATGCCAAACTTCATCAGGTACTTTGATGGATCGGTATTGTGCCAGGAAAGCTTGCTTCACATGATTGTAGTCCAAAACCACCCCTAGATTTTGTGCCTACATCAACTCCTCAAAATTGTGTAACCAAACTTTTGACTCATCCTGTAAACTAAATTGCAGCAGTCGCAACAATATAGCTTGGTCTAGTATATTGCACAATAAGCAATTGACTTCCAACTTTTCAATAAATGTATATGAATTTTCATTAGGCAATCCATGAAACTGTGGAAGATCATCTGCCATGTTGGATTGCCACAAAAACACTTACATGTGATGTCGAAAACTCAAGGGATGCACACACCACACCATCGGAAGGAAACACCATAAAGTTGCGGAAAACACCTATATCGAACACCTGTAAAGTTGGGTGGGAAACAACCCTAACCCAAAACATGATTAAAATTGTTGAAAACCAAGACCATAAATATAAATCTCTTGTTGTATAGACCTCCATAGAGTATCCATATGCTTGATTCTGACAATAGACGAGAGAGTTACAAGCTTTCAAAGTTGGGTAATCTCTCAAAAGCTCCAAAAAAGCTAGTCTCTGTAAGCAAAAAGGGTGTGCTGGGACTAGTAGCTATTAAAAATGGGGATTTTTTGGCTCCTATCTCAAGTTATTTTCTCTGTCCTCTTAGCTGACATGGTTCTCTCCTTGGGCACCTTTTAAATGGTCCAATTTTGGCCTTTTTTGGGTGAAAAATGAATTGTCGGTGACCCTTTGACCAAGGAATGGAGTGGGGGCAAGTGTCCGGGGACCAGAAAAAGTGTCCAAGGCACCTGGGCAGCTGGTGTGGACTGAAAATTTTGCCATCCCCTTCCCCATGAGCCCATGAGCCCCCATAGCCAAGCCTTGAGAGAGCTCCTCTCACCTTTGATAGACCATAATGGGCTCCCAAAGTGCCCTATGTACTCTCCACTTCCCCCTTTCCTCTTCCCATGTGGGATTAGTTCCATGCCACATGGAAACTCTCCCCAAGCTTCCCAACTTCCCCAAAAATTCCTAGCTTCTCCCAAAGCATGAGAGGACTTCTCGGCGGACAATTTTCCCTAAGGCATACCTTACTGCTTCGATCACCGAATGACGCACCATAACACACAGCTCGAATCCCATCACCTTGGCTATCTCCAAAAATATAAAACTTCAGCATTTCTAATCTTAGATCCCCAAGTTGGCCTAGTTTCCCTTCTTGCATGCACCTGCAATCACCTTCTAAGTTGAGACCGCCCACTTCGGATGCTCATAACTCATGATGTACAAGTTTGATTCACAAGCTATAAAGCACGGCTGAAAATACTTATTAAAAACCGTATTTTGGAGTCTCAAACAACCCAAAACATTAGCATTAAATCTTGGAAAATTCACACCTTTGTACATGAATTTTTACAGAGCCACTTCCAAAACTCTTAGGGCTATGTACACATATATACACGAGGTGAGTGGGCAAGATTTTTAGCATGAATTAGTGACTTTATGCTCATCCAAAAAAATCCTAACAATGCTAGCATCACAAAGAAGAATATATCTCTATTACAATAGAAAAAAAGCATTAGAATGAAGAAAGTGCTACTAAATAGTAAGATACTTTTAGCAAGGAGAGAAAAAAAAGTTTAAAAAATACGATACAACTAATAAGTTATACTAAGAATGCTTGAGTTCTTCTCGGGTTCTTGACCAGAGACTAGTCATGACCTTGGTTCAATATATCACTATATGTCCAAACATGTTGCTTTATGACCTCTTTAGTTTTCCTTTTTCCAATGTCCATTTTAAAATCAATTACATGGCCCTTTCAATGTGCCTTGTACATGAAAATATGCAGGGGAAGCTTGTTTCATAGTGGCCACATCAACACCCAACCTCCCTTGCTAGTCTAAATCTCTGTCCATCTTTTCACTACCATCTACATTGTCACATATAAGAATGGAAACGAAATAAGAATTTTGTCTTCTTGATTCCGAATAAATCAATACATATGGAAAGGCACTTGTTAGCCTTGTATCTACTAGATGTAGACACATAATTTCTAGAAATGAGGGTGACAATGTGACAAGAAGGAGGAGCATATGGAGAAGAAGATGAAGTACAAAGGGTGCAAGATGAGGGATCTGTATCCATGATAGAGAAGATGGGCATTGTGGAGAGAGGTCTTGATGCTAGACCTAAAAAATGGGGCATGCTTTCCTCCACTAGCTAAATTGTTGAATATAAGGGGAGGGAGTTTTTCTACTCTTTGAATAGATTCAATGTTGCTATGGTGAAATACTACAAGACTTGACTATAAGGGACACAAGAAAATTGAGGGATCCATGGCTTGGGAGAGATCCATGTGGAACCCAATGAAAAGATCCAAAAAAGTAGCCTCTCTGCTCATAGTTATGGATGCTGAGACACTCCATCCAATGATTCTATGCCCATAATCTCCCATATCCCTTGCGAGCCATTGATCCCTCAAGTCTCTACCCACGTTGGGGAGGGGGAATGGGGAACACACCAACACACACACAAATGCATTTTTATAGCTTAGTGTATTCACAACACCCCTGTCCTCTCAAAAACACCTTCAAAACATACAACACACACTAGAAGACCCCCAATTGCACACCTCTCTATGCACACACACTTAGAAAGATCACCATTCAAAACAAACACACCATCAATTCTCATTCTATCACTTTTGACACACACCACAACTCAATTCACTCTCTTTGCACCACAAGTGGTCCATGGCCACACACCTCTGCCAACACCGACACACACAAAAAGAACAAGAGAAATGAGGGGGGAAGGGGAAAATGATGCTAAAAATTTGGGAGAAACGACTTTATAATTCTTAGAAAATCTCCCTTACAACCACCATAATGCCCCAACAACGAGCATCCAAAAAAATAAATTCCCTTAAGACTCTTCACTTGGCTCTCACAGGCCACAACCGTGCAAAAAGCCCCTAAAATGACTAGAAAATTGGTTTGAAGGGGGGCCATTGTCCATTTTTAGAAACTCAAATTTCATTGGACCTTTTGGAGTGTTTATTTGGAAATCTAGACAATCTTGGCATTCTTTGTGGTTTATTTCTCCTTCCCCTCTCACTTTCACTGTCCCCTTGATATCTCGAGGAGGACTTTTGTCAAATCACTTTCATCAAAATAATTTTGTCAGTTTTACATTTTTATTCTGGAAACAATGTTGAATATGGTTGATGGGTGGCAGGGCATTTATTGTCTTGCCACTTAAATGCCGTGCCACCCAATTTTTTTTTTCTCGGGTGTCGCTATAGGCGTCTCTATTTAAGGTTCTGCAGCGTCTCTATGATCATCACTAAATTGAAAATTGTATGCATCGCTAGAAGCGTCTCTATATAGCGATTCTTATAGAAATGTTATTGTTGCAACACTTTTAGCGACATAGGGGGGAAAAAAGCCCATTGTATTTTCGTCCTACAGCCGCCCGCCACAAGTGCACATAACCTCTTGTAGTGAGATGTACAATACATGATCTCAGTTTTCATGATGAAATTGTTGCATCTGGCATTTTATGCCCATGGGCTATATAAGCTCACTTTATATGACAAGTATGGGAAGGATTTCGCAAATGATGTTCAGGATTCTAAGACTATTTCGGATGCAAAACTTTGGCATGCATGTTTTGGGCATCTGATTTTTGCCAGTTTGTTGCGTTTGCAAAAATCTGATATGGTTGCTCATTTTCCGCCTCTTGAAGAACCTCTCAAGCATGTTTGTGAAGACTCTATTTTGAGTAAGATGCAGCGTTCAAAGTTTCCAAAGGATGGTTCAATTAGGGCCATATGCAAGTTGCAGCTTCTGCATAGTGATGTTTGTGGGCCCATGCAAACTCCATCCTTGGGCAATTACCTTTGCTTCATGACTTCATTGATGATACTTCAGGCATGCATGGTTGTATCTGCTTAAAGAGAAGTCCGAAGTGTTTTTGTGCTTCAAGCAATTTCTGGCTATGACTAAAAACTTCTAAAAATGTACCATGGACACCCTCCGCTCCGATTGAGGGGAGGGGGGAGGGTATATGTCTCATGAATTTAATGCATTTTTGGCTATTCATGGGATAAAATACCAATGTACAATTTTGTATATACCTCAACAAAATGGTATGGCTGAGAGAAAAAAAAGTCTCTTAGGGAAATGACAAGATGTATGGTCAAAAGTCAAGCTTTACCACGTTCGTTTTGTCTTGGGGCTATTATGTGTGTCACTTATGTACTTAACAGGTGTTCTACAAAATCTTTGTAGTCTATGACTCACTATGAAGCATGGCATGATAGAAAGCCTTCTATTGAGCGCATGCGTGTTCTTGGCTGTTTGGCATATGCTTTGATGGCACAAACGCAATGCAGGAAATTGGATGATAAGGTTGTAAATTGTATTTTTTTTGGTTATAGTGCTACAAACAAAGCGTATCTTGATCTCATGGGATGTTGTGTTTGTGGAAGATTTTGTTCAACCCTTGATGTCATGTACTAGAGACAGTAATGTAAGCTCACATGACATTTATGACACTTTGTTGCCTCTTTTCAGTGGAGGAAGTTTGAATGTAAATTTCAATGAGGCAAATATTCAGCCAATGTATTACTGATGCAGATGTACATGATGTACTTGATGAGGAAAGGGCTACAATTGATCATGCTAGAGGCATGCCAAAATGACCGGTGCATACTTTGCGTGACAGTAATCTGGATGCACCTTTATCTAGTCGTACTCATTCCATGTTCTCGCCATGCATCTTATGCATCAGATTGTTATGCTTTGACCGTGTCTAGTTTATGTGATGTTGAGGAACCTCTTCCTTTTGATGAAGCAAATCAAAAAATTGGATGGTTGCCATGCAATCAGAATATGATGCACTTATAAAAAATGACACATGGACTTTATGTGATTTTTCCTCCTGGTAAAAAGGCCATTGGTACGAAGTGGGTTTACAAGTTGAAACTGAAGCTGGATGGTGAGATTGATTGCTATAAGGCTCGACTTGTTGCAAAGGGTTATGCACAACAAAAAGGTATAGATTATGAGTAGACTTTTGCTCCCACTTTTCGTATGACTATTGTGTGTTTTCTATGTGCATTGGCAGCTCATTTTGGTTGGGATGTACATGAGTTAGACATTGTTACCAATTTCTTGAATGGTGACATATTAAAGGAAGTTTATGTGACGTAGCCTCACAGTTTTGTCAAGAAAGGACAAGAGGATAAAGTGTGAAAAATGTAAGAAAGCTTCGTATGGGTTGAAGCAATGTCCTAGTGCTTGGTATGAAAAGGCAAGTTCTACACTATCATAGGTTTTGATGTTTTTATGGTGGTGCACCAAATGCTATTCGGGAGCTAGCTTCACCAATTTTCCAACAATGATTATGTCAATGTTGGAATTAGGGTTGCAAAGAAACACACACAGCTTGGAGAAGACGAAGGAAGCTCAAGGCACACAATAGAGAGTGTGTTACTTAGTATGCAACAGAAAGATAGATAGCCCTACAGTGATGGACGTATATACAATGCACAGGGGAAAAAACCTCCTAAAGAGGGAAAAAATGCCCCAGCGGTCCTAATGTGTTCACCCTCATCACTACCACATGTAAATGGTAACAAATCCCCCCTGGAGTGATGCGGTGAACGAGAGCTGGCACATGAGTAAAGGGAAGTGCCATGCCCTGAGGACATGATCAGTCCACAAAGGGGAGTAAGCCCAAAGCTTTATGAAACGCTTCGAGCTTCTCACAAGACAATGCCTTTGTGAAAAGATCTGCAAGGTTTTCTTGTGTTGGCACATAAGCCAAGTTTATCTCTCCTGCTGAGAGCCTCTCCCTGACATAGTGGTAATGCACCTCAATGTGCTTTGTGCGAGCATGAAGAACTGGGTTCCTCACAACTACCAATGCGCTCAGACTGTCAGTGTAGATAGTGCTGGAAGTGTCCTGTCTAACACACAAATAATCCATAAGGCGTTTGAGCCATACATAATCAACCGTAGTTGTGAAGACTGCCATGTACTCAGCCTCACAACTTGAAGTGGCCACAATAGGTTACTTCTTGCTCAACCATGATATACATGAACTGCCAAGCATGAAACAAAAACCACTTGTGGAAACTCGTGTGTCAAAACAACTAGTCCAATCTGAGTCTAAAAAAGCATGTAAATCTGGTGGCAATGATCCCCCTTGGATAAAACAATCCAAGATGTAAAGTGCCACTAAGGTAGAAAAAATCCTCTTAACAGCCTGCCAATGGTTAGACCCTGGGTTATGCATAAATCTGATGACCTGTGAGACTGCAAACTGAATATCTGGCCTCATGTTGCATACATAAATGAGGCATCCAACAACAGTTTGGTAAAGAGTGACATCAGTAGGATCTCTAGCATCATGTAGACTCAACTTCAAACCTGTTTCCATGGGAGTGGCAATAGGTTTTCAATCCTCAAGTCCAAACTTACATAGCAATTTCTCTATGTAACTTTTCTGACACAAGGCAATACCACCATCAAACTACTTAAACTGTATGCCCAAATAATGATGCAACAACCCCAAATATTTCATCTTGAAAGTAGTATTCAAATCATCCTTAAATTCAGAAATATGTCTCTCATTTGGTCCAGTGATCAACAAATCATCTACATAAAGAACCACAATGAGAAGTACATCACCCTCAAGCTTTACATACAATGTGCTTTTTGTTGGACTGTTACAAAAGCCTCGTTTGACCAAATGAGTGTCAGATTTCTCATGCCAAGAACGAGGAGATTGCTTCAACCCATACAAAGCCTTGTTACATTTGCACACTTTGTCCTCTTGTCCTTTCTTGAAAAAACCGCGAGGCTGCGTTACATAAAATTCCTCAAATATGTCACCATTCAAGAAAGCAGTAACAATGTCTGATTGATGTACATCCCATTTAAAATGAGCTGCCAATACACAGAGAAAATGTACAGTAGTCATATGACAAGTGGGAGCAAAGGTCTCTTCATAATCTATGTTTTTTTGTTGTGCATAACCCTTTGCAACAAGTCAAGCTTTATGGCGATCGATCTCACCATCCGGCTTGCGTTTCAACTTGTAAACCCACTTTGTACCAATTGCCTTTTTGCAAGGAGGAAAATCACATAAAGTCCATGTGTCATTTTCTATAAGTGCATCATATTCTGATTGCATGGCAACCATCCAATTGTTTGAATTTTGTGCTTCATCAAAAGACAGAGGCTCCTCAACATCATGCAAGTTAGAAACAGCCAAAGCATAACAACCTGATGCATAAGATGCATGGAGAGAGCCTGAACAAGTACGACTAGACAAAGGTGGATTTAATTTACTGTCACGCAAAGTGTGCACCAGTCATTTTGGCATACCTCTAGCCTTCTCATTTTCAGCCCTTTCCTCATCAAGTACATCATGTACATCTACATCAGTAATAGGCTAATCTGTAACATTTTCAGAAACCCCCATAGGCTGTACATTTGCCTCATTGGAACTTACATGCGTATTTCCACCAGTGAAAAGAGGCAACAAAGTGTCATAAATGTCCTGTGAGCTTACGTTATTGTCTCTAGTACATGACATCAAGGGCTGAACAGAATCTTCCACAAACACTACATCCCGTGAAACCAAAATATGTTTTGTTTTTGGATGATACAACCTGTAACCTTTGCTTTCAGCATTATAACCAAAAAAAAAACATTTGACAGCCTTATCATCCAATTTTCTGCGTTGTGTTTGTGGCACCAAAGCATATGCCAAACATCCAAAAACATGCATGTGCTTAATAGAAGGCTTTCTATCATGCCATGCTTCATATGGAGTAATAGACTGCAAAGCTTTCGTAGGACACCTGTTTAGTACATAAGTGGCACACATGATGGCCTCGATCAAGCCAGAAAGAATGCGGCAAAACTTGACTTTTGACCATACATCATTCCATTATGTAAGTGACTTGTTTTTCCTCTCAGCAACACCATTTTTTTGAGGTGTATAAGGCACTGTACATTGGTGTTTTATCCCATACTAGCCAGAAATGCATTAAATTCATGAGACATATACTCCCCCCCTCAATCGGAATGGAGGGTGCCCATAGTACATTTCAAGACATTTTCAACCATAGCTAGAAATTGTTTGAAGCACATAAAAACTTCAGACTTCGCTTTAAGTGGAAATACCCATGCATGCCTGGAGTAATCATCAATGAAAGTCACGAAGTACAGGTAATTTCCAAAGGACGAAGTTTGCATGGGCCCACAAACATCACTATACACAAGCTGCAACCTGCATGTGGCCCTAATTGAACCATCCTTTGGAAACCTAGGACGCTGCATTTTACCCAGAATACAACCTTCACAAACATGTTTGATAGGTGCTTCAAGAGGTGGCAAAGAAGAAACCGTATCAGATTTCTGCAAACTGCAAACGCAGCAAACTGGCAAAATTCAGATGACCAAAACGTGCATGCCAAAGTTTTGCATCTGAAATAGCCCTTGAATCTACAACAGCATTTAAAAAATTTTGTCCACACTTGTCATACAAAGTGAGCTTATACAGCCCACGCCACAGAAGGCCAGATGCAACAATTTCATCACCAAAACTGAGATCATGGACTATACATCTGTCATCCACAAATTTGACTACAAGTTCAAGTCTAGAAAGTGCGGATACAGACAAGAGGTTCTTCTTAATTCCAGGTACATAAAGTGCATCAACAAGTGTGAAGGAACTGCCATTTGCAGCAGTAAGCACAATCTTTCCAACTCCTTAAACCGGATAAGAGGCATTGTTGGCACAAGTGACTGAATTCCCATGAGGGACAGACTTGAGAGAGGTGAACAATTCACGATGTGAGGTAATGTGCTTTGTAGCACCACTGTCAAAATACCACACATGTGAATCTGCACCAACTGATAAGCATGCATCATGGACAGCAGGATTGTAAGTGGACTCTGCACTAAAAGCCCATCCTGCATCAACATCAGCATTACAGTCTCCTTTTACAGAAGACTCAACAATGGCTGCATTTGTAGTGGAAGTAGCATTTGCAGTGGAACCACCCTCTTTCTTCTTAGCCTCTTTGGCCTTCAACTTAGGATAGGACTTGATCAAGTGATCATTAGCTTTACAATAATGGCAATGCATTTTCTTTTTGCCCTTATCACCAGAATTTCCAGACAAATTGCTGCTAGCGGAAGCATTAGGAATAGATTTTTTTTCACTCGCACTAGAACCATAAGAAGTGGCTATATTGCTGTTACCACCCTTACTTTGAGAAGCAATAAAAGCCTGCTCAACTGCACGCTACCTAGTCTTGACAACTTCAGGATTTCCTTCGGCCATTAGTCTCCAAGTACCAAAAGTCTGGTATGAATCTAGTAAGGAATCAAGAACAGTCTGCACAAGGGAACTGTCTGAAATGACTTCACCTGCAGAAATAAGCTGCTCATTGATATCCTTGACACTAGCAAGGAAAGTGTCCATATTATCTTCCTCATGCATAATCTTCGACTCCAACTCTTTATGCATAAAAGCAATTTTAGTCTCATTGCGACTTGCATAAAGACCAACCAAAATATCCTAAGCCTGTTTTGAAGATTTTGCTGAACGGATGTGAGGAACAATGGTGCGCTTCACAGACAACACAATCAATGCATGAGCCTGCGCATCCTTTACATCCCAACGAGCTTGTTCTACCGTAGGCAAACCAACTCTAATAGTAGCAATCCTTGCAGCAAGACCTGCAACATCCTCCACATCGCCTACATCCTTATTAGAACGAGGACATACATCAATGCCTTGCACAATATTCCAGACGCCCTTTGACACAAGAACGTGTTGCATCATATAAGCCCACATAGGGTAATTGTCCCCATCCAACCTGTTCTTAGCATCAAACATCTTGAAGACATCTGTGTTGTTGTCAGCCATGGTAAATGCTGCACCTGATGGGAAAACTGCATGAAAATAGGAGAAATGGAGTGGGAGGCGCACATCCTCGCATAATGTTGCATAATGATTTAGGGTTTAGGGTTTAGGTATACACATCCTTGAATTATATGGGGTACCCTTCTCGACAACCGCCTATCTTATGGGATTTTTAATCATTGGAAAATTGCCTTCATTATTTTTAGGTGGCCTTCGCATGCGTAGGGCCCTCGCGCCCTAGTTTGTAGTGTAAAATTCCTCCCCATTGCAATTCCCCTGGACCTTGATTTTCAAGGTAAAAAATGGACAGATGACCAAGAAAATGGTTGTGCGACTACTCTTCCCTTGAAGAACCTCACCCCCAAGACAAAGGATTATGGGCCAATTCTGCCTGCAAACTGCAGTAGAGAGCGAGAGAGAGAGAGAGAGAGAGAGAGAGAGAGAGAGAGAGAGAGAGAGAGAGAGAGAGAGAGAGAGAGAGAGAGAGAGAGAGAGAGAGAGAGAGAGAGAGAGAGAGAGAGAAGAGTGTCCTCCCCCATGGCTCTCCCTAAGGCTTTCCAATTAAATCCAAGGCTAACTATAGCTGTTGCCCTAGATCCCTCCATCACCCTTGATGAGCAGGCACTATCCGACATTTTGAAGGAAACAATGACTAATGTCCCTAAGGTAAGGATTCAGCATCGAGCAAAGTTGTCTGCATCAGTAGTATATGTGTAAGTCTTTAAGGAGAGGGGTATTGTCCTCTATTGGGGACATTGTAGGATTTTTGGATAAGGGATTTTGTCAAGCAGATGTAGATAAGACTTTTTACAATGGGTTTGGACTGTTGAAAGTTAATTCTGATAAGCATAAGGATCACGTGTCCGTGTTGTCCACTTAAGGTATTATATTGTGTGGTCACGTAGTGCATGTCCTTCCATAACAGCCTATAAAGATGATTAAGGAAGAGCTACTATCTAAGTGCCCTCTTTGGGTTGATATTGTTGAGCTACCATCTTTCTTATGGCCATGTATTAAAGATTTGGGAGCTTCCCTTTGCAAAGTTCTATTTGCACCTAATATTAATTGTCCTAATAGAAACAAGGTATGAATAATGTTGCATACCAATGAACATATGTCTAAAACACTAGAAATTGAATTGGAGGAGATGAGAAGAATGGTTTTGTATCTGAAATAGGGAAACCTAGATTGTAGTTTCTATCGCTGTGGACAAGTGGGTCATTTGCCAAAGAGCTATCCCACCCTTTTTGTTATATGTGCAAATCTTATTCCCTCTTATCGTGGCAGTAAGAAATTGGAGCCTAGAGAGAAAATGTTTGGAAAAATACTCAAATCTCCTCCTGTTGACATGTCTACTCCTATTGCCCCTCTGACTCCATCCCCTGTAAGATGTGTGTCTTATGCTCATCCTCGAGGAACTAGATCTCAAAAGAATGCATGTAGCCAGGAAACTAATTAAGCTTCTTCATTAAGGGTGTCTAAGCCGGAGGACAAGGGGAAAATACCTATCAATATTGAAGGCTTTCAACTCTCTAAAAGTACATTCAAGTGCAATCCTAACCCTTCAACTTATACATCTCCTAATGTCTATGATATGGTACAAGACATTCCATCTCCAAGGACATTGGCATCTATTGACACTCTAGTAAATCATAATAGAAAAAGTAGGGGTAGCCCTCCAACCCTTAATATTTAGGTTACTATGAATGAGATTGAGGATGAAGATACCCAAATTGTGGTGTCGACTCCCTTGCAACAATCCCTGATAGGTATTCCACATTTTCCTACTGGCTTAAACAAGCTAATCTTGATGTTTGTTTTGATCAAGAACATAAACTACATAAAAGAGCGGGTGATATTATGCATTCTCATGGGTAGACCTGTTTTTATTCTGGTGGAAGTGATGGCTACTTTGGAACTATGACCTATATTAAATGGAGGAGTTCTCAATGGATCAATGATCATAAATCTGGTAGATGTTTTGTATTTAGCATTGAACCGGATTATGACAAGTTGTTATGTGTCAATGTTTATGCTAGCAATGATAATAGAAATAGAGTAAATATATGGCATTATCTGGCTGAGATTGAGTTGTCTCAAGGAATCATTTTGAGAGACCTTAATATGGTCTCAAATGCTGCTGATACCACTTTTGTTGCCATTATTTGTAATGTTGTTGAAGCCTCTTCCTGGGAAGAAATGGTTTCTTCACATTCCTTGTTGGATTCTTGGTTGTGTGCCACCACAATAGGACCTGCCTGCACTTTTCATTCTAGAGAACATATATCCTCATGGTCTAGATTGTAATGAAAATTTATTGCATCTCACAGGTGGAAAAAGCATGGCCAAGCTATGGGCTATGTGAAAGGACATCCCATTTATGTATATTTCATTATTCAAGTGCTCTTTATGAGCTTTCGCCATTTATGTCCAACTGGCCAGTTGTACTCATTTTGAGCATTCAAGAAATCTATAAGTAAATATGTGCAAGAGGTAGATACAAAGATTCCAGCAAGTGTGGACCTATCATTAATCGTACAAACACAAAGTATTCCTATGGAGAGTGCTTATAGGAGCGGGATAGGAGCTATGCCTATCAGGGAATTGTTGTTCATGAATAATGTAATGCAAGGAAAATGTATAAGTTGTAATAGAATGGAAGCTATGAATCACATCTTTTTGAATTGTATTTTTGCTAGATCTTGGTGACAAGCTCTACAAGATATGTGTATGTTGCATTGAAATGTGAAGGTTACTAAATTCCAGATGTTATCTGGCTTGGTAAGAGCTGGGAATGTTGGAGTGCATGCCTGCCTTATGCACTTAGAATTTGGTTGTTGGTGTTTATTTGGAATGCTAGAAATTCAGTAGTGTTTGATCATTAGTCTATTGGCCATTCCTTGCCTTGGACTCAGTTAAAAAGCTAGACTTCTTGAGGACTATCTTGCTTTGCCTACATCCATCCAAAGGCAAATGCAAGAGTTCATTCAAATATTGTAGAAGGCATTGTAAAATATATGCAAAGAAAAATGTTACCTGAGAGAGAGAGAGAGAGAGAGAGAGAGAGAGAGAGAGAGAGAGAGAGAAGAGTGTTCTCCCCCATGGATCTCCCTAAGGCTTTCTAATTAAATCCAAGGCTAACTATCACTACTACCCTAGCTCCCTCCATCACCCTTGATGTGCAGGCACTATCCGACATTTTGAAGGAAACAATGACTAATGGCCCTGAGGGAAGGAGTCAGCATTGAGCAAAGTTGTCTGCATCAGTAGTATAATTGTAAGTCTCTAAGGAGAGGTATATTGTCCTCTATTGGGGACATTGTAGGATTCTTGAATTAGGGATTTTGTTGGGCACATGTAGATAAGACTTTCTACAATGGGTCCAGGGTATTGAAAGTTCTTTTTGATAAGCGTGAGGATCACATGTCCGTGTTTTCCACTTCTAGTATTATATTGTGTGGTCACGTAGTGCATGTCCTCCCATAACAACCTATAAAGATGATTAAGGAAGGGCTACTATCTAAGTGCCCTCTTCGGGTTGATATTGTTGAGCTACCATCTTTCTTATGGCCATGTATCATAGATTTGGGAGCTTCCCTTTGTCCTAATAGAAACAAGGTATGCATAATGTTGCATACCGGTGGACATATGTCTAAAACACTAGAAATTGAATTCGAGGAGATAGGCATAATGGTTTTGTATCTGAAATTGGGAAACGTAGATTGTAGTTTCTATCACTGTGGACAAGTGGGTCATTTATCAAAGAACTATCCCACCCTTTGTTACATATATGAATCTTATTCCCTCTTATCGTGGCAGTAAGAAATTGTTGCCTAGAGAGAAAATCTCCACTTCAATTGGCATAAAGCTTCTTTGCCATAAACCAAGTGGTAAGGAGAAAATCTTGTGCTTGTTTTGATAGTAGTTCTATAGGACCATAAGGCACAAGGCAACTCAGAATCCCAAGTCTTCCCATATGTTTGGGTCATCTTTGTCAAGATTTTTAATAACTCTCCATTGAATCTGTCATTGAGACCATTGCATTGTGAATAACAAGGAGAACTGTGTCTATGCTGTATATTGATCTTTTTGCATAAGAAATCAAACAGGTCTCTTCTAAATCCTGGCCCTCTATCAGAAATTAGCTCTAGGGGCACACCAAATTTGCAACATATATACTCATAAAAAACCACCATTTCCTTACTAGTAATTTGTTTGACAGCTTTAGCTTCTGGCCATCGTGACGAGTAATCCTCTGCTGTCAAAATGTAAGCATTTCTTTTGCTAGTCATAGGTAAGGGTCCAATAGCGTCAAGACCCATTTTTCAAACACATCAAAAGCTAGAATTATATCTCGCAATTTGGATTTCAAAATTCTCTTTCCCATCTTCTCGCAAGGCAAACAGGACTTGCACCAATGGTTAACATCGTTGAATGCTTGGCCATACATAGCCTTCTTCGAAAATTTTATGGAACATTTTTTTCATGGAAAAATGGCCTCCACAAGATCCCTCGTGATTTTCTTCCAAGATCTTGTAGATTTCCTCTTTCCAGGGCACATGACACAAAACCAAATTGATTTCTTTTTTGTAAAGCACATCATCAAGCATTTTATAATTACTGGTTTTCTTTAAAACGGATACTTTTTGGAGGATGGTAAACCTTTAGGTAGGACACTTGTCAACAGAAACTCCATCTCCTTGGATAACACTTCCCTCCCATGATATAAAGGGGAATTTGCCTTCAATACAAATACACAAGTGATCATTTCTTGGGTAGCATCATGAGCTTCTTCATTTTGAGACCTCTCAATATGATGCAAACTCCATTGCTCAAACTTTTTGAGCAATGATATCACCTTGAAGAACAAATTCTTCAGTTTAGGATTCTTATACTTCCATACTCCCAATACTTGCTTCACGAACAACAATCATATCCTTTGATCTGCAAGCGTCTAATTCCCAACTGTAAGTAAATATGAGAACCACCTTCAAGAGCCATGTACTCCGCTTCATTGTTACTCTTTGCATCAAGTTTCAGCCCTTGTTTCCTTACAAGCTTCTCTTGTACATCATATATGACAATGCCTCCTAATGCACCATCACAACTTCTTTGATAAGAACCATTGAAGTATAACAATGAAGCATCAGAGATGGCAAGAGTCTCAACTTTCTTCTTTCGCACCACCTCTTCTTTAACCAAAATAAGAGTGTTTTTATAAGTGAGTAAATCTGCCAGGGTAGCCCGAGTACTCTCTTCCACCAAAAACGTGAACTGAAACTCCTGAAGTTTAATAACCATCTCGTCACTATTTTTGATATATTTGAATTATTGAACAGCTGAGGAAGCAATGAATAAGTGGTGAGAAAGGTGAACGATTTTTGCAGTAATTAGTGTCTAAATCGTCTGCAAGCATACACCATACTGGTCATCACCAATTATATTTCAGAGAAATCTCTTTCATGGGGAGTCTTTACTTTGCTAGCATAATGAACATGCTTCATATACTAAGATACCTTCCCATTTTGCAACAACATGGCCCCAATGGCATCATCTCCCACTAATGGGTTAACATAAAACTCCTTTTCCTAGTCAGGAGATTGCATATTGGGTAGTGTACTCAAAACCTCTTTGACTCTGTCAAAAACATCGTCACAATCCTGAGACCACTCCAAGGGATCATTCTTAACTACTTGACGCAATGAATATAATAGCTGTGATGCCAAAGGTATGAAACGAGACATATATTCAACCTTCTGTATGAAAGTGGCTAACTGTTTGGTATCTTTTGCAGATGACAACAACAACAAATCTTCCACTTTCTCTAGATCCCCTTCGATCCCATTTTCCAAAATCACATGTCCAAGAAGATTTACCCTTAGCTGCGCCAAATAGGGTTCAACTGACCCCCGCATTCATCATACCTTGCAAAAGTCATTTCAAGATTTTGAACATGCTCTTTCCTTGAACTACACAGAAATCATCTATGAATCCAAACTTCCCAAGGAACAGGGTAAGGACCCAATCCACTTTTCTTTCAAAAGCTCCAAGTCCATTTGTTAACCCAAAATCAAGGCAGCAAAAGCAGAAACAACCCCATGATGTGATACAAGTAGTCTTTTTCCGGTCTTTAGGAGCAAGGATAAGCTGAAAATATCTTGAATAACTATCACAAACATTGTATCTTTCAAATCTAGCCTCTGCATCTAAAAGTTGATCAATGAAAGGCAAAGGGTAAGGATCTTTCTTGGTCACTGCATTTAATGGATTGTAATCAACACAAACTCTCCAATGCCCATCTTTCTTTGGAGTGACCACTACAGGGCTCACCCATTCAACATTATCCACTGGCATAATGAACCTTGCATCCAAAAGCTTATCCACTTCTTCCTTTAAAGCATTCATTTGCTCCTTATCTATCCTTCTTAATTTTTGTCTTATTGGTTTTGGCCCTTCAACTAGCTTGATCTTCACAGGATCCCCAACAAAACCCCTTATTTCCTTGTATGAAGTGAGAAGCAATGCTACTTTTTGAGTCTTGAGAACTATCTTCACTAGTAACTTTGGATTCATCATTTTCTCTCACATCTTCTAGTTCCATAGGTTGTGTGGTAGTCATATCAAACACCCTCTTTTCACCCTTCTTGCAATACACACAGATTGTGCCCTTGCACCAATCTTGCACAACACCCAAAACTCTCAACCAAGGTTGTCGCAAAATGAAAGGAAAAGTCCCTAGGCCAGTTGGCATAACATGAAAGTTTACTATAACCTTCACATTAAAGACAAACTTCCAAATTCTTGATCATCTCCAAACATTTCAGTTTGGGATGGTTTGCTAGCTAAATTCGAAACCCAAAGCTTCTGCATGTAATGAGACCCAATCTCTTGATACATGGCTGTGTGATCACACAAACTTGAGCACCTCCATCAATGTAGTCCTCTCCCATGCCCACACCTTTGTGCCAAGCATTCACCACAGGAAAAATGTTGGGTAATTCTACCATAGACAACACTCCGACTTGTCCATGCTTCGGATATTTCTCACTAATGACTTCCCTTGCCTCTTGAGTTTGGGCACTATATTCATCAATTGTCCAAAAATACAATCTACTTTCCTCCCAATGAGGTCTTCCTTTAAACTGTAAGCAAAGGTAAATCTGCCACTTCAAACCATCTATGCAGTCTTCTCTTCCTCTTTGATTTCGCATCTTCACCCTCTTTCTCTTTCCCTTTCTTTTTGCTAGGACCAGGTGCAGCATAGCCTTCGCTCTCTCTTTTGCCCACGGGCAGCACATCTGCTTCTTTCTTTTCAACCCGCACAATACCCACATGATCACCAAATGTTGAAACCTAATTTTCCTGCTCAGTACCTTGATCTCCCCGTATATCCAATGCATAATTATTAGCCCTGTTAGGAATTAGCTGGGGGAGTGGGAACATATCAACTCCCATCCATCCTTGTTGGCTTTGATCAATAAGTGCTGATATGACCAAGTTCACCACAATTATAACAGGTAGGGATGAACCTCCTCTGTGGCTCAAAGACACCTTGTCCATGACATGCATTAGAATTAGGTTGAGATTCCCATGCCTAGGCCATTCCTCTACCACATCCACGTCCACGTCCACGACCACGACCGCCTCTACCTCCAAGAACACTAAGTCTCAATTCCTACATCATGGTCATCATGTCTTGCGTATTTCGCTGTAACTATTCAGTATTAGTAGCCCTTTGAATAGGTTGGTCTTCAGCTTCTGCGTGATTTTCCTCCTTTTGGCCACCATTACTTTGCATAAGGACCACCTTCCCATACTCATTAAGTATTTGAGCCTTCGATGCTTTCTCTCTGGTGATAGCGATTACCTCCTCAAAGGTGACGGGCCTTTTCAGCTCAACTTTGAACTTCAGACTTTCTTTTCAGTTTTCCACAAAACAGTACTTCTTTAACATGGATGGAGGGATCTCATTTCCCAAAGCTCGGGCCCATTTATCACATAAATGGGTGAACTGCATGACAAAATCATCAAGACTTTGATAAGCCTTCTGAGTGTACCCCAAAATTTCATTAGACACTTCAATGGATTTGTACTGTGCCAGGAAAGCTTGCTTCACATGATTGTAGTCCAAAACCACCCCTGAAGTTTATGCCTGCACCAACTCTTTATGATTGTGTAACCAAACTTTTGCCTTATCCTTTAAATTGCAAAGCAACAGCTGCAGCAATATAGCTTGGTCTAGTATATTCAATAGTAAGCAACTGACTTCCAACTTTTCAATAAAAGTATGTGCATTCTCATTAGGCAATCCATGAAACTGTGGGAGCTCGTCTGCCATGTTTTATTGTCACAAAAACACTCACATGTGACGTCGAAAGCTGAAGGGATGTCGACGGATCACTCTAGTATCTAATCCACCTCACACTGGGTAACTGTAAGATCCCCAACCCGCCAATACCAAGATTGGGATGGGATCCTTGACAAGTCTCTAGGTCTGATAAAAATCAGAGTCTCTAAACAAAAAAAATTCCAAGGAATAGACCTTTACCATTGTAAATGGCTTGGGTCTATAGCCTTAGAAGAAGACTTAGTCCTGTCTCGCAACGTATTAAAAGTCCAAAAAACTATTTCAGCCCTATAACTGCCACAATTGGGCTAAGGTATCCTCAACCAACGCTTTTTTCCCCCTAGCAGATGTGAGGGCACAACCGCACTGCTGGACTCCTCTTCCAAGTGAAGAAGTTTTCTAAACGTTTTAGTGCGCAGGGATGGATAGTTACCTGACTAATCAGGTCCACCCGTCCATGATTGACAACCTTAGTCAATCCCCACTTGCCACCCCACACTCACACAAGATTCATTTATCTTATTATCACATTGTTTTAACATTTAAAATAATGGTTTCTTTTAACGTTTCATCACAGTAATTCCTTGAAGACAACATTGAAAGCATTATTTTAGAAAATAGACATCTTTAAACTTAAGACAAGTACTGTCAATCAAAACATGGTCCATAATAACCATGACCAATACTCTTCTTTTCTCAAGACCACCTAAGGGTGAAAAACGACGCCCATTCCTTATTTAAATCCGGAGTGGATAAACCCCCACCCAAGGTTCTGGGTGCCCATACACCAAACCAGTTGCCCATACAACCGGGCGGCTCCCCTAGGATAAAAAACGGTATCCTAACTTATGTAGAAACATCCAGACATGACACGGAGTAGAAACTCAACGTTCATGGGGGTAACCGACTTATCCGTGGCTAGAAAGCCAATCATTATCATCAATTTATACTAAGGAGTCGGAGGTGTCTTGAGACAAGCTATCTTACCCATGATCAATCATATCTTTCCTATTTCAACCAGTTTTAACCCAAACAAGTCTTTTCTACATTATAAACAAATTCATGTTGGAAGTTACCTTCCGTTTTCAACCAGTTTATCCTTCCTAACCTTACATATGCAATGCTAACTTAAAAATGAACTTTAAAAGATTTTAAATGAACAAAATAGAAATCCACCTGGGACTGCTCGTCTATGTGCTGTTGGGTGGGAGCCCGTAGACTATCCTTCGTCGGCCTATGGCTAGGCCCAGCCTTATGGTCTTTAGTGCTTTATTTCTTTTGTTGCTAACATCCTCTTCCTCGGTAAGAGGATTTCCCCTGGTTCTCTTTGGAGCCATGTCGGCCGCTTTATAAAAAGACTTAATCCATTAGAAGTTTAATTGAATAATCTTCTTTTTCCTTGTTTACCCAAAAATAAGGATTTTTGGAGTAAGTAGGTATCTTTAATAGTCAATTTGATGAGATATTCCTCCTGTAACTTATTTATGCTATAAGTAGTTTCCCATAATTACCATTTAATTTTGGAAGTCCTTTAACTAGGTTTGTCCTTAGTCTATCTTCCATTTTAACCATAGTAAATTATAAATTTCTATCCGCTAATGGGTTACTCTCCCTAAATTGTAACTTAATATGTTCTATCCTTTATAATTTTCATAAATTTTATTAATAACCTTTTCCTCCTATACTTATGGTCTAAATTAGGTAAAATTTTACTGAGTAACTTGTTATACCATCCATTTATGCTGAGGTAATTTTCCCACCCTTCAATAGTGATTTTGGACCTCAGGTATTTATTTGGTAATTAGATAAATTAATTTACTAATTTTTCTTGTCTATTTTATACGTAAAAT
Source organism: Adiantum capillus-veneris (assembly GCF_014529385.1). Lineage (NCBI taxonomy): Eukaryota > Viridiplantae > Streptophyta > Polypodiopsida > Polypodiales > Pteridaceae > Adiantum > Adiantum capillus-veneris. The sequence goes on from NC_140931.1 coordinate 69,217,010, forward strand.
CAATTACTTTTATTGAAGATAAATACCTAAACTATTTATTTGAGATTGGGGTATTTATCATGGATTCCCCTTTGATGGACAAAGAAATCCAGGAGATTGGTTTAGTTGCATTTGCGAATGAGGTTGAAGATGAAAGTGAAGGGCCTTATGAAGTGATTGAAGGGCTGATGCAAACCAAGGTTGAGTTGTCAAAGAAGCAGGAATTAATGACGCAAATGATTAGTGGAGACCTCTCAGCTATGGAGAAGGATATATTTTTGCATATGCTGGCTAGTTTTCCTGATTTGTTCATTACTTCATATGAAGAGATCAGAGGGTTCAAGGGTGAAGAGATGCATATAGAGCTTAAAGAAGGTGCTAAGCCAGTGCGGCAAAGGCTAAGAAGGATGGGTCAAGAGCAAATGGAAGCCTTGCGGGTAGAGGTGGACAAGTTATTGAAGGCAGGGTTCATAGTTCCAGTGGAGACCACAGAATGGGTGAGTCCAGTTGTAGTCAGTCCAAAGAAGGATGGGAAGTGGAGAATTTGTGTGGATTTTAAACCCTTAAACGCAGCCACTAAGAAGAACCCATATCCTCTTCCATTCATCGATCAGATCTTGGATTCAGTGGCAGGTTATGAGAGGTACAGTGTGTGTGATGGTTTTTCAGGCTATTTTCAATTGAAGATTGCTCTTAAAGACCACACAAAGACAACATTTATTACGCCATGGGGCTGCTATTGCTACACAGTGTTGCCGTTTGGGTTGTCAAATGGACCATCTTTCTATCAAGAAAGAGCAAATTGGGTGCTGTAACCATTCATTGGTAGTTGTGCTAAGGCTTTTATTGATGACTTCTGTGTTTATAGCAGTAGGACTGAACACCATGAGAAGCTGTAGATGGTATTGGCTCGATATGATGAATGTGGAGGACAACTAAATCCAAAGAAATGTCATCTAGCACAGCCAAGGGTGAAGCTATTGGGCCATATGGTGTCAGAAAATGGCATTGAGGCTGATCCAGATAAGGTGAAGTCTATTATTCTTCTTCCATCACCTATGAGTACGAAGCAATTGGCAACCTTTATACACAAAGTGAAGTACATGGCACGGTTTATTCCATTGTCTTCGCAGCTTCTTTATCCATTACAGCAAGTGGAAAAGCATGATCCATTGCAATGGGATGACAAGTGTGAAGAAGTGTTTCAAGAGGTGAAAGAGGTGTTAGGGGGGTTGTCAGCCATGCAGGCTCCTGATTGGGAGAAAGTTTTTTATGTAAATCCATCAGTAGGGGATGATGCCATTGGAGCCATGCTATTGCAAAAGGGGAAGGGCAGCCATTATATGAGGCCAGTGTATTGTGCAAGCCGAGTGAAGTTGGTAGCGGAGAGAAAGTTATCGGAAGTAGAGCTAGTGATGGCCAGTGTAATATTTGCTTGTCGACGATTTCGTCATTACTTGCTACCACGGTCTTTTGTTTTCTTGACGAGTTATGCCTTTTTGCCACAGTTAATTAATGGTATTAACATGTCAAATGTGGTGAAGAAATGGGTAATTGAGCTGCAAGAGTTTGAGTTCTCTTTTCTAGTGGAAGATAGTACAAGGGCTACCCTAGCTGATTTGTTGACCTACAAGGAGAATCCCCTTATTGTTAAGGAAGAGGTGGTGAGAAAGGTAGTTGAAGAAGTGCCACATATCAGCAATGCACATGTGTTGTTCTTTGATGGTTCATACAGAAAGAGCCACGATGCAGCTTCAGGGGGTATAGCACTTTATGATCCAGAGGGGAAGCTAGTATGCAAGAGAGGGTTCAAATTGGATGCTCATAGTAACAATGAGGCTGAATATGCTACATTGGAATCCGGATTACACATTTGTTTGAAGCATGGGGTTCGAAGGTTGAGCATAAAAGGTGATGCCTTGTTAGTAGTGAAGCAAGTGCTGGGTGTGTGGAAGAGCAAGAACACCTCATTGAAGGAAATGTGCTTCAGAATTAAAGGCCTGTTAAAAAAGTTTGAAGCATGGAGTATCAGACACATTGAACGTGCTCTAAATGGAGAGGCACATGAAGCAGCTCAAGGCATGATTGGGGAGCTATTTGTGTTGAGGACCACTTTACCTCTTTATCATGGCCGGGAAAGTTTGGCTCAAGAAGAGGAGTTTTTGCTAACAGGAATCATTCCAAAGGAGATTCAGAAGTCTAAGAAGTATGGCTTTGTGCGTAGAGCATACAGGTACAAATTGATTGGTGATGTCTTATACATGAAAGGGGCTGATCTCGTGTTGAGACGTGTACCTTGGCGGGAGGAGCTTTACAGAGTGTTGGAAGAGAATCACGAAGGCGCATGTGGTGGCCATTTTGCTCTAAAGATCACCTTGCATAAGATTTTGCAAGAGGGGTATGTATGGCCTAGTTTGCACAAGGATGTTCACCATTGGTGTAGGTCTTGCAATAGGTGTCAAGCATTTGGGAAGAGAGTGTTGAAGCCAGAGCTACGAAAAACCATTATGGCGTTTGATGTGTTTGAAAAGTGGGGAATTGATGCAATAGGCCCGTTACCTATCACAAGCAGGGGCAAAAGCTATATTTTGACGGCAGTGGACTATCTCTCTAGATGGGCAGAGGCTATAGCAGTAAAACAGATCACTGCAAAGGATGTGGCAAAATTTGTGTATGATGAAATATGTTGCAAGTTTGGGGTGCCACTGGAGTTACTTTCAGATAAGGGGCCTGGCTTTAGAGCTAAACTGCTAGATTTTTTATGTGCAAAGATGAAGATTAGGCACCAGCATACCACTCCTTATTACCCGCAGTGTAATGGCTTGAATGAAAGATTCAATGGTGAGTTGGTACAGATTATTTCGAAAGTGACAGAGCACCAAGGAAAGAATTGGGATTTGGAATTGCCTAGTGCATTATGGGATTACCGTACTTCGGTGAAGATAGGTATAGGGTTTACTCCATTTCATTTGGTGTATGGAAAGGAAGCACTATTGCCTGTGGAGGTAGATTTTCCTGCGGTCAAGATGTTAGAGAAGTTGCTTGGGCCGCCTAGTGATGCATTCAAAGAGAGGCTCTTGCAGTTACAAGAGGTCCAGGTGGATAGGATGAGCGCATTGGAGCATTATGGGCAGATGCAGGATAAGGCTTTGACAAAGATAAATGAAAAGGTCAAAAGTAAGGGTATCAAGCAACATGACTTGGTTTTGCGCTACAATAGTAAGCTGGACAACACCTTCCAAAAGAAGTTTCAAATTAAGTGGGAAGGCCCTTTCAAGGTAGTAGAGTGTTTTCCAAATGGCACATATCAGCTGGCTAAGTCAGGAGTTTTTTGGAGCAAGGGATTGCGCATATGTACATACCCATGCATAGTGCATCAAATAAAGTATTGCCCATTTTCCAGAGCCAGGTGGTTACGTGGGGCCCACATGTGTACAGGTAGGACACCATGTACATAGTGCATCGATTTTCATCGTTACTAGTACCATTGTGTTTTTCTACAATAAGGAGGAGTTGGTAGCACGTAAAACTTCTCGAGGAAGCTATCCGCGGGCCGACGACGTGAGGTCAGCAGGTGCGTCAGATGGCATCTAGTGGCGTCAGGAGGGCGAACGAGGTCAATATTTGCACGCAGATGAGGACGGACACAACGTGGGTGTTTGCTTGTGAGAATTATGCAGAAAGGTCATCATGAGGACCTTTTTTTGGGGCCACTTCACATGGTGGCGAGGTGCATTATTGGAAAAAAGCTGAGTGCCAGGTGTGCGAATGATGCAAAAAGGTGACAACTATGCACTGCGAGGTCAGTTTTTGGCCTGTTCGGGGTCCGTTTGAGGTCATCCAAAAGGCCAAGGGTGCCCAACTAAAAAATCTAAGTGTGGGAACTGAAAAAACTGAGAGAAGACCAGAAAAAACATGGAGAAGAGAGGAGGAACAGCCGCAGCTGTGTTTTTTGCTCATTTTGGAGCCTGTTTTGGCCGTAAACTGCTCATCCGAGGTCGGATTTGAGCACTTTGACATTGTAGACTGGGGTTTTGGGCCGTTCCGGACGCGATGGCGCTGTCCATTTTGCCAATTTCCTCACCCTTTTTCTGCTGTTTTTCTGTGTAAGTTTCTCCTATGAGCGAAGTTTCTGCTCTAGTTTGTGATTGTATCTGGCTTATTTTACCCATATTGTGTGAGCTATTTGCCCCATTGGTGTTGGCCCAAGCTCAATTGTATCTAAACATCAGAAATTATCCTCTTTTGAGCTGAGTTTTTTGGGGGTGTGTGTGTGTGTGTGTGTGTGTCTGTGTGGAGTGGGCAAGTGGATAGTCTCTCTCCTCTCACTCCCGAGGTGTGTTCCCTGTCTCGGCCAGGTGTGTTGTCTAAGCCGAGTGGTGCCCCATAGTGTGTGTGTGTATCTTCCCAAGAGTGTGTGTCGGGTCGTTATAGAGGCGCTGTGTGTGTTTTCATCCCGCTCACAACGTGTGTACGTCATTTTTGTAACTATTGGTCAATGATGTATTTTCTCAATAATGACAATTGTGTTGTAGCTATTACATTTTGGTCAAAGCTTAATAATCAAGTGATTTCCTATGATGTGTATGATTTTGTCATTGTATTACTTTCACCCAATTCACTTTCATCGAAATACTTTTGTCAATTTTGCATCTTTATTCTGGAAACAATGTTCAATATGGTTGATGGGTTGCAGGGCATTCATGTCCCCTCCCACCCAAACTTGTTTGTTCTCCAGCGTCGCTATACACATCTTTATGTAAGGTTCAGCAGCGTTGCTATATGCATCGCTAAATTAGGAACTGATGCATCGCTATGTGCATCACTATTTAGAGACGCATATAGCAATAGTCATGACGTTCCCGTTGCGACGCTTGTAGCAACGCCAAGGGGTAAATAAACTATTGTATTTTTGTTGCTACAGTCGTCACAAGCACATAACCTCTTGTAGTGAAAATTGTGTTTCTCACTTTAATTTTGACCTTTATACCTAGGGCTTCTAAAAAATGTCTTTAAGTCCAATTCCCATGGATAGCACCTTACAAAATAAGAGAGAAGTACAAGAATTACAATTATATAGAGATAGGAGGCCCGATAAGAATAATATTTTCACAAAGTTTTATTGTTACTAGAAGGGGTATCCAAATCCACATCTGCAAATAATGAGGGAATATATATAATGCAACCTTGTGGTTTTCCCAAAACATAGCGAGAAAAGAATGTGCACAAGATGTAGGAAAGCATTGTATGAATTAAAGTGATCTTCTCGTGCTTGGTATGAGAAGTATCATAATCATTTGACTGCACGTGGCTTTTGAAATGCTCCAATTGGTCGCACTATTTATGTAAAACGTGTGGATGATGTATATCTTATTGTTTTTGTGTATTTGGATGATTTACTACTCATTGGTCCGAACGAGACACATATTGCTGAGATATTGCGAAATTTTCCATTCAATTGAAGCATTGTGATTAAGGTATTGCATTGTGTCAAACAAAGAATGTGCAAGATTTGCTAAACGAATTTGGACTTGATAATTGCAAGCCAATTGCCACTCCTATGGAACATGTTTAAAGTTAAGTCTACATGGTGTTGGAGATCCAAAAGACATTACCATCTACCAAAAAATTATTTCTTGCCTCATTTATACATGCATTACACAGCCAACTATTTAGGCGTAGTCTCATAAGTGAGCAAAATTTTTGCATGGCTCGGGTTCTAGACATTGGCAAGTAGCTAAGAGAATCTTTCTCTACTTGAGTGGCAATATACATCTTGGATTATTTTATTCTTGTATATGGTAGTGATGTGTGTGAACAAGTTTAGGACCGCTAGGGCATCCCCCCCCCCCTAAAAGTATTTTCTCCCTCATGCTTTGTATATACGCCCAACGCTCTAGGAAAAACCCATCTTGTATTCACACACTTAGTAATATATCCTATTCTATGTGCCTTGAGTTTCTTCTCCATCTCCAATAAGTTTTGTGTGTGTGAATTCTTGCAACCTTGAATATGACTAGAAAAGTGATGTCAAGACTAGTGCTTACCAACGAAAGAAGAGAATTGACTAGCTTTCTATACTTTGTAGCATCAGCTATATATGGGAGGTCATACAAGGACAACTTATGGTTGGGATCCAATGAAGTATATACCAACCTCCACTCAATCGTACCAAAAGTCTCAAAAAATTCTTAGGCATAGTGTTGCCGTATGACCTAGACAAAATCAAGTATGTGTTAACGGTTAAAGCTCACTTGGGCTCATATCTAGTTTCAATTAGGGAGATAGTATGCCATGAAGAGTAAACACAAAAAATCAATCATATGGGATCAGATTTGCACCTTAATAATTATAAACTCATTTGGGTTCTTAAGAAATTTCCATTTTGGTGACAACCTGATCTAAAGAGTAATGTAAATCAAAGACTACCCCACCGCCCCCTTCCATCGTGTGGCTTTGTGCACAAGTGCAATAATAAAAAATGCAATAAACCATAAGTGACATATGATACCACGAGACGATGGAAATGAAATTATCACCACATATTGTGTTTCTTAAAGGACAATTATACACCAATGATGTGGCGCTATAGTTTAGTGCCAATAAAAGGCCTTTGAGAAGGATAGGGAATCAAGGAAACCTCAAGGTGGACAAAAGTAGGCTATATTAAGACCATTAGGACATTGTTATAAATGGGGTGGATTACTTCCTATTTCCTAACAACGCTTGAAATTGTATAGGTGTGGCAAAACGCACATGCTCCCCTTTCACACAATGAATCTTCATTCATCAAAAGGAAAGGCCACTTTAAATATTGTGGAGGTATTATAGCTCCAATTATATCAAGAAAAAAAACTTGTTTTGTTGCTTTCAAACCACTCTAAGAACCTAATTTAAGTGCATTGCTAGGCCGTGTTCATCGAAAAAGCATGTCTAGATCATTAGGAAATTGTGGAGATCACTAGGAGATGTATTCTTAGTGGCTCCCATTACTTTTTCACTCCAAATTTAGTGACTTCGTACTTCTTACACTACAAGAGGTTCTTCATATTAGCGATGCTAGCAGTGTGACACTCAAATGTAAAAATCACGGCATGGCTATGAGCGTCGCTATAAGCATTGATATAAGCGTCACTATGACTGTCACTATGCAACAAATAACGATGGTCACAACGACGCTCATAGCGACACTCATAACGACGCCGACAAGGGTAAAAAAAAAACCAAGAGCGCTAAAAACTCAGATATGAGATTTGAGTTTAATTGGCGCTCTAGAAAAATAGGTAAACCCACGCTCTCCCTCTCCCCCCCCCCCCCCCCCCCCCACACACACACACACACACACACATGAGGAGAGGAAGGAGAGACAAGTATGCTCCTTTCCTCTACTCTCTCTCATGTTCCCTTCCCCTCTTTCTCTCTCTCCATCTCAACCTCTCTCTCTCTCTCACACACACACATTGTGTCTTTGAGAGAGAGAGAGAGAGAGAGAGAGAGAGAGAGAGAGAGAAGCGGGTTCTGCTATAGCTCTGTGTGCTATCCATGTAGGCATTCCGGCTTCTGTGAAGGAATTAGAGCCAGCTCGTGAGCGGAGTCCAATACAGTACAAGAGAGAGGTACGCAATGGACTCCTGAGGCTAACGAGTCTCCACAGGGCTTGCGAGGCAGTCGAATACGATAGCACAGTAAAAAATGATAGCACAAAGACAGAGAGGGTGACAAGGAGGAGAATCCATGGCACTTCCTTCTGCATTCCTACTTAACCCTCGTGAAGCAGCAACATCCTCTGCTGTGTCAGAAACGATTCTAGACAAAGAAATTCTTGCCCTTAGCATCCAGGATACTCTTACAACGGATCCTGAAGTACAGGGTCAGCACAAAGTAACCTTGCCTGCAAATGTAGTTCTCAGCTAGTTGTCTCTCTTCACAACTTGGGCTATCGTCTTGTACTTCACGGGGAAATTACTTGCTTTGAATGAGATAGCTGTTCACTTGGATCAAGGGTTTAGGAGGCTTACTATGGACAAGGTATTTTACAATGGCTCACAACTATACGAAGTCCTTTTCTTCAAGGTAGAAGATCAACAATCCTTCAAAAACACCTCGACCATCATCTTATGTGGCCAAGTGGTACATGTCTTTTCTTGGCAACCAGTGAAACAGCTTAAGGAGGATTTTCTTTCCAAATGCCCGGTTTGGGTTGAATTTGTAGATCGGCCAGCATTTTTATGGCCTACTATCAATGATTTAGCTGCATCTTTAGGCAAAGTACTGTTTACCCCCACTATCAACTGTCCTAATAGAAATCGAGCATGTGTGATGTGGCAAACGGACCAGAGCATGCCCCAGACATTGGAAATCGAATTTGAATCTATTGGCAGATTGGTTATCTACCTAAAATGGGTAAACTTAGCTGGCTCATGTTTTCATTGCGGTCTTTTGGGACACTTCTCAAAAAATTGTCCTACATTGGCCAAAGGCTCAGCAGAATTGATTCCTTCTTACCTAGGCAGTAAACATATGGTTCCCAAGGAGCAAATATTTGGAAAATTGAGCTATCAGAAAAGGATAAGGTGCAGGCTCCTTCCTCCTCCCCACCTGACACTCCTATCTATGTTGCACCCCCTGGACACTACAAAACAGCTCTAAAATTTGCTCCATCGGGACATCCCAAAGCCGCTCAGCAATCTTCATCCATAAAATTGCATGTAGGAAACCAGGCCAGCTCTTCTAAAAACTCCCGCCCTATCGACAAGGGGAAAAGGCCAGTAGATACTGATGGATTTCAACTCTCCAAACGAACTTTCAGGGCTAAGCCAGGTATCACCGGGTACACCTCCCCCAATTTTTTTGATGTGTTGTAGGATGTTCCATCCCCAGACATCCTAGCTGCTATCGACTCGGTGATAGTGCAACACTCCACATCCAAACCCAAAGCCTCCCTGCCTATTAATATGGAGGTGCACATGACTGAGGAAAGTGATGAAGATACCCAGCTAGTTCTCAGTACCCCTCTTCCCTCATGAAGATAGCGTCCTTTAATGTTAAGGGGTTAAGCCATCCCACAAGGCTGTTTTCTTTTCATGATTGGTTGCTTAGCTCAAAGTTGGATGTTTGTATGGTGCAAGAACATAAGCTGCACCATAGAGCTGGAGACTGTATGCACTATAAAGGATATACATTGTTTTATGGTGGTAAAAAAGGCCAGTACTCAGGTACCCTTACTTACATTCGAGATTCTCTCAAGCCCCAATGGATCCTTGACCATGAATTAGGCAGATGCTTGATTTTCCATATACACTCAGAATTTGGCCACATTCAGCTGGTCAATATTTATGCAGATAATCTTTACAATAAAAGGATCCCTCTCTAGCAATGGCTAAGAGATCTCACTTGGACTCAAGGCCTTATTGGGGGGGACTTTAATATGGTACAACAAGGTCTCCACACTACCTCCTTGGGCTTTGTCATGCCGATATCTGAGACTCCTTCCTGGACACACCTTCAAGCCCAAGCTCATCTTAAGGATGCTTAGACTTCCGCTTCTCGATTGTACTGGTTTTACCTTTCACTCTCTTTCTCATGATGCCTCTTGGTCACAACTGGACAAAATTTACTACATTAGGGTTGATTGGCTATCTAATAATGATGACATGTTTGTGGATGTTGCAACAGCAGTTTCGGATCATTTTCCCCTGGTTCTTACTCTCTCCAATCTGGAGCAGTCTCCTTCGAATGAGTTTGGGTACTCCAAATATTTAATGATCAACAAATCGCTGTTGAATCATCCAGACTTTAAAGCACAAGTTCACGTTACCCTCTGCTAATATGGCTTCATGTCGTGGCTCGATTGCAATCATGTATTTGGAGTGTGGGTAAACAAGTAGCCAGACAATCTAAACAGGCGATGATTGACGCTCAAGCATCAACTAAACGGTTGTTGCATAAAGCTGGCATAACCACATTGTGTCCAGCCGATTTAGATGCACTAAGGACAGCCAGAGATGTTATATTTTCTAAGAATAGAATCAGGCGAGAAAAGCCAGGATCTTATGCAGGCAATGGGTTTTGGCAGATTGTACAGATTCATCCAAGGGGTTTTACAAGAAATTAAAGCACAATAAAGCCAGATAGCAGATCACAGTACTCCACCATGGGGATGAGCCTCCACTAACCAAGATAAAAGAAATTGCTGATTTAGCCACTCGCCACTTTAATGAATTGCTGAATGTTCCGCCTCTCCAATCTCCCGACAGAAAATTCGCTACCGAAACTCTACGAAATGCAGTCAAGCCATGTGTGGAGAGCTCTATAGTAGCCAGACTGGAACAACCATTTGAGGAGTCAGAATTGTTTTTTTCTTTGAAAAAGCTTCCTAATGATGGCATATTGGGATGTATTGAAGGCGATTGTGGTTCCACTTATTAATGCTGTGTGGATCTCCCAAAACATGGATCCTGCACTCAAACAGGGCATCATCAAACTCATCCCCAAAGCAACCTTCCCTAAAACCCTAGCGGACTGGTGACCTATCACGATGATGGGGATACTGTATAAAATACTCACAAAAGCCATTGCTCTCAGGATTGGTCTCGAAATCAGAAAACACATTCACCCAGATCAAACAGGTTTCATTGGAGGGAGGTCAATATTTAATAACATTTTGACGGTTCAGCTGGGCATAGAGCATGCCTTATCTTCACAAGAAGACATGGTAATGTTTCAGATAGATTTTGCCAAGGCAATTGACATAGTGCAATGGGACTTTGTACAGCAAACCATGCAAGGCATGGGGTTTGGCCCTCGGATTAGCAGGTGTATCTCTCTGCTTGGTGAACATGCTTACTCTAGATTGAGCATTAATGGTAGACTCTCGGACAAAATATACATTTCCAGATCGGTAAGACAAGGATGTCCCGTTAGCCCCCTTTTTGTTGCTGTGGCCTCCCACTCCCTATATGCATACCTGGATCAATTGGCACAACAGGGCTATTTGAAAACCCTCAAATTAGGAGGTAAAGATATCCCAGGCAAAGGGTTTTCAGATGATACCTTTCTATTTTTGAAGACCCACAACATCAATATTCACAGATGTATGAAAACTCTAGATATGTATGCTCTTGCGGCTAGTCTTACACTGAACCTATGTAAATCTTCTTTGATTGACATATCTGCAAGGGAATTTGACTCTCTGATTTGGTATGGGAAAAGAATTCCTAAGGGTCATGTTTTTATACACTGTGGTTACCCAATTGGGGTCATGGTCTCTCAGAAACACTTGCAATAGTGGGTTATGGAGAGAGTGTTGACTAAAATTGCTTCTTCGCACTGTGATGAATGGACTTCACATGTCAAGCTTAGAATCGTTCAGAGTGTTCTCATGACTTATTTGCTGTTGTACTTGCCCTTGATCAACTGGTCTGATAAAATGCTTCAGAAATGCATCTCAGTCTTGGCTAAGTTTTTGTGGAACTCCTCTCGATCTTCCAATGCTTTGGTTGCTTGGATCAAAATTACAGTACCATACTCTCAGGGAGTCTTAAACATCTTGAATCTATAGGTCCATGCTCAGGCCAGGAGGGCCTCCCTTATCAAGCATATGCTGGCTTCTGATATCGACTAGGCTTTATGCTTGTGGAAGCTGGTTGACAAATCAGTTGTTTACTTCCATGGAATTTGGAATATATCAGCCTGGGATAAAGTTTTCTCAACTGCTCCTCTTAAAACAGGATATGACGTGTCAAGTATGCTAATATCTTCTTGGAAGATGATATGCTCTGCTTTGGTCTGGCAAGATAGGGCTAGGTATACAGGGAACTCATTGGGGGGGGGGGGGGGGGGGGGGGGGGGGGGGGGGGGGGGGGAGCTTTGCTTTGAAAACCCCACCAGCCAGGTTGTTGGGTAAGGTTGCACTGTCAATGCACAGAAAAGGTCTCAATCAAATTTAGTAAATGGTTGATTCTAACCTTGACTTGAAACTCTTTTCGGTTGTCAAACGACAATATAGACTAGGGTTTGGCTTTAAAATACCTTGGCAAATCAACTTTGTGCTTAGATTCATGGGTTGCCTCTTTAAGTTGCTCTCAATCTGGAAGAATGAAATCGGGCTTGGAACATTCCTAATCAGGCAGTTAATTGGTGGACCGCTAACACCTCTATCTTTTATTCTTTGTTGTTACCAAAACCAAATTATTTTGTGAGATGTTTCACAATGGTACCTTCATCAGGATGCATATTGGTGGCAAAAAAACTCTTGCAGATGTATGGTTGATTCCTAACCAGTTTAAATTCATGATTTTTTTGTGCAGAGCTCTCACATGTGTATTGACCACTGCTACGAACCTCAAGAAAAAGGGTATTACCTCTGGCAAATGCATCAGATGCTCTTGTCCTGAAACCACTAGACATGTATTCTGGTCACGCAAACCTCTTATGGAATGGTGGAAGTGGGAAAAATGGATGTGGTATGATGCTTGGGGGATCTCCATATCTAGGTATCAGATGACCTTTTTCAAGCTCCAAATCCCAGAAGATTGAGCACTTGAGTTTGCACTATAGTCCTTCACAGTATGCTTCTTATGGTTTGTATGGAATATGAGAAATCAATGTACATTTGATCGGGGTCAGAGTGTCATCATACAGTTCCCATGTTTGTCATTAGAGATAGGATGATGGAAGATGCTCTCTCTTTAACAGATCAAGCCTTCAGAGACAAAGTGGTATGGATCATACAAAAGCTGCCAGTGTGACAACAGATTGTAAATTATTGTAATATAAAGAGCAAGTTTTCCCGAGAGAGAGAGAGAGAGAGAGAGAGAGAGTACACACATGCATAAACAAAAAACTCATACACACACGTTGAATGTACAAAAAATTACACACACATAAACAAAGAATGCATACATACACACATTTAGAGAGAGAGAGAGGGAGAGAGGGGGAGAGAGAGAGAGAGAGAGAGAGAGAGAGAGAGAGAGAGGAAAAAACAAAGAGAGAGAGAGGGAGAAGACAAAAAGAGAGAGGTAAGCGGAGAAAACAAAGAGAGAGAGAGAGATATATATAATTAAAAGTAGAGAAAATATGAAATGAAATGTTATATTAAGATTTAGGGTTAGGTTAGATTTAATTTTACATTTAAGAATAGGCGAGATTAAGATCTAAGAATAAGCTAGATTACATTTAACTTATATTTATAATTAATGCTTAATTTAAAATTAGGTTAGACTTAAGATTAGGTTAAGATTTAAATTAGATTTAAGATTAGGTTAGATCACATTTAGGTTTAGGTTAGATTTAAGATTGTATTAGATTTAGGTTCATGTTGAGTTTAAGATTAGATTAGATTTTCAAAAGAACCTGATAATGGACCTTATGCATCAAGGATAAGGGAGCGAGTTGGTTGGGGTGGCTATCCTGATAGCCGATGTAATTATGGTCCCTGAATGATGTCATGGCTCAACACGAGCATGACAAGACCTTGTAATTTTTTGGGTTGATTAATATAATTCACTCACAATTGCGAGTTTTGCACAAAAAAAAGAAGATGAGATTAGATTTAGATTTACGTTAGATTAAGATTAGGGAAAGATTTAAGATTAGATTGGATTTAGATTTAAGTTAAATTATATTTAGGTTTAAGATTTAAGATTAGATTAGATTTAGGTTTATGTTGAGTTTAAGATTAGATTAGATTTAGATTTTTGTTAGATTTAAGATTAAAGCAAGATTTAAGATTAGATAGTTTAGACTTAGATTTAGATTTAAGTTAGATTACATTTAGATTTTAGATTAGATTTAAGATTATATTAGATTTAGGTTAATGTTGAGTTTAAGATTAGATTAGATCTAGATTTAGTTAGATTAGATATATGTTAGATTTTAGGGCATGTCCATGAAGGCTTTGCCCAAAGAGAAAACACTAGGTACACAACAATATGTATATTCCCATCAGATTCTGACACCTATTAACACCCACTAACCATGTTCAATTAGGATAGATTTAGATTAGATTTTGGATTTAGTCTTTATATTAAAGTCTACCTTCGGGATTACAGAAAAAAATTAGAGTTAGGCGAACAGTGATCCCTCTCTTCCTCTTGATACCAGATTAGCCGCACCGCCCTCTAGCCTGGCCAAAGAAACTGAAGTTGGCCGGTTTTCAAAACCAAGGTCGTAGGAATCAACCCATTCAGGGAGCCGAAGGTTAAAAAACAACAAAAGATTTTTTTTTTTGGTATTATTATTGCCGCAACCAATTCGCGCGTGTGAAGTAGACCGCCACGCCTCCTTTTGGCACCACACACTCCCTCTCATCTTTTATTTTCCCTCTCTCTCTTCCCCCTCGTTCAGCCCATGCGGGTGCAACCAATAATATCTCCCTCTCTCTCATTACACGCAGTACCCCCTCACCCCTGGCCTGCTACTGCCTCAGCCACAACCGCCCCTCCCCTTTGGCCCGCCCCCCCCCTCCCCCTCCCCCCCCCCCCCCCCCCCCTCTCTGTTGGCCAGGCCACGTGCAGCCCAGGCTCTCTCTCTCTCTCTCTCTCTCTCTCTCTCTCTCTCTCTCTCTCTCTCTCTCTCTCTCTCTCTCTCTTATTCATACCCCACACCACCCTCCTCACCCCCTCAAAACTCCCTCTCCCCATCTCACCCCCGCCCTCTCTGTCTCTCTCTCCTTTGGTCAAGCTCGCAAGTAGCCCGAGTTCATCTCTCTCTCTCTCTCTCTCATACACACACACACACACCTACACACACACACACACACACACACTCCCCTCCCTCTCTCCCAGCACCCACTCTCTCCCTCTCTCTTTCATTCTCGTTCTTTCTCTCTGTTTCCGAGCCTGCGTAGTAAGCAACCATAAAAAAAATAAAAATAAAAAATGTATATATATAATAAAACTTCTACCTCTCTCTCGTTCCCACACACACGCACTCTTGATACACACACACACACACACACACACTTACACACCCTATAGACATATACACACCCACTCACGAGCACGCCTACATCCAGGCATATAAACACAAAGCACACGCACGCCGCACGCACAAAAAAAAAACAAAGTTCAACGCCATCGAGGAAAGAGTAAAGACGACCAACTTGCACGATGCCGACACCGAAATAAGGAAAGATGTCAAATGCATGCCCCGGCCGGCACCGAGACGAGTGACATGTAGCATCTCGGCATCACGCAACAAAATACCAATTCTAGCAGCATGAAACCTCACACCGGCCCACTGGAACCATCAAGAAAACCCCTTGTAAATGCTCGAAATCCACTCTTCCCTAATAACCTAGCTAGTGGCTAGTGGATTGGAAAAAAACTCTCCCCACCCCACTCTTACCTCCTCTCTCTCTATGTCTACATTCTCTCCCTCTCTATCTCTCCTACTAGATAGGCATCTAGACTCTCTACAACGACTAGTGGATATTTGCAAGGACCATTAGTTAAGGACCACCTCTCTAGCCTATATAAAGAGGCATCTGCTAAGCACAAAAGGGAGAGGGAGAAGTGAAGGAAGAATACACTAGCTCCATGCACTCTACATTTCATGCACCACTAAGCACATAATGCACCTCCCAAGCTAGGGAGCTCATGGCATCATGTTTTGTTGCAAACAAGGGCATTTTAGCATTGGCAACATCACCATCATCCAAATCTCCACCACACCATGGTTGAGATACTAGTCATGACCACCCCATGCATATAAGGAACTCACTATCACCCCCACAAGGCAACATGAGCATGCTAGGTTTGAATGCACCGACACCATGCTACCCCGGGCCACTCTCGATGCAGGTGATTGACGTTGTTGATGGTTGCATCGTCTGGATGTTCCCTCAACTAACCTCCCACTAACGTGCTAACCTATCGCTAACTTCAAAGTTCACCATGCACCATATGACGCTCGCATTCCATCATGCATCCCCAGTGCCAAGAGCAAGGTTGGTAACAATCAAGACCACCATTTGTAAGTATCATCATCATCAATAAAGTGTGCAATGCTATCTTAATCTTTGAGTCCATTCTCTTTTCTCCTAAGCTTTGTTTTTCCCACATTCATGGGATGTTTCATGTCTTGTATCTCACTCTGCTTGTGCTTCATCACATACACCCTCACCAGTCACTCAATATGCTCCATTCCGACCTTGTCACATATCTTTCTCGTACACACACTTCTGAGTGTTGACTAGGCAAAGTTTTATACATGGACATTTGATACATCATTATTAATTTCCTATTGGTTACCTAGATGTCATCTCACTTTTTCTATCCTAGATCATCTATGTCTGCATCCTAGGCACACCTATGCTAGGTGGTGCCTCTTTAAGGTAGTTATAGGATAAATCCCACCTTGAGATGATGCTTGGGGATGTTCATGCTATGTGTGGTGTAGAGGCCACCCCATATAGCATGTCATTTTTGGATATCATTTTCTTGGCATCCCCACCAAGGATCCTTTCATGAACCCTCCAGTTTACAAGACTAAAACCACTAAACTTTTGTGGATAGATGAATGGTTAGCAGGGTAATTCGCTAACTAGACGATAGAAGAAGAAAAGCTCCAAGCACAACTTGACGAACTCCGCATCTTCATCGAAGCTCAAGTGCTAAGTGTAACGGTAATCGATTTGCAGTGGGAAAGTCAACCAACACATTAGACTCAGTGGATATACATATGCCGTGTTGGTGCTGGGTAATACTGGACACATTAGACTCAAGGTAATACTGGACTGGAAGGCTCTGTGCCATCACATCATCGAAACTATGCTAGGTGGGGAGCGCTTCTTTGAGGTTTGGGTGTCAGATCAGCCATTTGTCTTACCTTTGGTACAAGGCAATGTACTGTTTGAGATTTTAATCTATTCTCTAGTATAAAAAGGGTATACATGCCTCCTTGTAAAGAAGAAAAAAAAATCTTTTGATTGCAAGCTAAGCAGTGTGTCTCTCTAGCTCTCTCTCTCAGTAATCATGGAAAGTGTAGCATTTCCAACATTTAAAGGAAAGAAGGGGGAGGATTTGGTAATAGATTTCCTAGATGACTTTGAAGTAGCATGTGTAGTAAGCAACAAAGATACAGATGAATCCTGGGTTAGAAGCTTTAAGCATCTCATGAAGCTAGAAGCTAGGTCGTGGTACAACACACTTCCACAAGCAACTAAGGATGATTGGGAGCCCTTAAAAAATGCTTCTAAGATGCACTTTGGGGGAGGAACCACTTCAGAGAAGCTCTGGGACAAATTGAGAGACTTGAATTAGGAGGGTCTTTCAGAGTATGCCACCTATGAGTCCAAGTTTGTGGATTTGTGGGAACGGTGGGTTGAGTCACTGGCAAGAGGGGAAACTGCACCCGATTTCCTCAAAAAGGACCGGTTCACGCATGGCTTCATTAGGAGAAATATGAACCTTGCATGGGCCTTGTAAGGAATCCTAATTTTTAGGGATTAAGGCTAATGTTGTGTGGGGTTTAGGGGACAAGGGCATTGAAGAAGGTAGTTTTGAGTAGGCTTTTCTAGCTTTTTTTTTAGACAAATGTAGGATGTGGACCTAAAGGGTTACTTTCTCTCTCTAGCTTTTTTTAAAGTGAAGGAAGCATAGGGGTGTGTCCACATCAGCAAAAACGTGGGTCACAAAGAGACAAAATTTGACTTTTTTTAAAAAAAATCATTTTTACTTGTTTCTAACTTAAAACTCCCTCCCAACATATATACATATCCAAAAATCATTTTTTGACCCATTTTTTAACCCACAAGCTTAGAAAGTCCATTTTTTCAAAACTCTTTTCCCCCAAAAAGTAATAAACATTTTGTTCTCTACTCCTCCTCTCTCCTCCCTCCTCCCTCCTCTCTCTCTCTCCCTCTCCTCTCCCTCCCTGCCCCTACCTTCCTCCTCCTCCCCAATCTCTCCCTCCCTCCCCCCCCTCCCTCCTTCTCTCCTCCCATCTTCCTCAACCTCTCTACCCTTCCCCCTCTATCTTTTCATCATTTTCTTCCTCACGCAACAGCTTCCATGGTGCTCATCGACATCACAAATGGTTTGCTTCCACCACCACGTACTCCGCACACAAAAAGCATACATATTCGCTTACCCACGGCATTTGCACCGAAGACCACTAGTGAAGGTGATCAAAAATCATCATAGGAACGTCGCACCGCTTGTGAGACCAATGTTGACATTTGGGTGGATGGACATTTGTACCCTTACGATCCTATAAGCCACTTCCATCCACCATTTAATAGCCTTTCCACATTTCTTCAATTTCTTGGGAGGGGAGAAGCAGGTTTGTTAGGCTATTGCAAGCAGTTGTGTATGGGTGAAGGTGCTTCTTTGCATATGTGGATGCACGAATGTCAAGCTCTTCACCTCAAGACGACGGCATTACAAGAGAGTGTTGTCTCTTCGGAGAGGGTAGTTAAAACTCTTGAACAACAAATGCAAGAAAAGGAGTCCCATATCTAGAAGCTTACCAACACCATCACATACTTAAAAGAAACACCCCTTGGTGCAAGGGAACGCAAACGCACGTATTCATCCATTGAAACTCTTGAACATTCGGGAGGAGCACGCAAACGACGAGTTACAACCACAAGGTGATTTGGTCTTTACTTGCATGATGAATTCTTACTTCACACTATTTTCTAACATTTATGTTTATTTGTTGCTAGAAACTTTATCCAGGAGGCATGTGGTGGAACATGCCAAGATGATCGAGTCAACCTTCTCACTAGTTGTCTCAATACCCAGGACGTGATTTCTATCTTACAATCACCTAGAGGTAAGTACATTAAGGATGCAATCACCAAGGACCTTATGCAAAAATTAAGAAATGTGGTTAGTGATGATGACGTTCAACAAGCTTGTGATGAGGCTGGAATCAGCACCAAAGCCTATCAGGCTATTTTCCAACTCTTAAAGGATGCCCTCAAAGAACATGGCATTGTGGAAAACCTATTTCCCGTTCCTCACAAGGTCAAGCTCGCAAAGAAGGCCACAAACGAAGATGTGTTCTCCCGCATTGGGACATACCTACACATTGAGGACACAATGCCAACTTCCCTTTATGCTTCGTGCGCAACAAAGACAAGGGAAAAAGGTAAGAAAGAATCCATAAGACCTTCGGAGAAGGGCTTTCCTTACACAATGTGGAACAATATTTTCGTGGATCTTAGAAGGCTTCATGAAGCCATGCTTAGATTTTATGAGTTACGTGAAGAAGGTGACACACTTTACTTTTTTCTTTGGTATTATTCTTATTATAACTCTGAAGTTTAAGGTCTTAGCACTATTTATTTTGTAGTGCTTGGCACAAAAGTCGCTTTTGTGCTGAAACTCGATGAGTGTCAAATAGTGAAAGGCTGAAGGTTAGAGAGGCTAAGTGTCACTCTAATGAACGAGGCCCTTCTACAAACCAAGCGAAGGGATTCAATTGAGCCATCTCCCACCCCATCTTTTAGCGTGCAATCAGAGAAAGACATTTGGTGGTTGGGTGCTATTGAGGTGCCCAAAGAGACCATTGGAGTACTTTCATGGATTTTTCAGAGAACTCCATGGATCACAGAAGTAATACACTCCCAAATTGCAGGTTAGAAGTTGGAGATTGAGGGTTTTGGTAGTTATGATGTGGAGTGGCACTTAGGTGGGGATTTGAAGACCATAAAGTTTTTGCTTGGCTGCAAACAAGGGGCTTATTCTCTCATGCCTTGTCCATTTTGCACTCGAGGGTACAAACCTAATGGAAACAAATCACATAAGAGCACTGCAAAGGCCGGTTCCATGCTTCCATGGCAAGGGCATGGATAACAAGGGTTAGATTGTTGTGATGTCGGAGATGAAGGTAGAGAATGGGAAGCGTCTATTTTGAGATGTCCCATGCTCAATGCCCCAGACCGTGATCAAAAGGACCACGCTTGGAATCCAATCTTTCGATTTCCTCTATCGAATGTACATTTTTGTACATTACATGCATTCATGCACATTTTTGATAGGCTATTGAAGCTCCACATTGACTATGCTTTCACAATGAAACCGTTGGAAAAGTCTCAGGAAGCAATCGAAAGAGTGGAGGTACTCTTGAATTCCATTGGCTGTCACGGTGGAAATGTGTCTATCGTTGCTGCAAAAAACACAGGGGAGGCCCATGAAATTGCTCAAGTGTCAATGAGTGGACAAAAAGCTAGACACTTTTTGAAGAAAGTTTCCTAAGGAAAGCCAAGTCGATATGATGCTCAAAATAGCTCTAACCAGCAGGCAGGTAACCTTTGGGAGCTTTGGAAGGAGTTATGCAAAGCTACTACCGACAATGATTCAAATGGCGAGCTTGCAAACAAGTGCAAGCAATTTTGGGCACATTTTGATAAAATGGTCAAGCTTATGGGCCTTAACAGCACAACAGAAGAACAACGACAATCATTTCAAGAAGCCTTGGCGGATTTTACCAAGGTCTTCACCCTTTCTTGGGGTGAAAATAACATCACACATTACATGGTAAGTCATTTTACATGGTGTATTCATTACAAGGGATTGTTTTTATTTAATAATGTGGATCATTTACTCATGTGAACAACATATCTTGTTTGCCCATGGTGCATTTTTTATGCACAAGTATGGATCGCTTGAAATTTTTAGCACTCAAGGCATGGAGAAGTCCCATTATCGAGCAAGGGAGTGTACTTCAAAAATATTCGACATGGTGGTGGAATGGTGCAATCCAATTATTTGGAGGAGATGTTCAATTGGTTTTTTTGCACAACATTTGCTCGTAAGCTCACAATGGAGCGTGCGCGACAATCCAAGATTGCTATTGAAGTGCGGAAATGGAGTCGTCAAGAGCATAGCAACAAGTGGCAAATGTCGCAAGGTCCCACCAAGCATGCTGCATGGCGGCGATGCAGAGTGCGACAAGGATCAAAGTGGATACTGCGCGAGTCACTAAACGTGAATGCAAGGTCCAACTCTTAGCGACATGTTTATTTAAAAAATAATACTTTTTAAAAAAAAATAGTGTGAAGCTCTTATAAATGGGCCCTTATAAATATTGCATGCTCTCATAAACTACTCATTTCTTAAGAACAGGTGAGCTCTTACCAACAAAATGGCGCACACCAAACAAACCGCGAAAGAGCATCCACCTGCCAACAAAAACACCCTCCAAGGATGTGAGAATCCGTCATGGCTTAAAGGCACAAGAAAACGGCCACGAACGCCTGGCCGTTCCAGGAACTCATCTGGTAGTGGGCATGGTGGTAGGGCATGAGAGTCATCGAGGACTGTTGAATCTCCACCTCCTCAGGATATAACACCTAGAAGGAGAATGAAGCAACGTGCCCAACGCTGGAGAGAAGAAGAGGGCCAGCAAACAATAGAGTCAGATAGGGAGCAGGCGTCGTGCCACCCATCACAAGCAGGACCATCCAGGACTCGGGTGGTCCATACAGACACTGAATTAGAGAGTGAGCCACCATGGCTGCCAGAAAAAATACCGTGCACACACCGGGTGGCCGTTGGGGGGAAGACATTGCCTGGAGGCCAGGGAGCTCTCCCCACACGACAAGATCGGCAGCCAAGGGAAGAGGAAGAATCATAAGAGGCTGCAGAACCAGCCCCTAAGCATGTAAACATGCGCAAGTCTAAGTTTTTCAAGAAGCCTAAATGCCGCCCACTAGCAAATGTGCAAGTGCCCCCAAGACAACCGCAGTGGCGCCGAAAAATAGCAAGGGCATTTGCAGAAATCCGCCACTACCAGAAGACGACGGAGCTTTTTATTCGACGCGCCCCCTTTGCTCGCACTGTGAAGGAGGTGCTTCAAAGCTATGGAAATCAGTATAGAATGCAAGCAATAGCGCTAGAGGCTATTCAAGAAGCTACAGAGGCCCACATCATTTTGGTGTTGGAAGATACCAACCTATGTGGCATACATGCAAACCGAGTGACAATACAACCAAAAGATATGCAGCTTGCACGCCGATTGCGACGAGACTTCGAGAATTAGCCAAAGTTACCCCTCTTTTTGTATTGCACACCCTTATCTTTGTAATGATTTGACTTTCCAATGACAATATGATCAACAGTTGTGTCTAATGTGTCTATTATCTTTGTAATGAAATGACTTTGTAATTTCAAGTTCTGTATGTAATTGCAGTCAATTTTAGTCAATTTGTGCTTTTTAAGTACGCTTGAGGGTAGATAAACCTATAAGGTGCATCTAAATGAATGATACAAAACCAATCCATTGCAATAAATTTGTGCTTTGTAGGTATCCTAGGGGGTAGATTAGCCTACTAGGGGCAAAAAAAAGCCTGGCCACAAGGGCGCGCAAATGGACCATCCAAAACTGATGGATGGGCCATTTGCACGCCCTTGTGGCCAGGCTTTTTTTTGCCCCTAGTAGGCTAATCTACCCCCTAGGATACCTACAAAGCACAAATTTACTAAAACCTATTGGTTTTGCATCATTATTTTACATGGATCCTTGTGGACACCCTTTTTTGGCCATTTCAAGCTTTGAATTCCCTATAGGATATAAAAATAAATAACATATTGTGAAACCAAGTGTCTATGCAACAGTAATTTGGATTTTTCAAATGTCCAATGTAATTGGACTTTTTGGTGCAGGGGTGTACTAGGTATAGCTGAAGCAGGTGATAGTGTGTTGGAAACTTCATCTCATAACTGATTTCACCTTTTCTAGTGTCCTTGAGTGTGAACATATACTGGAATTGCCATAAAAAGGGTGCATCTAAATCAGTGATGCAAAACCAATCCATTGCAATCAATTTGTGCTTTGTAGGTATCCTAGGGGGTAGATTAGCATAATAGGGGCAAAAAAAAGCCTGGCCACAAGCGTGCGCAAATGGCCCATCCAAAACTGATGGATGGGCCATTTGCGCGCCCTTGTGGCCAGGCTTTTTTTGGCCCTTATAGGCTTATCTACCCCCAAGGGTACTTAAAAAGCACAAATTTACTGAAATTGACTGCAATTACATACAGAACTTGAAATTACAAAGTCACCAATTGAAACAATTTTGAAGATTGAAAAATCACATTCAAAAGAATTTGCAATATAGAGAGACAATTTCAAATATTTTTTATTCCTTCCAAAACGGTGATTTTACATCATGTATCTGAGGAGTTCATAATTTTTTTGATCATTTCTTGGCGCCTATTTTGCGCGTAAGGCAACTCCCCAGTCAAGAGGGACTGCGTTATGGCCTTTGGGCCAGTTGAGCCAATGGAAGCATGTATCCCTATCTGGGCAAGCACTTTACCACGAAAGCCAGTGCCAAACGCTGTGCATACAAGGGATCTACGCACTAGGAACACTTGATGAGCAGTTTGAGCAATGGTGCTCAAACACAAAAACTTGCTCAAAGCTTTTAACGACCAAGTCATAGAATGGGCTTGGGGAGTAAATTCATTATGGATAATGGCCACATCTCTAGGGGGGAGTTGTCCTAGGTAATGCGCAAGGGAAGCTTGAGGTCCAAAGCCCGTCCGCTTGCCACCCATCCTTGCAGCAAAATCATCAACATCCTGTCATAAACGATGAAGGTTGAGAAAAAAGACAATGAAGGATAAAATAGTAACATGAAAATTAGGATACAGTTTACCTCCTGCTCCTTGTCGTTCTCCTCCCTCTTGCCCTTTGCATCCAAGTCAATGCTCCCATGCACCACAGATACGAGCTTTGGATCATCAGTTGGGAGGTTGCATAATGGCATAGGCATCCTAGCAGCCTCAACCTTGGCTTGTGTGGCTTGGAAATCTTCATCGGCCACGTGCAACTGCTCTGCTGCCAGGACCTCCGCACATACAACCGCAATAGTGTCAGCAATAGAGTCCCCATCTGGCAAGAGCTTGCTTTCTAGGGCATCTGGCGTATTGTCTAAGGGACATTTGTTGCTGCTGCATAGCACGCTCAAGTATTCATCCATGCGCACACCAAATGATTTCTCCAAATCATGCAGGAACACATACTCCTCCCCATCCACTAAGACTGAGGAGTAGTGGCTTATTTCTACCTCTGGGATAGCCACATCTGTCAGTGGTAGTGGCACTGGAGTGTCACTAGGGCCAGTTGCAACTATGGATTTCTCAACCACTTCCTCAAGACCCCTAGGGTACTCAAGCCGGTGTGCTTTTCCTTCCGCTGCAGGGTTCATGGGTATAACCTGCTGCTCCTTGGTGTCCTTGATAAAGGACCCAACTTGAAGGTGTGGTAAGCGGAGCTCCTCAAGATCAGGTTCCTCGCTCACCAAGAAGATAAATGTTGCGAGCCGAGAAAGGTACTCAACCCCCAACTTGCGCTAGCGCTTCTTGAGCGCTGACACCCCAGGGGCTTGCTCGTCCAAGTAATGGCCTGCATTGGTTGTAATTTCTTGGAATCGTTGCAACCGCTTGGAGAATGGGCGATCACCTTTGTGTATATAGCGCAAAAGATCGCAAGGCACCCAGATTCCTACATGTGGGGGGATAGATACAGAATATTTTATGATGTGCTCCTCCATGAACGCAAAAATCTCCTCAAATTCATCCATGTGAAGGGCAACTGTGGCGTCAAGGTCAGCGAGACGAGTAAAAAAGGTGTGGAGGTCCAACTTCCCTTTGTATTTGGTGTCCTCGAGGAAGAGGATGAAGCGTGCCAAAGGGGTGGATGTGGGTGCAAATGCAGAGGCTGTGGCAGCATCCATGTTTAGCCTATGGTGTAGATAGAGAGCGGAGGAGCTCAAGAGTTGCAAAAGTAAAAATAGTGAATGAGTTAGGTGGCCCCCCTTTTATATTGGACCCTTTTTTTAAGACATAAAAAAAAAGGCACTTTCACCAAAAAACAATTTCTCATCCCAATGCAAAAAATTATATTCAAAGGCATGATTTGCCGAAGCAAATCATGTTGATTACAGCGGGGATCAATATGAAAATTGCAAGAGTTACAAAGTTATAAGATCGATAGCATAGTTCCATCTATTCCCCAGTCCTCCTCGACCTTCAATTTGTCTTTCACTCTCTTCCCAATCTGCGGACATTCATTACAATAAGCATCCCATGATCAACAAACCATGATGTATTGAAAATGTGGTGGAAGGATTCTCACCTTGTGACCTTGTAAATGAAATTGTGCTTGTTGAAGGGCCGCAAAACCCATAATAACCAAATGTTCTCGAACATTACTGAGAGTCCAATGCTTGTTCACTTGGACTGCCTCCAAAGCATCGTTAGGAATCTTCACTGCAATGTCAAAGCTTGCAATAGTGCCGTCTACACTTTGTAAGGGAGTTCACACTCCAAGCTTGCACATCCAATGATCATAGTGAAATCGTATGTACAAGGAGGTGCGGGATTTCAAATAGCGCATTCCAATACCTGAAGCTCCAACCTTACAATGGTACCGGTCCCCGTTTTGCATGCCCTCCACAAAACCCCACTCCTCTTCTAAAAGCCTTCCTAATTCCTTGTAATGCGCATCTTTACATACAAGCATTGTGGTAGTCTCCACAAATCCAAACTCTTTAAAAATGTGCACAAAACAATGAATAGGCAAACACCAACTCAAGCCCACAGACCTAGAAGCTTTAGAGTATTTCAAAGAGTTTTGGACATCCATTATCATCTTTTGCTTGAAAGATGCTACCGGCCACAAATCTGGGACCGGCCACTCCATACTTAATAAGGAAGTTACTTTGATGGGTTCAAGCGTTCCAAACACTTGTGTAGAAGTAGGGACAATATAGGAGTGAGAATAGAAGAAAATCCTTCTTTGAACCAGTTTGGTTGGGCAAAGATGTGGGAACATTATTGCTCCAATATCCGCATGTATAGCATTGAATGTGCCGGAGAGACTATGTAGTGGCTGCTCCTCCACCAACGTGGATGGAAATATGACTATAAATGCATGACAAATGTTAAGTATGAATCCATAATAACATTACACTGTGATTTCACACCTAGCTTTGTATTCTCAAAACATGTACTTACAATGTGTTGGAAATCGAGGTGGTTGTTGCAAGTGCATGGTTGACATTGAGAAAACATGTTGCACAATGGCTACTGTCCCCTTGTCTTTGCGGTTCTTGAAGCCAAGGAGATTTCCTTTCCAATGAAGATCCAAGTTTGCACGATTCCGCACACGATGAGGGCCAATAGCAGATGGTTGCATGTATACCCAAGCACCTTTGGTGAACTCTTATGGCACCCACTCATCATCTACACCTCTAGTGTTGTGGCATGCAACTGCTGTGATCTCATCCTTTGGCCGCCTTTGCGAAGTAGAGTTGGCCATGGTTGAGAAAAGAAAACTAGGAGGAGAAGAAGGACCTTGCTTGTTGCTACAATGTAGGTGGGATAAAGTGATATGAGAAGGTGGTTAACCCTTGTGGCAATGGGAGGAGAAGGTGGATAACCCTTGCTTGGTGTGGCAATGGAAGGTGGTAGGGGAGGAGAGAGGAGCTGCCTTGCTGCAACAATGGATATGGTGTAGAGGGAGAGAGTGTTGGAGTAGAGGATGAGTGTGATGGTTGAAACCAAGGAGGGGTTGGAAAAGGGGTTCTAGAGAGAGAAAATCACTTTTTGCCCAATAAATACTTTTGGGAGAGCTCTAGATAGCAAAAAAAGATTTTTCAAAAGTTTTTTAAAAAATTTGAATTTTAGGGTTTTTGGATGCACGTTTTGACTTTTTGAGATCAAAAAATGATTTTTTGACCATAAAATAGTTTTCAGGGGGTTTTCAGAAGATGAAATTTGAGTTTTGAAAATTTTGAAAAATTTCAAATTTTTGGTATTTTTTCAAAACCGGATAAAAAAGGAGGGAAGTTGGAGGTTCCATATGACCCCCCCCCCCCCCCCCCCCACCCCACCTTCTCACTAGGTAAGAGCCCATTTAAGAAGTGTAAGACAACTTTGTCCCCCTACATTTTTGAGGGCATAGAGTGTGTCCACCACCCTCTTCTCATTGGCTGGCCTCTAATTAACCTTAATCCCAAAGGGCCCCTAGAGGGTTCATATTTTTCCTAATGTGTGGCCGCTTCTCAAAAAGAGGTGAAGGACAGATTCCTGGCAACGTACGAGCTAGCCATCAATATTTCTTTCCTTAAGGACAAGAAGCTACGGATGAAAGCCAAAGAAACCGAGTGAATAGAAGCAGAAACACCACGTCGACCAACGACCATGATAACCACCATTCCTCCACCATCACCGGCTCCAGGGGTAAGAAATGATCAACAACATATGTTGGCCCACATTACTGACCAACTGTATAATTTGTCTATCCACTTGATACAACAAGGAAGGAATCAAGAGAGAGATCAAGACCCGAGAAGAGCACTCCAACAAAACAGGGAGTATCACTGCTACAAATGCGGAGAAGATGGTCATAGTATGTACTAATGTCCCAAAATGTGACAAAACTATAATAGAGGAGGTAGGAGAAACCAATTGTCACCCCTAGAGAGAGAACAAATCCACCTCAAGAACCAGCCCCACCAACACAAATTCTACGTCCACTCTAGGCACCATAAAAAGCACCGATTCCACATCTTCCACCGACACCATCACCTGATTGCCCTGTAAACATCATAAGGTTAGAGGAGAAAGGAGAGGATGTAGTAGTGGATCCACCCAGAGTAAAGGAGAGAGATAAGGGTAAGGACAAGGTAACCTTTGTAGAACCATTTGAAGCCATGACTGTAAAGAAAACTAGGAGGGAGAAAGATACACAATTTGATGATGAGAGAAGCATGAAAGGAGAGACTAGCAAGAGGCCGTCAAGGCCACGATGGAGAATAGGCATCACCGACTTCCAGTTAGGGGAGAGTTCTAGGCCCTATGATCTAACATTGGATGTGGCAAAGAAAGGACCAAAGATTACATGTCCACATCTGCTACATCTTGCACCAAAGGTAAGGCAGCAGTGGTCCAAAATGGTAAGTACAAGGTGCTCCACGATAAAGGTACTCGGAGCAATTTTGGGTTGCAACATGGATGATATCCTTCCAATTGTTGACGTCAACATAAAGTGTAAAAGGGTTGAAAACACCTACATTGATGGTGGTGCACAAATTTGTGTGATGAGTGAAGCTATGATGCTTTGTCTAGGGCTCGAGGTTGATAGGCCTTCTCCATGCAAGGCAAGGATGGCAAACAACGCTAAAGTAAAATGTGCGGGTGTGGTAAGTGCTGTCCATTAATCTTGGGAAGGCCATGGTTGATGGCCATGAAGGCAAACCAGGACTGGGGCATTGGCCTTCTATGTATGACTGGTAAGAAAGGGAAAACAATCTACTGTGACATGTAGACCGACAAGCAGAAGTAAATGGATCTAGAGACATCATCAGATGAAACCACTAGTGAGTCCTCCACTTCCGAGGGAGGATACCACTTGCACCAATGAAAGCGATAGTTCCATTGATGTGATGGGTATCATCATGAAGGATCTACAAAGGGTAAGCACAACTACCGACCCATCAGCAGAAGGGCAAAACAACGACGAGGAAAGTAAATCACCTGGCCTAGGAGAAAGTAGGTTGAAGAGTATGCTGTCTATGGAGCTAACAATTGAAGAGAAAGATAGGTTTTTCCAAATGTTGATGGGATTTCTTGACCTTTTCTCTGAAAACTATGAAAGAATCACAGGTATTACGGTAGTGGAGCATCATATTAAGTTGAAGGAAGGGGTAAAACTAATTGTGCAAAAGCTACGACGGCTGGGGGTCATACAAGAAAAGGAACTCCTTGCCTAGGTAAGGAAGTTACTAGAAGCAGGGTTCATCTATCCTATGGAAAACTCAGAGTGGGTGTCACTCGTAGTAGTGACATCCAAGAAGAATGGTAAATGGAGGGTCTACGTTGACTAAAAACCACTAAACGCAGCTACAAAGAGAGACCAATTTCCTCTCCCTTTCTTGGATCAAATTCTAAATGAAGCAGCTGGTTTTGAATGCTACATTGTGTGTGATGGTTATTCCACATCAGCTGATCTAAGTTACCTTTTCTAAGTGTGAAATACGAGGGCTATATATACATTTGGTCAGCTGATATGGAATAACCATCACACACAATGTAGCATTCAAAACCAGCTGCTACATTGTGTGTGATGGTTATTCCAGATCAGCTGATCTCAGTTACCTTTTCTAAGTGCGAAATACGAGGTCTATATATATATACGATGGTTGCCTTTTTAGATGGTTATGCCATTTGGTCTCACAAATGCACCTACCACATTCCAAAGATATGTCACATATGTCTTTCAACCGTTCTTTGGAACATCCATAAGAGCGTTCATTGATAATTTTTGTATATATAGCCCTCGTATTTCACACTTAGAAAAGGTAACTGAGGGTTTGGCAAGGTTACAAAGCCTAGGTGGGCAATTAAAAGTAGACAAGTGCCACATTCGGGAAAGTAGAGCCATTCTTTTAGGCCATGAAATTTCAGCGAAAGGTATCAACACCGATCCAAGTAAGGTGTCCACACTCATAGCCCTACCTTCACCAACAACCGCACGTCAACTGGTCTCTTTGCTACAAAAGGTGAGGTACTTGAGTAGATTCATACATCTACTATCACAACTTGCTCTACCACTACAACAACTCCCACAACGATCAACTTTCACATGGGACGAGGAGAGTGAACATCACTACAACAAGGTAAAGGAGGTCTTAGCCACCCTACCAACTATCACCACCTAAGTGGGATGAAAATTTTTATGTCACCTCAAGTGTGTGAGATGACTCCTTGGGGGCTGTGCTACTCCAGAAGGATACAATATCTTTGATGAGGCCAATCTACTTCTCCAGCCGAATGATGGCAGCTAGAGAAAGGTTTCACCCATGTGGAACATCTAGTCCTAGCTCTTAGATTTGCAACTACAAAGTTTAGGTCATATTTGTTGACTAGGAAATTTGTGATTTTAACCATGGATGAGATGTTTCCCTATGTGGTACAACACATGGAGGTTTTTGCTAGGATTACTAAGTGGCTAGTTCGTCTTTAAGAGTTTGACTACACGGTACAGGTGGAAAGCACGACAAGGGCAAGCTTCGGGAGACTCATGACCTACCAAAACTTTTAGAAGAAAGTATGGAAATCTAAAGGGAAGGAGTTCAACCACTTTCAAAGCCACCGGTAATAGAAAGAGCACACTCTCTCTACTTCGATGGAGCCTACAAGCGAGCATCCGACAAAGCAGCTGCTGCTGCAGGCATTGCGGTGTTAGATGACAAAGGTATCAAGGTATTTTCGTTGGGCCATTTGTTAGAATCACATTCTAACAATGAAGCTGGGCATGAAGCATTAACCAAGGGGTTACAATGGTGCGTCTCACAAGGGATAAAGCGCCTTAACGTATTTGGGGATGCTCTACTTTTGGTAAGGCAAGTAAACGGAGTATGGACATGTAAGAATCCTAGCTTGAAGACTCACTTAAGCTGTGTAAAAACTTTGTTGGGTAAGTTTGAAGAAGTTCAACTACACCACATCCCAAGGACTCAAAACCATGAAGTTGATGCCTTAGCAAGCAAAAGACTGCAGGAAGTGGTGGTTGGGGCTATAAAGCTATAGCTCTCTCTATTTCAAGGTAGTGAAGCCTTACCTGACATCATGTATTTTTTGGAAACAAGGGAATGTCCATAGGATTTAACAAAAGGACAGAAGCAATGGCTTACCCGAAAGGCCACAAGGTATCAACTTATCAATGACAGTTTTTATTGTAAGGGTAAGGACCAAATACTTAGGAAGGTCCCTCTCTCTAATGAAATTACGGGGGTAATTGCCAGTTGTTGTCATGATGGTGTTTGTGGTGGTCACTTTGCCCTAGATATAACAAGTAGGAAAATCTTGCAGGTTGGTTTTTACGGCCTAGCCTCAATTGCGATGTACACCATTGGTGTAAGACATGTAAGTTGTGTTAAAAGGCCGGCACTAGGTCACTCATGCCTGAACCACAGACACCTATTCTTTGATATGGACCATTTGCAAAATGGGGTATAGATTCCATAGAAACATTGCCTAGGGCCAACTCAGGAAAGTTGTACATCATCATGCGAGTCGAATATATGATTAGGTGGGTGGAAGCTACAACCACAACTAGGATCACAGCCATGGAGGTTGCTAACTTTGTCTAGGAGCACATATGTTGCAGGTTTGGCACACCATTAGAAATCATCTCTGATAGAGGGCCAGGTTTTAGAGCAGACTTGGTAGGAGAGTTAATGCAAAAACTAGGCATTACAAGGAGGAACTCCTCACCATATTACCTCAATGTAATGGCCTAGTTGAAAACATGAATGGAATGGTTTGTAAAATTATCACAGAGCAAGTTAACAATCATCTTGGGGATTGGGATAAGTATCTACACCCAGCTTTGTGGGCCTACCAAACCTCATTCCACACATCTTTGGGGTTCACCCCATACCAGCTTTGTGGGCCTACCGAACCTCATTCCACACATCTTTGGGGTTCACCCCATATCATTTGGTATTTGGCAAGGGGGCAATCTTACCTATTGAGGTGCAACTAGCAAGCCTCAGAGTGATGGCAAGCCATCTTCAATGACCCAACATGCATTTGAGAGATCACATTCTTGACTTGGAACGACTACAGCTAGACAGAGAAGAAGCAATCAATTATTATGCGGCACAGGCAGAACACAGATGGCTTAGTTTCAATCAATATCTTTGGTGCAAAGATTTAAAGAAGGGCATGTTGGTGCTTCGTTATCACAATCACTTTGACACACGCAGAGATAAGAAGCTCCTAATCCGATGGGAAGGCCCTTTCATCATCAAAAAAAAGTATGCCAATGGGAGTTACCAGCTTATGGAAGCTGATGGTAAGCTTCATAAAACCAGAGTAATGGTTGGCGGATCAAACCTTATTTTCTATGATTTGCCACCTATCCACATTCCTGATGAGGATACACCATCAACCTCCACCTCCAATGACAATGATCAAACAAATGAGTTAGAGGCATAAATGCCCTTACCTTAGGCGGAGGGCTAATGATACTAGATTAGCTGCACCGCCCTCTAGCCCCCGGCCCCCAGCCAAAGAAATTTAAGTTGGCTGGTTTTCGAAACCAAAGCCGTAGGAATCAATCCATTCGTGGAGCTGAAGGTAAAAAAACACCAAAACAAAACGTTTTTGTATTAGTATTACCGCCACCAACTCGCGTACGTGAAGTAGGCCGGCGTGCCTCCTTTTGGCACCACACACTCTCTCTCATATTTTATTTTCCCTCTCTCTCTTACCCCTTTTCAACCCATGTGAGTGAAACCAATAATCTCTCTCTCTCTCTCTCTCTCTCTCTCTCTCTCTCTCTCTCTCTCTCTCTCTCTCTCTCTCTCTCTCTCTCTCTCTCTCTCTCTCTCTCTCTCTCTCTCTCTCTCTCTCTCTCTCTCCTCTCTCTCTCTCTCTCTCATTCGCAACACCCCCTCACTCCTGGCCCACTACTCCCTCAGCCACCCCCCCTCGCCCGCTACCCCGTCCCTCCCAAATCCTGATGACATCCTCCCCCCCTCTCGCTCTCTGTTGGCTAGGCCATGTGTAGCCCACTCTCTCTCTCTCTCTCTCTCTCTCTCTCTCTCTCTCTCTCTCTCTCTCTCTCTCTCTCTCTCTCTCATTCATACCCCACACCACCCCCCTCACCCTCTCAACACTCATCTCACCCCCGCCCTCTCTGTCTCTCTCCCCCCTTGTCAAGCCTGTAGGTAGCCCAAGTTCATTTCTCTCTCTCTCTCTCTCTCTCTCTCTCTCTCTCTCTCTCTCTCTCTCTCTCTCTCTCTCTCTCTCTCTCTCTCTCTCTCTCTCTCTCATACACATATACACACACACACACACATACACACTCTCCCCTCCCTCTCTTCGAGCCCCCGCTCTCTCATTCTCGTTCTCGCTCTCTCTCTCTCTC
Source organism: Adiantum capillus-veneris (assembly GCF_014529385.1). Lineage (NCBI taxonomy): Eukaryota > Viridiplantae > Streptophyta > Polypodiopsida > Polypodiales > Pteridaceae > Adiantum > Adiantum capillus-veneris. The sequence goes on from NC_140931.1 coordinate 69,249,890, forward strand.
TCTCTCTCTCTCTCATACACATACACACACACACACACACACATACACACTCTCCCCTCTCTCTCTTCGAGCCCCCGCTCTCTCATTCTCGTTCTCGCTCTCTCTCTCTGTGTGTGTGTGTGTGTGTGTGTGTGTGTGTTTCCCAGTGTGCATAGTAAGCAACCATTAAAATAAATAAATAAATATATATGTAATAAAATTACTCCCTGTCTCTCATTCCCGCACATGTTCACTCTTGATACACACACACACACACACTTACACACTCACACACACCCTATAGACGTATACACACCCACTCACTAGCACGCCTAGACGCACGCATATAAACACATAGCACACGCATGCTATACGCACCCACAAAAAAAATAAAAAATGCCATCGACAAAAGAGTAAAGACGGCCAACTTGTGCGATGCCGACACCGAAACAAGGAAAGACGGCGAAGGCACGTCCTGGCTGGCACTGAAAGGAAGTGACATGTAGCATCTCGACATCACGCACCAAAATACCAATTGTGGTAGGATGAAACCTCACAACGGCCACCCAAACCATCAACAAAACCCCTTGCAAATGTCCCAAACTCCACTGTAAGGTCCCCAACCTGCCAATACCAAGATAGGGATGGGATCCTTGACAGGTCTCTAGGTCTGATAAAAATCAGAGTCTCTAAACAAGAAAAATCCAAGGAATAGACCTTTACCATTAACAATGGCTTGGGTCTATAGCCTTAGAGGAAGACCTAGTCCTGTCTCACAGCGGAAACGGGACAGTGTATCAAAAGTCCAAAAAACTATTTCGGCCAGATAACTGCCACAATTGGGCTAAGGTATCCTCAACCAACGCTTTTTTCCCTCTAACAGATGTGAGGTCACAGCCGCTTGTGGAGTCCTCTTCCAAGTGAAGAAATTTTCTAAACGTTTTAGTGAGCAGGGATGGATAGTTACCTGACTAATCAGGTCCACCCGTCCATGATTGACAACCTTAGTCAATCCCCACTTACCACCCCGCACTCACACATGATCCTTTTGTTATTTAATTACTACCACATTCTTTCACAATTAAAATAATGATTCCTTTTATCTTTCATAAGTGGATTTTATTAAAATAGCCCTTGAAAACATTCTTTTAGCAAACAGACATCTTTAAACTTAAGACAGTGTACTGTCGATCAAAACATTGTCCATAATAACCATGACCAGTACTCGTCTTGTCTCAAGACCACCTAAGGGTGAAAAAAATGGCACCCATTCCTTATTCATAATCCGGAGTGGATAAACCCCCACCCAAGGTTCCGGGTGCCCATACACCAAACCAGTTTCCCATACAACTAGGCGGCTCCCCTAGGATAAAAAATGGTATCCTAACTTATGTAGAAACATCAAGACATGACACGGAGTAGAAACTCAACGTTCATGCATGGGGGTAACCGACTTATTCGTGTGGCTGGAAAGCCAATCATTATCATCAAAATATACCAAGGAGTCGGAGGTGTCTTGAGACAAGTTGTCTTAAGGATGATCAATTATATCTTTCCTAATTCAACCAATTTTAACCGAAACAATTCTTTCCTACATTGTAAACAATATATGTTGGAAGTTACCCTCCGTTTTTGGTTAATTATTTCTTTTCTTATTTGTACTCACTCCTTACATATGCAATGCTAACTATGCTTTTGGAATTGTAATGGGTACCCATGGAATGCGGGGATTGGCATTGATGAACAAACAAGCAAAGCGGATGTTGTACATCTTGTTGAAACTTGGGAGCATGATACACAAAGGATTAATGACTTGGAGAATTACAATATACACTCATTGATGTGGTCAAATAATCTTAAGAAACGACGAGGACAAGTAGGGGTAGCATGTATGGTTAAGAAAGGATTGAAAGATTTTGTATCAATTGTGAAAGATGACAAGTACAAACATTATGTATGGCTGAAAATTATGACACCAAAAGAGCACCCATTTTTGTAGCCGGTTGCTACATTCCTCATCATGATTCCCCCTTTTATGCTTACATGGATAGAGATCGGCCATTTTTTTATTTAGAAGAGGACATTGCTTATTTAAAAGGTGAAGGTGATGTTATTGTATTTGGGGATATGAATGCTCACACAAAAACATTGCAACATGATACTCAACAATTTGATATGCCATACATTTCAAGGGAGTTGGAGGAAGTTCACTTGTATGATCGTTCTTCAATGGATGAGAAAGAGACGGATCACTATGGAAAGTTACTTTTACACATGTGTAATAGCACGGGTATGCTCATTGCCAATGGTGTATCTTTGTGGAGTGGAACCAATGGATTTACATGTAGGAGACATAATGGGGATAGTGTGATTGACTATATGCTACTCTTTGCAGCCATCATGTATCACATAAAGAGTTTTATGTTTGCCCAATGGATCCCAAAATCCGACCATCGCACTTTATGTATTGACCTTTCATGTGGAGAAGCAACTAAGCATAATAATTTCAGCCAAAGGAAAGAGAAATTATCACTATGTATAGATTTCAAACGGCACCAATGTACATTGAAACAGTGAGCAAAAATTATGGATGAAGAAGCTTCAATATGATGCACCATTGGAAACTAAATGGAAAGATTTCAAGAAAGTTATTTGTTCTTGTGCCGAAGAATGATTTTCTATAAAGCATCTGCATGGTATCAACAAAGATATATCACGCAAAAGGTGGTTTGATAAAGAATGTCAAGATGCTCGAAAGTCCTTGATAAAGCTTGATGCAACTATGGACAAAGACAACTATCAAAGTCATTTGCATACATACAAGGCATTGATTCAAAAGAAGAGAAGAAGATGGGAAGTAAAGCAACAACTTTTTCAAGTCTAAGAAAAGGCACATGCATGTGGAAGATTTTGGAGAAACTTGAGGGGCAAGCGGGTTGAGAATTTTGGTAACTTGAGTCTTGTGGGTATGTACACACACTGTAGGCAATTATATGAGCAAGCAAATGCTGAAAAAATTCCATTTTATGGCTCACTCCCATGTATACCCTCCTTTTTTTCTATTGAGGATGTATGTGGTGGGCTTGACAGGTTGGCCCTCGCAAAGCGGGAGATCTTCAAGGTTTCAAGCCGGAGATGATCAAATGGACGGGAGATGAGTGGATGTGTGATATGTTCAACCTTGCACTTGAACATGGTATTCCTTATGATTGGAGTACTAATTGGTTTAAGCCTTTGCAAAAAGGAGGGGATGTAAAGAATGTAAACAACTACCAGACTATAATGATTGGGTCTCCTATGGAAAAATTGTTTGGGTGCATAATGGAGACGAAACTGAGTGATTGGGCTGAAGATAATGACAAGCGTGCAAAGGGACAAGCGGGTTTTCGTCAATGCCATAGCACCATTGATCATCTTGTAACTCTTCGTGTTCTAATGGAGGAAAGTCGGTTGAAAGGCAAGCGATTGTATTGTTGTTTTGTGGACTTTAAGAAATCCTATGATATGATTCCACGTAACAATTTGTGGAGAAGGATGGAAGAACTCCAAGTGCTAAGTGAGTTTATGCTTGCGGTTTCTCAAATCTATGAGAAGGTGATTTGTCAATTGTGCATGGGAAGAGAAATTTCAGAAATTTTTGTAAGCACTATTGGGGTTAAACAAGGATGTCCTTTGTCACCAACTCTCTTTGGTCTATGCATCAATCAATTGGAACAAATGGTACTTGACTTTATGTAAGAAGAATGGATTGAAGAGGTCACTATTTGCAATGTGGTAATCATGCTTTTGTTGTATGCAGATGATGTAGTGCTTCTAGCACACACTTTAGAAGATGCACAAAAGCTTATGGTTGTCCTTGAGAACTTTTGCTTACATAGTGGGCTGATTGTAAACGAATCCAAGACAAAGGTTATGCTTGTGAAAACCAACCATAAGGAGAATCCATGCATTGTGTACAACAATGAGACACATGAAGTTGTTGAGAGCTTTAAGTACCTTGGCCTTGAGGTTCCGTCCAATCACAAGTGGCATGAATGTGCTATGCATTGTTTGGAAGCAGGAAAAAGAGCATTTTATGCATTTGATAACATGTGTAATGCGGGAAACATCAAGTGTTGGATTCTCAAGAAGTATCTTTTTGATGCATTGGTGACACCAGTTCTTCTTTATGGAGTTGAAGTGTGGGGCGGGAGCATCTCAAAGTCTACTTGGAAAGAGTTTGAGAATGTCCAAAAGCATTTTCTTACAAACTTTCTCCAAGTGAAGACACAAACACCATATATGCTCCTACTTCTTGAGTCGGGATGTCTTCCAATTGAGGTTATGGACATGGAAAGGGTTGTGGAGTACATGATAAGGTGCGTCAAAACCCCTCACATTGACTTCCTACAATTGCATGGAAAGCAAGCAAAAAAGTTCAAAAGACACATAAAGCAAGATCTTGAGCACGGGATGGAGGGAAGACATAAAGAAGTGGTTTGGGAGATGGGATGCATTACACTTGCTACATGATGCTTCAATTGACTCCCAAGTGAATGAAGCTTTTCTACAATGCCAATGTATTATGGCTTGGGAGAACTCCAGTGGGTCACTCTTCATACACTACACCACCCATATTTCCCCCAACTACAAAACCATGTTCTTCACTGAAAGAGGAAACTGTACTCACACTTACATGCTTGAGCCTATCCCCTTGTCGGCAATATGCACTATCGCAGTCATTCGTCTTAGCTCCCATTTCCTTCGATGAGAGATACGCCATTGGGGCAATGGAGAAGAGTCTAATCGACTGTGCAAATTATGCTCACTGCAAGTTCGAGAGTCTGAGTACCACACACTACTAGAGTGCTCAGCTTTTGGTCACATCCGAACTTGCTTCTCTCACATTTTCAGCCATAACTTAAACCTACACACTTTACTCTCCGAGCCAAAGTGTGGGCTCTCCATTGCAACTCTCATCACCACAATTTTGGAGCATCGAGAGTCACTCATCAGCCATACACATACTACATCACATGTAACTTTGGTCCCATAGGTCATATTTGACCTTCGAGGATGATAATAAAATCTCTCTCTCTCTCTCTCTCTCTCTCTCTCTCTCTCTCTCTCTCTCTCTCTCTCTATCTCTCTCTCTCTCTCTCTCTCTCTCTCTCTCTCTCTCTCTCTCTCTCTCTCTCTCTCTCTCTCTCGCTATGCGTGCTACCTATGTGATGCTTCAATGAAGGTGCTTCATTTAATCTCTCTCCCTCTCTCTCTCTTCTCTCTCTCTCTCTCTCCCTCTCTCTCTCTCTCTCTCTCCCTCTCTCTCTCTCTCTCTCTCTCTCTCTCTCTCTCTCTCTCTCCCCTCAGTGTGTGTGTGTGTGTGTGCGTGTGCGCACACGCACGTGTGTGTTGTGTGTGTGCCTTCAATTTTCAACCTTGATCATCAAGGTCCAACTGAATTAGAGGTGTTTTACAGAGAGCGTGGGACGTTAACACATGCTGCCTATGTCAGTTTTGTTGGAGTGTACATTTCTCTACCCTCGCCCTCTTAGTGTAACTCTATCAAAAGAGGCGGATTTACCTCAACCCCCATCGTGTTCTTGTGTTTTAGCGGCTAGAAGACAATTCTACTAGCATCACCTCAACCCCAGCCTTGCAATGTGCAAAACATCTCTTATGAACGGGGTTTTTCATTGGCAGCCAGGAAGTGTCTCAGCTTAAAATCGTTCCGTTTTCAATTTCAAAAAATGCTGGTTGAGAGCAAAGGAAAAAGGAGAAATCCCGTCTCAAAATAAAGAAAAACAGTTTAAAAACTTGAAAAATAAATCTAATATTTTAAAATTTCCTCTTTCCAAAGTCAAGAACGTAATTTTATATGTTTTTCTCGAACACTGCAAACCGAGACGAGGCCATGGGGAAGCCACCTAAGGAAATGATTAAAAATCCCATAAGCCAGGCTGTTGTCGGGAAGGGTACCCCATATAATGCAAGAATGTGCTCTTGAGTAGGTCGAGGATCGTGGGAGGTATGAGACTGGAGCCTCGAAAGTTCATCGGCCTAGGTCCACGACCGCCATTTGCAATGCTCAGCTGGGCCTGTCTTTGCATTGCAACTAGAAACAGATCTTATGCTTATGCTTTCCACATTAACGCCTACTACTGACAGATGCCATTCAATAGTGTTCATTTAAGATAATTAAGGAGGACTTAATCTTCAACAACCGGCCAGCCCCTACTGTTGTGAGGCAAGAATGAGATGATGCCAACAGAGTTGGTGGTTGCCCATCAGTTATAGATGAAACTAAATGTCTAGGGAAGATCATCATGTAGATTGAAGAGTATCTTGATCACCTCCCCCCCATCTGCATCAAAGTTAAGATCATTAAGGAGGAGTTAAGGAGCACACACAAAGAGATTCAAGAGAGAGGCCACTTATGCGAGTGGCAAGCCCTTTTTTGTCCAGGATTTTAAGATCAGTGGGATGCAAGTGTTTATCTACAAAAGGGCAGAGTCTTCTTGGCCATGTGAAAATGTTGACAGTATAATTAGACTGGTGGCTTTGCTCAACAGGGATTTCTTTCCAATCAAGGCTTCCATGCCATCGGACACACATCATCTATTACTAGTCACCTTGATGTGTCCAGTTCCTACCTATTGGCGAAAGGTATGATGGATGGAGAGCCATGGAGAGACTCCTAGTTAGTCTTGACGATCGTGATATGTCTGACCAAATACATGATGGATGGAGAGCCATGGAGAGACTCCTAGCTAGTATGATCTCCAAGATTATCCGATGTAAGGTCACAAAGTGCCATGTGAGGTTGTTCTTAAAAGTTAGTCTAACGGTAAGGCTTTGACCTCTCAACCTACAGGTTGTGGGCTCAGATCCCCCATTGGGTAACCTCTAGAGGGGCACCTTGTGCTCAATTGGTGTCCGCGTTGCTAGGGCTCTTGTCCTTGGACACTCAAATCATCCTTCTCCTTGAGTGGGTCACCTAAGGAGGAGGTTCCTAGTTGGTTTCTATGAGTTCTCTCCGTCATTCCTAGTACGTGGTGCATCAAGTAGGTGGCCATGGTGGTGATGCCTATGGGTGGCCCTTACTTGATGGTACATGGTCCTTGACCGACCATGTTTCACGGCTAATATTTGGAAGGGATAAGCACCTCCCCTTGTGGGCCCTTTGGTGCATCAAAAAAGAAAAGTTCCACATGAGGTCGTGAGAGTAGGATGGGAAGCTACAAATTTTAAGGACCTAGTTTAGATTTGGGAATCTAGTTTTGAACAATCGTGGTCCAGATGGTTGAGTGTATAATAAATCAAGAGCCATGGAGAGACCGCTACTAAACGGTGGTATGTAAGATGATCTAAAGTAACAATACATTGTCACATGAGGTCATTAGAGTAGGATTGGGAGCTACACAAGTGGTTGAGGCACTTACAAGAGCATGATCTTTACATATAGGGCTTATGAGAGCTTCCAAATAATTCTTATATTAGATGGGTCCTCAAGTAATCTCAACAATTGGCCATTAGGGAGACTTTGGAAGAGAATGATTAGGAGCTACACAAATTATCCTTGAGAGTCAACACATGTACTAGGTCAGTATCTTACATATACGGGTGGGAACTTGAAAGTCATCATTATGTTAAATTCTCCCTTGAGTTGAGTCTCCATCGAGGAGGCCCATTTCTTGCACATCTTTGATGCCATTATCCCTCTCACATATTATGTCACCAATATAATTACCATGGCTGTATCTAGCAGCCCATTATTGAGAGGCATAGAATGGCTTATACGAGGTTCATCACAGAGGATGAGATTGAATATTCCATGATGCAACAACCCATGATACATGTCATGTGAATGTAATAACCCATGATAGATATCATGTGATGGTACTTATCATGACCTAACACTACAAGAGGTTATGCACATCTATGCGTCGCTATGAGCGTCACTCTATGCATTGCTATAATCATCACTATATAGTGACGCTTATAGCGATGCCTATAGTGATGATTATAGTGACAAGTGTAGTCCTTTTGTAGCGATGCTTATAGTAACGTTGCAGAACCTTATATAGAGACGCCCGAGAGAAAGAAGTTTGGGTGGCAGGGCATATGCCTTGCCACCCATCAACCATGTTGAATGTTTCTAGAATAGAGTAACCTAAATGAATCCAAGATAAGCCCATATTCACCTTTGAAAGAAAGTGCAAGGTATAGACCCAAAGTAGTCACCCACAAGATAATATAACCATTAACTCCATCATGCACAGTATTGTTTGCAAAATAAACATACAAAACTGACAAAAGTAATTGGACGAAAGTGAATTGACAAAAGTAAATCAATAACAATTATACACATCATAGTCAAAATCACTTGATTGTTAAGCTTTGCAAATGTAATAGTTACAACAGAATTATCATTATGTGGAAAATACATTGTTTTTCAATAGTTAGAAAAAGACGTATACAGGTCATCTCATTATACATGCTATGAAAAAATAAAACAAATGCTATCTGGTTACGGCTAGACTGACATCGTCTAATCAGACGTCTCATCACATCTAAGCAGTGTATCTATCGGTTTTTGCAAAAAAAAACAATAAGACTTTCTATACGTATAAACATATAATTACAAAACAATCTATTTTCTTAGCTTATCATTAAAATACAACAAATGTAAAAGAGTAAAGTGAAATACTAATCATGCCGCTACGAGAATCGAGAATGTCCATTAGGGCATTTAAGGCCTTTATGCCTACGTACTCATGCTCGTATGGTGTGGGGTCACGTCCTGTCATCGACCACTATTCAAAACATACAAAGAATACATTATGTTGTAATTTAAAAGTACAAATAGATGTAACTACCAAACCTAACGAACAATGCAAAAACACTTAGAAAATCGGCCTCAAATGATGCCCACCCGCTCGAAACAGAACCTGATCTTTGCCCTGGTGTCCGCTCTCTTCATGACATTGCTCCAACACCATTCCTATCTCCTCTTTGTACAACACCCTTCTAAGAACTCCATCACGCCCATAGTTCATGAGATCTTCACCTACCAGTGTGGCCTTTTGCACCACTCTTCTCTTTTACAGCTTGGACAAAACCTCTGAACATTGCCCTGTACTAAAAAATCCTTCAATCTCCTTAAGAGTCTCTCTACCTGCATAAGTGGATGGGGCCACGTATAGACCTACAACCTGCACTTTGCTACTTGCTAGCTCATCCGCCTCTTGATTCTACTCTCTCCTCACATGCTTGAATTGGACTTCTTCAAAAGACTTCAACATCTTTTTGATGGAAAAGAACCAATGCTTCAAAGAATCGCGCTTTACCTGCCATTGGCCTAACAGTTGTTTGATGACTAGCAATGCATTTCCCTTCACCACCAACCTTGAAATGCCAAACTCTATGCACTTCTTTAAACCCAAATGCAGAGTGAGATACTCTGCCTCATTATTGGTGTGGACATCTTCTAAATCATACGCCTTCGAGAATATAGTTTTGCCGTGTGGGTCGTGTATCACCACACCTCCTTCTGCTTTTTGCACTACCCTTCGATATGCTCCGTCGAACCACATAGTGAAAGCATTATCCAAGTGGGGTTCCTCCTTGGCTTCATCTCGTACCACCCTTGGATAGGTTGGTAAATCAATGGCCTTGCTGACAAGAATGTCTGCCAGGTGAGACCGACTCGTGTGATCCACCTTGAACTGGAACTCGAACTCCTGTAGCTCTAACACCCACTTCATAATTCTCCTTCTTGGCTTCAAATGTAGCACCACCTCTAGCAACAGATTATTAGCCATTGAGGCGGTCCAGGGTGGGCAACAAGAGAGGCGACCTCTAAACACCCCTCAAGGCTCCCGTGCTGCTCAATTGGGGCTGGGGCAACCACAAGCACAACACAACAACAAACCCATAGCCAAACCCAAACAAGATAGGGGCACCACCTAGTTATGGTATGCGAACTAGGACGCAAGAGAGATTTTGGCACAACCAAGAAGATGCACCACACAACACACACAAGCAACCTCACACCAAGACACACATGAAATGGACCAGAGAGAGCTAGAGCAAAGGGAAGAGAGAGAGGAAAGGATCTTGCGTAATACCTTATTTGTGACTTGCAAATGGAGATGGTTCGTTATGATGCTATCGTAGAACTTGTACAAAACTCACTCAATGCTTAGTGATTGCTAATCATTGCCAAAACACACACACACACTGTCTTAGGGTGTGGGAGACCTCTCACCACAATACCCTCTTACAATGGACACAAAACTGGCAATGAAAAACACACTAAAACACTTTCTAAAATCAAGATCAACCGATAAAAACTCAAAATACACAAGTCACCTTGAATTCACCAAACCGTATTGCACAAATGGAAGGACGAAGATTTGAACATCGAATCACGCCTTTGATGCACCAAACCTCAATTTATTGATGATGAAGGAGCATGTACAATAGTGGTTTTGAGATTTGTGGAACTCACTCTCTCTCACTTGCAATGTGTAGCTTGAAGGCTTCTCTCACACCAAGAGTGAAGCTCAGAAGTGGTTGCTACACCTAAGTCTCTCCTCATGCATAGAGTGTTGGGGTGCTATGTGAGATGTTGGAGGCTGTTTTACAAGAAGGAGAGGGGCCTATTTATAGGTTGGAGACCCCTCATTAAGATTATTGGAAATCCTAATTTACAAGCTATCAAATCAGGATTATGATTTTTTTGAATATCAAAACATTGTGGGCCTTCTTTGTCTGCTTGAATCATGGGTGTGGGCTCAAAAGAGAGCATTATTGATGGTAGATAAGGTGAAACTAAGTAAGGAGAGAGAGAGAGAGAGAGAGAGAGAGAGAGTTACTTTGTACATGTCTTGAGGTGAGGTGTCTTTTATGGTTAGGTCAATGCTATTTTGTGTTAGTATGTTAGTGGTTAGTGTTAGTAATCACTAGAAAGTTAATGATATATTTAGAATGGTTAGAATGGGGTGGATGGTTGGAGTAAGATGGTTGAATGAAGTGAGAAAATCCTTGTGATGGTGAAGCTTGAAGAAGTTTTGGACTTACTTGTGTAGGTTCTCAAAATGACTATCGATCTTCTTCTTCGTCTTCTCTTCTTTACGCCACCGCCGCCAAGGTTGATCATCGTGATGAAAATGGTAATTCCATTGATGTGATCTTTTGATTTGCAGAGGTTAAGCATGGTACACATGCTGAATTTATGTATATATATAAGGAGTAAGATGGAATTGTACTTTGGAGATAATAGAGAGAGGCATAGAGATGGTGTATGTACATGGAGAGCTCATATGAGAGCTATGGGAGTAAGTGGGGAGGTTAATGGTGAAGAAGGTGAGAGAAACCATTGAAGGTGCAGGTTTGAGTGAGGGATTGAGAGAAATGTGTGTGTGTGTGTGTGCGTGTGTGTGTGTGTAGAAGTGTGGAAAGAGGTGAGAGAAGACTATGGGCTACTTGTGAGAAAAGTGGGCAGACTGGGGTCCACTAAAAAAATCATATCTCACCGCTCGTAGCTCCAAAAATCATGAAAAAATTTGAAGTGATTATTCAAAGCGTGGGATACATTTTCTCTTTTGACCACCGCTCCAAATTCGGAGTGGAGATGGATATTAAAAATCCCACCAAAAGACTTGTTTTTTCTTCACAAAAAGTCTTCAGTGGCCCCCTCCTTTGTTGAATTTGTACAATGCATCCAAGAGTGAGCCCCTCCTTTGTCATATTATAATACAAAGCATCCAAGTTGCCCTTGACCCATGCATGGAGGAGGATTATTGGTGAATAAAGAAATATATACATGGTGGGACTAGTGTATGGACTATTCATGGACTTTAGCTCAATGAGCACATGGTGTTAGAATAATGAGTAAAAATAATAATAAAAATATGGAGGAGTTATGGATATGGAAAGATATTGGAATCATATGATATGGTCCCTCCTTGAATTATTTTGGGTGAAAGAGGAAAAGGTATGCAAGTAAATAATATAATAAAAGTAACCAATGAGTAGAAATCATTTTTTTTGTTTTCACGAGGGTGAGGGTGAAAATGTGGGAGTGATTTGTATAAAGGAAAAATATGAGGTTAGAGTATGTACATATTGGCAAAAAATATAATTATGGTGTAAGAGGATGAAAGAAGGTTTACATAGGTTTAATAAAACGCACACCTAAGTAGAAATATTTAAATAAAATACCAAAATAATTATAAAAATCCCTATATTTAGGCCATATATACAATGAAATGTTTACACACAAAGAGGCCAAAATATACTTTTTTTTTTTTTTTGGCTCAACTAGCCCAGTGACTAGCTAGCTGAGGGTTTTTAAGAAGATATGGGAAAAGCCCCCTAACTCACACACGCCTATGTACAGTGAAATGGTAGGGATAGCCATAGCGTTTGGGTGAATTTGGTAGGGTGGAGTAACTTACTGTGGCAATTATGGAGAGCCGAAAGACGGTTATCACCGTCAACACAAAAAACTTACGTTCAATCAAATGGACTTTGAACTTCCTGCAAGCGAAAACTAGAGCCATCACCCATTGCTCTGCCTCGGTGTAGGTAGACTCTCCTGGGCTAATCACCCTGCTCTCAAAGTATATGGGCTTGTAGCTTCTCCCTACCTTTTGCAATAGAACTGCTCCAATAGCAACTATTCCCACTGTCATAAACACAAAAGTCATCCTCTCGATTGGGAGGACACACCGTTGGCAACTAACACAAAATATCCTTAACTCTATCAAAAGCCTTCTGACCTTCCCCATCCCACTCATAGAAATGCACTTGTTGAGCTCTCTTTTGAAGAGGATGCACATATTGCGACATCATCCAAAAGAAATGGGACAAATACTTCAACTTATGAACAAATGAAGCCAAACCTTGAGCATATGATGGCATCTCCATCAATACCAATGCCTTCACCTTCTAGGGATCAGCCTCTATACCGTTTTGCGACACCACATGATCTAACAGCTGTGCTCAAGGCTGTGCTAGCTTGCACTTCTTGGGGTTTATCTGACCTGCTTATTCATCAAGCCTTTGAAAGCATAATTGGAGCTTTGACAGGTGCTCTATTCTTGAACTCTAGCAACCGATATCATCCATGAAGACCCTAATAAAACGGCCCAAGTATGGGCCAAATATCGTGTTCATCCAACCTTGGAAGGTAGCGTATGCATTGACCAATCCGAATGGCATCCTGCGGTAAGCAAAATAGCCCCATGGAGATATGAATGTGGTCTTCAGCTGGTCATCAAGTGCAATCCCTATCTGAAAATACCCCGAGAATCCATCCATAATCGAGTATCTTTCATGCCCAGCCACCTGGTTTAGGATTTCATCTTGAAACGGCAAGGGTTAGTGATTCCTCTTGGTCGTAGCATTCAATGGATTGTAGTCGACACACCCTCTCCATTTCCCATTCTTCTTAGGGGTTATGACCACTGGCAAGACCCACTCTGACTCCTTCACAGGATATATGATGCCTGCCTCCAACAACTTATTGATCTCTTGCCAAAGGGCTTCCTTTTGAATTTCTACTAGTCTTCTCAACTTTTGTGCTTTAGGCTTATGCCCCTACTTAAGAACAATTTTGTGCTCCACCCCCTTTGCACCTCGCAAATGATTGTACTCCGTAGCAAATAGATTTGGATAGGATTCACACAGTTGAACATAGCCCTCCTTTTCCCCTTTGGTAAGGTCTTCACTTATCATACTCGAAACCTCCTGTATGCTTAAACCATGAGCTTGAGACTGCATACCTTCTTCTTTAGGTGGAGAGTCGTCTATGGTGACCCCGAACAAGTCTGCATCTATCTTTAACATGTCATCCTTGCTCTCCTCTTCCTCTATGCTAGTATAGCCTTCATCATAGCCCTTCTCGGTCTCGTACTCATAGCTCGTCGTGTCACCCTCATCTTTAACTGCCATAGGACGAGAACTGCTCTCCTTGGTCTTCAAATCAAGCACAATTTGTCTAGCTCTCTCTTTGTCAGGAAAAGTGAACACTTTGATCTCCCAATCCTACTTTGAACCTATTGCCAAAAGCCAAGGCCTACCCAAAATGATAGGGTAAGCATTATCCCCTACTTTCATCACAAAGAAGTCAATCAGGCCCTCTATGCCCATCACCTTGATCCTCACATCCTGCGCCACACCCAGACACCTGGATTTAGTATGGTTAGCCATCCTCATGCGCACATCTGACCTGACTACTGCCTTGACCCCTGTCTCTTTCATGGCTGCTTCCATCATGACACAAACCTGTTCTCTACCGTCTATGTAGGCTTGTTCCTGCATCCTCTTCTCTATAATCTCATCCACAAGCGGAAGAACTTCAGTGGGGCTACCTACCCTTAAAGCCTTCATTTGCACTGCTTGGACATTTCCCTTAGCTCTTGGCAGCCTGGTGCTAACACTTGTGGACCACTGCCTTCTTAACTTTGGATTTAAAGCTAAGAACTGACCAAACGTAATATTTTCTTTTTGATTTTGAACATCACTCACCAGATTGTACTCGGGATAGCCACGTCCTAGCTGGAAAACTGCTTGTTTGATCTTGCGACGCCTCCTTCTCTTTCTAGGCTCAAGCTGCTCTTTGCCTTCGTACACCTTATCCTTGCCTTTGCGAGCTCTAGTTTCCCGCTTTGTCTCTGTCTCTCTCTCAGCTCTTGCCCTCTTATTGGCAAAAAATTCAACATCCTGCTTCTCCACCCCTATGATGTTTACTCTTTGGTCCTCACCTGGGTTTTGTGGAGCTGGCTGCACAGGATTCTCCATTGCTTGCTCTCTTGGGCCATTGTATTGTCCTTGACCTCGACCTCTACCAAAAAGCGGGTACATACCTCCTCTTTCTCTCTATGGTTGAGGACAATCAGGCGCATAATGCCCTTCTTCTCCACAATTGTAACATCTACTAGGCAGTGGCCATGCCCTGCCCCTTGCTCCTCTTGGCTATCCTCTATCCATGACATTGAGCCGCAACTCCTGCATGTGCTCGGATAAATCTTGCACTGTGCGCACCCAATTTTGTGGCACAACAGCTACACCTTGAATTCCCCGATTTCCTTCGTGTACAGCTTCTCTCGGACTCTGCAATTGAACATGGGCCATCGTCTCATAGACCAACACACCCTGCTCTATCTTCTTCTTTATCTTTCTGCTTTTCGATCGTGCAATGGCTACAGCACCATTGTAGTTCTCTGGGCTTTCAAAATCCACTTTCTCTCTCACCTTGGAATGCAGACACGCCATGAATTTTTCCAGCTTGAAGTAGTCTCCATTAGCCAACTGCATGGCTGCTGCTAGCTCTGCCCAACACTCTTCAAAATGACCCAAAAACAGATTGAATTCTTCACTTACATCTTGCTTAAGCGCCTTTAGATTTTCATCCATCTCGATAGGGGAAGTCTCCTTGCGAAAGTCGTGAAGAAATCTCGCTCGTAGAGCCGGCCATGCTTGCTTCGGCTCACCTTCCAATTCATCGTACCACGCTTTAGCTCTACCACGCATCACCAAAGGAAAATTTTGCATCTTAATATCTTCGTTCGGCATACGCAGCGATAGCATGTACAGCTCGAAATCTGACATCCACTCGTTAGGGCTCTCTTCTCCTGTGAAAATCGGTCCATAGCTTCTCGTTGCCATGACTTCCAATGCAAAAAACTGTTTCCTTTCGATTAACTAGGAGAAATCAGTGTGCTCCTCAACGGGGGCACCAAAAGATGGAGAGGGGGAATGGGGGAACACGCTCAGCACAAACAAAAGGTCCTCTTTATAGCTCAGGGTATTCACAGCACCCCTATCCTCTCAGAAAACACCTTCAAAGAAACTCTTAACACTAGCAGACCACCACCTGCTCAATTGCCACTGCTCACACACTCTACAAACCACCACACAAGATACATCTACTACCACTGCCTGTCTCCACCCTTACACGCGCACTCAACCACTCAATCTCACTCTCTCACTCAAAACACCGTCGGTCCGGGGAGGCACACACTTCCACACAGCCGGAACCGAGGAGAACCATGAAAGCAGGAGAAAGAGAAATGGGGAAGGGGAAATAGTAGCAAGGGAAAACATATACACAGGCTTGCAATGCCATCACCATGGCCATTTTCAAGCAAAAGTTACAAAGGGGCTAGCTTGCTAGAGAACTCCACTTTGCAGGCTTCAAACGGCACCTCAAAAGGCCAAGAAAAAAGCCCCAAATTTGATCCTTTTTTTACTTTTATAGGGGGGGGCTTTAATTTGGTAATTTGCACCTTAATTGGTCCACCTGGCACCTTGAATTGGTATCTTTTGGGAAGGGGGGCACCGCCTTGCTCTATCTCTTTCTTCTTCACTTTTTGCACTTGGGGGGAGGGGCATCAGCGACGTCGCTATTGCCCCCTAAGCTCTTCATTTTTTATTTTTTATTTTTCACCTTTTACCCTCTTTTGGTTTAGCCTTATACTGCTCAATTTTTTGACTTTGACCTTCACTCCTTATCCGGCTCCTCTTTGTCCTCTTTTGGCCTTGGCCTACTTGGCTTGGCTTTGCACCCTTTGATTTGCCCGGACGGCCATGCCTTGTGCGCTTTTCTGACCTTGGAAACATCTTTGCTTCTAAACCTATGGCCAACTTGGCCCTTGCTTTACCTTGCTCCCTTGACGAACTCCGAGTTTTCCTCCCTCTCTCTCTGCTGTGGGACTCACCTCTTACCTGAGGGGGGGAGGCAATAGCGATGTCGCTATTGCCCTCCCTCTCTACTTCAAAATCTCGAGGGCCCAACGGCCGTGGGAAGTGCCCCTGCCACGTCATCCCCTCCAACTCGCCACGCGGGCGTGCTATTACGCCGCCGCTGTCCGGCCAAAACTGCCGTGGATCCGCCCAAGAGGCGCCTCGCGCAGCGCCACCGCCACCGCCACCATAGCAGCACCCACGGGCATCCGCCATAGCCACAAGCTCTTGGAGCTCCCTTGCTTCACATTCCTTAAAGGGGGCGCACTCCCAACTCATATAGTCCTCCACCCAACAACCGCACTACAGATATGGGATAATGGGGCACCACGTGGCGCTTGCCCGTGAGCTGCCCCCAAAAACTTCCTTTGAGTACTCAAAAAACCCTCTTAAGAACTTCACAATGGTGTCCTTTTTAACCTACTCTCATGCTCAATGCATAGTTCATCAAGCCCAGTGCCAAGATCTTCTTATGTGTTCTGAACCTCCCCGGCCTTTGTCTACGTTTAACCCTCCTCAAACTGCGAACTAGAGCCATCGAAAGACGGGAGAAAATATATGTGATCGGCCCTCGGGTAACTGCTTCAGATTTCATCGAACAATAACTCGGCGCTCGAGGCTCAAAATCATGAGCCGTCAATTTCTGTTTGATCCGCATGATTCATGCTACTCTCTAGAACCTTGGCAAGGCCACAAAACTGCCAAATGGCACGTCCTCCATTGCAGCCAAGTGGGCTCAGACCTGGTCCCCGAAAAATCTTCAACCGAACTTAACTTGCTATCCAGAGCTCTGATTCGCAATCCGAGAAGACAGGCATGCTCCATAACTTGATCACTACACACATATACACTGAAATCAGCCCGGGCCACCTGTCCCCAGCTACCGTGTCCTTCGGGGATCTACTACACACTCTTTCTTTAAACTGCAATATCTTGAGCACCGGGGCTCCGTTTGAAGAGCCGTTTGGATTGGCTTTTAGAGCACACTGAGCACTACATTTCAAGATGCTGACTTGGCATTTTGTACACCTTGACCCGCCATCCCATCTGGACCATTTCATAGCACTTTCGGCCTTAAAAACCGCTTTAAGCATACATTCCCATTACCCTTTGGCTGACAAGGGCCTTAGCACCTGCCCTAGCCTTCTGCACTGCACTCCATTGCACCCCTTTCCTCGCATAGACCATCTCTTAGCTTCGACCAACTTTGGCTGCACCACCGCCGCTCACCAAGTGGTGCAAACTCCAGCCTTGTGGTGCAAGCTCCTTGCCTCTACTCACGCTTTGGATGCCTCCTTTTGTTGCTTCCACTTGTCAGGATTCTCACGCACTGGTTGCTTCGCATTCTTCCAATCTTCTTTCACCGGACAATCTGGTCTATTCCACACAAGCTTTATTGCTTTTTTTACTTCGGAACACTTGTGCTTGTAACATTTGCGCATTCGAACCTTCATTAGGTCTTCATTGAAGTGCTTATCCTGACTTGACATGGGAAACTAGTCATGCAGTATGCTGATGACTCTATCTTTTAATTCATTTGGTACTTCACTCTAGGTCTTTAGTATGTAGTGTTGAAACACCTGAGAGCAAAGACCACGCATGTGCAAGACCACCTTCTTGCTTTTGTCACCCAAGATGATACCACCGCTGATGTCCACCGTGTAGGGCAAGCCCTCTCGCCTGTGACGAGTGAACCTTGGTGTCTCGATAGGGGTCTCGAGTGGTGTCTCTAGTGGCGTCTTGATGGGGGTACGAACATCAGGTGTCTCCACTAGAGTCTCAGCCCCAAAGCAAGGAGTGTCGACCGGGGTAACTCCTACAGGAGTAACTAGTGGTGTGTAGCCAGGATCAGTTGATAGTCGTGTAAAAGCTGGCATAGATGGAAATGTCATGGCTGGTGTGTAGACGGGCAAAGAAGGGGAAGGTAAAGAGCCTCGTCAAACACGAGGCGGTGTTGAGGCATCAACAGCAGCATCCCCACAACAACCACCGCCGCCACCATTAGAGCGTCGATGTCGAGAAGAGTGTGAAGATCGTCTCATTGATATCAAAGCTTTGAAGTGTGCTGAATGCTCCAAAATAGAGGGAGACACTGAAGGAGTGGAACAGCGTGATGGTGCTTCAGAGCGATGATGCTCCTCATACCACCTCCTTTGTTGGGGTGACAAAGAAGAAAGAAACTCATCATCATCCATACCTGCATTAAACACACAAACATTTAGTCTTAATATTGAATGGATAAGAAAATATGGACAAGTTATAATCTATACTATAGATAATAGGGGAAGGGATTCTTGTGTAGAGAGAGAGAGAGAGAGCGAGAGAGAGAGAGAGAGAGAGAGAGAGAGAGAGAGAGAGAGAGAGAGAGAGAGAGAGAGAGAGAGAGAGAGAGAGCTATCCTTTAAGTCAGTGTCTCGGATACTGAGACACTAAGGCAGCTAAGGAAGTGATGACAAAGGAGAAGAGGAGGAGAAGAGAGGATAAAGAAGAGAGATTGTGACATGTGATATGTGATTATGTAAATTAATGTACAAACATTCCAAAAGAGAGAGAGAGAGAGAGAGAGAGAGAGAGAGAGGACTCATAAAGGGGGAGGGATTCCTGCGAGACGAGGAGTTCAAGCTAGATCTAAATTAAACCTTAGCAAGTAGCGATGCACGCTTCCTGCTTCTTCATTAGAAGAGCAAGATCTGCTTGGAGTGGAAGGAATGACGATTAAACACAATTTAAATTTTACAAGTATAGCATATAGACAAGAATGGACAAAAAGCCATGTGAATACAATATATATTATAAAATAGAGCAGAATTGTTCAAATACAATGTTTATGGCTTTAAGAGGTCTCAATCTCATCCTCGCATAGCTCATCATAACTCCTTATGTCTATATAGAGCTCTCCGTTTAGGCAGACGTCCTCTGTTTCATTTTGTAGATCCTATGTATGCACCCCATAGAGAAAAGTAGCTTGATGCTCATCTGGCACCACCTCAGTGGCTTTTGACTGAGCATCCTCTCCAATCTCCTCCATTGATGCCGATGTGATTGGCACATGGTAGCCGTCATACGTTCGTGCACTACAAGGGGCTACCTCTATGAAGTACCACCAGTTTGATGTAGACTTTGTAGGATGAAATATCACCTGCCAGAGCCACATAACTTACATAAGTGCTTCCTGGCACATAAGTGAGTAGTAATTCTTAATTGTACTTACCATTAACATAAGCCCAAGCCTACACTTTCTCCTAGAGGGAGACTAGCCATTCTTGCAACAAGCTAACCTTGGAAGATCAACTCTAATCATATAAGGTCTTGCACTTGGTGTATCAATCAAAGTGGAATTATCCACTCTTCTTCTCTCTCCCATCAATAATGGTGCCGAAGGGTTTCAAGTAAGATGTGTTCTACATTGATGTTTTCTTGATTTCTTGTTGTTTTCATTTTCATCTCTAGTCCAACATATATATATATATATATATATGTGTGTGTATCTAATCTCATCTCCTTAACCAAACCTATCTCTCTCATTCTTAGTAATTCATCCTCTCTAGGTTCTCTTGCTACAGGTACATCTCTCCCCGCAATATCCTTATTGCCTATGGGCAAGAATAGGGCTTGGGAGGGAAACTTCTCATCTCTTCACTTCTCTCATATCTACATTTCTCACATACTATCCTAGATGAATAACCCACATGATGATCATTTCTATCACTTTCACTCTGTACGATCTATTAGAATTAACGTATGGATTAGCCGTAAAATACACTTTCAACAACGTATAGTGTTTCTCTTCGGCCCTGAAAGGCTCAATGAAATACTTCTATCACCGGATCCCATCATAATACCTCTCATAGACTATAATTTTTCTTTTGATGTAAGCGTAGTTATCTTGCTATGAACCAAGAGGATTTGTACACACAATTAATCCCAATCACTAGACAAAATATATATATTATGGTAAGCACAAAACTACAATTCCAAAGAACAATTCGTAGCCTATTTGGTTAGCCAAGATTGAATGCCATTAACTCATCCATTAACCCTTTCATATTACCCATGATACGATATGACCATAGCCTTGATGTTTTCATCTTCGTATTGTTTTGACATTCTCTTTTGTGTTCTTCCTTTGTGTGTGTGAGTGCAAGAGAGAAAGAGTGAGTCTTCTTTGATTGCACTTCTTTCCAAACCCTAGTCTTCATGGCATCTATGGTTTAACTCCTTCATATAGTTTTTGTTGAGTTCTCTCACAAACTCTCACAGCCATAAGCTCGGTGCTTTCCTAGCAAGACCGCAAATTTCTCGACATATTTTTGGTGAACCCGACGCGAATCTGCTAGGATGAGAGTTTGTGGGTAACCATGGGTGATCATGTTGAGAAGCAGGGTATGCATTTTGACCCAGCAACAATGCAAATGTTTCAAGCATTTGCAATGTTCATGCAACAACAACATGCTACTGAAAGAAGGGAGATTTCAGCAACGAAGGCCATACAAGCGGTCGTCAACAGAATGGATCAGTTCAATGGAAAAGATGTAACCAAGTACTTACGCGAGTATGTGAAGGAGATGGAGCTACATTGCGTGTCAGAAGGTGAGATGATTCAAAGCTTTGAGCTAGTTGTTGCTCCAGAAATTAGGGAGCATGTTAGGGAAATTAAAGATGGGCATGGGAGAAATTGGAAAGAACTCAAAGTAGCTTTAAAGGAGGAATATTTCATTGAGGACTCGGAGAGAGTGACCAAAAGAACATTCTTACAATGGGTAGTCAAGCCAAAGCAAGGACTATCAATAACAGAGCTACTTAGGGAATTTGAGCGGCGCTATGCACAACTCACTAGGACAGAAAGGGACACACTAGATATAGAGAAGACAGATCTTTTCTTACAAGCTGCAAGTAAAGAGTTTCAAGAAAATTTGGAGCTTCTTCTTGAAGATAAAGATGCTGAGCAAGGACTAAAGACCGATTGGAATGAGGTTGAAGGTGCTGTCTCACTGCTTGCCAAACGACAAAGAAGAAGGGACAAGATGGTAGTAAACACTACAAGTCCTTCCACCTCAACTTCTGACAAAATGGTAAAGCCTACTTTTATCGCTCCTAAGTTTGATGAGTCCATGCTAGATGAGCTTGTGAAGGGAATGCGTGACTTGAAGGTGAAGTTTGCAAAGCTTGAAGAAAAAGGCCAACCATCAGGGCCACTTCCTAGGCAAAGACAACAGCCCAAAGAAGGGTTTGTTAATAGATGTATTTGGTGTGATAGTACAGACCATGTAAGAAGGGATTGTGATGATTTTAGTGATGCTTTGTCAAAAGATGTTGTCTTTTTTAAGGATGGTAAAATCCACTTAAGAGAGACAGGTCTACCCTCGAGAACTAACTTTGGGAAGGGGGGAATGCAAACCTTAGTTGAAGATATGGCAACCAAGCATGCCACCTCTTCAGTTGAGGCAGCTACTTATGGAGTAAAAATTGAACATTTTTGTGATGAAGAGGTGAGTGACCATCATGGTCAAATTTGGCCAAATGTCATGCAATTAGCTAAAAAGGGAAAGCTTACAAAAGAGATTCTATATGAATCAGGTGATTGCATACGTCTAGAAACAGGATGGAATCATCCAATGGACTCATTGTCAGTGCATGCCTACATTACAAAATGCCAACAAAATGAGGCAATTGTAGAAGAGAAGCGCAAACGTGAGAATGTTGATGAAGGACCATCAAAAAGAGCTTCTAGAAGTGGGGGAAGAAGCGACTCAATGCCTTCTCAAACACCCTCAACACAAGGAGCATCTCCACCTGAAGTACTCATGGAGGAGTCTACAACAGGAAAGAAGAAAGAGCCAACGAAAGGTAAGACAAAAGGCCCAACTTATAAACTACAATCTGATATTGAGGTTGCTACAAATTTAAAGAAAGTCTTGGAGGAAAGGATCTTGAATAGCAAGATTGAGTTTACTCTAGGAGAAGTTCTTGGCATTGCAAAGCGTGAATTCCATGAGGAGATCATTGACATCATCAAGAGAAAGAGGCAAACCCTTGCTGAAGTTTCTTGTCCACAGGTTGAAGGGGAAACCTCAAAGACACAAGGGATGCAACTGCAAAATAAGGAGAATGATGGAGCTGTGGTAGGATGCTACCAATCTAGTGGGAGAGTGAAGCAAGTGTATTTCTCAAATGATGATAAAGAAGTTGAAGATATTCCTAGGAGTTACTATTCACGAAGTCATTGGGCAATGGCTACTACAGAAACTTTGGTCAAGGTAGGTGATCTTGAAGAGCCATTTGTTGCCTTGATTGACCATGTTTCAGAAATAAACATAATGTCAAAGAGTCTCTACAACAAGTGCAAATGGCCGATGGACACAGATCATGGCTGGATGGTAAAAGTGGAAAACAATTCATCCGGTGAATTGTATGCAGCATGTCCAGGTGTGAAGGTAACAATAGGTGATGTAAAGATTGACCAAAACTTATTTGTTCAGGATACATCTTCATATCATCTCATCCTTGGACAACCCTACATTGTGGGAGTTCGAATGGAAACAAAGGTAATGGACGATGGTTCAGCATATGCTAGGACACGTAGCAAAGATGGTAAACGTGCTGTCCAATTTCTCACAGTTTGTGTAAACCATGAAAGAAATCGTGACAACCTCAGAGAACATCCTCTACCAAAGGTAAGCAAAGAGTTTCATGATCATAGAGAAATGATGGGTTTTTGCCAAGTACCATTGTAAAGCGGGATTGCAGTGGTACAGAAAGAAAAAGGGTTTCGCCTGATCCAAAAATAGGTGAAACTTTCTCAATGAGCTCCTTGGTAACAAGGAATGGATCAGTATGTTTTACAAAACTTGAAGATTTGAAGAGATATGAGAGGCATTATGTGCATAATGTACAAATAGGCATGAAAAAGAGTGGGTTGCTAAAGCCTACTGAAAATGTTTTGGGTTTGTGTGAACAAGTTTCTTTTGTAGATACTATGGGTGAGCTTGATGCTATAATGAGGTCTAGTTTGCATCTTGAAAATGAAGTCGTGGAAGTTTTCTCTATGGAAATGTATCAAGTAATAGAAGCCTTTAAAGAAAGCCAAACAGTTGGCCCAGAAGTCCATGTTGAAACTAAATACAAGAGTGTAGCAAAGAAGGTGAAACCAGTAGCTTCACCCTTACCACCCAACAACAGGGAAAAGATTGAACAGGCTTCTTTACAACCAAGTTTGCGGAATCCTAAAAAGATCGGGCATACCTTCACAAAGGAGTCTTTTCAAGAGTTGCATATTGGTTGCGAGGAGTTTCTAACACAGAAGGAGACAAAGTGCTTCAAAGAAATTCTTTCAAAGCATGGTAAGGCTTTTGCATTTGAGCCACATGAGATAGGATGTGTTGATCCTTATATTGTAGCTCCTATGGTAATTTTCACAATACCTCATGTGCCTTGGAATATGCGGCCTATTCCGGTTCCAAAGGCTTATTTGACAAAGTTAGTAGAGCTACTGAATGAGAAAATCAAAATGGGAATCTTGGAGCCTTCTTGTGCTCCATACTCAAATAGGTGGTTCACAGTTCCAAAGAAGAATGGTTCTCTACGCTTCATCCAAGATATGCAACCAGTGAACAAGGTGACAATTAGAAATGTAGGTACAGGTCCAATTGTGGATGAATTTGCAGAGGCATTTGCAGGGAGGGCAATCTACTCAATGGGAGATCTCTACTCAGGGTATGATCAATTTCAGCTTGCAATCGAAAGCAAAGACTTGACAACCATGAGGACACCTTTGGGTTTGGTAAGGATGTGTACCTTGCCACAAGGAGCAACCAACTCGGTTGCACATATGATGAATGGGATGAATAAGGTCTTACGTGACTTTATTCCTCAAATGACAATGCCTTTCATTGATGATTTTCCTATCAAAGGATGTGAAGAAAGTGACAAAGATGAAGCTTTGGATCTCAAGGGATGTCGCAGGTTTCTGGTAAATCACATAAATGATTGTGATAAAATTTTGTCTAGGTTGGAAGAAGTGAATCTTACATTGTCAGGGAAAAAGTCTATGTTTGGTGTCAAAGAAGTGCTCATTGTGGGGCACATGTGCGGTCCATATGGTAGGAAACCTTGTCCATCAAAGGTAGATGCCATCCAAAGAATGAAAGAAACATGCACTAACATCACTGAGGCTAGAAGGTTTCTGGGAGCATGTGTCTTCTATGTTATTTGGATTCCACATTAGGCACATGTAGCTGATCCTCTTTATCAGCTGCTTAGAAAGAATCAAAAGTTTAAATGGACAGAAGCACATGTAAAATCCATGAAAAAGCTAAAGGAGTTACTCCAGTCAGCAACGACTTTGAGAAAGGTAGACTATGAGTGTCAAAGGCCAGTGATTGTGACAGTAGATACCAGTCCTACACGGATTGGATGGGCAATACGGCAAGATGACAAAGAAGGACACAAGTATGTGGTAAGATTTGGAGCAAAGGTACTAAGTGCTCGCCAAAGAAACTATCCACAGATAAAGAGAGAGTTATGGGGTATGGTTACAGCCTTGAAAAGTGGGAAAGAGTACCTAATTGGTGCATGTGTGGTTGTAGAAACAGATTATCTACCACTTCTTGGGATGATTACAAGCTGCTCAACACCAGACATTGCTATGTTGCGGTGGATTGCCTACATTAAGTCCTTAAATCCCGAGTTTAAGCACATTGCAGGTAAAGACAATACAGTGGCAGATATGCTATCAAGGGCAAGGTATGAAGATGAGTCACAAATGATTGATGAGGGAGATGATGTAGGCACAAAATTCTATTCTATCTCTCATGTCAAAGGTAACAATGTCTGCATGACTAATTCACTTGAATTGTTCTTGAAAGATCTTTATGAAGGTGATTGGCTTTCTATTGGAAGGTACTTGTGTACTCTAACAAAACAGGATGATTGGTCTGAACAAGAATTCAAGAGGATACGCAGGAAAGCATATGGGTACTTTTTAAGGGATGGTTACTTGTGGAAGCATCCTAAACAAAAGGGTGCTACACCACAACGGGTTATATGTAAAAAAGAGACTCAAGTAAAGCTCATGCAAGAGTTTCATGAGAGTCTATGGGCTGGACATAGGGGTGTGTGGGCAACCTTCTCCAAGTTGAAAGAAAAATATTGGTGGAAGGGTATGTATAAAGATGTATCTCAGTTTGTAGAGTCATGTGTAACTTGTCAAATGTATTCAAATGTTCGACATCGTGATGGATTGCACCCTACATATCCACTAGCCATGCACTATAAATGGGTTGTGGATCTAGTCACGATGCCTTTAGGACTCTGGCAGATGAGATACTTGGTTCTTGCACGAGAGGACCTAAATAATCAGGTTGAAGGAAGAGCATTAAGAGCTAAGACCACAGAAGCTGTGTGCAAATTCCTTCTTGATGAGTTGATTTGCCGTTATGGTTGTGTGGGGAAAATCACTGCAGATCGAGGTGAACTGGATGCCGAAGAATCAAGGGAGTTCTTTTCTAGATTAGGGATCAAGCTTTCTCTTACTACAGCTTACAACCCTGAAGGCAATGGAAAGAGTGAAAGAGGGCATCCTCCTATCATCAAAGCTTTGGCCAAGGCTTGCGAAGGAAGAGTTGGTGAGTGGCCAAAATTGTTACCATATGCTTTATGGGCTGATCGTACAACACATAGCTCAGTAACTGGCTACATGCCTGCGGAGCTAATGCATGGTCAAAAGCCAGTGATGCCGATTGAGGATACAATTCCCACATGGAATGTACTACCTTGGCAAGAGGGGCTTAATAGGGAAGATCTCCTTGCACTGCGTATAAGGCAGCTAGAGAGAAGACCTGGAGACATTGAAGCTGCAAAAGAACGACTCAAAATGCAAGGTTGAAAAACAAGGACTATTTTGATAAGCGACATCAACTCAGGAGCAAAGCAATTGACAAAGGTGACTGGGTTTTAGTATATGATAGTAGCCTTGATAACCAGCACACAGTCATGCGTAAGTTCTCAAAAAGATGGTTTGGACCGTATGTTGTAAAGCATGTGCATGAAAATGCTACTTACAGCTTGTCTAAACTAGATGGTACAGAAGTAAAGATTCCCATTGCAAGAAAAAGGATTAAAATGTTTAAGAGAAGAGGAGACAATGATCTAGAAGATATGGATGAGAAAGAAGAGAAAAACACAGGTGAAGATCAAAGTGAACATGAAGCTCTGGAATCATCCAGTGAAGAAGAAGACAAGGAAGATGTACAAGAGGTCTAATCTTACAAAGAGACAATGTGGCACATACCAGAGGATGTGCAGGTTTAGAGGGGGTGGATGTCGTGCTGTGACACGTACATAGTGGGAACGCATGATGCTACAATATCTATCTTGTATTTTTTTAGATACATAATTATATTTCCTATAGTGTACATATGCATATTTAAGTATAATAATAAGCCTTCTATCTCATCGTATTATTTTTCTCAAGGGTAACATATCCTTACTTTACCATCAGAAAATACTATGGGAAAAGCATCAATAGCTCTGCCTCTTTAACTTGGGGCAAAAAGCATTGATTCTTTATTTATACTATTTCATTATCATCTCACACCCTAGCTAGATCCTAGATCTAGGGTAAACTCCAATATATATATATTCTATGTATTTTTCATACTTTTCTTATATTTCTTTTTAAATAGCTACTATGAGAGAATCAAATCCTAGTGGGACACTAAGTGGCATGATTTCAAAGATACACTTATTTTAATGCATTATTGCAAGCATGATTACAAAACTTTGTCAAGGAGCAATGTCATGCTTTCATATGGCATGAGGTGTCCTTTGGAATTAAATGAAAGTCTAAGCTAAGGAGACCACATGAAGACTTTTGCTGTCATAAATGGACCCTATTTTGATGAATTTTTTACACAAGGTTCCAATCCGAATTGGAAAACGATTTTAAAATGAAAATCGTAGCTAATGAGCTGAAGTTTTTGCCTTTATTTTTACTTTTTTATTTGGAGCCATGGTTGAGGAGATATGATCAAAATACTGGACCCTAGTCTGCCCACATCATGCAGGGACAGCTCATCTCCAACTTTTCCAATTCCTGTTCACACTGGCTCCTCTCTTCCTGTGTAAACCCTTGTGGGTTCCCTTCACCTATAAAAGGGGACCTCTTCTTCCTTGGAAAGAACTCAAGCATTCAAGCCATTGATGAGAGGAATTCTCGAGGGAGTGAGTAGTAATGCCTAATTGTACTTAGCCATTAACATAAGCCCAAGCCTACACTTTCTCCTAGAGGGAGACTAGCCATTCTTGCAACAAGCTAACCTTGGAAGATCAACTCTAATCATATAAGGTCTTGCACTTGGTGTATCAATCAAAGTGGAATTATCCACTCTTCTTCTCTCTCCCATCAATAATGGTGCCGAAGGGTTTCAAGTAAGATGTGTTCTACATTGATGTTTTCTTGATTTCTTGTTGTTTTCATTTTCATCTCTAATCCAACATATATATATATATATATATATGTGTGTGTATCTAATCTCATCTCCTTAACCAAACCTATCTCTCTCATTCTTAGTAATTCATCCTCTCTACGTTCTCTTGCTACAGGTACATCTCTCCCCGCAATATCCTTATTGCCTACGGGCAAGAATAGGGCTTGGGAGGGAAACTTCTCATCTCTTCACTTCTCTCATATCTACATTTCTCACATACTATCCTAGATGAATAACCCACATGATGATCATTTCTATCGCTTTCACTCTGTACGATCTATTAGAATTAACGTATGGATTAGCCGTAAAATACACTTTCAACAACGTATAGTGTTTCTCTTCGGCCCTGAAAGGCTCAATGAAATACTTCTATCACCGGATCCCATTATAATACCTCTCATAGACTATAATTTTTCTTTTGATGTAAGCGTAGTTATCTTGCTATGAACCAAGAGGATTTGTACACACAATTAATCCCAATCACTAGACAAAATATATATATTATGGTGAGCACAAAACTACAATTCCAAAGAACAATTCGTAGCCTATTTGGTTAGCCAAGATTGAATGCCATTAACTCATCCATTAACCCTTTCATATTACCCATGATACGATATGACCATAGCCTTGATGTTTTCATCTTCGTATTGTTTTGACATTCTCTTTTGCGTTCTTCCTTTGTGTGTGTGAGTGCAAGAGAGAAAGAGTGAGTCTTCTTTGATTGCACTTCTTTCCAAACCCTAGTCTTCATGGCATCTATGGTTTAACTCCTTCATATAGTTTTTGTTGAGTTCTCTCACAAACTCTCACAGCCATAAGCCCGATGCTTTCCTGGCAAGACTGCAAATTTCTCGACAACGCTAGATTAGGTTTAGGTTTATTTAGGTTAGATTAGATTAGATTTAGGTTTCTTTTTAGCTAGATTTATGTTTATTTACATTAGATTTAGATTTACGTTAGATTAAATTAGATTTAGGTTTATTTTGGGTTTAAGACTAAATTAGATCTAGATTTATGTTTGATGGACTAGCTTTTTTTAGATTTAGGTTAGATATTAGTGCATGTCAATGAAGGTGCGCTCATGATGTTAAGCATTGTATGAAAAACACTTGCTCATATGAAAAACACGGAAAAAGACTCTGTTTTTCTACATGAGAAAATTTCCTGCGCTCATAGCCTCGACAGTCCATGTGGACTAGCAATTCCACCTGCATGTTCGACTGCTGCTACCATACAATAAGCCGTCATGATTAGCCAATGGAAGAGAAAATTCAGCCTCCACAAAAATTAGTGATGCAAGATGACGATTCCGAGGGTCAGACACACATACACACACACTACACAACCCGTCAAATCTAGGGTAAGAATTAAGTGCTTTGAGTAGGCATCAACTACATTCCAAAGCAGGCATCAACTACATTGCAAGAATGGCGTACCTGCATGCTACAGAAAAAGATCTACTGTGAAAAGATGTTAAGATGCTGTGAAATGCTACAGCTAGAGAAGAGGCAAAGGGGTTTTGTCCACTACATGCAGTATCATGTAGACGTGGGTGTGTAGATTTCTTGTACCCACAAATATAGGCATTGACCAATAAAGACGAGATTATAACCCTGTAGTTCTAATCTCCGTGCACCTCTAGACCGAGGTGTACGGGGATTGGACATGACTAGAGAATGTGAGGTAGTTTACAGTGTGAACAACGAGAGAGAGAGAGAGAGAGAGAGAGAGAGAGAGAGAGAGAGAGAGAGAGAGAGAGAGAGAGAGAGAGAGAGAGAGAGAGAGAGAGAGAAGATGAAGAATGCCAATAAAAGATTAAATTTGTTGTCCAGGTTATAAGATTTTTACCCTCATTATGAGTAGTGACGAGGATGTGGGGCCGTCCAACCGAAACACCTATCTCTCAACGAGGATCTTATGTCCTTGTAATCATTGCAAGCATGCTGTGACGAGGATGTGGGGCCGTCCAGCCGAAACACCTATCTCTCAATGAGGATCTTATGTCCTTGTAATTATTGCAAGCATGCTGTGCGACGGACAAGATGCGTTTTTTTGCAGCACGTTCGCGAATTTGGCGAGTTTGATCCATCTATTATAGATCGAGTTGTTGCCAATTATAACTCGTCGGACTCTGACATTGGCCAATAGGCAGCAATCTTGCAACCCAATAGACGTGTTCGCAGGTGCTTTGTTCAAGCAGCATATGTGAGGCCACAAGATGTAGCCTCTGACAGCTCGGGGGATGATTATGCAGACCACATTCCCAACGAGGCAATGTTTGAGCCCGAGATTGATGAAATGATTGAGACGATCATGGATTCAGAAAGGCTTATCTATGATGATCTGAAAAGTGAAGCCGATACGCCATTGTATAATGGAGAACGTGTGTCTAGATTGAAAGTGCTCCTGGTTCTTCTCAACATGCAGACAAAGTTTGGATGGAGTGACACTAGTGTCACAACGCTTTTCAGGTGATCTATTACAATTAGTTTACTTTAATAAAACTCTAAATGTATAATGATCTGATAGATTTTTACACAATTGTACCGTATTTTTATGTTGTGTAAATTGCTCAAAGAGCACATACTACCAGCTGATAATGTGATGCCAGATTCCCAAGAGGAAGCAAGAAAGATTTTGCAAAACTTGGGGATGGATTACAATTCGATCCAGGCTTGTCCGAATGACTGCATTCGTTTCAGAGGGGAATACATAGACATGGAGAAGTGTCCAAAATGTGATTCTGAGAGATATCGATTAGATCTCGACGGAATAAAAATTCCGCAAAAGGTTTTGCGACATCTTCCTCTGCTTCCTCGCATCAAGAATTTCTTTGAATGTAAGTCCATGGCCGCCCTAGCATCATGGCATGAGGAGAATAAATCTTCGGATGGTGTGCTAAAGATTCCTACAGATTGTGCAGCCTGGAAACATTGGAACATGGTCGGATTGGCCAGGGAAGCTTGAAATTTGCGCTTAGGCCTGGCTATGGATGGCATAAATCCATTTGGTCAAAGATCAACATCTTACAATGTATGTCCTGTTGTCATCGTCAACTACAACATTCCCCCGTGGTTGACTACGAAGAAGGGGCACCTATGGCTAAGCTTGATTGTGTCAGGGTGATATAAAGTGAAGAATATGGATGCATATCTTTTTCCACTATTGGAAGAGCTACAACAATTGTGGATTGGCATAGAAGTGGTGGATATGAGCCGACACACAGGTCGATGGAATGATTTGATCAGAGGCATTCTAATGTGGACCATGCATGACTATCCCTGACTAACAGAATGCTCAGGTGATCTATTTACACTCCTCACTCAGACACTATAAATCTCGGTTTTTCTCAAGCTGATCTATTATCATGTGTATACATGCAGGGCTTCAAACAAGCGGATACAGAGCATGTGTCACATGTGGACCTAGACTGAATGCACGTAGGGCGCCCTCATTGAAGAAGCAAATCTACGAAGGTCATCAAGCATATCTTCCAGAGAATCATGTGTTACGTGATGGCTTTTTGTGAAGAGAGCCACCGAGGATGTTTACACAAGCATGGTTAGAGCAGAAGGAGATGTGTAATGAGGATTTCCCCCAGGGATGAAGATACTATCTCTATGGTACGAGTTACCATACTGGCCCCGACTCATGATCAATCACTTGCTCGATCCAATGCACATATTCAAGAATGTGGGTAATCTACTAAGGGACCATCTAACCGGCAAGAAAGATACTTTGGGAGCCAGAGCTGACCTTAGAAATGTGGATTGTATGGAGAAATATTGGCCGCAAACAGCGTCCGATGGATCGATAAAACTCCCTAAAGCACCATGGATTTTCATAGGAGTCCGAGAACACAAATTAAAAGAGACCATTTGATCTTTGCGGACCCCCACTGGCGTAATGCACTCGCTCCGAACATGTTTTACTAAAGAAGCAAAGCTTACCGGTTTGAAGTCACACGACTGGCATAAGATGTGTCAAGTATGTTCATAGTGGAATAGATCATAGTGGGAATTGTGCAACAAATGTGTGTGTGGACTTTAATATCATTGATACACGTGTTTTGCAGTTTATTTTACTGGTTGCTATTGAGGGATGTTTGTCTCTTGACGTCCGTAACACAATCTAAAAACTTGCAAAGTTGGTGCAATGGATCTCACAAAAGGAGATCAACATAGACTCCATACCATTCACCAAACTAAACGCTGCGGAGGTTGTGTGCATGTTTGAGAAACATTTTCCTACTACCATGCTAACCATTCAGGTGCATCTTCTTGTTCACATAGTTGATGAGGTGGAAATAGCTGGCACAGTACATTTCAGATGGATGTTCTATTTAGAACGTTTCATGAAAACGCTCAAGGGATATGTGCGTCAGAATGCACGTCCGGAGGGCCGCATGGCAGAAGGTTGGCTGGTATCAGAGTCCCTAGTGTACATTGGAGAGTGGCTAGACCGATTTGATAAAGCCCGGGACATGCTATGGCGAACCATAGATGATAAGCGCATATCTGAGATTTTCATGTGCAATCTCGGTGTTGAGAAGAAGATGACGGAAGATCTAGAGGCTAAAATCAACCGATTTTTCATGCTTCACAATCTAGTGATGCAAAAGTGGATTTCACAATATGAGGATGCAAAGGAAGAGCGACAAAGGACACGCAACGAGTGGAGACGAGGAAGATGACCACCGATGCACTATCCGACGGGTTTGGAGAGCCTACCAACATTCATGAGCTTAAGATGGTTGCCCAACCAATTGAAAAGTGACTGAGGAAGAGTGGGAGTACTCTTGGGGTTGCGCGACCAAAGTAAGTTTGCAATGTACGACTGTTTGAATGGCCACTCATAATCTTTGTTGGTTGTAGTATAAGTCATACACAACAGCATGGTGTAAAGGTCAACATTTTAGGGTGGAACGGATCGGCAAAAAGCGTTTTACTCAAGATTGTGGAATCATGGAAAAATTTGAACAGTCTAGTCGAAGACGGTCCTCTCATGCTGATCCTGTGGTGGTGGAACTCACTTACTCCGTTGACTTCATCGGTGGCATCATTTTGGATGATGAAGACAAGAAGGTGATTTCACGCATGCGCGGTCTTTGCTCTTAGGTGTTTAGACACTACATACTAAACACCTGGAGTGAAGTACCGAATGATTTAAAAGACAGAGTCATCAACATGCTTCATGACCAGTTTCCCATTCCAACACTGGATGAACGCTTCAATGAAGACGTGATGAAGGTTTGAATGCGCGAATACTGCAAGCACAAGCGTTCCGAAGTGCAAAAATCAATCAAGCATGGGTGGAACAGACCAAATTGGCTGGCCAAAGAAGATTGGAAGAATGCGAATAAAGATGCGTGAGAGAAACCCGACAAGTGGAAGCAACAAAAGGAGGTAGCCAGAGCGCGAGTAGAGGCAGGGAGCTCACACCACTTGGGGAGTGGCGGGTGGGCATCATTTGAATCCGATTTTG
Organism: Adiantum capillus-veneris; assembly: GCF_014529385.1. NCBI lineage: Eukaryota > Viridiplantae > Streptophyta > Polypodiopsida > Polypodiales > Pteridaceae > Adiantum > Adiantum capillus-veneris. The sequence continues at coordinate 69,283,573 of NC_140931.1, forward strand.
TAAGTGTTTTTGCATTGCTCTCTATGTTTGATAGTTTAGGGTTTATGGGTTTTTAAATTCCAACATAATGGATTCCTTGTATGTTTTGACAGTGGTCGTTTAGAGGACGTGATCCCACACAGTACGAGCGTGAGTACGCAGGCAGGAAGGGCTTAAACGCCCTTATGGACATTCTGCATTCTCACGGAGGCATGGTTAATATTAGGGTTTATTCTTTTCTATTTGTTGTATTGTTTTATAAACGTCGCTATATGTTTAAACGTATAAAAATCTATCTTATTGTTTTTTTTTTTGCAGAATCGGACAGATACGCCGCTTGGATGCGATGAGACGTCTGATTAGATGACGTCAGTTTAGCCATAGCTAGATAGCATTAGTTTTTTTTTGTCATAGCTTATGTATCATGAGACGAAATTTTGAAAACCATGTATATTTTTAAAATAATGACAATGGTTTGTAACTATACAGTTGCAAATTTTAACAATCAAGTGATTTTGCCTATGTGTACAATTGTCATTGATTTACTTTCATCAATTCACACTGTCAGTTTTGTATCTTTATTTTGCAAACAATACGTACTATGGATGATGGAGTTAATGGTTATATTGTCTTGTGGGTGATTATTTTGGGTCTATATCTACCTTTGCACTTTTTTTCAAAGGTGAATCAATTCATTAAACATTCAATATGGTTAATGGGTGGCAGGGCATTCAATGCCCTGCGAATGTTCGCCACCAAAATTTTTTCCTCTCGGGCGTCGCTATGATCGTCGCTATATAAGGCTTTGTAGGGTTTCTATAAGCGTCGCTATAGATGGCTCTGCAGCGTCTCTATAGGTGTCACTATATAGCGACGTTTATAGAGACGCATATAGCGATTGTCATAGTGATGCTTATAGTGACGTCCCCGTATCGACGCTGGTAGCGACGCTCTTAGTGACACCGGGGGTTATAAAAACCCAGTGTATTTCTGTCGCTAAAAGCGTCACAAGAGCACACAACCTCTTGTAGTGTATATGCGTGAGGAGAGACTTAGGTGTAGCAACCATTTTGTGAGCTTCACTTTTGCTGTGAGAGAAGCTTTCAAGCTACACACTGCAAGTGAGAGAGTGTGAGTTCAAAATCTCAAAAGAACTATTGGATATGTCCCTCCATCATAAATAAATTGAGGTTTGGTGCATCAAAGGCGTGATTCAACGTTCAAATCTCTGACCTTCCACTTGTGTAATAGGGTTTGGTGAATTCAAGATGACTTGTGTATTTGGAGTTTCTATCATTTGATCTTTTTTTAGAAAGTGTTTTAGTGTGTTTTCATTGCCAATTTTGTGTCCATTGTAAGAGGGTATTGTGGTGAGAGGTCTCCCACACCCTAAGACAGTGTGTGTGTGTTGGCAATGTTTAGCATTCACTAAGCATTGAGCTAGTTTTGTAAAAGCTCTACGGTAGCATCATAACAAACCATCTCCATTTGCAAGTCACAAATAAGGTATTACGCAAGATCCATTCCTCTCTCTCTTACCTTTTCTCTAACTCTCTCTGTTCCATTTTGTGTGTGTTTTGGTGTGAGGTTGCTTGTGTGTGTTTTGTGGTGCATCTTCTTGGTTGTGACAAAAAATATCTTGCATCCTAGTTCGCATACCATAACTAGGTGGTGCCCCTATCTTGTTTGGGTTTGGCTGTGGGTTTGTTGTTGTGTTGTGCTTGTGGTTTCCCTAGACTCAATTGAGAAGAACGGGAGCCTTGAGGGGTGTTTAGAGGTCGCATCTCTTGTTGCCCGCACCGGAACACCTCAGTACCATCCTTTTTCTTTACTAATAGGATAGGAAAAGCCCATGGTGAAGAACTTGGTTGGATAAACCCTTTGCTAAGATAGTCAGCAAGCTGACGTTCCACCTCAGCAGCTTTAGAATAACTCATTCTATAGGGTGGTTTACTGATTGATTTACTGCCTCCACAACCACGTCAATGCTATGTTGCATCAATCATGTCGGCGGTAATCCTGATGGTAAATCATTAGGAAGAACATCGTGAAATTACTTTAATAAGTTTTGAAAGTCACTAGCAACCTTTGCTTCTTGAGAGATAGCCATTGGTGGAAGAGGTGAGAGAGAAGCATGCGGCATTGAGCAATGTTCAACATATTCAATATTGGAAAGAAAGTGAGACAATGAGTAACACAACAAAACTTTGTCTAATTCATTATCAGAAACGAGCTACATGAGCATAAATGTACATATCAGTGGTGAGGAAAATACATCCTTCTCTCCTAGCAACACCACATGTGCGCCATGGGATTCAAACATCAAGCTCTTGTGCTCGTAGTGAGGCAAGCTTTTCCATGCATGGGAACCCCCCCATATTTTTTCTCTTTTACCAAAAATATTTCCTATTATATAAGTTACTTTTGATTTTTTCGTCCCTTTTTCACTAACGTTTTAGCCTTTATTAAATAAATAATACTTATGCTAATCAATCACGATGTAGCATAATAAGTAAGCTTTCTTAGTTGATCTCTCTTTTGACCTTAAAAATATTAAATATATATATTCTAGTATTTTCTAATATATTTTTTTTCATGTATGTATATTATTCCACTCTACCAAATATTTTATTCACTAGTTTTCATTTTCAAACCTCAACCCCACTTTCAAATTTCAATAATACCTCCATCTAGATGATTGCCAATCTTTTAAACACTCTAGGTCATGTTTTCATACACATGAAGGAGCTTACACTTGAAGGCAAGAGAGAATTCCACTCAAAGGGGACCACCAAAAGACTTTTGCAGCCACAAATAATACATTATTTGGCTGAAATTTTTAAGTAAATAAGAACCCCGAACACAGAGATATGATTTTTGTAGTGGACCCCAGTTTCTTCATGTAATGGTGACACAAACCATCCCCACTTTTCTTCCTTCTAGAATGGCTATGGTTCCACAAGTCTTCAAGCATGATCACAAGAGACAAGGCTCTTTTAATGAGGTCTTGGCTAGTCTAGAGTAATTCTATCACCATTTTTGGAGGATCCATCCTCATCAACAAATATCCACCTTCGACAACCTCTCTTATAATTTTCTTACCTCTCTCTTCTCTCCCTAATAAGCTCATGTCTATCCAAAGCTAGACTATTGTAAATATTTCCTATCCTCTACATCCTACCCACATTCTCTCTTTTTCTCTCTCTATTGACTCTGGTATTTTAAATAATGAGGAGACAAGATGGGAGCCACAGTCACATGCACCCCATTTTCCTAGTCACCAAAGTGGGACACTCACCTCAAATAGAAATATTGCTAAATCCTTCCCTCCTTCCCTATATAAGGAGGCCATGAGAGCTCACTTGGGGGGAGAGAACACACACACACACACCCCTATCCATACACACTCTTGTGCTACATGCTTGTAGCATGAACCCTAATCACATAATCACAACACCATCATCATCACCATCACCATGCACAAAAGATGAGCACCACACCTCCACACCACTTGTAATTAAGGGTTGAAGGAACAATTTCAAGAAGAAGAAGGGTGGACACACTCATGATATTCCTCACCATCAACTCCCATCTCTCCATTATGCCTCCTACAATCTTGTTCCCTTCTGATTTTCCTGCCATACGCTACCTATTGTATTCATCTTTTGCAAGCAATCAACACACTCCATCTTGGTGCTATACTTTGTGTCGCTTTGGATACATCTCATTGTGAGTATGGTATATGCTTGATTCCTTGCCATTTTTTTTTGCTTATGTTAAGGTGTGCGGACTCTCCACACCACACACACACACACTCTCTCCCTCTCATATTCCTATCATCTTGCTACTTCCATCTTAAGGTGTGCGGATTCGCCACCTTTTGTATGAGAAGTGAGCATACTTGCATGTATCCCTGACCTCGTTATCTTCCTTACTACATGCACGCGTAGCGAGCCCATTCTCACTCACTCACCACTCCTCTCACCTTATTCTCCGACCACCCCATTCCACATTTGGGCGTGGATCTTGAAATTGTTTTCCATGCATGCTTCATTGTGTATATGTATGCGTCCTAGCCGCATATCTTGCTAGGTGGTGCCCCTATTGTGTATTCCCCATGATGAGGCCATTGTGCATAGTCTTGGTGTAGAGGCCAGCGGGTCTATTTTTCTTCACTTCCGCCTCTCATTTGGTTCCCCCACTGAGGAGGGCTCTTGAAACCCTTCAGTTTACAAGACTGAAAACCCTAAAATATTGTGAATGGATGAATGAGTATGAAGGATTTTCTAACTGGATGACAGAAGAAGAAGAGCTCCAAGCACAACTAGACGAACTCCGCATCTCCATCGAAGCTCGAGTGCCAGGCGTAACGGTAATCGATTTGAAGTGGGAGAGTCAACCAACGCACCAAACCCAGTGGATATACATAGGCCAAGTGCCAAGAAGAAGAAGTAGAAGGTGGAAACCATGTCCGCAACCTACAACCAACCAACAACAACAAAATGGAAGGAGCTCTGCAGAATAGAGAATCAACACTATTCTACTTTGAGAATCGGGTAACTCAAGTCACCGAGGTAATTATCATACTTAGTTTTCAAGTCGCACCTGATGCTGCAGCACAGATAACAGAATCATTGGCTCACACTCTCACTAGAGAAACTAGGGATCTACTGAGTTTGTTTCAGAAAAGAACACCACCCTCTCCTACAAGCTTGGACAGTGACTAAGCACCTCTAAGCTTCACATGAATCAGGACAACCTACCTCAAGACAGATCACACATACCAACACGTGTACGCTCAATCAAGGTAATATTGGATTTGAAGATTCACTACCAGCACATCATTGACACCATGCCGGGTGGGGAGCGGTTTTTTGAGGTTCTGGCATCAGATCAGCCATTTGTTTTACCTTTGGTACAAGGCAATGTACCGTTTGAAGTTTTAATCTATGTCCTAGTATAATAGGGTATACACGCCTCCTTGTAAAGAAGAAAAATTTTTGCAAGTTAAGAAGTGTGTCTTTCTAGCTCTCTCTCAGTAATCATGGCAAGTGTAGCATTTCCAACCTTAACTGGTAAGGTGGGCGAGGATGCTGCAGACTTTCTAGACAACTTGGAAATAGCATGTGTCATCTCTGCGAGAGATGATGATGCTTCGCGCTTGCGCATCTTCCCACTTCTAATGAAGGTGGAGGCAAGATCATGGTACAATGCCTTGGCACAAGAAACCAAGGAACGGTGGGACTTATTAAGGGCAGCCTTTGTCAAGCGTTTTGGAGAGGGCACAACATCATAGAAACTATGGCAATTGTTGACAGAGTTGAAGTAGGGCAGTATGCTAGAATACGCATCATACGAGTCAAAGTTTGTAGATTTATGGGGGCGATGGGTTGCATCGCTAAGAGAGGATGAGGGGGCACCTGATTTCCTAAAGAAGGATCGGTTTGTGGCTGGGTTATGGCCAACTCTTAAAGAGAAGGTGAAGGGAAGGTTTCCTGCTACGTATGAGCTAGCAGTTGAAGTGCCCCGCCTTAAAGACAAGAAGTTGCGCCTACAAGCCAGGAATATCGATGGAGAGGAAGCCGTTAGGACCCCACCACCTCTAGCACCACCTACAACAGTCGCCCAGAGGATTCAACCACAAGAACCAATTGAAGATCAGCAAGACCTGCTCAACCGAATCACCAATCAACTTGAGAATCTCTCAGTCCATTTGATACAACAAGGGCATGCACACAATCGCAACCAAGAGCAAGGGAGAGGACAACAAAGGCAAAACCAAGAACACCACTGCTACAATTGTGGGGAGGATGGTCATGGCATGTACTACTCTCCACAACCAAGGAGGCAAAATTTCAACAAAGGAGCCAGAAAAAACCAAGTTTCACCACCAAGAGCAAGACCACCACCACCGAGGGCACCACGACAAGCACCACCCGTGCAAATCTTACAACCATCGATTCAACCACAACCACCACCACCACCACCACAACCTTTTATTCCACCCTTACCCCCACCACGAGTTGGCAATCAAACAGTAAGCGTCATCAGTTTTGAAGGTACGGGAAAGGCGAAAGTGGAGGAGCATAAGACCAAGGTTAAAGGAGTAGATGCCATTGGGGTAAAACGCACTAGGCATGGTGAATCTTCTCAAAAGGAAAAAAAGATGAAGACTAAAGGGGAATCTAGCAAAAATCCGTCCAAGTCACGACGTAAAATTGACATTGTAGATTTCTCTTTGGGTGAATGTTCTAAACCATATGATTTGGTTCAAGATGTTTCTGTGCAGGGCCCAAAAATCACCTGGCCCCAATTACTTCACCTGGCACCTAGGGTGAGGAGACAATGGACAAAGATGATTAACACGAGGCGACCAAAGCCAAAGATAGCTGGGGCTATCTCCGGGAGGAATCTAGATGACATACTACCAGTGATGGATGCTTACATAGAAGGGCAACACATCTCCAATATCTACATCGATGGTGGTGCACAAATATGTGTCATGAGTGAAAAAATGATGCACCGTTTGGGTTTAGAGGTGAGTCGGCCGGCACCATGCCGAGCCAAAATGGCAAATAATTTAAAATTTCAATGTGTTGGTGTCCTAAATGCAGTTAGGATAAAGGCATTCAACACCGAGGTAGATGTGGACATTTTTGTCATGCCACACAAAGGGGAGGGCTATCCTTTCATTCTAGGGAGGCCTTGGATTATGGCTATGAGAGCTAAGCAAGACTGGGACATCGGCATAATCCAAATGAGAGATGCCAAAGGGAAGCCAATACTTTACGACATGAAGAAAGGTCGGCAATGCGACATGGATCTAGAAACCTCTATGGATGAGTTTTCTAGTGGTGACTCTTCAACCACTTCAGAGGAGGATTCAACAAGGAGTGAAGGAAGTGATAGATCCATTGAGGTAATGGGCCTCACATTCAACCACAACAAGGTGGACCCTTCAAATTTGCAACCACATGTGAAAGTGGTGAAGACACTTCAACTACCCCTATGGCACGAGATTGGTGAAAGACTCATGCAGAGAAATGCAATTGAGGTCTACTAGCACATTAGGTTTGCCTTTCTAACTGTGAACATTGTGTGTAACATTAATTTGGGAAGCTCTTTAAGTTGGGTTGCGACAAGAGTGGAAGGATTGACATCAACAACCAGTGGAATCAATCTAGGACACACCAATCAAGGAAGAATGGTTTTGCATACTAGTGGTAACATGGAGTCATTTTTCAAAATGTGGTTTTCAGTTTATCTTTTGTACATGGTGGGCTCTCTTGTGCAACAGGCATCAACCATGCAATCTATCCATGTGGGCAACAGGTCTCTATTAATTTGGCATGAAGAAGGAAAACAAGCAAGATATGAGGATTATGGTTTCTTACTCCCTTTTGGCTATGTGTCTAGACGAGGAAGCCATGCATGGTGCCGCTTTGGAATACTTTCAAGGAATGATCAAGTTCTTTCCATACCTTCTATCACTTATGCAAGAGTTAATTCTTGTGTAGCTTGTGGACTCAAGAATCATTATAAGTGTGATCTTCTGAAGAGGAAATTATTGCATACAATGGATTTACGCTTATTGTGGGACCCAGGTGGACACGGAAAAGAACTTTTGGGAGTCTCATGCTTCCAAGGGATCCATTATTCCCCTACAAGGATCTACCAGCCACCAAGGAGAAATCCTACTCTATTTCAACATGCTTCAGAAGAAGAGCTAGAGGCATGAATACCTCTAGCCTTAGGGGGAGGGCTAATGAGGCAAGCTTTTCCATGCATGGGAACCCCCCCATATTTTTTCTCTTTTACCAAAAATATTTCCTATTATATAAGTTACTTTTGATTTTTTCTTCCCTTTTTCACTAACGTTTTAGCCTTTATTAAATAAATAATACTTATGCTAATCAATCACGATGTAGCATAATAAGTAAGCTTTCTTAGTTGATCTCTCTTTTGACCTTAAAAATATTAAATATATATATTCTAGTATTTTCTAATATATTTTTGTTCATGTATGTATATTATTCCACTCTACCAAATATTTTATTCACTAGTTTTCATTTTCAAACCTCAACCCCACTTTCAAATTTCAATAATACCTCCATCTAGATGATTGCCAATCTTTTAAACACTCTAGGTCATGTTTTCATACACATGAAGGAGCTTACACTTGAAGGCAAGAGAGAATTCCACTCAAAGGGGACCACCAAAAGACTTTTGCGGCCACAAATAATACATTATTTGGCTGAATTTTTTAAGTAAAGAAGAACCCCGAATCTGAAGGAGCGTTCAACATGAAACATGTAGCTAGTGATCTCAACTTTTAGCTCAATTGTTTTCAGAATTTTTGAAGTGATGAACACGGAGATATGATTTTTGTAGTGGACCCCAGTTTTCTCGTGTAATGGTGACACAGGCCATCCCCACTTTTCTTCCTTCTAGAATGGCTATGGTTCCACAAGTCTTCAAGCATGATTACAAGAGACAAGGCTCTTTTAATGAGGTCTTGGCTAGTCTAGAATAATTCTATCACCATTTTTGGAGGATCCATCCTCATCAACAAATATCCACCTTCGACAACCTCTCTTATAATTTTCTTACCTCTCTCTTCTCTCCCTAATAAGCTCATGTCTATCCAAAGCTAGACTATTGTAAATATTTCCTATCCTCTACATCCTACCCACATTCTCTCTTTTTCTCTCTCTATTGACTCTGGTATTTTAAATAATGAGGAGACAAGATGGGAGCCACAGTCACATGCACCCCATTTTCCTAATCAGCAAAGTGGGACACTCACCTCAAATAGAAATATTGCTAAATCCTTCCCTCCTTCCCTATTTAAGGACGCCATGAGAGCTCACTTGGGGGGAGAGAACACACACACACACACCCCTATCCATACACACTCTTGTGCTACATGCTTGTAGCATGAACCCTAATCACATAATCACAACACCATCATCATCACCATCACCATGCACAAAAGATGAGCACCACACCTCCACACCACTTGTAATTAAGGGTTGAAGGCACAATTTCAAGAAGAAGAAGGGTGGACACACTCATGATATTCCTCGCCATCAACTCCCATCTCTCCATTATGCCTCCTACGATCTTGTTCACTTCTGATTTTCTTGCCATACGCTACCTATTGTATTCATCTTTTGCAAGCAATCAACACACTCCATCTTGGTGCCATACTTTGTGTCGCTTTGGATACATCTCATTGTGAGTATGGTATATGCTTGATTCCTTGCCATTTTTTCTTGCTTATGTTAAGGTGTGCGGATTCTCCACCACACACACACACACTCTCTCTCCCTCTCATATTCCTATCATCTTGCTACTTCCATCTTAAGGTGTGCGGATTCGCCACCTTTTGTATGAGAAGTGAGCATACTTGCATGTATCCCTGAACTCGTTATCTTCCTTACTACATGCACGCGTAGCGAGCCCATTCTCACTCACTCACCACTCCTCTCACCTTATTCTCCGACCACCCCATTCCACATTTGGGCGTGGATCTTGAAATTGTTTTCCATGCATGCTTCATTTTGTATATGTATGCGTCCTAGCCGCATATCTTGCTAGGTGGTGCCCCTATTGTGTATTCCCCATGATGAGGCCATTGTGCATAGTCTTGGTGTAGAGGCCACCGGGTCTATTTTTTTTCACTTCCGCCTCTCATTTGGTGCCCCCACTGAGGAGTGCTCTTGAAACCCTTCAGTTTACAAGACTGAAAACCCTAAACTATTGTGAATGGATGAATGAGTATGAAGGATTTTCTACCTGGACGACAGAAGAAGAAGAGCTCCAAGCACAACTAGACGAACTCTACATCTCCATCGAAGCTCGAGTGCCAGGCGTAACGGTAATCGATTTGAAGTGGGAGAGTCAACCAACGCGCCAAACCCAGTGGATATACATAGGCCAAGTGCCAAGAAGAAGAAGGAGAAGGTGGAAACCATGTCCGCAACCTACAACCAACCAACAACATCAAAATGGAAGGAGCTCTGCAGAATAGAGAATCAACACTATTCTACTTTGAGAATCGGGTAACTCAAGTCACTGAGGTAATTATCATACTTAGTTTTCAAGTCGCACCTGATGCTGCAGCACAGATAACAGAAGCATTGGCTCACACTCTCACTAGAGAAACTAGGGATCTACTGAGTTTGTTTCAGGAAAGAACACCACCCTCTCCTACAAGCTTGGACAGTGACTAAGCACCTCTAAGCTTCACATGAATCAGGACAACCTACCTCAAGACAGATCACACATACCAACACGTGTATGCTCAATCAAGGTAATATTGGACTTGAAGATTCACTACCAGCACATCATTGACACCATGCCGGGTGGGGAGCGTTTTTCTGAGGTTCTGGCATCAGATCAGCCATTTGTTTTACCTTTGGTACAAAGCAATGTACCGTTTGAAGTTTTAATCTATGTCCTAGTATAATAGGGTATACACGCCTCCTTGTAAAGAAGAAAATTTTTTGCAAGTTAAGAAGTGTGTCTTTCTAGCTCTCTCTCAGTAATCATGGCAAGTGTAGCATTTCCAACCTTTACTAGTAAGGTGGGCGAGGATGCTGCAGACTTTCTAGAAAACTTGGAAATAGCATGTGTCATCTCTGCGAGAGATGATGATGCTTCGCGCTTGCGCATCTTCCCACTTCTAATGAAGGTGGAGGCAAGATCATGGTACAATTCCTTGGCACAAGAAACCAAGGAACGGTGGGACTTATTAAGGGCAGCCTTTGTCAAGCGTTTTGGAGAGGGCACAACATCATAGAAACTATGGCAATTGTTGACAGAGTTGAAGCAGGGCAGTATGCTGGAATACGCATCATACGAGTCAAAGTTTGTAGATTTATGGGGGCGATGGGTTGCATCGCTAAGAGAGGATGAGGGGGCACCTGATTTCCTAAAGAAGGATCGGTTTGTGGCTGGGTTATGGCCAACTCTTAAAGAGAAGGTGAAGGGAAGGTTTCAGAGACGCCAAGCCTTGCGGGACCAAGTAATCTCACGCGATATCTCTGCCGCTGAGTTTCTTAATTCGGGTGACTGTTGCATCTCGAAATCGGTTAGACTACTAATTCTCCCTCTTTTCAGAGATTTGGAAGAGCGACTTAGAGAGGTTACACCTGACTCATTCTCAGTAGTTTCTCTAATCAAACTAGAAGTTACCAAAGTCTCGATACGAAGATCGGTTTCGTCGCCACTTAGTTCGGAGGGGCAAGGAGATTGACCAAATCAAAGGGAGTCGGATCAGAGAGGGATTCTCGCGTATACCAGCACCGCAATTTCAGATCAGGGAGGGAGATTGTGTCAAGAATTACGGACCAAGAGACAGTCCTTTGGGGGTAGTTGTTCCCTCGGAGAGCACGGTACGATGAAAGTCGTAGGCCGTGTTCGGGGGGGGGAGTCATTGTCTATCGCCGGCCTGCGTTCCTGCTACGTATGAGCTAGCAGTTGAAGTGCCCCGCCTTAAAGACAAGAAGTTGCGCCTACAAGCCAGGAATATCGATGGAGAGGAAGCCGTTAGGACCCCACCACCTCTAGCACCACCTACAACAGTCGCCCAGAGGATTCAACCACAAGAACCAATTGAAGATCAGCAAGACCTGCTCAACCGAATCACCAATCAACTTGAGAATCTCTCAGTCCATTTGATACAACAAGGGCATGCACACAATCGCAACCAAGAGCAAGGGAGAGGACAACAAAGGCAAAACCAAGAACACCACTGCTACAATTGTGGGGAGGATGGTCATGGCATGTACTACTCTCCACAACCAAGGAGGCAAAATTTCAACAAAGGAGCCAGAAAAAACCAAGTTTCACCACCAAGAGCAAGACCACCACCACCGAGGGCACCACGACAAGCACCACCCGTGCAAATCTTACAACCATCGATTCAACCACAACCACCACCACCACCACCACAACCTTTTATTCCACCCTTACCCCCACCACGAGTTGGCAATCAAACAGTAAGCGTCATCAGTTTTGAAGGTAAGGGAAAGGAGAAAGTGGAGGAGCATAAGACCAAGGTTAAAGGAGTAGATGCCATTGGGGTAAAACGCACTAGGCATGGTGAATCTTCTCAAAAGGAAAAAAAGATGAAGACTAAAGGGGAATCTAGCAAAAATCCGTCCAAGTCACGACGTAAAATTGACATTGTAGATTTCTCTTTGGGTGAATGTTCTAAACCATATGATTTGGTTCAAGATGTTTCTGTGCAGGGCCCAAAAATCACCTGGCCCCAATTACTTCACCTGGCACCTAGGGTGAGGAGACAATGGACAAAGATGATTAACACGAGGCGACCAAAGCCAAAGATAGCTGGGGCTATCTCCGGGAGGAATCTAGATGACATACTACCAGTGATGGATGCTTACATAAAATGGCAACATATCTCCAATATCTACATCGATGGTGGCGCACAAATATGTGTCATGAGTGAAAAAATGATGCACCATTTGGGTTTAGAGGTGAGTCGGCCGGCACCATGCCGAGCCAAAATGGCAAATAATTTAAAAGTTCAATGTGTTGGTGTCCTAAATGCAGTTAGGATAAAGGCATTCAACACCGAGGTAGATGTGGACATTTTTGTCATGCCACACAAAGGGGAGGGCTATCCTATCATTTTAGGGAGGCCTTGGATTATGGCTATGAGAGCTAAGCAAGACTGGGACACCGGCATAATCCAAATGAGAGATGCCAAAGGGAAGCCAATACTTTACGACATGAAGAAAGGTCGGCAATGCGACATGGATCTAGAAACCTCTATGGATGAGTTTTCTAGTGGTGACTCTTCAACCACTTCAGAGGAGGAGTCAACAGGGAGTGAAGGAAGTGATAGATCCATTGAGGTAATGGGCCTCACATTCAACCACAACAAGGTGGACCCTTCAAATTTGCAACCACATGTGAAAGTGGTGAAGACACTTCAACTACCCCTATGGCACGAGATTGGTGAAAGACTCATGCAGAGAAATGCAAGTGAGGTCTACTGGCACTTTAGGTTTGCCTTTATAACTGTGAACATTGTGTGTAACATTAATTTGGGAAGCTCTTTAAGTTGGGTTGCGACAAGAGTGGAAGGATTGACATCAACAACCAGTGGAATCAATCTAGGACACACCAATCAAGGAAGAATGGTTTTGCATACTAGTGGTAACATGGAGTCATTTTTCAAAATGTGGTTTTCAGTTTATCTTTTGTACATGGTTGGGTCTCTTGTGCCACAGGCATCAACCATGCAATCTATCCATGTGGGCAACAGGTCTCTATTAATTTGGCATGAAGAAGGAAAACAAGCAAGATATGAGGATTATGGTTTCTTAATCCCTTTTGGCTATGTGTCTAGACGAGGAAGCCATGCATGGTGCCGCTTTGGAATACTTTCAAGGAATGATCAAGTTCTTTCCATACCTTCTATCACTTATGCAAGAGTTAATTCTTGTGCAGCTTCTCGACTCAAGAATCATTATAAGTGTGATCTTCTGAAGAGGACATTATTGCATACAATGGATTTACGCTTAGTGTGGGACCCAGGTGGACACCGAGAAGAACTTTTGGGAGTCTCATGCTTCCAAGGGATCCATTATTCCCCTACAAGGATCTACCAGCCACCAAGGAGAAATCCTACTCTATTTCAACATGCTCCAGAAGAAGAGCTAGAGGCATGAATACCTCTAGCCTTAGGGGGAGGTCTAATGAGGCAAGCTTTTCCATGCATGGGAACCCCCCCATATTTTTTCTCTTTTACCAAAAATATTTCCTATTATATAAGTTACTTTTGATTTTTTCTTCCCTTTTTCACTAATGTTGTAGCCTTTATTAAATAAATAATACTTATGCTAATCAATCACGATGTAGCATAATAAGTAAGCTTTCTTAGTTGATCTCTCTTTTGACCTTAAAAATATTAAATATATATATTCTAGTATTTTCTAATATATTTTTGTTCATGTATGTATATTATTCCACTCTACCAAATATTTTATTCACTAGTTTTCATTTTCAAACCTCAATCCCACTTTCAAATTTCAATAATACCTCCATCTAGATGATTGCCAATCTTTTAAACACTCTAGGTCATGTTTTCATACACATGAAGGAGCTTACACTTGAAGGCAAGAGAGAATTCCACTCAAAGGGGACCACCAAAAGACTTTTGCAGCCACAAATAATACATTATTTGGCTGAATTTGTTAAGTAAAGAAGAACCCCGAATCTGAAGGAGCGTTCAACATGAAAGATGTAGCTCGTGATCTCAACTTTTAGCTCAATTTGTTTCAGAATTTTTGAAGTTATGAACACGGAGATATGATTTTTGTAGTGGACCCCAATTTTCTCGTGTAATGGTGACAGAGGCCATCCCCACTTTTCTTCCTTCTAGAATGGCTATGGTTCCACAAGTCTTCAAGCATGATTACAAGAGACAAGGCTCTTTTAATGAGGTCTTGGCTAGTCTACAGTAATTCTATCACCATTTTTGGAGGATCCATCCTCATCAACAAATATCCACCTTCGACAACCTCTCTTATAATTTTCTTACCTCTCTCTTCTCTCCCTAATAAGCTCATGTCTATCCAAAGCTAGACTATTGTAACTATTTCATATCCTCTACATCCTACCCACATTCTCTCTTTTTCTCTCTCTATTGACTCTGGTATTTTAAATAATGAGGAGACAAGATGGGAGCCACAGTCACATGCACCCCATTTGCCTAGTCACCAAAGTGGGACACTCACCTCAAATAGAAATATTGCTAAATCCTTCCCTCCTTCCCTATATAAGGACGCCATGAGAGCTCACTTGGGGGGAGAGAACACACACACACACACCCCTATCCATACACACTCTTGTGCTACATGCTTGTAGCATGAACCCTAATCACATAATCACAACACCATCATCATCACCATCACCATGCACGAAAGATGAGCACCACACCTCCACGCCACTTGTAATTAAGGGTTGAAGGCACAATTTCAAGAAGAAGAAGGGTGGACACACTCATGATATTGCTCGCCATCAACTCCCATCTCTCCATTATGTCTCCTACGATCTTGTTCCCTTCTCATTTTCCTGCCATACGCTACCTATTGTATTCATCTTTTGCAAGCAATCAACACACTCCATCTTGGTGCCATACTTTGTGTCGCTTTGGATACATCTCATTGTAAGTATGGTATATGCTTGATTCCTTGCCATTTTTTTTTGCTTAATTTAAGGTGTGCGGATTCGCCACCACACACACACACACACTCTCTCCCTCTCATATTCCTATCATCTTGCTACTTCCATCTTAAGGTGTGCGGATTCGCCACCTTTTGTATGAGAAGTGAGCATACTTGCATGTATCCCTGACCTCGTTATCTTCCTTACTACATGCACGCGTAGCGAGCCCGTTCTCACTCACTCACCACTCCTCTCACCTTATTCTCCGACCACCCCATTCCACATTTGGGCGTGGATCTTGAAATTGTTTTCCATGCATGCTTCATTTGTGTATATGTATGCGTCCTAGCCGCATATCTTGCTAGGTGGTGCCCCTATTGTGTATTCCCCATGATGAGGCCATTGTGCATAGTCTTGGTGTAGAGGCCACCGGGTCTATTTTTTTTCACTTCCGCCTCTCAGTAGCTACGCTTTAGTGATGGTCCTAGGCTATGCAACCATTCCCTACCCAGTACCACATCTGCCCTCTCCATATTTATAACTTGAAAATCCAAGGATATAGAATAGCCTTGTATTTCCAACGGTACAACTCGGACTTGAGTATCCCATATTTTGGCATCATAACCATTCATCATTGCTACCTTGTAGCAGTGGGAACTCGGAGTTTGGGGCAATTTGAGTTTTTTCACTAATGTATAATTAATGAAATTGTGAGTGGCACCGTCATCTACCAAGATGTGCACCTTGTGCCCTTGAAGAGATCCGTGCATACACGCTAACTCATGTGGACCGAAGGTCTATTGCCACATGGAAGCTGTGATACAACATTCATTCACCACCTTGGTGTTTGTTACTTCCACCGTAGAAAATTGTGAGGAAGACTCAAGAGGCAACAGTTGCACCGTGTGCACTGCTTTCTCCTTACTGTGAACATCACATTTCCCCTTGGGACAATCCTTTTTTCCATGGACGCTTCCCAAGCATAACTTATCTTTTTTTAGACTTATCAAAGTCCTCAAGAGAGAGAGGACCACGGGACCCCTTGGATTTTTTAGCTGCTTCAGAATTGGTTGCTATAAATTTCCTTTTATTGTGCCCATACTACGTGCATGTATTACCACGTGTATTAGCAGGAACATGAGTATTATGTGATTTTTTTTCATCTGGATCATCATGAATGTGTGATTTCACTATGGCCTCCTCAAGTGTTTTAGGGGCCTGAGTCTTGACGTGCTTCTTAAACTCTGGCGTCCCCACGTACTTGCTGAAATGTATCTAGCCCTTCCAACTTGAGGATAACATCCCGATAGTGAGAGGTATATTCAAGTAATGACGAGTGTGGGTGCATAGAACATGTGTACCAAGCCGTCCAATTTTGATCTGCCTCATTTGTAGGTAGAAACTATTTTCGAAACATAGCCTCAAAGGCTGCCCAACCCTGTGTATGATATTCTTCTACTTGAGAGACATCTACCATTTGTAGGCATTTCCTTCTAGAGTCATACTTATCTGCAGTGCTCTGATAGTATCCGGAGTATGTCGTAAGGCATGAATTCCATCCCACTTACTGAGAAAGATATTCACTGCATCCTTATTGGGATCTCGGTTCTCTCCCTTAAAAATCGATGGTTTGGTGTTTTTCAACAACTCATACACCTCCTTTGCAGTGAGAGAGTGCAAAGAATCCGGATATGGACCTTGTCCATGATCACAAGGGCCTTGCCCCTGATTGGCAGCGTGCTCATATATGTCTTTGTGAATAGGGCCCGTGGCTTGCTGCTGCATAAATTTTATCACTAACGTAGATAATTTAGTGACATTTTCATTTAAAGATGCAAAATTTCCTTCCATTACTGAGATGCGTGTCTGAAGTGCACAAAATTTCTAAATATCGAGCAATTCATAAGCCTCGTCATCTCCCGTAGCATCGTGGGCACCCTCCGTGAGAGTATCCGATCGCGAGCCATCATGGGAAGGATTAGTCGTATGATTCTGAAAATCAAAGGTCATATTGATATCTGAATCCATGGCAACACCGTGCAACGTAAGAAAGAGAAAGAAGAATACCTTGATTCGAAAAACATTCCCGTAGCTGTAGTATGCACCACAAACGGTAATTAGCAGTGCTAATTACGTTGGTCGTCAAAGCTTTAATCACCCCATAAATCCACCCGTGCACGTACCCTGCTTGGACACATCGTAGTCAATTCGATTGAAAATCATGATTTCTTTAGTGCAATCGGCTCTATGGACACTGTCACCAATAGATCAAATTGCAAAATTGTCAAACTACACAGGGAATTGCCGATTGCTGATTGCTATACGTAGGGAATTGTCGACTCCTAATTGCCCGGCCCTTTGCCGATGGTAGCCGAGTGTGCCTTCAAAGACTGCGACCACCGTGGCCACTTGACCCAAGGGTTATTTTGGGTTTGCCCTAATGTTTTTGGGCTTCCTAGTATGGCGAGTCCCAATTTTTTCAAGCAGTGGCAATGGCAGCCACGGCCCCGACTGCGAGCAAGAGGGAAAAAGAGAGAGAGTGCGCACTCTGTGGCTCGATAGAGTTGGTGCCAGTGACAGTTTCTGCTGGCCCGTCTTGTGCGCACAATCCAAGCCCGATTGTGCGTTCTTTGGGTGAGGTGGACTGCATCCCTCCCTGCCTCAAGAGGCTTTGCACATGCTGCGGAACTTCGACATCCTTCTCCCCTTGGAAAGAGAGGAGCCTCATAGCATGCAGCATGCAAGAGGCTTAGAAAAGAAGGACCACACCTTTTTTCCCCAAATAAGTGATTGGCTCTTGATACCAGTGTAAGACCTAGGGTAGAAAGACCTTGAGATCCTCCTCCCAGCCTCCGTGACCCCTTGGCCTTGCCCTTGTCCTGGCCCTAGTCCTGACAAAGTGCACATAACCTCTTGTAGTGACTGTGTTTCTCACTTAATTTTGACCTTTATACCTAGGGCTTCTAAAAAATGTCTTTAAGCCCAATTCCCATGGATAGCACCTTACAAAATACGAGAGAAGTACAAGAAGTACAACTATATAAAGATAGGAGGCTCTATAAGAATAATATCTTTACACATTCTGGTTGTTACAAATATAATTGAGCTAGAAGGGGTATCCAAATCCACATTTGCAAACAATGAGGAAATATATGTAATGCAACCTTGTGGTTTTTTCAAAACATAGCGAGAAAAGAATGTGCACAAGATGCAGGAAAGCATTGTATGAATTAAAGTGACCTTCTCATGCTTGGTATGAGAAGATACATAATCATTTGACTAAAGATGGATTTTGAAATGCTCTAGCTGGTCACACTTTTTATGTAAAATGTGTGGATGATGTATATCTTATTGTTTTTGTGTATTTGAATGATTTACTACTCACTGGTTCGAATGAGACACATATTGTTGAGATATTGCTGAATTTTAGTGAATTCCACATTTGAGACATCCAATTTGGGACTTTTGTATCTTTTTTTGACCATTCAGTTGAAGCATTGTGATTAAGGTATTTCATTGTGTCAAACAAAGCATGTGCAAACTTTGCTAAACAGATTTGGAATTGATGATTGCAAGCCAATTGCCACTCCTACGGAACATGTTTAAAGTTAAGTCTACATGATGCTGGAGATCCAAAATATGTTACCATCTACCAAAAAATTATTGCTTCCCTCATTTATGTATGCATTACATGGCCAACTATTCGATTGCAGTCTCACAAGTGAGCAAAATTTATGCATGGTTCGGGTTCTAGACATTGGCAAGTAGCTAAGAGGATCTTTCTCTACTTGAGTGGCACTATACATCTTGGATTTTTTTACTCTTGTATATGGTAGTGATGTGTGTGAATAAGTTTAGGAACACTAGAGCATCCCCCCCCCCCCCCCCCCCCCCCCCCGTAAAAGTGTTTTCTCCCTCATGCTTTGTATATATGCCCAACACTCTAGGAAAAACTCATCTTGTATTCACATGCTTAGTAATATATCCTATTCTATGTGCCTTGAGTTTCTTCGCCATCTGCAAGCTGTGTGTGCCTTGAGTTTCTTCTCCATCTTCAAGCTGTGTGTGCCTTGAGTTTCTTCTCCCTCTCCAAGAATTTTTGTGTGTGTGCATTCTTGCAACCTTGACTATAACAATTTTGACTACGAAAGTGATGTAAAGACTAGTGCTTACCAACCAAAGAAGAGAATCAACTAGCTTTCTATACTTTGTAGCATCAGCTATATGTGGGAGGTCATATAGGGACAACTTATGGTTGGGATCCATTGAAGTACATACCGACCTCCACTCAATCATACGAAAAGTCTCAAAACAATTCTTAGGCATAGTGTTTCCGTATGGCCTAGACAAAATCAACTATGTGTTATCAAAATCGGATTATAATGGCTAAAGCTCACTTGGGCTCATATCTAATTTCAATTAGGGAGATAGTATGCCATCAAGAGTAAGCACAAAAAATCAATTATATGGGATTAGATTTGGACCTTGATAATTAGAAACTCATTTGGGTTCTTAGGAAATTTTCATTTTGGTGATAACTTGATGTAAAGAGTAATGTAAATTAAAGACTACCCCGCCGCCCCCCTTCCATGGTGTGGCTTTGTGCACAAGTGCAATAATAAAAAATGCAATAAACCATAAGTGACGTATGATACCATGATACAATGGAAATGAGATTATCACCACATATTGTGCTTCTTAAAGGACAATCACACACCAATGATGTGGCGCTATAGTTTAGTGCCAATAAAATCTCTTTGAGAAGGATAGGGAATCAAAGAAACCTGAAGGTGGACAAAAGTATGCTATATTAAGACCATTAGGACATTTTTTTAAATGGGGTGGATAACTTCCCCTTTCCTAAAAACCCTTGAGATTGAATAGGTGTGGAAAAAAGCACATGCTCTCCTTTCACGCAATGAATCTTCACACAATAAAAGGAAAGGCCACTTTAAATATTGTGGAGGTATTATAGCTCCAATTATATCAAGAATAAAAGATTGTTGGTTGCTTTCAAACCACTCCAGGAACGTAATTTAAGTGAATTCCTAGGCTGTTTCCATTGAAAAAGCATGTCTAGATTGTTAGGAAATTGTGGAGATTGCTAGGAGATGCATTCTTAGTGGCTCCCATTACTTAAATTTACCGACTTTGTACTTATTATGTCATGACAAGTACCATCACATGACATCTATCATGGGTTGTTGCATCATGGAATATTCAATCTCAACCTCTGTGACGAACCTTGTATGAGCCATTCTACGCCTCTCAATAATGGGCTGCTAGATACAACCATGGTAATTTAATGGGTGACATAATATGTGAGAGGGATAATGGCATCAAGGATGTGCAAGAAATGGTGCCTCCTCGATTGAGATTCAACTCAAGGGAAAATCTAGCATAATGATGACTTGCAAGTTCCCACCCGTATATGTAAGATAATGACCTAGTACATGTCTCGACTCTTAGCGATAATTTGTGTAGCTCCTAATCATTATCTACCAAAGACTCCCTAATGGCCAGTTGTTGAGATTACTTGAGGGCCTATCTAGTATACGAATTCTTTGGAAGCTCTCATAAGCCCTATATGTAAGGATCATACTCTTGTAAGTGCCTCAACCACTTGTGTAGCTCCCAATCCTACTCTAATGACCTCATGTGACATTGTAGTGCTACTTTATATCATCTTACATACCACAGTTACTAGCGGTCTCTCCATGGCTCTTGAATTATTATACTTTCAACCATATGGACCACGATTGTTCAAAACTAGGTCCCCAAATCTAACTAGGCCCAAGCAACGTGGACACAAATTGAGCACAAGGTGCCCCTTTAGAGCTAACCCAATGGGGGATTGGAGCCCACAACCCGTAGGTTGAGAGGCCAAAGCCTTACCGTAGACCATCTCTTTGGGGAAAACCTCATGTGGCACTTTGTGACCTTACATCGGATAATCTTGGAGATCATACTAACTAGGGGTCTCTCCATGAATCTCCATCCATCATATCTTTGGCCAGACATATCACGATGGTCAAGACTAACTAGGAGTCTGTCCATGGCTCTCCATCCATCATACCTTTGATGAGACAAATTATGATGGTCAAGACTAGGTCCCTAGATCTATAGAATTCTCTGAGGGTTGCATATCCTCATTCCAATCTAAAAAATAGGTTCCTCTCAAAGAGAAAGAGGGACTTGTAAAATATGACTTCAAGTATTTGTAGGACTCTATCTACTCTACCACTTCTCAATGCACCCTAGTATCAAATATCGCCACCTTGGTAATCTCACTTGGAACACCCAAATCATACAATTTGTGCATGTCTTACTCTAAGAACTACATAAGAAGCTTTACACAAATCCATCATCACGGCAAATGACTTCTCATTAATGTATCTTTATACACTAAAGCTACGGTTCACCATACTTTTAAGTTTACATGGACATGAAATAAAATGAGAGCATCACTAATAGTTTTATACTTTTTTCCATCGCTGTGAAAAATGAGATTTACACTCGACGAGTGAGAAAATAGTATTTCGCACCTCGGGATGTGATTTTTTCACGATTGAGAGAAATTAAATCTCGTGCGAAAATCAAATTTATCACCCGAGGAAGAGTCACGCCACCATGATTGTTCCAAAAAAGGGTGGAAAAGTCAAACTTTTGTGTGTAAAAAGGCACGTTTTTCCTCCTGCAAAAAATAGAAAACTTGTCCCGATAGCAATGGAAAAAGTGTCCTTTTTCTCAACTAGTAAAAAAGTAAGAAACTTGTAGTGCAATCACGAGCCTCCCACACTAATTTTGGACCAAATCAACTTATTTTTCCTTTAAGTAGACAAACCTCCTTGTAATGAAGACAAACCAATTAGACTCCTGAGTTTGTGATATGAAAACACAACAGACAAGTGATCAGGCCTAAGGATTTTTGCGACTATTTGGCTTGTTGTGTTGTTGTGTTTGGATCTCTCTACAAAACTTGCTTAGACCATGTTACAAATGCGAGTCTAGAGCACCTTCTCATTTAGTGTATTTCACTTGTACTTGCAAGGCTAGTTAAACATTTGTCATGCTGTTGCTGGCAAAAAAGAAAAAAAGCCTTAAGAGATTATTCAAAAGAAAAAAGCACCCATTCGAGTACAAAAGCTCCAAAATTTGACCTTAATGGCAACTAGCAAGAACGTAGAGCTTTACTGACTGAAGCTAAAGTTTAATTGATATGGTTCATAAGACACTGACAATACACTAAATATATGGCCTTGCATTGAACATTGCCAAAAAGAAATGAGATTATCTCTATAAAAGTATCTCAACAAAGGAAAAAATCCAATCAAGAGCTTATCGCAAAGACCCACATATACTGGCTGGTCTAAAGGGAATCAATTCCATCATAGGAATCGACAGAGAAAAAATTCTGCATAATAATACTACATCGAGATTACTGTATTTGATTGCCTCAACCACCTACTTGAACCGAGGAATTAAAGAGCTATTTCTCTTGAATGGATATTAAAAACAAGCTCCACTGTCGCGACTAGTACTGCTGCTAATTAACGTTTAATATAGTGCGCCTAAACAACAATTGTGTAGGGTTTTTTATACTGAAGAAACAAATGGATGGCCTTTCTTGTCACTCTAGTATCTTCAGAAAATTGGAGGGGAACAACCGTAATTCTATCCAAAATCACTCAAATCAACAAGGGAATTTTTGATAAGTGGATCCTCAACATAAAGATGAAACCAACGCGGACACTGGGTGCAATCTCCCCCCGTGAAAGAGTGACCATTTCCCTCTTGCACGTATTTGTTATATAGATTTCTTGAATGGTCAAATTGGTTACAAACTGGCCCGCCGGTTATAATTGGCCAAAGCTCATAAAAGAGCACTTGATTAATCAAATATACATAAAATGTAACATCCTTCTTCATAATCCATTATCTGCTCAGGCTCTTGCCACCTATCAGCTGCAATAGATAACAAAATATCAATTCTATAACATACCTCTCCGTTGGAAAGCAACTGTCCTCAGCTGCGAAGATAAAAATCTACAAATAGTACTTGTCAACAACAGTGATTAGTATGTTGTGTCAAAAACATCACATAATAAAAGAAAAATTTATGAAACTAAACAACATTAGCTTATGCCTGCCGTCATCCACATACTACCTATTCTAGTGTCCCATACCACTAGAATAAGAAGTATATGTCATACCCTGTTGAATCAGGATATCATTGGTCACACTCGTCATTAATCTCATAATGTCAAGTCTCATCACATACACACTGTCGTGATAAAATAACCATCAGATACCAAATCCCAATCCAATATCAATTCCACAAGTCCAAATCCAAATCACTTTCATTATGTACCCGGGTAACAAAATCATACCAGTTGCAGTGGTGGCAAGCCACTGCAGCATGATTTTGTGATTGGTGTTGCCTAAATTGGCAAATTTACACCAATAAGACGTGCTGCCTAGATCGGTGAATCTGCACTAATGCTGCCTATATCGGCGAATCTGCATTTACCATTGTGACTTTACAATTTTTCAGTGTGCTGCCAAAATCGCCGGATCTGCACGGATAACTGGTGCTGCCTAAATCGGTGAATCTACACCAAGACGAGCACTTACACACTGCCTAAATCGACGGATTTGTGTGCATGTGACCAACAGACTAGGCAGGGCATAAAACATTAAAAAATGTACTACCTGTTTCACACGACATTGGAGTAAGATTGAGTAACAAAGTACTGACATATTGGTATTTAACTGAAAGCACCGCGACTCACGTGAGTAGCTGCATATCTCAATGTGAAATGATCGCAATAGCAATTTCGTTTAATACAAGTATTGGCACAATGTTAGAGAATGCAGGTGATTAAAAAGAGCCATACTGTGTGTCAAAAAATTAGATGTTAATCAAGCTGATAAGTAAGTCACGTGCGTTGACTTTATGTGACCGTGTTGTTCTATGTGGAATGGTGTATGTGTAGGACTTTGAAAATCATAGAGATTTGAGAGAGTCCTATGAGTGTATGATTGCTTGTGTCTACGAGAAGATTTTTCAAAACCAAAATTGAAAAATGCGGAGAGAACTTACCTCTGTGCTGTCGGTAAATCATTAGACTCTGGATGATGTACTGTATTTGAAAATATGTACCAGTTTGTGCGTGGGAAGAGAGATACAAGTAGGAGAGAACTGTAATTAGCAAAAGTCATTTACAATGATGAGCCTCTGATTAATCTAAAAGTGTGATGGAATCAATATATCGTAGATTTTTATTGTTTGAATAAATGGACTAGTCCCCTTGATATCGCAAGTTGTTGTCTCTAAAGTGCTTAACATTGTAAAATTTATTATTTGTATTTGTTAAAGGGCATTGCCTAGTGTTTAATTATGATATCACGAGCATACATCAGGTAAAGGCCCTACTGTAAATAGTAGATTGGTCCACGAATAAAGAAAACAATGAAAAATTGATTTGACCTTAGTTTCTCTTTTGGACATTGCTAATCAGACATCAAAATATGTAAAAGAATATGCATCACGAAAATGTATGGCAAGAACAAAAACTTAAGCTTCTCTTCTAAACTTGTACTAGGTATGTAGTATGAGAGTCTGCAACTTATACAAATTACCTATAAGAGCAAAGTATATCATGTAAAAGGGAGGATACAAATAGGAGATTGATCGAACAAAAAAAAAAAAAAGGACAATGAGCGATACTCATGGCTCCTTGGTAGTGATAATTATCCTACGAGAGTGGCGTTGCAGGTGTGCCTAATGGACTTACAACACTCAGGTGATGTAAACAACTCTACGGAGCCCAAAGACTTCGAGATCACATAAAATAGTCCAGCCAGGCACAGATACCCGAACAAGAACAATCAAACTACAATATTTTTAAGTTGTGACTTAAAGAAATTTTAAGGAGGTGCCCAGACTTATAACCTGGCATACATTTGCCTATACACCTTACAACTTGTAAAACTCACAGAGCAACCCGATATACCAGCAAGCACTTGTGCCATAGGGTGATCAACTAGATGAAAATCTTTTCCCAAAAAAAAATGTGTTTGTAAGCTTTATGAAGAGTAAAACTTTACCACGTCCGCAAACACAAAGTCCAATTCCTTACTAAAAGTTTCTCTATGGCACCTCAATTCAGCTGCAGTCTAGAATCCTGCCATCTTGAACTATAGATGTGAAGCTTGTAGGGACATTGGAAATATCGTGTCCAGGGCTTGCCAGCACTAGTATAGCCTCTATGCGGTTCTTTTCAGAATCGTTTCCATCTGTACCATCACCATCATCGCCACCGGAACCATCACTATCGTCGTTATCATTACTATTTGTGTCATCAAGCTGTGAGCGCCATTAGCAGAGGTCAACCATGCTAGCCCGCAAAGGCCCATGGTCCACATTTATGTCGCCCATATAAATCCCTTTCCGATGACCTGCCGCTAAAACCTCCTCAAAAACTATTTTCACTCGTACAAGTTGCAATCAAAACAGCATGTTGTCGCCATGATCTGTCTTCCCCTACTCTCTACCGATCCAGTACACAGAGTCGTCAAGATAACCATAGCAAAAAGCATGCTTTTGGGCCTTTTACACCTGGTTGGAGTAAGTTCCATTGCCCCAGAAGAAGCTTCTGTGTCTCTGTTGCAAGAACTTTGTCACCAGATGAGATTCTTAACTAGAGCTTGGAATCCATTTTTGAGGAGGACCCAAAAATTTATGAAGCACGATGAACAACTATTTCTAGCAGTCTTCCGAGAGCTTTGAAGCTGCATATAGATTTTCACAATAGTTTGACAAAAGTTGCACGCACGTCGGAACCTTAGTCTGCTGATTATACCAGTCAATCTATTAATGCATTGAAGTCCTAAGAGACATGGACACGATCTTCAAAGAGAAACTTTGTTCGTGAATAAGGTCACAAGGGATGGGAAGTGAGACTCAATAGTACTAGGATTTTTTTTAGGTGGCTGAAGAGAAAGAGCGAGAGTTGGTTGGCACATAGTTGGCGGCTGCAAGTGATCAACTACATGGGTAGGCGCCGTTTGGTGGTAGGGAGGAGTTGCAGAGAACGGATGAGGCTGGGCTGTGAGTTGGTGACCATTAGAAGAGTAAAGTAACTCTATGAAATGTGACGTGGGCTACATGGTGGGCCAGTGAAGAGAGAGATGGTTAGAACACTGTGTTGACAGTGGGTTCTACACTCGTGAGAAAGGAGTTTGGGTGTGGGGCCGTGGGCGGCGTGTGACAGGAGTACCTTTTCTTTTTGTTGGGTGCATGCACCAACTGCAGGCCGCTTCAACTGCAACCCACAGTGTGTTTGGCACCATTGGCGCATGCAACTTTCTAGGGCAATGACGAGGGGCGCCGCCATGCAAAATGAATCATGTGGTTAGAAGGGGCTATGAGATTACATCCATTGTGGGTGTTGGTGAGCTGCGCAATGATTACCAACTCTACGACAGTGACAGTTGGTCGTTGCTTTCCTCCTTGAGTGGTTCCAGACTCAGTGCCCACTGCCAGCGATGTTAGCTTGGCAGGCCCTCCCTCGTCAGCTTGTGTCTGCCACATGAGGACATTGAGTGAGCCTTATACTGCTCACTGCCTCTTGTGTGGTAGGTGTCCCTAGCTATGAGAGAGAGAGGGAGAGAGAGAGAAAGAGGAAGTCTGTTGACTGTTCGCCACAGCATGAGAGAGAAAGAGAGAGAGAAAAAGAGAGAAATTCTTTGAATAGCACAGGTATCTTTCACTCTGCATGGCTTTGGTGAGTCCTGAAGCGTGAGTGAGGGGCTTTGCATGGCCTGCATGAGCTTTCAGAAAGGTCTCTGTAGCACTGGGAGTTGAATGCAACTTTGCATGAGGTGGACAACCATGATGATTTGGTAGGCAAATAGTGTCGTCGAGCGGCCTTGTCTACTGTCGTCGCTTGGTGATGCCGACAGAAAGTTGCCCTTCCTCTTCTCATATTAGGAAAAAAAATTGTGTATTAGTATTGTTTTCAGTGGCTTTTGGGGTTCCTTCCCACGTTGCTGAGAAACTATCTCTATGGCCTTCTTTTCTAGACGCTAACACTCGGTTGAGCCAACCACCCCTCGACAGGACTAACGTTGTTGTATGTCGCTGTCCATTGACTCCTCAAATAACCGCATAGTGTTCTATGTGAAGGCGCCTACCAATTTTGAAGAGATTTAAGATGTTTTAAAAAATATATATAAATTCTTCTTCTTCTTCTTCTTGCACTAGGCAGATTCTATGACCTAATTAAGAGTTCTTCTTAATCATATGTAACCGCACACGCATTCTATCATTACAAGCAATCTCAACATTGATCGTGCTTATGAAAATATCTATATCTATCTATATACTAACACTATATAGACTTTGCTCACGGTATAAAATTATAATTTCTACTATCCTAATTAGGTCTCTTTCACTAATTATCAAGTGAGTAAGGATTTGCGGTAAGTCGTTCAAAGGGGGATGCAGAAATTAAATAAAATAGAAAAAATTGGATAAATACACTTATCTTTGGTGCATAATCGCATAGATATTTTCATTCGGATGCCAATTTTGGGATCTGCTTGATTAATCCATACCAAGAACGTAGCTCTGGGCTCTGATACCACTGCTGCAGACGCAAACGTCGCGGGCCTTGCAAAATAGCAAAAAAAATATACTACAAGCCATGAAATGAACAAATCTGCATACCTCGAATCCCACAACGCATAATCCATGTTGTACACGAAGAGAGAGAGAGAGAGAGAGAGAGAGAGAGAGAGAGAGAGAGAGAGAGAGAGAGAGAGAGAGAGAGAGAGAGAGAGAGAGAGAGAGAGAGAGAGAGAGAGAGGGGGGGGGGGGACAAAGAGAAAGACAGCGCACATGCAGGCGCACCTCCTAGAGTGGAGTGCTACGCTGGCACGGCGAGAGAGAGAAGAGAGGAGAGGAGAAGAATAACACAGACACTGGGTGCAATCTCCCCCCGTACAATAGTGACCATTTCCCTCTTGCACGTATTTGTTATATAGATTTCTTGAATGGTCAAATTGGTTACAAACTGGCCGGCCGGTCATAATTGGCCAAAGCTCATAAAAGAGCACTTGAATAATCAAATATACATAAAATGTAACATCCTTCTGCATAATCCATTATCTGCTGATGCTCTTGCTACCTATCAGCTACAATAGATAATAAAATATCAATTCTATAACAGGAAGCCTTGATTGGAGAGAAATCCTTGTTGACATTTGCACATGGCCAAGAAGACTCATGCTTCCCTGGACGTTGATGCGGAATTATTACTAGTTGCAATGCGAAGACAGGCCTAGCTAAGCATTAATGCGGAAAGCATGAGCATAAGCTTTGTTTCTAGTTGCAATGCGAAGACACGCCTAGCTAATTTCTCCCTTTTAATTTATCCTAAAAACAAAGTAATTCTGCTAAGGTAATTAGGTAAATTAATTATCTGAGGTTAACATAATTATCACACGTTTTCTAAATTGTGATTAACCTCTGATAAATAAGTCAAAGCATTTTGAATCAATTTGATGATTTTTGCCTTTATGTTTCTCTTAAAAACAATGTAATTCTGCTTAATTAATTATGAAAATTACTTTTAAAAGGAAGACAGGCTTTGTTTCTAGTTGCAATGCAAATGCTAGGGGGATAGGGCTATGGCTTGCATGATGATTATTGGGTATCATGACGGCGTCACTACCAACATTAAAGGGGGCAGAGTGACATGAGACCAGAGCAAAAGGGGGGACCAACATTAACGCGGGCAGAGAAAAAGGGGGGACCATGGGAGGCATGAGACCAGAGCCCCTTCAAGGAGCGGTGGCACGGTATGTTTCTCGGCGCTCGGGTGCCCCCATGTCCTCACTCCCAACAAGCGCCTTCCGCACTGTCATCTCGTCATTCCCATGATGGGGTCTTCCCGCCATGCGGATGGCCGCCTTGGTGCAACAGCAGTCGTGGCCCTGGGCCGAGGGGCTTTCGGGGCTCCAGCCTCATACCTCCCACGATCTTCGACCTACATAAGAGCACATTCGCTCATTATATGGCGTACCCTTCCCGACAGCCGCCTTGCTTATGGGATTTTTAATCATTGCCTCAAGGTGGCTTCCCCATGGATGATGGGCCCCGCCCCGGTTTGCAGTGTAAACTTCCTGGCTACCAATGAAAAACACCAGTCATAAGAGACGTTTCGCACATTGCAAGGCTAGTAGAACTGTCTTCTAGCCCTGCCCCGGTTTGCAGTGTAAACAGTGTCAGGGAAAGATCAATTTTTCACACGTATAAAATTACGTTCTTGACTTTGGCAAGAGGAAATTCTAGAAAATTAGATTTATTCTTCAAGTTTTTCCCTATTTCGAGACGGAATTTCTCCTTTTCCCCTTGCTCGCAACCGGCAAGTTGAGGTGATGCTAGTAGACATGTCTTCTAGCCGCTAAAACACGAGAACACGACGGGGGTTGCGATAACTCCGTCTCTTTTGACAGAGTTACACTGAGAGGGTGAGGGTAGAGAAATGCACACTTAAACATAGCTGACACAGGTAGCATGGGTTAACCCACGCTTTCTGTAAAACACATCTAATTTCATTGGACCTTGATTATCAAGGTTGAAAATTGGACACACACACACACTAAGGGGGAGAGAGAGAGAGAGAGAGAGAGAGAGAGAGAGAGAGAGAGAGAGAGAGAGAGAGAGAGAGAGAGAGAGAGAGGAGAGAGATAGAATGAAGCACCTGCATCGAAGCAGCACGTAGGTTGCACGCGCGCACGCGCGCACGCGCACACACACACACACACACACACACACACACACACACACACACACACACACACACACACAAGAGAGAGAGAGATGCAATTGCTTTTGATCCCTTCTTTGTTGTATTTTCTTCCCCCCTTGGATTGGCCACATAAAGCCTTAGATAAGTTTAGGTCTCACTTTTTGCAATTTCTGAGGGGGTCTTCTAGTAAATCTTGAATTACTGGGGATTACATTACAACTTTTTTTCACTTGAGTGGTTTGGGGATTTAAACTTGATAAACCATATGCATTTTTAAATACATCAAATACATGTTTAAATTTGACACCTCCTACTCGCGAATGTTATGGTGGTTGATTGACAAATCCGTAGTGTATTATCATGGCACTTGATGGGGATGAACTATTCTCTGCAGCACTTATTAAACTGTGCAGGATAACAAGGAATGCATTTGTAACTTTTTGGAAAACTGTATGTTTTCACTTGGTATGGGCTGTTTGAATCCTAAATTCTCAAAGAGTTGAATCATGTTTTTGGAGCTTTAATTTTTTTATTTAAAACCCACCTCCTCTTTTACAGGGGAATAAAGCTTTGACCCTCTTTGAAAGGGGGATCGGTCAATTGAACAAATATTGGACTCCAATTACAACCACTTTTTAATTGTGAGGCAAAGATTGAGATTGGGGTCAGGGTGTTGTGGGGCCTTCTTAGTGCTTGTGTGTTCAACCTACCTCTGCCATGCAATTTGGACTCTTCTCAAAGATTTAGAGATTGGACAATGCCAAATCACTCGATTAAGATCACTCGTGAAACCTTCCCACAAAAATGTTCTATCAAATGCTTCAACCCGAGAGCGACATTTAGACCAGATGCAACAAAATGTGGGTCTTTTTCAAGACAAGAATTGGTGGATACAAAGATTCCAACAATTGTGGACCTATCATTGCTCGTACAAACACAAAGTATTCCTGTGGAGAGTGCTTACAGGAGCTATGCCTATTAGGGAACTGTTTTTCATGAAGAATGTCATGCAAGGCAAATGTATAAGTTGTAGTAGAATGGAAACTATGAATCACATCTTTCCGAATTGTATTTTTGCTAGATCTTGGTGACAAGCTCTACAAGATATGTATGTGTATGTTGCATTGGAATGTGAAGGTTACTAAATTCTAGATGTTATTTGGCTTGGGAAGAGTTGAGAATGTTGGAGTGCATGCCTGCCTTATGCATCTTAGAGGTTGGATGTTGGTGTTTATTTGGAATGCTAGAAATTCAGCAGTGTTCGATCATTACTCTATTGGCCATTCCTTGCCATGGACTCAATTAAAAGCTAGACTTCTTGCTCGGCGGATTCACCATGCAAAACTTAATCGCACCATGTAAGTGCAGGGAAGGGGTTTTTTTTTACAAGTTACATATGAATATAAGCTAGGGGCAGACCCCTAATAATTTATCTTCCAAGCTTAAAAATAAGGGAGGGGGGTATCATATTTGGGGGAGGGGTGTTGGGGGTCCCCATTTTTGCATAGCTCCAATGACTAACAAAATTATCAATCCGGAGGGATGAGCTACCCGGATAGGGCATGGAAACACTCCCACGATTAGTGAGCTAATCATGGCAACACGAATGGTTGAATATACAAGGTGAGCTTCTCGGCCTATGGAGCAGTTAAGCCTCAATGATGGGCAATCTCCACATCCACTTACCTACGTCACCTCCAATCAAACCCATCACACACACTAACGATTGCAAGAGGCACACAACACTAATCCTATCATGCAACGCACTAATTAAAGGGGAGGATCTGGGAGCAAAATGGATAATCCTATCATGTAACACACTAATTGAAGGGGGAGAGCCAGCACGTACTATGTGCCCCCTTTCTTTCTTCTCTATCTTATGCACTAGGGTACAATACACATTGTACTTAGTGTTAGTGGCTCACACAATTGTATAGCTGTACACTTAGGGTTAGTAGCAGTTAGTAATGGGCAGTCGGCCACATGGCCATTAAACCTAAAATTCTCCCACTTGATGGCCAATGTGGGAGACCATAAGAATGGAAGAGAACCACTCTTCACCCAATGCCCATCAACTCACGATAGTGTTGAAACTAATGGTTGGAGAGACTTTTAGTGAGTGCTTCCACTGTGTTCTCTGACATAGGAATCTTCACTAAATCAAGCCTCTTGTGTGCCAGGCATTCACAACTGAAGTGGTAACGCATATCAATGTGTTTTGTTCTAGAATGAAACACTAGATTGTTAGCCAAGGCAATAACACTCTCACTGTCACAATGAAGAACTGGTGTACACTGCTCCAATCCAAAATCTTTCACTAGGCGATCGAGCCAAATAGCCTCTTTGCATGCTTCATTCAATGCAACATACTCTGCCTCTGTGGTAGAAATGGATGTACAATCTTGAAGAACAGATCTCCAAGAAATAGCAAAACCAGCAAATGTGTAAATCAAACATGTTGTTGATTTACGACTTTCAACACAACCTGCATAATCATTGTCTACAAACCCATGAATGGATGACTCTCCATGACCATAGCATAACTGTCTATCTACAGTTCCATTCAAGTATCTGAGAATCGACTTGACAACATCACAATGCTTTTTACAAGGGTTAGACATAAATTTGCTGACAACTCCCACTACATGTGCAATGTCAGGTCTTGTAACCACCATGGCATACATGAGACTACCACAAGCTGAAGCATAAGGAACCTTAACCATCGTAGATTTTCTCACAGCAGATTTGGGACAGTCCTTCTTTCTAAGTTTCAAATATGTAGGCAATGGAGTACTCAACGCCTTCCCGTTCTGCATGTTGAAACAATCAAAAACCTTGTGCACATACTCTTTCTGAGAAAGGTACAACAACCTCTTCTTACGGTCGCGAGTAATGCGCATAACCAAAATGTGATTGGCTTCACCCAAATCTTTCATGTCAAATTGACTTTTTAGCTTGGTTTTTAAGTCAACAATGTCCTTCTTAGGATGACCAACAATAAGCATGTCATCTACATAAAGGATAAGCATAATAAGTTGTCCATTGGATTATATTTTTACGTAAAGACATGGATCCTCATTAGTGTGCTTATAGCCTAGGGAACACATAAATGCAAAAAAATGTTGATACCATTGTCTGGATGACTGCTTCAAGTCATAGAGACTTTTCAGAATCTTGTATACCAAATTTTAGTTGCCCTTTAGCAGAACAAACCCTTTAGGTTGCTGCATATACATCTATTCCTCCAGATCACCATGTAAGAAAGTTGTAATGACATCCATTTGATCAAGCTCCATATCTTTAGCGGAGACCAAAGCAAGCAACATTCTCAGTGTGGTCATCTTGAACACAACTCGAGAAAATATTTCCTGGAGATCAACACCATATTCTTGCTTGAAACCTTTGGCCACTAAACGAGCTTTGTAATTGTCAATATTCTTCTTTTAAACCTATTTACAAGGCAATGATTTTCTACCTTTTGGCAATGGAACAAGTTTCCATGTTTTATTCTTTGCGATACTCGACATCTCCCTCTTCATGGACTGTTCCCACCGAACCTTATCATTGGCTAGCGTAACCTCTTTGTAACAAGAAGGGTCACCACTATCTGTCAACAAAATAAAATCCACACTTGGAATATAACGTTCTTGCGGATGTGAGACTCTTTGAGATCTCCGCGGATGATGAGAAATCATACTAGCCTCTGTAGTAATCAGCTCGAGAGCTGTCTGGATAGGAGGTGATACATAAAAAAATGTCACTTTCTGGAATTCAACCTCTCTCACTAGCTGTCTATGAATCTTAGTCTCATGAAAGACAACATCACTGCTACAAATCACTGATCAAGTTTTCGGATCCCAAAAATGATAGCCAGATTGACCATCTACACCATAGCCAATGAAGATGCATTTCCTAGACTTAGGATCTAGCTTACCATGCAACTCCTTGGGTACATGAGCATAAGCTTCAAAACTAGATGTGCGGAGTTTTTCATAAGACAATTTATGTCATGGCCATAACTCCAAAGGTACACAAAACTGTAATGAAGCATGTGGTGATCTATTGATCAAGTACATGGCTGTGTATAATGCTTCAACCCAAAACACTTGCGGTAAATTAGCCTGTAATAGCATATACACAATCCGCTCTTGAATGGTCCTATTCATTCGTTCTGCAACACCATTTTGTGTAGGGGTATAAGGAGCTGTAAACTCACGCTTAATTCCCCTACTTGAACAGAAGTCTGTAAACTCTTTGGAGACATACTCTCCACCATTGTCTGAGCGCAAAGCTTTCAACATATGTTCAGACTCAGTTTCAAAACTAGACAAGAACTTCCTGAAGCAAGAAAATGTCTCATCTTTAGACTTCATTGCATAAACCCAAACATGCCATGTTGCATCCTCAATGAATGTAACATAATAGAATGCACCATGGAATTTAGAAGGCATACGCCCACATAAATCACTCTGCACAAGCTTTAAAGGTTTTCTTTGTTTGTCGAAAGAATGTGTACGATGTATCCGTGTTTTGTTTCCATAATGACAGTACTCACAAAAGGGACAATTTGAAAATGACAAAGATGGTAAGTAGCCCAAAGGAGAGAATGTCTCCATTTCCGTCTTTGACATATGTCCTAATCGGCTATGCCACAAAGCAACGGTTGGAAGATCTGTTACAGAAAGAACACTATTTTTATCAGATACATAAAGAGACGAGATAAAGTGAACCAACTTTAGAACCATGGGCTATAATAAGATGACCCTCGCAATACGCCAAGACTGCTGATGAAAGTGACTTTGTAACCCAAGTCATCAATAAGTCCAACCAAAATCAGATTGTGTGTCAAGGTTGGAACATGACGTACATTCTGGATGATAAACTTCACCTCATTTTCCATAACCATGGCAATATCACCTATGCCAACAATGTCACAAGAGTAAATGTCTTCAAGTGTAACAGAGCCAATGGTTTCCTCGTATGTAGTAAACCAATGCCTATGATGTGTGACATACAACGAATAACCCGAATCAAGGATCCATGTATGGGATACCTCACCACTAAGAAGGAGTTCAACAGACATATAACTCCGCAAAGATAGAGTTTCCTGTGCATCATAAAAGACATCATTATTTTCAGCACCATAGTAATGTCTTGCGCATCACTGTCATCCTGCACTATGTTCAGTTCTTTGATCTAAATCAAACTCTCTTTGGTTTCTCCTTTTTATCATCATGATCTTTTTCTTTACCTTTTCCCTTCTCTTTGTCACGCTTCCAAGCATAACAATCCTTGTTTATGTGACTAAACTTGTCACAATAATGGCATTTAACATTGCAGTGACCATGATATTTTGATCTACCCTTTGATGTATCATAAAAGAAATCATTATTTTCAGCACCATAGTAATGTCTTGCGCATCACTGTCATCCTGCACTATGTTCAGTTCTTCAATCTAAATAAAACTCTCTTTGGTTTCTCCTTTTTATCATCATGATTTTTTTATTTACCTTTGCCCTTCTCTTTGTCACGCTTCCAAGCATAACAATCCTTCTTTATGTGACCAAACTTGTCACAATAATGGCATTGAACATTGTGGTGACCATGAGATTTTGATCTACCCTTTGATGCATCTCTATTGTCC
Source organism: Adiantum capillus-veneris (assembly GCF_014529385.1). Taxonomy (NCBI): domain Eukaryota; kingdom Viridiplantae; phylum Streptophyta; class Polypodiopsida; order Polypodiales; family Pteridaceae; genus Adiantum; species Adiantum capillus-veneris. The sequence goes on from NC_140931.1 coordinate 69,319,219, forward strand.
TCTTTGTTGGACTCACGTTGTGAATATAACAGCCCTTACGTTGCTTATCATCCCTTTGCACATAATGAGCTTCGCCATGATGCAAGCTAGTCATGGTCTTTTGACACATCTCCTCTGACAAAAGTGCACTAGTAACATCATCGTACTTTAGCGTACCATTAGGAGCAGAGTTACTAACAACTGTGCAAAAGATATCCCAAGAGGGTGGCAATGAACAAAGTAAAAAAATTGCTTTCATCTCATCATCAATGGACATGCGTTGTGCATGAATCTGGGCAAAAAGAGAATCAAAATCATTGATATGGCTGGCAACGCTAGCCGAATCCTTCGTACAAAGGCTGAAAATTTTTTGGATCAAGAAAACCTTATTCCTAGCTGTATCCTTTTCGTAAGTGTCTTATAATTTCTACCATAAAGCATGAGCAGTCTCGCATTCTAACACTAAAAAGTATACCGACTCACCAAGGTGGAGTCTAATCGTAGACCTGCATAGCTCATCAAGCTCTTCCCACTGAAACTGAGTCATGTGCATATCTTCAGTTCTAGCCGCATAGGCAATAGACAACTTTTGCTTCTTTTCGGCAAGCACATCATGCATTTGGTTCTTCCAAAGCTGAAAATTAGAGCCATCAAACTACTTTATGTCATAAATGTCATGGACTTTGCTAGTAGTCATGGTGACAAAACTACCAAAAGATTCTCGAAAAATTTTGACAGAGTCTCCTTTGTATTTGGGACTATGTCAACCAAGATACGAGACAAAATGACCAAGAATGTCACTCACAAAGCATACAAAAGGGCAATGTCTCTCAAAAGCACACTGTATAGAGACCAACTGAGCTGCATAAACTGTCAAACTGACCATAGACCACCAACTCTGCGTCAAAAGCACCTATACCGCTCTATACGGGTGAAAGCATGTATAGGTGGACCGCTTTTGCCACTATATAGTATATGGCTTTTGGGGTTGAGAAAATGGGTGGTTTAGGGGTTTCAAACAGTGGGATTAAATTCAAAATTTATGGAAAAAAAGGGTTAAAATTTGACGTGTACTAAGTGAAAGCGCTTACTCATTAATGATCACCTCAAGGTACGTTCAAGCACTTAATGCAAATATTCTCTCGAGTCTTGTCCCTCCCACTCTGTCTCGCTCGTTCCTCCCCCCTCTCTCCGTCTCGCTAGTGCCATTCAGGTTTCTGATTCCTTCTTTCCTCCCTCCTTTGCGTTTCTCTGCTAGCCGAAGCAAAAAGCAGCAACATCACAACAACAACAAGCAAATTCAAGAGGAGTACTTTTTGCTGGGCTGGTCATCAACTTCAGTAAAAATCCCCTGTAGCAGCAACAGGTATGTGTCATCATGTAGCTTGAAGCATTCTATCTCGAATGTTGGTTGAATTTGAATGTGGCTGGTTTTCCTAAGTAGCATTTCTAGGTAGCATTGATCCATGTTTTAACATGCTTCATGCAGATGTAGAAGCGTTGTATGCTTGTCTCTGAATGTGGCTGGTTTTCCTAAGTAGCATTTCTAGGTAGCATTGATCCATGTTTTAACATGCTTCATGCAGATGTAGAAGCGTTGTATGCTTGTCTCTGAATGTGTGGCAAGATAACCAAAGGGGTCTTGGCCTAGTGGTTAAAGTGAATGGGTGGGTGCGTAAGGACCCACGTTACATATGAACATCTAGCTAGTCTGTTACAACAAAAATATTTCTTGTTGGGGGACACCCTCGTCTCATCCATCCAAAATTGAAAGACTATGTCTTTAACAGTTTGAGTGATGTGAGTTCTCCGTGCATCATCTCTATGACACGCAGATGAAGGGAACGAACCATCGGATTCACTTGACACTATTAAGTGATGTTTGGCTGAATATAAGTTTCTTTTGTGGATCCCCATAAGCTTGGCAGCTTGCGGTATGCTCATGTCAGTGTTTTGGTCCTTGCTTCCACTATTCACCAACATCATCATTGCTGATTTCTTCACAAAAAACTCGTCTGAAGATCTTGGGACCTTCACATGATTCAAAGTGTTGCGGATGTTTCTCAGCATAATTGCTCCCAACTCTTTGGATTTACTCTGCATAGTAAGGAAGCAAGGATGTTGAAGAAGTTCATCAAAGATTTCCTTCCTACCACTTGCATCCATTGCCACGGTTAAGGTATCAAAGTGTTGTACCATAGATTGACATATCCTTCGTTTCTTTCTTTCATCCATCTCCCCTGTATTGCTTTCCCTCACAAAGTTGACCGTTGCCTGACGTTGCTTTTGTTTCTGAGCAGCCCAATATTCCCTCATTAATTTTCAGTGTTGAAGTTGAGCTTCTCTACTCAATGACGATGAGCTGATAGATAGTTCTTCACTGTGCTCCATTGTTGCAGTACTTTCAAAGGATTGCTCTACAAGAAATACAATACAAATCATAACTACACGCTATACTTTTAATTAATACATGGCACTTATTGCACTAATTAGAAAGATACTAACAAAGCATAATAAGTGTTTACATAGCTCAAGAATCATCAAGTAGAAGAGGAACCTATAGAGATAGAGTTCGTGAGAGAGAGAGAAAGAGTGCTAAGAGAGAGAGAGATGAGCGCGAGCTCAGACACAAGAGGAGCCATGCTTAGAGAGAGAAAGAGAGAGAGAGAGGGGGCTGAGCGATATAGAAAGATTAGCAAGAGCTCTGTGAGAGAGAGACAGAGAGGAGCTCGATAGAGCTCCAAGAGAGATCTCAGAGACAAAGAAAGCTCAAACAGGTTGAAGCGGGAAAGAAGTGGCCCAGCATTCAGCAGTAAATTACATTTAGTCTCATTAATTGTGGTACGTTACGTTAGGAGACTTAATTGACGTACCTTAGGAGAGTGATATTCTTTTTGAGATTTGAAGCACTTTTAAAACACCCACTTTTAAGTGCAAAAAAGCAATGTCCTTGACATTACTTTCCAGGCCACCTATACATGCTTTCATCCATACATGTCCTATAGTGAGGCCTCATAAGGGATGCTCGAGTTACCTTTATCACCGAAGGTATCTCCACATTTGAGAATACCCAACTCTTATACAAGCTACTAGATTAATGGGAATTTACAATACATGACCATTTAGAAAAATGTGTAACTCCAATCTTTACTGCTTCTTTGTATTCATCCTCGATGTGCATCCGTATGTCTTTGGTATTTAGCAGCTTCTGTTAACTGACGTTGACTCAATTAACATTCCCCCCTTCCGATTTTAGTGCCCGTCCTTGGGCACTGTTGAAAAGTGTTCGTGGAGGCTATGGAAGGTTTTTGATTGGTCGTTGATGGGATGATCATCTTCATTTGTCATTGAATTTCTTGTTAGGTTCAATTTGTTGTAGCATCTTGATTGGTCCGAATAGGTCTTATGTGAGACATGATGTTGCACTTGTCTGTTGTAATAGCATAATGATGAGGCTACTATTTATTTATGAAAAGTATGTACAAGAGAAGTACAATGATGAGGTTCTAAATTAGGGTCTAATATATGGATGACGAAAGGGAAAAAATCCAGCGGAAAAAAGGTGCCTTTGGGATACACACATTATTGGAGTACTTATTAGCATGAGAAATATTAATAAACTACTCAAGGGATTATGTGCTGATAGATATGGAATTAAAAAGGTAGAAAATATGAGAGGATAGCATGATGGAATATTGGTTTGCCTGTTGTAGTCCACTCAAGGTGCATAGGTGGAAGAAAAAAAGAGTGTCTAATGCATATGTACGATAATGGGACATCTTATTTAATCATACACAAAAATCCATGGGAAACAATATGTTGTGCAAGAAGAATTTCGAGAAGTTCTTCAAAAGGATGGTATAGCTATAAAGCATATGACATGGCTTTGCAAGCTGCCACCCCTTTATGAATGGTTTTCGTTGACTAGGATATGTGCTCTGATCTTGTTGTGTACTGTGCGTGAGTGTTGGACTCTATGACACTCAACCAATTATTAGTTGATAGACTTTGACTCTTATGCTCATCTCATCCAGCATGAGCGACATGAATTAGATATGCTCAACTCTTCTAGCTTGAGAGTAAGCATAATAACTACGACTCTTAGCACATAGTTTAATATTACTTGAAGCTTTGGGACTAATGCTTTGCTCATTTTATGGCTCAACAGCCCGACTCTCACTATGCCAAAGAGTGTTTTTTGCACCCTGGCGACTTGAATTTTTACATTCTTGTGCTTACTACAAACATTTCTTTAGGTAAAAGAAAGCTTGAATCCTCAAAAAGAGGATCACTGAAGGACCAAGTTGGCATTAAAGGTTTCTTTTGCCATACCTGTTTTAGCCTCTTCAAATGTGCATTCCCATTGGTTGGGTTCTTCTTTGACTGTGAAAACTCCATTATTTGTTTGATTCTCCAATTGGGCCTGGTGATAGGAGTCTTTGATGTTGTTGTAGGCCTCTCTTGATCGTTGACATTTGACTTTTGACTAGGAGCATTGGAAGACTTAGGAATCCAAATATATTGATGACCTTTATATCTCCTTTCTAGACTTTGCCTTGCTCTAGGTCTTGTTGAGTTCTTGAGATCTTCATGTAGGTCTGGTGTAGTTGCAGTTGGCTTGTGGTTGACTGGTATCTAAATCTTTGTAAAACCTATGTAGAATCCTTGTCTAAGAGGAAGACTCTTTGAGATCCATCTCTGTTCTCTATCCTCTTGAGAGTTGTGGTAGACTTAACAAGAGATTGATGATCGTGGATTTGATCAATGCCTCTTTGGATGTTTCTCTGTTGTATACGTGCTTTTTAGATATCCTAGGATATTGCCGAGGTTGATACCTTGTGGGCCTTCTTTCTTGGGAGGGACTTGAAACTACTTCATATGCCCTAAGTTGCGGTTTTGGTACCCATATCAGTCTGTTACCTTGATAGTACTCCTGTTATTTTAAGCTTCATTGTGATGTTATCCATCCCATGTGTTTGTCTTTTTGTGTTGAGTTTCCATCCTTAATCCAAACCGGATCATTGAGTTTGACTAAATTTCTCAGAACAAATACTTGTTTGAGTTTCCTTTGATTTTTTGAGTACTTTGGCTGATATACCTTTGATTTTTTGGGTGGCTCCTTAGAGGTTTTTAGTTGGGTTAGCAGTGTACTTGAAGTTTTGAAAGCCTCACTTGCTTGAAGTAGTTGATCCATGAGGGTTCTTTGATGTAGAGGCATATGCTGTCACACCTTTTTTGCTAATCGGTGGAGGGTCCACTTTAGCTTTACCTTTGTTTGCAAGATTTGTCTTTGATTCTTGTGACTTTTGCAACTTTGAATCTAGCATGAACGGTACTTGTATCTGCTGCTTGATATCTCTTGGAGAAGAGAGTATTAGCATTGTATCTTCTTTGTAGGGCTTGTGTTGGTCTAACCACTGATGTCCAAGGATGAATCTGCAAGCATTTCCTTTGAAGGCTTGACCTAAAACTTTACATGCTCGTTATGATTCTGGGTGCTAAGGGTAGAAACCATTTCTTTATGTAATGTATGCAAACCTAGCATTGTTTTGCTATCATGCTTGCATGGAGTGATCTGGAGGATCCTTTGGATGTTCTCTGCAACCATATTGCAATTTTCTTCTTTATCCAGTAGAGCATTGCATTTAACACTTTATCCTTTTGTACTGCTAAGAACTACACCTGTCATAATAACTAATATCTAATTCTCCTAAATGAATTTCTCATGTTAAATTGATCATTTAATATGGGGAGTTGCCAGGGGAGAAAAAGCTAGAATATTGGTTAAGCTGGCAGACCTGCCACAGTAGCGATCCAAAGGAGGGAAAATAGGGATCCAAAGGGGGTATCATCTGCAAAATAACTATGTGCAACAATGGGCTCCAAAGACCTTAGGGTTCAGCCCATTAAGACTTCCAAAATGCTAAGGTTCCAAAATTCAAAGGTTGTGTCCAAAGGTCAAAAGCCTAGGGAAATTGGATGCTTTGTGTGTGTCTCAAAAGTCTTTCTCAAGCCCTACAAAGGAGGGGGTGAGCCCAAGAAGTAGGGGATGAGAGAGAAACTCACACACACACACACACACACACACACAAGCTTTCTTTGTACACAAGGGGAAAGAGGGACACATGTCATCTCCCTAGCTCAGATTCCCACAAGGTGTACTCAAATTCTATTGGATGGACTTGGAGGTGGACCAATGTGAATTCGACTAGAGTAAGCCTAGTTTAATTAATTTAAAAACACTTAATAAAAGAACCAATAAGAATTAAGCTCTCTAGAAGACTATTGGACAGTCTCCCAAGAAGTCCAATGAGCATTCAACAGCCAAATGGCTTGCCTGATTTCTATTGGCCAGGAGGCAAAGGGTTCCAATAAGAGTTTAGTTGCATTAATTAATTAGCAACAACTCTCACAAAAGGGGAAAGGTGGACACATGTAAAAAGGCTATCACTTATGCTGCTTAACTTCCATTGGCTGAGCCTAGGGAGTGAGCATGAGCAAATAGCAAGAGGGGTTGACCAAGAGAGAGAGGGGGGGATGATTTTTCAAAGGCATTATTCAATTATACACTCACACAATCTATGTGTGGAGCAAGAATACCTTCTCTCTCTTTCTCAAGATTTAATGGAAATCTTACCACCTACTCCAAGCTTGTGATAAGGGGGATGATTTTTCAAAGGAATATTCACTTGAACACTCACACAATCTATGTGTGGAGCAAGAAGAATCTCTCTCTCTCTCAAGCTTTAATGGAGATATGACCACCTACTCCAAGCTTGTGAGAAGGGAGGCCTACACCAACAACTCTTGGCTTTGTGATGCAAATCCAACCAAGAGCCAAGCTTCAATGCATGCTCATCTCCTCTACCATGATAATTACTAAGCTAAGCTATGCTAATATAAGTGATTATGTGAGAGATTTACATATTTATCGTAAGAATACTCCTTCCTCTCAATCTACTCTCATACCCCGCTAGCTCTCACCATCTTCGAAGGTGTGTGAGGTCTTGGGTCTGATACCGTGAGGGAATTGATGTTGTGTTTGATAAGTGTTTTTCTTAGTGCATGAAGTTTCCATCTTCATTGCACTAGCTAGTATTGAAAGAATAAGAAATTGTATTGTAAAATGTCTCTCTTGATTGGAAAAACCATAACACAAAGCCTTTTGGAGGGGGGACCGGCTCCATGTAAATCGGGTCCTCAATTATTGTCAATAGCTTAATTTATCTCTCTTTTGAAGTATTGTTAATGCTATCGAACTAGGTGTTATACTTTTTGTTTCTCTCTCCACCCAATCACTCTTGTAAGTCTCATCAAGAATCTATTCTAATGAAATCCTCACTATGTTCATGCTATTTTCTGCTACACACAAGTTACTAGGCCATTAAATGTTACAATAGCTATTCTCAATAATGGTTCTCAAATGTTACAATAGCTATTCTCATTGATGGTTGGAAAATTCAAACTTTTGCATGTTAAAGGGCACGTTTTTCTCTTGGCAAAAATAGACAACTTGTTTCGATAACGATGGAAAAAGTGCCGTTTTTCTCAACTAGTGAAAAAGTTAGAAACTTGTAATGCAATCATGGGCCTCCCACACTAATTTTGGAACAAATCAATTTATTTTCCTTTAAGCAGACAAACCTCCTTGTAATTATGAAGAAAAAATCAATAGAGTCCTGAGTCTCTTATATGCAAACAACAGACAAGTGATCAGGCCTAAGGATTTTTGGGACTATTTGGCTTTGTGTGTTGTTGTGTTTGGATCTCTCTCCAAGACTTTCTTAGACCATGTTACGAATGCGAGTCTGCAGAAAAGAGATTATGCAGAAGGAAAAAGAACCCATTCGAGTTCAAAAGCTCCAAATTTTGACCTCAATGGCAACTAGCAGCAACGTAGAGCTCAGTTGACTTAATTAGCTAAAGTTTGGGTGATATGGTCACTCAAGATACTGACAATACACTAAATATCTGTCCTGGCAATGAGCATTGCCAAAAAGAAATAAGATTTTCTCTATAAAAGTATCTCAACCTAAAGATGAAACCCAAGTGAGTAAGCGTTGCACCATCCTTCAAAGGGCTTCATCCGGATTAGCCAAGAGTCTAACATTCAATCCTTACTCAAAAAGTTCAACATGTTTGCATGCAAAGGAGTGGAGACTCTTGCCCCAACTTCACTCAAGCTCAAGCAATGGGAATCACTTTCAGCCTCAACTTCTAATATGGAGTCCTTTCTAGATCCAAACAACCTTGGTGGAGTATGTTACCTAGTAGCTTGTACTAGGTCTGACAATTATTTTGCTCTGCAAATCCTTTATCTCTCTCTATGAAGGCTCCTGGGCTAGTCCACATCCAACACGTGAAGCATCTCATGTGCTATCTGCAGCGTATAAGTTAAGAAATGAGTTGCAAATCACTATAATAGATGTGTGCCTTTGTCAACGTCCTTCCTTGTTTGCGACTCTGATGTAGATGAGGGTTAGAACCATGACAACTCTATAGCAAGGAGTTACCATAGCATCCCAAACTTCTATTATAAGACTAGATATTTAGTTTTCAGTCTCACAAGTGAGCAAAATTTATGCATGGCTCGAGTTCTAAGCATTGACAAGTAGCTAAGAGGATCTTTCTCCCCCACTTGAGTGGAACTATACATCTTGGATTGTTTTATTCTTGTATATGGTATTGATGTATGGCATCCCCCCCCCCCCCCCCCCCCCCACTAAAAGTTTTTTCTCCCTCATGCTTTGTATATACGCCCAACACTCTAGGGATAACTCATCTTGTATTCACGCACTTAGTAATATATCCTATGTTGTGTGCCTTGAGTATCTTCTCCATCTCCAAGAAGTTGTGTGTGTGTGCATTCTTGCAACCTTGACTATAATAATTATGACTAGGAAATTGATGTTGAGACTAATGCTTAGCAACCAAAGAAGAGAATTGACTAGCTTACTATACTTTGTAGCATTAGCTATATATGGGAGTTCACATAGGGACAACTTATGGTTGGGATCCATTGAAGTAGATACCGGCCTCCACTCAATCATACCAAAAGCCTCTAGAAATTTTTAGGCATAGTGTTGCCGTATGACCTAGACAAAATCAAGTATCTAAATCAGATTATAACGGCTAAAGCTCACTTGGGCTCATATCTAATTTCAACTAGGGAGATAGTACTTCCCATCAAGAGTAAGCACAAAAAATCAATCATATGGGATCCGATTTGTACCTTGATAATTATAAACTCATCTGGGTTCTTAGGAAATTTCAATTTTGGTGACAACCTGATCTCAAGAATAATGAAAATCAAAGACTACACCCCCGCCCCCTTCCATGGTGTGGCTTTGTGCAGAAGTGGAATAATAAAAAATGCAATAAACCATAAGTGACATATGATACCATGATACGATGGAAATGACATTATCACCACATACTGTGTTTCTTAAAGGTTAATCACACACCAATGATGTGGCGCTATAGCCTAGTGCCAATAATAAGGCCTTTGAGAAGGATAGGGAATCAAGGAAACCTCAAGGTGGACAACAATAGGCTATATTAAGACCATTAGGACATTGTTATAAATGGGGTGGAGTACTTCCCCTTTCCTGACAACCCTTGAAATTGTATAGGTGTGGGAAAAAGCACATGTTTCCCTTTCACGCGATGAATCTTCATACAATAAAAGGAAAGGCCACTTTAAATATTGTGTTGGTATAATAGCTCCATTTATATCAAGAATAAAAACTTGTTTTTTTGCTTTCAAACCACTCGAAGAACATAATTTTAAGTGCATTCCTAGGCGGTTTTCATCAAAAAATAGTGTCTAGATCGTTAGGAAATTGTGGAGATCTCTAGGAGATGCATTCTTAGTGGCTCCCATTACCATTTCACTCCAAATTTACTGACTTTGTACGTCTTAGGTCACAATAAGTACCATCACATGACATCTATCATGGGTTAGTACATTCACATGAAATCTATCATGGGTTGTTATATCATGGAATCAATCTCATCCTCTGTGACGAACCTCATATGAGCCATTCTATGCCTCTCAATAATGGCCTGCTAGATATAGCCATGGTAATTATATCGGTGACATAATTTGTGAGAGGGATAATGGCATCAAGGATGTGCAATAAATGGTGGCTCCTCGATTGAGACTCAACTCAAGGAAAATCCTAGTATAATGATGTCTTGCAAGTTCCCACCTGTAAATCTAAGATACTGACCTAGTACATGTCTTGACTCTTAGCGATAATTTGTGTAGCTCCTAATCATTCTCTACCAAAGTCTCCCTAATGGCCAGTTGTTGAGATTACTTGAGGGCCCATCTAGTATGAGAATGATTTGGAAGCTCTCATAACGTCTGTATGTGAAGATCATGCTCTTCTAAGTGCCTCAACCACTTGTGTAGCTCCTAATCCTACTCTAGTGACCTCATGTGACACTACATTGTTACTTTAGCTCATCTTACGTACCACAATTACCAACGGTCTTTCCATGGCTCTTGATTTTATTATACATTCAACCATATGCATAACGATTGTTCAAAACTATTTCCCTAAATCTAAACTAGGTCCTACTCTCACGACCTCATGTATACACTGAAGCTACGGTTTGCCATACTTTGAAGTTCACATGGAGGAGAAATAAAATGAGAGCATCACAATACAAGTTTCAGACTTTTTCCCATCGTTGAAATAAATGAGATTCAAACTTGACGAATGAGAAAATGGTCTTTTGCACGTCGGGATGTCATTTTTTCATGCCCAAGGAAAAATAAATCTCGTGCAAAAATCAAATTTATCACCCAAGGAGTAGTGTCGGGGGATATGTGTTCGCTACATGAGCTGGGCAATCGCCGGGCCTCTCACCGTGGGAGGTGTGAAAGAGAGAGAAAAAGAACAACTGATGCAACTGACTCTAGCAATTGCCGCAATCATCAATTAATTGATTAATATGTTTGAGTACAACTTAATCTTTAGCCAAGGCGAGCTGTTAACAGCACCGTCACTTGGATAATCTACTAACTAGAAGTTTAAGCTCTTGCTTTATAGAATTAACCGGGCCGTTAACGAAACCGGCCTTAACAGAATGATTAATCAAACATTAGCTGATGAAGGTGATGGAAATTTTCTCATGTCGCTTAATCTGCGTCAACTGACCTTAGGTTCTATAAAATTTATCTTTCTATGTCGGTCTTTCCCTGCTTCGATAGGTCTCAAGAGATTTCTCTATCCTACTGCCTCAATTACCAACAGTAAGCTGAAAATTTTCTTTAATTATCTTCAGGCTCTATGTGCCCTTGATGAACGAGTTCGATGGAATCAGCTTATTTGTTTCTTTACTTTTCTCCTGCTCTGCCTTCCTTGCTTCACCACTTTCTCCCGCTCCACCTTCCTTACTTTACCAAGGTTGAAAGCAAGAGAGAAAAACCTTGTCTTTGGGTACCTTTTTCTTTATGCTTGACTTATGCTCATCGAGAGAGAGAGAAAGAACTTTGCTTGGTTTGGAGATTGAGAGAGACTTTCTTGGATTGGAGATCGAGAGAGACTTGCTTGGATTGGAGATTGAGACAGAGGGAGAGCTCCCATTGCTTGCGCTCACCTCCTCGCCAAGATTTTCTTCGCCCTTCAATACGAGAGAGAGAATGAGCCCGTTTGTGTGCCGAGGACAAGCCGAGAGTACCCTCTTATGCAAGTTCGAGAGAGAAAGAGAGATAGAGAGAGAGTGGCTTGCTTGCCTCGAGGACGATAGCGAGAGAGATGGAGCTCTTCCTGTTATGCCTTGCCTTGCCAAGCTTTTCCTCCTCTTGTTATCTGGACCTGCTCGTTTTCTCCTCAAGCTTGTTTTCTTGCAATACCCTTCAATGAAAAAGGCGTCCTCCTATATATAGAGTGCCCCCTCCCTTAGCAAAGACGGCGCCGTTGTTGCTAAGGAGGCCATAAAAACCCGTCCCATGGTAGGCCGAATTCGGAGCTAAAAGAAATTCACCATGAGTGACGCCGAAAGGGGTCGCCTTGCCAAGATGGACAATTTTTGCTTCATCCTCGCCGGTGTTTGAGCTCTCTACAAGCTGCTACGAGCAAATCTCTTTGCCTACGCCCGTTCTCTGTCTACCCGACATCGTTTTTCTTCCCCCCTTTCTCATTGACTTCACACTCAATTTGTTTTCTGTGTGGCCCTTCGACAGCCGTACCCTTTTAATATTGGGCGGCCTAGCCCATTTTCGGCGGCCAAATCCCTTCTATTAACCTCGTCTTTCATTTGGTAGCATATCGACATAGCAAGAGTCTAAAGAAAGCAGTTCATCACCCAGAAGAGGCATGGTAGCTTCTTGTGAATTCTACTACTCATACAACATTGCAAATAACACCAAAAGTTACCGAGTTCAGCCACGTCGGCAACTGACACCGGCCTTAATCCAGATTATCCGATCAACGCGGACTGTATCTGTTGACGACCCATAAATTCCTTTAGATGTCTTCAACTGCATAGAACGCATACAAAACCTGATGGGCTATCAAATTTCCAGATGGCACACCGACCAATCAGAAAAACCTTGTACAGAACCGACCCCCGGTGAATCTTTAATGGCCAATAACTTGGCAACCGAAATTCCGATCATCACTGATTTGAAAAGACCGACGCGCTCCACAAAGTGAGCACTTCAAGCCCATGCATTCATTTCATTTATGTCCCCTTAGTTGCAGTTTCCCAATCTGGTACGGATCTGCATTAACTCAAACTTCAAAGTGCCATAACTTCTTCACCGTAGCTCCAATCGATGAGCCTTAAAGATAGGCCGGTAGAGAACTTCAAGCACTAAAGTTCTAGATCACAATCTCCCATCTATGCTCACTTCAAGTATAATATTTTTTGGCATTATTAAGGCATTCGTTGGCCTTTTAAAGCCGCATCTGGCATACATTAATCATTAAACTTGGTTTGTTAACAAACGATGATCATTGCTCAATAATCATGTAGGGTTCAAATAAGCTTGATGTACATTTTTCTGGAATCTTTCTTAGCATGGGAGCGGAGCTGCATGACATCCACCCCCTCTGAACCTGCACAGCCTTCGGTCTGTGCCAATTACACTTCAATCTGCATCTGCTAAAGGTACCTTAAATTCCTTCCATCATCAGACTCACATTACTTGTAAACATATGAAAAACAAAATAAGGCTTATACCCTATCATTAATGTTCTAGCTTAAGCATTAGGTAGTTGCCCATCAAAAATCTTGGAAGAGTATCTGCCGTATCTTCAAATCATTCGATTATGGAAAACCTATTTAGTGAACCCCGCCAGACTGAAGTGATCGAGTTCATGATGCGCACGGCTTGACCATTAAGCTCTCTTGAAGGAACCCTATCAAGCTCAAGTATGCCTTACTCTGTCTGCACACGGAATGGCCATCAAGTCCTTTACCTCAAGTTCTGGTAGCAGAACCGACTCAAAAGATGTGAAGATACTTCATCAATTGTCCAAAGAAGCTAGCTGGAAGCCAGCCATGTAATCTTATTGAATGCATAACCAAACACTCTTCTAACTTAGCATAATCTAGAAAACAAACCTTGCATCATGCAGCCTGCTACATCAGACAGGTGGTATCCTCTGCATCTGCAACTTGCACTTTAGTAACCTCCATGATCAAATGGGGTAATAAGGAATTGCCCACACATTGGGGCTTCATAATATCCACATGAGCATACATTTCCTATATCAACCAACATCAAGCATTTCTAGTGCAAATATGCTACCCCTAGTTCAAATAGCACGCAATTACTATGCATGCTGATCAGTATCCATCCATATTGAATCTGCTTATGAATATCCTTAAAATCTCCTGTATCAAACACCATTGAGATCACATAGCATTGATGGGTTCCGCAATATATTAGAGCTTCACGTGAAGCATAGTGCAGCATCCACATCCCGTAAACTGTTGGCAACTTAAGCTCATTACCAGAAATCATTAAAGAAATCTGACTCCCTTTTATTGGTAGCCAAGACATCACAGACATAAGCATCAATAGGAATAGCATCCAAATCCAGCCACATCTGGCACATTGTCCAAGCAAATAAAAAACCATGTGCATTTTATGTAGTATCAAGGATGATTTAGCATCATCACCCGATCGAGCCTCATAGTCATCACGAAAAACCTTGAGAGTCTCTTGACCTGTATCATCAGATGAATCTTCACCTGTTGGGACTTTAGCTTGATCATGAAAAACAGATTTATCTTGAAGATCTTCATCCATAACATCCTCGGGAAAATCACCCTTGGAAGTCTCAACACTAATAAAAAATGTAGGAGTTATCTCCTCATGCAGCCCATGTACAAGCATAGATGTAAAATCCCTGTCTAGAATCTGTTCACAATCAGCATGATCCAAGCAATCTTCATACTCATCCATATCATCCTCCGCTTCCTCATCTGCACTTAGCAATACATTATAGAACTATAAAGGCTCATCTGGCACCCCCTCTAAAGAGGTATATGCATCAGAAAGCTCTTCTATATTTCCATAAACATCTCCTTCAGATCTACATAAAAATTCACCGATTATAGCATCCTCTTCTGTGATAGCAACATCTGTAAGCATATTGTTAGTAGAAATCATAAGTTCATTGACATCCTCAGGCTCATCCTATGCTGGGTCCTCACTCTTGGTCGGTGCATCAGCTACTGTGTATATAATAGCTTTATTTATGCACTCATCTGCACCAAACATATTGTCCTACTCGGCTATAGTGCTGATAGTTTTAGTAATGTCCTGTAGAGGCTCATTTGATTCATGAACTCCTTCAGAATAACCAATGTCGAGCTCAACAACTTGCGAACCACTTGCTTTACAATCTATGCTTTCACTAGAACCATTATTAGAGATAGCGTCCATGCAAGCAATCTTTGAAAAAAATTCATATAAATCTGTTCTAGCATTAAATTCATCATTTACCTTTTCTTTGTTGCTCAAATTAATCTCCTCTGAAACTGAATCCGCTACTTCCAGCTTAGCATTTTCTTTGTCTTTATTCCTTGCAGAAATATGCTCCCAGAATTCATCATAGTTGAGGATCTGCATCTGATCCCCTTCACCTTTATTGAAGACAACCTTATTTCATTCAGTAATCTCCTTTATTTCCCGATCTAGAATCCTTGAGCTTTCGTAAATGAATTTCTCTGCAAAATACTCCCACCGTGTGGGATATTCTTATGCCAATTCTTGAACCTGCTTTTTAAAATCCGAGTTTACAACCTCCTCAAAAGCTGCAATCATCCGATCTTCTGGAACATTTCAGCTCTTCATCTCAGCTTCGTAACATGCAATAAAACCTTCTGGATCATATCCCTGAAAAATATAATACTGCTCCCGAACAGCATCAAGTGCTAGATCTACAGCATCATCAATCTGCATGGTTTTTGCTTCCTGTAGATACCCCTAAACCAACTCCATCATTTTTGGCAAATCTGTAACTGCCAGATTTTTATCAAATCCATTGGCACTGAAATCTTCAATAAGCTACTTTAACTATTCTGGCATCTCCATCTTTACCTCACATCCCGACTTGTTTCACGTCGGGTTCACCAAAGATGTCGGGGGATATGTGTTCGCTACGTGAGCCGGGCAGGTGTCGGGCCTTTGGCTGTGGGAGGTGTGAAAGAGAGAGAAAAAGAACAACTGATGCAACTGACTCTGGCAATCACCGTAACCATCAATTAATTGATTAATATGTTTGAGTACAACTTAATCTTTAGCCAAGGCAGGCTGCTAGCAGCACCATCACTTGGATCATCTGCTAACTAGGAGTTTAATCTCCCACTTTACAGAATTAACCGGGCCGTTAACGACACCGGGCTTAACAGAATGATTAATCAAACATTAGCTGATGACGGTGATGAAAATTTTCTCTTGTCGCTTAATCTGCGTCAACTGACCTTAGGTTTTGTAAACTTTATCTTTCTATGTCGGTCTTTCCGTCCTTCGATAGCTCTCAAGAGCTTTCTCTATCCTACTGCCTCAATTACCAACAGTAAGATGCAAATTTGCTTTAATTATCTTCAGGCTCTATGTGCCCTTGATGAGCGAGTTCGATGGAATCAGCTTATTTGCTTCTTTACTTTTCTCCTGCTCCACCTTCCTTGCTTCACCACTTTCTCCCGCTCCGCCTTCCTTTACCAAGGTTGGAAGCGAGAAAGAAAAACCTTTTCTTTGGGTACCTTTTTCTTTATGCTTGACTTATGCTCATCAAGAGAGAGAGAGAGAACAAGCTTTTCTTGGAGTGGATATTGAGAGATACTTGCTTGGATTGGAGATCGAGAGAGACTTGCTTGGATTGGAGATTGAGAGAGAGGGAGAGCTCGCATTGCTTGCCCTCACCTCCTCGCCGAGTTAATTTTATTTGCGAGTTAATCAATTCGTTTTTTTTTGCTAAATGTGATGCTTTTTAGAGTTTATAGAAGCATGGATTTCACTCATATGTATGCTCTCTAAGGTGGCATTGTGGTATGTTAAATAAGTACCGAGGGAAGGAGAGAGAAGAAGGATTAGACGAAGAGAGAAAAACATACTTGTGAAATAGAGATAGGATCGGGGTGTGAGAGTACCGACAACGAGAGAGAGAGAGAGAGAGAGAGAGAGAGAGAGAGATCCTGAGAGTGGGAGATGAGGGGGAGAGAGGAAAGATAGGTTCAAAATGAAAAACGTCTGGCTCAAGTTTGGGCAAGAAGGTTCTCAAGCCCGTTCAAATTATTTCATTTAGTAACTTGGTATAGAATTGTTTATGTGTTGGTTTAATGCATATATTTTATAAATATCCCACATTTTAATTGAGATGAAAGTGGAGTTAAGTAAAAGTGGAGTTTTGTTGTGAAGGAGGAGGTTGTGTGCACGTTTTCTACTCATGTGTGTGTGTGTGTGTGTGTGTGTGTGTGTGTGTGAGAGAGAGAGAGAGAGAGAGAGAGAGAGAGAGAGAGAGAGAGAGAGAGAGAGAGAGAGTTTGCCTATTCATATGCGTGTGAAAAGGTTTCAAAGCTGGGTCCACAAATAATGTTTTCCGAGCCCTTAGAGAGGCAGTTAGTGGTGGTTACTCATTGCACTATTATATGCCTGTAGTATTCATAGGGGAATAATAATCATAGTGTTTCCCGAGCCCTTAGAGAGGCAGTTAGTGGTGTCTACTCATTGCACTATTAGATGCTTATAAATCTTATAGGGGAATAATAAGCGTAGTGACAAATCATGCATATTTTATTGCACGCCCCACTTTAAAAGTTAGTGGTGGAGTAGTAGACGATTATAATATTCATATTGACAAATCATGCATACATTATTGCACGCTCCAATTTAGCAGTTACCATATGCTTCGTGGGACCCCTCATGTCACTATTAGATGCCACTCTTCCATCACTATCAATGCTTTTTGAGAGCATGCTGCTTTAGCCTATATAAATGTTACAAGGCAAGCAGCATAAGCTGCACAAGTGAATCGGAGGTGCTAATCAAGAGAGATTTTTTCATTTTCCCTGTACTTATACAATGCCTATAGGATATGCAACTACTGGTAATGAGGTAGTTGCAAAAATCCATGAAGAGCTTCACAAACTCCCCCCTAACGCACCCCTTGAAGAAAAGAAGACGTTTACACAGAGAGAGCGTGACACAAACAAGGCGATCCGGATGTTCAACCACCTTAATCACGCTCGTAACACCGGAGACGAGGAACTCAATGATGGCTCTGAGATAATGCGAGAAGCTCTGGGCAAGTGGGAGACACGGGGGTACATAGACAGCTCTCGAAGGGCCGCTTTACAGGCGGAGATTGACCATTTGCTTGTCCGCAAATGCACAATCAACCTGGTCAACATCTCTGGCTCTAATGTGGTAGAAGATTGAGGCAAGATTTAAATAATTATGCACTAAATATATATAGTTAAATAAATATGCACTAGCACATGATAAATTGTACTAGTGTGATGCAAGTTGTACTGTGTGTGTGTGTGTGCAGGTTTGATTCCCTACCTAATCATGTAAGCAACTTATTTTCATTATATATTGCTTATTTTAACTATATGATGGTGTTCCACTCTTCAGTGCCTTGGTGAGAATAATTCATATGTCTGTCTGACTTATTATTATTGAAGTAGCTGTGATACTTTTAATCGGCCTGGTCTACTGACACATCTTCAAGATCTGTCATAATTTAGGGTATTGTTGATATCTTGTAGCTATACTGAACCGCCAAATGTAACTACAAGCTGTTTGAAAGCCAAACGTAAAGAAAATCTATGTGATCTTTTTATATAATGCAAGAAAAAGATGAGCATGTCTTTAGTATTTACCCCACTTTTAGTAGAATGTTGTTTCCTGTCCATGTAGGTGTTGTTGCAAACAAGGATGAATGCCTAATAAGCCAATTTGAAACTAGGAATCTAAAAAATATTGATGGTTGTACTTGTTTAGGCAGAGACCTCAAAGTAATGATACAGGCATAGACTCTTGCATATAGAATAGTAATTAAGAACACTTTACTGAGTTGAAGAACTGCATACATACCTAAACACACACATATAAATAACTATATATATTGTATAAACAAGTACTTAAAAACACTTTACCGAGTTGAAGAACTGCTTACGTACATAAACACACACATATAAATAAATAAATAAAAAGATATTATATATATATAATGTAAATATTATATATAAAACTATATATATTCTTAGACCGACAGTGTAAAGAAATACTAACAAGCAAATGAAATTTTGACAGCATAACAACGTGAAAAATTTAAAAAAACCCATTCAATACTTGCTTCTGTGAAAGCTTGCTTAAATTTCATTAAGCTTTCCTATTCTATAATTGCTTCCGTGAAGCTTGCCTAACTTTTGTGTATACATGAAACCATGATTATGTTTCTAAACATGAACAAAAAGCATGATTATATTCACAAGCAATCAAAATTTAGGCAGCATAACGACACCAAAATACAGACAAAAAAAATTTCCATTCCATACTTGCTTCCGTGAAGCTTGACTAACTTTTCTATATACATGAAACCATGATTATGTTTTCAAACATGAAAAAAAAGCATGATTATATTGACAAGCAATCAAAATTTCGGCAGCATAACGACATGAAAATTCAAACTAAAAAAATTCCCATTCCATACTTCCTTCTGTGCATCAACGAATGCTCACGGGAAGAAGAAATTATATACGCAAAAGAGCATGTGTTGGTATATTACTTTGGTAAATCCAAAGCTCTCACTTAACTTCTATCTAGCATAATAAATATGAAATCATAAAGATCAAGGTTACCTTCAAGGTCTTCATTCTCCATAGAGTCAAGTTGCACAAAAGCTTCGCCTGCTCGGACTAGAAATTGATCCTCCACCAAAGGGTTGGATATATCCATTATTGAATCATCAATGCCATTTGAGATATCTTGTGTCGATTTTCGCATGCTTGTGATAAAGGTAGAAGAAAGAGATTGCACATTTGAATCTTGGCCACACACTTTAGCACTTGAATAATCAGCTAGCATGTAAGTAACTTCTTCGACATTTGTCGGAGTAGAAGGAGACAAGTATGGCAAAGGAGATGACTCCTTGATAGAAACACTTTCATGATGGTTGGATCTTCCAGCATGATGGAAACCATTTTTGATGTAGAAGTACTTGTGAAACTTCCTTCGGGCAATAGTGACCGCTTCTTCAAAGGTAGAGGGTCCACTACAAGTAACCTTAGTCTTTAGGAAAGGAGACAAACCCGAAATAAATTGCTCCATTTTTACATAATCTGGAAATGTAGAACTAAATCCACATCCTCCCCATTGACGAGAAAAAAATTCCTCATAAGCATAGTAGTCTTCATCGTGTTGTTGAAGTCTCCCTAATGAATCCCATGATGTCTCCGTTGTTGGAACTTTAGAGAATCTGGCCTTCAAAGCTTTGGAGATTTGGGTATATCCATCTTCAATCTGAGAAGACATACTCCAAAACCATTTCTCAGCGTTGCCTCTAAGGCATAGCAATAGAAAATCCCCTTTTTCAATGTCATCCCTTTTATCAAGGATATGACAAACCATTCTAAAATCAGCAAGAAAATCATCAACATCTTCTTCTGGATTTCTGAAGAAGATTGGGATACCATCAAAGGTATAGCGTGTCATAGTCTCTCAAGCTAGAACCACACAAAGATTAGTTCCAAACAATCATCAACTAACTACACAAAGTTTTGAAAGGTCTTTCAACATGAATTCTAGACTTTTATGTGAAAATGTTTTTTTTCCTTTCTTATGTTATGCATAATCCGAACCATATTCTAGATCAATTCTTGTTTTCTTGAAATTAAACTCGGTCATACATGTTTTCATGATTCATAAAATCTACTTGATTATGCTGAAATTCAAGCATTCATGCAATACAACAACACTAAGCACACAATCGCTCCTCCGTGGGGGCACCAAAATTGAGGCGGTCCGGGGCGGGCAACAAGAGAGGCGACCTCTAAACACCCCTCAAGGCTCCCGTGCTGCTCAATTGGAGCTCGGGCAACCACAAGCACAACACAACAACAAACCCACAGCCAAACCCAAACAAGATAGGGGCACCACCTAGTTATGGTATGCGAACTAGGACGCAAGAGAGATTTTGGCACAACCAAGAAGATGCACCACACAACACACACAAACAACCTCACACCAAGACACACACAAACTGTGTAACATTTAATGGCCTAAAATCTTTTGTGTAGCGGAATTTAGCATGAACATAGTGGGCATTTCATTAGAGTTGATTCTTAATGAGATTTACAAGAGTGCTTGGGTGGAGAGAGCAACAAAAAGCATAACACCTAGTTAGATAGCATCGACAATACTTTCAAAAGAGAGTGCAATTAAGCTATTGACAACAGTTGAGGACCGGATTTGCATGGAGCCGGTCCCCCCTCCAAAAGGCTTTGTATTATGGTTTCTCCCATCAAGAGAGACATTGTACAATACAATTCTTTGTGTTCCTTCAAGACTAGCTAGTGCAATGAAGATGGAAGCTTCATACACCAAGCAAAAATCAGCCCCCCCCTCTCTCTTGGGCGAGCCCTAGCTGCTAAGTAAGTCTGGCTTTTGCCTCATTGGACCTCCCCAGGTCAAGCCAATAGGGATTAAGCAGCATAAGTGATAGCCTTCTGACATGTGTCCCCCTTTCCCCTTTTGTGAGAGCTTTAGGTAATTAAATAATTAAACTAAACTCTCATTGGACCCCTTTGCCTCCTGGCCAATAGGAATCAGGCAAGCCATGGGGCTCCTGAATGCTCATTGGACCCCTTGGGAGACTGCCCAATAGTCTTCTAGGACACTTAATTCTTATTGGTTTCTTTTATTAAATATTTTTAAATTAATTAAACTAGATTTACTCTAGCTTAATTCTCATTGGTCCACTTCAAGGGTCTTCCAATAGGAATTGGGCACACCTTGTGGGCATCTGGCCTAGGGAGCTGACATGTGTCCCTCATTCCCTTTGTGTAAAGGGAGCCTGTGTGTGTGTGTGTGGCTTTCTCTCTCATCCCCTAGCTTTGGGGCTCGCCCCCTCCCATGTAGGGATATGCAAAGACTTTTTAGGGCACACACTAAGCATCCAATTTTCCCTAGGGTTGACCTTTGGACACAACCTTTGAATTTTGGAACCTTAGCATTTTGGAAGTCTTCATGGGCTGAACCTTAGGGTCTTTTTGGCCCATTGTTTCACATAGCTCTTTTGCAGATTGCCCCCCCTTTGGATCCCTATTTTCCCTCCTTTGGATCCCTACTGTGGCCGGTCTGCTAACTTAACCAATATTCTAGCTTTTTCTCCCTTGGCCCTTCCCCACATTAAATGATCAATTTAATATGAGAAAATCATTTAGGAGAATTAGATATTCGTTATTATGACAAACTGGACCAGAGAGAGCTAGAGCAAAGGGAAGAGAGAGAGAAAAGGATCTTGCGTAATACCTTATTTGTGACTTGCAAATGGAGATGGTTCGTTATGATGCTATCGTAGAACTTGTAGAAAACTCACTCAATGC
The DNA here is from genome assembly GCF_014529385.1 of Adiantum capillus-veneris. Classification (NCBI taxonomy): domain Eukaryota; kingdom Viridiplantae; phylum Streptophyta; class Polypodiopsida; order Polypodiales; family Pteridaceae; genus Adiantum; species Adiantum capillus-veneris. Next base: position 69,341,278 of record NC_140931.1, read on the forward strand.
TTAGTGATTGCTAAACATTGCCAAAACACACACACACTGTCTTAGGGTGTGGGAGACCTCTCACCACAATACCCTCTTACAATGGACACAAAACTGGCAATGAAAAACACACTAAAACACTTTCTAAAATCAAGATCAACTGATAAAAACTCAAAATACACAAGTCACCTTGAATTCACCAAACCGTATTGCACAAATGGAAGGACGAAGATTTGAACGTCGAATCACGCCTTTGATGCACCAAACCTCAATTTATTGATGATAAAAGAGCATATACAATAGTGGTTTTGAGATTTGTGAAACTCACGCTCTCTCACTTGCAATGTGTAGCTTGAAAGCTTCTCTCACACCAAGAGTGAAGCTCACAAGTGGTTGCTACACCTAAGAATCTCCTCACGCATAGAGTGTTGGGGTGCTATGTGAGATGTTGGAGGTTGTTTTACAAGAAGGAGAGGGGCCTATTTATAGGTTGGAGACCCCTCATAAAGATTATTGGAAATCCTAATTTACAAGCTAACAAATCAGGATTATGATTTTTTGAATATCAAAACATTGCGGGCCTTCTTTGTCTGCTTGAGTCATGGGTGTGGGCTCAAAAGAGAGCGTTATTGATGGTAGATAAGGTGAAAGTAAGTAAGGGGGGAGAGAGAGAGAGAGAGAGAGAGAGAGAGAGAGAGAGAGAGAGAGATTTACTTTGTACATGTCTTGAGGTGAGGTGTCTTTTATGGTTAGGTCAATGCTATTTTGTGTTAGTATGTTAGTGGTTAGTGTTAGTAATCACTAGAAAGTTAATGTTACATTTACAATAGGTAGAATGAGGTGGATGGTTGAAGTAAGATGGTTGAATGAAGTGAGAAAATCCTTGTGATGGTGAAGCTTGAAGAAGTTTTGGACTTACTTGTGTAGGTTCTCAAAATGACTATCGATCTTCTTCTTTGTCTTCCCTTCTTTACGCCACCGCCGCCAAGGTTGATTATCACGATGAAAATGGTAATTCCATTGATGAGATCTCTTGATTTGCAGAGGTTAAGCATGGTACACATGCTGAATGTATGTATATATATAAGGAGTAAGATGGAATTGTACTTTGGAGATAATAAAGAGACGCATAGAGATGGTGTATGTACATGGAGAGCTCATATGAGAGCTATGGGAGTAAGTGGGGAGGTTAATGGTGAAGAAGGTGAGAGAAACCATTGAAGGTGCAGGTTTGAGTGAGGGATTGAGAGGAATGTGTGTGTGTGTGTGTAGAAGTGTGAAAAGAGGTGAGAGAAGACTATGGGCTACTTGTGAGAAAAGTGGGCAGACTGGGGTCCACTCAAAAAATCATATCTCACGGCTGGTAGCTCCAAAAATCATGAAAAAATTTGAGGTGATTATTCAGATCTTGGGCTACATTTTCTCTTTTGACCACCACTCTAAATTCGGAGTGGAGATAGGTGCCAAAATTCTCACCAAAAAGCCTTTTTTTATGCCTGCAAAAGTCTTTTAGTGGCCCCCTCCTTTGTTGAATTTGTACAATGCATCCAAGAGTGAGCCCCTCCTTTGTCATATCATAATACAAAGCATCCAAGTTTCCCTTGACCCATGCATGGAGGAGGATTATTGGTGAATAAAGAAATATATACATGGTGGGACTAGTGTATGGACTATTCATGGACTTTAGCTCAATGAGCACATGGTGTTAGAATAATGAGTAAAAATAATAATAAAAATATGGAGGAGTTATGGATATGGAAATATATTGGAATCATATGATATGGTCCCTCCTTGAATTATTTTGGGTGAAAGAGAAAAAAGGTATGCAAGTAAATAATATAATAAACGTAACCAATGAGTAGAAATCAATTTTTTGTTTTCACGAGGGTGAGGGTGAAAATGTGGGAGTGATTTGTATAAAGGAAAAATATGAGGTTAGAGTATGTACATATTGGCAAAAAATATAATTATGGTGTAAGAGGATGAAAGAAGGTGTACATAGGTTTAATAAAACACACACCTAAGTAGAAATATTTAAATAAAATACCAAAATAATTATAAAAAATCCCTATATTTAGGCCATATATACAATGAAATATTTACACACAAAGAGGCCATAATATACTTTTATTTTTTATTTTTTTTATTTTTTTGGCTCAACTAGCCCAGTGACTAGCTAGCTGAGGGTTTTTAAGAAGATATGGGAAAAGCCCCCTAACTCACACACGCCTATTTACAGTGAAATGGTAGGGATAGCCATAGTGTTTGGGTGAATTTGGTAGGGTGAGGTAGCTTACTATGGCAATTATGGAAAGCCGAAAAACGGCTATCAGTACCTTTCTCAGAAAGAGTATGTGAACAAGGTTCTTGATCGTCTCAACATGCAGAAGGGGAAGGCTTTGAGTACTCCATTGCCTGCATATTTGAAACTTAGCAAGAACGACTGTCCCAAATCTACTGTGAAAAAAGTTGCGATGGCTAAGGTTCCTTATGCTTCATCTTGTGGTAGTCTCATGTATGTCATGGTGGCTACAAGACCTGACATTGCACATGTAGTGGGAGTTGTCAGCAGATTTATGTCTAACCCTGGTAAGCATTGGGATGCTGTCAAGTCGATTCTCAGATACTTGATTGGCACTGTAGATAGACAATTATGCTATGGTCGTGGAGAGTCATCCATTCAAGGAGTTGTAGATAGTGATTATTCAGGTTATGTTAAAAGTCATAAATCAACAACATGTTTGATTTACACATTTTTTGGTTCTGCTATTTCTTGGAGATCTGTTCTTCAAGATTGTACATCCATTTCTACCACAGAGGCAGAGTATGTTGCATTGAGTGAAGCATGCAAAGAGGCTATTTGGCTTGCTCACCTAGTGAAAGATCTTGGATTGGAGCAGTGTACACAAGTTCTTCATTGTGACAATCAGAGTGTTATTTCCTTGGCTAAAAATCCGGTGTTTCATTCCCGAACAAAACACATTGATGTGCGTTACCACTTCAGTGGTGAATTCTTGGCAAACAGGAGCCTTGATTTAGTGAAGATTCCTATGTCAGAGAACACAATGGAAGCAGTCACTAAAAGTCGGTCCAACCATCAGCTTCAACACTTTTGTGAGTTGATGGGCATTGGGTGAAGAGTGGTTCTCTTCCATTCTTATGGTCTCCCACATTGTCCATCAAGTGGGAGAATGTTAGGTTTAATGGCCATGTGGCCAACCTCCCATTACTAACTCCTACTAACCCTTAGTGTAGAGCTATACAGTTGTGTGAGCCACTAACACTAAGTACAATGTGTATTGTGCCCTAGTGCATAAGATAGAGAAGAAAGAAAGGGGGCACACAGTACGTGTTGGATCTCCCCCTTCAATTAGTGTGCTGCATGATAGGATTATCCATTGTGCTTCCGGCTCCTCCCCTTCAATTAGTGTGTTGCATGATAGGATTAGTGTAGTGTTCCTCTTACAATCGTTAGTGTGTGTGATTGGGTTGATTGGAGATGAAGGGAAGTGGATGTGGAGATTGCCCATCATTGTGGGTTAGCTCCGCCATAGGCCGAGAAGCTCACCTCGTAGATTCAACCATTCTTGTGGCCATGATTAGGTCACTAATTGTGTGAGTGTTTCCATGACCTAGTCGGGTAGCTCATCCCTCCGGATTGATAATTTTGTGAGTCATTGGAGCTATGCAATGATGGGGACCCCCAACACCCCTGCCCCCCCCCCCCAAATATGATACCCCCCTCCCTTATTTTTAAGCTTGGGAGATAAATTATTAGGGGCCTGCCCCTAGCTTATATTCTTATGTAACTTGTAAAAAAAACCCCTACCCTTCACTTACGTGGTGCGATCAAGTTTTGCATGGTGAATCCCCCGAGCAAGAAGTCTAGCATTAGGTAGGCATGCACTCCAACATTCTCAACTCTTACAAAGCCAAATAACATTTGGAATTTAGTAACCTTCACATTCCAATGCAACATACACATACATATCTTGTAGAGCTTCTCACCAAGATCTAGCAAAAATACAATTCGAAAAGATGTGATTCATAGTTTCCATTCTACTACAACTTATACATTTACCTTGCATTACCATTCTTCATGAAATTACCGTTAAATTACCATTACCATGAAATTATGTCAATGATTAAATTACCATGGCTGTATCTAGCAACCCATTATTGAGAGGCATAGAATGGCTCATACAAGGTTCGTCACAGAGGATGAGATTGAATATTCCATGCTTCAACAACCCATGATAGATGTCATGTGATGGTACTCGTCGTGACCTAAGAAGTACAAAGTCGGTAAATCTGGAGTGAAAAGTAATGGGAGCCACTAAGAATACATCTCCTAGCAATATCCACAATTTCCTAATGATCTAGACATGCTTTTTCAATGAAAACGGCCTAGGAATTCACTTAGATTATGTTCCTGGAGTGGTTTGAAAGCAACAAGACAAGTTTTTATTCTTGATATAATTGGAGCCATAATACCTCCACAATATTTAAAGTGGCCTTTCCTTTTATTGTGTGAAGATTCATTGCGTGAAAGTGGAGCATGTGCTTTTTGCCACGGCTATACAATTTCAAGGGTTGTTAGGAAAGGGGAAGTTATCCACCCCATTTATAACAATGTCCTAATGATCATAATATAGCGTACTTTTGTCCACCTTGAGGTTTCCTTGATTCCCTATCCTTCTCAAATGCCTTTTATTGGCACTAAACTATAGCACCACATAATTGGTGTGTGATTGCCCTTTAAGAAACACAATATGTGGTGATAATGTCATTTCCATCATATCATGGTATCATACGCCACTTATGGTTTATTGCATTTTTTATTATTGCACTTGTGCACAAAGACACACCATGGAAGGGGGGCAGGCGGGTAGTCTTTGATTTACATTACTCTTAGGTGAAGTTATCACCAAAATGAAAATTTCCTAAGAACACAAATGAGTTTATAATTATCAAGGTGAAAATATGATCCCATATGATTGATTTTTTGTGCTTACTCTTGATGGCATACTGTCTCCCCAGTGGAAATTAGATATGACCCCAAGTGAGCTTTAGCCGTTATAATCCGATTTTGATAACACATACTCGATTTTGTCTAGGCCATATGGCAACACTATGCCTAAGAATTGTTTGAGACTTTTGGTATGATTGAGTGGAGGTCGGTATCTACTTCAATGGATTCCAACCATAATTTGTCCCTATATGACCTCCCATATATAGCTGATGCTACAAAGTATAGAAAGCTAGGTGATTCTCTTCTTTGGTTGGTAAGCACTAGTCTTGACATCACTTTCCTAGTCAAAACTCTTATAGTCAAGGTTGCAAGAATGCACACACACACACAAAATTTTGAAGATGGAGAAGAAACTCAAGGCACATAAATAGGATATATTACTAAGCATGCGAATACAAGATGAGTTTTTGCTAGAGTTTTGGGCGTAGATACAAAGCATGAGGGAGAAAAAACTTTTAGGGGGGGGGGGGGGATGCCCTAATGGTCCTAGACTTATTCACACACATCACTACCATATACAAGAATAAAACAATCCAAAGATGTATAGTGCCACTCAAGTAGAGAAATATCCTCTTAGCTACTTGCCAATATCTAGAACCCGAATTATGCATAAATTTTTCTCACTTGTGAGACTGCACTTGAATAGTTGGCCGTGTAACCCATACATAAATGAGGCAAGCAATAATTTTTTGGTAGATGGTAACATCTTTTGGATCTCCATCATCATGTAGACTTAACTTTAAACATGTTCCATAGGAGTGGCAATTGGCTGGCAATCATCAAGTCCAAATCTGTTTAGCAAAGTTTGCACATGCTTTGTTTGACACAATGCAATACCTTAATCACAATGCTTCAATTGAATGGTCAACTAATGATACAAAAGCCCCAAATTTGATGTCTCAAATGTGGAATTCAAATTAGCCTAAAATTCAGCAATATGTGTCTCATTTGGACCAGTGAGTAGTAAATAATTCAAATACACAAAAACAATAAGATATACATCATCCACACGTTTTACATAAAAAGTGGGACCAACTGGAGCATTTCAAAAGCCATGTGTAGTCAAATGATTATGTATCTTCTCATACCAAGAATGGAAAGATCACTTTAATTCATACAATGCTTTCCTACATCTTGTGCACATTCTTTTCTCGCTATGTTTCGAAAAAACCACAAGGTTGTATTATATATATTTCCTCATTGTTTGCAGATATGGATTTGGATACCCCTTCTAGCTCAATTATATTTGTAACAACCAGAATGTGTAAAGATATTATTCTTATAGAGTCTCCTATCTCTATATAATTGTACTTCTTGTACTTCTCTCTTATTTTGTAGGGTGCTAGGTATAAAGACACTTTTTTCAAGCCCTAGGTATAAAGGTCAAAATTAAGTGAGAAACACAGTCACTACAAGAGTTTATGTGCACTTTGTCAGGACAAGGGCAAGGCCACAGAGTCACGGACTACGACCAGGGGCCACGCTAGGCAATGTGGACAAGGGATTCGTCTAGAGGAAGAGGCTAGGAGCCTGCCTTTATAATGGGAGGCTTGGAGGGGGATCTCAAGGTCTAGCTACCCTAGGTCTTTCACTGGTATCAAGAGCCAATCACTTATTTGGGGAAAAAATGTGTGGTGCTTCTTTTCTAAGCCTCTTGCATGCTGCATGCCGTGAGGCTTCTCTCTTGCCAAGGGGGGAAGGACATCGAAGTTCTCGAGCATGTGGAAAGCCTCTTGAGGTAGGGAGGGATGTGCAGTCCACCTCACCCAAAGAACGCGCAGCCGGGCGTGGATTGTGCACGCAGGACGGGCCAGCAAAACCCATCACGGGAACCAACTCTGTCGAGCCACAGAGCGCACGCTCTCTCTCTTTCTCCCTCTTGCTTGCAGTCGGGGCCGTGGCTGCCATCACCACTCCTTGGGAAAATTGGGACTCGCCATATTAGGCCGCCCAAAAACATTAGGGAAAACCTAAAATAACCCTTGGGGCAAGTTCCCATGGTGGTTGCAGCCTTCAAAGGCACACTCGGCTACCATCGGCAAAGGGCCCGGCAATTAGCAGTCGACAATTCCCTATGTATAGCAATCAGCAGTTGACAATTCCCTCTGCAGTTTGACAATTTTGAAATTTGATCTATTGGTGACAGTGTCCATAGAGCCGATTGCACTAAAGAAATCACCATTTGCAATCGAATCAACTACGATGTGTCCAAGCACGGTACGTGCACGGGTGTATTTATGGGGTGATTAAAGCTTTGACGACTAACCTAATTAGCACTGCTAATTACCATTTGTGGTGCATACTATGGCTACGAGATTGCTTTTCCAATCAAGGTATTCTTCTTTCTCTTTCTTACACTGCACGGTGTTGCCATGGATTCAGATATCAATATGACCTTTGATTTTGAGCATCAAACACCTCAGTTTTGGGATGTGTTTCTTCGTGGCGTCCCAAGAATCAGTATTTAGTTTTTTGAAGTTCTCAAAATGTGCCGAGCCGGTCCCTATAAATTTTTGTAGTAGGACCTTGCTTTGTTGGTTGTTGGGTTTCATCTTTATGTTGAGGATCCACTTATCAAAAATTCCCTTTTTGATTTGAGTCATTTTGGATAGAATTACGGTTGTTCCCCTCCAATTTTTTGAGGATACTAGAGTGACAAGAAAGGCCATCCATTTGTTTCTTCAGTATAAAAAACCCTACATAATTGTTGTTTAGGCGCACAGTATTAAGCGTACTCATTGAATTTTTCGTAGCACATTGGAAATTTTTTTTATATATGTCTCTAAACGTTAATTAGCAGCACTGCTAGCCTGCAACAGTGGAGCTTGTTTCATTAATATCCATTCAAGAGAAATAGCTCTGTAATGGAATTTGTTTCCTTGGTACTGGTTCAAGTAGGTGGTTGAGGTAATTAGATACAGTAACCTTGATGCGGTATTATTATGCAAATTTTTTTCTCTACCAATTCTTATGATGAAATTGATTCCATCTAGACCAACCACTATTTGTAGGACTTTACGGTATATGGTTGATTGGATTTTTTTCTTTGTTGAGATACTTTTTATGGCAATCCTCAGTGCGAGGCCAGATATTAAGTGTATTGCCAGTTTCTTTAACAAACTTTAACTAATTAAGTTAGTTGAGCTCTACGTTGTTTCTAGTTTCCATTGAGGTCAAAATTTGGAGCTTTTCAACTCGAATGGGTGCTTTTCCCTTCTGCATAATCTCTATTCTACATACTCATGTTGGTAACATGGTCTAAGCAAGTCTTGGAGAGAGATCCAAACACAACAACACAACAAGCCAATTAGTCGCAAAAATCCTTAGGCCTGATCACTTGTTTGTTGTTTACATATAACAAAATCTGGAGTCTATTGGGTTTGTCTTCATTAGAAGGAGGTTTGTCTACTTAAAGAAAAATAAATTGATTTGTTCCATAATTAGTGTGGGAGGCCCATGATTGCATTAGAAGTTTTTTCTTTTTCACTAATTGAGAAAAAGGGCACTTTTTCCACCGTTATCGAAACAAGTTGACTATTTTTTGCAAGAGAAACACGTGCCCTTTAACATGCAAAATTTTGACTCCAACCCTTTTTTGGAACAATCACAATGCCGTGACAGTTGTCATGCAGCTCCGCTCCCATGCTAAGAAAGATGCCATAAAAATGTACATCAAGCTTATTTGAACCCTACATGATTATTGAGCAATGATCAGCGTTTGTTAGCAGGCCAAGTTTAATGATTAATGTATGCTAGATGCGGCTTTAAAAGGCCAACGAATGCCTTAATACTGCCAAAAATGATTATTCTTGAAGTGAGCATAGATGGGAGATTGTGATCTAGAATTGTAGTGCTTGAAGTTCTCTACCGGCCTGTCTTTACGGCTCGTCGATTGGAGCTACGGTGAAGAAATTATGGCACTTTGAAGCTTGAGTTAATGCAGATCCATACCCGATTGGGCAACTGCAACTAAGGGGACAGAAATTAAATGAATGCATGAGCTTGAAGGGTGAAAGCATGTTAACCTGTCATGCTTTTTCATGTCCCGGACAATGCTAACTAGCACAATTTTGACATATGCTAACTAGTACAATAACTTGAGCTACATCTCCAAGATCTATGACATATGATATATCAATAGAAAGCACTTGAAACAAGGAATCCAAATGTACAACCTCCGAAAAATTTTGATATTATTTGTAAAAAAATTACCGGATGCCCAACTTTTTGAAGATGTGCTAACTTGAAACTGCTAACTAGCACAAAAAGTGCGACAGGTTAACATGCTTTCACCCTGAAGTGCTCACTTTGTGGAGCGCGTCGGTCTTTTCAGATTAGTGATCGGAGTTTCGGTTTCCAAGTTATTGGCCATTAAAAATTCACCGGGGGCCGGTTCCGTACAAGTTCGGTCTGCTTGGTCGGTGTGCCATCTGGGAATTTTACAACCCACCAGGTTCTGTATGCGTTCTATGCAGTTGAAGACGTCTAGAGGAATTTATGGTTCATCAGTAGATACAGTCCGGGTTGATCGGATAATCTGGATTAAGGCCGGTGTCAGTTGCCGACGTGGCTAAACTCGGTAACTTTTGGTGTTATTTGCAACGCTGTTATGAGTAGTAGAATCCACAAGAAGCTACCATGCCTCTTTTGGGTGATGACCTTTTGCTTTCTTGAGACTCTTGCTGTGTCGATATGCTACCAAATGAAAGACGAGGTTAAGAGAAGGGAGTTGGCCGCCCAATATTAAAAGGGTAGGGCCATCCAAGGGCCGCACAGAAAACAAATTGAGTGTGAATTCAATGAGAAAGGGGGGAAGAAAAATGATGTCGGGCAGACAGAGAACGGGCGCAGGCAAAGAGATTTGCTCGTAGAAGCTTGTAGAGAGCTCAAACGCCAGCGACGATGAAGCGAAAATTGTCCAGCTTGGCAACGCGACCCCTTTCGGCGTCACTCCTGGTGAATTTTGTCTAGCTCCGAAGTCGGCCCTGCCACGTCATGGGACAGGTTTTTATGGCCTCCCTAGCAATGACGGCGCCGTCGTTGCTAAGGGAGGGTCACTCTATATATAGGAGGACGCCTTTTTCATGCAAGGGTATTGCAAGGAAACAAGCTTGAGGAGAAAATGAACAGGTCCAGATAACAAGAGGAGAAAAAGCATGGCAAGGCGAGGCATAACGGGAAGAGCTCCATCTCTCTCGCTCTCGTCCTCGAGGCAAGCAAGCTACTCTCTCTCTCTCTCTCAAACTTGCACAAGAGGGTGCTCTCGGTGTTGAGAGAGAAGGAGAGAGCACAGAAGTAGAACCCCAAAGTGTGTAGAATAACACATGAGATGATGTATATATAGAGGGGACCTGGGTGCCATATATAGAGAAGCCATATATTGAGTAGCTTCACATATAAGCTCAACACCCCCGCTCAAATAAGGGTCCCTAACTGTAGATGAAAAAACCCTTGGGGGATCAAGGGAAAAACCCACAGCTCTATATACACCCACCGTTATATTATAAAGATCATTAAATATACAAATGTTTACGAGGAGCTACATCACTCCTTTTACAATGAATGTTTTATGAGGAGTTACATTACTCCTATCCTATCAAATACAATAATGAATACAAAGGTTCAATAAAGAGGTATAAAAGCTATCGATTAGCTTGTAATCAAAAGTGTCTCCGTGAATCTGCTGTGTAGCTTGTCATCAATATCGCATCACCAAACATGTCTTCATGTTGTCATCAATATGGCATTACCAAACATATCTTCATAAATCTTTTATTGTCACCAAGTTTGTCTTCATAAAATCAATTCTTTGATCAATCCTACATAGATCATAGACTCCAAAAGGAACATGTCATGAAAATTATTAGCATCGTTAATGAAATAATTACGTTCACAATGCCATAAGAGATGGTTCGCGACGCCACTCTTTTGATGACATATATACTCACGACAACATATGGTACATAAAGTATAAACGTAAAAGTACAAAATGTGTGATTACCTGATACAAATGATATGTGTATATACTACATAAAACAACATTTATCAATGTAGTGATCAATGAATACCATCAAAGTATTAACAAAATATCATCATTATATCAATAAAAATGAATAAATGACCATGGTATCAACGAAAAGCATCATGATATCACCGAGAATAATCATTGTATCAACGAAACAACATCATGGCATCACCGAGAATAACCATGGTATCAACGAAACATCATCATGGCATCACCGAGAATAACCATGGTATCAACGAAACAATATCATGGTATCACCGAGAATAACCATGGTATCAACAAAACATCATCATGATATCAACAAAAATCACCATGGAATCAACGAAACAACATCATGGCATCACTGAGAATAACCATGGTATCAACGAAACATCATCATGGCATCACCGAGAATAACCATGGTATCAATGAAATATCATCATGGCACCACCGAGAATAACCATGGTATCAATGACATATCATCATGGTATCAACGAAAATCACCATGACCAAAGTATTAACAAAACATCATCATGGTACCATCAAAATCACTATGGTATCAATGAGAAATTATCAATAAAACGACGTAAACTATATCTCTAAAAGAATAATTATATGAGAATCAATGAACGAGTATATCATATAAAAAAAGATCATTTACCAACAGTAGCTCGATAGAATTTGCACGATCATCAACGGCTCGACTGAATCGGAACGATGGGTAACTGGCTTCTGCAGCAAAGTTACGTCAGTAACAAATATATGATTCATGAAGAAAAATATAATTGAGAAGTTTTCAATTATGAGAAAAATCAAAAGCAAAAAGTAAAATTTTGATTTTCAAACATATTCGCAGTCCGAGACGATAACCCAAAATCGGTGCAGAATTTAGAGAAACTTCCTTCTGCAAAGTTATAGACCACATCGATTCCAATCCCCATCGCGGGTAGTTTCTTCCGCAAAGTTGTCGAACACATCGATTCCGGTCTCTCATGCGGGTAGTTTCTGCAAAATCGTTTTCAATAAGCAGAAAAATAAAAAACAAAAAACGAAAATTGCTTTTTAGGTATGTACGCAGTCCGCGAATGATAACCCAAAATTGGTGCAGAATTTGAAAACACTTTCTTATGCAAAGTTGTAGACCACATCGATTCCGGTCTCGCACACGGGTACTTTTTGCAAAATCGTTTTCAACAAGCAGAAAAATAAAAAACAAAAAACAAAAATTGCTTTTCAGGTATGTACGCAGTCCGCGAACGATAACTCAAAATCCGTGCAGAATTTGAAAATACTTTCTTCTGCAAAGTTGTAGACCACATCGATTCCGGTCTCTCTAGTCAGTAGTTCCTGCAAAATCGTTTCCAATTAGCACAAAAATTAAAAACAAAAAGCGAAAGCTGCTTTTCAGATATGTACGCAGTCCGCGAACGATAACTCAAAATTGGTGCAGAATTTGAAAAAACTTTCTTCTGCAAAGTTGTAGACCACATCGATTCTGGTCAATCGCGCATGTAGTTTCTGCAAAATCGTTTCCAATTAGCACAAAAATAAAAAACAAAACGCAAAAGCTGTTTTCAGGTATGTACGCAGTCCGTGAACGATAACTCAAAATTAGTGCAGAATGTGAAAAAACTTCCTTCTGCAAAATTGTAGACCACATCGATTTCGATCCCTCTCTCGGGTAGTTTCTGTAAAATAGATTTTTATCAGGAGAAAAATTGAAAACAAAAACGTACTGCTCTGATACCATGTTGAGAGAGAAGGAGAGAGCACAGAAGTAGAACCCCAAAGTGTGTAGAATACACACATGAGATGATGTATATATAGAGGGGACCTGGGTGCCATATATAGAGAAGCCATATATTGAGTAGCTTCACATATAAGCTCAACACTCGGCTCGTCCTCCGCACACAAATGGGCTCATTCTCTCTCTCGTATTGAAGGGCAAAGAAAAGCTTGGCAAGGAGGGGGATTTAAAATTTGCGAGTTTTTCATTTCAAGTTTTTTTGACAATTTTAGCAATCTTTTGAGTTTTTTAAACCAAATATGTGTCATAGTATCAAGGATTTAATATTCACGTGATCACTCAAAAATTTTACGTGATCACAAAGCGTTAATTATCGTTAACAACCATGTTAAATTAGATTTTTTCAAAATTGGTTTCTTTCCCCTTCATCCCATAGTATAAATGCATGACTTTGTCAACATTAAAAAAAGATTCACCTTACCAACTAGATGTTCACTCTAATGTCACTTTGAGTGATTACGTGAATTTTAAATCCCTGCATAGCATAAAGTATCTATTTAATGTAATTTTCAATCGTCATAAGACTCCATATATGTATGGTTGACGGAGAGAGAAAGTATAAATTCTAGAGAGATAGTATTTATGCGAGTTACCATTGGAAGAAGAGATCATAAATCCTTGAGAGAGAGAGTGACTTCTCTTCTAGAGAGAGAGAGTAAAATCATAGATTTGTATATCACTACGCAGAGAAAGAGAAAGAGAGAGAGACTGAGAGGGCATAACGACATGAAAATATAAAGAAATAAAATCACCATTTCACAACTAATGGCATTAGAGTCAAATATGCTCGCAATGCATGTGATCAGAGTCAAATAATCCACAACATATAATCATGCGATAAAGTAAAAAATCATGGAAAATAGAGACAACACTATTTTCAGAGTTAAATAATCCACAGCATATATAAATGTGATGAAGTCAAAAATCATGCCAGATAGACACAATACTATTTTTCCCAAGCTTGAGCTTTTTGAAACAATATAAGTTTAAGGATGTAAGTACATTCGCTAAACTACCACAAGATAAGATCAAAATTAGAGTACAAAAAAGGATAGTCGCCATAAATGTAATGGTCACTCTAAAAGGCAAGTAATTTGCTCCCAAATAGCTTGCAAGTTGCTTCATGTCTTTTGCTTGAAATTTGAAATCCTTTGCTGCATAAACAATGTTTTTTCAAGATAAATAATCACAAGTGTAATAAACCAAAATAAATACAGAAAAACACTTTAATATCATAGATCAATATTCTAGTTAAGTGAAAGATGCATACCAAACCAGGTGTAATTAAATGGAGGGAGAAATCCTCCTTGGTTGTCCAAGAATAAACGCCATATCCATTGGTGAGAGGGTTGGCTGATGAATAATCATGTGCTCCTTAGGTTCAAGTCCGAGCACTTTTGTGTACACATAGTACATATGTTTGCATGCCAAAAAGGTTTTGTTGGTATTCTCTTGCTTTTGAAAATCCGGACATGTGCATGTTGGACTCTGTTTTATATGAATCTCATATCTAGTTTCAGTGAGAACTCAGAAAATTACATGCTCTTGAGACCATTTCACTTCATCCAAAAATATAATTGTCGTACTATTACATGCTTCCAATTTCTTCATGGCCTCTTTAGAGATTCCATGCCTCCACTTTTTATTCCTTGAGCTGCCATCACCTTCTTTGCAGTCGCCAGCAAGAGGTTGTGGATTTACCATTGAGTTCCTGTGTGGAGATATATGTCCCTCTTGCTACTGGCCAAACATTTGGAGAAGGAGGTAAATATTTGACTTGTCTTTTGATTAATTGAGTATGCAAAATATCAGGATTACAAAACCAGAACCATTGCTCAATTGTTTTACCCTTGAACATTCTTCCAGACCATATACATGGAGCAACAAGACCAATTGAGTGACTATGCAAGATATTGTCACAATTTTTTATCCCTACTATTCCGAAACATTTTCTTTGACTTTGAATGGGCATTCTCCTAAGGGCCCACTGAGTGCGTGGCACATCACTCTCAAACACATTGTTTCTTTGAGATGACAAAGGTGTGGTTGTTTCTTTTTGAGATCCAATATCGTCATCACTGTCACTAATTTGCAGCGGAATTATAGAAATACCTGGTCTTTGGGTATCAAACTTGATTTTTTTTGGTCGACCGCGATGGTTTCGTTGCTTAGATTCCATGACATATTCCGGCCGATGGGAGCTACTTATTCCTGTTCCGCCCTTGTTTTTGCATTGCACTGTTTCTTTGTCTCCATGCAAAAATGTTTGCGCATACATGGGAGTCCCTGCAACAGCCTCGTGTAATAGATGGGCCACAGTGGTTGGAGTTGGAGTTTACTGAGATTCAACTCGAGAAAGGAAGGTCTCTATTGTGGGACCCGTTCCTATATAACGCCCAGTAGTATATCCCAAATGCTTTGCACATTGAATATATGAGTTTATAAAATCTGTTACACATGCATCATACAAGGATATTTTTCTCTTTCCACCTTCACCCGCTAACCAACTGGCATGTACACTTTCTGATAAATTAACATTGGGAATTTGTGCCCGCTCCCACGGACTTAGACCACCCTATGAAATTCAAAAAAACATGAATTAAAATTTATAAATTTCATGTATGAAAAGCTTATAAATTTTTCTAAAAATATAGATTGTCATAAAGGTACTTACATTTGTTCCAATTCCTCCCCAGTGTGAAATTTGTTGCTTCCACCATTTAAACCATCTGTTCACTCTTGTGATGCTCTCTGTAGATAGATGCTATCTCTACCATTTTTGAATTGAAAGTGCCTTTTGAGATGCAAGCACAATGGTCTTACAAGCTCTCCATTCCTCACACATATCAATGTGTTGATTTGTTAGATGTTGAGGTATCCACTTTCTAGCATATTTGTGGAGACTCTGCTCCCAATCAAATAGGCATGACCGTTCACGTACCTCCATGATATTATCTGGCCCGCCATTGAAGACTGTTCGAATAGCATTCCAATTTGCACCGGCTTCATCAGACATAAAACCTGTAAAGTTAGCTACACCATGTCCGTACTTTTTCATTGTTGAATAAAGGTTCTCCTCAAAAATAACTTGAGCCTTTGCATCCTCCCCTTTAGTTTCACATATAGCAATTATTTGTAGTGATCGTATGCTGCAAGATATTCAACATAAACATTTTCACACATCTTATTTTATTCAATGATAAAAAAATACGAGATATTTAAATACTTAAAGATTACCTTGGATCATAAATTGAGCATGACATTGTTGCCCATCCATCTATTCTATGGGTAAAATAAAAATGTACCCACGCATTTCTCAAGTCACCAGTTTCAATTCTTTTCATCCGATTTACTAGATCAATCCCAGAACCTGGTCCTTTAGTGGACATTTTAAATAGGAAGCACTTGTCATCCTCTTCACCCTGTCCAGGAAATCTACTCCCATGAAAAAAAGGAAACATGCACTTTTTTTAAAGCAATAAAATATTATCATATCCATCCCCAATAACAACACCTTGACTCTTCCTGTCCTTTGAAACAATTGAAGAAAACCTACATGATGCATCACAAGAAGGCTAAATTTATAATAGTTAAAAAATTAACAAATTCAAGGAACAAAATTGAGTTTCTCTTACCCTTTGGTTTGAACCAGTGGCATCATTTCTTCCAAAAAATTATTGAATTGTACATCGGATGTAACTTCAGCTTCCTCACCAATCAAGGAGTGAAAAACAAGTTGTTGAGCCACCAACCATTTGAATTTTTCTTAGGCCACCCTTTTCTATTTTTAGTACTGCACCTACCAGTTTTCGCACTCTTGAAATAGCAGCCCTACAGGTTCCTGCCTTAACATTATGACAATGTTTACCAACATGTATTGCCAGTCGTGACATTGTACCATCTCAAGGCAAAACATAATAGATTTTGCAGGGACAAGCAGCAACACAAGTAACAACCTTCTGACAATAATGACAAGTTATTCTTGTATTCTCATCCATTGCAAGGTAGTCCTTTTTGACTTGTCTGTCCAAATATCCATGAAAATCTATACTATTAAATTCTTTTTCCTTAATATAATGAGTACACGTTGAATAATTGCACTCCATGCATCCCAAACAGTGGCTTAGACGAATTGTGCATACTATTGCCATGGTTGTTACAGATGGGCGAGTCCACAAGTGACCATCAAAGCATTGTTCCATCCCTGTCATTCGTTTTGTTTTATACTGAGTCGCAGGTAACTCAAAACACAAATTTCCATCATAATGTTGTGGAAGTTCAGCAACTTGCAAAGGAGCTCCACATAATGCTAACATATCATTTAACTTTTTTGCCCTTGGATTTTGTTGAATCCAAATGACGATTGACTGAGTTTTGAGCTGTCCTATATCATCACCACTACTTTCAAGATGCACAATTCTTAAAATATCTTCAGATATCTCTTTGTCATTTCCTTTCTTAGTGTCAGATACCTGTATAAATGTGTCTGAATGAAGCATTTCAAACAAGCTCGAAAAAGATTCATCTATTAAGAAATGCTGATGACCTTCGATATCCCACTGTGGTTGCAGTAAGACTTTTGTTAGGCCACAATCACTTTCAGTAAGAGCAGATAGTGACTGAAAATGGCAAGATGGAGGCAGCAAACTCTACAAATAGTAAGCACTAAGCAACAATGAGTTTCCCTTCAACTGAATGTCGCGGTTGACTATCTGACCACCAACCTTCCAAGTTATTGTTACTTTCATGTTGGACATATTCTCTCAAGCAAAAGATTACAGGGTGGAGATGCGAGAAAACTGTGGTGGATTAAGTGAAGGTGGTGAAGGTTAACGAAAGTTAAAGATAAAGTGAAGGTTAATGAAACTGGTGAAAGTTAATGAAAAATGTGAAGGTTAATGAAAGTGAAAGATTGGTAGGTAGACGAAAAGACAGTTCCATAAGATCTTGGGACGGCTCAAAGAATAATGAAAATCATAATGAAGTGCATTTAATATATGACGGTTGTGAATGTATGTGCAGTGGAATATGTCATCAAAATTGAGGGACCATTTAATTTCTAAATGGTGGTTCAAGGACTGCATTTAATGCAGTCTAATAGTGTCTCCATCTTTTGTGTGTGTGTGTGTGTGTGTGTGTGTGTGTGTGTGTAAAAAGCGTAACATTCTATATGACTCACTTTGTATAAAAAACGTAGCACTTTGTATATATATATATATATAGATAGATAGATAGATAGATAGATAGATATTATTGTGTGAGTGTGTGTATAAAAAGCGTAACATTCTATATGACTCACTTTGTATAAAAAACGTAGCAATTTTTTTAGTTAAGTTATATATATGCTTCCATCTTGCCATTTTATATATGTGTGTGTTTTTGGTAGTGTGTATATATAATCTTTTTAATTAAGTTATATACATTACTGTGAGTGTGTATAAATGATTTTGTGGGTGTGTGTAAACAACGTAGCATTTTTTTAAGTTAAGATATATATATTAAGTGTATTTTTTAAAGTTAAGATAAATATAAGAGTGTATGTATGTATGACTGTGCACATAGTTTTTCCATCTTGTGTGTGCATGTGTGTGTGTATATAAATTAACTTTAAAAATGCTATGTTTTTTATACACACAAACACATACAATCATTTTTTTAAATATATGGTTGTGTGTGTGTGTGTGTGTAAAAAACGTAGTACTTTTTTAGTAAATTTATATATATAAATCTATTTTGTGTATATCTTTGTGTGTGTATATACATATATATATAAAAATGAATGTGTGTGTGTGAGTGTTTATACCACAATATCATTTTTTGTAATATATGGTGTGGGTGAAAAAAGTAGTAGCTGAGATGAAAGTGGAGTGAAATTTAAGTGGAGTTTTAATTGAGATTAAAGTGGAGTGAAGTGAAAGTGGAATTTTTCTGTGAAGAAGGAGATGAAAGTGGAGTGAAGAGAAAGTGGAGTTTTGTTGTGAAGAAGAAGGAGTAAAAGAAGACAAGGTACTATGTGTGTGTGTGTGTGTGTGTGCGCATGTAAGCAAACACACACACACACACACACACAGTGATACACACTTTCATTCACACACATCAAAACACTTGCACACATAGCACAAACACACACACAATCATGCATACGCACACACATTACACTTGCATACACACACATACATACATACATACATACACCCACATATATAAACACTTGCAGTCACAAAATCAACACACTTGCATACATACACACATACACACATACACATATATAAACACTTGCATTCACAACATCAACACACTTGCATACATAGCACAAACACTCACACAATAATGCATACATCCACACACACACACACATAAACAATTGCATTCACACACATCAACACACTTGCATACACACATACTAAACACACCAGTAACAATTACAATGATGTAAGAACAGGTCGTTGTAGAGAAGAGGTATACAAATGTCAAAGTGGATTTGTATTTTTCCTTGCCATGAGCAAGTTGAGAATGGTTTTTTTATTTTATTTTCATTTTACGTGGTTATGTTGCCGAAATTTAGAAGTTTATATTTGTATTGTCATGCATACGCACACATACACATATATAAACACTTGCATTCACAACATCAACACACTTGCATACATAGCACAAACACAAACACAACCATGCATAAAGACACACACATATTAGACTTACATTCACACACACACAATCATGCATACATCCACACACACACACACACATATAAACACTTGCATTCACACACATCAACACACTTGTATACACACATACTAAACACACTTACGGTAACAATTACAATGATGTAAGAACAGGTCATTGTAGAGAAGAGGTATACAAATGTCAAAGTGGATTTGTATTTTTCCTTGCCATGAGCAAGTTGAGAATGGTTTTTTTTTTTTTTTCATTTTACGCCGTTATGTTGCCCAAATTTAGAAGTTTATATTTGTATTGTCATTGCTAAGAATATTTTTGTTGTTTGTGGTTGATAGATTATGGCTTGTACACCATCTAAACGTGGCAGGACAGGTATCTCTCAAAGTAAGTTCAAATACACTAAGCTATTTGTGTTCTTTTTTTTGTCTCATTATACTCACTAAACTAGTTGTGTTCTTATTGTTTTTTGCTTGTAGGAGTAGGATACACATTAAGGTCTGGCACTACAGGGCATAGGGCCAATGCACGATCTTCCATTGCTTCTTCCAATGTCCGTCGAAAGGAGGATATTTTGGGTGATGTGCATGAAGAAGAGGTGTTCATAGATATTCATGCTACACACGGTGAATTGGTGGCTCACAGCGTGTCTGAAGCAACAACAATTATTGCTAAACCTCCCGATCATCCAATAGTATTTGGAAAGGATGTTCATGGTTGAATATTGGAGGAGATTGTAGAGGGTTTTATTGTAAAGAGAGGTGGGGAACCTCCTCGTATTCCTCTCTGCAGATTGATGAAAAATGAAACCATTAGAGCGGTGGGTCCAGGAACATTGAGGGCTTGGTGAAAAGGTTTGAGATGTCTAGATACAGTGTGCTTGGAGCTCCATTTCTTGTGTCATTTAAGAAGCCAAGCCATGATCAACATTATGGTTCCGACTTAGACAAAGATGAGTGGGGGCCTATTTGGCGAGAAATAAGCGATGATTTTGATAATTCCCTTCCCCTTGAGTGGGAAGACTTAAGGGGAAAAAAATTTATCGTTTGGGATGGTAATCACCGTTTGAAAACTTGGATGCGCTTAATAAAAACACGTAAGTGATTTATTTTTTGTTTAATGTAAAGTTGACTTGTATTACTCTATGCTTTCTAATTTTCTTTTTTCTTGCTGTAGAATTTTCAATGATAAAGTGGAGACATTGTTCTATGAAGTGTCAATTTGTCTATGTTGATAGAAGTGCAGAGGGGGAGCTTATGCTAGGTTTGCGCTCTCAAAATGAGTAGCTGGCACATTTGTTGTTTTGAAAGTTATTGCTATTACTTTATCAATGTCATTCTACTGTCATTTAATTTAAGATACTGTGGTTTAGGATTGGTAGAACCACTGTGAGCACAAATTTTGGGCAAGAGATCTTCTTGTTCCAAACACTGGCTATGGCAAGCAAAGATTCTTTAATGAAAGACTTGCCCCAAGATTGGATTCGATGGATAGAGGTAGAGCTTGCTTGTGAGAAGAAGCCATCTAAAGGGAGTTGGTACAACACTCCTGCTCTTTTATTAGCAATGCTTATATGGAAGGTTTATTTTTTTGCCTTAAAGTACAGTTTTTATAACACTAAGTGCCTCTCTAAGGGCTCAGGAAACACTATGATTATTATTCCCCTATAAATACTATAGGCATATAATAGTGCAATGAGTAACCTCCACTGACTGCCTCTCTAAGGGCTCGGAAAAAGTTATTTGTGGACCCGGCTTTGGAACCTTTTCACACGCATATGAACAGGCAAACTCTCTCTCTCACACACACACACACACACACACGTGAGTAGAAAACATGCACGCAACCTCCTTCTTCACAAAAAAACTCCACTTTTACTTAACTACACTTTCATTTCAATTAAAATGTGGTATATTTATAAAATATATACATTAAACCAACACATAACCAATTCTATACCAAGTTACTAAATAAAATAATTTGAACCGGCTTGAGAACCTTCTTGCCCAAACTTGAGCCGGACGTTTTTCATTTTGAACCTATCTTTCCTCTCTCCCCCTCATCTCCCACTCTCAGGATCTCTCTCTCTCTCTCTCTCTCTCTCTCTCTCTCTCTCACACACACACACACACACACACACACACACACACACACACACACACGTGAGTAGAAAACGTGCACACAACCTCTTTCTTCACAACAAAACTCCACTTTTACTTAACTCCACTTTCATCTCAATTAAAATGTGGGATATTTATAAAATATATACATTAAACCAACACATAAACACTTCTATACCAAGTTACTAAATGAAATAATTTGAACTGGCTTGAGAACCTTCTTGCCCAAACTTGAGCCAGACTTTTTTCATTTTGAACCTATCTTTCCTCTCTCACCCTCATCTCCCACTCTCTCTCTCTCTCTCTCTCTCTCTCTCTCTCTCTCTCTCTCTCTCTCTCTCTCGTTGTCGATACTCTCACACCCCGATCCTATCTCTATTTCACAAGTATGTTTTTCTCTCTCCGTCTAATCCTTCTTCTCTCTCCTTCCCTCGGTACTTATTTAACATACCACAACGCCACCTTACAGAGCATACATATGAGTGAAATCCATGCTTCTATAAACTCAAAAAAGCATCACCTGTAGCCAAAAAACACAAATTGATTAACTTGCAAATAAAATTAACCCTTATACAAGCTACTAGATAAGTGGGAATTTACAATACGTGACCATTTAGAGAAATGTGAAAAATGTGTAACTCCAATCTTTACTGCTTATTTGTATTCATCCTCGATGTGCATCCGTATGTCTTTGGTATGTGCATACGTATGTTAATTGACGTTGAATCAATTAAAATTCCCCCCTTTCGATTTTAGTGCCCGTCCTCAGGCATTGTTGAAAAGTTTCCATGGAAGCTATGGAAGGTTTTTGATTGGTTGTTGATGGGATGATCGTCTTCATTTGTCACTGAATTTTTTGTTAGGTTCAATTTGCTGCAGCATCTTGATTGGTCCGAATAGATCTTATGTGAGAGATGATGTTGCACTTGTCTGTTGTAATAGCATGATGATGAGGCTACTATATATTTATGAAAAGTATGTACAAGAGAAGTAGAATGATGAGGTTCTAAATTAGGGTCTAATATCTGGATGACCAAAGAAAAAAAAGCCAGTGGGAAAAAGGTGCCTTTGGGATACACACATTACTGGAGTACTTATTAGAATGAGAAATATTAATAAAGTACTGAAGGGATTATTTGCTGATAGATATGAAATTAAAAAGGTAGAAAATATGAGAGAATTGCATGATGGAATATTGGTTTGCCTGTTGCAGTCCACTCAAGGTGCATAGGTGGAAGAGAAAAAGAGTGTCTAATACATATGTATGATAATGGACATCTTATTTAAGCATACACAAAAATGCATGGGAAACAATATGATGTGCAAGAAGGATTTTGAGGGGTTCTTCAAAAAGATGGTGTATCTATAAAGCATATGACATGGCTTCGCAAGCTGGCACCCGTTTATGAATCGTTTTTGTTGACTAGGATATGTGCTCTCATCTTGTTGTGCATTGTGTGTGAGTGTTGGACTCTATGACACTCCACCAATTATAAGTTGATAGACTTTGACTCTTATGCTCATCTCGTCCAGCATGAGTGACATGAATTAGATATGCTCAACTCTTCCAGCTTGAGCGTAAGCATAATAACTACGACTCTTAGGACAAAGTTTAATATGAATTGAAGCTTTGGGACTAATGTTTTGCTCATTTTATGGCTCATCAGCCCGACTTTGACTATGCCAAAGAGTTTTTTTTGCACCCTGGTGACTGGACTTTTTACATTCTTGTGCTTACTACAAAGATTTCTTCAGGTAAAAGAAAGCTTGAATCCTCAAAAAGAGGATCACTGAAGGACAAAATTGGCATTGAAGGTTTCTTTAAACATACTTGGTTTAGCCTCTTCAAATCTGCATTCCCATGGGTTGTATTTTCCTTCTTTGACTGTGAAAACTCCATTATTTGTCTGATTCTCCAATTGGGCCTGGTGATAGTATTCTTTGATGTTGTTGTAGGGCTTTATTGATTGTTGACATTTGACTTTTGACTAGGAGCATTGGAAGACTTAGGAGTCCAAATCTGTTGATGACCTTTGTATCTCCTTTGTAGACTTTGCCTTGCTCTAGGTCTTGTTGAGTTCTTGAGATCTTCATGCGGGTCTGGTGTAGTTGCAGTTGGCTTGTGGTTGACTGGTAGCTAAATCTTTGTAAAACCTATGTAGAATCCTTGTCTAAGAGGATGATTCTTTGAGATCCATCTCTGTTCTCTATCCTCTTGAGAGTTGTGGTAGACTTTACAAGAGATTGATGATAGTGGATTTGATCAATGCCTCTTTCAATGTTTCTCTATTGTATACGTGCTTTTTAGATATCATAGGATATTGTCGAGGTTGATACCTTGTGGGCCTTCTTTCTTGGGAGGGACTTGAAGCTACTTCATATGCCCTAACCTGCGGTTTTGGTACCCATATGTGTCTGTTACCTTGATAGTACTCCTATTCTTTTAAGCTTCATTGTGATGTTATCCATCCCATGTGTTTGTCTTTCTCTGTTGAATTTCCATCCTTAATCCAAACCGGATCATTGAATTTGACTAAATTACTCAGAAAAAACACTTGTTTGAGTTTCCTTTTCTTTCTTGAGTACTTTGGTTGATATACCTTTGATTTTTTGGGTGGCTCCTTAGAGGTTTTAGTTGGTTCAACAGTTGACTAGAAGTTTTGAAAGCCTGACTTGCTTGAAGTAGCTAATCCATGAGGGTTTTTTGATGTAGAAGCATATGCTATCACACCTTTTTTGCTAATCGGTGGAGGGTCCACTTTAGCTTTACCTTTGTCTGCAAGATTTGTCTTTGATTCTTGTGACTTTTGCAACTCTGAATCTAGCATTAACGGTACCTGTATCTGTTGCTTGATATCTCTTGGACAAGAGAGTATTAGCATTGTATCTTCTTTGTAGGCCTTGTGTTGGTCTAACCACTGATGTCCAAGGATGATATCTGCAAGCATTTTCTTTGAAGGCTTGACCTGAAACTTTACCTGCTCTTTATGATTCTGGATGCTAAGGGTAGAAACCATTTCATTATGTCATGTATGCAAACCTAGCATTGTTTTGCTATCATGCTTGCATGGAGTGATCTGGAGGATCCTTTGGATGTTCTCTGCAACCATATTGCAATTTGCTTCTTTATCCAGTAGAGCATTGTATTTGACAGTTGCTCCTTTTGTACTGATAAGAACTATACCTGTCATAATAACTAATATCTAAATCTCCTAAATGATTTTCTCATGTTAAATTGATCATTTAATATGGGGAGTTGCCAGGGGAGAAAAAGCTAGAATATTGGTTAAGCTGGAAGACCTGCCACAGTAGGGATCCAAAGGAGGTAAAATAGGGATCCAAAGGGGGGATCATCTGCAAAATAACTATGTGTGACAATGGGCTCCAAAGACCTTAGGGTTCATCCCACTAAGACTTCCAAAATGCTAAGGTTCCAAAAGTCAAAGGTTGTGTCCAAAGGACAAAAGCCTAGGGAAATTGGATGCTTTTTGTGTGTCCCAAAAGTCTTTCTCAAGCCCTACAAAGGAGGGGGTGAGCACAAGAAGTAGGGGATGAGAGAGAAACTCTCTCTCTCTCTCACACACACACACACACACACACACACACAAGATTCCTTTGTACACAAGGGGAAAGAGGGACACATGTCATCTCCCTAGCTCAGATTCCCACAAGGAGTACTCAGATTCTATTGGATGGCCTTGGAGGTGGAACAATGTGAATTCGGCTAGAGTAAGTCTAGTTTAATTAATTTAAAAACACTTAAATAAAAGAACCAATAAGAATTAATCTCTCTAGAAGACTATTGGACAGTCTCCCAAGGGGTCCAATGAGCATTCAACAGCCCAATGGCTTGCCTAATTCCTATTGACCAGGAGGCAAAGGGGTCCAATAAGAGTTTAGTTGCATTAATTAATTAGCAAAATCTCTCACAAAAGGGGAAAGGGGGACACATGTAAAAAGGCTATCACTTATGCTGCTTAATTTCCATTGGATGAGCCTAGGGAGGTCAAATAGGGAGTGAGAATGAGCAAATAGAAAGAGGGGTCGACCAAGAGAGAGAAGGGGGGCTGATTTTTCAAAGGCATTATTCACTTACACACTCACAAAATCTATGTGTGGAGCAACAAGACTCTCTCTCTCTCCTTCTCAAGATTTAATGGAAATCTGACCACCTACTCCAAGCTTGTGAGAAGGGAGGCCTACACCAAGAGCTCTTGGCTTTGTGATGCAAATCCAACCAAGAGCCAAGCTTCAATGCATGTTCATCTCCTCTACCATGTTAATTACTAAGCTAAGCTATGCTAATATGAGTGATTATGTGAGGAGATGTACATCTTTCTCATAAGAATACTCCTTCTTCTTCTCAATCTACTCTCATACCCCGCTAGCTCTCACCATCTTTGAAGGTGTGTGAGGTCTTGGGTCTGAGACCGTGAGGGAATTTATGTTGTGTTTGATAAGTGTTTTTCTTAGTGCATGAAGTTTCCATCTTCATTTCACTAGCAAGTATTGAAGGAACACAAGAAACTGTATTGTAAAATGTCTCTCTTGATGGGAGAAACCATAATACAAAGCCTTTCAGAGGGGGTACCGGCTCCATGTAAATCCGGTCCTCAATTGTGGTCAATAGCTTAATTTCTCTCTCTTTTGAAGTATTGTTCATGCTATCTAACTAGGTGTTATACTTTTTGTTTCTCTGTCCACCCAAGCAGTCTTGTAAGTCTCATCAGGAATCTATTCTAATGATATCCTCACTATGTTCATGCTGTCTTCCGCTACACACAAGCTACTAGTCCATTAAATGTTATAATATCTATTCTCATCGATGGTTCTCAAATGTTACAATAGCTATTCTCATTTACGGTTCTCAAATGTTACAATAGCTATTCTCATTGATGGTTCTCATAGGCTTTCTTTCCGAATCCTTTTATTTGAAGAGGATTTCACAGCCTTTTTGTACTCAAAGGGTTGGTTCTTGTAGAAAATCTCAAAGCTTCAATGTGTGCCCTATTTTTAACATCCTAGCCTGAGATACATGGATCATGGTCCATGTTCCCTCGCAATTTTCATTGCAACTTTCCAATTTTGCTTTGGAGGGTCTTTAAAAGCTAGTTTTGTGATATTTTGCAATTTGGTTACTATTTGCTCTATTTACCAACACTTCTTTGGATATAAGAGGGTTATGGTATTATGTTTCCAAATATGATTTCTCGATATATGTTTCTCTACTTGTGTAGCCCAAAGTGATGGTTTTCTTAGTATTTATCCTACTCCTATGAACTAAAAATGACAATATGCAATAGAATGAACGAAGTGTGAAATTTTGACATGTGGTAGCTGTGTGTATAAAACTCTAAAAGCAATGAGAAAATTTATTAATGAAGTGCTTTGAAATCACTCAATCATAACACTCTTTGCTACCAAATGATAGCTCTAGAAAGTCCTCAACTCATAAACCGTACCAAGTGACAAAATCTTGTTTCACCACTATGTAATAATGGAATGGTTTTATGGTGGGTTTTGAATAAAGTGAATATGGCCACAAGGTCACATGAACATCATAAGATTGATTCAAAGAAATAGCACCAATGCTATCAAATCACTGCGACGGACATCTATAGCATAGTTGTAACATACACGATATATCAATACTCCAAGGAAAAATCTGAATGGGGTGTGGAGATCCATTGATTTTTTCAGA
This sequence comes from Adiantum capillus-veneris, assembly GCF_014529385.1. Lineage (NCBI taxonomy): Eukaryota > Viridiplantae > Streptophyta > Polypodiopsida > Polypodiales > Pteridaceae > Adiantum > Adiantum capillus-veneris. The sequence goes on from NC_140931.1 coordinate 69,368,599, forward strand.
CTTAATGGAGTTACTCTAATAAGAGATGCACTCATGAGTAGTTATTAAATCATCAATATTTATATAAAATAAACGTACACTTTATCATATCCCTTACTATAAATACTTAATAATGTCTCATCCAAATAAACTCAAAAACCAAGAAAAATTGGGAGACTATAGGCAAGCACTACAAGAGGTTATCTGCACTTGTGAGATGGCTGCAACGACAAAAATACAATGGTTTTTTGATCCCCCAGCATCACTAAAGCCGGCGCAGCGAGAACATCGCTATAAGCTTGGTTATTTGCGTTGCTTTATAGTCACTTATAGCGAGGCATATAGTTTCCAATTTAAGGACGGTCATAGAGATGCTGCCAAACCTTAAATAGAGACGCCTATAGCGATGCATGGGAATTAAAAAATTTGGGTGGAAGGGCAAACATATCATAGGCAATATCACTTGATTGTTAAGCTTTGACCAAAATGTAATAGTTACAACACAATTGTCATTATTGAGAAAGTACATCATTGACCAATAGTTACAAAAATGATGTACACACGTCATCTCATGATACATGCTATGAAAAAAGAAAACTAGTGCTATCTGGATATGGCTAGATTGACGTCGTCTAATCAGATGTCTCATCGCGTCCAAGCGGCGTATCTGTCGGAGTCTGCAAAAAAAACAATAAGACTTTTTGTAAGTATAAACATATAATTACAAAACAATCTATTTTTTAGCTTATCATTAAAATACAACAAATGTAAGAGAGTAAATTAAATACTAACCATGTCGGAGCGAGAACTGAGAATGTCCATAAGGGCGTAAGCCCTTTCTACCCGCTCGTACGATGTGGGGTCACGTCCTTCCATCGACCACTATTCAAAACATACAAAGAATATATTATGTTAGAATTTAAAAGTACAATTATCCATAACTAACAAACCTAAACGGAAATGCAAAAACACTTACAAAGTCGCCATCAAATGATGTCCACCCACCGCTCCCGAAGTGGTGCGAGTTCCCTGCCACTACTCGCGCTTTGGTTACCTCCTTTTGTTGCTTCCACTTGTCAAGATTCTTGCAAGTTTCTCACTTTGCATTATTCCAATCTTCTTTGGCCAACCAATTTGGCATGTTTTAACCATGCTTTATTGATTTTTAGGACATAAGATCCTTGTTGAGAGATAGGCGTTTCAGTTGGATGGCCCACATCGTTGTCACTACTCATGAAGAAGTAGACTAATGAGAAAATAGGGATTATATTAATCAAGAAGATCTTACTCTAATTACAATGATTAGCACTAGCCTCTTATGCATAAACATTAAGCTTAAGGATAGGTCATAGAGTGAACACTCAAGAGAGAGGGAGCTCTCAACAGTGGATCCTCAAGAGTGGATACTCAAGAGTGGATACTCAAGAATGAAGCCTCCTTGCATAAAGGCTTCCTTTTAAAGTCTTTCACCACAATCCCTTCTACTATGGGTTTAAGCTTGAGCCTTCTAACTAGCATATACAACTTTGGAACTCCAAGTGAGCCAAAGAATTATACAAAGTGAGTTGGAAATATTATGCACAACCATAGATATATCCTGCTTGATGCATATTTGGTGTAGCATGTGTTAGCTGATGATAACAAAACTCTATGACATGGGAGGTCAACTCAACCCCGAAAAATGCCACGTAGGTGAGGATGAAATGATCTTGTTTGGTCACAAGGTTTTTCCTATAAAGGTATTGAGATGGATCCTTCAAAGGAAAAGGCTCTTATTGAGTTACCATCACCCAAGAGTCTTAAAGAGGTCATCTCATTCATTAAAAACGTGAATTATATTTCACGCTTCATTCACTTAGCCTCGAAGTTACTTCACCCCTTGCAAACATTGACACAACAAGTCGATTTTTTTTGGTCTTATAAGCTTGAACAATATTTTTGTAACCTCAAAGTCATTCTGTCAGAACTACCAACACTTATGCCTCCGTGTTGGGAGTACAAATTCTTTGTTAGCTCTAGTGTTGGGAAAGTAACAATTGGTGTTGTTTTGCTACAACAAGATCCCCACAGTACCAGGATGGGACCCATCCACTTTGCTAGTAGGGTCATGAATGCTTTGGAGAGAGGCTATACGGAGGCAGAACTCATGATGCTTTCTCTCATGTTTGCGGTGAGGAAGTTTAGATCGTACTTGCTATCAAAACCTTTTGTAATTATCAATGCAAAAAATTTGTTCCCTTGGGTGTCATCTCAAATGAATCTTAGTACTAGGATCTCAAAGTCGATTATGGAGTTGCAAGAGTTCCAATACTCTCTCAAGGTATAAGAGAGTGTGCGTGCAGAACTGGCAGGGATTCTCACTTATAGGGTACATGAGAAGGAGATTAAGGTGCCTGAAATAAAGACCCTACCACTGCCACCACCAAAATGTATTCCTAATGCTTTTACATTTCTCTTTGATGGAGCTTCTTGACGATTCACAGGAAAAGCAGGGGGAGGCTAGTGTTTCTCAGCGCAAGTGGAGAGGTGGTCATGAAAGAGAAGGTCAATCTACCAGGTTCAACTAGCAACAATGAAGCAGAATATGACACAATACTTCATGGTTTGAAGATGTGCATTAGTCAAGGTATAGAACGTCTCATGGTAAAGGGGGATGAACTTCTCATTGTGAAGCAAATCTTAGGAATTTGGGCATGCAAGAATGAAAGCCTAAGGAAAAAGGTTCATGCCATTTGTAGGTTGTTTAATCAGTTTAAAAAAGTGCAACTATATCATATTCCTAGGAAACAAAATGAGGATGCTGATTTACTTGCACAACAAGCAGTTACATGTATTGAGAAAGAAGTGCAGGTCATTATGGTAGAAGCAATTGTCAAGGAACCAAGATATCGGGGATTATAGTCATTGGCTCCCATTATTGGCTACATTTTGCAAGACAAGTTTCTATCTCTTTCTAGAAGGATCCCTCTATCAACGAGGATTGGATCAAGTGTGCAGAAGAGTACAAACTATTGAGGAAATTCCAACGATTCTAAAAGTTTTTTATGAAGAAGCATGTGTTGGTCATTTTTCCCAAGAGTTAACTGTGAAATAAATTTTTCTTGCGGGGTATGTTTGGCCAAGCCTGCATGTGGATGTCCAGCATTGGCGTAAAAGCTATCACAACTGTCAGGTAAATGGAAATAGAAGATTGGTGCATGGTCCGAGGCAGATCGTGCTTGTAAATGGACCCTTTGAAAAATGGGGCATTGATGCTGTGGGTCCTCTTCCTAGAACAAAAAATGGTAAACTCTACATTCTAGTGGCTGTAAATTACATGACTAGGTGGGTAGAGGCTCAAAGTGTGGCAAGGGTAAATAGGAAAATAGTGAGCAGGTTTGTCTACACTAATATTGGTTGTAGATTTTTCACAGCTCTGGAGATTGTTTCTGATAATGGTTTACTCATAGAAGTTTGTGAAGAGCTCCACATTCTACATTGTCATAGCACACCCTACTACCTACAATCAAATGGTTTGGTGGAAAAGGCTAATGGTGTCATTGCAGGCATCATTAGGAATATGGTGCAAAACAAGACTAAGTTGTGGGATGACTTCTTGGATGGTTCCTTGTGGGCATATTGAACCACAGATAGGGAGGCAGCAGAGTTCACGTCTTTCACTTGGTTTATGGTCAAGAGGCTTTGCAGCCTATCGAGCTCAACATCTCAACAATACGACTTCATGGAAGAGGTGCACAAGATGATCAAGAGGTATGGATGGATTGACTTCTTACATTAGTGGAGCTTGAGTATAAAAGAGAATCAGCCTATGAGTGATACAAGAGGAAAGGTACACAAGCGAAGGAGAAGCTTGACAAGAAACTCAAGGACAAAGGCATCAAGGAAGGAGAGCTTGTGCTAAGGTATGACAATCGACTTGACAATTATTCTGATGCCAAATTTGAAACTAGATGGCAGGGACCATACATAGTCAAGAAGGATTTTAATTCAACTTACTATCAGCTTATGGACTTGAATGGTAAAGAGCACTCCAAGAAGGTAAACGGGTATCGCTTGAAGCCCTATTTGAGTCACCTTCTACCAAAGATCTGTAAAAAGGTAGCTTTCTCATGTAAGTTTTGTTGCATGAAGCATGAGTGTAGCTCGAGCCAAAATGCCAAGGGGCCAAACGATGAAAATCTTGTCAAGGACTCAGAAGCACTCTCTTTGGAAAAGATGCTTTATCATGTTACATGAATATATCATCATCCTGGGGGAGGGCTAATGATAGCCATTTTTTTGGCTATCTAAATTGCCATACTGAGCTACCTCACCCTACCAAAATCACCCAAACACTGTGGCTATTCCTACCTTTTCATTGAACATAGGCATGTGTGAGTTAGGGGACTTTTTCCATATCTCCTGAAAAACCTTAGCTAGCTAGTCATTGGCTTAGTTGATCCAAAAAAGTAAGTAAAATAAAAAAATAAAATATATTATGGCCCATTTGTGTGTAAATATTTCAATGTATATATGGTCTAAATATTAGGAATTTTCATAATTATATTTTTATTTACTTAATATTTCTACGTAGGTGTCTGTTATTTGCCTATGTATGCTATGTACATTGAATCACCTTTATCACAATTTTTCTTACCATTTTTCCTACTCTTTATTCCATATAAAAATATTTTCATGCAAGATTCTCTTATTTTTGGTGTAAATCCACTCCTAAGAAAAAACCTCAAAAATACCTTTCACCCCCGTCAGACGTTGCCTTTCACTAAATTCTTATTTCCTCCATACATGTATTATAAATATACATCAATAATAAAAAAATGAGACCCCTCCTCATTTTATTCCCCATTATTTCATATATTTATTTACATATATATATAGCACACACTATTCTACATTCCATGAATTGTTTATATATACTAGTGAGGCGGTTCGGGGCGGGCAGCAAGAAGAGCGGCCTCTAAACACCCTTCGAGGCTCCCGTGCTGCTCAAATGGGGCTTGGGCAAGCACAATCAGATACAACAACAACCCGCAGCCAAAAACCAAACAAGAAAAGGGGCACCACCTAGTTGTAGATGCGAACTAGGATGCACGTGATATCTCCTTGTACTCAAACGCACAAAGAGAGGGGAATGCAAGATAGCCACACACACCAAACACAAACATTCACCATGCCAGAGAGAGATAAAGAGCACAAATCAACTTGAGCAACTCAGTCTTAGCCTTAAAGACTAGATGCACACAAAGCTTGATGAGAAATAGAGAGAAAACACAAAAATTGACCTTGTTGCCAATACAAAATTTGTCTTAGGGTCACGGGAGCCCTCTCACCGAGCACCCTCTTACAATTGACTTTTTAGGCAAACAATTCAACAAGCCGTCAAACCACCAAGCATGAAATGACACAACAAACTTCAAGGACAATATACCTTCAACCACCTGATGAGCCAACTTATCAAGCCAATTTGGAGATAAGAGTCGTAGTTGCAACATACAATTGCACCCAAAACTATGAATCTTATTTATGGACAAGAGTAGGCTACAAGTGTGATTGCAGAGTATAGTATCATTCCACTCCTCTAGATGGCATAACTAACTTCAAGCTTCTCCATGCACCTATGTGTAGTGATGGAATAGAGCACTCACAATGCACACACTCTGCACAACTATGCTTGAAGAGTGGTGCGTTATGTGTTGAGAATGGTGTGGTGTAGTGTGATCATGTGATGATCTACAAGGGAGAGAAGGGCTCTATTTATAGGTTTTAGAAGCCCCGATTAGGATTAGACCTAATCAAGTTTATTTGAAGAAATCAAATATTATGCATATTTTATTTTTTTAAATGAGGGTGGGTCTCTCTTATCCTTTGAGTCACATGGATGTGGGCTCAAGGGAAGAGAATTATTGAGGATGAAAGGAGAGAGGATTGAGTGAATAATTTGGGAGTGCCTACTCTAGTAGAGGGTGCATTTTACAATAAGGTTAGTGGTTAGTAGTTAGTAAATATCACTACAAAATCATTCACCAAATGGTGAGATATATAATGAGAAAATTTAGAGAAGGGATGAGCTTGTAAAGAGAGGTTGAAGCTTTGGAGAAGCTGACATTCACCTCTTTATAGCACCGGTAGAAGAAGCGGTCAGTATGGCGAAGTAGCGAGTGTTGATGAAGCTATGTTATCCTCAAACCTTGGAAAATTCATGATAAAATCCTTCATTTGCAGAGGCTAGCCTTGGATTTTTTCTGATTTTTTGAAGTTCTTTACAAAGCTGAAGAGAGTATGGTAATATGGACATATATGTACGTAGAGAGAAAGGGGAGCTCCTAGGGGTGTAGAAATGGAGGATGAAGGCTATGGAGGTGTGAGAGAAGTGGCAATGGTGAAGAGGGTGAATTAGGACATGGGATTTGCAGGTTTGGGAGTGGGAAGGAGAGGGAGGAGTGTGTAAGAGGAGTAGTTGTGTGGAAGGGTGAGAGAAATAGGAAGATTTTTTGGGTGTATGAGGTGGCAGTTTTGAAGTCGGCCATAAATTTCATGTAAAATCTCCCTTGAATTCAAAATTTTTGAAAAACTTATGGAAAATACTTCAGCTCACGAGCTACGTTTTGTCTTTTGGAAGTATCCTTAAATTCGGATCATAAGAAGGTGCCAAAGTTCGAGCAAAAAATTGTCCCTGCAGCACCTAATAAAGCTTGCATTGGGCCACTATTTGATTCTTTTTCCTTTGTAGTCTTCCAAGTGAGCCCCCCATACATCAACCATGACCTAATATTGCCAAGGAGCTTGCACACATGTATGGTATAGGATAAATATGAAATATAATATATACTTGTGGGGTAAGAAGATAGGCTAGCTACTCATGAAAAATGGACACATGGGATGCATGGTGGAAAAAAATATATAAAATAAAAGGAGGAAAATCATGAGGGAAGGGACCCTCAGTTATTCTCTCCTTTGAGTAACTCATGGAATTTATTTGAAGATAAAATCTATGTACTTGTGAATATTTAACTAGGAGGGATGGAAAAAAATATGACAGAGCCGATAAGGTTATTGGTGAATTTTTACAATGAAGTCACATAAAGGTTTTTCAAGGCTTGTGCGAGTTGAGCTCAAGGGATAGAATGATAGTAAAATATGTATAAGAAAAAACACGCGATGGAAGCTAGCATACTTAGGCCTGATAACGCACACCTAGGAATATATATTTATATAAATACAAAAAAATTGAAAAAAAAACCCTTTATACTTAGGACCTTTATTTGATAGAAAATATTTACATGTAAAGAGGACCGTAATATTATAAATTAATTTTTTTGGTCTCCTAGCCCAATGACTCGCTCAATGATTTGATATCTTAGCCCAATGACTCGCTCAATGATTTTTTTGGTCTCCTAGTCCAATGACTCGCTTAATGATTTTTTTGGTCTCCTAGCCCAATGACTCACTCAATGATTTGATATAAAAAATATGATAAAAAACTAAACGCACGCATACTATTTATAATGAAAAAGCGAGCCTAGTCATTGTGCTAGGGTGTTTTTGTGGGGTGAAGTGACTTCTTAAAATTATTTTATGAGAGCCGAAAAACAGCTATCATTTAGCCCTCCCCTAGATGATGGTACATGCATGTACCATCAAAAGGCATATCTTCCAATGAGAGTGTTTTTCGATCCTTCGTGATATTTGGTGGCTTAGTTGAATCTTCATCTTGTAGTACCGAGATCAAAGACTTACATGGTATTGTAGTTGTTCCATGCTCTTGTAGATCCTCTAGTAGAACTGGACTCAAGTAAGGCTTTAATCGATACCCATTCACCTTCTTGGGGTGCTCCTTTCCATCCAAATCCATGAGTTGATAGTAGCTAGAGTTGAAGATCTTCTTGACAATGTATGGTCCCTGCCATCTTGTATTGAACTTTACATCAAAGAGATTGTCAAGGCGATTATCGTACCTTACCTTTTTGTCGAGCTTTTCCTTTATATAGCACTCATAAGCCGCCTCCCGTTTCCATTCTAGTTCTGTAAGGGTGAGAAGTCGATCTTCCCATGCTGCTTCTTCTCCTTGTGCCACCTTTCCATGAAGTGGCATTGTTGGAATGTTGAGCTCGATGGGTTGCAAAGCTTCTTGACCATAGACTAGGTGGAAGGGTGTGAACTTTGTCGCTTCCTTGTAGGTAGTTTGATAGGCCCACAATGCTCCATCCAAGAAGTCATCCCATAGCTTTGTCTTGTTCTTTACCATCTTTCGGATGATTCCTGCAATGATACCATTAGCCTTCTCTACCAAAACATTTGACTGAGGGTAGTAAGGTGTGCTATGCCAATGTAGAATGTGAAGTTCATCACAAACTTCCGTGAGCAACCCTTTCCTAAACCCTGGACCATTATCAGAAACAATCTCCAAAGGTGTGCCAAATCTGCAACAAATGTGAGTGTACACAAACTTGCTAACTGTCCTCTCATTCACTCTTGCCACACTTTGAGCTTCTACCCACCTAGTCATGTAGTCTATGGCCACCAAGATATACAATTTTCCATTTTTAGTCCTGGGCAATGGACCCATAGCATCAATGCCCCATTTTTCAAACGGACCATTTGCAAGGACTAACTGACATGGACCATGTAACATATCCTTGTTTCCATTAATCTGACAATTGTGGCAGCTTTTACACCAATGTTGAACATCAATGTGCAAGCTTGGCCAAACATATCCGGCAAGCAAAATCTTTTTTGCAGTGAGTTCCTGCGCAAAATGACCACCACACGCTTCCTCATGCAAACCTTCAAGAATGGATGGAATCTCCTTGGTTGTTGGTATTCTCCTACAAACTTGATCTTTTCCCCTTTGGTAAAGGGCACCTTCCAAAAACAAATATGAACACGCCTTCTTAATGAGCCTTTGCTTTTGAGCCTTTGTGAAGTCCTCTGGAAACTCGCCCTCTAAAATGTAGCTCACAATGGGAGCCAATGACTCCATCCCCTGGTACCTTGGTTGCTTTAACACTATTGCTGTCATGATGACCTGCACTTCACTCTCAACACATGCAACTGCTTTTTGTGCAAGTAAATCTGCATCTTCTTTTTGTTTCCTAGGGATATGATATAGTTGTACTTCTTCAAATTGATTAAACAACCTACGAATGGCATGATCTTTTGTCCTTAGGTTTTCATTCTTGCATGCCCAAATGCCTAAAATCTGCTTCAAAATGAGAAGTGCATCTCCCTTTACCATGAGACGTTGTATACCTTGGCCAATGCACATTTTTAAACCATGAAGTAGTGTGTCATATTCTGCTTCATTGTTGCTAGTTGAACCTGGTAGATTGACCTTCTCTTTCATGACCACCTCTCCACTTGGGTTGAGTAACACTAGCCCTCCCCCTGCTTTTCCTGTGATTCATCAAAAAGCTCCATCAAAGAACAAGGTAAAATCAGTATGAATACTTTTAGGTGGTGGCAATGGTAGGGTCTTTACTTCAGGCACCTTAATCTCCTTCTCATGTACCCTATAAGTTAGGATCCCTGCCAATTGTGCACGCACACTATCTTCTACCTTGAAAGAGTATTGGAAATCTTGCAATTCCATAATCCACTTTGAGATCCTAGTACTAAGATTCATTTGAGACGACACCCAAGGGAACAAATTTTCTGCAGTGAGAATTACAAAAGGTTCTGGTAGCAAGTAGGATCTAAACCGTTCTCACCGCAAACATGAGAGAAAGCATCATGAGTTCTGCCTCCGTGTAGCCTCTCTCCAAAGCATTCATGACCCTACTAGCAAAGTAGATGGGTCGCATCCTGGTACTGTGGGGATCTTGTTGTAGCAACACAGCCCCAATTGTTTCCCTTCCAACACTAGAACAAACAAAGAATGTGTACTCCCAACAAGGAGGCAAGAGTGTTGGTAGCTCTGACAAAATGACTTTAATGTTACAAAAGTACTCTTCAAGTGCATCAAACCATGAAAATTCTACTTGTTGTGTCAACTTTTGCAAAGGATGAAGCAAATCCAAAGCTAAGTGAATAAAGCAGGACATATACTTCACCTTTTGAATGAATGAGATGACCTCTTTGAGATTCTTGGGTGATGGGAGCTCAATAAGAGCCTTTGCCTTTGCTGGATCCACCTCAATACCTTTATAGGAAACCTTGTGACCAAGCAAGATCACTTCATCCTCACCTATGTGATATTTGTCGGGGTTGATTTGACCTCCCATGTCGTAGAGCTTCTTTAAACCTTCTTCTACCCTTTGTAGATGCAATGATTTTGAGCTATAAATGCAGAAATCATCAATGAACACCCTAATTGACTTTCCAAAGAATGCTTGAAACACCATGTTCATGAAACGTTGGAATGTTGCAAGAGCATTTGTCAGACCAAATGGCATGACTCTAAAATCATAACAACCCCAAGGAGTGATAAAGGTTGTTTTCATTTGATCTTCCAATGCGATACCTACTTGAAAGTAACCTGAGTATCCATCACACACAGTGTAATTTTCATGACCGGCTACCTCATTTAGTATCTCATCCTAAAATGGGAGGGGGATGTGATCTCTTTTTGTTGCCTCATTGAGTGGACGGTAATCCACACACACCCTCCACTTGCCGTTTTTCTTAGGAGTGACAACAACGGGAGAGACCCACTCTGAATTATCCACTGGATAAATGAAACCTGCTGCTAGAATCTTTCTTACCTCCTTGAGTAGAGCCTGCTCCTTTATAAATCCTAGCCTTCGTAGCTTCTGAGCCTTAGGTGTGGCCTTTGGCTTCAACTCAATTTTGTGTTGAACAAAATCTACTCCACACACATCGGTGTAGTCTTTAGAAAAAAGCCTAGGAAATTTCCTTAGCACACATTTGAACTCCTCTTTTTTGTCCTTTGTAAGTGTTGTAGACAACATACCTTCTAACATTCCTTCATCTTGCACATTTTGGTTCTCTTGGGAACCTACCTCTTCTAAACCTTGACAAGAGGTCTCTTGGTTGGTTGGCTAAAACCTCACCCCCATGACTTTGATGGAAGACTCCTCTTCAGTAATGCTGCCGCTACTTTCTTCTTCTGAAATGTTATCGGTCCAATCTTCTTCATGGAGCTCCTCTTGGCATTGCTCCTTCATGTCAAAGACAACCTTCTTATGATTGTCACTCCTGCAAATTAATTTTCCACTCTCCCAATCCTGCAAAGCTCGCATTTTCAATAGCCATGGTCTTCCTAGGATAAATGGATAACCACTTCCCTTGGTCGACATAACATAAAAATCCACCGCCTTCTTAATGCCAAAGGCTTCTACAAAGACATTTTTACAAATGCCTACACACCTAGCTTTGCTATTGTTTGCCATCTTCGCTTTGATTTCAGGTGTCTCATGGATGTGCATGCCTAGTCTTTACATGAGTCCCTCTATCATGATGCAAATTTGTGCACCCACATCCACTAGACCTTCCCTAACCAATCTTCCTTTGATGTAACAATCTAGCACAGGTGTAATATCCTCATTCATTTCAGCATGTGCAATTTTTACAATAGGAACACTCTCTTTTATCTTTGTCCTAGTGCTAACTGCCTTCGTTAAATCCCTCCTAACTTGTGGGCATAATGCAAGAAACTGAGGCCATGAGATATCAAGACCCTTACCTCTCATGTCTTCCAATAGGTTGTATGGATCCATACCATGTCCAAGAGGGAAGTCTTGGAGGTTGATACGACGGCGAGTCCTCTTAGCTTCCTTGGTCTCCTTTTCCTTCTTTTCTCATCCATGGTCACTTTGTGATGTAACCCCTTCTTTCTCCTTACCTTTTCCTCGGCCACGCTTAATGCCATTTTCTTCCATGTCAACCTCTCTTCTATTTGTCACCTCTACCACATGCACATTTGGGTCTGGCAAAGGTGGAACTCCTTCCACTGCTTGTGGAGGTGGTCTTGGTCCATTTGGCCTTTCTAGAAGTCGTGGTTGCTGACTAGTTCCTTCACCTGCATTCATCACTGGGTAATTCAAGTTAGGTCTCCCTTGCTCCCCACGGGGCCAAGGACAATTATACACCCATGTCCAGACTCCCCGCAATTCCAACATTGCAAGACTCTCCTAGGTCGTGGATCTCTCTCGTCAAACTTCTTTGCTTGTCTCTCTGGATCTACAGCTTGCGCAAGGTGAATTGACAGGCTACTTAAAGATTCATTTCACTTCCACCGTTACCTCAGGAAGCTCCTTAGATGTTGATGCTTGTGACTTACCTTTGGGTCTAAGACCTTCTATTGGAACCTCCCCCCTTAAGCACTTGAGTTTCCTATATTTCTCAGAAGCCCTAGTTTTAGTTTCATCAAAGGTAGCAGGTGCACCCGCCTCAACTTTTTACCTTATGAACCTCTCCTTCTTTAGAAATTCTGCACCATCACCAGGGTTAGCAACATTTCGTATCCATAGAGCCCAAAGACGTAAAAACTCTTGCTTGTACAAGTAGTAGTCATCTAAGTTTTTTTGCTTATGAGAAACAATGTCTTGCCATAATTTCTGAGTGTTTTGGGGATCAAAGAAGTATTTCTTGAAACGATTCAACTCTTCCGTGTAATTCCCCTTAACTTCCTCATGCAAAGAGTCAAACCAAGTGCTAGCATCTTTCCTAAGGACTACCTCAAACATTTCTACACGTTCTAGATTAGTTACTATCCTCTTGATATGGCAAGACATTTTGAAATTTGCTAGGAATAATTCTGCATCCTCCCCAAGGTCTCCAAAGAACAAGGGGTAGCCACTCATCTTCCTAGTTGTATCCATGTTGCTGGTTTTACTCAAAAATTTCTTTTGATTTTTTGATTTTTTTTATTTTTTGTGTTGCAAAATCAAATTTCAAAGTAGAATGAAAATGTAAACGTCAAAGCTTAGATCGTAGTGAATCAATGGCAAAATGAACGGATTGACTGAGACATTGATAGCTGCTACTTGCCTAGGTTCAAACACACGATGGAAAACACGTTGAAATTGTAACTTTGTGCCAAGTATTGCATGCACGTCTTGTCTAGACAAAGGAATGAATGTACGATACAAGTCCTCTTGATTCATTAACCTAGCTAAAACAAGATAAACACATGTACATCAAAAGAGACATTATAGTCTACAAGTGGGAGTATAATAGGATTTGAAGATTGTAGAATATCTCTTAATGCTTCAGCACCATAGAGGAATACAATACGTTGTTGAAAAAAGATTTTTGTATCAATGCAAACATATATCCTAATCCCTTGCACCCAATGAAACTGATGAAATTGAATTGCATGAGCAAGATTAGGAGGTGGTTGATTGTTCATGTAAACACAACTAGTTTTTTAAGACTTACCTTATGTATGCTAACACAAGCGCTCGTTCCTCCGTGGGGGCATGAATTTGAGGCGGTCTGGGGCGGGCAACAAGAAGAGTGGCCTCTAAACACCCTTCTGGGCTCCCGTGCCACTCAAATGGGGTTGGGGCAAGCAAAATCAGAGGAGACAACAACCCACAGCAAAAAACCAAACAAGAAAAGTGGCACCACCTAGTTGTAGATGCGAACTAGGATGCATGTGATATCTTCTTGTACTCAAACGCACAAAGAGAGGGGAATGCAAGATAGCCACACACACCAAACACAAACATTCACCACGCCAGAGAGAGGTAAAGAGCACAAATCAACTTAAGCAACTCAGTATTAGCCTTAAAGACTAGATGCACACAAAGCCTGATGAGAAATAGAGAGACAACACAAAACTTGACCTTGTTGCCAATACACAAATTGTCTTAGGGTCACGGGAGCCCTCTGACTGAGCACCCTCTTAAAATTGACTTTTTAGGCAAACAATTCAACAAGCCCTCAAACCACCAAGCATGAAATGGCACAACAAACTTCGAGGACAATATACCTTCAACCACTTGATGAGCCAACTTATCAAGTCAATTTGGAGAGAAGAGTCGTAGTTGCAGCATACAATTGCACCCAAAACTATGAATCTTATTTATGGACAAGAGTAGGCTACAAGTGTGATTTCAGAGTATAGTATCACTCCACTCCTCTAGATGGCATAACTAACTTCAAGCTTCTCCATGCACCTATGTGTAGCGATGGAATAGAGCACTCACAATGCACACACTCTACACAACTAGGCTTGAAGAGTGATGTGTTATGTGTTGAGAATGGTGTGGTGTAGTGTGATCATGTGATGATTTACAAGGGAGAGAAGGGCTCTATTTATAGTTTTTAGAAGCCCCGATTAGGATTAGACCTAATCAAGTTTATTTGAAGAAATCAAATATTATGCATATTTTATTTTTTAAAATGAGAGTGGGTCTCTCTTATCCTTTGATTCACATAGATATGGGCTCAAGGGAAGAGAATTATTGAGGATGAAAGGAGAGAGGATTGAGTGAATAATTTGGGAGTGCCTACTCTAGTAGAGGGTGCATTTTACAATAAGGTTAGTGGTTAGTAGTTAGTAATTATCACTACAAAATATTTACAAAATCATTCACCAAATGGTGAGATATATGATGAGAAAAGTTAGAGAAGGGATGAGCTTCTAAAGAGAGGTTGAAGCTTTAAGACCATATTAGGTAAAGTGGGAAAATCCCAATTCCCAGGTTGGATAACTTTCAATATATTATATACAAAATATAGAGATTTTGTAAAACATTTGAGTTTTCTTAAGGTCTCATTCCACTTTATGCACATACAATACACAATGAAAACAACTAAAATACCATGGTTTCAATCAATTGGATTATTAGGAGACGAATATATTGCATTCATTATTGTTGTCTATGTTCTACTGTCCTACCTACAACTTATCTGAACATGGAGAGCTTGGTTTCTAGGTCCACCACTTGTCCAAGTTAATGTAAAAGTGACTCAAGGTTCACAACTTGTGAAATCAAGGATCCATTGAGGAATACAATCCACTTGGCTATTTTTCCTTAATTTACTGCATGTGACATTCAAGCAAGGTCCACTTCTAATCTATAACTTCTTAATTTGAGGCATGGGGCATACATAAAATATGTAGCATATGCTCTATTGCCTCATAGGAAGGTTGGTTTCAAGGTGCACTTATCCAGGCTAGCCTAGCTTGGAGAAATGATGGAGCTTGCTTCTCTCCTTGTTTCAATGGAGACTAGCTTGGACAAGTGGTGGACCTTTGCTTCTCTCTATGTTTCAATAGAGTTAGCTTGGACAAGTGGTGACCTTAGAACAAAACCCCCATGTAAAACATATTATGGGTATTCCAAGTGATTAGAAAGATTACCATTTAAGATATAACCTCATAGGTTGGACAACTAGAGCCTGGCTTGGAGAAATGGTGGACCTTTGATTCTCTCCATGTTTCAATGGAGCCTATCTTGGAGAAATGGTGGAGCTTGATTCTGTCCATGTTGCAATGGATCCTAGCTTGGATAATTGGTGGACCTTTGCCTCTCTCTATGTTTCAATAGAGTTAGCTTAGACACGTGGTGGATCTTCAAACTAAACCAACTACTATCAATGTTTCCTAGCTTGCACACGTGGTGGAGTGTTTCTCCTCTCCATGTTTCAGTGGAGCTTAGCTTGGACAAGTGTTGGACCTTAAAACAAAAACCCCATATACAACATAGCATGGATTTTCTAGATTTCAATGGAGTCTAGCTTTAACAAATGGTGGAGCTTGCCTTCATCCATGTTTCAATGAAACTAGCTTGGACAAGTGGTGGACCTTGTAACAAACCCCCCCATGTACAACATATCATTGGTTTTCTAAGTGATGGGAAGGAATACCATTCAAGATATAAACTTATAGCTTGGATAAGTAGTTGAATTTAAAACCAAATTCATAATAATACAATGAAATACAAGTTAGCTAATTCCTAAATCTTGAGACCAAACCACCCATGCTATTAGAGATAATATATTGGATAAGTGGTGTCCTTCTATTATTTTCCCATGCTTAGTTTATACAACCGGTACACTTTGCAGCTATGAAGGTTGGACGAGTGGTGGAGCCTTGTTTCTATCCATGTTTTAATGGATCCTAGCTTGGACAAGTGGTGGACCTTGGAAAAAAGCTTCCATGTACAACATATATGAGGTTTTCCATGTTTTAATGGAACCTATCTTGGACAAATGGTGAAGCTTTCTTCTCTCCACATTGATTTTGGAACTACCTTAGACAAGTGGTGGAGCTTTTCTTTTCTACTCTTCATAATACAATGAAATATAGGTTGGTTACATGGTGAATCTTAAGGCCAAACCTCCCATTTTACTAGAGATGATAGGTTGGACAAGTGGATCAACCTTCTATTATTTATCCATGACTATATTGGACAATTAGTAGACCTAACATCTCTCTATGTTGTCTAGAGATGAGCTTGGACAAGTGATGGACCCTGCTTCTCTCTTCCCTTGGTTTACTAGTTTGAAGACTAAGTATATATACTTTCTTAGATCTAGCTTGAACAAGTGGTGGACCTTGTATCCACAATCTTAATTCATTACAAAAAAGTATATGAAAAAATAACATAGGAATCTTGGTTTGAAGGTCAAGCAATTAGGTTCCAAATGCACATAATAATATATTTTCCACCCATAAGAAAAGAAAGTTAAATATGTTATTACCAAATTGACAAAGGTAACGTCCAAGAATTCTAGCTTTGCATCTTGTCAGATCTAACTCTTCATCAAGGCGACATGCATGTATACATCAACTTTCAAGCCATTCAAGAATACATGCACTTAGATTCCATAGTTTTCTTTTCAAAGTCTTTTAGGTTCTAAAACTCTTTCACATAGAGTATGCAATGACAAAATTCTTGAAGCAAACATTTGTGCCCAAGAAAAAGATCCCTCTCACATATTTAAAGTCCATGAATTCTCTGATCCACACTTACAAGTTTTATTTTGACATCAAACATCAATTCTCTCATAGTTACAAATAAATGCAACCTCGATATGAATTGACAAAAAATGAATTTCTTTTACTATATGGCCCAACATAGACCCCAATCAAATAAAAAATGAGTCCCCAAAAATTTGGGTGCACTCTAGCAATACATCAGAGTCCCCTTACAATAGGATGCACTCCAATAGTACATTGAAGTCCCCTTAGAGTAGGGTGCACTCCATTGAAGTTTTCATAAAATTGACACACCTTTGTTTTAAAAAAAAAGAGACTATATCAAATTATACAAATGTTGAAAGATACACACTAGAATATAAAAAGCATCTTATGGCCATATTTATTCAATGCTTTTGTGTTGACAAGTACACACCAAGGACATAATTTGTCTCATAATAACTATATTGATTTACAATTGTGTTGTATGTATAGACTCTCTTATCTCTTGCATACAACCATCCTACCAACCATGGAATTATGGTTCTCTGCAAGAAGTTTTGAAGTTGCTCGGAAGTTTGCCTCCACATCTTTGGAAATATAAGATATGTCCCTAGCATGTTCCACATCACCCTATATGGAGTGTCGTAAAAAATTAAGGTATTGTTTGCATCCAAATCCTCAAATATCTTCCAAATATCACTCAAATTTTTGTGATAAACCCTTGTAAATCCTAACATGATATTTGGATTTTGGTAATTTTTGTCACTCATAAACACCTTGAACTTGGTATACTGCTTAGGAAAACATTTTTGTGTGATGCGTTGCACCCTTGTTAAGTTATAGCAACTCCATATCCATAGCTCAAAGTATTCAGCACAAAAATCCAAAAAACTTTGTGCGTCTGGTCGCACCACATGATAAACTTCATCTTTATCCTCCACAAGTCGCATGTGTTGAGCCCAAGCTGGCATAGAATCTCCATGTTTCATTTCAATTGTCTTGAGAAGTAACCCCTCTAGATCCAAGATAAGTACTCTTTTGATGTCCTTGAAAGCAAGTGGTAGGTGATAAGGAGGTGATTCATTCCTTGGACAAGGTCTTGGAGGAGGTTGGATGGGTAATTCAATAGTTTTCTTCAATTTATGCCAGCATATAGCCAATCCATTTTTCTGTAATGGTTCTGAAATTAAAGAACAAGAACACTTAATGCAAACACAACAATAGACATGAGTTTTACATTGTCTACCCTAAGGTTTTATTAGATACCAAAATACCATCTATGATCTACTCATTAATAGAAAGAAAGTCAAATTAAAATCTGACTCTTTTTTATGCTACACTCTCTCTTAGTCTCAATACCATGGAGTTCAACTAGACTTAAGGCAACTAATAACTACTACTTGTTGTTAAAGGTATGCTTGAAGTGCATAAGGCTTAACCAATGCTCTAGTGTAGAATGGGTATTTAGGTCTCAAGGTCTACCACTTATCCAAGCAAAGATCCATTTAGATATGGAAACCCAATTTTTCTTAATATAATGATATAGAGTGGACAAGTGGTGAATCCTGAGACCAAACCACTCATGCTACTAGGGATAATAAGTTGGACAAGTGGTGGACCTTGAATGTAAACCCCCCATGTACAAAGTATCATGGGTTTTGGGTATTTCAATGGACTCTAGCATCTTGGAGACATGGTGGAGCTTACTTCTCTCCATGTTTCAATGGAATCTATCTTGGATAAATGGTGGAGCATCATTATCTCCATGTTTCAATGGAGCCTAGCTTGGACAAGTGGTGGACGTTTGTTTCTCTCTATGTTTGAACAGATTTAGCTTGGACAAGTGGTGGACCTTGGAACAAAACCCCCATGTAAAACATATCATGGACATTACAAGTGGTGAGAAAAAATACCATTCAATATATAACCTTATAGGTTGGATAAGTGGTGGACCTTAACACCCAGTTATTATTAATATAATGACATAGAGTGGACAAGTGGTGAATCTTGCGACCAAACCTACGAGGAAAAGTAGGTTTGACAAGTGGTGGACCTTGAATGCAAACCCCCCATGTACAAAATATCACTCATGCTACTAGGAATAATTTGGTATTAAGGTCCATGTTTCAATGGAGCCTAGCTTGGACAAGTGGTGCACCTTTGTTTCTCTCTATGTTTCAATAGAATTAGCTTGGACAAGTGGTGAACCTTGGAACGAAACCCCCATGTAAAGCATGTCATGGGCATTATAAGTGGTGCGAAAAAATACCATTCAAGGTATAACCTTATAGGCTGGACAAGTGGTGGACCTTAGCACCCAATTCCTCTTGTTATAATGACATAGAGTTGAAAAGTGGTGAATCGTGAGACCAAACCTACTAGGGATAATAGGTTGGACAAGTGGTTGACCTTGAATGTAAATCTCCCATGTACAAAATATAATGGGTTTTGTGTATTTCAATGGAGCCTAGCATCTTGGAGACATGGTGGAACTTACTTCTCTTCATGTCCTAATGGAGCCTATCTATGAGAAATGGTGGAGGTTCCTTCACTCCATGTTTGAATGGAGCATAGCTTGGACAAGTCGTGGACCTTTTTTTCTCTCTATGTTTGAATATGGTTAGCTTGGACAAGTGGTGGATCTTGGAATGAAACGCCCATTTAAAACATATCATGGGTATTTCAAGTGGCGAGAAAGGATACCATTTAAGATATAACCTTATAGGTTGGACAAGTGGTGGACCTTAACACATTGTTCTTCTTAATATAATGGCATAGAGTGTACAAGTGGTGAATCTTGAAAACAAACCACTCATGGTACTAGGTAGAATAGGTTAAACAAGTGGTGGGCCTTGAAATAAAACCCCCTAGAGTGTTTCAATGGAGCCTAGCTTGGAAACATGGTAAAGATTGCTTCTCTCCATGTTTCAATGCAGCCTATCTTGGATAAATGGTGGAGTATCATTCTCTCCATGTTTCAATGGAGCCTAGCTTGGACAAGTGGTGGACCTTTGTTTCTCTCTATGTTTGAATAGAGTTATCTTGGAAAAGTGGTGGACCTTGGAACAAAACCCCCATGTAAAACATATCATGGGCATTACAAGTGATGAGAAAAAATACCATTCAATATATAACATTATAGGTTGGACAAGTGGTGGACCTTAACACCCAATTATTCTTAATATAATGACATAGAGTGGATAAGTGGTGAACTTGGGACCAAACCTACTAGGGAAAATAGGTTGGACAAGTGGTGGACCTTGAATGTAAATCCCCCATGTACAAAATATCACTCATGCTCCTAGAAAACAATTGGTATTAAGGTCCATGTTTCAATGCAGCCTAGCTTGGAAAAGTGGTGGACCTTTGTTTCTCTCTATGTTTCAATAGAGTTAGCTTAGACAAGTGGTGGACCTTGGAACAAAAATCCCATGTAAATCATGTCATGGGCATTACAAGTGGTGAGAAAAAATACCATTCAAGCTATAACATTATAGGTTGGACAAGTGGTGGACCTTAACACCCAATTCCTCTTAATATAATGACATAGAGTGGACAAGTGGTGAATCATGAGACCAAACCTACTAGGGATAATAGGTTGGACAAGTGATAGACCCTGAATGTAAACCCCCCATGTACAAAATATCATGGGTATTCGGTATTTCAATGGAGCCTAGCAACTTGGAGACATGGTGGAGCTTACTTCTCTCCATGTTTCAATGGAGTCTATCTAGGAGAAATAGTGGAGGTTCCTTCTCTCCATGTTTCAATGAGCCTAGCTTAGACAAGTGGTGGACCTTGGAATGAAGCCCCCATGTAAAACATATCATGGGCATTTCAAGCAGTGAGAAAGGATACCATTTAAAATATAACCTTATAGGTTGGACAAGTGGTGAATCTTGAGACCAAACCACTCGTGCTACTAGGGATAATAGGTTGGACAAGTGGTGGACCTTGAATGTAAACCCCTCATGTACAAAATTATGGGTTTAGGGTATTTCAATGGAGCCTAGCTTGGAGACATGGTGGAGATTGCGTCTCTTAATGTTTCAATGGAACCTATCTTGGAGAAATGGTGGAGCATCTTTCTCTCCATGTTTCAATGGAGCCTATCTTGGACAAGTGGTGGACCTTTGCTTCTCTCTATGTTTCAATAGTGTTAGCTTGGACAAGTGGTGGATCTTGGAACAAAACCCCTTTGTAAAACATAGCGTGGGCATTACAAGTGATGAGAAAAAATATCATTCAAGATCTAACCTTATAGGTTGGAAAAGTGGTGATGGACCTTGACAAGTGGTGAAGGATACCATTTAAGATATACCCTTATAGGTTGGACAAGTGGTGGACCTTAACACCTAGTTCTTCTTAATATAATGACATAGAGTGGAAAAGTGGTGAATCTTAAGACCAAACCACTCATGCTACTAGGTATAATACGTTAGAGAAGTGGTAGACCTTGAATGTAAACACCCCATGTACAAAATATCATGGTTTTATGGTGTTTCAATGGAGCCTAGCATCTTGGAGACATGGTAGATCTTGATTCTTTCCATATTTGAATGGCACCTATCTTGGAACAATGCTGGAGGCTACTTCTCTCCATGTTTCAATGGAGCTTAGCTTTGACAAGTGGTGAACCTTTGCTTCTCTCTATGTTTGAATAGAGTTAGCTTGGACAAGTGGTGGACCTTTTCTTCTCTCTATGTTTGAATAGAGTTAGCTTGGACAAGTGGTGGACCTTGGAATGAAACCCCCATGTAAAACATATCATGGGCATTTCAAGTGGTGAGAAAGGATACCATTTAAGATATAACCTTATAGGTTGGACACGTGGTGGACCTTAATACATAGTTCTTCTCAATATAATGACATAGAGTGTACAATTGGTGTATATTGAGACCAAACCACTCGTGCTACTAGGGATAATAGGTTAGACAAGTGGTGGTCCTTGAAATAAAACCCCCCATGTACAAAATAAAATGGGTTTAGGGTATTTAAATGGATCCTAGCTTGGAGACATGGTGGAGCTTGCTTCTCTCCATGTTTCAATGAAGCCTATCTTGGAGAAATGATGGAGCATCTTTCTCTCCATGTTTCAATATAGCCTAGCTTGGACAAGTGGTGGACCTTTGGTTCTCTCTATGTTTCAATAGAGTTAGCTTGGACAAGTGACGGACATTGAAACAAAACCCCCATGTAAAACATATCATGGGTAGTTCAAGTTGTGAGAAAAAAAACCATTTAAAATATAACCTTATAAGTTGGACAAGTGGTGGACCTTAACACCCAATCCTTTTTAATACAATGACATAGAGTGGACAAGTGGTGAATCTTGAGACCAAACCTATCAAGCTATTAGGGATACTAGGTTGGACAAGTGGTGGACCTTGAATGTACATCCCCTATGTACAAAATATCATGGGTTTAGGGTGCTTCAATGGAGTCTACCATATTGGAGACATGGTGGAGCTTGCTTTGCTCTATGTTTCAAGTGGTGGACCTTCAATTATTTTCCCATACCTAGTTTAGAAAACCCATACACTTTGCAACTCTAAAGATTGAAGAGTGGTGGACCTTTGTTTATTTCCATGTTTTAATGGATCCTAGCTTGTACAAGTGGTGGACCTTGGAAAAAAGTCCCCCCTGTACAACATAGCTGAGTTTTTTCATGTTTTAATGGAAGAGAGATTCGACAAATGGTGGAGCTTGCTTATCTCCATGTGGATTTTAGAACTAGCTTGGACAAGTGGTGGAGCTTTTCTTTTCTACTCTTCATAATACAATGATGTATAGGTTGGTTACATGGTGAATCTTAAGGACAAACCTCGCATCTTACTAGAGATGATAGGTTGGACAAGTGGTCAACCTTCTATCATTTCTCCATGCCTATAATTAGACAATTAGTAGAACTAGCATCTTTCTATGTTGTGTAGAGCTGAGCTTGGACAAGTAGTGGACCTTGCTACTCTCTTCCCTTGGTTTATTAGTTTTAAGACTCATTATATATACTTTCTTAGATCTATATAATTACTCATTAGTTAGGTTACAAGTAGGTATGTAATTTGTTAGCCTCAAGGGACTTTGAATATTGAATAGTAAGAAAGTCAAGTGCTAGTTTGAAGATCTTTTGCTTATCTAAACTAAACTCTAACTCAATAATAAGTTTCTTAAGTTTCACGAATTGTCCTATCTAGGCTCCAAAAGAGTCTTAATTGGTTTGTGCTAGATTCTAACTTCCTTGATGGGGTAGAATCCTAGAAAAATGAGGCACTATAAGTTTTACCTTAGCTCAAATGGAATTTCACTTAAACTAAACTGCAATTTGGTACTCTAGTATCTTTGTCTCGATGGAGTTTAACACCAGATACATAGTAGTGATATTTAAGCTTCATGTCTCTTCACTTGATCGAGATATGAGACCATACTTTCAAGGTCACCACTTGTATTTCCTAAAGACCAATGTGAGACATGGGAGCAAGAAAGCCATCCCATATTGTTTTAAGGACTATTACATAGACAATCAATAACTTAAGTAAAGAAAAAAGACTTGGATCTTTCACAATTAATAACTTAAGTAAAGCCAAAAAGACTTGGATCTTTGATAGTTTTTTTCAGACTAAAAAAGCACAGTCTCATGCTAACAAAACTATAAATCACAATTGAAAGTTTTGAACAAGAAAAAGATCAACAATCTTAATAAGAAGGATACTTTTCATTTCATTTGATGATTACAAATTAAAAGAAAGTCTCTCAAGAAATTGATAAACAAAAAATGTAGGTGATTGCTTCATTATTTTGAGCAAAAATATCAAAATCTCTATTGATTGAGCTCCATCTAGTAGTATCCTTTGTAAGATCCTACAAGAAGGAATAAAAAGAAATATTTGTTAGATACCATGCACATGAGTGTTCAAGCATGTGTATCAAGAATATATGATATGTCACTAGTACCTTAGGGTTGGTTTCTATCCAGCCTTAGAAGATTGTTCTCAACTTTCACCTTATTTATATAAGCCTTTGCTGTGGTTGCCTTCAAAACTCCTTTTGTGTTACAACCCAATTGCCTAGCTAAAGTGGTCAATTGTGACGCCTCATGCTTTCAATGGGTGTACGCTCCTTTGCCAAGATCTTTTGTATTTGGGCTCTTCTCATTTCATTGCGGTGGCTTGTGTCACTTGCATCTTCAATGATAGTTTCATCTCTGTCACCTTTTGCAGGTGGTATTCTTCTTGTAAAGAACACCTTAGCTGACCAAACATCATTTTTCTGCTTCCAATACTCTATGATTTGTTTGTATTCACTATCATTTGTCACTATAGGTTGTCCATAACGATTAGAAGCAATTAAATCATGCACATCCCTTCTCTCATCAAGCTGAATCAAGTATGGCAGTAGCTCCTCCAAGATCATATTGTCAACCATCTTCTCAGCATCAAATTGTGGTGGAAAAATGCAATTTTTTGCTGGTGAAATACATCCCTTGTAAGGAGAGTCATCAATAAGCACTGTTCTTTGTGGATCACATTCAAACCCCATGGCAATTTTGGCTAGAGGCTTGAACATTGCCTCAACGTTTGGATTGTCGGGTCTAAACAATTTTTGAGTTTGAGCAATGTAGAAAACATCTTGCGACCAAATTGCAAAGAAAGGCAATGTATCCTCAGCTAAGTTGTTTAGTGCTGCAAGGATTTGATACACATTATTCCTAGTAGTAGCTGTCGACCAAATTGGAACATTAAACCTCTGTAAAATAGTCTTCAAGAATTGGATGCAACCTGTCCTGAGTATAATATATCTTTTTGAATCCATTTGCACTGAGTTGTGGTGTGAGGATGTTTGAGGGGAACGTTTCAACAATAGACCATTTAAATCCAATATAATTGTAAGCATGGATTTCTCAACATCTACACTACATGACGTAGTATCAATTGGAAATAGCTCGTGATCAGTGGACTTTTCAGTCTCTTTTGATGTATGTTGCATTTTCGAAGCATCGATGTTCTCATTATTGGAAGCTTGCTCAAGTTGCACAACACTAGACTCTAGTATAGAAATATCATCCATCTTGGGCACTTCAGAAACCATAGAATCTATGCATTCTATAGTTGTTGACTGAACCATAAGAGCATTATCCATCCCAGTTTGTGAATATAATAAAACACACACACAAATGGTATCTCAAAACCACTAGAATTTTATTCACCATATTTATATGTAGAACTCCTAGTAAGAAATTTATTTAAGGTAAAGTCGTTGTTAGAATCCTTGCAACGATTTTCAGCATTCATACACAAAACACCACTTGTCTAAATAAAATCTACTAACTCAACATTTTCCATCCTACACTTTATTAAAGATGAGTACTTAAAGTGAAAACTAAAAGCCACCACTTGTTGAGGAAACACGGATACAAGGTCCACCAAATGTCCAACCTAGACTACAAGAAAACAATTAGAGATTTGGCTTAAATTTGGATTCAAAGGCCACCACTTATTCAAGTAAGATAACTCCACTTGTTTAAGACAGTAATGTTTGAAGCCCCACCACTTGTCCAACCTAGACATTGATTAAATTTTGGTAAGATTTATCACAAATCTAGAATAGAATCAAGATTCTATGGCCAAGGTAGTCAAATAAGTTAGACAACACACAAAGCATAATAGCACTCTAGATTCTCGTTGAGAATAAACTAAACAATAATCAAATGTTATACTCACTTGAGATTTCATCCATGAAAAATGAAAATGATGCATGTACTTGAGATTTCCATCCATGTACAATACTTTACAATGTCAAGTAAAGTTATAGTCAGCAAACAACTCTTCTCCTGCTTCAACTTGACAAATAGTCTCAATGCATACATGGCCATATTCTTCTGACTTGATGTGCGAAGAGCTGCATTTATGCCAAGGTGGAAAATTTGGATCAAATGTATAGTGTACGTTGGGATAAACATTTGTACTATGAGAACTATTTATATAGCCGGACACGTTTCCTTCTTCTACACAACCAATAATGTATGATTGATCTTCCTCTTCTTCTATGTTTGGATCCTCTAGAAGAGAACATTTATAAGCTCTTTGAAATATTTTCAATATCTTTTTCCAGTCTTGAAATCTATACTTATTCCCTCCATAGTTTAGAATAGTCAAACCACTTTCCAGGGTAGTATGCACAAATAGCCCATAAGCAGCTCCTTGAATACATGAAAGTCGCACTTCAAAATCCACACCGTTAATATGGAGAATCACATCTTTGGGAATGGGAAAAGTTGGTGTCCCAAAAGGATCTTCATGCCAATCATAGTGTGAAATACATCTAGTTTTTATATCACTTAACTCCTTTGTGTCTGCAAAAAGAAGAACATATTATGCATAAAATAATGACAGGATCAAAGAAAGATATCATTATTTTACAGTCCAATAGGTCCATTTTATGGAAGACTTAGAGTGCCTCTTACATGGTGCCTCCAAGGTTTCCAAAAAATAAAATCATTGAAAAAAAAAGGCCACTGTGTCTCCAATCTATTGCCCATTTGAAGAATAGAGAGAACCAAGGTCCACCACTTGTCCAAGCTAGACATGGAGCATTGACACAAGATCCAACACTTATCCAAGAACCCTATAGTATATGTGGTAACATGGGATGCGTTGATGCAACAAAAGTAGTCTAGCCTCCTCATCCATCTCTTTTTTCTTGTAGCCTGGAGGGATTAGTTTCAAGGTCTATCACTAGTCAAAAACTACACATAAAACATTGATACAAGGTTCCACCACATGTGAAACCTATCATCTTTAGTAGCATGGATGGTTTGATATCAAGGTTCAGCACGTGTCCTACCTATACTCTATTGTAGCATAGAGATTCTGGTTTGGTGGTACTACACTTGTCCAAACTTGGCTTGTTGTTGATATCTGGAGGTAATCAAGGGTCCTCCACTTGTCCAAGTTAAGTATATAAAACAATTGCAAGGTCCACCATGTGTACAACATATGATTGATTATAGCATGCATGGTCTTATTTCATGGGCAACCATCTTCTCTCCAACATGTGTCCAACCTCCGCTCCATTGAAGCATGGAGAGAAGCAAGGTCCACCACTTATCAAAGCTATTATTTTCTCCCAGTGCTTTCAAAACCCATAATACGTTGTACATGGGGGGGGGTTCTTGTTTCAAGGTCCACCACTTGGCTAAGATTGGATCCATTGAAACATAAAGAGAAGCAAGTTCTACCATTTGTCCAAGCTAGGTGCCATTGAAACAAGAAAACCCCATAATATGTTGTATACGGGGGGTGTTTTTCAAGGTCTACCACTTGTCTAAGCTATGGTCCATTGGAACATGGAGAGAAGCAAGGCTCCACCACTTTTCTAAGCTAGGATCCATTGAAACATGGAGAGAAGAAAGCTCCATTGTTTGTCTAAGCTAGGCTCCATTGGAACATGGAGAAAACAAGCTCCACCACTTGCCTATTATTGCATAGAGATTCTGGTTTGAAGGTCCACCACTTGTCCAACATTGCCTTCATGTATGGAGATAATCTAGAGTGCAATGCTTCTCTAAGCTAGGGACATAAAAGAGTTTCAAGGTCCACTACATATACGATCTATGATGGGTTTTAGCATGGGAGGTTTCATTTTAAGGTTGACCACTTCTCCAGCTCCGCTTGTCCAACCTCAGATCCATTGAAGCATGGAGAAGAAAGGTCTACCAACTCTCCAAAATAGGCAAGAAAATCTCTATAAAACCCATGAATTGTTAATATATGCTATGCTGTGGAGTTTTTTTTGAAGGTCCACTCCTTATCCAAGCTACAATCCATTGAAGCATGAAAATAAGTAAGATATATCTCTAGTCCAAGATAGGATCCATTGAAAGATAGAGAGAATCAAGGTCCACCACTTGTCCAAGCTATGCATGGGTAATTGATATAAGGACCACTACATTTTCACCTATAGTGTGCTCTATCATGGATGGTTTCATGTCCCACCAATTTTCCAACCTATTTAGTAGGTTGTATTATGGGGGTTTTGTTTCAAGGTACTTCACTTGTCTAAGGTTGGTTCCATTGAACCATGGAGAGAAACAATGTCTACCACTTGTCCAAAATATGCTCCTTTAAAACATAAAATCAAGGTCCACCACTTGTCCAATCTAATGTTTCTCTCCATTGAAGCATGGAGAGAAACAAGGTCTACCACTTGTCCAAAATATTATCCATTGAAACATAAAGCAAGGTCCACCACTTGTCCAAGATAATATAACAAATGGGTGTTGGTTACAAGGTGTACCACACTTGTCTAAACTAGTCTCCATGCAAGGTCCACCACATGTCCAAGCTATATGAGCTTGGTTTGAAGCTCTACCACACCTCTTGAAATGAGGATCCATGTAAGGTACACCTTTTGTCAAGATATGTCTTTAGTGAGTACTAAAATTAAGAAAATTGCAGTACTTAAATACCTTTCCAAGATCATTAATATTTTGGTCTCTAAGGCCACCACCACATGTCTAATCTATGCTCTAATTGATTACTTATGCTAGTTCTCAAAGTCCTAACATAAGCTCCCTTCTAGCATGGTTAGTTTAAATTTAGGCTCTAGCACCTGTCTAAGCTAGGTTCAATTTATGAAGCATCACCATTTAACCATGCTAGGATCTAATGTATCATATCAAGGGGGTATTGATAAAAGGTCCAAAACTTATTGAGCTCAAGCTCTTAAGTAATCAAGTCTTTGTGAGTATTAAATGTTATAGTTTTAGCCTAAAGATCCACCATTCAAAAACTCAAGTAATTTACTATTTACATTCAAACCTTGAATGCTTGAGATAAAAAATACAAACTCAATCAATACTATATAAAGAAAAATCTAACATTAAGAGTATCAAATCAGTAACAAGAAACGCTAACATGCACAAGAAACTCAAAACATACGTGTCTCCATTTCCAAAAATTCCTCCATTGACAGAGGATGTTGTTGTTGTTCTTCTTCTTCTCTTTGTGGAGAGCACTCCTCTGTAACAGGCACAGTGTCGTCTGATTGCGAAGTGGATTGTTGAAGTCCAGCCCATTTTTCTATATCTTCATGATACTTAACAAAGTCTAGCAGCATGGTCTCCACATTTTTTGCCTCCTCCACACTATCAACTAAGCATATAACTTCTTTTTTCTGTTGTATTCCTTCTTTTGCAACGAAGGAGCCATCACCAAAAACATCAACAAGCTTGTGGTCTTCAAAACAATATGTACGAATGTAGTGCTTGACCAAATCTCTTTTTTTGGCCTCCAAATATTGCAAATCTGACATATCTTTATCTGCTACTTGAAGAAGAGAACAATCAATTGGCATGGGATGTTCCTTTGATCTTCTTCTCAGGTCTTCAAATGCATTGCCTTGTCCCAATAA
Source organism: Adiantum capillus-veneris (assembly GCF_014529385.1). NCBI lineage: Eukaryota > Viridiplantae > Streptophyta > Polypodiopsida > Polypodiales > Pteridaceae > Adiantum > Adiantum capillus-veneris. The sequence continues at coordinate 69,397,820 of NC_140931.1, forward strand.
GGCAATAACTGTTAGGAATTGAATTGCTCCTTTGCAAGGAGCTGATGGAAAGTGATGCAATGCACCACAAAAATGGTAGCTCAGATTATCTCCCATGGCGTGAAAGGCACATTGCAATTTTGTGAAGTTAGTGAAATCCACAAATGCAAGAAAGACAAATCCAGGATCGGTTGACCCTCCAGCAATACACAAGATCCCATCCAAAGCATTGTGAAATGTCTCCTCACTCCACTTCAAATTGCCTCCAACGTTTTTTGTCATATCGAAAACACATAAGCCAATAGGCACTTTATTATTGAAGTGGCGCATCAAGTAGAGATTGCCTTCTATTTGTAGGCTCACCACATAGATTGACCATGGCAAATCTCTAGGCTCAATTTTCTCCTTTTAAAGGTGAATTGCCCATTGCATGTATTTTATTGCTCCATATGGAAAATCCATTTTCTTTGTTCCACGCGTCAAACTAGATCTGATCCATTCCTCACATAGCATTAAAAGTGTTTTATAAACAACATCATTGATGTTATACATTTTGACCACCTTCTCCCAGTCTTTACATGGTGAAGACTCATTCAAACTGTTGAAGCCTTCAAGAAGTTCATCTTGAATCAATTTGTCTTGCTTCAACTGCTTGACTCGATCATACATGTCAGTTGCATCACTATCCTTTGCACTCTTTGACTGTAAAATCTTCTCATCTCGAATCTCTTGTTGAATAGTCTTTACCTCTAATTCCTCAAGGCCACAAAGGTATCTAAATACAATTGTTGGGGGTTTCTTATTCTCCTCTTCTGGCCTTTCAATGATTTCTATCCAGAAATCATAAATTAAATCAGAGTACGTGACCATGTGTGCCTGTTTAGCAATCCAACTTGCTACTGCACTCATTCTTGCCAATCGAAGAAAAGCCTAAAAATAAATAGAGAAATAATTAAACTATTGAGAAAGATTTGTTAATTAAACACTATCAAAAAGACAAAGAAAATAACTTACATCCCATCCGGCATGAGATGCATGTCCCTTTGCAATTCCACTTGCTGCCTTTGGTGGTCGTCCTAAGAAGATCCATTGACTCCGTAAATGTCTCAATATTTGGCTATAAGGTTGCTTGAAATACAATGCCTGAGCCTCCTCGTTTTCAATGGCAGATATAGCAGTTGCAACAAATGGAGGAGCATTCACAACAATGCGAGCCTTTCTAAATTTATACACGCTAATCAATCTTTCAAATATCTGTTTGTTGTTTTGTTCATTGTGAAGCAAAAATTTTGTAGCATAGATTGAATGCTGCCCATCAAGAATCCAATAATGATAATCTTTAATTTTTTGCTCTTCTACTGCCAAAGGAGTCCCCTTATTTGACTTTGCATTTCGAACAGGCATCAAATATGCACATGCTGCAGGCTTGGTCGTACTCCGTGAAAATCCAAATAACACACTTTCAGCGTGTTTTTAATCCATAATACGTGCATTATAGTGATCAGGAGCAAGCCAACAATTTTGAATAGGGATATCAAATTACCTATATTGGAAAGGAAAATAGTTTATGTACTTATTCATTCCACCTGTATCTTTTTCTTGTCCTTTCATGGCCTCAGCTTCTAAAACATCTGGATCCACAATTCTCATCTTTGACATTGAACCCTCTGTTGATGAGGATGCCAAAGATGCCTTGTCTACATCCAAAATGGAACTAGTTCGCTTAGCTGCTACGTTCTGCACTTTTGCTTGCTTCTTTGTGGATGGTGGTCGTGAAGCTTTCACCTTTTTTTGTTGTAGTGTGGCAATGATGGAGCTTTGAAGTTGATCTGCTGCGATATTTGGATTTGATTCTGCAAACTTCCATCCTCGAGAAAACATTGTCTCTTCTTTTATCTAGACATGCACTCCAATGCATATGCTCCTGGAGATAGTTGAAATTATAGATTCATTGGAACTAGAATGTCAATGCATTCCACCTCCCGATGACTATCAACTACAGAGACAGATACTTCCACAACTTGTCCAACATCTTCAAACAAGCTCTCATTCTCCTTTTTGGCAATAAATAGATGCACCTTATGAACTTGTGCACCCTATATACCATATATGTCCAAATACCATTTCCTAAGATCATTGCAAGTATAGTCAATTGAGACAGCAACCCTTGCAACCTGTTTTTCTGGAGTCATCTTTCCTAAAACAAAAAAAAACCAAATGTTATTTTAACATATAATGTTTTCTAATGGATGAAGTTTGTGTGAATACAAAGTCCACCACTTGTTCAACCTAAAGATCTAAGTAAGTATACATAGTGATCTTTTAAGCTAGTAAACTAAGGGAAGGGAGAAGTAAGGTCCACCACCTGTCCAATCTAGGGTCCATTGAAACATGGAGAGAAGGATGCTTCACCATTTGTCCAAAATAGGCTCCATTGAAACATGAAGAGAAACAAGCTCCACCGTGTCTCCGAGATGCTATGCTCCATTGAAATACCTTAAACCCATGATATTTTGTATATGTGGGGTTTAAATTCAAGGTCCACCACTTGTCCAACCTATTATCCCTAGTAGCATGAGTGGTTTGGTCTCAAGATTCACCACTTTTCCACTCTATGTCATTATATTAAGAATATCTCGGTGTTAAGTTCCACCACTTGTCCAACTTATAAGGCTATATCTTAAATGGTATTATTTACCACCGCTTGGAATGCACATGATAGGTTTTACAAAGGGGTCTGGTTCCAAGGTCCACCACTTGTCCAAGCTAACTCTATTGAAACATAGAGAGAAGCAAAGGTCCACCACTTGACCAAGCTAGGCTCCATTGAAACATGGAGAGAAGGATGCTCCACCATTTGTCCAATCAAGGTTCCATTGAAACATGAAGAGAAGCAAGCTGCACCATGTCTCCAAAATGCTAGGCTCCATTGAAATATCTTAAACCCATGATATTTCGTACATGGGGGGTTTACATTCAAGGTCCACCAGTTTTCCAACCTATTATCGCTAGAAGCATTAGTGGTTTGGTCTCAAGATTCACCACTTTTCCACTCTATGTCATTATATTAAGAATATCTGGGTGTTAAGGTCCACCACTTGTCCAACCTATAAGGCTATATCTTAAAGGGTATTCTTTCTAAGCACTTGGAATGACAATGATAGGTTTTACATGGGGGTTTGGTTCCAAGGTCCACCACTTATCCAAGCTAACTCTATTCTCATAGAGAGAAGCAATGGTCCACCACTTGTCCAACCTATTAACGCTAGTAGCATGAGTGGTTTGGTCTCAAGATTCACCACTTTTCAACTCTATGTCATTATATTAAGAAGATCTGGGTGTTGAGGTCCACCACTTGTCCAACCTATAAGGCTATATCTTAAATGGTATTATTTAACACCGCTTGGAATGCATATGATAGGTTTTACAAAGGGGTCTAGTTCCAAGGTCCACCACTTGTCCAAGCTAACTCTATTGAAACATAGAGAGAAGCAAAGGTCCACCACTTGACCAAGCTAGGCTCCATTGAAACATGGAGAGAAGGATGCTCTACCATTTGTCCAAGCAAGGTTCAATTGAAACATGAAGAGAAGCAAGCTGCACCCTGTCTCCAAAATGCTAGGCTCCATTGAAATATCTTAAACCCATGATATTTTGTACATGGGGAGTTTATAGTCAAGGTCCACCACTTGTCCAACCTATTATCCTTAGTATCATGAGTGTTTTGCTCTCAAGATTCACCACTTTTCCACTCTATGTCATTATATTAAGAATATGTGGGTGTTAAGTTCCACCACTTGTCCAACCTATAAGACTATATCTTAAAGGTTCTTCTTTCTGACCACTTGGAGTGACCATGATAGGTTTTACATGGGGGTTTGGTTCCAAGGTCCACCACTTTTCCAAGCTAACTCTATTGAAAGATAGAGAGAAGCAAACGTCCACCACTTGTCCAAGCTAGGCTCCATTGAAACATCTAGAGAAGGATGCTCCACCATTTGTCTAAGCTAACTCTATTGAAACATGGATGTTTTACATTCAAGGTGCACCACTTCTCCAACCTATTGACGCTAGTAGCATGAGTGGTTTGGTCTCAAGATTCACCACATCTTCACTCTATCTCATGATATTAAGAATATCTGGGTGTTAAGGTCCACCACTTGTCCAACCTATAAGGCTATATGTTAAGGGTTATTCTTTCTCACCACTTGGAGTGACCATGATAGGTTATACATGGGGGTTTGGTTCCAAGGTCAACCACTTGTCCAAGCTAACTCTATTGAAACATAGAGAGACGCAAAGGTCCACAACTTGACCAAGCTAGGCTCCATTGAAACATGGAGAGAAGGATGCTCCACCATTTGTTCAAGCAAGGTTCAATTGAATCATGAAGAGAAGCAAGATGCACCCTGTCTCCAAAATGCTAGGCTCCATTGAAATATCTTAACACTAGGTTGGTAATGGGACACTTTTATGTCCTGGGACACTTTTATGTCCTGTGAAGTGACTATTTTCCTTGAATTATGTCAAGAGTTTCAAAATGGATTTTGAGGTGCGATCGGTCTAGAAAGTTGTCTCATGAGCTGGAAAAAACTTGACATTTTTTTGGAATATCAATTCCATCTTTAACCTTGTCCTTGCACAACATTTCACAACCTAAACTGTGTTAAAAAACGGGTCCTGTTTTTGGCTTTTTTCAACTTTTTGCAACTATACCACTCTAGAATTCATGTTTGTGCGGTCTATAATGCTAGAGAACTATCTTTAGTAGTCCTCAACATGTCCTAATGCTTCTAGGGAAAAATAAATGTTAAAATTGTAAGTTATGACCAAATTACAAAAATTATCAAATCCTGTTTTTAAGCCAATTTTAGCTCTTCTATGATTTTTGGGTGACTTTCATGATATCCAAATGCAGTTTTGATTTTCTATGTCGCATATTGTAACATAAAGCTAATATTCCTTGAGTTTTGGGGCACCTAATACCCTATTTTGCATAGTAGACAAGGATGGTTGATTTTTTCAATTATAAAAGAAAACGAAACATTCTAGTATATCAAGTATATCTTTTTCAATATTGTTAGTTTCTTGTGACAACTACATGCATTTTGTAGGTAGTAACCATATCTAGTCATAAGGATCAAATTTGGATAGATATTGAATAGTTTCTATGGGATTCTACAACTCATAATGTTGAACCCAGTTTTTTCATGTTTGCTGTATTTAGCACTTCATCTTTGTCCCCAAGATTGCCCTTGGTAAGAGATGTATTATTCTTTTGACATGCTCCGTTGCTCCTTATGAACGTAAAGGAAAATAGGGAACTAAGAAAACATGCATATATTATTTGTATTGAGTGTGGCTATAGAAACTTTGATGATAGGTTTGCAGAATGGTAAAAATTCAACTTTTTTGTACCTATTTCTTTTGGCAAAACAAAAAATAGTGAGTGAGAAGCAATCATATATTCTGATCACCAACCCATTGAAGTTAATTAGGTAATTTATCTCAAGTCCTACAAAAATCCCTAATCTTATTTTTATGCAACAAATCGTAAGAAATGACTATTCATATGAAAATTTATTGGTCCATCAACTTTGGAGGCTTGGTGTGACCAAAAGATGAGAAATTTTACATGTTTCTTATTTTTTACATGTGTAGTAGGCCATGAACTATAACCTCATGAAAGGATTTTACAAAATGAGTGGATCTACTATGGTTTTGGAGGTTTTTTTCAAAACCCTGAAAGGACACTTTTATGTCCTGTTAGGTTACCAACCTAGTGTTAAACCCATGATATTTCGTACATGGGGAGTTTATAGTCAAGGTCCACCACTTGTCCAACCTATTATCGCTAGTATCATGAGTGGTTTGCTCTCAAGATTCACCACTTTTTCACTCTATGTCATTATATTAAGAATATGTGGGTGTTAAGGTCCACCACTTGTTCAACCTATAAGACTATATCTTAAAGGTTATTCTTTCTAACCACTTGGAGTGACCATGATAGGTTTTACATGGGGGTTTGGTTCCAAGGTCCACCAGTTGTCCAAGCTAACTCTATTGAAACATAGAGATAAGCAAAGGTCCACCACTTGTCCAAGCTAGGGTCCATTGAAACATGGAGAGAAGGATGCTCCACCATTTGCCGAAGCTAACTCTATTGAAACATGGGGGGTTTACATTCAAGGTCCACCACTTGTACAACCTATTAACGCTAGTAGCATGAGTGGTTTGGTCTCAAGATTCACCACTTTTTCACTCTATGTCATTATATTAAGAATATCTGGGTGTTAAGGTCCACCACTTGTCCAACCTATAAGGCTATATCTTAAGGATTATTCTTTCTCACCACTTGGAGTGACCATGATAGGTTTTACATGGGGGTTTGGTTCCAAGGTACACCAGTTGTCCAAGCTAACTCTATTGAAACATAGAGATAAGCAAAGGTCCACCACTTGTCCAAGCTAGGGTCCATTGAAACATGGAGAGAAGGATGCTCCACCATTTTTCAAAGATAGACTCCATTGAAACATCAAGAGAAGCAAGCTGCACCATGTCTCCAAGATGCTAGGCTCCATCAAAATACGTTAAACCCACATTATTTTTTACATGGGGAGTTTACAGTCAAGGTCCACCTCTTGTCCAACCTATTATTACTAGTAGCATGAGTGGTTTGCTCACAAGATTCACCACTTTTCCACTCTATGTCATTATATTAAGAATATCTGGGTGTTAAGGTCCACCACTTGTCCAAACTATAAGACTATACCTTAAAGGTTATTCTTTCTGACCACTTGGAGTGACCATGATAGGTTTTACATGGGGGTTTGGTTCCAAGGTCCACCACTTGTCCAAGCTAACTCTATTGAAAGATAGAGAGAAGCAAAGGTCCACCACTTGTCCAAGCTAGGCTCCATTGAAACATGTAGATAAGGATGCTCCACCATTTTTCGAAGCTAACGCTATTGAAACATGAAGAGAAGCAAGCTGCATCACGTCTCCAAGATGATAGGCTCCATCGAAATACCTTAAACCCACGATATTTCGTACATGGGGGGTTTACATTCAAGGTACACCACTTGTCCAACCTATTATCGCTAGTAGCATGAGTGGTTTGCTCTCAAGATTCATCACTTTTTCACTCTATGTCATTATATTAAGAATATCTGGGTGTTAAGGTTCACCACTTGTCCAACCTATAAGGCTATATCTTAAAGGTTATTCTTTCTGACCATGATAGATTTTACACGGGGGTTTGGTTCCAAGGTCCACCACTTGTCCAAGCTAACTCTATTGAAACATAGAGAGAAGTAAAGGTCCACCACTTGTCCAAGCTAGGCTCCATTGAAACATGGAGAGAAGGATGCTCCACCATTTGTCCAAGATAGGCTCCATTGAAACATGACGAGAAGCAAGCTGCACCATGTCTTCAAGATGCTAGGCTCCATTGAAATATCTTAAACCCATGATATTTCGTACATGGGGTGTTTACATTCAAGGTCCACCACTTGTCCAACCTATTATCCTTAGTAGCATGAGTGGTTTGGTCTCAAGATTCACCATTTTTCCACTCTATGTCGTTATCTTAAGAAGGTTTGGGTGCTAAGGTCCACCACTTGTCCAACCTACCAGGCTATATCTTAAATGATATTTTTTCTCACCACTTGGAATTGTTAAGTATGGAGCCTGATTTACCCTTGTAATTTTCTATGGTAAAAGCGCACATTTGCAAGGCCCCCATTATGAGGAGAAGCCATCGTGCGTGAAGGAAAATCACTCACCGGAAACCAAAATTTTCACGGACAAGAATCAGGGGCAACTTTAAAGGCCTCGGGGGCAGAGGCCCCCGAGACTTTTTTTCTTCCGCCGGAATATTATGGCCGGACGGCGGCCGGAAAGTGGTCAGAAAACAACCGGTCGGTTGGCCGGTGGCCGGTAGTCAATGGCCGATGGCCGGTGGTCAAAAGTCAATGGCTGGTGGCCGAATTCAAAAGCGAACTTGTCTTCTCAAGGGTGGCCACACATGGGCGGATTGGAGGGTCCGATTTGGACTTATTCACACAAGGGCGGCTACACATAGCTATCTATCATAAGAGAGGGCAGCCCTTTTGGCCTATAAAAGGAGGCCATTTCTACACACATTTCATAGTGTGAAGTTGATGCAACAAGGTGAGTGTGAGGTGATGAGAGTGAAGCAAGGCGGGAGCTCCATTAATGGCCGGCAGCTAATGGCCGGTGGCCGGTGGTCGAAAGTCAATGGCTGGTGGCCGGTGGCTGAATTCAATGGCTGGTGGCCGAATTCAAAAGCGGATTTGTCTTCTCAAGGGCGGCCACACATGGGCGGATTGGAGGGTCTGATTTGGACTTATTCGCACAAGGGCGGCTACACATGGCTGTCTCTCATAAGAGAGGGCATCCCTTTTGGCCTATAAAAGGAGGCCATTTCTACACACATTTCATAGTGTGAAGTTGATGCAACAAGGTGAGTGTGAGGTGGTGAGAGTGAAGCAAGGCGGGAGCTCCATTAAGGGTATAATCCCTTTGTAAACTACTTCTTGTTTTGAAGTACTAAAGACATTGAGTGGCTGCTTTCCCGTGGACGTAGCCCACATTGGGTGAACCACGTATATCGTGTGTACTCTCTCTCTCTCTACTCTATAATCTCGTGTATATAAATTTGTCTCTCTCCATTAAGTAATCTACTCAATTATGTATTTAGCTACGTCTTATTTCCTAACAACTGGTATCAGAGCAAGGTTTTCTCGTAGCTAAATTATCTCAAGGAAAGGATTCCTTGAATTGAGTGGGAGTTATGGCGGAGGAAGGGAAGCTCAAGATTGAAAAGTTCAACGGCAAAAACTACCAACATTGGAAGATACAGATTGAAGACTATCTCTACGAAAAGGACCTCTATTTGCCACTAGGAGGTCTTGCGAAGAAGCCCGCAACAATGGCAGATGAAGCATGGATTGTCCTTGATCTAAAGGCACTGGGAACAATCCGGTTAAGCTTGGCGTCAACGGTGGCTTTCAATGTTTCGGAGATGAAGACCATGAAGGACTTGATGAAGTCACTTGAAGACTTCTACGAGAAACCATCGGCATCCAATAAGGTATTTCTTATGAAGCGCTTGTTCAATCTAAAGATGGCAGAGAATGGTTCAGTTGCAGAACACCTAAATGACTTTAACACAAAAATAAGTCAACTTCGATCAGTGAAAATCAATTTCGATGACGAAGTGCGAGCTCTCCTTGTACTATCATCTCTACCGGATAGACAGCCTTGTGATGGATGTACGTAATTCTATCTCTGGCACAAATACTCTTAAGTTCGATGATGTTGTGGGTGTTCTCCTAAGCGAGGAAATGCGAAGGAGAAGCACAGGAGAAACATCAAGTGCTACACTATCAGTGGAAATAAGAGGAAGGCTTAAGGAGAGGTTCAAAAACCAAAAGGGTCGTGATCGCTCAAGGCGGAGCAAGTCACGCACAAAGTCAGTTCTTGAATGTTGGAAATGCGGCAAGAAGGGCCACGTCAAGAAGGATTGCTGGTCTAAGAAGACGAAGGAGACAGAGTCTCAAGACAACAAGTCAACATCGGAGGCCAATGTGGCAGGTAAAGTAGAGCAAGATGCTTTAATTCTCTCATTAGACAATGTGTCTCATTCCTGGATAGTAGATTCCGGGGCTTCATTCCATGCGACACCACACAAGAAACATTTCCAAGACTACACCAAAGGTAATTTTGGGTATGTATACTTGGGAGATGATGAAGCTTGTGAGATTGTCGGCAAAGGTACAATTTTTGTCAAAACTGCCAACGGAAATGAATGGAAGCTTAAAGATGTTAGGCATGTTCCTTCTCTTCGCAAAAATTTGATCTCTACAGGACAATTGGATGATGAAGGTCACAACATTGCATTCGGAAACAAACGGTGGAAGATCTCAAAGGGATCTTTGGTGGTTGCCAAGGGTGAAAAAGTCGGTACACTTTACTTGTGTACTGTTAGCACGCAACCTTTAGCTTGTGCAGCAACTACAGAAGTTAACAGTGCGGTGTGGCACTACCGACTTGGGCATATGAGTGCCAAAGGAATGCAAATCCTTCAAACAAAGAAGCTTCTACCAGGTTTGAAAGAAGTGGACTTAGAGTTCTGTGAAGATTGTGCTTATGGTAAAAAAAAAGAGGGTAAAATTTCAAAAATCAGGAAATGAAGGAAAAAATAAGAAACTTGAGTTGGTTCATTCTGATGTTTGGGGTCCTGCAAGTACACCATCACTTGGTGGCTCATTGTACTATGTAACATTCATAGACGATGCGACTAGAAAAACATGGGTTTATGTCATGAAGAATAAATCCGATGTATTTTCCATATTTCAAAGGTGGAAAACCTTTGTGGAGAATGAAACAAGTACCAAGGTTAAATGCCTCAGATCCGACAATGGAGGCGAATATTGCAGCCAAGCTTTTGAAAGCTTTTGTGCTAGCAATGGCATTCGGAGGCAAAGGACAACCCCAAGGACACCTCAACAAAATGGGATTTTGGAAAGCATGAACAGGACAATCATGGAACGAGCACGAAGCATCCAGCTACATGCAGGCCTACCGCTTGATCTTTGGGCGGAAGCTGTAAGTACGTCTGTGTACTTAATCAATCGGTCACCCTCAACGGCATTGGATGGGGGAGTTCCAGAAGAGGCATGGACAGGTAAACCAGTGAATTATGCATTTCTCAAAGTGTTTGGGTGTGAGGCTTTCATGCACATAGATAGAAGCTGCCTAAGATCAAAGTTAGATGCAAAGTCCAAAAAGTGTTTCTTCATTGGCTATGGAGAAGGAGACTTTCGGTATCGCCTATGGAATCCTGAAGATGGTAAAATCTTAAGGATTAGGGATGTAATTTTTAACGAACAAAATATGTACAAAGATTACTTGGAAAGAAAACAAACAAAAGAAACAGGTGATGAGTACATGGAGCTTGAGGACGGTGAAGACTCAAGGACTGCAAACGGTGACAATGTGCAACAACGTCAACCAAATGAGGAGCCTCAACCTATTCCCCGAAGATCTACAAGAGCAAGTAGACCTCCAGAAAGGTTTGTTCCTTCCTTCAACCATCTCTGGATCTCAGATTCTGGAGAGCCGGAATCATATGAAGAAGCTATGCAACATGAATCCAAAGAAGAATGGACGAAGAGCATGCAAGTGGAGATGGACTCACTACATCGCAACCAAACATGGGAGTTGGTTGAGTTGCCTAAAGGTAAGCGGGCACTTCAAAACAAATGGGTGTACAAGCTAAAGGAAGAAGAAGGTGGGAAGAAAAGGTACAAGTCTAGGCTTGTGGTAAAAGGTTTTTCTCAAAAGAAAGGTATTGACTTCAATGAAATATTTTCTCCTGTTGTAAAAATGAACTCAATTAGGCTTGTCTTAAGCCTTGTGGCTGCTCATGATCTAAATCTCGAGCAAATGGATGTAAATACGGCATTCCCTCACGGTGACTTAGAGGAGGAAATCTACATGCTTCAACCAAAGGGGTATGAGGTAAAAGGTAAGGAGAAAATGGTTTGCAGATTAAAGAAGAGCTTGTATGGTTTAAAGCAAGCATCAAGACAATGGTACTTGAAGTTTGATCGATGGATGTTGAATTAGGGATTCACAAGATGCAACTCGGATCACTGCGTCTACACGGAGAATTTGGGATATGGGAAATTCATCATCCTAATGTTGTATGTTGATGACATGTTGATTGCAAGTGCTAACATGCAGGACATCAAAGACCTAAAAGAGGAGCTATCCAAATCTTTTTCAATGAAATATTTAGGTGCTGCAAAGAGGATACTTGGTATGAAAATATCAAAGGAGAGGACGAAGAAGACAATAAATCTATCTCAAGAAGATTACATCAAGAAGGTACTAGAAAGGTTTGCAATGCAAAATGCAAAACCAGTTTCTACACCTTTGGCTGGTCATTTTAAACTAACGAAGGATATGTGTCCAAAGACACAAGAGCAAATAGTCTACATGTCTAAAGTTCCATATGCTGCAGCGGTAGGTTCTCTAATGTATGCTATGGTCTGGACAAGGCCAGACATTGCACATGCAGTGGGAGTTGTGAGTAGGTTCATGGACAACCCAGGTAAAGAGCATTGGCAAGCTGTGAAGTGGATACTTAGGTATCTAAAAGGGACAACAACAAATGCTTTGTATTTTGGAGGAAGTGATATTTTTCTAGAAGGGTATGGTGATGCAGATATGGCAGGTGACAAAGATACTTGAAGGAGCACTACTGGCTATGTGTTCACGGTTGGAGGCACAACAATAAGCTGGGCTTCAAAGCTGCAGAAAGTGGTTTCACTTTCTACCACGGAAGCAGAGTATGTAGCAATGACGGAGGCAAGCAAAGAAATTATGCGGCTTCACAAATTCTTAGAAGAGCTTGGATTCAAACAAGACAATTGTGTCTTGTACAGTGATAGCCAAAGCGCTATCCATCTTGCGAAGAACTCAGCCTTTCATTCAAGGACAAAGAACATTGAGGTGAGATATCACTTCATACGCACTCTTTTGGAAGAGGGACAACTAAAGCTAGGAAAGGTGCATACAAGTGAAAATCCTGCAGACATGTTTACAAAGGTGGTCAACAAGGAGAAGTTGAGCTTTTGCTCATCTTCAATCGGCATTCAAGGATAAGAAGCCAGAATGGAAAGTAGTCACAGGTTTGGTTTGGAGATCAGTCTCCAAGTGGGAGATTGTTAAGTATGGAGCCTGATTTACCCTTGTAATTTTCTGTGGTAAAAGCGCACATTTAAAAGGCCCCCATTATGAGGAGAAGCCATCGTGCGTGAAGGAAAATCACTCACGGGAAACCAAAATTTTCACGGACAAGAATCAGGGGCAACTTTAAAGGCCTCCGTCCCCGAGACTTTTTTTTTCCTTGATGCACCAACTTCACACTATGAAATGTGTGTAGAAATGGCCTCCTTTTATAGGCCAAAAGGGCTGCCCTCTCTTATGAGAGACAGCCATGTGTAGCCGCCCTTGTGCGAATAAGTCCAAATCGGACCCTCCAATCCGCCCATGTGTGGCCGCCCTTGAGAAGAAAAATCCGCTTTTGAATTCGGCCAGCGGCCACCTGCCATTGACTTCCGACCACCGGCCACCAGCCATTGACTTCCGACCACCGGCCATCGGCCATTGACTACCGGCTACCGGCCAACCGACCGGTTGTTTTCCGACCACTTTCCGGCCGCCGTCCGGACATAATATTCCGGCCAAAAAGAATATTCCGGCGGAAAAAAAGTCTCGGGGGCGGAGGGCCTTTAAAGTTGCCCCTGATTCTTGTCCGTGAAAATTTTGGTTTCCGGTGAGTGATTTTCCTTCACGCACGATGGCTTCTCCTCATAATGGGGGCCTTTTAAATGTGCGCTTTTACCACAAAAAATTACAAGGGTAAATCAGGCTCCATACTTAACAATCTCCCACTTGGAGACTGATCTCCAAACCAAACCTGTGACTGCTTTCCATTCTGGCTTCTTATCCTTGAATGCCGATTGAAGATGAGCAAAAGCTCAACTTCTCCTTGTTGACCACCTTTGTAAACATGTCTGCAGGATTTTCACTTGTATGCACCTTTCCTAGCTTTAGTTGTCCCTCTTCCAAAAGAGTGCATATGAAGTGATATCTCACCTCAATGTGCTTTGTCCTTGAATGAAAGGCTGAGTTCTTCGCAAGATGGATAGCGCTTTGGCTATCACTGTACAAGACACAATTGTCTTGTTTGAATCCAAGCTCTTCTAAGAATCTGTGAAGCCACATAATTTCTTTGCTTGCCTCCGTCATTGCTACATACTCTGCTTCCGTGGTAGAAAGTGAAACCACTTTCTGCAGCTTTGAAACCCAGCTTACTGCTGTGTCTCCAACCGTGAACACATAGCCAGTAGTGCTCCTTCAAGTATCTTTGTCACCTGCCATATCTGCATCAGCATACCCTTCTAGAAAAATATCAGTTCCTCCAAAATACAAAGCATTTGTTGTTGTCCCTTTTAGATACCTAAGTATCCACTTCACAGCTTGCCAATGCTCTTTACCTGGGTTTTCCATGAACCTACTCACAACTCCCACTGCATGTGCAATGTATGGCCTTGTCCAGACCATAGCATACATTAGAGAACCTACCGCTGCAGCATATGGAACTTTAGACATATAGGCTATCTCCTCTTGTGTCTTTGGACACATATCCTTCGTTAGTTTAAAATGACCAGCCAAAGGTGTAGAAACTGATTTTGCATTTTGCATTGCAAACCTTTCTAGTACCTTCTTGATGTAATCTTCTTGAGATAGATTTATTGTCTTCTTCGTCCTCTCCCTTGATATTTTCATACCAAGTATTCTCTTTGCAGCACCTAAATCTTTCATTGAAAAAGATTTGGACAGCTCCTCTTTTAGGTCTTTGATGTCCTGCATGTTAGCACTTGCAATCAACATGTCATCAACATACAACATTAGGATGATGAATTTCCCATATCCCAAATTCTCCGTGTAGACGCAGTGATCCGAGTTGCATCTTGTGAATCCATGTCCAACATCCATCGATCAAACTTCAAGTACCATTGTCTTGATGCTTGATTTAAACCATACAAGATCTTCTTTAATCTTCAAACCATTTTCTCCTTACCTTTTACTTCATACCCCTTTGGTTGAAGCATGTAGATTTCCTCCTCTAAGTCACCGTGAGGGAATGCCGTATTTACATCCATTTGCTTGAGATTTAGATCATGAGCAGCCACAAGGCTTAAGACAAGCCTAATTGAGTTCATTTTTACAACAGGAGAAAATATTTCATTGAAGTCAATACCTTTCTTTTGAGAAAAACCTTTTACCACAAGCCTAGACTTGTACCTTTTCTTCCCACCTTCTTCTTCCTTTAGCTTGTACACCCATTTGTTTTGAAGTGCCCGCTTACCTTTAGGCAACTCAACCAACTCCCATGTTTGGTTGCGATGTAGTGAGTCCATCTCCACTTGCATGCTCTTCGTCCATTCTTCTTTGGATTCATGTTGCATAGCTTCTTCATATGATTCCGGCTCTCCAGAATCTGAGATCCAAAGATGGTTGAAGGAAGGAACAAACCTTTCTGGAGGTCTACTTGCTCTTGTAGATCTTCGGGGAATAGGTTGAGGCTCCTCATTTGGTTGACGTTGTTGCACATTGTCACCGTTTGCAGTCCTTGAGTCTTCACCGTCCTCAAGCTCCATGTACTCATCACCTGTTTCTTTTGTTTGTTTTCTTTCCAAGTAATCTTTGTACATATTTTGTTCGTTAAAAATTACATCCCTACTCCTTAAGATTTTACCATCTTCAGGATTCCATAGGCGATACCGAAAGTCTCCTTCTCCATAGCCAATGAAGAAACACTTTTTGGACTTTGCATCTAACTTTGATCTTAGGCAGCTTCTATCTATGTGCATGAAAGCCTCACACCCAAACACTTTGAGAAATGCATAATTCATTGGTTTACCTATCCATGCCTCTTCTGGAACTCCCCCATCCAATGCCGTTGAGGGTGACCGATTGATTAAGTACACATACGTACTTACAGCTTCAGCCCAAAGCTCAAGCGGTAGGCCTGCATGTATCCTCATGCTTCGTGCTCGTTCCATGATTGTCCTGTTCATCCTTTCCGAAATCCCATTTTGTTGAGGTGTCGTTGGGGTTGTCTTTTGCCTCCAAATGCCATTGCTAGCACAAAAGCTTTCAAAAGCTTGGCTGCAATATTCGCCTCCATTGTCGGATCTGAGGCATTTAACCTTGGTACCTATTTCATTCTCCACAAAGGCTTTCCACCTTTAAAATATGGAAAATATATCGGATTTATTCTTCATGACATAAACCCATGTTTTTCTAGTCGCATTGTCTATGAATGTTACATAGTACAATGAGCCACCAAGTGATGGTGTACTTGCAGGACCCCAAACATTAGAATGAACCAACTCAAGTTTTTTATTTTTTCTTTCATTTCCTGATTTTTGAAATTTTACCCTCGTTTGTTTACCATAAACACAATCTTCACAGAACTCTAAGTCCACTTCTTTCAAACCTGGTAGAAGCTTCTTTGTTTGAAGGATTTGCATTCCTTTGGCACTCATATACCCAAGTCGATAGTGCCACACCGCACTATCAACTTCTGTAGTTGCTGCACAAGCTGAAGGTTGCATGCTAACAGTACACAAGTAAAGTGTACTGACTTTTTCACCCTTGGCAACCACCAAAGATCCCTTTGAGATCTTCCACCATTTGTTTCCGATGCAATGTTGTGACCTTCATCGTCCAATTGTCCTGTAGAGATCAAATTTTTGCGAAGAGAAGGAACATGCCTAACATCTTTAAGCTTCCATTCATTTTCGTTAGCAGTTTTGATAGAAACTGTACCTTTGCCGACAATCTCACAAGCTTCATCATATCCCAAGTATACGTATCCAAAATTACCTTTGGTGTAGTCTTGGAAATGTTTCTTGTGTGGTGTCGCATGGAATGAAGCCCCGGAATCTACTATCCAGGAATTGGACGCATTGTCTAATGAGAGAATTAGAGCATCTTGCTCTACTTTACCTTCCACATTGGCCTCTGATGTTGGCTTGTTGTCTTGAGACTCTGTCTCCTTCTTCTTCTTGGACCAGCAATCCTTCTTGATGTGGCCCTTCTTGCCGCAGTTCCAACATTCAAGAACTGACTTTGTGCGTGACTTGCTCCGCCTTGAGCGATCACGACCCTTTTGTTTTTTGAACCTCTCCTTAAGCCTTCCTCTTGTTTCCACTGATAGTGCAGCACTTGATGATTCTCGTGTGCTTCTCCTTCGCATTTCATCGCTTAGGAGAACACCCACAACATCATCAAACTTAAGATTATTTGTGCCAGAGATAGAATTACTTACAGCCATCACAAGGCTATCCCAACTATCCGGTAGAGATGATAGTATAAGGAGAGCTCGCACTTCATCCTCGAAATTGATTTTCACTGATCGAAGTTGACTTATGTTTGTGTTAAAGTCATTTAGGTGTTCTGCAACTGAACCATTCTCTGCCATCTTTAGATTGAACAAGCGCTTCATAAGAAATACCTTATTGCATGCCGATGGTTTCTCATAGAAGTCTTCAAGTGACTTCATCAAGTCCTCCGTGGTCTTCATCTCTGAAACATTGAAGGCCACCGTTGACGCCAAGCTTAACCGGATTGTTCCCAGTGCCTTTCAATCAAGGACAATCCATGCTTCATCTGCCATTATTGCGGGCTTCTTCGCAAGACCGCCTAGTGGCAAATAGAGGTCCTTTTGGTAGAGATAGTCTTCAATCTGTATCTTCCAATGTTGGTAGTTTTTGCCGTTGAACTTCTCAATCTTGAGCTTCCCTTCCTCCGCCATAACTCCCACTCAATTCAAGGAATCCTTTCCTTGAGATAATTTAGCTACGAGAAAACCTTGCTCTGATACCAGTTGTTAGGAAATAAGACGTAGCTAAATAGATAATTGAGTAGATTACTTAATGGAGAGAGACAAATTTATATACACGAGATTATAGAGTAGAGAGAGAGAGAGAGTACACACGATATACGTGGTTCACCCAATGTGGGCTACGTCCACGGGAAAGCAGCCACTCAATGTCTTTAGTACTTCAAAACAAGTAGTTTACAAAGGGATTATACGCTTAATGGAGCTCCCGCCTTGCTTCACTCTCACCACCTCACACTCACCTTGTTGCATCAACTTCACACTATGAAATGTGTGTAGAAATGGCCTCCTTTTATAGGCCAAAATGGATGCCCTCTCTGATGAGAGACAGCCATGTGTAGCCGCCCTTGTGCGAATAAGTCCAAATCGGACCCTCCAATCCGCCCATGTGTGGCCGCCCTTGAGAAGACAAATCCTCTTTTGAATTCGGCCACCAGCCATTGAATTCGGCCACCGGCCACCAACCATTGACTTTCGACCACCGGCCACCGGCCATTAGCTTCCGACCACCGGCCATCGGCCAACCGACCGGTTTTTTTCCGACCACTTTTCGGCCGCCGTCCGGCCATAATATTCTGGCGAAAAATAAAGTCTCGGGGGCCTCCGCCCCCGAGGCCTTTAAAGTTGCCCCTGATTCTTGTCCGTGAAAATTTTGGTTTCCAGTGAGTGATTTTCCTTCAGGCACGATGGCTTCTCCTCATAATGGGGGCCTTACAAATGTGCGCTTTTACCACAGAAAATTACAAGGGTAAATCAGGCTCCATACTTAACATGTGCATGTATTTTCAAGAGAGAGACAGTAAGATAACAGATTTCATTGTGGTTATATATGTGGAAGAGAGGAAGACGATGTGTGGGAATATGTGTATGTGTGCGGGAATACTTTTAAACTCACTCTCTCTGTCTTTTGACGAGAGAGTGTGTGTGGAAGAAAGAGTTACAGAGAACCATCTTCTCTATATGGAGAAAGACAGAGAGTGAGAGAGAGAGAAATACCTGTTTTTTCTCTATTCGTGAGGTGTGCAATGTCTCTTGAGAAGAAGCTATGCCCGATCCTGCCCTTCTAGAAAGCGTTGCGTACGATGCTGTTTCTTTATCTTGTGCGCGAACTGTCAATCATGTGCGCTCCACCTGTGCGTTGTGTACGATGCCAGGTTTGCTCCTCTATGCGTCTGTATACTCCAACTGTGTGTGATCCGTGTGCGCTTTCTGTGTGTTTACTGCTCGCCTGCTTTCTCTGTGTGCGTTGCTCGTGCACTCTCTCTGTGCCTAATCTTGATAGGGTTTATTAGAATGCCACGTATGCTACAAGTCCATGTTTTATCATAGGATGAAAAAAAACAAAATCAGTATAAAACATTAACCAATTCACACAGCCAAAATTAAAGAAATCATGGTTGAAAATATGTAAAACATACGTAACTCTATACTAGGAATTCACCGCCCGGGGCGATGCCTCGGACCCCGCCCAGAACAATATCCCAAAATCAGTCTCCCAAGCCCCACCATCGAGAGCGCTATATTCCACATTCCCATCAAGAGCGCTACCCCCAAACCTCACGTGGAAGCGCTGCCTCATCAGATGCACCCCATTGTGGCATTGCCCTAAGACCCCGCATCTGGAGTGCTAAATGGGAACATTCTTCATTAGTGAAAGTTTGAACATAAATTATATTTAGCATATACTTAAATATAATACAAATATTAATATATTAACTATACTACTAATTTACTATAGCAAATCTAGATTATGTCCCATACTATATTTAAGGTGCCAAAGGTTTAGCCTTATGGTCCTAGATTTAGCCAAGTGGTCAACACATATAGGACCAAGTGCACACTGTGCCACAAAACTTGGCCACCACTTCACTTGCCAAAGTTTAGGCCACATGGTCAATCCTAAGTTTCCAATGTTCTTATTATGTCATAAGAGACAACACTTATTTTTTGTCACCTTTTGCCTCCTGGAAAACCTAGGCTTGTTTTCACATACTCAGGCACTTCAAGCCACAATAAATTGTCATTACTCTTCGGAAACCCTTTTGTTCAAGTCGTTGAAAAAACGTTGTTTAAGGCCACCCTAAACCATTTTCATTTAGGGGTGTCTAAAACTAGCTTTTTGGCAATTCGAGAAGAAAATGGTCAAAGTTTTATACTTAGTTTTAACCACTTGACCAATTTAAATATTGGAAAGAAAGGTCTTGTAATACTTTTCTTTGGACATCACACATTAAACAACTAGGTCTCTCACTTGTCCAAGCTATGCTCTAATACAATAAAGGGCTTTTGGTTTCAAGATGCACCACTTTCCCAACCTTGATTCCAGTAAAGAAGGTAGCTCTACTTAGACATTTAATAGCAAGGTCCTGTAGCAGTTCACATTGAACATTTTCCATGACAGCTAGGTCCACCACTTATCTAGGCTA
The DNA here is from genome assembly GCF_014529385.1 of Adiantum capillus-veneris. Classification (NCBI taxonomy): domain Eukaryota; kingdom Viridiplantae; phylum Streptophyta; class Polypodiopsida; order Polypodiales; family Pteridaceae; genus Adiantum; species Adiantum capillus-veneris. The sequence goes on from NC_140931.1 coordinate 69,417,734, forward strand.
TGCTCTAATAGAGTAAGGGGGTTTTGGTTTCAAGATCCACCACTTGTCCAAACTTGATTTGGGAAGCAAGGTCCTATAATAGTTTTCTTTGTAAATTCACCATTACAACTAAGTCCACCACTTCTCCAAGCTATGTTCTAATACACTAAGGAGGTTTTGGTTTCAAGGAGAACCACTTGTACGACTTTGTTTTTGGAAGTAAGGTCTTTACATAGTTCACCTTGGACCTTGGACATTGGATACTACAACTAAGCCCACCACTTGTCCAAGCTATCCTCTATATATAGCCAAAGGATTTGGGTTTCAAGATTCACCACTTTTCCAACCTTTCTTCCATTAAAGAAAGGAGGGGCATTATAACTAGGTCCACCACTTGTCCAAGCTATGCTCTGATATAGAAAGGGGATTTTCGCTTCAAGGTCCACCACGTGTTCAACCTTGCAAGACTCAAGGGATACTTGGAAATTGGAAAGCATAGTCCTATAGTAGTTCATAGGTGGCAGTGGGTATTACAACTAGGTCCAACCTATGCTCTCATATAGCAAAGAGGCTTTGGTTTCAAGGTCCACCACTTGTCAAACCTTGCTTCCATTAAAGAAATGAGGGGCTACGTAAACATTGGCAAGCAAGGTAGCAAGGTCCTAAGGTATTTCACCTTGGATATTGGGCATTATAACTAGGTCCACCACTTGTCCAAGCTATGCTCTGATATAGAAAGGGGATTTTCGTTCAAGGTCCACCAGGTGTTCAACCTTGAAAGACTCAAGGGATACTTGGACATTGGAAAGCATAGTCCTACAATAGTTGATAGGTGGCAGTGGGTATTACAACTAGGTCCAACCTATGCTCTAATATACCAAAGAGGCTTTGGTTTCAAGGTCCACCACTTGTCCAACCTTGCTTCCATTAAAGAAATGAGGGGCTACGTAAACATTGGCAAGCAAGGTAGCAAGTTCCTAAGATATTTCACCTTGGATATTGGGCATTATAACTAGGTCCACCACTTGTCCAAGCTATGCTCTGATATAGAAAGGGGATTTTTGTTTCAAGGTCCACCACGTGTTCAACCTTGCAAAACTCAAGGGATACTTGGACATTGGAAAGCATAGTCCTATAGTAGTTGATAGGTGGCAATGGGTATTACAACTAGGTCCACCACTTGTCCAACCTATGCTCTAATATAGCAAGGATGCTTTGGTTTCAAGATCCACCATAATTTCCAACCTTGCTTCCATTAATATGGCAAGGAGGATTTGGTCTCAAGGTTCACCACTTGTCCAACCTATGCAAACCTTTTTCATGTTGTAGCATGATTTTTTGTTTGAAGAGTATTTTTCTATAGCTATGGATTTAACAATGTAATCTTTTTCACTTACAGGATGGACTTCCAATCTGAGGAGAAAGTACATATGATACTTGACAATGAAATTTTTGGTATTGGTTGTGTGTGTAGAACAGATCCAGATTCCACTTGTGGTGGTACAAAGAGGGTTAATTTTATTTGCGAGTTAATCAATTCGTGTTTTTTTGCTACAGGTTTTTCTGTATTTATTTTGGTTTATTATACTTGTGATTATTTATCTTGAAAAAACATTGTTTATGCAGCAAAGGATTTCAAATTTCAAGCAAAAGATATGAAGCATGTTGTAAGATATTTGGGAGCAAATTACTTACCTTTTAGAGTGACCATTACATTTATGGCGACTATCCTTTTTTGTACTCTAATTTTGGTCTTATCCTATGGTAGTTTTGCGAATGTACTTACAACCTCAAACTTACGTTCTTTCAAAAAGCAATTGCTTGGGAAAAATAGTATTGTCTCTATCTGGCATTATTTTTGACTTCATCACATTTATATATGCTATGGATTATATTTAACTCTGAAATTAGTGTTGTCTCTATTTTGCATGATTTTTTACTTTATCGCATGTTTATATGTTGTGGATTATTTGACTCTGATCACATGTGTTGCGAGCATATTTGACTGTAATGGCATGAGATGTGAAATGGTGATTTTATTTGTTTACATTTTTTCCGTCGTTATGCCCTCTCGGTCTCTCCCTCTCTTTCTCTACGTAGTGATATACAACTCTATGATTTTACTTTCTCTCTCTAGAAGAGAAGTCACTCTCTCTCTCTCTCAAGAATTTATGATCTCTTCTTCCAATGGTAACTCGCATAAATACTATCTCTCTAGAATTTATACTTTCTCTCTCCGTCAACCACACATATATGGAGTCTTATGACGATTGAAAATTACATTAAATAGATACTTTATGCTATGACACATATTTGGTTAAAAAAACTCTAAAGATTGCTAAAATTGTCAAAAAAACTTGAAATGAAAAACTCGCAAATGTTAAATCCCCGTACAAAGATAGGGCAAGGAAATGTCTCCATACTAGTGGAGGAATGCTTGAAGGATGTGGTCCTACCTTTTCCTACAATGGATACTTCATCTCTACAAGGATCATTATGGAGTGTTGTTCGATGGTCAAAGCTTCTTTTGCAATCTTTTGTATTAAATGGGAACTTAATTGATCCACACGAAAGCTACAATGGTGATGAAGAACATGATCATTCTGATCCTCTAGTTACAGATGCAATACCTATGACAAGCCCAGAATTTGAAGCAGTGATTCGAGAGTCTTGGCGAAATCAGAGGTTCCTTTTAAAAGATGACACAATGATGCAAACCATGAATGAAGGGACCATCTTATATGTATTTCCACATGATTATGTCAACTTTTAGGAACTTGGTTATGATTGTGTGGGTGTGGGTATTGAAAGAGAAAATGCAAGCATTGATGATGTGGTTGAAGTGGGTAGCATCACTTTGCTAAAGCGGCCCATCAAGCAGTCAACAATGTTGAATGGGAGCCCATTACAACGCTTTGTTCCTGTTGATGGCATGCATGCTACATATGAGGATGTATCCAATGATGACAATGTTGGAAAAAAACTTGATGGGAGTAATGTTCTCCAGTTGTCAAGGAAGAGACGATACACTTTCATGAATAGGACTCAAAAATCAAAAGCAACACCAGCTTCCACTTTTTACCTTTCAAACAAATCAATTCCAAGGGTATCATGCATTGATTGTTGTGCACAAAATGTTGCCAGTTTGCAGATCGTGATATGGTGACAAGGTTACGACAACAATTTTAGGGAGAGTCTTAAAAATCACGCACTAATTATGTTTATGATGTTCTTTGTATATGTTATCAAAAAGATGAGAAGTCATGATACCAATTCAGGTTAAATGGATCTATTGTTTGTTGTAGAGCATGGTATGAGCTACATGGAATACCAAAGACATCATTTTATCGATACAAGGAGAACTTTGAAAATGGTGTGCGCCAATATGTACATGGGAACACATGTACAATGAGAAGGGGACTTCAACATACTAGTTTAGCAAGAGCACTACTAAATGATTTTGTGGAAAACAACTTTGAGAAGATGCCACATAGAAGTAGAACACTGCTAGATGGCTCAAGAGAGACTCAATTGGTGATTCCATCAACATACAAACAAGTGGATATTTTATGTGAAATCAACATGACACTTGACCAAATGGGCTATGAGAAGAAGCTATCCCAATCTTCTTTTGGTAGAATTTGGAACAAAGAGTACCCACATGTCACTTTAACAAAGACGAGTGAGTTCTCTAAGTGCAATATTTGTAGCTCAATGAAGGCAAGGTTAGAAGCTAAACCTTCTCTTGAAGAGAGAGCTCTTCTCTTGAGGGAGAGAGAAGTTCACATGGCACAGCAAAAGAGTTGCAGAAGCCTATATTATGCATGGCGTACGTATTCAGAAACTCAACCACAAAAATATGTATGCATAATCCATGATAAGATGGGTCAAAAGAAGACTTCCATTCCTAGATTACGCATTGTTCCTAAGGTTGTGGATTCAGGATATAATCTGCAGGTGGCATTGATTGGCATGATCACTCATGGACATGGAGAAGGTCATTACAGACACTTTGTCTTGAATGGTTTGTGGCCAGCTAATCCAAATCTTACAATTGGCTCAATTGCTAATTGTTTACATAACCTCTTGGTGATCTAGTAACAAATGGACTTCCAAGGAGCAATATTTTACTACTACATGCTTTGAACTCAAGGGATGCTTTGGACTACCATAACTTGAGTGATGGAAAAGAGCCCATTGTGCAGTCGTCAGAAATTGCAGAAGAGGAATTGGGGTCAACATTTCGTAGGTTTCCAGAGAACTTGTTTCTACAATTGGATAATTGTGCAGGGGAGAACAAAAACCGATACTTATTTGCCTATTTGTCAATGCTTGTTGCAAGGGGTGTTTTCAAAACCATCCAGCTGGGATTTTTAATGGTTGGGCATACACATGAGGACATAGACGCCATGTTTAGTAGGTTTTCAGAGAAGTTGAGAGTTACAAAAACCTATATTTTGCCACATTTGATGGATACATTACGAAACAGCTCATCTTCATCTCCAACTCCATTTTTTCTCACAAAGATCCCCGATTCAAGAAATATTGTGATGGCTATCTTTGTGATGGACAAGACATACTTGTTGGACATTCCAAACCGCTTCAGTTCAGGTTCTTTATGCAGGATGAGACACCAATGATGCAATATAAGGCACATGTAGGTGTATCAAGTTGGAGTGTAAGTATTTGCCTTTGGAAAACAGACACAGAAGGCAAGCCAATGTTACCACATGGAGATCCACCTCTAGTACAAATGGCAGAGTATGTCAAGGCCCACAAAGAAGTCATTTTGGGGCTAAAGAACTATATAAAATTTTAGAAAAAATTAGGGAATGGTTCAAGTATTCCGCGATATTATAGACCCGTGATAGATTATTGGAGTAAGGTAATTGAAGAGATTGGAAAAGCAATCATATTAGAGGGAGTCTTGTATGAAATGTTTTGGCCAAAAACTCAAGAATATTCTTACCTACAAAGCATTACAATGAATTTGCAACAAGGAGCAGAAAGATTCCTAGGCCTTGAAGAGTTGAACGATCATTTTTGTGGTCCTCAACGAGATAGGCCAAGGGAAGAGTTTGACTCTATGTCTGATGTGCACCAACGTGACTTTCTTATGCTTGTTCCGAGTGACACTGAAATCTATCCAGTGTGGCTTGCAATGGCTTTATTTGACATTGATAATGAGCCTACATCACCATACTACAGAAAACTCTTGATTCAAAAGTGGGCACCTTGTGGGAGAAAAAGTGGGATGAGAGATACTCAAGCTTACAGTAATTGTTGGAAGGGTTATTGGGCTATCAACTATAAGGACCCACAAGTGTGGGAAACTGTAGATGCAATTGTTTGGTCCTGGAGACCCAACAAAGAAGGACCATTTTCTAGAATAAAGATTCCAGAAAGGCATGCTCTAAAAGCCAAAGAAGGCCTCACTCATGCACATCAACCACACTTGGATCAACGTTCAGATATGGTATCAAATGTGGAGTAGAATTATGTGGAGCTTCTATTGTGACTATACTAGTCAATTTGTAAACAAAATCTTTTTTGTATCTTCCTTTGTTTTATGTAATTCGTAGTTATTATTCAAATCCATGTGTTGTACATCCTCTTGACTTTTGGTGTTTATCAACACCACAATCCTATGAGATTTTCACTTTATTTACTAACCACACACCTCAATTTTTTCCACTTTAAGTGGAAAATTCCCAAATTACATGAATTTAGTCGATTTGGAGATTCCCATAATGTGAGATTTTTACCAAAATACCTAATATGGTCTTCTTTGGAGAAGTTGACATTCACCTCTTTACAGCACCGGTAGATGAAGCGGTCAGCATGGCGAAGTAGCACGTGTCGATGAAGCTATGTTATCCTCAAACCTTGGAAAATTCATGATAAAAGCCTTCATTTGCAGATGTTGACCTTGGATTTTTGCTGATTTTTTGAAGTTCTTTACAAAGCTGAAGAGAGTATGGTAATATGGACATATATGTAGAGAGAAAGGGGAGCTCCTAGGGGTGTAGAAATGGAGGATGAAGGCTATGGAGGTGTGAGAGAAGTGGCAATGGTGAAGAGAGTGAATTAGGACATGGGATTTGCAGGTTTGGGAGTGGGAAGGAGAGGGAGGAGTGTGTAAGAGTGAGTAGGTGTGGAAGGGTGAGAGAAATAGGAAGATTTTTTGGGTGTATGAGGTGGCAGTTTTGAAGTCGGCCATAAATTTCATGTAAAATCTCCCTTGACTTCAAAATTTCTGAAAACTTATGGAAAATACTTCAGCTCACGAGCTATGTTTTGTCTTTTGGAAGTATCCTCAAATTCGGATCATAAGAAGGTGCCAAAGTTCGAGCAAAAAACTGTCCCTGCAGCACCTAATAAAGCTTGAAGTGGGCCACTATTTGATTCTTTTTCCTTTGTAGTCTTCCAAGTGAGTCCCCCCATACATCAACCATGACCTAATATTGCCAAGGAGCTTGCACACATGTATGGTATAGGATAAATATGAAATATAATATATACTTGTGGGGTAAGAAGATAGGCTAGCTACTCATGAAAAATGGACACATGGGATGCATGGTGGAACAAAATATATAAAATAAAAGGAGGAAAATCATGAGGGAAGGGACCCTCAGTTATTCTCTCCTTTGAGTAATTCATGGAATTTATTTGAAGATAAAATCTATGTACTTGTGAATATTTAACTGTGAGGGATGGAAAAAAATATGACGGAGCTGATAAGGTTATTGGTGAATTTTTACAATGAAGTCACATAAAGGTTTTTCAAGGCTTGTGCGAGTTGAGCTTAAGGGATAGAATGATAGTAAAATATGTATAAGAAATGACACGCGATGGAAGCTAGCATACTTAGGCCTGATAACGTACACCTACGAATATATATTTATATAAATACAAAAAATTTGAAAAAAAAACCCTTAATACTTAGGTCCTTTATTTGATAGAAAATATTTACATGTAAAGAGGACTGTTATATTATAAATTTATTTTTTTGGTCTCCTAGCCCAATGACTCGCTCGATGATTTGATATAAAAAATATAATAAAAAACTAAACACACGCATACTATTTATAATGAAAAAGCGAGCCTAGTCATTGTGCTAGGGTGTTTTTGTGGGGTGAAGTGGCTTCTTAAAATTATTTTATGAGAGCCGAAAAACGGCTATCACTAGCCTATTTTTTCACCATCATATCCATATATTATATTTATGAATAATCCATAACCATGCACATTTTTAAACCCCTAAGAATCAATTAGGTCATTCTCTAATGTAAAGAGGGGCTCACCTTTGGAGCCATAAGGAAATTCAACAAAAGGGGGGCCACTGAAGACTTTTTTGTGAAGAAAAATAGGCATTTTGGTGGGATTTTTAATATCCATCTCCACTCTGTATTCGAAGCGGTGGTTAGAAGACAAAATGTGGACCAAGAGCTAAATAATCACCACAAATATTTTTATAATTTTTTGAGCTACCACCAGTGAGGTATGATTTTTCGATTGGACCTGCCCACTTTTCTTAGAAGTACCCATAGTCTTCTTTCACCTCTTTCCACACTTCTACACACACACACACACTCATTCCTCTCAATCTCGCACTCAAATCTACACCTTCCATGGTTTCTTTCACCTTCTTTACCATTAACCTCCCCTCTTACTTTCATAGATGTCATATGAGCTCTACAAGTACATACACCATCTCTACGCCTCTCTCTATTACTTTCAAAGTACAATTCCATCACACCCCTTCTCTATATACATGAAATTCATCATGTAAACCATGCTTAACCTCTACAAATTGAGAGATCTCATCAACTGAATTGCCATTTTCACCATGATAATCAACCTTGGCAGCGGTGGCATAAAGAAGAGAAAAGAAGAAGAGGATCGATGGTCATTTTGCGAACCTACACAAGTAAGTCCTTCAAGCTTCACCAACACAAGGATTTCTTCACTTGATTCAACCATCCACATTTTTCTACCCATTGTAAATATATCATTTACTTTCTAGTGAATACTAACACTAACCACTAACATACTGACACAAAATAGCCGTTGACCTAACCATAAAAGACACCTCACCTCAAAACATGTGCATATTAACTCTCTCTCTCTCTCTCTCTCTCCTTCCTTAAAACTCTACTTTCACTTTATCTACCATCAATAATGCTCTCTTTTGAGCCCACATCCATGACTCAAGCAGACAAAGAAGGTCCACTATGTTTTGATTATCGAAAAAAATCATAATTCTGATTTGTTAGCTTGTAAATTAGGATTTCCAAATAATCTTAATGAGGGTCTCCAACCTATAAATAGGCCCCTCTCCTTCTTGTAAAACAACCCCCAGTATCTCACATAGCACCCCAACACTCTATGTGTGAGGAGAGACTTAGGCGTAGCAACCACTTTGTGAGCTTCACTTTTGGTGTGAGAGAAGCTTTCAAGCTACACAGTGCAAGTGAGAGAGTGTGAGTTCAAAATTTCTAAACCACTATTGTATATGTCCCTCCATCATAAATAAATTGAGGTTTGGTGCATCAAAGGCGTGATTCAACGTTAAAATCTTTGTCCTTCCACTTGTGTAATAGGGTTTGGTGAATTCAAGATGACTTGTGTATTTTGAGTTTCTATCATTTGATCTTGTTTTGGAAAGTGTTTTAGTGTGTATTCATTGCCAATTTTGTGTCCATTGTGAGAGGGTATTGTGGTGAGAGGTCTCCCGCACCCTAAGACAATGTGTGTGTGTGTGTGTTGGCAATGTTTAGCATTCACTAAGCATTGAGTTAGTTTTGTACAAGATCTACGATAGCATCATAACAAACCATCTCCATTTGCAAGTCACGGAAGATCCATTTACGCAAGATCCATTCCTCTCTCTCTTACCTTTTCTCTAGCTCTCTCTGTTTCATTTTGTGTGTGTCTTGGTGTGAGGTTGCTTGTGTGTGTTTTGTGGTGCATCTTCTTGGTTGTGACAAAACATATCTTGCCTCCTAGTTTGCATACTATAACTAAGTGATACCCCTATCTTGTTTGGGTTTGGCTGTGGGTTTGTTTTTGTGTTGTGCTTGTGGTTGCCCTAGCCTCAATTGAGTAGCACGGGAGGCTTGAGGGGTGTTTAGAGGTCCCCTCTCTTGTTGCCCGCCCCGGACCACCTCACTACCATCCTTTTTCTTCACTAACAGGATAGAAGAAGCCCATGGTGAAGAACTCGGTTGGATAAACCCTCTGCTAAGATAGTCAGCAAGATGACATTGTCAAGAGTTTTTTGGAGCAAGGGATTGTGCAAATGTACATACACATGCATGGTGAATCAAATAAAGGATTGTCCATTTTCCAGAGCCAGGTGGTTACGTGGGGCCCACATGTGTACAGGTAGGACAGCATGTACATAGTGCATCGATTTTCACTATCACCAGTACCAGTGTGTTTTTTCTACAATAAGGAGGAGTTGGTAGCGCTTAAAAATTCTCGAGGAAGCTATCGGCGGGCCGATGACATGAGGTAAGCAGGTGCGTCAGATGGCATCTAGTGGCGTTAGGAGGTCGAACGGGGTCAATACTTGCACATGGATGAATACAGACACAACGTGGGTGTTTTCTTGTGAGAGGTATGCAGAAAGGTCATCATTAGGACCAATTTTTGGGGCCACTTCACGTGGTTGCGAGATGCATTATTGAAAAGAAATGAGTGCCAGGTGTGTGGATGATGCAAAAAGGTGACAACTATGCACTAGGAGGTTAGTTTTTGGCCTGTTCGGGGTCCGTTTGAGGTCATCTAAAAGGCCAAGGGTGACCAACTAATAAAGCTAAGTGTGGGAACTGAAAAAAAAAAGAGAAGACCAGAAAAAACATGGAGAAGAGAGGAGGAACAGCCGCAGGTGTGTTTTTGGGATTTTTGGAGCCTGTTTTGGCTGTAAACTGCTCATCCGAAGTCGGGTTTGAGCACTTTGACATTGTAGACTGGGGTTTTCAGCTGTTCCGGACGTGATGGAGCTGTCCATTTTTTCAAATTCTTCACAGATTTTCTACTATTTTTCTATGTAATCTTCTCCAATGAGTGAAGCCTCTGCTTAACTTTGTGGTTGTATCTGGTGTATCTCTTCCATACTGTGTAAACTATTTGTCCCATTGGTGTTGGGCTGAGCTTCATTGAGTCTAAACAACAGCAATATGCCTCCTTTGAGCTGAATTGAGAGTGTGTGTGTGAGTGTATATGTGTGAGTGTTGAGTGGGCGAGTGGGAAATCTCTCTCTTCTCACTCCGTCTGTGTGTTTCCTATCTCGGCCAGGCTGGTTGTGTAAGCCGAGTGGTGCCCCATAATGTGTGTGTGTATCATCCCAAGAGTGTGTCTCGGGTCATTATAGAGGCGTTGTGTGTGTTTCCATCCCGCTCACATTCTTTTGGTGCCCCCACTGAGGATCTTCTTCGAGTACCTTCTTCTTCGAGATTCGGGATTACAGGTTGCAGGTTGCAGATTACAGGTTATAGATCATAGGTTACACGGACAGGTACAGGTACAGGTACAGGTGATTCACACAGGTATAGGTAGCTGGAGTACAGTGATATACTAGCATTGGTGTCACTTGCAGTTGTTGTGGGTATGCATCACTTGGCGCCTGTTTGAGCGCATTGTCTGTTGGATTGTACGTTACTTGTGGAAACTGCCATGGTACACCTTTGTGGAGCCATATATGGTTTTATGTGGCAGACCCAACCATTTCTGAGACTTGGTCTGGAAGATAGTCATTTCTGAGACTTGACTATACGCGATTTGCATTAGCCTTCGTGTGAGGTTCGATAGCGTGAGGTTTTTATTGAGCTAGGGGATTCTCAAATGTAGAGATCCTTTCGGTGATACAGGTAGCTGGAGCATTCTTTCATGACCTCGCCATAGGCTATGTACTAGTGAGTCCTATTTGATGCTCGGGTTCTATTGTTGACAGTTTAAGCATACATATACAGTCTATATTTTGGGTTCCTACTGCTCTACTTCTGGGGAAACTCTGCCAAAATTTTTCCGAGTTGTGATGGCTGGTTTTTTGGTCTTTTGAGCCATTTATGCTGTGATGCTGCTGAAATTTTGGCAAAATCAGAGGATAAGTCAGGTGTGCCTTCTTGGGAGCTGCATGGTTGGCTTTAATGGATGATCAAAATGGCCCTCAATTCACTCCATTTCATTTAACTCAAAGAATCCAGATAAATGTTCATGTGTCCAGGAAGATTTTTTTCCAGCAGTGCATAGTCTTTATGTTCGGGCCAAGAAGATTATGAGAGATCTTGGAATGTCCTTTGCTTGTTGTAATTCGGATGATCAACTATGAAAACTCATTTGATGTGCATGTGTTTGTCCTTATCTTAGGTTGAGCTAGCTCCATTGAAGTTTCTGGGGATTGAGTAGTGAAAAGTTTTGGGTTCTTGCACGTGTGTTCGAAGAGGTTCTTAAAGCATTAAGCTTGGGTAGCCATGGATTTCTCTTATCCGGAATTTCATGGAAGAAGTGGTGAAGATGCGGAAGAATTTTTGGAGCAAGTCGAGGTGGCATGCATAAGCAACAATATGTGTGATGAGGAGAAGATTTTGAGGCTATTTGGATTGCTTTTGAAAGATGAGGCCCGTGTTTGGTTCATGCATTTGGAAGCTAAAGAAGCAGTGGCTTCTTCTTATGGTTTGAGTCTTGACAAGTTTATCGAAGCTTTTTTAGAGTGTTTCCAGGTTTTTGAAGATGAAAATGCAGTATGGAATGAGCTCAATGCTCTTAAGAAAGGTTCTTTTCAAGGTGTTGATGCCTATGTACAAGGTTTTACAGATTTATGGACTCGTTGGTGTGTTGCACTTAAGGATGAGACCCCCCCTTGTTCATTGAAGAAAAGTTTTTTGTTGATGGTTTGTCACCTTAGTTGCGGTTCGAGGTTGAGTTGAAGAGGCCCGAGTCTTTTGAAGATGCAGTATGCATTGCAAAGCACAAGGAATGAAAGTTTAAGCGTCTTGAGGAACAAGGTATCAGTACAGGTATGCATGTGGAAGATGGATTTGACATGGAAGATGAAGTTAAGCCTAAGCAGGTGAAAAGTAGCCTATCCTATGATGTTTCTCGTTTCTTCCTAAGGTCTATTGTGAAGCGTAAAGAGGTCTTGCAAGTTGACAGGTTTATGGAAGAGCCTAAAGAGGTGAGTAATGCTTTGGATACAGGATTGAAAAATCTTGAAGAGGATGCATTGGCTACTTGTGTACCTTGTGATTCTGGGTGTGAGTGTGAGGTTGAGGTTATTGATGATGAGCACATACTAGTTCCTTGGAAATTAGGGAAGAGGGCAATGTTGAGAGCCATTTTGTGGATTTGTTGGATGTGGAGCCTATTTTGAAGCCATATTTTGTTGTATGTACAGTGATTGAACCGATTTGTGAGCATGATTGTGGTTTAGAGCAGGGATCTGTATTCTTGGAGACTGATGAACCCATGCTAGAAGCTATGGATAGCGGCGCTAGCCATGATTATGATGTGGATAAAGTTATGTGTGATGATGAGTATGCTTATGATGATGAGAAGGGGTTTGGCATATATGAGTCCAATCTCAGCTATGTGGATGCCTATGCTAGGGATATGTGTGCTGCGGGGATACTTTTGTGCTTTGGATATCAACAAGTTTACCTTCACACAATGCTTTTAGCTACTTGGGTGCATGATTTGCAGGTTGTTGCTACACGAGCCACTACCTCGACGAGAGCGTGAGCCACCACTACGGGAAGAGCGCTGGCCACCCAAAGAGCGATGGCCCGAGCCCGAACCACTGGGTGGTGTAGGCGACGGATAACTCGATGGTGCGGCCGTAGATCCCTGCGAATGCAAGGTGGAGGGAGCTACGGGTGACGGGAAAGTCAAGGGTAAGGTGGAGGGAGGCCCACTAGGAGGCACACTCTGCACGATTGGAGTGCGGGCGCTCGGTGTCGCAAGCGGTGAGAACCCATAGGCAGCCAACTGTGCTGGTGTGTACCGTCCACGAAGACTCTACTGTAAGGATAGCCACTTTTCTTGGGCGCGGTATGCCCTCTCGAGGTCAGGGTCATGTACTGCATCTCGGAACCGTCGAAATACGAAGGTGGATTGTGACTGGTGAGAGGAAGACTGCGAGTAATAAGCATCACAAGCGTCCTCATAAGAGAGGCCCTCGGCAAGAAAGTCCTCTATGGATCGATAGCCGGGCGTGGAAGAGGATGCCATATCCTACAATTTCACAAAAAAAGGGACCCTAATTAACATTGGATTCTAATCAAAGTGAGATTCTTTATTGCATAGGATTGCTCCCTTCATAGGATTCCTTTTATCTCCTATTTAAGAAATGGTTTGTGTGCTTATTTTTTTGCATCCATTTAGAGTGTGTGAACGTGTGTGTGCTTCTAATTAATCTATCGTGTGTGGCAAATAAATTAATCTAGTGTGTGTGTGTTGGACCTTAATCTATCATTGGGCTTCTCGGTGACCATTGGGGTCTCAATCAACTTCATCGCACACCCACATGGAGGTATGTTTTGGTATGCTAATGCTAATGGAGGTATGTTTTGGTATACTAATGCATGCCCAAGCACACACTAATGCTAGCGTTAGTGTGTTCTTGTAACGCATGCACACACTAATGCTTTCATTAGTGTGTGTATGCATGCATTGGTGTGTTTTCACACACTAATTTGTGGACAAGCATTAGTGTGTGCAATTTTTTCACACACCAATGCTCACAATAGTGTGTGCTTGTGCACAAATTAGTGTGTATACACACTAATTAATAGTGTGTGCTTGTGCACAAATTAGTGTGTAGACACACTAATTAGTGCACAAGCACACACTAACGCAAGCATTAGTGTGTGCTTGGGCAAAAATTAGTGTGTGGAAACACACTAATGCATGCACACACTAATACGGGCATTCGTGTGTGATTGTGCACAAAATAGTGTGTGAAAACACACTAATTTGTGCACAATCACACACTAATGCAAGCATTAGTGTGTGTGTATAATGCATGCATTGTGCACAAAATAGTGTGTGAAAACACACTAATTAGTGCACAAGCACACACTTATGCAATCATTAGTGTGTGAGCTGTGCAATCGCATGCTTACATTGCGTACATGGACATGGTAGTCGCTCGCTCAACCATCAAGCTCGTTCCGCGCCAACCGACCGACCCACGTCATCCCAATCAACCTGCACACACTACCACACACTAAATAAGAAAAAATTAAATAAGAAAAAGAAGAATCAAGAATGTTGGTACTGACATGACTGACACTCATTAAAGATAGAGGGGAGGTGGGTACAAGAGGTCATACAGTCGACGTAACCTTAATGTGTCATCTGAGATTTTTGCGGTAATATACGCGGTAACACAAGCGGGAAAGGGCGCGGTAATGCTCGCGGTAAAATTCCAAGAAAATTTTTTTATATAAAGGGGGTACCTGCGTGCCCCTGCAAAATTGAATGCCAAAAATTCAAAAGCAGATCCTCTTCTGCGCGGGCCTGTTTCCCTCTCCATCTCCAAGCTCTCTCTCCTTCTCCCTCTCCATCTCCAACCTCTAATACTCTCTTCATCTCCATCCCCACCATATCCAAGCGATCGAGGTCACGACTGTAAGTGCTCGAACTCTCTCTCTTTCTTCTCGTTCTTCTACACACACACTTCTACACACACACATACACATACACACTTATCGTTCTTCTACACACATACACACCTCTCCATCTCCAACCTCTAATACTCTCTTCATATCCATCCCCACCATATCCAAGCGATCAGGTCACAATTGTAAGTGCTCGAACTCTCTCTCTTTCTTCTCGTTCTTCTACACACACACTTCTACACATACACACACACACACATGCACACACACACAATGCATACACATTGCACACACACACACACACACACACACACACACACACACACACACACTATTTTGTGCAGAATCACACACTAATGCTTGCATTAGTGTGTGCATGCATTATACACACACTAATGCTTGCATTAGTGTGTGATTGTGCACAAAATAGTGTGTTTTCACACACTATTTTTTGCACAATCACACACTAATTCCCTCATTATTGCGTGAATGCGTTACAAGCACACACTTATGCTTGCATTAGGGTGTGCTTGTGCATGAATTAGTGTGTAAACACCTAATGCATGCACAAGCACACCCTAATGCGAGCATTAGTGTATGCAAGCATTATACACACACACACTAATGCTTGCATTAGTGTGTGATTGTGCATCAATTAATGTGTTTTCACACACTATTTTGTGCAGAATCACACACTAATGCTTGCATTAGTGTGTGCATGCATTATACACACACTAATGCCCGCATTAGTTTGTGTATGTGTTACAAGCACACACTAATTATTGCATAAGAGCGATTGCGCCAGGAAGCAGTCATGGAAGGGAGGTCACACCTGTCATCCAATGTGGGTGGGTCCACCGAGCGCATGCACATCCTACATCCACCACATATGGGGATCTTCCCACCACCCCGCCCCACATGGAGGTGAAGGAAGATCATTTGCACAATATGGTTGAGGATCTTCTTGCACGTGAGGCGGCGAATGAGTGTGAGCCTGAGTGTGCATGTGAAGAAGCCGCCTTAAAAACCAAAGATTCATTGCTAGAGGCAGCATGCACCGCTCTTTACGAGGGATGCTCCTACTCCATATTACGAGCGTCTATTGAGATCTTGAATATTCAAGAAATGTTCGGATGGAGCAATGCAGGGGTCGATGCACTATTGAGGTACGTTTAAGTGTAATAAGTGTTAGTTGTGAGTTTTTTTTGTGGCTATATGCAATAACGAGTGTTCTTTAATTATGCCATAGGCTATTAGACAAGATGATGCCTAAAGGAAATCATCTTCTAGAAAATCGAAGGAAGGCACGATAGGTGGTGACAGGGCTTGGGATGGACTATGATCGCATACATGCATGTGTCAATGATTGCGTGCTATTCCGCAATGAACATGTAGGGCTTGATGCTTGCCCCGAGTGTGGAGAATCAAGGTACAAAGAGGGAATGCAAGGAACCACAATACCTCACAAGGTTCTTCGTCATTTCCCCCTCATTCCCCGCATCAAGCACATGTTCAGCACCAAAGGAACAAGCGAGCTTCTTACATGGCATATGACAAATCGCTCCACCGATGGGGTTATGAGAGTGCCGGCTTACTCGCCGGCATGGCAACACATTCAGCAAACATGGCCGGAGTTTAGAGAAGAGCCTCGTCACTTGCGGCTTGGTCTGGCTAGTGATGGGGTAAACCCATTTGGGCATCCGTCTACCTCATGGAGTACTTGGCCAGTGGTTGTTGTGAGCTACAACATTCCACCATGGGAGTCAACCAAGAAGGGGAACTTTTTTCTCTCTCTTCTAGTCCCAGGAAAACACAAGGTAAAGAACATGGATGTATATTTTGCACCTTTGATTGAAGAGCTTCAAGAGCTATGGAACAACATAGATGTTTTTGATGTATCAAGACCACTTCGTGATCGGCGCACAATGATCAAGTGCATTCTCATGTGGACCATGCATGATTACCCCGGGCTTGGAGAGATTTCTGGTAAGCTTATACTTTGTGACGCTCTTTAATGTCTTTGCATTGGTCACTTATATGTGGTTATGTCTTTTGTTTTTGTAGGACTATCCACATCTGGACATAGGGCATGCCCAACTTGTGGATCCTCACTCGTGATAGAGAGACCCGCTCTACTTGGTAAGGTGATTACCCCAATGACCATCGCTTCTTGCCGCCCACACATCAATCTTATGCTCCACCGTGCAATGGGATGGAGCCACTCCATTGGACCATGGCCGATTGGGCAAGACATTAGAATGAGCATCACAACACACTGCCTCCTCCCAGTGTCTAGGTACTCTATTTTCTTATCACTACCCTATTGGGCTTCATTGAAAATCCAACACCTATTGGATCCAATGCATGTGTTCAAAAATGTTGGGCAAGCTATATGGGATCACATAGTAGGCAAGAAAGATTCATTGGGGGCTAGAGAGGACATGAGGGCCATAAGGAGGCTCCCTGCTTCGGCCACACCGTGCATGGGGCCTCGGGGGAGGATGGTTCTTCCAAAGGCACCTTGGATTCTATCAAGGGTGGATCAATAGCGGATGAAACAAGTCATTGCATCCATCCGTACTCCAACAGGTTATATGCGTTCGCTCAAGGATGCCTTCACTAAAACTAAGAAATGAGGATCCACATAACTGTATGGGCTCAAATCCCATGATTGGCACAAGATTCTTTAGGTAATGTGTGTGTGTGTGTGTGTATATGTGAGTGTATGTGGTTTGGTGTTTTGGATACTAATAAGTCTTTTTGTTTGTCCAATAGTTTTTGCTTCCAATTAGCATTAGTGGATTTGCGGACACGAAGGTAAAGACTGCAATATTCAAGGTGGGAGAATTTGTCAGGTATAACACATTTGATCCTCCCTCCTAAACTTTACTTTGAAGACTAACTTTACTATGAAGATTATGAAGGGTTTTTTGGTTACAGGTTTGTGAGTTCCAAAGAAATCGAAGTTTCAGCCATTCCAATCGCTCGACTTCTAGCGATTGAAGCAACTTATGTTATTGAGGATGCATTCCCACGTTCTATCCTTGTTATCCAAGTTCACCTATTGCTCCATCTTGTTGAGGAGATAGCCATTTGTGGTGTGGTTCACTCCAGGTGGATGTTCTTTCTTGAGAGGTTCCTAAACACCTTGAAAGACTTTGTAAGGCTACGATCACAACCAGAGGTGTTCATCCATCTTAAGCCTTAAACCTTATTAGGATTGGATTGTATTCACAACGCTTTTTATTGGTTACTTTAATCACTAATGGTTTCATGTGTTCAGGAAAGCATGGCAGAGGGTTGGATTGTACAAGAGGCTTTTGTGTATGTCTCTCAATATCTTTTCACAATAGACCCATCATTGCCTCGTTTCAAGGCGGAGGAAGAGGATCCAAAAAAACACGCAAACATTCCAAGTGGGAAAGGTTCTCTCTTGATTTTGGATAGGGAATTTCAAGCCATAGTCAACAACCATTGTCTACTCAATGCTCCCATCATGGGCAAATGGGTGGATATGTATGTGGAGGTGCGTACAACGAGAGAAAGGGAGAGGGAAGCATGGAAGAGGTCGCATGGCGGTAGGCGAGCACTTCCCTTTCCTAAAGATCTTGCCAAATACCCTGATCTAATTCCAGTTGGGTGGATACACAATGCCATGACCAAGGCCAAGGCGCAAGGAGAACAAATAAGCCCTAAAGAATGGGAGTGCGCGCGAGGATGTCTACCAAGGGTAATATAGTGAATGTATCTAGTGTGTGTGTGCGAGTGTGGGAGTGTGTGTGTGTATGTGTGTCATCTCTCTCTCTCTCTCTCATCTATCTTGATTGGTTTTTGCAGGCCTTCATATTCAACTCTATGTGGTCTGAAGGACGTCATTTTCAAACCCGCAAGATAGATGAGCGTCGAACCACTCACGATAGTGGAGTCATGGGCAACTTTGACACGACAACACAAGAGGTGAGGGAATGTGGAACAATAGAGAGGATAATCAAAGTGGATTTCAGAACATTTCACAAATATCTCTTTGACTGCCGATGGTTTGCGGGTGAGGTTAAGAGACATGAGAATGGGCTTTATATGGTAGACTCTGGGCAATTTCATTGCGGGAAGAAAGACAACTTGGTGCAACCTAGTAGTTGTGAGCAGGTAAAGTCCATGTGAAACTCACTAAAACATTATATGATACATATAAAACTACATTCATGTTGTTGTTTGCTCTATGACCTACAGGTGTTTTATGTGCCTTGTATGTATCGAAGACGACTTTGGAATGTTATTCTAGTCACACCACGGAGCAGATCTATCTTTGCAGATACAAACATAGAGACTTTGGCTGATCCCACCATACCATCTCAAGAAGACTCCAATGACGATGATGAGTTGAGGTCGAGGAGAACCAACCATTCCCAATAACCAACCATAGTGAGGAGGAGGACGAGGATGGAGAGGATGGTGATGATTCAATAGGAGAGGCTGTAGAGGATGAATCAATAGATTTATTTATTGATTTAGCTACCATGGGGTTGGACATGGATGTAAGCATTTGTAGAGATCTCTTGGAGGATGAAAATTAATAAATATCTTTTGGATTTTGTCTACTTTTTCTACTTATGCTGTACAAAAGGGCTATTTGTTTATGAACACAAGACAATATGATTTTGATCATCGTTCACTTGCCATTTCCATATGAATGCATAGTTGACGAGGTGGAAACAAAATATTTTTGTTTATAGAATCTCATGGAGTACAAATGAGTAGAGTAGGAGAATCGTATCAATAGATGAGGCAAGCAAAGAGAAGAGAGGTACTAAAAGTGGGAAGAGAGAATATGATTTATAGAAAGGGAAAAGTGGGAGAGGAATGGGCCGCGTGGATTCTCTTTCTATTGCGGTAATATGGGCAGATATATATGCGGTAATAAGTGCAATAATAGTCGCAAAAAAACCAAAAAACGCGCCGGCGGGGCTGCAGCATACAATCTCTCTCTTTCTTGAAGCTCTCTCTCTCCTCTTATGCGGTAATGTTGTGCGGTAACAGCAAAATTCTCCCATATTGTAGCTCCATAAAAATATATCAACAAAGGAAAAAATCCAATAAAGCACTTATCGCAAAGCCCCACAGATACTGGCTGTTCTAAAGGGAATCAATTTCAAGAGAGAAGCCTCACGGCATGCAGCATGCAAGAGGCTTAGAAAAGAAACACCACACATTTTCCCCCAAGGAAGTGATTAGCTCTTGATACTAGTGTAAGAACTACCGTAGCTAGACCTTGAGATCCTCCTCTCAGCCTCCCATTATAAAGGCAGGCTCCTAGCCTCTTTCCCTAGATGGATCCCTTGTGGACATTGCCTAGCCTGGACACTGGCCGTAGTCCGTGACTCCGTGGCCTTACCCTTGTCCTAACAAAGTGCACATAACCTCTTGTAGTGACTGTTTTTCTCACTTAATTTTGACATTTATACCTAGGGCTTCTAAAAAACGTCTTTAAGCCGAATTCCCATGGATAGCACCCTACAAAATAAAGAGAAGTACAAGAATTACAATTATATAGAGATAGGAGGCTCTATAAGAATAATATCTTTACACATTCTGGTTGTTACAAATATAATTGAGCTAGAAGGGGTGTCCAGATCCACATTGCAAACAATGTGGAAATATATGTAATGCAACCTTGTGGTTTTTGCAAAACGTAGCAAGAAAAGAATGTGCACAAGATGTAGGAAAGCGTTGTACGAATTAAAGTGGTCTTCTCATGCTTGGTATGAGAAGATACATAATCATATGACTACACATGGCTTTTGAAATGCTCTAGTTGGTCACACTTTTTACGTAAAATGTTTGGATGATATATATCTTTTTTTTTTTGTATTTGAATCATTTACTACTCACTGATCCGAATGAGACACGTATTGCTAAATTTTAGGCTAATTTGAATGACACATTTGAGACATCAAATTTGGGGCTTTTGTATCATTAATTGACCATTCAGTTGAAGCATTGTGATTAAGGTATTGCACTGTGTCAAACGAAGCATGTGCAAACTTTGCTAAACAGATTTGCACTTGATGATTGCAAGCCAATTGCCACTCCTATGGGACATGTTGAAAGTTAAGTCTACATGATGCTGGAGATCCAAAAGATGTTACCATCTACGAAAATAGTAATGCTTGCCTCATTTATGTATGCATTACATGGCCAACTATTCAAGTGCAGTTTCACAAGTGAGCAAAATTTATGCATGGTTCGGGTTCTAGATGTTGGCAAGTAGCTAAGAGGATATTTCTCTACTTGAGTGGCACTATACATCCTGGATTGTTTTATTCTTGTATATGGTAGTGATGTGTGTGAATAAGTTTAAGACCACTGGGGCATCCTCCACCCCCCCCCCCCCCCCCAAGTTTTTTCTCCCTCATGCTTTGTATATACGCCCAACACTCTACGAAAAACTCATCTTGTGTTCACATGCTTAGTAGTATATCCTATTTATGTGCCTTGAGTTTCTTCTCCATCTGCAAGCTGTGTCTCCCTTGAGTTTCTTCTCCATCTCCAAGAAGTTTTGTGTGTGTGAATTCTTGCAACCTTGACTATAACAATTTTGACTAGGAAAGTGATGTCAAGACTAGTGCTTACCAACCAAAGAAGAGAACCAACTAGCTTTCTATACTTTGTAGCATCAGCTAAATATGGGATTTCATATAGGGACAACTTATGGTTGGGATCCATTGAAGTAGATACCAACCTCCACTCAATCATACCAAAAGTCTCAAACAATTCTTAGGCATAGTGTTGCCAAATGCTCTAGACAAAATCAAGTATGTGTTATCAAAATTGGATTATAACGGCTAAAGCTCACTTGGGATCATATCTAATTTCAACTGGGGAGATAGTATGCCATCACAAAAAATCAATCATATGGGATCAGATTTGCACCTTGATAAATATAAACTCGTTTGGTTTCTTAGGAAATTTTCATTTTGGCGATAACTTCATCTAAAGAGTAATGGAAATCAAAGACTACCCCACTGCCCCCTTCCATGGTGTGGCTTTGTGCAGAAATGAAATAATAAAAAATGCAATAAACCATAAGTGACATATGATACCATGATACGATGGAAATGAGATGATCACCACCTATTGTGTTTCTTAAAGGACAATCACACACCAATGATGCGGCGCTATAGTTTAGTGCCAATAAAAGGCCTTTGAGAAGGATAGGGAATCAAGGAAACCTCAAGGTGGACAACATTAGGCTATATTAAGATCATTAGGACTTATTATAAATGGGGTGGATAACTTCCCCTTTCCTAACAACCCTTGAAATTGTATAGGTGTGGCAAAAAGCACATGCTCCCCTTTCACGCAATGAATCTTCACACAATAAAAGGAAAGGCCACTTTAAATATTGTGGAGGTATTATAGCTCCAATTATATCAAGAATAAAAACTTGTTTTGTTGCTTTCAAACCACTCGAGGAACATAATTTAAGTGAATTCCTAGGCCGTTTTCATTGAAAAAGCATGTCTAGATCGTTAGGAAATTGTGGAGATCGCTAGGAGATGCATTGTTAATGGCTCCCATTACCATTTCACTCCAAATTTACTAACTTCATACTTATTAGGTCACAATAAGTACCATCACATGACATTTATCATGGGTTAGTACATTCACATGACATCTATCATGGGTTGTCCCATCATGGAATCAATCTCATCCTCCGTGACGAACCTCGTATGAGCCATTCTATGCCTCTCAATAATGTCCTGCTAGATATAGCCATGGTAATTATATCAGTGACATAATCTGTGAGAGGGAAAATGGCATCAAGGATGTGCAAGCAATGGTGCCTCCTCCATTGAGACTCAGCTCAAGGGAAAATCTAACATAATGATGAAGTGTAAGTTCCCACCGGTATATGTAAGATACTGACCTAGTACATGTGTCGACTCTCAACGATAATTTGTGTAGCTCCTAATCATTCTCTACCAAAGACTCCTTAATGGCCAGTTGTTGAGAATACTTGAGGGCCTATCTAGTATAAGAATTCTTTGGAAGCTCTCATATGCCCTATATGTAAAGATCATGGTCTTCTAAGTGCCTCAACCACTTGTGTAGCTCCCACTCCTACTCTAATGACCTCATGTGACAGTGTATTGCTACTTTAGATCATCTTACATACCACAGTTACTAGCGGTCTCTCCATGGCTCTTGAATTATTATACTTTCAACCATATGGACAACGATTGTTCAAAACTAGGTCCCCAAATCTAAACTAGGTCCTTAAAATTTGTTGCTTCTGATACTACTCTCACGACCTCATGTGGCACTTTTCTTTTTTGACACACTAAAGGGCCCAGAGGGGGAGGTGCTTATCCCTTCCAAATATAAGCCGTGAAACATGGTCGGGCAAGGATCACGTACCATTGAGCAAGGTCCTGGCGTTGTCGTGCAGCTCCGCTCCCATGCTAAGAAATATGCCAAGAAGATGCAGATCAAGCTTATTGAAGGCCTACTTGATTAATGGTCAGTGATGAGGGCTTGATAACAAGCCAAGTTTAATGATTAATGTATGCCAAATGCATCTTTAATGGGCCAACTGATAACTTAATCATGCCAAAAAAGGATATGCTTGATGTGATTGCAGATAGGATATTATGATCTAGAGCTATAGTGCTTAAAGTGCTCTACCAGCCTGTCTTTACGGCCGTCGATTGGAGCTACGGTGAAGAAGATATGGCAGTTTGAAGTTTAAGTCGATTGCAGATCTGTACTGGATTGGGCAACTGCAGCTGGGTTGACAGAATTGAATTGAATGCATGGGCTTGAAGTGCTCACTTTGTGGAGCGCATCGGTCTTTTCAGATCAGTGATGATCGGAGTCCCGGTCGCCAAGATATTGGTCGATAACGATTCAGAGGGGACCGGTTCCGTACCAGCCTAGTTCGCTCAGTCGGTGTGCCATATGGGAATTTTACAGCATCAGCAGGATTTGTATGCGTTCTATGCAGTTTGAGAAGTCTACAGCTTGGCAGGCAGAGTCTGGTGTCAGTTGTCGGCAATGCTGAGCTGGGTTATTTTGGCATTATTCGAGATGTCGGTATGGACAATAAAAATTCATGATGATATTGTTAGTCAAGGATTGCTGAAGAAAGATGTTGTGCTTGGCGATGCTTTAGTCAGGGTATGTATGCCAACTGGGTGTACCATGGTTGTCAAGTGCTTGGTATTGCTTGTGCAGCGTATAGGCTTAATGTGGTGCCGCTACGAAAACACGAAAAGCTCTCAATGAGCTCATTCTTGAAATGTCATCTCATGGAGGGTAATGATTGCTGACATGTATACCAAATGTGGCACCCTTGCAAGGACCATGGCCGGCATGTATGCCCACTATGGAGAGGCCGCCCATGCAACTTAAATGTGCCCGCCCATTGTTAAAGGGGAAACCCTATTCTGAAAGGTGGTCTTAAGTGTGAAGAGGGGGAGAAAAAACAAGAAGAGCATGGCGCATAGCAAAAGCGGCAGGTAGTGGGGAGGAAAGGGAAGCTTGCAGCGCGTGCTACGCTGCTCGAACGAAGCCTCCACAGAGTCGAAAAGTGATGGGGATGAGCGCGATCGCGCGCAGTTTCGGTACCAGGCGCGCCGGATTTGGTGTTGCTTGAAATTCGGCCCCGTCCCATTAGCGATATCGCTAATGGGATGCCGCGAATAGAAAGATTTTTATTGGCCATGCAAGCTATAGAAAGCATCATCGTGAGCTCTCCCGGCCTCATAAGCTTTTTATGCTCTGAAGCTCCTCCTCATGCCAGAGGGCTCTCAAGATCATTAAGCTCCAAGTTCAAGCTCCTCATAAGCCGGTAAGCTCCTTAAGCTCAAGCTCTAGGGCCTTCTCCTCATCATAGGGAAGCTCGAATCTCGGCTTCATGCATTCAAAGTCTCAAGCTCATCTTAACAGGTAATCTGAAGCCTCTTGTAATCCCGGAGCTCTTAATCTCCTTCTTCGGAAATCTTAAGCTCGCTTAATTATCCTAATCTCCTCATCATAAGATTAATCTTGGAAGTGCTCCTTCTCATAAGCTTGATCCTAATCTTCCCCGAATAAACTCTATATCCTTAAACCTATGTTAACCTTCATAAGCCAAAGCTCTTAAGCTATCAACATCAGAATTAAACCTACTCTCTCGAAGCGATAAGCCAAGCTTCTAAGCCATCATTGGCCAGTTGCATCGGAAAGCAGAAGCCAAAACGAACGGCCATTGGAAGGAAACTCCTGTGCCATAACGGAAAGAAGTAGAAGGTGGGACAAATCAGGTCTTGTTAAATTCTTGATTAGCACCTGGATTAATCCAGGTTTCTTCTTGTAAAGAGCATTTAAGCTTCATTAGCGATTGATTAAATCTCGATTCTGTCGATTAACTGGAAACTAGACGGACTGCTTGTTTTGAATGCTGTTGTCGGTAATTGCATCTGCTGCACCTTGTTTCCCGCACCTCTCACAGCCAGGGGCCCGGTCCCTTCCCGACTCACCTTTCACACAATTATCCCCTGACAACGTAGGCATCACCACCATGGCCACCTATTTGATGCACCAGGTGCTGGGAATGATGGAGACAACTCATAGAAACCAACTAGCAACCTCGTCCTTACCTGACCCACTCGAGGAGAAGGATGATTTGAGTGTCCAAGGGCAAGAGCCCTAGCAAGGTGAACACCAATTGAGCACAAGGTGCCCCTCTAGAGGTAACCAATGGGGGATTTGAGCCCACAACCCGTAGGTTGAGAGGCCAAAGCCTTACCGTAGACTAACTCTTTGGGGTCAACCTCATATGGCACTTTGTGACCTTACATCGGATAATCTTGGAGATCATACTAACTAGGAGTCTCTCCATGGATCTCCATCCATCATATCTTTGGCTAGACATATCACGATCGTCAATACTAATTAGGAGTCTCTCTATGCCTCTCCATCCATCATACCTTTGATGAGACAAATTATGATGGTGAAGACTAGGTCCATAGATCTATAGAATCTTCTGAGGGTTGCATATCCTCATGTCAATCTCAAAAATAGGTTCCTGACCTCAAAGAGAAAGAGGGACTTGTAAAAAATGACTTCAAGTATTTGTAGGACTCTATATACTCTACCACTTCTCGATGTACCCTAGTATCAAATATCGCCACCTTGGTAATCTCACTTGGAACACCCAAATCATACAATTTGTGCATGTCTTACTCTAAGCACCACATTAAAAGCTTTACACAAATCCATCATCACGGCAAAGGACTTCTCATTAATGTAGCTTTATACACTAAAGCTACGGTTCACCATACATACTCTACCAAAGTATCTCAACAAAGGAAAAAATCCAATCAGCTGCATACCGCGAAGCCCCACAGATACTGGTTGGTCTAGAGGATATCAATTTCATCATAAGAATTGGTAGAGAAAAAATCCTGCATAATAATATTGAATCGAGGTTACTATGTCTGATTGCCTCAACCACTTACTTGAACCGGGACCAAGGAAACAAATTCCATTACAGAGCTATTTCTCTTGAATGGATATTAATGACACTAGCAATGCTGCATGCTAACGTTCATAAATATCAGCAAAGATCAGCAACAAATATCTGGGCTGCAATAATCTCTAAATTAGACGATCGCTGTGAGAAAACTCAGTTCCCTGGACATTTACTTTTATCTGTAACTGATGGTCAACCACCGACTCTGTTGTTTTGTTTAAACAGCCCTAGTTGGCAAGTGTAATCATCATCTCATGCTTGCATGCCCCTCTCTTCATGAGCTTCCCTGGACGTTGATGCGGAAAGCATAAGCATAGGCAGTAGGCGTTATTGCGGAAAGCATGAGCATAAGCTCTGTTTCTAAATGCAATACTGCTAGGGGGGGATTTATCATGCTATGGCTTGCATGACGGCGTCACTACCAACAACAGCGACAATGCTGAGCAAAAGTGGGGACCGTGGGAGGCATGAGACCAGAGCCCCTTCGAGGAGCGGTGGCACGATCAGTTTCTCGGCGCTGGGGTGCCCCCATGTCCTCACTCCCGACAAGGACCTTCCGCACTGTCATGATGGGGTCTTCCCGCCATGCACACGGCCACCCTGGTGCTATGGTGGTCGTGGCCCTGGGCCGAGGGGCTTTCGTGGCTCCAGCCTCATACCTCCCACGATCTTCGACCTAAAGATGAGCACATTCGTGCATTATATGGCGTACCCTTCCCGACAGCCGCCTGGCTTATGGGATTTTTAATCATTTCCTCAAGGTGGCTGCCAATGTAAAGGCCTTTGAGAAGGATAGGGAATCAAGGAAACCTCAAGGTGGACAACATTAGTTACTAGCGGTCTTTCCATGGCTCTTGAATTATTATACTTTCAACCATATAGACCACGATTGTTCAAAACTAGGTCCCCAAATCTAAACTAGGTCCTTAAAATTTGTAGCTTCCCATACTACTCTCACGACCTCATGTGGCACTTTTCTTTTTTGACGCAATAAAGGGCCTAGAGGGGGAGTTTCTTATCCCTTCCAAATATTAACCGTGAAACATGGTGGGGCAAGGCTCACGTACCATTGAGCAAGGTCCACGCGTAGACATCACCACCATGGCCACCTATTTGATGCACCACGTGCTGGGAATGATGGAGAGAACTCATAGAAACCAACTCGGAACCTCGTTCTTAGCCGACCCACTCAAGGAGAAGGATGATTTGAGTGTCCAAGGGCAAGACCCCTAGCAAGGTGGACACCAATTGAGCACAAGGTGCCCCTCTAGAGGTAGCGCAATGGGGGATTTGAGCCCACAACCCATAGGTTGAGAGGCCAAAGCCTTACCGTAGAATAACCTTTTGGGGACAACCTCATGTGGCACTTTGTGACCTTACATCGGATAATCTTGGAGATCATACTAACTAGGAGTCTCTCCATGCATATCCATCCATCATATCTTTGGCCAGACATATCACGATTGTCAATACTAACTAGGAGTCTCTCCATGGCTCCCATCCATCATACCTTTGATGAGACAAATTATGATGGTCAAGACTAGGTCCCTAGATCTATAGAATATTCTGAGGGTTGCAGATCCTCATGTCAATCTCAAAAATAGTTTCCTCTCAAAGAGAAAGAGGGACTTGCAGAAAATGACTTCAAGTATTTGTAGGACTCTATATACTCTACCACTTCTCGATGTACCCTAGTATCAAATATCGCCACCTTGGTAATCTCACTTGGAACACCCAAATCATACAATTTGTGCATGTCTTACTCTAAGCACTACATTAAAAGCTTTACACAAATCCATCATCACGGCAAAGGACTTCTCATTAATGTAGCTTTATACACTAAAGCTACGGTTCACCATACATACTCTACATACTCTACCAAAGTATTTGCATAATAATTGAGGAAAAAATCGTGTATAATAATACCGCATCGAGGTTACTATGTCTTATTGCCTCAACCACTTACTTGAACCGGGACCAAGGAAACAAATTCCTTTACAGAGCTATTTCTCTTGAATGGATATTAATGACACTAACTACAAGAGGTTGTGTTCTCTTGTGACGCTGTTAGCGACGGAAATACACTGGGTTTTTATAACCCCCGGCATCGCTAAAACCGTCGCTACGAGAGCGTCGCTATATGTGTCGCTATAGGCGTCGCTATATGCGTCGCTATATAGCGACGCTCATAGCGATGGTCATAGTGACGCATATAGCGGCGTTTACACAGAAGACTATAGCGACGCTCATAGCGACGCTACAGAGCCATAAATAGCGACACTTATAGCGACGCCCGAGAGAATTTTTTTTTGGTGGCAGGGCATTCAATGCCCTGCCACCCATCAACCATATTGTACTTGATTCAATTTTAAAAAAAGTGCAAGGGTAGATAATAGACCCAAAATAGTCACCCACAAGACGCATTGTTTGCAAAATTGACAATTGTACACATCATAGGCAAAATGAATTGATTGGCAAATGTAATAATGACAATTGTACAACATCATAGGCATAAAGAATTGATTGGCAAAAGGAACTGCGGTGACAAATGTAATAATATACATGGTTCAAAAAGACGTATAAAATCCGTCTCATGATACATAAGCTATGAGAAACCCTAAACTAATGCTATCTAGCTACGGCTAAACTGACGTCGTCTAGTCAGACGTCTCATCGCGTCCAAGCGGCGTATCTGTCGGATTCTGCAAAAAAAGACAATAAGACAGCTTTCAGTAAGTATAAACATATAACGACATTTATAAAACAATACAAAAAATAAAAAAGAGTAAACCCTAATACTAACCAAGCCGCCGCGAGAACTGAGAATGTCCATCAGGGCGTTTAAGCCCTTCCTGCCTGCGTACTCGCGCTCGTACGGTGTGGGATCACGTCCTGTCATCGACCACTGTCAAAACATACAAAGATTTCATTATGTTAGAATTAAAAAACTCATAAACCCTAAACTATCGAACATAAAGAGCAATGTGAAAACACTTACAAAATCGGCCTCAAATGATGCCCATCCACCGCTCCCCAAGTGGTGCGAGCTCCCTCCCTCTACTCGCGCTCTGGCTGCATCCTTTTGTTGCTTCCACTTGCCGGGATTCTTGCGCGCTGCTTTCTTCGCATTCTTCCAATCTTCTTTGGCCAGCCAATCTGGCCTGTTCCACCCATTCTTGATTGCTTTTTGCACTTCGGAACTCTTGTGTTTGCAGTATTCGCGCATTCGAATCTTCATCAAGTCTTCATTGAAGCGCTGATCCCGTGTTGGAACGGGAAACTCATCATGAAGTATGCTGATGACTCTGTTTTTTAAATCACTTGGTACTTCACTCCATTTGTTTAGTATGTAGTGTCTAAACAGCTGAGAGCAAAGACCACGCATGCGCGAGGTCACCTTCTTGCCGTCATCATCCATGATGATGCCGCCGCTGATGTCGAAGGAGTAAGGCAAGCCCTCTGGCCGGTGACGCGTGAACCTGGGTGTCCCGGCAGGGGTCTCTAGCGGCGTGTCGATGGGGGTACGGACGTCAGGTGTCTCCACCGGCGTCTGGCCCCGAAGCGAGGAGTGTCGAGTGGGGTGGCTCCTGGCGGAGTAGGTAGAGGTGTGTAGCTTCTAGGAGCAGTCAGCCGTGCAAAACCTGGCGTAGATGGCGATGCTGTGGCTGGTGTGGGGGCGGGCAAAGAAGGGGAGGGTAAAGAGCCTCGTCGAACACGAGGCGGTGTGGAGGCATTGGTGGCAGAATCCCCACACAACCGCCACCGCCACCACTAGAGCCCGGTGTCTAGACGAGTGTGAAGCTCGTCTCGTCGACGCCGAAGCTTCGGAGCGCGCCGAATGCTCCGAAAGAGAGGGAGATGCGGATGGAGTAGGAACGCGCGATGATGCGCCAGAGCGATGACGCTCCACGTACCACTGTCTCTGCTGCGGTGACAAAGAAGAAAGAAACTCCTCATCATCCATACCTGCATTAAACACACGAATATTTAAACTTAATATTGAATGAATAGAGTAGACAATGACGCAAAGACCATTAAATACAATGACGTAATGACGCATATAAATACAATGACGCAATGAATTGAGTGATAGAAGAGGCAAGTGAAAACTCAGAATTTTCAATCAAAAGATGTGAGCGCGAGTAGAAAAGAGCGTTATACACCATGGAAGGTACTTAGAGAGCCAGAGCTTTTACAACACGGAGAAAATTGTTCAAATACAATATTTGTGGCTTTAAGAGATCTCTCTCTCATCCTCGCATAACTCAGCATAACTTCCTATATCTATATAGAGCTCTCCGTTTAAACACATATCCTCTTTTCATTTTGTAGCTCCTCTGCATGCACCCCATATAGAGTAGTAGCATCTTGATGCTCGTCTGGCACCACCGCAGCGGCTTCTGATTGAGCATCTTCTCTGATCTCCTCCATTGATGTCGTTGTGATTGGCACATGGTAGCCTTCATACGTCCTTGCACTACGAGGGGCTACCTCTATGACGTACCACCAGTTTGATGTAGACTTTGTAGGATGAAATATTACCTGCCAGAGCCACATAACTTACATGAGAGCTTTCAAGCACATAACTTGTAAAAGGGGGATGTTAACTATTTACATACTTACTTGTTCACAATGCTCGGGTAGTACGAAAGTGTCTCTTAGGTCAGTCCATTTCTTAGTAGAATCCACCTCAAGAAAACCAGACTCTCCTCTACGCACAGTAGCGTTGCGACCCTCCATGATTATCTTGAACCATTGCACGTCGAACAAGTCGACAAAAAATCCTCTGTAATCGATCCTCAAAATCTCTTGCAGCGTGCCGAAGTAAGTGAGTTCCGCCACCACAGGATCTGCATCAGAGGAACGTCGTCGACTAGACTGTTCAAATTTTGTCATGATTCCACAATCTTGAGTAAAACGCTTTTTGTCGATTCGTTCCACCCTAAAATGTCGACCTTTACACCATGCTGCTGTGTATGACTTATACTACAACGAACAAAGATTATGAGTGGACGTTCAAACGTTTATAAATAAAGTCACTTGCTAGTCGTACATTGCAAACTTACCTTGGTCGCGCAACCCCGAGAGTATTCCCACTCTTCTTCAGTCACTTCGTCATCGCATTGTTGTGCGCTTTTCAATTGGTTGTGCAACCATCTTAAGCTCATGAACGTTGGTAGGCTCTCCAGAACCGTTGGATAGTGCATCGGTGGTCGTCTTCCCTGTCTCCACTCGATTCGTGCCCTTTGTCGCTCTTGCTTTGCATCCTCATATTGTGAAATCCACTTTTGCATCACTGGATTGTGAAGCATGCAAAATCGGTTGATTTTAGCCTCTAGATCTTCCGTCATCTTCTTCTCAACACCGAGATTGCACATGACAATCCCAGATATGCGCTCATCATCTATGGTTCGCCATAGCGTGTCCCGGGATTTATCAAATCCGTCTAGCCACTCTCCAATGTACACTAGGGACTCTGATACCAACCAACCTTCTGCCATGCTACCCTCCGGACGTGCCTTTTGACGCACATATCCCTTAAGCGTTTTCATGAAACGCTCTAAGAAGAACATCCATCTGGAATGAACTGTGCTAGCTATTTCCACCTCATCAACTATGTGAACAAGAAGATGCACCTGAATGGTTAGCATTGTAGTAGGAAAATGTTTCTCAAACATGCACACAAGCTCCGCAACATTTAGTTTGGCGAATGGTATGGAGTCTACGTTGATCTCCTTTTGTGAGATCCATTGCACTAGCTTTGCAAGTTTGTAGATTGTGTTACGGATGTCGAGAGACAAACATCCCTCAATGGCAACCGGTAAAATAAACTGTAAAGTATGTGCAGCAATGATATTAAACTCCACATTTTATGCAATGATATTAAAGTCCACTATGAACGTACCTGACACATTTTATGCCAATCGTGTGACTTCAAACGGGTAAGCTTTCCTTCTTTAGTAAAACACGTTCGGAGCGAGTGCATTACGCCAGTGGGGGTCCGCAAAGATCGAATGGTCTCTTTTACATTGCGTTCTTGGGCTCCTGTGAAAATCCATGGTGCTTTAGGGAGTTTTATCGATCCATCAGACGTTGTTTGCGGCCGATATTGCTCCATACGATCCACATTTCTAAGGTCAACTCTGGCTCCCAAAGTATCTTTCTTGCCGGTCAGATGGTCCCATAGTAGATTACCCACATTCTTGAATATGTGCATTGGATCGAGCAAGTGATTGATCATGAGTCGGGGCCAGTATGGTAACTCGTACCATAGAGATAGTCTCTTCATCCCTGGAGGCAATCCGTCATCGCACATCTCCTTCTGCTCTAACCATGCTTGTGCAGACATCCTTGGTGGCTCTCTTTCCAAAAAGCCGTCGCGTAACACATGATTCTCTGGAAGATACGCTTGATGACCTTCGTAGATTTGCTTCTTCAGTGAGGGTGCCCTACGTGCATTCAGTCTAGGTCCACATGTGACACATGCTCTGTATCCGCTTGTTTGAAGCCCTGCATGTATACACATGATAATAGATCAACTATGGGAAAAAACAAGATTTACAGTGTTTGAGTGAGGAGTGTCAATAGATCACCTGAGCATTCTGTTAGCCCGGGATAGTCATGCATGGTCTAGATTAGAATGCCTTTGATCAAAGCATTCCGTCGTCCTGTGTGTCGGCTCATATCCACCACCTCTATGCCAATCCACAATTGTTGTAGCTCTTCCAATAGTGGACGAAGATACACATCCATATTCCCCACTTTATATCGCCCTGGCACAATCAAGCTTAGCCATAGGTGCCCCTTCTTCGTAGTCAACCACGGGGGAATGTTGTAGTTGACGATGACAACGGGCCATACACTGTAAGATGTTGATCTTTGACCAAATGGATTTACACCATCCATAGCCACGCCTAAGCGCAAATTTCGAGCTTCCCTGGCAAAATCCGACCATGTTCCATCTCTATGTTTACACGCTACCCAATCTGCAAGAATTCGTAGCACACCATCCGAATATTTATTCTCCTCATGCCATGATGCTAGGGCCGCCATGGACTTACATTCGAAGAAATGCTTGATGCGAGGAAGCAGAGGGAAATGTCACAAAACCTTTTGTGGAATTTTTGTCCCGTGGAGATCTACTCGATATCTTTCGGACACTTCTCCATGTCTATGTATTCCCCTCTGAAAAGAATGCAGTCATTAGGACAAGCGTGGATAGAATTGTAATCCATCTCCATGTCTATGTATTCCCCTCTGAAAAGAATGCAGTCATTAGGACAAGCGTGGATAGAATTGTAATCCATCCCCAAGTTTCGCAAAATCTTTCTTGCTTCATCTCGAGAATCTGGCATCACATTGTCAGCTGGTAGTATGTGCTCTTTCAACAATCTACACAACATAAAAATATGATACAGTCGTGTAAAAATCTGTCAGATCATTATACATTTAGAGTTTTATTAAAGTAAACTAATTGTAATAGATCACCTGAAAAGCGCTGTGACGCTAGTGTCACTCCATCCAAACTTTGCCTGCATGTTGAGAAGAACCAGGAGTGCTTTCAATCTAGAAATACGTGCTCCATTATACAATGGCGTATCGGCTTCACTTTTCATATCATCATAGATAAGCCTTTCTGAATCCATGATCGTCTCGATCATTTCATCAATCTCGGGCTCAAACATTGCCTCGTTGGGAATGTGCTCTACATGATCATCCACCGAGCTGTCAGAGGCTACATCTTGTGGCCTCACATATGCTGCTTGACCAAAGCGCCTGCGAACACGTCTATTGGGTTGCAAGATTGCTGCTTGTTGGCCAGCGTCAGAGTCTGACGAGTTATAATTGGCAACAACTCGATCTATAATAGATGGATCGAACTCGCCAAATTCACGAACGTGCTGCAAAGAAACACGTCTTGTCCGTCGCACAGCATGCTTGCATTGATTACAAGGACATAAGACCCTCGTTGAGAGATAGGTGTTTCGGTTGGACGGTTCCACATCCTCGTCGCTACTCATAATGAGGATAAAAAACTTATAACCTGGACAACAAATTTAATATTCTATTGGCATTCTTCGTCTTATATCTCTCTCTCTCTCTCTCTCTCTCTCTCTCTACCTCACATTCTCTAGTCATGTCCAATCCCCGCACACCTCGGTCTAGAGGTGCACGGAGATCATAACCACCGGGTTATAATCTCGTCTTTATTGGTCAATACCTATATTTGTGGGTACAAGAAATCTACACACCCACGTCTACATGATACTGCATGTAGTGGACAAAACCCCTTTGCCTCTTCTGTAGCTGTAGCACTTCACAGCATCTTAACATCTTTTCACAGTAGATCTTTTCACAGTTCGTCTAACTCTAAACCCTAAACCGTAAGTAATTCTTGTGTGGACTCGATCTAACGTAAATAAGCGTAAATCTAAATAAACGTAAATCTAACTAAAAATAAACCTAAATCTAATTTAACATAAGTCTACATCTAACCTAATCTTTAACGTCTTTTGGGATAGTTTCCTATGACGTTAAAACTCTCTTCTTCTTGTGTGTGTGTGTGTGTGTGTGTGGGTAAACCTAAATAAACCTAAGTCTAATCTAATATAACATAAATCTAAATCTAACTTAAATTATGTTATATTAAAAACAAAGAACTAAACTAACAGGGATTATAAGAACCTTAAAACTGATTTAACACATAATTTTTCACATAACTCGGCAAGAGTTGGCATTCTCATCACTAAAGATGTGAGAGTTAACTTCCGACGGTGACGCTGCCTCATCTCCCTCCACATCTGACGACAGCAATTGGCCCTTTAGACCGTTCTTGCTCTTGTTACTAACTTTGAAGTTGCTGTTGAATGACTAGAGGTTGTCTAGATGGTCATTGTGTCGGGGATCTAGTGACTCTTGCCACCCTGAAGATCCACCTTCTTCCCTATCTTCTGAAGACATTTCACCAGTACTTTTGGATCGACGGAGCCCACCATGAGTGAAGGCAGCAATACCCTATATTCCATTGAGGGCTTTCTTCACCCGCTTCATGCAGGCATCACAGTCTATGGAGACCTGAATCTAATCTAATATAACGTAAATCTAAATCTAGCGTAAATAAACGTAAATCTAGTTAAAAATAAACCTAAATCTAATTTAATGTAAGTCTACATATAACCTAATCTTTAACGTCTTTTAAGATAGTTTTCTACGACGTTATAACTCTCTTCATCTTGTGTGTGTGCGCGTGTGTCGATGTGTGTGCCAATAAAAAGAGATAAATGGTATAACCTTTCTATCACCCATGCCAAGTATGATAGATTGATTATGCCATTTCCCTCTTGAATAATAGGTCTTGAGTTCAACTCCTCGTCGGCTAGATCTTTAGTTCTTTTAATTTTAATTAGTTTCCTACGACGTTAAATTAGTTTCTCTCTCTTTCTCTCTCAATGTGTGTGCGTTTTTTTGGATCGTATGCATGTTTTCTCTCTCTTTTCCTCTCTCAATGTGTGCGTTTCTTGTTTATGCATGTTCTCTCTCTCTTTTCCTCTCTCAATGCGTGCGTTTTTTGTTTATGCATGTTCTCTCTCTCTTTTCCTCTCTCAATGCGTGCGTTTTTTGTTTATGCATGCTCTCTCTCTCTTTTTCTCTCTCAATGTGTGTGTGCATTCTTTGTTTATGTATGTGTGTGTGCGTTTTTGTTTTTGTTTGTACTCTCTCTCTCTCTCTCTCTCTCTCTCTCTCTCTCTCAAAAACACTATGTGTGTGTGTGTATGTGTGTGTGTGTGAGAGAGAGAGAGAGGGAGAGAGAAAGAGGGGAAGGGAACATGAGAATGAGGAGAGGGAAGGAGCATACCTGGCTCTCCTTCCTCTCCTCGTGTGTGTGTGTGTGTGTGTGTGTGGAGAAGAAAAAGAGAGAGAGAGAGAGAGGGAGAGAGAAAGAGGGGAAGGGAACATGAGAATGAGGAGAGGGAAGGAGCATACCTGGCTCTCCTTCCTCTCCTCGTGTGTGTGTGTGTGTGTGTGGAGAAGAAAAAGAGAGAGAGAGAGAGCGAGAGAGAGAGAGAGTGAGGGAGAGCGTTACCTGCTCCTTGCTTGAGGGAGCCGAAAAACTCAGATCTGAGATCTGAGGTTTTGGGCACGCTTGGTTATTTTTTTAGCCCAGCCGGCGTCGCTATGAGCGTCGCAAATTTCTTTGTAAATTTGCGACGCTCATAGCGACGCCGGGAATTTTTTTTTTTAGCGTCGCTAATATGAATAGCCTCTTGTAGTGACTAGCAGTGCTGCTAACGTCAAATATTTGGGCCCTTTTGTAGATACACACTAGGCTGCAATAATCTCTAAATTAAATGATCACTGTGAGAAAACTCAGTTTCTTGGACATTTACTTTCATCTGTAACTGATGGTCAACCATCGACTCTGATGTTTTGTTTAAACAGCCCTAATTGGCAAGCCTAATCATCATCTCATCCTTGCATGCCCCTCTCTTCATGAGCTTCCCTGGACGTTGATGCGGAAAGCATAAGAGGTGGCACGGTCAGTTTCTCAGCGCTGGGGTGCCCCCATGCCCTCACTCCCAACAAGCGCCTTCCGCACTGTCATCCCGTGATGGGGTCTTCCCGCCATGTCCACGGCCGCCCTGGGTCAACGGCGGTCGTGGTCCTGGGCCGAGGGGCTTTCGGGGCTCCAGCCTCATACCTCCCACGATCTTTGACCTACAGAAGAGCACATTCGCGCATTATATGGCGTACCCTTCCCGACAGCCGCCTTGCTTATGGGATTTTTAATCATTGCTTCAAGGTGGCCCGGTTTGTAGTGTAAACCATGGATGATAGGCCCCACCAATGAAAAACACCAGTCATAAGAGACGTTTCGCACATTGCAAGGCTAGTAGAATTGTCTTCTAGCCCCGCCCTAGTTTGCAGTGTAAACAGTGTCCGGGAAAAATCAAATTTTCACACGTATAAAATTACGTTCTTGACTTTGGCAAGAGGAAATTCTAGAAAATTAGATTTATTCTTCAAGTTTTCCTCTATTTCAAGACGGAATTTCTCCTTTTCCCCTTGCTCTCAACCGGCAAGTTGAGGTGATGCTAGCAGGTAGGTCGCACGCGCGCGCGCGCACACACACACACACACACACACACACACACACACACACACACACACACAGAGAGAGAGAGAGAGAGAGAGAGAGAGATGCAATTGCTTTTTATCCCCTCTTTGTTGTATTTTCTTCCCCCCCTTGGATTGGCCACATAAAGCCTTAGATAAGTTTAGGTCTCGCTTTTTGCAATTTCAGAGGGGCTCTTCTAGTAAATCTTGGATTACTGGGGATTACATTACAACTTTTTTTCACTTGAGTGGTTTGGGGATTTTAAACTTGATAAACCATATGCATGTTTAAATATATCAAATACATGTTTAAATTTGACACCTCCTCCTCGCGAATGTTATGGTGGTTGATCGACAAAGCCGTAGTGTATTATCATGGCACTTGGTGGGGATGAACTATTCTCTGCAGCACTTATTGAACTGTGCAGGATAACAAGGAATGCATTTGTATCTTTTTGGAAAACTGTATGTTTTCACTTGGTATGAGCTGTTTGAATCCTAAATTCTCTAAGAGTTGAATCGTGTTTTTGGAGCTTTAATTTTTTTATTTAAAACCCATCTCCTCTTTTACAGGGGAAGAAAGATTTGACCCTCTTTAAAAGGGGGATCGGTCAATTGAACAAATATTGGACTCCAATTACAGCCAGCTGGTGCCCTTTTTAATTGTGAGGCGAAGATTGAGATTGGGTTCAGGGTGTTGTGGGGCCTTCTTAGTGCTTGTGTGTTCAACCTACCTCCGCCATGCAATTTGGACTCTGCTCAAAGATTTAGAGATTGGACAATGCCAAATCACTCGATTAAGATCACTCATGAAACCTTCCCACAAAAATGTTCCATCAAATGCTTCAACCCGAGAGCGACATTTAGACCAGATGCAACAAAATGTGGGGTCTTTTCAAAGACAAGAATTGGTGGATACAAAGATTCCAGCAAGTGTGGGCCTATCATTGCTCGTACAAACACAAAGTATTCCTGTGGCGAGTTCTTACAGGGGCTATGCCTATTAAGGAACTGTTGTGCATGAAGAATGTAATGCAACGCAAATGTATAAGTTATAGTAGAATGGAAACTATGAATCACATCTTTCCGAATTGTATTTCAGCTAGATCTTGGTGACAAGCTCTACAAGATATGTATGTGTATGTTGCATTGGAATGTGAAGGTTACTAAATTCCAGATGTTATTTGGCTTGGTAGGAGTTGAGAATGTTGGAGTGCATGCCTGCCTAATGCATCTTAGAGTTTGGATGTTGGTGTTTATTGGGAATGCTAGAAATTCAGCAGTGTTTGATCATTACTCTATTGGCCATTCCTTTCCATGGACTCAATTAAAAGCTAGACTTCTTGCTCGGGGATTCACCATGCAAAACTTATCGCACCACGTAAGTGCAGGTTGGGGGGTTTTTTTTACAAGTTACATAAGAATATAAGCTAGGGGCAGGCCCCTAATAATTTATCTCCCAATCTTAAAAATAAGGGAGGGGGGTATCATATATATATTTTTTTGGGGGGGGGGGAGGGGTGTTTGGGGTCCCCATCATTGCATAGCTCCAGTGACTAACAAAATTATCAATCCAGAGGGATGAGCTACCCGAATAGGGCATGGAAACACTCACATGATTAGTGAGCTAATCATGTCAACACGAATGGTTTAATCTACGACGTGAGCTTCTTGGCCTATGGAGGAGCTAAGCCACAATGATGGGCAATCTCCACATCCACTTCCCTTCACCTCCAATCAACCCATTCACACACACTAACGATTGCAAGACATACTCAACACTAATCCTATCATGCAACACACTAATTGAAGGGGAGGAGCCGGGAGCACAATGGATAATCCTATCATGCAACACACTAATTGAAGGGGGAGAGCCAAAACATATTGTGTGCCCCCTTTCTTTCTTCTCTATCTTATGCACTAGGGCACAATACACATTGTAATTAGTGTTAGTGGATCACACAACTGTATAGCCGTACACTTAGGGTTAGTAACAGTTAGTAATGGGCGGTCGGCCATATGGCCATTAAACTTAACATTCTCCCACTTGATGGCCAATGTGGGAGACCATAAGAATTGAAGAGAACCACTCTTCACCCAATGCCCATCAACTCACCACAGTGTTGAAGCTGATGGTTGGAGAGACTTTTAGTGAGTGCTTCCACTGTGTTCTCTGACATAGGAATCTTCACTAAATCAAGGCTCTTGTTTGCCAGGCATTCACGACTGAAGTGGTAACGCACATCAATGTGTTTTCTTCTCGAATAAGAAACTGGATTGTTAGCCAAGGCAATAACACTCTGACTGTCACAATGAAGAACTTGTGTACACTACTCCAATCCAAGATCTTTCACTAGGCGAGCAAGCCAAATAGCCTCTTTGCATGCTTCACTCAATGCAACATACTCCGCCTCTGTGGTAGAAATGGATGTACAATCTTGAAGACCAGATCTCCAAGAAATAGCAGAACCAGCAAATGTGTAAATCAAACATGTTGTTAATTTACGACATTCAACACAACCTGATTAATCACTGTCTACAAATCCTTGAATGGATGACTCTCCACGACCATAGCATAACTGTCTATCTATAGTACGATTCAAGTATCTGAGAATCGACTTGACAAAATCCCAATGCTTTTTACCACGGTTAGACATAAATCTGCTGACAACTCCCACTACATGTGCAATGTCAGGTCTTGTACCCACCGTGGCATACATGAGACTACCACAAGCTGAAGCACAAGGAACCTTAGCCATCGTAGCTTTTTTCGTAGCAGATTTGGGAGATCCGTTCTTGCTAAGTTTCAAATATGCAAGCAATGGAGTACTCAAAGCCTTTCCCTTTTGCATGTTGAAACGATCAAGAACCTTGTGCACATACTCTTTCTGAGAAAGGTACAACAACCT
This sequence comes from Adiantum capillus-veneris, assembly GCF_014529385.1. Taxonomy (NCBI): domain Eukaryota; kingdom Viridiplantae; phylum Streptophyta; class Polypodiopsida; order Polypodiales; family Pteridaceae; genus Adiantum; species Adiantum capillus-veneris. The sequence goes on from NC_140931.1 coordinate 69,457,876, forward strand.
CTTCTTACGGTCACGAGTAATGTGCACAACCAAAATGTGATTGGCTTCACCCAAATCTTTCATGTCAAATTGACTTTTTAGCTTGGTTTTCAAGTCAACAATGTCCTTCTTAGAATGACCAGCAATAAGCACGCCATCTACATAAAGGATAAGCATAATAAGTTTTCCATTGGATTGTATTTTTACGTAAAGACATGGATCCTCATTAGTGTGCTTATAGCCTAGGGAACACATAAATGCATCAAAATTTTGATATCATTGTTTGAATGACTGCTTCAAGCCATAGAGACTTTTCAGAAGCTTATATACAAAATGTTCCTTGCCCTTTAGCAGAACAAACCCTTCAGGTTGCTACATATACATCTATTCCTCCAGATCACCATGTAAGAAAGCTGTAATGACATCCATTTGACCAAGCTGGACATTCTCAGTGTGGTCATCCTGAACACTGGAGAAAATATTTCTTGGAGATCAACACCATATTCTTGCTTGAAACCTTTGGCCACTAAACGAGCTTTGTAATTGTCAATATTCTTCTTCTAAACCCATTTACAAAAGGCAATGCTTTCCTACCTTTTGGCAATGGAACAAGTTCCCATGTTTTGTTCTTTGCAATACTCGACATCTCCCTCTTCATAGCATGTTCCCACTGAACCTTATCATTGGCTAGCATAACCTCTTTGTAACAAGAAGGCTCACCACTATCTGTCAGCAAAATAAAATCCACACTTGGAACAAAATGTTCTTGCGGATGTGAGACTCTTTGAGATCTCCGGGATGATGAGAACTCGTACTAGCCTATGTAGTAATTGGCGCGGGAGCTGTCTGGACAGGAGGTGATACATCAAAAAATGTCACTTTTCGGAATTCAACCTCTTTCACTGGCTGTCTATGAATCTTAGTCTCATTAAAGACAACATCACTGCGACAGACCACTGATCGACCCATAAATGATAGCCAAATTGACCATCTACACCATAGCCAATGAAGATGCATGTCCTAAACTTCGGATCTAGCTTAGCACACAACTCCTGTGGTCATGTGCATAAGCTTCAAAACCAAATGTGCGGAATTTTTCATAAGACAATTTATGTCCTGACCATAACTCCAAAGGTACACAAAACTGTAATGAAGCATGTGGTGATCTATTGATCAAGTACATGGCTGTGTATAATGCTTCAACCCAAAACACTTGTGGTAAATTAGCCTGTAATAGCATATACATAATCCTCTCTTGGATGGTCCTAGTCGTTCGTTCTGCAACACCATTTTGTGTAGGGGTATAAGGAGTTGTAAACTCACGTTTAATTCCCCTACTTGAACAGAAGTCTGTAAACTCTTTGGAGACATACTCTCCACCATTGTTTGAGCGCAAAGCTTTCCACATGTGTTCACACTGAGTTTCAACACTAGACAAGAACTTCCTGAAGCAAGAAAATGTCTCATCTTTAGACTTCATGGCATAAACCCAAACATGCCGTGTTGTATCCTCAATGAATGTAACATAGTAGGATGCACCATCATGGGATTAAGAAGGCATAGGCCCACATAAATCACTGTGCACAAGCTCTAAGGGTTTTGTTTGTTTGTCGAAAGAATGTGTACGATGTATCCGTGTTTGCTTTCCATATTGACAGTACTCACAAAAGGGATAATTTGAAAATGACAAAGATGGTAAGTAGCCCAAAGGAGATAATGTCTCCATTTCTCTCTTTAACATATGTCCTAATTGGCTATGCCACAAAGGAATGGTTGGCAAATCGGTTACAGAAAGAACACTGTTTTTATCAGATACATAAAGAGGCCGGTAAAGTGAACCAAATTTAGAACCATGGGCTATAATAAGATGACCCTTCGCAATACGCCAAGACTGCTGATGCAAGTGACTTTGTAACCCAAGTCATCAAGACGTCCAACCGAAATCAGGTTGCATGTCAACGTTGGAACATGACGTACATTATGGATGATAAACTTCACCTCATTTTCCATAACCATGGCAATATCGCCTACGCCCACAACGTCACAAGAGTAACTGTCATCAAGTATAAAAAAGACAATGGTTTCTTCGTATGTAGTAAACCAATGCCTATGATGTGTGACATACAATGAAGAACCCGAATCAAGGATCCATGTATGGGCTACTTCACCAATGATAAGGAGTTAAATAGACATAGAACTTTGCAAAGATAGAGTTTCTTGTGCATCATAAAAGGCATCATTATTTTCAGCACCATAGTAATGTCTTGCGCATCACTGTCATCCTACACTATGTTCAGTCCTTCAATCTAAATCAAACTCTTTGGTTTCTCCTTATTGCTAGCCGTATCCTTTTTGTAAGTGTCGTATTATTTCTACCATAAAGCATGAGCAGTCTTGCATTCTAACACTGAAAAGTATACCGACTCACCAAGGTGTAGTCTAATCGTAGACCTGCATAGCTCATCAAGATCCTCCCACTGAAACTGATTCATGTTCATATCTTCAGTTCTAGCCGCATAGGCAATAGGCAGCAAGATGACGTTCCACCTCAGCAGCTCTAGAATAACTCATTCTATAGGGTGGTTTACTGATTGATTTACTGCCTGCAACCACGTCAATGCTATGTTGCACCAATCGTGTTGGCGGTAATCTTGATGGTAAATCATTAGGAAGAACATCGTAAAATTCCTTTAATAAATTTTGAAAGTCACTAGCAACCTTTACTTCTTGAGAGATAGCCATTGGTGGAAGAGGTGAGAGAGAAGCATGCGACATGGAGGAATGTTCAACATATTCAATATTGGAAAGAAAGTGAGACAATGAGTAACACAAGAAAACTTTGTCTATTTCATTATCAGAAACGAGGTGCATTAGCTCAACTATACATATCAGTGGTGAGGAAGGTACATCCTTCTCTCGTAACAACAACACATGTGCACCATGGGATTCAAACATCAAGCTGTTGTGCTCGTAGCTACGCTTCAGTGATGGTCCTAGGATATGCAACCATTCCCTACCCCAATGCCACATCTGCCCTCTCCATATTTATGAAAATCCAAGGATATGGAATAGCCTTGTATTTCCAATGGTACAGCTCGGACTTGAGTATCCCATATTTCGGCATCATAACCATTTATCATTGCTACCTTGTAGCGGTGGGAACTCGGAGTTTGGGGCAATTTGAGTTTTTTCACTAATGCATAATTAATGAAACTGTGAGTGGCACCGTCATCTACCAAGATGTGTACCTTGTGTCCTTGAAGAGATCTGTGCATACAGGCTAACTCATGTGGACTAAAGGTCTGTTGCCACATGGAAGCTGTGATACAACATTCATGCACTACCTCGGTGTGTGTTACTTCCACCATAGAAAATTGTGAGGAAGACTCAAGAGGCAACAGTTGAACCGTGTGCACTGCTTTCTCCTTGCCGTGAAAAACACATTTCCCCTTGGGACAATCCTTTTTTCCATGGCCGCTTCCCAAGCATAACTTATCTTTTTTTAGACTTATCAAAGTCCTCAAGAGAGAGATGACTACGGGAACCCTTGCGTTTTTTAGCTGCTTCAAAATTGGTTACTATAAATTTCCTTTTATTGTGCCCATACTACGTGCGTGTATTGCCACGTGTATTAGCAAGAACATGAGTATTATGTGATTTATTTTCATCTGGATCATTGTGAATGTGTGATTTCCACTATGGGAGAATGGTGTTGTTACCGCACAACATTACCGCATAAGAGGAGAGAGAGAGCTTCAAGAAAGAGAGAGAGAGTGTATGGTGCAGACCCGGTGGTGCGTTCCCCAGCGTTACCACAACAATTACCGCCTGTATTACCGCACAAATAAACGCCCAGATTACCGCACCCGGAAAAGAATCCAAGTGACCCATTCCTCTCCCACTTTTCCCTTTCTATAAATCCTATTCTATTTTGTTACTTTTCAGAAATTGGTACCCCCTTTTTGCATGGAGTGTAAGAAATCCCATTCTCATTGGGATTTTTAGTACCTCTCTTCTCTTTGCTCGCCTCATCTATTGGTATGATTCTCCTACTCTACTCATTTGTACTCCATGAGATTCTATATCAATAAATATTTTGTTTCCACTTCAAAATCTTATGTCAACTATGCATTCATATGAAAATGGCAAGCGAAAGATGATCAAAATTGTATTGTCACCCCCTTTTTGCATGGAGTGTAAGAAATCCCATTCTCATTGGGATTTTTAGTACCTCTCTTCTCTTTGCTTGCCTCATCTATTGGTATGATTCTCCTACTCTACTCATTCGTACTCCATGAGATTCTATAAACAAAAATATTTTGTTTCCACCTCAAAATTTTATGTCAACTATGCATTCATATGGAAATGGCAAGCGAACAATGATCAAAATTGTATTGTCTTGCGTTCATAAACAAATAGCCCTTTTGTACAACATAAGTAGAGAAAGAAGTCAAAATCCAAAAGATATTTATTAATTTTCATCCTCCAAGAGATCTCTACAAGTGCTTACATCCATGTCCAACCCGTGGTAGCTAAATCAACAAATAAATCTATTGATTCATCCTCTATAGCCTCTCCTATTGAATCATCATCATCCTCTCCATGCTCGTCCTCCTCCTCACTATGGTTGGTTATTGGGAATGGTTGGTTCTCCTCGACCTCAATTGCATCATCGTAATTGGCCTATTCTTGAGATGGTATGGTGGGATTTGCCAAAGTCTCTATGTTCATATCTGCAAAGATAGATCTGCTCCGTGGTGTGACTGGAATAACATACCATAGTCGTCTTCGATACATACAAGGCACATAAAACACGTGTAGGTCATAGAGCAAACACCAACATGAATGTAGTTTTTTATGTATCATATAATGTTTTAGTGAGTTGCACATGGACTTTACCTGCTCACAACTACTAGGTTGCACCAAGTTGTTGGTCTTCCCGCGATGAAATTGCCCGGAGTCTACCAAATAGAGTCCATTCTCATGTCTCTTAACCTCACCCGCAAACCATCGGCAGTCAAAGAGATATTTGTGAAATGTTCTGAAGTCCACTTTGATTATCCTCTCTATTGTTCCACATTCCCTCACCTCTTGTGTTGTCGTGTCAAAGTTTCCCATGACTCCACTATCATGAGTGGTTCGACGCTCATCTATCTTCCGGGTTCGAAAATGACGTCCTTCGGACCACATAGAGTTGAATGTGAAGGCCTGCAAAAACCAATCAAGATAGATGAGAGAGAGAGAGAGAGAGGTGACACACATACACACACCCACACACACACACACACACACACTAAACACATTGATTATATTACCCTTGGTAGACATCCTCGCGCGTACTCCCATTCTTTAGGGATTATTTGTTCTCCTTGTGCCTTGGCCTTGGTCACGGCATTGTGTATCCACCCAAATGGAATTAGATCAGGGTATTTGGAAAGCTCTTTAGGAAAGGGAGGTGCTCGCCTACCGCCATGCGACCTCTTCCATGCTTCCCTCTCCCTTTCTCTCGTTGTACGCACCTCCACATACATATCCACCCATTTGCCCATGATGGGAGCATTGAGTAGACAATGGTTTTTGACTATGGCTTGAAATTCCCTATCCAAAATCAAGAGAGAACCTTTCCCACTTGGAATGTTTGCGTGTTTTTTTGGATCCTCTTCCTCCGTCTTTAAACGAGGCAATGATGGGTCTATTGTGAAAAGATATTGAGAGACATACACAAAAGCCTCTTGTACAATCCAACCCTCTGCCATGCTTGCCTGAACACATGTACATGAAACCATTAGTGATTAAAGTAACTAATAAAAAGCGTTGTGAATACAACCCAATCCTAATAAGGTTTAACGCTTAAGATCGATGAATACCTTTGGTTGTGATCGTAGCCTTACAAAGTCTTTCAAGGTCTTTAGGAACCTCTCAAGAAAGAACATCCACCTTGCGTGAACCACACCACAAATGGCTATCTCCTCAACAAGATGGAGCAATAGGTGAGCTTGGCTAACAAGGATAGAATGTGGGCATGCATCCTCAATAGCACAAGTTGCTTCAATCGCTAGAAGTCTGTTGGGATTGGAGAGCACACACACAGAGAGCCAGCACAAAGAAGGAGATAGACACAGTGTGTGGCGGGGCGGTACTCACTCTACAATGTGTAGTTATGAGTATAGTTATTATGCATGAGTAAATGAATGGTTGTACATGGGCGGTTGAACAACGGGCAGCCGGGCACACGGGCCTTTAACCCAACAATCTCCCACTTAAAGGCAGTGTGCCTTTAAAGTGGCCAAAGTACAGCAAAAGAAGTCAAGCCATACCCATCAGCGATCTACAGTGTGCAAACCGCTGTGAGGCTAACGACTTCGTGAGTAGATCAGCAGGGTTATCGTCAGTGTGTACCTTGACAAGCTCTATGCGCTTGTCCTCTAGCACCTCTCGTATGAAGTGATACCTCACCTCAATGTTCTTTGTCTTCGCATGGAAGACATGATTCCGTGCCAACGCTATGGCACTCTGGCTTTCACAATGTAGAATCGGAGCATCACCAGCCATACCAAGATCTCCCACTAGTCGTGAGAGCCATACGGACTCCTTGGCAGCCTCAGTGGCAGCCATATATTCAGCCTTTGTAGTGCTCAAAGCAACGCATGGCTGTAAACGTGATGCCCACGAAACCGGTCCACGTGCAACTGTGAACACATAGCTGCTAGTAGACTTCCTCGAGTCCACTGACCCTACATAGTCTGAATCTGTATATCCGCAAACATACATATCCTTCTCACCATAACATAGGGACAACTCTGAAGTCCCTCTCAAGTATCTGAGAATACCTCTCACTACATCCCAATGACGCTTGCCCGGGTTAGACATGTACCTACTAACCACACCAACTGCATGAGCAAGATCTGGACGCGTAGCCACCATGGCATACATCAAGGAACCAACAGCTGACGCATAGGGAATCTGAGACATCTCTGTAGTCTCCAAATCTGTCTGAGGGCAGTCATCATGGCTGAGTTTTACATATGGAGGCAACGGGGTACTAATGGCCTTCCCCCCTTCCATATGAAAACGCTCAAGCACCCTGTCAATGTACTCTTTCTGACTAAGAAAGAGCATCTTGCGAGAACGATCACGAGTGATCCGTATACCCAAAATATGACTGGCATCCCCAAGATCCTTCATGGCAAAGGTCTCATGTAGCCTATGTTTCAAGGCATCCACATCAGAAATACACTTCCCTGCGATCAGCATGTCATCCATATACAAAACCAAAACAATAAGACTACCATCTGCAGCCTTGCAAGTATAGAGGCATGGGTCCTCATAACTGCGTACATAGCCCAATGAACTCATGAATGCATCAAACTTATGATACCATTCACGAGATGATTGCTTTAGCCCATACAAGGTCTTAAGAAGCCGGCATACCATCTTCTTTGAACCATGAATAACAAACCCACTTGGTTGCTCCATGTAAAAATCCTTGTGCAAGTCCGGATGTAAGAAAGCTGTCTTTACATCCATTTGCTTCAACTCCATGTCTTCTGTAGCTACCAAAGCAAACAACATACGCAAAGTAGACATCTTCACCACTGGGGAGAAGATCTCGTCAAAATCAATGCCCTTCTGTTGCTTGAATCTTTTAGCCACAAGCCTTGCTTTGTACCTAGGCTTTGCATCCATTGAACACAATTTTATCTTGTAAACCCACTTGCATGGTAGTGCCTTCTTACCCTTTGGCAAAGGAGTAAGCTCCCACGTTTCATTTTGGATCAACGAATCCATCTTTGACTGCATAGCCTGCTCCCACTTGAGCTTGTCAACACTAGACATGGCCTCATCTTAACATGATGGCTCCCCATAATCAGTCAACAATACATAATCCATAGAAGGCACAAAACGCTGAGGCTGTCTTGCACGCCGCTCTGAACGCCTCAAAGACTGTGCAGGAGGTGCATCTGGCTGTCCCACATCTACATGATCTCCCAACAAGGGCTGATCTCCCACTTGAGGGTCAATGGGCTGCCCACGAGCAGCCATGGGACCATCATACCGATGACCATCCTCCTCAAATATCACATGCCGAACCTCAACCGTTCGCGGTGATGCTCTATACATAGAGTCCTCATGAAAAACAACATCATGGCTGTGCACAATCTTCCTGTCAATAGGATCCCACAATCGATAACCCATCTCACCAGAGCTATCATAACCCAAGAAGATACATCTCTTGCTCTTTGGATCCAATTTGCTGCGTTTTGCCTTAGGTACATGTACATAAGCTTCACATCCAAAAACAGGAAGGTGACCATACGAAGGTGGCAAACCTGTCCATACCTCTTCAGGCACTTTGAAGCCCAAAGGAACACTAGGTGAACGATTTATCAAATGCACAGAAGTGGCAACAGCTTCAACCCAAAATCCATTTGACAAACCAGCCATAGAAAGCATACTACGGACTTTTTCCTGTATAGTCCTGTTCATGCGCTCTGCCACACCATTTTGAGGAGGTGTATAGGGAGCAGGGAGCACTAAGCTCGCGCCGTATACCCTTCTCAACACATAATGTTGTGAAAGCATGAGACATAAATTCACCCCCATTGTCCGTACGTAAGCACTTCAACTTACAACCTGTTTGGTTCTCAACAAGAGCCAACCATTGCTTAAATATATCAAACACCATATCCTTCTTACGAATGGGGTATGCCCATACCTTCCTGCTAGCATCATCAATAAACGTAACAAAGTACATAGCACCTCCAAGAGAAGCATTGGGCATCGGCCCACATACATCACTATGCACCAAGGCTAGCTTTTCCAAAGATCTATGTGGAACACTTTTCTTATGAGAATACCGAGCATGTCGACCATAAAGGCAATGCTCACAAAACTCAAAACCACCAAAATCTGAAATGGGAATGTAATCCGCACGTGCCAACAACTTCAAACCTTTCAGTGACATATGCCCCAAACGCTGATGCCATAAAGAAGCAGGAGGTTGCTCAGTGATCCCCACAATGTGATCAGCCACACTAATTACACAAAGGGAATACAACGTATTCCTCTTAGCACCTTTAACCAAAACAAGGCTGCCCTTAGTGAGCTTCCAACCTCCATCACCAAAAGATACGTTGAAACCAAGTGAATCCAATTGACCCACGCTAATCAAGCTTTTTGCAAGAGCTGGCACATGACGCACACGCTGCAAGACAAACATAGTAGAGTTTGGCATAGCCAAATGAATATTTTCAATGCCATGAATCTGCATAGAACACCAATCGGCAATCTTGACAGTACCTGTGGTCGAAGCATCATAGTCATGAAACCACGACCTATGAGGTGTAACGTGAAAAGAAGCACCACTGTCAATGACCCAATCCATAGGCATAATAGTCTCATGAGTGAGAAGAAAAGAGTCATCAAAATAGGATGCAAGCAACACATCACCAAGCTCTTCACTAGTAGCACTAGTCGGACCACATACATGGTCATCTTGAGAGCTACACTCTCCATGTGTTGCATTTAGCTCCTCAATCTTGACATTGGACTTAGGCTTGTCCTTAGCATCATGGTCTTTCTTCTTACCATCTCCATTTTCCCTTTTCCACTTGTAGCAATCCTTTTTGAAATGGCCTTTTCTACCACAATGAAAACATTCCACATCCTTTTTACTTGTGCCTGCACGGGACTTGCTTCTAGATTTACCCCTGTTGGACTTATATTTGTCCATAGTCCTGCCTCTGACAACCATTGCACTAGAAGACTTACTACCTGCATTATTCTTTCGATTAATCTCTTCCGTGAGAAAACTAGACTCCACATTAGTACTTGTCAACTCATCCGCAGGAACCGAGTTACTTATGGCTGTCCTAAATGTGTCCCATGACTCAGGCAACGTGACAAGTAAAAACATAGCTTTTACATTGTCCTCAAACGTAATTTTCTGCGTAGCAAGTTGGCTAAAAATTGTATTGAACTCATTCAAATGCGCATTCATGGAAGCACCTTCCTCCATTCGCAAATCAATAAGCTTTTTAATCCAATACACCATAGAAGCAGCCGAATGCTTATCATACATATCGCAAATCCGCTGCCATAGCTCATAAGCTCCACCCTGTGCATCTTTCACATTGTAATAAACAGACTTTGAAAGGGAAAGACTAATGGTAGACCTGCACATCTCATCCAACTCCTCCCAATCATCCCTCTCCATGTTCTCTGGCTTAACTCCCTGCAACTTTAGAGGTCGAATGTGTTTCTTCTGCACCAAGACATCCCAAATCTGATCTTTCCAATATGAGAAATTAGCACCATCCAATTTCTCAATATTGAAAACTGTGTCCTCTTTAGTGCCCATTACAACAAGAATGCAACAATGAGAAACCTGTAACCAACCAACAAACTGCCACAACAAAGTAGTGTTGCAAATCTGACAACACCTGCTGCTCAATCAAAGAGCAAACGCATAGAGTATAAATCAGCCCATAATATGGTCAAAAAAACGTACGTAGAAATCCACAAAAAAAATGCATAAACCCGTGACACCTGTAACTCAACCGGCCTAGGCAAACCGTGCCACAAAATGAATCAACAATGAGCTGTCATAGAGGCATAAACATACTCCATGTCTGAATAACCACAATAGAGACATAAGCTGACCAAGCTTACACAAATCCGTGAGCATAAATAGATCCAAGTGAGCATATAACCAATGCACAAGCTCAACGAAGTCCAATCTCTACTGTCAACCAAGTACCTGTCCGTACTCAAACCGCAACACTGCAAGCAAGAGCAAACCCGCTCTATGTATAAGTGAACCAAATCTCCACAATATCATGCATAAAGAGTGTCAGTCAAACTGCCATATCCACATCCATCAACATACACAGATGATGTAAACCTGTAGCTCAAGAACACGCATAAACAGACTGCCCAGAAGAGTAGAAGCTCCCACTCAAACCACAACCATATACATGGCTGTCCCACAGTCAAAATACATGTTTTGTAACCACAGAAGAAACCTGTATCCAAAGCTCCCTGTAACCTGTAACCTGTACCCGTACCTGTACCTGTACCTGCACTTGCACCTGTACCTGTACCTGTAGTCGAAGAAGACAATGTCGCCAAAACTCCCACTCTATCTGTGTGTATGAGGCCACTCCAAGAAGAGGCTACACACTCTCAAATGAGCTGTGGGCTCACGTAAGTGGAAGACACTACAGCAATGGCACTTGCAATGGCTATGGAAGCTCTGGCAGCAGAAAACTACCAAAGAGAGCTGAAAAACGCAGCTCCTAGTCTGTAGCTCGGATGGGATTTCTGATGGAACGAATGGCTCCGAAAGGGGAGTTAAACCCCAGGATGCCTGGTGAAAATACTCGCGGAGTGTTGAACCTTCATTAGGGGAATTTTGAGGTCATTTTTGTGCCTTTTAGCGTGTAGAGAGAGAGTGGTCTCAACCAATGGTTGAAGAGCTTCCGTTACGGAACCTCTATTTTTGAAAACTCACAAAAAAAGCAAATAGTCTATCTTTACCACAACTTTGAGCTGGTAAATAGCAATGTAAACTTTGACTGATCAAAATGGACAGAGTAGAATTTCTATATTCATGCCCATTGTAGTTTCTATAGACTTGTTCTCTAATGCTGAAGTCAGAAAATCTAGAACAATGTTTTCAGTGAAGACTTTAGACTCAGCAAATGTACTTGAATTTGTGGATGAGGGTTGGAACACCAAAACAGTGAATGGAATCACTTGTTATGTGCAAGCTGGCTCAATTGCTTGCAAATACATGATAGGGACACAAAACTTCATTATGTCATTTTATTACTGAAGATGGCACTATGTTGGTGGTCAGCTAACTCCACTTGATCAAGACATGGAGGACTTCATTGACAGCCCAATAGAAAACATTGATATATGGGTAAACAATGAGCATCTGTCAATTGTAAAGATAAGAGGCATGTGTAGCTTACAACAATTGAGATTGGACCTGCAAAATGATAAAATTGAACCGCCCACAACATTCTGCTTTCAAGTAAATGGTAGAAAGGTAACTATTATGCCTAAAAGTCTCTTGTTCTCTTATTGGTTCTTTATTTAACTTTGACTGTTTTTGTAGGTATCAAAAAGGAATGAAAACAGGCTACAGTGCAAGGACATCTTGGATGGCATTGTACATTTGGTGCCTTAAACATCCTTCAAGGCAATTTTGTAACACATGCCTGCGAGGATATTTATTTTGTATCACATGACCTACAAGGATCTTATTTTGTATCACATGATTTAAAAGGATCTTTATTTTGTTATTGAAATGCAACTTTTTCAAACATCCAATGATTTGATTTTGTAACAGAGTCTTAAAACAAGTATTCAATTTCAAATATTTGCACTTACATACAAGGGTCCATACAAGGGCCAATTGGTTACAAGTGGGCTATAGAATAGACAACTGGATACAAGTGGGCTACAATAAGCTAGAATAGTTTTTTGGCAGGAGTTTTCCTTTCCCTAGGGGACTTCCTTAATGGGTTTGGTGCTTTTGCAGGAGATTTTCTTTTTGAAGTGGGCTCTTTTGTCCTGGGAGATTTTCTATTTGAAATGGGCTTGACTGGAGGGCTTGAAGGCTGCTTCCTCTTTCTCTTATCATCCATCTCTTCACTTGCCTTTTCCTGCTCACCACTCTCTTCTTCATCTTCCAGCTTTGCTTTCCCCTTCTCTTCAACATCATCATCTTCAAATACCTCTTGCAGTTCTCCATTTGCTTCAATCATATACTTGATAATCCTTGCTCTTGTCAACCATAGCACTCTCTGTTGATCTATACAAGGCAATAGAAAGAAAGTTTTAGGAACAATAAAATGAGAAAAAATACAGCTGGCAAATATGAAATATTCTATACTTCTATATCCTGATTGTCATTGCAGTATATGAAGTCCAAGAGGAGCTTGGCATTTGTCAATACCCTCCATCCACATGAATGGCTTTCAGGCTGGATTGGAACCTGCAATTCATTACATGTATTTTTGGGAAAAAATCTTTGAGGATAATCCATTGAAGTGAACAAAGCATAAAGAATTCCAACCTTCACCACTACAAAATGGATGTCATTCAGCATCTATAAATCTTATAGTAGCACTATCCAAAATTCTTATAAATGAGGTTCTGCTTTACTAAAAGTATGTGCTTATGCTTTACAAAATGTGTCTGCTGCTATACTTACAATTTTGCTTGACCATGTACTCCAGCAAGAGAATTGACAAAGTAGCATTTTCTTTTCACAATATCAATTGCAATTAAACTCCAATGTGAGCTATAAAAACAAGCCTCAGTTAGCCTTCTAACGTGAATTAGAAAATTCTCTTCACAAGGTGTAGGTAGGAAACTTACCTCTCATGATAAGGAATCAAGAAAAATTCACAGATTTCCAAGTCCACATGAGTCAACCACTTTGTGAGCTCTCTAATGTTTGTCTCTGTCCTGAGAAATTGGGAGATAGCAGGGTCTAAAATCTCCACCTTTTGTTGAAGGTCTGGCTCATATGAATGCATCATTAACCTGGTAAAGAGTTCTTGTTATATAAAGAGTTCTTGCTATAAACAAAAATACAGAGGAAAACAAAAACAACCTAAGGCATGTGATAAGGAGTGGAGAATTCATCTCCTTGGTCCAGACCTTGAGAATTTCCAAGGTCTCAGAGTCAAGTGAATTGTAATCCTCCCTAGGATCCTCCCCACTGAATAGAGTGACAACAAAACCAATAGGATTGACACTCCTCAAGAGGGACACTGGCTGAGGTTCCAACAGGTCAAGCTCCTTTCTCTCTGCAATTTCCTTGTCTTACTTGGCTCTCTTTTTCCTTTCCTTTTCCTCTTCTTCAGTAATATCAAAAACTCCTACTTCGCGCTCCTTGGGCTTCCTCCATGGAGGAATGTTGGGAATATTGAATGCCTTTATATCATGCATAGGGACAGGCTCCAAAATTTTCGAAAACCTGTATGTCAGCCTCCTAAGAGTGATCATGTCTTTGTCCATCAGAGTAACCCTATGGGCATGAGCTGCACAAATATAGGCATCTTGGAAAATCTCAATCATAAAGTCCTCAGAAGCCTCCTGGATACATGCCAATGCAGTACTAGTCCACCTCATGGAAATCTTATACTCCTCTACAACTTGTCTGCACAGTCTCTGGAAGGGCAGTTTGGGAATTGCAAGATTGATGGCCTTTATGGCCTTCCTTATCTCTCTTAGACATTTGACCCCCTGCTTGAACTTTCTCTTTGTAAGGAGAGGCTTAAGCTGCACAGGCTTGGAAGCTTTCCTCTGATGTGTATCTTTCCTTTTGCTTGTTTTAGGGTCAGGTAGAAAAGAATCCTTCCTCTGAGATTTGGTCTTCTTTGTGCCAACAGAGGTTGGTTTGCCAGGATCTTTAGAAGTGGATGGTTGGTTTGGTAAAGTACTAGCTGAAGCTTTGCTAGGCTTAGGAATCTCTTCTTCATCTTTGGATAGAGGCTCATCAACTTTCCTTGCAGTCTTCTTGGTCCTTGCCATCTTCAAAAGGAATAGGAATGATTGTTGCACAACAAACAACAAACATTAGTAACAAACAACAAACATTTTTTTCCTATTATGACACCCCGTGCGGCATAACCATAGCATTGGAAGTTTCCACCTTCCAAGCGGCTTGTGACCGAGTGACACCCCGTAGGCGAAATAGCAAAGCGAGGAAAAAGTTCACACATACAAAGATCGCGCACGGGGTGACGATTGTTCTTCTTGGTCCTTGCCATCTTCAAAAGGAATAGGAATGATTGTTGCACAACAAACAACAAACATTAGTAACAAACAACAAACATTTTTTTCCTATTATGACACCCCGTGCGGGATAACCATAGCATTGGAAGTTTCCACCTTCCAAGCGGCTCGCGACCGAGTGACACCCTGTAGGCGAAATAGCAAAGCGAGGAAAAAGTTCACACATACAAAGATCGCGCACGGGGTGACGGGGTGACGATTGTTCTTCTTGGTCCTTGCCATCTTCAAAAGGAATAGGAATGATTGTTGCACAACAAACAACAACTATTAGTAACAAACAACAAACATTTTTTTCCTATTATGACACCCCGTGCGGGATAACCATAGCATTGGAAGTTTTCACCTTCCAAGCGGCTCGCGACCGAGTGACACCCTGTAGGCGAAATAGCAAAGCGAGGAAAAAGTCCACACATACAAAGATCGCCCACGGGGTGACGGGGTGACAATTGTTCCAAGTGCGGGTAAAATTGGGTTGTGAAAGCGCCGCAAGAATCGGATAATAGCGCAGCAAGAATCGGGAAAAATTGGGCAAGAATGTGCTCGATTTGAGTGCTTCTCGGGCTTGTATAGGGCGCTATGCGCAACTCCCTAGGTGCACAACTCCCTAGGCGCATACTAGCCGTTGGGCACAAACTTAGAGGCGGAAACCGCTTGGCACACCCCCCGAGGTGGCATTTTTGGCCATATAAACAACCTACCCAACCCACTTTTCCGCTCATTGTCCTTCACAAGGCTAGAAATAAAGCCTCCAAGCGACACCCCGCGACACCCCGTGCATGAATTTTGAAGGTGTCGACCGCTTACCCAGTTACACGCCGTAAGCGAATTTATTGAGTGCCAACTCTCTCCTCACCCTCACAGCTCGCATAGCAAGTGACACAATTTTTTTTAATTCTTTCTTGCTTGCTTAGATTTACAACTTGCATACTTGTTTGTAAACCATTATTAGTTTTTTGCATTATTAAGGAAGGGTAGTTTATTGATATATTTTAGTCATAGAAGAAATATATTTCTTAATGTCATGTCTACTTCTTAATGTCATGTCTACTTCTTAATGTCTTGATGGACTTCTCTTTTCTCTTTCTCAGACATTTGTGGATTGTCATAATGGATACAGAGGATATGCAAGAGACCGCTGATGAGAGGCTGATGTCTTTTCTTTACAAAGTTAATGAACTTGCAAGATTTCAAAGTGTCAAAGAGATTTTTAATGATGCCTTTGAGCTTCAACTACTTGTGGATGGCTTCTCCACACAAATTAGTGAATTGATAGAGATATATACAGCATTGACCAAAGATCACAGGCTTGATAATCTTGTTCATTTTCTTGATATATGCAAAGCTGGTAGCTTGGCAAGGACAGGTATTGCAAAGAAGTGTTCAAAGATCCAGACTGGAAAAGGATCATCAGAAGCCTTGCAAATTTCATGGTAATATGCTTGCCAGTTGGTAGAGTATGACCTTGGACTTATCATTTTCTTCAGTGTACTCCCAACACCAGAGGGAAAACAGATTCCAAAGCAGATTTCTCAGGCTGAGGAGGACCAGGAGGAAGAGGAGGAAGAGGAGAGGGAGATGGAGTTCCATGAAGAGGAAGAGAAACTACAAAGCATTGAGATGCTGGACATTGCAAAATTTAAAGCAGAAAACATCACTAAAGTGGAGAATGTTGACATTGAGGATGAAGATGTTGATCCTTTGCATTGCACAACAACATTTTCCACATACAAAGTTAACAAAAAGGAATATGTTTTGCTGAATGACATTCAGCATCTTTTTTATCTAAGGGAAGTTTTGGCTGAGTGGGGATGTAATGACGTAGGATTCATTGATTACTCTTCTTGCCCCTTAGCAGTCTTGGACACAGAGGCAGAAAATTTTATTGACAGCTCAAGTGTTGGAAAGCTTGTGCAGGACATTGTTCTGAGATATGAGCAACAGGGTGTACGTTTTGAAGAGGAGTTCAATGAGATCCAAAAAAGGCTTAAAATAGAGCATATGGGAGAGGAAAAGACCAGAGATTATGAAGTAAGGGCAACTAGATCCATTGATATATGGGAACCTGCCTTTTTTGAGGAGGATGAGTCTCCTAAGGTATGTTTATGACCATTTTGATTTGTCTAATTAATGTGCCAAACAATTAACCAAGACATATTTTTGCAGATTGAAATACTGGACACAGACAAATTCCTTGGCAGGGGGAAGGGTTCCAGACCATTAAATTTAGGAAGGAACCAGAGCTTGGGACACTTTATTGGGAAGCTCAACAAATAGACTGTCATTATATTCCATAACAAGTTTACAAGAGAACCATTGCTGCCAATGCTTGCAATTAAAGCACTTGCAAAGGTTGTTGGTTCATATCAGCTTCCTCCAGGGTTAGAGAAGTTAATATTGGTGGAAAAGGAGGAAGCCATCAGAATTTTTGGATTCTTCCCTAGACTTATTGGTTCTAGAGCTGGTTATTTTGCCAGAATGGCATCCTATGTGCTTGCCCACATCCTATGGGACCTCATTTCTTGATGTGCCTTCAAGACCATGATCTTTGATGGCATTGTGGAGAGCTTTCCACTGGTTATACTTCACATTGGATAAACCCTTCTTGGCATTTACCTTTCCTAGTTTGCCATGAAACCCTAGGAAAGCTCTGGCCTTCAAACCACCAACAAAGACCTTTCTAGGCACATTGTTTCCATTTGAAGATCTCTTCAGGTCTATTTCAATCTTAACCTTATTGATAAAACCCTTTCAATACATTTCATTACAGCATCTCTAGCTGCTTTTGGCTGCAACTTCCAGGCAAACCCCACATACAGATGTACAATTTTCTCCACAATTCTGCAAAGAGCATGCAGAGTGCATATGTGGACATTAGCAAGTGGAATATTTAAAACTGCTTTGAAGTTTGGATCTTGAGTATGCCTATTGGGTGCTTTGTTCCAATTTGCAGGATTACATTCTTTTGTTGATGCCATACAATACAGACAAGGGCTCTTTGCCATAGCTCCTTTGGAGACATTGTACATACATTTAAGGGTTTTAAGGTCTCCTCCCATGTGCCATTCCACCCTGTAACTTCCAAACCCTTCAACTTCAAGCTCTTCCCCTAATTCTTGTGCATTAATGACTTCGGGTATTGTTGTTTGATGGAAAAACCAATCCAGAACATCAAAGTCTTCACTCTCTACTTCAAAAGCACCTAGCCACCAGACATTCTTCTCCGATTGCATGCTGAAGTACTTGGTATCCTTCGGTTTCAATGCTCTGTTCATTAAAGTTATGGAAATCCTCTCAATTTTTCTGTTCTTAACAATCTCGCATTCATCAAGCTTTATCACAAAACTGACAACACCATTTGCTTCTGTATGCTCCAGCTCATAGAATCTGATCATTTCCTTCTGAAGTGTCTTCAAGTCAAGGAAAATATTATTGAACTCGTCAAATTGAAGATCCCTCTTTTTACCATGATAGGTACCATGAATGTGGTGAGGCTCACCCAACATCTCCATTATCCTCTCATTGATCTTTTTCCTTGCCTGCTGCACAATGGATGGCTTTGGAAGCAAAGAGGACCTGACTTTACATTGTTTTAACCTTGAGTTCACATTTCTAAACAACTTGCTATAACCATCTCTGCTAATGCCTACCTTATCCATAGTATATTGCACATTCTCCTTGTCCAAGCAAGAGCTCTACAAAAATCCCTCAATGCACTGCTCCTTTGCCTTGTTAAACTTCTTCTCTGTGAAAATCTTTTTGGCAACCTTGGGAGGTAAAACATCACAATAATGTTTAGCTGCCATTTCCATGTTTGATGTAGAGTTTGGTTGTAGCAAAGTCCTAAATCAAAAGGTACAAAATTAACTGATTATTGATCTTGTCCAAATGACACCAACAAAATAAACAAACAGTGATCAACTAAATTAAATCATTTAATAAAGAACAGCTGCAATAGGGTCTTAATAACAACCTAACAAAAAGATTAACAACCTAACAAAGAAAAGTAACCTACGCATATTAACAAAGAAAAGTAACCTAAGCATATTAACAAAGAATAGTAGCAACTTAACAATATAAAATAAACATATATACCTTGCTGCTCTGATTCTCCTGCTGCAACCTCCTCCACCACGTCTCAAGGCTTCAATGTTCTTTGACTTCTTTTCTCTTTGTCTGTTTCCTAACATTGTATTCTTTCTTCTAGCTTGTTTGAGCTGAATTTGTAGTTTTTCGTTGCTCTCTTTACATTCCTCAAGCTGTTGTTTAAGAGTATTTATCATTTGTTTGGCCAAATGATCTTCTAACTTAAGAATATCTCTCTCTACCGCAAGACTCTGTGTATAACCCAACAACCCTCTTTGACCATCACCCACAAATTTTATCAAAGATAAACAATTTGATAATGGGGGAGTGCTCTTTGTCATTGGGTCCACTGGATACAATCTTCCATCAGTCCAGAGATCAATGTGTTTTTTTTAATCTTGCCGCATTGCTTCAAATATGGACGAGGACACCTCTGCACATTTGTTTCTCTTGCGCACTGGACAATATTCTTCATTTAGCTCAATGTGTAGATGGTATAAGCTTCTCTTCTCCATGGACGTCTATTAACAGTATTTGTTAGAGATAGTACTATATATAGAGAAAAGCTCTGCAGATACGAGGAAGAAGACGACACAGAAAAGGTTTGTTTCAGCAAGTGAAATTTTGAATTTTGGGCCAGAACTGACGTTTTCGTTAGTTTTGGAGGGAGTATTTTTTAGAATACTAAAGATCTTAGAAAGATTTGACAATGACATGTTTCCGCGGAGGTAAAAAGGACGCAAACTCACCCTTTTACAAACATTTCACTATTTTTTGAATAAAGTATATATTCTCTCTCTACATATTCTTACAGGGCACAAAAGTGACCTCAAAATTCCCCTAATGCTAATGCCAAGCTCATAAAAACCTTCTGCTCTTTAGAAATGCGCGCGTGAGCGAAACCGAAAAATGGCAATGAAACAGCAGCAATTTTCAACACACTCAACAATGATGATGAAGCTCTCAATGCTCTCACTACCAAGCTCTGATACCACTTGTTGGGATCGGAGAGCACACACACAGAGCGCCAGCACGAAGAAGGAGATAGACACAGTGTGTGGCGGGGCGGTACTCACTCTACAATGTGTAGTTATGAGTATAGTTATTATGAATGAGTAAATGAATGGCTGTACATGGGCGGCTGAACAACGGGCAGCCGGGCACACGGGCCTTTAACCCAACAAAGTCGAGCTGTTGGAATGGCTGAAACTTTGATTTTTTTGGAACTCACAAACCTATAACCAAAAAACCCTTCATAATCTTCATAGTAAAGTTAGTTTTCAAAGTAAAGTCTAGGAGGGAAGATCAAATGTTCTATACCTGACAACTTCTCCCACCTTGAATATTGCAGTCTTTACCTTCATGTCCGCAAATCCACTAATGCTAATTGGAAGCACAAACTATTGCACAAACAAAAATAATTTTTAGTATCCAGAACCCTAAACCACACACACACACACACACACATTACCTAAAGAATCTTGTGCCAATCATGGGATTTGAGCCCATACACTTGTGTGGATCCTCCTTTCTTAGTTTTAGTGAAGGCACCCTTGAGCGAACGCATATAACATGTTGGAGTACGGATGGATGCAATGACTTGTTTCATCCGCTCTTGATCCACCCTTGATAGAATCCAAGGTGCCTTTGGAAGAACCATCTTCCCCCAAGGCCCCATGTGAGGTGTGGCTGAAGGAGGGAGCCTCCTTATGGCCCTCATGTCCTCTCTAGCCCCCAATGAATCTTTCTTGCCTACTATGTGATGCCATATAGCTTGGCCAACATTTTTGAACACATGCATTGGATCCAATAGGTGTTGGATTTTTAATGAAGCCCAATACGGTAGTGATAAGAAAATAGAGTACCTAGGCATACCCCTAGGTGGATCATTGGGAGGAGGCAATGTGCTGTGATGCTCGTCCCAATGTCTTGCCCAATCGGCCATGGTCCAATGGAGTGGCTCCATCCCATTGCACGGTGGAGCATAAGATGGATGTGTGGGCGGCAAGAAGCGATGGTTATTGGGGTAGATCACCTTACCAAGTAGGGCAGGTCTCTCTGTCACGAGTGAGGGTCCACAAGTTGGGCATGCCCTATGTCCAGATGTCGATAGTCCTACAAAAACAAAAGACATAACCGCATATAAGTGACCAATGCAAAGACATTAAAGAGCGTCACAAAGGAAAATCTTACCAGAAATCTCTCCAAGCCCGGGGTAATCATGCATGGTCCACATGAGAATGCACTTGATCATTGTGCGCGGATCACGAAGTGGTCTTGATACATCAAAAACATCTATGCCATTCCATAGCTCTTGAAGCTCTTCAATCAAAGGTGCTAAATATACATCCATGTTCTTCACCTTGTGTTTTCCTGGGACTAGAAGAGAGATCAAAATGTTCCCCTTCTTGGTTGACTCCCATGGTGGAATGTTGTAGTTCACAATAACCACTGGCCAAGTACTCCATGAGGTAGACCGATGCCCAAATGGGTTTACCCCATCACTAGCCAGACCAAGCCTCAAGTAACGAGGCTCTTCTCTAAACTCCGGCCATGTCTGCTCAATGTTTTGCCATGCCGGCAAGTCAGTCGGCACTCTCATAACCCCATCGGTGGAGCGATTTGTCATAGGCCATGTAAGAAGCTCGCTTGTTTCTTTGGTGTTGAACATGTGCTTGATGTAGGGAATGAGGGGGAAATGATGAAGAACCTTGCAAGGTATTGTGGTTACTTGCATTCCCTCTTTGTACCTTGATTCTCCACACTCGGGGCAAGCATCGAGGCCTGCATGTTGATTGCGGAATAGCGCGCAATCATTGACACATGCATGTATGCGATCATAGTCCATCCCAAGATCTGTCACCACCTGTCGTGCCTTCCTTCGATTTTCTGGAAGATGATTGCCTTTAGGCATCATCTTGCCTAATAGCCTATGACATAATTAAAGAACATTCGTTATTGCATATAACCTCGAAAAAAACTCACAACTAACACTTATTACACTTAAACGTACCTCAATAGTGCATCGACCCCTGCATTGCTCCATCCAAACATTGCTTGAATATTCAAGATGTCAAGAGACGCTCGTAATATGGAGTAGGAGCATCCCTCGTAAAGAGCGGTGTGTGCTGCCTCTAGCAATGAATCTTTGGTTTTTTGGGCAGCTTCTTCACATGCACACTCAGGCTCACACTCATTCGCCGACTCACGTGCAAATGATCTTCCTCCACCTGCATGTGGGGCGGGGTGGTGGGGAGATCCCCATATGTGGTGGATGTAGGATGCGCATGCGCTCGTGTGGACCCACCCACATCGGACGGCGGGTGTGATCCCCCTCCCATGACTGCTTCTTCGTGCAATCGCTCTTCCGTCCTTCTCCCGCCTCCGCCCCCGATCACACTCTAATGGGGAGCGACATCAATGGATGCCAAAACCCTCGGATCGCTAGTTTCCATTCGAGCGCGTTTTCTCCGATCGTCCCATAGCCCATAATCATCCACGTGAGCCAAGAATATACGTCGAAGTTGTGCAATTGCACGCTTACATCGCGTACATGGACATGGTAATCGCTCCACCAACCATCGCGTTCGTTCCGCGCCAACCGGCGGACCCACATCATCCCAATCGTCCTGCACACACGACCACACACTAAATAAGAAAAAATTAAATAAGAATATGAAAAATAAAAAATGTTTGTACTGACATGACTGGCACTCATTAAAGATAGAGGGTAGTGGGTACAACAGGTCATGCAGTCAGTCGGCGTAACCTTAATGTCCTGTCATAGATTTTCGAAGTAATAATAACCGTAACCTGCGCGGTAATATTTCAAGAAGATTTTTTAATATAAAGGGGGCACCTGCGTGCCCCCGCGAAATTGAATGCCAAAATTTCAAAATCGACCTCCTCTTCTGCGCGGGAATGTTTCCCTCTCCATCTCCAAGCTCCCTCTCCTTCTCCCTCTCCATCTCCATCTCCGACCTCTATTACTCTCTTCATCTCCATCCCCACCATTTTTAAGAGACTGAGGTCACGAATGTAAGTGCTCAAACTCTCTCTCTTTCTTCTCGTTCTTCTACACACACACACAAACACATACACACACACACAATGCATACACATTGCACACACACACATGCACACACACGCACACACACACACAATTTTATGCACAATCACACACTAATGCTTGCATTAGTGTGTGATTGTGCACAAAATTGTGTGTGAAAACACACTATTTTGTGCACATTCACACACTAATGCCCGCATTAGTGCGTGCATGCATTATACACACACTAATGTGGGCATTAGTGCGTGCATGCGTTACAAGCACACACTAATGCTTCTGTTAGGGTGTGCTTGTGCATGAATTAGTGTGTAAAAATGTGCATGCACAAGCACACACTAATGCAAGCATTAGTGTGTGCATGCATTAGTTAGTTTTTACACACTATTTTGTGCACAAATTACACACTAATGCCGCACTAGTTAGTTTTTACACACTAATGCCCGTATTAGTGTGTTCATGCATTATACACACACGCATTAGTTAGTTTCTACACACTAATTTGTGTCCAAGCACACACTAATGCAAGCATTAGTGTGTGCATCCATTATACACACACTAATGCTTGCATTAGTGTGTGATTGTGCACAAATTAGTGTGTTCTCACACACTATTGTGCACAATGCATGCATTATAGACACACACACACACTAATTTGTGCATTAGAGTGTGCGGAGGGAGGCAAAGCGAACATTTGAATCTGAGAGTCACAACTATCGCCCTCGAAATGTTCACGACGAGCAGTGGGAGAAAGCCCAGGGCGAGCTGGAGGACGAGAGAGCGACAGGTGCTAGGGCGCACACTCGGAAGGTGGAGGCGAGGGCGTAGCAAACGCCCACGCATTATGGCTCGGGCGGAAAAGCAGCATGGAAAGATAAATTTGTGAGTGTGCGGATTTTCATTTGAATTGATTTAATTTGTGGTAATAAGGTTAGGTTTGTGATATTTTTTAATTGATATACAACAAAATATTACTATGACCCGTCCAAGCCAAGAGATCCAGAGATACAGAGAGAGCCACTCCGAATATCAGACATGGTGTTAGCTGTATGAAAACAACAAAATCAATGGCGAAGAATTTGAAAATGCATGTCTTACACTATAGTCTGTAAGTGTGAACTTTTTTTTTAAAATCATTGCATGCAGCTTTATGTATACATTTGTATTAATTAAAGGTTTTGTTGTTTTTTTCTTTTCCAGAGTCAAGGAGTCCCTCGGGAGGTCCCACGATCCGAGTAGCTCAATGCTCCAAGTGTTTTTGGGCCCGCGCATGCGTCTTCTTTTCGCCATAGTTGCATAGCCCCCATGTATCGCCTATTTGGGCAATTTTGTAATATCCAATATAATTAGACACTTGATTTTGGTCCAAGTGTTCTTTTGGCCACAGTTGTATAGCCGCCATGCATCGCCTATTTGGGCAATTATGTAATGAACAGTTTCTCTGATATAATTAAACATTTGAATTTGGTTGGTGCAATGAAATTGTTGTTTTTTATTCATTAAATGTATAGGAAAAAAAAGGCAAATGACCATTTGGATGGGTCCTACCATCCAAATGGTCATCTGCTTTTTTAAAAAAAATACTTCGGGTGCGGTAATCTTCGCGGTAATAATTGCGGTAAAATCTGCGGATATAATTGCGGAAATTTAGCCGGGGGTATTAGCGCGACGATTGCTGAAGGACCATTACCGCACTTATTGACTCCAGCATTACTGCTACCAAGATTTTTTGACTTCAAATTTTCCTTTGTTTTTGTGCATCTATCTGAACGATAATGTGCTCCGAATGTCATAGTGTTCACTATGGCCTCCTCAAGTGTTTTAGGGGCCTGAGTCTTGACGTGCTTCTTAAGCTCTGGCGTCATACCAAGGATAAACCCACGTACTTGCTGAAAGGTGTCTGGTCCTTCCAACTTGAGGATAACATCCCGATAGTGAGAGGTATATTCAAGTAATGATGGGTGTTGTTGCATGGAACACATGTCCCAAGCCGTCCAATGTCGATCTGCCTCATTTGTAGGCAGAAATTATTTTCAAAACATAGCCTCAAAGGCTGCCTAACTCTGTGTATGATATTCTTCTACTAGAGAGACATCTAACATTTGTAGGCCTTTCCTTCTAGAGTCATACTTATCTGGAGTTCTCTCACTGCATCCGAAGTATGTCGTAAGGCATGAATTCCATCCCACTTACAGAGAAAGATATTCACTGCATCCTCATTGCGATCTCGGTTCTCTCCCTTAAAAGTCGACAGTTTGGTGTTTTTCAACAACTCATCCACCTCCTTTGCAGTGAGAGAGTGCAAAGAATCCGAATATGGACCTTGTCCATGATCAGAAGGGCCTTGCCCCTGATTGGTAGCGTGCTCATATATGTGTGTGTCAATAGGTCCTTTGGCATGCTACTGCATAAATTGTATCACTAACGTAGATAATTTAGTGAGTTTTTCATATAAAGATACAAAATTTCCTTCCATTACTGAGATGCGTTTCTGAAGTGCACAAAATTCCTAAATATCGAACAATTCATAAGTGTCATCACCTCCCGTAGCGTCGTGGGCACCCTCCACAAGAGTATCTGAACGTGAGCCATCATGGGGAGGATCACGCGTATGATGCTCAAAATCAAAGGTCATATTGATATTTGAATCCATGGCAACACCGTGCAACGTAAGAAACAGAAAAGAAGAATACCTTGATTCGAAAACAATCTCGTAGCCGTAGTATGCACCACAAACAATAATTAGCAGTGCTAATTACATTGGTCCTCAAAGATTTAATCACCCCATAAATACACCCGTGCATGTACCCTGCTTGGACACGTCGTAGTTGATTCGACTGCAAATGGTGATTTCTTTAGTGCAATCGGCTCTATGGACACTTTCACCAATAGATCAAATTTCAAAATTGACAAACTACACAGGGAATTGTCGATTGCTGATTGCTATACGTAGGGAATTGTCAACTGCTAATTTCCCGGCCCTTTGCCGATGGTAGCCGAGTGCGCCTTCGAAGGATGCGACCACCGTGGCCACTGAGATGCATGTCTGAAGTGCACAAAATTCCTAAATATCGAGCAATTCATAAGCGTCATCACCTCCCTAGCGTCGTGGGCACCCTCCACAAGAGTATCCGACCGTGAGCCATCATGGGGAGGATCAGGCGTATGATGCTCAAAATCAAAGGTCATATTGATATCCGAATCCATGGCAACACCGTGCAACGTAAGAAAGAGAAAAGAAGAATACCTTGATTTTGAAAACAATTCCGTAGCCGTAGTATGCACCACAAACGATAATTAGCAGTGCTAATTACGTTGGTCATCAAAGCTTTAATCACCCCATAAATCCACCCGTGCATGTACCCTGCTTGGACACGTCGTAGTCGATTTGATTGCAAATGGTGATTTCTTTAGTGCAATCGGCTCTATGGACACTGTCACCAATAGATCAAATTTCAAAATTGACAAACTACACAGGGAATTGTCGATTGTTGATTGCTATACGTAGGGAACTGTCGACTGCTAATTTCCCGGCCCTTTGCCGATGGTAGCCAAGTGAGCCTTTGAAGGTTGTGACCACCGTGGCCACTTGCCCCAAGGGTTATTTTAGGTTTGCCCTAATGTTTTTGGGTTGCCTAATATGGCAAGTCCCAATTTTTTCAAGCAGTGGCAATGGCATCCACGGCCCCGGCTGTGAGCAAGAGGGACAAAGAGAGAGAGTGCGCGCTCTGTGGCTCGACAGAGTTGGTGCCCGTGGAGATTTTGGTGGCCCGTCTTGTGCGCACAATCCAAGCCTCGCTGTGCGTTCTTTGCATGAGATGGACTGCATCCCTCCCTGTCTCAAAAGGCTTTGAACATGCTCCGAAACTTCGGCATCCTTTTCCCCTTGGAAAGAGAGAAGCATCACGGCATGTAGCATGCAAGAGGCTTAGAAAAGAAGCACCACACCTTTTTTCCCCTAGGAGGTGATTGGCTCTTGATACTAGTGTAAGACCTAGCGTAGCTAGACCTTGAGATCCTCCTCCCAGCCTCCCATTATAAAGCCAGGCTCCTAGCCTCTTGCCCTAGACGGATCCCTTGTCCACATTGCCTAGCCTGGCCCCTGGCCGTAGTCCATGAGTCCGTGGCCTTGCCCTTGTCCTGACAAAGTGCACATAACCTCTTGTAGTGATTGTGTTTCTCACTTAATTTTGACCTTTATACCTAGGGCTTCTAAAAAATGTCTTGAAGTCCAATTCCCATGGATAGCACCTTACAAAATAAGAGAGAAGTACAAGAAGTACAATTATATAAAGATAGGAGGCTCTATAAGAATAATATCTTTACACATTTTGGTAGTTACAAATATAATTGAGCTAGAAGGGGTATCCAAATCCACATTTGCAAACAATGAGGAAATATATGTAATGCAACCTTGTGGTTTTTTCAAAACACAGCGAGAAAAGAATGTGCACAAGATGTAGGAAAGCATTGTATGAATTAAAGTGATCTTCTCATGCTTGGTATGAGAAGATACATAATCATTTGACTACACATGGCTTTTGAAATTCTCCAGCTGGTTACACTTTTAATGTAAAACGTGTGGATGATGTATATGTTATTGTTTTTGTGTATTTGAATGATTTACTACTCACTGGTCCGAATGAGACACATATTGCTGAATTTTAGTGAATGCCACATTTGAGACATCAAATTTGGGACTTTTGTTTCATTATTGACCATTCAGTTGAAGCATTGTGATTAAGGTATTGCATTGTCTCAAACAAAGCATGTGAAAACTTTGCTAAACAGATTTGGACTTGATGATTGCAAGCCAATTTCCACTCCTATGGAACATGTTTAAAGTTAAGTCTACATGATCGATGCTGGATATCCAAAAGATGTCTTGCACATCACTATCATCCTGCACTATGTTCAGTTCTTCAATCTAAATCAAACTCTTTGGTTTCCCCTTTTCATCATCATGATCTTTGCCTTTACCTTTTCCCTTCTCTTTGTCACGCTTCCAAGGATAAAAATCCTTCTTTATGTGACCAAACTTGTCACAATAATGGCATTGAACATTGCGGTGACCATGAGACTTTGATGTACCCTTTGATGCATCTCTATTGTCCTCTTTCTTGGACTCACATTGTCTTTTGACGCATCTCCTCTGAAAAAAGTGCACTAGTAACATCATCTTACTTTAGCGTACCATTAGGAGCAGAGTTACTAATAGCTGTGCAAAAGATATCCCAAGAGGGTGGCAACGAACAAAGTAAAAAGATTGCTTTCATCTCATCATCAATGGTCATGCGTTGTGCATGAATCTAGGCAAGAAGAGAATCAAATTCATTGATATGGCTGGCAACACTAGCTGACTCCTTCGTACAAAGGTTGCAAAGTATTCGGATCAAGAAAAACTTAGTGCTAGCCGTATCCTTTTTGTAAGTGTCATATAATTTCTACCATAAAGCATGAGCAGTCTTGCATTCTAACACTGAAAAGTATACTGACTCACCAAGGTGCAGTCATCGCAGACCTGCATACCTCATCAAGCTCCTCCCACTGAAACTGATTCATGTGCATATCTTCAGTTCTAGCCGCATAGGCAATAGGAAACTTTTGCTTCTTTTGGACAAGCACATCATGCATTTGGTTCTTCTAAAGCTGAAAATAAGAGCCATCAAACTACTTTATGTCATAAATGTCACGGACTTTGCTATTAGTCATGATGACAAAACCACCAAAAGATTCTCGGAAAATTTCGACAGAGTCTCCTTTGTATTTGGGACTATGTCAACCAGAATATGAGACAAAATGACCAAGTATGTCACTCACAAAGAATAAAAAAGGGAAATGTCTCTCAAAAGCACACTGTCTAGAGACCAACTCAGCTGCATAAACTGTCAAACTGACCATAGACCACCAACTCTGCGTCAAAAGCACCTATAACACTCTATACATGTCCTATAGTGAGGCCTCATAAGGGATGCTCTAGCTACCTATATTACCGAAAGTATCTCCACATTTGGGAATACCCAGCTCTTATACAAGATACTAGATAAACGGGAATTTACAGTACGTGACGATTTAGAAAATCTGGAAAATGTGTAACTCCAATATTTACTGCTTCTTTGTATTCATCCTAGATGTGCATCCGTATGTCTTCGGTCTTTAGCAGCTTCTGTTAACTAACGTTGACTCAAATAACATTTCCCCCTTCCAATTTTAGTGTCCGTCCTCGGGCATTGTTGAAAAGTGTCCGTGGAGGCTGTGGAAGGTTTTTGATGGGATGATTGTGTTCATTTGTCATTGAATTTCTTGTTAGGTTCAATTTGTTGCAGCACCTTGATTTGTCCGAATAGGTCTTATGTGAGAGAGGATGTTGCACTTGTCTGTTGTAATAGCATAATGATGAGGCTACTATATATTTATGAAAAGTATGTACAAGAGAAGTAGAATGATGAGGTTCTAAATTAGGGTCTAATACCTGGATGACTAAAGGGAAAAAATCCAATGGAAAAAAGGTGCCTTTGGGATACACACATTATTGGAGTACTATGAGAAATATTAATAAACTACTCAAGGGATTATTTGCTGATAGATATGGAATTAGAAAGGTAGAAAATATGAGAGGATAGCATGATGGAATATTGGTTTGCCTATTGTATTCCACTCAAGGTGCATAGGTGGAAGAAAAAAAAGAGTGTCTAATATATATGTACGATAATGGGACATCTTATTTAAGCATACACAAAAATGCATGCGAAACAATATGTTGTGCAAGAAGGATTTTGAGGGGTTGTTTAAAAATATGGTGTATCTATAAAGCATATGACATGGATTTGCAAGCTGGCACCCCTTTATGAATGGTTTTTGTTGACTAGGATCTGTGCTCTCATCTTGTTGTGCACTGTGCGTGAGTGTTGGACTCTATGACACTCCACCAATTGTAAGTTGATAGACTTTGACTCTTATGATCATCTCAGCCAGCATGAGTGACATGAATTGGATATGCTCAACTCTTCCTGCTTGAGCGTAAGCATAATAACTACGACTCTTAGCACAAAGTTTAATATCACTTGAAGCTTTGGCACTAATGCTTTGCTCATTTTTTGGCTCAACAACCCAACTCTAACTATACCAAAGAGTGTTTTTTGCACCATTGCAACTTGACCTTTTACATTCATGTGCTTACTACAAACATTTCTTCAGGTAAAAGAAAGCTTGAATCCTCAAATAGACGATCAAAGAAGGACCATGTTGGCATTGAAGGTTTCTTTTGACATACCTGTTTTATCCTCTTCAAATCTGCAATCCCATTGGTTGGGTTGTCCTTCTTTGACCCCATTATTTGTTTGATTCTCCAATTGGGCCTGGTGATAGGAGTCTTTGATGTTGTTGTAGGCCTCTGTTGATCATTGACATTTGACTTTTGACTAGGAGCATTGGTAGACTCAGGAATCCAAATCTGTTGATGACCTTTGTATCTCCTTTGTAGACTTTGCCTTGCTCTAGGTCTTGTTGAGTTCTTGAGATCTTCATGCAGGTCTGGTGTAGTTGCAGTTGTCTTGTGGTTGACTGGTAGCTAAATCTTTGTAAAATCTATGTAAAATCCTTGTCTAAGAGGAAGACTCTTTGAGATCCATCTCTGTTCTCTATCCTCGTAAGAGTTGTGGTAGACTTAATAAGATATTGTGATCGTGGATTTGATGAATGCCTCTTTTGATGTTTCTCTGTTGTATACGTGTTTTTTAGATATCCTAGGATATTGCCGAGGTTGATAGCTTGTGGGCCTTCTTTCTTGGGAGGGACTTGAAGCTGCTTCATATGCCCTAAGCTGCGGTTTTGATACCCATATCTGTCTATTACCTTGATAGTACTCCTATTCTTTTAAGCTTCATTGTGATGTTATCCATCCCATGTGTTTGTATTTTTGTGTTGAGTTTCCATCCTTAATCCAAATCAGATCATTGAATTTGACTAAATTTCTCAGAACAAATACTTGTTTGAGTTTCCTTTGCTTTCTTGAGTACTTTGGCTGATATACCTTTGATTTTTTGTGTGGCTCCTTAGAGGTTTTTAGTTGGGTTAGCAATGTACTTGAAGTTTTGAAAGCCTGACTTGCTTGAAGTAGTTGATCCATGAGGGTTCTTTGATGTAGAGGCATATGCTGTCACACCTTCTTTGATAATCGGTGGCGGGTCCACTTTAGCTTTACCTTTGTTTGCAAGATTTGTCTTTGAATATTGTGACTTTTGCAACTCTGAATCTAGCATGAACGGTACCTGTATCTGCTGCTTGATAACTCTTGGAGAAGAGAGTATTCGCATTGTATCTTCTTTGTAGGCCTTGTGTTGGTCTAACCACACTGATGTCCAAGGATGACATCTGCAATTATTTTCTTTGAAGGCTTGACCTGAAACTTTACCTGCTCTTTATGATTCTCGGTGCTAAGGGTAAAAACCGTTTCTTTATGTCATGTATGCAAACCTAGCATTTTTTTGCTATCATGCTTGCATGGAGTGGTCCGGAGGATCCTTTGGATGTTCTCTGCAACCATATTGCAATTTGCTTCTTTATCCAGTAGAGCATTGCATTTGACACTTTCTCCTCTTTTACTTCTAAGAACTATACCTGTCATAATAAATAATATGTAATTCTCCTAAATGATTTTCTCATGTTAAATTGATCATTTAATATGGGGAGTTGCCAGGGGAGAAAAAGCTAGAATATTGGTTAAGCTGGCAGACTTGCCATAGTAGGGATCCAAAAGAGGGAAAATAGGGATCCAAAGGGGGGATCATCTGCAAAAGAACTATGTGCAACAATGGGCTCCAAAGACCTTAGGGTTCGGCCCATTAAGACTTCCAAAATGCTAAGGTTCCAAAATTCAAAGGTTGTGTCCAAAGGTCAAAAGCCTAGAGAAATTGGATGCTTTGTGTGTGTCCCAAAAATCTTTCTCACGCCCTACAAATGAGGGGGCGAGCCCAAGAAGTAGGGGAAGAGAGAGAAACTCTCTCTCTCACACACACACACACACACACACACACACACACACACACACACACACACAAGCTTCCTTTGTACACAAGTGGAAAGAGGGACACCTGTCAGCTCCCTAGCTCAGATGCCCACAAGGTGTACTCAAATCCTATTGGATGGACTTGGAGGTGGACCAATGTGAATGAGGCTAGAGTAAGTCTAGTTTAATTAACTTAAAAACACTTAATAAAAGAACCAATAAGAATTAAGCTCTCTAGAAGACTATTGGACAATCTCCCAAGGGATCCAATGAGCATTCAACAGCCCAATGGCTTGCCTGATTCCTATTCGCTAAGAGGCAAAGGGGTCCAATAAGAGCTTAGTTGCATTAATTAATTAGCAGAAGCTCTCACAAAAGGGGGACACATGTAAAAAGGCTATCACTTATGCTGCTTAATTTCCATTGGATGAGCCTACGGAGGTCCAATAGGGACTGAGCAAATAGCAAGAGGGATCGACTAAGAGAGAGAGGGGGGGCTGATTTTTCAAAGGCATTATTCACTTACACACTCACACAATCTATGTGTGGAGCAAGAAGACTCTCTCCCTCCTTCTCAAGCTTTAATGGAAATCTTACCACCTACTCCAAGCTTGTGAGAATGAGGCTGATTTTTCAAAGGCATTATTCACTTACACACTCACACAATCAATGTGTGGAGAAACAAGACTCTCTCTCTCCTTCTCAAGCTTTAATGGAAATCTGACCACCTACTCCAAGCTTGTGATAAGGGAGACCTACACCAAGAGCTCTTGTATTTGTGATGCAAATCCAACCAAGAGCCAAGATTCAATGCATTCTCATCTCCTCTACCATGCTAATTACTAAGCTAAGGTATTCTAATATGAGTGATTATGTGAGGAGATGTACATCTTTCACATAAGAATACTCCTTCCTCTCAATCTACTCTCATACCCCGCTAGCTCTCACCATCTTCGAAGGTGTGTGAGGTCTTGGGTCTGAGACCCTGAGGGAATTGATGTTTTGTTTGATAAGTGTTTTGCTTAGTGCATGAAGTTTCCATCTTCATTGCACTAGCTAGTATTTGATCACATACGCTATACTTCTCATGCCCTGCAATAGAATCAAGTATGTCATCTATGAAAGGAAGGGGGTATGGATCCCTCTTCATGGCTGCGTTTAGAGGCTTAACATCAACACATATCCTCCACTTTCCATCCTTCTTGGGTGTGACAACAATAGGACTCACCCATTCTGCAGTGCT
This sequence comes from Adiantum capillus-veneris, assembly GCF_014529385.1. Classification (NCBI taxonomy): domain Eukaryota; kingdom Viridiplantae; phylum Streptophyta; class Polypodiopsida; order Polypodiales; family Pteridaceae; genus Adiantum; species Adiantum capillus-veneris. Next base: position 69,491,071 of record NC_140931.1, read on the forward strand.
CACAGGACATATGAAACCTGCTTCAAGAAGCTTGTCTACCTCTTGCTTTAAAGCATTAAGTTGTACCTATCCCATTCTCCTTAGCTTTTGGCGTACGGGCTGAGATCCTTACTTGATTGGAATGTGGATTTCATCTCCCTTAAAGCCTCTAATTTCCTCATAAGAAGTGATGAATAAATGGGGAAATTGTTGTATCATATGTAGGTACTCACCCTTGTCATGACTAGTCAAGTCGGAAGACAACATACCTTGTATCAGTTCCTGTTTGACATTAGGTTGAACTTTGGGTTGCATCAGCTCTTCAATTTGCTCATAAGGACCAGAGATATCCTCATTCTCCATAAGGCCAAGAAATCTTTGTTTCTCATTATGCTCTTCTTCAAGAAACAAGGAGGAAACATCTAGATCACTATCACTGCTATCTTCCACTTCACTGCCCTCATCCCCATTGTCTTCTTCTTCACTTGAGTACTCTTCTTCATCACTTTTATCATCAAAATCAAAATCCAAAGATTGCTTGATAGCCATGTCAAACCTCTTCTTATCACCCCTTCTATTGTAGAGAGTGATGGTACCATGACCCCAATCCTGTATAGCTTTGGTTGCCTGTAACCATGGTCTTCCAAGGATGAGAGGGAAAGCACCAATACCTGCGGGCGTAACATGGAAATTGACCAGCACTTTATTATCAAATAAATCCACCTCCAAGTCCTTTACAACTCCCAAGCACCTCACCCTTGATTGGTTGGCAAGCTTTATGCGAAAACCTGAATTCTTCACCATGTTGAGTCCCAACATTGATACACAAGCTTCAGTAATAACACATACATGTGCACCTCCATCAATATAAGACTCTCCAATGCACTTCCTCTTATTCCATGCATCCATAGTAGAACATATATCAGGTAGCTGATTCAAAGACAAGACTCTCACTGACCCCCTTGCAGGCTCCTTCTTCATGGGGTTGACTACGTGCTTCCATTGCCTCTTTAACTTGGGACACATCTCCATGAGTTGCCCAAAGGTAACATCAGCCTTTCTACCCACCAAATCAGCCCTTAAACTATAATTTGGTTGCCCTTCTCCCAAAGGAAAGTCGGATGCATTGTAATGTTTCCTGGGCTTTGTCTTCTTCTTCTCTTTACCTGTACCTGTTTCAACCTGTTTCCCTCTTTTATGGCTGGGACTTGCATCACTCATGTCATGATCTCTTGTAACCCTCTTACCTAAAAGCATGACCATAGCTCCCAAATCATCCTCTTTCTTCTCCAAACGGATTATGCTTACCACTTTTGTTTTTCCCTTCTCTTCTGCTCTCAATCCACTTGGTCCTGCTTCCCCTTTAATCTCAATACCATAATCTTGAGCTCGAGAAGGAATTTGTGGAGGAAGAGGAAACATGTCGCCACCCATTCTCTTTGGCTTGTCACATTGAGGGCTTTTATGACCCCATTCACCACAATTGTAGCATTGAAACATATCCCCTCCTCCTGCCATGCCTCTTCCTCTACCACCTGTATAACCCTCATTGCTTCCATAACCACGTCCATATCCATAACTTTGACCTCTTCCAACTCCCATCATATGCACACTAAGATTCTTCATAAGACCTACCACCTCTTGCATCTCCTTGCGAAAGGCATTCACATCATGAGAAGCTTGTTGATCATAACCTGGCTCCCTGATGAGGACCCTTGGTTGCTCTACGGATTTCACTTCAAGCTTTGGCTCCACATTGATTCCAAATTGATGAAGAAAACTGCTTTCCAATCTTTATTCTTTGCAATTTCATTTGCCTCCTCAAAGGTCCTTGGCTGCTTAAGCTCTACCTTCAAGCGTAGGTTACTCCTCAAGCTTGCAAGAAACCTGTCCTTCTTCAACATGGCTGGAGGAATTTCATCCCCCAAAGATGTACACCACTTTGCCCATAACGCATTGAATGCCTTGACAAAGTCTTCTATGGTTTGGCCTTCATCTTGTACTAAGCCTTGAATAGACTACCATACCTTTTGTGGGTCTTCCACTTGTTGAAAGTGTGTAATAAAAGCATGCCTTACCATTTCATAAGTCATGACTTGAGGAGGTTGGGCTGATTGTAGCTCCTTTTCGTAGCCTTCCAACCATTCCCTAGCATCTCCCTTCAAACAGAAGTAGAAGATTCGTAGCACCAACGTTGGGTCTTGCTTGTCAGCAAGAAGGCAAGCAAACTCCATTCTCTCAATGAAACCTTTAGAACTTTCATTTTATTTCCCACTAAACTCCGGAAAATTAAACGCAATGTCTTCAAAACCTATAAACTGAAGGTAACTTGAAGCGATTCCTGAGTGGCGGGCACCAAAACACTGTTGGGAAACAAACAAACTGAAACACCTCTATAGTGATGTCACCCAAAGAGAGTTCAAAGAGAACTACAAGACACCAAAAGCTTCGCAAAGTCCTTTTGAAACACCACAAGTCCAATAGGAGTAGACCCTTGGGAATTTACTAGCCGTCGCCCACCCAAGTGACTATGTCACATAGGAGCAAAACCCTGCCAAAGCATGGATTTACAGCACACGCCGACCAATGCTAATGAAGAAAAGAGCCTCTCCTTTCACAATAAAACATCACAAACCCACAACTTCAACATCAATTCCACAATTCATAGATACATGCCCTCCGAATCTGTCTACACACAATTTGCCACTATGCTGCCATAGCCATAACCCTGCAGAGAACTAGTCGTAACCTGATGAGAACAGCTCCAATTGGGGCACTTTAAAGCTTGAGAGAAATCTTGAAAACTGACTGGCAAGAAATCTGAAGATGACTAAAATTGATTCCATACGCTCCCATGAGCAAAATTGACGCGAACAGAGAGCTGTCCGAGCACGACAACCCTAAAACCGGCTAGTCGGGGAAAAAAACTGCATCCAAGAGCACCAAGGAGACAGAAGGAGCTAAAACCTGAAAATTTCTGATCTTTGGCTGAAATTTTTTTAGTTTGTACACGAGTTTAAGTTATATACAAGGCTCACTTCAAAAAACTCACTCACGTGCACTTACAGTAGCCCAACAGCTGTCACTAGACTAGCGACTTGCAGTGCATGTGCATGTGCTTGCTAAAGAAAGCTAAAAAACCCACAAAAAGAAAGCCCACACGCCCTTTTGACATCGGACGTCATGTCCGTATGTACAAATTTACAAAAAACGGGGTGTCAGAAATGCGCCCAATAGCGTGTCAGAAGGTGAGATGATTCAAAGCTTTGAGCTAGTTGTTGCTCCAAAAATTAGGGAGCATGTTAGGGCAATTAAAGATGGGCATGGGAGAAATTGGGAAGAACTCAAAGTAGCTTTAAAGGAGGAATATTTCATGGAGGACTCAAAGAGAGTGACCAAAAGGACATTCTTAGAATGTGTAGTCAAGCCAAAGCAAGGACTGTCAATAACAGAGCTACTTAGGGAATTTGAGTGGCGCTATGCACAACTCACAAGAACAGAAAGGGACACAATAGATGCAGATAAGACAGATCTTTTCTTACAAGCTGCAGGTAAAGAGTTTCAAGAAAATTTGGAGCTTCTTCTTGAAGATAAAGATGCTAAGCAAGGACTAAAGACCGACTGGAATGAGGTTGAATGTGCTATCTCACTGCTTGCCAAACGACAAAGAAGAAGGGACAAGATTGTAGTAAACACTACAAGTCCTTCCACTTCAACTTCTGACAAAATGGTAAAGCCTCCTTTTATCACTCCTAAGTTTGATGAGTCCATGCTAGATGAGCTTGTGAAGGGAATGCGTGACTTGAAGGTGAAGCTTGCAAAGCTTGAAGAAAAAGGCCAACCATCAGGGCCACTTCCTAGGCAAAGACAACAACCCAAAGAAGGGTTTTTTAACAGATGTATTTGGTGTGATAGTACATACCATGTAAGAAGGGATTGTGATGATTTTAGTGATGCTTTGTCAAAAGATGTTGTCTTTTTTAAGGATGGTAAAATCCACTTAAGAGAGACAGGTCTACCCTTGAGAACTAACTTTGGGAAGGGGGGAATGCAAACCTTAGTTGAAGATATGGCAACTAAGCATGCCACCTCTTCGGTTGAGGCAACTACTTATGGAGTAAAAATTGAACATTTTTGTGATGAAGAGGTGAGTGACCATCATGGTCAAATTTGGCCAAATGTCATGCAATTAGCTAAAAAGGGAAAGCTTACAAAGATATTCTACATGAAGTAGGTGATTGTATACGTATAGAAACAGGATGGAATGATCCATTGGACTCATTGTCAGTGTATGCCTACATTACAAAATGCCAACAAAATGAGGCAATTGTAGAAGAGAAGCGCAGACGTGAGAATGATGATGAAGGACCATCATAAAGAGCTTCTAGAAGTGGGGGAAGAAGCAACTCAATGCCTTCTCAAACACCCTCAACACAAGGAGCATCTCCACCTGAAGTACTCATGGAGGAGTCTACAATAGGAAAGAAGAAAGAGCCAACAAAAGGTAAGACAAAAGGCCCAACTTATAAACTACAATCTGATATTGAGGTTGCTACAGATTTAAAGAAAGTCTTGGAGGAAAGGATCTTGAATAGAAAGATTGAGTTTACTCTGGGAGAAGTTCTTGGCATTGCAAAGTGTGAATTCCATGAGGAGATCATTGACATCATCAAGAGGAAGAGGCAAACCCTTGCTGAAGTTTCTCGTCCACAGGTTGAAGGGGAAACCTCAAAGACACAAGGGATGCAACTGCAAAATAAAGAGAATGATGGAGCTGTGGTAGGATTCTACCAATCTAGTGGGAGAGTGAAGCAAGTGCAATTCTCAAATGATGATGAAGAAGTTGAAGATATTCCTAGGAGTTACTATTCACGAAGTCATTGGGCAAGGGCTACTATAGAAACTTTGGTCAAGGTAGGTGATCTTGAAGAGCCATTTGTTGCCTTGATTGACTATGGTTCAAAAATAAACATAATGTCAAAGAGTCTCTACAACAAGTGCAAATGGCCGATGGACACAGATCATGGCTGGATGGTAAAAGTGGCAAACAATTCATCTGGTGAATTGTATGCAGCATGTCCAGGTGTGAAGGTAACCATAGGTGATGTAAAGATTGACCAAAACTTCTTTGTACAGGATACATCTTCATATCATCTCATCCTTGGACAACCCTACATTGTGGGAGTTCGAATGGAAACAAAGGTAATGGATGATGGTTCAACATATGCTAGGATACGTAGCAAAGATGGTAAACAAGCTGTCCAATTTCTCACAGTTTGTGTAAACCATGAAAGAAATCGTGACAACCTCAGAGAACATCCGCTACCAAAGGTGAGCAAAGAGTTTCATGATCATAGAGAAATGATGGGTTTTGGCCAAGTACCATTGTAAAGCGGAATTGCAGTGGTACAGAAAGAAAAAGGGTCTCGCCTGATCCAAAAATAGGTGAAGCTTTTTCAACGAGCTCCTTGGTAACAAATAATGGATCAGTATGTTTTACAAAACTTGAAGATTTGAAGAGATGTGAGAGGCAATATGTGCATAATGTACAAATAGGCATGAAAAAGAGTGGGTTGCTAGAGCCTACTAAAAATGTTATGGGTTTGTGTGAACAAGTTTCTTTTGTAGATACTATGGTGAGCTTGATGCTATAATGGGGTCTAGTTTGCATCTTGAAAATGAAGTTGTGGAAGTTTTCTCTATGGAAATGTATCAAGTAATAGAAGCTTTAAAGAAATCCAAACAGTTGGCCCAGAAATCCATGTTGAAACTAAATACAAGAGTGTAGCAAAGAAGGTGAAACCAGTAGCTGCACCCTTACCACCCAACAACAGGGAAAAGATTGAGCAGGCTTCTTTACAACCAAGTTTGAGGAATCCTAAAAAGATCGGGCATACCTTCACAAATTAGTCTTTTCAAGAGTTGCAGATTGGCTGCTAGGAGTTTCTAACACAGGAGGAGACGAAGTGCTTCAAAGAAATGCTTCCAAACCATGGTAAGGCTTTTGCATTTGAGCCACATGAGATAGGATGTGTTGATCCTTCTATTGTAGCTCCTATGGTAATTTTCACAATACCTCATGTGCCTTGGAATCTGCGGCCTATTCCACTTCTAAAGGTTCATTTGCCAAAGTTAGTAGAGCTACTGAATGAGAAAATCAAAATGGGAATCTTGGAGCCTTCTTGTGCTCCATACTCAAACAGGTGGTTCACAATTCCGAAGAAGAATGGTTCTCTACGCTTCATCCAAGATATGCAACCAGTGAACAAGGTGACAATTAGAAATGTAGGTATAGGTCCAATTGTGGATGAGTTTGCAGAGGCATTTGCAGGGAGGGCAATCTACTCAATGGGAGATCTTTACTCAGGGTATGATCAATTTCAGCTTGCAATCAATAGTAGAGACTTGACAACCATGAGGACACCTTTGGGTTTGGTAAGGATGTGTACCTTGCCACAGGGAGCAACCAACTTGGTTGCACATATGATGAATGGGATGAATAAGTTCTTACATGACTTTATTCTTTCTAATCACAATGCCTTTCATTGATGATTTGCCTATCAAAGGATGTGAAGAAAGTGACAAAGATAAAGCTTTGGATCTCAAGGGATGTCGCAGGTTTGTGATAAATCACATAAATGATTGTGATAAAATTTTGTCTAGGTTGGAAGAAGTGAATCTTACATTGGCAGGGAAAAAGTCTATGTTTGGTGTCAATGAAGTGCTTATTGTGGGGCATACGTGCGGGCCATATGGTAGGAAACCTTGTCCATCAAAGGTAGATGCCATCCAAAGAATGAAAAAAACATGCACTAGCATCACTGAGGTTAGAAGGTTTCTGGGAGCATGTGTCTTCTATGTTATTTGGATTCCACATTATGCACATGTAGTTGATCCTCTGCATCAGCTGCTTAGAAAGAATCAAAAGTTTAAATGGACAGAAGCACATGTAAAATCCATGAAAAAGCTAAAGGAGTTTCTCTAGTCAGCAACAACTTTGAGAAAGGTAGACTATGAGTGACAAAGGCCAGTAATTGTGACAATAGACACCAGTCCTACAGGGATTGGATGGGCAATAGGGCAAGATGACAAAGAAGGACACAGGTATGTGGTAAGATTTGGAGCAAAGGTGCTAAGTGCTCGCCAAAGAAACTATCCACAGATAAAGAGAGAGTTATGGGGTATGGTTACAACCTTGAAAAGTGGGAAAGAGTACCTAATTGGTGCATGTGTGGTTGTAGAAATAGATTGTCTACCACTTATTGGGATGATTACAAGCTGCTCAACACCAAACATTGCTATGTTGCGGTGGATTGCCTACATTAAGTCCTTAAATCCTGAGTTTAAGCACATTGCAGGTAAAGACAATACAGTGGCAGATATGGTATCAAGGGCAAGGTATGAAGATGAATCACAAATGATTGATGAGGGAGATGATGTAGGCACAAAGTTCTATTCTATCTCTCATGTCAAAGGTAACAATGTCTGCATAACTAATCTATTTGAATCATTCTTGAAAGAGCTTTATGAAGGTGATTGTCTTCTTATTGGAAGCTACTTGAGTACTCTAACAAAACACAATGATTGGTCTGAACAAGAATTCAAGAGGATACGCAGGAAAGCATATGGGTACTTTTTGAGGGATGGTTACTTGTGGAATCATCCTAAACAAAAGGGTGCTACACCACAACCCGTTATATGTAAAAAAGAGACTCAAGTAAAGCTCATGCAAGAGTTTCATGAGAGTCTATGGGCTGAACACAGGGATGTGTGGGGAACCTTCTCCAAGTTGAAAGAAAAATATTGGTGGAAGGGTAAGTATAAAGATGTATCTCAATTTGTAGAGTCATGTGTAACTTCTAAAATGTATTCAAATGTCCGACATCGTGATGTATTGCACCCTACATATCCACTAGCCATGCACTATAAATGGGTTGTGGATCTAGTCACAATGCTTTTAGGACTCTAGCAGATGAGATACTTGGTTCTTGTACGAGAAGACCTAACTAATTAGGTTGAAGGAAGAACATTAAGAGATAAAACCACAGAATCTGTGTGCAAATTCCTTCTTGATGAGGTGATTTTCCGTTATGGTTGTGTGTGAAAAATCACTGCAGATAGAGGTGAACTCGATGCCGAAGAAGCAAGGGAGTTCTTTTCTAGATTAGGAATCAAGCTTTCTCTTACTACAGCTTACAACCCTGAAGGCAATGGAAAGAGTGAAAGAGGGCATCCTCCTATCATCAAAGCTTTGGCCAAGGCTTGTGAAAGAAGAGTTGGTGAGTGGCCAAAACTGTTACCATATGCTTTATGGGATGATCGTACAACACATAACTCAGTAACTGGCTACATGCCTGCGGAGCTAATGTATGGTCAAAAGTGAGTGATGCCGATTGAAGATACAATTCCCACATGGATTGTACTACCTTGGCAAGAGGGGCTTAGCAGGGAAGGTCTCCTTGCACTACGTATAAGGCAGCTAGAGAGAAGACCTGGAGACATTGAAGCTGCAAAAGAACGACTCAAAAATGCAAGGTTGAAAAACAAGGACTACTTTGATAAGCGACATCGACTCAAGAGCAAAGCAATTGATAAAGGTGACTGGGTTTTTGTGTATGATAGTAGCCTTGATAACAAGCACACAGTCATGCGTAAGTTTTCAAAAAGATGGTTTGGCCTGTATGTTGTAAAGCATGTGCATGAAAATGATACTTACAGCTTGTCTGAACTAGATGGTACAAAAGTAAAGATTCCCATTGCAGGAAAAAGGATCAAAATGTTTAAGAGAAGAGGAGAGAATGATCCAGAAGATGTTGATGAGGAAGAAGAGAAAACCATAGGTAAAGATCAAAGTGAAGATGAAGCTTTAGAATCATCCAAAACCTAGTCTTCATGGCATCTATGGTTTAACTCCTTCATATAGTTTTTTTGAGTTCTCTCACAAACTCTCATAGCCATAAGCCTGGTGCTTTCGTGACAAGATCGCAAATTTCTCGACAACGTGTTTCTCTTGGGAAAAATAGACAATTTGTTTCGATAACGATGGAAAAAGTGCCCTTTTTCTCAACTAGTAAAAAAGTCAAAAACTTGTAATGCAATCATGGGTCTCCCACACTAATTTTGGAACAAATCAACTTATTTTACTTTAAGTAGACAAACCTCCTTGTAATGAAGACTAACCCAATAGACTCTTGAGTCTGTTATATGCAAACGACAGACAAGTGATCATGCCTAAGGATTTTTGCGACTAATTGGCTTGTTGTGTTGTTGTGTTTGGATCGCTCTCCAAGACTTTGCTTAGACCATGTTACAAATGCGAGTATGCAAAAAGAGATTATGCAGAAGGGAAAGGCACCCATTTGACTTGAAAAGCTCCAAATTTTGACCTCAATGGAAACTAGGAACAACGTAGAGCTGAACTGACTTAATTAGCTAAAGTTTTTAAAAGACACTGACAATACACTAAATAGCTAATCTCACATTGAGGATTGCCATAAAGAAATCAGATTTTCTCCATAACAATATCTCAACAAAGGAAAAATCCAATCAGCCGTATACCGTAAAGCGCCACAGATACTGGTTGGTCTAGACGGAATCAATTTCATCATAAGAATTGGTAGAGAAAAAATTGTGCAGAATAAATACCACATCGCGGTTACTGTATCTGATTGCATCAACCACCTACTTGAACCACGACCAAGGAAACAAATTCCATTACAGAGCTATTTCTCTTGAATGAATATTAATGAAACAAGGTACACTGTTGTTGACTAGTAGTGCGGCTAATAAATGTTTAGAGACATATATAAAGGAATAATTTTACAATGTCCTACAAAAAATGCAATGAGTACGCTTAATACTGTGTGCCTAAACAGCAATTGTGTAGGGTTTTTATACGGTAGAAACAAATAGATGGCCTTTCTTGTCACTCTAGTATCTTCAAAAAATTGGAGGGGAACAATATCTTCAGAAAATTGGAGGAAAACAACCATAATTCTATCCAAAATCACTCAAATCAAAAAGGGAATTTTTGATAAGTGGATCCTCAACATAAAGATGCAACCCAAGCTTGCAGCCAACAAAGCAACGTCCTTCTACAAAAATTTCTAGGGACCGGGTCGGCACATTTCGAGAACTTCAAAAAACTAAATACTGATTCTTGGGACCCCACGAAGAAACTCATCCCAAAACTGAGGTGTATGATGCTCGAAATCAAAGGTTACATTGATATCTGAATCCATGGCAACACCGTGCAGTGTAAAAAAGACAAAGAAGAATACCTTGATTGGAAAAACAATCCTGTATCCGTAGTATGCACCACAAAAGGTAAGTAGCAGGGCTAATCAGGTTGGTCTTCAAAGCTTTAATCACCCCATAAATCCACCCGTGCACGTACCCTGCTTGGACACGTCATAGTCGATTCTTTTGCAAATGGTGATTTCTTTAGTGCAATCGGCTCTATGGACACTGTCACCAATAGATCAAATTTCAAAATTGTTAAACAACACAGGGAATTGTTGACTGCTGATTGCTATACGTATGGAATTGTTGGCTGAAAATTGCCCGGTCCTTTGCCGATGGTAGTCGAGTGCGCCTTCGAAGGCTGCGACCACCATGGGAACTTGCCCCAAGGGTTATTTTAGGTGGTCCCTAATGTTTTTGGGCGGCCTAATATGGCGAGTCCCAATTTTTGCAAGAAGTGGTGATGCCAGCCATGGCCCCGACTGCGAGCAAGAGGGAGAAAGAGAGAGAGAGCGGGCTTTGTGGATCGACAGAGTTGGTGCCCGTGAGACGCGTTTTTCTGGCCCGTCTTGCGTGCACAATCCAAGCAGGGCTACGCGTTCTTTGGGTGACATGGAGTGCACATCCCTCCCTGCCTCAAGAGGCTTTGCACATGCTCTGGAACTTCAGCATCCTTCCCCCCTCAGTAAGAGAGAAGCCTCACGGCATGCAGCATGCAAGAGGCTTAGAAAAGAAGCACCACACCTTTTTTCCCCAAAGAAGTGATTCGCTCTTGATAACAGTGTAAGACCTAGCGTAGCTAGACCTTGAGATCCTCCTCCCAGCCTCCCATTATAAAGGCAGGCCCCTAGCATCTTGCCCTAGATGGATCCCTTGTCCACATTGCCTAGCCTGGCCCCTGGCCGTAGTCCGTGACTCCGCGGCCTTGCCCTTGTCCTGACAAAGTGCACATAACCTCTTGTAGTGACTGTTTTTCTTCCTTAATTTTGACCTTTATACCTAGGGCTTCTAAAAAACGTCTTTAAGCCCAATTCCCATGGATAGCACCCTACAAAATAAGAGAGAAGTACAAAAAGTACAATTATATAGAGATAGGAGGCTCTATAAGAATAATATCTTTACACATTCTGGTTGTTACAAATATAATTGAGCTAGAAGGGGTATCGAGATCCACATTGCAAACAATGAGGAAATATATGTAATGCAACCTTGTGGTTTTTTCAAAACATAGCGAGAAAAGAATGTGCACAAGATGTAGGAAAGCATTGTACGAATTAAAGTGATCATCTCATGCTTGGTATGAGAAGATACATAATCATTTGACTACACATGGCTTTTGAAATGCTCCAGTTGTTCACACTTTTTATGTAAAATGTTTGGATGATGTATATCTTATTGTTTTTTTGTATTTGAGTGATTTACTACTCTCACTGGTCCGAATGAGACACGTATTGCTGAATTTTAGACTAATTTGAATGACACATTCGAGACATCAAATTTGGGGCTTTTGTATCATTAAATGACCATTCAGTAGAAGCATTGTGATTAAGGTATTTCATTGTGCAAACAAAGCATGTGCAAACTTTGCTAAACAGATTTGGACTTGATGATTGCAAGCCAATTGCCACTCCTATGGGACATGTTGAAAGTTAAGTCTACATGATGCTAGAGATCCAAAAGATGTTACCATCTACAAAAAAATTATTGCTTGCCTCATTTATGTATGCATTACATGGCCAACTATTCAAGTGCAGTTTCACAAGTGAGCAAAATTTATGCATGGTTCGGGTTCTAGACATTGGCAAGTAGGTAAGAGGATCTTTCTCTACTTGAGTGGCACTATACATCTTGGATTGTTTTATTCTTGTATATGGTAGTGATGTGTGTGAATAAGTTTAAGACCACTGGGGCATCCTCCCCCCCCTCCCCCCCCCCCCCCCCCCCCCCCCCCCCCCCGAAGTTTTTTCTCCCTCATGCTTTGTATATACGCCCAACACTCTAGGAAAAAATCATCTTGTGTTCACATGCTTAGTGGTATATTCTATTTATGTGCCTTGAGTTTCTTCTCCATCTGCAAGCTATGTGTCCTTTGAGTTTTTTCTTCATCTCCAAGAAGTTTTGTGTGTGTGAATTCTTGCAACCTTGACTATAACAATTTTGACTAGGAAAGTGATGTCAAGACTAGTGCTCCAAAGAAGAGAACCAACTAGCTTTCTATACTTTGTAGCATCAGCTATGTATAAGAGTTCATATAGGGACAACTTATGGTTGCGATCCATTGAAGTAGATACCAACCTCCACTCAATCATACCAAAAGTCTCAAACAATTCTTAGGCATAGTGTTGCCGTATGCTCACTTGGGATCATATCTAATTTCAACTAGGGAGATAGTATGCCATCACAAACAATCAATCATATGGGATCAGATTTGCACCTTGATAAATACAAACTCATTTGGTTTCTTAGGAAATTTTCACTTTGGTGATAACTTCATCTAAAGAATAATGGAAATCAAAGACTACCCCCCTGCCCCCTTCCATGGTGTGGCTTTGTGCACAAGTGAAATAATAAAAAATGCAATAAACCATAAGTGATGTATGATACCATGATACAATGGAAATGAGATGATCACCACATATTGTGTTTCTTAAAGGACAATCACACACCAATGATGCGGCGCTATAGTTTAGTGCCAATTAAAGGCCTTTGAGAAGGATAGGGAATCAAGGAAACCACAAGGTGGACAACAATAGGCTATATTAAGATCATTAGGACTTGTTATAAATGGGTTGGATAACTTCCCCTTTCCTAACAACCCTTGAAATTGTATAGGTGTGGCAAAAAGCACATGCTCCCCTTTCACGCAATGAATCTTCACACAATAAAAGGAAAGGCCACTTTAAATATTGTGGAGGTATTATAGCTCCAATTAAATATCAAGAATAAAAACTTGTTTTGTTGCTTTCAAACCACTCGAGGAACATAATTTAAGTGAATTCCTAGGCCGTTTTCATTGAAAAAGCATGTCTAGATCATTAGCAAATTGTGGAGATCGCTAGGACATGCATTCTTAGTGGCTCCCATTACCATTTCACTCCAAATTTACTGACTTCGTGCTTATTAGGTCACAATAAGTACCATCACATGACATTTATCATGGGTTAGTACATTCACATGACATCTATCATGGGTTGTCCCATCATGGAATCAATCTCATCCTCCGTGACGAACCTCGTATAAGCCTTTCTATGCCTCTCAATAATGGCCTACTAGATATAGCCATGGTAATTATATCAGGGACATAATCTGTGAGAGGGATAATGGCATCAAGGATGTGCAAGAAATGGTGCCTCCTCGATTGAGACTCAACTCAAGGGAAAATCTAACATAATGATGAGGTGCAAGTTCCCACCGGTATATGTAAGATACTGACCTAGTACATGTCTCGACTCTCAACGATAATTTGTGTAGCTCCTAATCATTCTCTACCAAAGACTCCGTAATGGACTATCTAGTATAATAATTCTTTGGAAGCTCTCATAAGCCCTATATGTAAAGATCATGCTCTTGTAAGTGCCTCAACCACTTGTGTAGCTCCCAATCCTACTCTAATGACCTCATGTGACATTGTATTCCTACTTTAGATCATCTTACATACCACAGTTACTAGCGGTCTCTCCATGGCTCTTGAATTATTATACCTTCAACCATATGAACAATGATTGTTCAAAACTAGGTCCCCAAATCTAAACTAGGTCCTTAAAATTTGTAGCTTCCCATACTACTCTCACGACCTCATGTGGCACTTTTCCTTTTTGACACACTAAAGGGCCGAGAGGGGGAGGTTCTTATCCCTTCCAAATATTAGCCGTGAAACGTGGTCAGGAAAGGATCACGTACCATTGAGCAAGGTCCTCGCATAGGAATCACCACCATGGCCACCTATTTGATGCACCACGTGCTGGGAATGATGGAGAGAACTCATAGAAACCAACTAGGAACCTTGTCCTTAGCTGACCCACTCGAGGAGAAGGATGATTTGAGTGTCCAAGGGCAAGAGACCTAGGAAGGTTGACACCAATTGAGCACAAGGTGACCCTCTAGAGGTAACCCAATGGGGGATTTGAGCCCACAACCTGTAGGTTGAGAGGCCAAAGCCTTACCGTAGACTAACTCTTTGCGGACAAGCTCTTTTCGGATAATCTTGGAGATCATACTAACTAGGAGTCTCTCCATGGATCTCCATCCATCATATCTTTGGCCAGACATATCACGATCGTCAATACTAACTAGGAGTCTCTCCATGGCTCTCCATCCATCATACCTTTGATGAGACAAATTATGATGGTCAAGACTAGGTCCCTAGATCTATAGAATCTTGGACTTGTAAAAAATGACTTCAAGTATTTGTAGGACTCTATATACTCTACCACTTCTCGATGTACCCTAGTATCAAATATCGCCACCTTGGTAATCTCACTTGGAACACCCAAATCATACAGTTTGTGCATGTCTTACTCTAAGCACCACATTAAAAGCTTTACACAAATCCATCATCATGGCAAAGGACTTCTCATTAATGTAGCTTTATACACTAAAGCTACGGTTCACCATACATACTCTACCAAAGTATCTCAACAAAGGAAAAAATCCAATCAGCTGCATATCGCAAAGCTCCACAGATACTGGTCGTCTAGAGGAGATCAATTTCATCATAAGAATTGGTAGAGAAAGAATTCAGCATAATAATACCGCATCGAGGTTACTATGTCTGATTGCCTCAACCACTTACTTGAACCGGGACCAAGGAAACAAATTCCATTACAGAGCTATTTCTCTTGAATGGATATTAATGACACTAGCAGTGCTGCATGCTAACGTTCATAAATATCAGCAAAGATCAGTAACAAATATTTGGGCCCTTTTGTAGATACACACTAGGCTGCAATTATCTTAATTAGACGATCACTGTGAGAAAACTCAGTTCCCTGGACATTTACTTTCATCTGTAACTGATGGTCAACCACCGACTCTGATGTTTTGTTTAAACAGCCCTAGTTGGCAAGTGTAATCATCATCTCATGCTTGCATGCCCCTCTCTTCATGAGCTTCCCTGGACGTTGATGCGGAAAGCATAAGCATAGGCAGTAGGCGTTAATGCGTAAAGCATGAGCATAAGCTCTTTTTCTAGTTGCAATGCGAAGACAAGACTAGCTGATCAGCATTGCAAATATTGCTAGGGGGGGATTTATCATAAGAGGTATATAGGGCTATGGCTTGCATGAAGGTGTCACTACCAACAACAGCGACAATGCTGAGCAAAATGGGGGACCGTGGGAGGCATCGGACTAGAGCCACTTCGAGGAGCGGTGGCACGGTCAGTTTCTCGGCACTGGGGTGCCCCCATGTCCTCAATCCCAACAAGATCCTTCCGCACTGTCATCGCGAGTATGTCGTAAGGCATGAATTCCATCCCACTTACTGAGAAAGATATTCACTGCATCCTTATTGCGATCTCGGTTCTCTCCCTTAAAAGTCGACGGTTTGGTGTTCTTCAACAACTCATCCACCTCCTTTGCAGTGAGAGAGTGCAAAGAATCCGGATATGGACCTTGTCCATGATCAGAAGGTCCTTGCCCCTGATTGGCAGCGCGCTCATATATGTGTGTGTCAATAGGGCCCTTGGCCTGCTACTACATAAATTGTATCACTAACGTAGATAATTTAGTCAGTTTTTCATTTAAAGATACAAAATTTCTTTCCATTACTGAGATGCGTTTCTGAAGTGCACAAAATTCCTAAATATCGAACAATTCATAAGCGTCATCACCTCCCGTAGCATCGTGGGCACCCTCCACAAGAGTATCCGACCGTGAGCCATCATGGGGAGGACCACGCGTATGATGCTCAAAATCAAAGTTCATATTGATATCTGAATTAATGGCAACACCGTGCAACATAAGAAACAGAAAAGAAGTATACCTTGATTCGAAAACAATCCCGTAGTTGTAGTATGCACCACAAACAATAATTAGCAGTGCTAATTACGTTGGTCCTCAAAGATTTATTCACCCCATAAATACACCCGTGCATGTACCCTGCTTGGACACGTCGTAGTCGATTCGACTGCAAATGGTGATTTCTTTAGTGCAATCGGCTCCATGGACACTTTCACCAATAGATCAAATTTCAAAATTGACAAACTACACAGGGAATTGTCGATTGTTGATTGCTATACGTAGGGAATTGTCAACTGCTAATTTCCCGGCCCTTTGCCGATGGTAGCCGAGTGCGCCTTCGAAGGCTGCGACCACCGTGGCCACTTGACCCAAGGGTTATTTTAGGTTTTCCCTAATGTTTTTGGGCTGCCTAATATGGCGAGTCCCAATTTCTTCAAGCAGTGGCAATGGCAGCCACGGCTTCAACTGTGAGAAAGAGGGAGAAAGAGAGAGAGTGTGCGCTTTGTGGCTCGACAGAGTTGGTGCCCATGACAGTTTTGCTGGCTTGTCTTGTGCCCACAGTCCAAGCCCGGCTGTGCGTTCTTTGCGTGAGGTGGAATGCATCCCTCCCTGTCTCAAAATGCTTTGCACATGCTCCGAAACTTCGGCATCCTTTTCCCCTTGGAAAGAGAGAAGCATCATGGCATGGAGCATGCAAGAGCCTTAGAAAAGAATCACCACACCTTTTTTCCCCAAAGCAGCGATTGGCTCTTGATACTAGTGTAAGACCTAGCATAGCTAGACCTTGAGATCCTCCTCCCAGCCTTTGATTATAAAGGCAAGCTCCTAGCCTCTTGCCCTAGACGGATCCCTTGTCCACATTGCCTAGCCTGGCCCATGGCCATAGTCCGTGAGTCCGTGGCCTTGCCCTTGTCCGGACAAAGTGCACATAACCTCTTGTAGTGACTGTGTTGCTCACCTAATTTTGACCTTTATACCTAGGGCTTCTAAAAAATGTCTTTAAGCCCAATTCCCATGGATAGCACCTTACAAAATAAGAGATAAGTACAAGAAGTACAATTATATAAAGATAGGAGGCTCTATAAGAATAATATCTTTACACATTTTGATTGTATAGGTGTGAAAAAAAGCACATGCTCTCCTTTCACGCAATGAATCTTCACACAATAAAAGGAAAGGCCACTTTAAGTATTATAGCTCCAATTATATCAAGAATAAAATATCGTTTTTCTGCTTTCAAACCACTCCAGGAATGTAATTTAAGTGAATTCCTAGGTTGTTTTCATTGAAAAAGCATGTCTAGATTGTTAGGAAATTGTGGAGAGTCCTAGGAGATGCATTCTTAGTGGCTCCCATTACCTAAATCTACCGAATTTGTACTTCTTAGGTCACGACAAGTACCATTACATGACATCTATCATGGGTTGTTGCATCATGGAATATTCAATCATGGAATATTCCTCTCAATAATGGGCTGCTAGATACAACCATGGTAGTTTAATGGGTGACATAATATGTGAGAGGGATAATGGCATGAAGGATGTGGAAGAAATGGTGCCTCCTCGATTGAGACTCAACTCAAGGGAAAATCTAACATAATGATGACTTGCAAGTTCCCACCCGTATATGTAAGATAATGACCTAGTACATGTCTTGACTCTCAGCGATAATTTGTGTACCTCCTAATCATTCTCTTTCAAAGACTCCCTAATGGCTAGTTGCTGAGACTACTTGAGGGCCTATCTAGTATAAGAACTCTTTGGAAGCTCTCATAAGCCCTATATGTAAGGATCATACTCTTGTAAGTGCCTCAACCACTTTTGTAGCTCCCAATACTACTCTAATGACCTCATGTGACACTGCATTGCTACTTTATATCATCTTACATACCACAGTTACTAGCGGTCTCTCCATGGCTCTTACATTATTATACTTTCAACCATCTGGACCACGATTGTTCAAAACTAGAACCCCAAATCTAAACTAGGCCCTAGAAACGTGGACACCAATTGAGCACAAGGTGCCCCTCTAGAGGTAACCCAATGGGGGATTTCAGCCCACAACCCATAGGTAGAGAGGCCAAAGCCTTACCGTAGACTAACTCTTTGGGGACAACCTCATGTGGCACTTTGTGACCTTACATCGGATAATCTTGGAGATCATACTAACTAGGGGTCTCTCCATGGATCTCCATCCATCATATCTTTGGAGAGACATATCACGATCGTCAAGACTAGCTGGGAGTCTATCCAAGGCTCTCCATCCATCATACCTTTGATGAGACAAATTATGATGGTCAAGACTAGGTCCCTAGATCAATAGAATCTTCTGAGGGTTGCATATCCTCATTCGAATCTCAAAAATAGGTTCCTCTCAAAGAGAAAGAGGGACTTGTAAAAAATGACTTCAAGTATTTGTAGGACTCTATATACTCTACCACTTCTCAATGCACCCTAGTATCAAATATCGCCACCTTGGTAATCTCCCTTGGAACACCCAAATCATACAATTTGTGCATGTCTTACTCTAGGAACTACATTAAAAGCTTTACACAAACCCATCATCATGGCATGCTTCTCATTAATGTAGCTTTATTCACTAAAGCTACGACTAACCATACTTTGAATTTTACATGGAGATGAAACAAAATGAGAGCATCACAATAATAGTTTCATACTTTTTCCATCGCTGTGAAAAATGAGATTTACACTCGACGAGTGAGAACATAGTCTTTCGCCTCGGGATGTGATTTTTTCGCGGTTGAGAGAAATTAAATCTCGTGCGAAAATCAAATTTATCACCCAAGGAAGAGTCACGGCACCGTGATTGTTCCAAAAAACGGTGGAAAAGTCAAACTTCTGCGTGTAAAAAGGCACATTTTTCCTCCTGCAAAAAATAGACAGCTTGTGCCGATAGCGATGGAAAAAGTGTCCTTTTTCTCAACTAGTAAAAAAGTCAGAAACTTGTAGTGCAATCATGGGCCTCCCACACTAATTTTGGACCAAATCAACTTATTTTTCCTTTAAGTAGACAAAACTCCTTGTAATGAAGACAAACCAATTAGACTCCTGAGTCTGTGATATGAAAACACAACAGACAAGTGATCAGGCCTAAGGATTTTTGCGACTATTTGGCTTGTTGTATTGTTGTGTTTGGATCTCTCTACAAAACTTTCTTAGACCATATTACAAATGCGAGTCTAGAGCACCTTCTCATTTAGTATATTTCACTTGTACTTGCAAGGCTAGTTAAACATTTGTCATGCTCTTGCTGGCAAAAAAGAAAAAACCCTTAAGAGATTATGAAGAAGGAAAAAGCACCCATTCGAGTTGAAAAGCTCCAAAATTTGACCTTAGTGGCAACTAGCAAGAATGTAGATCTTTACTGAGTGAAGCTAAAGTTTGTTTGACATGGTTCGTTAAGACACTGGCAATACACTAAATATCTGGCCTTGCACTGAACATTGCAAAAAAGAAATGAGATTAGCTCTATAAAAGTATCTCAACAAAGGAAAAAATCCAATCAAGCACTTATCGCAAAGCCCCACAGATACAGGCTGCTCTAAAGGGAATCAATTTCAAGAGAGTAGCCTCACGGCATGCAGCATGCAAGAGGCTTAGAAAAGAAGCACCACACCTTTTTTCCCCAAGGAAGTGATTGGCTCTTGATACCAGTGTAAGACCTACCATAGCTAGACCTTGAGATCCTCCTCCCAACATCCCAATATAAAGGCAGGCTCCTAGCCTCTTGCCCTAGATGGATCCCTTGTCCACATTGCCTAGCCTGGCCCCTGGCCCTAGTCCGTGACTCCGTGGCCTTGCCCTTGTCCTGACAAAGTGCACATAACCTCTTGTAGTGACTATGTTTCTCACTTAATTTTGACCTTTATACCTCCCGCTTCTAAAAAACGTTTTTAATCCCAATTCCCATGGATAGCACCCAACAAAATAGGAGAGAAGTACAAGAAGTACAAGTATATAGAGATATAACAATAATATCTTTACACATTTTTGTTTTTACAAATATAATTGAGCTAGAAGGGGTATCCAGCTCCACATTGCAAAGATTAATGAGGAAATATATGTAATGCAGCTTTGTGGTTTTTGCAAAACATGGCGAGAAAAGAATGTGCACAAGATGTAGGAAAGCATTGTACGAATTAAAGTGATCTTCTCATGCTTGGTATGAGAAGATACATAATCATTTGACTACATTTTGTTTGTCGAAAGAATGTGTACAATGTATCCGTGTTTGCTTTCCATATTGACAGTACTCACAAAAGGGAAAGTTTGAAAATGAGAAAGATGGTAAGTAGTCCAAAGGAGAGAATGTCTCCATTTCCTTCTTTGACATATGTGCTAAACGGCTATGCCACAAAGCAAAGGTTGGCCGATCAGTTACAGAAAGTACAATGTTTTTATCAGATACATAAAGAGGCCAGATAAAGTGAATCAACTTTAGAACCATGGGCTATAATAAGATTACCCTTCGCAATACGCCAAGACTATTGATGTAAGTGACTTTGTAGCCAAGTCATGAAGACGTCCAGCAGAAATCAGATTGCGTGTCAAGGTTGGAACATGACGTTCCTTATGGATGAAAAACTTCACGTCATTTTCCATAACCATGGCAATATCACCTATGCGAACAATGTCACAACAGTAACTGTCACCAAGTGTAACAGAGCCAATGGTTTCCTCGTATGTAGTAAACCAATGCCTATGATGTGTGACATACAACGAAGAACTCGAATCAACGATCCATGTATGGGATACTTCACCACTGACAAGAAGTTCAACAAACATAGAACTCTGTAAAGATAGAGTTTCCAGTGCATCATAAAAGACATCATTATTTTCAGCACCATAGTAATGTCTTGCGCATCACTCTCATCCTGCACTATGTTCAGTTCTTCAATCTAAATCAAACTCTTTGGTTTCTCCTTTTCATCATCATGATATTTGCCTTTACCTTTGCCCTTCTCTTTCTCACGCTTCCAAGCATAAAAATCCTTCTTTATGTGAGAAAACTTGTCACAATAATGGCATTGAGCATTGTGGTGAGCATGAGACTTTGATCTACCCTTTGATGCATCTCTATTGTCCTCTTTCTTGGACTCACGTTGTGAATAACAACCCTTACGTTTCTTATCATCCCTTTGCACATAATGAACTTCGCCATCATGCAAGCTAGTCATGGTCTTTTGACGCATCTCCTATGACAAAAGTGCACTAGTAACATCATCGTACTTTAGCGTACCATTAGGAGCAGAGTTACTAATAGTTGTGCAAAAGATATCCCAAGAGGGTGGCAACGAGCAAAGTAAAAAGATTGCTTTCATCTCATCATCAATGGTCATGCGTTGTGCATGAATCTGGGCAAAAAGAGAATCAAAATCATTGATATGGCTGGCAACGCTAGCTAACTCCTTCGTACAAAGGTTGAAAAGTTTTCAGCTCAAGAAAACCTTATTGCTAGCCGTATCCTTTTCGTAAGTATCGTATAATTTCTACCATAGCATGAGCAGTCTCGCATTCTAACACTGAAAAGTATACCGACTCACCAACGTGCAGTCTAATCGTAGACCTACATAGCTCATCAAGCTCCTCCCACTGAAACTGAGTCATGTGCAACTTTTACTTCTTTTGGACAAGCACATCATGGATTTTTTCTTTCAAATATGAAAATTCGAGCCATCAAACTACTTTATGTAATAAATAACACGGACTTTGGTAGTAGTCATGGTGACAAAACTACCAAATTGGCTATGCCACAAAGCAACGCTTGACAGATCGGTTATAGAAAGAACATTGTTTTTTTCAGATACATAAAGAGGCCAGATAAAGTGAACCAACTTAAAAAAACCATGGGCTATAATAAGATGACCCTTCGCCATACGCCAAGACTACTGATGAAAGTGACTCTTTAACCCAAGTCGTCAAGACGTCCAACGGAAATCAAATTGCGTGTTAAGGTTGAAACATGACGTACATTATGGATTATAAAATTCACATCATTTTCCATAACCATGGCAATATCATCTATGCCAAAAATGTCACAAGAGTAACTATCACCAAGTGTAACAGAGCCAATGGTTTCCTCGTATGTATTAAACCAATGCCTATGATGTGTAACATGCAACGAAGAACCCGAATCAAGTATCCATGTATGGGATACTTCACCACTAACAAGGAGTTCAACAGACATAGAACTCTCCAAAGATAGAGTTTCCTATGCATCATAAAAGACATCATTATTTTCAGTCACCGTATTAATGTCTTGCGCATCACTGTCATCCTGCACTATGATCAGTTCTTCAATCTAAATCAAACTCTTTGGTTTCTCCTTTTTATCATTATGATCTTTGCCTTTACCTTGGCCCTTTTCTTTGCCACGCTTCCAAGCATAGAAATCCTTCTTTATGTGACCAAACTTGTCTCAATAATGGCATTGAACATTGCGGTGACCATAAGACTTTGCTCTACCCTTTGATGCATCTCTATTTTCCTCTTTCTTGGACTCATGTTGTGAATAACAGCCCTTATGTTGCTTATCATCCCTTTGCACATAATGAGCTTCGCCTTGAAAAGTTTTCGAATCAAGAAAACCTTATTGCTATCCGTATCCTTTTTGTACGTGTCGTATAATTTCTACCATAAAGCATGAGCAGTCTCGTATTCTAACACTGAAAAGTACACTGACTCACTAAGGTGCAGTCTAATTGTAGACCTGCATAGCTCATCAAGCTCCTCCCGTTGAGACTGAGTCATGTGCATATCTTTACTTCTAGCCGCATAGGCAAAAGGAAACTTTTTCTTCTTTTGGACAAGCACATCATGCATTTGGTTCTTCCAAAGCTGAAAATTAGAGCCATCAAGCTACTTTATGTCATAAATGTCATGGACTTTGCTAGTAGTCATGGTGACAAAACTACCAAAAGATTCTGGGAAAATTTCTACAGAGTCTCCTTTGTATTTGGGACTATGTCAACCAAATACAAGACAAAATGACCAAGTATGTCACTCACAAAGCATTAAAAAGGGCAATGTATCTCAAAATCACACTGTATAGAGACCAACTGAGGTGCATAAACTATCAAACTGACCATACACCACCAACTCTTCATCAAAAGCACCTATACCACTCTATACGTGTCCTACAGTGAGGCCTCATAAGTGCTACCCGGCTAGGTCATGGAAACACTCACACGATTAGTGAGCTAATCATGGCAACAGGAATGGTTGCATCTATGAGGTGAGCTTCTCGGCCTATGGAGGAGCTAAGCCACAATGATAGGCAATCTCCATTTCCACTTCTCTCCACCTTCAATCAGCCCAATCACACACACTAACGATTGCAAGACACACACAACACTAATACTATCATGCAACACGCTAATTGAAGGGGAGAAGCCGGGAGCACAATGGAGAATCCTATCATGCAATACACTAATTGAAGGGGAGGAGCTGGAGAACAATTGATAATCCTATCATGCAACAAACTAATTGAAGGGGGAGAGCCAACACGTACTGTGTGCCCCCTTTCTTTCTTCTCTATCTTATGCACTAGGGCACAATACACAAATGTATAGCTGTACACTTAGGGTTAGTAGCAGTTAGTAATGGGCGGTCGGCCACATGGCCATTAAACCTAACATTCTCCCACTTGATGGCCAACGTGGGAGACCATAAGAATGGAAGAGAACCACTCTTCACCCACTCAGTTAAATTAGGCATCCAAATTCCCTAGGCTTTTGACCTTTGGACAGAACCTTTGAATTTTGGAACCTTAGCATTTTGGAAGTCTTAATGGGCTGAACCCTAAGGTCTTTGGAGCCCATTGTTGCACATAGTTCTTTGCAGGTGGCCCTCCCTTTGGATCCCTATATTCCCTCCTTTGGATCCCTACTATGGCAGGTCTGCCAGCTTAACCAATGTTCTAGATGTTTCTCCCCTGGAACTTCCCCATATTAAATGATCAGCTTAACATGAGAAAATCATTTAGGAGAATTAGATATTATATATTATGATAGGTATAGTTCTTAGCAGTACAAAAGGAGCAAGTGTCAATTGCAATGCTACTAGATAAAGAAGCAAATTGCAATATGGTTGCAGATAACATCCAAACGATCCTTAAGATCACTCCATGCAAGCATGATATCAAAACAATGCTAGGTTTTCATACATGACATAAAGTATTGGTTTCTAACCTAGCATCTAGAATCAAAAACAGCAGGTAAATTTTCAGGTCAAGCCTTCAAAGAAAATGCTTGCAGATGTCATCCTTAGACATCAGTGGTTAGACCAACACAAGGCCTACAAAGAAGATACAATGCTAATACTCTCTTCTCCAAGAGATATCAAGCAGCAGATACAGGTACCGTTAATGCTAGATTCAGAGTTGCAAAAGTCACAAGAATCACAGACAAATTTTGCAAACAAAGGTAAAGCTAAAGTGGATCCTCAACCGATTAGGAAAGAAGGTGTGACATCATATGCCTCTACATCAAAGAACCCTCATGGATCAGCTACTTGAAGCAAGTCAGGCTTTCAAAACTTCACGTCAACTGCTGACCCAACTAAAACCTCTAAGGAGCCACCCAAAAAATCAAAGGTATATCAGCCAAAGTACTCAAGAAAGCAAAGGAAACACAAACAAGTGTTCGTTCCGCGCAATTTACTGAAATTCAATGATCCGGTTTGGATTAAGGATGGAAATTCAACACAGAAAGACAACCACATGGGATTGATAACATCACAATGAAGCTTGAAAGAACAGGAGTACTATCAAGGTAACAGATAGATATGGGTACCAAAATTGCAGGTTAGGGCATATGAAGTAGCTTCAAGTCCCTCCCAAGAAAGAACGGCCACAAGGTATCAACCTCGGCAATATCCTAGGATATCTAAAAAGCACCTATACAACAGAGAAACATCGAAAGATGCTAAAGTCTACCACAACTCTCAAGAGGATAGAGAAGAGAGATGGATCTCAAAGAATCTTCCTCTTAGATAAGGATTCTATATAGGTTTTACAAAGATTTGGATACCAGTCAACCACAAACCAACTGCAACTACACCAGGCCTGCAAGAAGATCTCAAGAACTCAACAAGACCTAGAGCAAGGAAAAGTTAACAAAGGAGATACAAAGGTCATCAACAGATTTGGATTCCTAAGTCTTCCAATGCTCCTAGTCAAAAGTCAAATGTCAACAATCAACAGAGGCCTACAACAGCATCAAAGACTCCTATCACCAGGCCCAATTGGAGAATCAAATAAATAATGGAGTTTTGCCAGTCAAAGAAGGACAACCCAGCCAATGAGAATGCAGATTTGAAGAGGCTAAAACAGGTATGGCAAAAGAAACCTTCAATGCCAACTTGGTCCTTCAATTATCCTCTTTTTTAGGATTCAAGCTTTCTTTTACCTGAAGAAATCTTTGTAGTAAGCACAAGAATGTAAAAAGTCAAGTCACCAGGGTGCAAAAAACACTCTTTGGCATAGTCAAAGTCGGGTTGCTGAGCCATAAAATGAGCAAAGCATTAGTCCCAAAGCTTCAAGTCATATAATACTTTGTCCTAAGAGTCGTAGTTATTATGCTTACACGCAAGCTGGAAGAGTTGAGCATATTGAATTCATGTCGCTCATGCTGGATAAGATGAGCATAAGCGTCAATGTCTATCAACTTACAATTGGTGGAGTGTCATAGAGTCCAACACTCACGGACAGTGCACAACAAGATGAGAGCACAGATAGGCTTGTGCGCTCCTTGCCGCACTGTCGAAGCAAGGGACTTGCCAATACACCGTATGCGAGCCACAAATGGCTCCAAGCACACAACAAGCCTAAACTAGCAAGCTCAAGAAAACAAAGGGTGTGTCACTCACCGCTCTACGCTCGCCTTCGTGGTGGATTCCTCGCCGCGATGAAGAAGAAGCTGCAGTCGTGCCGCGCTCAACCGCTTCGCCGCCGTCGTGCCTTTGTAATGCTCGATCGCACACACACTCTCCCTCTCTCTCTCTCTCACACACACACACAAGGAGGTGAAGAAGAAGAAGATGGAGATGGAGCAAGAGCACTCTTCAATTGCACAAATGAGAGAATGAGTAAAAATTAGGTTTAGTTGGCTTTTATAGGAGCTCACCCCATTCACACTTGGGCGCCCATGCTTAACCAACTAATCCCTTGAATGTCCAAGTTAAAGTGCGCCTCTCATCGACGATCACTCTACCTTTCCCTATTGGTCCGACAAGCCCGGTACCTGACTCTACCAAATACATAATACGCGTCCATCGTAGGTGATGGGTGTCCGTGAGCGGTGAGGGTTAACATGCCCCCCTTCCTGATGTAGATTCCGTCCTCGGAAGCTATTGAGTTGAAGCTGGTTCGTCGAGGTGGAAGAGCATTTGAGATGAATGTCCTTAGCCTTCTTCAGTCACTGCAAAATCAAACAACATTGGCACAGTAATTGCATTCTCTTAAAAAGCATATGCAGTTTTAGGTAGACAAATTGATTGGTCAAAGAATTTCAAAAATTTGGTAGCAATGAACATTAAATTGCAATGTAATCAAATGCATAAACAGATGTAAAGGTAAAAAATTAAACAAGTCTGGGGTCACTAATTTGACGGTCGAAAAGCACTAGAGATCGAATATTAATACCATGGGTAAGCTTCTTAATTTACTGTGGTCAATTAAGTTGTTTAATCGCGAGAGCCAAGTATTCATGTTCGAGGGCTGACTAGAGGCTATATCTAGAAGACTTTGTAGTTAAGCTACCATAAAAGGAATTTCTCATGAAATCATCGCCTGACTGATTACTTTTTCTTTGACCCCCCAAGGTCTTTTCACAGTGATTCAATTATGATGTGTGTGCTTATTTTGTATGCCTTGGGTTTTTTGCTTCTCAAGGAAAAGCGCCCACACTGGGAACCTCTAGGGCTCTAGTACCATAGGCAATACATGTGAGTGAAGTACCAATTTAAGCCAGGATTTCTCTTCCAGCTTAAAATTTTACATTGTGGCACTTTGATTTTTTTCTTATTCATTTTCAGCATTTAAATTTTGTAACTTTGGGGGGTCATATAACACTGTTACACTCCCCAGGCTCATCACATTAGTAAACTCCCTTTATAATACTTAAGCTAAAGGTCACTAGTGTTAAGCCCACTAGAAAGCCCTAGTACATTTCATACAATGCTGCCTAAATCGGATTAAGAACCTAATTAACCATTGCTTATTAGGAAGGCATTCCCCATGGTATTAAGAGAAGATTTCTAATACCTAGCTTGGTCAAACTAGCTTAGTCGGACTGCTTGATTTTTACACCTAAACGAGTGATTATGACAAAACATTACATTGAATTAAATGTTTGATACTAAGCAAATGCGCTGAGTATTATGCTACCAATCACAATCAAAGCAGACAATCATGGATGCAAAAAGATAAAGGCAATGCTAATGGACAAGAAACACCTTTTTGTGTTGATGGTCGCGCTTGATTTGAAGGTTCCATGAAGGTCCAAATCCTATCAATAGCAACACGCTCCTGTACACACTAGGAAACAAAAGGAATACCTCCAGGAGGCACATTAGTGGGAAAAGAGAACTTTGCTAATCACTCAACTCTAAAACAGAAACACTCCTATCGTACTAATCTTACCTACCCTCCATCATTCAAGTGATGAGGATCAAAGGTGTTTTATGGCATAGGTTTCTGTTTCACTGTACCAGATGTGACATGTGTAGGTCTGAGTCAATGTTTTGACTTTTAATGTGCATACTCGTTTGCTAATTGCTCTTGCTCTTTTTTTTTTTTTGTGAGTATAAAGCTTTATATGTACATTCCCTAAGACTGGTGATTAAGAGGTCAGGGAAAAAGGTTGAGAGGGAAACAAGTGAATGATGGATGTCCACAAACACTCCCCCCTTCCTTGGGTAGATCATACCGTTTGAAATGAGCTTGTCACCCTTTGAAACCAATTGTTCCAGTTGGTAATAGGTGAGGATTTTTGCCAGTAGTTTTCTATTACCCTAGGTGCCTTGTCAAGTTGCAAGGGTGGTAAGGTACTCTCCCAGGATCGAACTTGAAGTGGTTCATTAGGTGATTCGTGAACACTGGGAGGTGTGGATTCTTTTGTAGCTTCATTGAGGTCCATTACTATAGATGGAGGCTGTGTAGAAGCTTTTACCTCTATGGATGTATTACATGAGGAGCTAGAAGCTTCATGGGACTCCCCCCTTCCTGAGCTAGGTGGAACAAATCGTTCTTTCTTTGGTACCCAAACTAGCTCTGGAGCGGGTGTGTAGCGTTTTGTGATTTTTCCCTTTCCACGATCATTGATTCGTTTTGGAGCTACGGGATTGGGCTCACTTGCGTCAGGTGATAGGTAAGAGCACAATCTACGTTTTGGCACCCAGATTTGATCATTTCCTTGATAGTAGCCTTGGGCTTCCAATAGTCGTTTAGGGATCCATCGCAACATTTTCTTACTTTTCTTGGAGCGAGTGGTACGTTTCTTACAAGGCTTCTGTTTTTTAGCACTAGCTATGGTCGCTAAAGAAGCTTTAGGGACCCACTTGTATGTTTTCTTCGTTACCTTAGGATGAGTCTTGTCGGAAGCGATATGCATTGCTTGTAGCATATTTAAGGGTATAGGCATTTCATCCCCCTCAGGTGTTACCCAGGTCGTCCCCCTATTTCCCCAAGTGTCTATGGTTGATGCTAGGTGGACCCAGTCTACATTGTCCGACTCAGTCATCCCAGGTAGGACATCCATATAAGGAGAATCTTTGCCAATGTCTGTATCCTTCTTACAAGTGTAACAATATTGTAGTGGGGCCGAGTGAACTGTGGTGTCAGAGCGATGATCAATAATGGTTTTACTCCCTAAGGGGTGTACCTTACCAGTCACCAAATCCACTCTAAGGACAGAGTCTTGGAATTGCAAATAGACATGATTTTTAGACCAATCGTGAACCATTTGTGCTTCCCTCATGAATGGTCATCCTAAAATCATTTCATATGACATAAGGTGTTTAGAGAAATCCATTACAATGAACGTATGTCGTACCTTGTGTCCTAGAACTTTGATCTTAAGATCCTTGAGCATCCCCATAGGTTGGCTATGGTACCATTTGCCATCTTTACCACAATGTTAGTAACACTGAGGCGGGGTTTTCCCATGGATTCCCAACAATCTTTTGTAACGATGCTAACTCCCGCACCACCATCAAGAATTCCCTTTATAGTTAATCCCTTGGCAGTGATGGGTAGGGTCGCATTAGACTCGTCGCCTTCAAAATACTGCCCTAATTCGTTAATGGGTACCTCGATCACAGACTCGTGTCCATCTAAGTCAAGTGATTGCACATGATTTTCCTCATCAATCATAATCGAGTCATGCCTATTTGGTTGCGCAAACTGCGGTAATCCCGTTCGTAGCTCTCCGTTAAGGAATGCTCAAAGTGCAAGGAATAACTCAAGATCTCCATACAGCTTTGCTATGATCGTGGTTCGGACCTCAGAAGACAGGAAGTCCACTAGTTTGGCAACATTCATTGGCGTTTTGCAGGGTGTAGGTCCTTGACTAGGAACTGGTGAGGATGGAATCTCATATTCCTCAATGGGATCAGGTATTTTTTCGTTAAACATCCTTCCCAACAAGAAAGGTGTATGCTCACTTTCTGATGTCCTGTCCTCACTCCCTTCTTGGATGATACTAGATATGGCTAACGGTCTATGGTTCATGTGGGGTGGATGAACTTGCGTGGGAAACACTGTGTCATGAATTTTGATATGCATGGGTTCTGGTTCTAGTTTCCTTTGAGTCCCCTCCACTAAACCTCTTAGATGTTTCACCTGCTTAATCTCGTCTACAGGGTTTGGGTACGTCCCAATCTTCTTTTTATGATTCTTCCCTTTTTGCCCCTGCGGTTTATCTTGGGGTCTTGGATTGGATTTGGAAACACTTGTGGTGTTTTCAGAGGCTCTTTATGGTTTTCTCACTCATTTGGTTTTCATTTGGTCCCATGTTACGGTTTTCTTTGTCGGTCTTTCCCTTTGTGGTATTGGTTCTAGTCTCCATTGTCTCGACTGAATCTGAATCATCCTCGAGGTCATTCATATACACGGGGTCATCTCCTGTTCCTATGTTTGTTTTGGAACTTGGCTTTGAATTTTCCGTATTCTGCGACTTCTTCCTTCGTGTCTTCTTTTTCTTTGCTTGGATAATTGACGCGGTATCTCTCTCTTCGAGGATATGTCCTGGCCCTTGAAGCATGGACCGTGTAATCGCATAAGCGGGTGCGACGGGTGGTATTGGCGACATCACACTAGCAATTTCGACCAAATTCAGGGGTGTGATTTTAGGCGCATTTGGGTTATAGGGGCATTGGGCAATCAAGTGATCTATGCCACAACGATTACATGTGAGTATTGGCATTGCAGACGTGCTCCCTTGATTCACTTGCATCTGTGCAGCATTCTTTTGCAGCCTAATAGGGCACTCCGCTACTCGATGTGGTCCACCACACTCGTAGCATTGAAGAGGTGGCCTCCTAGCCTGGGTGTTGATATTTTGACCTCTGGATGCGAGAGCAGCAGCTTGATAAACCGGCTTGACTTGTCCCCAACAATCTTCCATGTAGTATATAGGACATTCTTCCAATGTATCAAGACCGTAGGCAATACTAGTGTCTATTTCCTCCTCACATCCATCTGCATAAGCATTTGATGGCTCGCAACCCACTTGGTTCATAGGGGCGACTCTTGGATGCGGGGGCTGCGGTCCTAGCACAGGAGGTGGTAGCGGTGTAGCTTGTACAACATTTTGAGATCTAGGGACCATGTGTTGCGGTAGTTGCTCAACAGGTGGAGTAGGCATCAATACAGGAGCTCGAGGCGCATCCGTCCAGACTACAGGTGGTCTATTTGCCATCATACGTTTGATCATTAAACAATCCTTAGCTTGGTGACCATACCTACCACATGCGTTGCAAGTTCCATTAAATTTTACTCTAAACGTAGGGCACTCACTAGTGCTATGTGGACCTAAGCAAATGGAACACCATTGTTGCTCCCTTCTTGGATACATGTGACTATTTTGAGGGGGTCGATTATCCTTAAGAGACTCTTGGATTGCCTTGGTGAGGTCTGTCAAGAATGTCTCAAATACCTTTGGCTCATTGGCAATGGGCTTTGCAGTCATGGGTTCATACTCAATGGCTTGTGAGCTAGTGGATCTCGTGTCAGTAGACACCCTCATGCCTGCTATCATCAAGTTGTCCTCTAATTGGATTGCATTGGCAGTGACATCTTCCCAGGTTGTGATACCTCTAATCACTAGTCCATTATAGATTCCTTCATTCCTCAACCCTCGAATGAATCGATCAAGCAGTTGGTTATTGTTGAAGCGCTCATTTACAGGGCAACGAGAGTTTAAGTGCTTTAGACGACTAATGAAGTCCCTTACTGACTCTCCTTCCTTACGTTCGGCCTTCTGTAGCTGAGATGCTACACCCCAAAGCACACCTTCTCGTATGTACTCCTTTAGAAACAACCTTCGAAGGGTAGGGTAGATTGTTTTCTCATCCACCCTTAGGGTCCTATACCAATCTCCAGCCTTCCCACTTAATGTCAAGCTTAAGGCATTGCACTTATGTAGTTCATTGCGTTCCCCTAAGGAATCACATACTTGTTCAAACACTTCAATGTGTTTCCTAGCATCTTCGTCCCCATTGAATTTTTGCGTGAGTTTGGCAATTTGTACTGCCTTACTTCTAGGCTCTCTATCAGATGCGTGACGCATATTTTCCGCGATAGATCGACCTATGGTTTGAGCAAACGCTGCCAAGTCACCTATGTGAGGAGGGAGGGCCGGTGGAGGTACTCTTGGAATCATATGTGGGAGAGAAACGGGTACCGGTCTTGGCATATGTGTGGATGATGCAGGATATGGAACATAACCGGGCATAGGTCCACTCGGATAAGGGCTAGGGAGCGGCACTCGAGGAGCATAAGCAAGTGGTACAATTGGAGGTGTGGGGGCCATGTGTGCATAAGGGGCTAGAGGCACATATGGTCGAGGCCCCATATTAGGTACTACGACACTAGGTAGTGGCACTGCGCTAACCGTAGATGTCATCGGTACATTCTCTGTCAGGCTTATCCCTGGAGTGAGCACTGTGTTTTCCTTAATAGAGGGTTGAGCCAAGTTAGGGAAGCTAAAGTTTTCGCTCGGAGGCTCAGATTGCATAGAGACCCCAGGTGAAACGACGTAAGATGGGTCCATGGGACTCATTAGAGGAGTCTCCATTTGTGATAGAGTAGGCTGTTGAGCCTTGCTCGTATCCAAAAATCTCATGGGGCCAGTTGAGAGTATATTTACCCCTCGGTTTTGCCTTTCTGATTGAATAATGCCATGGATAACATTACAGATCATTTTCTGTTGATCTTCGATGCTCGTGGCACTAGAGGTGGGTTGTACAATCTCTATCCATCCTACATGGTAGGCGTGGCCAGAGTGTAGATCCGTCAACACCTCAGTGTGGAGGTCGTATGTCCAATGATCATTAATGAACAATCCTTCTAGAGTCGACGTGTTAATGGTTTCTTGTGAGGTAGAAGCAATGTTGCTCCCTGGTTTTACTTGTCAGCAACGGTACTCTAGAGGGAACTTCTGAAGGAGGCAGCTCAACAGGGCCTTCTTGGTAAGAAGTTGGTAGGATATCCACATGGACACTCTTTGGGGGTGTGGGGTCCACGTGCGATGTGAAAGGAGAGTCCACTTCCCCACCCCCTTCGTGTGCTTCATTTGCATCAGGTTCCGAGCGAGTAGCTCTACCTAATGTTTCCATGAAACGGCTAAACATACTAGTACTAGGCTGTGGAGCTTCGGGAGGTGCATGGCCTTCTCTCTCAGTGTTTTGGGTAGGGTATGCTTCCATGATTTCTGAGTCGGAGGAGGAATCAATAGCGGCTATTTTAGGGTCTTGGGTGATGCTACCTTGTGTCCCCGCTGAGGGTCTAGAGCTTATCGTGGATGGGTAATGGGTGTCCGTATGAACAGAGGCACTCTCAATATGCTCGTGTTCTAGCACCCGCCCAGAGCGTAAGTGCATGTGCTTTTGATACCCTAAGGTGTCAAAAAGCTGCTCTAGGAGGCCTTGTGACTAGTTTTTTAGCGTGTTTTTTTTTGTTTTTTCACTAGATTTTTTAGAGCGTGTCGTGGAATGGGCCGTGTGATAGCTCGAAACGAGCGTATCAGTAAGAGGGTCGTGCCGTGCTTTACAGCCCTCCGTTTGGTCACTCTATGCCCTCGGAATCCCTAAAACTGTCTATTTCCAGTAGGGAACTAGGCCCAAACTAAAAGTCTAAGGGTGCAAGTGGGAAGAGAAAGGAGGAGAGTGGAGGACTTGTCCCACATGCTCTCATTCTCTCTTGAGGGAGTAGGGTATATATATAAGAGTGAGTCTAGTATATATCATAAGACTGAGGACTGAGGCCTGGGCCTGGGCTGGGCTTGGGCTTGGGCTTGGGAAAATGATCCCGATCTACCTTTTATACAAACCAACCCGTCCGTTTTAAGAGTCACGTTTTTTATTTTCGATAAATTTCGCCGCCCGCTCACTCGCGTTTTTTATTTTGAGAGAAACGCAGAAATTTTTAATTTTGAGAAAAACGCAAAATTGCAGAAATTGCAAAACTGCAGAAAATTAAAAAAACGCAGAAATGCAGAAAATTACAGAAATTGGAAACGCCGAACTTGAAAATGCAGAAATTGCGGAAATTGAAAAAACGCAGACAATAGCAGAAATTGAAACTTGACAACAAATGCAGAAAACGCAAAATACAGAAATCTCCACACACTCCTTTCCTGCCTTTCCTATGATAGAAATTGCACCACAAGGAAGCGTAAAGTGCGAACCGAGC
Organism: Adiantum capillus-veneris; assembly: GCF_014529385.1. Taxonomy (NCBI): domain Eukaryota; kingdom Viridiplantae; phylum Streptophyta; class Polypodiopsida; order Polypodiales; family Pteridaceae; genus Adiantum; species Adiantum capillus-veneris. The sequence continues at coordinate 69,525,183 of NC_140931.1, forward strand.
TTAGTGTAGGGCATATCCCCGGCAGCGGCACCAAAAATGTGCGCTCCTTGCCGCACTGTCGAAGCAAGGGACTTGCCAATACACCGTATGCGAGCCACAAACGGCTCCAAGCACACAACAAGCCTAAACTAGCAAGCTCAAGAAAACAAAGGGTGTGTCACTCACCGCTCTACGCTCGCCTTCGTGGTGGATTCCTCGCCGCGATGAAGAAGAAGCTGCAGTCGTGCCGCGCTCAACCGCTTCACCACCGTCGTGCCTTCGTAAAGATGCTCGATCGCACACACACTCTCCCTCTCTCTCTCTCTCACACACACACACAAGGAGGTGAAGAAGAAGAAGATGGAGATGGAGCAAGAGCACTCTTCAATTGCACAAATGAGAGAATGAGTAAAAATTAGGTTTAGTTGGCTTTTATAGGAGCTCACCCCATTCACACTTGGGCGCCCATGCTTAACCAACTAATCCCTTGAATGTCCAAGTTAAAGTGCGCCTCTCATCGACGATCACTCTACCTTTCCCTATTGGTCCGACAAGCCCGGTACCTGACTCTACCAAATACATAATACGCGTCCATCGTAGGTGATGGGTGTCCGTGAGCGGTGAGGGTTAACATGCCCCCTTCCTGATGTAGAATTCCGTCCTCGGAAGCTATTGAGTTGAAGCTGGTTCGTCGAGGTGGGAGAGCATTTGAGATGAATGTCCTTAGCTTCTTCAGTCACTGCAAATCAAACAAATTGGCACAGTAATTGCATTCTCTTAAAAAGCTATGCAGTTTTAGGTAGACAAATTGATTGGTCAAAGAATTTCAAACAATTTGGTAGCAATGGAACATTAAATTGCAATGTAATCAAATGCATAAACAGATGTAAAGGTAAAAAAATTAAAAGTCTGGGGTCACTTAATTTGACGGTCGAAAAGCACTAGAGATCGAATATTAATACCATGGGTAAGCTTCTTAATTTACTGTGGTCAATTAAGTTGTTTAATCGCGAGAGCAAGTATTCATGTTCGAGGGCTGACTAGAGGCTATATCTAAAAGACTTTGTAGTTAAGCTACCATAAAAGGATTTTCTCATGAAATCATCGCCTGACTGATTACTTTTTCTTTGACCCCCCAAGGTTTAGTGGCTTTTATAGAGCTCACCCCATTCACACTTGGGCGCCCATGCTTAACCAACTAATCCTTGAATGTCCAAGTTAAAGTGCGCCCTTTCATCGACGATCACTCTACCTTTCCCTATTGGTCCGACAAGCCCGGTACCTGACTCTACCAAATACATAATACGCGTCCATCGTAGGTGATGGGTGTCGTGAGCGGTGAGGGTTAACAAGGCTCATCAACGAAAACCATTCATAAGGAGTGCCAGCTTGTAAAGCCATGTCATATGCTCTATAGCTACACATCTTTTTGAAGAACCCCTCAAAATCCTTCTTGCACAACATATTGTTTCCCATGCATTTTTGTGTATGCAGAATTAAGATGTCCTGGTTATCGTACATATGCATTAGACACTCTTTTTTTCTTCCACCGATGCACCTTGAGTGGACTATAGCAGGCAAACCAATATTCCATCATGCTATCCTCTCATATTTTCTTCCTTTTTAATTCCATATCTATCAGCAAATAATCCTCAGTACTTTATTAATATTTCTCATGCTAATAAGTACTCCAATAATGTATGTATCCCAAAGGCACCTTTTTCCCACTAGGTTTTTTCCCTTTGGTCATCCAGGTATTAAACCCTAAATTAGAACCTCATCATTCTACTTCTCTTGTACATACTTTCCATAAATAAATAGTAGCATCATCATTATGCTATTACAGCAGACAAGTGCAACATCATCTCTCACATCAGACCAATCAAGATGCTACAGCAAATTGAACCTAACAAGAAATGTAATGACAAATGAAGACAATCATCCCATCAAAAACCTTCCGCAGCCTCCACGGACACTTTTCAACAGTCTAATCGTAGACCTGCATAGCTCATCAAGCTCCTCCGACGGAAACTGAGTCATGTGCATATCTCCAGTTCTAGCCACATAGGCAATAGGTAACTTTTACTTCTTTTGGACAAGCACATCATGCATTTGGTTATTCCAAAGCTGAAAATTAGAGCCATCAAACTATTTTATGTCATAAATGTCCCGGACTTTGCTAGTAGTCATGGTGACAAAACTACCAAAAGATTCTGGGAAAATTTCGACAGAGTCTCCTTTGTATTTGGGACTATGTCAACCAAAATACGAGACAAAATGACCAAGTATGTCACTCACAAAGAATAAAAAAGGGAAATGTATCTCAAAAGCACACTGTATAGAGACCAACTTAGGTGCATAAACTGTCAAACTAACCATAGAACACCAACTCTGCGTCAAAAGCATCTATACCACTCTATTATACATGTCGTATAGTGAGTCCTCCTAAGGATGCTCCAGCTACTTGTATCATCAAAGGTATCTCCACATTTGAGATACCGAGCACTTATACCATATACTAAATAAACGGGAATTTACAATGCGTGACCATTTTAGAAAAATGTGGAAAATGTGTAACTCCAAGAATCTTTACTGCTTCTTTGTATTCATCCTCAATGTGAATCCGTATATATGTTTTCGGTCTTTAGCAGCTTCTGTTAACTGACGTTGACTCAGTTAACATTCCCCCCTTCTGGTTTTAATGCCCATCCTCGGGCACTGTTGAAAAGTGTCTGTGGAGGCTGTGGAAGGTTTTTGATTGGTTGGTGATGGCATGATTGTCTTCATTTCTCATTGAATTTCTTGTCAAATTCAATTTTCTGCAGCATCTTCATTGGTCCGAATAGGTCTGATGTGAGAGATAATGTTCCACTTGTCTGCTGTAACAGCATAATGATGAGGATACTATTTATTTATGAAAAGTATATACAAGAGAAGTAGAATGATGAGGTTCTAAATAGGGTCTAATACCTAGATGACCAAAGGGAAAAAAACCCAGTGGGAAAAAGGTGCCTTTGGGATACATACATTATTGGAGTACTTATTAGCATGAGAAATATTAATAAAGTACTGAAGGGATTATTTGCTGATAGATATGGAATTAAAAAGGTAGAAAATATGAGAGGATAGCATGATGGAATATTGGTTTGCCTGCTGTAGTCCACTCAAGGTGCATCGGTGGAAGAAAAAAAGAGTGTCTAATGCATATGTACGATAACCGGACATCTTATTTCTACATACACAAAAATGCATGGGAAACAATATGTTGTGCAAGAAGGATTTTGAGGGGTTCTTCAAAAAGATGGTGTAGCTATAAAGCATATGACATGGCTTTGCAAGCTGGCACCCCTTATGAATGGTTTTCGTTGATGAGCCTATCTGTGCTCTCATCTTGTTGTGCACTGTCCGTGAGTGTTGGACTCTATGACACTCCACCAATTGTAAGTTGATAGACATTGACGCTTATGCTCATCTTATCCAACATGAGCGACATGAATTCAATATGCTCAACTCTTCCAGCTTGCGTGTAAGCATAATAACTACGACTCTTAGGACAAAGTATTATATGAATTGAACTTTGGGACTAATGCTTTGCTCATTTTATGGCTCAGCAACCCGACTTTGACTATGCCAAAGAGTGTTTTTTGCACCCTGTTGACTTGACTTTTTACATTCTTGTGCTTACTACAAACATTTCTTCAAGTAAAAGAAAGCTTGAATCCTCAAAAAGAGGATTACTGAAGGACCAAGTTGGCATTGAAGGTTTCTTTTGCCATACCTGTTTTAGTCTCTTCAAATCTGCATTCTCATTGGTTGGATTGTCCTTCTTTGACTGTGAAAACTCCATTATTTATTTGATTCTCCAATTGGGCCTGGTGATAGGAGTCTTTGATGCTGTTTTAGGCCTCTGTTGATTGTTGACATTTGACTATTGACTAGGAGCATTGGAAGACTTAGGAATCCAAATCTGTTGATGACCTTTGTATCTCCTTTGTTAACTTTGCCTTGCTCTAGGTCTTGTTGAGTTCTTGAGATCTTCATGGAGGCCTGGTGTAGTTGCGGTTGGTTTGTGGTTGACTGGTATCCAAATCTTAGTAAAGCCTATGTAGAATCCTTGTCTAAGAGGAAGATTCTTTGAGATCCATCTCTCTTCTCTATCCTTTTGAGAGTTGTGGTAGACTTTAGCATCTTTTGATGTTTCTCTGTTGTATAGGTGCTTTTTAGATATCCTAGGATATTGGCGAGGTTGATACCTTGTGGCCGTTCTTTCTTGGGAGGGACTTGAAGCTACTTCATATGCCCTAACCTGCGATTTTGGTACCCATATCTGTCTGTTACCTTGATAGTACTCCTGTTCTTTCAAGCTTCATTGTGATGTTATCAATCCCATGTGGTTGTCTTTCTATGTTGAATTTCCATCCTTAATCCAAACCGGATCATTGAATTTCAGTAAATTGCTCGGCACAAACACTTGTTTGTGTTTCCTTTTCTTTCTTGAGTACTTTGGCTGATATACCTTTGATTTTTTGGGTGGCTCCTTAGAGGTTTTAGTTGGGTGAGCAATTGACGTGAAGTTTTGAAAGCTTGACTTGCTTGAAGTAGATGATCCATGAGGGTTCTTCGATGTAGAGGCATATGATGTCACACCTTCTTTGCTAATCGGTGGAGGATCCACTTTAGCTTTACCTTTGTCTACAAAATTTGTCTGTGATTCTTGTGACTTTTGCAACTCTGAATCTAGCATTAACGGTACCTGTATCTGCTGCTTGATATCTCTTGGAGAAGAGAGTATTAGCATTGTATCTTCTTTGTAGGCCTTGTGTTGTCTAACCACTGATGTCCAAGGATGACATCTGCAAGCATTTTCTTTGAAGGCTTGACCGGAAACTTTACGTGCTCTTTTTGATTCTAGATGCTAAGGTAGAAACCATTTCTTTATGTCATGTATGAAAACCTAGCATTGTTTAGCTATCATGCTTGCATGGAGTGATCTGGAGGATCCTTTGGATGTTATCTGCAACCATATTGCAATTTGCTTCTATATCTAGTAGCATTGCAATTGACACTTGCTCCTTTTGTACTGCGAAGAACTATACCTGTCATAATAACTAATATAGAATTCTCCTGAATGATTTTCTCATGTTAAACTGATCATTTAATATGGGGAAGTTCTAGGGGGAGAAAAATCTATAATATTGGTTAAGTTGGCAGACCTGCCATAGTAGGGATCGAAAGGAGGGAATATAGGGATCCAAAGGGAGGGCCATCTGCAAAGAACTATGTGCAACAATGGGCTCCAAAGACCTTAAGCTTCACTCCATTAAGACTTCCAAAATGCTAAGGTTCCAAAATTCAAAGGTTGTGTCCAAAGGTCAAAAGCCTAGGGAAATTGGATGCTTTGTGTGTGGCCCAAAAGTCATTCTGAAGCCCTACAAAGGAGGGGGCGAGCCCAAGAAGTAGGGGATTAGAGAGAAACTCTCTCTCTCTCTCTCTCACACACACACACAAGCTCCCTTTGTACACAAGGGGAAAGAGGGACACATGTCAGCTCCCTAGCTCAGATGCCCACAAGGTGTACTCAAATCCTATTGGATGGCCATGGAGGTGGACCAATGAGAATAAGGCTAGAGTAAGTCTAGTTTAAAATCAAATATCAAAATCGGATTATAACGGCTAAAGCTCACTTGGGCCCATATCTAATTTCAACTAGGGAGATAGTATGCCATCAAGAGTAAGCACAAAAAATCAAATCATATCAGATTTGTACCTTGATAATTATAAACTCATTTGCGTTCTTAGGAAATTTAAATTTTGGTGACAACCTAATCTCAAGAATAATGAAAGTCAAAGACTATGCCGCCGCCCCCTTCCATGGTGTGGCTTTGTGCAGAAGCTCAATAATAAAAAATGCAATAAACCATAAGTGACATATGATACCATGATACGATGGAAATGACATTATCATCACGTATTGTGTTTCTCAAAGGTTAATCACACATCAATGATGTGGCGCTATTGTCTAGTGCCAATAAAAAGGCCTTTAAGAAGGATAGGGAATCAAGGAAACCATAAGGTGGACAACAATTATATAGGCTATATTAAGACCATTAGGACATTGTTATAAATGGGGTGGAGTACTTCCCCTTTCCTGACAACCCTAGAAATTGTATAGGTGTTGTAAAAAGCACATGTTTCCCTTTCACGCAATGAATCTTCATACAATAAAAGGAAAGGGCACTTTAAATATTGCGGAGGTATTATAGATCCAATTATATCAAGAATAAAAACTTGTTTTGTTGCTTTCAAACCACTCCAAGAACATAATTTTAAGTGCATTCCTAGGCGGTTTTCATCAAAAAATAAAGTCTAGATCGTTAGGAAATTGTGGAGATCGCTAGGACATGCATTCTTAGTGGATCCCATTACCATGTCACTCCAAATTTACTGACTTCGTACTTCTTAGGTCACAATAAGTACCATCACATGACATCTATCATGGGTTAGTACATTCACATGACATGTATCATGGGTTGTGGCATCATGAAATCAATCTCATTCTCTGTGACAAACCTCGTATGAACCATTCTATGCCTCTCAATAATGGCCTGCTGGATATAACCCTGGTAATTATATCAGTGACATAATCTCTGAGTGGGATAATGGCATGAAGGATGTGCAAGAAATGGTGCCTCCTCGATTGAGAATCAACTCAAGGAAAAATATAGGATAATGATTTCTTGGAAGTTTCCACCCATATATGTAAGATACTGACCTAGTACATGTCTTGACTCTCAACGATAATTTGTGTAGCTCCTAATCATTTTGTACCAAAGTCTCCCTAATGGCCAGGTGTTGAGATTACTTGAGGGCCCATCTAGTATGAGAATGCTTTCGAAGCTCTCATAAGCCTTGTATGTAAAGATCATGCTCTCGTAAGTGCCTCAACCACTTGTATATCTCCAAATCTTACTCTAGTGACCTCATGTGACACTACATTGTTACTTTAGCTCATCTTGCATACCACAGTTACTAACCGTCTCTCCATGGCTCTTGATTTATTATACATTCAACCATATGGATAACGATTGTTCAAAACTAGGTCCCTAAATCTAAATTAGGTCCTTAAAATTTGTAGCTAATTCCCATCCTACACTCACTACCTCATATGGCACTTTTTCTTTTTAACGCACCAAAGGACCCTCGGGGGAGGTGCTTATCCCTTCCAAATATTAACCATGAAACATAGTCGAGCAAGGACCGCGTACCATCGATCAAGGGCCATGATTAGGCATCACCACCATGGCCACCTACTTGATGCACCACGTGCTCGGAATGACGGAGAGAACTCACAGAAAGCAACTAAAAACCTCCTCCTTAGGTGACCCACTGGATGAGAAGGATGATTTGAGTGTCCAAGGGCAAGATCCCTAGCAACACGGACACCAAGTGAGCACAAGGTGCCCCTCTAGAGGTGACCCAATGGGGGATTTGAGCCCACAATTCATAGGTTGAGAGGCCAAAGCCTTACCGTTAGACTAACTCTTTGGGGACAACCTCATGTGGCACTTTGTGACCTTACATCCGATAATCTTGGAGACCATACTAACTAGGAGTCTCTTCATGGATCTCCATCCATCATATCTTTGGTCAGACTAATCACAATTGTCAAGACGAACTAGGAGTCTCTCAATGGCTCTCCATCCATCATAGCTTTGGCCAGACAAATCGTGATGGTCCAGACTAGGTCCCCAACTCTATAGAATATTGGGAGGGTTGCATACCCTCATGTCAATCCAAAAGTAAGTTCCTCTCAAAAAGAAACAGGGCCTTGTAAAAATAACTATCAAGTATTTGTAGGACTCTACATACTCACCCTAGTATCAAATATCACCACCTTGGTAATCTCACTTGGAACACCCAAATCATACAACTTGTGCATGTCTTACTCTAAGCACTACATTAAAAGCTTTACACAAATCCATCACCAAGGCAAAAGACTGCTCATCAATGTAGCTTTATACATTGAAGCTATGGTTTGCCATACTTTGACGTTCACATGGAGGTGAAATAAAATGAGAGCATCACAATACAAGTTTCGCACCTCGGGATGTGATTTTTTTATGCCTGAGAGAAATTAAATCTTGTGCAAAAATCAAACTTATCACCCAAGGAGGAGTCACGGCATCATGATTGTTCCCAAAAAGGGTTGGAAAAGTCAAACTTTTGCATGTTTAAAGGGGCACGTGTTTCTCTTGCAAAAAATAGACAACTTGTTTCGATAACGATGGAAAAAGTTTCCTTTTTCTCAACTCTTGAAAATGTCAGAAACTTGTAATGCAATCATGGGCCTCCCACACTAATTTTGGAACAAATCAACTTATTTTTCTTTAAGTAGACAAACCTTCTTGTAATGAAGACAAACCCAATAGACTCCTAAGTCTGTTATATGCAAACAACATAGAAGTGATCAGGGGTAAGGAGTTTTGCGACTAATTGGCTTATTGTGTTGTTGTGTTTGGATGTCTCTCCAAGACTTGCTTAGACCATGTTACGAATGCGAGTATGCAGAAAAGAGATTATGCAGAAGGGAAAAGCACCCATTCGAGTTGAAAAGCTCCAAATTTTGACCTCAATGGAAACTAGCAACAACGTAGAGCTCAACTGACTTAATTAGCTAAAGTTTGTTAAAGACACTGACAATACACTAAATATCTGGCCTTGCACTAAGCATTGCCAGAAAGAAATCAAATTTGCTCTGTAAAAGTATCTCAACAAAGGAAAAAATCGAGTCAGCCGTGTATCGCAAAGCCCCAGAGATACGTCTGGTTGGTCTAGAGGAGATCAAGGAAACAAATATGCCGCATCGAGGTTACTATATGTTTGATTGCCTCAACCACTTACTTGAACCAGGACCAAGGAAACAAATTCCATTACAAATATCAGCAACAAATATTTGGGCATGACTTTAGTTTTTTATTTAGTATTTATTGCTATACTTCCGTATAGCAATGATCTCTAAATTAGACGATCACTGTGAAGTTCCCTGGACGGTCAACCACCGACTCTGACGTTTTGTTTAAACAGCCCTAGTTGGCAAGCCTAATCATCATCTCATGCTTGCCTCTCTCTTCATGAGCTTCCCTGGACGTTGATGCGGAAAGCATAAGCATAGGCAGTAGGCGTTAATGCGGAAAGCATGAGCATAAGCTCTGTTTCTAGTTGCAGTGCGAAGACAGGCATAAGAGCTATGGCTTGCATGATGATTATGATGGCGTCACTACCAACAACGCGGGCACAGCGACAATGCTGAGCAAAAGGGGGAACCGTGGGAGGCATGAGACCAGAGCCCCTTCGAGGGACGATGGCACGGTCAGATTTCTCGGCGCTGGGGTGCCCCCATGTCCCCACTCCCAACAAGCGCGCATGTCATCCCGTGATGGGGGCGTCTTCCCCGCCATGCGCACGGCGGTCCTGGTGCAATGGCGGTCGTGGCCCTGGGCCGAGGGCTTTCCGGGCTCCAGCCTCATACCTCCCACGATCTTCGACATACAGAAGAGCACATTCGCGCATTATATGGCGTACCCTTCCCGACAGCCGCCTGGCTTATGGGATTTTTAATATGATGGGCCCCGCCCGGTTGGTAGTGTAAACTTCCTGGCTGCCAATGAAAAACGTTTCGCACATTGCAAGGCTGCGGTTGAAGTGACGCTAGTAGCCCCGCCACGGTTTGCAGTGTAAACAGTGTCCGGGAAAAATCATTTTTCACACGTATAAAATTACGTTCTTGACTTTGGCAAGAGGAAATTCTAGAAAATTAGATTTATTCTTCAAGTTTTTGAACTATTTTTCTCTATTTTCCTTTTCCCCTTGCTCTCAACCGGCAAGTTGAGGTGATGCTAGTAGACATGTCTTCTAGCCGCTACGACACGAGAACACGACGGCGGTTGCGGTGAGAGGGTGAGGATAGAGAAAGGCCTTTGAGAAAGATAGGGAATCAAGGAAACCTCAAGGTGGACAACAGTAGGCTATATTAAGATCATTAGGGCATTGTTATAAATGGGGTGGATAACTTCCCCTTTCCTAACAACCCTTGAAATTGTATAGGAGTGGAAAAAGCACATCCTTCCCTTTCATGCAATGAATCTTCACACAATAAAAGGAAAGGCCACTTTAAATATTGTGGAGGTATTATAGCTCTAATTATATCAAGAATAAAAACTTGTTTTGTTGCTTTCAAACCACTCTAGGAACATAATTTAAGTGAATTCTTAGGCATGTCTAGATCGTTAGGAAATTGTGGAGATGGTTAGGAGATGCATTCTTAGTGTCTCCCATTACTTTTCACTCCAAATTTACCGACTTTGTACTTCTTACGTCAAATGATATCTATCATGGGTTATTACATTCACATGACATCTATCATGGGTGTATGTATCATGGGATATTCAATCTCATCCTCTGCGATGAACCTTGTATGAGCCATTCTATGCCTCTCAAAATGGGTTGTTAGATATAGCCATGGTAATTTAATTGTTGACATAATATGTGAGAGATAATGGCATCAGATGTGCAAGATCCTGCCTCCTTGATTGAGACTCAACTCAAGGAAAAATCTAACATAATGATGACTCGCAAGTTCCCACCCGTATATCTAAGATACTGACCTAGTACATGTCTCGAGTCTCAACGATAATTTTTCTAGCTCCTATTCATTCTCTACCAAAGACTCCGTAATGGCTAGTTGTTGAGATTACTTGAGGGCCTATCTAGTATAAGAATTCTTTGGAAGCTCTCATAAGCCCTATATGTAAAGATCATGCTCTTGTAAGTGCCTCAACCAATTTTGTAGATCCCAATCCTACTCTAATGACCTCATGTGATACTTTACTGCTACTTTAGATCATCTTACATACCACAATTACTAGTGGTCTCTCCATGGCTCTTGAATTATTATACTTTCAACCCTATGGACCACCATTGTTCAAAACTAGGTCCCCAAATATAAACTAGGTCCTTAAAATTTGTAGCTTCCCATCCTACTCTCACGACCTCATGTGGCACTTTTATTTTTTGACGTACCACACTTGGATGATAGAAAGGTTATACCGTTTTCCTCTTTTTATTGTCATACACACACACACAAACACAAGAGAAGAAGAGAGTTTTAAAGTCGTAGGAAACTATCCCAAGAGATGTTTAAAGATTACGGTTAGATTTAGATTTACGTTAGATTGGATTTAGGTTTATTTATGTTAGATTTAGATTTACGTTAAATTAGATTAGATTTAGGTTTATTTTGAGTTTAAGATTAAATTAGATTTAAATTTATGTTCGATGGACTAGATTTTTTAAAATTTAGGTTAGATTTTAGTGCATGTCAATGGGTTAATTTTATCTACGAGTTAATCAATTCGTGTTTTTTTGCTACAAGTGATGCTTTTTCCAGTTTATAGAAGCATGGATTCCACTCATATGTATGCTCTCTAAGGTGGCGTTGTGGTATGTTAAATAAGTACCAAGGGAAAGAGAGAGAAGAAGGATTAGACGGAGAGAGAAAAACATACTTGTGAAGTAGAGATAGGATCGGGGTGTGAGAGTACCGACAACGAGAGAGAGAGAGAGAGAGAGAGAGAGAGAGAGTGGGAGATGAGGGGGAGAGAGGAAAGATAGGTTCAAAATGAAAAAAGTCCAGCTAAAGTTTGGGCAAGAAGGTTCTCAAGCTGGTTCAAATTATTTCATTTAGTAATTTGGTATAGAATTGTTTATGTGTTGGTTTAATGTATATATTTTATAAATATCCTACATTTTAATTGAGATGAAAGTGGAGTTAAGTAAAAGTGGAGTTTTGTTGTGAAGAAGGAGGTTGTGTGCACGTTTTCTACTCACATGTGTGTGTGTGTACGTGTGTGTGTGTGTGTGTGTGTGTGTGTGAGAGAGAGAGAGAGAGAGAGAGAGAGTGGGAGATGAGGGGTGAGAGGAAAGATAGGTTCAAAATGAAAAAAGTTCGGCTCAAGTTTGGGCAAGAAGGTTCTCAAGCCAGTTCAAATTATTTCATTTAGTATCTTGGTATAGAATTGTTTATGTGTTGGTTTAATTTATATATTTTATAAATATCCCACATTTTAATTGAGATGAAAGTGGAGTTTTGTTGTGAAGAATTAGGTTGTGTGCACGTTTTCTACTCACGTGTGTGTGTGTGTGTGTGAGAGAGTGAGAGAGAGAGAGAGAGAGAGAGAGAGAGAGAGAGAGAGAGAGAGAGAGAGAGAGAGTTTGCCTGTTCATATGCGTGTGAAAAGGTTCCAAAGCCCGGTCCACAAATAATGTTTTCTGAGCCCTTAGAGAGGCAGTTAGTGGTGGTTACTCATTGCACTATTATATGCCTATAGTATTCATAGAAGAATAATAATCATAGTGTTTCCCGAGCCCTTAGAGAGGCAGTTAGTGTTGTCTACTCATTGCACTTTTAGATGCTTATAAATCTTATAGGGGAATAATAATCGTAGTGACAAATCATGCATATTTTATTGCACACCCCACTTTAAAAGTTAGTGGTGGAGTAGTAGACGATTATAATATTCATATTGACAAATCATGCATATATTATTGCACGCTCCAATTTAGCAGTTATCATATGCTGCGTGGGACCCCTCATGTCACTAACACATGCCACTCTTCCATCACTATCAATGCTTTTTGAGAGCATGGTGCTTTAGCCTATATAAATGTTACAAGGCAAGCACCATATGCTGCACAAGTGAATCGGAGGTGCTAATCAAGAGAGATTTTTTCATTTTCCCTGTACTTATACAATTCCTATAGGATATGCAACTACTGGTAATGAGGTAGTTGCAAAAATCCATGAAGAGCTTCAGAAACTCCCCCCCAACGCACCCCTTGAAGAAAAGAATACGTTTACACAGAGAGAGCGTGACACAAACAAGGCGATCCGGATGTTCAACCACCTTAATCGCGCTCGTAACACCGGAGACCAGGAACTCAATGATGGCTTTGAGACAATGCGAGAAGCTCTGGGCAAGTGGGAGACATGGGGGTACATAGATAGCTCTCGAAGGGCCGCTTTACAGGCGGAGATTGACCATTTTCTTGTCTGCAAACGCACAATCAACCTGGTCGACATCTCTGGCTCTATGTGGTTGAAGATTGAGGAAAGATTTAAATAATTATGCACTAAATAATATAGTTAAATAAATATTCACTAGCACATGATAAATTGTACTAGTGTGATGCAAGTTGTACTCTGTGTGTGTGTGTGTGTGTGTGCAGGTTTGATTCCCTACCTAATCATGTAAACAACTTATTTTAATTATATGATGCTTATTTTAACTATATGATGGTGTTCCACTCTTCAGTGCCTTGGCAAGAATAATTCATATGTCTCTATTTGACTTATTATTATTGAAGTAGCTGTGATACTTTTAATCGGCCTGGTCTACTAACACATCTTCAAGATCTGTCATAATTTAGGGTATTGTTGATATCTTGTAGCTAAACTGAACCGTCAAATGTAACTACAAGCTGTTTGAAAGCCAAATGTAAAGAAAATCTATGTAAGTTTTTATATAATGCAAGAAAAAGATGAGCATGTCTTTAGTATTTACCCTACTTTTAGTAGAATATACTTTCCTGTCCATGTAGGTGTTGTTGCAAACAAGGATGAATCCCTAATAAGCCAATTTGTTTTTTAAAACTAGGAATCTAAACTGCATACGTACATAAAACACACACATATAAATAACTATATATATTGTATGAACAAGTACTTAAAAACACTTTACCGAGTTGAAGATCTCCTTACGTACATAAAAACACACATATAAATAAATAAATAAAAAGATATTATATATATAATATAAATATTATATATAAAACTATATATATTCTTAGACCGACATTGTAAAGAAATACTGACAAACAAATGAAATTTTGACAGCATAACAACGTGAAAAATAAAAATAAAACCATTCCATACTTGCTTCTGTGAAAGCTTGCCTAACTTTTGTTAAGCTTTCTATTCTATACTTTCTTCCGTGAAGCTTGCCTAACTTTTGCGTATACATGAAACCATGATTATGTTTCTAAACATGAACAAAAAGCATGATTATATTCACAAGCAATCAAAATTTCGACAGCATAACGGCGTGAAAATACAAACAAAAAAATTTCCCATTCCATACTTGCATCCGTGAAGCTTGACTAACTTTTCTGTATACGTGAAATCATGATTATGTTTTCAAACATGAACAAAAAGCATGATTATATTGATAAGCAATCAAAATTTCGGCAGCATAACGGTATGAAAATTCAAACTAAAAAAATTCCCATTCCATACTTGCTTCCGTGTAGCAGCGAATGCTCACGGGAAGAAGAAATTACATAAGCAAAAAAGCATATGTTGGTATATTACTTTGGTAAATCCAAAGCTCTCAACAAACTTCTATCTAGTATAATAAATATGAAATCATGGCTGAATTGATAAGGACGATCAACACCAACAACATGTCTTCAGTAATACCAAAAAAGTGGCACCCAAACACCATGGTCACACGTTGTTCCATAAAAATCACAAACTAGAAAAAATGATAGATAATACCAATGTTGATTTCAATCAAGGGCAATGTGATCCGGCTCATATTGTTGCCAATCAGTCTCCTCATCGCTATCTGCATCAATTGTTGAAATAGCACGTACACATGGAGCCTTGAAGCGTGAAAGATGTTGATGGAAGACCTCTGGATCACTATCTATGCAGAGACAGTGTTTAGACAACTCAACGCAAACATTGCCCAAGCCACCACATCCAGAAAACATATCAACAATGTAGGTGTGCTCCGTAGTAAATGTCCGCACAAGCCAGCGAAAAAAAGCAAAAAATATACGTATTTTTACTTTATGTAACATAGTCCAATAACGCATCGTAGGAAGCATATATTCTTACCGAAAGAAGTCAAGGCTACGCTCGGCGGCACCTCTAAGAGCGTGTCCTCCAATGTACTCTCCGTCGGCGCGCTCCACCAGTATTCTAGACTTGGCATCGAAAGAGTTGTTGTCCACGCACTCTCTATCTCGTCGATCGTAGATAGGACGTTGACCCTTACGATAAAACAATCCTAGCAATAGTGTTTCCACCTACAAATTACAATTAGAATGTGATCTAATTGAAGAAAACTACAAGCATGCTTTTCAATCAACAAATAAATTTACTTACTCTCTCAATCTCAATGGTCTTTCACACATAACCATCGGGGATCAAAATAAGGATGGTGTGCATCATTTTGAATCCCATCTCGATGGCATGGCTAGACACAATGCCAAAGTGATCAGTGGAGCTTAGGGTGATGTACCACCATTGTTTGCCACATACTTTGAAGCTATTACGCTCACTTTCTTACTTAATTTTTGAGAGAATTGATTCCATGGAGGGACCTTCATAATACACATTGTTAATTTAATTAAATTTCCAAAACTATCATAGACTGTCCATTGTGGTTTTGAAGGATGCATACCTCGTTCTTTGAAAAATTTTCAACTTTAAAGTTTGCTGGAAAATCCGCAAACAAAAGAGAGGCCACTTCATTGCTCTTTTCCCCATCAACATGGGCTGAATGAAGAAAATCCAAGATCCTGCATACGATCAAATAAATGTATTTCAAACATTCACAACACACACCACACATAGTTAGTCTTTCTTTTCACATGTGTTTACCATTTCTCATCATCGAGAGAAATTTTTTAAACATCTAGCATGTTCCCAATATGGTTCACATCACAATCTATGGAAGGCACTGCATAATCAAAAAATAAAATATTTCATCAAGAATTGTTGAGTAGAAAGAAAGTGACAGCTAGATATCTATACAAGCAAGTTTACTTGTGGAGCCTTGAGCACCTTTTTGATTTTTTTGGGAGACTTCTTGGGCTTCTTGGATCTAACAAAATCCAATCATTTCTTTATAGAGGAGATTGTACTATTGTTTACTCTTTTCGAAGAGGTGGCTTTCTTGGAAGCTGAGCCAATCTCCTCAATACCAATTTCATTTCTTTCAAGAACGTGCTCTAAAGAAAACAAAAATATATTTCTCACAAACATAATCTAAATAGTATGAGCACTTTAACAATTTTGTAGTTTTTATAAATGCCAAAAATAACCTTTATATAAGTTCCCTTCATCAAGTGGGTAGGTGCCTTGAGTGTAATCTAGCCACCAAGGGCAATACTCAATTTCCAAAGCAATCAAACCATAATCTCTCATCATTGTGGTACATACATCTACAAGAGAGGTCCTCCAACTTTCAACAGCAATTGGCAACTTCTCTCAACAAAGTTTGATCGTAAAGCTGAATTAGCCATCTACATAAAATGCAGTTAACTTTATTTGAGCTCCTTTCCTAAGTGACTTATTTATTATACAAACTCTAAGTAAAAAATAGAATAACAACCATAAAGATATCAATTGTATTACCTGAATAATACTCTCCTTGAAGATTCCATAAGCTCTGGAGTTTTATCATCCGACTCTTTTGTGTTGAGCTTACTCCAAAGCTCCACAAAATCTTTATCAATGTGGTCCCTCAATTGGTGATGAAACCATGCTTCAAAGCCCTCCGGCATTTCTTCAATCATTTTCCCTTTGATCCTCAAGCATTGCTTAAAGATACTTCCCAATACCACTCTTTACGCAAGTACACTCTAAATTTTATTGCACTAATATAATGCTCAGAAGTAACATCATCTACACGGAAATGCATCAAAGAGTGCAATATTTTCTTTTTTCCTATAGAGCAAACAATAAACAAACCATAAAATGCATTGATTCATTTGATGATTTCATGTGTATTTTTTATCCAAAAATTATTACCTCTCTCGTGATATTTTAGAAGTTGCCAAAGAGTGGACTTTGTCTCTTGTAAGGCCCACTTGATCCTTTTCTCTTATCCAATTGAAGTTAAATAATAAAGAGAAGAACCCTTGGCCATTGGCGGGGTTGGCAATGGCCAACATCTATGTTACATTAGCACGAGATCAAATCAAATCAATTTTTGAATCAAATATATCAAATTCAAATGACATGTCAACTTACAATTTTATAGAAATTCAAACATAAATGGGGAGAAGAGAAAGTGTTTACCTTATAAGCTCTTTCTTTGAATATTTTTTCTACTCTTCCTCGAGCAACCATTTCCTTTTCTGGCAGTGAAATTGAGGGATCATTGATCTCTTGCATCTCTTTGATAAGAGACAAGTCAAAGTCTTCCTTTTGTAGAGCAAATGGGAAAAAAAAAGTAAGATTTTACAAAATAATATCGAGCTTTAGAAATTACATAAAAAGTGTACTTTAAGGCAAAAAAATATACCTTCCATATGAGCATTGCTAATAAAAGAGCAGGAGCGTTGTACCAACTCCCTTTAGATGCCTTCTTCTCACAAGCAAGCTCTACCTCTATCCATCGAATCCAATCTTGGGGAAAGTCTTTCATTAAAGAATATTTGCTTGCCACAACCAGTTTTTGGAACAAGAAGCTAGATCTCCTGCCCAAAATTTGTTCTCACAGTGGTTCTACCAATCCTAAACCACAATATCTTAAATTAAATGGCAGTAGAATGACATCGATAAAGTAATAGCAATAACGTTCAAAACAACAAATGTGCTTACTCATTTTGAGAGCGCAAAGCTAGCATAAGCTCCCCCTCTGCACTTCTATCAACAAAGACAAATTGACATTTCACAGAACAATGTCTCCACTTTATCATTGAAAATTCTACAACAACAAAAAAGAAAATTAGAAAGCATAGAGTAATACAAGTTAACTTTACATTAAACAAAAAAGAAATCACTTACGTGTTTTTATTAAGCGCATCCAAGTTTTCAAACGGTGATTACCATCCCAAACGATAATTTTTTTTTCCCCTTAAGTCTTCCCACTCAAGGGGAAGGGAATTATCAAAATCATCGCTTATTTCTCGCCAAATAGGCCCCCATTCATCTTTGTCTAAGTCGGAAACATAATGTTGATCATGGCCTGGCTTCTTAAATGACACAAGAAATGGAGCTCCAAGCACACTGTATCTAGACATCTCAAACCTTTTCACCAAGCCCTCAGTGCCTGGACCCACCGCTCTAATGGCTTCATTTTCCATCAATCTGCAAAGAGGAATTCGAGGAGGTTCCCCACCTCTCTTTACAATAAAACCCTCTACAATCTCCTCCAATATTCGACCATGAACATCCTTTCCAAATACTGTTGGATGATCGGGAGGTTTAGCAACAATTGTTGTTGCTTCAGACACGCTGTGAGCCACCAATTCACCTTGTGTAGCATGAATATCTATGAACACCTCTTCTTCATGCACATCACCCAAAATATCCTCCTTTTGATGGACATTGGAAGAAGCAATGGAAGATCGTGCATTGGCCCTATGCCCTGTAGTGCCAGACCTTAATGTGTATCCTACTCCTACAAGCAAAAGACAATAAGAACACAAATAGTTTAGTGAGTATGATGAGACAAAAGAAAAGAAAACAAATAGCTTAATGTATTTGAACTTACTTTGAGAGATACGTGTCCTGCCACGTTTAGATGGTGTACGAGCCATAATCTATTAACCACAAACAACAAAAATCTTCTTAGCAATGAAAATACAAATATAAAATTCGAAATTTTGGCAGCATAACGACGTAAAATGCAAATTAAAAAAAAAACCATTCTCAACTTGCTCATGGCAAGGAAAAATACAAATCCACTTTGACATTTGTATACCTCTCCTCTACAACAACCTGTTCTTACATCATTGTAATTGTTACTGTAAGTGTGTATGCAAGTGTGTTAAAGTGTGTGAATGCAAGTGTTTATATGTGTGTGTGTGTGAATGTAAGTGTAATATGTGTGTCTTTATGCATGATTGTGCGTGTGTTTGTGCTATGTATGCAAGTGTGTTGATGTTGTGAATGCAAGTGTTTAATATGTGTATGTGTGTATGTATGCAAGTGTGTTGATGTTGTGAATGCACGTGTTTATATATATGGGTGTATGTATGTATGTATGTGTGTGTATGCAAGTGGATGTGTGTGTGAATGTAAGTGTAATATGTGTGTGTATGCAAGTGTGTTGATGTTGTGAATAAAAGTGTTTATATATGTGTATGTGTGTATATGCTTGACAATACAAATATAAAATTCTAAATTTTGGCAGCATAACGGCATAAAATGCAAATTAAAAAAAAAAACCATTCTCAACTTGCTCATGGCAAGGAAAAATACAAATCCACTTTGATATTTGTATACCTCTTCTCTACAACACTACAAGAGGCTCTTCATATTAGCGACGCTCACACAGCGATGCTCAAAAAAAAATTTCCCGGCGTCGCTATAAGCATCGCTATGAGCGTCGCAAATTTCTTTGTAAATTTGCGACGCTCATAGCGACGCTTATAGCGATGCTCATAGCGACGCCGGCTGGGGTAAAAAAATAACCGAGCGCGCCCAAAAACTCAGATCTCAGATCTGAGTTTTTCGGCGCCCTCAAGCAAGGAGCAGGTAACGCTCTCCCTCACTCTCTCTCTCTCTCTCTCTCTCTCTCTCTCTTTCTTCTCCACACACACACACACACACACACACACGAGGAGAGGAAGGAGAGCAAGGTATGCTCCTTCCCTCTCCTCATTCTCATGTTCCCTTCCCTCTTTCTCTCTCCCTCTCTCTCTCTCTCTCACACACACACATACACACACACACATAGTGTTTTTGAGAGAGAGAGAGAGAGAGAGAGTACAAACAAAACAAAAAACGCACACACAAATACATAAACAAAGAATGCACACACACATTGAGAGAGAAAAAGAGAGAGAGAGCATGCATAAACAAAAA
The DNA here is from genome assembly GCF_014529385.1 of Adiantum capillus-veneris. Classification (NCBI taxonomy): domain Eukaryota; kingdom Viridiplantae; phylum Streptophyta; class Polypodiopsida; order Polypodiales; family Pteridaceae; genus Adiantum; species Adiantum capillus-veneris. The sequence continues at coordinate 69,545,044 of NC_140931.1, forward strand.
ACGCACGCATTGAGAGAGGAAAAGAGAGAGAGAACATGCATAAACAAAAAACGCACACATTGAGAGAGGAAAAGAGAGAGAAAACATGCATACGATCCAAAAAAACGCACACACATTGAGAGAGAAAGAGAGAGAAACTAATTTAACGTCGTAGGAAACTAATTAAAATTAAAAGACCTAAAGATCTAGCCGACGAGGAGTTGAACTCAAGACCTATTATTCAAGAGGGAAATGGCATAATCAATCTATCATACTTGGCATGGGTGATAGAAAGGTTATACCATTTATCTCTTTTTATTGGCACACACATCCACACACGCGCACACACACAAGAAGAAGAGAGTTATAACGTCGTAGGAAACTATCTTAAAAGACGTTAAAGATTAGGTTATATGTAGACTTACATTAAATTAGATTTAGGTTTATTTTTAACTAGATTTATGTTTATTTAAGCTAGATTTAGATTTACGTTATATTAGATTAGATTTAGGTCTCCATAGACTGCGATGCCTGCATGAAGCGGGTGAAGAAAGCCCTCAATGGAATATAGGGTATTGCTGCCTTCACTCATGGTGGGCTCCGTCGATCCAAAAGTACTGGTGAAATGTCTTCAGAAGATAGGGAAGAAGGTGGATCTTCAGGGCGGCAAGAGTCACTACATCCCTGACACAATGACCATCTAGACAACCTCTAGTCATTAGACTTACGTTAAATTAGATTTAGCTTTATTTTTAGTTAGATTTACGTTTATTTAGATTTACGCTTATTTACGTTAGATCGAGTCCACGCAAGAATTACTTACGGTTTAGGGTTTAGAGTTAGACGAACAGTGAAAAGATCTACTGTGAAAAGATGTTAAGATGAAGTGAAGTGCTACAGCTAGAGAAGAGGCAAAGGGGTTTTGTCCACTACATGCAGTATCATGTAGACGTGGGTGTGTAGATTTCTTGTACCCACAAATATAGGTATTGACCAATAAAGATGAGATTATAACCCGGTGGTTCTGATCTCCGTGCACCTCTAGACCGAGGTGTGCGGGGATTGGACATGACTAGAGAATGTGAGGAAAGAGAAGAGAGAGGAGAGAGAGAGAGAGAGAGAGAGAGAGAGAGAGAGAGATAAGACGAAGAATGCCAATAGAATATTAAATTTTGTTGTCCAGGTTATAAGTTTTTTATCCTCATTATGAGTAGCGACGAGGATGTGGGACCGTCCAACCGAAACACCTATCTCTCAACGAGGGTCTTATGTCCTTGTAATCAATGCAAGCATGCTGTGCGACGGACAAGACGTGTTTCTTTGCAGCACGTTCGCGAATTTGGCGAGTTCGATCCATCTATTATAGATCGAGTTTTTGCCAATTATAACTCGTCGGACTCTGACGCTGGCCAACAAGCAGCAATCTTGCAACCCAATAGACGTGTTCGCAGGCGCTTTGGTCAAGCAGCATATGTGAGGCCACAAGATGTAGCCTCTGACAGCTCGGGGGATGATCATGCAGAGCACATTCCCAACGAGGCAATGTTTGAGCCCGAGATTGATGAAATGATCGAGACGATCATGGATTCAGAAAGGCTTATCTATGATGATATGAAAAGTGAAGCCGATACGCCATTGTATAATGGAGCACGTATGTCTAGATTAAAAGCACTCCTTGTTCTTCTCAACATGCATGCAAAGTTTGGATGGAGTGACACTAGCGTCACAACGCTTTTCAGGTGATCTATTACAATTAGTTTACTTTAATAGAACTCTAAATGTACAATGATCTGATACATTTTTACACGACTGTATCATATTTTTATGTTGTGTAGATTGCTGAAAGAGCACATACTACCAGCTGACAATGTGATGCCAGATTCCCAAGATGAAGCAAGAAAGATTTTGCGAAACTTGGGGATGGAGTACAATTCTATCCACGCTTGTCCTAATGACAGCATTCTTTTCAGAGGGGAATACACAGACATGAAGAAGTGTCCGAAATGTGATTCCGAAAGATATCGAGTAGATTTCCACGGGACAAAAATTCCACAAAAGGTTTTGCAACATTTTCCTCTTCTTCCTCGCATCAAGCATTTCTTCGAATGTAAGTCCATGGCCGCCCTAGAATCATGGCATGAGGAGAATAAATCTTCGGATGGTGTGCTACGAATTCCTGCAGATTGCGCAGCCTGGAAACATATAGATGGAACATGGTCGGATTTTGCCAGGGAAGCTCGAAATTTGCGCTTAGGCCTGGCTATGGATGGCGTAAATCCATTTGGTCAAAGATCAACATCTTACAGTGTATGGCCCATTGTCATCGTCAACTACAACATTCCCCCGTGGTTGACTACGAAGAAGGGGCACCTATGGCTAAGCTTGATTGTGCCAGGGCGATATAAAGTGGGGATATGGATGTGTATCTTCGTCCACTATTGGAAGAGCTACAACAATTGTGGATTGGCATAGAGGTGGTGGATATGAGCCGACACACAGGATGACGGAATGCTTTGATCAGAGGCATTCTAATGTGGACCATGCATGACTATCCCGGGCTAACAGAATGCTCAGGTGATCTATTGACACTCCTCACTCAGACACTGTAAATATTGTTTTTTCCCATAGTTGATCTATTATCATGTGTATACATGCAGGGCTTCAAACAAGCGGATATAGAGCATGTGTCACATGTGGACCTAGACTGAATGCACGTAGGGCACCCTCACTGAAGAAGCAAATCTACGAAGGTCATCAAGCGTATTTTCCAGAGAATCATGTGTTACGCGACGGCTTTTTGGGAAGAGAGCCACAAGGATGTCTGCACAAGCATGGTTAGAGCAGAAGGAGATGTGCGATGACGGATTGCCTCCAGGGATGAAGAGACTATCTCTATGGTACGAGTTACCATACTGGCCCCGACTCATGATCAATCACTTGCTCGATCCAATGCACATATTCAAGAATGTGGGTAATCTACTATGGGACCATTTGACCGGCAAGAAAGATACTTTGGGAGCCAGAGTTGACCTTAGAAATGTGGATCGTATGGAGCAATATTGCCGCAAACAGCGTCTGATGGATCGATAAAACTCCCTAAAGCACCATGGATTTTCACAGGAGCCCAAGAACGCAAAGTAAAAGAGGCCATTCGATCTTTGCGGACCCCCACTGGCGTAATGCACTCGCTCCGAACGTGTTTTACTAAAGAAGGAAAGCTTACCGGTTTGAAGTCACACGATTGGCATAAAATGTGTCAGGTACGTTCATAGTGGTCTTTAATATCATTGCATAAAATGTGGACTTTAATATCATTGCTGCACATACTTTACATTTTATTTTACCGGTTGCCATTGAGGGATGTTTGTCTCTCGACATCCGTAACACAATCTACAAACTTGCAAAGCTGGTGCAATGGATCTCACAAAAGGAGATCAACGTAGACTCCATACCATTCGCCAAACTAAATGCTGCGGAGCTTGTGTGCATGTTTGAGAAACATTTTCCTACTACAATGCTAACCATTCAGGTGCATCTTCTTGTTCACATAGTTGATGAGGTGGAAATAGCTGGCACAGTTCATTCCAGATGGATGTTCTTCTTAGAGCGTTTCATGAAAACGCTTAAGGGATATGTGCGTCAAAAGGCACGTCCGGAGGGTAGCATGGCAGAAGGTTTTGGTATCAGAGTCCCTAGTGTACATTGGAGAGTGGCTAGACGGATTTGATAAATCCCGGGACACACTATGGCGAACCATAGATGATGAGCGCATAAGATCTGGATTGTCATGTGCAATCTCGGTGTTGAGAAGAAGATGACAGAAGATCTAGAGGCTAAAATCAACCGATTTTGCATGCTTCACAATCCAGTGATGCAAAAGTGGATTTCACAATATGAGGATGCAAAGCAAGAGCGACAAAGGGCATGAATCGAGTGGAGACGCGGAAGACGACCAACGATGCACTATCCAGCGGTTCTGGAGAGCCTACCAACCTTCATGAGCTTAAGATGGTTGCACAACCAATTGAAAAGCGCACAACAATGCGGTGACGAAGTGTTTGAAGAAGAGTGGGAGTACTCTCGGGGTTGTGCGACCAAGGTAAGTTTGCAATGTACGACTAGCAAGTGACTTTATTTATAAACGTTTGAACGGCCACTCATAATCTTTGTTCGTTGTAGTATAAGTCATACACAGCAGCATGGTGTAAAGGTCGACATTTTAGGGTGGAACGAATCGACAAAAAGCGTTTTACTCAAGATTGTGGAATCATGGCAAAATTTGAACAGTCTAGTCGACGACGTTCCTCTGATGCAGATCCTGTGGTGGCGGAACTCACTTACTTCGGCACGCTGCAAGAGATTTTGAGGATCGATTACAGAGGATTTTTTGTCGACTTGTTCGACATGCAATGGTTCAAGATAATCATGGAGGGTCGCAACGCTAATGTGCGTAGAGGAGAGTCTGGTTTTCTTGAGGTGGATTCTACTAAGAAATGGACTGACCTAAGAGACACTTTCGTACTACCCGAGCATTGTGAACAAGTAAGTATGTAAATAGTTAACATCCCCCTTTTACAAGTTATGTGCTTGAAAGCTCTCATGTAAGTTATGTGGCTCTGGCAGGTAATATTTCATCCTACAAAGTCTACATCAAACTGGTGGTACGTCATAGAGGTAGCCCCTCGTAGTGCAAGGACGTATGAAGGCTACCATGTGCCAATCACAACGACATCAATGGAGGAGATCAGAGAAGATTCTCAATCAGAAGTCGTTGCGGTGGTGCCAGACGAGCATCAAGATGCTACTACTCTATATGGGGTGCATGCAGAGGAGCTACAAAATGAAACAGAGGATATGTGTTTAAACGGAGAGCTCTATATAGATATAGGAAGTTATGCTGAGTTATGCGAGGATGAGAGAGAGATCTCTTAAAGCCACAAATATTGTATTTGAACAATTTTGCTCCGTGTTGTAAAAGCTCTGGCTCTCTAAGTACCTTCCATGGTGTATAACGCTCTTTTCTACTCGCGCTCACATCTTTTGATTGAAAATTCTGAGTTTTGACTTGCCTCTTCTATCACTCAATTCATTGCGTCATTGTATTTATATGCTCATTACGTCATTACGTCATTTGTAATGGTCTTTGCGTCATTGTCTACTCTATTCATTCAATATTAAGTTGAAATATTCGTGTGTTTAATGCAGGTATGGATGATGAGGAGTTTCTTTCTTCTTTGTCACCACAGCAGAGACAGTGGTACGTGGAGCGTCATCGCTCTGGCGCATCATCGCGCGTTCCTACACCATCCGCATCTCCCTTTCTTTCGGAGCATTCGACGCGCTCCGAAGCTTCGGCGTCGACGAGACAAGCTTCACACTCATCTAGACACCGGCGCTCTAGTGGTGGCGGTGGCGGTTGTTGTGGGGATTCCGCCACCGATGCCTCCACACCGCCTCGTGTTCGACGAGGCTCTTTACCCTCCCCTTCTTTGCCCGCCCCCACACCAGCCACAGCATCGCCATCTACGCCAGGTTTTGCACGGCTGACTGTTCCTAGAAGCTACACACCTCTACCTACTCCGCCAGGAGCCACCCCACTCGACACTCCTCGCTCTTGGCCCAGACGCCGGTGGAGACACCTGACGTCCGTACCCCCATCGACACGCCGCTAGAGACCTCTTCCGGGACACCCAGGTTCACGCGTCACCGGCCAGAGGGCTTGCCTTACTCCGTCAACTTCAGCGGCGGCATCATCATGGATGATGACGGCAAGAAGGTGATCTCGCGCATGCGTGGTCTTTGCTCTCAGCTGTTTAGACACTACATACTAAACAAATGGAGTGAAGTACCAAGTGATTTAAAAAACAGAGTCATAAGCATACTTCATGATGAGTTTCCCGTTCCAACACGGGATCAGTGCTTCAATGAAGACCTGATGAAGATTCGAATGCGCGAATACTGCAAACACAAGCGTTCCGAAGTGCAAAAAGCAATCAAGAATGGGTGGAACAGGCCAGATTGGCTGGCGAAAGAAGATTGGAAGAATGCGAAGAAAGCAGCGCGCGAGAATCCCGACAAGTGGAAGCAACAAAAGGATGCAGCCAGAGCGCGAGTAGAGGCAGGGAGCTCGCACCACTTGGGGAGCGGTGGATGGGCATCATTTGAGGCCAATTTTGTAAGTCTTTTCACATTGCTCTTTATGCATGTTCGATAGTTTAGGGTTTATGAGTTTTTTAGTTCTAACATAATGAAATCTTTGTATGTTTTGACAGTGGTCGATGACAGGACGTGATCCCACACCGTACGAGCGCGAGTACGCAGGCAGAAGGGCTTAAACGCCCTGATGGACATTCTCAGTTCTCGCGGCGGCATGGTTAGTATTAGGGTTTACTCTTTTTTATTTTTTGTATTGTTTTATAAATGTCGTTATATGTTTATACTTACTGAAAGCTGTCTTATTGTCTTTTTTTGCAGAATCCGACAGATACGTCGCTTGGACGCGATGAGACGTCTGACTAGACGACGTCAGTTTAGCCGTAGCTAGATAGCATTAGTTTAGGGTTTCTCATAGCTGATGTATCATGAGACGGATTTTATACGTCTTTTTGAACCATGTATATTATTACATTTGTCACCGCAGTTCCTTTTGCCAATCAATTCTTTATGCCTATGATGTTGTACAATTGTCATTATTACATTTGCCAATCAATTCATTTTTCCTATGATGTGTACAATTGTCAATTTTGCAAACAATGCGTCTTGTGGTGACTATTTTGGGTCTATTATCTACCTTTGCACTTTTTTTAAAAAGTGAATCAAGTACAATATGGTTGATGGGTGGCAAGGCATTCAATGCCCTGCCACCAAAAAAATATTCTCTCGGGCGTCGCTATAAGCGTCGCTATTTATGGCTCTGTAGCGTCGCTATGAGCGTCCCTATAGTCTTCTGTGTAAACGTCGCTATAGGTGTCGCTATATGCGTCACTATATAGCGACGCTCTCGTAGCGACGGTTTTAGCGACGCCGGGGGTTATAAAAACCCAATGTATTTCCATCGCTAACAGCGTCACAAGAGCACACAACCTCTTGTAGTGCAACAACCTATTCTTACATCATTGTAATTGTTACTCTAAGTGTGTTTAATATGTGTGTATGCAAGTGTGTTGATGTGTGTGAATGCAAGTGTTTATATGTGTGTGTGTGTTTGTGCTATGTATGCAAGTGTGTTGATGTTGTGAATGCAAGTGTTTATATGTGTATGTGTGTATGTATGCAAGTGTGTTGATGTTGTGAATGCAAGTGTTTATGTATGTGGGTGTATGTATGTATGTATGTGTGTGTAAGCAAGTGTAATGTGTGTGCGTATACATGACTGTGTGTGTGTTTGTGCTATGTGTGCAAGTGTTTTGATGTGTGTGTATGCAAGTGTGTATCACTATGTGTGTGAGTGACTGTGTGTGTGTGTGTGTGTGTGCTCTTACCTGCGCACACTTGCCCGATCCACCGGAGAGGTCCAATGGAAGCTCCATTGGAGCTCCTCCATGCCTTGAGAGGCATGGTGAGAAAGCAGCGCACGCACTGCCCTCTCACCATGCCTTTCAAGGCATGGAGGAGGTCCAATGGAGCTCCATTGGACCTCCTCCGATGGATCGGGCGAGCGTGCGCAGGTAAGCACACACACACACACACATTCACACACACACACGTGAGTAGAAAATCTACACACACACACACAGTACCTTGTCTTCTCTTACTCCTTCTTCTTCACAGCAAAACTCCACTTTCTCTTCACTCCACTTTCATCTCCTTCTTCACAGAAAAACTTCACTTTCACTTCACTCCACTTCAATCTGAATTAAAACTCCATTTAAACTTCACTCCACTTTCATCTCAACTACTACTTTTGTCACACACACCATATTATACAAAAATGATATTGTGGTATAAACACTCACACACACACATTCATTTATATATATATATGTATATACACACACAAAGATATACACAAAATGGATTCATATATATAGTTTTACTAAAAAAATACTATGTTTTTTACACACACACACACACACAACCATATATTTAAAAAAATGATTGTATGTGTTTGTGTGTATACAAAACGTAACATTCTTAAAGTTAAGTTATTCACACACACACACACACACACACACACACACACACACACACACACACACACACAAAATGAAAAAACTATGTGCACAGTTAAATATCTTATGTGCACATACACTCAACTTAAAAATATCTTAACTTAAACTATGTGCACATACACTCAATTTTAAAAAATGCTACGTTAAATATCTTAACTTAAAGTATGTGCACATACACTCAACTTAAATATCTTAACTTAAAAAAATGCTACGTTGTTTACACACACCCACAAAATCATTTATACACACGCACAGTAATGTATATAACTTAACTAAAATAATTATATATACACACTACCAAAAACACACACACATATATATAAAATGGCAAGATGGAATCATATATATAACTTAACTAAAAAAATTGCTACATTTTTTATACAAAGTCAGTCATATAGAATGTTATGTTTTTTTATACACACACTCACACAATCATATATATATATATATATATATATATATATACACATACACACACACACACACACACACAAAAGATGGAGACACTATTAGAGTGCATTAAATGCAGTCCTTGAACCACCATTTAGAAATTAAATGGCCCCTCAAATTTGATGACATATTCCACTGCACATACATTCACAACCGTCATATATTAAATGCACTTCTTCAATTATGATTTTCATTATTCTTTGAGCCGTCACAAGATCTTATGCAACTTTCTGTTCGTCTATCTACCAATCTTTCACTTTCACTAACCTTCACATCTTTCATTAATTTTCACGAGTTTCATTAACCTTCACTTTATCTTTAACTTTCATTAACCTTCACCACCTTCACTTAATCCACCACAGTTTTCTCGCATCCTCCACCCTGTAATCTGTTGCTTGAGAGAATATTTCCAACTTGAAAGTAACAATAACTTGGAAGGTTGGTGGTCAGATAGTCAACCACGACATTCAGTTGAAGGGAAACTCATTGTTGATATATATTAGTAGTTACTGCAGAGTTTACTGCCATCTTGCCATTTTCAGTCACTATCTACTCTTATTGAAAGTGATTGTGGCCTAGAAAAATTCTTGCTGAAACCACAATGGGATATAAAAGGTCATCAGCATTTCTTAATAGATGGTTCTTTTTCGAGCTTGTTTGAGATGCTTCATTCAGACACATTTATACAGGTATCTGACAATGAGAAAGGAAATGACAAAGAGATATCTGAAGATGTTTTAAGCATTGTGCATCTTGAAAGTAGTGGTGACATATAGGACACTCAAAACTTAGTCATCATCATTTGGATTCAACAAAATCCAGCTAAAAAGTTAAATGATCTGTTAACATTATGTGGAGCTCCTTTGCAATTTGTTTGAACTTCCACAACATATGATGGAAATTTGTGTTTTGAGTTACCTGCGACTTAGGATAAAACAAAACGAATGATAGGGATGGAACAATACTTTGATGGTCACTTGTGGACTCGCCCATCTGTGACAACCATGGCAATAGCATGCACAATTCGTCTAACCACTGTTTGGGATTCATGCAGTGCAATTATTCAACGTGTCCTCATTATATTAAGGAACAAGAATTCAATAGTAGATATTTTCATGGATATTTGAACAGACAGGTGAAAAAGGACTACCTTGCAATGGAAGAGAATACAACAATAACTTGTCATTATTGTCAGAAGTTTGTTACTTGTGTTGCTGCTTGTCCCTGCAAAATCTATTATGTTTTGCCTAGAGATGGTACAATGTCGCGATTGGCAATACATGTTGGTAAACATTGTCATAATGTTAAGGAAGGAACCTCTAGGGCTGCTATTTCAAGAGTGCGGAAACTGGTAGGTGCAATACTAAAAATAGAAAAGGTGGCCCAAGAAAAATTCAAATGTTGGTGGCTCAACAACTTGTTCTTCACTCCTTGATTGGTGAGGAAGTTGAAGCTACATCCGATGTACAATTCAATGATTTTTTGGAAGAAATGATGCCACTGGTTCAAACCAAAGGGTAAGAAAACTCAATTTGGTTCCTTGAATTTGTTAATTTTTCAACTATTATAAATTTAGCCTTCTTGTGATGCATCGTGTAGTTTTCTTCAATTTTTTCAAAGGAGAGGAAGAGTCAAGGTGCTGTTATTGGGGATGGATATGATAATATTTTATTGCTTCAAAAAAAGTGCATGTTTCCTTTTTTTCATGGGAGTAGATATCCTAGACAGGGTGAAGTGGATGACAAGTGCTTCCTATTTAAAATGTCCACTAAAGGACCAGGTTCTGGGATTGATCTAGTAAATCGGATGAAAAGAACTGAAATTGGTGACTTGAGAAATGTGTGGGTACATTTTGATTTTACCCATAGAATAGATGGATGGGCAACAATGTCATGCTCAGTTTATGATCCAAGGTAATCTTTAAGTATTTAAATATCTCGTATTTTTTTATCATTAAATAAAAGAAGATGTGTGAAAATGTTTATGTTGAATATCTTGCAGCATACGATCGCTACAAATAATTGCTATATGTGAAACTAAAGAGGAGGATGCAAAGACTCAAGTTTTTTTTTGGGAGAGCCTTAATTCAACAATGGAAAAGTACGGACATGGTGCAACTGACTTTTCAGGTTTTATGTCTGATGAAGCAGGTGCAAATTGGAATGCTGTTCAAACAGTCTTCAATGGCGGGCCAAATAATATCATGGAGGGACGTGAACGATCATGCCTATTTCATTGGGAGCAGAGTCTCCACAAATATCCTTAAAAGTGGATACCTCAACATCTAACAAATCAACACATTGATATGTGTGAGGAATGGAGAGCTTGTAAGACCATTGTGCTTGCATCTCAAAAGGCACTTTCAATTCAAAAGTGGTGGAGACAACATCTATCTACAGAGAGCATCACAAGAGTGAGCAGATGGTTTAAATGGTGGGAGCAACGAATTTCACACTAGGGAGGAATTGGAACAGATGTAAGTACCTTTATGACAATCTATATTTTTAGAAAAATTTCTTTTCATACATGAAATTTATAAATTTTCATTCATGTTTTTTTGCATTTCATAGGGTGGTCTAAGTCCGTGGGAGCGGTCACAAATTCCCAATGTTAATTTATCACAAAGTGTACATGCCAGTTGGTTAGCAGGTGAAGGTGGAAAGAGAAAAATATCCTTGTATGATGCATGTGTAACAGATGTTATAAACTCATATATTCAATGTGCAAAGCGTTTGGGATATACTACTGGGCGTTATATAGAAACGGGTCCCACAATGGAGACCTTGCTTTCTTGAGTTGAATCTCAGCAAACTCCAACTCCAACCAAGGTGGCCCATCTATTACACGAGGCTGCAGGGACTCCCATGTATGCGCAGCCAATTTTGCATGGAGACAAAGAAATAGTACAACGCAAAAAGAGGCAGAACGGAACAAGTAGCTCCCATCGGCCGGAATATGTCATGGAGTCTAAGCAACGAAATCATCGCGGTCGACCAAAAAAAATCAAATTTGATACCCAAGGACCAGGTATTTCTAACATTCCACTGCAAATTAGTGACAGTGATGATGATATTGGATCTCAAAAAGAAACAACCACACCTTTGTCATCTTAAAGAAACAATGTGTTTGAGAGTGATGTGCCACGCACTCAGTGGGCCCTCAGGAGAATGCCCATTCAAAGTCAAAGAAAATGTTTTGGAACAGTAGGGAGAAAAAATTGTGACAATATCTTGCATAGTCGCTCAATTGGTCTTGTTGCTCCATGTATATGGTCTGAAAGAATGTTCAAGGGTAAAACAATCGAGCAATGGTTATGGTTTTGTAATCATGATATTCTGCATACCCAATCAATCAAAAGACAAGTCAAAGATTTACCTCCTGCTCCAAATGTTTGGCCAGTAGCAAGAGGGACAGATATCTCCACACAGGAACTTGCCGCGCTGCATCATAGTGGATTTCGGACAGAGAATTCAATGGTAAATCCACAACCTCTTGCTGGCGACTGCAAAGAAGGTGGTGGCAGCTCGAGGAAGAAAAAGTGGAGGCATGGAATCTCTAAAGAGGCCATGAAGAAATTGGTAGCATGTAATAGTATGACAATTATATTTTTGGATGAAGTAAAAAGGTCTCAAGAGCATGTAATTTTCCGAGTTCTCACTAAAAATAGTTATGAGATTCATATAAAACAGAGTCCAACATGCATGTGTCCGGATTTTTAGAAGTGAGAGAATACCAACAAATCATTTTTGGCATGCAAACATATGTACTATGTGTACACAAAAGTGCTCGGACTTGAACCTAAGGAGCACATGATTATTCATCAGCCAACCCTCTCACCAATGGACATTGCTTTTATTCTTGGACAACCAAGGAGGATTTCTCCCTCCATTTAATTACAACTGGTTTGGTATGCTTCTTTCAATCAACTAGAATATTGATCTATGATATGAAAGTGTTTTTTCTGTATTTATTTTGGTTTATTATACTTGTGATTATTTATCTTGAAAAAACATTGTTTATGCAGCAAAGGATTTCAAATTTCAAGCAAAAGATATGAAGCATCTTGCAAGCTATTTGGGAGCAAATTACTTGCCTTTTAGAGTGACCATTACATTTATGGCGACTATCCTTTTTTGTACTCTAATTTTGATCTTATCCTGTGGTAGTTTTGCGAATGTACTTACATCCTCAAACTTACGTTGTTTCAAAAAGCAATTGCTTGGGAAAAATAGTATTGTCTCTATCTGGCATTATTTTTTACTTCATCACATTTATATATGCTGTGGATTATATTTAACTCTGAAATTAGTGTTGTCTCTATTTTACATGATTTTTTACTTTATCGCATGTTTATATACTGTGGATTATTTGACTCTGATCACATGCGTTGTGAGCATATTTGACTCTAATGGCATGAGATGTGAAATGGTGATTTTATTTGTTTACATTTTTTCCGTCGTTATGCCCTCTCTGTCTCTCTCTCTCTCTCTCTCTCTCTCTCTCTCTCTCTGCGTAGTGATATACAACTCTATGATTTTACTTTCTCTCTCTAGAAGAGAAGTCACTCTCTCTCTCTCAAGGATTTATGATCTCTTCTTCCAATGGTAACTCGCATAAATACTATCTCTCTAGAATTTATACTTTCTCTCTCCGTCAACCACACATATATGGAGTCTTATGATGATTGAAAATTACATTAAATAGATACTTTATGCTATGACACATATTTGGTTAAAAAAACTCTAAAGATTGCTAAAATTGTAAAAAGAACTTGAAATGAAAAACTCGCAAATGTTAAATCCTTCATGCAAAGTGCACTTTCATGCAAACTCGCAAACTACACAAAGTTTGCAATGTATTTTATTTTATTTGACATGCAAAGTGCACCTTCATGCCAACTCGCAAAGTGCACCTTCATGCAAATGGAGATGTGAAATGGTGACATGCAAAGTGCTTTGAGCAGGCATCAGCTACATTGCAAGAATGGTGTACTTGCATGCTACAAACAAAGATCTACTGTGAAAAGATGTTACGATGCTGTGAAATGCTACAGCTAGAGAAGAGGCAAAGGGGTTTTGTCCACTACATGCACTATCATGTAGACGTGGGTGTGTAGATTTCTTGTACCCACAAATATAGGCATTCACCAATAAAGACAAGATTATAACCCGGTGGTTCTAATCTCCGTGCTCCTCTAGACCGAGGCATGCAGGGATTGGACATGACTAGAGAATGTGAGGTAGTTTACAGTGTGAACAAAGAGAGAGAGAGAGAGAGAGAGAGAGAGAGAGATAAAAGAAGAAGAATGCCAATAAAAGACTAAATTTTTTGTCCAGGTTATAAGGTTTTTACCCTCATTATCAGTAGTGACGAGGATGTGGGGCCGTCCCACCGAAACACCTACCTCTCAACGAGGATCTAATGTCCTTGTAATCAAAGCAAGCATGTTGTGTGACGGACAAGACATGTTTCTTTGTAGCATGTTCGCAAATTTGGCAAGTTCGATCCATCTATTATAGATCAAGTTATTGCCAATTATAACTCGTCGGACTTTGACGCTAGCCAACAGGAAGCAATCTTGCAACCCAATAGACGTGTTCGCAGGCACTTTGGCCAAGAAGCATATGTGAGGCCACAAGATGTAGCCTCCGACAGCAGCTGGGGGGATGATCATGCAGACCACATTCCCAACAAGGCAATGTTTGAGCCCGAGATCGATGAAATGATCGAGACGATCATGAATTCAGAAAGGATTATCTATGGCGGGCTGAAAAGTGAAGTTGATACACCATTGTATGATGGAGCACATGTGTTTAGATTGAAGGCGCTCCTAGTTCTTCTCAACATGCAGACAAAGTTTGGATGGAGTGACACTAGCATCACAACGGTTTTTAGGTGATCTATTACAATTAGTTTACTTTTAAAAAAAACTCTAGATGTATAATGATCTGATAGATTTTTACAGAATTGTATCGTATTTTTTTCGTTGTGTAGATTGCTCAAAGAGCACTTACTGCCAGCTGATAATGTGATGCCAGATTCTAGAGAGGAAGAAAGATAGATTTTGCAAAACTTGGGGATGGATTAAAATTCGATCCTCGCTTGTCCTAAGGACTGCATTCTTTTCAGACTGGAATACATAGACATGGAGAAGTGTCCGAAATGTGATTTCGAGAGATATTGAGTAGATCTCCAAGGAACAAAAATTCCGCAAAAGGTTTTGCGACATTTTTCTTTGCTTCCTCACATCGAGCATTTCTTCGAATATAAGTCCATGGCCGCCCGATCATCATGGCATGAGGAGAATAAATCTTCGGATGGTGTGCTACGGAAACATATAGATGAAACATGGTCAGATTTTTCCAAGGAAGCTAGAAATTTGCACTAGGGCTGGCTATGGATGGTGTAAATCCATTTGGTCAAAGATCAACATCTTACATTGTATGGACCGTTCTCATCGTCAACTACAACATTCCCCCATGGTTGATTACGAAGAAGGGGCACCTATGGCTAAGCTTGATCGTGCCGGGGTGGTATAAGGTGAAGAGTATGGATGTGTATCTTCGTCCACTATTGGAAGAGCTACAACAATTGTGGATTGGCATAGAAGTGGTTTTTCTCAAGTTTATCTATTATAATGTGTATACATGTAGGGCTTCAAACAAGCGGATACAGAGCATGTGTCACATGTGGACCTAGAGTGAATGCACGTCGGGCGCCCTCATTGAAGAAGCAAATCTACAAAGGTCATCAAGTGTATCTTCCAGAGAATCATGTATTACACGACAGATTTTTGGGAAGAGAGCCACCGAGGATGTCTGCACAAGCATGGTTAGAGCAGAATGAGATGTGTGCTGACGGTTTGCCCCCAGGAATGAAGAGACTATCTCTATGGTACGAGTTACCATATTGGCCCCGACTCATGATCAATCACTTGCTCCATCCAATGCACATATTCCAGAATGTGGGTAATCTACTATGGGACCATCTGACCGGCAAGAAAGATACTTTGGGAGCCAGGGTTGACCTTAGAAATGTGGATCGTATGGAGCAATATTGGCCACAGACAGCATCTGATGGATCGATAAAACTCCCTAAAGCGCCATGGATTTTCACAGGAGCCCAAGAATTCAAAGTAAAAGAGACCATTCGATCTTTCCGGACCCCCACTGGCGTAATGCACTCTCTTCAAACGTGTTTTACTAAAGAAGGAAAGATTACCGGTTTGAAGTCACACGACTAGCATAAAATGTGTTAGGTATGCTCATAGTGGAAAATATCATAATGGGAATTGTGTAACAAATTTGTGTGTAGACTTTAATATCATTGTTGCACGTGTTTTGCAGTTTATTTTACCGGTGGCCATTGAGGGATGTTTGTCTCTTGACATCCGTAACACAATCTACAAACTTGCAAAGTTGGTGCAATGGATCTCACAAAAGGAGGTCAACATAGACTCCATACCATTCGCCAAACTAAACGCTCTGGAGGTTGTATGCATGTTTGAGAAACACTTTCCTACTACCATGCTAACCATTCAGGTGCATCCTCTTGTTCACATAGTTGATGAGGTGAAAATAGCTGGCACAGTACATTCGAGATGGGTGTTCTTTTTAGAATGTTTCATGAAAACGCTCAAGGGATATATGCATTAGAAGGCACGTCCGGAGGGTAGCATGGCAGAAGATTGGCTGGTATCAGAGTCCCTAGTGTACATTGGAGAGTGGCTAGAAGGATTTGATAAAGCCCGGGATACGCTATGGCAAACCATAGATAATGAGCGCATGTCTGGGATTGTCATGTGCAATCTTGGTGTTGAGAAGAAGATGGTGGAAGATCTAGAGGCTAAAATCAAGCGATTTTACAATCCAGTGATGCAAAGTGGATTTCAAAATATGAGGATGCAAAGCAAGAGTGACAAAGGGTACAAATCGAGTGGAGACCGGGAAGATGACCAGCGATGCACTATCCGATGGGCCTGGAGAGCCTACCAACATTCATGAGCTTAAGATGGTTGCACAACCAATTGAAAAGCGGACAAGAGTGTGGTGAAGAAGTGACTGAGGAGGAGTGGGAGTACTCTCGGGGTTACGCGACCAAGGTAAGTTTACAATGTACGACTAGTGACTTTCTAGATGTTTGAACGGCCACTCATAATCTTTGTTGGTTGTAGTATAAGTCATACACAACAGCATGGTGTAAAGGTCGACATTCTAGGGTGGAATGGATCAATCGACAAAAAACATTTTACTCAAGATTGTGGAATCATGGCAAAATTTGAACAGTCTAGTCGACGACGGTCCTCTGATGCAAATCCTCTGGTGGTGGAACTCACTTACTTTGGCACGCTACAAGAGATTTTGAGGATCGATTATAGAGGATTTTTTGTCGACTCATTCAACGTGCAATGGTTCAAGATAATCATGGAGGGCCGCAATGCTACTGTGCATAGAGGAGAGTCATGTTTTCTTGAGGTGGATTCAACTAAGAAATGGACTGATCTAAGAGACACTTTCGTACTACCTGAGCATTGTGAACAAGTAAGCATCCAATTTTAGAAGTGATGTGCTTGGAATCTCTCATGTAAGGTATGTGACTCTGGCAGGTGATATTTCATCCTACAAAGTCTGCAACAAACTGGTGGTACGTCATAGAGGTAGCCCCTCGTAGTGCACGGACGTATGAAGGCTACTATGTGTCAATCACAGTGGCATCAATGGAGGAGATCGGAGAAGATGTTCAGTCGGAAGGCGTTAAGGTGGTACCCAGACGAGCATCAAGCTTCTACTCTCTATGGGGTGCATGCAGAGGATCTACAAAATGAAATGGAGTACATCTGTTTAAACGGAGAGCTCTATATAGATATAGGAAGTTATGCTGAGCTTTGCGAGGATGAGAGAGAGACCTCTTAAAGCCATAAATATTGTATTTGAACAATCTAGATCCATTTTATAATGTATATTGTATTCACGTGTCTTTTTGTCTATTTTGTCTATATGCGTCATTGCGTCATTGTCTACACAGGAATCCCTTCCCCTTTATGAGTCCTCTCCTCTCTCTCTCTCTCTCTCTCTCTCTCTCTCTCTCTCTCTCTCTCTCTCTCTCTCTCTCTCTCTCTCTCTTTTCTCCCTCTCTACTTGTCCATGTTTTCTTCTCCATTCATTCAATATTAAGTTTAAACCTTCGGGTGTTTAATGCAGGTATGCATGATGAGGAGTTTCTTTCTTCTTTGTCATCCCAGCAGAGAGAGTGGTGCATGGAGCGTCATCGCTCTAGCGCACCATCACGCATTCCTACTCCAGCCGAGTCCCCCTCTATTTCGGAGAATTCAGCCCGCTCCGAAGCTTTGGTGTCGACGGGACGATCTTCACACTCGTCTCGTCGCCAGTTCTCTAGTGGTGGCGACAGTGATTGTTGTTGGGATGCCGTCGCCGCTGCCTCACCACCACCTCATGTTCGACGAGGCTCTTTACCCTCTCCTTCTTTGCTTGCCCCAACACCAGCCACGGCATCGCCATCTACACCAGGTTTTTCATGGCTGGCGGTCGTTCCTAGCGGCTACACACCACTAGCTACTCCTCCAGGAGTCACTCCAATCGCTCGACATTCCTCTCTTCGGGGCCCAAACTCTAGTGGAGACACCTGATGTCCATACCCCCGTCGACACACCGCTAGAGACCCCTTCCGGGACACCCAGGTTCACGTGTCACCGGCGAGAGGGCTTGCCTTACTCCATCGACATTAGCGGCATCATCATCTTGGATGATGAAGGCAAGAAGGTGATCTTGTGCATGCGTGTTTCGTGCTCTCATGTGTTTAGACACTATGTACTAAACACCTAGAGTGAAGTACCAAGTGATTTAAAAGATGGAGTCATTCGCATGCTTCATGAAGAGTTTCTCGGTCCAACACCGGATGACCGCTTCAATGAAGACGTGATGAAGGTTCCAATGCGCGAATACTGCAAGCACAAGCGTTCCAAAGTGCAAAAAGCAATTAAGCATGGGTGGAATAGACCAGATTGACTGGCCAAATAAGTTTGGAAGAATGCGAAGAAAGCAGCACGCGAGAATCCTGACAAGTAGAAGCAACAAAAGGAGTCATCCAGAGTACGAGAAAAGGCAGAGAGCTCGCAACACTTGGGGAGTGATGGGTGGGCATCATTTGAGACCAATTTTGTAAGTGTTTTCGCATTGCTCTTTAGGTTTGATAGTTTAGGGTTTAGGGGTTTTTAAATTCTAACATAATGGATTCTCTGTATATTTCGACAGTGGTCAACGACAGGACGAGACCCCACACCGTACGAGTGCAAGTACGCAGGCAGCAAGGGCTTAAATGCCCTGATGGACATTCTCAATTCTTGTGGCAGCATGGTTAGTATTCGGGTTTACTCTTTTCTATTTTTTGTATTGTTTTATAAATGTCGCTATATGTTTATACTTACGGAAAGTTATCTTATTGTTTTTTTTGCAGAATCCGACAGATACGCCGCTTGGACGCGATGAGACGTGTGATTAGACGACCTCAATTTATCCATAGCTAGATAGCATTAGTTTTCTTTTATACGTCTTTTTGAAAACCATGTATATTTTTTCAATATTGACAATGGTGTTGTAACTATTACATTTGCAAAGTTTAACAATCAAGTGATTTTGCCTATGATGTGTACAAATGTCATTGATTTACTTTCATCAATTTAATTTTGTTAGTTTTGTATCTTTATTCTGCAAACAATATTATGGATGATGGAGTTAATGGTTATATTGTCTTGTGGGTGACTACTTTGGGTCTATATCTAAGCTTGCACTTTCTTTCAAAAGTGAATTAATTATTGAAACATTCAATATGGTTGATGGGTGGCAGGGAATTCAATGCCCTGCCACCAAAAACTTTTTCTCCTGGGCGTCGCTATCACCATCGCTATATAAGGTTCTGCAGCGTCGCTATAAACATCGCTATAGGTAGCCTGTGATCATCACTATGATCATCGCTATAGGCATCTCTATATAGTGACGTCTATAGTGACATGTATAGCGACGTTTATATCGCCACTCATAGCGACATTCCCGTATCGACTCTCTTAGCGACGGTCTTAGCTACGCCGGGGAGTATAAAAACCCAATGTATTTTCGTCACTAACAGCATCACAAGTGCACACAACCTCTTGTAGTGATACGATGGAAATCAGATTATCACCAAATATTCTGTTTCTTAAAGGACAATCACACACCAATGATGTGGTGCTATAGTTTAGTGCCAATCAAAGGCCTTTAAGAAGAATAGGGAATCAAGGAAACCTCAAGGTGGACAACAGTAGGCTAGGAGATGCATTCTTAGTGGCTCCCATTACTTTTCACTCCAAATTTACCGACTTTGTACTTCTTAGGTGACGACAAGTACCATCACATGATATCTATCATGGGTTATTACATTGACATGACATGTATCATGGGTTGTAGCATCATGGAATATTCAATCTCATCCTCTCTGAAGAACCTTGTATGAGTCATTCTATGCCTCTCAATAATGGGTTGCTAGATACAACTATGGTAATTTAATTGTTGACATAATATGTGAGAGGGATAATGGCATCAAGGATGTGCAAGAAATGGTGCCTCCTTGATTGAGACTCAACTCAAGGGAAAATCTAACATAATGATGATTTCCAAGTTCCCACCCGGCCCGTATATGTAAGATACTGACCTAGTACATGTCTCGACTCTCAACGATAATTTGTGTAGCTCCTAATATTTCTCTACCAAAGACTCCGTAATGGCCAGTTGTTGAGCTTACTTGAGGGCCTATCTAGTATAAGAATTCTTTTGAAGCTCTCATAAGCCCTATATGTAAAGATCATGCTCTTGTAAGTTCCTCAACCACTTGTGTAGATCCCAATCCTACTCTAATGACCTCATGTGACACTGTATTCTTACTTTAGATAATCTTACATACCACAATTACTAGCGGTCTCTCCATGGCTCTTGAATTATTATATTTTCAACCATATGTACCACGATTGTTCAAAACTAGGTCCCCAAATATAAACTATGACCTTAAAATTTGTAGCTTCCCATCCTACTCTTACGACCGCATGTGGCACTTTTCTTTTTTGACGCACTAAAGGGCCCAAAGGGGGAGGTGCTTATCCCTTCCAAATATTAGCCGTGAAACATGGTCGTGCAAGGATAGCGTACCATTGAGCAAGGTCCACGCATAGGCATCACCGCCATGGCCACCTACTTGATGCACCACGTGTTGGGAATGCTGGAGAGAACTCATAGAAACCAACTAGGAACCTCCTCCTTAGGTGACCCACTCGAGGAGAAGGATGAGTTGAGTGTCCAAGGGCAAGAGCCCTAGAAACTTGGACACCAATTGAGCACAAGGTTCCCCTCTAGAGGTAACCCAATGGGGGATCTGAGCTCACAACCCGTAGGTTAAGAGGCCAAAGCCTTACCGTAGACTAACTCTTTGGGGACAACCTCATGTGGCACTTTGTGACCTTACATCGAATAATCTTGGAGATCATACTCACTAGGAGTCTCTCCATGGATCTCCATCCATCATATCTTTGCCCGGACATATCACGATTGTCAAGACTAGCTAGGAGTCCCTCCATGGCTCCCATCCATCAAACCTTTGATGAGACAAATTATGATGGTCAAGACTACGTCCCTAGATCTATAGAACCTACTAAGGGTTGCATATCATCATGCCAATCTCAATAATAGGTTCCTCTCAAAGAGAAAGAGGGACTTGTAAAAAATGACTTCAAGTATTTGTAGGACTCTATATACTCTACCACTTCTCGATGCACCCTAGTAGCCACCTTGGTAATTTCACTTTGAACACCCAAATCATACAATTTGTGCATGTCTTACTCTAAGCACTACATTAAAAGCTTTACACAAATCCATCATCATGGCAAATGACTTCTCATCAATGTAGCTTTATACACTGAAGCTACGGTTTGCCATACTTTGAAGTTCACATGGAGTTGAAATAAAATGAGAACATCACAAAATTAGTTTCAGACTTTTTCCCATCGCTGTAAAAAATGAGATTTGCAATTGACGAGTGAGAAAATGGTTTTTCGCACCTCGGGATGTGATTTTTTCACGATTGAGAGAAATTAAATCTCGTGCGAAAATCAAATTTCCACCCAAGGAAGAGTCAGTGCACCGGGATTGTTCCACAAAAGGGTGGAAAAGTCAAAATTTTGCGTGTGAAAAGGCACGTTTTTTCTCTTGCAAAAAATAGACAGCTTGTTCCGATAACGATAGAAAAAGTGTCCTTTTTCTCAACTAGTACAAAAGTTAAAAACTTGTCGTGCAATCACGGGCCTCCCACACTAATTTTGGACCAAATCAACTTATTTTTCCTTTAAGTAGACAAACCTCCTTGTAATGAAGACAAACCAATTAGACTTATGAGTCTGTGATATGAAAACACAACAGACAAGTGATCAGGCCTAAGGATTTTTGCGACTATTTGGCTTGCTGTGTTGTTGTGTTTGAATCTCTCTACAAAATTTGCTTAGACCATGTTACAAATGCAAGTCTAGAGCAACTTCTCTTTTAGTGTATTTCATTTGTACTTGCAAGGCTAGGTAAATATTTGTCATGCTGTTGCTGGCAAAAAAGAAAAAAGATTTAAGAGCTTATGTAGAAGGAAAAATCACCCATTCGAGTTGAAAAGCTCCAAAATTTGACCTTAATGGCAACTAGCAAGAACGAGAGCTTTACTGACTTAAGCAAAAGTTTGTTTGAAATGGTTTGTCAAGACACTGGCAATACACTAAGTATCTGGCCTTGCACTGAACATTGCCAAAAAGAAATGAGATTAGCTCTATAAAAGTATCCCAACAAATGAAAAAATCCAATCAACCACTTATGGCAAAGCCCCACAGATACTGACTGGTCTAAAGGGAATCAATTTCATCATAAGAATCGGGAGAGGGAAATTTTTGCATAATAATACCGCATCAAGGTTACTGTATTTGATTGCCTCAACCACCTACTTGAACCAGAACCAGGGAAACAAATTCGATTAAAGAGCTATTTCTCTTGAATGGATATTAATGAAACAAGCTACACTATTGCAGACTAGTAGTACTGCTAATTAACATTTAGAGACATATATATAAGAATTTTCCAATGTCCTACGAAAAATGCAATGAGTAAGCTTAATATTGTGCGCCTAAATAATATCACGATCCATCATATATTTGTTCAGACATATCACGATCGTCAATACTAACTAGGAGTCTCTCCATGGCTCTCCATCCATCATACCTTTGATGAGACAAATTATGATGGTCGAGACTAGGTCCCTGGATCTATAGAATCTTCTGAGGGTTGCATATCCTCATGTCAATCTCAAAAAGTTTACATGGAGCTGAAATAAAATGAGAGCATGACAATAATAGTTTCATACTTATTTCCATCGCTGTAAAAAATGACATTTAACTTTACGAGTGAGAAAATAGTCTTTCGCACCTCCACATGTGATTTTTTCACAGTTGAGAGAAATTAAATCTCGTGCAAAAATCAAATTTATCACCCAAAGAAGAGTCATGACACCGTGATTGTTTCAAAAAAGGGTGGAAAAGTCAAACTTTTGCGTGTAAAAAGGCACATTTTTTCTCTTGCAAAAAATAGACAACTTGTTCGGATAACGATGGAAAAAGTGTCCTTTTTCTCAACTAGTAAAAAAGTCAGAAACTCGTAGTGCAATCATGGGCCTCCCACACTAATTTTGGACCAAATCAACTTATTTTTCCTTTAAGTAGACAAACCATGAAGACGAACCAATAAGACTTCTGAGTCAGTGATATGAAAACACAACAGACAATTGATCACGCCTAAGGATTTTTGGGACTATTTGGCTTGTTGTGTTGTTGTGTTTGGATCGCTCTACAAAACTTGCTTAGACCATGTTACAAATGTGAGTCTAGAGCACCTTCTCAGTTAGTGTATTTCATTCGTACTTGCAAGGCTAGGTAAACATTTGTCATGCTATTGCTGGCAAAAAAGGAAAAAGCTTTAAGAGCTTATGCAAAAGAAAAAAGCACCCAGTCGAGTTGAAAAGCTCAAAAATTTGACCTTAATGGCAACTAGCAAGAACGTAGAGCTTTACTGACTTAAGCTAAAGTTTGTTTGATATGGTTTGTCAAGACACTGGCAATACACTAAGTATCTAGCCTTGCACTGAACATTGCCAAAAAGAAATGAGATTTAGCTCTATAGAAGTATCTCAACAAAGGAAACAATCCAATCAACCACTTATCGCAAAGCCCTACAGATATTGGCTGGTCTAAAAGGAATCAATTTCATCATAAGAATCGGTAGAGAAAAATTTATGCATAATAATACCGCATCGAGGTTACTGTATTTGATTGCCTCAACCACCTACTTGAACCAGGACCAAAGAAACAAATTCCATTAAAGAGCTATTTCTCTTGAATGGATATTAATGAAACAAGCTCTACTGTTGCAGACTAGTAGTGCTGCTAATTAACGTTTAGAGATATATATAAAAGAATTTTCCAATGTCCTACTTTTTGCGACTATTTGGCTTGTTGTGTTGTTGTGTTTGGATCTCTCTCCAAGACTTGCTTAGACCATGTTACAAATCCAAGTATGCAAAAAAGAGATTATGAAAAAGGGAAAAGCGCCCAAATTTTGACCTCAATGGAAACTAGCAACAACATAGAAGCTCGGCTGACTTAATTAGCTAAAGTTTGTGTGATAGGGTCACTCAAGACACCGAAAATACACTAAATATCTGGCCTTGCACTAAGCATTGCCAGAAAGAAATCAGATTTTCTCTATAAAAGTATCTCAACAAAGGAAAAAATCCAGTCAGCCGTGTACCGCAAAGCCCCAGAGATATGTCTGGTTGGTCTAGAGGAGATCAAGGAAACAAATATGCCGCATCGAGGTTACTATATGTCTGATTGCCTCAACCACTTTCTTGAACCAGGACCAAGGAAACAAACTCCATTACAAATATTAGCAAAGATCAACAACAAATATTTGGGCATGACTTTCGTTTTTTATTTAGTATTTATTCCTGTACGGAATCTCTAAATTAGACGATCACTGTGAAGTTCCCTGGACATTTACTTTCATCTGTAGCTGACGGTCAACCACCGACTCTGACGTTTTGTTTAAACAGCCCTAGTTGGCAAGCCTAATCATCGTCTCATGCTTGCCTCTCTCTTCATGAGCTTCCCAGGACGTTGATGCGGAAAGCATAAGCATAGGCAGTAGGCGTTAATGCGGAAAGCATGAGCATAAGCTCTGTTTCTAGTTGCAATGCGAAGACAGGCATTGCAAATGCTAGGGGGGGATGCGAAGACGGCGTCACTACCAACAACGCGGTCACAGCGACAATGCTGAGCAAAAGGGGGGACCACGGGAGGCATGAGACCAGAGCCCATTTGAGGAGCGGTGGCACGGTCAGTTTTCTCGGCGCTGGGGTGCCCCCATGTCCCCACTCCCAACAAGCGCCTTCCGCACTGTCATCCTGCGATGGGGTCTTCCCGCCATGCGCACGGCCGCCCTGGTGCAATGGCGGTCGTGGCTCTGCGCCGAGGGGCTTTCGGGGCTCCAGCCTCATACCTCCCACGATCTTCGACCTATAGAAGAGCGACCTACAAAATTGGAGACAGACACACACACACACACTAAGGGAGAGAGAGAGAGAGAGAGATGCCAAATCACTCGATTAAGATCACTTCTGAAACCTTCCCACAAAAATGTTCTATCAAATGCTTCAACCTGAGCGCGACATTCAGACCAGATGCAATAGAATGTGGGGTCTTTTCCAAGTCGAGAATTGGTGGCTACAGAGATTCTAGCAAGTGTGGACCTATCATTGCTCGTACAAACACAAAGTATTCCTGTGGAGAGTGCTTACAGGAGCTATGCCTATTAGGGAACTGTTGTTCATGAAGAATGTAATGCAAGGCAAATGTATAAGTTGTAGTAGAATGGATACTATGAATCACATCTTTCCGAATTGTATTTTTGCTAGATCTTGGTGACAAGCTCTACAACATATGTGTATGTTGCATTGGAATGTGAAGGTTACTAAATTCCATATGTTATTTGGCTTGGTAAGAGTTGAGAATGTTGGAGTGCATGCCTGCCTTATGCATCTTAGAGTGTGTTTATTTGGAATGCTAGAAATTCAGCAGTGTTTGATCATTACTCTATTGGCCATTCCTTGCCATGGATCAGTTAAATGCTAGACTTTTTGCTGGGGGGGATTCACCATGCAAAACTTATCGCACCACGTAAGTGCAAGGGAGGAGTTTTTTTTTTACAAGTTACATAAGAATATAAGTTAGGGACAGGCCCCTATTAATTTATCTCCCAAGCTTAAAAATAAGGGAGGGCGATATCATATCTGGGGGGGGAGGAGTGTTGGGGAATGTCACTTTCTAGAATTCAACCTCTTTCACTGGCTGTCTATGAATCTTAGTCTAATTAAAGACAACATCACTGCTACAGATCACTAATCGACTTTTCGGATCCCATAAATGATAGCCAAATCGACCATCTACACCATAGCCAATGAAGATGCATTTCTTAGACTTAGGATCTAGCTTAGCATGCAACTCCTTTGGTACATGTGCATAAGCTTCAAAACCAAATGTGCGGAGTTTTTCATAGGACAATTGATGTCCTCACCATGACTCCAAAGGTACACAAAACTATAATGAAGCATGTGGTGATCTATTGATCAAGTACATGGCTGTATATAATGCTTCAATCCAAAACACTTGCGGTAAATTAGCATGTGATAGCGTATACATAATCCGCTCTTGGATGGTCCTATACATTCATTCTGCGACACCATTTTGTGTAGGGGTATAAGGATCTGTAAACTCACGCATAATTCCCCTACTTAAACAAAAGTCTGTAAACTCTTTGGAGACATACTCTCCACCATTGTCTAAGTGCAAAGCTTTCAACTTATGTTCAGACTCAGTTTCAACACTAGACAAGAACTTCCTAAAGTAAGAAAATGTATCATCTTTAGACTTCGTGACATAAACCCAAACATGCCATGTTGCATCCTCAATGAATGTAACATAATAGGATGCACCACCATGGGATTTAGAAGGCATAGGCCCACATAAATCACTGTGCACAAGCTCTTAGGGTTTACTTTCTTTGTCGAAAGAATGTGTACGATGTATCCGTGTTTGCTTTTCATATTGAGAGTACTCACAAAAGGGACAATTTGAAAATGACAAAGATGAAAATGACCCAGCTCTTATACCAGATACTAGATAAATGGGAATTTACAATACATGACCATTTAGAAAAATGTGGAAAATGTGTATCCATATGTCTTTGGTCAGCAGCTTCTGTTAACAAACATTGACTAAAGTTAACATTCCCCCCTTCCGATTTTAATGCCCATCCTCGGGCATTGTTGAAAAGTGTCCGTGGAGGCTGTGGAAGGTTTTTGATTGGTTGTTGATGGGATGATTGTCTTCATTTGTCATTGAATTTCTTGTTAGGTTCAATTTGTTGCAGCATCTTGATTGGTCGGAATAGGTCTGATGTGAGAGATGATGTTGCACTTGTCTGCTGTAATAGCATAATGACGAGGCTATAATTTATTTATGAAAAGTATGTACAAGAGAAGTAGAATGATGAGATTTTAAATTACGTTCTAATACCTGGATGACCAAAGGGAAAGAACCCAGTGGGAAAAAGGTGCCTTTGGGATACATACATTATTGGAGTACTTATTAGCATGAGAAATGTTAATAAAGTACTCAAGGGATTATCTACTGATAGATATGGAATTAAAAAGGTAGAAAATATGACAGAATAGCATGATGGAATATTGGTTTTCCTGTTGTAGTCCACTCAAGGTGCATTGGTGGAACAAAAAAAGAGTGTCTAATGCATATGTACGATAACGGGACATCTTATTTCTACATACACAAAAATGCATGGGAAACAATATGTTGTGCAAGAAGGATTTTGAGGGGTTCTTAAAAAAGATGGTATAGCTATCAATCATATGACATGGCTTTGCAAGCTGGGACCCCTTAAGAATGGTTTTCGTTGACGAGGATATGTGCTCTCATCTTGTTGTGCACTGTCCGTGAGTGTTGGACTCTATGACACTTCACCAATTGTAAGTTGATAGACTTTGACTCTTATGCTCATGTTATCTAGCATGAGGGACATGAATTAGATATGCTCAACTCTTCCAGCTTGAGCGTAAGCATAATAACTACGACTCTTAGGACAAAGTTTGATCTGACTTGAAGCTTTGGGACTAATGCTTTGCTCATTTTATGGCTCAGTAGCCTGACTTTGACTATGCCAAAGAGTGTTTTTTGCACCCTGACTTTTTACATTCTTGTGCTTACTACAAACATTTCTTCAGGTAAAAGAAAGCTTGATTTCTCAAAAAGAGGATTACTGAAGGACGAACTTGGCATTGAAGGTTTTGTTTTCCCATACCTGTTTTAGCCTCTTCAAATCTGCATTCTCATTGGTTGGGTTGTCCTTCTTTAACTGTGAAAACTCCATTATTTATTTGATTCTCCAATTGGGCCTGGTGATAGGAGTTATTGATGATGCTGTAGGCCTTTGTTGATTATTGACATTTGACTTTTGACTAGGAGCATTGGAAGACTTAGGAATCCAAATCTATTGATGACCTTTGTATCTCCTTTGTTAACTTTGCCTTGCTCTAGGTCTTGTTGAGTTCTTGAGATCTTTATGAAGGCATGGTGTAGTTGTAGTTGGTTTGTGGTCTCGACTGGTAGCCAAATCTTTGTAAAACCTTTGTAAAATCCTTGTTTAAGAGGAAGATTCTTTGAGATCCATCTCTGTTCTCTATCCTCTTGAGAGTTGTGGTAGACTTAGCATCTTTGGATGTTTCTCTATTGTATATGTGCTTTTTAGATATCCTAGGATATAGTCGAGGTTGATACCTTGTGGGCCTTCTTTCTTGGGAGGGACTTGCAGCTACTTCATATGCCCTAACCAACGATTTTGGTACCCATATTTATCTGTTACCTTGATAGTACTCTTGTTCTTTCAAGCTTCATTGTGATGTTATCCATCCCATGTGGTTGTCTTTCTCTGTTGAATTTCCATCCTTAATCCAAACCAGATCATTGAATTTCACTAAATTTCTCGTAACGAACACTTGTTTGTGTTTCCTTTGCTTTCTTCAGTACTTTGGCTGATATACCTTTGATTTGTTGGGTGGCTCCTTAGAGGTTTTAGTTGGGTCAGCAATTTACTTGAAGTTTTGAAAGCCTGACTTGCTTGAAGTGGCTGATCCATGAGGGTTCTTTGATGTAGAGGCATATGCTGTCATACCTTCTTTGCTAATCGGTGGAGGGTCCACTTTAGCTTTACCTTTGTCTGCAAAATTTGTCTTTGATTCTTGTGACTTTTGCAACTCTGGATCTAGCATTAACGGTACCTGTACTTGCTGCTTGATATATCTTGGAGAAGAGAGTATTAGCATTGTATCTTCTTTGTAGGTCTTGTGTTGGTCTAACCACTGATGTCCAAGGATGACATCTGCAAGCATTTCCTTTGAAGGCTTGACCTAAAACTTTACCTACTCTTTTTTATTCCAGATGCTAAGGGTAGAAACCATTTCTTTATGTCATGTATGCAAAACTAGCATTGTTTTGCTATCATGCTTGCATGGAGTGATCTGGAGGCTCCTTTGGATGTTCTATCCAACCATATTACAATTTGCTTGTTTATCCAGTAGAGCATTGCAATTGACACTTGCTCCTTTTTTACTGCTAAGAACTATACCTGTCATAATAACCAATATCGAGTTCTCCTAAATGATTTTCTCATGTTAAACTATTAATTTAATATGGGGAAGTTCCAGGGGAGAAAGATCTAGAATATTGGTTAAGGTGGCAAACTTGGCACAGTAGGGATCCAAAGGAGGGAATATAGGGATCCAAAGGGGCCATCTACAAAGAATTATGTGCAACAATGGGCTACAAAGACCTTAGAGTTCAGCCCATTAAGACTTCCAAAATGCTAAGGTTCCAAAATGCAAAGGTTGTGTACAAAGGTCAAAAGCCTAGGGAAATTGGATGCTTTGTGTGTGTCCCAAAAGTCTTTCTCAAGCCCTACAAAGGAGGGTGGGAGCCCAAGAAGTAGGGGATTAGAGAGAAACTCACACACACACACACACAAGCTTCCTTTGTACACAAGGGGAAAGAGGGACACATGTCAGCTCCCTAGCTCAGATGCCCACAAGGTGTACTCAAACCCTATTGGATGGCCTTGGAGGTGGACCAATGAGAATTAGGCTAGAGTAAGTCTAGTTTAAAATCAAATATGAAAATAATATTATAACGGCTAAAGCTCGCTTGGGCCCATATCTAATTTCAACTAGGGAGATAGTATGTCATCAAGAGTAAGCACAAAAAATCAATCATATGGGATCAGATTTGTACCTTGATAATTATAAACTCATTTGGGTTCTTAGGAAATTTAAATTTTGGTGACAAATTGATCTCAAGAATAATGAAAATCAAAGAGTACGCCCCTGCCCCCTTCCATGGTGTGGCTTTGTGCAGAAGTGCAATACTAAAAAATGCAATAAACCATAAGTGACATATTATACCATGGTATGATGGAAATGACATTATCACCACGTATTGTGTTTCTCAAAGGTTAATCACACACCAATGATGTGGCGCTATAGTCTAGTGCCAATAAAAAGGCCTTTGAGAAGGATAGGGAATCAAGGAAACCTCAAGGTGGACAACAATATGCTATATTACTGAGACCATTAGGACATTGTTATAAATGGGGTGGAGTACTTCCCCTTTCCTGACAACCCTTGAAATTGTATAGGTGTGGGAAAAAGCACATGTTTCCCTTTCACGCGATGAATCTTCATACAATAAAAGGAAAGGCCACTTTAAATATTGTGTTGGTATAATAGCTCCATTTATATCAAGAATAAAAACTTGTTTTGTTGCTTTCAAACCACTCCAAGAACATAATTTTAAGTGCATTCCTAGGCGGTTTTCATCAAAAAATAATGTCTAGATCGTTAGGAAATTGTGGAGATCGCTAGGAGATGCATTCTTAGTGGCTCCCATTACCATTTCACTCCAAATATACTGACTTCGTACTTCTTAGGTCACAATAAGTACCATCACAGGATATCTATCATGGGTTAGTACATTCACATGACATCTATCATGGGTTGTGGCATCATGGAATCAATCTCATCCTCTGTGACAAACCTCATACGAGCCATTCTATAGACCTGGTAATTATATCGGTGACATAATCTGTGAGAGGGATAATGGCATGAAGGATGTGCAAGAAATGGTGCCTCCTCGATTGAGACTCAACTCAAGAAAAAATATAGCATAATGATGTCTTGCAAATTCCCACCCGTATATGTAAGATACTGACCTAGTACATGTCTTGACTCTCAACAATAATTTGTGTAACTCCTAATCATTCTCTACCAAAGTCTCCCTAATGGCCAGTTTTTTAGATTACTTGAGGGCCCATCTAGTATAAGAATGCTTTTGAAGCTCTCATAAGCCCTGTATGTAAAGATCATGCTCTTGTAAGTGCCTCAACCACTTGTATAGCTCCAAATCCTACTCTAGTGACCTCATGTGACACTACATTGTTACTTTAGCTCATTTTACATACCAAAGTTACTAGCGGTCTCTCCATGGCTCTTGATTTATTATACATTCAACCATATGGATAACGATTGTTCATATGGCTCTTGGAAGGGAGGAGTTTTTTTTACACAGTTTATTTTATCGCTAGTTTATTGTTTATAGACAGTTACTAGCGGTCTCTCCATGGCTCTTGCAAGGGAGGAGTTTTTTTTATAAGTTACATAAGAATATAAGTCAGGGGCAGGCCCCTATTAATATATCTCCCACGCTTAAAAATAAGGGAGGGCGATATCATATCTGGGGGGGGAGGGGTGTTGGGGGTCGCCATCGTTGCATAGCTCCAATGACTAACTAAATTATCAATCCGGAGGGATGAGCTACCCGGCTAGGGCATGGAAACACTCACACGACTAGTGATCTAATCATGGAAACACGAATGGTTGAATCTACGAGGTGAGCTTCTCGGCCTATGGAGGGGCTAAGCCACAATGATAGGCAATCTCCACATCCAGTTCGCTTCACCTCCAATCAACCCAATCACACACACTAACGATTGCAAGACGCACACAACACTAATACTATCATGCAACACGCTAATTGAAGGGGAGACGCCAGGAGCAGAATGGATAATCCTATCATGCAACCCACTAATTGAAGAGGGAGAGCCAACATGTACTGTGTGTCCCCTTTCTATCTTGTGCACTAGGGCACAATACACATTGTACTTATGTTAGTGGCTCACACAACTGTATAGCTATACTCTTAGGGTTAGTAGCAGTTAGTAATGGGCGGTCGGCCACATGGCGATTAAACCTAACATTCTCCCACTTGATGGCCAATGTGGGAGACCATATGAATGGAAGAGAACCACTCTTCACCCAATGCCCATCAACTCACGACAATGCCGAAACGGATGGTTGAGGAGACTTTTAGTGAGTGCTTCCACTGTGTTCTCTAACATAGGAATCTTCACTAAATCAAGGCTCTTGTTTGTCAGGCATACACGACTAAAGTGGTAACTCACATCAATGTGTTTCGTTCTGGAATGAAACACTGGATTGTTTTCCAAGGCAATAACACTTTGACTGTCACAATGAAGAACTGCTGTACACTGCTCCAACCCAAGATCTTTCACTAGGCGAGCAAGCCAAATAGCCTATTTGCATGCTTCACTCAATGCAACATACTCTGCCTCTGTGGTAGAAATGGATGTACAATCTTGAAGAACAGATCTTTAAGAAATAGTAGAACCAAAAAATATGTAGATCCAACATGTTGTTGATTTAAGACTTTCAACACAACCTGCATATTCACTGTCTACAAATCCCTGAATGAATGACTCTCTAGGACCATAGCATAATTGTCTATCTACAGTGCCATTCAAGTATCTCAGAATTTACTTGATAACATTTTACCACGGTTAGACCTAAATCTGTTGACAACTCCCACTACATGTGCAATGTCAGGTCTTGTAGCCACCATGGCATACATGAGACTACCACGAGCTAAAGCATAAGGAACCTTAGCCATCACAGATTTTTCCACAACAGATTTGGGACAGTCGTTCTTGCTAAGTTTCAGATATGCAGGCAATGGAGTACTCAAAGCCTTCCCCTTCTACATGTTGAAACGATCAAGAACCTTGTGCACGTACTCTTTCTGAGAAAGGTACAACAACCTCTTCTTACGGTCACGAGTAATGGGATAACCAAAATGTGATTGGCTTCACCCAAATCTTTCATGTAAAGTTGACTTTTGAGTTTGGTTTTCAAGTCAACAATGTCCTTCTTAGAATGACCAGCAATAAGCATGACATCTACATAAAGGATAAGCATAATAAGTTGTCCATTGAATTGTATTTTTATGTAAAGACGTGGATCCTCATTAGTGTGCTTATAGCCTAGGGAACGCATAAATGCATCAAACTTTTTATACCATTGTCTGGATGATTGCTTCAAGTCATAGAGACTTTTCAGAACCTTATATATCAAAATGTTCCTTGCCCTTTAGGAGCACAAACTCTTCAGGTTGCTGCATATACATCTATTCCTCCAGATCACCATGTAAGAAAGCTGTAATGACATCCATTTGATCAAGCTCCATATCTTTAGCGGAGACCAAAGAAAGCAACATTCTCAATGTGGTAATCAACACCACTGGAGAAAATATTTCCTGGAGATCAACACTATATTCTTGCTTGAAACCTTTGGCCACTAAACGAGCTTTGTAATAGTCAATATTCTTCTTTTCAACCCATTTACAAGGCAATGCTTTCCTACCTTTTGGCAATGGAACAAGTTTCCATGTTTGTTTTTTGCAATACTCGACATCTCCCTCTTCATAGCATGTTCCCACTGAACCTTATCATTGGCTAGCATAACCTCTTTGTAACAAGAAGGCTCACGACTATCTGTCAGCAAAATAAAATGCAGACTTGGAACAAAACGTTCTTGCGGATGTGAGACTCTTTGAGATCTCCGGACAGGAGGTGATACATCAAAAAATGTCACTTTCTGGAATTCAACCTCTTTCACTGGCTGTCTTTGAATACTAGTCTCAATAAAGACAACATCACTGATACAGATCACTAATCGACTTTTCGGATCCCATAAATGATAGCCAAATTGACCATCTACACCATAGCCAATGAAGATGCATTTCCTAGACTTAGGATCTAGCTTAGCACGCAACTTCGTTGGTACATGTGCATCAGCTTCAAAACCAAATGTGCGGAGTTTTTCATAAGACAATTGATGTCCTGACCATGACTCCAAAGGTACACAAAACTGTCATTAGGAGATTTCGGAGGTATTTTTGAGGGGCTTTTGGAAGAGAGAGGAAAGTAAGCTCCTCCAATAAGAGAAAAGCTTGCGTTACGTAGAAAAATAGATTGATATTAACAAAAATATAAAAGATGTCCCTCTTCTCATTTAATAATCTAGTGGTCCGTAAAGACAATCACTCTCTTTCATTTAATGCGAGCATCTTTTTCAGAAGGTAAATGCGGTGCATTTAATACAGTTTACATCATCAATAGAACTCAAAAAGTCACAAAATTATCAAGTGGTGGAAGATTTTGAAACTTTTGATATTGTCAATGCGTCTGGAATGCCCAAATATCCTATAAATGAATGTCCAATTGCCTCGCTCCGACATCCAAAGAGGCAAAAAATGTCGAAAACCCCTAAAAGAACATTTTACTAATGGCGCGCGAGGGGGCATTCCAAAATTTTGGAATGCCTCCTCGCGTGCCGTTAGTAAAAAGCCCCCTTTTTTCCTCTTTTTAGGGAGCTTTTTGAGAGAAAAATGTCAAAAAACCTCTAATAAGGGGCTTTCTTGAAAGATAAGTGTCCAAAAACCACTAAAAGGAGCTTTGTACTAACAGCGCGCAGGGAGGCATTCTAAAATTTTAGAATGCCTCCTCGCGCGCCTTAAGTAAAAAGCCCATTTTTTGGGGGGTTTTTGACATTTTTTTCCTTTCCATATGTCGGAATGAGACAAGTAGACATTCGTTTTTAGGGTATTTTGGCGTTCCGGACGCATTGGTGGTGTCAAAAGCTTGAAAATCTATCACTATTTGATAGTTTGTGACTTTTCAAGTTCCAGTGATGACGTAAGCTGTTGAATGCACCGCACTTGCCTCCGGAAAAAGACGCTCGCATTAAATAAAAAAATGACCATTTTCAAGGACAATTGGGAATATAAATCTACTTTTTAGAGTGTCTGGTTGTCCTTTTGGACGTACTCACAAAGTGTAAGTGCATTTTAAAAAAAGTTTCTAGAGAGAGAAATACAATTTCTTACAAGGCCCTCCAAATGACCTCCGAAATTTTCTAATGAATGAAGCATGTGGTGATCTATTGATCAAGTACATGGCTGTGTATAATTCTTCAACCCAAAACACTTGCGGTAAATTAGCCTGTGATAGCGTATACATAATCCTCTCTTGGATGGTCCTATTCATTCGTTCTACAACACCATTTTGTGTAGGGGTATAAGGAGCTGTAAACTCACGCTTAATTCCCCTACTTGAATAGAAGTCTGTAAACTCTTTGGAGACATACTCTCCACCATTGTCTGAGTGCAAAGCTTTCAACTTATGTTCAGACTCAGTTTCAACACTAGACAAGAACTTCCTAAAGCAAGAAAATGTCTCATCTTTAGACTTCATGGCATAAACCCCAACATGCCGTGTTGGATCCTCAAGGAATGTAACATAATCGGATGCACCACCATGGGATTTAGAAGGCATAGGCCCACATAAATCACTATGCACAAGCTCTAAGGGTTTACTTTCTTTGTCGAAAGAATGTGTACGATGTATCCGTGTTTTATTTTCATATTGAGAGTACTCACAAAAGGGAAAATTTGAAAATGACAAAGATGGTAAGTAGCCCAAACAAGTGAATATCTCCATTCCCTTCTTTGACATATGTCCTAATCGGCTATGCCACAAAGCAACGGTTGGCATATCGGTTATAGAACGAACATTGTTTTTATTAGATACATAAAGAGGCCAGATAAAGTGAACCAAATTTAGAACCATGGGCTATAATAAGATGACCCTTCGCAATATGCCAAGACTGCAGATGAAAGTGACTTTGTAACCCAAGTCATCAAGACGTCCAACCGAAATCAGATTGTGTGTCAAGGTTGGAACATGACGTACATTATGGATGATAAACTTCACCTCATTTTCCATAACCATGGCAATATCACCTATGCCAACAATGTCACAAGAGTAACTCTCACCAAGTGTAACAGAGCCAATGGTTTCCTCGTATGTAGTAAACCAATGCCTATGATGTGTGACATGCAACGAAGAACCCGAATCAAGGATCCATGTATGGGATACTTCACCACTAACAAGAAGTTCAATAGACATAGAACTCTGCAAAGATAGAGTTTCCTGTGCATCATAAAAGACATCATTATTTTCAGTCACCATATTAATGTCTTGCGCATCACTGACATCCTGCACTATGTTCAGTTCTTCGATCTAAATCAAACTCTTTGGTTTCTTTTTTTATCATCATCATCTTTGCCTTTACCTTTTCCCTTCTCTTTGTCACGCTTCCAAGCATAACAATCCTTCTTTATGTGACCAAACTTGTCACAATAATGGCATTGGACATTTCCGTGACCATGAGACTTTGATCTACCCTTTGATGCATCTCTATTTTCCTCTTTCTTGGACTCATGTTGTGAATAACAGCCCTTATGTTGCTTATCATCCCTTTGCACGTAATGAGCTTCGCCATGATGCAAGCTAGTCATGGTCTTTTGACGCACTAGTAACATCATCGTACTTTAGCGTACCATTAGGTGCAGAGTTACTAACAGCTGTGCAAAAGATATCCCAAGAGGGTGGCAACGAACAAAGTAAAATGATTGCTTTCATCTCATCATCAATGGTCATGCACTATGCATGAATGTGGACAAAAAGGGAATCCAAAACATTGATATGGTTGGCAATGCTAGCTGACTCCTTCGTACAAAGGTTGAAAAGTTTTTGGATCAAGAAATTATTATTGCTAGCTGTATCCTTTTCGTAAGTGTCATATAATTTCTACCATAAAGCATGAGTTGTCTCGCATTCTAAGACTGAAAAGTACACTGACTCACCAAGGTGCAGTCTAATCGTAGACCTGCATAGCTCATCAAGCTCCTCCGACTGAAACTGAGTCATGTGCATATCTCCAGTTCTAGCCACACAGGCAATAGGTAACTTTTACTTCTTTTGGACAAGCACATCCTTTGTATTTGGGACAATGTCAACCAAAATACGAGACAAAATGACCAAGTATGTCACTCACAAAGCATAAAAAATGGAAATGTCTCTCAAAAGCACACTGTATAGAGACCAACTTAGGTGCATAAACTGTCAAACTAACCATAGAACACCAACTCTACGTCAAAAGCACCTATACATCTCTATACATGTCCTATAGTGAGTCCTCATAAGGGATGCTCCAGCTACCTGTATCACCAAAGGTATCTTCACATTTGAGAATACCCAGCTCCTATACCAGATACTAGATAAACGAGAATTTACAATACGTGACCATTTAGAAAAACGTGGACATGTGTAACTCCAATCTTTACTGCTTCTTTGTATTCATACTCAATGTGCATCCATATGTCTTCGGTCTTTAGCAGCTTGTGTTAACTGACGTTGACTCAGTTAACATTCCCCCCTTCTGGTTTTAATGCCCATTCTCGGGCACTGTTGAAAAGTGTCCGTGGAGGCTGTGGAAGGTTTTTGATTGGTTGTTGATGCGATGATTGTCTTCATTTGTCATTGAATTTCTTGTTAGGTTCAATTTGCTGCAGCATCTTGATTGGTCTGAATAGGTCTGTTGTGAAGGATGATGTTGCACTTGTCTGCTGTAATAGCATAATGATGAGGCTACTATTTATTTATAAAAAGTATGCACAAGAGAAGGAGAATGATGAGGTTCTAAATTAGGGTCTAATACCTGGATGACCAAAGGGAAAAAACCCAGTGGGAAAAAGGTACCTTTGGGATACATACATTATTGGAGTACTTATTAGCATGAGAAATATTAATAAAGTACTCAAGGGATTATTTGTTGATAAATATGGAATTAAAAAGGTAGAAAATATGAGAGGATAGCATGATGGAATATTGGTTTGCCTGCTATAGTCCACTCAAGGTGCATCGGTGGAAGAAAAAAAGAGTGTCTAATGCATATGTATGATAACGGGACATCTTGTTTCTGCATACACAAAAATGCATTGGAAACAATATGTTGTGCAAG
This sequence comes from Adiantum capillus-veneris, assembly GCF_014529385.1. Taxonomy (NCBI): domain Eukaryota; kingdom Viridiplantae; phylum Streptophyta; class Polypodiopsida; order Polypodiales; family Pteridaceae; genus Adiantum; species Adiantum capillus-veneris. The sequence goes on from NC_140931.1 coordinate 69,583,107, forward strand.
AGCGATTTTGAGGGGTTCTTCAAAAAGATGGTATAGCTATAAAGCATATGACATGGCTTTGCAAGCTGGCACCCCTTAAGAATAGTTTTCATTGAGGAGGATATGTGCTCTCATCTTGTTGTGCACTGTCCGTGAGTGTTAGACTCTATGACACTCCACCAATTCTAAGTTGATAGACTTTGACTCTTATGCTCATGTTATCCAGCATGAGCGACATGAATTAGATATGCACAACTCTTCCAGCTTGAGCGTAATCATAATAACTACGACTCTTAGGACAAAGATTAATATGGCTTGAAGCTTTGGGACTAATGATTTGCTCATTTTATGGCTCAGCAACCCGACTCTGACTATGCCAAAGAGTGTTTTTTGCACCCTGGTGACCTTACTTTTTACATTCTTGTGCTTACTACAAACATTCTTGTGCTTGAATCCTCAAAAAGAGGATTACTAAAGGACCAAGTTGGCATTGAAGGTTTCTTTTGCCATACCTATTTTAGCCTCTTCAAATCTGCATTCTCATTGGTTGGGTTGTCCTTCTTTGACTGTGAAAAATCCATTATTTATTTGATTCTCCAATTGGGCCTGGTGATAGGAGTCTTTGATGTTGTTTTAGGCCTCTTTTGATTGTTGACATTTCACTTTTGACTTGGAGCATTGGAAGACTTAGGAATCCAAATCTGTTGATGGCCTTTGTATCTCCTTTGTTAACTTTGCCTTGCTCTAGGTCTTGTTGAGTTCTTGAGATCTTCATGCAGGCCTGGTGTAGTTGCAGTTGGTGGTCGACTGGTAGCCAAATCTTTGTAAAACCTATGTAGAATCCTTGTCTAAGAGGAAGATTCTTTGAGATCCATCTCTGTTCTCTATCCTCTTGAGAGTTGTGGTAGACTATAGCATCTTTCGATGTTTCTCTGTTGTATACGTGGTTTTTAGATATCCTAGGATATTGCCGAGGTTGATATCTTGTGGGCCTTCTTTCTTGGGAGGGACTTGAAGCTACTTCATATGCCCTAACCTGCGATTTTTGTACCCATATCTGTCTGTTACCTTGATAGTACTCCTGTTCTTTCAAGCTTCATTGTGATGTTATCAATCCCATGTGGCTGTCTATCTGTGTTGAATTTCCATCCTTAATCCAAACCGGATCATTGAATTTCACTAAATTTCTCGGAATGAACGCTTGTTTGTGTTTCCTTTTCTTTCTTGAGTACTTTGGCTGATATACCTTTGATTTTTTGTGTGTTTCCTTAGAGATTTTAGTTGGGTCAGCAGTTGACTTGAAGTTTTGAAAGCCTCACTTGCTTGAAGTAGTTGATCCATGAGGATTGTTTTGTTCTTTGATTTAGAGGCATATGCTGTCACACCTTCTTTCCTAATCGGTGGAGGGTCCACTTTAGCTTTACCTTTGTCTGCAAAATTTGTCTTTGATTCTTGTGACTTTTGCAACTTTGAATCTAGCATTTACGGTACCTGTATCTGCTGCTTGATATCTCTTGGAGAAGAGAGTATTAGCATTGTATCTTCTTCGTAGGCCTTGTGTTTGTCTAACCACTGATGTCCAAGGATGACATCTGCAAGCATTTTCATTGAAGGCTTGACCTGAAACTTTACCTGCTCTTTTTTATTCTAGATGCTAAGGTAGAAACCATTTCTTTATGTCATGCATGTAAACCTAGCATTGTTTAGCTATCATGCTTGCATGGAGTGATCTGGAGGATCCTTTGGATGTTCTCTGCAACCAGATTGCAATTTTCTTCTTTATCCAGTAGAGCATTCCAATTGACACTTGCTCCTTTTGTACTGCTAAGAACTATACCTATCATAATAACTAATACCGAATTCTCCTGAATGATTTTCTCATGTTAAACTAATCATTTAATATGGGGAAGTTCCAGGGGAGAAAAATCTAGAATATTGGTTAAGCTGGCAGACCTGCCACAGTAGGGATCCAAAGGAGGGAATACAGGGATCCAAAGGGAGGGCCATCTGCAAAGAACTATGTGCAACAATGGGCTCCAAAGACCTTAAGGTTCAGCCCATTAAGACTTCTAAAATGCTAAGGTTCCAAAATTCAAAGGTTGTGTCCAAAGGTCAAAAGGCTAGGGAAATTGGATGCTTTGTGTGTGTCCCAAAAGTCTTTCTCAAGCCCTCCAAAGGAGGGGGCCAGCCCAACAAGTACAAGCTTCCTTTGTACACAAGGGGAAAGAGGGACACATGTCAGCTCCCTAGCTCACATGCCCACAAGGTGTACTCAAATCCTACTGGATGGCCATGGAGGTGGACCAATGAGAATTAGGCTAGAGTAAGTCTAGTTTAAAATCAAATATCAAAATCGGATTATAACGGCTAAAGCTCACTTGGGCCCATATCTAATTTCAACTAGGGAGATAGTATGCCATCAAGAGTAAGCACAAAAAATCAATCATATGGGATCAGATTTGTACCTTGATAATTATAAACTCATTTGGGTTCTTAGGAAATTTAAATTTTGGTGACAACCTGATCTCAAGAATAATGAAAATCAAAGACTACGCCCCCGCCCCCTTCCATGGTGTGGCTTTGTGCAGAAGTGCAATACTAAAAAATGCAATAAACCATAAGTGACATATGATACCATGATATGATGGAAATCACATTATCACCACGTATTGTGTTTCTCAAAAGTTAATCACACACCAATGATGTGGTGCTATAGTCTAGTGCCAATAAAAAGGCCTTTCAGAAGGATAGGGAATCAAGGAAACCTCAAGGCCACTTTAAATATAGTGGAGGTATTATAGATCCAATTATATCAAGAATAAAAACTTGTTTTGTTGCTTTCAAACCACTCCAAGAACATAATTTTAAGTGCATTCCTAGGCGGTTTTCATCAAAAAATAATGTCTAGATCGTAAGGAAATTGTGGAGATTGCTAGGACATGCATTCTTAGTGGCTCCCATTACCATTTCACTCCAAATTTACTGACTTCGTACTTCTTAGGTCACAATAAGTACCATCACATGACATCTATCATGGGTTAGTACATTCACATGACATCTATCATGGGTTGTGGCGTCATGGAATCAACTTCATCCTCTGTGACAAACCTCGTATGAGCCATTCTCTGCCTCTCAATAATGGCGTGCTAGATATAGCCATGGTAATTATATCGGTGACATAATCTGTGAGAGGGATAATGGCATGAAGTATGTGCAAGAAATGGTGCCTCCTCGATTGAGACTCAATTCAAGGAAAAATATAGCATAATGATGTCTTGCAAGTTCCCACCCGTATATGTAAGATACTGACCTGGTACATGTCTTGACTCTCACCGATAATTTGTGTAGCTCCTAATCATTCTCTACCAAAGTCTCCCTAATGGCCAAGTGTTTAGATTACTTGAGGGCCCATATAGTATGAGAATGCTCTCAAAGCTTTCAATGTAGCTTTATACACTGAAGCTACGGTTTGCCATACTTTGAAGTTCACATAGAGGTGAAATAAAATGAAAGCATCACAATACAAGTTTCGCACCTCGGGATGTGATTTTTTCATGCTTGAGAGAAATTAAATCTTGTGCAAAAATCAAATTTATCACTCAAGGAGGAGTCACGGCATCATGATTGTTCCAAAAATGGGTTGGAAAAGTCAAACTTTTGCATGTTAAAGGGGCACGTGTTTCTCTTGCAAAAAATAGACAACTTGTTTCGATAACGATGGAAAAAGTGTACTTTTTCTCAACTCTTGAAAATTTCAAAACTTGTAATGCAATCATGGGCATCCCACACTAATTTTGGAACAAATCAACTTATTTTCCTTTAAGTAGACAAACCTCCTTGTAATGAAGACAAACCCAATAGACTCCTAAGTATGTTATATGCAAACAACATAGAAGTAATCAAGCCTAAGGAGTTTTGCTACTAATTGGCTTATTTTGTTGTTGTGTTTGGATCTCTCTCCAAAACTGGCTGAGTCTGTTATATGCAAACAACAAACAAGTGATCAGGCCTAAGGATTTTTGCGACCAATTGGCTTGTTGTGTTGTTGTGTTTGGATCTCTCTCCAAGACTTTCTTAGACCATGTTACGGATGCGAGTATGCAGAAAAGAGATTATGTAGAAGGGAAAAGCACCCATTCGAGTTGAAAAGCTCCAAATTTTGACCTCAATGGAAACTAGCAACAACGTAGATCTCAACTGACTAATTAGCTAACGTTTGTAAAAGACACTTACAATATACTAAATATCTGGCCTCGCACTGAGGATTGCTAGAAAGAAATCAGATTTTCTCTATAAAAGTATCTCAACAAAGGAAAAAATCCAATCAGCCGTATACCGTAAAGCCCCACAGATTCTAGTTGGTCTAGAGGAAATCATTTTCATCATAAAAATACCACATTGAAGTTACTGTATTTGATTGCGTCAACCACCTACCTGAACCAGGACCAAGGAAACAAAGTCCATTACAGAGCTATTTCTCTTGAATAGATCTTAATGAAACAAGATCCACTGTTGCAGACTAGTAGTGCTGCTAATTAACGTTTAGAGACATATATAAAATAATTTTCCAATGTCGTACAAAAAATGCAATGAGTACGCTTAATACTATGCGCCTAAACAATAATTGTGTAGTGTTTTTAGACTAAAAAAACAAATGGATGGCCTTTCTTGTCACTCTAGTATCTTGAAAAAAGTGGAGGGGAACAACCATAATTCTATCCAAAATCACTCAAATAAAAAAGGGAATTTTTGATAAGTGGATCCTCAACATAAAGATTAAACCCAAGCTTGCAGCCAGCAAAGCAACGTCCCGCTACAAAAGTTTCTAGGGACCGTCTCGGCACATTTGAGAACTTCAAAAAACTAAATACTAATTCTTATGAAGCCACAAAGAAACTCATCCCAAAACTGAGGTGTATGATGCTCTAAATCAAAGGTCATATTGATATCTCAATCCATGGCAACACCGTGCAGTGTAAGAAAGATAAAGAAGAATACCTTGATTCGAAAAACAATTCCGTAGCCATAATATGCACCACAAACAATAATTAGCAGAGCTAGTTACGTTGGTCGTCAAAGCTTTAATGACCCTGTAAATCCACCCGTGCACATACCTTGCTTGGACACATCGTTGTCGATTCGATTGCAAATTGTGATTTCTTTACTGCAATCAGCTCTACGGATCGACATTGTCACCAATAGATCAAATTTCAAAATTGTCAAACTACACAGGGAATTGTTGACTGATGATTGCTATATGTAGCGAATTGTTGACTGCTAATTGCGTGGCCCTTTGCCGATGGTAGCGGAGTGCGCCTTGGAAGGCTGTGACCACCATGGGAACTTTCCCCAAGGGTTATTTTAGGTTTTCCCTAAGTTTTTGGGCGGCCTAATATGGCAAGTCCCAATTTTTCAAAGTAGTGGCGATGGTAGCCACGGCGCCGACTGTGAGCAAGAGGGAGAAAGAGAGAGAGTGCACGCTCTGTGGCTCCACAGAGTTGGTGCTCGTAACGGGTTTTGTTGGCCCGTCCTGCGCGCATAATCCAAGCCCAGCTGCGCATTCTTTGGGTGAGGTGGACTGCACATTGCTCCTTGACTCAAGAGGCTTTGCACACGCTTCGGAACTTCGGCGTCCTTCCTCCCTTGGCAAGAGAGAAGCCTCACGGCATGCAGGATGCAAGAGGCTTAGAAAAGAAGCACCGCACCTTTTTTCCCAAAGACGTGATTGGCGCTTGATACTAGTGTAAGACCTAGGGTAACTAGACCTTGAGATCCTCCTCCCAGCCTCCCATTATAAAGGCAGGCTCCTAGCCTCTGGCCTTAGATGAATCCCTTGTCCACATTGCCTAGCCTGGCCCCTGGCCGTAGTCTGTGACTCCATGGCCTTGCCCGTGTCCTGACAAAGTGCACATAACCTCTTGTAGTGACTGTGTTTCTCACTTACTTTTGACCTTTATACCTAGGGCTTCTAAAAAATTTCTTTAAGCCCAATTCCCATGGATAGCACCTTACAAAATAAGAGAGAAGTACAACAAGTACAATTATATAGTGATAGAAGGCTCTATAAGAATAATATCTTTACACATTCTGGTTGTTACAAATATAATTGACCTAGGTATCCAAATCCACATCTGCAAACATTGAGAAAATATATGTAATGCAACCTTATGGTTTTTTCAAAACATAGCGAGAAAAGAATGTGCACAAGATGTAGGAAAGCATTGTATGAATTAAAGTGATCTTCTCATGCTTGGTATGAGAGGATACATAATCATGTGACTACACATGGCTTTTGAAATGCTCCAATTGGTTGCACTTTTTATGTAAAACGTATGGATGATGTATATCTTATTGTTATTGTGTATTTGAATGATTTACTACTCACTGGTCCGAAGGAGACACATATTACTAAGATATTCCAGAATTTTAGGCTAATTTGAATGCCACATTTAAGACATCAAATTTGGGGCTTTTGTATCATTATTTGACCATTCAGTTGAAGCATTGTGATTAAGGTATTTCATTGTGTCAAACAAAGCATGTGCAAACTTTGCTAAAAAGATTTGGACTTGATGATTGCAAGCCAATTTCCACTCCTATGGAACATGTTTAAAGTTAAGTCTACATGATGCTGGATCCAAAGATGTTACCATCTACCAAAAAATTATTGCTTGCCTCATTTATGTATGCATTACACAACCAACTATTCAAGTGCAGCAAGTGAGAAAAATTTATGCATGGTTCGGGTTCTAGACATTGGCAAGTAGCTAAGAGGATCTTTCTCTACTTGAGTGGCACTATACATCTTGGATTTTTTTTTCATGTATATGGTAGTCATGTGTGTGAATAATGTTGGGACCACTGAGGCCCCCCCCCCCCCCCCCCCCCCCCCCCCAAAAGTTTTTTCTCCCTCGTGCTTTGTATATACGCCCAACACTGTAGGAAAAACTCATCTTGTATTCACATGCTTAGTAATGTATCCTATTTATGGGCCTTGAGTTTCTTCTCCATCTGCAAGCTGTGTGTGCCTTGAGTTTCTTCTCCATGTCCAGGAAGTTTTGTGTGTGTGCATTCTTGCAACCTTGACTAGGATAGTGATGTCAAGACTAGTGCTTACCAACCAAAGAAGAGAATCAACTAGCTTTATATACTTTTTAGCATCAGCTATATATGGGAAGTCATATAGGAACAACTTATGGTTGGGATCCATTGAAGTAGATATCGACCTTCACTCAATCAGTCTCAAATATTTCTTAGGCATAGTGTTGTTGTATGGCCTAGAAAAAATCAAGTATGTGTTATCAAAATCGGATAAGAACGGCTAAAGTTCACTTAGGATCATATTTAATTTTAATAGGGAAGATAGTATGCCATCAAGAGTAAGCACAAAAAATCAATCATATGGGTTCTTCAACGACTACCCCTCTTCCCCCCTTCCATGGTGTGTCTTTGTGCACAAGTGCAATAATAAAAAATGCAATAGACCATAAATGACGTATGATACCATGATACGATGGAAATGAGATTATAACCATATCTTGTGTTTCTTAAAAGACAATCACACACCAATGATGCAGCGCTATAGTTTAGTGCCAATAAAAGGCCTTTGAGAAGGATAGGGAATCAAAGAAACCTCAAGGTGGACAACAATAGGCTATATTAAGATCATTAGGACGTTGTGATAAATGGGGTGGATAACTTCCCCTTTCCTAACAACGCTTGAAATTGTATAGGTGTGGAAAAAAGCACATGCTCCCCTTTCATGCAATGAATCTTCACACAATAAAACGAAAGGCCACTTTAAATATTGTGGAGGTATTATAGCTCTAATTATATCAAGAATAAAAAATTGTTTTGTTGCTTTCAAACCACTCTAGGAACATAATTTAAGTGAATTCCTAGGCAGTTTTCATTGAAAAAGCATGTCTATATCATCAGGAAATTGTGGAGATTGTTAGGAGCTGCATTCTTAGTGGCTGCCATTTATTTTCGCTCCAAATTTACCGACTTTGTACTTCTTAGGTCACGATAGTACTATCTATCATGGGTTATTACATTCACATGACATCTATCATGGGTTTATGCATCATGCGATATTCAATCTCATCCTCTGTGACGAACCTTGTATGAGCCATTCTATGCCTCTCAATAATGGGTTGCTAGATACAACCATGGTAATTTAATTGTTGACATAATATGTGAGAGGGATAATGGCATCAAGGATGTGCAAGAATTCGTGCCTCCTCGATTCAGACTCAACTCAAGGGAAAATCGAACGTAATGATGACTCGCAAGTTATGACCCGTATATCTAAGATACTGACCTTGTACATGTCTCGACTCTCAATGATAATTTGTGTAGCTTCTATTCATTCTCTACCAAAGACTCCGTCATGGCCAGTTGTTGAGATTACTTGAGGGCCTATCTAGTATAAGAATTCTTTGGGAGCTCTCATAAGCCCTATATGTAAAGATCATGCTCTTGTAGGTGCCTCAACCACTTGTGTAGATCCCAATCCTACTCTAATGACCTCATGTGACACTGTATTGCTGCTTTAGATCATCTTACATACCACAATTACTAGCGGTCTCTACATGGATCTTGAATTATTATACTTTCAACCATATGGACAACGATTGTTCAAAACTACGTCCGCAAATATAAGCTAGGTCCTTAAACTTTGTAGCTTCCCATCCTACTCTCACGACCTCATGTGGCACTTTTGTTTTTTGACGTACTAAAGGGCCCAAAGGGGGAGGTGCTTATCCCTTCCAAGTATTAGCCATGAAACATGGTCAGGCAAGGATCATGTACCATTGAGCAAGGTCCATGCATAGGCATCACCACCATGGCAACCTACTTGATGCACCACGTGCTGGGAATGCTGGAGAGATCTCATAGAAACCAACTAGAAACCTCCTCCTTAGGTGACCCACTCGAGGAGAAGGATGATTTGAGTGTCCAAGGGCAAGATCCCTAGGAACGTGGACACGAGTTGAGCACAAGGTGCCCCTCTAGAGGTAACCCAATGCGGGATTTGAGCCCACAGCCCGTAGCTTGAGAGGCCAAAGCCTTACCGTCGACTAACTCTTTGGGGACAACCTCATGTGGCACTTTGTGACCTTACATCGGATAATCTTGGAGATCAAACTAACTAGGAGTCTCTCCACGGATCTCCATCCATCATATCTTTGGCCAGACATATCATGATCGTAAATACTAACTAGGAGTCCCTCCATGGCTCTCCATCCATCATACCTTTGATGAGACAAATTATGATGGTCAAGACTAGGTCCCTAGATCTACTGAATCTATTGAGGGTTGCATATCCTCATGTCAATCTCAAAAATAGGTTCCTCTCAAAGAAAAAGAGGGACTTGTAAAAAATTACTTCAAGTATTTGTAGGACTCTATATACTCTACCACTTCTCGATGCACCCTAGTATCAAATATCGCCACCTTGGTATTCACTTGGAACACCCATATCATACAATTTGTGCATGTCTTACTCTAAGCTCTACATTAAAAGCTTTACACAAATCCATCGTCATGGGAAAGGACCTCTCATCAATGTAGCTTTATCAATCGCTGTAAATAATGGGATTTACACTTGACGAGTGAGAAAATTGTTTTTCGCACCTTGGGATGTGATTTTTTCACGATTGGAGAGAAATTTAATCTTGTGCAAAAATCAAATTTCTCACCCAAGCAAGAGTGACGGGACCATGATTGTTCCACAAAAGGGTGGAAAAGTCAAACTTTTGCATGTAAAAATGCACGTTTTTTCTCCTTCAAAAAATAGACAACTTGTTCCAATAACGATGGAAAATGTGTCCTTTTTCTCAACTAGTAAAAAAGTCAGAAACTTGTAGTGCAATCACGGGCCTCCCACACTAATTTTGGACCAAATCAACTTATTTTTCCTTTAAGTAGACAAACCTCCTTGTAATGAAGACAAACCAATTAGACTTATGAGTCTATGATACAAAAACACAACAAACAAGTGATCAGGCCTAAGGATTTTTGCGACTATTTCGCTTGTTGTGTTGTTGTGTTTGGATCTCTCTACAAAACTTCCTTAGACCATGTTACAAATGCGAGTCTAGAGCACCTTCTCATTTAGTGTATTTCACTTGTACTTGCAAGGCTAGTTAAACATTTGTCATGTTGTTGCTGGCAAAAAAGAAAAAAGCTTTAAGAGCTTATGCAAAAGGAAAAAGCACCCATTCGAGTTGAAAAGCTCAAAAATTTGACCTTAATGGCAACTAGCAGGAACGTAGAGCTTTACTGACTTAAGCTAAAGTTTGTTTGATATGGTTCGTCAAGACACTGGCAATACACTAAATATCTGGCCTTGCATGAACATTGCCAAAAAGAAATGAGATTAGATCTATAAAATTATCTCAACAAAGGAAAAAATTCAATCAACCGCTTATCCCAAAGCCCTACAGATACTGGCTGGTCTAAAGGGAATCAATTTCATCATAAGAACTGGCAAAGAAAAAATTCTGCATAATAATACCGCATCGAGGTTACTGTATTTGATTGCCTCAACCAGCTAATTGAACCAGGACCAAGGAAACAAATTCCATTAAAGAGCTATTTCTCTTGAATGGATATTAATGAAACAAGCTCCACTGTTGCAGAATAGTAGTGGTGCTAATTAACGTTTAGAGACATATATAAAAGAAATTTTCAATGTCCTACGAAAAATGCAATGAGTACGCTTAATATTGTGTGCCTAAACAACAATTCTGTAGGGTTTTTTATACTGAAGAAACAAATGGATGGCCTTTCTTGTCACTCTAGTATCTCCAAAAAATTGGAGGGGAACAACCGTAATTTTATCCAAAATCTCTCAAATCAACAAGGGAATTTTTGATAAGTGGATCCTCAACATAAAGATGAAACCCAAGCTTGCAGCCAACCAAGCAACGTCCTACTACAAAAAATTATTGGGACCGGCTCGACACATTTTGAGAACTTTGAACAACTAAATATTGATTCGTGGGATGCCATGAAGAAACTCATCCCAAAAATGTGCCAATAGGTAGGCACTGTACACATCAAGGTGAGTAGTACTAGATGTTCTATGTCCGATGGCATGGAAGCCTTGATTGGAGAGAAATCCTTGTTGACATTTACACATGGCCAAGAAGACTCTTTGGGGACAACCTTATGTGGCACTTTATGAACTTACAACGGATAATCTTGGAGACCATACTAACTAGGAGTCTTCTCCATCCATCATATCTTTGGCCAGACAGATCACGATCGTCAAGAATAACTAGGAGTCTCTCCATGGCTCTCCATCCATCATACCTTTGGCCAGACAAAGCGTGATGGTCAAGACAAGGTCCCCAAATCTATAGAATCTTGTGAGGGTTGCATACCCTCATGTCAATCTCAAAACTAGGTTCCTCTCAAAGAGAAAGAGGGACTTGTAGAAAATGACTTCCAAGTTTTTGTAGGAATCTACATACTCTACCACTCCTCAACTCACAGTAGTATCAAATATCGCCACCTTGGTAATCTTACTTGGAACACCCAAATCATACAATTTATGCATGTCTTACTCTAAGCACTACATTAAAAGGATTACACAAATCCATCATCATGGCAAAGGACTTCTCATCAATGTAGCTTTATACATTGTAGCTACGGTTTGCCATACTTTGAAGTTCACATGGAGTTGAAATAAAATGAGAGCATCATAATATTAGTTTCGGACTTTTTCCCATCGCTGTAAAAAATGAGATTTACACTTGACGAGTGAAAAAATGGTTTTTCGCACCTGGGGATGTGATTTTTCACGATTGAGAGAAATTAAATCTCGTGCAAAAATCAAATTTATCACCCAAGGAGCAGTCACGGCACCGTGATTGTTCCAAAAAAAGGGTTGGAAAATCCGAACTTTTGCATGTTAAAAGGCACATTTTTCTCTTGCAAAAAATAGACAGCTTGTTCTGATAACGGTGGAAAAAGTGCCCTTTTTCTGAACTAGTGAAAAAGTCAAAAACTTGTAATGCAATCATGGGCCTCCCACACTAATTTTGGAACAAATCAAATTATTTTCCTATAAGATCATGATGATAAAAAGGAGAAACCAAAGAGTTTGATTTAGATTGAAGAATTGATCATAGTGCAGGATGACAGTGATGCCCAAGACATTGATACGGTGACTGAATATAATGATGTCTTTTATGATGCATAAGAAACTCTATCTTTGCAGAGTTCTATGTCCGTTGAACTCCTTGTTAGTGGTGAAGTATCAATGTCTTGCCGAGGTTGATACCTTGTGGGCCTTCTTTCTTGGGAGGGACTTGAAGCTGCTTCATATGCCCTAAGCTGCGGTTTTGATACCCATATCTGTCTATTACCTTGATAGTACTCCTATTCTTTTAAGCTTCATTGTGATGTTATCCATCCCATGTGTTTGTATTTTTGTGTTGAGTTTCCATCCTTAATCCAAATCGGATCATTGAATTTGACTAAATTGCTCAGAACAAATACTTGTTTGAGTTTCCTTTGCTTTCTTGAGTACTTTGGCTGATATACCTTTGATTTTTTGTGTGGCTCCTTAGAGGTTTTTAGTTGGGTTAGCAATGTACTTGAAGTTTTGAAAGCCTGACTTGCTTGAAGTAGTTGATCCATGAGGGTTCTTTGATGTAGAGGCATATGCTGTCACACCTTCTTTGATAATCGGTGGCGGGTCCACTTTAGCTTTACCTTTGTTTGCAAGATTTGTCTTTGAATATTGTGACTTTTGCAACTCTGAATCTAGCATGAACGGTACCGGTATCTGCTGCTTGATAACTCTTGGAGAAGAGAGTATTCGCATTGTATCTTCTTTGTAGGCCTTGTGTTGGTCTAACCACACTGATGTCCAAGGATGACATCTGCAAGCATTTTCTTTGAAGGCTTGACCTGAAACTTTACCTGCTCTTTATGATTCTCGGTGCTAAGGGTAAAAACCGTTTCTTTATGTCATGTATGAAAACCTAGCATTTTTTTGCTATCATGCTTGCATGGAGTGGTCCGGAGGATGCTTTGGATGTTCTCTGCAACCATATTGCAATTTGCTTCTTTATCCAATAGAGCATTGCATTTGACACTTTCTCCTCTTTTACTTCTAAGAACTATACCTGTCATAATAAATAATATGTAATTCTCCTAAATGATTTTCTCATGTTAAATTGATCATTTAATATGGGGAGTTGCCAGGGGAGAAAAAGCTAGAATATTGGTTAAGCTGGCAGACTGGCCATAGTAGGGATCCAAAAGAGGGAAAATAGGGATCCAAAGGGGGGATCATCTGCAAAAGAACTATGTGCAACAATGGGCTCCAAAGACCTTAGGGTTCGGCCCATTAAGACTTCCAAAATGCTAAGGTTCCAAAATTCAAAGGTTGTGTCCAAAGGTCAAAAGCCTAGAGAAATTGGATGCTTTGTGTGTGTCCCAAAAATCTTTCTCACGCCCTACAAATGAGGGGGCGAGCCCAAGAAGTAGGGGAAGAGAGAGAAACTCTCTCTCTCTCTCTCTCTCTCACACACACACACACACACACACACAAGCTTCCTTTGTACACAAGTGGAAAGAGGGACACGTGTCAGCTCCCTAGCTCAGATGCCCACAAGGTGTACTCAAATCCTATTGGATGGACTTGGAGGTGGACCAATGTGAATGAGGCTAGAGTAAGTCTAGTTTAATTAACTTAAAAACACTTAATAAAAGAACCAATAAGAATTAAGCTCTCTAGAAGACTATTGGACAATCTCCCAAGGGATCCAATGAGCATTCAACAGCCCAATGGCTTGCCTGATTCCTATTCTCCAAGAGGCAAAGGGGTCCAATAAGAGCTTAGTTGCATTACTTAATTAGCAAAAGCTCTCACAAAAGGGGGACACATGCAAAAAGGCTATCACTTATGCTACTTAATTTCCATTGGATGAGCCTACGGAGGTCCAATAGGGACTGAGCAAATAGCAAGAGGGATCGACCAAGAGAGAGGGGGGGGGACTGATTTTTCAAAGGCATTATTCACTTACACACTCACACAATCTATGTGTGGAGCAAGAAGACTCTCTCCCTCCTTCTCAAGCTTTAATGGAAATCTTACCACCTACTCCAAGCTTGTGAGAATGAGGCTGATTTTTAAAAGGCATTATTCACTTACACACTCACACAATCAATGTGTGGAGAAACAAGACTCTCTCTCTCCTTCTCAAGCTTTAATGGAAATCTGACCACCTACTCCAAGCTTGTGATAAGGGAGACCTACACCAAGAGCTCTTGTATTTTTGATGCAAATCCAACCAAGAGCCAAGATTCAATGCATTCTCATCTCCTCTACCATGCTAATTACTAAGCTAAGGTATTCTAATATGAGTGATTATGTGAGGAGATGTACATCTTTCTCATAAGAATACTCCTTCCTCTCAATCTACTCTCATACCCCGCTAGCTCTCACCATCTTCGAAGGTGTGTGAGGTCTTGGGTCTGAGACCCTGAGGGAATTGATGTTTTGTTTGATAAGTGTTTTGCTTAGTGCATGAAGTTTCCATCTTCATTGCACTAGCTAGTATTGAAGGAACACAAGAAATTGTATTGTAAAATGTCTCTCTTGATGGGAGAAACCATAATACAAAGCCTTTTGGAGGGGGGACCGGCTCCATGTAAATCTGGTCTGCAATTGTTGTCAATAGCTTAATTTCTCTCTCTTTTTAAGTATTGTTCATGCTATCTAAGTAGGTGTTATACTTTTTGTTTCTCTCTCCACCAAAGCACTCTTGTAAGTCTCATCAGGAATCTATTCTAATGAAATCCTCACCATGTTCATGCTATTTTCCTCTACACACCACCCGTAGGCATCACCACCACGGCCACCTACATGATGCACCATGTGCTCGGAATGACGGAGAGAACTCACAAAAAAGCAACTAGAAACCTCCTCCTTAGGTGACCCACTCGAGGAGAAGGATGATTTGAGTGTCCAAGGGCAAGAGCCCTAGCAACACGAACACCAAGTGAGCACAAACTGCCCCTCTAGATGTGACCCAATGGGGGATTTGAGCCCACACTTGATATGTTGAGAGGCCAAAGCCTTACTGTTAGACTAACTCTTTGGGGATAACCTCATGTGGCACTTTGTGACCTTACATCGGATAATCTTGGAGACCATGCTAACTAGGAGTCTCTCTATGGATCTCCATCCATCATATATTTGCTCAGACTTATCACGATTGTCAAGACTAACTAGGAGTCTCTCCATGGTTCATCATATCTTTGGTCAGATTGATGACAATTGTCCAGACTAACTAGGAGTCTCTCCATCCATCATACCTTTGGCTAGACAAATCATGATGGTCCAGACTAGGTCCCCAAATCTATAGAATCTTGTGAGGGTTGCATACCCTCATGTCAATCTCAAAAATAGGTTCCTCTCAAAAAGAAAGAGGGACTTGTAAAAAATAACTTCCAAGTATTTGTAGGAATCTACATACTCTACCACTTCTCAACTCACCCTAGTATCAAATGTCACCACCTTGGTAATCTCACATGGAACACCCAAATCATACAACTTGTGCATGTCTTACTCTAAGCACTACATTAAAATCTTTACACAAATCCATCACCAAGGCAAAGCACTGCCCATCAATGTAGCTTTATACATTGAAGCTACGGTTTGCCATACTTTGAAGTTCACATGGAGGTGAAATAAAATGAGAGCATCACAATACAAGTTTTAGACTTTTTCCCATCGCTGAAAGAAATGAGATTCAAACTTGACAAGTGAGAAAATGGTTTTTCGCACCTCGGGATGTGATTTTTTCATGCGTGAGAGAAATTAAATCTCATGCAAAATCAAATTTATCACCCAAGGAGCAGTCATGGCATCGTGATTGTTCCAAAAAAGGGTTGGAAAAGTCAAACTTTTGCATGTTAAAGGGCACGTTGTCGTGTTGTGACACGTACACAGTGGTTACGGCTTTCACTTCAAGCTTTGGCTCCACATTGATTCCAAATTGATGAAGAAAACTGCTTTCCAATCTTTATTCTTTGCAATTTCATTTGCCTCCTCAAAGGTCCTTGACTGCTTAAGCTCTACCTTCAAGCGTAGGTTACTCCTCAAGCTTGCAAGAAACCTGTCCTTCTTCAACATGGCTGGAGGAATTTCATCCCCCAAAGATGTACACCACTTTGCCCATAACGCATTGAATGCCTTGACAAAGTCTTCTATGGTTTGGCCTTCATCTTGTACTAAGCCTTGAATAGACTACCATACCTTTTGTGGGTCTTCCACTTGTTGAAAGTGTGTAATAAAAGCATGCCTTACCATTTCATAAGTCATGACTTGAGGAGGTTGGGCTGATTGTAGCTCCTTTTCGTAGCCTTCCAACCATTCCCTAGCATCTCCCTTCAAACAGAAGTAGAAGATTCGTAGCACCAACGTTGGGTCTTGCTTGTCAGCAAGAAGGCAAGCAAACTCCATTCTCTCAATGAAACCTTTAGAACTTTCATTTTATTTCCCACTAAACTCCGGAAAATTAAACGCAATGTCTTCAAAACCTATAAACTGAAGGTAACTTGAAGCGATTCCTCGGTGGCGGGCACCAAAACACTGTTGGGAAACAAACAAACTGAAACACCTCTATAGTGATGTCACCCAAAGAGAGTTCAAAGAGAACTACAAGACACCAAAAGCTTCGCAAAGTCCTTTTGAAACACCACAAGTCCAATAGGAGTAGACCCTTGGGAATTTACTAGCCGTCGCCCACCCAAGTGACTATGTCACATAGGAGCAAAACCCTGCCAAAGCATGGATTTACAGCACACGCCGACCAATGCTAATGAAGAAAAGAGCCTCTCCTTTCACAATAAAACATCACAAACCCACAACTTCAACATCAATTCCACAATTCATAGATACATGCCCTCCGAATCTGTCTACACACAATTTGCCACTATGCTGCCATAGCCATAACCCTGCAGAGAACTAGTCGTAACCTGATGAGAACAACTCCAATTGGGGCACTTTAAAGCTTGAGAGAAATCTTGAAAACTGACTGGCAAGAAATCTGAAGATGACTAAAATTGATTCCATACGCTCCCATGAGCAAAATTGACGCGAACAGAGAGCTGTCCGAGCACGACAACCCTAAAACCGGCTAGTCGGGGAAAAAAACTGCATCCAAGAGCACCAAGGAGACAGAACGAGCTAAAACCTGAAAATTTCTGATCTTTGGCTGAAATTTTTTTAGTTTGTACACGAGTTTAAGTTATATACAAGGCTCACTTCAAAAAACTCACTCACGTGCACTTACAGTAGCCCAACAGCTGTCACTAGACTAGCGACTTGCAGTGCATGTGCATGTGCTTGCTAAAGAAAGCTAAAAAACCCACAAAAAGAAAGCCCACATGCCCTTTTGACATCAGACGTCATGTCCGTATGTACAAATTTACAAAAAACGGGGTGTCAGAAATGCGCCCAATAGCGTGTCAGAAGGTGAGATGATTCAAAGCTTTGAGCTAGTTGTTGCTCCAAAAATTAGGGAGCATGTTAGGGCAATTAAAGATGGGCATGGGAGAAATTGGGAAGAACTCAAAGTAGCTTTAAAGGAGGAATATTTCATGGAGGACTCAAAGAGAGTGACCAAAAGGACATTCTTAAAATGTGTAGTCAAGCCAAAGCAAGGACTGTCAATAACAGAGCTACTTAGGGAATTTGAGTGGCGCTATGCACAACTCACAAGAACAGAATGGGACACAATAGATGTAGA
This sequence comes from Adiantum capillus-veneris, assembly GCF_014529385.1. Lineage (NCBI taxonomy): Eukaryota > Viridiplantae > Streptophyta > Polypodiopsida > Polypodiales > Pteridaceae > Adiantum > Adiantum capillus-veneris. The sequence goes on from NC_140931.1 coordinate 69,600,866, forward strand.
TAAGACAGATCTTTTCTTACAAGCTGCAGGTAAAGAGTTTCAAGAAAATTTGGAGCTTCTTCTTGAAGATAAAGATGCTAAGCAAGGACTAAAGACCGACTGGAATGAGGTTGAATGTGCTATCTCACTGCTTGCCAAACGACAAAGAAGAAGGGACAAGATTGTAGTAAACACTACAAGTCCTTCCACTTCAACTTCTGACAAAATGGTAAAGCCTCCTTTTATCACTCCTAAGTTTGATGAGTCCATGCTAGATGAGCTTGTGAAGGGAATGCGTGACTTGAAGGTGAAGCTTGCAAAGCTTGAAGAAAAAGGCCAACCATCAGGGCCACTTCCTAGGCAAAGACAACAACCCAAAGAAGGGTTTGTTAACAGATGTATTTGGTGTGATAGTACATACCATGTAAGAAGGGATTGTGATGATTTTAGTGATGCTTTGTCAAAAGATGTTGTCTTTTTTAAGGATGGTAAAATCCACTTAAGAGAGACAGGTCTACCCTTGAGAACTAACTTTGGGAAGGGGGGAATGCAAACCTTAGTTGAAGATATGGCAACTAAGCATGCCACCTCTTGGGTTGAGGCAACTACTTATGGAGTAAAAATTGAACATTTTTGTGATGAAGAGGTGAGTGACCATCATGGTCAAATTTGGCCAAATGTCATGCAATTAGCTAAAAAGGGAAAGCTTACAAAAGAGATTCTACATGAAGTAGGTGATTGCATACGTATAGAAACAGGATGGAATGATCCATTGGACTCATTGTCAGTGTATGCCTACATTACAAAATGCCAACAAAATGAGGCAATTGTAGAAGAGAAGCGCAGACGTGAGAATGATGATGAAGGACCATCATAAAGAGCTTCTAGAAGTGGGGGAAGAAGCGACTCAATGCCTTATCAAACACCCTCAACACAAGGAGCATCTCCACCTGAAGTACTCATGGAGGAGTCTACAATAGGAAAGAAGAAAGAGCCAACAAAAGGTAAGACAAAAGGCCCAACTTATAAACTACAATCTGATATTGAGGTTGCTACAGATTTAAAGAAAGTCTTGGAGGAAAGGATCTTGAATAGAAAGATTGAGTTTACTTTGGGAGAAGTTCTTGGCATTGCAAAGTGTGAATTCCATGAGGAGATCATTGACATCATCAAGAGGAAAAGGCAAACCCTTGCTGAAGTTTCTCGTCCACAGGTTGAAGGGGAAACCTCAAAGACACAAGGGATGCAACTGCAAAATAAAGAGAATGATGGAGCTGTGGTAGGATTCTACCAATCTAGTGGGAGAGTGAAGCAAGTGCAATTCTCAAATGATGATGAAGAAGTTGAAGATATTCCTAGGAGTTACTATTCACGAAGTCATTGGGCAAGGGCTACTACAGAAACTTTGGTCAAGGTAGGTGATCTTGAAGAGCCATTTGTTGCCTTGATTGACTATGGTTCAAAAATAAACATAATGTCAAAGAGTCTCTACAACAAGTGCAAATGGCCGATGGACACAGATCATGGCTGGATGGTAAAAGTGGGAAACAATTCATCTTGTGAATTGTATGCAGCATGTCCAGGTGTGAAGGTAACCATAGGTGATGTAAAGATTGACCAAAACTTCTTTGTACAGGATACATCTTCATATCATCTCATCCTTGGACAACCCTACATTGTGGGAGTTCGAATGGAAACAAAGGTAATGGATGATGGTTCAACATATGCTAGGATACGTAGCAAAGATGGTAAACAAGCTGTCCAATTTCTCACAGTTTGTGTAAACCATGAAAGAAATCATGACAACCTCAGAGAACATCCGCTACCAAAGGTGAGCAAAGAGTTTCATGATCATAGAGAAATGATGGGTTTTGGCCAAGTACCATTGTAAAGCGGGATTGCAGTGGTACAGAAAGAAAAAGGGTCTCGCCTGATCCAAAAATAGGTGAAGCTTTTTCAACGAGCTCCTTGGTAACAAATAATGGATCAGTATGTTTTACAAAACTTGAAGATTTGAAGAGATGTGAGAGGCAATATGTGCATAATGTACAAATAGGCATGAAAAAGAGTGGGTTGCTAGAGCCTACTAAAAATGTTATGGGTTTGTGTGAACAAGTTTCTTTTGTAGATACTATGGGTGAGCTTGATGCTATAATGGGGTCTAGTTTGCATTTTGAAAATGAAGTTGTGGAAGTTTTCTCTATGGAAATGTATCAAGTAATAGAAGCCTTTAAAGAAATCCAAACAGTTGGCCTAGAAATCCATGTTGAAACTAAATACAAGAGTGTAGCAAAGAAGGTGAAACCAGTAGCTGCACCCTTACCACCCAACAACAGGGAAAAGATTGAGCAGGCTTCTTTACAACCAAGTTTGAGGAATCCTAAAAAGATCGGGCATACCTTCACAAATTAGTCTTTTCAAGAGTTGCAGATTGGCTGCTAGGAGTTTCTAACACAGGAGGAGACGAAGTGCTTCAAAGAAATGCTTCCAAACCATGGTAAGGCTTTTGCATTTGAGCCACATGAGATAGGATGTGTTGATCCTTCTATTGTAGCTCCTATGGTAATTTTCACAATACCTCATGTGCCTTGGAATCTGCGGCCTATTCCACTTCTAAAGGTTCATTTGCCAAAGTTAGTAGAGCTACTGAATGAGAAAATCAAAATGGGAACCTTGGAGCCTTCTTGTGCTCCATACTCAAACAGGTGGTTCACAATTCCGAAGAAGAATGGTTCTCTACGCTTCATCCAAGATATGCAACCAGTGAACAAGGTGACAATTAGAAATGTAGGTATAGGTCCAATTGTGGATGAGTTTGCAGAGGCATTTGCAGGGAGGGCAATCTACTCAATGGGAGATCTCTACTCAGGGTATGATCAATTTCAGCTTGCAATCAAAAGTAGAGACTTGACAACCATGAGGACACCTTTGGGCTTGGTAAGGATGTGTACCTTGCCACAGGGAGCAACCAACTTGGTTGCACATATGATGAATGGGATGAATAAGTTCTTACGTGACTTTATTCTTCAAATCACAATGCCTTTCATTGATGATTTGCCTATCAAAGGATGTGAAGAAAGTGACAAAGATGAAGCTTTGGATCTCAAGGGATGTCGCAGGTTTGTGATAAATCACATAAATGATTGTGATAAAATTTTGTCTAGGTTGGAAGAAGTGAATCTTACATTGGCAGGGAAAAAGTCTATGTTTGGTGTCAATGAAGTGCTTATTGTGGGGCACATGTGCGGGCCATATGGTAGGAAACCTTGTCCATCAAAGGTAGATGCCATCCAAAGAATGAAAAAAACATGCACTAGCATCACTGAGGTTAGAAGGTTTCTGGGAGCATGTGTCTTCTATGTTATTTGGATTCCACATTATGCACATGTAGTTGATCCTCTGCATCAGCTGCTTAGAAAGAATCAAAAGTTTAAATGGACAGAAGCACATGTAAAATCCATGAAAAAGCTAAAGGAGTTTCTCTAGTCAGCAACAACTTTGAGAAAGGTAGACTATGAGTGACAAAGGCCAGTAATTGTGACAATAGACACCAGTCCTACAGGGATTGGATGGGCAATAGGGCAAGATGACAAAGAAGGACACAGGTATGTGGTAAGATTTGGAGCAAAGGTGCTAAGTGCTCGCCAAAGAAACTATCCACAGATAAAGAGAGAGTTATGGGGTATGGTTACAACCTTGAAAAGTGGGAAAGAGTACCTAATTGGTGCATGTGTGGTTGTAGAAATAGATTGTCTACCACTTATTGGGATGATTACAAGCTGCTCAACACCAAACATTGCTATGTTGCGGTGGATTTCCTACATTAAGTCCTTAAATCCTGAGTTTAAGCACATTGCAGGTAAAGACAATACAGTGGCGAATATGGTATCAAGGGCAAGGTATGAAGATGAATCACAAATGATTGATGAGGGAGATGATGTAGGCACAGAGTTCTATTCTATCTCTCATGTCAAAGGTAACAATGTCTGCATGACTAATCTATTTGAATCATTCTTGAAAGAGCTTTATGAAGGTGATTGTCTTCTTATTGGAAGCTACTTGAGTACTCTAACAAAACACAATGATTGGTCTGAACAAGAATTCAAGAGGATACGCAGGAAAGCATATGGGTACTTTTTGAGGGATGGTTACTTGTGGAATCATCCTAAACAAAAGGGTGCTACACCACAACCCGTTATATGTAAAAAAGAGACTCAAGTAAAGCTCATGCAAGAGTTTCATGAGAGTCTATGGGCTGAACACAGGGATGTGTGGGGAACCTTCTCCAAGTTGAAAGAAAAATATTGGTTGAAGGGTATGTATAAAGATGTATCTCAATTTGTAGAGTCATGTGTAACTTCTCAAATGTATTCAAATGTCCGACATCGTGATGGATTGCACCCTACATATCCACTAGCCATGCACTATAAATGGGTTGTGGATCTAGTCACAATGCTTTTAGGACTCTAGCAGATGAGATACTTGGTTCTTGTACGAGAAGACCTAACTAATCAGGTTGAAGGAAGAACATTAAGAGATAAAACCACAGAATCTGTGTGCAAATTCCTTCTTGACGAGGTGATTTTCCGTTATGGTTGTGTGTGAAAAATCATTGCAGATAGAGGTGAACTCGATGCCGAAGAAGCAAGGGAGTTCTTTTCTAGATTAGGAATCAAGCTTTCTCTTACTACAGCTTACAACCCTGAAGGCAATGGAAAGAGTGAAAGAGGGCATCCTCCTATCATCAAAGCTTTGGCCAAGGCTTGTGAAAGAAGAGTTGGTGAGTGGCCAAAACTGTTACCATATGCTTTATGGGATGATCGTACAACACATAACTCAGTAACTGGCTACATGCCTGCGGAGCTAATGTATGGTCAAAAGTGAGTGATGCCGATTGAAGATACAATTCCCACATGGATTGTACTACCTTGGCAAGAGGGGCTTAGCAGGGAAGGTCTCCTTGCACTACGTATAAGGCAGCTAGAGAGAAGACCTGGAGACATTGAAGCTGCAAAAGAACGACTCAAAAATGCAAGGTTGAAAAACAAGGACTACTTTGATAAGCGACATCGACTCAAGAGCAAAGCAATTGACAAAGGTGACTGGGTTTTTGTGTATGATAGTAGCCTTGATAACAAGCACACAGTCATGCGTAAGTTTTCGAAAAGATGGTTTGGCCTGTATGTTGTAAAGCATGTGCATGAAAATGCTACTTACAGCTTGTCTGAACTAGATGGTACAAAAGTAAAGATTCCCATTGCAGGAAAAAGGATCAAAATGTTTAAGAGAAGAGGAGAGAATGATCCAGAAGATGTTGATGAGGAAGAAGAGAAAACCATAGGTAAAGATCAAAGTGAAGATGAAGCTTTAGAATCATCCAAAACCTAGTCTTCATGGCATCTATGGTTTAACTCCTTCATATAGTTTTTTTGAGTTCTCTCACAAACTCTCATAGCCATAAGCCTGGTGCTTTCGTGACAAGATCGCAAATTTCTCGACAACGTGTTTCTCTTGGGAAAAATAGACAATTTGTTTCGATAACGATGGAAAAAGTGCCCTTTTTCTCAACTAGTGAAAAAGTCAAAAACTTGTAATGCAATCATGGGTCTCCCACACTAATTTTGGAACAAATCAACTTATTTTCCTTTAAGTAGACAAACCTCCTTGTAATGAAGACTAACCCAATAGACTCTTGAGTCTGTTATATGCAAACGACAGACAAGTGATCATGCCTAAGGATTTTTGCGACTAATTGGCTTGTTGTGTTGTTGTGTTTGGATCGCTCTCCAAGACTTTGCTTAGACCATGTTACAAATGCGAGTATGCAAAAAGAGATTATGCAGAAGGGAAAGGCACCCATTTGAGTTGAAAAGCTCCAAATTTTGACCTCAATGGAAACTAGGAACAACGTAGAGCTGAACTGACTTAATTAGCTAAAGTTTTTAAAAGACACTGACAATACACTAAATAGCTAATCTCACATTGAGGATTGCCATAAAGAAATCATATTTTCTCCATAACAATATCTCAACAAAGGAAAAATCCAATCAGCCGTATACCGTAAAGCGCCATAGATACTGGTTGGTCTAGACGGAATCAATTTCATCATAAGAATTGGTAGAGAAAAAATTGTGCAGAATAAATACCACATCGCGGTTACTGTATCTGATTGCATCAACCACCTACTTGAACCACGACCAAGGAAACAAATTCCATTACAGAGCTATTTCTCTTGAATGAATATTAATGAAACAAGGTACACTGTTGTTGACTAGTAGTGCGGCTAATAAATGTTTAGAGACATATATAAAGGAATAATTTTACAATGTCCTGCAAAAAATGCAATGAGTACGCTTAATACTGTGTGCCTAAACAGCAATTGTGTAGGGTTTTTATACGGTAGAAACAAATAGATGGCCTTTCTTGTCACTCTAGTATCTTCAAAAAATTGGAGGGGAACAATATCTTCAGAAAATTGGAGGAAAACAACCATAATTCTATCCAAAATCACTCAAATCAAAAAGGGAATTTTTGATAAGTGGATCCTCAACATAAAGATGAAACCCAAGCTTGCAGCCAACAAAGCAACGTCCTTCTACAAAAATTTCTAGGGACCGGGTCGGCACATTTCGAGAACTTCAAAAAACTAAATACTGATTCTTGGGACTCCACAAAGAAACTCATCCCAAAACTGAGGTGTATGATGCTCAAAATCAAAGGTTACATTGATATCTGAATCCATGGCAACACCGTGCAGTGTAAAAAAGACAAAGAAGAATACCTTGATTGGAAAAACAATCCTGTATCCGTAGTATGCACCACAAAAGGTAAGTAGCAGGGCTAATCAGGTTGGTCTTCAAAGCTTTAATCACCCCATAAATCCACCCGTGCACGTACCCTGCTTGGACACGTCATAGTCGATTCTATTGCAAATGGTGATTTCTTTACTGCAATCGGCTCTATGGACACTGTCACCAATAGATCAAATTTCAAAATTGTGAAACAACACAGGGAATTATTGACTGCTGATTGCTATACGTATGGAATTGTCGGCTGATAATTGCCCGGTCCTTTGCCGATGGTAGTCGAGTGCGCCTTCGAAGGCTGCGACCACCATGGGAACTTGCCCCAAGGGTTATTTTAGGTGGTCCCTAATGTTTTTGGGCGGCCTAATATGGCGAGTCCCAATTTTTGCAAGAAGTGGTGATGCCAGCCATGGCCCCGACTGCGAGCAAGAGGGAGAAAGAGAGAGAGAGCGGGCTTTGTGGATCGACAGAGTTGGTGCCCGTGAGATGCGTTTTGCTGGCCCGTCTTGCGTGCACAATCCAAGCAGGGCTACGCGTTCTTTGGGTGACATGGAGTGCACATCCCTCCCTGCCTCAAGAGGCTTTGCACATGCTCTGGAACTTCAGCGTCCTTCCCCCCTCAGTAAGAGAGAAGCCTCACGGCATGCAACATGCAAGAGGCTTAGAAAAGAAGCACCACACCTTTTTTCCCCAAAGAAGTGATTCGCTCTTGATAACAGTGTAAGACCTAGCGTAGCTAGACCTTGAGATCCTCCTCCCAGCCTCCCATTATAAAGGCAGGCCCCTAGCATCTTGCCCTAGATGGATCCCTTGTCCACATTGCCTAGCCTGGCCCCTGGCCGTAGTCCGTGACTCCGCGGCCTTGCCCTTGTCCTGACAAAGTGCACATAACCTCTTGTAGTGACTGTTTTTCTTCCTTAATTTTGACCTTTATACCTAGGGCTTCTAAAAAACGTCTTTAAGCCCAATTCCCATGGATAGCACCCTACAAAATAAGAGAGAAGTACAAAAAGTACAATTATATAGAGATAGGAGGCTCTATAAGAATAATATCTTTACACATTCTGGTTGTTACAAATATAATTGAGCTAGAAGGGGTATCGAGATCCACATTGCAAACAATGAGGAAATATATGTAATGCAACCTTGTGGTTTTTTCAAAACATAGCGAGAAAAGAATGTGCACAAGATGTAGGAAAGCATTGTACGAATTAAAGTGATCATCTCATGCTTGGTATGAGAAGATACATAATCATTTGACTACACATGGCTTTTGAAATGCTCCAGTTTTCACACTTTTTATGTAAAATGTTTGGATGATGTATATCTTATTGTTTTTTTGTATTTGAGTGATTTACTACTCTCACTGGTTCGAATGAGACACGTATTGCTGAATTTTAGACTAATTTGAATGACACATTTGAGACATCAAATTTGGGGCTTTTGTATCATTAAATGACCATTCAGTAGAAGCATTGTGATTAAGGTATTTCATTGTGCAAACAAAGCATGTGCAAACTTTGCTAAACAGATTTGGACTTGATGATTGCAAGCCAATTGCCACTCCTATGGGACATGTTGAAAGTTAAGTCTACATGATGCTGGAGATCCAAAAGATGTTACCATCTACAAAAAAATTATTGCTTGCCTCATTTATGTATGCATTACATGGCCAACTATTCAAGTGCAGTTTCACAAGTGAGCAAAATTTATGCATGGTTCGGGTTCTAGACATTGGCAAGTAGGTAAGAGGATCTTTCTCTACTTGAGTGGCACTATACATCTTGGATTGTTTTATTCTTGTATATGGTAGTGATGTGTGTGAATAAGTTTAAGACCACTGGGGCATCCTCCCCCCCCCCCCCCCCCCCGAAGTTTTTTCTCCCTCATGCTTTGTATATACGCCCAACACTCTAGGAAAAAATCATCTTGTGTTCACATGCTTAGTGGTATATTCTATTTATGTGCCTTGAGTTTCTTCTCCATCTGCAAGCTATGTGTCCTTTGAGTTTTTTCTTCATCTCCAAGAAGTTTTGTGTGTGTGAATTCTTGCAACCTTGACTATAACAATTTTGACTAGGAAAGTGATGTCAAGACTAGTGCTCCAAAGAAGAGAACCAACTAGCTTTCTATACTTTGTAGCATCAGCTATGTATAAGAGTTCATATAGGGACAACTTATGGTTGGGATCCATTGAAGTAGATACCAACCTCCACTCAATCATACCAAAAGTCTCAAACAATTCTTAGGCATAGTGTTGCCGTATGCTCACTTGGGATCATATCTAATTTCAACTAGGGAGATAGTATGCCATCACAAACAATCAATCATATGGGATCAGATTTGCACCTTGATAAATACAAACTCATTTGGTTTCTTAGGAAATTTTCATTTTGGTGATAACTTCATCTAAAGAATAATGGAAATCAAAGACTACCCCCCTGCCCCCTTCCATGGTGTGGCTTTGTGCACAAGTGAAATAATAAAAAATGCAATAAACCATAAGTGATGTATGATACCATGATACAATGGAAATGAGATGATCACCACATATTGTGTTTCTTAAAGGACAATCACACACCAATGATGCGGCGCTATAGTTTAGTGCCAATTAAAGGCCTTTGAGAAGGATAGGGAATCAAGGAAACCACAAGGTGGACAACAATAGGCTATATTAAGATCATTAGGACTTGTTATAAATGGGTTGGATAACTTCCCCTTTCCTAACAACCCTTGAAATTGTATAGGTGTGGCAAAAAGCACATGCTCCCCTTTCACGCAATGAATCTTCACACAATAAAAGGAAAGGCCACTTTAAATATTGTGGAGGTATTATAGCTCCAATTAAATATCAAGAATAAAAACTTGTTTTGTTGCTTTCAAACCACTCGAGGAACATAATTTAAGTGAATTCCTAGGCCGTTTTCATTGAAAAAGCATGTCTAGATCATTAGCAAATTGTGGAGATCGCTAGGACATGCATTCTTAGTGGCTCCCATTACCATTTCACTCCAAATTTACTGACTTCGTGCTTATTAGGTCACAATAAGTACCATCACATGACATTTATCATGGGTTAGTACATTCACATGACATCTATCATGGGTTGTCCCATCATGGAATCAATCTCATCCTCCGTGACGAACCTCGTATAAGCCTTTCTATGCCTCTCAATAATGGCCTACTAGATATAGCCATGGTAATTATATCAGGGACATAATCTGTGAGAGGGATAATGGCATCAAGGATGTGCAAGAAATGGTGCCTCCTCGATTGAGACTCACTCAAGGGAAAATCTAACATAATGATGAGGTGCAAGTTCCCACCGGTATATGTAAGATACTGACCTAGTACATGTCTCGACTCTCAACGATAATTTGTGTAGCTCCTAATCATTCTCTACCAAAGACTCCGTAATGGACTATCTAGTATAATAATTCTTTGGAAGCTCTCATAAGCCCTATATGTAAAGATCATGCTCTTGTAAGTGCCTCAACCACTTGTGTAGCTCCCAATCCTACTCTAATGACCTCATGTGACATTGTATTCCTACTTTAGATCATCTTACATACCACAGTTACTAGCGGTCTCTCCATGGCTCTTGAATTATTATACCTTCAACCATATGAACCATGATTGTTCAAAACTAGGTCCCCAAATCTAAACTAGGTCCTTAAAATTTGTAGCTTCCCATACTACTCTCACAACCTCATGTGGCACTTTTCCTTTTTGACACACTAAAGGGCCGAGAGGGGGAGGTTCTTATCCCTTCCAAATATTAGCCGTGAAACGTGGTCAGGAAAGGATCACGTACCATTGAGCAAGGTCCTCGCATAGGAATCACCACCATGGCCACCTATTTGATGCACCACGTGCTGGGAATGATGGAGAGAACTCATAGAAACCAACTAGGAACCTTGTCCTTAGCTGACCCACTCGAGGAGAAGGATGATTTGAGTGTCCAAGGGCAAGAGACCTAGGAAGGTTGACACCAATTGAGCACAAGGTGACCCTCTAGAGGTAACCCAATGGGGGATTTGAGCCCACAACCTGTAGGTTGAGAGGCCAAAGCCTTACCGTAGACTAACTCTTTGCGGACAAGCTCTTTTCGGATAATCTTGGAGATCATACTAACTAGGAGTCTCTCCATGGATCTCCATCCATCATATCTTTGGCCAGAGATATCACGATCGTCAATACTAACTAGGAGTCTCTCCATGGCTCTCCATCCATCATACCTTTGATGAGACAAATTATGATGGTCAAGACTAGGTCCCTAGATCTATAGAATCTTGGACTTGTAAAAAATGACTTCAAGTATTTGTAGGACTCTATATACTCTACCACTTCTCGATGTACCCTAGTATCAAATATCGCCACCTTGGTAATCTCACTTGGAACACCCAAATCATACAGTTTGTGCATGTCTTACTCTAAGCACCACATTAAAAGCTTTACACAAATCCATCATCATGGCAAAGGACTTCTCATTAATGTAGCTTTATACACTAAAGCTACGGTTCACCATACATACTCTACCAAAGTATCTCAACAAAGGAAAAAATCCAATCAGCTGCATATCGCAAAGCTCCACAGATACTGGTCGTCTAGAGGAGATCAATTTCATCATAAGAATTGGTAGAGAAAGAATTCAGCATAATAATACCGCATCGAGGTTACTATGTCTGATTGCCTCAACCACTTACTTGAACCGGGACCAAGGAAACAAATTCCATTACAGAGCTATTTCTCTTGAATGGATATTAATGACACTAGCAGTGCTGCATGCTAACGTTCATAAATATCAGCAAAGATCAGTAACAAATATTTGGGCCCTTTTGTAGATACACACTAGGCTGCAATTATCTTAATTAGACGATCACTGTGAGAAAACTCAGCTCCCTGGACATTTACTTTCATCTGTAACTGATGGTCAACCACCGACTCTGATGTTTTGTTTAAACAACCTAGTTGGCAAGTGTAATCATCATCTCATGCTTGCATGCCCCTCTCTTCATGAGCTTCCCTGGACGTTGATGCGGAAAGCATAAGCATAGGCAGTAGGCGTTAATGCGTAAAGCATGAGCATAAGCTCTTTTTCTAGTTGCAATGCGAAGACAAGACTAGCTGATCAGCATTGCAAATATTGCTAGGGGGGGATTTATCATAAGAGGTATATAGGGCTATGGCTTGCATGAAGGTGTCACTACCAACAACAGCGACAATGCTGAGCAAAATGGGGGACCGTGGGAGGCATCGGACTAGAGCCACTTCGAGGAGCGGTGGCACGGTCAGTTTCTCGGCACTGGGGTGCCCCCATGTCCTCAATCCCAACAAGATCCTTCCGCACTGTCATCGCGAGTATGTCGTAAGGCATGAATTCCATCCCACTTACTGAGAAAGATATTCACTGCATCCTTATTGCGATCTCGGTTCTCTCCCTTAAAAGTCGACGGTTTGGTGTTTTTCAACAACTCATCCACCTCCTTTGCAGTGAGAGAGTGCAAAGAATCCGGATATGGACCTTGTCCATGATCAGAAGGTCCTTGCCCCTGATTGGCAGCGCGCTCATATATGTGTGTGTCAATAGGGCCCTTGGCCTGCTACTACATAAATTGTATCACTAACGTAGATAATTTAGTCAGTTTTTCATTTAAAGATACAAAATTTCTTTCCATTACTGAGATGCGTTTCTGAAGTGCACAAAATTCCTAAATATCGAACAATTCATAAGCGTCATCACCTCCCGTAGCATCGTGGGCACCCTCCACAAGAGTATCCGACCGTGAGCCATCATGGGGAGGACCACGCGTATGATGCTCAAAATCAAAGTTCATATTGATATCTGAATTAATGGCAACACCGTGCAACATAAGAAACAGAAAAGAAGTATACCTTGATTCGAAAACAATCCCGTAGCCGTAGTATGCACCACAAACAATAATTAGCAGTGCTAATTACGTTGGTCCTCAAAGATTTATTCACCCCATAAATACACCCGTGCATGTACCCTGCTTGGACACGTCGTAGTCGATTCGACTGCAAATGGTGATTTCTTTAGTGCAATCGGCTCTATGGACACTTTCACCAATAGATCAAATTTCAAAATTGACAAACTACACAGGGAATTGTCAATTGTTGATTGCTATACGTAGGGAATTGTCAACTGCTAATTTCCCGGCCCTTTGCCGATGGTAGCCGAGTGCGCCTTCGAAGGCTGCGACCACCGTGGCCACTTGAACCAAGGGTTATTTTAGGTTTTCCCTAATGTTTTTGGGCTGCCTAATATGGCGAGTCCCAATTTCTTCAAGCAGTGGCAATGGCAGCCACGGCTTCAACTGTGAGAAAGAGGGAGAAAGAGAGAGAGTGTGCGCTTTGTGGCTCGACAGAGTTGGTGCCCATGACAGTTTTGCTGGCTTGTCTTGTGCCCACAGTCCAAGCCCGGCTGTGCGTTCTTTGCGTGAGGTGGAATGCATCCCTCCCTGTCTCAAAATGCTTTGCACATGCTCCGAAACTTCGGCATCCTTTTCCCCTTGGAAAGAGAGAAGCATCATGGCATGGAGCATGCAAGAGCCTTAGAAAAGAATCACCACACCTTTTTTCCCCAAAGCAGCGATTGGCTCTTGATACTAGTGTAAGACCTAGCATAGCTAGACCTTGAGATCCTCCTCCCAGCCTTTGATTATAAAGGCAAGCTCCTAGCCTCTTGCCCTAGACGGATCCCTTGTCCACATTGCCTAGCCTGGCCCATGGCCATAGTCCGTGAGTCCGTGGCCTTGCCCTTGTCCGGACAAAGTGCACATAACCTCTTGTAGTGACTGTGTTGCTCACTTAATTTTGACCTTTATACCTAGGGCTTCTAAAAAATGTCTTTAAGCCCAATTCCCATGGATAGCACCTTACAAAATAAGAGATAAGTACAAGAAGTACAATTATATAAAGATAGGAGGCTCTATAAGAATAATATCTTTACACATTTTGATTGTATAGGTGTGAAAAAAAGCACATGCTCTCCTTTCAAGCAATGAATCTTCACACAATAAAAGGAAAGGCCACTTTAAGTATTATAGCTCCAATTATATCAAGAATAAAATATCGTTTTTCTGCTTTCAAACCACTCTAGGAACGTAATTTAAGTGAATTCCTAGGTTGTTTTCATTGAAAAAGCATGTCTAGATTGTTAGGAAATTGTGGAGAGTCCTAGGAGATGCATTCTTAGTGGCTCCCATTACTTAAATCTACCGAATTTGTACTTCTTAGGTCACGACAAGTACCATTACATGACATCTATCATGGGTTGTTGCATCATGGAATATTCAATCATGGAATATTCCTCTCAATAATGGGCTGCTAGATACAACCATGGTAGTTTAATGGGTGACATAATATGTGAGAGGGATAATGGCATGAAGGATGTGGAAGAAATGGTGCCTCCTCGATTGAGACTCAACTCAAGGGAAAATCTAACATAATGATGACTTGCAAGTTCCCACCCGTATATGTAAGATAATGACCTAGTACATGTCTTGACTCTCAGCGATAATTTGTGTACCTCCTAATCATTCTCTTTCAAAGACTCCCTAATGGCTAGTTGCTGAGACTACTTGAGGGCCTATCTAGTATAAGAACTCTTTGGAAGCTCTCATAAGCCCTATATGTAAGGATCATACTCTTGTAAGTGCCTCAACCACTTGTGTAGCTCCCAATACTACTCTAATGACCTCATGTGACACTGCATTGCTACTTTATATCATCTTACATACCACAGTTACTAGCGGTCTCTCCATGGCTCTTGCATTATTATACTTTCAACCATCTGGACCACGATTGTTCAAAACTAGAACCCCAAATCTAAACTAGGCCCTAGAAACGTGGACACCAATTGAGCACAAGGTGCCCCTCTAGAGGTAACCCAATGGGGGATTTCAGCCCACAACCCATAGGTAGAGAGGCCAAAGCCTTACCGTAGACTAACTCTTTGGGGACAACCTCATGTGGCACTTTGTGACCTTACATCGGATAATCTTGGAGATCATACTAACTAGGGGTCTCTCCATGGATCTCCATCCATCATATCTTTGGAGAGACATATCACGATCGTCAAGACTAGCTGGGAGTCTATCCAAGGCTCTCCATCCATCATACCTTTGATGAGACAAATTATGATGGTCAAGACTAGGTCCCTAGATCAATAGAATCTTCTGAGGGTTGCATATCCTCATTCGAATCTCAAAAATAGGTTCCTCTCAAAGAGAAAGAGGGACTTGTAAAAAATGACTTCAAGTATTTGTAGGACTCTATATACTCTACCACTTCTCAATGCACCCTAGTATCAAATATCGCCACCTTGGTAATCTCCCTTGGAACACCCAAATCATACAATTTGTGCATGTCTTACTCTAGGAACTACATTAAAAGCTTTACACAAACCCATCATCATGGCAAAGGACTTCTCATTAATGTAGCTTTATTCACTAAAGCTACGACTAACCATACTTTGAATTTTACATGGAGATGAAACAAAATGAGAGCATCACAATAATAGTTTCATACTTTTTCCATCGCTGTGAAAAATGAGATTTACACTCGACGAGTGAGAAAATAGTCTTTCGCCTCGGGATGTGATTTTTTCGCGGTTGAGAGAAATTAAATCTCGTGCAAAAATCAAATTTATCACCCAAGGAAGAGTCACGGCACCGTGATTGTTCCAAAAAACGGTGGAAAAGTCAAACTTCTGCGTGTAAAAAGGCACATTTTTCCTCCTGCAAAAAATAGACAGCTTGTGCCGATAGCGATGGAAAAAGTGTCCTTTTTCTCAACTAGTAAAAAAGTCAGAAACTTGTAGTGCAATCATGGGCCTCCCACACTAATTTTGGACCAAATCAACTTATTTTTCCTTTAAGTAGAGTAAACTCCTTGTAATGAAGACAAACCAATTAGACTCCTGAGTCTGTGATATGAAAACACAACAGACAAGTGATCAGGCCTAAGGATTTTTGCGACTATTTGGCTTGTTGTATTGTTGTGTTTGGATCTCTCTACAAAACTTTCTTAGACCATATTACAAATGCGAGTCTAGAGCACCTTCTCATTTAGTATATTTCACTTGTACTTGCAAGGCTAGTTAAACATTTGTCATGCTCTTGCTGGCAAAAAAGAAAAAACCCTTAAGAGATTATGAAGAAGGAAAAAGCACCCATTCGAGTTGAAAAGCTCCAAAATTTGACCTTAGTGGCAACTAGCAAGAATGTAGATCTTTACTGAGTGAAGCTAAAGTTTGTTTGACATGGTTCGTTAAGACACTGGCAATACACTAAATATCTGGCCTTGCACTGAACATTGCAAAAAAGAAATGAGATTAGCTCTATAAAAGTATCTCAACAAAGGAAAAAATCCAATCAAGCACTTATCGCAAAGCACCACAGATACAGGCTGTCTCTAAGGGAATCAATTTCAAGAGAGTAGCCTCACGGCATGCAGCATGCAAGAGGCTTAGAAAAGAAGCACCACACCTTTTTTCCCCAAGGAAGTGATTGGCTCTTGATACCAGTGTAAGACCTACCATAGCTAGACCTTGAGATCCTCCTCCCACATCCCAATATAAAGGCAGGCTCCTAGCCTCTTGCCCTAGATGGATCCCTTGTCCACATTGCCTAGCCTGGCCCCTGGCCCTAGTCCGTGACTCCGTGGCCTTGCCCTTGTCCTGACAAAGTGCACATAACCTCTTGTAGTGACTATGTTTCTCACTTAATTTTGACCTTTATACCTCCCGCTTCTAAAAAACGTTTTTAATCCCAATTCCCATGGATAGCACCCAACAAAAAGAGAGAAGTACAAGAAGTACAAGTATATAGAGATATAACAATAATATCTTTACACATTTTTGTTTTTACAAATATAATTGAGCTAGAAGGGGTATCCAGCTCCACATTGCAAAGATTAATGAGGAAATATATGTAATGCAGCCTTGTGGTTTTTGCAAAACATGGCGAGAAAAGAATGTGCACAAGATGTAGGAAAGCATTGTACGAATTAAAGTGATCTTCTCATGCTTGGTATGAGAAGATACATAATCATTTGACTACATTTTATTTGTCGAAAGAATGTGTACAATGTATCCGTGTTTGCTTTCCATATTGACAGTACTCACAAAAGGGAAAGTTTGAAAATGAGAAAGATGGTAAGTAGTCCAAAGGAGAGAATGTCTCCATTTCCTTCTTTGACATATGTGCTAAACGGCTATGCCACAAAGCAAAGGTTGGTCGATCAGTTACAGAAAGAACAATGTTTTTATCAGATACATAAAGAGGCTAGATAAAGTGAATCAACTTTAGAACCATGGGCTATAATAAGATTACCCTTCGCAATACGCCAAGACTATTGATGTAAGTGACTTTGTAGCCAAGTCATGAAGACGTCCAGCAGAAATCAGATTGCGTGTCAAGGTTGGAACATGACGTTCCTTATGGATGAAAAACTTCACGTCATTTTCCATAACCATGGCAATATCACCTATGCGAACAATGTCACAACAGTAACTGTCACCAAGTGTAACAGAGCCAATGGTTTCCTCGTATGTAGTAAACCAATGCCTATGATGTGTGACATACAACGAAGAACTCGAATCAACGATCCATGTATGGGATACTTCACCACTGACAAGAAGTTCAAAAACATAGAACTCTGTAAAGATAGAGTTTCCAGTGCATCATAAAAGACATCATTATTTTCAGCACCATAGTAATGTCTTGCGCATCACTCTCATCCTGCACTTGTTCAGTTCTTCAATCTAAAATCAAAATCTTTGGTTTCTCCTTTTCATCATCTCTTTCTCACGCTTCCAAGCATAAAAATCCTTCTTTATGTGAGAAAACTTGTCACAATAATGGCATTGAGCATTGTGGTGAGCATGAGACTTTGATCTACCCTTTGATGCATCTCTATTGTCCTCTTTCTTGGACTCACGTTGTGAATAACAACCCTTACGTTTCTTATCATCCCTTTGCACATAATGAACTTCGCCATCATGCAAGCTAGTCATGGTCTTTTGACGTCATCTCCTATGACAAAAGTGCACTAGTAACATCATCGTACTTTTGCGTACCATTAGGAGCAGAGTTACTAATAGTTGTGCAAAAGATATCCCAAGAGGGTGGCAACGAGCAAAGTAAAAAGATTGCTTTCATCTCATCATCAATGGTCATGCGTTGTGCATGAATCTGGGCAAAAAGAGAATCAAAATCATTGATATGGCTGGCAACGCTAGCTAACTCCTTCGTACAAAGGTTGAAAAGTTTTCAGCTCAAGAAAACCTTATTGCTAGCCGTATCCTTTTCGTAAGTATCGTATAATTTCTACCATAAAGCATGAGCAGTCTCGCATTCTAACACTGAAAAGTATACCGACTCACCAACGTGCAGTCTAATCGTAGACCTACATAGCTCATCAAGCTCCTCCCACTGAAACTGAGTCATGTGCAACTTTTACTTCTTTTGGACAAGCACATCATGGATTTTTTCTTTCAAATATGAAAATTCGAGCCATCAAACTACTTTATGTAATAAATAACACGGACTTTGGTAGTAGTCATGGTGACAAAACTACCAAATTGGCTATGCCACAAAGCAACGCTTGACAGATCGGTTATAGAAAGAACATTGTTTTTATCAGATACATAAAGAGGCCAGATAAAGTGAACCAACTTAAAAAAACCATGGGCTATAATAAGATGACCCTTCGCCATACGCCAAGACTACTGATGAAAGTGACTCTTTAACCCAAGTCGTCAAGACGTCCAACGGAAATCAAATTGCGTGTTAAGGTTGAAACATGACGTACATTATGGATTATAAAATTCACATCATTTTCCATAACCATGGCAATATCATCTATGCCAAAAATGTCACAAGAGTAACTATCACCAAGTGTAACAGAGCCAATGGTTTCCTCGTATGTATTAAACCAATGCCTATGATGTGTAACATGCAACGAAGAACCCGAATCAAGTATCCATGTATGGGATACTTCACCACTAACAAGGAGTTCAACAGACATAGAACTCTCCAAAGATAGAGTTTCCTATGCATCATAAAAGACATCATTATTTTCAGTCACCGTATTAATGTCTTGCGCATCACTGTCATCCTGCACTATGATCAGTTCTTCAATCTAAATCAAACTCTTTGGTTTCTCCTTTTTATCATTATGATCTTTGCCTTTACCTTGGCCCTTTTCTTTGCCACGCTTCCAAGCATAGAAATCCTTCTTTATGTGACCAAACTTGTCTCAATAATGGCATTGAACATTGCGGTGACCATAAGACTTTGCTCTACCCTTTGATGCATCTCTATTTTCCTCTTTCTTGGACTCATGTTGTGAATAACAGCCCTTATGTTGCTTATCATCCCTTTGCACATAATGAGCTTCGCCTTGAAAAGTTTTCGAATCAAGAAAACCTTATTGCTATCCGTATCCTTTTTGTACGTGTCGTATAATTTCTACCATAAAGCATGAGCAGTCTCGTATTCTAACACTGAAAAGTACACTGACTCACTAAGGTGCAGTCTAATTGTAGACCTGCATAGCTCATCAAGCTCCTCCCGTTGAGACTGAGTCATGTGCATATCTTTACTTCTAGCCGCATAGGCAAAAGGAAACTTTTTCTTCTTTTGGACAAGCACATCATGCATTTGGTTCTTCCAAAGCTGAAAATTAGAGCCATCAAGCTACTTTATGTCATAAATGTCATGGACTTTGCTAGTAGTCATGGTGACAAAACTACCAAAAGATTCTGGGAAAATTTCTACAGAGTCTCCTTTGTATTTGGGACTATGTCAACCAAAATACAAGACAAAATGACCAAGTATGTCACTCACAAAGCATTAAAAAGGGCAATGTATCTCAAAATCACACTGTATAGAGACCAACTGAGGTGCATAAACTATCAAACTGACCATACACCACCAACTCTTCATCAAAAGCACCTATACCACTCTATACGTGTCCTACAGTGAGGCCTCATAAGTGCTACCCGGCTAGGTCATGGAAACACTCACACGATTAGTGAGCTAATCATGGCAACAGGAATGGTTGCATCTATGAGGTGAGCTTCTCGGCCTATGGAGGAGCTAAGCCACAATGATAGGCAATCTCCATTTCCACTTCTCTCCACCTTCAATCAGCCCAATCACACACACTAACGATTGCAAGACACACACAACACTAATACTATCATGCAACACGCTAATTGAAGGGGAGAAGCCGGGAGCACAATGGAGAATCCTATCATGCAATACACTAATTGAAGGGGAGGAGCTGGGAGAACAATTGATAATCCTATCATGCAACAAACTAATTGAAGGGGGAGAGCCAACACGTACTGTGTGCCCCCTTTCTTTCTTCTCTATCTTATGCACTAGGGCACAATACACAAATGTATAGCTGTACACTTAGGGTTAGTAGCAGTTAGTAATGGGCGGTCGGCCACATGGCCATTAAACCTAACATTCTCCCACTTGATGGCCAACGTGGGAGACCATAAGAATGGAAGAGAACCACTCTTCACCCACTCAGTTAAATTAGGCATCCAAATTCCCTAGGCTTTTGACCTTTGGACAGAACCTTTGAATTTTGGAACCTTAGCATTTTGGAAGTCTTAATGGGCTGAACCCTAAGGTCTTTGGAGCCCATTGTTGCACATAGTTCTTTGCAGGTGGCCCTCCCTTTGGATCCCTATATTCCCTCCTTTGGATCCCTACTATGGCAGGTCTGCCAGCTTAACCAATGTTCTAGATGTTTCTCCCCTGGAACTTCCCCATATTAAATGATCAGCTTAACATGAGAAAATCATTTAGGAGAATTAGATATTATATATTATGATAGGTATAGTTCTTAGCAGTACAAAAGGAGCAAGTGTCAATTGCAATGCTACTAGATAAAGAAGCAAATTGCAATATGGTTGCAGATAACATCCAAACGATCCTTAAGATCACTCCATGCAAGCATGATATCAAAACAATGCTAGGTTTTCATACATGACATAAAGTATTGGTTTCTAACCTAGCATCTAGAATCAAAAACAGCAGGTAAATTTTCAGGTCAAGCCTTCAAAGAAAATGCTTGCAGATGTCATCCTTAGACATCAGTGGTTAGACCAACACAAGGCCTACAAAGAAGATACAATGCTAATACTCTCTTCTCCAAGAGATATCAAGCAGCAGATACAGGTACCGTTAATGCTAGATTCAGAGTTGCAAAAGTCACAAGAATCACAGACAAATTTTGCAAACAAAGGTAAAGCTAAAGTGGATCCTCAACCGATTAGGAAAGAAGGTGTGACATCATATGCCTCTACATCAAAGAACCCTCATGGATCAGCTACTTGAAGCAAGTCAGGCTTTCAAAACTTCACGTCAACTGCTGACCCAACTAAAACCTCTAAGGAGCCACCAAAAAATCAAAGGTATATCAGCCAAAGTACTCAAGAAAGCAAAGGAAACACAAACAAGTGTTCGTTCCGCGCAATTTACTGAAATTCAATGATCCGGTTTGGATTAAGGATGGAAATTCAACACAGAAAGACAACCACATGGGATTGATAACATCACAATGCTAATACTCTCTTCTCCAAAGATATCAAGCAGCAGATACAGGTACCGTTAATGCTAGATTCAGGGGTACAATGCTAATACTCTCTTCTCCAAGAGATATCAAGCAGCAGATACAGGTACCGTTAATGCTAGATTCAGAGTTGCAAAAGTCACAAGAATCACACACAAATTTTGCAAACAAAGGTAAAGCTAAAGTGGATCCTCAACCGATTAGCAAAGAAGGTGTGACATCATATGCCTCTACATCAAAGAACCCTCATGGATCAGCTACTTCAAGCAAGTCAGGCTTTCAAAACTTCACGTCAACTGCTGACCCAACTAAACCTCTAAGGAGCCACCCAAAAAATCAAAGGTATATCAGCCAAAGTACTCAAGAAAGCAAAGGAAACACAAACAAGTGTTCGTTCCGCGCAATTTACTGAAATTCAATGATCCGGTTTGGATTAAGGATGGAAATTCAACACAGAAAGACAACCACATGGGATTGATAACATCACAATGAAGCTTGAAAGAACAGGAGTACTATCAAGGTAACAGATAGATATGGTACCAAAATTGCAGGTTAGGGCATATGAAGTAGCTTCAAGTCCCTCCAAGAAAGAACGGCCACAAGGTATCAACCTCGGCAATATCCTAGGATATCTAAAAAGCACCTATACAACAGAGAAACATCGAAAGATGCTAAAGTCTACCACAACTCTCAAGAGGATAGAGAAGAGAGATGGATCTCAAAGAATCTTCCTCTTAGATAAGGATTCTATATAGGTTTTACAAAGATTTGGATACCAGTCAACCACAAACCAACTGCAACTACACCAGGCCTGCAAGAAGATCTCAAGTCTCAACAAGACCTAGAGCAAGGAAAAGTTAACAAAGGAGATACAAAGGTCATCAACAGATTTGGATTCCTAAGTCTTCAATGCTCCTAGTCAAAAGTCAAATGTCAACAATCAACAGAGGCCTACAACAGCATCAAAGACTCCTATCACTAGGCCCAATTGGAGAATCAAATAAATAATGGAGTTTTGCCAGTCAAAGAAGGACAACCAGCCAATGAGAATGCAGATTTGAAGAGGCTAAAACAGGTATGGCAAAAGAAACCTTCAATGCCAACTTGGTCCTTCAATTATCCTCTTTTTTAGGATTCAAGCTTTCTTTTACCTGAAGAAATCTTTGTAGTAAGCATAAGAATGTAAAAAGTCAAGTCACCAGGGTGCAAAAAACACTCTTTGGCATAGTCAAAGTCGGGTTGCTGAGCCATAAAATGAGCAAAGCATTAGTCCCAAAGCTTCAAGTCATATAATACTTTGTCCTAAGAGTCGTAGTTATTATGCTTACACGCAAGCTGGAAGAGTTGAGCATATTGAATTCATGTCGCTCATGTTGGATAAGATGAGCATAAGCGTCGGCTTTTATAGAGCTCACCCCCATTCACACTTGGGCGCCCATGCTTAACCAACTAATCCCTTGAATGTCCAAGTTAAAGTGCGCCTCTCATCGACGATCACTCTACCTTTCCCTATTGGTCCGACAAGCCCGGTACCTGACTCTACCAAATACATAATACGCGTCCATCGTAGGTGATGGGTGTCCGTGAGCGGTGAGGGTTAACATGCCCCCCTTCCTGATGTAGATTCCGTCCTCGGAAGCTATTGAGTTGAAGCTGGTTCGTCGAGGTGGAAGAGCATTTGAGATGAATGTCCTTAGCCTTCTTCAGTCACTGCAAAATCAAACAACATTGGCACAGTAATTGCATTCTCTTAAAAAGCATATGCAGTTTTAGGTAGACAAATTGATTGGTCAAAGAATTTCAAACAATTTGGTAGCAATGAACATTAAATTGCAATGTAATCAAATGCATAAACAGATGTAAAGGTAAAAAATTAAACAAGTCTGGGGTCACTAATTTGACGGTCGAAAAGCACTAGAGATCGAATATTAATACCATGGGTAAGCTTCTTAATTTTCTGTGGTCAATTAAGTTGTTTAATCGCGAGAGCCAAGTATTCATGTTCGAGGGCTGACTAGAGGCTATATCTAGAAGACTTTGTAGTTAAGCTACCATAAAAGGAATTTCTCATGAAATCATCGCCTGACTGATTACTTTTTCTTTGACCCCCCAAGGTCTTTTCACAGTGATTCAATTATGATGTGTGTGCTTATTTTGTATGCCTTGGGTTTTTTGCTTCTCAAGGAAAAGCGCCCACACTGGGAACCTCTAGGGCTCTAGTACCATAGGCAATACATGTGAGTGAAGTACCAATTTAAGCCAGGATTTCTCTTCCAGCTTAAAATTTTACATTGTGGCACTTTGATTTTTTGCTTGTTCATTTTCAGCATTTAAATTTTGTAACTTTGGGGGGTCATATAACACTGTTACACTCCCCAGGCTCATCACATTAGTAAACTCCCTTTATAATACTTAAGCTAAAGGTCACTAGTGTTAAGCCCACTAGAAAGCCCTAGTACATTTCATACAATGCTGCCTAAATCGGATTAAGAACCTAAGTAACCATTGCTTATTAGGAAGGCATTCCCCATGGTATTAAGAGAAGATTTCTAATACCTAGCTTGGTCAAACTAGCTTAGTCGGACTGCTTGATTTTTACACCTAAACGAGTGATTATGACAAAACATTACATTGAATTAAATGTTTGATACTAAGCAAATGCGCTGAGTATTATGCTACCAATCACAATCAAAGCAGACAATCATGGATGCAAAAATAAGGCAATGCTAATGGACAAGAAACACCTGTTTGTGTTGATGGTCGCGCTTGATTTGAAGGTTCCATGAAGGTCCAAATCCTATCAATAGCAACACGCTCCTGTACACACTAGGAAACAAAAGGAATACCTCCAGGAGGCACATTAGTGGGAAAAGAGAACTTTGCTAATCACTCAACTCTAAAACAGAAACACTCCTATCGTACTAATCTTACCTACCCTCCATCATTCAAGTGATGAGGATCAAAGGTGTTTATGGCATAGGTTTCTGTTTCACTGTACCAGATGTGACATGTGTAGGTCTGAGTCAATGTTTTGACTTTTATGTGCATACTCGTTTGCTAATTGCTCTTGCTCTTTTTTTTTTTTTGTGAGTATAAAGCTTTATATGTACATTCCCTAAGATTGGTGATTAAGAGGTCAGGGAAAAAGGTTGAGAGGGAAACAAGTGAATGATGGATGTCCACAAACACTCCCCCCTTCCTTGGGTAGATCATACCGTTTGAAATGAGCTTGTCACCCTTTGAAACCAATTGTTCCAGTTGGTAATAGGTGAGGATTTTTGCCAGTAGTTTTCTATTACCCTAGGTGCCTTGTCAAGTTGCAAGGGTGGTAAGGTACTCTCCCAGGATCGAACTTGAAGTGGTTCATTAGGTGATTCGTGAACACTGGGAGGTGTGGATTCTTTTGTAGCTTCATTGAGGTCCATTACTATAGATGGAGGCTGTGTAGAAGCTTTTACCTCTATGGATGTATTACATGAGGAGCTAGAAGCTTCATGGGACTCCCCCCTTCCTGAGCTAGGTGGAACAAATCGTTCTTTCTTTGGTACCCAAACTAGCTCTGGAGCGGGTGTGTAGCGTTCTGTGATTTTTCCTTTCCACGATCATTGATTCGTTTTGGAGCTACGGGATTGGGCTCACTTGCGTCAGGTGATAGGTAAGAGCACAATCTACGTTTTGGCACCCAGATTTGATCATTTCCTTGATAGTAGCCTTGGGCTTCCAATAGTCGTTTAGGGATCCATCGCAACATTTTCTTACTTTCTTGGAGCGAGTGGTACGTTTCTTACAAGGCTTCTGTTTTTTAGCACTAGCTATGGTCGCTAAAGAAGCTTTAGGGACCCACTTGTATGTTTTCTTCGTTACCTTAGGATGAGTCTTGTCGGAAGCGATATGCATTGCTTGTAGCATATTTAAGGGTATAGGCATTTCATCCCCTCAGGTGTTACCCAGGTCGTCCCCCTATTTCCCCAAGTGTCTATGGTTGATTAGGTGGACCCAGTCTACATTGTCCGACTCAGTCATCCCAGGTAGGACATCCATATAAGGAGAATCTTGGCCAATGTCTGTATCCTTCTTACAAGTGTAACAATATTGTAGTGGGGCCGAGTGAACTGTGGTGTCAGAGCGATGATCAATAATGGTTTTACTCCCTAAGGGGTGTACCTTACCAGTCACCAAATCCACTCTAAGGACAGAGTCTTGGAATTGCAAATAGACATGATTTTTAGACCAATCGTGAACCATTTGTGCTTCCCTCATGAATGGTCGTCCTAAAATCATTTCATATGACATAAGGTGTTTAGAGAAATCCATTACAATGAACGTATGTCGTACCTTGTGTCCTAGAACTTTGATCTTAAGATCCTTGAGCATCCCCATAGGTTTGGCTATGGTACCATTTGCCATCTTTACCACAATGTTAGTAACACTGAGGCGGGGTTTTCCCATGGATTCCCAACAATCTTTTGTAACGATGCTAACTCCCGCACCACCATCAAGAATTCCCTTTATAGTTAATCCCTTGGCAGTGATGGGTAGGGTCGCATTAGACTCGTCGCCTTCAAAATACTGCCCTAATTCGTTAATGGGTACCTCGATCACAGACTCGTGTCCATCTAAGTCAAGTGATTGCACATGATTTTCCTCATCAATCATAATCGAGTCAGGCCTATTTGGTTGCGCAAACTGCGGTAATCCCGTTCGTAGCTCTCCGTTAAGGAATGCTCAAAGTGCAAGGAATAACTCAGGATCTCCATACAGCTTTGCTATGATCGTGGTTCGGACCTCAGAAGACAGGAAGTCCACTAGTTTGGCAACATTCATTGGCGTTTTGCAGGGTGTAGGTCCTTGACTAGGAACTGGTGAGGATGGAATCTCATATTCCTCAATGGGATCAGGTATTCCTTCGTTAAACATCCTTCCCAACAAGAAAGGTGTATGCTCACTTTCTGATGTCCTGTCCTCACTCCCTTCTTGGATGATACTAGATATGGCTAACGGTCTATGGTTCATGTGGGGTGGATGAACTTGCGTGGGAAACACTGTGTCATGAATTTTGATATGCATGGGTTCTGGTTCTAGTTTCCTTTGAGTCCCCTCCACTAAACCTCTTAGATGTTTCACCTGCTTAATCTCGTCTACAGGGTTTGGGTACGTCCCAATCTTCTTTTTATGATTCTTCCCTTTTTGCCCCTGCGGTTTATCTTGGGGGTCTTGGATTGGATTTGGAAACACTTGTGGTGTTTTCAGAGGCTCTTTATGGTTTTCTCTCATTTGGTTTTCATTTGGTCCCATGTTACGGTTTTCTTTGTCGGTCTTTCCCTTTGTGGTATTGGTTCTAGTCTCCATTGTCTCGACTGAATCTGAATCATCCTCGAGGTCATTCATATACACGGGGTCATCTCCTGTTCCTATGTTTGTTTTGGAACTTGGCTTTGAATTTTCCGTATTCTGCGACTTCTTCCTTCGTGTCTTCTTTTTCTTTGCTTGGATAATTGACGCGGTATCTCTCTCTTCGAGGATATGTCCTGGCCCTTGAAGCATGGACCGTGTAATCGCATAAGCGGGTGCGACGGGTGGTATTGGCGACATCACACTAGCAATTTCGACCAAATTCAGGGGTGTGATTTTAGGCGCATTTGGGTTATAGGGGCATTGGGCAATCAAGTGATCTATGCCACAACGATTACATGTGAGTATTGGCATTGCAGACGTGCTCCCTTGATTCACTTGCATCTGTGCAGCATTCTTTTGCAGCCTAATAGGGCACTCCGCTACTCGATGTGGTCCACCACACTCGTAGCATTGAAGAGGTGGCCTCCTAGCCTGGGTGTTGATATTTTGACCTCTGGATGCGAGAGCAGCAGCTTGATAAACCGGCTTGACTTGTCCCCAACAATCTTCCATGTAGTATATAGGACATTCTTCCAATGTATCAAGACCGTAGGCAATACTAGTGTCTATTTCCTCCTCACAGCCATCTGCATAAGCATTTGATGGCTCGCAACCCACTTGGTTCATAGGGGCGACTCTTGGATGCGGGGGCTGCGGTCCTAGCACAGGAGGTGGTAGCGGTGTAGCTTGTACAACATTTTGAGATCTAGGGACCATGTGTTGCGGTAGTTGCTCAACAGGTGGAGTAGGCATCAATACAGGAGCTCGAGGCGCATCCGTCCAGGACTACAGGTGGTCTATTTGCCATCATACGTTTGATCATTAAACAATCCTTAGCTTGGTGACCATACCTACCACATGCGTTGCAAGTTCCATTAAATTTTACTCTAAACGTAGGGCACTCACTAGTGCTATGTGGACCTAAGCAAATGGAACACCATTGTTGCTCCCTTCTTGGATACATGTGACTATTTTGAGGGGGTCGATTATCCTTAAGAGACTCTTGGATTGCCTTGGTGAGGTCTGTCAAGAATGTCTCAAATACCTTTGGCTCATTGGCAATGGGCTTTGCAGTCATGGGTTCATACTCAATGGCTTGTGAGCTAGTGGATCTCGTGTCAGTAGACACCCTCATGCCTGCTATCATCAAGTTGTCCTCTAATTGGATTGCATTGGCAGTGACATCTTCCCAGGTTGTGATACCTCTAATCACTAGTCCATTATAGATTCCTTCATTCCTCAACCCTCGAATGAATCGATCAAGCAGTTGGTTATTGTTGAAGCGCTCATTTACAGGGCAACGAGAGTTTAAGTGCTTTAGACGACTAATGAAGTCCCTTACTGACTCTCCTTCCTTACGTTCGGCCTTCTGTAGCTGAGATGCTACACCCCAAAGCACACCTTCTCGTATGTACTCCTTTAGAAACAACCTTCGAAGGGTAGGGTAGATTGTTTTCTCGTCCACCCTTAGGGTCCTATACCAATCTCCAGCCTTCCCACTTAATGTCAAGCTTAAGGCATTGCACTTATGTAGTTCGTTGCGTTCCCCTAAGGAATCACATACTTGTTCAAACACTTCAATGTGTTTCCTAGCATCTTCGTCCCCATTGAATTTTTGCGTGAGTTTGGCAATTTGTACTGCCTTACTTCTAGGCTCTCTATCAGATGCGTGACGCATATTTTCCGCGATAGATCGACCTATGGTTTGAGCAAACTGCCAAGTCACCTATGTGAGGAGGCAGGGCCGGTGGAGGTACTCTTGGAATCATA
Source organism: Adiantum capillus-veneris (assembly GCF_014529385.1). NCBI lineage: Eukaryota > Viridiplantae > Streptophyta > Polypodiopsida > Polypodiales > Pteridaceae > Adiantum > Adiantum capillus-veneris. The sequence continues at coordinate 69,629,434 of NC_140931.1, forward strand.
TGTGGGAGAGGAACGGGTACCGGTCTTGGCATATGTGTGGATGATGCAGGATATGGAACATAACCGGGCATAGGTCCACTCGGATAAGGGCTAGGGAGCGGCACTCGAGGAGCATAAGCAAGTGGTACAATTGGAGGTGTGGGGGCCATGTGTGCATAAGGGGCTAGAGGCACATATGGTCGAGGCCCCATATTAGGTACTACGACACTAGGTAGTGGCACTGCGCTAACCGTAGATGTCATCGGTACATTCTCTGTCAGGCTTATCCCTGGAGTGAGCACTGTGTTTTCCTTAATAGAGGGTTGAGCCAAGTTAGGGAAGCTAAAGTTTTCGCTCGGAGGCTCAGATTGCATAGAGACCCCAGGTGAAACGACGTAAGATGGGTCCATGGGACTCATTAGAGGAGTCTCCATTTGTGATAGAGTAGGCTGTTGAGCCTTGCTCGTATCCAAAAATCTCATGGGGCCAGTTGAGAGTATATTTACCCCTCGGTTTTGCCTTTCTGATTGAATAATGCCATGGATAACATTACAGATCATTTTCTGTTGATCTTCGATGCTCGTGGCACTAGAGGTGGATTGTACAATCTCTATCCATCCTACATGGTAGGCGTGGCCAGAGTGTAGATCCGTCAACACCTCAGTGTGGAGGTCGTATGTCCAATGATCATTAATGAACAATCCTTCTAGAGTCGACGTGTTAATGGTTTCTTGTGAGGTAGAAGCAATGTTGCTCCCCGTGGTTTTACTTGTCAGCAACGGTACTCTAGAGGGAACTTCTGAAGGAGGCAGCTCAACAGGGCCTTCTTGGTAAGAAGTTGGTAGGATATCCACATGGACACTCTTTGGGGGTGTGGGGTCCACGTGCGATGTGAAAGGAGAGTCCACTTCCCCACCCCCTTCGTGTGCTTCATTTGCATCAGGTTCCGAGCGAGTAGCTCTACCTAATGTTTCCATGAAACGGCTAAACATACTAGTACTAGGCTGTGGAGCTTCGGGAGGTGCATGGCCTTCTCTCTCAGTGTTTTGGGTAGGGTATGCTTCCATGATTTCTGAGTCGGAGGAGGAATCACTAGCGGCTATTTTAGGGTCTTGGGTGATGCTACCTTGTGTCCCCGCTGAGGGTCTAGAGCTTATCGTGGATGGGTAATGGGTGTCCGTATGAACAGAGGCACTCTCAATATGCTCGTGTTCTAGCACCCGCCCAGAGCGTAAGTGCATGTGCTTTTGATACCCTAAGGTGTCAAAAAGCTGCTCTAGGAGGCCTTGTGACTAGTTTTTAGCGTGTTTTTTGTTTGTTTTTTCACTAGATTTTTTAGAGCGTGTCGTGGAATGGGCCGTGTGATAGCTCGAAACGAGCGTATCAGTAAGAGGGTCGTGCCGTGCTTTACAGCCCTCCGTTTGGTCACTCTATGCCCTCGGAATCCCTAAAACTGTCTATTTCCAGTAGGGAACTAGGCCCAAACTAGAAAGTCTAAGGGTGCAAGTGGGAAGAGAAAGGAGGAGAGTGGAGGACTTGTCCCACATGCTCTCATTCTCTCTTGAGGGAGTAGGGTATATATATAAGAGTGAGTCTAGTATATATCATAAGACTGAGGACTGAGGCCTGGGCCTGGGCTTGGGCTTGGGCTTGGGCTTGGGAAAATGATCCCGATCTACCTTTTATACAAACCAACCCGTCCGTTTTAAGAGTCACGTTTTTTATTTTCGATAAATTTCGCCGCCCGCTCACTCGCGTTTTTTATTTTGAGAGAAACGCAGAAATTTTTAATTTTGAGAAAAACGCAAAATTGCAGAAATTGCAAAAACTGCAGAAAATTAAAAAAACGCAGAAATGCAGAAAATTACAGAAATTGGAAACGCCGAACTTGAAAATGCAGAAATTGCGGAAATTGAAAAAACGCAGACAATAGCAGAAATTGAAACTTGACAACAAATGCAGAAAACGCAAAATACAGAAATCTCCACACACTCCTTTCCTGCCTTTCCTATGATAGAAATTGCACCACAAGGAAGCGTAAAGTGCGAACCGAGCTTAGTGTAGGGCATATCCCCGGCAGCGGCACCAAAAATGTGCGCTCCTTGCCGCACTGTCGAAGCAAGGGACTTGCCAATACACCGTATGCGAGCCACAAACGGCTCCAAGCACACAACAAGCCTAAACTAGCAAGCTCAAGAAAACAAAGGGTGTGTCACTCACCGCTCTACGCTCGCCTTCGTGGTGGATTCCTCGCCGCGATGAAGAAGAAGCTGCAGTCGTGCCGCGCTCAACCGCTTCACCACCGTCGTGCCTTCGTAATGCTCGATCGCACACACACTCTCCCTCTCTCTCTCTCTCACACACACACACAAGGAGGTGAAGAAGAAGAAGATGGAGATGGAGCAAGAGCACTCTTCAATTGCACAAATGAGAGAATGAGTAAAAATTAGGTTTAGTTGTCTTTTATAGGAGCTCACCCCATTCACACTTGGGCGCCCATGCTTAACCAACTAATCCCTTGAATGTCCAAGTTAAAGTGCGCCTCTCATCGACGATCACTCTACCTTTCCCTATTGGTCCGACAAGCCCGGTACCTGACTCTACCAAATACATAATACGCGTCCATCGTAGGTGATGGGTGTCCGTGAGCGGTGAGGGTTAACATGCCCCCCTTCCTGATGTAGATTCCGTCCTCGGAAGCTATTGAGTTGAAGCTGGTTCGTCGAGGTGGAAGAGCATTTGAGATGAATGTCCTTAGCCTTCTTCAGTCACTGCAAAATCAAACAACATTGGCACAGTAATTGCATTCTCTTAAAAAGCATATGCAGTTTTAGGTAGACAAATTGATTGGTCAAAGAATTTCAAACAATTTGGTAGCAATGAACATTAAATTGCAATGTAATCAAATGCATAAACAGATGTAAAGGTAAAAAATTAAACAAGTCTGGGGTCACTAATTTGACGGTCGAAAAGCACTAGAGATCGAATATTAATACCATGGGTAAGCTTCTTAATTTACTGTGGTCAATTAAGTTGTTTAATCGCGAGAGCCAAGTATTCATGTTCGAGGGCTGACTAGAGGCTATATCTAAAAGACTTTGTAGTTAAGCTACCATAAAAGGAATTTCTCATGAAATCATCGCCTGACTGATTACTTTTTCTTTGACCCCCCAAGGTTTAGTTGGCTTTTATAGGAGCTCACCCCATTCACACTTGGGCGCCCATGCTTAACCAACTAATCCCTTGAATGTCCAAGTTAAAGTGCGCCTTTCATCGACGATCACTCTACCTTTCCCTATTGGTCCGACAAGCCCGGTACCTGACTCTACCAAATACATAATACGCGTCCATCGTAGGTGATGGGTGTCCGTGAGCGGTGAGGGTTAACAAGGCTCATCAACGAAAACCATTCATAAGGAGTGCCAGCTTGTAAAGCCATGTCATATGCTCTATAGCTACACCATCTTTTTGAAGAACCCCTCAAAATCCTTCTTGCACAACATATTGTTTCCCATGCATTTTTGTGTATGCAGAATTAAGATGTCCGGTTATCGTACATATGCATTAGACACTCTTTTTTTCTTCCACCGATGCACCTTGAGTGGACTATAGCAGGCAAACCAATATTCCATCATGCTATCCTCTCATATTTTCTTCCTTTTTAATTCCATATCTATCAGCAAATAATCCCTTCAGTACTTTATTAATATTTCTCATGCTAATAAGTACTCCAATAATGTATGTATCCCAAAGGCACCTTTTTCCCACTAGGTTTTTTCCCTTTGGTCATCCAGGTATTAAACCCTAAATTAGAACCTCATCATTCTACTTCTCTTGTACATACTTTCCATAAATAAATAGTAGCATCATCATTATGCTATTACAGCAGACAAGTGCAACATCATCTCTCACATCAGACCAATCAAGATGCTACAGCAAATTGAACCTAACAAGAAATGTAATGACAAATGAAGACAATCATCCCATCAAAAACCTTCCGCAGCCTCCACGGACACTTTTCAACAGTCTAATCGTAGACCTGCATAGCTCATCAAGCTCCTCCGACGGAAACTGAGTCATGTGCATATCTCCAGTTCTAGCCACATAGGCAATAGGTAACTTTTACTTCTTTTGGACAAGCACATCATGCATTTGGTTATTCCAAAGCTGAAAATTAGAGCCATCAAACTATTTTATGTCATAAATGTCCCGGACTTTGCTAGTAGTCATGGTGACAAAACTACCAAAAGATTCTGGGAAAATTTCGACAGAGTCTCCTTTGTATTTGGGACTATGTCAACCAAAATACGAGACAAAATGACCAAGTATGTCACTCACAAAGAATAAAAAAGGGAAATGTATCTCAAAAGCACACTGTATAGAGACCAACTTAGGTGCATAAACTGTCAAACTAACCATAGAACACCAACTCTGCGTCAAAAGCATCTATACCACTCTATACATGTCGTATAGTGAGTCCTCCTAAGGGATGCTCCAGCTACTTGTATCATCAAAGGTATCTCCACATTTGAGAATACCGAGCTCTTATACCAGATACTAAATAAACGGGAATTTACAATGCGTGACCATTTAGAAAAATGTGGAAAATGTGTAACTCCAATCTTTACTGCTTCTTTGTATTCATCCTCAATGTGAATCCGTATATATGTTTTCGGTCTTTAGCAGCTTCTGTTAGCTGACGTTGACTCAGTTAACATTCCCCCCTTCTGGTTTTAATGCCCATCCTCGGGCACTGTTGAAAAGTGTCTGTGGAGGCTGTGGAAGGTTTTTGATTGGTTGGTGATGGCATGATTGTCTTCATTTCTCATTGAATTTCTTGTCAAATTCAATTTTCTGCAGCATCTTCATTGGTCCGAATAGGTCTGATGTGAGAGATAATGTTCCACTTGTCTGCTGTAATAGCATAATGATGAGGATACTATTTATTTATGAAAAGTATATACAAGAGAAGTAGAATGATGAGGTTCTAAATAGGGTCTAATACCTAGATGACCAAAGGGAAAAAAACCCAGTGGGAAAAAGGTGCCTTTGGGATACATACATTATTGGAGTACTTATTAGCATGAGAAATATTAATAAAGTACTGAAGGGATTATTTGCTGATAGATATGGAATTAAAAAGGTAGAAAATATGAGAGGATAGCATGATGGAATATTGGTTTGCCTGCTGTAGTCCACTCAAGGTGCATCGGTGGAAGAAAAAAAGAGTGTCTAATGCATATGTACGATAACCGGACATCTTATTTCTACATACACAAAAATGCATGGGAAACAATATGTTGTGCAAGAAGGATTTTGAGGGGTTCTTCAAAAAGATGGTGTAGCTATAAAGCATATGACATGGCTTTGCAAGCTGGCACCCCTTATGAATGGTTTTCGTTGATGAGCCTATCTGTGCTCTCATCTTGTTGTGCACTGTCCGTGAGTGTTGGACTCTATGACACTCCACCAATTGTAAGTTGATAGACATTGACGCTTATGCTCATCTTATCCAGCATGAGCGACATGAATTCAATATGCTCAACTCTTCCAGCTTGCGTGTAAGCATAATAACTACGACTCTTAGGACAAAGTATTATATGACTTGAAGCTTTGGGACTAATGCTTTGCTCATTTTATGGCTCAGCAACCCGACTTTGACTATGCCAAAGAGTGTTTTTTGCACCCTGTTGACTTGACTTTTTACATTCTTGTGCTTACTACAAACATTTCTTCAAGTAAAAGAAAGCTTGAATCCTCAAAAAGAGGATTACTGAAGGACCAAGTTGGCATTGAAGGTTTCTTTTGCCATACCTGTTTTAGTCTCTTCAAATCTGCATTCTCATTGGTTGGATTGTCCTTCTTTGACTGTGAAAACTCCATTATTTATTTGATTCTCCAATTGGGCCTGGTGATAGGAGTCTTTGATGCTGTTTTAGGCCTCTGTTGATTGTTGACATTTGACTATTGACTAGGAGCATTGGAAGACTTAGGAATCCAAATCTGTTGATGACCTTTGTATCTCCTTTGTTAACTTTGCCTTGCTCTAGGTCTTGTTGAGTTCTTGAGATCTTCATGGAGGCCTGGTGTAGTTGCGGTTGGTTTGTGGTTGACTGGTATCCAAATCTTAGTAAAGCCTATGTAGAATCCTTGTCTAAGAGGAAGATTCTTTGAGATCCATCTCTCTTCTCTATCCTTTTGAGAGTTGTGGTAGACTTTAGCATCTTTTGATGTTTCTCTCTTGTATAGGTGCTTTTTAGATATCCTAGGATATTGGCGAGGTTGATACCTTGTGGCCGTTCTTTCTTGGGAGGGACTTGAAGCTACTTCATATGCCCTAACCTGCGATTTTGGTACCCATATCTGTCTGTTACCTTGATAGTACTCCTGTTCTTTCAAGCTTCATTGTGATGTTATCAATCCCATGTGGTTGTCTTTCTATGTTGAATTTCCATCCTTAATCCAAACCGGATCATTGAATTTCAGTAAATTGCTTGGAACAAACACTTGTTTGTGTTTCCTTTTCTTTCTTGAGTACTTTGGCTGATATACCTTTGATTTTTTGGGTGGCTCCTTAGAGGTTTTAGTTGGGTGAGCAATTGACGTGAAGTTTTGAAAGCTTGACTTGCTTGAAGTAGATGATCCATGAGGGTTCTTCGATGTAGAGGCATATGATGTCACACCTTCTTTGCTAATCGGTGGAGGATCCACTTTAGCTTTACCTTTGTCTACAAAATTTGTCTGTGATTCTTGTGACTTTTGCAACTCTGAATCTAGCATTAACGGTACCTGTATCTGCTGCTTGATATCTCTTGGAGAAGAGAGTATTAGCATTGTATCTTCTTTGTAGGCCTTGTGTTGTTCTAACCACTGATGTCCAAGGATGACATCTGCAAGCATTTTCTTTGAAGGCTTGACCGGAAACTTTACGTGCTCTTTTTGATTCTAGATGCTAAGGTAGAAACCATTTCTTTATGTCATGTATGAAAACCTAGCATTGTTTAGCTATCATGCTTGCATGGAGTGATCTGGAGGATCCTTTGGATGTTATCTGCAACCATATTGCAATTTTCTTCTATATCTAGTAGCATTGCAATTGACACTTGCTCCTTTTGTACTGCGAAGAACTATACCTGTCATAATAACTAATATAGAATTCTCCTGAATGATTTTCTCATGTTAAACTGATCATTTAATATGGGGAAGTTCTAGGGGGAGAAAAATCTATAATATTGGTTAAGTTGGCAGACCTGCCATAGTAGGGATCGAAAGGAGGGAATATAGGGATCCAAAGGGAGGGCCATCTGCAAAGAACTATGTGCAACAATGGGCTCCAAAGACCTTAAGCTTCACTCCATTAAGACTTCCAAAATGCTAAGGTTCCAAAATTCAAAGGTTGTGTCCAAAGGTCAAAAGCCTAGGGAAATTGGATGCTTTGTGTGTGGCCCAAAAGTCATTCTGAAGCCCTACAAAGGAGGGGGCGAGCCCAAGAAGTAGGGGATTAGAGAGAAACTCTCTCTCTCTCTCTCTCTCACACACACACAAGCTCCCTTTGTACACAAGGGGAAAGAGGGACACATGTCAGCTCCCTAGCTCAGATGCCCACAAGGTGTACTCAAATCCTATTGGATGGCCATGGAGGTGGACCAATGAGAATAAGGCTAGACTAAGTCTAGTTTAAAATCAAATATCAAAATCGGATTATAACGGCTAAAGCTCACTTGGGCCCATATCTAATTTCAACTAGGGAGATAGTATGCCATCAAGAGTAAGCACAAAAAATCAAATCATATCAGATTTGTACCTTGATAATTATAAACTCATTTGCGTTCTTAGGAAATTTAAATTTTGGTGACAACCTAATCTCAAGAATAATGAAAGTCAAAGACTATGCCGCCGCCCCCTTCCATGGTGTGGCTTTGTGCAGAAGCTCAATAATAAAAAATGCAATAAACCATAAGTGACATATGATACCATGATACGATGGAAATGACATTATCATCACGTATTGTGTTTCTCAAAGGTTAATCACACATCAATGATGTGGCGCTATAGTCTAGTGCCAATAAAAAGGCCTTTAAGAAGGATAGGGAATCAAGGAAACCTTAAGGTGGACAACAATTATATAGGCTATATTAAGACCATTAGGACATTGTTATAAATGGGGTGGAGTACTTCCCCTTTCCTGACAACCCTAGAAATTGTATAGGTGTTGTAAAAAGCACATGTTTCCCTTTCACGCAATGAATCTTCATACAATAAAAGGAAAGGGCACTTTAAATATTGCGGAGGTATTATAGATCCAATTATATCAAGAATAAAAACTTGTTTTGTTGCTTTCAAACCACTCCAAGAACATAATTTTAAGTGCATTCCTAGGCGGTTTTCATCAAAAAATAAAGTCTAGATCGTTAGGAAATTGTGGAGATCGCTAGGACATGCATTCTTAGTGGATCCCATTACCATGTCACTCCAAATTTACTAACTTCGTACTTCTTAGGTCACAATAAGTACCATCACATGACATCTATCATGGGTTAGTACATTCACATGACATGTATCATGGGTTGTGGCATCATGAAATCAATCTCATTCTCTGTGACAAACCTCGTATGAACCATTCTATGCCTCTCAATAATGGCCTGCTGGATATAACCCTGGTAATTATATCAGTGACATAATCTGTGAGTGGGATAATGGCATGAAGGATGTCCAAGAAATGGTGCCTCCTCGATTGAGAATCAACTCAAGGAAAAATATAGGATAATGATGTCTTGGAAGTTTCCACCCATATATGTAAGATACTTACCTAGTACATGTCTTGACTCTCAACGATAATTTGTGTAGCTCCTAATCATTTTGTACCAAAGTCTCCCTAATAGCCAGGTGTTGAGATTACTGGAGGGCCCATCTAGTATGAGAATGCTTTCGAAGCTCTCATAAGCCTTGTATGTAAAGACCATGCTCTCGTAAGTGCCTCAACCACTTGTATATCTCCAAATCTTACTCTAGTGACCTCATGTGACACTACATTGTTACTTTAGCTCATCTTGCATACCACAGTTACTAACCGTCTCTCCATGGCTCTTGATTTATTATACATTCAACCATATGGATAACGATTGTTCAAAACTAGGTCCCTAAATCTAAATTAGGTCCTTAAAATTTGTAGCTAATTCCCATCCTACACTCACTACCTCATATGGCACTTTTTCTTTTTAACGCACCAAAGGACCCTCGGGGGGAGGTGCTTATCCCTTCCAAATATTAACCATGAAACATAGTCGAGCAAGGACCGCGTACCATCGATCAAGGGCCATGATTAGGCATCACCACCATGGCCACCTACTTGATGCACCACGTGCTCGGAATGACGGAGAGAACTCACAGAAAGCAACTAAAAACCTCCTCCTTAGGTGACCCACTGGATGAGAAGGATGATTTGAGTGTCCAAGGGCAAGAGCCCTAGCAACACGGACACCAAGTGAGCACAAGGTGCCCCTCTAGAGGTGACCCAATGGGGGATTTGAGCCCACAATTCATAGGTTGAGAGGCCAAAGCCTTACCGTTAGACTAACTCTTTGGGGACAACCTCATGTGGCACTTTGTGACCTTACATCCGATAATCTTGGAGACCATACTAACTAGGAGTCTCTTCATGGATCTCCATCCATCATATCTTTGGTCAGACTAATCACAATTGTCAAGACGAACTAGGAGTCTCTCAATGGCTCTCCATCCATCATAGCTTTGGCCAGACAAATCGTGATGGTCCAGACTAGGTCCCCAACTCTATAGAATATTGGGAGGGTTGCATACCCTCATGTCAATCCAAAAGTAAGTTCCTCTCAAAAAGAAACAGGGCCTTGTAAAAATAACTATCAAGTATTTGTAGGACTCTACATACTCACCCTAGTATCAAATATCACCACCTTGGTAATCTCACTTGGAACACCCAAATCATACAACTTGTGCATGTCTTACTCTAAGCACTACATTAAAAGCTTTACACAAATCCATCACCAAGGCAAAAGACTGCTCATCAATGTAGCTTTATACATTGAAGCTACGGTTTGCCATACTTTGACGTTCACATGGAGGTGAAATAAAATGAGAGCATCACAATACAAGTTTCGCACCTCGGGATGTGATTTTTTTATGCCTGAGAGAAATTAAATCTTGTGCAAAAATCAAACTTATCACCCAAGGAGGAGTCACGGCATCATGATTGTTCCCAAAAAGGGTTGGAAAAGTCAAACTTTTGCATGTTTAAAGGGGCACGTGTTTCTCTTGCAAAAAATAGACAACTTGTTTCGATAACGATGGAAAAAGTTTCCTTTTTCTCAACTCTTGAAAATGTCAGAAACTTGTAATGCAATCATGGGCCTCCCACACTAATTTTGGAACAAATCAACTTATTTTTCTTTAAGTAGACAAACCTTCTTGTAATGAAGACAAACCCAATAGACTCCTAAGTCTGCTATATGCAAACAACATAGAAGTGATCAGGGGTAAGGAGTTTTGCGACTAATTGGCTTATTGTGTTGTTGTGTTTGGATGTCTCTCCAAGACTTGCTTAGACCATGTTACGAATGCGAGTATGCAGAAAAGAGATTATGCAGAAGGGAAAAGAACCCATTCGAGTTGAAAAGCTCCAAATTTTGACCTCAATGGAAACTAGCAACAACGTAGAGCTCAACTGACTTAATTAGCTAAAGTTTGTTAAAGACACTGACAATACACTAAATATCTGGCCTTGCACTAAGCATTGCCAGAAAGAAATCAAATTTGCTCTGTAAAAGTATCTCAACAAAGGAAAAAATCGAGTCAGCCGTGTATCGCAAAGCCCCAGAGATACATCTGGTTGGTCTAGAGGAGATCAAGGAAACAAATATGCCGCATCGAGGTTACTATATGTCTGATTGCCTCAACCACTTACTTGAACCAGGACCAAGGAAACAAATTCCATTACAAATATCAGCAACAAATATTTGGGCATGACTTTAGTTTTTTATTTAGTATTTATTGCTATACTTCCGTATAGCAATGATCTCTAAATTAGACGATCACTGTGCAGTTCCCTGGACGGTCAACCACCGACTCTGACGTTTTGTTTAAACAGCCCTAGTTGGCAAGCCTAATCATCATCTCATGCTTGCCTCTCTCTTCATGAGCTTCCCTGGACGTTGATGCGGAAAGCATAAGCATAGGCAGTAGGCGTTAATGCGGAAAGCATGAGCATAAGCTCTGTTTCTAGTTGCAGTGCGAAGACAGGCATAAGAGCTATGGCTTGCATGATGATTATGATGGCGTCACTACCAACAACGCGGGCACAGCGACAATGCTGAGCAAAAGGGGGAACCGTGGGAGGCATGAGACCAGAGCCCCTTCGAGGAACGGTGGCACGGTCAGATTTCTCGGCGCTGGGGTGCCCCCATGTCCCCACTCCCAACAAGCGCCTTCCGCACTGTCATCCCGTGATGGGGGCGTCTTCCCCGCCATGCGCACGGCGGTCCTGGTGCAATGGCGGTCGTGGCCCTGGGCCGACGGGCTTTCCGGGCTCCAGCCTCATACCTCCCACGATCTTCGACATACAGAAGAGCACATTCGCGCATTATATGGCGTACCCTTCCCGACAGCCGCCTGGCTTATGGGATTTTTAATATGATGGGCCCCGCCCCGGTTGGTAGTGTAAACTTCCTGGCTGCCAATGAAAAACGTTTCGCACATTGCAAGGCTGCGGTTGAAGTGACGCTAGTAGCCCCGCCACGGTTTGCAGTGTAAACAGTGTCCGGGAAAAATCATTTTTCACACGTATAAAATTACGTTCTTGACTTTGGCAAGAGGAAATTCTAGAAAATTAGATTTATTCTTCAAGTTTTTGAACTATTTTTCTCTATTTTCCTTTTCCCCTTGCTCTCAACCGGCAAGTTGAGGTGATGCTAGTAGACATGTCTTCTAGCCGCTACGACACGAGAACACGACGGCGGTTGCGGTGAGAGGGTGAGGATAGAGAAAGGCCTTTGAGAAAGATAGGGAATCAAGGAAACCTCAAGGTGGACAACAGTAGGCTATATTAAGATCATTAGGGCATTGTTATAAATGGGGTGGATAACTTCCCCTTTCCTAACAACCCTTGAAATTGTATAAGAGTGGAAAAAGCACATCCTTCCCTTTCATGCAATGAATCTTCACACAATAAAAGGAAAGGCCACTTTAAATATTGTGGAGGTATTATAGCTCTAATTATATCAAGAATAAAAACTTGTTTTGTTGCTTTCAAACCACTCTAGGAACATAATTTAAGTGAATTCTTAGGCATGTCTAGATCGTTAGGAAATTGTGGAGATGGTTAGGAGATGCATTCTTAGTGTCTCCCATTACTTTTCACTCCAAATTTACCGACTTTGTACTTCTTACGTCAAATGATATCTATCATGGGTTATTACATTCACATGACATCTATCATGGGTGTATGCATCATGGGATATTCAATCTCATCCTCTGCGATGAACCTTGTATGAGCCATTCTATGCCTCTCAATAATGGGTTGTTAGATATAGCCATGGTAATTTAATTGTTGACATAATATGTGAGAGGGATAATGGCATCAAGGATGTGCAAGAAATCCTGCCTCCTTGATTGAGACTCAACTCAAGGAAAAATCTAACATAATGATGACTCGCAAGTTCCCACCCGTATATCTAAGATACTGACCTAGTACATGTCTCGACTCTCAACGATAATTTTTCTAGCTCCTATTCATTCTCTACCAAAGACTCCGTAATGGCTAGTTGTTGAGATTACTTGAGGGCCTATCTAGTATAAGAATTCTTTGGAAGCTCTCATAAGCCCTATATGTAAAGATCATGCTCTTGTAAGTGCCTCAACCAATTTTGTAGATCCCAATCCTACTCTAATGACCTCATGTGATACTTTACTGCTACTTTAGATCATCCTACATACCACAATTACTAGTGGTCTCTCCATGGCTCTTGAATTATTATACTTTCAACCCTATGGACCACCATTGTTCAAAACTAGGTCCCCAAATATAAACTAGGTCCTTAAAATTTGTAGCTTCCCATCCTACTCTCACGACCTCATGTGGCACTTTTATTTTTTGACGTACCACACTTGGATGATAGAAAGGTTATACCATTTTCCTCTTTTTATTGTCATACACACACACACAAACACAAGAGAAGAAGAGAGTTTTAAAGTTGTAGGAAACTATCCCAAGAGATGTTAAAGATTACGGTAGATTTAGATTTACGTTAGATTGGATTTAGGTTTATTTATGTTAGATTTAGATTTACGTTAAATTAGATTAGATTTAGGTTTATTTTGAGTTTAAGATTAAATTAGATTTAAATTTATGTTCGATGGATTAGATTTTTTAAAATTTAGGTTAGATTTTAGTGCATGTCAATGGGTTAATTTTATCTGCGAGTTAATCAATTCGTGTTTTTTTGCTACAAGTGATGCTTTTTCCAGTTTATAGAAGCATGGATTCCACTCATATGTATGCTCTCTAAGGTGGCGTTGTGGTATGTTAAATAAGTACCAAGGGAAAGAGAGAGAAGAAGGATTAGACGGAGAGAGAAAAACATACTTGTGAAGTAGAGATAGGATCGGGGTGTGAGAGTACCGACAACGAGAGAGAGAGAGAGAGAGAGAGAGAGAGAGTGGGAGATGAGGGGGAGAGAGGAAAGATAGGTTCAAAATGAAAAAAGTCCAGCTAAAGTTTGGGCAAGAAGGTTCTCAAGCTGGTTCAAATTATTTCATTTAGTAATTTGGTATAGAATTGTTTATGTGTTGGTTTAATGTATATATTTTATAAATATCCTACATTTTAATTGAGATGAAAGTGGAGTTAAGTAAAAGTGGAGTTTTGTTGTGAAGAAGGAGGTTGTGTGCACGTTTTCTACTCACATGTGTGTGTGTGTACGTGTGTGTGTGTGTGTGTGTGTGTGAGAGAGAGAGAGAGAGAGAGAGAGAGTGGGAGATGAGGGGGAGAGAGGAAAGATAGGTTCAAAATGAAAAAAGTCCGGCTCAAGTTTGGGCAAGAAGGTTCTCAAGCCAGTTCAAATTATTTCATTTAGTATCTTGGTATAGAATTGTTTATGTGTTGGTTTAATTTATATATTTTATAAATATCCCACATTTTAATTGAGATGAAAGTGGAGTTTTGTTGTGAAGAATTAGGTTGTGTGCACGTTTTCTACCCACGTGTGTGTGTGTGTGTGTGTGAGAGAGAGAGAGAGAGAGAGAGAGAGAGAGAGAGAGAGAGAGAGAGAGAGAGAGAGAGAGTTTGCCTGTTCATATGCGTGTGAAAAGGTTCCAAAGCCCGGTCCACAAATAATGTTTTCTGAGCCCTTAGAGAGGCAGTTAGTGGTGGTTACTCATTGCACTATTATATGCCTATAGTATTCATAGAAGAATAATAATCATAGTGTTTCCCGAGCCCTTAGAGAGGCAGTTAGTGTTGTCTACTCATTGCACTTTTAGATGCTTATAAATCTTATAGGGGAATAATAATCGTAGTGACAAATCATACATATTTTATTGCACACCCCACTTTAAAAGTTAGTGGTGGAGTAGTAGACGATTATAATATTCATATTGACAAATCATGCATATATTATTGCACGCTCCAATTTAGCAGTTATCATATGCTGCGTGGGACCCCTCATGTCACTAACACATGCCACTCTTCCATCACTATCAATGCTTTTTGAGAGCATGGTGCTTTAGCCTATATAAATGTTACAAGGCAAGCACCATATGCTGCACAAGTGAATCGGAGGTGCTAATCAAGAGAGATTTTTTCATTTTCCCTGTACTTATACAATTCCTATAGGATATGCAACTACTGGTAATGAGGTAGTTGCAAAAATCCATGAAGAGCTTCAGAAACTCCCCCCCAACGCACCCCTTGAAGAAAAGAATACGTTTACACAGAGAGAGCGTGACACAAACAAGGCGATCCGGATGTTCAACCACCTTAATCGCGCTCGTAACACCGGAGACCAGGAACTCAATGATGGCTTTGAGACAATGCGAGAAGCTCTGGGCAAGTGGGAGACATGGGGGTACATAGATAGCTCTCGAAGGGCCGCTTTACAGGCGGAGATTGACCATTTTCTTGTCTGCAAACGCACAATCAACCTGGTCGACATCTCTGGCTCTAATGTGGTTGAAGATTGAGGAAAGATTTAAATAATTATGCACTAAATAATATAGTTAAATAAATATTTACTAGCACATGATAAATTGTACTAGTGTGATGCAAGTTGTACTCTGTGTGTGTGTGTGTGTGTGTGTGTGCAGGTTTGATTCCCTACCTAATCATGTAAACAACTTATTTTAATTATATGATGCTTATTTTAACTATATGATGGTGTTCCACTCTTCAGTGCCTTGGCAAGAATAATTCATATGTCTCTATTTGACTTATTATTATTGAAGTAGCTGTGATACTTTTAATCGGCCTGGTCTACTAACACATCTTCAAGATCTGTCATAATTTAGGGTATTGTTGATATCTTGTAGCTAAACTGAACCGTCAAATGTAACTACAAGCTGTTTGAAAGCCAAATGTAAAGAAAATCTATGTAAGTTTTTATATAATGCAAGAAAAAGATGAGCATGTCTTTAGTATTTACCCTACTTTTAGTAGAATATACTTTCCTGTCCATGTAGGTGTTGTTGCAAACAAGGATGAATCCCTAATAAGCCAATTTGAAACTAGGAATCTAACTGCATACGTACATAAACACACACATATAAATAACTATATATATTGTATGAACAAGTACTTAAAAACACTTTACCGAGTTGAAGATCTCCTTACGTACATAAAAACACACATATAAATAAATAAATAAAAAGATATTATATATATAATATAAATATTATATATAAAACTATATATATTCTTAGACCGACATTGTAAAGAAATACTGACAAACAAATAAAATTTTGACAGCATAACAACGTGAAAAATAAAAATAAAACCATTCCATACTTGCTTCTGTGAAAGCTTGCCTAACTTTTGTTAAGCTTTCCTATTCTATACTTTCTTCCGTGAAGCTTGCCTAACTTTTGCGTATACATGAAACCATGATTATGTTTCTAAACATGAACAAAAAGCATGATTATATTCACAAGCAATCAAAATTTCGACAGCATAACGGCGTGAAAATACAAACAAAAAAATTTCCCATTCCATACTTGCATCCGTGAAGCTTGACTAACTTTTCTGTATACGTGAAATCATGATTATGTTTTCAAACATGAACAAAAAGCATGATTATATTGATAAGCAATCAAAATTTCGGCAGCATAACGGTATGAAAATTCAAACTAAAAAAATTCCCATTCCATACTTGCTTCCGTGTAGCAGCGAATGCTCACGGGAAGAAGAAATTACATAAGCAAAAAAGCATATGTTGGTATATTACTTTGGTAAATCCAAAGCTCTCAACAAACTTCTATCTAGTATAATAAATATGAAATCATGGCTGAATTGATAAGGACGATCAACACCAACAACATGTCTTCAGTAATACCAAAAAAGTGGCACCCAAACACCATGGTCACACGTTGTTCCATAAAAATCACAAACTAGAAAAAATGATAGATAATACCAATGTTGATGTCAATCAAGGGCAATGTGATCCGGGCTCATATTGTTGCCAATCAGTCTCCTCATCGCTATCTGCATCAATTGTTGAAATAGCACGTACACATGGAGCCCTGAAGCGTGAAAGATGTTGATGGAAGACCTCTGGATCACTATCTATGCAGAGACAGTGTTTAGACAACTCAACGCAAACATTGCCCAAGCCACCACATCCAGAAAACATATCAACAATGTAGATGTGCTCCGTAGTAAATGTCCGCACAAGCCAGCGAAAAAAAGCAAAAAATATACGTATTTTTACTTTATGTAACATAGTCCAATAACGCATAGTAGGAAGCATATATTCTTACCGAAAGAAGTCAAGGCTACGCTCGGCGGCACCTCTAAGAGCGTGTCCTCCAATGTACTCTCCGTCGGCACGCTCCACCAGTATTCTAGACTTGGCATCGAAAGAGTTGTTGTCCACGCTCTCTCCATCTCGTCGATCGTAGATAGGACGTTGACCCTTACGATAAAACAATCCTAGCAATAGTGTTTCCACCTACAAATTACAATTAGAATGTGATCTAATTGAAGAAAACTACAAGCATGCTTTTCAATCAACAAATAAATTTACTTACTCTCTCAATCTCAATGGTCTTTCACACATAACCATCGGGGATCAAAATAAGGATGGTGTGCATCATTTTGAATCCCATCTCGATGGCATGGCTAGACACAATGCCAAAGTGATCAGTGGAGCTTAGGGTGATGTACCACACATTGTTTGCCACATACTTTGAAGCTATTACGCTCACTTTCTTACTTAATTTTTGAGAGAATTGATTCCATGGAGGGACCTTCATAATACACATTGTTAATTTAATTAAATTTCCAAAACTATCATAGACTGTCCATTGTGGTTTTGAAGGATGCATACCTCGTTCTTTGAAAAATTTTCAACTTTAAAGTTTGCTGGAAAATCCGCAAACAAAAGAGAGGCCACTTCATTGCTCTTTTCCCCATCAACATGGGCTGAATGAAGAAAATCCAAGATCCTGCATACGATCAAATAAATGTATTTCAAACATTCACAACACACACCACACATAGTTAGTCTTTCTTTTCACATGTGTTTACCATTTCTCATCATCGAGAGAAATTTTTTAAACATCTAGCATGTTCCCAATATGGTTCACATCACAATCTATGGAAGGCACTGCATAATCAAAAAATAAAATATTTCATCAAGAATTGTTGAGTAGAAAGAAAGTGACAGCTAGATATCTATACAAGCAAGTTTACTTGTGGAGCCTTGAGCACCTTTTTGATTCTTTTTGGGAGACTTCTTGGGCTTCTTGGATCTAACAAAATCCAATCATTTCTTTATAGAGGAGATTGTACTATTGTTTACTCTTTTCGAAGAGGTGGCTTTCTTGGAAGCTGAGCCAATCTCCTCAATACCATTTTCATTTCTTTCAAGAACGTGCTCTAAAGAAAACAAAAATATATTTCTCACAAACATAATCTAAATAGTATGAGCACTTTAACAATTTTGTAGTTTTTATAAATGCCAAAAATAACCTTTATATAAGTTCCCTTCATCAAGTGGGTAGGTGCCTTGAGTGTAATCTAGCCACCAAGGGCAATACTCAATTTCCCAAGCAATCAAACCATAATCTCTCATCCATAGTGGATACATACACTCCTCACAAGAGAGGTCCCTCCAACTTTCAACAGCAATTGGCAACTTCTCCAACAAAGTTTGATCGTAAAGCTGAATTAGCCATCTACATAAAATGCAGTTAACTTTATTTGAGCTCCTTTCCTAAGTGACTTATTTATTATACAAACTCTAAGTAAAAAATAGAATAACAACCATAAAGATATCAATTGTATTACCTGAATAATACTCTCCTTGAAGATTCCATAAGCTCTGGAGTTTTATCATCCGACTCTTTTGTGTTGAGCTTACTCCAAAGCTCCACAAAATCTTTATCAATGTGGTCCCTCAATTGGTGATGAAACCATGCTTCAAAGCCCTCCGGCATTTCTTCAATCATTTTCCCTTTGATCCTCAAGCATTGCTTAAAGATACTTCCCCAATACCACTCTTTACGCAAGTACACTCTAAAGTTTATTGCACTAATATAATGCTCAGAAGTAACATCATCTACACGGAAATGCATCAAAGAGTGCAATATTTTCTTTTTCCTATAGAGCAAACAATAAACAAACCATAAAATGCATTGATTCATTTGATGATTTCATGTGTATTTTTTATCCAAAAATTATTACCTCTCTCGTGATATTTTAGAAGTTGCCAAAGAGTGGACTTTGTCTCTTGTAAGGCCCACTTGATCCTTTTCTCTTATCCAATTGAAGTTAAATAATAAAGAGAAGAACCCTTGGCCATTGGCGGGGTTGGCAATGGCCAACATCTATGTTACATTAGCACGAGATCAAATCAAATCAATTTTTGAATCAAATATATCAAATTCAAATGACATGTCAACTTACAATTTTATAGAAATTCAAACATAAATGGGGAGAAGAGAAAGTGTTTACCTTATAAGCTCTTTCTTTGAATATTTTTTCTACTCTTCCTCGAGCAACCATTTCCTTTTCTGGCAGTGAAATTGAGGGATCATTGATCTCTTGCATCTCTTTGATAAGAGACAAGTCAAAGTCTTCCTTTTGTAGAGCAAATGGGAAAAAAAAAGTAAGATTTTACAAAATAATATCGAGCTTTAGAAATTACATAAAAAGTGTACTTTAAGGCAAAAAAATATACCTTCCATAGGAGCATTGCTAATAAAAGAGCAGGAGCGTTGTACCAACTCCCTTTAGATGCCTTCTTCTCACAAGCAAGCTCTACCTCTATCCATCGAATCCAATCTTGGGGAAAGTCTTTCATTAAAGAATATTTGCTTGCCACAACCAGTTTTTGGAACAAGAAGCTAGATCTCCTGCCCAAAATTTGTTCTCACAGTGGTTCTACCAATCCTAAACCACAATATCTTAAATTAAATGGCAGTAGAATGACATCGATAAAGTAATAGCAATAACGTTCAAAACAACAAATGTGCTTACTCATTTTGAGAGCGCAAAGCTAGCATAAGCTCCCCCTCTGCACTTCTATCAACAAAGACAAATTGACATTTCACAGAACAATGTCTCCACTTTATCATTGAAAATTCTACAACAACAAAAAAGAAAATTAGAAAGCATAGAGTAATACAAGTTAACTTTACATTAAACAAAAAAGAAATCACTTACGTGTTTTTATTAAGCGCATCCAAGTTTTCAAACGGTGATTACCATCCCAAACGATAATTTTTTTTCCCCTTAAGTCTTCCCACTCAAGGGGAAGGGAATTATCAAAATCATCGCTTATTTCTCGCCAAATAGGCCCCCATTCATCTTTGTCTAAGTCGGAAACATAATGTTGATCATGGCCTGGCTTCTTAAATGACACAAGAAATGGAGCTCCAAGCACACTGTATCTAGACATCTCAAACCTTTTCACCAAGCCCTCAGTGCCTGGACCCACCGCTCTAATGGCTTCATTTTCCATCAATCTGCAAAGAGGAATTCGAGGAGGTTCCCCACCTCTCTTTACAATAAAACCCTCTACAATCTCCTCCAATATTCGACCATGAACATCCTTTCCGAATACTGTTGGATAATCGGGAGGTTTAGCAACAATTGTTGTTGCTTCAGACACGCTGTGAGCCACCAATTCACCTTGTGTAGCATGAATATCTATGAACACCTCTTCTTCATGCACATCACCCAAAATATCCTCCTTTCGATGGACATTGGAAGAAGCAATGGAAGATCGTGCATTGGCCCTATGCCCTGTAGTGCCAGACCTTAATGTGTATCCTACTCCTACAAGCAAAAGACAATAAGAACACAAATAGTTTAGTGAGTATGATGAGACAAAAGAAAAGAAAACAAATAGCTTAATGTATTTGAACTTACTTTGAGAGATACGTGTCCTGCCACGTTTAGATGGTGTACGAGCCATAATCTATTAACCACAAACAACAAAAATCTTCTTAGCAATGAAAATACAAATATAAAATTCGAAATTTTGGCAGCATAACGACGTAAAATGCAAATTTAAAAAAAAAACCATTCTCAACTTGCTCATGGCAAGGAAAAATACAAATCCACTTTGACATTTGTATACCTCTCCTCTACAACAACCTGTTCTTACATCATTGTAATTGTTACTGTAAGTGTGTATGCAAGTGTGTTAAAGTGTGTGAATGCAAGTGTTTATATGTGTGTGTGTGTGAATGTAAGTGTAATATGTGTGTCTTTATGCATGATTGTGTGTGTGTTTGTGCTATGTATGCAAGTGTGTTGATGTTGTGAATGCAAGTGTTTATTTATGTGTATGTGTGTATGTATGCAAGTGTGTTGATGTTGTGAATGCACGTGTTTATATATGTGGGTGTATGTATGTATGTATGTGTGTGTATGCAAGTGGATGTGTGTGTGAATGTAAGTGTAATATGTGTGTGTATGCAAGTGTGTTGATGTTGTGAATAAAAGTGTTTATATATGTGTATGTGTGTATATGCTTGACAATACAAATATAAAATTCTAAATTTTGGCAGCATAACGGCATAAAATGCAAATTAAAAAAAAAAACCATTCTCAACTTTCTCATGGCAAGGAAAAATACAAATCCACTTTGATATTTGTATACCTCTTCTCTACAACACTACAAGAGGCTCTTCATATTAGCGACGCTCACACAGCGATGCTCAAAAAAAAAATTCCCGGCGTCGCTATAAGCGTCGCTATGAGCGTCGCAAATTTCTTTGTAAATTTGCGACGCTCATAGCGACGCTTATAGCGATGCTCATAGCGACGCCGGCTGGGGTAAAAAAATAACCGAGCGCGCCCAAAAACTCAGATCTCAGATCTGAGTTTTTCGGCGCCCTCAAGCAAGGAGCAGGTAACGCTCTCCCTCACTCTCTCTCTCTCTCTCTCTCTCTCTCTCTTTTTCTTCTCCACACACACACACACACACACACGAGGAGAGGAAGGAGAGCCAGGTATGCTCCTTCCCTCTCCTCATTCTCATGTTCCCTTCCCCTCTTTCTCTCTCCCTCTCTCTCTCTCTCTCTCACACACACACATACACACACACACATAGTGTTTTTGAGAGAGAGAGAGAGAGAGAGAGAGAGAGAGAGAGAAAGAGAGTACAAACAAAAACAAAAACACACACACACATACATAAACAAAGAATGCACACACACATTGAGAGAGAAAAAGAGAGAGAGAGCATGCATAAACAAAAAATGCACGCATTGAGAGAGGAAAAGAGAGAGAGAGAGAGAACATGCATAAACAAAAAACGCACACATTGAGAGAGGAAAAGAGAGAGAAAACATGCATACGATCCAAAAAAACACACACACATTGAGAGAGAAAGAGAGAGAAACTAATTTAACGTCGTAGGAAACTAATTAAAATTAAAAGACCTAAAGATCTAGCCGACGACGAGTTGAACTCAAGACCTATTATTCAAGAGGGAAATGGCATAATCAATCTATCATACTTGGCATGGGTGATAGAAAGGTTATACCATTTATCTCTTTTTATTGGCACACACATCCACACACGCGCACACACACAAGAAGAAGAGTTATAACGTCGTAGGAAACTATCTTAAAAGACGTTAAAGATTAGGTTATATGTAGACTTACATTAAATTAGATTTAGGTTTATTTTTAACTAGATTTATGTTTATTTAAGCTAGATTTAGATTTACGTTATATTAGATTAGATTTAGGTCTCCATAGACTGCGATGCCTGCATGAAGCGGGTGAAGAAAGCCCTCAATGGAATATAGGGTATTGCTGCCTTCACTCATGGTGGGCTCCGTCGATCCAAAAGTACTGGTGAAATGTCTTCAGAAGATAGGGAAGAAGGTGGATCTTCAGGGCGGCAAGAGTCACTACATCCCTGACACAATGACCATCTAGACAACCTCTAGTCATTAGACTTACGTTAAATTAGATTTAGCTTTATTTTTAGTTAGATTTACGTTTATTTGGATTTACGCTTATTTACGTTAGATCGAGTCCACGCAAGAATTACTTACGGTTTAGGGTTTAGAGTTAGACGAACAGTGAAAAGATCTACTGTGAAAAGATGTTAAGATGAAGTGAAGTGCTACAGCTAGAGAAGAGGCAAAAGGGTTTTGTCCACTACATGCAGTATCATGTAGACGTGGGTGTGTAGATTTCTTGTACCCACAAATATAGGTATTGACCAATAAAGATGAGATTATAACCCGGTGGTTCTGATCTCCGTGCACCTCTAGACCGAGGTGTGCGGGGATTGGACATGACTAGAGAATGTGAGGTAAAGAGAGAGAGAGAGAGAGAGAGAGAGATAAGACGAAGAATGCCAATAGAATATTAAATTTTTTGTTTAGGTTATAAGTTTTTTATCCTCATTATGAGTAGCGACGAGGATGTGGGACCGTCCAACCGAAACACCTATCTCTCAACGAGGGTCTTATGTCCTTGTAATCAATGCAAGCATGCTGTGCGACGGACAAGACGTGTTTCTTTGCAGCACGTTCGCGAATTTGGCGAGTTCGATCCATCTATTATAGATCGATTTGTTTCCAATTATAACTCGTCGGACTCTGACGGTGGCCAACAAGCAGCAATCTTGCAACCCAATAGACGTGTTCGCAGGCGCTTTGGTCAAGCAGCATATGTGAGGCCACAAGATGTAGCCTCTGACAGCTCGGGGGATGATCATGCAGAGCACATTCCCAACGAGGCAATGTTTGAGCCCGAGATTGATGAAATGATCGAGACGATCATGGATTCAGAAAGGCTTATCTATGATGATATGAAAAGTGAAGCCGATACGCCATTGTATAATGGAGCACGTATGTCTAGATTGAAAGCACTCCTGGTTCTTCTCAACATGCATGCAAAGTTTGGATGGAGTGACACTAGCGTCACAGCGCTTTTCAGGTGATCTATTACAATTAGTTTACTTTAATAGAACTCTAAATGTACAATGATCTGATACATTTTTACACGACTGTATCATATTTTTATGTTGTGTAGATTGCTGAAAGAGCACATACTACCAGCTGACAATGTGATGCCAGATTCCCAAGATGAAGCAAGAAAGATTTTGCGAAACTTGGGGATGGATTACAATTCTATCCACGCTTGTCCTAATGACAGCATTCTTTTCAGAGGGGAATACACAGACATGGAGAAGTGTCCGAAATGTGATTCCGAAAGATATCGAGTAGATCTCCACGGGACAAAAATTCCACAAAAGGTTTTGTGACATTTTCCTCTTCTTCCTCGCATCAAGCATTTCTTCGAATGTAAGTCCATGGCCGCCCTAGCATCATGGCATGAGGAGAATAAATCTTCGGATGGTGTGCTACAAATTCCTGCAGATTGCGCAGCCTGGAAACATATAGATGGAACATGGTCGGATTTTGCCAGGGAAGCTCGAAATTTGCGCTTAGGCCTGGCTATGGATGGCGTAAATCCATTTGGTCAAAGATCAACATCTTACAGTGTATGGCCCATTGTCATCGTCAACTACAACATTCCCCCGTGGTTGACTACGAAGAAGGGGCACCTATGGCTAAGCTTGATTGTGCCAGGGCGATATAAAGTGGGGAATATGGATGTGTATCTTCGTCCACTATTGGAAGAGCTACAACAATTGTGGATTGGCATAGAGGTGGTGGATATGAGCCGACACACAGGATGACGGAATGCTTTGATCAGAGGCATTCTAATGTGGACCATGCATGACTATCCCGGGCTAACAGAATGCTCAGGTGATCTATTGACACTCCTCACTCAGACACTGTAAATATTGTTTTTTCCCATAGTTGATCTATTATCATGTGTATACATGCAGGGCTTCAAACAAGCGGATATAGAGCATGTGTCACATGTGGACCTAGACTGAATGCACGTAGGGCACCCTCACTGAAGAAGCAAATCTACGAAGGTCATCAAGCGTATTTTCCAGAGAATCATGTGTTACGCGACGGCTTTTTGGGAAGAGAGCCACAAAGAATGTCTGCACAAGCATGGTTAGAGCAGAAGGAGATGTGCGATGACGGATTGCCTCCAGGGATGAAGAGACTATCTCTATGGTACGAGTTACCATACTGGCCCCGACTCATGATCAATCACTTGCTTGATCCAATGCACATATTCAAGAATGTGGGTAATCTACTATGGGACCACTTGACCGGCAAGAAAGATACTTTGGGAGCCAGAGTTGACCTTAGAAATGTGGATCGTATGGAGCAATATTGGCCGCAAACAGCGTCTGATGGATCGATAAAACTCCCTAAAGCACCATGGATTTTCACAGGAGCCCAAGAACGCAAAGTAAAAGAGGCCATTCGATCTTTGCGGACCCCCACTGGCGTAATGCACTCACTCCGAACGTGTTTTACTAAAGAAGGAAAGCTTACTGGTTTGAAGTCACACGATTGGCATAAAATGTGTTAGGTACGTTCATAGTGGTCTTTAATATCATTGCATAAAATGTGGACTTTAATATCATTGCTGCACATACTTTACATTTTATTTTACCGGTTGCCATTGAGGGATGTTTGTCTCTTGACATCCGTAACACAATCTACAAACTTGCAAAGCTGGTGCAATGGATCTCACAAAAGGAGATCAACGTAGACTCCATACCATTCGCCAAACTAAATGCTGCGGAGCTTGTGTGCATGTTTGAGAAACATTTTCCTACTACAATGCTAACCATTCAGGTGCATCTTCTTGTTCACATAGTTGATGAGGTGGAAATAGCTGGCACAGTTCATTCCAGATGGATGTTCTTCTTAGAGCGTTTCATGAAAACGCTTAAGGGATATGTGCGTCAAAAGGCACGTCCGGAGGGTAGCATGGCAGAAGGTTGGTTGGTATCAGAGTCCCTAGTGTACATTGGAGAGTGGCTAGACGGATTTGATAAATCCCGGGACACGCTATGGCGAACCATAGATGATGAGCGCATATCTGGGATTGTCATGTGCAATCTCGGTGTTGAGAAGAAGATGACAGAAGATCTAGAGGCTAAAATCAACCGATTTTGCATGCTTCACAATCCAGTGATGCAAAAGTGGATTTCACAATATGAGGATGCAAAGCAAGAGCGACAAAGGGCATGAATCGAGTGGAGACGCGGAAGACGACCAACGATGCACTATCCAGCGGTTCTGGAGAGCCTACCAACCTTCATGAGCTTAAGATGGTTGCACAACCAATTGAAAAGCGCACAACAATGCGGTGACGAAGTGTTTGAAGAAGAGTGGGAGTACTCTCGGGGTTGTGCGACCAAGGTAAGTTTGCAATGTACGACTAGCAAGTGACTTTATTTATAAACGTTTGAACGGCCACTCATAATCTTTGTTCGTTGTAGTATAAGTCATACACAGCAGCATGGTGTAAAGGTCGACATTTTAGGGTGGAACGAATCGACAAAAAGCGTTTTACTCAAGATTGTGGAATCATGGCAAAATTTGAACAGTCTAGTCGACGACGTTCCTCTGATGCAGATCCTGTGGTGGCGGAACTCACTTACTTCGGCACGCTGCAAGAGATTTTGAGGATCGATTACAGAGGATTTTTTGTCGACTTGTTCGACGTGCAATGGTTCAAGATAATCATGGAGGGTCGCAACGCTAATGTGCGTAGAGGAGAGTCTGGTTTTCTTGAGGTGGATTCTACTAAGAAATGGACTGACCTAAGAGACACTTTCGTACTACCCGAGCATTGTGAACAAGTAAGTATGTAAATAGTTAACATCCCCCTTTTACAAGTTATGTGCTTGAAAGCTCTCATGTAAGTTATGTGGCTCTGGCAGGTAATATTTCATCCTACAAAGTCTACATCAAACTGGTGGTACGTCATAGAGGTAGCCCCTCGTAGTGCAAGGACGTATGAAGGCTACCATGTGCCAATCACAACGACATCAATGGAGGAGATCAGAGAAGATGCTCAATCAGAAGCCGTTGCGGTGGTGCCAGACGAGCATCAAGATGCTACTACTCTATATGGGGTGCATGCAGAGGAGCTACAAAATGAAACAGAGGATATGTGTTTAAACGGAGAGCTCTATATAGATATAGGAAGTTATGCTGAGTTATGCGAGGATGAGAGAGAGATCTCTTAAAGCCACAAATATTGTATTTGAACAATTTTGCTCCGTGTTGTAAAAGCTCTGGCTCTCTAAGTACCTTCCATGGTGTATAACGCTCTTTTCTACTCGCGCTCACATCTTTTGATTGAAAATTCTGAGTTTTCGACTTGCCTCTTCTATCACTCAATTCATTGCGTCATTGTATTTATATGCGTCATTACGTCATTGTATTTAATGGTCTTTGCGTCATTGTCTACTCTATTCATTCAATATTAAGTTGAAATATTCGTGTGTTTAATGCAGGTATGGATGATGAGGAGTTTCTTTCTTCTTTGTCACCACAGCAGAGACAGTGGTACGTGGAGCGTCATCGCTCTGGCGCATCATCGCGCGTTCCTACACCATCCGCATCTCCCTTTCTTTCGGAGCATTCGGCGCGCTCCGAAGCTTCGGCGTCGACGAGACAAGCTTCACACTCATCTAGACACCGGCGCTCTAGTGGTGGCGGTGGCGGTTGTTGTGGGGATTCCGCCACCGATGCCTCCACACCGCCTCGTGTTCGACGAGGCTCTTTACCCTGCCCTTCTTTGCCCGCCCCCACACCAGCCACAGCATCGCCATCTACGCCAGGTTTTGCACGGCTGACTGTTCCTAGAAGCTACACACCTCTACCTACTCCGCCAGGAGCCACCCCACTCGACACTCCTCGCTTTGGGGCCCAGACGCCGGTGGAGACACCTGACGTCCGTACCCCCATCGACACGCCGCTAGAGACCTCTTCCGGGACACCCAGGTTCACGCGTCACCGGCCAGAGGGCTTGCCTTACTCCGTCGACATCAGCGGCGGCATCATCATGGATGATGACGGCAAGAAGGTGATCTCGCGCATGCGTGGTCTTTGCTCTCAGCTGTTTAGACACTACATACTAAACAAATGGAGTGAAGTACCAAGTGATTTAAAAAACAGAGTCATCAGCATACTTCATGATGAGTTTCCCGTTCCAACACGGGATCAGCGCTTCAATGAAGACCTGATGAAGATTCGAATGCGCGAATACTGCAAACACAAGCGTTCCGAAGTGCAAAAAGCAATCAAGAATGGGTGGAACAGGCCAGATTGGCTGGCGAAAGAAGATTGGAAGAATGCGAAGAAAGCAGCGCGCGAGAATCCCGACAAGTGGAAGCAACAAAAGGATGCAGCCAGAGCGCGAGTAGAGGCAGGGAGCTCGCACCACTTGGGGAGCGGTGGATGGGCATCATTTGAGGCCAATTTTGTAAGTCTTTTCACATTGCTCTTTATGCATGTTCGATAGTTTAGGGTTTATGAGTTTTTTAGTTCTAACATAATGAAATCTTTGTATGTTTTGACAGTGGTCGATGACAGGACGTGATCCCACACCGTACGAGCGCGAGTACGCAGGCAAGAAGGGCTTAAACGCCCTGATGGACATTCTCAGTTCTCGCGGCGGCATGGTTAGTATTAGGGTTTACTCTTTTTTATTTTTTGTATTGTTTTATAAATGTCGTTATATGTTTATACTTACTGAAAGCTGTCTTATTGTCTTTTTTTGCAGAATCCGACAGATACGTCGCTTGGACGCGATGAGACGTCTGACTAGACGACGTCAGTTTAGCCGCAGCTAGATAGCATTAGTTTAGGGTTTCTCATAGCTGATGTATCATGAGACGGATTTTATACGTCTTTTTGAACCATGTATATTATTACATTTGTCACCGCAGTTCCTTTTGCCAATCAATTCTTTATGCCTATGATGTTGTACAATTGTCATTATTACATTTGCCAATCAATTCATTTTTCCTATGATGTGTACAATTGTCAATTTTGCAAACAATGCGTCTTGTGGGTGACTATTTTGGGTCTATTATCTACCTTTGCACTTTTTTTAAAAAGTGAATCAAGTACAATATGGTTGATGGGTGGCAAGGCATTCAATGCCCTGCCACCAAAAAAATATTCTCTCGGGCGTCGCTATAAGCGTCGCTATTTATGGCTCTGTAGCGTCGCTATGAGCGTCCCTATAGTCTTCTGTGTAAACGTCGCTATAGGTGTCGCTATATGCGTCACTATATAGCGACGCTCTCGTAGCGATGGTTTTAGCGACGCCGGGGGTTATAAAAACCCAATGTATTTCCATCGCTAACAGCGTCACAAGAGCACACAACCTCTTGTAGTGCAACAACCTATTCTTACATCATTGTAATTGTTACTCTAAGTGTGTTTAATATGTGTGTATGCAAGTGTGTTGATGTGTGTGAATGCAAGTGTTTATATGTGTGTGTGTTTGTGCTATGTATGCAAGTGTGTTGATGTTGTGAATGCAAGTGTTTATATGTGTATGTGTGTATGTATGCAAGTGTGTTGATGTTGTGAATGCAAGTGTTTATGTATGTGGGTGTATGTATGTATGTATGTGTGTGTAAGCAAGTGTAATGTGTGTGCGTATACATGACTGTGTGTGTGTTTGTGCTATGTGTGCAAGTGTTTTGATGTGTGTGTATGCAAGTGTGTATCACTATGTGTGTGAGTGACTGTGTGTGTGTGTGTGTGTGTGTGCTCTTACCTGCGCACACTTGCCCGATCCACCGGAGGAGGTCCAATGGAAGCTCCATTGGAGCTCCTCCATGCCTTGAGAGGCATGGTGAGAAAGCAGCGCACGCACTGCCCTCTCACCATGCCTTTCAAGGCATGGAGGAGGTCCAATGGAGCTCCATTGGACCTCCTCCGATGGATCGGGCGAGCGTGCGCAGGTAAGCACACACACACACACACATTCACACACACACACGTGAGTAGAAAATCTACACACACACACACAGTACCTTGTCTTCTCTTACTCCTTCTTCTTCACAGCAAAACTCCACTTTCTCTTCACTCCACTTTCATCTCCTTCTTTACAGAAAAACTTCACTTTCACTTCACTCCACTTCAATCTGAATTAAAACTCCATTTAAACTTCACTCCACTTTCATCTCAACTACTACTTTTGTCACACACACCATATTATACAAAAATGATATTGTGGTATAAACACTCACACACACACATTCATTTATATATATATATGTATATACACACACAAAGATATACACAAAATGGATTCATATATATAGTTTTACTAAAAAAATACTATGTTTTTTACACACACACACACACACACAACCATATATTTAAAAAAATGATTGTATGTGTTTGTGTGTATACAAAACGTAACATTCTTAAAGTTAAGTTATTACACACACACACACACACACACACACACACACACACACACACACACACAAAATGAAAAAACTATGTGCACAGTTAAATATCTTATGTGCACATACACTCAACTTAAAAATATCTTAACTTAAACTATGTGCACATACACTCAATTTTAAAAAATGCTACGTTAAATATCTTAACTTAAAGTATGTGCACATACACTCAACTTAAATATCTTAACTTAAAAAAATGCTACGTTGTTTACACACACCCACAAAATCATTTATACACACGCACAGTAATGTATATAACTTAACTAAAATAATTATATATACACACTACCAAAAACACACACACATATATATAAAATGGCAAGATGGAATCATATATATAACTTAACTAAAAAAATTGCTACATTTTTTATACAAAGTCAGTCATATAGAATGTTATGTTTTTTATACACACACTCACACAATCATATATATATATATATATATATATACACACACACACACACACACACACACACACAAAAGATGGAGACACTATTAGAGTGCATTAAATGCAGTCCTTGAACCACCATTTAGAAATTAAATGGCCCCTCAAATTTGATGACATATTCCACTGCACATACATTCACAACCGTCATATATTAAATGCACTTCTTCAATTATGATTTTCATTATTCTTTGAGCCGTCACAAGATCTTATGCAACTTTCTGTTCGTCTATCTACCAATCTTTCACTTTCACTAACCTTCACATCTTTCATTAATTTTCACGAGTTTCATTAACCTTCACTTTATCTTTAACTTTCATTAACCTTCACCACCTTCACTTAATCCACCACAGTTTTCTCGCATCTCCACCCTGTAATCTGTTGCTTGAGAGAATATTTCCAACTTGAAAGTAACAATAACTTGGAAGGTTGGTGGTCAGATAGTCAACCACGACATTCAGTTGAAGGGAAACTCATTGTTGCTTAGTGATTACTATTTGCAGAGTTTACTGCCTCCATCTTGCCATTTTCAGTCACTATCTACTCTTATTGAAAGTGATTGTGGCCTAGAAAAATTCTTGCTGAAACCACAATGGGATATAAAAGGTCATCAGCATTTCTTAATAGATGGTTCTTTTTCGAGCTTGTTTGAGATGCTTCATTCAGACACATTTATACAGGTATCTGACAATGAGAAAGGAAATGACAAAGAGATATCTGAAGATGTTTTAAGCATTGTGCATCTTGAAAGTAGTGGTGACGATATAGGACAGCTCAAAACTTAGTCAATCATCATTTGGATTCAACAAAATCCAGGGGCTAAAAAGTTAAATGATCTGTTAACATTATGTGGAGCTCCTTTGCAATTTGTTGAACTTCCACAACATTATGATGGAAATTTGTGTTTTGAGTTACCTGCGACTTAGGATAAAACAAAACGAATGATAGGGATGGAACAATACTTTGATGGTCACTTGTGGACTCGCCCATCTGTGACAACCATGGCAATAGCATGCACAATTCGTCTAAGCCACTGTTTGGGATTCATGCAGTGCAATTATTCAACGTGTCCTCATTATATTAAGGAACAAGAATTCAATAGTAGATATTTTCATGGATATTTGAACAGACAGGTGAAAAAGGACTACCTTGCAATGGAAGAGAATACAACAATAACTTGTCATTATTGTCAGAAGTTTGTTACTTGTGTTGCTGCTTGTCCCTGCAAAATCTATTATGTTTTGCCTAGAGATGGTACAATGTCGCGATTGGCAATACATGTTGGTAAACATTGTCATAATGTTAAGGAAGGAACCTCTAGGGCTGCTATTTCAAGAGTGCGGAAACTGGTAGGTGCAATACTAAAAATAGAAAAGGGTGGCCCAAGAAAAATTCAAATGTTGGTGGCTCAACAACTTGTTCTTCACTCCTTGATTGGTGAGGAAGTTGAAGCTACATCCGATGTACAATTCAATGATTTTTTGGAAGAAATGATGCCACTGGTTCAAACCAAAGGGTAAGAAAACTCAATTTGGTTCCTTGAATTTGTTAATTTTTCAACTATTATAAATTTAGCCTTCTTGTGATGCATCGTGTAGGTTTTCTTCAATTTTTTCAAAGGAGAGGAAGAGTCAAGGTGCTGTTATTGGGGATGGATATGATAATATTTTATTGCTTCAAAAAAAGTGCATGTTTCCTTTTTTTCATGGGAGTAGATATCCTAGACAGGGTGAAGTGGATGACAAGTGCTTCCTATTTAAAATGTCCACTAAAGGACCAGGTTCTGGGATTGATCTAGTAAATCGGATGAAAAGAACTGAAATTGGTGACTTGAGAAATGTGTGGGTACATTTTGATTTTACCCATAGAATAGATGGATGGGCAACAATGTCATGCTCAGTTTATGATCCAAGGTAATCTTTAAGTATTTAAATATCTCGTATTTTTTTATCATTAAATAAAAGAAGATGTGTGAAAATGTTTATGTTGAATATCTTGCAGCATACGATCGCTACAAATAATTGCTATATGTGAAACTAAAGAGGAGGATGCAAAGACTCAAGTTTTTTTTTGGGAGAGCCTTAATTCAACAATGGAAAAGTACGGACATGGTGAAACTGACTTTTCAGGTTTTATGTCTGATGAAGCAGGTGCAAATTGGAATGCTGTTCAAACAGTCTTCAATGGCGGGCCAAATAATATCATGGAGGGACGTGAACGATCATGCCTATTTCATTGGGAGCAGAGTCTCCACAAATATCCTTAAAAGTGGATACCTCAACATCTAACAAATCAACACATTGATATGTGTGAGGAATGGAGAGCTTGTAAGACCATTGTGCTTGCATCTCAAAAGGCACTTTCAATTCAAAAGTGGTGGAGACAACATCTATCTACAGAGAGCATCACAAGAGTGAGCAGATGGTTTAAATGGTGGGAGCAACGAATTTCACACTAGGGAGGAATTGGAACAGATGTAAGTACCTTTATGACAATCTATATTTTTAGAAAAATTTCTTTTCATACATGAAATTTATAAATTTTCATTCATGTTTTTTTGCATTTCATAGGGTGGTCTAAGTCCGTGGGAGCGGTCACAAATTCCCAATGTTAATTTATCACAAAGTGTACATGCCAGTTGGTTAGCAGGTGAAGGTGGAAAGAGAAAAATATCCTTGTATGATGCATGTGTAACAGATGTTATAAACTCATATATTCAATGTGCAAAGCGTTTGGGATATACTACTGGGCGTTATATAGAAACGGGTCCCACAATGGAGACCTTGCTTTCTTGAGTTGAATCTCAGCAAACTCCAACTCCAACCAAGGTGGCCCATCTATTACACGAGGCTGTTGCAGGGACTCCCATGTATGCGCAGCCAATTTTGCATGGAGACAAAGAAATAGTACAACGCAAAAAGAGGGGCAGAACGGGAACAAGTAGCTCCCATCGGCCGGAATATGTCATGGAGTCTAAGCAACGAAATCATCGCGGTCGACCAAAAAAAATCAAATTTGATACCCAAGGACCAGGTATTTCTAACATTCCACTGCAAATTAGTGACAGTGATGATGATATTGGATCTCAAAAAGAAACAACCACACCTTTGTCATCTTAAAGAAACAATGTGTTTGAGAGTGATGTGCCACGCACTCAGTGGGCCCTCAGGAGAATGCCCATTCAAAGTCAAAGAAAATGTTTTGGAACAGTAGGGAGAAAAAATTGTGACAATATCTTGCATAGTCGCTCAATTGGTCTTGTTGCTCCATGTATATGGTCTGAAAGAATGTTCAAGGGTAAAACAATCGAGCAATGGTTATGGTTTTGTAATCATGATATTCTGCATACCCAATCAATCAAAAGACAAGTCAAAGATTTACCTCCTGCTCCAAATGTTTGGCCAGTAGCAAGAGGGACAGATATCTCCACACAGGAACTTGCCGCGCTGCATCATAGTGGATTTCGGACAGAGAATTCAATGGTAAATCCACAACCTCTTGCTGGCGACTGCAAAGAAGGTGGTGGCAGCTCGAGGAAGAAAAAGTGGAGGCATGGAATCTCTAAAGAGGCCATGAAGAAATTGGTAGCATGTAATAGTATGACAATTATATTTTTGGATGAAGTAAAAAGGTCTCAAGAGCATGTAATTTTCCGAGTTCTCACTAAAAATAGTTATGAGATTCATATAAAACAGAGTCCAACATGCATGTGTCCGGATTTTTAGAAGTGAGAGAATACCAACAAATCATTTTTGGCATGCAAACATATGTACTATGTGTACACAAAAGTGCTCGGACTTGAACCTAAGGAGCACATGATTATTCATCAGCCAACCCTCTCACCAATGGACATTGCTTTTATTCTTGGACAACCAAGGAGGATTTCTCCCTCCATTTAATTACAACTGGTTTGGTATGCTTCTTTCAATCAACTAGAATATTGATCTATGATATGAAAGTGTTTTTCTGTATTTATTTTGGTTTATTATACTTGTGATTATTTATCTTGAAAAAACATTGTTTATGCAGCAAAGGATTTCAAATTTCAAGCAAAAGATATGAAGCATCTTGCAAGCTATTTGGGAGCAAATTACTTGCCTTTTAGAGTGACCATTACATTTATGGCGACTATCCTTTTTTGTACTCTAATTTTGATCTTATCCTGTGGTAGTTTTGCGAATGTACTTACATCCTCAAACTTACGTTGTTTCAAAAAGCAATTGCTTGGGAAAAATAGTATTGTCTCTATCTGGCATTATTTTTTACTTCATCACATTTATATATGCTGTGGATTATATTTAACTCTGAAATTAGTGTTGTCTCTATTTTACATGATTTTTTACTTTATCGCATGTTTATATACTGTGGATTATTTGACTCTGATCACATGCGTTGTGAGCATATTTGACTCTAATGGCATGAGATGTGAAATGGTGATTTTATTTGTTTACATTTTTTCCGTCGTTATGCCTCTCTCTGTCTCTCTCTCTCTCTCTCTCTCTCTCTCTCTCTCTCTCTGCGTAGTGATATACAACTCTATGATTTTACTTTCTCTCTCTAGAAGAGAAGTCACTCTCTCTCTCTCAAGGATTTATGATCTCTTCTTCCAATGGTAACTCGCATAAATACTATCTCTCTAGAATTTATACTTTCTCTCTCCGTCAACCACACATATATGGAGTCTTATGATGATTGAAAATTACATTAAATAGATACTTTATGCTATGACACATATTTGGTTAAAAAAACTCTAAAGATTGCTAAAATTGTAAAAAGAACTTGAAATGAAAAACTCGCAAATGTTAAATCCTTCATGCAAAGTGCACTTTCATGCAAACTCGCAAACTACACAAAGTTTGCAATGTATTTTATTTTATTTGACATGCAAAGTGCACCTTCATGCCAACTCGCAAAGTGCACCTTCATGCAAATGGAGATGTGAAATGGTGACATGCAAAGTGCTTTGAGCAGGCATCAGCTACATTGCAAGAATGGTGTACTTGCATGCTACAAACAAAGATCTACTGTGAAAAGATGTTACGATGCTGTGAAATGCTACAGCTAGAGAAGAGGCAAAGGGGTTTTGTCCACTACATGCACTATCATGTAGACGTGGGTGTGTAGATTTCTTGTACCCACAAATATAGGCATTCACCAATAAAGACAAGATTATAACCCGGTGGTTCTAATCTCCGTGCTCCTCTAGACCGAGGCATGCAGGGATTGGACATGACTAGAGAATGTGAGGTAGTTTACAGTGTGAACAAGAGAGAGAGAGAGAGAGAGAGAGAGAGAGAGAGATAAAAGAAGAAGAATGCCAATAAAAGACTAAATTTTTTGTCCAGGTTATAAGGTTTTTACCCTCATTATCAGTAGTGACGAGGATGTGGGGCCGTCCCACCGAAACACCTACCTCTCAACGAGGATCTAATGTCCTTGTAATCAAAGCAAGCATGTTGTGTGACGGACAAGACATGTTTCTTTGTAGCATGTTCGCAAATTTGGCAAGTTCGATCCATCTATTATAGATCAAGTTATTGCCAATTATAACTCGTCGGACTTTGACGCTAGCCAACAGGAAGCAATCTTGCAACCCAATAGACGTGTTCGCAGGCACTTTGGCCAAGAAGCATATGTGAGGCCACAAGATGTAGCCTCCGACAGCAGCTGGGGGGATGATCATGCAGACCACATTCCCAACAAGGCAATGTTTGAGCCCGAGATCGATGAAATGATCGAGACGATCATGAATTCAGAAAGGATTATCTATGGCGGGCTGAAAAGTGAAGTTGATACACCATTGTATGATGGAGCACATGTGTTTAGATTGAAGGCGCTCCTAGTTCTTCTCAACATGCAGACAAAGTTTGGATGGAGTGACACTAGCATCACAACGGTTTTTAGGTGATCTATTACAATTAGTTTACTTTTAAAAAAAACTCTAGATGTATAATGATCTGATAGATTTTTACAGAATTGTATCGTATTTTTTTCGTTGTGTAGATTGCTCAAAGAGCACTTACTGCCAGCTGATAATGTGATGCCAGATTCTAGATAGGAAGAAAGATAGATTTTGCAAAACTTGGGGATGGATTAAAATTCGATCCTTGCTTGTCCTAAGGACTGCATTCTTTTCAGACTGGAATACATAGACATGGAGAAGTGTCCGAAATGTGATTTCGAGAGATATTGAGTAGATCTCCAAGGAACAAAAATTCCGCAAAAGGTTTTGCGACATTTTTCTTTGCTTCCTCACATCGAGCATTTCTTCGAATATAAGTCCATGGCCGCCCGATCATCATGGCATGAGGAGAATAAATCTTCGGATGGTGTGCTACGGAAACATATAGATGAAACATGGTCAGATTTTTCCAGGGAAGCTAGAAATTTGCACTAGGGCTGGCTATGGATGGTGTAAATCCATTTGGTCAAAGATCAACATCTTACATTGTATGGACCGTTCTCATCGTCAACTACAACATTCCCCCATGGTTGATTACGAAGAAGGGGCACCTATGGCTAAGCTTGATCGTGCCGGGGTGGTATAAGGTGAAGAGTATGGATGTGTATCTTCGTCCACTATTGGAAGAGCTACAACAATTGTGGATTGGCATAGAAGTGGTTTTCTCAAGTTTATCTATTATAATGTGTATACATGTAGGGCTTCAAACAAGCGGATACAGAGCATGTGTCACATGTGGACCTAGAGTGAATGCACGTCGGGCGCCCTCATTGAAGAAGCAAATCTACAAAGGTCATCAAGTGTATCTTCCAGAGAATCATGTATTACACGACAGATTTTTGGGAAGAGAGCCACCGAGGATGTCTGCACAAGCATGGTTAGAGCAGAATGAGATGTGTGCTGACGGTTTGCCCCCAGGAATGAAGAGACTATCTCTATGGTACGAGTTACCATATTGGCCCCGACTCATGATCAATCACTTGCTCCATCCAATGCACATATTCCAGAATGTGGGTAATCTACTATGGGACCATCTGACCGGCAAGAAAGATACTTTGGGAGCCAGGGTTGACCTTAGAAATGTGGATCGTATGGAGCAATATTGGCCACAGACAGCATCTGATGGATCGATAAAACTCCCTAAAGCGCCATGGATTTTCACAGGAGCCCAAGAATTCAAAGTAAAAGAGCCCATTCGATCTTTCCGGACCCCCACTGGCGTAATGCACTCTCTTCAAACGTGTTTTAATAAAGAAGGAAAGATTACCGGTTTGAAGTCACACGACTGGCATAAAATGTGTTAGGTATGCTCATAGTGGAAAATATCATAATGGGAATTGTGTAACAAATTTGTGTGTAGACTTTAATATCATTGTTGCACGTGTTTTGCAGTTTATTTTACCGGTGGCCATTGAGGGATGTTTGTCTCTTGACATCCGTAACACAATCTACAAACTTGCAAAGTTGGTGCAATGGATCTCACAAAAGGAGGTCAACATAGACTCCATACCATTCGCCAAACTAAACGCTCTGGAGGTTGTATGCATGTTTGAGAAACACTTTCCTACTACCATGCTAACCATTCAGGTGCATCCTCTTGTTCACATAGTTGATGAGGTGAAAATAGCTGGCACAGTACATTCGAGATGGGTGTTCTTTTTAGAATGTTTCATGAAAACGCTCAAGGGATATATGCATTAGAAGGCACGTCCGGAGGGTAGCATGGCAGAAGATTGGCTGGTATCAGAGTCCCTAGTGTACATTGGAGAGTGGCTAGAAGGATTTGATAAAGCCCGGGATACGCTATGGCAAACCATAGATAATGAGCGCATGTCTGGGATTGTCATGTGCAATCTTGGTGTTGAGAAGAAGATGGTGGAAGATCTAGAGGCTAAAATCAAGCGATTTTACAATCCAGTGATGCAAAGTGGATTTCAAATATGAGGATGCAAAGCAAGAGTGACAAAGGGTACAAATCGAGTGGAGACCGGGAAGATGACCAGCGATGCACTATCCGATGGGCCTGGAGAGCCTACCAACATTCATGAGCTTAAGATGGTTGCACAACCAATTGAAAAGCGGACAAGAGTGTGGTGAAGAAGTGACTGAGGAGGAGTGGGAGTACTCTCGGGGTTACGCGACCAAGGTAAGTTTACAATGTACGACTAGTGACTTTCTAGATGTTTGAACGGCCACTCATAATCTTTGTTGGTTGTAGTATAAGTCATACACAACAGCATGGTGTAAAGGTCGACATTCTAGGGTGGAATGGATCAATCGACAAAAAACATTTTACTCAAGATTGTGGAATCATGGCAAAATTTGAACAGTCTAGTCGACGACGGTCCTCTGATGCAAATCCTCTGGTGGTGGAACTCACTTACTTTGGCACGCTACAAGAGATTTTGAGGATCGATTATAGAGGATTTTTTGTCGACTCATTCAACGTGCAATGGTTCAAGATAATCATGGAGGGCCGCAATGCTACTGTGCATAGAGGAGAGTCATGTTTTCTTGAGGTGGATTCAACTAAGAAATGGACTGATCTAAGAGACACTTTCGTACTACCTGAGCATTGTGAACAAGTAAGCATCCAATTTTAGAAGTGATGTGCTTGGAATCTCTCATGTAAGGTATGTGACTCTGGCAGGTGATATTTCATCCTACAAAGTCTGCAACAAACTGGTGGTACGTCATAGAGGTAGCCCCTCGTAGTGCACGGACGTATGAAGGCTACTATGTGTCAATCACAGTGGCATCAATGGAGGAGATCGGAGAAGATGTTCAGTCGGAAGGCGTTAAGGTGGTACCCAGACGAGCATCAAGCTTCTACTCTCTATGGGGTGCATGCAGAGGATCTACAAAATGAAATGGAGTACATCTGTT
Organism: Adiantum capillus-veneris; assembly: GCF_014529385.1. Lineage (NCBI taxonomy): Eukaryota > Viridiplantae > Streptophyta > Polypodiopsida > Polypodiales > Pteridaceae > Adiantum > Adiantum capillus-veneris. Next base: position 69,668,797 of record NC_140931.1, read on the forward strand.
TAAACGGAGAGCTCTATATAGATATAGGAAGTTATGCTGAGCTTTGCGAGGATGAGAGAGAGACCTCTTAAAGCCATAAATATTGTATTTGAACAATCTAGATCCATTTTATAATGTATATTGTATTCACGTGTCTTTTTGTCTATTTTGTCTATATGCGTCATTGCGTCATTGTCTACACAGGAATCCCTTCCCCTTTATGAGTCCTCTCTCTCTCTCTCTCTCTCTCTCTCTCTCTCTCTCTCTCTCTCTCTCTCTCTCTCTCTCTCTCTCTCTCTTTTCTCCCTCTCTACTTGTCCATGTTTTCTTCTCCATTCATTCAATATTAAGTTTAAACCTTCGGGTGTTTAATGCAGGTATGCATGATGAGGAGTTTCTTTCTTCTTTGTCAGCCCAACAGAGAGAGTGGTGCATGGAGCGTCATCGCTCTAGCGCACCATCACGCATTCCTACTCCAGCCGAGTCCCCCTCTATTTCGGAGAATTCAGCCCGCTCTGAAGCTTTGGTGTCGACGAGACGATCTTCACACTCGTCTCGTCGCCAGCTCTCTAGTGGTGGCGACAGTGATTGTTGTTGGGATGCCGTCGCCGCTGCCTCACCACCACCTCATGTTCGACGAGGCTCTTTACCCTCTCCTTCTTTGCTTGCCCCAACACCAGCCATGGCATCGCCATCTACACCAGGTTTTTCGTGGCTGAAGGTCGTTCCTAGAGGCTACACACCACTAGCTACTCCTCCAGGAGTCACTCCAATCGCTCGACATTCCTCTCTTCGGGGCCCAAACTCCAGTGGAGACACCTGATGTCCATACCCCCGTCGACACACCGCTAGAGACCCCTTCCGGGACACCCAGGTTCACGTGTCACCAGCGAGAGGGCTTGCCTTACTCTGTCGACATCAGCGGCATCATCATCTTGGATGATGAAGGCAAGAAGGTGATCTCGTGCATGCGTGTTTCGTGCTCTCAGGTGTTTAGACACTATGTACTAAACACCTAGAGTGAAGTACCAAGTGATTTAAAAGATGGAGTCATTCGCATGCTTCATGACGAGTTTCTCGGTCCAACACCGGATGACCGCTTCAATGAAGACGTGATGAAGGTTCCAATGCGCGAATACTGCAAGCACAAGCGTTCCAAAGTGCAAAAAGCAATTAAGCATGGGTGGAATAGACCAGATTGACTGGCCAAAGAAGTTTGGAAGAATGCGAAGAAAGCAGCACGCGAGAATCCTGACAAGTAGAAGCAACAAAAGGAGTCATCCAGAGTACGAGCAAAGGCAGAGAGCTCGCAACACTTGGGGAGCGACGGGTGGGCATCATTTGAGACCAATTTTGTAAGTGTTTTCGCATTGCTCTTTAGGTTTGATAGTTTAGGGTTTAGGGGTTTTTAAATTCTAACATAATGGATTCTCTGTATATTTCGACAGTGGTCGACGACAGGACGAGACCCCACACCGTACGAGTGCAAGTACGCAGGGAGCAAGGGCTTAAATGCCCTGATGGACATTCTCAATTCTCGCGGTAGCATGGTTAGTATTCGGGTTTACTCTTTTCTATTTTTTGTATTGTTTTATAAATGTCGCTATATGTTTATACTTACGAAAAGTTATCTTATTGTTTTTTTTGCAGAATCCGACAGATACGCCGCTTGGACGCGATGAGACGTGTGATTAGACGACCTCAATTTATCCATAGCTAGATAGCATTAGTTTTCTTTTATACGTCTTTTTGAAAACCATGTATATTTTTTCAATATTGACAATGGTGTTGTAACTATTACATTTGCAAAGTTTAACAATCAAGTGATTTTGCCTATGATGTGTACAAATGTCATTGATTTACTTTCATCAATTTAATTTTGTTAGTTTTGTATCTTTATTCTGCAAACAATATTATGGATGATGGAGTTAATGGTTATATTGTCTTGTGGGTGACTACTTTGGGTCTATATCTAAGCTTGCACTTTCTTTCAAAAGTGAATTAATTATTGAAACATTCAATATGGTTGATGGGTGGCAGGGAATTCAATGCCCTGCCACCAAAAACTTTTTCTCCCGGGCGTCGCCATCACCATCGCTATATAAGGTTCTGCAGCGTCGCTATAAACATCGCTATAGGTAGCCTGTGATCATCACTATGATCATCGCTATAGGCATCTCTATATAGTGACGTCTATAGTGACATGTATAGCGACGTTTATATCGCCACTCATAGCGACATTCCCGTATCGACTCTCTTAGCGACGTTCTTAGCTACGCCGGGGAGTATAAAAACCCAATGTATTTTCGTCACTAACAGCATCACAAGTGCACACAACCTCTTGTAGTGATACGATGGAAATCAGATTATCACCACATATTGTGTTTCTTAAAGGAAAATCACACACCAATGATGTGGTGCTATAGTTTAGTGCCAATCAAAGGCCTTTGAGAAGAATAGGGAATCAAGGAAACCTCAAGGTGGACAACAGTAGGCTAGGAGATGCATTCTTAGTGGCTCCCATTACTTTTCACTCCAAATTTACCAACTTTGTACTTCTTAGGTAACGACAAGTACCATCACATGATATCTATCATGGGTTATGACATTGACATGACATCTATCATGGGTTGTAGCATCATGGAATATTCAATCTCATCCTCTCTGACGAACCTTGTATGAGTCATTCTATGCCTCTCAATAATGGGTTGCTAGATACAACTATGCTAATTTAATTGTTGACATAATATGTGAGAGGGATAATGGCATCAAGGATGTGCAAGAAATGGTGCCTCCTTGATTGAGACTCAACTCAAGGGAAAATCTAACATAATGATGATTTCCAAGTTCCCACCCGGCCCGTATATGTAAGATACTGACCTAGTACATGTCTCGACTCTCAACGATAATTTGTGTAGCTCCTAATCTTTCTCTACCAAAGACTCCGTAATGGCCAGTTGTTGAGCTTACTTGAGGGCCTATCTAGTATAAGAATTCTTTTGAAGCTCTCATAAGCCCTATATGTAAAGATCATGCTCTTGAAAGTTCCTCAACCACTTGTGTAGATCCCAATCCTACTCTAATGACCTCATGTGACACTGTATTCTTACTTTAGATAATCTTACATACCACAATTACTAGCGGTCTCTCCATGGCTCTTGAATTATTATATTTTCAACCATATGTACCACGATTGTTCAAAACTAGGTCCCCAAATATAAACTATGACCTTAAAATTTGTAGCTTCCCATCCTACTCTTACGACCGCATGTGGCACTTTTCTTTTTTGACGCACTAAAGGGCCCAAAGGGGGAGGTGCTTATCCCTTCCAAATATTAGCCGTGAAACATGGTCGTGCAAGGATAGCGTACCATTGAGCAAGGTCCACGCATAGGCATCACCGCCATGGCCACCTACTTGATGCACCACGTGTTGGGAATGCTGGAGAGAACTCATAGAAACCAACTAGGAACCTCCTCCTTAGGTGACCCACTCGAGGAGAAGGATGAGTTGAGTGTCCAAGGGCAAGAGCCCTAGAAACTTGGACACCAATTGAGCACAAGGTTCCCCTCTAGAGGTAACCCAATGGGGGATCTGAGCTCACAACCCGTAGGTTAAGAGGCCAAAGCCTTACCGTAGACTAACTCTTTGGGGACAACCTCATGTGGCACTTTGTGACCTTACATCGAATAATCTTGGAGATCATACTAACTAGGAGTCTCTCCATGGATCTCCATCCATCATATCTTTGCCCGGACATATCACGATTGTCAAGACTAGCTAGGAGTCCCTCCATGGCTCCCATCCATCAAACCTTTGATGAGACAAATTATGATGGTCAAGACTACGTCCCTAGATCTATAGAACCTACTAAGGGTTGCATATCATCATGCCAATCTCAATAATAGGTTCCTCTCAAAGAGAAAGAGGGACTTGTAAAAAATGACTTCAAGTATTTGTAGGACTCTATATACTCTACCACTTCTCGATGCACCCTAGTAGCCACCTTGGTAATTTCACTTTGAACACCCAAATCATACAATTTGTGCATGTCTTACTCTAAGCACTACATTAAAAGCTTTACACAAATCCATCATCATGGCAAATGACTTCTCATCAATGTAGCTTTATACACTGAAGCTACGGTTTGCCATACTTTGAAGTTCACATGGAGTTGAAATAAAATGAGAACATCACAATATTAGTTTCAGACTTTTTCCCATCGCTGTAAAAAATGAGATTTGCAATTGACGAGTGAGAAAATGGTTTTTCGCACCTCGGGATGTGATTTTTTCACGATTGAGAGAAATTAAATCTTGTGCGAAAATCAAATTTCTCACCCAAGGAAGAGTCAGTGCACCGGGATTGTTCCACAAAAGGGTGGAAAAGTCAAAATTTTGCGTGTGAAAAGGCACGTTTTTTCTCTTGCAAAAAATAGACAGCTTGTTCCGATAACGATAGAAAAAGTGTCCTTTTTCTCAACTAGTACAAAAGTTAAAAACTTGTCGTGAATCACGGGCCTCCCACACTAATTTTGGACCAAATCAACTTATTTTTCCTTTAAGTAGACAAACCTCCTTGTAATGAAGACAAACCAATTAGACTTATGAGTCTGTGATATGAAAACACAACAGACAAGTGATCAGGCCTAAGGATTTTTGCGACTATTTGGCTTGCTGTGTTGTTGTGTTTGAATCTCTCTACAAAATTTGCTTAGACCATGTTACAAATGCGAGTCTAGAGCAACTTCTCTTTTAGTGTATTTCATTTGTACTTGCAAGGCTAGGTAAATATTTGTCATGCTGTTGCTAGCAAAAAAGAAAAAAGCTTTAAGAGCTTATGTAGAAGGAAAAATCACCCATTCGAGTTGAAAAGCTCCAAAATTTGACCTTAATGGCAACTAGCAAGAACGAGAGCTTTACTGACTTAAGCAAAAGTTTGTTTGAAATGGTTTGTCAAGACACTGGCAATACACTAAGTATCTGGCCTTGCACTGAACATTGCCAAAAAGAAATGAGATTAGCTCTATAAAAGTATCCCAACAAATGAAAAAATCCAATCAACCACTTATGGCAAAGCCCCACAGATACTGACTGGTCTAAAGGGAATCAATTTCATCATAAGAATCGGGAGAGGGAAATTTTTGCATAATAATACCGCATCAAGGTTACTGTATTTGATTGCCTCAACCACCTACTTGAACCAGAACCAGGGAAACAAATTCGATTAAAGAGCTATTTCTCTTGAATGGATATTAATGAAACAAGCTACACTATTGCAGACTAGTAGTACTGCTAATTAACATTTAGAGACATATATATAAGAATTTTCCAATGTCCTACGAAAAATGCAATGAGTAAGCTTAATATTGTGCGCCTAAACAATATCACGATCCATCATATATTTGTTCAGACATATCACGATCGTCAATACTAACTAGGAGTCTCTCCATGGCTCTCCATCCATCATACCTTTGATGAGACAAATTATGATGGTCGAGACTAGGTCCCTGGATCTATAGAATCTTCTGAGGGTTGCATATCCTCATGTCAATCTCAAAAATAGGTTCCTCTCAAAGAGAAAGAGGGACTTGTAAAAAATGACTTCAAGTATTTGTAGGACTCTATATACTCTACCACTTCTCGATGCACCCTAGTATCAAATATTGCCACCTTGGTAATCTCACTTGGAACACCCAAATCATACAATTTGTGCAAGTCTTACTCTAAGCACTACATTAAAAGCTTTACACAAATCCATCATCACGGCAAAGGACTTCTCATTAATGTATCTTTATACACTAAACCTACGGTTCGCCATACTTTGAAGTTTACATGGAGCTGAAATAAAATGAGAGCATCACAATAATAGTTTCATACTTATTTCCATCGCTGTAAAAAATGACATTTAACTTTACGAGTGAGAAAATAGTCTTTCGCACCTCCACATGTGATTTTTTCACAGTTGAGAGAAATTAAATCTCGTGCAAAAATCAAATTTATCACCCAAAGAAGAGTCATGACACCGTGATTGTTTCAAAAAAGGGTGGAAAAGTCAAACTTTTGCGTGTAAAAAGGCACATTTTTTCTCTTGCAAAAAATAGACAACTTGTTCGGATAACGATGGAAAAAGTGTCCTTTTTCTCAACTAGTAAAAAAGTCAGAAACTCGTAGTGCAATCATGGGCCTCCCACACTAATTTTGGACCAAATCAACTTATTTTTCCTTTAAGTAGACAAACCATGAAGACAAACCAATAAGACTTCTGAGTCAGTGATATGAAAACACAACAGACAAGTGATCACGCCTAAGGATTTTTGGGACTATTTGGCTTGTTGTGTTGTTGTGTTTGGATCGCTCTACAAAACTTGCTTAGACCATGTTACAAATGTGAGTCTAGAGCACCTTCTCAGTTAGTGTATTTCATTCGTACTTGCAAGGCTAGGTAAACATTTGTCATGCTATTGCTGGCAAAAAAGGAAAAAGCTTTAAGAGCTTATGCAAAAGAAAAAAGCACCCAGTCGAGTTGAAAAGCTCAAAAATTTGACCTTAATGGCAACTAGCAAGAACGTAGAGCTTTACTGACTTAAGCTAAAGTTTGTTTGATATGGTTTGTCAAGACACTGGCAATACACTAAGTATCTAGCCTTGGACTGAACATTGCCAAAAAGAAATGAGATTTAGCTCTATAGAAGTATCTCAACAAAGGAAACAATCCAATCAACCACTTATCGCAAAGCCCTACAGATATTGGCTGGTCTAAAAGGAATCAATTTCATCATAAGAATCGGTAGAGAAAAATTTATGCATAATAATACCGCATCGAGGTTACTGTATTTGATTGCCTCAACCACCTACTTGAACCAGGACCAAAGAAACAAATTCCATTAAAGAGCTATTTCTCTTGAATGGATATTAATGAAACAAGCTCTACTGTTGCAGACTAGTAGTGCTGCTAATTAACGTTTAGAGATATATATAAAAGAATTTTCCAATGTCCTACTTTTTGCGACTATTTGGCTTGTTGTGTTGTTGTGTTTGGATCTCTCTCCAAGACTTGCTTAGACCATGTTACAAATCCAAGTATGCAAAAAAGAGATTATGAAAAAGGGAAAAGCGCCCAAATTTTGACCTCAATGGAAACTAGCAACAACATAGAAGCTCGGCTGACTTAATTAGCTAAAGTTTGTGTGATAGGGTCACTCAAGACACCGAAAATACACTAAATATCTGGCCTTGCACTAAGCATTGCCAGAAAGAAATCAGATTTTCTCTATAAAAGTATCTCAACAAAGGAAAAAATCCAGTCAGCCGTGTACCGCAAAGCCCCAGAGATATGTCTGGTTGGTCTAGAGGAGATCAAGGAAACAAATATGCCGCATCGAGGTTACTATATGTCTGATTGCCTCAACCACTTTCTTGAACCAGGACCAAGGAAACAAACTCCATTACAAATATTAGCAAAGATCAACAACAAATATTTGGGCATGACTTTCGTTTTTTATTTAGTATTTATTCCTGTACGGAATCTCTAAATTAGACGATCACTGTGAAGTTCCCTGGACATTTACTTTCATCTGTAGCTGACGGTCAACCACCGACTCTGACGTTTTGTTTAAACAGCCCTAGTTGGCAAGCCTAATCATCGTCTCATGCTTGCCTCTCTCTTCATGAGCTTCCCAGGACGTTGATGCGGAAAGCATAAGCATAGGCAGTAGGCGTTAATGCGGAAAGCATGAGCATAAGCTCTGTTTCTAGTTGCAATGCGAAGACAGGCATTGCAAATGCTAGGGGGGGATGCGAAGACGGCGTCACTACCAACAACGCGGTCACAGCGACAATGCTGAGCAAAAGGGGGGACCACGGGAGGCATGAGACCAGAGCCCATTTGAGGAGCGGTGGCACGGTCAGTTTTCTCGGCGCTGGGGTGCCCCCATGTCCCCACTCCCAACAAGCGCCTTCCGCACTGTCATCCTGCGATGGGGTCTTCCCGCCATGCGCACGGCCGCCCTGGTGCAATGGCGGTCGTGGCTCTGCGCCGAGGGGCTTTCGGGGCTCCAGCCTCATACCTCCCACGATCTTCGACCTATAGAAGAGCGACCTACAAAATTGGAGACAGACACACACACACACACTAAGGGAGAGAGAGAGAGAGAGAGAGATGCCAAATCACTCGATTAAGATCACTTCTGAAACCTTCCCACAAAAATGTTCTATCAAATGCTTCAACCTGAGCGCGACATTCAGACTAGATGCAATAGAATGTGGGGTCTTTTCCAAGTCGAGAATTGGTGGCTACAGAGATTCTAGCAAGTGTGGACCTATCATTGCTCGTACAAACACAAAGTATTCCTGTGGAGAGTGCTTACAGGAGCTATGCCTATTAGGGAACTGTTGTTCATGAAGAATGTAATGCAAGGCAAATGTATAAGTTGTAGTAGAATGGATACTATGAATCACATCTTTCCGAATTGTATTTTTGCTAGATCTTGGTGACAAGCTCTACAACATATGTGTATGTTGCATTGGAATGTGAAGGTTACTAAATTCCATATGTTATTTGGCTTGGTAAGAGTTGAGAATGTTGGAGTGCATGCCTGCCTTATGCATCTTAGAGTGTGTTTATTTGGAATGCTAGAAATTCAGCAGTGTTTGATCATTACTCTATTGGCCATTCCTTGCCATGGATCAGTTAAATGCTAGACTTTTTGCTGGGGGGGATTCACCATGCAAAACTTATCGCACCACGTAAGTGCAAGGGAGGAGTTTTTTTTTTACAAGTTACATAAGAATATAAGTTAGGGACAGGCCCCTATTAATTTATCTCCCAAGCTTAAAAATAAGGGAGGGCGATATCATATCTGGGGGGGGGAGGAGTGTTGGGGAATGTCACTTTCTAGAATTCAACCTCTTTCACTGGCTGTCTATGAATCTTAGTCTAATTAAAGACAACATCACTGCTACAGATCACTAATCGACTTTTCGGATCCCATAAATGATAGCCAAATCGACCATCTACACCATAGCCAATGAAGATGCATTTCTTAGACTTAGGATCTAGCTTAGCATGCAACTCCTTTGGTACATGTGCATAAGCTTCAAAACCAAATGTGCGGAGTTTTTCATAGGACAATTGATGTCCTCACCATGACTCCAAAGGTACACAAAACTATAATGAAGCATGTGGTGATCTATTGATCAAGTACATGGCTGTATATAATGCTTCAATCCAAAACACTTGCGGTAAATTAGCATGTGATAGCGTATACATAATCCGCTCTTGGATGGTCCTATACATTCATTCTGCGACACCATTTTGTGTAGGGGTATAAGGATCTGTAAACTCACGCTTAATTCCCCTACTTGAACAAAAGTCTGTAAACTCTTTGGAGACATACTCTCCACCATTGTCTAAGTGCAAAGCTTTCAACTTATGTTCAGACTCAGTTTCAACACTAGACAAGAACTTCCTAAAGTAAGAAAATGTATCATCTTTAGACTTCGTGACATAAACCCAAACATGCCATGTTGCATCCTCAATGAATGTAACATAATAGGATGCACCACCATGGGATTTAGAAGGCATAGGCCCACATAAATCACTGTGCACAAGCTCTTAGGGTTTACTTTCTTTGTCGAAAGAATGTGTACGATGTATCCGTGTTTGCTTTCCATATTGAGAGTACTCACAAAAGGGACAATTTGAAATTGACAAAGATGACAAAGATGAAAATGACACAGCTCTTATACCAGATACTAGATAAATGGGAATTTACAATACATGAGCATTTAGAAAAATGTGGAAAATGTGTATCCATATGTCTTTGGTCAGCAGCTTCTGTTAACAAACATTGACTAAAGTTAACATTCCCCCCTTCCGATTTTAATGCCCATCCTCGGGCATTGTTGAAAAGTGTCCGTGGAGGCTGTGGAAGGTTTTTGATTGGTTGTTGATGGGATGATTGTCTTCATTTGTCATTGAATTTCTTGTTAGGTTCAATTTGTTGCAGCTTCTTGATTGGTCGGAATAGGTCTGATGTGAGAGATGATGTTGCACTTGTCTGCTGTAATAGCATAATGACGAGGCTATAATTTATTTATGAAAAGTATGTACAAGAGAAGTAGAATGATGAGATTCTAAATTAAGTTCTAAAACCTGGATGACCAAAGGGAAAGAACCCAGTGGGAAAAAGGTGCCTTTGGGATACATACATTATTGGAGTACTTATTACCATGAGAAATGTTAATAAAGTACTCAAGGGATTATCTACTGATAGATATGGAATTAAAAAGGTAGAAAATATGACAGGATAGCATGATGGAATATTGGTTTTCCTGTTGTAGTCCACTCAAGGTGCATTGGTGGAACAAAAAAAGAGTGTCTAATGCATATGTACGATAACGGGACATCTTATTTCTACATACACAAAAATGCATGGGAAACAATATGTTGTGCAAGAAGGATTTTGAGGGGTTCTTAAAAAAGATGGTATAGCTATAAATCATATGACATGGCTTTGCAAGCTGGGACCCCTTAAGAATGGTTTTCATTGACGAGGATATGTGCTCTCATCTTGTTGTGCACTGTCCGTGAGTGTTGGACTCTATGACACTTCACCAATTGTAAGTTGATAGACTTTGACTCTTATGCTCATGTTATCTCGCATGAGGGACATGAATTAGATATGCTCAACTCTTCCAGCTTGAGCGTAAGCATAATAACTACGACTCTTAGGACAAAGTTTGATCTGACTTGAAGCTTTGGGACTAATGCTTTGCTCATTTTATGGCTCAGTAGCCTGACTTTGACTATGCCAAAGAGTGTTTTTTGCACCCTGACTTTTTACATTCTTGTGCTTACTACAAACATTTCTTCAGGTAAAAGAAAGCTTGATTTCTCAAAAAGAGGATTACTGAAGGACGAACTTGGCATTGAAGGTTTTGTTTTCCCATACCTGTTTTAGCCTCTTCAAATCTGCATTCTCATTGGTTGGGTTGTCCTTCTTTAACTGTGAAAACTCCATTATTTTTTTGATTCTCCAATTGGGCCTGGTGATAGGAGTTATTGATGATGCTGTAGCCCTTTGTTGATTATTGACATTTGACTTTTGACTAGGAGCATTGGAAGACTTAGGAATCCAAATCTATTGATGACCTTTGTATCTCCTTTGTTAACTTTGCCTTGCTCTAGGTCTTGTTAAGTTCTTGAGATCTTTATGAAGGCATGGTGTAGTTGCGCGCAGTTGGTTTGTGGTCTCGACTGGTAGCCAAATCTTTGTAAAACCTTTGTAAAATCCTTGTCTAAGAGGAAGATTCTTTGAGATCCATCTCTGTTCTCTATCCTCTTGAGAGTTGTGGTAGACTTAGCATCTTTGGATGTTTCTCTATTGTATATGTGCTTTTTAGATATCCTAGGATATAGTCGAGGTTGATACCTTGTGGGCCTTCTTTCTTGGGAGGGACTTGCAGCTACTTCATATGCCCTAACCAACGATTTTGGTACCCATATTTATCTGTTACCTTGATAGTACTCTTGTTCTTTCAAGCTTCATTGTGATGTTATCCATCCCATGTGGTTGTCTTTCTCTGTTGAATTTCCATCCTTAATCCAAACCAGATCATTGAATTTCACTAAATTTCTCGGAACGAACACTTGTTTGTGTTTCCTTTGCTTTCTTGAGTACTTTGGCTGATATACCTTTGATTTGTTGGGTGGCTCCTTAGAGGTTTTAGTTGGGTCAGCAATTTACTTGAAGTTTTGAAAGCCTGACTTGCTTGAAGTGGCTGATCCATGAGGGTTCTTTGATGTAGAGGCATATGCTGTCATACCTTCTTTGCTAATCGGTGGAGGGTCCACTTTAGCTTTACCTTTGTTTGCAAAATTTGTCTTTGATTCTTGTGACTTTTGCAACTCTGGATCTAGCATTAACGGTACCTGTACTTGCTGCTTGATATATCTTGGAGAAGAGAGTATTAGCATTGTATCTTCTTTGTAGGTCTTGTGTTGGTCTAACCACTGATGTCCAAGGATGACATCTGCAAGCATTTCCTTTGAAGGCTTGACCTAAAACTTTACCTACTCTTTTTTATTCCAGATGCTAAGGGTAGAAACCATTTCTTTATGTCATGTATGCAAAACTAGCATTGTTTTGCTATCATGCTTGCATGGAGTGATCTGGAGGATCCTTTGGATGTTCTATCCAACCATATTACAATTTTCTTGTTTATCCAGTAGAGCATTGCAATTGACACTTGCTCCTTTTTTACTGCTAAGAACTATACCTGTCATAATAACCAATATCGAGTTCTCCTAAATGATTTTCTCATGTTAAACTGATAATTTAATATGGGGAAGTTCCAGGGGAGAAAGATCTAGAATATTGGTTAAGGTGGCAGACCTGGCACAGTAGGGATCCAAAGGAGGGAATATAGGGATCCAAAGGGGCCATCTACAAAGAATTATGTGCAACAATGGGCTACAAAGACCTTAGAGTTCAGCCCATTAAGACTTCCAAAATGCTAAGGTTCCAAAATGCAAAGGTTGTGTACAAAGGTCAAAAGCCTAGGGAAATTGGATGCTTTGTGTGTGTCCCAAAAGTCTTTCTCAAGCCCTACAAAGGAGGGTGCGAGCCCAAGAAGTAGGGGATTAGAGAGAAACTCACACACACACACACACAAGCTTCCTTTGTACACAAGGGGAAAGAGGGACACATGTCAGCTCCCTAGCTCAGATGCCCACAAGGTGTACTCAAACCCTATTGGATGGCCTTGGAGGTGGACCAATGAGAATTAGGCTAGAGTAAGTCTAGTTTAAAATCAAATATGAAAATAATATTATAACGGCTAAAGCTCGCTTGGGCCCATATCTAATTTCAACTAGGGAGATAGTATGTCATCAAGAGTAAGCACAAAAAATCAATCATATGGGATCAGATTTGTACCTTGATAATTATAAACTCATTTGGGTTCTTAGGAAATTTAAATTTTGGTGACAAATTGATCTCAAGAATAATGAAAATCAAAGAGTACGCCCCCGCCCCCTTCCATGGTGTGGCTTTGTGCAGAAGTGCAATACTAAAAAATGCAATAAACCATAAGTGACATATTATACCATGGTATGATGGAAATGACATTATCACCACGTATTGTGTTTCTCAAGGGTTAATCACACACCAATGATGTGGCGCTATAGTCTAGTGCCAATAAAAAGGCCTTTGAGAAGGATAGGGAATCAAGGAAACCTCAAGGTGGACAACAATATGCTATATTACTAAGACCATTAGGACATTGTTATAAATGGGGTGGAGTACTTCCCCTTTCCTGACAACCCTTGAAATTGTATAGGTGTGGGAAAAAGCACATGTTTCCCTTTCACGCGATGAATCTTCATACAATAAAAGGAAAGGCCACTTTAAATATTGTGTTGGTATAATAGCTCCATTTATATCAAGAATAAAAACTTGTTTTGTTGCTTTCAAACCACTCCAAGAACATAATTTTAAGTGCATTCCTAGGCGGTTTTCATCGAAAAATAATGTCTAGATCGTTAGGAAATTGTGGAGATCGCTAGGAGATGCATTCTTAGTCGCTCCCATTACCATTTCACTCCAAATATACTGACTTCGTACTTCTTAGGTCACAATAAGTACCATCACAGGATATCTATCATGGGTTAGTACATTCACATGACATCTATCATGGGTTGTGGCATCATGGAATCAATCTCATGCTCTGTGACAAACCTCATATGAGCCATTCTATAGACCTGGTAATTATATCGGTGACATAATCTGTGAGAGGGATAATGGCATGAAGGATGTGCAAGAAATGGTGCCTCCTCGATTGAGACTCAACTCAAGAAAAAATATAGCATAATGATGTCTTGCAAATTCCCACCCGTATATGTAAGATACTGACCTAGTACATGTCTTGACTCTCAACAATAATTTGTGTAACTCCTAATCACTCTCTACCAAAGTCTCCCTAATGGCCAGTTTTTTAGATTACTTGAGGGCCCATCTAGTATAAGAATGCTTTTGAAGCTCTCATAAGCCCTGTATGTAAAGATCATGCTCTTGTAAGTGCCTCAACCACTTGTATAGCTCCAAATCCTACTCTAGTGACCTCATGTGACACTACATTGTTACTTTAGCTCATTTTACATACCAAAGTTACTAGCGGTCTCTCCATGGCTCTTGATTTATTATACATTCAACGATATGGATAACGATTGTTTATATGGCTCTTGTAAGGGAGGAGTTTTTTTTACACAGTTTATTTTACCGCTAGTTTATTGTTTATACACAGTTACTAGCGGTCTCTCCATGGCTCTTGCAAGGGAGGAGTTTTTTTTTATAAGTTACATAAGAATATAAGTCAGGGGCAGGCCCCTATTAATATATCTCCCACGCTTAAAAATAAGGGAGGGCGATATCATATCTGGGGGGGGAGGGGTGTTGGGGGTCGCCATCGTTGCATAGCTCCAATGACTAACAAAATTATCAATCCGGAGGGATGAGCTACCCGGCTAGGGCATGGAAACACTCACACGACTAGTGATCTAATCATGGAAACACGAATGGTTGAATCTACGAGGTGAGCTTCTCGGCCTATGGAGGGGCTAAGCCACAATGATAGGCAATCTCCACATCCAGTTCGCTTCACCTCCAATCAACCCAATCACACACACTAACGATTGCAAGACGCACACAACACTAATACTATCATGCAACACGCTAATTGAAGGGGAGACGCCGGGAGCAGAATGGATAATCCTATCATGCAACCCACTAATTGAAGAGGGAGAGCCAACATGTACTGTGTGTCCCCTTTCTATCTTGTGCACTAGGGCACAATACACATTGTACTTATGTTAGTGGCTCACACAACTGTATAGCTATACTCTTAGGGTTAGTAGCAGTTAGTAATGGGCGGTCGGCCACATGGCGATTAAACCTAACATTCTCCCACTTGATGGCCAATGTGGGAGACCATATGAATGGAAGAGAACCACTCTTCACCCAATGCCCATCAACTCACGACAATGCCGAAACGGATGGTTGAGGAGACTTTTAGTGAGTGCTTCCACTGTGTTCTCTGACATAGGAATCTTCACTAAATCAAGGCTCTTGTTTGTCAGGCATACACGACTAAAGTGGTAACTCACATCAATGTGTTTCGTTCTAGAATGAAACACTGGATTGTTTTCCAAGGCAATAACACTTTGACTGTCACAATGAAGAACTGCTGTACACTGCTCCAAGCCAAGATCTTTCACTAGGCGAGCAAGCCAAATAGCCTATTTGCATGCTTCACTCAGTGCAACATACTCTGCCTCTGTGGTAGAAATGGATGTACAATCTTGAAGAACAGATCTTTAAGAAATAGTAGAACCAAAAAATATGTAGATCCAACATGTTGTTGATTTAAGACTTTCAACACAACCTGCATATTCACTGTCTACAAATCCCTGAATGAATGACTCTCCAGGACCATAGCATAATTGTCTATCTACAGTGCCATTTCAGTATCTCAGAATTTACTTGACAACATTTTACCACGGTTAGACCTAAATCTGTTGACAACTCCCACTACATGTGCAATGTCAGGTCTTGTAGCCACCATGGCATACATGAGACTACCACGAGCTAAAGCATAAGGAACCTTAGCCATCACAGATTTTTCCACAACAGATTTGGGACAGTCGTTCTTGCTAAGTTTCAGATATGCAGGCAATGGAGTACTCAAAGCCTTCCCCTTCTACATGTTGAAACGATCAAGAACCTTGTGCACGTACTCTTTCTGAGAAAGGTACAACAACCTCTTCTTACGGTCACGAGTAATGGGCATAACCAAAATGTGATTGGCTTCACCCAAATCTTTCATGTCAAGTTGACTTTTGAGTTTGGTTTTCAAGTCAACAATGTCCTTCTTAGAATGACCAGCAATAAGCATGACATCTACATAAAGGATAAGCATAATAAGTTGTCCATTGAATTGTATTTTTATGTAAAGACGTGGATCCTCATTAGTGTGCTTATAGCCTAGGGAACGCATAAATGCATCAAACTTTTTATACCATTGTCTGGATGATTGCTTCAAGTCATAGAGACTTTTCAGAACCTTATATATCAAAATGTTCCTTGCCCTTTAGGAGCACAAACTCTTCAGGTTGCTGCATATACATCTATTCCTCCAGATCACCATGTAAGAAAGCTGTAATGACATCCATTTGATCAAGCTCCATATCTTTAGCGGAGACCAAAGAAAGCAACATTCTCAATGTGGTAATCAACACCACTGGAGAAAATATTTCCTGGAGATCAACACCATATTCTTGCTTGAAACCTTTGGCCACTAAACGAGCTTTGTAATAGTCAATATTTTTCTTTTCAACCCATTTACAAGGCAATGCTTTCCTACCTTTTGGCAATGGAACAAGTTTCCATGTTTGTTCTTTGCAATACTCGACATCTCCCTCTTCATAGCATGTTCCCACTGAACCTTATCATTGGCTAGCATAACCTCTTTGTAACAAGAAGGCTCACGACTATCTGTCAGCAAAATAAAATGCAGACTTGGAACAAAACGTTCTTGCGGATGTGAGACTCTTTGAGATCTCCGGACAGGAGGTGATACATCAAAAAATGTCACTTTCTGGAATTCAACCTCTTTCACTGGCTGTCTTTGAATCTTAGTCTCAATAAAGACAACATCACTGATACAGATCACTAATCGACTTTTCGGATCCCATAAATGATAGCCAAATTGACCATCTACACCATAGCCAATGAAGATGCATTTCCTAGACTTAGGATCTAGCTTAGCACGCAACTTCGTTGGTACATGTGCATCAGCTTCAAAACCAAATGTGCGGAGTTTTTCATAAGACAATTGATGTCCTGACCATGACTCCAAAGGTACACAAAACTGTCATTAGGAGATTTCGGAGGTATTTTTGAGGGGCTTTTGGAAGAGAGAGGAAAGTAAGCTCCTCCAATAAGAGAAAAGCCTGCGTTATGTAGAAAAATAGATTGATATTAACAAAAATATAAAAGATGTCCCTCTTCTCATTTAATAATCTAGTGGTCCGTAAAGACAATCACTCTCTTTCATTTAATGCGAGCATCTTTTTCAGAAGGTAGATGCGGTGCATTTAATACAGTTTACATCATCAATAGAACTCAAAAAGTCACAAAATTATCAAGTGGTGGAAGATTTTGAAACTTTTGATATTGTCAATGCGTCTGGAATGCCCAAATATCCTATAAATGAATGTCCAATTGCCTCGGTCCGACATCCAAAGAGGCAAAAAATGTCGAAAACCCCTAAAAGAACATTTTACTAATGGCGCGCGAGGGGGCATTCCAAAATTTTGGAATGCCTCCTCGCGTGCCGTTAGTAAAAAGCCCCTTTTTTCCTCTTTTTAGGGAGCTTTTTAAGAGAAAAATGTCAAAAAACCTCTAATAAGGGGCTTTCTTGAAAGATAAGTGTCCAAAAACCACTAAAAGGAGCTTTGTACTAACAGCGCGCAGGGGGGCATTCTAAAATTTTAGAATGCCTCCTCGCGCGCCTTAAGTAAAAAGCCCATTTTTTGGGGGTTTTTGACATTTTTTTCCTTTCCATATGTCGGAATGAGACAAGTAGACATTCGTTTTTAGGGTATTTTGGCGTTCCGGACGCATTGGTGGTGTCAAAAGCTTGAAAATCTATCACTATTTGACAGTTTGTGACTTTTCAAGTTCCAGTGATGACGTAAGCTGTTGAATGCACCGCACCTGCCTCCGGAAAAAGACGCTCGCATTAAATAAAAAAATGACCATTTTCAAGGACAATTGGGAATATAAATCTACTTTTTAGAGTGTCTGGTTGTCCTTTTGGACGTACTCACAAAGTGTAAGTGCATTTTAAAAAAAGTTTCTAGAGAGAGAAATACAATTTCTTACAAGGCCCTCCAAATGACCTCCGAAATTTTCTAATGAATGAAGCATGTGGTGATCTATTGATCAAGTACATGGCTGTGTATAATTCTTCAACCCAAAACACTTGCGGTAAATTAGCCTGTGATAGCGTATACATAATCCTCTCTTGGATGGTCCTATTCATTCGTTCTACAACACCATTTTGTGTAGGGGTATAAGGAGCTGTAAACTCACGCTTAATTCCCCTACTTGAATAGAAGTCTGTAAACTCTTTGGAAACATACTCTCCACCATTGTCTGAGTGCAAAGCTTTCAACTTATGTTCAGACTCAGTTTCAACACTAGACAAGAACTTCCTAAAGCAAGAAAATGTCTCATCTTTAGACTTCATGGCATAAACCCAAACATGCCGTGTGGCATCCTCAAGGAATGTAACATAATCGGATGCACCACCATGGGATTTAGAAGGCATAGGCCCACATAAATCACTATGAACAAGCTCTAAGGGTTTACTTTCTTTGTCGAAAGAATGTGTACGATGTATCCGTGTTTTATTTCCATATTGAGAGTACTCACAAAAGGGAAAATTTGAAAATGACAAAGATGGTAAGTAGCCCAAACAAGTGAATGTCTCCATTCCCTTCTTTGACATATGTCCTAATCGGCTATGCCACAAAGCAACGGTTGGCATATCGGTTATAGAACGAACATTGTTTTTATTAGATACATAAAGAGGCCAGATAAAGTGAACCAAATTTAGAACCATGGGCTATAATAAGATGACCCTTCGCAATATGCCAAGACTGCAGATGAAAGTGACTTTGTAACCCAAGTCATCAAGACGTCCAACCGAAATCAGATTGTGTGTCAAGGTTGGAACATGACGTACATTATGGATGATAAACTTCACCTCATTTTCCATAACCATGGCAATATCACCTATGCCAACAATGTCACAAGAGTAACTCTCACCAAGTGTAACAGAGCCAATGGTTTCCTCGTATGTAGTAAACCAATGCCTATGATGTGTGACATGCAACGAAGAACCCAAATCAAGGATCCATGTATGGGATACTTCACCACTAACAAGAAGTTCAACAGACATAGAACTCTGCAAAGATAGAGTTTCCTGTGCATCATAAAAGACATCATTATTTTCAGTCACCATATTAATGTCTTGCGCATCACTGACATCCTGCACTATGTTCAGTTCTTCGATCTAAATCAAACTCTTTGGTTTCTTTTTTTATCATCATCATCTTTGCCTTTACCTTTTCCCTTCTCTTTGTCACGCTTCCAAGCATAACAATCCTTCTTTATGTGACCAAACTTGTCACAATAATGGCATTGGACATTTCCGTGACCATGAGACTTTGATCTACCCTTTGATGCATCTCTATTTTCCTCTTTCTTGGACTCATGTTGTGAATAACAGCCCTTATGTTGCTTATCATCCCTTTGCACGTAATGAGCTTCGCCATGATGCAAGCTAGTCATGGTCTTTTGATGCACTAGTAACATCATCGTACTTTAGCGTACCATTAGGTGCAGAGTTACTAACAGGGTGGAAACGAACAAAGTAAAATGATTGCTTTCATCTCATCATCAATGGTCATGCACTATGCATGAATGTGGACGAAAAGGGAATCCAAAACATTGATATGGTTGGCAATGCTAGCTGACTCCTTCGTACAAAGGTTGAAAAGTTTTTGGATCAAGAAATTATTATTGCTAGCTGTATCCTTTTCGTAAGTGTCATATAATTTCTACCATAAAGCATGAGCTGTCTCGCATTCTAAGACTGAAAAGTACACTGACTCACCAAGGTGCAGTCTAATCGTAGACCTGCATAGCTCATCAAGCTCTTCCGACTGAAACTGAGTCATGTGCATATCTCCAGTTCTAGCCACATAGGCAATAGGTAACTTTTACTTCTTTTGGACAAGCACATCCTTTGTATTTGGGACAATGTCAACCAAAATACGAGTCAAAATGACCAAGTATGTCACTCACAAAGCATAAAAAATGGAAATGTCTCTCAAAAGCACACTGTATAGAGACCAACTTAGGTGCATAAACTGTCAAACTAACCATAGAACACCAACTCTGCGTCAAAAGCACCTATACATCTCTATACATGTCCTATAGTGAGTCCTCATAAGGGATGCTCCAGCTACCTGTATCACCGAAGGTATCTTCACATTTGAGAATACCCAGCTCCTATACCAGATACTAGATAAACGAGAATTTACAATACGTGACCATTTAGAAAAATGTGGAAATGTGTAACTCCAATCGTTACTGCTTCTTTGTATTCATACTCAATGTGCATCCATATGTCTTCGGTCTTTAGCAGCTTGTGTTAACTGACGTTGACTCAGTTAACATTCCCCCCTTCTGGTTTTAATGCCCATTCTCGGGCACTGTTGAAAAGTGTTCGTGGAGGCTCTGGAAGGTTTTTGATTGGTTGTTGATGCGATGATTGTCTTCATTTGTCATTGAATTTCTTGTTAGGTTCAATTTGCTGCAGCATCTTGATTGGTCTGAATAGGTCTGTTGTGAGAGATGATGTTGCACTTGTCTGCTGTAATAGCATAATGATGAGGCTACTATTTATTTATACAAAGTATGTACAAGAGAAGTAGAATGATGAGGTTCTAAATTAGGGTCTAATACCTGGATGACCAAAGGGAAAAAACCCAGTGGGAAAAAGGTACCTTTGGGATACATACATTATTGGAGTACTTATTAGCATGAGAAATATTAATAAAGTACTCAAGGGATTATTTGCTGATAAATATGGAATTAAAAAGGTAGAAAATATGAGAGGATAGCATGATGGAATATTGGTTTGCCTGCTATAGTCCACTCAAGGTGCATCGGTGGAAGAAAAAAAGAGTGTCTAATGCATATGTATGATAACGGGACATCTTGTTTCTGCATACACAAAAATGCATTGGAAACAATATGTTGTGCAAGAGCGATTTTGAGGGGTTCTTCAAAAAGATGGTATAGCTATAAAGCATATGACATGGCTTTGCAAGCTGGCACCCCTTAAGAATAGTTTTCATTGAGGAGGATATGTGCTCTCATCTTGTTGTGCACTGTCCGTGAGTGTTAGACTCTATGACACTCCACCAATTCTAAGTTGATAGACTTTGACTCTTATGCTCATGTTATCCAGCATGAGCGACATGAATTAGATATGCACAACTCTTCCAGCTTGAGCATAATCATAATAACTACGACTCTTAGGACAAAGATTAATATGGCTTGAAGCTTTGGGACTAATGATTTGCTCATTTTATGGCTCAGCAGCCCGACTCTGACTATGCCAAAGAGTGTTTTTTGCACCCTGGTGACTTGACTTTTTACATTCTTGTGCTTACTACAAACATTCTTGTGCTTGAATCCTCAAAAAGAGGATTACTAAAGGACCAAGTTGGCATTGAAGGTTTCTTTTGCCATACCTGTTTTAGCCTCTTCAAATCTGCATTCTCATTGGTTGGGTTGTCCTTCTTTGACTGTGAAAAATCCATTATTTATTTGATTCTCCAATTGGGCCTGGTGATAGGAGTCTTTGATGTTGTTTTAGGCCTCTTTTGATTGTTGACATTTCACTTTTGACTTGGAGCATTGGAAGACTTAGGAATCCAAATCTGTTGATGGCCTTTGTATCTCCTTTGTTAACTTTGCCCTTCTCTAGGTCTTGTTGAGTTCTTGAGATCTTCATGCAGGCCTGGTGTAGTTGCAGTTGGTGGTCGACTGGTAGCGAAATCTTTGTAAAACCTATGTAGAATCCTTGTCTAAGAGGAAGATTCTTTGAGATCCATCTCTGTTCTCTATCCTCTTGAGAGTTGTGGTAGACTATAGCATCTTTCGATGTTTCTCTGTTGTATACGTGCTTTTTAGATATCCTAGGATATTGCCGAGGTTGATATCTTGTGGGCCTTCTTTCTTGGGAGGGACTTGAAGCTACTTCATATGCCCTAACCTGCGATTTTTGTACCCATATCTGTCTGTTACCTTGATAGTACTCCTGTTCTTTTAAGCTTCATTGTGATGTTATCAATCCCATGTGGCTGTCTATCTGTGTTGAATTTCCATCCTTAATCCAAACCGGATCATTGAATTTCACTAAATTTCTCGGAATGAACGCTTGTTTGTGTTTCCTTTTCTTTCTTGAGTACTTTGGCTGATATACCTTTGATTTTTTGTGTGTTTCCTTAGAGATTTCAGTTGGGTCAGCAGTTGACTTGAAGTTTTGAAAGCCTCACTTGCTTGAAGTAGTTGATCCATGAGGGTTGTTTTGTTCTTTGATTTAGAGGCATATGCTGTCACACCTTCTTTCCTAATCGGTGGAGGGTCCACTTTAGCTTTACCTTTGTCTGCAAAATTTGTCTTTGATTCTTGTGACTTTTGCAACTTTGAATCTAGCATTAACGGTACCTGTATCTGCTGCTTGATATCTCTTGGAGAAGAGAGTATTAGCATTGTATCTTCTTCGTAGGCCTTGTGTTTGTCTAACCACTGATGTCCAAGGATGACATCTGCAAGCATTTTCATTGAAGGCTTGACCTGAAACTTTACCTGCTCTTTTTTATTCTAGATGCTAAGGTAGAAACCATTTCTTTATGTCATGCATGTAAACCTAGCATTGTTTAGCTATCATGCTTGCATGGAGTGATCTGGAGGATCCTTTGGATGTTCTCTGCAACCAGATTGAAATTTTCTTCTTTATCCAGTAGAGCATTCCAATTGACACTTGCTCCTTTTGTACTGCTAAGAACTATACCTATCATAATAACTAATATCGAATTCTCCTGAATGATTTTCTCATGTTAAACTAATCATTTAATATGGGGAAGTTCCAGGGGAGAAAAATCTAGAATATTGGTTAAGCTGGCAGACCTGCCACAGTAGGGATCCAAAGGAGGGAATACAGGGATCCAAAGGGAGGGCCATCTGCAAAGAACTATGTGCAACAATGGGCTCCAAAGACCTTAAGGTTCAGCCCATTAAGACTTCTAAAATGCTAAGGTTCCAAAATTCAAAGGTTGTGTCCAAAGGTCAAAAGGCTAGGGAAATTGGATGCTTTGTGTGTGTCCCAAAAGTCTTTCTCAAGCCCTCCAAAGGAGGGGGCCAGCCCAACAAGTACAAGCTTCCTTTGTACACAAGGGGAAAGAGGGACACATGTCAGCTCCCTAGCTCACATGCCGACAAGGTGTACTCAAATCCTACTGGATGGCCATGGAGGTGGACCAATGAGAATTAGGCTAGAGTAAGTCTAGTTTAAAATCAAATATCAAAATCGGATTATAACGGCTAAAGCTCACTTGGGCCCATATCTAATTTCAACTAGGGAGATAGTATGCCATCAAGAGTAAGCACAAAAAATCAATCATATGGGATCAGATTTGTACCTTGATAATTATAAACTCATTTGGGTTCTTAGGGTGACAACCTGATCTCAAGAATAATGAAAATCAAAGACTACGCCCCCGCCCCCTTCCATGGTGTGGCTTTGTGCAGAAGTGCAATACTAAAAAATGCAATAAACCATAAGTGACATATGATACCATGATATGATGGAAATCACATTATCACCACGTATTGTGTTTCTGAAAAGTTAATCACACACCAATGATGTGGCGCTATAGTCTAGTGCCAATAAAAAGGCCTTTCAGAAGGATAGGGAATCAAGGAAACCTCAAGGCCACTTTAAATATAGTGGAGGTATTATAGATCCAATTATATCAAGAATAAAAACTTGTTTTGTTGCTTTCAAACCACTCCAAGAACATAATTTTAAGTGCATTCCTAGGCGGTTTTCATCAAAAAATAATGTCTAGATCGTAAGGAAATTGTGGAGATTGCTAGGACATGCATTCTTAGTGGCTCCCATTACCATTTCACTCCAAATTTACTGACTTCGTACTTCTTAGGTCACAATAAGTACCATCACATGACATCTATCATGGGTTGTGGCATCATGGAATCAATTTGATCCTCTGTGACAAACCTCGTATGAGCCATTCTATGCCTCTCAATAATGGGCTGCTAGATATAGCCATGGTAACTATATCGGTGACATAATTTGTGAGAGGGATAATGGCATGAAGGATCTGCAAGAAACGGTGCCTCCTCGATTGAGACTCAACTCAAGAGAAAATATAGCATAATGATGTCTTACAAGTTCCCATCAGTATATGTAAGATACTGACCTAGTACATGTCTTGAGTCTCAACGATTATTTGTGTAGCTCCTAATCATTCTCTACCTAAGTCTCCCTAATAGCCAGTTGTTGAGATTACTTGAGGGCCCATCTAGTATGAGAATGATTTCGAAGCTCTCATAAGCCTTGTATGTAAAGATCATGCTCTTGTAAGTGCCTCAACCACTTGTATAGCTCCAAATCCTACTCTAGTGACCTCATGTGACACTACATTGTTACTTTAGCTCATCTTACATACCACAATTAGTAGCGGTCTCTCCATGGCTCTTGATTTATTATACATTCAACCATATGGATAATGATTGTTCAAAACTAGGTCCCCAAATCTAAATAAAGTCCTTAAAAATTTGTAGCTAATTCCCATCCTACTCTCACGACCTCATATGGCACTTTTATTTTTTGATGCACCAAAGGGCCCTTGGGGGGAGGTGCTTATCCCTTCCAGATATTAACCATGAAACATAGTCGGGAAAGGACCGCGTACCATGGAGAAAGGGCCATGATTAGGCATCACCACCACCGCCACCTACTTGATGCACCACATGCTCGTGATGACAGATAGAACTCATAGAAAGAAACTAGAAACCTCCTCTTTACGTGACCCACTCGAGGAGAAGGATGATTTGAGTGTGCAAGGGCAAGAGCCTTAGCAACGTGCACACCAAGTGAGCACAAGGTGCCCCTCTAGAGGTGACCCAATGGGGGATTTGAGCCCACAATTCATAGGTTGAGAGGCCAAAGCCTTACCGTTAGACTAACTCTTTGGAGACAACCTCATGTGGCACTTTTTGACCTTACATCGGATAATCTTGGAGACCATA
Organism: Adiantum capillus-veneris; assembly: GCF_014529385.1. Classification (NCBI taxonomy): domain Eukaryota; kingdom Viridiplantae; phylum Streptophyta; class Polypodiopsida; order Polypodiales; family Pteridaceae; genus Adiantum; species Adiantum capillus-veneris. Next base: position 69,693,752 of record NC_140931.1, read on the forward strand.
CTAACTAGGAGTCTCTCCATGGATCTCCATCCATCATATCTTTGGTCAGACTAATCATAATTGTCAAGACTAACTAGGAGTCTCTCCATGGCTCTCCATCCATCATACCTTTGGCTAGACAAATCGTGATGGTCTAGACTAGGTCCCCAAATCTATAGAATCTTGGGAGGGTTGCATACCCTCATGTCAATCCAAAAATAAGTTCCTCTCAAAAAGAAACAGGCCTAAGGAGTTTTGCTACTAATTGTCTTATTTTGTTGTTGTGTTTGGATCTCTCTCCAAAACTGGCTGAGTCTGTTATATGCAAACAACAAACAAGTGATCAGGCCTAAGGATTTTTGCGACCAATTGGCTTGTTGTGTTGTTGTGTTTGGATCTCTCTCCAAGACTTTCTTAGACCATGTTACGGATGCGAGTATGCAGAAAAGAGATTATGTAGAAGGGAAAAGCACCCTGATCTGGGTGACAACCTGATCTCAAGAATAATGAAAATCAAAGACTACGCCCCCGCCCCCTTCCATGGTGTGGCTTTGTGCAGAAGTGCAATACTAAAAAATGCAATAAACCATAAGTGACATATGATACCATGATATGATGGAAATCACATTATCACCACGTATTGTGTTTCTGAAAAGTTAATCACACACCAATGATGTGGCGCTATAGTCTAGTGCCAATAAAAAGGCCTTTCAGAAGGATAGGGAATCAAGGAAACCTCAAGGCCACTTTAAATATAGTGGAGGTATTATAGATCCAATTATATCAAGAATAAAAACTTGTTTTGTTGCTTTCAAACCACTCCAAGAACATAATTTTAAGTGCATTCCTAGGCGGTTTTCATCAAAAAATAATGTCTAGATCGTAAGGAAATTGTGGAGATTGCTAGGACATGCATTCTTAGTGGCTCCCATTACCATTTCACTCCAAATTTACTGACTTCGTACTTCTTAGGTCACAATAAGTACCATCACATGACATCTATCATGGGTTGTGGCATCATGGAATCAATTTGATCCTCTGTGACAAACCTCGTATGAGCCATTCTATGCCTCTCAATAATGGGCTGCTAGATATAGCCATGGTAATTATATCGGTGACATAATTTGTGAGAGGGATAATGGCATGAAGGATCTGCAAGAAACGGTGCCTCCTCGATTGAGACTCAACTCAAGAGAAAATATAGCATAATGATGTCTTACAAGTTCCCATCAGTATATGTAAGATACTGACCTAGTACATGTCTTGAGTCTCAACGATTATTTGTGTAGCTCCTAATCATTCTCTACCTAAGTCTCCCTAATAGCCAGTTGTTGAGATTACTTGAGGGCCCATCTAGTATGAGAATGATTTCGAAGCTCTCATAAGCCTTGTATGTAAAGATCATGCTCTTGTAAGTGCCTCAACCACTTGTATAGCTCCAAATCCTACTCTAGTGACCTCATGTGACACTACATTGTTACTTTAGCTCATCTTACATACCACAACTAGTAGCGGTCTCTCCATGGCTCTTGATTTATTATACATTCAACCATATGGATAATGATTGTTCAAAACTAGGTCCCCAAATCTAAATAAAGTCCTTAAAAATTTGTAGCTAATTCCCATCCTACTCTCACGACCTCATATGGCACTTTTATTTTTTGATGCACCAAAGGGCCCTTGGGGGGAGGTGCTTATCCCTTCCAGATATTAACCATGAAACATAGTCGGGAAAGGACCGCGTACCATGGAGAAAGGGCCATGATTAGGCATCACCACCACCGCCACCTACTTGATGCACCACATGCTCGTGATGACAGATAGAACTCATAGAAAGAAACTAGAAACCTCCTCTTTACGTGACCCACTCGAGGAGAAGGATGATTTGAGTGTGCAAGGGCAAGAGCCTTAGCAACGTGCACACCAAGTGAGCACAAGGTGCCCCTCTAGAGGTGACCCAATGGGGGATTTGAGCCCACAATTCATAGGTTGAGAGGCCAAAGCCTTACCGTTAGACTAACTCTTTGGAGACAACCTCATGTGGCACTTTTTGACCTTACATCGGATAATCTTGGAGACCATACTAACTAGGAGTCTCTCCATGGATCTCCATCCATCATATCTTTGGTCAGACTAATCATAATTGTCAAGACTAACTAGGAGTCTCTCCATGGCTCTCCATCCATCATACCTTTGGCTAGACAAATCGTGATGGTCTAGACTAGGTCCCCAAATCTATAGAATCTTGGGAGGGTTGCATACCCTCATGTCAATCCAAAAATAAGTTCCTCTCAAAAAGAAACAGGCCTAAGGAGTTTTGCTACTAATTGTCTTATTTTGTTGTTGTGTTTGGATCTCTCTCCAAAACTGGCTGAGTCTGTTATATGCAAACAACAAACAAGTGATCAGGCCTAAGGATTTTTGCGACCAATTGGCTTGTTGTGTTGTTGTGTTTGGATCTCTCTCCAAGACTTTCTTAGACCATGTTACGGATGCGAGTATGCAGAAAAGAGATTATGTAGAAGGGAAAAGCACCCATTCGAGTTGAAAAGCTAATTAGCTAACGTTTGTAAAAGACACTTACAATACACTAAATATCTGGCCTCGCACTGAGGATTGATAGAAAGAAATCAGATTTTCTCTATAAAAGTATCTCAACAAAGGAAAAAATCCAATCAGCCGTATACCGTAAAGCCCCACAGATTCTAGTTGGTCTAGAGGAAATCATTTTCATCATAAAAATACCACATTGAAGTTACTGTATTTGATTGCGTCAACCACCTACCTGAACCAGGACCAAGGAAACAAAGTCCATTACAGAGCTATTTCTCTTGAATAGATCTTAATGAAACAAGATCCACTGTTGCAGACTAGTAGTGCTGCTAATTAACGTTTAGAGACATATATAAAATAATTTTCCAATGTCGTACAAAAAATGCAATGAGTACGCTTAATACTATGCGCCTAAACAATAATTGTGTAGTGTTTTTAGACTAAAAAAACAAATGGATGGCCTTTCTTGTCACTCTAGTATCTTGAAAAAAGTGGAGGGGAACAACCATAATTCTATCCAAAATCACTCAAATAAAAAAGGGAATTTTTGATAAGTGGATCCTCAACATAAAGATTAAACCCAAGCTTGCAGCCAACAAAGCAACGTCCCGCTACAAAAGTTTCTAGGGACCGTCTCGGCACATTTGAGAACTTCAAAAAACTAAATACTAATTCTTATGAAGCCACAAAGAAACTCATCCCAAAACTGAGGTGTATGATGCTCTAAATCAAAGGTCATATTGATATCTCAATCCATGGCAACACCGTGCAGTGTAAGAAAGATAAAGAAGAATACCTTGATTCGAAAAACAATTCCGTAGCCATAATATGCACCACAAACAATAATTAGCAGAGCTAGTTACGTTGGTCGTCAAAGCTTTAATCACCCTGTAAATCCACCCGTGCACGTACCTTGCTTGGACACATCGTTGTCGATTCGATTGCAAATTGTGATTTCTTTAGTGCAATCAGCTCTACGGATCGACATTGTCACCAATAGATCAAATTTCAAAATTGTCAAACTACACAGGGAATTGTTGACTGATGATTGCTATATGTAGCGAATTGTCGACTGCTAATTGCGTGGCCCTTTGCCGATGGTAGCGGAGTGCGCCTTGGAAGGCTGTGACCACCATGGGCACTTTCCCCAAGGGTTATTTTAGGTTTTCCCTAAGTTTTTGGGCGGCCTAATATGGCAAGTCCCAATTTTTCAAAGTAGTGGCGATGGTAGCCACGGCGCCGACTGTGAGCAAGAGGGAGAAAGAGAGAGAGTGCACGCTCTGTGACTCCACAGAGTTGGTGCTCGTAACGGGTTTTGTTGGCCCGTCCTGCGCGCATAATCCAAGCCCAGCTGCGCGTTCTTTGGGTGAGGTGGACTGCACATTGCTCCTTGACTCAAGAGGCTTTGCACACGCTTCGGAACTTCGACGTCCTTCCTCCCTTGGCAAGAGAGAAGCCTCACGGCATGCAGGATGCAAGAGGCTTAGAAAAGAAGCACCGCACCTTTTTTCCCAAAGACGTGATTGGCGCTTGATACTAGTGTAAGACCTAGGGTAGCTAGACCTTGAGATCCTCCTCCCAGCCTCCCATTATAAAGGCAGGCTCCTAGCCTCTGGCCTAAAATGAATCCCTTGTCCACATTGCCTAGCCTGGCCCCTGGCCGTAGTCTGTGACTCCATGGCCTTGCCCGTGTCCTGACAAAGTGCACATAACCTCTTGTAGTGACTGTGTTTCTCACTTACTTTTGACCTTTATACCTAGGGCTTCTAAAAAATGTCTTTAAGCCCAATTCCCATGGATAGCACCTTACAAAATAAGAGAGAAGTACAACAAGTACAATTATATAGTGATAGGAGGCTCTATAAGAATAATATCTTTACACATTTTGGTTGTTACAAATATAATTGACCTAGGTATCCAAATCCACATCTGCAAACATTGAGGAAATATATGTAATGCAACCTTATGGTTTTTTCAAAACATAGCGAGAAAAGAATGTGCACAAGATGTAGGAAAGCATTGTATGAATTAAAGTGATCTTCTCATGCTTGGTATGAGAGGATACATAATCATGTGACTACACATGGCTTTTGAAATGCTCCAATTGGTTGCACTTTTTATGTAAAACGTATGGATGATGTATATCTTATTGTTATTGTGTATTTGAATGATTTACTACTCACTGGTCCGAAGGAGACACATATTACTAAGATATTCCAGAATTTTAGGCTAATTTGAATGCCACATTTAAGACATCAAATTTGGGGCTTTTGTATCATTATTTGACCATTCAGTTGAAGCATTGTGATTAAGGTATTTCATTGTGTCAAACAAAGCATGTGCAAACTTTGCTAAAAAGATTTGGACTTGATGATTGCAAGCCAATTTCCACTCCTATGGAACATGTTTAAAGTTAAGTCTACATGATGCTGGATCCAAAGATGTTACCATCTACCAAAAAATTATTGCTTGCCTCATTTATGTATGCATTACACAACCAACTATTCAAGTGCAGCAAGTGAGAAAAATTTATGCATGGTTCGGGTTCTAGACATTGGCAAGTAGCTAAGAGGATCTTTCACTACTTGAGTGGCACTATACATCTTGGATTTTTTTTTCATGTATATGGTAGTCATGTGTGTGAATAATGTTGGGACCACTGAGGCCTCCCACCCCCCCCCCCCCCCCCCCCCCCCCAAAAGTTTTTTCTCCCTCGTGCTTTGTATATACGCCCAACACTGTAGGAAAAACTCATCTTGTATTCACATGCTTAGTAATGTATCCTATTTATGGGCCTTGAGTTTCTTCTCCATCTGCAAGCTGTGTGTGCCTTGAGTTTCTTCTCCATGTCCAGGAAGTTTTGTGTGTGTGCATTCTTGCAACCTTGACTAGGATAGTGATGTCAAGACTAGTGCTTACCAACCAAAGAAGAGAATCAACTAGCTTTCTATACTTTATAGCATCAGCTATATATGGGAAGTCATATAGGAACAACTTATGGTTGGGATCCATTGAAGTAGATATCGACCTTCACTCAATCAGTCTCAAATATTTCTTAGGCATAGTGTTGTCGTATGGCCTAGAAAAAATCAAGTATGTGTTATCAAAATCGGATAAGAACGGCTAAAGTTCACTTAGGATCATATTTAATTTTAATAGGGAAGATAGTATGCCATCAAGAGTAAGCACAAAAAATCAATCATATGGGTTCTTCAATGACTACCCCTCTTCCCCCCTTCCATGGTGTGTCTTTGTGCACAAGTGCAATAATAAAAAATGCAATAGACCATAAATGACGTATGATACCATGATACGATGGAAATGAGATTATAACCATATCTTGTGTTTCTTAAAAGACAATCACACACCAATGATGCAGCGCTATAGTTTAGTGCCAATAAAAGGCCTTTGAGAAGGATAGGGAATCAAAGAAACCTCAAGGTGGACAACAATAGGCTATATTAAGATCATTAGGACGTTGTGATAAATGGGGTGGATAACTTCCCCTTTCCTAACAACGCTTGAAATTGTATAGGTGTGGAAAAAAGCACATGCTCCCCTTTCATGCAATGAATCTTCACACAATAAAACGAAAGGCCACTTTAAATATTGTGGAGGTATTATAGCTCTAATTATATCAAGAATAAAAAATTGTTTTGTTGCTTTCAAACCACTCTAGGAACATAATTTAAGTGAATTCCTAGGCAGTTTTCATTGAAAAAGCATGTCTATATCATCAGGAAATTGTGGGGATTGTTAGGAGCTGCATTCTTAGTGGCTGCCATTTATTTTCGCTCCAAATTTACCGACTTTGTACTTCTTAGGTCACGATAGTACTATCTATCATGGGTTATTACATTCACATGACATCTATCATGGGTTTATGCATCATGGGATATTCAATCTCATCCTCTGTGACGAACCTTGTATGAGCCATTCTATGCCTCTCAATAATGGGTTGCTAGATACAACCATGGTAATTTAATTGTTGACATAATATGTGAGAGGGATAATGGCATCAAGGATGTGCAAGAATTCGTGCCTCCTCGATTCAGACTCAACTCAAGGGAAAATCGAACGTAATGATGACTCGCAAGTTATGACCCGTATATCTAAGATACTGACCTTGTACATGTCTCGACTCTCAATGATAATTTGTGTAGCTTCTATTCATTCTCTACCAAAGACTCCGTCATGGCCAGTTGTTGAGATTACTTGAGGGCCTATCTAGTATAAGAATTCTTTGGGAGCTCTCATAAGCCCTATATGTAAAGATCATGCTCTTGTAGGTGCCTCAACCACTTGTGTAGATCCCAATCCTACTCTAATGACCTCATGTGACACTGTATTGCTACTTTAGATCATCTTACATACCACAATTACTAGCGGTCTCTACATGGCTCTTGAATTATTATACTTTCAACCATATGGACAACGATTGTTCAAAACTACGTCCGCAAATATAAGCTAGCTAGGTCCTTAAAATTTGTAGCTTCCCATCCTACTCTCACGACCTCATGTGGCACTTTTGTTTTTTGACGTACTAAAGGGCCCAAAGGGGGAGGTGCTTATCCCTTCCAAGTATTAGCCATGAAACATGGTCAGGCAAGGATCATGTACCATTGAGCAAGGTCCATGCATAGGCATCACCACCATGGCAACCTACTTGATGCACCACGTGCTGGGAATGCTGGAGAGATCTCATAGAAACCAACTAGAAACCTCCTCCTTAGGTGACCCACTCGAGGAGAAGGATGATTTGAGTGTCCAAGGGCAAGATCCCTAGGAACATGGACACGAGTTGAGCACAAGGTGCCCCTCTAGAGGTAACCCAATGCGGGATTTGAGCCCACAGCCCGTAGCTTGAGAGGCCAAAGCCTTACCGTCGACTAACTCTTTGGGGACAACCTCATGTGGCACTTTGTGACCTTACATCGGATAATCTTGGAGATCAAACTAACTAGGAGTCTCTCCACGGATCTCCATCCATCATATCTTTGGCCAGACATATCATGATCGTAAATACTAACTAGGAGTCCCTCCATGGCTCTCCATCCATCATACCTTTGATGAGACAAATTATGATGGTCAAGACTAGGTCCCTAGATCTACTGAATCTATTGAGGGTTGCATATCCTCATGTCAATCTCAAAAATAGGTTCCTCTCAAAGAAAAAGAGGGACTTGTAAAAAATTACTTCAAGTATTTGTAGGACTCTATATACTCTACCACTTCTCGATGCACCCTAGTATCAAATATCGCCACCTTGGTATTCACTTGGAACACTCATATCATACAATTTGTGCATGTCTTACTCTAAGCTCTACATTAAAAGCTTTACACAAATCCATCGTCATGGGAAAGGACCTCTCATCAATGTAGCTTTATCAATCGCTGTAAATAATGGGATTTACACTTGACGAGTGAGAAAATTGTTTTTCGCACCTTGGGATGTGATTTTTTCACGATTGGAGAGAAATTTAATCTCGTGCAAAAATCAAATTTCTCACCCAAGCAAGAGTGACGGGACCATGATTGTTCCACAAAAGGGTGGAAAAGTCAAACTTTTGCATGTAAAAATTCACGTTTTTTCTCCTTCAAAAAATAGACAACTTGTTCCAATAACGATGGAAAATGTGTCCTTTTTCTCAACTAGTAAAAAAGTCAGAAACTTGTAGTGCAATCACGGGCCTCCCACACTAATTTTGGACCAAATCAACTTATTTTTCCTTTAAGTAGACAAACCTCCTTGTAATGAAGACAAACCAATTAGACTTATGAGTCTATGATATGAAAACACAACAAACAAGTGATCAGGCCTAAGGATTTTTGCGACTATTTCGCTTGTTGTGTTGTTGTGTTTGGATCTCTCTACAAAACTTCCTTAGACCATGTTACAAATGCGAGTCTAGAGCACCTTCTCATTTAGTGTATTTCACTTGTACTTGCAAGGCTAGTTAAACATTTGTCATGTTGTTGCTGGAAAAAAAGAAAAAAGCTTTAAGAGCTTATGCAAAAGGAAAAAGCACCCATTCGAGTTGAAAAGCTCAAAAATTTGACCTTAATGGCAACTAGCAGGAACGTAGAGCTTTACTGACTTAAGCTAAAGTTTGTTTGATATGGTTCGTCTAGACACTGGCAATACACTAAATATCTGGCCTTGCATGAACATTGCCAAAAAGAAATGAGATTAGATCTATAAAATTATCTCAACAAAGGAAAAAATTCAATCAACCGCTTATCCCAAAGCCCCACAGATACTGGCTGGTCTAAAGAAAATCAATTTCATCATAAGAATTGGCAGAGAAAAAATTCTGCATAATAATACCGCATCGAGGTTACTGTATTTGATTGCCTCAACCAGCTAATTGAACCAGGACCAAGGAAACAAATTCCATTAAAGAGCTATTTCTCTTGAATGGATATTAATGAAACAAGCTCCACTGTTGCAGAATAGTAGTGGTGCTAATTAACGTTTAGAGACATATATAAAAGAAATTTTCAATGTCCTACGAAAAATGCAATGAGTACGCTTAATATTGTGTGCCTAAACAACAATTCTGTAGGGTTTTTTATACTGAAGAAACAAATGGATGGCCTTTCTTGTCACTCTAGTATCTCCAAAAAATTGGAGGGGAACAACCGTAATTTTATCCAAAATCTCTCAAATCAACAAGGGAATTTTTGATAAGTGGATCCTCAACATAAAGATGAAATCCAAGCTTGCAGCCAACCAAGCAACGTCCTACTACAAAAAATTATTGGGACCGGCTCGACACATTTCGAGAACTTCGAACAACTAAATATTGATTCGTGGGATGCCATGAAGAAACTCATCCCAAAAATGTGCCAATAGGTAGGCACTGTACACATCAAGGTGAGTAGTACTAGATGTTCTATGTCCGATGGCATGGAAGCCTTGATTGGAGAGAAATCCTTGTTGACATTTACACATGGCCAAGAAGACTCTTTGGGGACAACCTTATGTGGCACTTTATGAACTTACAACGGATAATCTTGGAGACCATACTAACTAGGAGTCTTCTCCATCCATCATATCTTTGGCCAGACAGATCACGATCGTCAAGAATAACTAGGAGTCTCTCCATGGCTCTCCATCCATCATACCTTTGGCCAGACAAAGCGTGATGGTCAAGACAAGGTCCCCAAATCTATAGAATCTTGTGAGGGTTGCATACCCTCATGTCAATCTCAAAACTAGGTTCCTCTCAAAGAGAAAGAGGGACTTGTAGAAAATGACTTCCAAGTATTTGTAGGAATCTACATACTCTACCACTCCTCAACTCACAGTAGTATCAAATATCGCCACCTTGGTAATCTTACTTGGAACACCCAAATCATACAATTTATGCATGTCTTACTCTAAGCACTACATTAAAAGGATTACACAAATCCATCATCATGGCAAAGGACTTCTCATCAATGTAGCTTTATACATTGTAGCTACGGTTTTCCATACTTTGAAGTTCACATGGAGTTGAAATAAAATGAGAGCATCATAATATTAGTTTCGGACTTTTTCCCATCGCTGTAAAAAATGAGATTTACACTTGACGAGTGAAAAAATGGTTTTTCGCACCTGGGGATGTGATTTTTCACGATTGAGAGAAATTAAATCTCGTGCAAAAATCAAATTTATCACCCAAGGAGCAGTCACGGCACCGTGATTGTTCCAAAAAAGGGTTGGAAAAGCCGAACTTTTGCATGTTAAAAGGCACATTTTTCTCTTGCAAAAAATAGACAGCTTGTTCTGATAACGGTGGAAAAAGTGCCCTTTTTCTGAACTAGTGAAAAAGTCAAAAACTTGTAATGCAATCATGGGCCTCCCACACTAATTTTGGAACAAATCAAATTATTTTCCTATAAGATCATGATGATAAAAAGGAGAAACCAAAGAGTTTGATTTAGATTGAAGAATTGATCATAGTGCAGGATGACAGTGATGCCCAAGACATTGATACGGTGACTGAATATAATGATGTCTTTTATGATGCATAAGAAACTCTATCTTTGCAGAGTTCTATGTCCGTTGAACTCCTTGTTAGTGGTGAAGTATCCCATACATGGATCCTTGATTCGGGTTCTTGGCAAAGAGGCTTTACTTCCTATTGAGTGGAGATACCATCCTTGAAGATGATGCTAAAGCTTGAAGAAGAGCCCAAGGATGCATTCAAGGAAAGACTTTTATATTTGCAATGTGTACAATTGGATAGGGTGTTAGCTTTTGAGCATTATGAGCAGGTCTTGAAGAAGAATCAAGCAAAGGCAAATGAGAAGGTAAAGAACAAGGACATCAAGAAGGGTGACATGGTGCTTCGTTACAATACTTGCTGACTTGGATGATACCCCGCATAAAGCACGTGTGAATGGCTACAGGTTGAAGAAGTATATTGCAAGGTTGATGACTGTGATTGAGGATGAGCCTTCTTTTGAAGAATTTTCTGATCATGTGGTTAATGATGAATATGATGTGAAGAATCCCTCATGTGCTTTACAGGATCTCTTTCGTGTTGCTGATCATGAATGATCTAGTAGGCTGGGGTGTGGAAAACTATGTTGGGCGCATTTCTGACACCCCGTTTTTTGTAAATTTGTACATACGGACATGACGCCCGATGTCAAAAGGGCGTGTGGGATTTATTTTTGTGGGTTTTTTAGCTTTCTTTAGCAAGCACATGTACATGCACTGCAAGTCGCTGGTCTAGTGACAGCTGTCGGGCTATGGTAAATGCCCGTGAGTGAGTTTTTTGAAGTGAGCCTTGTATATAACTTAAACTCATGTACAAACTAAAAAACGTTTAGCCAAAGATCATAAATTTGCCTGTTTTAGCTCGTTCTGTCTCCTTGGTGCTCTTGGATGCAGTTTTTTGCCCCGACTAGCCTTCTCTACGTGTAGTTGTGCTGGGATAGCTCTCTGTTCGCGTCAATTTTGCTCATGGGGGCGTATGGAATAAATTTTAGTCATCTTCAGATTTATCACCAATAATTTTTCAAGGTTTCTCTCAAGCTTTAAAGTGCCCCAATTGGAGTTGTTCTCATCAGGTTACGGCTAGTTCTCTGCAGGGTTATGGCTATGGCAACCTAGTGGCAAATTGTGTGTAGACAGATTCGGAGGGCATGTATCTATGAATTGTGGAATTGATGTTGAAGTTGTGGGTTTGTGATGTTTGATTTTGAAAGGATAGGCTCTTGTCTTCATATGCATTGGTCGGCGTGTGCTATAAATCCATGCTTTGGCAGGGTTTTGCTCCTATGTGACATAGTCTCTTGGGTGGGCGACGGCTAGTAAATTCCCAAGGGTCTACTCCTATTGGACTTGTGGTGTTTCAAAAGGATTTTGCAAATCTTTTGGTGTCTTGTAGTTCTCTTTCAACGTTCTTGGGTGACATCACTATAGAGGTGTTTCAGTTTGTTTGTTTCCCAACACCAGCTAGGGCATGGAAACACTCACACGATTAGTGAGCTAATCATGTAAACACAAATGGTTGAATCTACCAAGGTGAGCTTCTCGGCCTATGGAGGAGCTAAGACACTATGATGCACCACTAATACTATCATGCACCATGCTAATTAAAGGGGAGAAGTCAGGAGCACAATGGATAATCCTATCATGCAACACACTAATTGACGGGGAGGAGCCGGGAGAACAATGGATAATCCTATCATGCAACACACTAATTGAAGGGGGAGATCCAACATGTATTGTGTGCCCACTTTCTTTCTTCTCTATCTTATGCACTAGGGCACAATACACATTGTACTTAGTGTTAGTGGCTCACACAAATGTATAGCTTTACACTTAGGGTTAGTAGCAGTTAGTAATGGGCGGTCGGCCACATGGCCATTAAACCTAACATTCTCCCACTTGATGGCCCATCTGGTAGACCATAACAATGGAAGAGAACCACTCTTCGCCCAATGCCCATCAACTCACGACAGTGCCGAAATTTATGGTTGAACAGACTTCTAGTGAGTGCTTCCACTGTGTTCTCGACATAGGAATCTTCACGAAATCAAGGCTCTTCTTTGTCAAGCATTCACGACTAAAGTGGTAACTCACATCAATGTGTTTCGTTCTAGAATGAAACACTGGTTTGTTAGACAAGGCAATAACACTCTAACTGTCACAATGAAGAACTGGTGTACACTGCTCCAAGCCAAGATCTTTTGCTAGGCTAGCAAGCCAAATAGACTCTTTGCATGCTTCACTCAGTGCAACATACTCTGCCTCTGTAGTAGAAATGGTGTACAATCTTGCAGAACAGATCTTTAAGAAATAGTAGAACCAACAAATATGTAGATCCAACATGTTGTTGATTTAAGACTTTCATCACAACTTGCATAATCACTGTCTACAAATCCCTGAATGGATGACTCTCCAGGACCATAGCATAACTGTCTATCTACAGTGCCACCATTTTGTGTAGGGGTATAAGGAGCTATAAACTCACGCTTAATTCCCCTACTTGAATAGAAGTCTGTAAACTCTTTGGAGACATACTCTCCACCATTGTGAGAGTGCAAAGCTTTCAACTTATGTTCAGACTCAGTTTCAACACTAGGCAAGAACTTCCTGAAGCAAGAAAATGTCTCATCTTTAGACTTCATGGCATAAACCCAAACATGCCGTGTTGCATCCTCAATGAATGTAACATAATAGGATGCACCACCATGGTATTTAGAAGGCATAGGCCCACATAAATCACTATGCACAAGCTCTAAGGGTTTACTTTCTTTGGCGAAAGAATGTGTACGATGTATCCGTGTTTGCTTTCCATATTGAGAGTACTCACAAAAGGGAAATTTTGAAAATGACAAAGATGGTAAGTAGAACAAACAAGAGAATATCTCCATTCCCTTCTTTGACATATGTCCTAATTGGCTATGCCACAAAGCAACGGTTGGCAGATCGATTACAGAACGAACATTGTTTTTATTAGATACATAAAGAGGCTTGATAAAGTGAACCAACTTTAAAACCATGGGCTATAATAAGATGACCCTTCGCAATATGCCAAGACTGCTGATGAAAGTGACTTTGTAACCCAAGTCATCAAGACGTCCAACCGAAATCAGATTGTGTGTCAAGGTTGGAACAAGACGTACATTATGGATGATAAACTTCACCTCATTTTTCATAACCATGGAAATATCACCTATGGCAACAATGTCACAAGAGTAACTCTCACCAAGTGTAACAGAGCCAATGGTTTCCTCGTATGTAGTAAACCAATGCCTATGATGTGTGACATGCAATGAAGAACCCGAATCAAGGATCCATGTATGGGATACTTCACCACTAACAAGGAGTTCAACAGACATAGAACTCTGCAAAGATAGAGTTTCCTGTGCATCATAAAACACATCATTATTTTCAGGCACCATATAAATGTCTTGTGCATCACTGTCATCCTACACTATGTTCAGCTCTTCGATCTAAATCAAACTCTTTGGTTTCTCTTTTTATCATCATGATCTTTGCCTTTACCTTTTCCCTTCTCTTTGTCACGCTTCCAAGCATAACAATCCTTCTTTATCTAACCAAACTTGTCACAATAATGGCGCGCATTGGACATTGCCGTGACCATGAGACTTTGATCTACCCTTTGATGCATCTCTATTTTCCTCTTTCTTGGACTCATGTTGTGAATAACAGCCCTTATCTTGCTTATCATCCCTTTGTACGTAATGAGCTTGGCCATGATGCAAGCTTGTCATGGTCTTTTGACGCATCTCCTTTGACAAAAGTGCACTAGTAACATAATCGTACTTTAGCGTACCATTAGGTGCAGATTTCCAAACAACTGTGCAAAAGATATCCCAAGAGGGTGGCAACAAAAAAAGTAAAATGATTGCTTTCATCTCATCATCAGTGGTCATGCGCTGTGCATGAATGTGGAAAAAAAGAGAATCCAAAACATTCATATGGTTGGCAACGCTAGCTGACTCCTTCGTACAAAGGTTGAAAAGCTTTTGGATCAAGAAAATCTTATTGCTAGCCGTATCCTATTCGTAAGTGTCATATAATTTCTACTATAAAGCATGAGCAGTCTCGCATTCTAACACTGAAAAGTACACCAACTCACCAAGGTGGAGTCTAATCGCAGACCTGCATAGCTCATCAAGCTCCTCCAACTGAAATTGAGTCATGTCCATATCTCCAGTTCTAGCCACATAGGCAATAGGTAACTTTTACTTCTTTTGGACAAGCACATCATGCATTTGGTTCTTCCAAAGCTAAAAATTAGGGCCATCAAACTACTTTATGTCATAAATGTCATGGACTTTGCTAGTAGTCGTGGTGACAACACTACCAAAAGATTCTGGGAAAATTTCGACAGAGTCTCCTTTGTATTTGGGACTATGTCAACCAAAATATATACGAGACAAAAATGACAAAGCATGTCACTCACAAAGCATAAAAGATGGAAATGCTCTCAAAAGAACACTGTATAGAGACCAACATAGGTGCATAAACTATCAAACTAACCATAGAACACCAATTCTGCGTCAAAAGCACCTATACCACTCTATACATGTCCTATAGTGAGTCCTCATAAGGGATGCTCCAGCTACTTGTATCACCGAAGGTATCTCCACATTTGAGAATACACAACTCCTATACCAGATACTAGATAAACGGGAATTTACAATACGTGACCATTTAGAAAAATGTGGAAAATGTGTAACTCCAATCTTTACTGCTTCTTTGTATTCATCCTCAATGTGCATCCGTATGTCTTCGGTCTTTAGCAGCTTCTGTTAACTGACGTTGAATCAGTGAACATTCCCCCCTTCTGGTTTTAATGCCCATCCTCGGTCACTGTTGAAAAGTGTCTGTGGAGGCTGTGGAAGGATTTTGATTGGTTGTTGATGGGAGGATTGTCTTAATTTGTCATTGAATTTCTTGTTAGGTTCAATTTGCTGCAGCATCTTGATTGGTCCGAATAGGTCTGATGTGAGAGATGATGTTGCACTTGTCTGCTATAATAGCATAATGATGAGGCTACTATTTATTTATGAAAAGTATATACAAGAGAATTAGAATGATGAGGTTCTAAATTAGGGTCTAATACTTGGATGACCAAAGGGAAAAAACCCAGTGGGAAAAAGGTGCCTTTGGGATACATACATTATTGGAGTACTTAGTAGCATGAGAAATATTAATAAAGTACTCAAGGGATTATTTATGATAGATATGGAATTAAAAAGGTAGAAAATATGAGAGGATAACATGATGGAATATTGATTTTCCTATTGTAGTCTACTCAAGGTGCATCGGTGGAAGAAAAAAAGAGTGTCTTATGCATATGTACGATAATGGGACATCTTATTTCTGCATACACAAAAATGCATGGGAAAAAATATATTGTGCAAGAAGGATTTTGAGGGGTTCTTCAAAAAGATGGTGTAGCTATAAAGCATATGACATGGCTTTGCAAGCTGGCAATCTCATTGGTTGGATTGTCCTTCTTTGACTGTGAAAACTCCATTATTTATTTGATTCTCCAATTGGGCCTGGTGAAAGGAGTCTTTGATGCTCTAGGTCTTGTTGAGTTCTTGAGATCTTCATGTAGGCCTGGTGTAGTTGCAGTTGGTTTGTGGTCGACTTGTAGCCAAATCTTAGTAAAACCTATGTAGAATCCTTGTCTAAGAGGAAGATTATTTGAGATCCATCTCTGTTCGCTATCCCCTTGAGAGTTGTGGTATAATTTAGCATCTTTCGATGTTTCTCTGTTGTATACGTGCTTTTTAGATATCCTAGGATATTGCCGAGGTTGATACCTTATGGGACTTCTTTCTTGGGAGGGACTTGAAGCTACTTCATATGGCCTAACCTGCAATTTTTGTACCCATATCTGTCTGTTACCTTCATATTACTCATGTTCTTTCAAGCTTCATTGTGATGTTATCCATCCCATGTGGTTGTCGTGGTCATGAAAGAGAAAGTCAATCTACCAGGTTCAACTAGCAACAATGAAGCAGAATGTGACACACTACTTCATGGTTTAAAGATATGCATTGGCCAAGGTATACAACGTCTCATGGTAAAAGGGGATGCACTTCTCATCGTGAAGCAAATTTTAGGCATTTGGGCATGCAAGAATGAAAGCCTAAGGACAAAAGTTCATGCCATTCATAGGATGTTTAATCAGTTTGAAGAAGTGCAACTATATCATATTCCTAGGAAACAAAATGAAGATGCCGATTTACTTGCACAACAAGCAGTTACATGTTAAGAGAAAGAAGTGCAGGTCATCATGGTGGCAGCAATTGTCAAGAAACCGAGATACCAGGGATTGGAGTCATTGACTCCCATTATTAGCTACATTTTGGAGGGTAAGTTTCCACAAGACATCACGAAGGCTTAGAAAAGGAGACTCATGAAAAAGGCAAGCGCGTATCTCTTCTTAGAAGGATCCCTCTATCAAAGATGCAAGGATCAAGTGTACAGAGGAGTACCAACTATTGAGGAAATCCCAGCCATTCTAAAAGGTTTGCATGAGGAAGCGTGTAGTGGTCATTTTGCACAGGAACTCACTGCAAAAAAGATTTTTCTTGCCGGATATGTTTGGCCAAGCTCGCACATTGATGTTCAACATTGGTGTAAAAGCTGCCACAATTGTCAGATTACTGGAAATAAGCGTCTGTTACATGGTCCATGGCAGCTAGTCCTTGCAAATGGTCCGTTTGAAAAATGGGGCATTGATGCTATGGGTCCATTGCCCACGACTAAAAATGGGAAATCGTATATTTTGGTGGCCATAGACTACATGACGAGATGGGTAGAAGCACAAAGTGTGGCAAGAGTAAATGAGAGGACAGTGAGAAAATTTGTCTACACTCACATTTGTTGTAGACTTGGCACACCTTTGGAGATTGTTTCTGATAATGATCCAAGGTTTAGGAAGGGCTTGCTCACAGAAGTCTGTGAAGAACTTTACATTCTACATCGTCATAGTACACCCTACTATCCCCAATCCAATGGTCTGGTAGAAAAAGATAATGGTGTCATTACAGGCATCATTAGAAAGATGGTGAAAAACAAGACAAAGTTGTGGGATGATTTCTTGGATGGTGCCTTGTGGGCGTATCGAACCACATATAGGGAAGCCACGGAGTTCACACCATTTCACTTGGTCTATGGTCAAGAGGCTTTACAACCAATTGAGCTCAACATTCCAACAATGTCACTTCATGGCAAAGCAGCACAAGATGATCAAGAAGCATGGATGGATCGACTTCTTACCTTAGCTGACCTTGAGTGCAAAAGAGAAGCAGCATATGAGTGCTACAAAAGGAAAGCTACGCAGGCGAAGGAGAAGCTTGACAAGAAACTAAAGGATAAAGGCATCAATGAAGGAGATCTTGTGCTAAGGTATGACAATCGACTCGATAATCGTACCCACCCTACAAAAATCATCCAAACACTGTGGCTATCCCTACCATTTCACTGTATATAGGTGTGTGTGAGCTAGGAGACTTTTCCCATATCTTCTTAAAAACCCTTAATTAGCTAGTCACTGGGCTAGTTGAGCCAAAAAAATAAAAAATATATAAAAAATATAAGTATATTATGGCCCATTTGTGTGTAAATATTTCATTGTATATAGGGCCTAAATAAAAGCATTTTTCATCATTATTTTGGTATTTATTTAAATATTTCTATCTATGGTGTGTTATTTATACTATGTACATTGACTCACCATTACCATATTTTTTCTTATCATTTTGCATACTCTTTATTCCATATAAAAATAATTTCATGCAAGCTTCTCTTATTTTTGTTGAAACTCAATCCCAACAAAAATCCAAAAAAACTAGTTCTATTTATGTGTATATTTTTTCACTATTGTGATTTTTTCCTTCCTACATCTATTCTCTATTACTCTCATAATTAGACCACAAAACATATTTATCTTTTTATGGTAGACCTATAATGAGAGAGATTTATTTTGACCCCTTTATATTTTTTCCACATATATTATTTATATTTGACATGTACATATTTTTTAGACCCCTCAATAATTGATTTTCTTAGTTGTACTATTCATTTATATCATGATCTCAACAGTATCTTCAATTATAGACCTACCAAATAAGGTCAAGGGTATGTGGAATGCATGCATGCACCATGGGGAGCTCACTCTTGGAGGTATTCAAAAGAATCATCCAAAGAAGGACCTCACAAGGACCTTGTGCAGTGGAAAAAACAATCGATTTTTCTGAATTTTTAAAGATCACATGCTCCCCGAATTTGGAAAGGTGATACAAACAAAAGTTGTAGCTCGTGAGTTGAACTTTCACCTCAAAGTTTTTCATATTTTTTTGAGCTACGAGCTGTGAGCTATGATTTTATTGGTGGACCCCAGTTTGCCCATGCTATGCAGCCACACTCCCTCTTTCACTTTATCATTTTCCTCTTTCACACACACTCCTCCCTCTTCTTCCCACTCCCAAACCTACAACTCCCATGTCCTAATTCACCCTCTCCACCATTGCCACATCTCTCACACCTCCATAGCCTTCATCCTCCATTTCTACACCCTATGTGTCCCCCTTTCTCTCTACATATATGTCTATATTACCATACTCTCTTCAATTTTGTAAAGAACTTCAAAAAATCAGCAAAAATCAAAGGATAACCTCTGCAAATGAAGGCTTTTATCATGAATTGGAATAACATAGCTTCATCGACACGCGCTGCTTCGCCATGCTGATTGCTTCTTCTTCCGGTGCTGTAAAGAGGTGAATGTCAACTTCTCCAAAGCTTCAACCTCTCTTTACAAGCTCATCCCTTCTCTAACTTTTCTCATGATATATCTCACCATTTGGTGAATGATTTTGTACATAGGTTTTAGTGATAATTACTAACTACTAACCACTAACCTTATTGTAAAATGCACTCTCTACTAGAGTAGGCACTCCCAAATTATTCACTCAATCCTCTCTCCTATCATCCTCAATAATTCTCTTCCCTTGAGCCCACATCCATGTGACTCAAAGGACAAGAGAGAACCACCCTCATTATAAAAAAAAATTGCATAATCTTTTATTCCTTCAAATAAACTTGATTAGGCCTAATCCTAATCGGGGCTTCTAAAACCTATAAATAGAGCCTTTCTCTCCTTTGTAAATTATGACATGATCACACTACACCACACCATTCTCAACACATAACACACCCATCTTCAAGCCTAGCTGTGTAGAGTGTGTCCATTGTGAGTGCTCTATTCCATCACTACATATAGGTGCATGGAGAAGCTTGAAGTTATTTATGCCATCTAGAGGAGTGGAGTGATACTATACTCTTCACCACACTTCTAGCGTACTCTTGTGCATAAATAAGATTTATAGTTGTGGGTGCAATTGTATGCTGCAACTACGACTCTTCTCTCCAAATTGACTTGATAAGTTGGATAATCAGGTGGTTCAAGGTATATTGTCCTTGAAGTTTGTTGTGCCAATTCATGCTTGGTGGTTTGAGGGCTTGTTGAATTGTTTTCCAAAACTTTCAATTGTAAGAGGGTGCTCGGTGAGAGGGCTCCCATGACCCTAAGACAATTTGTGTATTGGAAACAAGGTCAAGCTTTGTGTTGTCTCTCTATTTCTCATCAAGTTTTGTGTGAATCTAGTCTTTAAGGCTAAGACTGAGTTGCTCAAGTTTATTTGTGCTCTTTACCTCTCTTTGGCGTGGTGAATGTTTGTGTTTGGTGTGTGTGGCTATCTTGCATTCCCCTCTCTTTGTGCGTTTGAGTACAAGGAGATATCACGTGCGTCCTAGTTCGCATCTACAACTAGGTGGTGCCCCTTTTCTTGTTTGTTTTCTGGTTGTGGGTTGTTGTTGTCTCTGATTGTGCTTGCCCCAGGCCCATTTGAGGAGCACGGGAGCCTCGAAGGGTGTTTAGAGGCCGCTCTTCTTGTTGCCCGCCCCGGAACGCCTTCACTATAAAGCATATGACATGGATTTGGAAACTGGCACCCCTTAAGAATGGTTCTCGTTGACGAGGATATGTGCTCTCATCTTGTTGTGCACTGTTCGTGAGTTTTGGACTGTATGACACTCCACCAATTGTAAGTTGATAGACTTTCACTCTTGAATTAGTTATGATCAACTCTTAGGATAGAGTTTAATATGACTTGAAGCTTTGGGACTAACGCTTTGCTAATTTTATGGCTCAGCAGCCTGACTCTGACTATGCCAAAGAGTGTTTTTTGCACCCTGGTGACTTGACTTTTTACATTATTGTGCTTACTACAAACATTTCTTCAGGTAAAAGAAAGCTTGAATCCTGAAAAAGAGGATTACTGAAGGACCAAGTTGGCATTCAAGGTTTCTTTTGTCATACCTGTTTTAGCCTCTTCAATTCTGCATTCTCATTGGTTGGGTTGTCCTTCTTTGAGAGTGAAAACTCCATTATTTATTTGATTCTCCAATGGGGCCTAGTGATAGGAGTCTTTGATGTTGTTGTAGGCCTCTGTTGATTGTTGACATTAAGTGTTGCACCATCCTTCAAAGGGCTTCATCCGGATTAGCCAAGAGTCTAACATTCAATCCCTACTCAAGAAGTTCAACATGTTTGCATGCAAAGGAGTGGAGACTCCTGCCCCATCTTCACTCAAGCTCAAGCAATGGAAGTCACTTTTAGCCTCAACTTCTAATATGGAGTCCTTTCTAGATCCAAACAACCTTTGCGGAGTATGCTACCTAGTAGCTTGTACTAGGTCTGAGAAATATTGTTTTGCTCTGCAAATCCTTTACCTCGGTCTATGAAGCCTCGTGGGCTAGTCCACATCCAACACCTGAAGCATCCCATGTGCTATCTGCAGCATATAAGTTAAGAATTGAGTTGCAAATCACTATTATGGATGTGTGCCTTTGTCAACGTCCTTCCTTGTTCGGTACTCTGATGCACATGAGGGTTAGAACCATGAAACTCTATATCAAGGAATCAACACAACATTCCAAACTGTTATTATAAGACTAGATATTTAGTTTGCAGTCTCACAAGTGAGCAAAATTTATGCATGGCTCGGGTTCTAAGCATTTGCAAGTAGCTAAGAGGATCTTTCTCCACTTGAGTGGCACTATACATCTTGGATTGTTTTATCCTTGTTTATGGTATTGATGTGTGTGAACAATCTTAGGACCACTGGGGCATCCCCCCCCCCACTAAAAGTCTTTTCTCCCTCATGCTTTGTATATATGCCCAACACTCAAGGGATAACTCATCTTGTATTCTCACTCTTAGTAATATATCCTATGTTGTGTGCCTTGAGTTTCTTCTCCATCTCCAAGAAGTAGTGTGTGTGTGTGTGTGCATTCTTGCAACCTTGACTTTAATAATTATGACTAGGAAATTAATGTCGAGACTAGTGCTTTGCAACCAAAGAAGAGAATCGAGTAGCTTACTATACTTTGTAGCATTAGCTATATATGGGAGTTCACATAGGGACAACTTATGGTTGGGATCCATTGAAGTAGATACCGAATTCCACTCAATCATACCAAAAGCATCTAGCAATTCTTAGGCATAGTGTTTCCTATGACCTAGACAAAATCAAATATCAAAATCGGATTATAACGGGTAAACCTCACTTGGGCCCATATGTAATTTCAACTAGGGAAATAGTATGCCATCAAGAGTAAGCACAAAAAATCAATCATATGGGATCAGATTTGTGCCTTGATAATTATAAACTCATTTTGGTTCTTAGGAAATTTTAATTTTGGTGACAACCTGATCTCAAGAATAATGAAAATCAAAGACTACGCCCCCTCCCCCTTCCATGGTGTGGTTTTGTGTAGAAGTGCAATAATAAAAAATGCAATAAACCATAAGTGACATATGATACCATGATACGTTGGAAATGAAATTATCACCACCTATTGTGTTTATTAAAGGTTAATCACACACCAATGATGTGGCGCTATAGTCTAGTGCAAATAAAAAGGCCTTTGAGAAGGATAGGGAATCAAGGAAACCTTAAGGTGGACAACAGTTATATAGGCTATATTAAGACCATTAGGACATTGTTATAAATGGGGTGGAGTACTTCCCCTTTCCTGACAACCCTAGAAATTGTATAGGTGTTGTAAAAAGCACATGTTTCCCTTTCACGCAATGAATCTTCATACAATAAAAGGAAAGGGCACTTTAAATATTGCGGAGGTATTATAGATCCAATTATATCAAGAATAAAAACATGTTTTGTTGCTTTCAAACCACTCCAAGAACATAATTTTAAGTGCATTCCTAGGCGGTTTTCATCAAAAAATAATGTCTAGATCGTTAGGAAATTGTGGAGATCGCTAGGACATGCATTCTTAGTGGATCCCATTACCATTTCACTCCAAATTTACTGACTTCGTACTTCTTAGGTCACAATAAGTACCATCACATGACATCTATCATGGGTTAGTACATTCACATGACATGTATCATGGGTTGTGGCATCATGAAATCAATCTCATTCTCTGTGAAAAACCTCGTATGAACCATTCTATGCCTCTCAATAATGGCCTGCTGGATATAACCCTGGTAATTATATCAGTGACATAATCTGTGAGAGGGATAATGGCATGAAGGACGTGCAAGAAATGGTGCCTCCTCGATTGAGAATCAACTCAAGGAAAAATATAGGATAATGATGTCTTGGAAGAATAGGCTATATTAAGACCATTAGGACATTGTTATAAATGGGGTGGAGTACTTCCGCTTTCCCTAAACCCTTGAAATTGTATAGGTGTGGTAAAAAGCACATGTTTCCCTTTCACGCAATGAATCTTCATACAATAAAAGGAAAGTCCACTGTAAATATTGTGGAGGTATTATAGCTCCAATTATATCAGGAATAAAAACTTGTTTTGTTGCTTTCAAACCACTACAAGAATATAATTTTAAGTGCATTCCTAGGCGGTCTTCATCGAAAAATAATGTCTAGATCGTTAGTAAATTGTGGAGATCGCTAGGAGATGCATTCTTAGTGGCTCCCATTACCATTTCACTCCAAATTTACTGACTTCGTACTTCTTAGGTCACAATAAGTACCATCACATGACATCTATCATGGGTTGTGGCATCATGGAATCACTCTGATCCTCTGTGACAAACCTCGTACCATTCTATGCATCTCAATAATGTCCTGCTAGATATAGCCATGGTAATTATATCGGTGACATAATCAGTGAGAGGGATAATGGCATGAAGGATCAGCAAGAAATGGTGCCTCCTCGATTGAGACTCAACTCAAGGAAAAATATAGCATAATGATGTCTTGCAAGTTCCCATCGGTATATGTAAGATACTGACCTAGTACATGTCTTGAGTCTCAATGATTATTTTTGTAGCTCCTAATCATTCTCTACCTAAGTCTCCCTAATGGCCAAATGTTGAGATTACTTGAGGGCCCATCTAGTATGAGAATGCTTTTGAAGCTCTCATAAGCCCTGTATGTAAAGATCATGCTCTTGTAAGTGCCTCAACCACTTGTATAGCTCCAAATCCTACTCAAGTGACCTCTAGTGACACTACATTGTTACTTTAGCTCATCTTACATACCACAATTACTAGCAGTCTCTCCATGGATCTTGATTTATTATACATTCAACCATATGATAATGATTGTTCAAAACTAGGTCTCTAAATCTAAATTAGGTCCTTGAAAATTTGTAGCTAATTCCCATCCTACTCTCACGACCTCATATGGCACTTTTTGTTTTTGACGCACCAAAGGGCCCTCGGGGGGAGGTGCTTATCCCTTCCTGATATTAACCATGAAACATAGTCGAGAAAGGACCGCGTACCATCGAGCAGGGGCCATGATTAGGCATCACCACCATGGCCACCTACTTGACGGAGAGAACTCATAGAAAGCAACTAGAAACCTCCTCCTTAGGTGACCCACTCGAAGAGAAGGATGATTTGAGTGTGCAAGGGCAAGAGCCCTAGTAACGCGCACACCAAGTGAGCACAAGGTGCCCCTCTAGAGGTGACCCAATGGGGGATTTGAGCCCACAATTCATAGGTTGAAAGGCCAAAGCCTTACCGCTAGACTAACTCTTTGGAGACAACCTCATGTGGCACTTTGTGACCTTACATCGGATAATCTTGGAGACCATACTAACTAGGAGTCTCTCCATGGATCTCCATCCATCATATCTTTGGTCAAACTAATCATAATTGTCAAGACTAACTAGGAGTCTCTCCATGGCTCTCCATCCATCATACCTTTGGCGAGACAAATCGTGATGGTCCAGACTAGGTCCCCAAATCTATAGAATCTTAGGAGGGTAGCATACCCTCATGTCAATCCAAAAATAAGATCCTCTCAAAAAGAAACAGGGCCTTGTAAAAAATAACTTCCAAGTATTTGTAGGAATCTACATACTCTACCACTTTTCAACGCACGCTAGTATCAAATATCACCACCTTGGTAATCTCACTTGGAACACCCAAATCATACAACTTGTGCATGTCTTACTCTAAGCACTACATTAAAAGCTTTACACAAATCCATCACCAAGGCAAAAGACTGCTCATCAATGTAGCTTTATACACTGAAGCTACGGTTTGCTATACTTTGAAGTTCACATGGAGGTGAAATAAAATGAGAGCATCACAATACAGGTTTTTCACACCTCAGGATGTGATTTTTTCATGCCTCAGAGAAATTAAATCTTGTGCGAAAATCAAATTTATCACCCAAGGAGCAGTCACTCACGGCATCATGATTGTTCCAAAAAAGGGTTGGAAAAGTCAAACTTTTGCATGTTAAAGGGGCACGTGTTTCTCTTGCAAAAAATAGACAACTTGTTTCGATAACGATGGAAAAAGTGTCCTTTTTCTCAACTCTTGAAAAAGTCAAAAACTTGTAATGCAATCATGGGCATCGCACACTAATTTTGGAACAAATAAACTTATTTTCCTTTAAGTAGACAAACCTCCTTGTAATGAAGACAAACCCAATAGACTTCTTAGTGTGTTATATGCAAACAACATACAAGTGATCAGGCCTAAGGAGTTTTGTGACTAATTGGCTTGTTGTGTTGTTGTGTTTGGATCTCTCTCCAAGACTTGCTGAGTCTGTTATATGCAGACAACAAACAAGTGATCAGGCCTAAGGATTTTTGCGACTAATTGGCTTCTGTGTTGTTGTGTTTGGATCTCTCTCCAAGACTTTCTTAGACCATGTTACGAATGCGACTATGCAGAAAAGAGATTATGCAAAAGGGAAAAGCACCCATTCGAGTTGAAAAGCTCCAATTTTGACGTCAATGGAAACTAGCAACAACGTAGAGCTCAACTGACTTAATTAGCTAAAGTTTGTTAAAGACACTAACAATACACTAAATATCTGGCGTCGCAAGTAGGATTGCTAGAAAGAAATCAGATTATCTCAACAAAGGAAAAAATCCAATGTGCCGTATACCATAAAGCCCCACAAATACTGGTTGGTCTAGAGGAAATCAATTTTATCATAAGAACTGGAAGAGAAAAAATTATACAGAATAATACCGCATCGAGGTTACTGTATCTGATTGCCTCAATCACCTACTTGAACCAGGACCAAGGAAACAAATTCCATTACAGATCTATTTCTCTTGAATGGATATTAATGAAACAAGCTCCACTGTTGCAGACTAGTAGTGCTGCTAATTAACGTTTAGAGACATATATAAAAGAATTTTCCATTGTCCTACGAAAAATGCAATGAGTACGCTTAATATTGTGCGCCTAAACAACAATTGTGTAGGGTTTTTTATACTAAAGAAACAAATGGATGGCCTTTCTTGTCACTCTAGTATCTTCAAAAAATTGGAGGGGAACAACCATAATTTTATCCAAAATCTCTCAAATCAAAGAGGGAATTTTTGATAAGTGGATCCTCAACATAAAGATGAAACCCAAGCTTGTAGCCAACAAAGCAAGGTCCTGCTACATAAATTTATAGGGACCGGCTCGGCACATTTTGAGAACTTAAAAAAACTAAATACTAATTCTTATGACGCCACGAAGAAACACATCCCAAAACTAAGGAGTATGATGCTCGAAATCAAGGTCAAATTGATATCTGAATCCATGGTAACACCGTGCAGTGTAAGAAAGATAAAGAAGAATACCTTGATTCGAAAAAAAATTATGTAGCCATAGTATGCGCCACAAACGGTAATTAGCAGTGCTAATTACGTTGGTCCTCAAAGCTTTAATCACCCTGTAAATCCACCCGTGCACGTACCCTGCTTGGATGCATCGTAGTCGATTCGATTGCAAATGGTGATTTCTTTAGTGCAATCAGCTCTATGGACATTGTCACCAATAGATCAAATTTCAAAATTGTCAAACTACACAGGGAATTATCGATTGCTGATTGCTATACGTAGGGAATTGTCGACTGCTAAATGCGCGGCCCTTTGGGAATGGTAGCCGAGTGCGCCTTCGAAGGCTACGACCACCATGGGCACTTGCCTCAAGGGTTATTTTAGGTTTTCCCTAATGTTTTTGGGTGGCCTAATATGGCGAGTCCCAATTTCTCCAAGCAGTGGCGATGGCAGCCACGGCCCCGACTACGAGCGAGCGGGGGAGAGAGAGAGAAAGCACGCTCTGTGGCTCGACAAAGTTGGTGCACGTGAGGGTTTTGCTGGCCCGTCCTACGTGCACAATCCAAGCCCGACTGCGCGTTCTTTGGATGAGGTGGATTGCACATCCCTCCTTGCCTCAAGAGGCTTTGCACACCCTCTGGAACTTCGGCGTCCTTCCCCCCTTGGCAAGAGAGAAGCCTCACGGCATGCAGCATGTAAGAGGCTTAGAAAATAAGCACCACACCTTTTTTCCCCAAAGAAATGATTGGCTCTTGATACTAGTGTAAGACCTAGGGTAGCTAGACCTTGAGATCCTCCTCCCAGCCTCCGATTATAAATGCAGGCTCCTGGCCTCTAGCCCTAGACGGATCCCTTGTCCACATTGCCTAGCATGGCCCCTGGCCGTAGTCTGTGACTACGTGGCCTTGCCCGTGTCCTGACAAAGTGCACATAACCTCTTGTAGTGACTGTGTTTCTCACTTAATTTTGACCTTTATACCTAGGGCTTCTAAAAAATGTCTTTAAGCCCAATTCCCATGGATAGCACCTCAAAAAATAAGAGAGAAGTACAACAAGTACAATTATATAGAGATAGGAGGCTCTATAAGAATAATATCTTTACACATTCTGGTTGTGTTACAAATATAATTGAGCTCGAAGGGGTATCCAAATCCACATCTGCAAACAATGAGAAAATATATGTAATGCAACCTTGTGGTTTTTTCAAAACATAGCGAGAAAAGAATGTGCACAAGACATAGGAAATCATTTTTATGAATGAAAGTGATCTTCTCATGCTTGGTATGAGAAGATACATAATCATTTGACTACACATGGTTGTCCAATTGGTCGCACTTTTTATGTAAAACGTATGGATGATGTATATCTTATAGTTATTGTGTATTTGAATGATTTACTACTCTTTGTTCTGAATGAGACACATATTACTGAGATATTGCTGAATTTTAGGCTAATTTGAATGCCACATTTAAGACATCAAATTTCGGGTTTTTCTATTATTATTTGACCATTCAGTTGAAGCATTGTGATTAAGGTATTGAATTGTCTCAAACAAAGCATGTGCAAACTTTGCTAAACATGTTTGGACTTGATGATTGCAAGCCAATTGCCACTTCTATGGAACATGTTCAAAGTTAAGTCTACATGATGCTGGAGATCCAAGAGATGTTACCATCTACCAAAAGATTATTGCTTGCCTCATGTATGTATGCATTACACGGCCAGCTATTCAAGTGCAGTCTCACAAGTGAGTAAAATTTATGCATGGTTCAGGTTCTAGACATTGGCAAGTAGCTAAGAGGATCTTTCTCTACTTGAGTGGCACTATACATCTTGGATTGTTTTATTCATGTATATGGTAGTTATGTATGTGAATAAGTTTAGGATCACTGGGGCATCCCCCCCCCGTAAAAGTTTTTTCTCGCTCATGCTTTGTATATACGCCCAACACTCTAGGAAAAACTCATCTTGTATTCACATGCTTAGTAATGTATCCTATTTATGTGCCTTGAGTTTCTTCTCCATCTCCAGGAAGTTTTGTGTGTGTGCATTCTTGCAACCTTGATTATAACAATTTTGACTAGGAAAGTGATGTCAAGACTAGTGCTTACCAACCAAAGAAGAGAATCAACTAGCTTTCTTTACTTTGTAGCATCAGCTATATATGGGAAGTCAAATAGGGACTACTTATGGTTGGGATCCAATGAAGTAGATATCGACCTCCACTCAATCATACCAAAAGTCTCAAATATTTCTTAGGCATAGTGTTGTCGTATGGCCTAGACAAAATCAAGTATGTGCTATCAAAATCGGATTATAACGGCTAAAGCTCACTTGGGATCATATCTAATTTCAACTAGGGAGATAGTATTCCATCAAGAGTAAGCACAAAAAATCAATCATATGGGATCATATTTGCACCTTGATAATTATAAACTCATTTGGATTCTTCAAAGACTACCCCCTCACCCCCCTTCCATGGTGTGGCTTTGTGCACAAGTGCAATAATAAAAAATGCAATAAACCATAACTAACGTATGATACCATGATACGATGGAAATGAGATTATCACCACATATTGTGTTTCTTAAAGGACAATCACACACCAATGATGTGGCGCTATAGTTTAGTGCTAATAAAAGGCCTTTGAGAAGGACAGGGAATCAAGGAAACCTCAAGGTGGACAACAGTAGGCTATATTAAGATCATTAGGACATTGTTAAAAATGGGGTGTTGGAGGTATATATGGTTCACTCTACTGAACTTGGTCTCACCTATATATTTTTATATTGTCCTCAATATGAATGAGTCTTTGGGAGCGTATATGGTGTGTCTCTTGTCTCGTCTCTCTCTCTCTTTCTCTCTACATCTCAACATGGTATCAGAGCGGTAACGATCACGCGCCGATTCAATTCATGGTGACACAAGAGTATGTGTATGCGATTTACATGTAAGATTCAAAATTGCTACAAATTTTATTTTTGAGCGTTGATTCTTTTTAGTTGTGGTTGTTTTGTGTTAAGAAGAATATGATTAGTGTTTTATGTGGCGTTTATTTCTAATCAATCTAATCGTTGATTACGTTTTCTTGTTGATGACACCCTGAACTTCATCTCAATTTTTCTTGCTGTTTTGCTCAAAATTTGGAGAAATAGGAAAAGCGCAATGGAGCGTAGCGCAATGGCAGCACAATGGCACTTTTCATCCAAAACTTGTTCGTCTCCTCGAGCTGTTCGATTTGAGTTCTAGGTTTGCGTCAATCGGAGTTCGCTTTAGAAAGTTATGTTGTTTTTACTGCAATTGAGCTTGACGCGGCTTTCTTCGTCCTACTTCTTCGTGAAGCGTCCGCGATCGTTTTTCTTATTTTGGCGTTAAATTTTTCGATAATATTTAGCTTTTTTCTATTCATATTGTGGCCGTCAATCTTGCGTCTCACACCACTCTATTTTGAGGACTCGTTTATTATTAACGTCTCCTTTACCCTGCCTTTTTTGGGTGACGTCTCTCACATCTTTGGACGTTCCTTGAGCATCCTTCTTAAGTGTATCGTGGACAGAACACATTACTCATATCTCTCTCATTCTCAATTGCGGCCTTCACCATATATGGTGTGCAGATTTTGCGATCTTATCTTATACGTCTTCTCGCAACAAGATATGGCTATGAATATTCTCGTCAACGGCTTTCCTTCTGGCTAGCGTTCTGTTCCTCCTTTCCAAGCTCAAGGATTTCCAGGCTGGAAAGTAAAGATGTTGTTAATTATTGAAGGCGATGAACTCTCCGATATTGTTCTTGGAAATCGTGTTTGTAAGCCTCAGCCTGTTGATACGGATAATGATAACGTGCTTATCACTGAAGGACCTATATTTGAAGATTGGAATGTTGCCTATACGGATTGTCAATGATGCGATAAAGCAGCTCGTTGGTATATTCTTTCTACTCTTACTGATTCCCTTTTGCTTGATATGTATGAACTACCTACTTCCCACGACGTATGGAAGTACCTTATTGCAACCTTTCAGAAGAAATCTGTTACAGAAATAGTTTATTTGAGAGGGTTGCTTAACAAGTTACAATATGAAGTTGGTACTGCCATGACGGGACATATTGAATCTTTCAAATCTAAAATTAATCAACTTGCTGCTACCGGTGATCCTGTTCCACAAAAGAAACTGATTACAGTTCTCCTTGATACGGTGAAGGACTCTTCTTATGATAACATTGTTACTATTCTCTCTAATAAAGATGGTCTTGATTTCGACCAAGCCTGCATGTCTTTAATTGAATACTCTTAACGTCAAGAACGTCGGAATGCTGGTCATGATACAGCTATGATTTCACAAGAGGAGACTGAGTCACAACAGATGGAACGTGCTTTTTATGCTCGAAGGCATCCATTTCAACGAGGAAACCGCAGAGGTGGCCATCGTGGTAATATTTTCTCTCGTCTCAAATTTCCTAATAAGCAATGTTCTTACTGCAACAGAAATGGCCATACTGAAGATGATTGTTGGGCACATCAATATGATGAAGAACACAATATTACCACAAAACAATCACGTTTATCTAGAGACTCTTCTTCTTCTTCTTGTGAATACTGTGGACAATCTGATCATCCTACTCATATGTGCTATAAGCGTCGATTCGACACAGATCGATGTTGTTCTTGGAAATCGTGTTTGTAAGCCTCAGCCTGTTGATACGGATAATGATAACGTGCTTATCACTGAAGGACCTATATTTGAAGATTGGAATGTTGCCTATACGGATTGGCAATGATGTGATAAAGCAACTCGTTGGTATATTCTTTCTACTCTTACTGATTCCCTTTTGCTTGATATGTATGAACTGCCTACTTCCCACGACGTATGGAAGTACCTTATTGCAACCTTTCAGAAGAAATCTGTTATAGAAATACTTTATTTGAGAGGGTTGCTTAACAAGTTACAATATGAAGTTGGTACTGCCATGACGGGACATATTGAATCTTTCAAATCTAAAATTAATCAACTTGCTGCTACCGGTGATCCTGTTCCACGAAAGAAACTGATTACACTTCTCCTTGATACGGTGAAGGACTCTTCTTATGATAACATTGTTACTATTCTCTCTAATAAAGATGGTTTGATTTCGACCAAGCCTGCATGTCTTTAATTGAATACTCTTAACGTCAAGAACGTCGGAATGCTGGTCACGATACAGCTATGATTTCACAAGAGGAGACTGAGTCACAACAGATGGAACGTGCTTTTTATGCTCGAAGGCATCCATTTCAACGAGGAAACCGCAGAGGTGGCCATCGTGGTAATATTTTCTCTCGTCTCAAATTTCCTAATAAGCAATGTTCTTACTGCAACAGAAATGGCCATACTGAATATGATTGTTGGGCACGTCAATATGATGAAGAACACAATATTACCACAAAACAACCACGTTTATCTAGAGACTCTTCTTCTTCTTCTTGTGAATACTGTGGACGATCTGATCATCCTACTCATATGTGCTATAAGCGTCGATTCGACACAGATCGATGTTGTTCTTGGAAATCGTGTTTGTAAGCCTCAGCCTGTTGATACGGATAATGATAACGTGCTTATCACTGAAGGACCTATATTTGAAGATTGGAATGTTGCCTATACGGATTGGCAATGATGTGATAAAGCAACTCGTTGGTATATTCTTTCTACTCTTACTGATTCCCTTTTGCTTGATATGTATGAACTGCCTACTTCCCACGACGTATGGAAGTACCTTATTGCAACCTTTCAGAAGAAATCTGTTATAGAAATACTTTATTTGAGAGGGTTGCTTAACAAGTTACAATATGAAGTTGGTACTGCCATGACGGGACATATTGAATCTTTCAAATCTAAAATTAATCAACTTGCTGCTACCGGTGATCCTGTTCCACAAAAGAAACTGATTACACTTCTCCTTGATACGGTGAAGGACTCTTCTTATGATAACATTGTTACTATTCTCTCTAATAAAGATGGTCTTGATTTCGACCAAGCCTGCATGTCTTTAATTGAATACTCTTAACGTCAAGAACGTCGGAATGTTGGTCACGATACAGCTATGATTTCACAAGAGGAGACTGAGTCACAACAGATGGAACGTGCTTTTTATGCTCGAAGGCATCCATTTCAACGAGGAAACCGCAGAGGTGGCCATCGTGGTAATATTTTCTCTCGTCTCAAATTTACTAATAAGCAATGTTCTTACAGCAACAGAAATGGCCATACTGAAGATGATTGTTGGGCACGTCAATATGATGAAGAACACAATATTACCACAAAACAACCACGTTTATCTAGAGACTCTTCTTCTTCTTCTTGTGAATATTGTGGATGATCTGATCATCCTACTCATATGTGCTATAAGCGTCGATTCGACACAGATCGGAATAGAGCATATGCTACTGAACATCGAAACAACATTGTAACAGAAACAAGCAACATCCTATGTTCAGTTGCTCAAGACAGAATACTTCATGTACGTGATGGATCACTTTTTATTGTCGATTCTGGTGCTACAGGAAATATGACATATCAGTCTAAGTGGCTCCATAACTATCATCCACTGCCAGTTCAATCATCCACTGCCAGTTCAACGTGTTGTTTATCTTGCTCATGATACTACTTGTCAAGTAAAGGGTATTGGAGACTTATATCTTGGTACCTTATCTTCTTCCACTCAAATTTTGCGAGGAGTATTACATGTACCAGATCTTCAACGTAATCTTCTTTCAGTTGCTAGACTTGTTGATCTTGGTCTGTTTGTTGGATTTGATCATACCAAATGCTGAATTGAGAAAGATGGACAGACTATAGCCACTGCTCCTCGAAACGGTAATTTGTTTGAACTCTCTCTCAACGATGCTGTAGCAAATATTGTCACTGCTCTAGGTGATCATGATTGCAAAGTATGGCATCACCGTTTTGTTCATGCTGATTTCTCAAAATTCCTTCATCTTCAACGTCGTGATCTTGTTCATGGTATGGATCTTAAAGCCCATCCCCATATGGGAATTTGTGAATTTTGTGCTCTTGGGAAACACAATCGTAAACCCTTTCCTCTTTCAAATACAACTCATTCTCATGACATATTGGATCTTGTTCATACTGATATATGTGGGCCTCTACCTTCTTCGAGATCACAATATCGCTACTTCATTACTTTCATTGATAATTTCTCAAGGTATACGACTGTATTTCTACTTAGACAAAAATCTGAAGCCTTATCTGTTTTCAAACAATTCCACAAGGCTACGGAACTTCAAACTGGTCGTCGCCTTAAAAAGCTTCGTAGTGATAATGGAGGCGAATATGTTTCTCGAGAGTTTGTGAGTTACTGTGCTGACAGTGGAATTCATCATGAACACACTATTCCATATTGGCCTCAACAGAACGGTGTTGCTGAACGAAAGAATTGCACTATTCTCAATGCTGTAAGATGTATGCTGATTCATTCTGGCTTATCTCGTGTTTTCTGGGTTGAAGCTACTTTGATAGCAGCATTTATTCAAAATCATCTTTCTACTACTGCACCCTCTGGTAAGATACCCATCACAGCATGGACAGGTGACATTCCTTCTGTATCTCATTTTCGAACCTTTGGATGTATTGCTTATATTCATGTTCCCAAAGAAACACGAACAAAGCTTGATGCTCCTGGTCTCAAAGTTATTTTATTGGATATTCTGACACTTCCAAAGGCTACAAATTCTATGACCCTTCCTCCAAGAAAGTAATTGTGAATCATGATGCTACTTTTAACGAAAAGCTTATGGGAGGCTCATGGTCCATGGATAATTCTGATGATACTAAATCATTGCTTCAGGCTTCTCCATTTCTTTCAGAAGATGAAACTCTTCCTATAGAGAAACTTTCCTCTTCACAACCATCCATTCCAAATATTGCCAATGATGATATTGATATTTTTGTTGATCTGCCTATTGATTTTGAACATGGCTCATGTCATGTTTATGATGACGATATTGCTGATAATGCTTTTTCTACTTCTGAAGATCTCGTTACTTATGATGAAGCTATATTTTCACCACAAAAGGATCAATGGCAAGAGTCTATGGAAGGAGAGTACGATTCTCTTATCTCTAAAGGTACATGGATACTAACTAAATTACCTCCTGGTCGTACAGCTATTAAATGTAAGTGGGTGTATAAGACAAAAGTAAAAGCAGATGGATCTTTTGACAAGTTCAAGGCGCGTTTAGTTGCAAAAGGTTACTCCCAAGTAGCTGGTGTTGATTATCAAGAGACTTTTTCACCAGTTGTTCGCATTACAAGTGTTCGAGTTTTATTGGAATTTGTTGTTCAATTTGATTTAGAAGCTCATCAAATGGATGTGCGAACTGCTTTTCTTAATGGTGACTTGGAAGTGGAAATTTATATGAAACAACCAGAAGGGTTTGTTATTCCAGGTAAAGAAGACCTTGTTTCTCAACTCCATAAGGCACTATATGGTCTCAAACAAGCTTCGCGAGCCTGGTATAAAAAATTTGATATTTTTCTCACCTCTAAAGGATTCATCTCTTGCTCGTCAGATCCCAACTTATACATAAAACGCCAAGGTAGCAGTTTTGTGATTCTTGCTCTTTATGTGGATGATACAATCCTTGTTTCCAATGATTTGGGATTTCTTCAGCAAGTGAAAAAGTTATTGTCTTCTGCATTTGATATGGTGGATCTTGGAGAGATTCACTCTTGTCTTGGCATTCAAATCCAATGGAACCGTACAAAAGGTATTTTATTCCTTCGACAGTCAAAGTTTATTGCAGATACTATTCAAAAATTTGGTATGGCATCTACACATTCAGCCAACACACCTTGTCTTGCGAGCTCTACGAAGAACACTTCTGACAATGGCAGTCAACTTGTCACAAATCAACCTTATGCTAACTTGATTGGATGTCTTCACTTTGTTGGCATGAACACTCGTCCTGATATTTTGTTTGCTGCTAATTATCTTGGACAACATCTTGCATGTCCTTCTCTTAAGCATTGGTCTACTGCAAAGCGTGTATTGAAATACTTGAAAGGCACTACAGATTTCCGTTTAGTCTATCGACGACAACTCACATCGGATTCTATGCAATCTCTTTCTCTTTTGGGTTACATAGATGCAGACTGGGCAAGCTCACATTTATCTATGTGATCTACTAGTGGAAATTGCTTCTTTATAAATGGTTGTCTTGTTTCTTGGACCAGCAAGAAACAACGTTGTGTTGCAGTTTCTATGACTGAGTCAGAATATGTTGCGGCATCACTTGCAGCTCGTGAGTTGATTTGGCTTCGACAAATGCTCGTTGATATTGGTCACTCTCCTCTTTCTAGCACACCCTTGCGGTGTGACAACCAAAGTGCCATTAGTCTTGCAAAAGACTATGTTCAACATAATAAGTCAAAGCACATTGTTGTCCATTATCATTATGTCAGGTATGAAGTACGCAAAGGAACCATTATTGGTGAACACTGTCCAAGTGACCAGATGATTGCAGACATTTTGACCAAAGGCCTCAATGAGTCATGTTTCATCCTCTTGCGCTCGGAGCTTGGAGTTGCTTCGGCCTCACTCTTTCTAGATTAGATTCTTTGCTATTGTAATAGCTTTGTACATTTGACATTGTAATCTTTTAGGTACCATGGACTATGCACACTCCACATTTGCACATTGTGATATCTAAGTCACTTGAATATTTGTACATAGATGCACATTTCCCCTTTTTCATCATCACCGCCGGTTCATATTTTCACATTGTATAGGGGCTTGGGTTTCTCCCTTGAACTCCCCAAGGGTTTTTTCATCCAAAGCTAGAGACCTTTTTTTGAGTGGGGGTGTTGGAGCTATATATGGCTCACTCTACTGAACCTGGTCTCACCTATATATTTGTATCTTGTACTCAATATGAATCACTCTTTGGGAGCGTATATGGTGTGTCTCTTGTCTCGTCACTCTCTCTTTCTCTCTACATCTCAACATGGGGTGGATAAATTACTCTTTCCTAACAACCCTTGAAATTGTATAGGTGGGGAAAAAAGCACATGCTCCCCTTTCATGCAATGAATCTTCACACAATAAAAGGAAAGGCCACTTTAAATATTGTGAAGGTATTATAGCTCCAATTATATGAAGAATAAAAACTTGTTTTGTTTCTTTTAAACCACTCTAGGAACATAATTTAAGTGAATTCCTAGGCTGTTTTCATTGAAATCGCATGTCTACATCGTTAGGAAATTATGGAGATTGTTAGGAGATGCATTCTTAGTGGATCCCATTACTTTTCACTCCAAATTTACCGACTTTTTACTTCTTAGGTCACGACGAGTACCATCACATGATATCTATCATGGGTTATTACATTCACATGACATCTATCATGGGTTGTTGCATCATGGGATATTCAATCTCATCCTCTGTGATGAACCTTGTATGAGCTATTCTATGCCTCTCAATAATGGGTTGCTAGATACAACCATGGTAATTTAATTGTTGACATAATATTGAGGCGGTCCGGGACGGGCAACAAGAGAGGCGACCTCTAAACACCCCTCAAGGCTCCCGTGCTGCTCAATTGGGGCTGGGGCAACCACAAGCACAACAAAACAACAAACCCATAGCCAAATCCCAACTACACAAAGGGCACCACCTAGTTTAAGAGCGAACTAGGATGCAAAAGAGGAGAATCGTTAGAGCAACCCACAAACAAGCAAGGAATTTACACTAAACCTAAAACCAATGGAACACTCTCACACACTAAAACACGAGAGAGAGAGAGCGAGAGAGAGCGAGCGAGAGAGAGAGAGAGAGAGAGAGAGAGAGAGAGAGAGAGAGAGAGAGAGAGAGAGAGAGAGAGAGAGAGAGCGAGCTACACCCTCCTTTTATAGCAATTTTGAAGGCTAGGGTTACTCCTCTAACCATGGTTGGGTTAGATTTTCAGCAATTTACCTAATTTCTTTTGCTTGGAATTATCAAGAAGTTGGTGGGGAAAGAGAGAGGAGAGAAATGGAGGTGATAGGACTTTTCATAGTGGGTTAGTGTTAGTAGAGTCAGTATTAATTTACAAATGGAATTGGATATTTACAATGGGAGTATCCATGTAGGATACAAATAAGGAAGAAAAACTCTTAAGAGGTAAGAAAAGGTGGATTTCTTACAAGGTTGATGCTCCAAGTGTCTTGAGTAGGGCCAATTTTGACGCTTGTTGACGGTCCACTAGCTTTGACGGTACATTTTTCTCCACTCTTGACCTTCCTTGAGAGACATGGTAATTGAAGCTGAGTAATCAACCACCATGATGCTGTCTTTTAAGAGAAGAGGCTAAATTTTGTGGTTTTTTGATAGGTATGGGTAATTTGGAGGAGGAAAAATGAGACTAGGTGGTCAATTTTGGAATGGAATTGTGTGTGGGAGGTATGAGTTCACCATGGTTTCTCTTATTCTTCAAGGTTGAGGAGAAGGTGAGTAGGGTGCAGAGAGGAGTGGTGAGAGAGGTGGGGATGATGAGTGGAGAAGTGTGTGTGAAAGAGGAAAATGATAAAGTGGAAGAGAGAGTGTGGCTGCATAGCATGGGAAAACTGGGGTCCACTAATAAAATCATAGCTCACAGCTCGTAGCTCAAAAAAATATGAAAAACTTTGAGGCAAAAGTTCAGCGCACGATCTACAACTTTTGTTTGTATCACCTTTTCAAATTCGGAGAGCAAGTGAACTTTAAAAATTCAGCAAAACTGACTGTTTTTTTCCACTGCACAAAGTCCTTGTGGGGTCCTTCTTTGGATGATTCTTCTGAATACCTCCAAGAGTGAGCCCTCCATAGTGCATGTATGCATGCCACCTACCCTTGACCTTATTTGGTAGGTCTATAATTGAAGATATTATTGAGATCATGATATAAGTGAATAGTACAACTAAGAAAATCAAATATTGAGGGGTCTAAAAAATTATGTACATTTCAAATAATATAAGTGGAAAAAATATAAAGGGGTCAAAAGAAATCTCTCTCATTATGAGGCTACCATAAAAAGATAAATATTTTTGGTGTTCTAATTTTTTTGAAAAAAAACAAAATAGATGTAGGAAGGGAAAAATCACAATAGTGAAAAAATATACACATAAATAAAACTATTTTTTTTGGATTTTTGTTGGGGTGGAGTTACACCAAATATAAGAGAAGCTTACATGAAAATATTTCTATATGGAATAAAGAGTATGAAAAATGGTAAGAAAAATTGTGGTAATGGTGAGGCAATGTACAGAGCATAAATAACACACACCTAGGTAGAAATATTTAAATAAATACCAAAATAATTATGAAAAAATCTTTTATTTAGGCCCCATATACAAAGAAATATTTACATACGCATGGGCCATAATATACTTATATTTTTTATTTTTTTTATTTTTTTGGCTCAAATAGCCCAATGACTAGCTAATTGAGGGTTTTTTATTTCAGTAAGGAGATATGGGAAAAGTCCCCTAACTCACACGCACCTATATACAGTGAAAGGGTGAGGGTAACCACAGTGTTTGAGTGATCTGATAGGGTGAGATAACTCACTATGGCAATTACAGAGAGCCAAAAAACGGCTATCATTAGCCCTCCCCCAGGATGATGGTATATTCATGTACCATCATAAAGCATCTTTTCCAAAGAGAGTGCTTCAGAGTCCTTGACGAGATCTTCATTGTTTGGCCCCTCAGAATTTTGGCTCGAGTTACACTCATGCTTCATGTAACAATACTTGCATGAGACAACTGCCTTTGGACAGATCTTTGGTAGATCCTTTGGTAGAAGGCGACTCAAATAGGGCTTCAAGCGATACTCGTTTACCTTCCTGGAGTGCTCTTTACCATACAAGTCCATAAGCTGATAGTAACTAGAATTGAAAGCCTTCTTGACTATGTATGGCCCTTGCCATCTAGTTTCAAACTTGGCATCAAAACGATTGTCAAGTCGATTGTCATACCTTAGCACAAGCTCTCCTTCCTTGATGCCTTTGTCCTTCAGTTTCTTGTCGTGCGTTTCTTTCGCTTGTGTGGATTTCCTCTTGTAGCACTCATATGCTGCTTCTCTTTTCCACTCAAGCTCCACTAACGTAAGAAGTCGATCCATCCATACCTCTTGATCATCTTGTGCTCCTTTGCCATGAAGTCGCATTGTTGGAATGTTGAGCTCGATAGGCTGCAAAGCCTCTTGATCATAGACCAAGTGAAATGGTGTGAACTCCGTGGCTTCCCTATATGTGGTTCGATATGCCCACAAGGCACCATCCAAGAAGTCATCCCATAATTTTGTCTTGTTTTGCACCATCTTTCTAATGATTCCTGCAATGACACCATTAGCCTTCTCCACCAAACCATTTGACTGTGGGTAGTATGGTGTGATATGTCGATGTAGAATGTGAAGCTCTTCACAAACTTCTGTGAGCAAGCCCTTCCTAAACCCTGGACCATTATCAGAAACAATCTCCAAAGGTGTGCCAAATCTGCAACAAATGTGACTGTACACAAACTTGCTAACTGTCCTCTCATTCACTCTTGCCACACTTTGAGCTTCCACCCACTAGTCATATAGTCTACAGCCACTAGAATGTAGAGTTTACCATTTTTTGTCCTAGGCAGAGGACCCATAGCATCAATGCCCCACTTTCCAAAGGGTCCATTTGCAAGAACTATTTGCCTCGGGCCATGCACCAACCTTCTATTTCCATTTATCTAACAATTGTGATAGCTTTTACACCAATGTTGAACATCCACATGCAAGCTTGGCCAAACATACCCTGCAAGCAAAATCTTCTTCACAGTTGATTCTTGGGTCAAAATGACCACCACATGCCTGTTCATGCAAACCTTTTAGAATGGCTGGAATTTCCTCGATAGTTGGTACTCTTCTGCACACTTGATCCTTCCCTTTTTGATAGAGGGAGCCTTCTAGGAAGAGATAGAAACTTGCCTTCTTCATGAGTCTCCTCTTCTGAGCCTTCGTGAAGTCTTGTGGAAACTCACCCTCCAAAATGTAGCCAATAATGGGAGCCAATGACTCCAATCGCTGGTATCTCGGTTGCTTGACAGCTGTTGCCACCATGATGACCTGCACTTCTCTCTCAACACATGTAACTGCTTGTTGTGCAAGTAAATCGGCATCTTCATTTTGTTTCCTCGGAATATGATATAGTTGCACTTCTTCAAACTGATTAAACATCCTACAAATGGCATGAACTTTTGTCCTTAAGCTTTCATTCTTGCATGCCCAAATGCCTAAAATCTGTTTAACAATAAGAAGTGCATCTCCCTTTACCATGAGACGTTTTATCCCTTAGCCAATGCACATCTTCAAACCATGAAGTAGTGTGTCGTATTCTGCTTCATTGTTGCTAGTTGAACCTGGTAGATTGACCTTCTCTTTCATGACCACCTCTCCGCTTGGGTTGAGCAACACTAGCCCCCCCCCTGCTTTCCCTGTGGCTCGTCGAAAAGCTCCATCAAAGAACAAGATAAAAGCATTGGGAATACTTTTTGGTGGTGGCAATGGTAGGGTCTTTACTTGAGGCACCTTAATTTCCTTCTCATGTACCCTATAAGTGAGAATCCCTACCAATTGTGCACGCAAACTATCTTCTACCTTGAAAGAGTATTGGAACTCTTGCAACTCCATAATCCACTTTGAGATCCTAGTACTAAGATTCATTTGAGATGACACCCAAGGGAACAAATTTTCTGCAGTGAGAATTACAAAAGGTTTTGGTAGCAGGTAGGATCTAAACTTTCTCACCACAAACATGAGAGAAAGCATCATGAGTTTTGCTTCTGTGTAGTCTCTCTCCAAAGCATTCATGACCCTACTAGCAAAGTAGATGGGTCGCATCCTTGTACTGTGGGGATCTTGTTGTAGGAACACAGCACCAATTTTTTCCCTTCCAACACTAGAGCTAACAAAGAATGTGTACTCCCAACAAGGAGGCATGAGTGTTGGTAGCTCTGACAAAATGACTTTAATGTTACAAAAATACTCTTCAAGCTCATCAGACCATGCAAATTCTACTTGTTGTGTCAACTTTTGCAAAGGATGAAGCAACTCCGAGGCTAAGTGAATGAAGCGTGACATATACTTCACCTTCTGAATGAAAGAGATGACCTCCTTAATATTCTTTGGTGATGGGAGCTCAATAAGAGCCTTTGCCTTTGAAAGATCCACCTCAATGCCTTTATAGGAAACCTTGTGACCGAGCAAGATCACTTCATCCTCACCTATGTGGCACTTGTCGGGGTTGAGTTACCTCCCATGTCGTAGAGATTCTTTAAACCTTCTTCTACCCTTTGTAGATGCAATGATTTTGAGCTATAAATGCAGAAATCATCAATGAACACCCTAATTGACTTTCCAAAGAATGCTTGAAACACCATGTTCATGAAACGTTGGAATGTTGCAGGAGCATTTGTCAGACCAAATGGCATGACTCTAAAAGCATAACAACCCCAAGGAGTGATAAAGGTTGTTTTCAATTGATCTTCCAATGCGATACCTATTTGAAAGGAGCCTGAGTAGCCATCACACACAGTGTACTTCTCATGACCAGCTACCTCATTTAGTATCTCATCCTGAAATGGGAGGGGAACGTGATCTCTTTTTGTTGCCTCATTGAGTGGATGGTAATCCACACACACCCTCCACTTTCCGTTTTTCTTAGGAGTGACAACAACGGGAGAGACCCACTCTCAATTCTCCACTGGATAAATGAGACCTGCTGCTAGAAGCTTTCTTACCTCCTTGAGTAAAGCCTGCTCCTTGATGACTCCTAGCCTTCGTAGCTTCTGAGCCTTAGGTGTGGCCTCTGGCTTCAACTCAATTTTGTATTGAACAGCATCTACTCCACGCACATCGGTGTAGTCTTTAGCAAAAATCCTAGGAAATTTCCTTAGCACACATTTGAACTCCTCTCTTTCATCCTTTGTAAGTGTTGTAGATAGCATACCTTCTAGCATTATTTCATCTTCCACTTTTTGGTTCTCTTGGGAACCTACCTCCTCCAAACCTTGACAAGAGGTCTCTTGGTTGGTTAGCTTAAACCTTACCCCCATGACTTTGATGGAAGACTCCTCTTCAGTAATGCTGCCGCTACTTTCTTCTTCTGAAGTGTTATCCGTCCAACCTTCTTCCGTCTCACTTTGAGATGATGCTTCATGGAGCTCCTCTTTTCGTTGCTCCTTCATGTCAAAGACAACCTTCTTATGATTGTCGTTCCTGCAAATTAGCTTTCCACTCTCCCAATCCTGCAAAGCTCCCATTTTCATTAGCCATGGTCTCCCTAGGATAAATGGGTAACCATTTCCTTTGGTAGACATGACATAGAAATCCACTACCTTCTTAATGCCAAAGGCCTCCACAAAAACATTTTTACAAATGCCTACGCACCTAGCCTTGCTATTGTTTGCCATCTTGACCTTACTTTCAGGTGTCTCATGGATGTGCATGACTAGTTTTTGCATGAGTCCCTCTGTCATGATGCAAATTTGTGCACCCCCATCCACTAGACCTTTCCTAACCAATCTCCCTTTTATGTAACAATCTAGCACAGGTGTAATGTCCTCATTCATTTTAGCTTGTGCAATTTTTACAACAGGCACACTCTCTTTTACCTTTCTCCTAGTGCTAACTGCCCTTGTTAAATCCCTCCTAACTTGTGGGCATAATGCAAGAAACTGAGGCCATGAGATATCAGGACCCTTACCTCTCATGTCTTCCAACAAGTTGTATGGAGCCATTCCATGTCCAAGAGGAAAATCTTGGAGGTTGATACGACGTCGAGTCCTCTTAGCTTCCTTGGTCTCCTTTGACTTCTTTTCTCGTCCATGGTCACTTTGTGATATAAATCCTTCTTTCTTCTTACCTTTCTGTCGGCCACGCTTAACGCCATTTGCAAAGAAAAGAGGATATCCAGACATTTGGCGTTGGCTCTCCATTGAATTGATTTCAAAGTGACGCGTTTTTGTTTTTTCTTTCTTTAAAAGATTTTTCTAAATTGCAATCTATTCTACAACAAAATAAAAATATTCACATCAAATGACCTATGATAATCAATAAGAGGTAGAATGACAGGGTTTGGTGATGCGAGAATTTCTCCTACTCTTTGGGCACCAAACATGAATACCATACGTTGTTGAAAATGGATTTTTCTACTAAATGCAATGTTTACTCTAATGTGTGGAGTGAAATGAAAGAGAAAAACCTGTATTCCTAGGCCATTATCCATGGTCTATGCATGACCTAATTCTTAAAACAAAACAAAAATATAGACATCCAAACTAAGGTCGTACCTAATGAGAGGCAAAATAAAAGGATTTACTGATGCGTTTATCTCTACCAACCTAAGAGGACCTAAAATTCTACGAATTACTCACTTAAATTGTAACTTAGTACTAACAATTATGTGTACCTTTTGCCTTGCAATGGGAATGAAGGGATCATACAAATTCTCGTGATTCATGCAAGCTAGTTGATTATGCTAAAGGTTGAGCCTTCACAAAACATACACAAGCTTGTTCCTCAGTGGGGGCACCAAAATTGAGGCGGTCCGGAGCGGGCAACAAGAGAGGCGACCTCTAAACACCCCTCAAGGCTCCCGTGCTGCTCAATTGGGGCTGGGGAAACCACAAGCACAACAAAACAACAAACCCACAGCCAAATCCCAACTACACAAGGGGCACCACCTAGTTTA
Organism: Adiantum capillus-veneris; assembly: GCF_014529385.1. Classification (NCBI taxonomy): domain Eukaryota; kingdom Viridiplantae; phylum Streptophyta; class Polypodiopsida; order Polypodiales; family Pteridaceae; genus Adiantum; species Adiantum capillus-veneris. The sequence goes on from NC_140931.1 coordinate 69,738,145, forward strand.
AGAGCGAACTAGGACGCAAAAGAGGAGAATCGTTAGAGCAACCCACAAACAAGCAAGGAATTTGCACTAACCCTAACACCAATGGAACACTCTCACACACTAAAACACGAGAGAGAGAGAGAGAGAGAGAGAGAGAGAGAGAGAGAGAGAGAGAGAGAGAGAGAGAGAGATAGTGCTCGGGCTGCTTTGAAACGTATCGGCAATGATCAAGCAAACACAGCTATATATTTAAGAAAGAGAGAGAAAGGGGGAAGGGGGTGCTTGTTGCATTAATACCTTCTTACAAATCTGTCATGACAAATCAAAGTGAGATTAGTATTTGTTCAACATAGCTTGCGTAAATTTCACCACAACACACCACAAGAAAATCCACCCCAATCACTGTCTTAAGGCCAGGGGAGTCCTCTCCACCCTGTCGCCCTCTTACAGTATGTGGGATTTATGGCTAGATTGATGACAACACCAGAGACAAGCTATCAAGAACTTAACAAAAAGCACCAAGACACTTACGTATCATTGTTGTCCATTACTTCACGTTGGAAGGGAGACAAAGTATCCAAGCTTAGTCCAAATCCACCCTCCTTGATTCAAGAAATGTTGGGCTTACACTAGTAGGAGAAATGATAGATTTCCTACTCTCAATTGAATGATCACTCTCTCTCTATCAATGGCATAGAGTTCCCTTGCTAATCCCCTATTACAACACATGCACATGCATAAGACAATGAGCTTCCACTCAAGAGCTCCTTCTAGAGAGTTTGAGCTTGGCTTCTCAAGCTATAGCATAGTGCTCTTGCTTATGGCTCCCCCCTTTTGTGCTAGCTACACCCTCCTTTTATAGCAATTTTGAAGGCTAGGGTTACTCCTCTAACCATGGTTGGGTTAGATTTTCAGCAATTTACCTAATTTCTTTTGCTTGGAATTATCAAGAAGTTGGTGGGGAAAGAGAGAGGAGAAAAATGGAGGTGATAGGACTTTTCATGTGCGTTAGTGTTAGTAGAGTCATTATTAATTTACAAATGGAATTGGATATTTACAATGGGAGTATCCATGTAGGATACAAATAAGGAAGAAAAACTCTTAAGAGGTAAGAAAAGGTGGATTTCTTACAAGGTTAATGCTCCAAGTGTCTTGAGTAGGGCCAATTTTGACGCTTGTTGACGGTCCACTAGCTTTGATGGTACATTTTTCTCCACTCTTGACCTTCCTTGAGAGACATGGTAATTGAAGCTGAGTAATCAACCACCATGATGCTGTCTTTTAAGAGAAGAGGCTGAATTTTGTGGTTTTTTGATAGATATGGGTAATTTGGAGGAGGAAAAATGAGACTAGGTGGTCAATTTTGGAATGGAATTGTGTGTGGGAGGTATGAGTTCACCATGGTTTCTCTTATTCTTCAAGGTTGAGGAGAAGGTGAGTAGGGTGCAGAGAGGAGTGGTGAGAGAGGTGGGGATGATGAGTGGAGAAGTGTGTGTGAAAGAGGAAAATGATAAAGTGGAAGAGAGAGTGTGGCTGCATAGCATGGGAAAACTGGGGTCCACTAATAAAATCATAGCTCACAGCTCGTAGCTCAAAAAAATTTGAAAAAATTTGAGGCAAAAGTTTAGCCCCCGAGCTACAACTTTTGTTTGTATCACCTTTTCAACTTCGGAGAGCAAGTGAACTTTAAAAATTCAGCAAAACCTACTGTTTTTTTCCACTGCACAAAGTCCTTGTGGGGTCTTTCTTTGGATGATTCTTTTGAATACCTCCAAGAGTGAGCCCTTCATAGTGCATGTATACATGCCACCTACCCTTGACCTTATTTGGTAGGTCTATAATTGAAGATATTATTGAGATCATGATATAAGTGAATAGTACAACTAAGAAAATCAAATATTGAGGGGTCTAAACAAATATGTACATGTCAAATAATATAAGTGGAAAAAATATAAAGGGGTCAAAAGAAATCTCTCTCATTATGAGGCTACCATAAAAAGATAAATATTTTTGGTGTTCTAATTTTTTAGAAAAAAAACAAAATAGATGTAGGAAGGGAAAAATCACAATAGTGAAAAAATATACACATAAATAAAACTAGTTTTTTTGGATTTTTGTTGGGGTGGAGTTACACCAAATATAAGAGAAGCTTACATGAAAATATTTCTATATGGAATAAAGAGTATGAAAAATGGTAAGAAAAATTGTGGTAATGGTGAGGCAATGTACAGAGCATAAATAACACACACCTAGGTAGAAATATTTAAATAAATACCAAAATAATTATGAAAAAATCTTTTATTTAGGCCCCATATACAAAGAAATATTTACATACGCATGGGCCATAATATACGTATATTTTTTATATTTTTTATTTTTTTGGCTCAACTAGCCCAATGACTAGCTAATTGATGGTTTTTTATTTCAGTAAGGAGATATGGGAAAAGTCCCCTAACTCACACGCACCTATATACAGTGAAAGGGTGAGGGTAACCACAGTGTTTGAGTGATCTGATAGGGTGAGATAACTCACTATGGCAATTACAGAGAGCCGAAAAACGGCTATCAATATGTGAGAGTGATAATGGCATCAAGGACATGCAAGAAATCGTGGCTCCTCGATTCAGACTCAACTCAAGGGAAAATCTAACATAATGATGACTCGCAAGTTCCCACCCGTATATGTAAGATACTGAACTAGTACATGTCTCGACTCTCAACGACAATTTGTGTAGCTCCTATTCATTCTCTACCAAAGACTTTGTAATGGCTAGTTGTTGAGATTACTTGAGGGCCTATCTAGTATAAGAATTCTTTGGAAGCTCTCATAAGCCCTATATGTAAAGATCATGCTCTTGTAAGTGCCTCAACCACTTGTGTAGATCCCAATCCTACTCTCATGACCTCATGTGACACTGTATTTCTACTTTAGATCATCTTACATATCACAATTACTAGCGGTCTCTCCATGGCTCTTGAATTATTATACTTTCAACCATATGGAGCACGATTGTTCAAAACTAGGTCACCAAATATAAAGGAGGTCCTTAAAATTTGTAGCCTCCCATCCTACTCTCACGACCTCATGTGGCACTTTTCCTTTTTGACGCACTAAAGGGACCAAAGGGGGAGGTGCTTATCCCTTCCAAATATTATCCATGAGACATGGTCGGGCAAGGATGGCGTACCATTGAGCAAGGTCCATGCGTAGGCATCACCACCATGGCCACCTACTTGACACACCACGTGCTAGGAATGATGGAGAGAACTCATAGAAACCAACTAGGAACCTCCTCCTTAGGTGACCCACTCGAGGAGAAGGATGATTTAAGTGTCCAAGGGCAAGAGCCCTAGCAACGTGGACACCAATTGAGCACAAGGTGCCCCTCTAGAGGTAACCTAATGGGGGATTTGAGCCCACAACCTCTAGCTTGAGAGGGCAAAGCGTTACCAAAGACTAACTCTTTGGGGACAACCTCATGTGGCACTTTGTGACCTTACATCGGGTAATCTTGGAGACCATACTAACTAGGAGTCTCTCCATGGATCTCCATCCATCATATCTTTGTCCAGACATATAACGATCGACAAGACTAACTAGGAGTCTCTCCATGGCTCTCTATCCATCATACCTTTGATTAGACAAATTATGATGGTCAAGACTAGGTCCCTAGATCTATTGAATCTATTGAGGGTTGCATATCCTCATGTCAATCTCAAAAATAGGTTCCTCTCAAAGAGAAAGAGGGACTTGTAAAAAATGACTTCAAGTATTTGTAGGACTCTATATACTCTACCACTTCTCAATGCACCCTAGTATCAAATATCGCCACCTTGGTAATTTCACTTGGAACACCCAAATCATACAATTTGTGCATGTCTTACTTTAAGCCCTACATTAAAAGGGTTACACAAAGGACCTCTCATCAATGTAGCTTTATACACTTTAGCTACGGTTTGCCATACTTTGAAGTTCACATGGAGTTGAAATAAAATGAGAGCATCACAATATTAGTTTCATACTTTTTCCCATCGCTGTAAAAAATGAGATTTACATTTGACGAGTGAGAAAATGATTTTTCGTACCTCGGGATGTGATTTTTCACGATTGAGAGAAATTTAATCTCGTGCAAAAATCAAATTTCTCACCCAAGGAAGAGTCACGGCACCATGATTGTTCCACAAAAGGGTGGAAAAGTCAAACTTTTGCATGTAAAAAGGCACGTTTTTTCTCTTGCAAAAATAGACAGCTTGTTCCGATAACGATGGAAAAAGTGTCCTTTTTCTCAACTAGTAAAAAAGTCAGAAACTTGTAGTGCAATCACGGGCCTCCCACACTAATTTTGGACCAAATCAACTTATTTTTCCTTTAGGTACACAAACCTCCTTGTAATGAAGACAAACTAATTAGACTTCTGAGTCTGTGATATGAAAACACAATAGACAAGTGATCAAGCCTAAGAATTTTGGCGACTATTTGGCTTGTTGTGTTGTTGTGTTTGGATCTCTCTTCAAAACTTTCTTAGACCATGTTACAAATGCGAGTCTAGAGCACCTTCTCATTTAGTGTATTTCACTTGTACTTGAAAGGCTAGTTACACATTTGTCATGTTGTTGCTGGCAAAAAAGAAAAAAGCTTGAAGAGCTTATGCAGAAGGAAAAAGCACCCATTCGAGTTGAATAGCTCCAAAATTTGACCTTAATGGCAACTAGGAAGAACGTAGAGCTTTACTGACTTAAGCTAAAGTTTGTTTGATATGGTTCGTCAAGACACTGGCAATACACTAAATATCTGGCCTTGCACTGCACATTGACAAAAAGAAATGAGATTAGATCTATAAAAGTATCTCAACAAAGGAAAAAATTCAATCAACCGCTTATTGCAAAGCCCCACAGATACTGGCTGGTCTAAAGGGAATCAATTTCATCATAAGAATCGGCAGAGAAAGAATTCTGCATAATAATATCGCATCGAGGTTACTGTATTTGATTGCCTCAACCGCCTAATTGAACGAGGACCAAGGAAACAAATTCCATTAAAGAGCTATTTCTCTTGAATGGATATTAACGAAACAAGCTCCACTATTGCAGACTAGTAGTGCTGCTAATGTCCTATGGAAAATGCAATGAGTACGCTTAATATTGTGCACCTAAACAACAATTCTATAGGGTATTTTATACTGAAGAAACAAATGGATGGCCTTTCTTGTCACTCTAGTATCTCCAGAAAATTGGAGGGGAACAACTATAATTCTATCCAAAATCACTCAAATCAACAAGGGACTTTTTGATAAGTGGATCCTCAACATAAAGATGAAACCCAAGCTTGCAGCCAACAAAGCAACGTCCTGCTACAAAAATTTATAGGGACCGGCTCGGCACATTTCGAGAACTTCGAGAAACTTAATACTGATTCCTAGGACCCCATGAAGAAACTCATCCCAAAACTGTGCCAATAGGTAGGCATTGTACACATCAAGGTGAGTAGTAATAGATGGTTTGTGTCCGATGGCATGGAAGCCAAACTTTTGCATGTTAAAAGGCACGTTTTTCTCTTGCAAAAAATAGACAGCTTGTTTTGATAACGGTGGAAAAAGTGCCCTTTTTCTCAACTAGTGAATAAGTCAGAAACTTGTAATGCAATCATGGGCCTCCCACACTAATTTTGGAACAAATCAACTTATTTTCCTTTAAGTTGACAAACCTCCTTGTACTGAAGACAAACCCAATAGACTCCTGAGTCTATTATGTGCAAACAACAGACAAGTGATGAGGCCTAAGGATTTTTCCGACTATTTGGCTTGTTGTGTTGTTGTGTTTGGATCTCTCTCCAAGACTTGCTTAGACCATGTTACGAATCCGAGTATGCACAAAAGAGATTATGCAGAAGGGAAAAGCGTCCAAATTTTGACCTCAATGGAAACTAGCAACAACATAGAAGCTCGGCAGACTTAATTAGCTAAAGTTTGTGTGATAGAGTCACTCAAGACACCTACAATGCACTAAATATCTGGCCAAGGAAACAAATTCCATTACAAATATCAGCAACAAATATTTGGGCATGACTTTCGTTTTTTATTTAGTATTTATTGCTATACTTCCGTATAGCAATCATCTCTAAATTAGACGATCACTGTGAAGTTCCCTGGACATTTACTTTCATCTGTAACTGACGGTCGACCACCGACTCTGACGTTTTGTTTAAACAGCCCTAGTTGGCAAGCCTAATCATCATCTCATGCTTGCCTCTCTCTTCATGAGCTTCCCTGGGCGTTGATGCGGAAAGCATGAGCATAAGCAGTAGGCGTTAATGCGGAAAGCATGAGCATAGGCTCTGTTTCTAGTTGCAATGCGAAGACAGGCATTGCAAATGCTAGGGGGGGATTTCTCATAAGCTATGGCTTGCATGATGATTATGACGGCGTCACTACCAAAAACGCGGGCACAGCGACAATGCTGAGCCAAAGGGGGGGACCGTGGGAGGCATGAGACCAGAGCCCCTTCGAGGAGCGGTGGCACGGTCAGTTTTCTCGGCGCTGGGGTGCCCCCATGTCCCCACTCCCAACAAGCGCCTTCCGCACTGTCATCCCGTGATGGGGTCTTCCCGCCATGCGCACGGCCGCCCTGGTGCAATGGCGGTCGTGGCCCTGGGCCGAGGGGCTTTCGGGGCTCCAGCCTCATACCTCCCACGATCTTCGACCTACAGAAGAGCACATTCGCGCATTATATGGCGTACCCTTCCCGACAGCCACCTGGCTTATGGGATTTTTAATCATTGCCTCAAGGTGATGGGCCCCGCCCCGGTTGGTAGTGTAAACTTCCTGGCTTCCAATGAAAAACACCAGTCATAAGAGACGTTTCGCACATTGCAAGGCTGCGGTTGAAGTGACGCTAGTAGAATTGTCTTCTAGCCCCGCCATGGTTTGCAGTGTAAACAGTGTCCGGGAAAAATCATTTTTTCACACGTATAAAATTACGTTCTTGACTTTGGCAAGAGGAAATTCTAGAAAATTAGATTTATTCTTCAAGTTTTTGAACTATTTTTCTCTATTTTCCTTTTCCCCTTGCTCTCAACCGGCAAGTTGAGGTGATGCTAGTAGACATGTCTTCTAGCCGCTACAACACGAGAACACGACGACAGTTGCGGTAACTCCGTCTCTTTTGACAGAGTTACACTGAGAGGGTGAGGATAGAGAAATGCACACTGAAACACAACTGACATAGGTAGCATGGGTTAACCCACGCTCTCTGTAAAACACCTCTAATTCCATTGGACCTTGATTATCAAGGTTGAAAATTGGAGACACACACACACTAAGAGAGAGAGAGAGAGAGAGAGAGAGAGAGAGAGAGAGAAGAGAGAAGAGAGAGAGAGAGAGAGAGAAGAGAGAAGAGAGAGGTGGAGAGATAGAATGGAGCACCTTCATTGAAGCAGCACGTAGGTCGCACGCGCACACACACACGGATGCAATTTATTTTGATCCCTTATTTGTTGTATTTTCTTCCCCGCTTGGATTGGTCAGATAAAGCATTATATAAGTTTAGGTCTCGCTTTTTGCAATTTCTCAAGGGGTCTTCTAGTAAACCTTGGATGATTGGGGATTACATTACAGCTTTTGTTCACTTGAGTGGTTTGGGGATTTTAAACTTGATACACCATTTGCATGTTTAAATACATCATGTTTTTGGAGCTTTAATTTTTTAATTTAAAACCCACCTCCTCTTTTACAGGGGAAGAAAGCTTTGACCCTCTTTGAAAGGGGGATCGGTCAATTGAACAAATATTGGACTCCAGTTACAGCCAGTTGATGCCCTTTTTAATTGTGAGGCAAAGATTGAGATTGGGCTCAGGGGTGTTGTGGGGCCTTCTTAGTGCTTGTGTGTTCAACCTACCTCTGCCATGCAATTTGGAGATTGGACATACTATCCACCATTGTCTGAGGGCAAAGCTTTCAACCTATGTTCAGACTCAGTTTCAACACTAGAAAGGAACTTCTTGAAGCAAGAAAATGTCTCATCTTTAGACTTCATGGCATAAACCCAAACATGCCGTGTTGCATCCTCAATGAATGTAACATAATAGGATGCACCACCACGGGATTTAGAAGGCATAGGCCTACATCAATCACTGCGAACAAGCTCTAAGGGTTTACTTTCTTTGTCGAAAGAATGTGTACGATGTATCCGTGTTTGCTTTCCATATTGACAGTACTCACAAAAGGGAAAATTTAAAAATGACAAAGATGGTACGTAGCCCAAACGAGAGAATGCCTCCATTCCATTCTTTGACATATGTCCTAATCGGCTATGCCACAAAGCAACGGTTGACAGATCGGTTATAGAAAGAACACTGTTTTTATCAGATACATAAAGAGGCCACATAAAGTGAACCAACTTAAGAAACCATGGGCTATAATAAGATGACCCTTCGCAATACGCCAAGACTACTGATGAATATGACTTTTTAACCCAAGTCGTCAAGACGTCCAACCGAAATCAGATTGCGTGTCAAGGTTGAAACATGACGTACATTATGGATTATAAACTTCACCTCATTTGCCATAACCATGGCAATATCACCTACGCCAACAATGTCACAAGAGTAACTATCACCAAGTGTAACAGAGCCAATGGTTTCCTCGTATGTAGTAAACCAATTCCTATGATGTGTGACATGCAACGAAGAACCCGAATCAAGGATCCATGTATGCGATACTTCACCACTAACAAGGAGTTCAACAGACATAGAACTCTGCAAAGATAGAGTTTCCTATGCATCATAAAAGACATCATTATTTTCAGTCACCGTATTAATGTCTTGGGCATCACTGTCATCCTACACTATGAACAGTTCTTCAATCTAAATCAAACTCTTTGGTTTCTCCTTTTTATCATCATGATCTTTGCCTTTACCTTTGCCCTTTTCTTTGCCACGCTTCCAAGCAGAGAAATCCTTATTTATGTAACCAAACTTGTCTCAATAATGGCATATATTGAACATTGCGGTGACCATGAGACTTTGCTCTACCCTTTGATGCATCTCTATTGTCCTCTTTCTTGGACTCACGTTGTGAATAACAATCCTTATGTTGCTTATCATCCCTTTGCGCATAATGAGGTTCGCGTTGATGCAAGATAGTCATGGTCTTTTGAGGCATCTCCTCTGACAAAAGTGCACGAGTAACATCATCGTACTTTAGCATGCCATTAGGAGCAGAGTTACTAACAATTGTGCAAAAGATATCCCAAGAGGGTGGCAACGAACAAAGTAAAAAGATTGCTTTCATCTCATCATCAATGGTCATGAGTTGTACATGAATCTAGGCAAAAAGAGAATCAAAATCAGTGATATGGTTAGAAACACTAGCTGACACCTTCGTATAAAGGTTGAAAAGTTTTCGAATCAAGAAAACCTTATTGGTATCCGTATCCTTTTTGTAAGTGTCGTATAATTTCTACCATAAAGCATGAGCAGTCTTGCATTCTAACACTGAAAAGTATACTAACTCACCAAGGTGTAGTCTAATCATAGACGTGCATAGCTCATCAAGCTCCTCCCACTGAAACTGAGTCATGTGCATATCTTTAGTTCTAGCCGCATAGGCAAAAGGCAACTTTTGCTTATTTTGGACAAGCACATCATGCATTTGGTTCTTCCAAAGCTGAAAATTAGAGCCATCAAGCTACTTTATGTCATAAATGTCACAGACTTTGCTAGTAGTCATGGTGACAAAACTACCAAAAGATTCTGGGAAATTTTTGACAGAGTCTCCTTTGTATTTGGGAATATGCCAGCCAAAATACAAGACAAAATGACCAAGTATGTCACTCACAAAGCATTAAAAAGGGCAATTTCTCTCAAAAGCACACTGTATAGAGACCAACTAAGGTGTATAAACTATCAAACTGACCATAGACCACCAACTTTGCGTCAAAAGCACCTATACCACTCTATACGTTGTGAGCGGGATGGGAACACACAGAACGCCTCTATAACGACCCGACACACACTCTTGGGAAGATACACACACACACACTAGGGGCACCACTCGGCTTACACAACACACCTAGCCGAGACAGGAAACACACCTATGGAGTGAGAGGAGAGAGACTATCCACTTGCCCACTCCACACAGAGACACACACACACACACACACACACACACACATCCAAAAAACTCAGCTCAAAAGAGGGGAACTTCTGATAATTAGATACAAATGATCTTGGGCCAACACCAAGGGGCAAATAGCTCACACAAACTGGGTAAAATATACCAGATACAATCACAAATTGGAGCAGAAGCTTCGCTCATAGGAGAGACTTACACAGAAAAAACAGTAGAAAAAGAGTGAGAAATTTGGCAAAATGGACAGTGCCATCGTGTCCGGAACGGCCCAAAACCCCAGTCTACAATGTCAAAGTGCTCAAATCCGACCTCGGATGAGCAGTTTACGGCCAAAACAGGCTCCAAAATGAGCAAAAACACACCTACGGCAACGCACCCTTGGTCTTTTAGATGACCTCAAACGGACCCCGAATAGGCCAAAAAATGACCTCGCAGTGCATAGTTGTCACCTTTTTGCATCATTCGCACACCTAGCACTCAGCTTTTTTCCAATAATGCATCTCGCCACCACGTGAAGTGGCCCCAAAAATTGGTCCTCATGATGACCTTTCTGCATAATTATCACAAGAAAACACCCACGTCGTGTCTGTACTTATCCACGTGCAAGTATTGACCCCGTTCGGCCTCCTGACGCCACTCGATGCCATCTGACGCACTTGCTTACCTCATGTCGTCATCCCGCGGATAGCTTCCTCGAGAAGTTTTACGCGCTACCAACTCCTCCTTATTGTAGAAAAAACACAGTGGTACTCGTAATAGTGAAAATCGATGCACTATGTGCACCTTGTCCTACCTGTACACATGTGGGCCCCACGTAACCACCTGGCTCTAAAAAATGGGCAATTCTTTATTTGATGGACCATGCATGTATGTGTACATATGTGCAATCTCTTGCTCCAGAAAACTCCGGACATAATTTGCCCATCCCCTAGCCTGCTAGATCATTCATGATCAGCAGCAACAAAGAGAGATATGAGACTCGCCGCATCACAGGTCTCCTCATCCCTCACCAACACTGCTTGATCCACAGACAACTCCTCTTGCTCGACCATCATCAACCTGGCATGATACAATTTAAGATGCAATCCATTTACCCTTGACTTATGTAGAAACCCATCCAGGTGAGCCAACTGATATATACCATTCGGGAAACACTCCACTACCTTGAAAGGGCCTTCCCACTTAATTTGAAACTTATTTTGGAAGGTGTTGTCCAGCTTACTGTTGTAGCGCAAAACCAAGTCATGTTTCTTGATACCCTTAGTTTTGACCTTTTCATTTATCTTTGCCAAAGCCTTATCTTGCATCTGCCCATAATGCTCCAATGCGCTCATCCTATCCAACTGGACCTCTTGTAACTGCAAGAGCCTCTCTTTGAATGCATCACTAGGCGGACCAAGCAACTTTTCTAACATCTTCACCGCAAGAAACTCTACCTCCACAGGCAATAGTGCTTCCTTTCCATACACCAAATGAAATGGAGTAAACCCTGTACCTGTCTTCACCGAAGTACGGTAAGCCCATAATGCACTAGGCAATTCCAAATCCCAATTCTTTCCTTGGTGCTCTGTCACTTTAGAAATAATTTTTACCAACTCACCATTGAATCTTTCATTTAAGCCATTACACTATGGGTAATAAGGAGTGGTATGCTGGTGCCTAATCTTCATCTTTGCACATAAAAAATCTAGCAGTTTAGCTCTAAAGCCAGGCCCCTTATCTGAAAGTAGCTCCAGTGGCACCCCAAACTTGCAACATATTTCATCATACAAAAATTTTTCCACATCCTTTGCAGTGATCTGTTTTACTGCTATAGCCTCTGCCCATCTAGAGAGATAGTCCACTACCGTCAAGATATAGCTTTTGCCCCTGCTTGTGATAGGTAACGGGCCAATTGCATCAATCCCCCACTTTTCAAACACATCAAACGCCATAATGGTTTTTCGTAGCTCTGGCTTCAACATTCTCTTCCCAAATACTTAACACCTATTGCAAGACCTACACCAATGGTGAACATCCTTGTGCAAACTAGGCCATACATACCCCTCTTGCAAAATCTTATGCAAGGTGATCTTTAGAGCAAAATGGCCACCACATGCGCCTTCATGATTCTCTTCCAACACTCTGTAAAGCTCCTCCCGCCAAGGTACACGTCTCAACACGAGATCATACCCTTTCATGTATAAGACATCACCAATCAATTTGTACCTGTATGCTCTACGCACAAAGCCATACTTCTTAGACTTCTGAATCTCCTTTGGAATGATTCCTGTTAGCAAAAACTCCTCTTCTTGAGCCAAACTTTCCCGGCCATGATAAAGAGGTAAAGTGGTCCTCAACACAAATAGCTCCCCAATCATGCCTTGAGCTGCTTCATGTGCCTCTCCATTTAGAGCACGTTCAATGTGTCTGATGCTCCATGCTTTGAATTTTTTTAACAGGCCTTTAATTCTGAAGTACATTTCCTTCAATGAGGTGTTCTTGCTCTTCCACACACCCAGCACTTGCTTCATGTCATAATAATCAATATCTAATTCTCCTAAATGATTTTCTCATATTAAACTGATCATTTAATGTGGGGAAGTGCCAAGGGAGAAAAGGCTAGAATATTGGTTAAGTTAGCAGACCGGCCACAGTAGGGATCCAAAGGAGGGAAAATAGGGATCCAAAGGGGGGGCCATCTGCAAAAGAGCTATGTGAAACAATGGGCCAAAAAGACCCTAAGGTTCAGCCCATTAAGACTTCCAAAATGCTAAGGTTCCAAAATTCAAAGGTTGTGTCCAAAGGTCAACCCTAGGGAAAATTGGATGCTTAGTGTGTGCCCTAAAAAGTCTTTGCATATCCCTACATGGGAGGGGGCGAGCCCCAAAGCTAGAGGATGAGAGAGAAAGCCACACACACACACACAGGCTCCCTTTACACAAAGGGAATGAGGGACACATGTCAGCTCCCTAGGCCAGATGCCCACAAGGTGTGCCCAATTCCTATTGGAAGACCCTTGAAGTGGACCAATGAGAATTAAGCTAGAGTAAATCTAGTTTAATTAATTTAAAAACATTTAATAAAAGAAACCAATAAGAATTAAGTGTCCTAGAAGACTATTGGGCAGTCTCCCAAGGGGTCCAATGAGCATTCAGGAGCCCCATGGCTTGCCTGATTCCTATTGGCCAGGAGGCAAAGGGGTCCAATGAGAGTTTAGTTTAATTATTTAATTACCTAAAGCTCTCACAAAAGGGGAAAGGGGGACACATGTCAGAAGGCTATCACTTATGCTGCTTAATCCCTATTGGCTTGACCTGGGGAGGTCCAATGAGGCAAAAGCCAGACTTACTTAGCAGCTAGGGCTCGCCCAAGAGAGAGGGGGGGCTGATTTTTGCTTGGCATTGACACACACACTCTCACACTTGACCATGTGTGAAGGGAAAATACTCTATCTCCTCCCAAGCTTTAATGGAGAGCTCATCACCTACTCCAAGCTTGTGAGATAGAAGCCTACATCAACACTCTCTTGGCATGTGGATGCAAATCCAACCAAGAGCCAAGCTTCAATGCATGCTCATCTTCTCTACCAAGCTAATTACTAAGCTAAGCTATGCTAATATGAGTGATTATGTGAGGAGATGTACTTCTTTCTCGTAAGATACTTCTTTTTCCTCTCAATCTACTCTCATACCCTGCTAGCTCTCACCATCTTCGAAGGTGTGTGAGGTCTTGGGTCTGAGAACGGGGATAATTCAAGTTGTGTTTGATTAAGTGTTTTGCTTGGTGTATGAAGCTTCCATCTTCATTGCACTAGCTAGTCTTGAAGGAACACAAAGAATTGTATTGTACAATGTCTCTCTTGATGGGAGAAACCATAATACAAAGCCTTTTGGAGGGGGGACCGGCTCCATGCAAATCCGGTCCTCAACTGTTGTCAATAGCTTAATTGCTCTCTCTTTTGAAAGTATTGTCGATGCTATCTAACTAGGTGTTATGCTTTTTGTTGCTCTCTCCACCCAAGCACTCTTGTAAATCTCATTAAGAATCAACTCTAATGAAATGCCCACTATGTTCATGCTAAATTCCGCTACACAAAAGATTTTAGGCCATTAAATGTTACATTGGTATCAGAGCACAAGGTTTCTCTTTTCTTGCTCAAGAAGGGAGGTCCTCAAGCTAGCTACAAATGGTTGGTATTATTAATTGCCTGTGAGTAAGTAGAATAGGGATTTTTCAGCCTTGCAGTGCGCCTGCCTTTGTGCAGTTAACGGGGCATCACCGTCGAGAGCTATGGTCTTAATAGTGGAGTCTTACGGGGCTTGCCTACGGCTTAACCACTATTGAGCTATTAGAAGCTTGACAGGAGCCGGTGTTGTTTTGGTGTCGAAAGACCCTCTCTTCTATTCCTTGCAATTAATGGTATTCGAGCCGCGGGTACAGTAGCTTGAGTGCTTTTTCTAAAGGGGTAAAGAGGAGTAGCAACTAGGGCTTGAAGTGCCAAAGTACACCTAAAAAGTTTACACCAAAAAGTTGTTAGAATGGCTGACAATATTAAAGAGAGTGAAATTAATGTTGATAACTTTGATTTTGCTCATGAGCAAGCTACTAATGATGCTTCAATGCTTGTTAATTATCTTGTTTCTAGGCTTCAACAAGCCATGGGCAATCCATCTCTCCAAAGTGAAGTGCAACGGCAGCTCCGTGCTCACGGGATTCTCCAAGCTCATCACCATGACGAGAGAACACCTAGGAAGCCTCCTTGTGAGACTACCAAAAGAGGTCTCTCTCCGATTCGGGAAGAAGAAGAGAATCCATATGAAGGGCTCAAGAACTTACTTCTTGATGATGCATCTCCTTCCCAAAGGAGAACTCAAGAGCCTCCACCGAAGGAACGAGAAAGAAGCGAGTCTCCCGCCACCTCGGCGGAGATGGCTCCACGAAGACGGCGGGCTAAACGCTCTCCATCACCACCAAAGCGGAGAAGACCATCACACTCTTCTCCACGCCATAATTCAAAGAGGGATGATAAAAAGCAAGAGAAGAAAAAGGCGAGAAAGAGGACACCCTCTTCTCCATCTTTTTCATCCTCTTCCTCTTATAAAAGCTATGGTGAAGACGACAAAGATCAAGAAAAGAAAAAGGCGAGAAAGAGGTCACCCTCTTCTCCACCTTCTTCAAATTCTTCATCTTCTGAAGAAAGTGATGGTGCAACTTTTGAACCATCAAAAAGAAGAGGCCATAGAAAATCCTATGCCGCATGGAAGAGGTCGTCCAAGCTGAAGAAATTCAAAGAGGGAGGGAAGAGCATCTCTTTCCTTACCTATGATGGCACCTTCGGTGCTACAGACAAAGTTTTGGCCTTTATCCAGCAATTCGATGCGGCGTTTGGAGATGAGGGCTTCACGGAGTCCTCTAAGCTACGCCATGTAGCTATGCACTTTCAAAAGTCCGCCAGACAATGGTGGTCTAGCCTACGAGCCAACGGTGAAGCTCCACGAACATGGAAGGCTTTAAGAGCTTCCATTATGAAGCAGTTTTTGGCCACCGATGCCAAAGACAAAGTACTCACCGAATGGCGAAGCTTAAAGCTCTCTCCCAATGAATCCATCCACAAATATGTAGACAAGTTTTGGGACCTACAACTCAAAGCCACTGTCTTCAAAAAGTTGGATTTTGGAGAGCAAAAGCAACAATTTTGTGCGGGCTTAACCGAAGAAATGGCGGAGTATGTCAACTCCCAAAGGCCACGTACCATATCGGCGGTAATACACCATACTATGGTGGCCTCACGAATCAATTTCCAAACGGGGGGTAAAAGAAATAATAAGCCCCCGGAAAACAAGGGTTCCAATGAGCCTAAGGGGAAGGACAATGTCCAAAAGTCTCCTAAGGGCAATTCCAACAAAGCTAAAGAGAAGGGAGTTTACAAAGGAAAGAATAAACTCTCTCCTGAAGAGCTTGAGCGTTATCGTAAAGATAACCGGTGTTTCAAGTGCGGCGAACAAGGGCATGCGTACCGCGCTTGTCCCCAAAAGAACAACCGCCAAGATCCTCCTAGAGCTTCTTTGGTTGAAATCCAAGAGGAGGAGATTCACCAAACTCACCACAAAGGATCTCCTCTATGCCATGCTTGGGGAAAGGTAAGAGAACATGATGCTTTTATTCTCTTTGACCCTGGTTCTACTCACAATTTTATATCTATGGAGTTAGCCACCAAGCTAGGCATACAATCCTACGAGATGGGAGATATCCTAACCGCAGACAGTGCCTTCAAGGGGCAAGAAGCTTCAGTCACTCCCTTAATCGGGAAATTGAGGCTTCATGTCCAAGGCTATGTGGACAAAGAGGACTTCTTTATCTCTCCTCTCAAGCATGAGGATGTAATCCTAGGGGCACCATGGTTTGACCGTCTGGCTGCCCATGTTAAATTTCCTGAAAGGAGAATCTCCTTTAAGTTCAGGGAAAAGGACATGTATATAGATGCTAGGGAGATGGGTAACACCATCCCCATTGTACATACACCAGCTTTCAACAAGTCAATAAAGAGCTCTATTTCCGTGTACATGATTTTTGTTAAAGATTCTCAAAATGAACCTAATGCTTTAGCAAAAGGAAATAAAAGCAACCAAAAAGAATTAGAGTTATCCAATTTTCTCAAGGGGTTTCAAGATGTCTTTATTGACGACATCCCTTGTGAGCTACCTCCTAAACGAGGTAATGACGACCATGCAATTGAACTTCTTCCAGGAAGTTCACCGCCTAACAAACCTCCTTATAGAGTTTCTCAAGCTCAACAAGAGGAGATTATGCGGCAAGTGCATGAGTTAATTGAGAAGGGCATGGTTAGGCCTAGCTCATCTCCATTTTTCTCACCTGTGCTATTAGTGCAAAAGAAAGACGGCACATATCGTATGTGTGTCGACTATAGAGCACTAAATAGGATCACTATCAAGAATAGGTTTCCCATTCCACGGGTAGAAGACCTATTTGATAAGCTACAAGGATCGACCTACTTCAGTAGGATTGACCTAAAAAGTGGCTATCATCAAATAAGGATAGTTGATCAAGAAATTGTAAAGACCGCATTTCGTACTACATTTGGTCTTTACGAATACATTGTCATGCCTTTTGGCTTGACTAATGCACCAGCCACATTTAACCGCTTGATGGAGAAGCTGTTCAGACCTCATCGAACCTTCACTGGAGTGTTCTTTGATGATATTATCATCTACTCTAATTCATTAGAGGAACACAAGCAACACCTCCAGGTAATATTTCAAGTTTCAAGAGAGAATAAACTTTATGTTAATCGAAAGAAAAGTGAATTTTTCTTGCAAGAGATTCAATATTTAGGTCACATTATCTCTCAAGATGGAATCCAAATGGATCCATCCAAGTTAGAGGTAATAAAAGGATGGCCTAAACCAAGGAATCTTCATGAACTAAGAAGCTTTATAGGTATGTGTGCATACTATAGACGCTTCATAGAAAAGTTCTCACAAATTGCGGGACCATTACATGACCTAACAAAGAAAAATGTTAGGTATACGTGGTCTGCTAAGGAGAACAATGCTTTCGAAAAGCTTAAAGAAAAGCTTATCTCTCAACCTGTGCTTACACTACCGGATCTCTCAAAACCATTTGAGGTCCAATGTGATGCTTGTGGTGATTGCCTTGGGGCTGTTCTGCTCCAAGAAGGGCACGCCATAGGCTATGAGAGTCGAAGGCTCGACCCTGTTGAGCAAGCTCTAGGCATATACGAAAAAGAACTCCTTGCAGTTCTACATGCCTTAGACTCATGGAAGCACTGTTTATTGGGGACTCCTTTCATTCTGCGAACGGATCACCAAAGTCTTAAGTACTTCATGACGCAAACCAAGCTCTCCGACAAACAAATGAGGTGGGCAAATTTCCTTTCGCAATTTCATTTTCATATTGCTCACATTGCTGGCAAGCATAATCAAATAGCCGATGCACTCTCAAGACGACCGAGAGTGAATGCGGTTTCCATAGCAACTCACAATGATCTATCTTTAATGATAGATGAGTATGCTATTGATCCCGATTTTAGAGATGTGATTTCAGCCCTTGCATTAGGGAAGAAAGAAGAACCATTTACTTTACAAGATGGTTATCTTCTCTATGGCAATAGACTATGCGTTACTAACTCACTACGTGAGAAAGTAATGTATGAATCTCATGCTCCCCCATATGTGGGGCATAGAGGGATTCAGTCTACCCTAAAGGGAATTGAAACATATTTCTATTGGCCTACCATGAAAGTGAACATACATGAGTATGTTTCCAAATGTGTGGTATGTCAAAAGACAAAATTTGATAGAGGGAAGCAACTTGGATTGCTTCAACCCTTGCCAATCCCTAATTCACCGTGGGAGAGCATATCCATGGATTTTATCTTTGGATTGCCTAAGTCTATCCATGGGAATACGGGAATATGGACGATAGTAGACAGGTTCAGTAAACAAGCTCATTTTATACCTGTCAAAAAGACTATCAAAGCCCATCAAATGGCAACCCTCTTCATTTCACAAATTTTCAAGTACCATGGCTTGCCAATGTCCATAGTGTCGGATAGAGATCCTAGAATGACCAGTAATTTCTGGAAGGGTCTCTTTGAGAATTTAGGAACAAGGCTAAACTTCTCTTCGGCCTATCATCCACAAACTGATGGCCAAAGTGAAATAGCTAACCTAACTATTCTCGATCTACTAAAAGCCTATGTAACGGAAGTAGATCAAAGATCCCAATGGGAGAAGTACTTACCCTTAGTAGAGTATGCTTACAATAACACTGTACATACTTCTACAGGAAAAGCACCTTTCGAGGTAATTGAGGGAAGGTCAAAAAGTCCCTTGCTACTTAAGGTACATGGGAAGATCTTCGCTGCAGATGAGTATAGCCGAGACCTACAAGAATCTTTCCAAAAGATTAAGGATGCTATCTCTATCTCACAGCAAAGGCAAAAGGCTGCTGCTGACAAGCACAGAAGAGCCCAAGCCTTTAAAGAAAACGATTGGGTCTTGTTAAAGTTTCCCAAGGCTCGATTAAGGCACACTACGGGCAAGAATCCTACGGGCCACCAAAAGTACTATGCTAAACTAGCAAAAAGGTACTATGGTCCCTTCCAGATTCTTAGGCCAATCAATGAGATGGCCTATCAACTTAAGTTGCCCAATCATTGGCTCATACACAATGCTTTTCATGTGAGCCTCTTAAAGCCTTACAAAGGAGAGCCACCTCAAGAACCAACTATTGAAGACCCACCGGAGATCGAGGACCACGAGGAGGTGCTGCAGCCCGAGTCCATTCTCTGACATGAAGACAAGGTATTAAGAGGCGGTAAGACTATCAGACGATATCTTATTAAGTTTAAGAATTATCCTTTTGAAGATGCTAGATGGATGCAAGGCATACAATTAAAGGATAACCTAAACCTTGTCAATGCTTACAATGCTTCCCAAGAGTAAGCAAATGTACAAAATGTTAAAAATGAACAAAAATTTTTGTCTTATAAGACTCCCTTTTTCTTTATTTGTGCACAAAAATGAAGTAGTATGCATGCTTAGATCAAGTTTGCGGAGACGACGTCTCCCAAACACCAAGTAGAGCTTGTCACTCTACTATGGAAGACTGATAGGACTAATGTGCAGACATGCTTGCGGTAGCCTCAGGCTCTCAAGCGCCAAATGGACTAGTCATCCATTATGGAATGATGTCGTAGGGTAACATAGGGATCCTCTACCCGCTAAGAAAAGGACTCATGCATATGCTTTATCTTCTCTACACCATAGTCGAGGACGACTATGATTTCAAGAGAGAGGTAATGTCATAATAATCAATATCTAATTCTCCTAAATGATTTTCTCATATTAAACTGATCATTTAATGTGGGGAAGTGCCAAGGGAGAAAAAGCTAGAATATTGGTTAAGTTAGCAGACCGGCCACAGTAGGGATCCAAAGGCGGGAAAATAGGGATCCAAAGGGGGGGCCATCTGCAAAAGAGCTATGTGAAACAATGGGCCAAAAAGACCCTAAGGTTTAGCCCATTAAGACTTCCAAAATGCTAAGGTTCCAAAATTCAAAGGTTGTGTCCAAAGGTCAACCCTAGGGAAAATTGGATGCTTAGTGTGTGCCCTAAAAAGTCTTTGCATATCCCTACATGGGAGGGGGCGAGCCCCAAAGCTAGAGGATGAGAGAGAAAGCCACACACACACACACAGGCTCCCTTTACACAAAGGGAATGAGGGACACATGTCAGCTCCCTAGGCCAGATGCCCACAAGGTGTGCCCAATTCCTATTGGAAGACCCTTGAAGTGGACCAATGAGAATTAAGCTAGAGTAAATCTAGTTTAATTAATTTAAAAACATTTAATAAAAGAAACCAATAAGAATTAAGTGTCCTAGAAGACTATTGGGCAGTCTCCCAAGGGGTCCAATGAGCATTCAAGAGCCCCATGGCTTGCCTGATTCCTATTGGCCAGGAGGCAAAGGGGTCCAATGAGAGTTTAGTTTAATTATTTAATTACCTAAAGCTCTCACAAAAGGGGAAAGGGGGACACATGTCAGAAGGCTATCACTTATGCTGCTTAATCCCTATTGGCTTGACCTGGGGAGGTCCAATGAGGCAAAAGCCAGACTTACTTAGCAGCTAGGGCTCGCCCAAGAGAGAGGGGGGGCTGATTTTTTCTTGGCATTGACACACACACTCTCACACTTGACCATGTGTGAAGGGAAAATACTCTATCTCCTCCTAAGCTTTAATGGAGAGCTCATCACCTACTCCAAGCTTGTGAGATAGAAGCCTACATCAACACTCTCTTGGCATGTGGATGCAAATCCAACCAAGAGCCAAGCTTCAATGCATGCTCATCTTCTCTACCAAGCTAATTACTAAGCTAAGCTATGCTAATATGAGTGATTATGTGAGGAGATGTACTTCTTTCTCGTAAGATACTTCTTTTTCCTCTCAATCTACTCTCATACCCTGCTAGCTCTCACCATCTTCGAAGGTGTGTGAGGTCTTGGGTCTGAGAACGGGGATAATTCAAGTTGTGTTTGATTAAGTGTTTTGCTTGGTGTATGAAGCTTCCATCTTCATTGCACTAGCTAGTCTTGAAGGAACACAAAGAATTGTATTGTACAATGTCTCTCTTGATGGGAGAAACCATAATACAAAGCCTTTTGGAGGGGGGACCGGCTCCATGCAAATCCGGTCCTCAACTGTTGTCAATAGCTTAATTGCTCTCTCTTTTGAAAGTATTGTCGATGCTATCTAACTAGGTGTTATGCTTTTTGTTGCTCTCTCCACCCAAGCACTCTTGTAAATCTCATTAAGAATCAACTCTAATGAAATGCCCACTATGTTCATGCTAAATTCCGCTACACAAAAGATTTTAGGCCATTAAATGTTACACTTCACCACTAACAAGGCATCACCTTTTATGCTCAACCTTCGAACCCCATGCTTCAAACAAATGTGTAATCCGGCTTCCAGAGTAGCATATTCAACCTCATTGTTACTATGAGCATCCAATTTGAACCCTCTCTTGCATACTAGCTTCCCCTCTGGATCATAAAGTGCTATACCCCCTAAAGCTGCATCATGGCTCTTTCTGTATGAACCATCAAAGAACAACACATGTGCATTGCTGATCTGTGGCACTTCTTTAACTACCTTTCTCACCACCTCTTCCTTAACAATAAGGGGATTCTCCTTGTAGGTCAACAAATCAGCTAGGGTAGCCCTTGTACTATCTTCCACTAGAAAAGAGAACTCAAACTCTTGCAGCTCAATTACCTATTTCTTCACCACATTTGACATGTTAGTGCCATTAATTAACTGTGGAAAAAAGGCATAACTCATCAAGAAAACAAAAGGTCATGGTAGCAAGTAATGACAAAATCATCGACAAGCAAATATTATACTAGCCATCACTAGCTCTACTTCCGAGAACTTTCTCTCTGCTACCAACTTCACTCGACTTGCACAATACACTGGCCTCATATAATGGCTGCCCTTCCCCTTTTGCAATAGCATGGCTCCAATGGCATCATCCCGTACTGATGGATTTACATAAAACACTTTCTCCCAATCAGGAGCCTGCATGGCTGACAACCCCCCTAACACCTCTTTCACCTCTTGAAACACTTCTTCACACTTGTCATACCATTGCAATGGATCATGCTTTGCCACTTGCTGTAATGGATAAAGAAGGTGCGAAGACAATGGAATAAACCGTGCCATGTACTTCACTTTGTGTATAAAAGTTGCCAATTGCTTCGTACTCATAGGTGATGGAAGAAGAATAATAGACCCAAATCTCGAAGTTTGAAGCTCGAAGCAGAAGGTACTTAATGAAGATCCTCAGTGGGGGCACCAAAAGAATGTGAGCGGGATGGGAACACACAGAACGCCTCTATAACGACCCGATGCACACTCTTGGGAAGATACACTCACACAATAGGGGCACCACTTGGCTTACACAACACACCTGGCTGAGACAGGAAACACACCTATGGAGTGAGAGGAGAGAGACTATCCACTTGCCCACTCCACACAAAGACACACACACACACACACACACACACCCAAAAAACTCAGCTCAAAAGAGGTGAACTTCTAATAATTAGATACAAATGAGCTTGGGCCAACACCAAGGGGCAAATAGCTCACACAAAATGGGTAAAATATACCAGATACAATCACAAATTGGAGCAAAAGCTTCGCTAATAGGAGAGACTTACACAGCAAAAATAGCAGAAAAAGAGTGACTAATTTGGAAAAATGGACATCACCATCGTGTCTGGAACGGCCCAAAACCCCAGTCTACAATGTCAAAGTGCTCAAATCCGACCTCGGATGAGCAGTTTACGGCCAAAACAGGCTCCAAAATGAGCAAAAACACACCTACGGCTGTTCCTCCTCTCTTCTCCACGTTTTTTCTGGTCTTCTCTCTGTTTTTTCAGTTTCCACACTTAGCTTTATTAGGTGGGCACCCTTGGCCTTTTAGATGACCTCAAACGGACCCCGAACATGCCAAAAACTGACCTCATGGTGCATAGTTGTCACCTTTTTGCATCATTCGCACACCTGGCACTCATCTTTTTTCCAATAATGCATCTCACTACCACGTGAAGCGGCCCCAAAAATTGGTCCTCATGATGACCTTTCTGCATAATTATCACAAGAAAACACCCACGTCGTGTCTGTACTTATCCACGTGCAAGTATTGACCCCGTTTGGCCTCCTGACGCCACTCGATGCCATTTGACGCACGTTCTTACCTCATGTCATTGGCCCACGGATAGCTTCCTCGAGAAGTTTTACGCGCTACCAACTCCTCCTTATTGTAGAAAAAACACAGTGGTACTGGTAATAGTGAAAATCGATGCACTATGTACACACTGTCCTACCTGTACACATGTGGGCCCCACGTAACCACCTAGCTCTGAAAAATGGGCAATTCTTTATTTGATGCACCATGCATGTATATGTACATATGCGCAATCCCTTGCTCCAAAAAACTCTTGACAACTTGATAAACCATTTCCATGTTTAAATACATTGTGTTTTGGAGCTTTAATTTTCAATTTAAAACCCACCTTCTCTTTTACAGGGGAAGAAAGCTTTGACCCTCTTTGAAAGGGGGATCGGTCAATTGAAAAAATATTGGACTCCAATTACAGCCAGTTGGTGCCCTTTTTAATTGTGAGGCGAAGATTGAGATTGGGCTCAGGGTGTTGTGGAGCCTTCTTAGTGCTTGTGTGTTCAACCTACCTCTGCCATGCAATTTGGACTCTTCTTAAAGATTTGGAGATTGGACAATTCCAAATCACTTGATTAAGATCACTCGTGAAACGTTCCGACAAAAATGTGCTATCAACTGCTACAACCCGAGAATTACATTTAGACCAGATGCAACAAAATGTGGGGTCTTTTCCAAGACAAGAATTGGTGGATACAAAGATTCATCAAGTGTGGACCTATCATTGCAAGTGTCGACAAAGATTCAACAAGTATTCCTGTGGAGAGTGCTTACAGGAGCTATGCCTATTAGGGTACTGTTGTTCATGAAGAATGTAGTGCAAGGCAAATGTATAAGTTGTAGTAAAATGGAAACTATGAATCACATCTTTCAAAATTGTATTTTTGCTAGATCTTGGTGACAAGCTCTACAAGATATGTGTATGTTGCATTGTATGTGAATATTACTAAATTCGAGATGATATTTGGCTTGGTAAGAGTTGAGAATGTTGGAGTGCATGCCTGCCTTGTGCATCTTAGAGTTTGGATGTTGGTGTTTATTTGGAATGCTAGTAATTCAGCAGTGTTTGATCATTACTCTATTGGCCATTTCTTGCCATGGACTCAGTTAAAAGCTAGACTTCTTCCTCGGGGGATTCACCATGCAAAACTTATCGCACCACGTAAGTGCAGGGGAGGGTTTTTTTTTACAAGTTACATAAGAATATAAGTTAGGGACAGGACCCTATTAATTTATCTCCCAAGCCTAAAAATAAGGGAGGGGGATATCATATCTGGTGGGGGCAGGGGTGTTGGGGGTCCCCATCATTGCATAGCTCCCATGACTAACAAAACTATCAATGTGGAGGGATGAGCTACCCGGCTAGGGCATGGAAACACTCACACGGTTAGTGATCTAATCATGGCAACATAAATGGTTGAATCTACGACGTGAGCTTATCGGCCTATGGAGGAGCTAAGCCACAATGATAGGAAATATCCACATCCACTTCCCTTCACCTCCAATCAGCCCAATCACACACACTAACGATTGCAAGATGCACACAACACTAATCCTATCATGCAACACGCTAATTGAAGGGGAGAAGCCGGGAGCACAATGGATAATCCTATCATGCAACACACTGATTGAAGGGGAGGAGCCGGGAGGACAATGGATAATCCTATCATGCAACACACTAATTGAAGGGGAGGAGCCGGGAGGACAATGGATAATCCTATCATGCAACACACTAATTGAAGAGGGAGAGACAACACGTACTGTGTGCCCCCTTTCTTTCTTCTCTATCTTATTCACTAGGGCTCAATAGACATTGTACTTAGTATTAGCGGCTCACACAACTGTATAGCTGTACACTTAGGGTTAGTAGCAGTTAGTAATGGGCGGTCGGTCACATGGCCATTCAACCTAACATTCTTCCACTTGATGGCCAATGTGGGAGACCATAAGAATGGAAGAGAACCACTCTTTGCCCAATGCCCATCAACTCATGACAGTGCTGAAACTGATGGTTGGAGAGACTTTTAGTGAGTGCTTCCGCTGTGTTCTCTGACATAGGAATCTTTACTAAATCAAGGCTCTTGTTTGTCAGGCATTCAAGACTGAAGTGGTAACTCACATCAATGTGTTTTGTTCTCTAATGAAACACTAGATTGTTAGCCAAGGCAATAACACTCTAACTGTCACAATGAAGAACTGGTGTACACTGCTTCAATCCAAGATCTTTCACTAGGCGAGCAAGCCAAATAGCCTCTTTGCATGCTTCACTCAGTGCAACATACTCTGTCTCTGTGGTAGACTCATGGATGTACAATCTTGAAGAAGAGATCTCCAACAAATAGCAAAGCCGACAAATATGTAGATTCAACAGGTTGTTGATTTAAAACTTTCAACACAACCTGCATAATCATTGTTTACAAATCCTTGAATGGATGACTCTCCATGACCATAGCATAACTGTCTATCTACAATTCCATTCAAGCATTTGAGAATTGACTTGACAACATCCCAATGCTTTTTACCAGGGTTAGACATAAATCTGTTGACAACTCCACTACATGTGCAATGTCAGGTCTTGTAGCCACCATGGCATACATAAGACTACGAGAAGCTGAAGGATAAGTAACCTTAGCCATCGCAGTTTTTTCCACAATAGATTTGGGGCAGTCGTTCTTGCTAAGTTTCAGATATGCAGTCAATGGAGTACTCAAAGCATTTCCCTTTTGCATGTTGAAACGATCAAGAACCTTGTGCACATACTCTTTCTGAGAAAGGTACAACAACCTCTTCTTATGGCCACGAGTAATGTGCATAACCAAAATGTGATTGGATTCACCCAAATCTTTCATGTCAAATTGACTTTTTAGCGTGGTTTTCAAGTCAACAATGTCCTTTTTAGAATGACCAGCAATAAGCATGGCATCTACATAAAGGATAAGCATAATAAGTTGTCCATTGGATTGTATTTTTACGTAAAGACGTAGATACTCATTAGTGTGCTTATAGCCTAGGGAACGCATAAATGCATCAAAGTTTTGATACCGTTTTTTGGATGATGGATTCAAGTCATAGACACTTTTCAGAAGCTTATATATCAAATGTTCCTTTCCCTTTAGCAGCACAAACCCTTCAGGTTGCTGCATATACATTTATTCCTCCAGATCATCATGTAAGAAATCTATACTCACATCCATTTGATCAAGCTCCATATCTTCAACGGAGACCAAAGCAAGTGTCAGGACAAGTGTCCTAAGGGGCAAGGCCCAACTTAGGGGGTTAGGGACCTAGGCCAAGGACCGGCTGGACAAGTGCGGAGTGGGGATCCGTTTAGGGCAAGTGCTGGGAGCTAGCCTATATAAGGGGCGGTAGGGAGGAGGATCCCAGGTTCAGTTACCCTAGGTCTTATATTGGTATCAAAGCAATGTGGAGAGGGTGGAGCCATGGCGAAGGAGAAAGCATGGATTTCTCTCTCTCCCTCCCTCTCTCTCGGAATCTCTTTCCCTCTCTCGTTTGTGGATCTTGGCATGGTGAAGCATGGCTCTCGCCAGGGACGAGGTTGCAACCCACGAGGGTGCAAGAAGGATTTCATGGAAGCATGCATGACTTGCATGACTCTTGTATGGAGGACGATTGAGGCGACAACGTGGGTGCCGCTTCTTGTTGAGCCAAAACCGCAGCAGAACCCAGGGCCAAATGGGGCGGGAGCAGAACCAAACATGTTCTCCTTGCAATGCTGGACAATTATCGTTTCTTGCCCGCGTGCATACGATCATTGCAGGAGGCAGGGCTAGCGGTTTTG
This sequence comes from Adiantum capillus-veneris, assembly GCF_014529385.1. NCBI lineage: Eukaryota > Viridiplantae > Streptophyta > Polypodiopsida > Polypodiales > Pteridaceae > Adiantum > Adiantum capillus-veneris. The sequence goes on from NC_140931.1 coordinate 69,765,320, forward strand.
TAACGAGGGCGCTGTTGGATGATCCGCCATCGCTACAGGGGAAGGTATTTTCACACCTTCCGTCCAAGGTTTGGGCAGCTTCAACCATCAGCACACACCCCTTCAAGTACATATGTAGTCTAAAGGGCGTGTGGAGCGAATTCTTTGAGTATTTCTGCTCACCTTCCGTAGCGATGCAGCCTGATGTTCGACAGTTTTCTGCAGAATTTTTTTGGAGACCCACCAAGTGGCAATGATAACAATCACAATCAAACCAAGGAGAAGGGCCATTTATACTTTAAATTTGGGACTCAATTCAAGCTCCATCATGCCACGGCTATGAGTCGAGTCACGGCAAAGAGGACCAGTTACGGGACACCATGGACCTCGAGATCTATTCATGGTTTGGATTGTGGTCCAACAAAGACAATTTGCAATGAGGTTTCCGAATCATAAAAAAAATTATTTCTTTTTCACTGCATATTCAAGGGATGCATAGGTTGAGGAAGGTAGTCACGATGCTCGACAGGGTCGCAGACAACAACTACGAGCTACTACATTGGATTTGTGGATGCTAAGACATGCATTATCATACAAGCCGGTGAGGCGTCCGGGGCGGGCAACAAGAGAGGCGACCTCTAAACACCCCTCAAGGCTCCCATGCTGCTCAATTGGGGCTGGGGCAACCACAAGCACAAGAAAACAACAAACCCACAGCCAAATCCCAACTACACAAGGGGCACCACCTAGTTTAAGAGCGAACTAGGATGCAAAAGAGGAGAATCGTTAGAGCAACCCACAAACAAGCAAGGAATTTACACTAACCGGCCTAACACCAATGGAACACTCTCACACACTAAAACACGAGAGAGAGAGAGAGAGAGAGAGAGAGAGAGAGAGAGAGAGAGAGAGAGAGAGAGAGAGAGAGAGAGAGAGAGAGAGAGAGAGAGAGAGAGAGAGAGATGGTGCTCGGGCTGCTTTGAAGTGTATCGTTAATGATCAAGCAAACATAAATATATATATGTAAGAAAGAGAGAGAAGGGGGAAGGGGGTGCTTGTTGTACTAATGCCTTCTTACAAATCCGTCATGACCAATCAAGTGAGATTAGTATTTGTTCAACATAGCCTGAGTAAATTACACCACAACAAATCACAAGAAAAAAGCCACCCCAATCACTGTCTTAAGGCCAGGGGAGTCCTCTCCACCCTGTCACCCTCTTACAGCATGTGGGATTTATGGCTAAATTGATAACAATACCCGGAGACAAGCTATCTGAGAACTTAAATAAAACACCAAGACACTTACACATCATTATTGTCCATGACTTCACGTTGGAAGGGAGACAAGCTATCCATGCTTAGTCCAAATTCACCCTCCTTGATTCAGCAAATGTTGGGCTTACTCTAGTAGGAGAAATGATAGATTTCCTACTCTCAATTTAATGATCACTCTCTCTTACAATGGCATAGAGTTCCCTTGCTAATCACCCCTAATACAACACATACATATGCCTAATGCCAATGAGATTCCACTCAAGAGCTCCTTCTCAAGAGGTTGAGTTGGCTTCTCAAGCTATAGCATAGTGCTCTTGCTTATGGCTCCCCCCTTTTGTGCTAGCTACACCCTCCTTTTATAGCAATTTTGAAGGCTAGGGTTACTCTTCTAACCATGGTTGGGTTAGATTTTCAGCAATTTACCTAATTTGTGGTAATGGTGAGGCAATGTACAGAGCATAAATAACACACACCTAGGAAGAAATATTTAAATAAATACCAAAATAATTATGAAAAATTATTTTATTTAGGCCCTATATACAAAGAAATATTTACATATGCATGGGCCATAATATACTTATATTTTTTATTTTTTTGGCTCAACTAGCCCAATGACTAGCTAATTGAGGGTTTTTTATTTCAGTAAGGAGATATGGGAAAAGTCCCCTAACTCACACGCACCTATGTACAGTGAAAGGGTGAGGGTAACCACAGTGTTTGAGTGATTTGATAGGGTGAGATAACTCACTATGGCAATTACAGAGAGCTGAAAAACGGCTATCATTAGCCCTCCCCCAGGATGATGGTATATTCATGTACCATCATAAAGAATCTTTTCCAAAGAGAGTGCTTCAGAGTCCTTGACAAGATCTTCATTGTTTGGCCCCTTGGAATTTTGGCTGGAGTTACACTCATGCTTCATGTAACAATACTTACATGAGACAGCGGCCTTTGGACAGATCTTTGGTAGATCCTTTGGTAGAAGGCGACTCAAATAGGGCTTCAAGCGATACCCGTTTACCTTCCTGGAGTGCTCTTTATCATTCAAGTCCATAAGCTGATAGTAACTAGAATTGAAAGCCTTCTTGACTATGTATGGCCCTTGCCATCTAGTTTCAAACTTGGCATCAAAACGATTGTCAAGTCGATTGTCATACCTTAGCACAAGCTCTCCTTCCTTGATGCCTTTGTCCTTCAGTTTCTTGTCGTGCGTTTCTTTCGCTTGTGTGGATTTCCTCTTGTAGCACTCATATGCTGCTTCTCTTTTCCACTCAAGCTCCACTAACGTAAGAAGTCGATCCATCCATACCTCTTGATCATCTTGTGCTCCTTTGCCATGAAGTCGCATTGTTGGAATGTTGAGCTTGATAGGCTGCAAAGCCTCTTGACCATAGACCAAGTGAAATGGTGTGAACTCCGTGGCTTCCCTATATGTGGTTCGATATGCCCACAAGGCACCATCCAAGAAGTCATCCCATAATTTTGTCTTGTTTTGCACCATCTTTCTAATGATTCCTGCAATGACACCATTAGCCTTCTCCACCAAACCATTTGACTGTGGGTAGTATGGTGTGCTATGACGATGTAGAATGTAAAGCTCTTCACAAACTTCTGTGAGCAAGCCCTTCCTAAACCCTGGACCATTATCAGAAACAATCTCCAAAGGTGTGCCAAATCTGCAACAAATGTGATTGTACACAAACTTGCTAACTGTCCTCTCATTCACTCTTGCCACACTTTGAGCTTCCACCCACCTAGTCATATAGTCTACAGCCACTAGAATGTAGAGTTTACCATTTTTTGTCCTAGGCAGAGGACCCATAGCATCAATGCCCCACTTTTCAAAGGGTCCATTTGCAAGAACTATTTGCCTCGGGACATGCACCAACCTTCTATTTCCATTTATCTGACAATTGTGACAGCTTTTACACCAATGTTGAACATCCACATGCAAGCTTGGCCAAACATACCCCGCAAGAAAAATCTTCTTCACAGTTGATTCTTGGGCAAAATGACCACCACATGCCTCCTCATGCAAACCTTTTAGAATGGCTGGAATTTCCTCGATAGTTGATACTCTTCTGCACACTTGATCCTTCCCTTTTTGATAGAGGGAGCCTTCTAGGGAGAGATAGAAACTTGCCTTCTTCATGAGTCTCCTCTTTTGAGCCTTCGTGAAGTCTTGTGGAAACTCACCCTCCAAAATGTAGCCAATAATGGGAGCCAATGACTCCAATCCCTGGTATCTCGGTTGCTTGACAACTGTTGCCACCATGATGACCTGCACTTCTCTCTCAACACATGTAACTGCTTGTTGTGCAAGTAAATCGGCATCTTCATTTTGTTTCCTCGGAATATGATATACTTGCACTTCTTCAAACTGATTAAACATCCTACGAATGGCATGAAATTTTGTCCTTAAGCTTTCATTCTTGCATGCCCAAATGCCTAAAATTTGTTTAACAATAAGAAGTGCATCTCCCTTTACCATGAGACGTTTTATCCCTTGGCCAATGCACATCTTCAAACCATGAAGTAGTGTGTCGTATTCTGCTTCATTGTTGCTAGTTGAACCTGGTAGATTGACCTTCTCTTTCATGACCACCTCTCCACTTGGGTTGAGCAACACTAGCCCTTCCCCTGCTTTCCCTGTGGCTCGTCGAAAAGCTCCATCAAAGAACAAGGTAAAACCATTGGGAATACTGTTTGGTGGTGGCAATGGTAGGGTCTTTACTTGAGGCACCTTAATTTCCTTCTCATGTACCCTATAAGTGAGAACCCCTGCCAATTGTGCACGCACACTATCTTCTACCTTGAAAGAGTATTGGAACTCTTGCAACTCCATAATCCACTTTGAGATCCTAGCTATTACTAAGATTCATTTGAGATGAAATCCAAGGGAACAAATTTTCTGCAGTGAGGATTACAAAAGGTTTTGGTAGCAGGTAGGATCTAAACTTTCTCACCGCAAACATGAGAGAAAGCATCATGAATTATGCTTCTGTGTAGTCTCTCTCCAAAGCATTCATGACCCTACTAGCAAAGAAGATGGGTCACATCCTTGTACTGTGGGGATCTTGTTGTAGCAACACTCATTGAGTGGACGGTAATCCACACACACCCTCCACTTTCCGTTTTTCTTAGGAGTGACAACAACGGGAGAGACCCACTCTGAATTCTCCACTGGATAAATGAAACCTGCTGCTAGAAGCTTTCTTACCTCCTTGAGTAAAGCCTGCTCCTTGATGACTCCTAGCCTTCGTATCTTCTGATCCTTAGGTGTGGCCTCTGGTTTCAACTCAATTTTGTGTTGAACAACATCTACTCCACGCACATCGGTGTAGTCTTTAGCAAAAATCCTAGGAAATTTCCTTAGCACACATTTGAACTCCTCTCTTTCATCCTTTGTAAGTGTTGTAGATAGCATACCTTCTAGCATTCTTTCATCTTCCACTTTTTGGTTCTCTTGGGAACCTACCTCCTCCAAACCTTGACAAGAGGTCTCTTGGTTGGCTGGCTTAAACCTTACCCCCATGACTTCGATGGAAGACTCCTCTTCAGTAATGCTGTCGCTACTTTCTCCTTCTGAAGTGCTATCGGTCCAGCCTTCCTCCGTCTCACTTTGAGATGATTCTTCATGGAGCTCCTCTTGGCGTTGCTCCTTCATGTCAAAGACAACCTTCTTATGATTGTTATTCCTGCAAATTAGCTTTCCACTCTCCCAATCCTTCCAAGCTCGCATTTTCATTAGCCATGGTCTCCCTAGGATAAATGGGTAACCATTTTCTTTGGTAGACATGACATAGAAATCCACTGCCTTCTTAATTCCAAAGGCCTCCACAAAAACATTTTTACAAATGCCTACGCACCTAGCCTTGCTATTGTTTGCCATCTTAACCTTAATTTCAGGTGTCTCATGGATGTGCATGCCTAGTTTTTGCATGATGCAAATTTGTGCACCCCCATCCACTAGACCTTTCCTAACCAATCTCCCTTTTATGTAACAATCTAGCACAGGTGTAATGTCCTCTTTCATTTCAGCTTGTGCAATTTTTACAACAGGTCCCTCTGTCATGATGCAAATTTGTGCACCCCCATCCACTAGACCTTTCCTAACCAATCTCCCTTTTATGTAACAATCTAGCACAGGTGTAATGTCCTCTTTCATTTCAGCTTGTGCAATTTTTACAACAGGCACACTCTTTTTTACCTTTCTCCTAGTGCTAACTGCCCTTGTTAAATCCCTCCTAACTTGTGGGCATAATGCAAGAAACTGAGGCCATGAGATATCAGGACCCTTACCTCTCATGTCTTCCAACAAGTTGTATGGAGCCATTCCATGTCCAAGAGGAAAGTCTTGGAGGTTGATACGACGTTGAGTCCTCTTAGCTTCCTTGGTCTCCTTTGCCTTCTTTTCTCGTCCATGGTCACTTTGTGATGTAACTCCTTATTTCTCCTTACCTTTCCGTCGGCCACGCTTAATGCCATTTGCTTCCATGTCAACCTCTCTTGAATTTGTCACCTCTACCACATGAACGTTTGGGTCTGGCAAAGGTGGAACTCCTTCCACTCCTTGTGGAGGTGGTCTTGCTCCATTTGGCCTTTGTATAAGCCGTTGTTGCTGACTAGTTCCTTTACCTGCATTCATCACTGGGTAATTCAAGTTAGGTCTCCCTGGCTCTCCACGGGGCAAAGGACAATTATACATCCCATGTCCAGACTCTCCGCAATTCCAACATTGCAAGACTCTCCTAGTTCGTGCCTCTTTCTCTTCTGACTTCTTTGCTTGTCCCTTTGGACCTACAGCTTGTGCAAGGTGAATTGACAGGCTGCTTAAAGATTCATTTAACTTCTCAATCACTTCAGCCGTTACCTCAGGAAGCTCCCTAGATGTTGATTCTTGTGACTTACCTTTGGGTCTAAGACCTTCTACTGGAACCTCTCCCCTTAAGCACTTGAGTTTCCTATACTTCTCAGCAGCCCTAGTTTCAGCTGCATCAAAAGTAGCAGGTCCACCCGCCTCAACTTTTACCTTAAGGTCAGGAAAGAGTCCGGCTATGAACCTCTCCTTCTTTGAAAATTCTGCACCATCACCAGGGTTAGCAACATTTCGTATCCATAGAGCCCAAAGACGTAGAAACTCTTTCTTGTACAAGTAGTAGTCATCTAAGTCTTTTTTCTTATGAGAAACAATGTCTTGCCATAATTTCTGAGTGTTTTGGGGATCAAAGAAGTATTTCTTGAAACGATTCAAAACTTCCCTGTAATTCCCTTTAATTCCTCAGGCAAAGAGTCAAACCAAGTGCTAGAATCTTTCCTAAGGACCACCTCAAACATTTCTACACGTTCTTGATCAATTACTATCCTCTTGATACGGCAAGACATCTTGAAATTCGCTAGAAATAATTCTGAATCCTCTCCAAGCTCTCCAAAGAAAAGAGGATATCCAGACATTTGGCGTTGTCTCTCCATTGAATTGATTTCAAAGTGACGTGTTTTTTTTTTCTTTAAAAGATTTACACAATAATATTTTCTAAATTGCAATCTATTCTACAACAAAATAAAAATATTCACATCAAATGACCTATGATAATCAATAAGAGGTAGAATGACAGGGTTTGGTGATGCGAGAATTTCTCCTACTCTTTGGGCACCCAACATGAATACCATACGTTGTTGAAAATGGATTTTTCTACTAATTGCAATGTTTACTCTAATGTGTGGAGTGAAATGAAAGGGAAAAACCTGTATTCCTGGGCCATTATCCATGGTCTATGCATGACCTAATTCTTAAAACAAAACAAAAATAGAGACGTCCAAACTAAGGTCGTACCTAATGAGAGGCAAAATAAAAGGATTTACTGATGCGTTTATCTCTACCAACCTAAGAGGACCTAAAATTCTACGAATTACTCGCTTAAATTGTAACTTAGTACGAACAATTATGTGTACCTTTTGCCTTGCAATGGGAATGAAGGGATCATACAAATTCTCGTGATTCATACAAGCTACTTGATTATGCTAAAGGTTGAGCCTTCACAAAACATACACAAGCCTGTTCCTCAGTGGGGGCACCAAAATTGAGACGGTCCGGGGCGGGCAACAAGAGAGGCGAGATCTAAACACCCCTCAAGGCTCTCGTGCTGCTCAATTGGGGCTGAGGCAACCACAAGCACAACAAAACAACAAACCCACAACCAAATCCAAACTACACAAGGGGCACCACCTAGTTTAAGAGCGAACTAGGACGCAAAAGAGGAGAATCGTTAGAGCAACCCACAAACAAGCAACGAATTTACACTAACCCTAACACCAATGGAACACTCTCGCACACTAAAACACGAGAGAGAGAGAGAGAGAGAGAGAGAGAGAGAGAGAGAGAGAGAGAGAGAGAGAGAGAGAGAGAGAGAGAGAGAGATGGTGCTCGGGCTGCTTTGAAGTGTATCGTTAATGATCAAGCAAACATAAATATATATATGTAAGAAAGAGAGAGAAGGGGGTGCTTGTTGCACTAATGCCTTCTTACAAATCCGTCATGACCAATCAAGTGAGATTAGTATTTGTTCAACATAGCCTGAGTAAATTACACCACAACAAATCACAAAAAAAAAGCCACCCCAATCACTGTCTTAAGGCTAGGGGAGTCCTCTCCACCCTGTCGCCCTCTTACAACATGTGGGATTTATGGCTAAATTGATAACAATACCCGGAGAGAAGCTATCTAAGAACTTAAATAAAACACCAAGACACTTACACATCATTATTGTCCATGACTTCACGTTGGAAGGGAGACAAGCTATCCATGCTTAGTCCAAATTCACCCTCCTTGATTCAGCAAATGTTGGGCTTACTCTAGTAGGAGAAATGATAGATTTCCTACTCTCAATTTAATGATCACTCTCTCTTACAATGGCATAGAGTTCCCTTGCTAATCACCCTTAATACAACACATACATATGCCTAATGCCAATGAGATTCCACTCAAGAGCTCCTTCTCAAGAGGTTGAGCTTGGCTTCTCAAGCTATAGCATAGTGCTCTTGCTTATGGCTCCCCCCTTTTTTGTGCTAGCTACACCCTCCTTTTATAGCAATTTTGAAGGCTAGGGTTACTCCTCTAACCATGTTTGGGTTAGATTTTCAGCAATTTATCTAATTTCTTTTGTTTGAAATTTTCAAGAAGTTGGTGGGGAAAGAGAGAGGAGAGGAATGGAGGTGATAGGACTTTTCATAGTGGGTTAGTGTTAGTAGAGTTTGTATTAATTTACAAATGGAATTGGATATTTACAATGGGAGTATCCATGTAGGATACAAATAAGGAAGAAAAACTCTTAAGAGGTAAGAAAAGGAAGATTTCTTACAAGGTTAATGCTCCAAGTGTCTTGAGTAGGGCCAATTTTGACGCTTGTTGACGGTCCACTAGCTTTGACGGTACATTTTTTCTCCAGTCTTGACCTTCCTTGAGAGACAAGGTAATTGAAGCTGAGTAATTAACCAACATGATGCTGTCTTTTAAGAGAAGAGGCTAAATTTTGTGGTTTTTTGATAGATATGGGTAATTTGGAGGAGGAAAAATGAGACTAGGTGGTCAATTTTGGAATGGAATTGTGTGTGGGAGGTATGAGTTCACCATGGTTTCTCTTATTCTTCAAGGTTGAGGAGAAGGTGAGTAGGGTGCAGAGAGGAATGGTGAGAGAGGTGGGGATGATGAGTGGAGAAGTGTGTATGAAAGAGGAAAATGATAAAGTGGAAGAGAGAGTGTGGCTGCATAGCATGGGAAAACTGGGGTCCACTAATAAAATCATAGCTCACAGCTCGTAGCTCAACAAAATATGAAAAAATTTGAGGCAAAAGTTCAGCCCACGAGCTACAACTTTTGTTTGTATCACCTTTTCAAATTCGGAGAGCAAGTGAACTTTAAAAATTCAGCAAAACCGACTATTTGTTTCCACTGCACAAAATCCTTGTGGGGTCCTTTGGATGATTCTTTTGAATACCTCCAAGAGTGAGCCCTCCATAGTGCATGTATGCATGCCACCTACCTTTGACCTTATTTGGTAGGTCTATAATTGAAGATATTGTTGAGATCATGATATAAGTGAATAGTACAACTAAGAAAATCAAATATTGACGGGTCTAAAAAATATGTACATGTCAAATATAAATAATATAAGTGGAAAAAATATAAAGGGGTCAAAAGAAATCTCTCTCATTATGAGGCTACCATAAAAAGATAAATATTTTTGGTGTTCTAATTGTTTAGAAAAAAAACAAAATAGATGTAGGAAGGGAAAAATCACAATAGTGAAAAAATATACACATAAATAAAACTAGTTTTTTTGGATTTTTGTTGGGGTGGAGTTACACCAAATATAAGAGAAGCTTACATGAAAATATTTCTATATGGAATAAAGAGTATGAAAAATGGTAAGAAAAATTGTGGTAATGGTGAGACAATGTACAGAGCATAAATAACACACACCTAGGTAGAAATATTTAAATAAATACCAAAATAATTATGAAAAAATCTTTTATTTAGGCCCTATATACAAAGAAATATTTACATACGCATGGGCCATAATATACTTATATTTTTTATATTTTTTATTTTTTTGGCTCAACTAGCCCAATGACTAGCTAATTGAGGGTTTTTTATTTCAGTAAGGAGATATGGGAAAAGTCCCCTAACTCACACGCACCTATATACAGTGAAAGGGTGAAGGTAACCACAGTGTTTGAGTGATTTGATAGGGTGAGATAACTCACTATGGCAATTACAGAGAGCCGAAAAACGGCTATCACCTGTAAGCACATTAAGTTAAAGGTTTTATGTCCTAAATTCATGGAATTTTGCAGGTCTCCCCGTACTTCAAGCATGGCAAGTAAAGGTTTCCTTAGTTCAACAAGGGCAAAATACGACAATTCATTCTTTTGATATTTTCACCTTGAAAATTGGCACATGTACTTAATACCACGGGTAGCATCCAAAGTCGGGCTACTAAGCTATATCATGCAATGGCAAGGCCATGTCTTCTAGCATGGAGCAATCCCGACAAGGAGAGTACAACATGGATGATGGTTATTGGTCGATTCAAGACACATTGCCTGAGGGGGCAATTCAAAAAGATAAACCCTACCATGGTAAGGACCATGGCTAGGGCTACAACAAGTCCTGAAGCATGACTCAAGAAGTCCACAGAAATCATTGCCAAGGTATGAAATGGATTTTGTTTTGGTTTCATTATGCTTTCAAACATGCTATGTAGCTCTTGCATGCAGGCACAAGCACACCTTGTGACAAGTTCCGTACGCAATCAACTTTTTTCCACTGCTTTGTTTGCAAAGAGCCATTGTTTGGTTGAGAGATCAACATTGAGTAGGGCTTGACTACACAATATTCAAGCCATGCAGAAGGAACTGATACTTACAGGGATCGGCATGACCTATAATTCTTACTGCTCAATGGTACAAAGTTTTTTGGCAGGTGTACTTAATGAGCACGGTTTCTTAGCGGTTCAATTTGATTCCACTCTATAGACAATTGGTAGTGTTTTGGACTCTCAAGGTAATTAGCACATCCAGTTGCTCGGCATGGACGACTCCTTGTCACAATTTCCAACAGCTGCTAGCGGGTGTTTGGGCTATTAGAACTAATAGATTTTGGTGAAGCAAGGCTTCAATTTAGGGATCTTGCATTGTGGCTTCTCCCATTTGGCATCTATTTTACGCATCCAAACTTGGGAAGGAATAGGAAATGTGTTTGCAGGTTATTTCATATTCCAGGTTATTTCCTTATGTACCAGACGGGTGTGTAGGATATACGACAGCGTCTGTGCAGATATGGGTATAAGCCATTTTGGAATGAGTTTTTCCTTCCAAATTTCATGACAACCGATTGCAGCAACAACGACCAGGTTAGCCAAGTTTAAGTTTTTCTTGTTTTTCCCTGTGTATACTTTACTTGGCAATTATTTTCATTGTGCACCACAACGTGCTTTGGCAATTTTAGAAGAAGCACGGCTTTGGGAAACTGACAAAATAGGGAATATCAACTCACAGAATCCCTACCAGTCTAAACTGTGCAAGGCACTTATGGTTTTGGTTCTCACGTTTGAGGACATCACTCTCCACAAGGGCTTACAATTTTGCATGCAAGGCGTGCTAGTGAGGTGGATTTAATTCTACCATTTCTTGCATTACGCTTCTGCTATCACACTCGCAACTCTGTCAAGGACAGACTAAGGATGGACTGTTTACTCTGTTTGTTGGTTGCTATCAACACACACCAACACTACAAGGAACCTAAATCAAGGACTTATTGTACGGGCAAAGTGCCAATGCTAAGTCGTCCTAAAGTCACGACCCCATACATGGTAAGTGGGGCAAGCTGTGGATTGTTTTTTCTCTTTCCTCTCTCGATGACAGCATTATATAGGCAGAATGTTGCATGCTTATAGGATAAGCTGCACATTAGGCATAAGATGCGTAAGAGCACACATTCTGGGCACATACTCTAGAAATTGAAGGAAAGTTCCTCAGCTCTAGCATGCTACTCTTCTCTCTCTTTTTCTTATTTCTCTCAAGAATAATGAAAACTTCCTACGAAGCTTTTCATACAGGTTTTGTTTGAAGTCCACATGAGCCAAGGTGCTCTAACTCTCAACTAGAAATGGGCTAAGATGCCATTCACATTAGTTTTTATCGGTTTATCGATTGAATACTAACTATCGTAAGAGCTAGGAGCCACACACAGGCTGGCTAAGAGCCATTGGTAGATCTTGGGTAACATCCAACTATTGCCATTCTTTGGGTTCTTATTCTTAGGATCGAACATATTTGCCCAGTGGACTACACATCGAACATCTTGACGTAATGGACGAGAAAGAGTCTCGTCATTTGAGAGGATTTCTTGCTCTATACCACTACGAGTGTCTATGGCATCACAAGTTTTGGGTATGACCCAGCGGGTGCTTACTAAATCACCCATAGGCATTAAGGATCAGAGTACGATCTGCATGAGGATCACAGTTGATCTCTCCCAGTTATACTTTCAAGAAAAGAATTCCGCAATCTACGAAACGCGATAGCGGATGGACATACTTTTCAAGTTGATTCCAATCATTCTGGACACGGTGGACTATGTTGGTTACCGTTATCTTCTAGTTGAGTAGTTTCTACCAAGAGTCTTACCAAGGGGTTTGACTACGTAGATTCTAATCCAAGGGCTTGGATTGCAAAGGCAACACCCAGGTAGGGGACATGCTCCTCTCCATTTGTATACAAGTAAGTGTACATTACATTCAAATCTCCAGGTACGCATCTATTGATTTGGTGTCATTCCATTTTTTGTATGCTTCGCTCCGTTTTCAAGACGTATAAGTACGCTTGAATGTTACAGAGCCATGCCAAGGGCATGTCGGCAAAAAGTATTTTGGGCCAAGTGTCCAATCTCTCTTTCTCCCTTATCCTGTTACGAACCTCCTTGTAGGATTCAATTTGGCACATGTTGTCACATGGGATATAGCATGGTCTAGGAACTCAAGGAGTTCGGTTTAGCCAGTGTGGAGCAAGGCTAATGAGGGTCCCTCTCACTCCCGTCGTAGAGTGTTTGCAGTTACCTCCACACACAAGTACATCTTGTACTTGAAGGATGTTTTTTTTTACACATCCTTACATGAGACATATTCTACATGTGAAGAATATGAGTCTGTGGACTAACACTGCCGCCATTGTTTCAATTCTGTGTCACGACAAAGTCCAACTAGGTGCAGGTAAAATTTGTTTTCTAGACCATTTTTAGCACGACGTATCAGGGGCAATTTTGTGGCCAAAAATTTTTGGATACTTAGAATGACTTGTTACGGTACAAGTACTGCTAAACAACATTACAGATGGTTGTTTATACATATAGCAAGGCTATAAGTTGTTAATGAAAAAGATTCATTGTCTGTACCTAGAAGTGATCAATGTTTAACCTTCTATTATGATTCAGACGTTTCAGCAAGGCTTGCAAAAGATTGCAACTAAAAGTATTTAGTTTCTTTTCAGAACTATTTACATTCCTTTTAATGTGTGCTAGGCGCATCACATTTGCCATAAGTATTGGCAAGGACCATTATGGATATGCAGGTTCGGGTCAATTTTTGCTAAATGCATGCACACTAGGTGTTATGGGCGCTAGTGTTTAGCAAAGGCTGATTTGGAACGGCATGCATATTCCTTAGGTTGTTGCTTATGAAGCATTTTGCACTCTATGTGCACTATCTCTATGAGATTACTTTTGGATCTACTAATCACCAATAGAGGTCATGGCTCGGTTTGGGCGTTTGTGGATTTTTTCAAGTTAACCACGATGGTTATTTCGGACATTATTGATTCTTTGCCAATGTTAAACACTACTCTGATTCCCCGTTTACCAGTCATCTGGGACGACTGTCTGTAAACCGTGAGAAAAACACACCTTAGTACTGTCAGTTATCCAAGGGGATACACTACAAGAGGCTATTCATATTAGCGATGCTCACACAGCGACGCTCAAAAAAAAAAATTCCCGGTGTCGCTATGAGCGTCGCAAATTTACAAGTAAATTTGTGACGCTCATAGTGACGCCGACTGGGCTAAAAAAAATAACAGAGAGCGCCCAAAAACTCAGATCTCAGATCTGAGTTTTTCGGCGCCCTCAAGCAAGGAGCAGGTAACGCTCTCCCTCTCTCTCTCTTTCTTCTCCACACACACACACACACACACACACACACGAGGAGAGGAAGGAGAGCCACGTATGCTCCTTCCCTCTCCTCACTCTCATGTTCCCTTCCCCTCTTTCTCTCTCCCTCTCTCTCTCTCTCTCTCTCTCTCACACACACACACACACACACACATAGTGTTTTTGAGAGAGAGAGAGAGAGAGAGAGAGAGAGAGAGAGAGAGAGAGAGAGAGAGAAAGAGTACAAACATAAACAAAAACGCACACACACATACATAAACAAAGAATGCACACACACATTGAGAGAGGAAAAGAGAGAGAGAGAATGCATAAACAAAAAACGCACACATTGAGAGAGGAAAAGAGAGAGAGAACATGCATAAACAAAAAACGCACACATTGAGAGAGGAAAAGAGAGAGAAAACATGCAGAAACAAAAAAACGCACACACATTGAGAGAGAAAGAGAGAGAAACTAATTTAACGTCATAGGAAACTAATTAAAATTAAAAGACCTAAAGATCTAGCCGACGAGGAGTTGAACTCAAGACCTATTATTCAAGAGGGAAATGGCATAACCAATCTATCATACTTGGCATGGGTGATAGAAAGGTTATACCATTTATCTCTTTTTATTGGCACACACATCCACACACGCGCACACACACAAGAAGAAGAGAGTTATAATGTCGTAGGAAACTATCCTAAAAGACGTTAAAGATTAGGTTAGATGTAGACTTATGTTAAACTAGATTTAGGTTTATTTAAGTTAAATTAGATTAGATTTAGGTTTATTTTTAGTTAGATTTACGTTATATTAGATTAGATTTAGGTCTCCATAGACTGCGATGCGTGCATGAAGCGGGTGAAGAAAGCCCTGGATGTAGACTTACGTTAAATTAGATTTAGGTTTATTTTTAGTTAGATTTACGTTTATTTAGATTTACGCTTATTTACGTTAGATCGAGTCCACGCAAGAATTACTTACGGTTTAGGGTTTAGAGTTAGACGAACAGTGAAAAGATCTACTATGAAAAGATGTTAAGATGATGTGAAGTGCTACAGCTAGAGAAGAGGCAAAGGGGTTTTGTCCACTACATGCAGTATCATGTAGATGTGGGTCTGTAGATTTCTTGTACCCACAAATATAGGTATTGACCAATAAAGACGAGATTATAACCTGGTGGTTGATCTGATCTCCGTGCACCTCTAGACCGAGGTGTGCGGGGATTGGACATGACTAGAGAATGTGAGGTAGAGAGAGAGAGAGAGAGAGAGAGAGAGAGAGAGAGAGAGAGAGAGAGAGAGAGAGAGAGAGAGAGAGAGAGAGAGAGATAAGACGAAGAATGCCAATAGAATATTAAATTCGTTGTCCACGTTATAAGATTTTTATCCTCATTATGAGTAGTGATGAAGATGTGGGACCGTCCAACTGAAACACCTATCTCTCAACGAGGGTCTTATGTCCTTGTAATCAATGCAAGCATGCTGTGTGATGGACAAGACGTGTTTCTTTGTAGCACGTTCGCGAATTTGGCGAGTTCAATCCATCTATTATAGATCGAGTTGTTGCCAATTATAACTCGTCGGACTCTGACGCTGGCCAACAAGCAGCAATCTTGCAACCCAATAGACGTGTTCGCAGGCGCTTTGGTCAAGCAGCATATGTGAGGCCACAAGATGTAGCCTCTGACAGCTCGGGGGATGATCATGCAGAGCACATTCCCAACGAGGAAATGTTTGAGCCCGAGATTGATGAAATGATCAAGACGATCATGGATTCAGAAAGGCTTATCTATGATGATATGAAAAGTGAAGCCGATACGCCATTGTATAATGGAGCACGTATGTCTAGATTGAAAGCACTCTTGGTTCTTCTCAACATGCAGGCAAAGTTTGGATGGAGTGACACTAGCGTCACAGCGCTTTTCAGGTGATCTATTACAATTAGTTTACTTTAATAAAACTCTAAATGTATAATGATCTGATAGATTTTTACACGACTGTATCGTATTTTTATGTTGTGTAGATTGATTAAAGAGCACATACTACCAGCTGACAATGTGATGCCAGATTCCCGAGATGAAGCAAGAAAGATTTTGCAAAACTTGGGGATGGATTACAATTCTATCCATGCTTGTCCTAATGACTGCATTCTTTTCAGAGGGGAATACATAGACATGGAGAAGTGTCCGAAATGTGATTCCGAAAGATATCGAGTAGATCTCCACGGGACAAAAATTCCACAAAAGGTTTTGCGACATTTTTCTCTGCTTCCTCGCATCAAGCATTTCTTCGAATGTAAGTCCATGGCCGCCCTAGCATCATGGCATGAGGAGAATAAATCTTCGGACGGTGTGCTACGAATTCCTACAGATTGCGCAGCCTGGAAACATATAGATGGAACATGGTCGGATTTTGCCAGGGAAGCTCGAAATTTGCGCTTAGGCCTGGCTATGGATGGCGTAAATCCATTTGGTCAAAGATCAACATCTTACAGTGTATGGCCCGTTGTCATCGTCAACTACAACATTCCCCCGTGGTTGACTACGAAGAAGGGGCACCTATGGCTAAGCTTGATTGTGCCAGGGCAATATAAAGTGGAAAATATGGATGTGTATCTTCGTCCACTATTGGAAGAGCTACAACAATTGTGGATTGGCATAGAGGTGGTGGATATGAGCCGACACACAGGACGACGGAATGCTTTGATCAGAGGCATTCTAATGTGGACCATGCATGACTATCCCGAGCTAACAGAATGCTCAGGTGATCTATTGACACTCCTCACTCAGACACTGTAAATCTTGTTTCTAATACCTGGATGACCAAAGGGAAAAAACCAAGTGGAGAAAAGGTGCCTTTGGGATATACATATTATTGTAGTACTTATTAGCATGAGAATTATTAATAAAGTACTCAAGGGATATGAAGGAACACAAGAAATTGTATTGTCAAATGTCTCTCTTGATGGGAGAAACCATAATACAAAGCATTCTGGAGGGGGG
Organism: Adiantum capillus-veneris; assembly: GCF_014529385.1. NCBI lineage: Eukaryota > Viridiplantae > Streptophyta > Polypodiopsida > Polypodiales > Pteridaceae > Adiantum > Adiantum capillus-veneris. Next base: position 69,782,281 of record NC_140931.1, read on the forward strand.
ACCGGCTCCATGTAAATCCGGTCCTCAATTGTTGTCAATAGCTTAATTTCTCTCTCTTTTGAAGTATTGTTCATGCTATCTAACTAGGTGTTATACATTTTGTTGCTCTCTCCACCCAAGCATTCTTGTAAGTTTCATCAGGAATCTATTCTAATGATATCCTCACTGTGTTCATGCTATTTTCCGCTACAAACAAGTTACTAGGCCATTAAATGTTACAACAGCTATTCTCATTGATGGTTCTCAAATGTTACAATAGCTATTCTCATTGATGGTTGGAAAAGTCAAACTTTTGCATGTTAAAGGGCACGTTTTTTTCTTGGCAAAAATAGACTTCTTGTTTCGATAACGATTGATAAAGTGCCCTTTTTCTCAACTAGTGAAAAAGTCAGAAACTTGTAATGCAATCATGGGCCTCCCAAACTAATTTTGGAACAAATCAACTTATTTACCTTTAAGTAGACAAACCTCCTTGTAATGAAGAATAAACCAATAGAGTCCTGAGTGTCTTATATGCAAACAATAGACAAGTGATCCGGCTTGTTGTGTTGTGTCTGGATCTCTCTCCAAGACTTTCTTAGACCATGTTACGAATGAGAGTATGCAGAAAAGAGATTATGCAAAAGGGAAAAGAACCCATTCGAGTTCAAAAGCTCCAAATTTTGACCTCAATGGCAATTAGCAACAACGTAGAGCTCAACTGACTTAAATAGCTAAAGTTTGTTTGATATGGTCACTCAAGACACTAACAATACACTGCAACACAACCTGCATAAACACTGTCTACAAATCACTGAATGGATGACTCTCCAGGACCATAGCATAACTGTCTATCTACAATGCCATTCAAGTATCTGAGAATTTACCTGACAACATCCCAATGCTTTTTACCAGGGTTAGACCTAAATCTGTTGACAACTCCCACTACATGTGCAATGTCAGGTCTTGTAGCCACCATGGCATACATGAGACTACCACGAGCTGAAGCATAAGGAACCTTAGAGATCGCAGCTTTTTCGGCACTAGATTTGGGACAGTCGTTCTTGCTAAGTTTCAGATATGAAGGCAATGGAGTACTCAAAGCCTTCCCCTTCTACATGTTGAAACGATCGAGAACCTTGTGCACATACTCTTTCTGAGAAAGATACAACAACCACTTCTTATGGTCACGAGTAATGCGCATAACCAAAATGTGATTGGCTTCACCCAAATCTTTCATGTCAAATTGACTTTTAGTTTGGTTTTGTCTCGCATTCTAACACTGAAAAGTACACCGACTCACCAAGGTGCAGTCTAATCGTAGACCTGCATAGCTCATGAAGCTCCTCCGACTAAAATTGAGTCATGTGCATATCTCCAGTTCTAGCCACATAGGCAATAGGAAACTTTTACTTCTTTTGGACAAGCACATCATGCATTTGGTTCTTCCAAAGCTGAAAATTAGATCTATCAAAATACTTTATGTCATAAATGTCACGAACTTTGCTAGTAGTCGTGGTGACAACACTACCAAACGATTCTAGGAACATTTTGACAGAGTCTCCTTTGTATTTGGGACTGCGTCAACCAAAATATGAGACCGAAGGTATCACTGAAAATAAAGCACCCATTCGAGTTGAAAAGCTCCAAATTTTGACCTCAATGGAAACTAGCAACAACATAGAGCTCAACTGACTTAATTAGCTAAAGTCTGTTAAAGACACTGACAATACACTAAATATCTGATCTCGCACTGAGGATTGCGAGAAAGAAATCAGATTTTCTCTATAAAAGTATCTCAACAAAGGAAAAAATACAGTCAGCCGTATATCTTAAAGCCCCACAGATATTGGTTGGTCTAGAGGAAATCAATTTCATCATAAGAATTGGTAGAGAAAAATTCTACAGAATAATACCGCATCGAGGTTACTGTATCTGATTGCGTCAATGACCTACTTGAACCAGGGCCAAGGAAACAAATTCCATTACAGAGCTATTTCTCTTGAATGGATATTAATGAAATAAGCTCCACTGTTGCAGACTAGTAGTGCTGCTAATTAACGTTTAGAGACATATATAAAAGAATTTTCCAATGTCGTACGAAAAATGCAATGAGTACGCTTAATACTATGTGCCTAAACAGCAATTGTGTAGGGTTTTTATACTAAATAAACAAATGGATGGACTTTCTTGTCACTCTAGTATCTTCAGAAAAGTGGAGGGGAACAACCATAATTCTATCCAAAATCACTCAAATCAAAAAGGGAAATTTTGATAAGTGGATCCTCAACATAAAGATGAAACCCAAGCTTGCAGCCAACAAAGCAACGTCTTGTTACAAAAGTTTCTAGGGACCGGCTCGGCACATTTTGAGAACTTTAGAAAACTAAATACTAATTCTTATGAAGCCACGAAGAAACTCATCCCAAAACTAAGGTGTATGATGCTCGAAATCAAAGGTCATATTGATATCTCAATCCATGGAAACACCGTGCAGTGTAAGAAAGATAAAGAAGAATACCTTGATTCGAAAAACAATTCCGTAGCCATAATATGCACCACAAACGGTAATAATCAGAGCTAATTACGTTGGTCATCCAATCTTTAATCACCCTGTAAATCCACCCGTGCACGTACCCTGCTTGGACACATCGTAGTCGATTCGATTGCAAATTGTGGTTTCTTTAGTGCAATCAGCTCTACGAACATTGTCACCAATAGATCAAATTTCAAAATTGTCAAACTACACAGGGAATTATCGACTGATGATAGCTATATGTAGGGAATTGTCGACCTGCTAATTGTGCGGCCCTTTGCCGATGGTAGCCGAGTGCGCCTTCGAAGACTGTGACCACCATGGGCACTTGCCCAGGGGTTATTTTAGGTTTTCCCTAATCTTTTTGGGCGGGCGAATATGGCAAGTCCCAATTTTTCAAAGACGTAGTGGCGATGGTAGCCACGACACTGACTGTGAGCAATGGGAGAAAGAGAGAGGGCGCGTGCTCTATGCCTCGACAGAGTTAGTGCCCGTGACGGGTTTTGCTAGCCTGTCCTGCACGCACAATCCAAGCCCGACTGCACGTTCTTTGGTTGAGGTGGACTGCAAATCCCTCCTTGCCTCAAGAGGCTTTGCACACGCTTTGGAAATTCGGCGTCCTTCCTCCCTTGGCAACAGAGAAGCCTCACGGCATGTAGTATGCAAAGAGGCTTAGAAAAGAAGCACCTTACCTTTTTTCCCCAAAGAAGTGATTGGCTCTTGATACTAGTGTAAGACCTAGGGTAGCTAGACCTTGAGATCCTCCTCCCAGCCTCCCATTATAATGGCAGGCTCCTAGCCTTTGGCCCTATACGGATCCGTTGTCCACATTTCCTAGCCTGGCCCCTGGCCGTAGTCTGTGACTCCGTGGCCTTGCCCGTATCCTGACAAAGTGCACATAACCTCTTGTAGTCACTATGTTTCGCACTTACTTTTGACCTCTATACCTAGGGCTTGTAAAAGATGTCTTTAAGCCCAATTCCCACGGATAGCACCTTACAAATAAGAGATAAGTACAACAAGTACAATTATGTAGAGATAGGAGGCTCTATAAGAATAATATCTTTACACATTCTCGTTGTTACAAATATAACTGAGCTAGAAGGGGTATCCAAACCCACATCTGCAAACAATGAGGAAATATATGTAATGCAACCTTGTGGTTTTTTCAAAACATAGCGAGAAAAGAATGTGCACAAAATGTAGGAAAGGATTGTATGAATTAAAGTGATCTTCTCATCCTTATTATGAGAGGATACAAAATCAAGTGGCTACACATGGATTTTGAAATACTCCAATTGGTCGCACTTTTTATGCAAAACGTATGGATGATGTATATCTTATTGTTATTGTGTATTTGAATGATTTACTACTCACTCGTCCGAAGGAGACACATATTACTGAATTTTAGGCTAATTTGAATGCCACATTTGAGACATCAAATTTGGGGCTTTTGTATCATTATTTGACCATTCAGTTGAAGCATTGTGATTAAGGTATTGCATTGTGTCAAACAAAGCATGTGCAAACTTTGCTAAACAGATTTGGACTTGATGATTGCAAGCCAATTTCCACTGCTATGGAACATGTTTAAAGTTAAGTCTACATGATGCTGGAGATCCAAAGATGTTACCATCTACCAAAAAATTATTGCTTGCCTCATTTATGTATGCATTACATGGCCAACTATTCAAGTGCAGTCTCACAAGTGAGAAAAGTTTATGCATGGTTTGGGTTCTAGACATTGGCAAGTAGGTAAGTGGATCTTTCTCTACTTGAGTGGCACTATACATCTTGGATTGTCTTATTCATGTATATGGTAGTCATGTGTGTGAATAATGTTAGGACCACTGGGGCCTCCCCCCCCCCCCCCCCCCCCTAAGTTTTTTCTCCCTCATGCTTTGTATATACGCCCAACACTCTAGGAAAAACTCATACTGTATTCACATGCTTAGTAATGTATCCTATTTATGTGCCTTGAGTTTCTTCTCCATCTGCAAGCTGTGTGTGCCTTGAGTTTCTTCTCCATGTCCATGAAGTTTTGTGTGTGCGCATTCTTGCAACCTTGACTATAACAATTTTGACTAGGAAAGTGATGTCAAGACTAGTGCTTACCAACCAAAGAAGAGAATCAACTAGCTTTCTATACTTTGTAGCATCAGCTATATATGGGAAGTCATATAGGAACAACTTATGGTTGGGATCCATTGAAGTAGATATAGGAACAACTTATGGTTGGGATCCATTGAAGTAGATATCGACCTTCACTCAATCAGTCTCAAATATTTGTTAGGCATAGTGTTGCCATATGGCCTAGAAAAAATCAAGTATGTGTTACCAAAATCGGATTATAATGGCTAAAGTTCACTTGGGATCATATCTAATTTTAACTGGGGAGATAGTATGCCATCAAGAGTAAGCAAAAAAAAATCAATCATATGGAATCAGATTTGCACCTTGATAATTATAAACTCATTTGGGTTCTTCAAAGACTACCCCCCCCCCCCCCCCCCCCCCCCGCCCCTGCCCCCCTTCCATGGTGTGGCTTTGTGCACAAGTGCAATAATAAATAATGCAATAAACCATAAATGACGTATGATACCATGATACGATCGAAATGAGATTATCACCATATATTGTGTTTCTTAAAGGACAATCACACACCAATGATGTGGCGCTATAGTTTAGGGCCAATAAAAGGCCTTTGAGAAGGATAGGGAATCAAGGAAACCTCGTGGTGGACCACAGTAGGCTATATTAAGGACATTGTTATAAATGGGGTGGATAACTTCCCCTTTCTCAACAACCCTTGAAATTGTATAGGTGTGGAAAAAAGCACATGCTCCCCTTTCATGCAATGAATCTTCACACAATAAAAGGACTTTATAAACTCTACCACTTCTCGATGCACCCTAGTATCAAATATCCCCACATTGGTAATTTCACTTGGAACACCCAAATCATACAATTTGTGCATGTCTTACTCTAAGCACTACATTAAAAGCTTTACACAAACCCATCATCACGGCAAAGGACTTCTCATCAATGTAGCTTTATACACTACGGTTTGCCATACTTTGAAGTTCACATGGAGTTGAAATAAAACAAGAACATCACAATATTAGTTTCAAACTCTTTCCCATCACTGTAAAAAATGAGATTTACAATTGACGAGTGATAAAATGGTTTTTCCCACCTCGGGATGTGATTTTTTCACGATTCAGAGAAATTAAATCTCGTGCAAAAATCAAATTTCTCACCCAAGGAAGAGTCACTACACCGTGATTGTTCCACAAAAGGGTGGAAAAGTCAAACTTTTGCGTGTAAAAAGGCACGTTTTTTTTCCTGCAAAAAATAGACAGCTTGTTCTGATAACGATGGAAAAAGTGTCCTTTTTCTCAACTAGTACAAAAGTCAGAAACTTGTAGTGCAATCACTCGCCTCCCACACTAATTTTGGACCAAATCAACTTATTTTTCCTTTAAGTAGACAAACCTCCTTGTAATGAAGACAAACAAATTAGACTTCTGAGTCTGTGATATGAAAACACAACAAACAAGTGATCCGGCCTAAGGATTTTTGTGACTATTTGGCTTGTTGTGTTGTTGTGTTTAGATCTCTCTAAAAAATTTTCTTAGACCATGTTACAAATGGGAGTCTAGAGCAACTCCTCTTCTAGTGTATTTCATTTGTACTTGCAAGGCTAGGTAAACATTTGTCATTCTGTTGCTGGCAAAAAAGAAAAAAGCTTTAAGAGCTTATGCAGAAGGAAAAAGCACCCATTCAAGTTGAAAAGCTCCAAAATTTGACCTTAATGGCAACTAGCAAGAACGTAGAGCTTTACTGACTTAAGCTAAAGTTTGTTTGATATGGTTTGTCAAGACACTGTCAATACACTAAGTATCTGGCCTTGCACTGAACATTGCCAAAAAGAAATGAGATTACCTCTATAAAAGTATCTCAACACGAAAAAATCCAATCAACCACTTGTCGCAAAGCCCCACAAATACTGGCTTCATCATAAGAATCGGTAGAGAGAAATTTTTGCAAAATAATACTGCATCGAGGTTACTGTATTTGATTGCCTCAACCACCTACTTGAACAAGAACCAAGGAAACAAATTCCAATAAAGAGTTATTTCTTTTGAATAGATATTAATGAAACAAGCTCCACTATTGCAGACTAGAAGTGCTGCTAATTAAGGTTTAGAGACATATATAAAGGAATTTTCCTATGTCCTACAAAAAATGCAATGAGTACGCTTAATATTGTGCGCCTAAACAACAATTTTTTAGGGTTTTTTATACTATAGAAACAAATGGATGACCTTTCTTGTCACTCTAGTATCTCCATAAAATTGGAGGGGAAAAACCGTAATTCTACCCAAAATCAGTCAAATCAACAAGGGGAAAAACCGTAATTCTACCCAAGCTTGCAGCCAACAAAGCAACGTCCTGCGGTGAGAGGGTGACGATAGAGAAATGCACACTCAAACAGAGCTGACATAGGCATCATGGGTTAACCCACGCTCTCTGTAAAACACCTCTAATTCCATTCGACCTTGATTATCAAGGTTGAAAATTGGAGACACACACACACACAAATAGGTTATTTTTCTCCTGCAAAAAATAGACAGCTTGTTCTGATAACGATGGAAAAAGTGTCCTTTTTCTCAACTAGTACAAAAGTCAGAAACTTGTAGTGCAATCACGGGCCTCCCACACTAATTTTGGACCAAATCAACTTTTTTTCCCTTTAAGTAGACAAACCTCCTTCTAATGAAGACAAACCAATTAGACTTATGAGTCTGTGATATGAAAACACAACAGACAAGTGATCAGGCCTAAGGGATTTTGCGACTATTTGGCTTGTTGTGTTGTTGTGTTTGGATCTCTCTACAAAACTTGCTTAGACCATGTTACAAATGCGAGTCTAGAGCACCTTCTCATTTAGTGTATTTCACTTGTACTTGCAAGGCTAGTTAAACATTTGTCATGTTGTTGTTGGCAAAAAAGAAAAAAGCTCTAAGAGCTTATGCAGAAGGAAAAAGCACCCATTTGAGTTGAAAAGCTCCAAAATTTGACCTTAATGGCAACTAGCAAGAACGTAGAGATTTACTGACTTAAGCTAAAGTTTGTTTGATATAGTTCGTCAAGACACTGACAATACACTAAATATCTGGCCTTGCACTGAACATTGCCAAAAAGAAATATGATTAGCTCTATAAAAGTATCTCAACAAAGGAAAAAATCCAATCAACCGCTTATCGCAAAGCCCCACATATACTGGCTGGTCTAAAGGGAATCAATTTCATCATAAGAATTGGGAGAGAAAAAATTCTGCATAATAATACCGCATCGAGGTTACTGTATTTGATTGCCTCAACCACCGAATTGAACCAGGACCAAGGAAACAAATTCCATTAAAGAGATATTTCTCTTGAATGGATATAAATGAAACAAGCTCCACTGTTGCAGAATAGTAGTGCTGCTAATTAACGTTTAGAGACATATATAAAAGAAATTTTCAATGTCCTACGCTTAATACTGTGCACCTAAACAACAATTCTATAGGGTTTTTTATATTGAAGAAACAAATGGATGGCCTTTCTTTTCACTCTAGTGTCTGCAAAAAATTGGAGGGGAACAACCGTAATTCTATCCAAAATCTCTCAGATCCACAAGGTAATTTTCTATAAGTGGATCCTCAACATAAAGATGAAACCCAAGCTTGCAACCAACAAAGCAATGTTGTCGTGCCACTCCGCTTCCACGATGGAAAAAAGAGTAAAGAGAAGTAGAAAAAGTCTATTTGAAGGTCAAACATTTATTGAGCAGTGACCAGGGATTGAAAACAAGCAAGGAGATCCAGAAAGTGTATGCTTTATGTGGTTATGAAGGCTTAAGCGTAGAGATTTTATGCTTGAAGAAAAGATTTTACATGTCAAAGGGCTCTTAGGACATATAAGGCAACTTGGGTAGAGGAAGACATGTGGTCACTGGTAAAAAGGAAAGTGTGTGAGAGACTTCACATCTCTGCATGAGGGAGGCCGAAAATGTCCTATTTAGGAAAAAAAATTGTAAAACAGGTTTCTGGATAGAACGGTTTTGGAAAAGGGCATTTTGAGCATTTTGGCATCTCACGCACAGAGGCTAATTCTGCACCGATTAGGAGATATTCATGTTTTCATGCTCTGCTGTATTAGCGGAGAGGAAGCCATAAGCTTTGAGCACTCTAATCCTAAGCCAAGCTTCCATAGCCACTCTAATCCAATCTTCCATAGCCAATGTAATCAAAGACACCATAAGTCACTCTAATCATGGAAGGAGTTTAATAATGTAAGCAGCGGTACTGTTAATGAAAATCAAGCTTCAGGATCTTGTTCAAGATGTTAATTTCAAACTTTGTCTACATTCATTGTGTCTGTTGCAACTGTCTTCCTCACACCTCTCACAGCTAGAGGTCCCGCGCCTTCCCGGCTCACCTTTCGAACACAAATCCCCCGACAATGTCCTACTACAAAAATGTATTGGGACCGGCTCGACACATTTTGAGAACTTCGAACAACTAAATATTGATTCCTGGGACGCCACGAAGAAACTCATCCCAAAAATGTGTCAATAGGTAGGCATTGTACACATCAAGGTGAGTAGTAACAGATGGTCTGTGTCCGATGGCATGGAAGCCTTGATTGGAGAGAAATCCTTGTTGACATTTACACATGTCCAAGAAGACTCTTTGGGGACAACCTCATGTGGCACTTTGTGACCTTACAACGGATAATCTTGGAGACCATACTAACTAGGAGTCTTCTCCATCCATCATATCTTTGGCAAGACAGATCACGATCGTCAAGACTAACTAGGAGTCTCTCCATGGCTCTCCATCCATCATACCTTTGGCCAGACAAATCGTGATGGCCAAGACAAGGTCCCCAAATCTATAGAATCTTGTGAGTGTTGCATACCCTCATGTCAATCTCAAAAATAGGTTCCTCTCAAAGAGAAGGAGGGACTTGTAGAAAATGACTTCCAAGTATTTGTAGGAATCTACATACTCTACCACTCCTCAACGCAACCTAGTATAAAATATCGCCACATTGGTAACCTTACTTGGAATACCCAAATCATACAATTTATGCATGTCTTACTCTAAGCACTACATTAAAAGCATCACACAAATCCATCATCATGGAAAAGGACTTCTCATCAATGTAGCTTGATACACTGAAGCTACGGTTTTCCATACTTTGAAGTTCACATGGAGTTGAAACAAAATGAGAACATCACAATATTAGTTTTGGACTTTTTCCCATCATTGTAAAAAATGCGATTTACACTTGACAAGTGAGAAAATGGTTTTTCGCACCTGGGGATGTGATTTTTTCATGATTGAGAGAAATTAAATCTCGTGCAAAAATCAAATTTATCACCCAAGGAGCAGTCACGGCACCGTGATTGTTCCAAAAAAAGGTTGGAAAATCCAAACTTTTGCATGTTAAAAGGCACGTTTTTCTCTTGCAAAAAAATAGACAGCTTGTTCCGATAACGGTGGAAAAAGTGCCCTTTTTCTGAACTAGTGAAAAAGTCAGAAACTTGTGAGGCAAGCTTTTCCATGCATGAGAACCCCCCCATATATCTTTGCCCTTTTACCAAAATATTTTCTGTTATATAAGTTACTTTTGATTTTTTCTTCCTTTTTCACAAATGTTTTAGCCTTTATTAAATAAATAAGACTTATGCTAATCAATCACGATGTAGCATAAATAAGTAAGCTTTCTTTGTTGATCTCTCTTTTGACCTTAAATATTAAATATATATATTGTAAATTACATTATATATTTTAGTATTTTCTAATATATTTTTCATGTATGTATATTATTCCACCCTACCAAATATTTTATTCACTAGTTTTCATTTTCAAACCTCAACCCCACTTTCAAATTTCAATAATACCTCCATCTAGATGATTGCCAATCTTTTCAAAACTCTAGTTCATGTTTTCATACAAATGAAGGAGCTTACACTTGAACGCAAGAGAGAAGTCCACTCAAAGGGGACCACCAAAAGACTTTTGCAGCCACAAATAATACATTATTTGGCTGAATTTTTTAAGTAAATAAGAACCCCGAATCTGAAGGAGCGTTCAACATGAAAGATGTAGCTCGTGATCTCAACTTTTAGCTCAATTTTTTTGAGAATTTTTGGAGGTATGAACATGGAGATATGATTTTTGTAGTGGACCCCAGTTTTCTCGTGTAATGGTGACACAAGCCATCCCCAATTTTCTTCCCTCTAGAATGGCTATGGTTCTACAAGTCTTCAAGCATGATTACAAGAGAAAAGGATCTTTTAATGAGGTCTTGGTAAGTCTAGAGTGATTCTATCACCATTTTTGGAGGATCCATCCTCATCAACAACTATCCATCTTCGACAACCTCTCTTGTAAATTTCTTACCTCTCTCTTTTCTCCCTAATAAGCTTATGTCTAGCCAAAGCTAGACTATTGTAAATATCTCCTATCCTCTACATCCTACCCACATTCTCTCTTCTTCTCTCTCTATTGACTCTGGTATTTAAAATAATGAGGAGACAAGATGGGAGCCACAGTCACATGCACCCCATTTTCCTCGTCACTAGAGTGGGACACTCACCTCAATTAGAAATATTGCTAAAACCTTCCCTCCTTCCCTATATAAGGAGGCCATGAGAGCACACACACACACACCTATCCATACACACTCTTGTGCTACATGCTTGTAGCATGAACCCTAATCACATAATCACAACACCATCATCATCACCATCACCATGCACAAAACATGAGCACCACACCTCCACACCACTTGTAATTAAGGGTTGAAGGCACAATTTCAAGAAGAAGAAGGGTGGACACACTCATGATATTCCTCGCCATCAACTCCCATCTCTCCATTATGCCTTATATGATCTCGTCCCCTTCTCATTTTCCTGCCATACGCTACCTATTGTATTCATCTTTTGCAAGCAATCAACACACTCCATCTTGGTGCCATACTTTGTGTCGCTTTGGATACATCTCATTCTGAGTATGGTATATGCTTGTTCCTTGCCTTTTTTTTTCTGCTTATGTAAAGGTGTGCGGATTCGCCACCATACACACACACTCTCTCTCTCCCTCTCATATTCCTATCATCTTGCTACTTCCATCTTGAGGTGTGCGGATTTGCCACCTCTTATATGATAAGTGATCATACTCGCAAGTTTCCCCTACCTCATTATCTTCCTTACTAACATGCACGAGTAGCAAGCCCATTCTCACTCATTCACCACTCCAGTCACCTTATTTTCCAACCACCCCATTCCACATTTGGGCGTGGATCTTGAAATTGTTTTCCATGGCATGCTTCATTGTGTATATGTATGCGTCCTAGCCGCATATCTTGCTAGGTGGTGCCCCTTCATCCTATTGTGTATCCCCCATGATGAGTCCATTGTGCATAGTCTTGGTGTAGAGGCCACCGGGTCTATTTTTTAGTTCCGCCTTTCATTTGGTGCCCGCACTAAGGAGGGCTCTTGAAACCTTCAGTTTACAAGGGTGACATGTTTACTTCTCTTCATTGATGAGTGGATTCTTGAATTCTCTAATCGGACCACTGAAGAGGAGGAGCTTCAAGCAGGTTTGACACAAGTCATCAAGACACTCTTGCCAGGGTGTTGTATTGGTAGCATAGAAGAAGTGGTAAGACCCTCTTTCCCTACTCAGATTGTTTACATTTCTTATCATCCCCGCAAGCATAAAAGCAAGGCACAAGCTGCATCATGCTCACATTGTAGCCAAAAACCGCACCTTCGACATGAGTGCAACCCAAAGTGAAGAAAAGGCCATCATTTTCTCCCTCGACATCCGCACAGGCGTTCTCACCACGGTAGGCTTTCAAGGAGCACCAGGCTTCTCTACATCTACGGCCCCATCTTTGCCACCTATTCCACCTACATCCACAACAAGCCTTCACAACTTGAGGAAGCTACTACGAACGCGTGGTCCCTCCCTCTCCCTTGCACCAAAAGATTCAAGGGTTTTCCAGCGCCGACAATCACCTCGTCTCCAAAACAAAAGGGTAAATCCTCCAAAGTCTTTCTATACCTCACTCTGATCTTTTCCAGCGCCGACAATCACGTCGTCTCCAAAGGGTAAATCCTCCAAAGTCTTTCTATACCTCACTCTCATCTTAAGAGCCAAGAACTAGAAACAGCAGCATGGATTCTACGCCGTCTATCGAGTGAAGTGGCGGAGCTTGTAATCGACAAGGTCTTTGACACAGGTTTTGCTTGGCAGAAATACAGGACCCTCCACCTTCAAGGGGTGTTGCTTGTGAATCAAGGCTATGATGACGACTTTACAGCTTGTTATGTATCCATCCAACTTGGATTAATACAAGTGGTAAGACTCACCACCTACCTCATCACACCTGTGTATACACTAGATGGCACTCTATCTTGCAGGAAAGTGAAGTTGCTCAAAGAGAGAGAGTTCAGGCTTTTCCAAGAGCTTGCTAGAGGGGCAGTCCTAGAGCTAGAAGACGAACACAACCTTGTCCTATGGTACTATAAATTTGACCTCGACTACCAAGTGCTCTACACCTCCGATTATAACCTTCCACCACGAAGGAGAGAGCCTTTCCGAATTATCATGTGATGGACCCAGCGCATCAGCCTTTTGTAAGGAACCAAACCTATGCACCACAATGAATTCAATCAATCAAAGTAATCTTGGACCGCAAGATGTTTTATCAGCAGATCATTATAACCATGTTTGGTATAGAACGACTGCAAGAGATAAACACCTCTTCTCTACCCTTTATCCTCCCTATGATTAATCATGAAGTGTCTTTTGATGTAGTTATTTTCATCCTTGTATAGTATGTTTTCCATCTACCGAGCACCCATGTATTGAATCTTTTTTTTTTTTTTTTTTTTAAAGATTTCTAAGTCGAGTTAATTTTCTCACTCTCACAATGGCAAGTGTAGCATTTCCAACCGTTACTGGTGAGGCGGTCCGGGGCGGGCAATAAGAGAGGCGACCTCTAAACACCCCTCAAGGCTCCCGTGCTGCTCAATTGGGGCTGGGGCAACCACAAGCACAACACAACAACAAACCCACAGCCAAACCCAAATAAGATAGGGGCACCACCTAGTTATGGTATGCGAACTAGGACGCAAGAGAGATTTTGGCACAACCAAGAAGATGCACCACACAGCACACACAAGCAACCTCACACCAAGACACACATGAAATGGACCAGAGAGAGCTAGAGCAAAGGGAAGAGAGAGAGGGAAGGATCTTGCGTAATACCTTATTTGTGACTTGCAAATGGAGATGGTTCGTTATGATGCTATCGTAGAACTTGTACAAAACTCACTCAATGCTTAGTGATTGCTAATCATTGCCAAAACACACACACACTGTCTTAGGGTGTGGGAGACCTCTCACCACAATACCCTCTTACAATGGACACAAAACTGGCAATGAAAAACACACTAAAACACTTTCTAAAATCAAGATCAACCGATAAAAATCAAAATACACAAGTCACCTTGAATTCACCAAACCGTATTGCACAAATGGAAGGACGAAGATTTAAACGTCGAATCACGCCTTTGATGCACCAAACCTCCATTTATTGATGATGAAGGAGCATGTACAATAGTGGTTTTGAGATTTGTGGAACTCACGCTCTCTCACTTGCAATGTGTAGCTTGAAGGCTTCTCTCACACCAAGAGTGAAGCTCACAAGTGGTTGCTACACCTAAGTCTCTCCTCACGCATAGAGTGTTGGGGTGCTATGTGAGATGTTGGAGGTTGTTTTACAAGAAGGAGAGGGGCCTATTTATAGGTTGGAGACCCCTCATTAAGATTATTAGAAATCCTAATTTACAAGCTAACAAATCAAGATTATGATTTTTTTGAATATCAAAACATTGCGGGCCTTCTTTGTCTGCTTGAGTCATGGGTGTGGGCTCAAAAGAGAGCATTATTGATGGTAGATAAGGTGAAAGTAAGTAAGGAGAGAGAGAGAGAGAGAGAGAGAGAGAGTTACTATACACATGTCTTGAGGTGAGGTGTCTTTTATGGTTAGATCAATGGCTATTTTGTGTTAGTATGTTAGTGGTTAGTGTTAGTAATCACTAGAAAGTTAATGTTACATTTACAATGGGTAGAATGAGGTGGATGGTTGAAGTAAGATGGTTGAATGAAGTGAGAAAATCCTTGTGATGGTGAAGCTTGAAGAAGTTTTGGACTTACTTGTGTAGGTTCTCAAAATGACTATCGACCTTCTTCTTCGTCTTCCCTTCTTTACGCCACCGCCGCCAAGGTTGATTATCGCGATGAAAATGGTAATTCCGTTGATGATATCTCTTGATTTGCAGAGGTTAATCATGGTACACATGCTGAATTTATGTATATATATAAGGAGTAAGATGGAATTGTACTTTGGAGATAATAGAGAGAGGCATAGAGATGGTGTATGTACATGGAGAGCTCATATGAGAGCTATGGGAGTAAGTGGGGAGGTTAATGGTGAAGAAGGTGAGAGAAACCATTGAAGGTGCAGGTTTGAGTGAGGGATTGAGAGAAATGTGTGTGTGTGTGTGTGTGTAGAAGTGTGGAAAGAGGTGAGAGAAGACTATGGGCTACTTGTGAAAAAAGTGGGCAGACTGGGGTCCACTCAAAAAATCATAGCTCACCGCTGGTAGCTCCAAAAATCATGAAAAAATTTGAGGTGATTATTCAGAGCGTGGGCTACATTTTCTCTTTTGACCACTGCTCCAAATTCGAAGTGGAGATAGGTGCCAAAATTCTCACCAAAAAGCCTGTTTTTATGCTTGCAAAAGTCTTTTAGTGGACCCCTCCTTTGTTGAATTTGTACAATGCATCCAAGAGTGAGCCCCTCCTTTGTCATATCATAATACAAAGCATCCAAGTTGCCCTTGACACATGCATGGAGGAGGATTATTGGTGAATAAAGAAATATATACATGGTGGGACTAGTGTATGGACTATTCATGGACTTTAGCTCAATGAGCACATGGTGTTAGAATAATGAGTAAAAATAATAATAAAAATATGGAGGAGTTATGGATATGGAAAGATATTGGAATCATATGATATGGTCCCTCCTTGAATTATTTTGGGTGAAAGAGGAAAATGTATGCAAGTAAATAATATAATAAAAGTAACCAATGAGTAGAAATCAATTTTTTGTTTTCACGAGGGTGAGGGTGAAAATGTGGAAGTGATTTGTATAAAGGAAAAATATGAGGTTAGAGTATGTACATATTGGCAAAAAAATAAATTATGGTGTAAGAGGATGAAAGAAGGTGTACATAGGTTTAATAAAACACACACCTAAGTAGAAATATTTAAATAAAATACCAAAATAATTATAAAAAATCCCTATATTTAGGCCATATATACAATGAAATATTTACATACAAAGAGGCCATAATATACTTTTATTTTTTTATTTTTTTTATTTTTTTTGGCTCACCTAGCCCAGTGACTAGCTAGCTGAGGGTTTTTAAGAAAAATAAAGGAAAAGCCCCCTAACTCACGCACGCCTATTTGCAGTGAAATGGTAGGGATAGCCATAGTGTTTGGGTGATTTTGGTAGGGTGAGGTAACTCACTGTGGCAATTACAAAGAGCCAAAAAAACGGCTATCACTGGTAAGGTGGGTGAGGATGCTGCAGACTTTCTAGACAACTTGGAAATAGCATGTGTCATCTCTGTGAGAGATGATGATGCTTCGCGCTTGCGCATCTTCCCACTTCTAATGAAGGTGGAGGCAAGATCATGGTACAATGCCTTGGCACAAGAAACCAAGGAACGGTGGGACTTATTAAGAGCATCCTTTGTCAAGCGTTTTGGAGAGGGCACAACATCAGAGAAGCTATGGAAATTGTTGACAGAGTTGAAGCAGGGCAGTATGCTGGAATACGCATCATATGAGTCAAAGTTTGTAGATTTATGGGAGTGATGGGTTGCATCGCTAAGAGAGGATGAGGGGGCACCCGATTTCCTAAAAAACGATTGGTTCATGCATGGCTTATGGCCGTTTCTCAAGGAGAAGGTGAAAGGTAGATTCCCGGCTACGTACGAGTTAGCCGTTGAGATTGCTCACCTTAAGGACAAGAAGCTTCGAATGAAAGACAAAGAAATGGAGTCAATAGAAGCACGAAAATCACGTCGACCAACAACTATGACAACCACCATTCCACCACCACCACCAGCTCTTGGGATAAGAGATGACCAACAAGATATGTTGGCCCATATTACTGACCAACTGCAGAGTTTGTCTGTCCACTTAATACAGCAAGGGAGGAGTCAAGAAAGAGATTAAGACCCTGGAAGAGCACGAGGACAAAACAGAGAGTATCACTGCTACAACTGCGGAGAAGACGTTCATGGTATGTACTACTGTCCCAAACCACGACAAAACTATAATAGAGGAGGTAGGAGGAACCAATTTTCCCCTCCTAGAGAAAGAACACCCCCACCCTGAGCACCAACCCCACCAACACAAATTCTACGTCCGCCACAATCACCACTTGCAATCATCCTACACCCACCATCAATTGGTACCCGACCACCAAGTATCATTGGTCTTGCAGAAGAGGTCAAGATGAAGGTAACCAAAGAAGGATCAAGCGAGAAGTTTATTCAAAGAACTGAAGCAGTGGAACAAGAGGTTAAAGAATCAAAAGATGCTACCCAGGTGGGGGAGGTAAGTCAAGAAAATTGTGTTACAAATGTGAGTACATCTTTAACCTTGAATGAAATAGGCACCAAAGCGATCAATTGACAGCATTGGGCAGTAAGGGTAAGAAGGTGTAAAGTGTTGATTAGGCCTCGTCAGAGTAAGAGGAATGCAAAGGGCATGAAAGATACAAGAGAAGAGGAAGACCAGCCTGCTAGCAAGGATTTGCAGAAGGTGGACAACATATCAAGCAAAGGGGAGGGCTTTGAAAACGGAAGCCTGTGCACCATCATGGACCCAGGACAGTGTAGCAAGCTAAAGGAATCTTGCATCAAGGTAGTTTCACGTGAGGACCATAACGAAGAGGTAAGTATGACTGAAGGTTTGGAGTTGGATGTTGCTCTAGAGGCTTGGCAGTCGAGCAAGACTTTATTGTGTAGTGTTATAGACTTAGAGATGGGTAATGCCTCTAGTCTACTGAAGGGTGTTATAAACTTGGAGATGGGTAATGCCTCTAGTCTACTGAAGGGTGTTATAAACTTGGAGATGGGTAATGCCTCCAGTATATGTGAGGATGTTTATAGTAAGTTTGATGATCAATATGTTGCCAACCTTTTAAGGATGTTCCAAACTCATCCACAATACATCATTGTGTTTGCATGGGATGCATCAGACCTATGGCTATGGCTAACCGCTATAACATATAGAGAGAAGATCAACATGGAGATAAGAGCAAAGGAGCCATGGATAGACAAAAACCTGATAGAATGCAAGAATGAAGACCTCCTTCGCAATTTGGTACAATTTTTTACAAATAGTGCATCCTCTCTTTGGAGAAAGATAAGTGGATTACGCTTGTACTTAAGCGGCAAGGTAGGTGGCTTGCTATTAGCATCAGTAAAGGAAGTTGACATGTTTCAGCACACCCAAAAGAAGCATGATATGCTTGCATTTTTTTCCAATCATGGCAGTCAGCAGGATTCTGAAAACAGCTGGATCTCACCACACCAACAAGGAGGCCATATATGGTGGATTCTTGGCACACTCTTGGGAATCATAATTTTCAGTTCTTTCTTTGCAGGAGCCAAGATGCTCATTTCCCCTCTCGCTACTAGTGGTTACAAATTTGGTCCAATTTGGCATGCAAATTTTATTGTTCGGACACTGCAGACAATGATCCTATTTTTCACTTGGGATCCAGGAGGACATTGGCACAAAGTTCTGGAAGCCATGGGCTTCCCCTTTAATCAACCGACACTATTCCAAGGAACAAGCTATCACTCGGACCTGTTACAGATTCATGAATATCCCAGAAATCTCACCAATGGCCAAATGGAATGGCTAGTTCAGAAGGCAACTCGATATCGGATCCTACAGCTAAGCGGAAGAAGAAACAAAGCTAGAGACATGAATGCCTCTAGCCTTCGGGGGAGGGCTAATGAGGCAAGCTTTTCCATCCATGGGAGCCCCCCCATATATCTTTGCCCTTTTATCAAAATATTTCCTATTATATAAGTTACTTTTGATTTTTTCTTCCTTTTTCACAAACGTTTTAGCCTTTATTAAATAAATAAGACTTATGCTAATCAATCACGATGTAGCATAAATAAGTAAGCTTTCTTTGTTGATCTCTCTTTTCACCTTAAATATTGAATATATATATTCTAAATTACATTATATATTTTAGTATTTTCTAATATATTTTTCATGTATATATATTATTCCACCCTACCAAATATTTTATTCACTGGTTTTCATTTTCAAACCTCAACCCCACTTTCAAATTTCAATAATACCTCCATCTAGATGATTGCCAATCTTTTCAAAACTCTAGGTCATGTTTTCATACACATGAAGGAGCTTACACTTGAACGCAAGAGAGAAGTCCACTCAAAGGGGACCACCAAAAGACTTTTGCAGCCACAAATAATACATTATTTGGCTGAATTTTTTAAGTAAATAAGAACCCCGAATCTGAAGGAGCGTTCAACATGAAAGATGTAGCTCATGATCTCAAATTTTAGCTCAATTTTTTTTAGACTTTTTTGAGGTATGAACACGGAGATATGATTTTTGTAGTGGACCCCAGTTTTCTCGTGTAATGGTGACACAAGCCATCCCCAATTTTCTTCCCTCTAGAATGGCTATGGTTCTACAAGTCTTCAAGTATGATTACAAGAGAAAAGGATCTTTTAATGAGGTCTTGGTAAGTCTAGAGTGATTCTATCACCATTTTTGGAGGATCCATCCTCATCAACAACTATCCACCTTCGACAACCTCTCTTGTAAATTTCTTACCTCTCTCTTTTCTCCCTAATAAGCTTATGTCCAGCCAAAGATAGACTATTGTAAATATCTCCTATCCTCTACATCCTACCCACATTCTCTTTCTTCTCTCTCTATTGACTCTGGTATTTAAAATAATGAGGAGACAAGATGGGAGCCATAGTCACATGCACCCCATTTTCCTAGTCACCAGAGTGGGACACTCACATCAATTAGAAATATTGCTAAAACCTTCCCTTCTTCCCTATATAAGGAGGCCATGAGAGCACACACACACACACCTATCCATACACACTCTTGTGCTACATTCATGAATCCTAATCACATAATCACAACACCATCATCATCACCATCACCATGCACAAAAGATGAGCACCACACCTCCACACCACTTGTAATTAAGCGTTGAAGGCACAATTTCAAGAAGAAGAAGGGTGGACATACTCATGATATTCCTCGCCATCAACTCCCATCTCTCCATTATGCCTCCTACGATCTTGTTCCCTTCTCATTTTCCTGCCATACACTACCTATTGTATTTATCTTTTGCAAGCAATCAACACACTCCATCTTGGTGCCATACTTTGTGTCGCTTTGGATATATCTCATTGTGAGTATGGTATATGCTTGTTCCTTGCCTTTTTTTTTCTGCTTATGTAAAGGTGTGAGGATTCTCCACCATACACACACACACTCTCTCTCTCCCTCTCATATTCCTATCATCTTGCTACTTCCATCTTGAGGTGTGCGGATTCACCACCTCTTGTATGATAAGTGAGCATACTCGCAAGTTTCCCCTACCTCATTATCTTCCTTACTAACATGCACGAGTAGCAAGCCCATTCTCACTCACTCACCACTCCTCTCACCTTATTCTCCGACCACCCCATTCCACATTTGGGCGTGGATCTTGAAATTGTTTTCCATGGCATGCTTCATTGTGTATATGTATGCGTCCTAGCCGCATATCTTGCTAGGTGGTGCCCCTTCATCCTATTGTGTATCCCCCATGATGAGGCCGTTGTGCATAGTCTTGGTGTAGAGGCCACCAGGTCTATTTTCCACTTCCGCCTCTCACTTGTAATGCAATCATGGGCCTCCCACAGTAATTTTGGAACAAATCAACTTATTTTCCTTTATGTAGACAAACCTCCTTGTACTGAAGACAAACCCAATAGACTTCTCTGTCTGTTATATGCAAAGAACAGACAAGTGATCAGGCCTAAGGATTTTTGCGACTATTTGGCTTGTTGTGTTGTTGTGTTTGGATCTCTCTCCAAGACTTTCTTAGACCATGTTACGAATCCTAGTATGCAGAAAAGAGATTATGGAGAAGGTAAAAGCTCCCAAATTTTGACCTCAATGGAAACTAGCAACAACATAGAAGCTCAGCTGACTTAATTAGCTAAAGTTTGTGTGATAGGGTCACTCAAGACACCGACAATACACTAAATATCTGGCCTTGCACTGAGCATTGCCAGAAAGAAATCATATTTTCTCTATAAAAGTATCTCAACAAAGGATAGGGTCACTAAAGTTTGTGTGATAGGGTCACTCAAGACACCAACAATACACTAAATATCTGGCCTTGCAGTGAGCATTGCCAGAAAGAAATCAGATTTTGTCTATAAAAGTATCTCAACAAAGGAAAAAATCCAGTGAGCCGTGTAGCGTAAAGCCCCAGAGATACGTCTGGTTGGTCTAGAGGAGATCAAGGAAACAAATATGCCGCATCGAGGTTACTATATGTCTGATTGCCTCAACCACTTACTTGAACCAGGACCAAGGAAACAAATTCCATTGCAAAGATCAGCAACAAATATTTGGGCATGACTTTCGTTTTTTATTGAGTATTTATTGATATACTTCCGTATAGCAATGACCTCTAAATTAGACGATCATTGTGAAGAGAGAGAGAAAGAGAAGAGAGAGAGACAGAGAGAAGAGAGAGGTGGAGAGATAGAATGAAGCACCTTCATCGAAGCAGTACGTAGGTCCCACGCGCACGCGCGCGCGCGCGCACACACACACACACACACACACACACAGATGCCAAATCACTCGGTTAAGATCACTCGTGAAACCTTCCCACAAAAATGTTCTATCAAATGTTAACGTGAGTGCGCATTCAGACCAGATGCAACAAAATGTGGGGTCTTTTCCAAGACAAGAATTGGTGGACACAAAGATTCCAGCAAGTGTGGACCTATCATTCCTCGTACAAACACAAAGTATTCCTGTGGAGAGTGCTTACAGGAGCTATGCCTATTAGGGAATTGTTGTTCATGAAGAATGTAATGCAAGGCAAATGTATAAGTTGTAGTAGAATGGAAACTATGAATCACATCTTTACGAATTGTATTTTTGCTAGATCTTAGTGACAAGCTCTACAAGATATGTGTATGTTGCATTGGAATGTGAAGGTTACTAAATTCCATATGTTATTTGGCTTGGTAAGAGTTCAGAATGTTGGAGTGCATGCCTACCTTATGCATCTTAGAGTTTGGATGTTGGTGTTTATTGGGAATGCTAGAAATTCCGCAGTGTTTGATCATTACTCTATTGGCCATTCCTTGCCATGGACTTGGTTATAAGCTAGACTTCTTGCTCGGGGGATTCACCTTGCAAAACTTATCGCACCATGTAAGTGCAAGGGAGGAGTTATTTTTTAACAAGTTACATAAGAATATAAGTTAGGGGTAGGCCCCTATTAATTTATCTCCCAAGCTTAAAAATAAGGGAGGGCAATATCATATCTGGGGGGGGGGGGAGGGGTGTTGGGGGTTTCCATCGTTGCATAGCTCCAATGACTAAAAAAATTATCAATCCAGAGGGATGAGCTACCCGGCTAGGGCATGGAAACACTCACACGATTAGTGAGCTAATCATGGTACTACGAATGGTTGAATCTACGAGGTGAGCTTCTCGGCCTAAGCTACAATTCTAGGCAATCTCCACATCCACTTCCCTTCACCTCCAATCAACCCAATCACACACACTAACGATTGCAAGATGCACACAATGGATAATCCTATCATGCAGCACACTAGTTGAAGGGAAGGAGCCCGGAGAACAATGGATAATCCTGTCATGCAACACACTAATTGATGGGAGAGGCACAACACGTATTGTGTTTTCCCTTTCTTTCTTCTCTATCTTATGCACTAGGGCACAATACACATTGTACTTAGTGTTTGTGGCTCACACAACTATATAGATGTACACTTAAGGTTAGTAGCAGTTAGTATTAGGCGGTCAGCCACATGGCCATTAAACCTAACATTCTCCCACTTCATGGCCAATGTGGGAGACCATAAGAATGCAAGAGACCACTCTATGAATCTTAGTCTCATTAAAGACAACATCACTGCTACAGATCATTAATCGACTTTTAGGATCCCATAGATGATAGCCAAATTGACCATCTACACCATAGCCAATGAAGATGCATTTCCTAGACTTAGGATCTAGCCTAGCACGCAACTCCTTTGGTACATGTGCATAAGCTTCAAAACCAAATGTGCGGAGTTTTTCATAACACAATTTATGTCCTGACCATGACTCCAAAGGTACACAAAAATGTAATGAAGCATGTGGTGATCTATTGATCAAGTACATGGCTGTGTATAATTAGCCTGTGATAGCGTATACATAATCCTCTCTTGGATGGTCCTATTCATTCGTTCTGCAACACCATTTTGTGTAGGGGTATAAGGAGCTGTCAACTCATGCTTATTTCCCCTACTTGAACAGAAGTCTGTAAACTCTTTGGAGACTCAGTTCAGACTCAGTTTTAAGACAAGAACTTCCTAAAGCAAGTAGGCGAATTAAGCAAGCTTTCAACTTATGTTCAGACTCAGTTTTAAGACAAGAACTTCCTAAAGCAAGAAAATGTCTCATCTTTAGACTTCATGGCATAAACCCAAACATGCCATGTTGCATCCTTCATGAATGTAACATAATCGGATGCACTACCATGGGATTTAGAAGGCATAGGCCGTCCACAAGCTCTAAGGGTTTACTTTCTTTGTCGAAAGAATGTGTACGATGTATCTGTGTTTGCTTTCCATATTGAGAGTACCCACAAAAGGGAAAATTTGAAAATGACAAAGATGATAAGTAGCCCAAACAAGAGAATGTCTCCATTCCCTTCTTTGACATATGCCCTAATCGGCTATGCCACAAAGCAACGGTTGGTAGACCAGTTACAGAAAGAACACTATTTTTATTAGATACATAAAGAGGCCAGATAAAGTGAACAATCTTGTGAACCATGGGTTATAATAAGATGACAAGACGCCAAGACTGTTGATGAAAGTGACTAATTTGTAACCCAAGTCATCAAGACATCCAACCGAAATCAGATTCTGTGTCAAGGTTGGAACATGACGTACATAAGGGATGATAAACTTCACCTCATTTTCCATAACCATGGCAATATCACCTACGCCAACAATGTCACAAGAGTAACTATCACCAAGTGTAACAGATCCAATGGTTTCCTCGTATGTAGTAAACCAATTCCTATGATGTGTGACATGCAACAAAGAACCCGAATCAAGGATCCATGTATGGGATACTTCACCACTAACAAGGAGTTCAACAGACATAGAAATCTGTAAAGATAGAGTTTCCTGTGCATCATAAAAGACATCATTATTTTCAGTCACCATATTAATGTCTTGTGCATCACTCTCATCCTGCACTATGTTCAACTCTTCGATCTAAATCAAACTCTTTGGTTTCTCTTTTTATCACCATTATCTTTTCCTTTACCTTTGCCCTTCTCTTTGTCACGCTTCCAAGCATAACAATCCTTCTTTATGTGACCAAACTTGTCACAATAATGGCATTGGACATTGCCGGGACCATGAGACTTTGATCTACCCTTTGATGCATCTCTATTTTCCTCTTTCTTGGACTCATGTTGCTTATCATCCCTTTGCACGTAATGAGCTTCGCCATGATGCAAGCTAGTCATGGTCTTTTGACGCATCTCCTCTGACAAAAGTGCACTAGTAGCATCATTGTACTTTAGTGTACCATTAGGTGCAGAGTTACTAACATATGTGCAAAAGATATCCCAAGAGGGTGGCAACGAACAAAGTAAAATGATTGCTTTCATCTCATCATCAATGGTACTGCGTTGTGCATGAATGTGGGCAAAAAGAGAATCCAAAACATTGATATGGTTGGCAACGCTAGCTGACTCCTTCGTACAAAGGTTGAAAATTTTTCGGATCAAGAAAATCTTATTGCTAGCCGTATCCTTTTCGTAAGTGTCATATAATTTCTACCATAAAGCATCAGCACTCTCGCATTCTAACACTGAAAAGTACACCGACTCACCAAGGTGCAGTCTAATCGTAGATCTGCATAGCTCATCAAGCTCCTCCCACTGAAACTGAGTCATGTGCATATCTCCAGTTCTAGCCACATAGGCAATAGACAACCTTTACTTCTTTTCGACAAGCACATCATGCATTTGGTTCTTCCAAAGCTGAAAATTAGAGCCATCAAACTACTTTATGTCATAAATTTCACGGACTTTGCTAGTAGTTGTGGTGACAACACTACCAAAAGATTCTGGGAAAATTTCAACAGAGCCTCCTTTGTATTTGGGACTATGTCAACCAAAATACGAGACAAAATGACCAAGTATGTCACTGACAAAGCATGAAAAAGGGAAATGTATCTCAAAAGCACACTGTATAGAGACCAAAATTGAGGTGCATAAACTTTCAAACTAACCATAGACCACCAACTTTGTATCAAAAGTACCTATACCACTCTATACATGTCCTATAGTACGTCCTCATAAGGGATGCTCCAGCTACTTGTATCACTGAAGGTATCTCCACATTTGAGAATACCCAGCTCTTATACCAGATAATAGATAAACGGGAATTTACAATACGTGACCATTTAGAGAAATGTACAAAATTTGTAACTCCAATCTTTACTGCTTCTTTGTATTCATCCTCAATGTGCATCTGTATGTCTTCGATCTTTAGCAGCTTATGTTAACTGACGTTGACTCAGTTATTATTCCCCCCTTCCATTTTTAATGCCCATCCTCGGGCACTGTTGAAAAGTGTCCATGTAGGTTGTGGAAGGTTTTTGATTGGTTGTTGATGGGATGATTGTCTTCATTTGTCATTGAATTTCTTGTTAGGTTCAATTTGCTGCAGCATCTTGATTGGTCCGAATAGGTCTAATGTGAGAGATGATGTTGCACTTGTCTGTTGTAATAGCATAAGGATGAGGATACTATTTATTTAAGAAAAGTATGTACAAGAGAAGTAGAATGATGAGGTTCTAAATTAGGGTCTAATACCTGGATGACCAAAGGGAAATAACCCAGTGGGAAAAAGGTGCCTTTGGGATACATACATTATTGGAGTAGTTATTAGCATGAGAAATATCAATAAAGTACTCAAGGAATTATTTGCTGATAGATATGGAATTAAAAAGGTAGAAAATATGAGAGGATAGGATGATGGAATATTGGTTTTCCTGTTGTAGTCCACTCAAGGTGCATCGGTGGAAGAAAAAAAGAGTGTCTAATGTATATGTACGATACCGGGACATATTATTTTTACATACACAAAAATGCATGGGAAACAATATGTTGTGCAAGAAGGATTTTGAGGGGTTCTTTAAAAAGATGGTGTAGCTATAAAGCATATGACATGGCTTTGCAAGCTGGCACCCCTTAAGAATGGTTTTCGTTGACGAGGATATGTGCTCTCATCTTGTCGTGCACTATCCGTGAAAGTTGGACTCTATGACACTCAACCAATTGTAAGTTGATAGACTTTGAATCTTATGCTCATCTTATCCAGCATGAGCGACATGCATTAGATATGCTCAACTCTTCCAACTTGAGCGTAAGCATGATAACTACGACTCTTAGGACATAGTTTAATATGACATGAAGCTTTGGGACTAATGCTTTGCTCATTTTATGGCTCAATAGCCCGACTCTAACTATGCCAAAGAGTGTTTTTTGCACCCGGGTGACTTGACTTTTTACATTCTTGTGCTTACTACAAACATTTCTTCAGGTAGAAGAAAGCTTGAATCCTCAAAAAGAGGATTACTGAAGGACCAAGTTGGCATTGAAGGTTTCTTTGGCCATAATTGTTTTAGCCTCTTCAAATCTTCATTCTCATTGGTTGGGTTGTCCTTCTTTGAGAGTGAAAACTCCATTATTTTTTTAATTCTCCAATTGGGCCTGGTGATAGGAGTCTTTGATGTTGTTGTAGGCCTCTGTTGATTGTTGACATTTGAATTTTGACTAGGAGCATTGGAAGACTTAGGAATCCAAATCTATTGATGACCTTTGTATCTCCTTTGCTAACTTTGACTTGCTCTAGGTCTTGTGAAGTTCTCGAGATCTTAATGTAGGTCTGGTGTAGTTGCAGTTTGTTTGTGGTCAACTGGTATCCAAATCTTTGTACAACGTATGTACAATCCTTGTCTAAGAGGAAGATTCTTTGAGATCCATCTCTGTTCTCTATCCTCTTGAGAGTTGTGGTAGACTTTAGCATCTTTCGATGTTTCTCTGTTGTATACGTGCTTTTTTAGATATCCTAGGATATTTCCGAGGTTGAAACCTAGTGGGCCTTCTTTCTTGGGAGGGACCTGAAGCTACTTCATCTGCCCTAACCTGTGATTTTGGTACCCATATCTGTTTGTTACCTTGATATTACTCCTCTTCTTTCAAGCTTTATTGTGATGTTATCCATCCATGGGGTTGTCTTTCTGTGTTGAATTTCCATCCTTAATCCAAACCGGATCATTAAATTTCACTAAATTCCTCGGAACGAACACTTGTTTGTGTTTCCTTTGCCTTCTTGAGTAATTTGGCTGATATACCTTTGATTTTTTGGGGGCTCCTTAGAGGGTTTAGTTGGGTCAGCAGTTGACTTAAAGTTTTGAAATCCTGACTTGCTTGAAGTAGCTGATCCATGAGGGTTCTTTGATGAAGAGGCATATGCTATCACACCTTCTTTGCTAATCAGTGGAGGGTCCACTTTAGCTTTACCTTTGTCTGCAAAATTTTTCTTTGATTCTTGTGACTTTTGCAACTCTGGATCTAGCATTAACGGTACCTACATCTGCTGCTTGATATCTCTTAGAGAAGAGAGTATTAGCATTGTATCGTCTTTGTAGGCCTTGTGTTGGTCTAACCACTAATGTCCAAGGATGAAATTTGCAAGCATTTCCTCTGAAGGCTTGACCTGAAACTTTTACCTATTCTTTTTGATTCTAGATGCTAAGGGTAGAAACAATTTCTTTATGTCATGTATGCAAAGCTAGCATTGTTTTGCTATCATGCTTGCATGGAGTGATCTAGAGAATCCTTTGGATGTTCTCTGCAACCATCTTGCAATTTGCTTCTTTATCCAGTAGAGCATTGCAATTGACACTTGCTCCTTTTATACTGATAAGAACTATACCTATCATAATAACTAATATCAAATTCTCCTAAATGATTTCCTCATGTTAAACTGCTCATTTAATATGCGGAAGTTCCAGGGGAGAAAAATCTAGAATATTGGTTAAGCTGGCAGACCTGCCACAATAGGGATCCAAAGGAGGGAATATAGGGATCCAAAGGGAGGGCCATCTGCAAAGAACTATGTGCAACAATGGGCTCCAAAGACCTTAGGGTTCAGCCCATTAAGACTTCCAAAGGTCAAAAGCCTAGGGAAATTGGATGCTTTGTGTGTGCCTTAGAAAGGAGGGGGCAAGCCCAAGAAGTAGGGGATTAGAGAGAAACTCTCTCTCACACACACACACAAGCTTCCTTTGTACACAATTGGAAAGAGGGACACATGTCAGCTCCCTAGCTCAGATGCCCGCAAGGTGTACTCAAATCCTATTGGATAGCCTTGGAGGTTGACCTTTGAGAATTAGGCTAGAGTAAGTCTAGTTTAAAATCAAATATGAAAATCAGATTATAACAGCTAAAGATCACTTGGGCCCATATCTAATTTCAACTAGGGAGATAGTATGCCATCAAGAGTAATCACATGTCAGCTCCCTAGCTCAGATGCCCACAAGGTGTACTCAAATCCTATTGGATGGCCTTGGAGGTGGACTAAAAAATGCAATAAACCATAAGTGACATATGATACCATGATACGATGGAAATAAGATTATCACCACGTATTGTGTTTCTCAAAGGTTAATCACACACCAATGATGTGGCGCTATAGTCTAGTGCCAATAAAAAGGCCTTTGAGAAGGCTAGGGAATCAAGGAAACTTCAAGGTGGACAACAATAGGCTATATTAAGACCATTAGGACATTGTTATACATGCGGTGGAGTACTTCCCCTTTCCTGAAAACCCTTGAAATTGTATAGGTGTGGTAAAAAGCACATGTTTCCCTTTCACGCAATAAATCTTCATACAATAAAAGGAAAGACCACTTTAAATATTGTGGAGGTATTATAGCTCCTATTATATCAAGAATAAAAACTTGTTTTGTTGCTTTGAAACCACTCCAAGAACATAATTTTAAGTGCATTCCTAGGCGGTTTTTATTGAAAAATAATGTCTAGATCGTTAGGAAGTTGTGGAGATCGGCAGGAGATGCATTCTTAGTGGCTCCCATTACCATTTCCCTCCAAATTTACTGACTTCGTACTTCTTAGGTCACAATAAGTACCATCACATGACATCTATCATGGGTTAGTACATTCACATGACATCTATCATGGTTTGTGGAATCATGGAATCAATCTCATCCTCTATGACAAACCTCGTATGAGCCATTCTATGCCTCTCAATAATGGCCTGCTAGATATAGCCCTGGTAATTATATCTATGACATAATCTGTGAGAGGGATAATGGCATGAAGGATGTGCAAGAAATGGTGCCTCCTCGATTGAGAGTCAACTCAAGGAAAGATATAGCATAATGATGTCTTGCAAGTTCCCACCCGTATATGTAAGATACTGACCTAGTACATGTCTTGACTCTCAACGATAATTTGTGTAGCTCCTAATCATTCTCTACCAAAGTCTCCCTAATGGCCAGTTGCTGAGATTACTCAAGGACCCATCTAGTATGAGAATGCTTTCGAAGCTCTTATAAGCCCTGTATGTAAAGATCATTCTCTTGTATGTGCCTGAACCATATGTATAGCTCCAAATCCTAGTCTAGTGACCTCATGACTGCTCATCAATGTAGCTTTATACACTGAAGCTACGGTTTGCCATACTTGGAAGTTAACATGGAGGTGAAATAAAATAAGAGCATCACAATACAAGTTTCGCACCTCGGCATGTGATTTTTTCATGCCTGAGAGAAATTAAATCTTTTGCAAAAATCAAATTTATCACCCAAGGAGTAGAGTCACCGCATCATGATTGTTCCAAAAAAGGGTTGGAAAAGTCAAACTTTTGCATGTCAAAGGGGCACGTGTTTCTCTTGCAAAAACTCGACAACTTGTTTTGATAGTGATGGAAAAAATGCCCTTTTTCTCAACTCTTGAAAAAGTCAAAAACTTGTAATGCAATCATGGGCATCCCACACTAAGTTTGGAACAAATCAACTTTTTTTCCTTTAAGTAGACAAACCTCCTTGTAATGAAGACAAACCCAATAGACTCTTAAGTCTGTTATATGCAAACAACATAGAAGTGATTAGGCCTAAGGAGTTTTGCGACTAATTGGTTTATTGTGTTGTTGTGTTTCGATCTCTCTCCAAGACTTGCTAGGTCTGTTATATGCAAACAACAAACAAGTGATCAGGCCTAAGGATTTTTGCAACCAATTGGCTTGTTGTGTTGTTGTGTTTGGATCTCTCTCCAAGATTTTCTTCGGCCATGTTACAAATGCGAGTATGCAGAAAAGAGATTATGCAGAAGGGAAAAGGACCCATTCGAGTTGAAAAGCTCCAAATTTTGACCTCAATGGAAGCTAGCAACAATGTAGACTCTCAACTGACTTAATTACGTAAAGTTTGTTAAAGATACTGACAATACACGAAATATCTGGCCTCGCACTGAGGATTTCCAAAAAGAAATGAGATTTTCTCTATAAAAGTATCTCAACAAAGGAAAAAATCCAATCATCCGTATACCGTAAAGCCCCACAGATACTGGTTGGTCTAGAGGAAATCATAAGAATTTCATCATAAAAATTGGTAGAAGATCCTCACAAAGTGTGGCAAGAAGTACAAGGTTTGGTGCAAAAGGAAGGTGAGCCAGTAGATGCGTACATACGTAAGTTCTCATTGGCATGGGAGAGGATGTGCAAGGCCTTAGCACCACAGGTACCCCCGCCTGACATGATGAAGAAGGACAGGTTCTTGGCTGGTCTTTGGGAGAATATACGTTGGAGAGTGGAGCTAAAGAAGCCTAGGACACATGAAGATGCACTAGAGGTAGCAAGGAACAAAGAGTGGAAGTTGAGGAAAATGAGCCAGTTAGGGGTGGAGTCTTTGCCCATGAGGTTTGAATTTCAGCCTATAGAGTCTTTACAAGGTCGCATGTCAGGGGTTCATCATCAACCACTGGTTCCTCTTACTACTCAGGTTATACCAGCAGTGGTCACTACATCGGTGCAAGATGATGGGCTAAGGCAAGACATGAGGCAAGTGGTAGATTTGATGAAGAATCTCAGCCTAAATATTCTAGGTCAAGTGGGAAATTATCGAGGTCGAGGGAGGTTTGCAAATCAGCCAGGAGGTGAAGAAAAACCTAGGAATGGTGTTGGAAAAAGAAATGGTAGGTTTTGGAGGCAGACGCCCACATGTTACAATTGTGGAGAGTTGGGTCACATCAGCCCGCAATGTGATAAGCCACCAAGGATGGGGGGAGACATGTATCCATTGCCAAGACAGGTGTTAACTAGGTCAAATGATTATGGAATCGAAATTAAGGGAGATGAAGGAACCAGTGGATTAACCCAAGAGAAAAAGGGAAAGACAAAAGTGCTAAGTGTAGTCACCTTAGAGAAGGCATCAAAGCTAGAGGATACATTAGTGATGCCTATTGGGAAGAGGACCACAGAGGATAAGGAAGGAAGAAGTGCCCCAATTCCTAGTAACAAGAAAGGAAAGAGCCATGAAGGCGAGGATGTCAAGGCCAAGAGGAAAAGGAGATCTCGTCGAAAGTTTCATGTTTCAAATTTTCCACTAGGGGATGGGCAATTAAGCTCTGACTTGAAGGAGGATCTGACGAGCAGGAAGGCAGATGTTACTTTTGGGCAGCTTATAGAAATGGTGCCTAAGCTAAAGCGACAGTGGAAGAGAATGGTTAATCCAATGGAGAAAGAGCCAAAGAGAGGTTCAGTGAAGGTGTTGGCAATGGATGAGCTACCAGACATTTGTCCAATAGTAGATGTGTGGCATAAAAGGAAAAAATTGGGACAAGGTTATGTGGATGGCGGAGCCCAAATATGTGTCATAACACACTCATGCATTGAGAAGATGGGTCTCACAGTGGCTGGGGTGTCAGGTTTTCGGATTAGATTGGCAAACCATCAAAAAGTAAAATGCTTGGGTGTTGTAAAGAGCTTAGAAGTGGAGGCATATGATGCAAAGGCAGTGGTTGATTTTCATGTGATGCCAACAGGGTTGGGAG
The DNA here is from genome assembly GCF_014529385.1 of Adiantum capillus-veneris. Classification (NCBI taxonomy): domain Eukaryota; kingdom Viridiplantae; phylum Streptophyta; class Polypodiopsida; order Polypodiales; family Pteridaceae; genus Adiantum; species Adiantum capillus-veneris. Next base: position 69,814,426 of record NC_140931.1, read on the forward strand.
CATATCCTATTATACTGGACAGACCATGGTTATGTGCAGTGGGAGATGTTCAAGATTGGTGACATGGTACGATTAGGCTCTATGGAAAGACAGTTACCAAGAAGCTTTATAATATGGACACAAGGAAACGATTAGAGGAGCTTTATGAAGATGAGGAGGAGTCTAGTGATGAAGACTCTTCCACGGTGACAGATGAGGACAGTGATAGCACTACCAGCAGTGATGAGGATGCTGATGTTGCATTTCTTTTGATGGACAAAGAAATCCAAGAGTTTGGTTTAGTTGCATTTGTGAATGAGGTTGAAGATGAAAGTGAAGGGCCTTATGAAGTGATTGAAGGGATAATGCAAACCAAGGTTGAGTTGTCAAAGAAGCAGGAATTGATGACACAAATGATCAGTGGAGACCTCTCAGCTATGGAGAAGGATATATATTTGCACATGCTGGCTAGTTTTCCTAATTTGTTCATTACTTCATATGAAGAGATCAGAGGGTTCAAGGGCGAAGAGATGCATATAGAGCTGAAAGAATGTGCTAAGCGAGTGCGGCAAAGGCTAAGAAGGATGGGTCAAGAGCAAATGGAAGCCTTGCGAGAAGAGGTGGACAAGTTGTTGAAGGCAGGGTTCATAGTCTCTGTGGAGACCACGGAATGGGTGAGTCCAGTTGTAGTCAGTCCAAAGAAGGATGGGAAGTGGAGAATTTGTGTAGAAGAAACTAAATGCAGCCACTAAGAAGAACCCATATCCTCTTCCATTCATCGATCACATCTTGGATTCAGTGGCAGGTTATGAGAGGTACAATGTGTGTGATGGTTTTTCAGGCTATTTTCAATTGAAGATTGCTCTTAACACTAGGTTGGTAATGGGACACTTTTATGTCCTGGGACACTTTTATGTCCTATTAAGTGACCATTTTCCTTGAATTATGTCAAGAGTTTCAAAATGGATTTTGAGGTGCTATCTGTCTAGAAAGTTATCTCATGAGCTGAAAAAAACTTTACATTTTTTTGGAATATCAATTCCATATTTAACCTTGTCCTTGCACAACATTTCACAACCTAAACTGTGTGAAAAAACGGGTCCTGTTTTTGGCGTTTTTCAACTTTTTGCAACTATACCACTCTAGAATTCATGTTTGTGAGGTCTATAATGCTAGAGAACTATCTTTAGTAGTCCTCAACATGTCCTGATGCTTCTAGGGAGAAATAAATGTTAAAGTTCTAAGTTATGACCAAATTACAAAAATTGTCAAATCCTGTTTTTTAGCCAATTTTAGCTCTTCTATGATTTTTTTGGTGGCTTTCATGATATCCAAATGCAGTTTTGATTTTCTATGTCGCATATTGTAACATAAAGCTAATATTCCTTGAGTTTTGGGGCACCTAATACCCTATTTTTCATAGTAGACAATGACGGTTGATTTTTTCAATTATAGAAGAAAACGAAACATTCTAGTATATCAAGTATAACTTTTTCAATATTGTTAGTTTCTTGTGACACCTACATGCATTTTGTAGGTAGTAACATATCTAGTCATAAGGATCAAATTTGACTAGATATGAATAGTTTCTATGGGATTCTACAACTCATAATGTTGAACCCAGTTTTTTCATGTTTCCTGTATTTAGCACTTCATCTTTGTCCCCAAGATTCCCCTTGGTAAGAGATGTATTATTCTTTTGACATGCTCCATGGCTCCTTATGAATCTGAAGGACAATAGGGAACTAAGAAAACATGCATATATTATTTGTATTGAGCGTGGCTATAGAAACTTTGATGATAGGTTTGCACAATGGTAAAAATTCAACTTTTTTGTACCTATAGTGAGTGAGAAGCAATCATATGTTTTGATCACCAACTCATTGGAGTTAACTAGGGAATTTATCTCAAGTCCTACAAAAATCCCTAATCTTATTTTTATGCAACAAAACGTAAGAAATGACTGTTTTGATGAAAATGTACTGGTCCATCAACTTTGGAGGCTTGGTGTGACCAAAAGATGAGAAATTTTTTCCATGTGTAGTAGGCCTTGAACTATAAACTCATGAAAGGATTCTACAGAATGAGTGGATCTACTATGGTTTTGGAGGTTTTCTTCAAAACCATGAACGGACACTTTTATGTCCTGTTAGGTTACCAACCTAGTGTTAAAGACCGCACAAAGACCACTTTTATTGAGCCATGGGGCTGCTATTGCTACACAGTATTTCCATTTGGGTTGTCAAATGGACCTTCCTTCTATCAAGAGAGAGCAAATTGGGTGTTGGAACCATTCATTGGTAGTTGTGTTAAATCTTTTATGGATGACTTCTATGTTTGCAGCAGTAGGGCTGAACACCATGAGAAGATGCAGATGGTATTGGCTCGATATGATGAATGTGGAGGACAACTAAATCCAAAGAAATGTCATCTAGCACAGCCAAGGGTGAAGTTATTGGGCTATATGGTGTCAAAAAATGGCATTGAGGCTGATCCAGATAAGGTTAAGTCTATTATTCTTCTTCCATCACCTACGAGTACGAAGCATTTGGCAACTTTTATACACAAAGTGAAGTACATGGCACGGTTTATTCCATTGTCTTTGCAGCTTCTTTATCCATTACAGCAAGTGGAAAAGCATGATCCATTGCAATGGGATGACAAGTGTGAAGAAGTGTTTCAAGAGATGAAAGAGGTGTTAGGGGGGTTGTCAGCCATGCAGGCTCCTTATTGGGATAAAGTGTTTTATGTAAATCCATCAGTAGGGGATGATGCCATTGGAGCCATGCTATTGCAAAAGGGGAAGGGAAGCCATTATATGAGGCCAGTGTATTGTGCAAGCCGAGTGAAGTTGGTAGCAGAGAGAAAGTTCTCGGAAGTAGAGCTAGTGATGGCTAGTGTAATATTTGCTTATCGACGATTTCGTCATTACTTGCTACCACGACCTTTTGTTTTCTTGACGAGCTATGCCTTTTTTCCACAGTTAATTAATGGAACTAACATGTCAAATGTGGTGAAGAAATGGGTAATTGAGCTGCAAGAGTTTGAGTTCTCTTTTCTAGTGGAAGATAGTACAAGGGCTACCCTAGCTGATTTGTTGACCTACAAGGAGAATCCCCTTATTGTTAAGGAAGAGGTGGTGAGAAAGGTAGTTGAAGAAGTGCCATAGATCAGCAATGCACATGTTTTTTTCTTTGATGGTTCATACAGAAAGAGCCATGATGCAGCTTCAGGGGGTATAGCACTTTATGATCCAGAGGGGAAGCTAGTATGCAAGAGAGGGTTCAAATTGGATGCTCATAGTAACAATGAGGCTGAATATGCTACTCTGGAAGCCAGATTACACATTTGTTTGAAGCATGGGGTTCGAAGGTTGAGCATAAAAGGTGATGCCTTGTTAGTGGTGAAGCAAGTGCTGGGTGTGTGGAAGAGGAAGAACACCTCATTGAAGGAAATGTGCTTCAGAATTAAAGGCATGTTAAAAAAGTTCGAAGCATGGAGCATCACACACATTGAGCGTGCTCTATATGGAGAGGCACATGAAGCAGCTCAAAGCATGATTGGGGATCTATTTGTGTTGAGGACCACTTTACCTCTTTATCATGGCCGGGAAAGTTTGGCTCAAGAAGAGGAGTTTTTGCTAACAGAAATCATTCCAAAGGAGATTCAAAAGTCTAAGAAGTATGGCTTTCTGCGTAGAGCATACAGGTACAAATTGATTGGTGATGTCTTATACATGAAAGGGGCTGATATCGTGTTGAGACGCGCACCTTGGCGGGAGGAGCTTTACAGAGTGTTGGAAGAGAATCATGAAGGCGCATGTGGTGGCCATTTTGCTCTAAAGATCACCTTGCATAAGATTTTGGAAGAGGGGTATGTATGGCCTAGTTTGCACAAGGATGTTCACCATTGGTGTAGGTCTTGCAATAGGTGTCAAGCATTTGGGAAGAGAGTGTTGAAGCCAGAGCTACGAAAAACCATTATGGCGTTTGATGTGTTTGAAAAGTGGGGGATTGATGCAATAGGCACGTTACCTATCACAAGCAGGGGCAAAAGCTATATCTTGACGGCAGTGGACTATCTCTAGATGGGTAGAGGCTATAGCAGTAAAACAGATCACTGCAAAGGATGTGGCAAAAATTTTGTATGATGAAATATGTTGCAAGTTTGGGGTGTGACTAGAGCTACTTTCAGATAAGGAGACTGGTTTTAGAGCTAAACTGCTAGATTTTTTATGTGCAAAGATGAAGATTAGGCACCATCATACCACTCCTTATTACCCACAGTGTAATGGCTTAAATGAAAGATTCAATGGTGAGTTGGTACAGATTCTTTCTAAAGTGACAGAGCACCAAGGAAAGAATTGGGATTTGGAATTGCCTAGTGCATTATGGGCTTACCGTTCTTCGGTGAAGACAGGTACAGGGTTTACTCCATTTCATTTGGTGTATGGAAAGGAAGCACTATTGCCTGTGGAGGTAGAGTTGCCTGCGGTGAAGATGTTAGAAAAGTTGCTTGGGCCGCCTAGTGATGCATTCAAAGAGAGGCTCTTGCAGTTACAAGAGGTCCAGTTGGATAGGATGACCGCATTGGAGCATTATGGGCAGATGCAGGATAAGGCTTTGGCAAAGATAAATGAAAAGGTAAAAAGTAAGGGTATCAAGAAACATGACTTGGTTTTGCGCTACAACAGTAAGCTGGACAACACCTTCCAAAAGAAGTTTCAAATTAAGTGGGAAGGCCCTTTCAAGGTAGTGGAGTGTTTCCCGAATGGTACATATCAGTTGGCTAACCTGGATGGGTTTCTACATAAGTCAAGGGTAAATGGATTGCGTCTTAAATTGTATCATGCCAGGTTGATGATGGGCGATCAAGATGAGTTGTCTGTGGATCAAGCAGTGTTGGTGAGGGATGAGGAGACCTGTGATGCGGCGAGTCTCATATCTCTCTTTGCTGCTGCTGATCATGAATGATCTAGCAGGCTAGGGGATGGGCAAATTATGTCAGGAGTTTTTTGGAGCAAGGGGTTGCGCATATGTACATATACATGCATGGTGCATCAAATAAAGAATTGCCCATTTTTCAGAGCCAGGTGGTTACGTGGGGCCCACATGTGTACAAGTAGGACAGGGTATACATAGTGCATCGATTTTCACTATTACCAGTACCACTGTGTTTTTTCTACAATAAGGATGAGTTGCTAGCGCGTAAAACTTCTTGAGGAAGCTATCCGCGGGCCAATGACATGAGGTAAGCAGGTGCGTCAGATGGCACCGAGTGGCGTCAGGAGGCCAAACGGGGTCAATACTTGCACGTGGATAAGTATAGACACGGCGTGGGTGTTTTCTTGTGATAATTATGCAGAAAGTTCATCATGAGGACCAATTTTTGGGGCCACTTTACGTGGTGGCAAGATGCATTATTGGAAAAAAGCTGAGTGCCAAGTGTGCGAAGGATGCAAAAAGGTGACAACTATGCACTGCGAGGTCAGTTTTTGGTCTGATCGGGGTCCGTTTGAGGTCATCTAAAAGGCCAAGGGTGCCCAACTAATAAAGCTAAGTGTGGGAACTGAAAAAATAGAGAGAAGACCAGAAAAAACGTGGATAAGAGAGGAGGAACAGCTGCAGGTGTGTTTTTTCTCATTTTGGAGCCTGTTTTGGCCGTAAACTGCTCATCCGAGGTTGGATTTGAGCACTTTGACATTGTAGACTAGGGTTTTGGGCCGTTCCGGACACGATGGAGCTTTCCATTTTGCCAAATTCCTCAATCTTTTTCTGCTGTTTTTGTTGTGTAAGTTTCTCCTATGAGCGAACCTTCTGCTCCAATTTGTGATTGTATCTGGTATATTTTACCCATTCTGTGTGACCTATTTGCCCCTTGGTGTTGGCCAAAGCTCATTTGTATCTAATTATCAGAAGTTCCCCTCTTTTGATCTGAGTTTTTTGGGTGTGTGTGTGTGTGTGTGTGTGTGTGTGTGTGTGTGTGTGTCTCTGTGTGGAGTGGGCAACTAGACAGTCTCTCTCCTCTCACTCCATAGGTGTGTTTCCTGTCTCGGCCAGGTGTGTTGTGTAAGCGGAGTGGTGCCCCTAGTGTGTGTGTGTGTGTGTGTGTGTATCTTCCCAATATTGTGTTTCTTAAAGGACAATTACACACCAATGATGTGGCGCTATAGTTTAGTGCCAATAAAAGGCCTTTGAGAAGGATAGGGAATCAAGGAAACCTCAAGGTGGACAGTAGTAGGCTATATTAAGATCATTAGGGCATTGTTATAAATGGGGTGGAAATCTTCCCCTTTCCTAACAACCCTTGAAATTTTATAGGAGTGGAAAAAAGCACATGCTCCCCTTTCATGCAATGAATCTTCACACAATAAAAGGAAAGGCCACTTTAAATATTGTGGAGGTATTATTGGTCTAATTATATCAAGAATAAAAACTTGTTTTGTTGCTTTCAAACCACTCTAGGAACATAATTTAAGTGAATTCCTAGGCATGTCTAGATCGTTAGGAAATTGTGGAGATGGTTAGGAGATGCATTCTTAGTGGCTCCCATTACTTTTCACTCCAAATTTACCGACTTTGTACTTCTTATGTCACATGATATCTATCATGGGTTATTACATTCACATGACATCTATCATGGGTGTATGCATCATGGGATATTCAATCTCATCCTCTGTGACGAACCTTGTATGAGCCATTCTATGCCTCTCAATATGGGTTGCTAGATATAGCCATGGTGATTTAATTGTTGACATAATATGTGAGAGGGATAATGGCATCAAGGATGTGCAAGAAATTGTGCCTCCTCGATTGATACTCAACTCAAGGGAAAATCTAACATAATGATGACTCGCAAGTTCCCACCCGTATATCTAAGATACTGACCTAGTACATGTCTCAACTCTCAACGATAATTTGTGTAGCTCCTATTCATTCTCTACCAAAGACTCCGTAATGGACAGTTGTTGAGATTACTTGAGGGCCTATCTAGTATAAGACTTCCTTGGAAGCTCTCATAAGCCCTATATGTAAATATCATGCTCTTGTAAGTGCCTCAACCAATTGTGTAGATCCCAATCCTACTCTAATGACCTCATGTGACACTGTATTGCTACTTTAGATCATCTTACATACCACAATTACTAGCGGTCTCTCCATGGCTCTTGAATTATTATACTTTCAACCATATGGACCACGATTGTTCAAAACTAGGTCCCCAAATATAAACTAGGTCCTTAAAATTTGTAGCTTCCCATCCTACTCTCACGACCTCATGTGGCACTTTTATTTTTTGACGTACCCCACTTTGATGATAGAAATGTTATACCATTTTCCTCTTTTTATTGGCACACACACACACCCACACACACACACACACACACACACACACGAGAAGAAGAGAGTTTTAAATTGTCGTAGGAAAATATCCCAAGAGACGTTAAAGATAACGTTAGATTTAGATTTACGTTAGATTAGATTTAGGTTTATTTAGGTTAGATTAGATTAGATTTAGGTTTATTTTTAGTTAGATTTACGTTAGATTGGATTTAGGTTTATTTATGTTAGATTTAGATTTATGTTCGATGGACTAGCTTTTTTAAAATTTAGGTTAGATTTTAGTGCATGTCAATGAAGGGGCACCCATGATGGTAAGCATTGTATGAAAAACACTTGCTCATATGAAAAACAGTGAAATAGACTCCGTTTTCCTACATGGGAAAATTTCATGCGCTCACAGCCTTGACAGTCCATGTGGACCAGCAATTCCATCTGCATGTTCGACTACTGCTACCATACAATAACCCGTCATGATCAGCCAATAGAAGAGCAAATAGAGCCTACACAAAAATTAGTGATGCAAGATGATGATTCCAAGGGTCACACACACACACACACACACACACACATACACACTACACAGCCCGTCAAATCTAGAGTAAGAGTTAAGTGCTTTGAGCAGGTATCGGCTACATTGCAAGAATGGCGTACTTGCATGCTACAGACAAAAATCTACTGTGAAAAGATGTTACGATGCTGTGAAATGCTACAGCTAGAGAAGAGGCAAAGGGGTTTTGTCCACTACATGCACTATCATGTAGACATGGGTGTGTAGATTTCTTGTACCCACAAATATAGGCATTCACCAATAAAGACGAGATTATAACCCGGTGGTTCTGATCTCCGTGCACCTCTAGACCGAGGTATGCGGGGATTGGACATGACTAGAGAATGTGAGGTAGTTTACAATGTGAACAAAGAGAGAGAGAGAGAGAGAGAGAGAGAGAGATAAAAGACGAAGAATGCCAATAAAAGATTAAATTTGTTGTCCAGGTTATAAGGTTTTTACCCTCATTATCAGTAGTGATGAGGATGTGGGGCCGTCCCACCGAAACACCTATCTCTCAACGAGGATCTTATGTCCTTGTAATCAATGCAAGCATGTTTTCTGACGAACAAGGCGTGTTTCTTGGTAGCATGTTCGCGAATTTGGCAAGTTCGATCCATCTATTATAGATCAAGTTATTTCCAATTATAACTGGTCGGACTCTAACGCTGGCCAACAGGAAGCAATCTTGCAACCCAATAGACGTGTTCGCAGGCACTTTGGCCAAGCAGCATATGTGAGGCCACAAGATGTAGCCTTCATTAGCAGCTGGGGGGATGATCATGCAGACCACATTCCCAACAAGGCAATGTTTGAGCCCGAGATCGATGAAATGATCCAGACGATCATGAATTCAGAAAGGATTATCTATGATGATATGAAAAGTGAAGCCAATACGTCATTGTATGATGGAGCACGTGTGTTTAGATTGAAGGCGCTCCTGGTTCTTCTCAACATGCAGTCAAAGTTTGGATGGAGTGACACTAGCGTCACAACGGTTTTTAGGTGATCTATTACGATTAGTTTACTTTAATAAAAAACTCTAGATGTATAATGATCTGATAGATTTTTACAGAATTGTATCGTATTTTTTTCGTTGTGTAGATTTCTCAAAGAGCACATACTACCAGCTGATAATGTGATGCCAGATTCTAGAGAGGAAGCAAGATAGATTTTGCAAAACTTGGGGATGGATTAAAATTCGATCCACGCTTGTCCTGACGATTGCATTCTTTTTAGACTGGAATACATAGACATGGAGAAGTGTCCGGAATGTGATTTCGAGAGATATTGAGTAGATCTCCAAGGAACAAAAATTCCGCAAAAGGTTTTGCGACATTTTCCTTTGCTTCCTCACATCGAGCATTTCTTCGAATATAAGTCCATGGCCGCCCGAGCATCATGGCATGAGGAGAATAAATCTTCGGATGGTGTGCTACGGAAACCTATAGATGAAACATGGTCAGATTTTTCCAGGGAAGCTAGAAATTTGCACTAGGGCTGGCTATGGATGGTGTAAATCCATTTGGTCAAAGATCAACATCTTATAGTGTATGGACCGTTCTCATCGTCAACTACAACATTCCCCCGTGGTTGATTACAAAGAAGGGACACCTATGGCTAAGCTTGATTGTGCCAGGGTGGTATAAAGTGAAGAGTATGGATGTGTATCTTTGTCCACTATTGGAAGAGCTACAAAAATTGTGGATTGGCATAGAAGTGGTGAATATGAGCCGACACACAGGTGGATGGAATGCTTTGATCAGAGGCATTCTAATGTGGACCATGCATGACTATCCCGGACTAACAAAATGCTCAGATGATTTACACTTAAACTCAAACACTATAAATCTTGGTTTTTCTCAAGTTTATCTATTATCATGTGTATACATGTAGGGCTTCAAACAAGTGGATACAGAGAATGTGTCACATGTGGACCTAGACTGAATGCATGTCAGGCGCCCTCATTGAAGAAGAAAATCTACAAAGGTCATCAAGTGTATCTTCTAGAGAATCATGTGTTACGCGATAGATTTTTGGGAAGAGAGCCACCGAGGATGTCTGCACAAGCATGGTTAGAGCAGAATGAGATGTGTGCTGACGGTTTTCCCCCAAGAATGAAGAGACTATCTCTATGGTATGAGCTACCATATTGGCCCCGACTCATGATCAATCACTTGCTCGATCCAATGCAGATATTCAAGAATGTGGGTAATCTACTATGGGACCATCTGACCGGCAAGAAAGATACTTTGGGAGCCAGGGTTGACCTTAGAAATGTGGATCGTATGGAGCAATATTGGCCACAGACAGCATCTAATGGATCGATAAAACTCCCTAAATGTCACAGGAACGGAATAATAGAGATCGACAAAAAAAGAGATCTTTGTATTGATGAAATTTTGTAGAGTTTTGATACAACAGAGGAGCAATTGAATATGGGCGCACTCCATTGTACGGAGCTCGAACCTCCCGACCACCCCCGAGCTTCAGTCCGCTTGCATGCAGCGTCTCACTCTCACTCACACTCGCACTCGCAGAAGAGGAGATCTGTGAATGATCCCCGAACGCACCACTCGTCGTGCTTTTATCTTTCTTTTCCTCGAAAAGTCTGCACGATTTTCGCACCATGTATACCTGCGATAATAATATAAGAATGTGATCGCTAAGCGATCCATGAAGGTTAGATTTTTATCATGACACTTTGCACAGATCCTGTTTCACACATTGATTTCTGCATCGCCTACAAAATAGCCAAAAGAACATACTCGTGCAACCAATTCAACATGATAATCAAAGTAAAAAAACATAATTATGTACCTTGATAACCTCAATTGTAATACTCTACCATGAAGAAACAATCCTTTATAGCTGGGAGAGTTGTACGATGTTGTATGTCTGCCTGTCCCTGTGTATACTACACTGCTGCTGCTTTCTATTTGTTTTCATCATAACTTCTACAAAAAAACTCAGAACAGAGCAATCCAGGTACTCAAAACGACGGGAATAGGTCTGGTCTACAAGGCACCGTGGACAGAATTGCGAAAAACGTCTTTGTTTGGCTGAAAACGCAACTTTAGGTCACGACTCATAAAACCTGTATTTTTTGGTCTCCACTACTTTTACAACTTATTTTAAGTTTACCCATGCATTTTAAGCTAAAACACATAAATATAAAACATTGATATTAATAAAAATCTCAATGTTACTGTTCATAGACAGACTATATGTTATTCATTAATCTTTATCAAATCCGTCTTTAGTGTATTATTTAAAAAAAAGAATATATGTTCTCTCTTAATATCTCAACTCATTCGTATAAGCTCTATTTAATAGACTATTCAACAATCTTTCAAATCATGCTAACGAAAGATATGCTTTGCGCCTACATTCTTTTCGACTTTACGAACTTCAAAGACTAATCCTATTACATTCTCCCCTTATCAAAATTAACTCTGTCCTCAGAGTTGGTCTAAAGAGAGGAAAATTCTCTTTGCAAAACACTAAGATCAACCCATGATGCATCCTCTACTGGATAGTTCTGCCACTTAACCAAAACTTCCACAATGTCTCTATTTCTCAGATGTTTAAAACGCCTATCTAGTACTAAGTCTGGTTCTACAGTCAATGGTCCGTCATCTTTGAACTTAGAGTTGTTTTGTAAAACATGATGCACATTAGGAACATACTCACATGAAATACAGGATGCACTTTAACATGAGAAGGCAATTCCAATTTGTAAGGTAATGAACCAATGCGCTTCAAAATTTTAAATGGATCAGCAAATCATGGAGACAATCTTCTATCCTTTTCAAGAATCAAATGAGACTTCTCAGGAATGACCTTTAAGAAAACCATATCACTAGTTTCATACTCCACAACACGATGTTTCTTGTCATAATACAGTTTATGTCTCTTTTGAGATTTTCTAATATTCCGCTTGATTTTGGCCAACTCGTTATCCATTTTCTCAAGCATCTCACATGACAGTTCTACCTTATTCCTCGAGCTAAGAAAATTTATAGGTGTGGGACAGTTATAGCCCTACATTACTTCAAATGGGGTCATCCTAATAGATGAATGATATGAACTATTGTATGCAAATTCAACCAAGGGCAAATATTCATTCCAATTAGATTGGTTTTCATTGACATACATTCGTAACATATCTTCTAAAATACGATTCACTCTCTCCATTTCCGCATCGGTTTGAGGATGGAAAGCATTAGACATACGTAACTGGGTACCTATAGAGTCAAAAGTCGCTCTCCAGAAATGAGAAGTGAACTTAGAATCTCTGTCAGACACTATGCTCTTGGGCATGCCATGCAAACGAAATAACTCTTTCACAAACAAGCGTGCAATGGTCAAAGCAATATCAGTTATTTTCACGGGAAAGAAGTGAGCCTGTTTTATGAGTCTATCTACCACCACAAAGATCGAGTCATACCCTCCACGAGTAGTAGGAAGTCTAATAATAAAGTCCATGGATATAGACTCCCACTTCTGTAAAGGAATGTCTAAGGGTTGAAGGTCACCAAGCATCCTCTTATGTTCAATTTTAACTTGTTGACATTGAAAGAATTCACGCACATAATTCTTAACATCCAATTTCATACGTGGCCAAAAGAATGAACTTTTAATCTTTTCAAAAGTCTTACTCAATCCAGGATGACCAGAAAAAGGTGAGTTATGACACTCATGCAGAATTTGACTCTTAAAAGCAGAATTTACACGAATACACAAGCGGTCATAATAATATAGATTTCCCTTATACAAGTGATATTTGTTCTCATAGATCTCACCAATATTCTCATGCAAGAATTTCAAAATAGGCATATAAAAGGAATCATTTTCAACTTCAGCATGTATCTCATCAATCAAATTGGATCGCACAACAGTCAACAATTACACATGGGCCTACGACTCAATGCATCTGCAACTTTATTTTCTTTCCCACACAAATACTTCAAGTCAAAATCATACTCAACCATCAATTCAATCCATCTCCTTTGTCTGTTGTTTAACAATGGCTGAGTGAAAATATACTTCAAACTTTGATGATCAGTACGCAATTCAAATTTGACACCAAGCAAAAGATGACGCCAATGTTTCAATGCATGAACAACAGCAAGCAATTCTAGATCATGTGCTGTATAGCTCAATTCATGTCGTCTTAATTTCCTAGACTCATATGCAACCACTCTTCCTTCTTGTGTCAAAACACACCCTAGTTATTCACCACTAGCAATACATGACACAACAAATGGTTTGCCCATCTGAGGAACTTTCAAAACACAATTTTCTGCTATTTTAGCCTTCAAGGTCTCAAAAGCAGTCTCACAGGTAGAAGTCCACACAAAACCCTTGTCTTTCTTGGTCAATTCGGTCAAAGGACTTGCTATCTTAGAGAAATCTTTAATGTGTGCTCTCTCATATTGTGCTAGACCCATAAATCTTCTTACATCTCTTACTAACATAGTCTTAACTTTATCAAGATCAATGTGAATCCCCTCTTTAGAAATCACTCTTCCCAAATACACAATCTGATCCTTTGCAAAAGAATACTTACTTGCTTTGGCATACAATTTATGTTTACGCAAAACCTCAAATGTTTTCTTTAAGTGCAATGCATGATCTTCTTCATTCGTAGAATACACAAAATATTATCCAAGAATACCAGAATGAAGTCCTCAAGATACGGGTGAAAAATATTATTCATTAAGCACATGAAAGTTGTTGGTGCATTAGTCAAACCAAAAGCAAGAACTCTAAATTCATATTGTCCATAACGTGTACGAAAAGAAATCTTTGGAATGTCCTCGGCCTTGATACGGATTTGATGGTAGCCAGAACGAAGGTCAACCTTTGAAAATATTGTGGCACCACTCAAATGACTAAGCAGTTCATCTATGTGAGGAAGAGGATATTTGTTCTTAATGGTCTCTTTGTTTAATCCCCTATAGTCGATGCATAACCTATATGTACCATCCTTTTTCTTTTGGAATAACACAGGACTACCCCAAGAAGATACACTAGGTTTAATGAAACCCTTTTTCAAAAGATCATCAAGTTGTATCTTGAGCTCTTTAAGCTCATCAATATTAAACCTGTATGGAGATCTGGAATAAGGTGTCGCTCCTGGATATAGATCTATGGCATGGTATACCGCTCTAGGCGGAGGTATACCAGGAAGATCGTCTGGAACACATCCTTAACTTCATGTAAGAGATCCTCTATAAATTTTGGATTTGTCTCTTTATGTTCATCCCCAGATTCTCTTTAATCTCATTAGCAAACACAAGCAACGTCTCACACTCTTATCTAAGTCACCTTATCAATTCCATTGCCAAAACTAGATTTAGAATCTCTTTCTTTCCACAAAGAGTGTGACTTATCATCATCAAATGATTAAAGATATATTTTTCTTTCTTAACAATCAATCAAAACATGATTTTCAATGATCTAATTGATACCAATGATAACATCATGCATATCAATGTTTATGTTATAGAAATCATCTTTATGATTTCGACTCTTCAAAGAAAAAAAAATAAATTTTCTACTAACTCTTTCGTGAAACTATTACTACCACTAGTTAAGTCCACAAGTCTTTTAACTTCTCGATTTAATTTCAAGTTTAATTTCTCAATCAATTTAAACGATAAGAAGCAATGAATACTATCCAAATCAATTAAGAAATTCAAATTTTAATCTCAACTTCTACACATAAATTCGATCTCACAGAAGCTTTCAAAGGACGTATCAAAGACATAAAACATCACAAAGAAGGGGTAGATGACTTACCTTTATCGTACGCATCGCCAAAAGTCTCCAATTGAGCCATCTTGGTACGTATTGTCTTATCGGTCACCTTGCTTGAGCATTTGAAAGTCTCGTGGTCGTGTTCTCGATATTGAAAGTATAATCCAAATCTTTGAGTTCTTCAATCTACGCTTCTAAATCTTTGCATATCTTTCTTATACCATCAAACTCTTTAAGCTTATCCTTCGTTAAGAATGATTGGTGGTCGCTTCTCCTATATCGTCATCGTTTCTTTTTCGCGTTGACGACCTCTATGTCCACCACCACCGTTCCCACCATCACCACTATCACCACCGCCAGGTACCCCAGCGCCGCCACAATGATTATTGTTTCTTGGTGGATTAGCATGGTTTTCGCCTCATGTTTGCCATCAAGGTCCACATAGATATCAAGCTCTCGTGCTGCTTTGCCTCGCAGAGCCTCAGCACACTCCCGATTTTCTTGTTCCAGATCTTCTCATAGTCGCGAAATAAGGTCTTCTTGCTCCTTTATCCTCCTCTCCTATCCTCTCATGTCCAGAATCAACCGCTTGCTCTGATACCACTTGTCACAGGAACGGAATAATAGAGATCGACAAAAAAAGAGATCTTTGTATTGATGAAATTTTGTAGAGTTTTGATACAACAGAGGAGCAATTGAATATGGGCGCACTCAAAATGACGGGAATAGGTCTGGTCTACAAGGCATCGCAGACAGAATTGCGAAAAACGTCTCTGTTTGGCTGAAAACGCAACTTTTAGGTCGCGACTCATAAAACCTCTATTTTTGGGTCTCCACTACTTTTACAACTTATTTTAAGTCTACCCATGCATTTTAAGCTAAAACACATAAATATAAAACATTGATATTAATAAAAATCTCAATTTTACTGTTCATAGACAGACTATCTGTTATTCATTAATCTTTATCAAATCTGTTTTTAGTGTATTATTTAAAAAAAAGAATATATGTTCTCTCTTAATATCTCAACTCATTCGTATAAGCTCTATTTAATAGACTATTCAACAATCTTTCAAATCGTGCTAACGAAAGATATGCCCTGCGCCTACATTCTTTTCGACTTTAAGAACTTCAAAGACTAGTCCTATTACACTAAAGCGCCATGGTTTTGCACAGGAGCCCAAGAATTCAAAGTAAAAGAGACCATTCGATCTTTCCGGACCCCCACTGGAGTAATGCACTCTCTTCAAACGTGTTTTACTAAAGAAGGAAAGCTTACCGGTTTGAAGTCACATGACTGGCATAAAATGTGTTAGGTATGCTCATAGTGGAATATATCATAATGGGAATTGTGTAAAAAAAAATTGTGTGGACTTTAATATCATTGTTGCACGTGTTTTGCAGTTTATTTTATCGGTGTCCATTGAGGGATGTTTGTCTCTTGACATCCGTAACACAATCTACAAACTTGCAAAGTTGGTGCAATGGATCTCACAAAAGGAGGTCAACATAGACTCCATACCATTCGCCAAACTAAACGCTGTGGAGGTTGTGTGCATGTTTGAGAAACAATTTCCTACTACCATGCTAACCATTCAGGTGCATCCTCTTGTTCACATAGCTGATGAGGTGAAAATAGCTGGCACAATACATTTGAGATGGATGTTCTTTTTAGAATGTTTCATGAAAACGCTCAAGGGATATATGCACTAGAAGGCACGTCCGGAGGGTAGCATGGCAGAAGATTGGCTAGTATCAGAGTCCCTAGTGTACATTGGAGAGTGGCTAGAAGGATTTGATAAAGCCCGGGATACGCTATGGCGAACCATAGATATTGAGCGCATATCTGGGATTGTCATGGGCAATCTTGGTGTTGAGAAGAAGATGGTGGAAGATCTAGAGGCTAGAATCAAGCGATTTTACAATCCAGTGATGCAAAGTGGATTTCACAATATGAGGATGCAAAGCAAGAGCGACAAAGCGTACAAATCGAGTGGAGACCGGGAAGACCACCAGCGATGCACTATCCGACGGGTCTGGAGAGCCTACCAACATTCATGAGCTTAAGATGGTTGCACAAACAATTGAAAAGCGCACAACAGTGCGGTGAAGAAGTGACTGAGGAGGAATGGGAGTGCTCTTGGGGTTACGCAATCAAGGTAAGTTTAGAATGTACGACTAGTGACTTTCTAGATGTTTGAACGGCCACTCATAATATTTATTGGTTGTAGTATAAGTCATACACAACAACATGGTGAAAAGGTCGACATTTTAGGGTGGAACGGATCAATCGACAAAAAGCGTTTTACTCAAGATTGTGGAATCGTAGCAAAATTTGAACAGTCTAGTCGACGACAGTGCTCTGATGCAAATCCTGTGGTGGTGGAACTCACTTACTTTGGCATGCTACAAGAGATTTTGAGGATCGATTATAGAGGACTTTTTGTCGACTCATTCAACATGCAATGGTTCAAGATAATCATGGAGGGCCGCAATGCTACTGTGCGTAGAGGAGAGTCAGGTTTTCTTGAGGTGGATTCAACTAAGAAATGGACTAATCTAAGAGACACTTTCGTACTACCCGAGCATTGTGAACAAGTAAGTATGTAAATAGTTAGCATCCAATTTTAGAAGTTATGTGCTTGGAATCTCTCATGTAAGGTATGTGGATCTGACAGGTGATATTTCATCCTACGAAGTCTGCAACAAACTGGTTGTACATCATAGAGGTAGCCCCTCGTAGTGCACGGACGTATGAAGGCTACTATGTGTCAATCACAATGTCATCAATGGAGGAGATCGGAGAAGATGTTCAGTCAGAAGGCGTTAAGGTGGTGCCAGACGAGCATCAAGCTGCTACTCTCTATGGGGTGCATTCAAAGGATCTACAAAATGAAATGGAGTGCATCTGTTTAAACGGAGAGCTCTATATAGATATAGGAAGTTATGGTGAGCTTTGCGAGGATGAGAGAGAGACCTCTTAAAGCCATAAATATTGTATTTGAACAATCTAGATCCATTTTATAATGTATATTGTATTCACGTGGATTTTTGTCTATTCTGTCTATATGCGTCATTGCGTCATTGTCTACACAAGAATTCCTTCCCCTTTATGAGTCCTCTCTCTCTCTCTGTCTCTGTCTCTCTCTCTCTCTCTCTCTCTCTCTCTCTCTCTCTCTCTCTCTCTCTCTCTCTCTCTATTTTCTCCCTCTCTACTTGCCCATGTTTCCTTCTCCATTCATTCAATATTAATTTTAAACGTTTGGGTGTTTAATGCAAGTATGGATGATAAGGAGTTTCTTTCTTCTTTGTCAGCCCAGCAGAGACAGTGGTGCGTGGAGCGTCATCACTCTAGGGCAACATCACGCGTTTCTACTCCGACCAAGTCCCCCTCTATTTCGGAGCATTCAGCACGCTCCGAAGCTTTGGTGTTGATGAGACGATCTTCACACTTGTCTCGTCGCCAGCGCTCTAGTGGTGGAGACAATGATTGTTGTGGGGATGCCGTTGCCGATGCCTCGACACCACCTCATGTTCGACGAGGCTCTTTACCCTCTCCTTCTTTGCCTGCCCCAACACCAGCCACGGCATTGCCATCTACACCTGGTTTTTCATGGTTGACGGTCGTTCCTAGATGCTACACACCACTAGCTACTCCTTCAGGAGTCACTCCAGTCGCTCGACACTCCTCTCTTCGGGGCCCAAACTCCCGTGGAGACACCTGACATCCATACCCCCGTCGACACACCGCTAGAGACCCCTTCCGGGACACCCAGGTTCACGCGTCACCGGCGAGAGGGCTTGCCTTACTCCGTCGACTTCAGCGGCGTCATCATCTTGGATGATGAAGGCAAGAAGGTGATCTCGTGCATGCGTGTTCTGTGCTCTCATGTGTTTAGACACTATGTACTAAAAACCTGGAGTGAAGAACCAAGTGATTTAAAAGACGGAGTCATTAGCATGCTTCATGATAAATTTCTCGGTCCAACACCGGATGACCGCTTCAATGAAGACGTGATGAAGGTTCCAATGCCCGAATACTGCAAGCACAAGCGTTCCAAAGTGCAAAAAGCAATTAAGCATGGGTGGAATAGACCCGATTGACTGGCCAAAGAAGTTTGGAAGAATGCGAAGAAAGCAGCATGCGAGAATCCTGACTAGTAGAAGCATTAAAAGGAGTCAGCCAAAGCACGAGCAGAGGCAGAGAGCTCGCAGCACTTGGGGAGCGACGGGTGGGCATCATTTGAGACCAATTTTGTAAGTGTTTTCGCATTGCTCTTTAGGTTTGATAGTTTAGGGTTTAGGGATTTTTAAATTCTAGCATAATGGATTCTCTGTATAGTTTGACAGTGGTCGATGACAGGACAAGACCCCACACCGTACGAGTGCAAGTACGCAGGCAGGAAGGGCTTAAACGCCCTGATGGAAATTCTCAATTCTCGCGGCGGCATGGTTAGTATCGGGTTTACTCTTTTCTATTTGTTGTATTGTTTTATAAACGTCGCTATATGTTTATAATTACAGAAAGTTGTCTTATTGTTTTTTTTGCAGAATCCGACAGATACGCAACTTGGATGCGATGAGACGTGTGATTAGACGACCTCAATTTAGCCGTAGCTAGATAGCATTAGTTTTCTTTTGTACGTCTTTTTGAAAACCATGTATATTTTTTCAATATTGACAATGGTGTTGTAACTATTACATTTGCAAAGTTTAACAATCAAGCGATTTTGCCTATGATGTACAAATGTCATTGATTTACTTTCATCAATTTACTTTTGTTAGTTTTGTATCTTTATTCTACAAACAATATTATGGATGATGGAGTTAATGGTTATATTGTCTTGTGGGTGACTACTTTTGGTCTATATCTAAGCTTGCACTTTCTTTCAAAAGTGAATTAATTAATGAAACATTCAATATGGTTGATGGGTGGCAGGCAATTCAATGCCCTTCCACCAAAAACTTTTTCTCTCGTGCGTCGCTATAAACATTGCTATAGGTAGCCTGTAAACGTCGCTATGATCATCGCTATAGGCATCTCTATGTAGTGACGTCTATAGCGACATGTATAGCAACGTTTATAGCGACCCTCATAGGGACATTCCCGTATCGACTCTCTTAGGGACGGTCTTAGCGATGCCGGGGAGTATAAAAACCTAGTGTATTTCCATCACTAACAGAGTCACAAGTGCACACAACCTCTTGTAGTGATACGATGGAAATGAGATTATCACCACATATTGTGTTTCTTAAAGGACAATCACACACCAATGATGTGGCGCTATAGTGTAGTGACAATAAAAGGCCTTTGAGAAGAATACGGAATCAAGGAAACCTCAAGGTGGACAATAGTAGGCTAGGAGATGCATTCTTAGTGGCTCCCATTACTTTTCACTCCAAATTTACCGACTTTGTACTTCTTAGGTAACGACGAGTACCATCACATGATATCTAACATGGGTTATTACATTGACATGACATCTATCATGGGTTGTAGCATCATGGAATATTCAATCTCATCCTCTCTTAAGAACCTTGTATGAGCCATTCTATGCCTCTCAATAATGGGTTGCTAGATATAGCTATGGTAATTGAATTGTTGACATAATATGTGAGAGGGATAATGGAATCAAGGATGTGCAAGAAATGGTGCCTCCTTGATGAAGACTCAACTCATGGGAAAATCTAACATAATGATGACTTGCAAGTTCCCACCCGTATATGTAAGATAGTGACCTAGTACATGTCTGGACTCTCAACGATAATTTTTGTAGCTCCTAATCATTCTCTACCAAAGACACCGTAATGGCCAGTTGTTGAGATTACTTGAGGGCCTATCTAGTATAAGAATTCTTTGGAAGCTCTCATAAGCCCTATATGTAAAGATCATGCTCTTGTAAGTGCCTCAACCACTTGTGTAGATCCCAATCCTACTCTAATGACCTCATGTGACACTGTATTCTTACTTTAGATAATCTTACATACCACAGTTACTATGGGTCTCTCCATGGCTCTTGAATTATTATATTTTCAACCATATGGACCACGATTGTTCAAAACTAGGTCCCCAAATATAAACAAGGTCCTTAAAATTTGTAGCTTCCCATCCTACTCTCACGACCTCATGTGGCACTTTTCTTTTTTGACACACTAAAGGGCCCAAAGGGGGAGGTGCTTATCCCTTCCAAATATTAGCTGTGAAACATGGTCATGCAGGGATAGCGTACCATTGAGCAAGGTCCACGCATAGGCATCACCGCCATGGCCACCTACTTGATGCACCACGTGCTGGGAATGCTGGAGAGAACTCATAGAAACCAACTAGGAACCTCCTCCTTAGGTGACCCACTCGAGGAGAAGGATGATTTGAGTGTCCAAGGGCAAGAGCCCTAGCAACTTGGACACCAATTGAGCACAAGGTTCCCCTCTAGAGGTAACCCAATGGGGGATCTAAGCCCACAACCCGTAGGTTGAGAGGCCAAAGCCTTACCGTAGACTAAGTCTTTGGGGACAACCTCATGTGGCACTTTGTGACCTAACATCGAATAATCTTGGAGATCATACTAACTAGGAGTCTCTCCATGGATCTCCATCCATCATATCTTGCCCGGACATATCACGATTGTCAAGACTAACTAGGAGTCCCTCCATGGCTCTCCATCCATCATACCTTTAATGAGAAAAATTATGATGGTCAAGACTAGGTCCTTTTTCTCAACTAGTAAAAAAGTCAAAAACTTGTAGTGCAATCATGGGCCTCCCACACTAATTTTGGACCAAATCAACTTATTTTCCCTTTAAGTAGACAAACCAATAAGACTTCTGAGTCAATGATATGAAAACACAACAGACAAGTGATCACGCCTAAGGATTTTTGGGACTATTTGGCTTGTTGTGTTGTTGTGTTTGGATCACTCTACAAAACTTGCTTAGACCATGTTACAAATGTGAGTCTAGAGCACCTTCTCATTTAGTGTATTTCATTCGTACTTGCAAGGCTAGGTAAACATTTGTCATGTTGTTGCTGGCAAAAAAGGAAAAAGCTTTAAGAGCTTATGCAAAAGAAAAAAGCACCCATTCGAGTTGAGAAGCTCAAAAATTTGACCTTAATGGCAACTAGCAAGAACGTAGAGCTTTACTGACTTAAGCTAAATTTTGTTTGATATGGTTTATCAAGACACTGGCAATACACTAAGTATCTAGCCTTGCACTGAACATTGCCAAAAAGAAATGAGATTAGCTCTATAGAAGTATCTCAACAAAGGAAACAATCCAATCAACCACTTATTGCAAAGCCCTACAGATATTGGCTGGTCTAAAAGGAATCAATTTCATTATAAGAATCGGCAGAGAAAAATTTCTGCATAATAATACCGCATCGAGGTTACTGTATTTGATTGCCTCAACCACCTACTTGAACCAGGACCAAAGAAACAAATTCCATTAAAGATCTATTTCTCTTGAATGGATATTAATGAAACAAGCTCCACTGTTGTAGACTAGTAGTGCCGCTAATTGACGTTTAGAGCTATATATAAAATAATTTTCCAATGTCCTACTATTTGCCACTATTTGGCTTGTTGTGTTGCTGTGTTTGGATCTCTCTCCAAGACTTGCTTAGACCATATTACGAATCCGACTATGCAAAAAAGAGATTATGCAGAAGGGAAAAGCGCCCAAATTTTGACCTCAATGGAAACTAGCAACAACATAGAAGCTCGGCTGACTTAATTAGCTAAAGTTTGTGTGATAGGGTCACTCAAGACACCAACAATACACTAAATATCTAGCCTTGCACTGAGCATTGCTAGAAGGAAATCAGATTTTCTCTATAAAAGTATCTCAACAAAAGAAAAAATCCAGTCAGCAATGTACCGCAAAGCCCCAGAGATATGTCTGGTTGGTCTAGAGGAGATCAGGGAAACAAATATGCCGCATCGAGGTTACTATATGTCTGATTGCCTCAACCACTTACTTGAACCAGAACCAAGGAAACAAATTCCAATTCAAATATCAGCAAAGATCAGCAACAAATATTTGGGCATGACTTTCGTTTTTTATTTAGTATTTATTGCTATACTTCCGTATAGCAATGGGATGTATAGCAATGATCTCTAAATTAGATGATCACTGTGAAGTTCCCTAGACATTTACTTTCATCTATAACTGACAGTCAACCACCGACTCTGACGTTTTGTTTAAACACCCCTAGTTGGCAAGCCTAATCATCATCTCATGCTTGCCTCTCTCTTCATGAGCTTCCCTGGACGTTGATGCGGAAAGCATAAGCATAGGCAGTAGGCATTAATGCGGAAAGCATGAGCATAATCTCTGTTTCTAGTTGCAATGCGAAGATAGGCATTGCAAATGCTAGGGGGGAGCTATGGCTTGCATGATGATTATGACGGCGTCACTACCAACAATGCGGGCACAGCGACAATGCTGAGCAAAGGGGGGGCCGTGGGAGGCATGAGACCAGAGCCCCTTCGAGGAGCGGTGGCACGGTCGGTTTTCTCGGCACTGGGGTGCCCCCATGTCCCCACTCCCAACAAGAACCTTCCGCACTGTCATCCCGTGATGGGGTCTTCCCGCCATGCGCACGGCCGCCCTGGTGCAATGGCGGTCGTGGCCCTGGGCCGAGGGGCTTTCAGGGCTCCAGCCTCATACCTCCCACGATCTTCGACCTACAGAAGAGCGATCTACAAAATTGGAGACAGACGCACACAGACACGCTAAGGGGGAGAGAGAGAGAGAGATGCCAAATCACTCTATTAAGATCACTCGTGAAACCTTCCCACAAAAATGTTCTATCAAATGCTTCAACCTGAGCGCGACATTCAGACCAGATGCAACAGAATGTGGGGTCTTTTCCAAGACAAGAATTGGTGGCTATAGAGATTCCAGCAAGTGTGGACCTATCATTGCTCGTACAAACACAAAGTATTCCTCTGGAGAGTGCTAACACGAGCTATGCCTATTAGGGAAGTGTTGTTCATGAAGAATGTAATGCAAGACAAATGTATAAGTTGTATTTTTGATAGATCTTGGTGACAAGCTCTACAACATATTTGTATGTTGCATTGGAATGTGAAGGTTACTAAATTCCATATGTTATTTGGCTTGGTAAGAGTTGAGAATGTTGGAGTGCATGCCTGCCTTATGCATCTTAGAGTTTGGATGTTGGTGTTTATTTGTAATGCTAGAAATTCATAAGTGTTTGATCATTACTATATTGGTCATTCCTTGCCATGGATAAGTTAAATGCTAGACTTCTTGTTGGGGGGATTCACCATGCAAAACTTTTCGCACCATGTAAGTGCAAGGGAGGAGTTTTTTTTTTACAAGTTACATAAGAATATAAGTTAGGGATAGGCCCCTATTAATTTATCTCCCAAGCTTTAAAAAAAGGGAGGGCGATATCATATCTGGGGGGGGAGGAGTGTTGGGGAATGTGACTTTCTAGAATTCAACCTCTTTCACTGGTTGTCTATGAATCTTAGTCTAATTAAAGACAACATCACTGCTACAGATCACTAATCGACTTTTTGGATCCCATAAATGATAGCCAAATTGACTATCTACACCATAGACAATGAAGATACATTTCCTAGACTTAGGATCTAGCTTAGCACGCAACACCTTTGGTACATGTGCATAAGCTTCAAAACCAAATGTGCAAAGTTTTTCATAAGACAATTGATGTCTTGACCATGAATCCAAAGGTACACAAAACTATAATGAAGCATGTGGTGATCTATTGATCAAGTACATGGATGTATATAATGCTTCAACCCAAAACACTTGCGATAAATTAGCCTGTGATAGAGTATACATAGTCCGCTCTTGGATGGTCCTATACATTCGTTCTGCAACACCATTTTGTGTAGGGGTATAAGGATCTGTAAACTCACGCTTAATTCCCCTACTTGAACAAAAGTCTGTAAAATCTTTGGAGACATACTCTCCACCATTGTCTGAGTGCAAAGCTTTCAACTTATGTTAAGACTCAGTTTCACCACTAGACAAGAACTTCCTAAAGCAAGAAAATGTCTCATCTTTAGACTTCATGGCATAAACCCAAACATGCTATGTTGCATCCTCAATGAATGTAACATAATAGCATGCACCACCATGGGATTTGGATGGCATAGGCCCACATAAATCATTGTGCACAAGCTCTAAGGGTTTACTTTCTTTGTCGAAAGAATGTGTACGATGTATCCGTGTTTGCTTTCCATATTGAGAGTACTCACAAAAGGGACAATTTGAAATTGACAAAGATGACAAAGATGAAAATGACACAGCTCTTATACCAGATACTAGATAAACTGGAATTTACAATACGTGACCATTTAGAAAAATGTGGAAAATGTGTAACTCCAATCTTTACTGCTTCTTTGTATTCATCCTCAATGTGCATCCGTATGTCTTCGGTCAGCAGCTTCTGTTAACAGACGTTGACTCAGTTAACATTCCCCCCTTCCGATTTTAATGCGCATCCTCGGTCACTGTTGAAAAGTATCCGTGGAGGCTGTGGAAGGTTTTTGATTGGTTGTTGATGGGATGATTGTCTTCATTTGTCATTGAATTTCTTGTTAATTAGGTTCAATTTGCTGCAGCATCTTGATTGGTCCGAATAGGTCTGATGTGAGAGATGATGTTGCACTTGTCTTCTGTAATAGCATAACGATGAGGCTACTATTTATTTATGAAAATTATGTACAAGAGAAGTAGAATGATGAGGTTCTAAATTAGGGGGTCTAATACCTAGATGACCAAAGGGAAAAAACCCAGTGGGAAAAAGGTGCCTTTGGGATACATACATTATTGGAATACTTATTAGCATGAGAAATGTTAATAAAGTACTCAAGGGATTATTTGCTGATAGATATGGAATTAAAAAGGTAGAAAATATGACAGGATAGCATGATGGAATATTGGTTTGCCTGTTGTAGTCCACTCACGGTGCATTGGTGGAAGAAAAAAAGAGTGTCTAATGCATATGTACGATAACGGGACATCTTCTTTCTACATACACAAAAATGCATGGGAAACAATATGTTGTGCAAGAAGGATTTTGAGGGTTTCTTCAAAAAGATGGTGTAGCTATAAAGCATATGACATGGCTTTGCAAGCTGGCACCCCTTAAGAATGGTTTTCGTTGACGAGGATATGTGCTCTCATCTTGTTGTGCACTATATGTGAGTGTTGGACTCTATGACACTTCACCAATTGTAAGTTGATAGACATTGACTCTTATGCTCATCTTATCCAGCATGAGTGACATGAATTAGATATGCCCAACTCTTCCAGCTTGAGCGTAATCATAATAACTACGACTCTTAGGACAAATTTTGATATGACTTGAAGCTTTGGGACTAATGCTTTGCTCATTTTATGGCTCAGTAGCCCGACTGTGACTATGCCAAAGAGTGTTTTTTGCACCCTGGTGACTTGACTTTTTACATTCTTGTGCTTACTACAAACATTTCTTCAGGTAAAAGAAATCTTGAGTTCTCAAAAAGAGGATTACCGAAGGACCAAGTTGGCATTGAAGGTTTCTTTTGCCATACCTATTTTAGCCTCTTCAAATCTGCATTCTCATTGGTTGGGTTGTCCTTCTTTGACTGTGAAAACTCCATTATTTATTTGATTCTCCAATTGGGCCTGGTGATAGGAGTCTTTGATGATGTGGTAGGCATCTGTTCATTATTGACTAGGAGCGTTGGAAGACTTAGGAATCCAAATCTATTGATGACCTTTGTATTTCCTTTGTTAACTTTGCCTTGCTCTAGGTCTTGTTGAGTTCTTGAGATCTTTATGAAGGACTGCTGTAGTTGCAGTTGGTTTGTGGTCGAGTGGTAGCCAAATCTTTGTAAAACCTTTGTAAAATCCTTGTATAAGAGGAAGATTCTTTGAGATCCATCTCTGTTCTCTATCCTCTTGAGAGTTGTGGTAGACTTTAGCATCTTTAGATGTTTCTCTATTGTATACGTGCTTTTCAGATATCCTAGGATATAGTCGAGGTTGATACCTTATGGGACTTCCTTCTTGGGAGGGACTTGAAGCTACTTCATATGCCCTAACCAGCGATTTTGGTACCCATATCTGTCTGTTACCTTAATAGTACTCTCGTTCTTTCAAGATTCATTGTGATGTTATCCATCCCATGTGGTTGTCTTTCTGTGTTGAATTTCCATCCTTAGTCCAAACCGGATCATTGAATTTCACTAAATTGCTCGGAACGAACACTTGTTTGTGTTTCCTTTGCTTTCTTTAGTACTTTGGTTGATATACCTTTGATTTTCTGGGTGGCTCCTTAGAGGTTTTACTTGGGTCAGCAATTGACTTCAAGTTTTGAAAGCCTGACTTGCTTGAAGTAGCTGATCCATAAGGGTTCTTTGATGTAGAGAGATATGCTGTCATAACTTCTTTGCTAATCGGTGGAGGGTCCACTTTAGCTTTACCTTTGTCTTTGATTCTTGTGACTTTTGCAACTCTGGATCTAGCATTAACGGTACCTGTATCTGCTGCTTGATATCTCTTGGAGAAGAGAGTATTAGCATTGTATCTTCTTTGTAGGTCTTGTGTTGGTCTAACCACTGATGTCCAACGATGACATTTGCAAGCATTTCCTTTGAAGGCTTGACCTGAAACTTTACCTACTCTTTTTGATTCTAGATGCTAAGGGTAGAAACCATTTCTTTATGTCATGTATGCAAAACTACCATTGTTTTGCTATCATGCTTGCATGGAGTGATCTGGAGAATCCTTTGGATGTTCTCTGCAACCATATTGCAATTTGCTTCTTTATCCAGTAGAGCATTGCAATTGACACTTGCTCCTTTTGTACAGCTAAGAACTATACCTATCATAATAACTAATATCGAATTCTCCTAAATGATTTTCTCATGTTAAACTGATAATTTAATATGGGGAAGCTCTAGGGGGAAAAAATCTAGAATATTGGTTAAGCTGGCAGACATGCCACAGTAGGGATCCAAAGGAGGGAATATAGGGATCCAAAGTGGCCATCTGCAAAGAACTATGTGCAACAATGGGCTCCAAAGACCTTAGGGTTCAGCCCATTAAGACTTCCAAAATGCTAAGGTTCCAAAATTCAAAGGTTGTGTCCAAAGGTTAAAAGCCTAGGGAAATTAGATGCTTTGTGTGTGTCCCAAAAGTCTTTCTCAAGCCCTACAAAGGAGGGGGCGAGCCCAAGAAGTAGGGGATTAGAGAGAAACTCACACACAAACACACACACACACCAGCTTCCTTTGTACACAAGGGGAAAGAGGGACACATGTCAGCTCCCTAGCTCAGATGCCCACAAGGTGTACTCAAATCCTATTGGATGGCCTTGGGGGTGGACCAATGAGAATTAGGCATCAATAAGATTATAACGGCTAAAGCTCACTTGGGCCCATATCTAATTTCAACTAGGGAGATAGTATGCCATCAAGAGTAAGCACAAAAAATCAATCATATGGGATCAGATTTGTACCTTGATAATTATAAACTCATTTGGGTTCTTAGGAAATTTAAATTTTGGTGACAACCTGATCTCAACAATAATGAAAATCAAAGACTACGCCCCCGCCCCCTTCCATGGTGTGGCTTTGTGTAGAAGTGCAATACTAAAAAATGCAATAAACCATAAGTGACATATGATACCATGATATGATGGAAATGACATTATCACCACGTATTGTGTTTCTCAAAGGTTAATCACACACCAATGATGTGGCGCTATAGTCTAGTGCCAATAAAGAGGCCTTTGAGAAGGATAGGGAATCAAGGAAACCTCAAGGTGGACAACAATAGGCTATATTATTAAGACCATTAGGACATTTTTATAAATGGGGTGGAGTACTTCCCCTTTCTTGACAACCCTTGAAATTGTATAGGTGTGGTAAAAAGCACATGTTTCCCTTTCACGCAATGAATCTTCATACAATAAAAGGAAAGGCCACTTTAAATATTGTGTAGGTATAATAGCTCCATTTATATCAAGAATAAAAACTTGTTTTGTTGCTTTCAAACCACTCCAAGAACATAATTTTAAGTGCATTCCTAGGCGGTTTTCATCGAAAAATAATGTCTAGATCGTTAGAAAATTGTGGAGATCGCTAGGAGATGCATTCTTCGTGGCTCCCATTACCATTTCACTCCAAATATATTGACTTCGTACTTCTTAGGTCACAATAAGTACCATCACAGGACATCTATCATGGGTTAGTACATTCACATGACATCTATCATGGGTTGTGGCATCATGGAATCAATCTCATCCTTTGTGACAAACCTCGTATGAGCCATTCTATAGCCCTGGTAATTATATCAGTGACATAATCTTGTGAGAGGGATAATGGCATGAAGAATGCTCAAGAAATAGTGCCTCCTCGATTGAGACTCAACTCAAGGAAAAATACAGCATAATGATGTCTTG
The DNA here is from genome assembly GCF_014529385.1 of Adiantum capillus-veneris. Taxonomy (NCBI): domain Eukaryota; kingdom Viridiplantae; phylum Streptophyta; class Polypodiopsida; order Polypodiales; family Pteridaceae; genus Adiantum; species Adiantum capillus-veneris. The sequence goes on from NC_140931.1 coordinate 69,843,509, forward strand.
CAAATTCCCACCGGTATATGTAAGATACTGACCTAGTACATGTCTAGACTATTTGCATGCTTCACTCACTGCAACATACTCTGCCTCTGTGGTAGAAATGGATGTACAATCTTGAAGAACAGATCTTTAAGAAATAGTAGAACCAACAAATATGTAGATCCAACATGTTGTTGATTTAAGACTTTCAACACAACCTGCATAATCACTATCTACAAATACGTGAATGAATGACTGTCCAGGACCATAGCATAACTGTCTATCTACAGTGCCATTCAAGTATCTGAGAATTTACTTGACAACATCCCAATTATTTTTACCAGGGTTAGACCTAAATCTGTTGACAACTCCCACTACATGTGTAATGTCAGGTCTTGTAGCCACCATGGCATACATGAGACTACCACGAGTTGAAGCATAAGGAACCTTAGCCATCGAAACTTTTTCCTCAACATATTTGGGACAGTCCTTCTTGCTAAGTTTCAAATATGCAGGCAATGGAGTACTCAAAGCCTTCCCCTTCTGCATGTCGAAATGATCAAGAACTTGTGCACATAATCTTTCTGAGAAAGTTACAACAACCTCTTCTTACGGTCACGAGTAATTGGCATAACCAAAATGTGATTGGCTTCACCCAAATCTTCCATGTCAAGTTGACTTTTGAGTTTGGTTTTCAAGTCAACAATGTCCTTCTTAGAATGACCAGCAATAAGCATGACATCTACATAAAGGATAAGCATAATAAGTTGTCCATTGAATTGTATTTTTACATAAAGACGTGGATCCTCATTAGTGTGCTTATAGCCTAGGGAACGCATAAATGCATCAAACTTTTTATACCATTGTCGGGATGATTGCTTCAAGTCATAGAGACTTTTCAGAACCTTATATATCAAGTGTTCCTTTCCCTTTAGCAGCACAAACTCTTCAGGTTGCTGCTTATACATCTATTCCTCCAGATCACCATGTAAGAAAGCTGTAATGACGTCCATTTGATCAAGCTCCATATCTTCAGCGGAGACCAAAGAAACCAACATTCTCAATGTGGTAATCTTGACCACTGGAGAAAATATTTCCTAGAGATCAACACCATATTCTTGCTTGAAACCTTTGGCCACTAAACGAGCTTTGTAATAGTCAATATTCTTCTTTTCAACCCATTTACAAGGCAATGCTTTCCTACCTTTTGGCAATGGAACAATTTTCCATGTTTGTTCTTTGCAATACTCGACATCTCCCTCTTCATAGCATGTTCCTACTGAACTTTATCATTGGCTAGCATAACCTCTTTGTAACAAGAAGGCTCACGACTATCTGTCAGCAAAATAAAATGCAAACTTGGAACAAAACGTTCTTGCGGATGTGAGACTCTTTGAGATCTCCGCGGATGATGAGAACTCGTACTAGCCTCTGTAGTAAGTGGCTTGGGAGATCTCTCGACAGGAGGTGATACATCAAAAAAAGTCACTTTCTAGAATTCAACCTCTTTCACTGGCTGTCTATGAATCTTAGTCTCATTAAAGACAACATCACTGTTACAGATCACGAATCGACTTTTCGGATCCCATAAATGATAGCCAAATTGACCATCTACACCATAGCCAATGAAGATGCATTTTCTAGACTTAGGATCTAGCTTAGCACGCAACTCCGTTGGTACATGTGCATAAGCTTCAAAACCAAATGTGCGGAGTTTTTCATAAGACAATTGATGTCCTGACGATGACTCCAAAGGTACACAAAATTGTCATTAGGAGATTTCGGAGGTATTTTGGAGGGCCTTTTGGAAGAGAGAGGAAAATAAGCTTCTCCAATGAGAGAAAAGCCTGCGTTACGTAAAAAAATAGATTGATATTAACAAAAATATAAAAGATGTCCCTCTCCTCATTTAATAATCTAGTGGTCCTTGAAGACGATCACTCTCTTTCATTTAATGCAAGCACCTTTTTCAGAAGGTAGATGCGGTGCATTTAATACGGTTTACATCATCACTAGAACTCAAAATATCACAAAATCACTACAAGAGGTTGTGTGCTCTTGTGACGCTGTTAGCGACGGAAACACATTGGGTTTTTATAACCCCCGGCGTCGCTAAAACCGTCGCTACGAGCGTCGCTATGAGAGCGTCGCTATAGACGTCGCTATATAGCGACGCATATAGCGACGCCTATAGCAACGTTTACACAGAAGACTATAGCGACGCTCATAGCGACGCTACAGAGCCATAAATAGCGACGCTTATAGCGACGTCCGAGAGAATATTTTTTTGTTGGCAGGGCATTGAATGCCTTGCCACCCATCAACCATATTGTACTTGATTCACTTTTTAAAAAAAGTGCAAAGGTAGATAATAGACCCAAAATAGTCACCCACAAGACGCATTGTTTGCAAAATTGACAATTGTACACATCATAGGCAAAATGAATTGATTGGCAAATGTAATAATGACAATTGTACAACATCATAGGCATAAAGAATTGATTGACAAAAGGAACTGCGGTGACAAATGTAATAATATACATGGTTCAAAAAGACGTATAAAATCCGTCTCATGATACATAAGCTATGAGAAACCCTAAACTAATGCTATCTAGCTACGGCTAAACTGACGTCGTCTAGTCAGACGTCTCATCGCGTCCAAGCGGCGTATCTGTCGGATTCTGCAAAAAAAGACAATAAGACAGCTTTCAGTAAGTATAAACATATAACGACATTTATAAAACAATACAAAAAATAAAAAAGAGTAAACCCTAATACTAACCATGCCGCCGCGAGAACTGAGAATGTCCATCAGGGCGTTTAAGCCCTTCCTACTTGCGTACTCGCGCTCGTACGGTGTGGGATCAGGTCCTGTCATCGACCACTGTCAAAACATACAAAGATTTCATTATGTTAGAACTAAAAAACTCATAAACCCTAAACTATCGAACATGCATAAAGAGCAATGTGAAAAGACTTACAAAATCGGCCTCAAATGATGCCCATCCACCGCTCCCCAAGTGGTGCGAGCTCCCTGCCTCTACTCGCGCTCTGGCTGCATCCTTTTGTTGCTTCCACTTGTCGGGATTCTCGCGCGCTGCTTTCTTCGCATTCTTCCAATCTTCTTTGGCTAGCCAATCTGGCCTGTTCCACCCATTCTTGATTGCTTTTTGCACTTCGGAACGCTTGTGTTTGCAGTATTCGCGCATTCGAATCTTCATCAGGTCTTCATTGAAGCGCTGATCCCGTGTTGGAACGGGAAACTCATCATGAAGTATGCTGATGACTCTGTTTTTTAAATCACTTGGTACTTCACTCCATTTGTTTAGTATGTAGTGTCTAAACAGCTGAGAGCAAAGACCACGCATGCGCGAGATCAACTTCTTGCCGTCATCATCCATGATGATGCCGCCGCTGATGTCGACGGAGTAAGGCAAGCCCTCTGGCCGGTGACGCGTGAACCTGGGTGTCCCGGCAGGGGTCTCTAGCGGCGTGTCGATGGGGGTACGGACGTCAAGTGTCTCCATCGGCGTCTGGGCCCCGAAGCGAGGAGTGTCGAGTGGGGTGGCTCCTGGCGGAGTAGGTAGAGGTGTGTAGCTTCTAGGAACAGTCAGCCGTGCAAAACCTGGCGTAGATGGCGATGCTATGGCTGGTGTGGGGGCGGGCAAAGAAGGGGAGGGTAAAGAGCCTCGTCGAACACGAGGCGGTGTGGAGGCATCAGTGGCGGAATCCCCACAACAACCGCCACCGCCACCACTAGAGCACCGGTGTCTAGACGAGTGTGAAGCTCGTCTCGTCGACGCCGAAGCTTTGGAGCGCGCCAAATGCTCCGAAAGAGAGGGAGATGCGGATGGTGTAGGAACGCGCGATGATGCGCCAGAGCGATGACGCTCCACGTACCACTGTCTCTGCTGCGGTGACAAAGAAGAAAGAAACTCCTCATCATCCATACCTGCATTAAACACACGAATATTTAAACTTAATATTGAATGAATAGAGTAGACAATGACGCAAAGACCATTAAATACAATGACGTAATGACGCATATAAATACAATGACGCAATGAATCGAGTGATAGAAGAGGCAAGTCGAAAACTCAGAATTTTCAATCAAAAGATGTGAGCGCGAGTAGAAAAGAGCGTTATACACCATGGAAGGTACTTAGAGAGCCAGAGCTTTTACAACACGGAGCAAAATTGTTCAAATACAATATTTGTGGCTTTAAGAGATCTCTCTCTCATCCTCGCATAACTCAGCATAACTTCCTATATCTATATAGAGCTCTCCGTTTAAACACATATCCTCTGTTTCATTTTGTAGCTCCTCTGCATGCACCCCATATAGAGTAGTAGCATCTTGATGCTCGTCTGGCACCACCACAGCGGCTTCTGATTGAGCATCTTCTCTGATCTCCTCCATTGATGTCGTTGTGATTGGCACATGGTAGCCTTCATACGTCCTTGCACTACGAGGGGCTACCTCTATGACGTACCACCAGTTTGATGTAGACTTTGTAGGATGAAATATTACCTGCCAGAGCCACATAACTTACATGAGAGCTTTCAAGCACATAACTTGTAAAAGGGGGATGTTAATCATTTACATACTTACTTGTTCACAATGCTCGGGTAGTACGAAAGTGTCTCTTAGGTCAGTCCATTTCTTAGTAGAATCCACCTCAAGAAAACCAGACTCTCCTCTACGCACAGTAGCGTTGCGACCCTCCATGATTATCTTGAACCATTGCACGTCGAACAAGTCGACAAAAAATCCTCTATAATCGATCCTCAAAATCTCTTGCAGCATGACGAAGTAAGTGAGTTCCGCCTCCACAGGATCTACATCAGAGGAACGTCGTCGACTAGACTGTTCAAATTTTGCCATGATTCCACAATCTTGAGTAAAACGTTTTTTGTCGATTCGTTCCACCCTAAAATGTCGACCTTTACACCATGCTGCTGTGTATGACTTATACTACAACGAACAAAGATTATGAGTGGCCGTTCAAACGTTTATAAATAAAGTCACTCATATTGTGAAATCCACTTTTGCATCACTGGATTGTGAAGCATGCAAAATCGGTTGATTTTAGCCTCTAGATCTTCCGTCATCTTCTTCTCAACACCGAGATTGCACATGACAATCCCAGATATGCGCTCATCATCTATGGTTTGCCATAGCGTGTCCCAGGCTTTATCAAATCCGTCTAGCCACTCTCCAATGTACACTAGGGACTCTGATACCAACCAACCTTCTGCCATGCTACCCTCCGGACATGCCTTTTGACGCACATATCCCTTAAGCGTTTTCATGAAACGCTCTAAGAAGAACATCCATCTGGAATGAACTGTGCCAGCTATTTCCACCTCATCAACTATGTGAACAAGAAGATGCACCTGAATGGTTAGCATTGTAGTAGGAAAATGTTTCTCAAACATGCACACAAGCTCCGCAGCATTTAGTTTGGCGAATGGTATGGAGTCTATGTTGATCTCCTTTTGTGAGATCCATTGCACCAGCTTTGCAAGTTTGTAGATTGTGTTACGGATGTCGAGAGACAAACATCCCTCAATGGCAACCGGTAAAATAAACTGTAAAGTATGTGCAGCAATGATATTAAAGTCCACATTTTATGCAATGATATTAAAGACCACTATGAACGTACCTGACACATTTTATGCCAATTGTGTGACTTCAAACCGGTAATCTTTCCTTCTTTAGTAAAACACGTTCGGAGCGAGTGCATTATGCCAGTGGGGGTCCGCAAAGATCGAATGGCCTCTTTTACTTTGCGTTCTTGGGCTCCTGTGAAAATCCATGGTGCTTTAGGGGGTTTTATCGATCCATCAGACGCTGTTTGCGGCCAATATTGCTCCATACGATCTACATTTCTAAGGTCAACTCTGGCTCCCAAAGTATCTTTCTTGCCGGTCAAATGGTCCCATAGTAGATTACCCACATTCTTGAATATGTGCATTGGATCGAGCAAGTGATTGATCATGAGTCGGGGCCAGTATGGTAACTCGTACCATAGAGATAGTCTCTTCATCCCTGGAGGCAATCCGTCATCTCACATCTCCTTCTGCTCTAACCATGCTTGTGCAGACATCCTTGGTGGCTCTCTTCCCAAAAAGCCGTCGCGTAACACATGATTCTCTGGAAGATACGCTTGATGAACTTCGTAGATTTGCTTCTTCAGTGAGGGTGCCCTACGTGCATTCAGTCTAGGTCCACATGTGACACATGCTCTGTATCCGCTTGTTTGAAGCCCTGCATGTATACACATGATAATAGATCAACTATGGGAAAAAACAAGATTTACAGTGTCTGAGTGAGGAGTGTCAATAGATCACCTGAGCATTCTGTTAGCCCGGGATAGTCATGCATGGTCCACATTAGAATGCCTCTGATCAAAGCATTCCGTCGTCCTGTGTGTCGGCTCATATCCACCACCTCTATGCCAATCCACAATTGTTGTAGCTCTTCCAATAGTGGACGAAGATACACATCCATATTCCCCACTTTATATCGCCCTGGCACAATCAAGCTTAGCCATAGGTGCCCCTTCTTCGTAGTCAACCACGGGGGAATGTTGTAGTTGACGATGACAACGGGCCATACACTGTAAGATGTTGATCTTTGACCAAATGGATTTACGCCATCCATAGCCAGGCCTAAGCGCAAATTTCGAGCTTCCCTGGCAAAATCCGACCATGTTCCATCTATATGTTTCCAGGCTGCGCAATCTGCAGGAATTCGTAGCACACCATCCGAAGATTTATTCTCCTCATGCCATGATGCTAGGGCGGCCATGGACTTACATTCGAAGAAATGCTTGATGCGAGGAAGCAGAGGAAAATGTCGCAAAACCTTTTGTGGAATTTTTGTCCCGTGGAGATCTACTCGATATCTTTCGGAATCACATTTCGGACACTTCTCCATGTCTGTGTATTCCCCTCTGAAAAGAATGCAGTCATTAGGACAAGCGTGGATAGAATTGTAATCCATCCCCAAGTTTCGCAAAATCTTTCTTGCTTCATCTCGGGAATCTGGCATCACATTGTCAGCTGGTAGTATGTGCTCTTTCAGCAATCTACACAACATAAAAATATGATACAGTCGTGTAAAAATCTATCAGATCATTGTACATTTAGAGTTCTATTAAAGTAAACTAATTGTAATAGATCACCTGAAAAGCGCTGTGACGCTAGTGTCACTCCATCCAAACTTTGCCTGCATGTTGAGAAGAACCAGGAGTGCTTTCAATCTAGACATACGTGCTCCATTATACAATGGCGTATCGGCTTCACTTTTCATATCATCATAGATAAGCCTTTCTGAATCCATGATCGTCTCGATCATTTCATCAATCTCGGGCTCAAACATTGCCTCGTTGGGAATGTGCTCTGCATGATCATCCCCCGAGCTGTCAGAGGCTACATCTTGTGGCCTCACATATGCTGCTTGACCAAAGCGCCTGCGAACACGTCTATTGGGTTGCAAGATTGTTGCTTGTTGGCCAGCGTCAGAGTCCGACGAGTTACAATTGGCAACAACTCGATCTATAATAGATGGATCGAACTCGCCAAATTCGCGAACGTGCTGCAAAGAAACACGTCTTGTCCGTCGCACAGCATGCTTGCATTGATTACAAGGACATAAGACCCTCGTTGAGAGATAGGTGTTTCGGTTGGACGGTCCCACATCCTCGTCGCTACTCATAATGAGGATAAAAAACTTATGACAACAAATTTAATATTCTATTGGCATTCTTCGTCTTATCTCTCTCTCTCTCTCTCTCTCTCTCTCTCTCTCTCTCTCTCTCTCTCTCTCTCTCTCTCTCTCTCTCTCTCTCTCTCTCTCTTTACCTCACATTCTCTAGTCATGTCCAATCCCCGCACACCTCGGTTTAGAGGTGCACGGAGATCAGAACCACCGGGTTATAATCTCGTCTTTATTGGTCAATACCTATTTTTGTGGGTACAAGAAATCTACACACCCACGTCTACATGATACTGCATATAGTGGACAAAACCCCTTTGCCTCTTCTCTAGCTGTAGCACTTCACTTCATCTTAACATCTTTTCACAGTAGATCTTTTCACTGTTCGTCTAACTCTAACCCTAAACCGTAAGTAATTCTTGCGTGGACTCGATCTAACGTAAATAAGCGTAAATCTAAATAAACGTAAATCTAACTAAAAATAAAGCTAAATCTAATTTAACGTAAGTCTAATGACTAGAGGTTGTCTAGATGGTCATTGTGTCGGGGATGTAGTGACTCTTGCCGCCCTGAAGATCCACCTTCTTCCCTATCTTCTGAAGACATTTCACCAGTACTTTTGGATCGACGGAGCCCACCATGAGTGAAGGCAGCAATACCCTATATTCCATTGAGGGCTTTCTTCACCCGCTTCATACAGGCATCGCAGTCTATGGAGACCTAAATCTAATCTAATATAACCTAAATCTAAATCTAGCTTAAATAAACGTAAATCTAGTTAAAAATAAACCTAAATCTAATTTAATGTAAGTCTACATATAACCTAATCTTTAACGTCTTTTAAGATAGTTTCCTACGACGTTATAACTCTCTTCTTCTTGTGTGTGTGTGCGCGTGTGTGGATGTGTGTGCCAATAAAAAGAGATAAATGGTATAACCTTTCTATCACCCATGCCAAGTATGATAGATTGATTATGCCATTTCCCTCTTGAATAATAGGTCTTGAGTTCAACTCCTCGTCGGCTAGATCTTTAGGTCTTTTAATTTTAATTAGTTTCCTACGACGTTAAATTAGTTTCTCTCTCTTTCTCTCTCAATGTGTGTGCGTTTTTTTGGATCGTATGCATGTTTTCTCTCTCTTTTCCTCTCTCAATGTGTGCGTTTTTTGTTTATGCATGTGCTCTCTCTCTTTTCCTCTCTCAATGCGTGCGTTTTTTGTTTATGCATGCTCTCTCTCTCTTTTTCTCTCTCAATGTGTGTGTGCATTCTTTGTTTATGTATGTGTGTGTGCGTTTTTGTTTTTGTTTGTACTCTCTCTCTCTCTCTCTCTCTCTCTCAAAAACACTATGTGTATGTGTGTATGTGTGTGTGTGAGAGAGAGAGAGAGGGAGAGAGAAAGAGGGGAAGGGAACATGAGAATGAGGAGAGGGAAGGAGCATACCTGGCTCTCCTTCCTCTCCTCGTGTGTGTGTGTGTGTGTGTGTGTGGAGAAGAAAAAGAGAGAGAGAGAGAGAGAGAGAGAGAGAGAGTGTGAGGGAGAGCGTTACCTGCTCCTTGTTTGAGAGCGCCGAAAAACTCAGATCTGAGATCTGAGTTTTTGGGCGCGCTCGGTTATTTTTTTACCCCAGCCGGCGTCACTATGAGCGTCGCAAATTTACAAAGAAATTTGCGACGCTCATAGCGACGTCGGGAAATTTTTTTTTGAGCGTCGCTGTGTGAGCGTCACTAATATGAAGAGCCTTTTGTAGTGAATTATAAAGTGGTGGAAGATTTTGAAACTTTTGATATTGTCAATGCGTCCGGAACGCCCAAATATCGTATAAATGAATTTGCAATTGCCTCGCTCCGACATCCAAAGAGGCAAAAAATGTCAAAAACCCCTAAAAGTACATTTTACTAACGGCGCGCGAGGGGGCATTCCAAAATTTGCCTCCTCGCGCGTCATTGGTAAAAGGCCCCTTGTTTCCTCTTTTTAGGGAGCTTTTTGAGAGGAAAATGTCAAAAAACCTCTAATGAGGGGCTTTCTTGAAAGATAAGTGTCCAAAAACCACTAAAAGGAGCTTTGTACTAACGGCGCGCAGGGGGGCATTCTAAAATTTTAGAATGCCTCCTCGCGCGCCTTAAGTAAAAACCCAGATGTCGGAATGAGACAAGTAGACATTCGTTTTTAGGATATTTTGGCGTTCCAGACGCATTGGTGGTGACAGAAGCCTGAAAATCTATCACTATTTAACAGTTTGTGACTTTTCAAGTTCCAGTGATGACGTAAGTTGCATTGAATGCGCCACACTTGCCTCCGGAAAAAGACGCTCGCATTAAATAAAAAAGTGACCGTTTTCAAGGACGATTGGGAATATAAATCTACTTTTTAGAGTGTCTGGTTGTCCTTTTGGACGTACTCACAAAGTGCAACTGCATTTTAAAAAAAGGTTCTAGAGAGAGAAATACAATTTTTTAGAAGGCCCTCCAAATGACCTCCGAAATTTTCTAATGAATGAAGCATGTGGTGATCTATTGATCAAGTACATGGTTATGTATAATATTTCAACCCAAAACAACTTGTGATAAATTAGCCTGTGATAGCGCATAAATAATCCTCTCTTGGATGGTCCTATTCATTCGTTCTACAACACCATTTTGTGTAGGGGTATAAGGAGCTGTAAACTCACGCTTAATTCCCCTACTTGAACAGAAGTCTGTAAACTCTTTGGAGACATAATCTCCACCATTGTCTGAGTGCAAAGCTTTCAACTTATGTTCAGACTCAGTTTCAACACTAGACAAGAACTTCCTAAAGCAAAAAAATGTCTCATCTTTAGACTTCATGGCATAAACCCAAACATGCCGTGTTGCATCCTCAATGAATGTAACATAATAGGATGCACCACCATGGGATTTAGAAGGCATAGGCCCACATAAATCACTATACACAAGCTCTAAGGGTTTACTTTCTTTGTCGAAAGAATGTGTAGGATGTATCCGTGTTTGCTTTCCATATTGAGAGTCCTCACAAAAGGGAAATTTTGAAAATGACAAAGATGGTAAGTAGCCCAAACAAGAGAATGTCTCCATTCCCTTCTTTGACATATGTCCTAATCGGCTATGCCACAAAGCAACGGTTAGCAGATCGGTTACAGAACGAACATTGTTTTTATTAGATATATAAAGAGGCCAGATAAAGTGAACCAACTTTAGAACCATGGGCTATAATAAGATGACCCTTCGCAATACGCCAAGAGTACTGATGAAAGTGACTTTGTAACCCAAGTCATCAAGACGTCCAACCAAAATCAGATTGTGTGTCAAGGTTGGAACATGACGTACATTATGGATGATAAACTTCACCTCATTTTCCATAACCATGGCAATATCACCTATGCCAACAATGTCACAAGAGTAACTATCACCAAGTGTAACAAAGCCAATGGTTTCCTTGTATGTAGTAAACCAATGCCTATGAGATACAAAGGTCATCAACAGATTTGGATTCCTAAGTCTTCCAATGCTCCAAGTCAAAAGTCAAATGTCAACAATCAATAGAGGCCTACAACAGCATCAATGACTCCTATCACCAGGCCCAATTGGAGAATCAAATAAATAATGGAGTTTTCACAGTCAAAGAAGGACAACCCAACCAATGAGAATGCAGATCTGAAGAGGCTAAAACAGATATGGCAAAAGAAACCTTCAATGCCAACTTGGTCCTTTAGTAATCCTCTTTTTGAGGATTCAAGCTTTCTTTTATATGAAGAAATGTTTGTAGTAAGCACAAGAATGTAAAAAGTCAAGTCACCAGGGTGCAAAAAACACTCTTTGGCATAGTCAGAGTCGGGTTGCTGAGCCATAAAATGAGCAAAGCATTAGTCCCAAAGCTTCAAGCCATATTAAACTTTGTCCTCAAAGTCATAGTTATTATGATTATGCTCAAGCTGGAAGAGTTGAGCATATCTAATTCATGTCGCTCATGCTAGATAAGATGAGCATAAGAGTCAAATTCTATGAACTTACAATTGGTGGCGTGTCATAGAGTCTAACACTCACGGACAATGCACAACAAGATGAGAGCACATATCCTCGTCAACGAAAACCATTCTTAAGAGGTGCCAGCTTGCAAAGCCATGTCATATGCTTTATAGATATACCATCTTTTTGAAGAACCCCTCAAAATCCTTCTTGCACAACATATTGTTTCCCATGCATTTTTGTGTATGCAGAAATAAGATGTCCCGTTATCATACATATGCATTAGACACTCTTTTTTTCTTCCACCAGGCAAACCAATATTCCATCATGCTATCCTCTCATATTTTCTACCTTTTTAATTCCATATCTATCAACAAATAATCCCTTGAGTACTTTATTAATATTTCTTATGCTAATAAGTATTCATAATGTATGTATCCCCAAGGCACCTTTTTCCCACTGGGTTTTTTCCGTTTGGTCATCCAGGTATTAGACCGTAATTTAGAACCTCATCATTCTACTTCTCTTGTATATACTTTTCATAAATAAATAGTAGCCTCATCATTATGCTATTACAGCAGACAAATGCAACATCATCTCTTACAACAGACCTATTCAGACCAAACAAGATGCTGCAGAAAATTGAACCTAACAAGAAATTCAATGACAAATGAAGACAATCATCCCATCAACAACCAATAAAAAACCTTCCACAGCCTCCACGAACACTTTTCAACAGTGCCCAAGGCCGGGGCATTAAAACCAGGAGGGGGGAATGTTAACTGAGTCAACGTGAGTTAACAGAAGCTGCTAAAGACCGAAGACATATGGATGCACATTGAGGATGAATACAAGGAAGCAGTAAAGATTGGAGTTACACATTTTTCGCATTTTTCTAAATGGTCACGTATTGTAAATTCCCGTTTATCTAGTATCTGGTACAGGAGCTGGGTATTCTTAAATGTGGAGATACCTTTGGTGATACAAGTAGCTGGAGCATCCCTTATGAGGACTCACTATAGGACATGTATAGAGTGGTATAGGTGCTTTTGACGCAGAGTTGGTGTTCTATGGTTAGTTTGACAGTTTATGCACCTATGTTGGTCTCTATACAGTGTGCTTTTGAGAGACATTTCCATTTTTTATGCTTTGTGAGTGACATACTTGGTCATTTTGTCTCGTATTTTGGTTGAAATTGTCTCAAGTACAAAGGAGACTCTGTCGAAATTTTCCCAGAATCTTTTGGTACTGTTTTCACCATGACTACTAGCAAAGTCCATGACATTTATGACATAAAGTAGTTTTATGGCTCTAATTTTCAGCTTTGGAAGAACCAAATGCATGATGTGCTTGTCCAAACGAACTAAAAGTTACCTATTGCCTATGTGGCTAGAACTGGAGGAGACGGCTCATGCTTTATGGTAGAAATTATATGACACTTACGAAAAGGATACGGCTAGCAATAAGATTTTCTTGATCCGAAAACTTTTCAACCATTGTACGAAGGAGTCAACTAGCATTGCTAACCATATCAATGTTTTGGATTCTCTTTTTGCCCACATTCATGCACAGTGCATGACCATTGATGATGAGATGAAAGAAATCATTTTACTTTGTTCGTTGCCAACCTCTTGGGATATCTTTTGCACAGCTGTTAGTAACTCTGCACCTAATGGTACGCTAAAGTACGATGATGTTACTAGTGCACTTTTGTCAAAGGAGATGCGTCAAAAGACCATGACTAGCTTGCATCATGGCGAAGCTCATTACATGCAACGGGATGATAAGCAACATAAGGGCTGTTATTCACAACATGAGTCCAAGAAAGAGGAAAACAGAGATGCATCAAAGGGTAGATCAAAGTCTCATGGCCACGGAAATGTCCAATGACATTATTGTGACAAGTTTGGTCACATAAAGAAGGATTGTTATGCTTGGAAGCGTGACAAAAAGAAGGGAAAAGGTAAAGGCAAAGATCATGATGATAAAAAGAGAAACCAAAGAGTTTGATTTAGATCGAAGAACTAAACATAGTGCAAACCTAGCTTTGTTTAGCTATCATGCTTGCATGGAGTGATCTGGAGGATCCTTTGGATGTTCTCTGCAACCATATTGCAATTTGCTTCTTTATCCAGTAGAGCATTGAAATTGACACTTGCTCCTTTTGTACTGCTAAGAACTATACCTATCATAATAACTAATATCGAATTATCCTGAATGATTTTTTCATGTTAAACTGATCATTTAATATGGGGAAGTTCCAGGGGAGAAAAATCTAGAATATTGGTTAAGCTGGCAGACCTGCCACAGTAGGGATCCAAAGGAGGGAATATAAGGATCCAAAGCGAGGGCCATCTGCAAAGAACTATGTGCAACAATGGGCTCCAAAGACCTTAAGGTTCAGCCCAGTAAGACTTCCAAAATGCTGAGGTTCCAAAATTCAAATGTTGTGTCCAAAGGTCAAAAACCTAGGGAAATTGGATGCTTTGTGTGTGTCCCAAAAGTCTTTCTCAAGCCCTACAAAGGAGGGGGCCAGCCCAAGAATTAGAGGATTAGAGAGAAACTCTCTCTCACACACACACAAGCTTCCTTTGTACACAAGGGGAAAGAGGGACACATGTCAGCTCCCTAGCTCAGATGCCCACAAGGTGTACACAAATCCTACTGGATGGCCATGGAGGTGGACCAATGAGAATTAGCGTAGAGTAAGTCTAGTTTAAAATCAAATATCAAAATCGGATTATAACGGCTAAAGCTCACTTGGGCCCATATCTCATTTGAACTAGGGAGATAGTATGCCATCAAGAGTAAGCACAAAAAATCAATCATATGGGATCATATTTGTACCTTGATAATTAAAAACTCATTTGGGTTCTTAGGAAATTTAAATTTTGGTGACAACCTGATCTCAAGAATAATGAAAATCAAAGAGTAAGCCCCCGCCCCCCTCCATGGTGTGGCTTTGTGCATAAGTGCAAGATAAAAAATGCAATGAACCATAAGTTACATATGATACCATGATACGATGGAAATGACATTATCACCACGTATTGTGTTTCTCAAAGGTTAATCACACACCAATGATGTGGCGCTATAGTCTAGTGCCAATAAAAAGGCCTTTGAGAAGGATAGGGAATCAAGGAAACCTCAAGGCCACTTTAAATATAGTGGAGGTATTATAGATCCAATTATATCAAGAATAAAAACTTGTTTTGTTGCTTTTGAACCACTCCAAGAACATAATTTTAAGTGCATTCCTCGGCGGTTTTCATCAAAAAATAATGTCTAGATCGTTATGAAATTGTGGAGATCGCTAGGACATGCATTCTTAGTGGCTCCCATTACCATTTCACTCCAAATTTAGTGACTTCGTACTTCTTAGGTCACAATAAGTACCATCACATGACATCTATCATGGGTTAGTACATTCACATGACATCTATCATGGAATCAACCTCATCCTCTATGACAAACCTCGTATGATCCATTCTATGCCTCTCAATAATGGCCTGCTAGATATAGCCTTGGTAGTTATATCGGTGACATAATCTATGAGAGGGATAATGGCATGAAGTATGTGCAAGAAATGGTGCCTCCTCGATTGAGACTCAATTCAAGGAAAAATATAGCATAATGATGTCTTGCAAGTTCCCACCCGTATATGTAAGATACTGACTTGGTACATGTCTTGACTCTCAACAATAATTTCTGTAGCTCCTAATCATTCTCTACCAAAGTCTCCCTAATGGCCAAGTGTTGAGATTACTTGAGGGCCCATCTAGTATGAGAATGCTTTCAAAGCTCTCATAAGCCATGTATGTACAGATCATGCTCTTGTAAGTGCCTCAACCACTTGTATAGCTCCAAATCCTACTCTAGTGACCTCATGTGACACTACATTGTTACTTTAGCTCATCTTGCAAACCACAGTTACTAGCGGTCTCTCCATGGCTCTTGATTTATTATACATTCAACCATATGGATAACGAATGTTCAAAACTAGGTCGCTAAATCTAAATTAGGTCCCTAAAATTTGTAGCCAATTCCCATCCTACACTCACGAACTCATATGGCACTTTTCGTTTTTGACACACCAAAGGGCCCTCAGGGGGAGGTGCTTATCCCTTCCAAATATTAACCATCAAACATAGTCGGGCAAGGACCGCGTACCATCGAGCAAGGGCCATGATTAGGCATCACCACCATGGCCACCTACTTGATGCACCATGTGCTCCCAATGACGGAGAGAACTCACGGAAAGCAACTAGAAACCTCCTCCTTAGGTGACCAACTCGAGTAGAAGGATGACTTGAGTGTCCAAGGGCAAGAGCCCTAGCACCATGGACACCAAGTGAGCATAAGGTTCCCCTCTAGAGGTGACCAAATGGGGTATTTGAGCCCACAATTCATAGGTTGAGGCCAAAGCCTTACCGTTCGACTAACTCTTTGGGGACAACCTCATGTGGCACTTTGTGACCTTACATCCGATAATCTTGGAGACCATACTAACTAGGATTGTCTCCATGGATCTCCATCCATCATATCTTTGGTCAGACTAATCACAATTTTCAAGATGAACTAGGAGTCTCTCCATGGATCTCCATCCATCATACCTTTGGCCAACAAATCATGATGGTCCAGACTAGGTCCCCAAATCTATAGAATCTTGGGAGGGTTGCATACCCTCATGTCAATCAAAAAATAAGTTCCTCTAAAAATGAAACAGGGCCTTGTAAAAAATAACTTCCAAGTGTTTGTAGGAATCTACATACTCTACCACTTCTCAACGCACCCTAGTATCAAATATCACCACCTTGGTAATCTCACTTGGAACACCCAAATCATACAACTTGTGCATGTCTTACTCTAAGCACTACATTAAAAGCTTTACACAAATCCATCACCAAGGCAAAAGAACTGCTCATCAATGTAGCTTTATACACTGAAGCTACGGTTTGCCAGTCTTTGAAGTTCACATGGAGGTGAAATAAAATGAGAGCATCACAATACAAGTTTCGCACCTCGGGATGTGATTTTTTCATGCCTGAGAGAAATTAAATCTTGTGCAAAAATCAAATTTATCACTCAAGGAGGAGTCACGGCATCATGATTGTTTCAAAAGTGGGTTAGAAAAGTTTTGCATGTTAAAGGGGCACGTGTTTCTCTTTCAAAAAAAAGACAACTTGTTTTGATAACGATGGAAAAAGTGTCCCTTTTCTCAACTCTTGAAAATGTCAAAAACTTGTAATGCAATCATGGGCATCCCACACTAATTTTGGAACAAATCAACTTATTTTCCTTTAAGTAGACAAACCTCCTTGTAATGAAGACAAACCCAATAGAATCCTAAGTATGTTATATGCAAACAACATCGAAGTAATCAGGCCTAAGGAGTTTTGCGACTAATTGGCTTATTGTGTTGTTGTGTTTGGATCTCTCTCCAAGACTGGCTGAGTCTGTTATATGCAAACAAAAAAAAAGTGATCAGGCCTAAGGCTTTTTGCGACCAATTGGCTTGTTGTGTTGTTGTGTTTGGATCTCTCTCCAAGACTTGCTTAGACCATGTTATGGATGCGAGTATGCAGAAAAGAGATTATGCAGAAGGGAAAAGCACCCATTCGAGTTGAAAAGCTCCAAATTTTGACCTCAATGGAAACTAGCAACAACGTAGATCTCAACTGACTTAATTGCTAGTAGACACTAACAATACACTAAATATCTGTCCTCACACTGAGGATTGCCAGAAAGAAATCAGATTTGCTCTATTAAAGTATCTCAACGAAGGAAAAAATCCAATCAGCCGTATACCATAAAGCCCCACAGATTCTGGTTGGTCTAGAGGAAATCAATTTCATCATAAGAATTGGTAGAGAAAAAATTCTACAAAAAAATACCGCATCGAGGTTACTGTATCTGATTGCGTCAACCACCTACTTGAACCAGGACCAAGGAAACAAATTCCATTACAGAGCTATTTCTCTTCAATAGATCTTAATGAAACAAGCTCCACTGTTGCAGACTAGTAGTGCTGCTAATTAACGTTTCGTCGTACGAAAAATGCAATGAGTATGCTTAATACTATGCACCTAAACAGCAATTGTGTAGTTTTTTAGACTAAAGAAACAAATGGATGGCCTTTCTTGTCACTAGTATCTTCAGAAAAGTGGAGGGGAACAACCATAATTCTATCCAAAATCACTCAAATAAAAAAGGGAATTTTTGATAAGTGGATCCTCAACATAAAGATGAAACCCAAGCTTGCAGCCAACAAAGAAACTTCCTACTACAAAAGTTTCTAGGGACCGGCTCAGCACATTTTGAGAACTTCAAAAAACTAAATACTAATTCTTATGAAGCCACGAAGAAACTCATCCCAAAAATGAGGTGTATGATGCTCTAAATCAAAGGTCATATTGATATCTCAATCCATGGCAACACCGTGCAGTGTAAGAAAGATAAAGAAGAATACCTTGATCCGAAAAACAATTCCGTAGCCATAATATGCACCACACACAATAATTAGCAGAGCTAGTTACGTTGGTCGTCAAAGCTTTAATCACCCTGTAAATCCACCCGTGCACGTACCTTGCTTGGACACATCGTTGTCGATTCGATTGCAAATTGTGATTTCTTTACTGCAATCAGCTCTACGGACATTGTCACCAATAGATCAAATTTCAAAATTGTCAACCTACACAGGGAATTGTCGACTGATGATTGCTATATGTAGTGAATTGTCGACTACTAATTGCGTGGCCCTTTGCCGATGGTAGCCGAGTGCGCCTTCGAAGGCTGCGACCACCGTGGGCACTTGCCCCAAGGGTTATTTTAGGTTTTCCCTAAGTTTTTGGGTGGCCTAATATGGCAAGTCCCAATTTTTCAAAGTAGTGGTGATGGTAGCCACGACGCCGACTATGAGCAAGAGGGAGAGAGAGAGAGAGAGAGCGCACGCTCTGTGTCTCGACAGAGTTGGTGCTCGTAACGGGTTTTGCTGGCCCGTTCTGCATGCACAATCCAAGCCCGACTGCACGTTCTTTGGGTGAGGTGGACTTCACATCCCTCCTTGCCTCAAGAGGCTTTGCACGCGCTTCGGAACTTCGGCGTCCTTCCTCCCTTGGCAAGAGAGAAGCCTCACGGCATGTAGGATGCAAGAGGCTTAGAAAAGAAGCACCACACCTTTTTTCCCCAAAGAAGTGATTGGCTCTTGATACTAGTGTAATACCTAGGGTAGCTAGACCTTGAGATCCTCCTCCCAGCCTCCCATTATAAAGGCAGGCTCCTAGCGTCTGGCCCTAGATGTGAATCCCTTGTCCACATTGCCTAGCCTCGCCCCTGGCCATAGTCTGTGACTCCGTGGCCTTTCCCGTGTCCTGACAAAGTGCACACAACCTCTTGTAGTGACTGTGTTTCTCACTTACTTTTGACCTTTATACCTAGGGCTTCTAAAAAATGTCTTTAAGCCCAATTCCCATGGATAGCACCTTACAAAATAAGAGAGAAGTACAACAAGTACAATTATATAGAGATAGGAGGATCTATAAGAATATTATCTTTACACATTCTGGTTGCTACAAATATAATTGACCTAGGTATCCAAATCCACATCTGCAAACATTGAGGAAATATATGTAATGCAACCTTATAGTTTTTTCAAAACATAGCGAGAAAAGAATGTGCACAAGATGTAGGAAAGCATTGTATGAATTAAAGTGATCTTCTCATGCTTGGTATGAGAGGATACATAATCATGTGACTACACATGGCTTTTGAAATACTCCAATTGGTCGCACTTTTTATGTCAAACGTATGGATGATGTATATCTTATTGTTATTGTGTACTTGAATGATTTACTACTCACTGGTCCGAAGGAGACACATATTACTAAGATATTCCAGAATTTTAGGCTAATTTGAATGCCACATTTAAGACATCAAATTTGGGGCTTTTGTATCATTATTTGACCATTCAGTTGAAGCATTGTGATTAAGGTATTTCATTGTGTCAAACACAGCATGTGCAAACTTTGCTAAAAAGATTTGGACTTGATGATTGCAAGCCAATTTCCACTCCTATGGAGCATGTTTAAAGTTAAGTCTACATGATGCTAGATCCAAAGATGTTACCATCTACCAAAAAAATATTTCTTGCCTCATTTATGTATGTATTACACAACCAACTATTCAAGTGCAGCAAGTGAGCAAAATTTATGCATGGTTCAGGTTCTAGACATTGGCAAGTAGCTAAGAGGATCTTTCTCTACTTGAGTGGCACTATACATCTTGGATTTTTTTATTCATGTATATGGTAGTCATGTGTGTGAATAATGTTAGGACCACTGCGGCCTCCCCCCCCCCCCCCCCCCCCCCCCCCCCTTAAAGTTTTTTCTCCCTCGTGCTTTGAATATACGCCCAACACTGTCGGAAAATCTCATCTTGTATTCACATGCTTAGTAATGTATCCTATTTATGTGCCTTGAGTTTCTTCTCCATATGCAAGCTGTGTGTGCCTTGAGTTTCTTCTCCATGTCCAGGAAGTTTTGTGTGTGTGCATTCTTGCAACCTTGACTATAACAATTTTGACTAGGAAAGTGATGTCAAGACTAGTGCTTACCAACCAAAGAAGAGAATCAACTTGCTTTCTATACTTTATAGCATCAACTATATATGGGAAGTCATATAGTAACAACTTATGGTTGGGATCCATTGAAGTAGATATCGACCTTCACTCAATCAGTCTCAAATATTTCTTAGGCATAGTGTTGTCACATGGCTTAGACAATATCAAGTATGTGTTATCAAAATTGGATAATAACGGCTAAAGTTCACTTGGGATCATATTTAATTTTAATAGGGAAGATAGTATGCCCTCAAGAGTAAGCACATAAAATCAATCATATGCGATCAGATTTGCACCTTGATAATTATAAACTCATTTGGGTTCTTCAACGACTACCCACTTGCCCCCCTTCCATGGTGTGGCTTTGCGCACAAGTGCAATAAACCATAAATGACGTATGATACCATGATACGATGGAAATGAGATTATCACCATATTTTGCGTTTCTTAAAGGAAAATCACACACCAATGATGTGGCGCTATAGTTTAGTGCCAATAAAAGGCCTTTGAGAAGGATAGGGAATCAAGGAAACCTCAAGGTGGACAACAATAGGCTATATTAAGATCATTATGACATTGTTATAAATGGGGTGGATAACTTCCCCTTTCATAACAACCCTTAAAATTGTATAGGTGTGGAAAAAAGCACATGCTCCCCTTTCATGCAATGAATCTTCACACAATGAAATGAAAGGCCACTTTAAATATTGTGGAGGTATTATAGCTCTAATTATATCAAGAATAAAAACTTGTTTTGTTACTTTCAAACCACTCCAGGAACATAATTTAAGTGAATGTCTATATCGTTAGGAAATTGTGGAGATTGTTAGGAGATGAATTCTTAGTGGCTCCCATTAATTTTCACTCCAAATTTACCGACTTTTTACTTCTTAGGTCACGATAGTACTATCTATCATGGGTTATTACATTCACATGACATGTATCATGGGTTTATGCATCATGGGATATTCAATCTCATCCTCTGTGATGAACCTTGTATGAGCCATTCTATTCCTCTCAATAATGGGTTGCTAGATACAGCCATGGTAATTTAATTGTTGACATAATATGTGAGAGGGATAATGGCATCAAGGATGTGCAAGGAATCGTGCTTCCTCGATTCAGACTCAACTCAAGGGAAAATCTAACGTAATGATGACTCGCGAGTTCCCACCCGTATATCTAAGATACTGACCTAGTACATGTCTCGACTCTCAATGATAATTTGTGTAGCCCCTATTCATTCTCTACCATAGACACCGTCATGGCGAGTTGTTGAGATTACTTGAGGGCCTATCTAGTATAAGAACTCTTTGGGAGCTCTCATAAGCCCTATTTGTAAAGATCATGCTCTTGTAGGTGCCTCAACCACTTGTGTAGATCCCAATCCTACTCTAATGACCTCATGTGACATTGTATTGCTACTTTAGATCATCTTACATACCACAATTACTAGCGGTCTCTCCATGGCTCTTGAATTATTATACTTTCAACCATATGGACCACGATTGTTCAAAACTACGTCCCCAAATATAAACTAGGTCCTTAAAATTTGTAGCTTCCCATCCTACTCTCACGACCTCATGTGGCACTTTTATTTTTTGACGTACTAAAGGGCCCAAAGGGGGAGGTGCGTATCCCTTCCAAATATTAGCCATGAAACATGGCCAGGCAAGGATCGCGTACCATTGAGCAAGGTCCATGCGTAGGCATCACCACCATGGCAACCTACTTGATGCACCACGTGCTGGGAATGCTGGAGAGAACTCATAGAAACCAACTAGGAACCTCCTCCTAAAGTGACCCACTTGAGGAGAAGGATGATTTGAGTGTCCAAGGGCAAGATCCCTAGCAACGTGGACACCAAATGAGCACAAGGTGCCCCTCTAGAGGTAACCTAATGCAGGATTTGAGCCCACAACCCATAGCTTGAGAGGCCAAAGACTTACCGTAGACTAACTCTTTGGGGACAACCTCATGTGGCACTTTGTGACCTTACATCGGATAATCTTGGAGATCATACTAACTAGGAGTCTCTCCACGGATCTCCATCCATCATATCTTTGGCCAGACATATCATGATCGTCAAGACTAACTAGGAGTCTCTCCATGGCTCTCCATCCATCATACCTTTGATGAGACAAATTATGATGGTCAAGACTAGCTCCCTAGATCTATTGAATCTACTGAGGGTTGCATATCCTCATGTCAATCTCAAAAATAGGTTCCTCTCAAAGAGAAAGAGGGACTTGTAAAAAATGACTTCAAGTATTTGTAGGAATCTACATACTCTACCACTCCTCAACGCACCCTAGTATCAAATATCGCCACCTTGATAATCTTACTTGGAACACCCAAATCATACAATTTATGCATGTCTTACTCTAAGCACTACATTAAAAGCATTACACAAATCCATCATCATGGCAAAGGACTTCTCATCAATGTAGCTTTATACATTGAAGCTACGGTTTGCCATACTTTGAAGTTCACATGGAGTTGAAATAAAATGAGAGCATCACAATATTAGTGTCAGACTTTTTCCCATCGCTGTAAATAATGAGATTTACACTTGACGAGTGAGAAAATGGTTTTTCGCACCTTGTGATGTGATTTTTTCACGATTGGAGAGAAATTTAATCTCGTGCAAAAATCAAATTTCTCACCCAATGAAGAGTCACGGGACCATGATTGTTCCACAAAAGGGTGGAAAAGTCAAACTTTTGCATGTAAAAAGGCACGTTTTTTCTCCTACAAAAAATAGACAGCTTGTTCCAATAACGATGGAAAATGTGTCCTTTTTGTCAACTAGTACAAAAGTCAGAAACTTGTAGCGCAATCACGGGCCTCCCACACTAATTTTGGACCAAATCAACTTATTTTTCCTTCAAGTAGACAAACCTCCTTGTAATGAAGACAAACCAATTAGACTTATGAGTATATGATATGAAAACACAAGAGACAAGTGATCAGGCCTAAGGATTTTTGCAATTATTTGGCTTGTTGTGTTTTTGTGTTTGGATCTCTCTACAAAACTTGCTTAGACCATGTTACAAATGCGAGTCTCAGGAGCACCTTCTCCTTTAGTGTATTTCACTTGTACTTGCAAGGCTAGTTAAACATTTGTCATGTTGTTGCTGGCAAAAAAGAAAAAAGCTTTAAGAGCTTATGCAGAAGGAAAAAGCACCCATTCGAGTTGAAAAGCTCCAAAATTTGACCTTAATGGCAACTAGCAAGAACTTAGAGCTCTACTGACTTAAGCCAAAGTTTGTGTGATATGGTTCGTCAAGACACTGGCAATACACTAAATATCTGGCCTTGCATGAACATTGCCAAAAAGAAATGAGATTAGCTCTATAAAAGTATCTCAACAAAGGAAAAAATTCAATCAGCCGCTTATCGCAAAGCCCCTCAGATACTGGTTGGTCTAAAGGGAATCAATTTCATCATAAGAATTGGCAGAGAAAAAGTTCTACATAATAATACCGCATCGAGGCTACTGTATTTGATTGCCTCAACCACCTAATTGAACCAGGACCAAGGAAACAAATTCCATGAAAGAGCTATTTCTCTTGAATGGCTATTAATGAAACAAGCTCCACTGTTGCAGAATAGTAGTGCTGCTAATTAACGTTTAGAGACATATATAAAAGAAATTTTCAATGTCCTACGAAAAATGCAATGAGTACGCTTAATACTGTGTGCCTAAACAGCAATTCTGTAGGGTTTTTTATATTGAAGAAACAAATGGATGGCCTTTCTTGTCACTCTAGTATCTCGAAAAAATTGGAGGGGAACAACCGTAATTCTATCCAAAATATTTCAAATCAACAAGGGAATTTTTTATAAGTGGATCCTCAACATAAAGATGAAACCCAAGCTTGTAGCCAACAAAGCAACGTCCTACTACAAAAATTTCTTGGGACCGGCTCGACACATTTGGAGAACTTCGAACAACTAAATGCTGATTCCTGGGATGCCATGAAGAAACTCATCCCAAAACTGTGCCAATAGGTCGGCACTGTACACATCAAAGTGAGTAGTAAGAGATGTTCTGTGTCCAATGGCATGGAAGCCTTGATTGGAGATAAATCCTTGTTGACATGTACACATGGCCAAGAAGACTCTTTGGGGACAACCTCATGTGGCACTTTGTGACCTTACAACGGATAATCTTGGAGACCATACTAACTAGGAGTCTTCTCCATCCATCATATCTTTGGCCAGACATATCACAATCGTAAAGAATAACTAGGAGTCTCTCCATGGCTCTCCATCCATCATACCTTTGGCCAGACAAATCGTGATGGTCAAGACAAGGTCCCGAAATCTATAGAATCTTGTGAGGGTTGCATACCCTCATGTCAATCTAAAAAATAGGTTCCTCTCAAAGAGAAAGAGGGACATGTAGAAAATGACTTACAAGTATTTGTAGGAATCTACATACTCTACCACTCCTCAACGCACCCTAGTATCAAATATCGCCACCTTGGTAATCTTACTTGGAACACCCAAATCATACAATTTATGCATGTCTTACTCTAAGCACTACATTAAAAGCATTACACAAATCCATCATCATGGCAAAGGACTTCTCATCAATGTAGCTTTATACACTGTAGCTACGGTTTGCCATACTTTGAAGTTCACATGGAGTTGAAATAAAATGAGAGCATCACAATATTAGTTTCGGACTTTTTACCATCGTTGTAAAAAATGAGATTTACACTTGACGAGTGAGAAAATGGTTTTTCGCACTTGGGGATGTGATTTTTCACGATTGAGAGAAATTAAATCTCGTGCAAAAATCAAATTTATCACCCAAGGAGCAGTCACGGCACCGTGATTGTTCCAAAAAAAGGGTTGGAAAAGCCAAAATTTTGCATGTTAAAAGGCACGTTTTTCTCTTGCAAAAACTAGACAGCTTGTTCTGATAACGATGAAAAAAGTGCCCTTTTTCTCAACTAGTGAAAAAGTCAAAAACTTGTAATGCAATCATGGGCCTCCCACACTAATTTTGGAACAAATCAACTTTTTTTCTTTTAAGTAGACAAACCTCCTTGTAATGAAGAAAAATCCAATAGACTCCTGAGTCTGTTATATGCAAACAATAGACAAGTGATCAGGCCTAAGGATTTTTGCGACTATTTGGCTTGTTGTGTTGTTGTGTTTGGATCTCTCTCCAAGACTTCTTAGACCATGTTACGAATCCGAGTATGCAGAAAAGAGATTATGGAGAAGGGAAAAGCGCCTAAATTTCGACCTCAATGGAAACTAGCAACAACATAGAAGCTCAACTGACTTAATTAGCTAAAGTTTGTGTGATAGGGTCACTCAAGACACCAACAATACACTAAATATCTGGCCTTTCACCGAGCATTGCCAGAAAGAAATCAGATTTTCTCTATAAAAGTATCTCAACAAAGAAAAAAATCCAGTCAGCTATGTACCGCAAAGCCCTAGAGATACGTCTGGTTGGTCTAGAGGAGATCAAGGAAACAAGTATGCCGCATCGAGATTACTATATGTCTGATTGCCTCAACCACTTACTTGAACCAGGACCAAGGAAAAAAATTCCATTACAAATATTAACAAAGATCAGCAACAAATATTTGGGCATGACTTTTGTTTTTTATTTAGTACTTATTGCCAGTAGACATGTCTTCTAGCCGCTACGACACGAGAACACGAAGGCGGTTGCGGTAACTCCGTCGCTTTTGACAGAGTTACACTGAGAGGGTGAGGATAGAGAAATGCACACTCAAACACAGCTGACATAGGTAGCATGGGTTAACCCACGCTCTCTGTAAAACACTTCTAATTCCATTGGACCTTGATTATCAAGGTTGAAAATTGGATACACACACACACTAAGGGGGAGAGAGACGAGAGAGAAGAGAGAAGAGAGAGAGAGAGAGAGAGAGAGAGAGAGAGAGAGAGAGAGAGAGAGAGAGAGAGAGAGAGAGAGAGAGAAGATAGAAGAGAGAAAAGAGAGAAGAGAGATGTGAAGAGATAGAATGGAGCACCTTCATTGAAGCAGCACGTAGGTCGCACGCACAGAGAGAGAGAGAGAGAGAGAGAGAGAGAGATGCAATTTATTTTGATCCCTTATTTGTTGTATTTTCTTCCCCCGCTTGGATTGGTCAGATAAAGCATTATATAAGTTTAGGTCTCGCTTTCTTCTAGTAAACCTTGGATGATTCGGGATTACATTATAGCTTTTGTTCACTTGAGTGGTTTGGCGATTTTAAACTTGATAAACCATTTGCATGTTTAAATACATCATGTTTTTGGAGCTTTAATTTTTCAATTTAAAACCCACCTCTTTTACAGGGGAAGAAAGCTTTGACCCTCTTTGAAATGGGGATCGGTCAATTCAACAAATATTGGACTCCAATTCCAGCCGATTGATGACCTTTGCTAATTGTGAGGCAAAGATTAAGATTGGACTCAAGGTGTTGTGGGGCCTTCTTAGTGCTTGTGTTTTCAACCTACCTCTGCCATGCAATTTAGACTCTTCTCAAGGATTTGGAGATTGGACATACTCTCCACCATTGTCTTGAGGGCAAAGCTTTCAACTTATATTCAGACTCAGTTTCAACACTAGAAAGGAACTTCTTGAACCAAGAAAATGTCTCATCTTTAGACTTCATGGCATAAACCCAAACATGTCGTGCTGCATCCTCCATGAATGTAACATAATTGGATGCACCACCATGCGATTTAGAAGGCATAGGCCTACATAAATCACTGTGCACAAGCTCCAAGGGTTTACTTTCTTTGTCGAAAGAATGTGTACGATGTATCCGTGTTTACTTTCCATATTGACAGTACTCACAAAAGGGAAAATTTAAAAATGACAAAGATGGTACGTAGCCCAAACAAGAGAATGTCTCCATTCCCTTCTTTGACATATGTCCTAATCGGCTATGCCACAAAGCAACGGTTGACAGATCCGTTATAGAAAGAACATTGTTTTTGTCCGATACATAAAGAGGCCAGATAAAGTGCACCAACTTAAAAAACCATGGGCTATAATAAGATGGCCCTTCGCAATACGCCAAGACTACTGATGAAAGTGACTTTTTAACCCGAGTCGTCAAGACGTCCAACCGAAATCATATTGCATGTCAAGGTTGAAGCATGACGTACATTATGGATTATAAACCTTACCTCATTTGCCATAACCATGGCAATATCACCTACGCCAACAATGTCACAAGAGTAACTATCACCAAGTGTAACAGAGCCAATGGTTTCCTCGTATGTAGTAAACCAATGCCTATGATGTGTGACATGCAACGAAGAACCCGAATCAAGGATCCATGTATGGGATACTTCACCACTAACAAGGAGTTCAACAGACATAGAACTCTGCAAAGATAGAGTTTCCTATGCATGATAAAAGACATCATTATTTTTAGTCACCGTATTAATGTCTTGCGCATCACTGTCATCCTGCATTATGATCAGTTCTTCAATCTAAATCAAACTCTTTGGTTTATCCTTTTTATCATCATGATCTTTGCCTTTACCTTTTCCCTTTTCTTTGCCACGCTTCCAAGCATAGAAATCCTTCTTTATGTGACCAAACTTGTCTCAATAATGGCATTGAAAATTGCGGTGACCATGAGACTTTGCTCTACCCTTTGATGCATCTCTATTTTCCTCTTTCTCCGACTCACGTTGTGAATAACATCCCTTATGTTGCTTATCATCCCTTTGCACATAATGAGCTTCGCCTTGATGCAAGATAGTCAAGGTCTTTTGAGGCATCTCCTCTGACAAAAGTGCACGAGTAACATCATCGTACTTTAGAGTACCATTAGGAGCAGAGTTACTAAAAACTGTGCAAAAGATATCCCAAGAGGGTGGCAACGAACAAAGTAAAAAGATTGCTTTCATCTCATCATCAATGGTCATGCGTTGTCCATGAATCTAGGCAAAAAGAGAATCAAAATAAGTGATATGGTTGGCAACGTTGCTGACTCCTTCGTATAAAGGTTGAAGAGCTTTCGAATCAAGAAAACCTTATTGCTATCCGTATCCTTTCTGTAAGTGTCGTATAATTTCTACCATAAAGCATGAGCAGTCTCACATTCTAACACTGAAAAGTACACTGACTCACCAAGGTGAAGTCTAACCGTAGACCTACATAGCTCATCAACCTCCTCCCACTGAGACTGAGTCATGTGCATATCTTTAGTTCTAGCCGCATAGGCAAAAGGCAACTTTTGCTTCTTTTGGACAAGCACATCATGCATTTGGTTCTTCCAAAGCTGAAAATTAGAGCCATCATGCTACTTTATGTCATAAATGTCACGGAATTTGCTAGTAGTCATGGTGACAAAACTACCAAAAGATTCTGGGAAAATTTCGACAGAGTCTCCTTTGTATTTGGGACTATGTCAACCAAAATACAAGACAAAATGACCAAGTATGTCACTGACAAAGCATTAAAAGGGGCAATGCCTCTCAAAAGCACATTGTATAGAGACCAACTGAGGTGCATAAACTATCAAACTGACCATAGACCACCAACTCTGCGTCAAACGCACCTATACCACTCTAAACGTGTCCTACAGTGAGGCCTCATATGTCCTACCCGGCTAGGGCATGGAAACACTCACACGATAAGGGAGGTAATCATGGAAACATGAATGGTTGAATCTACGAGGTGAGCTTCTCGGCCTATGGAGGAGCTAAGCCACAATGATAGGCAATCTCCACATCCACTTCCCTTCACCTCCAATCAACCCAATCACACACACTAACGATTTCAAGATGCACACAACACTAATACTATCATGCAACACGCTTATTGAAGGGGAGAAGCCAGGAGCACAATGGATAATCCTATCATGCAATACACTAATTGAAGGGGAGGAGCCGGGAGAACAATGGATAATCCTATCATGCAACACACTAATTGAAGGAGAAGATCCAACACGTACTGTGTGCCCCCTTTCTTTCTTCTCTATCTTATGCACTAGGGCACAATACACATTGTACTTAGTGTTAGTGGCTCACACAAATGTATAGTTGGACACTTAGGGTTAGTAGCAATTAGTAATGGGCGGTCGGCCACATGGCCATTAAAACTAACATTCTCCCACTTGATGGCCAGTGTGGGAGACCATAAGAATGGAAGAGAACCACTCTTCACCCACTCATTTAAATTAGGCATTCAATTTCTCTAGGCTTTTGACCTTTTAACACAACCTTTGAATTTTGGAACCTTGGCATTTTGGAAGTCTTAATGGGTTGAACCCTAAGGTCTGTGGAGACCATTGTTGCACATAGTTCTTTGCAGATGGCCCTCCCTTTGAATCCCTATATTCCCTCCTTTGGATCCCTACTGTGGCAGGTCTGCCAGCTTAACCAATGTTCTAGATTTTTCTCCCCTGGAACTTCCCCATATTAACACTAGAATGGTAACCTAACAGGACATAAAAGTGTCCTTTCAGGGTTTTGGGAAAAATATCCAAAACCATAGTAGATCCACTTATTTTTAAAAATCCTTTCATGAGCTTATACTTCAATAACTACTACATATGGAAAAATTGATAAACTTGTGATTTTTCTCATCGCTTGGTCATTACAAGCCTCCAAAGTTGATGGACCAGTGCATTTTGCCCAAAACAACAATTTCTTACGATTGATTTCAAGTGTCAATTGCAATGCTCTACTGGATAAAGAAGCAAATTGCAATATGGTTGCAAAGAACATCCAAAGGATCCTCCAGATCACTCCATGCAAGCATGATAGAAAAACAATGCTAGGTTTGCATACATGACATAAAGAAATGGTTTCTACCCTTAGCATCTACAATCAAAAAGAGTGGGTAAAGTTTCAGGTCAAGCCTTCAGAGGAAATTCTTGCAGATGTCATCCTTGGACATCAGTGGTTAGACCAACACAAGGCCTACAAAGAAGATACAATGCTAATACTCTCTTCTCCAAGAGATATCAACAGGTACTGTTAATGCTAGATTCAGAGTTGCAAAAGTCACAAGAATCAAAGAAAAATTTTGCTAACAAAGGTAAAGCTAAAGTGGACCCTCCACCAATTAGCAAAGAAGCTATGACATCATATGCCTCTACATCAAAGAACCCTCAGGGATCAGCTACTCCAAGGAAGTCAGGCTTTCAAAACTTCAAGTCAACTGCTGACCCAACTAAAACCTCTAAGGAGCTACCCAAAAAATCAAAGGCATATCAGCCAAAGTACTCAAGAAAGCAAAGGAAACACAAACAAGTGTTCGTTCCAAGCAATTTAGTGAAATTCAATGATCAGGTTTAGATTAAGGATGGAAATTCAACACAGAAAGACAACCACATGGGATGGATAACATCACAATGAAGCTTGAAAGATTAGGACTACTATCAAGGTAAGAGACAGATATGGGTACCAAAATCGCAGGTTAGGGCATATGAAGTAGCTTCAAGTCCCTCCCAAGAAAGAATGCCCACAAGGTATCAACCTCAGCAATATCCTAGGATATCTAAAAAGCACGTATACAATAGAGAATCATCGAAAGATGCTAAAGTCTACCACAACTCTCAGAAGGATAGAGAACAGAGATGGATCTCAAAGAATCTTCGTGTTAGACAAGGATTCTACATGGTTTTTACAAAGATTTGGCTAGCAGTCGACCACAAACCAACTGCAACTACACCAGGCCTGCAAGAAGATCTCGAGAGCTCAACAAGACCTAGAGCAAGGCAAAGTTAACAAAGGAGATACAAAGGTCATCAACAGATTTGGATTCCTAAGTCTTCCAATGCTCCTAGTGAAAAGTCAAATGTCAACAATCAACAGAGGCCTACAACAGCATCAAAGACTCCTATCACTAGGCCCAAATGGAGAATCAAATAAATAATGGAGTTTTCACAGTCAAAGAAGGACAACCCAACCAATGAGATTGCATATTTGAAGAGGCTAAAATAGGTATGGCAAAAGAAACCTTCAATGCCACCTTGGTACTTCAATAATCCTCTTTTTGAGGATTCAAGCATTAGGGGCAGGCCCGTATTAATTTATCTCCCAAGCTTAAAAATAAGGGACGGCGATATCATATCTGGGGGGGGAGGGGTGTTGGGGGTCGCCATCGTTGCATAGCTCCAATGAGTAACAAAATTATCAATCCGGAGGGATGAGCTACCCGGCTAGGGCATCAAAGCACTCACACGATTAGTGAGCTAATCATGGGAACACGAATGGTTGA
Organism: Adiantum capillus-veneris; assembly: GCF_014529385.1. Taxonomy (NCBI): domain Eukaryota; kingdom Viridiplantae; phylum Streptophyta; class Polypodiopsida; order Polypodiales; family Pteridaceae; genus Adiantum; species Adiantum capillus-veneris. Next base: position 69,875,015 of record NC_140931.1, read on the forward strand.
ATCTACAAGGTGAGCTTCTCAGCCTATGGAGGAGCTAAGCCACTATGATGCACCACTAATACTATCATGCACCACGCTAATTCAAGGGGAGAAGTCAGGAGCACAATGGATACTCCTATCATGCAACACACTAATTGAAGGCGAGGAGCTGGGAGAACAATGGATAATCTTATCATGCAACACACTAATTTAAAGGGGGAGAGCCAACATGTATTGTGTGCCCCCTTTCTTTCTTCTCTATCTTATGCACTAGGGCACAATACATATTGTACTTAGTGTTAGTGGCTCACACAAATGTATAGCTGTACACTTAGGGTTAGTTGCAGTTAGTAATGGGCCGTCGGCCACATGGCCATTAAACCTAACATTCTCCCACTTGATGGCCAATGTGGAAGACCATAAGAATGGAAGAGAACCACTCTTCTCCCAATGCCCATCAACTCATTACAGTGCCAAAACTGATGGTTGAAGAGACTTTATGTGAGTGCTTCCAATGTGTTCTCTGACATAGGAATATTCACTACATCAAGGCTCTTGTTTGTCAAGCATTCACGACTAAAGTGGTAACTCACATCAATGTGTTTCATTCTAGAATGAAACACTGGATTGTTAGCCAAGGCAATAACACTCTTACTGACACAATGAATAACTAGTATACACTGCTCCAAGCCAAGATCTTCCGCTAGGCGAGCAAGTCAAATAGCCTCTTTGCATGCTTCACTCAGTGCAACATACTCTGCCTCTGTAGTAGAAATGGTGTACAATCTTGAAGAACAGATCTTTAAGAAATAGCAGAACCAACAAATATGTAGATCCAACATGTTTTTCATTTAAGACTTTCAACACAACCTGCATAATCACTGTCTACAAATCCTTGAATGGATGACTCTCCAGGACCATAGCATAACTGTCTATCTACAGTGCCATTCAAGTATCTGAGAATTTACTTGACAATATCCCAATGCTTTTTACCAGGGTTAGACATAAATTTTTTGACAACTCCCACTAGAAGTGCAATGTTAGGTCTTGTAGCCACCATGGCATACATGAGACTACCACAAGCTGAAGCATAAGGACCATTAGACATCGCAGCTTTTTTTGAAACAGATTTGGTTACTCGTTCTTGCTAAGTTTCAGATATGCAGGCAATGGAGTACTCAAAGTCTTCCCCTTCTGCATGTTGAAACGATCAAGAACCTTGTGCACATACTCTTTCTGACAAAGGTACAACAACCTCTTCTTACAGTCATGAGTAATGCACATAAACAAAATGTGATTGGCTGCACCAAATCTTTCATGTCAAATTGACTTTTCAGCTTGGTTTTCAAGTCAACAATGTCCTTCTTAGAAAGACAAGCAATGAAGCATGACATCTACATAAAGGATAAGCATAATAAGTTGTCCATTGGACTGTAATTTTACGTAAAGACGTGGATCCTCATTAGTGTGCTTATAGCCTAGGGAACGCATAAATGCATCAAACTTTTGATACTGTTGTCTGGATGATTGCTTCAAGTCATAGACACTTTTCAGAAGCTTATATATCAAATGTTCCTTGCCCTTAAGCAGCACAAACTCTTCAGGTTGCTGCATATACATCTATTCCTCCAGATCACCATGTAAGAAAGCTGTAATGACATCCATTTCATCAAGCTCCATATCTTGAGCGGAGACCAAAGAAACCAACATTCTCAATGTGGTAATCTTGACCACTGGAGAAAATATTTCCTCGAGATCAACACCATATTCTTCCTTGAAATCTTTGGCCACTAAACGAGCTTTGTAATTGTCAATATTCTTCTTTTAAACCCATTTACAAGGCAATGCTTTCCTACCTTTTGGAAATGGAACAAGTTCCCATGTTTGTTCCTTGCAATACTCGACATCTCCCTCTTCATAGCATGTGCCCACTGAACCTTATCATTGGCTAGCATAATCTCTTTGTAACAAGAAGGCTCATGACTATCTGTCAGCAAAATAAAATACAGACTTGGAACAAAACGTTCTTGCAGATGTGAGACTCTTTGAGACTTCGTGGAAGATGAGAACTCGTACTAGCCTCTGTAGTAAGTGGCTCTGGAGCTGTCTGGACAGGAGGTGATACATCAAAAAATGTCACTTTCCGGAATTCAACCTCTTTCACTGGCTGTCTATGAATCTTCGTCTCATTAAAGACAACATCACTGCTACAGATCACTAATCGACTTTTTGGATCCAATAAATGATATCCAAATTGACCATCTACACCATAGTCAATGAAGATGCATTTCCTAGACTTAGGATCTAGCTTAGCACACAACTACTTTGGTACATGTGCATAAGCTTCAAAACCAAATGTTCCGAGGTTTTCATAACACAATTTATGTCCTGACCATGACTCCAAAGGTACACAAAACTGTAATGCAGCATGTGGTGATCTATTGATCAAGTACATGGCTCTGTATAATGCTTCAACCCAAAACACTTGCAGTAAATTAGCCTGTGATAGCGTATACATAATCCGCTCTTGGATGGTCCTATTCATTCATTCTACAACACCATTTTGTGTAGGGGTATAAGGAGCTGTAAACTCACGCTTAAATCCCCTACTTGAACAGAAGTCTGTAAACTCTTTGGAGACATACTCTCCACCATTGTCTCAGTGCAAATCTTTCAACTTATGTTCAGACTCAGTTTCAACACTAGACAAGAACTTCCTGAAGCAAGAAAATGTTTTATCTTTAGACTTCATGGCATAAACCCAAACATGCCGTGTTGCATCCTCAATGAATGTAACATAATACGATGCACCACCATGGGATTTAGAAGGCATAGGCCCACATAAATCCCTCTGCACAAGCTCTAAGGGTTTACTTTCTTTGTCGAAAGAATGTGTATGATGTATCCGTGTTCGCTTTCCATATTGAGAGTACTCACAAAAGGGAAATTTTGAAAATGACAAAGATGGTGAGTAGCCCAAACAAGAGAATGTCTCCATTCCCTTCTTTGACATATGTCCTAATCGGCTATGCCACAAAGAAACGGTTGGCAGATCGGTTAAGGAACGAACGTTGTTTTTATTAGATACATAAAGAGGCTAGATAAAGTGAACCAACTTTAGAACCATGGGCTATAATAAGATGACCCTTCACAATACGCTAAGATTGCTGATGAAAGTGACTTTGTAACCCAAGTCATCAAGACGTCCAACCGAAATCAAATTGTGTGTCAACGTTGGAACATGACGTACATTATGGATGATAAAATTCACCTCATTTTCCATAACCATGGAAATATCACCTATGCCAAAAATGTCACAAGAGTAACTATCACCAAGTGTAACAGAGCCAATGGTTTCCTCGTATGTAGTAAACCAATGCCTATGATGTGTGACATGCAACGAAGAACCCGAATCAAGGATCCATGTATGGGATACTTCACCACTAACAAGGAGTTCAACAGACATAGAACTCTCCAAAGATAGAGTTTCTTGTTCATCATTAAAGACATCATTAATTTGAGTCACCATATTAATGTCTTGCGCATCACTGTCATCCTGCACTATGTTCAGTTCTTCGATCTAAATCAAACTCTTTGGTTTCTCTTTTTATCATCATGATCTTTGCCTTTACCTTTGCCCTTCTCTTTCTCACGCTTCCAAGCATAACAATCCTTCTTTATGTGACCAAACTTGTCACAATAATGGAATTGGACATTGCCGTGACCATGAGACTTTGATCTACCCTTTGATGCATCTCTATTTTCCTCTTTCTTGGACTCATGTTGTGAATAACAGCTCTTATATTGTTGCTTCTCATCCCTTTCCACGTAATGAGCTTCGCCATGATGCAAGCTAGTCATGGTCTTTTGATGCATCTCCTTTGAAAAAAGTGCACTAGTAACATCATCGTACTTTAGCGTACCATTAGGTGCAGAGTTACTAACAGCTGTGAAAAAGATATCCCAAGAGGGTGGCAACCAACAAAGTAAAATGATTGCTTTCATCTCATCATCAATGGTCATGCGTTGTGCATGAATGTGGGCAAAAAGAGAATCCAAAACATTGATATGGTTGGCAACGCTAGTTGACTCCTTCGTACAAAGGTTGAAAAGCTTTCGGATTAAGAAAATTTTATTGCTAGCCGTATCCTTTTCGTAAGTGTCATATAATTTCTACCATAAACCATGAGCAGTCTCACATTCTAACATTGAAAGTACACCGACTCACCAATGTGCAGTCTAATCGTAGACCTACATAGCTCATCAAGCTCCTCCAACTGAAACTAAGTCATGTGCATATCTCCAGTTCTAGCCACATAGGCAATAGGTATATTTTACTTCTTTTGGACAAGCACATCATGCATTTGGTTCTTCCAAAGCTGAAAATTAGAGCCATCAAACTACTTTATGTCATAAATGTCACGGACTTTGCTAGTAGTTGTGGTGACAACACTACCAAAAGATTCTGGGAAAATTTCGACAGAGACTCCTTTGTATGAAGGACTATGTCAACCAAAATACGAGACAAAATGACCAAGTATGTCACTCACAAAGCATAAAAGATGGAAATGTCTCTCAAAAGCACACTATATAGAGACCAACTTAGGTGCGTAAACTATCAAACTAACCATAGAACACCAAGTCTGCGTCAAAAGCACCTATACCACTCTATACATGTCCTATAGTGAGTCCTTATAAGGGATGCTCCAGCTACTTGTATCACCGAAGGTGTCTCCACATTTGAGAATACATAGCTCCTATACCAGATACTAGATAAACGGGAATTTACAATACGTGACCATTTAGAAAAATGTGGAAAATGTGTAACTCCAATCTTTACTGCTTCTTTGTATTCATCCTCAATGTGCATCCGTATGTCTTCGGCCTTTAGCAGCTTCTGTTAACTGACGTTGACTTAGTTAACATTCCCCCCTTCTGGTTTTAATGGCCATCCTCGGGCACTATTGAAAAGTGTCTGTGGAGGCTGTGGAAGGCTTTTGATTGGTTGTTGATGGGATGATTGTCTTCATTTGTCATTGAATTTCTTGTTAGGTTCAATTTGCTGCAGCATCTTGATTGGTCCGAATAGGTCTGATGTGAGAGATGATGTTGCACTTATCTGCTGTAATAGCATAATGATGAGGCTACTATTTATTTATGAAAAGTATGTACAAGAGAAGTAGAATGATGAGGTTCGAAATTAGGGTCTAATACCTGGATGACCAAAGGGAAGAAACCCAGTGGGAAAAAGGTGCGTTTGGGTTACATACATTATTAGAGTACTTGTTAGCATGAGAAATATTAATAAAGTACTCAAGGGATTATTTGCTGATAGATATGGAATTAAAAAGGTAGAAAATATGAGAGGATAGCATGATGGAATATTGATTTTCCTGTTGTAGTCTACTCAAGGTGCATCGATGGAAGAAAAAAAGAGTGTCTAATGCATATGTACGATAACGGGACATCTTATTTCTGCATACGCAAAAATGCATGGGAAAAAATATGTTGTTCAAGAAGGATTTTGAGGGGTTCTTCAAAAAGATGGTGTAGCTATAAAGCATATGACATGGCTTTGGAAACAGGCACCCCTTAAGACTGGTTTTTGTTGACGAGGATATGTGCTCTCATCTTATTGTGCATTGTCCGTGAGTGTTGGACTCTATGACACACTCCACCAATTGTAAGTTGATAGAAATTGACTCTTATGCTCATCTTATCTAGCATGAGTGACATGAATTCGATATGCTCAACTCTTCCAGCTTGAGCGTAAGCATAATAACTACGACTCTTACGACAAAGTATTATATGACTTGAAGCTTTGGGACTAATGCTTTGCTCATTTTATGGCTCAGCACACCGACTCTGACTATGCCAAAGAGTGTTTTTTGCACCCTGGTGACTTGACTTTTTACATTCTTGTGCTTACTACAAACATTTCTTCAAGTAAAAGAAAGATTGAATCCTCAAAAAGAGGATTATTGAAGGACCAAGTTGGCATTGAAGGTTTCTTTTGCCATACCTGTTTCAGCCTCTTCAAATTTGCAATCTCATTGGTTGGATTGTCCTTCTTTGACTGTGAAAACTCCATTATTTATTTGATTCTCCAATTGGGCCTGGTGAAAGGAGTCTTTGATGCTGTCGAGGCCTCTGTTTATTTTTGACATTTGAATTTTGACTAGGAGCATTGGAAGACTTAGGAATCCAAATCTGTTGATGACCTTTGTATCTCCTTTGTTAACTTTGCCTTGCTCTAGGTCTTGGTTAGTTCTTGAGATCTTCATGCACACCTGGTGTAGTTTCAGTTGTTTTGTGGTCAACTTGTAGCCAAATCTTAGTAAAACCTATGTACAATCCTTGTCTAAGAGGAAGATTCTTTGAGATCCATCTCTGTTTGCTATCCCCTTGAGAGTTGTGGTATACTTTAGCATCTTTCGATGTTTCTCTCTTGTATATGTGCTTTTTAGATATCCGAGGATATTGTCGAGGTTGATAACTTATTGGCCTTCTTTCTTGGGAGGGACTTGAAGCTACTTCATATGCCCTAAACTGCAATTTTCGTACCCATATATGTCTGTTACAAGCTTCATTGTGATGTTATCCATCTCATGTGGTTGTCTTTCTGTGTTGAATTTCCATCCTTAATACAAACCGGATCATTGAATTTCACTAAATTGCTCGGAACGAACACTTGTTTGTGTTTCCTTTGCTTTCTTGAGTACTTTGGTTGATATACCTTTGATTTTTTGGGTGGCTCCTTAGAGGTTTTAGTTGGGTCAGCAGTTGACTTGAAGTTTTGAAAGCCTGACTTGCTTGAAGTAGCTGATACATGAGGGTTCTTTGATGTAGAGGCATATGCTGTCACACCTTCTTTGCTAATCGGTGGAGGGTCCACTTTAGCTTTACCTTTGTCTGCAAAATTTGTCTTTGATTCTTGTGACTTTTGCAACTCTGAATCTAGCATTAACGGTACCTGTATCTGCTGCTAGATATCTCTTGGAGAAGAGAGTATTACCATTGTATGTTCTTTGTAGGCCTTGTGTTGTTCTAACCTCTGATGTCCAAGGATAACATCTGCAAGCATTTTCTTTGAAGGCTTGACCTGAAGCTTTACCTGCTCTTTTTGATTCTAGATGCTAAGATAGAAACCATTTCTTTATGTCATGTATGCAAACCTAGCATTGTTTAGCTATCATGCTTTCATGGAGTGATCTGGAGGATCCTTTGGATGTTCTCTGCAACCATATTGCAATTTGCTTCTTTATCTAGTAGAGCATTGCAATTGACACTTGCTCCTTTTGTACTGCTCAGAACTGTACCTGTCATAATAACTAATATCGAATTCTCCTGAATGATTTTCTCATGTTAAACTGATCATTTAATATGGGGAAGTTCCAGGGGAGAAAAATCTAGAATATTGGTTAAGCTGGCAGACCTGCCACAATAGGGATCCAAAGGAGGGAATATAGGGATCCAAAGGGAGGGCCATCTACAAAGAACTATGTGCAACAATGGGCTCCAAAGACCTTAAGCTTCAGCCTATTAAGACTTCTAAAATGCTAGGGTTCCAAAATTCAAATGTTGTGTCCAAAGGTCAAAAGCCTAGGGAAATTGCATGCTTTGTGTGTGTCCGAAAAGTCTTTCTCAAGCCCTACAAAGGAGGGGGCGAGCCCAAGAAGTAGGGGATTAGAGAAAAACTCTCTCTCTCACACACACACATTGTTAGGGGTCCCCATCATTGCATAGCTCCAATGACTAAAAAAATTATCAATCCGGAGGGATGAGCTACCCGGCTAAGGCATGGAAACCCTCACACGATTATTGATCTAATCATGACAACACGAATGGCTGAATCTACGAGGTGAGCTTCTTGGCCTATGGAGGAGCTAAGCCACAATGATAGGCAATCTCCACATCCACTTCCCTTCACCTCCAATCAACCCAATCACACAGACTAACGATTGCAAGACGCACTCAACACTAATCCTATCATGGAGCATGCTAAGTGAAGGGGTGAAGACGGGAACACAATGGATAATCCTATCATGCAACACACTAATTGAAGGGGAGGAACCGGGAGTAGAATGGATAATCCTATCATGCAACACACTAATTGAAGGGGGAGAGCCAACACGTATTGTGTGCCCCCTTTCTTTCTTCTCTATCTTATGCACTAGGGCACAATAGACATTGTACTTAGTGTTAGTGGCTCACACAACTATATAGATGTACACTTAGGGTTAGTTGCAGTTAGTAATGGGCAGATGGCCACATGGCCATTAAACCTAACATTCTCCCACTTGATGGCCAATGTGGGAGACCATAAGAATGGAAGAGAACCACTCTTTTCTCAATGCCCATCAACTCACAACAGTGCTGACACTCATGGTTGGTGAGACTTTTAGTAAGTGCTTCCGCTGTGTTCTGTGACATAGGAATCTTTACTAAATCAAGGCTCTTGTTTGTCAGGCATTCACGACTAAAGTGGTAACTCACATCAATGTGTTTTGTTCTCGAATGAAACACTGGATTTTTAGCCAAGGCAATAACACTCTAACTCTCAAAATGAAGAACTAGTGTACACTGCTCCAATCCAAGATCTTTCAGTAGGCGAGCAAGTCAAATAGCCTCTTTGCATGCTTCACTCAGTGCAACATACTCTGCCTCTGTGGTAGAAATGGATGTACAATCTTGAACAACAAATCTTTAAGAAATAGTAGAACCAAAAAATATGTAGATTCAACATGTTTGTTGATTTAAGACTTTCAACACAACTGTTTGTTGATTTCTACAAATCCTTGAATGGATGACTCTCCACGATCATAGCATAACTGTCTATCTACAGTGCCATTCAAGTATCTAAGAATTTACTTGACAACATCCGAATGCTTTTTACCAGGGTTAGACATAAATTTGTTGACAACTCCCACTACCTGTGCAATGTCAGGTCTTGTAGCCACCATGGCATACATGAGACTACCACAAGCTGAAGCATAAGGAACCTTAGACATCGCAACTTTTTCTGCAACAGATTTGGTTACTCGTTCTTGCTAAGTTTCAGATATGCAGGCAATGGAGTACTCAAAGTCTTCCCCTTCTGCATGTTGAAACGATCAAGAACCTTGTGCACATACTCTTTCTGACAAAGGTACAACAACCTCTTCTTACGGTCACGAGTAATGCGCATAAACAAAATGTGATTGGCTTCACCCAAATCTTTCATGTCAAATTGACTTTTCAACCTGGTTTTCAAGTCAACAATGTCCTTTTTAGAATGACCAGCAATAAGAATGACATCTACATAGAGGATAAGCATAATAAGTTGTCCATTTTTATTGTATTTTTACGTAAAGACGTAGATCCTCATTACTGTGCTTATAGCCTAGGGAACGCAAAAATGCATCAAACTTTTGATACCGTTTTTTGGATGATGGCTTCAAGTCATAGAGACTTTTGAGAAGCTTATATATCAAATTCTCCTTGCCCTTTAGCAGCACAAACCCTTCAAGTTGTTGCATATACATCTATTCCTCCAGATCATCATATAAGAAAGCTGTACTGACATCCATTTGATCAAGGTCCATATCTTCAATGGAGACCAAAGCAAGTGTCAAGACAAGGGTCCTATGGGGCAAGGTCCAACCTAGGGGGTTAGGGACCTAGGCCAAGGACCGACTGGACAAGTGCAGACTGGGGATCCGCTTAGGGCAAGTGCTAGTTGCTAGCCTATAAAAGGGGCGGTAGGGAGGAGGATCCCAGGTTTAGTTACCCTAGGTCTTATATTGGTATCAGAGCAAGGTGAAGAGGGTGGAGCCATGGCAAAGGAGAAGGCATGGATTTCTCTCTCTCCCTCCCTCTCTCTCGGAATCTCTTTCCCTCTCTCATTTGTGGATCTTGGCATGGTGAAGCATGGCTCTCGCCAGGGAGGAGGTTGCAACCCACGAGGGTGCGAGAAGGATTGCATGCAAGAATTCATGACTTGCATGACTTCTTGTATGGAGGACAATTGATTCGACAGCGTGGGTACCGCTTCTTGCTCAGCAAAAACTGCAACAGCGACCACGGCCAAATGGGGCGGGAGCAGAACCAAACATGTTTGCCTTGCAACGCTGGATAATTATCGTTTCTTGCCCGTGTGCATACAATCATTGCAGGAGGCAGCGCGAGCGGTTTTGTGTGGAGGGCGTTGTTGGATGATCCGCCATCGCTACAGGGGAAGGTATTTTCACACCATGATACCATGATACGATGGAAATGAGATTATCACCATATCTTGTGTTTCTTAAAGGACAATCACACACCGATGATGTGGCACTGTAGTTTAGTGCCAATAAAAGGCCTTTCAGAAGGATAGGGAATCAAAGAAACCTCAAGGCGGACAACAATAGGCTATATTAAGATCATTAGGACATTGTGATAAATGGGGTGGATAACTTCCCCTTTCCTAACAACCCTTGAAATTGTATAGGTGTGGAAAAAAGCACATGCTCCCCTTTCATGCAATGAATCTTCACACAATAAAATGAAAGGCCACTTTAAATATTGTGGAGGTATTATAGCTCTAATTATATCAAGAATAAAAACTTGTTTTGTTGCTTTCAAACCACTCTAGGAACATAATTTAAGTGAATTCCTAGGCCGTTTTCATTAAAAAAGCATGTCTATATCGTTAGGAAATTGTGGAGATTGTTAGGAGATGCATTCTTAGTGGCTCCCATTAATTTTCACTCCAAATTTACCAACTTTGTACATCTTAGGTCACGATAGTACTATCTATCATGGGTTATTACATTCACATGACATCTGTCATGGGTTTATGCATCATGGGATATTCAATCTCATCCTCTGTGACGAACCTTGTATGAGACATTCTATGCCTCTCAATAATGGGTTGCTAGATACAGCCATGGTAAGTTAATTGTTGATATAATATGTGAGAGGGATAATGGCATCAAGGATGTGCAAGAAATCGTGCCTCCTCGATTCACACTCAACTCAAGGGAAAATCTAAGGTAATGATGACTCGCAAGTTCCGACCCGTATATCTAAGATACTGACCTTGTACATGTCTCGACTCTCAATGATAATTTGTGTAGCTCCTATTCATTCTCTACCAAAGACTCCGTCATGGCCAGTTGTTGAGATTACTTGAGGGCCTATCTAGTATAAGAATTCTTTGGGAGCTCTCATAAGCCCTATATGTAAAGATCATGCTCTTGTAGGTGCCTCAACCACTTGTGTAGATCCCAATCCTACTCTAATGACCTCATGTGACACTGTATTGCTACTTTAGATCATCTTACATACCACAATTACTAGCGGCCTCTCCATGGCTCTTGAATTATTATTTTTCAACCATATGGACAACGATTGTTCAGAACTATGTCCCCAAATGATTGTTCAAAACTACGATTGTTCAAAACGATGGTTTTTCGCACCTTGGGATGTGATTTTTCCACGATTGGAGAGAAATTTAATCTCGTGCAAAAATCAAATTTCTCACCCAAGGAAGAGTGACGGGACCATGATTGTTCCACAAAAGGGTGGAAAAGTCAAACTTTTGCATGTAAAAAGGCACGCTTTTTCTCTTGCAAAAAATAGACAACTTGTTCCAATAACGATGGAAAATGTGTCCTTTTTCTCAACTAGTACAAAAGTCAGAAACTTGTAGTGCAATCACGTGCCTCCCACACTAATTTTGGACCAAATCAACTTATTTTTCCTTTAAGTAGACAAACCTCCTTGTAATGAAGACAAACCAATTAGACTTATGAGTCTATGATATGAAAACACAACAGAAAAGTGATCAGGCCTAAGGATTGTTGTGTTGTTGTGTTTGGATCTCTCTACAAAACTTGCTTAGACCATGTTACAAATGCGAGTCTAGAGCACATTCTCATTTAGTGTATTTCACTTGTACTTTCAAGGCTAGTTAAACATTTGTCATGTTGTTGCTGGCAAAAAAGAAAAAAGCTTTAAGAGCTTATGCAGAAGGAAAAAGCACCCATTCGAGTTGAAAAGCTCCAAAATTTGACCTTAATGGCAACTAGCAAGAACGTAGAGCTTTACTGACTTAAGCTAAAGTTTGTTTGATATGGTCAATCTCAAAAATAGGTTCCTCTCAAAGAGAAAGAGGGACTTGTAGAAAATGACTTCCAAGTATTTGTAGGAATCTACATACTCTACCACTCCTCAACTCACCCTAGTATCAAATATCGCCACCTTGGTAATCTTACTTGGAACACCCAAATCATACAATTTATGCATGTCTTACTCTAAGCACTACATTAAAAGCATTACACAAATCCATCATCACGGCAAAGGACTTCTCATCAATCTAGCTTTATACACTGTAGCTACGGTTTGCCATACTTTAAAGTTCACATGGAGTTGAAATAAAATGAGAGCATCATAATATTAGTTTCGGACTTTTTCCCATCGCTGTAAAAAATGAGATTTACACTTGACGAGTGAGAAAATGGTTTTTTGCACCTGGGGATGTGATTTTTCATGATTGAGAGAAATTAAATATCGTGCAAAAATCAAATTTATCACCCAAGGAGCAGTCACGGCACCGTGATTGTTCCAAAAAAAGGGTTGGAAAAGCCGAACTTTTGCATGTTAAAAGGCACGTTTTTCTCTTGCAAAAAATAGATAGCTTGTTCTGATAACGTTGGAAAAAGTGCCCTTTTTCTCAACTAGTGAAAAAGTCAAAAACTTGTAATGCAATCATGGGCCTCCCACACTAATTTTGGAAAAAATCAACTTATTTTCCTATAAGTAGACAAACCTCCTTGTAATGAAGACAAACCCAATAGACTCCGGAGTCTGTTATATGCAAACAATAGACAAGTGATCAGGCCTAAGGATTTTTGCGACTATTTGGCTTGTTGTGTTGTTGTGTTTGGATCTCTCTCCAAGACTTCTTAGACCATGTTACGAATCCGAGTATGCAGAAAAGAGATTATGGAGAAGGGAAAAGCGCCTAAATTTCGACCTCAATGGAAACTAGCAACAACATAGAAGCTCAACTGACTTAATTAGCTAAAGTTTGTGTGATAGGGTCACTCAAGACACCAACAATACACTAAATATCTGGCCTTTCACCGAGCATTGCCAGAAAGAAATCAGATTTTCTCTATAAAAGTATCTCAACAAAGAAAAAAATCCAGTCAGCTATGTACCGCAAAGCCCTAGAGATACGTCTGGTTGGTCTAGAGGAGATCAAGGAAACAAGTATGCCGCATCGAGATTACTATATGTCTGATTGCCTCAACCACTTACTTGAACCAGGACCAAGGAAAAAAATTCCATTACAAATATTAACAAAGATCAGCAACAAATATTTGGGCATGACTTTTGTTTTTTATTTAGTACTTATTGCTAGTAGACATGTCTTCTAGCCGCTACGACACGAGAACACGAAGGCGGTTGCGGTAACTCCGTCTCTTTTGACAGAGTTACACTGAGAGGGTGAGGATAGAGAAATGCACACTCAAACACAGCTGACATAGGTAGCATGGGTTAACCCACACTCACCATTAACAAGGAGGGCCTGTAGAAGGCAAGGACAATCTCAGCAGGCAAGAACTTTCCCTTAGAAGGCCGAACAGTGGATCAATCACGCCAGCAGTAATTACCGCAGGCAGTTACTATATTAACTTCTAGGAGCTATAAATAGGACCCGTTACATTATCACATTATCACATGTATGTTCACATTAAATTCACATTATCACATATATGTTCACATTATCACATGAGTATTCACATTAAATTCACAGTGCCACATACATATTCACGTTATCACACACATATTCAATTAGGCAAACAGTTGCATTTGATGGGATTGTAGTGCATTTCATAGCATGGCATTCAATCCAAGATCACATACCCAAATTCACTCACAAACTCTGAAATTGAATGCAAGGTCACATGCCCAACTTCACTCACAAAATTTGCAACAACGAGCTACCGCATCGCTCGTTGCCCAAATCATGAGCAAAATCTGATACAAAAATGAGCCTCTTCATTTCTATCATCCAGGGACAGCCTGGGCAAGCTTCACCCAGATTTCAATATTCGCATTTCATGAGCAGTAAAAGACAGAAAAACAAGCTCTATTCTACTTCAATAGAATAGAGAGAGAGCCCATTAACATTTACGGAAAAAGTGCACGTCTACTTTGCGTAAAGGGGGTAAAGGAGAAGAAGAGAATCTACCACTTTGATTGAGGGTGAAGCAGGGCTTAGCAAGCTCTTCAGATAGAGACATTTCCTTTCCATTTTCCTTTCTCAATTTCTATTTTTGGCGTGTCTGGACCACAGCAAGGAGTTCAGCAGACATAGAACTCTGCAAAGATAGAGTTTCCTATGCATCATAAAAGACATCAATATATTCAGTCACCGTATTAATGTCTTGCGCATCACTGTCATCCTGCACTATGATCAGTTCTTCAATCTAAATCAAACTCTTTGGTTTCTCCTTTTTATCATCATGATCTTTGCCTTTACCTTTGCCCTTTTCTTTGCCATGCTTCCAAGCATAGAAATCCTTCTTTATGTGACCAAACTTGTCTCAATAATGGCATTGAACATTGCGGTGACCATCAGACTTTGCTCTACCCTTTGATGCATCTCTATTTTCCTCTTTATTGGACTCATGTTGTGAATAACAGCCCTTATGTTGCTTATCATCCCTTTGCACATAATGAGCTTCGCCTTGATGCAAACTAGTCATGGTCTTTTGATGCATCTCCTCTGACAAAAGTGCACGAGTAACATCATCGTACTTTAGCGTACCATTAGGAGCATGGTTACTAACAAGTGTGGAAAAGATATCCCAAGAGGGTGGCAAGGAACAAAGTAAAAATATTGCTTTCATCTCATCATCAATGGTCATGCGTTGTGCATGAATCCGGGCAAAAAGAGAATCAAAATCAGTGATATGGTTGGCAACGCTGCTGACTCCTTCGTATAAAGGATCAAAATTTGTCAAATCAAGAAAACCTTATTGCTATTTGTATCCTTTTTGTAAGTGTCGTATAATTTCTACCATAAAGCATGAGCAGTCTTACATTCTAACACTAAAAAGTACACTGACTCACCAAGGTGCAGTCTAATCGTAGACCTTCATAGCTCATCAAGCTCCTCCCACTGAGACTGAGTCGTGTGCATATCTTCAGTTCTAGCCGCATAGGCAAAAGGCAACTTTTGCTTCTTTTGGACAAGCACATCATGCATTTGGTTCTTCCAAAGCTGAAAATTAGAGCCATCATGCTACTTTATGTCATAAATGTCACGGACTTTGCTAGTAGTCATGGTGACAAAACTACCAAAAGATTCTGGGAAAATTTCGACAGAGTCTCCTTTGAATTTGGGACTATGTCAACCAAATTACAAGACAAAATGACCAAGTATGTCACTGAAAAAGCATTAAAAGGGGCAATGCCTCTCAAAAGCACATTGTATAGAGACCAACTAAGGTGCATAAACTATCAAACTGACCATAGACCACCAACTCTGCGTCAAAAGAACCTATACCACTCTATATGTGTCCTACAGTGAGGCCTCTTACGGGCTACCCGGCTAGGGCATGGAAACACTCACACGATTAGTGAGCTAATCATGGCAACAGGAATGGTTGAATCTACGACGTGAGCTTCTCGGCCTATGGAGGAGCTAAGCCACAATGATAGGCAATCTCCACATCCACTTCCCTTCACCTCCAATCAACCCAATCACACACACTAACGATTTCAAGATGCACACAACACTAATACTATCATGCAACACGCTAATTGAAGGGTAGAAGCCGGGAGCACAATGGATAATCCTATCATGCAATACACTAATTGAAGGGGAGGAGCCGAGAGAACAATGGATAATCCTATCATGCAACACACTAATTGAAGGGGGAGATCCAACACGTACTGTGTGCCCCCTTTCTTTCTTCTCTATCTTATGCACTAGGGCACAATACACATTGTACTTAGTGTTAGTGGCTCGCACAAATGTATACCTGTACACTTAGGGTTAGTAGCAATTAGTAATGGGCGGTCGGCCACATGGCCATTAAACCTAACATTCTCCCACTTGATGGCCAGTGTGGGAGACCATAAGAATGGAAGAGAACCACTCTTCGCCCACTCATTTAAATTAGGCATCCAATTTTCCTAGGCTTTTGACCTTTGGACACAACCTTTGAATTTTGGAACCTTGGCATTTTGGAACTCTTAATGGGATGAACCCTAAGGTCTTTGGAGCCCATTGTTGCACATAGTTCTTTGCAGATGGCCCTCCCTTTGGATCCCTATATTCCCTCCTTTGGATCCCTACTGTGGCAGGTCTGCCAGCTTGAACAATGTTCTAGATTTTTCTCCCCTGGAACTTCCCCATATTAACACTAGAATGGTATGCTAACAGGACATAAAAGTGTCCTTTCAGGGTTTTGGGAAAAATTTCCAAAACCATAGTAGATCAAGTCATTTTTAAAAATCCTTTCATGAGCTTATTCTTCAATAACTACTACATATGGAAAAATTGTTAAACTTGTGATTTTTCTCATCGCTTGGTCATTACAAGCCTCCAAAGTTGATGGACCAGTGCATTTTTCCCAAAACAGCAATTTCTTACAGTTGATTGCAAGTGTCAATTGCAATGCTCTACTGGATAAAGAAGAAAATTGCAATATGGTTTCAGAGAACATCCAAAAAATCCTCCAGATCACTCCATGCAAGCATGATAGCAAAACAATGCTAGGTTTGCATACATGACATAAAGAAATGGTTTCTACCCTTAGCATCTACAATCAAAAAGAGTAGGTAAAGTTTCAGGTCAAGACTTCATAGGAAATGCTTGCAGATGTCATCCTTGGACATCAGTGGTTAGACCAACACAAGGCCTACAAAGAAGATACAATGCTAATACTCTCTTCTCCAAGAGATATCAACAGGTACCGTTAATGCTAGATTCAGAGTTGCAAAAGTCACAAGAATCAAAGACAAATTTTGCAAACAAAGGTAAAGCTAAAGTTGACCCTCCACCGATTAGCAAAGAAGCTATGACAACACATGCCTCTACATCAAAGAACCCTCAGCGATCAGCTACTTCAAGCAAGTTAGGCTTTCAAAACTTCAAGTCAACTGCTGACCCAACTAAAACCTCTAAGGAGCCACCCAAAAAATCAAAGGTATATCAGCCAAAGTACTCAAGAAAGAAAAGGAAACACAAACAAGTGTTTGTTCCAAGCAATTTCGTGAAATTCATCATCAGGTTTGGATTAAGGATGGAAATTCAACACAGAAAGACAACCACATGGGATGGATAACATCATAATGAATCTTGAAAGAAGAGGAGTACTATCAAGGTAACAGACAGATATGGGTACCAAAATCACAGGTTAGGGCATATGAAGTAGCTTCAAGTCCCTCCCAAGAAAGAATGCCCACAAGGTATCAACCTCAGCAATATCCTAGGATATCTAAAAAGCACGTATACAATAGAGAAACATCGAAAGATGCTAAAGTCTACCACAACTCTCAGAAGGATAGAGAACAGAGATGGATCTCAAAGAATCTTCGTGTTCGACAAGAATTCTACATAGGTTTTACAAAGATTTGGCTACCAGTCGACCACAAACCAACTGCAACTACACCAGGCCTGCAAGAAGATCTCAAGAGCTCAACAAGACCTAGAGCAAGGCAAAGTTAACAAAGGAGATACAAAGGTCATCAACAGATTTGGATTCCTAAGTCTTCCAATGCTCCTAGTCAAAAGTCAAATGTCAACAATCAACAGAGGCCTACAACAGCATCAAAGACTCTTATCACCAGGCCCAATTGGAGCATCAAATAAATAATGGAGTTTTCACAGTCAAAGAAGGACAACCCAACCAATGAGAATGCAGATTTGAAGAGACTAAAACATGTATGGCAAAAGAAACCTTCAATGCCAACTTGGTCCTTCAATAATCCTCTTTTTGAGGATTCAAGCTTTCTTTTACCTGAATAAATCTTTGTAGTAAGCACAAGAATGTAAAAAGTCAAGTCACCAGGGTGCAAAAGAAACTCTTTGGCATAGTCAAAGTCGGGTTGATGAGCCATAAAATGAGCAAAACATTAGTCCCAAAGCTTCAATTCATAATAAACTTTGTCCTAAGAGTCGTAGTTATTATGCTTACGCTCAAGCTGGAAGAGTTGAGCATATCTAATTCATGTCGCTAATGCTGGATCGGGTGAGCATAAGAGTCAAAGTCTATCAACTTACAATTGGTGGAGTTTCATAGAGTCCAACACTCACGAACAATGCAGAACAAGATGAGAGCACATATCCTCGTGAATGAAAACCATTCTTAAGGGGTGCCAGCTTGCAAATCCATGTCATATGCTTTATAGCTACACCATCTTTTTGAAGAACCCCTCAAAATCCTTCTTGCACAACATATTGTTTCCCATGCATTTTTGTGTATGAAAAAATAAGATGTCCCGTTATCGTACATATGCATTAGACACTCTTTTTTTCTTCCACCAATGCACCTTGAGTGGACTACAACAGGCAAACCAATATTCCATCATGCTATCCTCTCATATTTTCTACCTTTTTAATTCCATATCTATCAACAAATAATCCCTTGAGTACTTTAATAACATTTCTCATGCTAATAAGTACTCCAATAATGTATGTATCCCAAAGGCACCTTTTTCCCAATGGGTTTTTTCCCTTTGTTCATCCAGGTATTAGACCCTAATTTAGAACCTCATAATTCTACTTCGCTTGTACATACTTTTCATAAATAAATAGTAGCATCATCATTATGCTATTACAACAGACAAATGCAACATCATCTCTCACATCATACCTATTCGGACCAATCAAGATGCTGCAGCAATTTGAACCTAACAAGAAATTCAATGACAAATGAAGATAATCATCCCATCAACAACCAATAAAAAACCTTCCACAGCCTCCACGGACACTTTTCAACAATGCCCAAGGATGGGCATTAAAATCAAAAGGGGGGAATGTTAACTGAGTCAATGTCAGTTAACAGAAGCTGCTAAAGATCGAAGACATACGGATGCACATTGAGGATGAATACAAAGAAGCAGTAAATATTGGAGTTACACATTTTCCACATTTTTCTAAATTGTCAAGTGTTGTAAATTCCCGTTTATCTAGTATCTGGTATAAGAGGTAGGTCATTTTCATCTTTGTCATCTTTGTCATTTTCAAATTTTCCCTTTTGTGAGTACTCTCAATATGGAAAGCAAACTCGGATACATCGTACACATTCTTTCGAAGAAAAAGAAAATCCTTAGAGCTTGTGCATAGTGATTTATGTGGGCCTATGCCTTCTAAATCCCATGGTGGTGCATCCTATTATGTTACATTCATTGAGGATGCAGCACGGCATGTTTGGGTTTATGCCATGAAGTCTAAAGATGAGACATTTTCTTGCTTTAGGAAGTTCTTGTCTAGTGTTGAAACTGAGTCTGAACATACGTTGAAAGCTTTGCACTCAGACAATGGTGGAGAGTATGTCTCCAAAGACTTTACAGACTTTTGTTCAAGTCGGGGAAATAAGCGTCAGTTTACAGCTCCTTATATCCCCACACAAAATGGTGTTGTAGAATGAACGAATAGGACCATCCAAGAGCGGATTATGTATACGCTATCACAGGCTAATTTGCCGCAAGTGTTTTGGGTTGAAGCATTATATACAGCCATGTACTTGATCAATAGATCACCACATGCTTCATTACACTTTTGTGTACCTTTGGGGTCATGGTCAGGACATAAATTGTCTTATGAAAAACTCTGCACATTTGGTTATGAAGCTTATGCAAAATGTACCAAAGGAGTTGCGTGCTAGGCTAGATCCTAAGTCTAGGAAATGCATCTTCATTGACTATGGTGTAGATGGTCAATTTGGCTATCATTTATGGGATCCGAAAAGTCGATCAGTGATCTGTAGCAGTGATGTTGTCTTTAATGAGACTAAGATTCATAGACAGGCAGTGAAAGAGGTTGAATTCCAAAAAGTGACATTTTTTGATGTATCACCTCCTGTCAAGATAGCTCCCGAACCACTTACTACAGAGGCTAGTACGAGTTCTCATCATCCACGGATATCTCAAAGAGTCTCACATCCGCAACAACATTTTGTTCCAAGTCTGCATTTTATTTTGCTGACAAATAGTGGTGAGCCTTCTTGTTACAAAGGCGTTATGTTGGCCAATGATAAGGTTCAGTGGGAACATGCTATGAAGAGGGAGATATCGAGTATTGCAAAGAACAAACATGGGAACTTGTTCCATTGCCAAAAGGTAGGAAAGCATTGCCTTGTAAATGGGTTTAAAAGAAGAATATTGACAATTACAAAGCTCGTTTAGTGGCCAAAGGTTTCAAGCAAGAATATGGTGTTGATCTCCAGGAAATATTTTCTCCAGTGGTCAAGATTACCACATTGAGAATAATGCTTGCTTTGGTCTCCACTGAAGATATGGAGCTTGATCAAATGGATGTCATTACAGCTTTCTTATGTGGTGATCTAGAGGAATAGATGTATATGCAGCAACCTGAAGCGTTTGTGCTGCTAAAGAGCACGGAACATTTGATATATAAGCTTCTGAAAAGTCTCTATGACTTGAAGCAATCATCCAGACAACGGTATCAAAAGTTAATGGATGCCTAATGTAATGGATGCCTCCCATTAAACCTGATCTCAGAAGACTAATGAAAATCAAAGACTATGCCCGTGCCCCCTTCCATGGTGTGGCTTTGTGCAGAAGTGCAATAATAAAAAATGCAATAAACCATAAGTGACATATGATACCATGATACGATGGAAATGAAATTATCACCACGTATTGTGTTTCTCAAAGGTTAATCACACACCAATGATGTGGAGCTATAGTCTAGTGCCAATAAAAAGGCCTTTGAGAAGGATAGGGAATCAGGGAAAGCTCAAGGTGGACAACAATAGGCTATATTATTAAGACCATTAGGACATTGTTATGAATGGGGTGGAGTACTTCCCCTTTCCTGACAACCCTTGAAAATGTATAGGTGTGGTAAAAGCACATGTTTGCCTTTCACGCAATGAATCTTCATACAATAAAAGGAAACACCACTTTAAATATTGTGTAGGTATAATAGCTCCAATTATATCAAGAATAAAAACTTGTTTTGTTGCTTTCAAACCACTCCAAGAACATAATTTTAAGTGCATTCCTAGGCGGTTTTCATCGAAAAATAATGTCTAGATCGTTAGGAAATTGTGGAGATCGCTAGGACATACATTCTTAGTGGCTCCCATTACCATTTCACTCCAAATTTACTGAATTCGTACTTCTTAGGTCACAATAAGTACCATCACATGACATCTATCATGGGTAAGTACATTCACATGACATCTATCATGGGTTGTGGCATCATGGAATCAATCCCATCTTCTGTGACAAACCTCGTATGAGCCATTCTATGCCTCTCAATAATGTCATGCTAGATATAGCCCTAGTAATTATATCAGTGACATAATTTTTGAGAGGGATAATGGCATGTAGGATGTGCAAGAAATGGTGCCTCCTCGATTGAGACTCAACTCAAGGAAAAATAAAGGATAATGATGTCTTGCAAGTTCCCATCCGTATATGTAAGATACTGACCCAGTACATGTCTTGACTCTCAATGATAATTTGTGTAGCTCCTAATCATTCTCTAACAAAGTCTCCCTAATGGCTAGTTGTTGAGATTACTTGAGGGCCCATCTAGTATGAGAATGCTTTTGAAGATCTCATAAGCCCTATATATAAAGATCATGCTCTTGTAAGTGCCTCAACCACTTGTATAGCTCCAAATCCTACTCTAGTGACCTCATCTGACACTACTTTGTTACTTTAGCTCATCTTACATACCACAGATACTAGCGGTCTCTCCATGGCTCTTGATTTATTATACATTCAACCATATGGATAACGATTGTTCATATGGCTCTTGGAAGGGAGGAGTTTTTTTAACACACTTTTTTATACCGCTAGTTTATTGTTTATACACAGTTACTAGCGGTCTCTCCATGGCTCTTGCAAGGGAGGAATTTTTTTTTACAAGTTACATAAGAATATAAGTTAGGGGCAGGCCCGTATTAATTTATCTCCCAAGCTTAAAAATAAGGGAGGGCGATATCATATCTGGGGGGGGGGGGAGGGGTGTTGGGGATCGCCATGGTTGCATAGGTCCAATGAATAACAAAATTATCAATCCGGAGGGATGAGCTACCCGGTGTTGGGCGCATTTCTGACACCCCGTTTTTTGTAAATTTGTACATACGGACATGACGCTCGATGTCAAAAGGGCGTGTGGGCTTTCTTTTTGTGGGTTTTTTAGCTTTCTTTAGCAAACACATGTACATGCACTGCAAGTCGCTAGTCTAGTGACAGCTGTCGGGCTACTGTAAGTGCCCGTGAGTGAGTTTTTTGAAGTGAGCCTTGTATATAACTTAAACTCATGTAAAAACTAAAAAAATTTCAGCCAAAGATCAGAAATTTGCAGGTTTTAGCTCGTTCTGTCTCCTTGGTGCTCTTGGATGCAGTTTTTTGCCCCGACTAGCCTTCTCTACGAGTAGTCGTGCTGGGACAGCTCTCTGTTCACGTCAATTTTGCTCATGGGGGCGTATGGAATCAATTTTAGTCATCTTCATATTTCTCGCCAGTCATTTTTCAATCTTTCTCTCAAGCTTTAAAGTGCCCCAATTGGAGTTGTTCTCATCAGGTTACGACTAGTTCTCTGCAGGGTTATGGCTATGGCAGCCTAGTGGCAAATTGTGTGTAGACAGATTCGGAGGGCATGTATCTATGAATTGTGGAATTGATGTTGAATTTGTGGGTTTGTGATGTTTGATTGTGACAGGAGAGGCTCTTGTCTTCATATGCATTGGCCGGCGTGTGTTGTAAATCCATGCTTTGGCAGGGTTTTGCTCCTATGTGGCATAGTCTCTTGGGTGGGCGACGTCTAGTAAATTCCCAAGGGTCTACTCCTATTGGACTTGTGGTGTTTCAAAAGGATTCTGCGAAGCTTTTTGTGTCTTGTCATTATCTTTCAACGCTCTTGGGTGACATCACTATAGAGCTGTTTCAGTTTGTTTGTTTCCCAACAGTGTTTAGGTGCCCGCCACCGAGGAATCGCTTCAAGTTACCTTCAGTTTACAGGTTTTGAAGACATGGCGTTTAATTTTCCGGAGTTTAGTGGGAAATAAAATGAAATTTCTAAAGGTTTCATTGAGAGAATGGAGTTTGCTTGCCTACTTGCTGACAAGCAAGACCCAGCGTTGGTGCTACGAATCTTCTACTTCTGTTTGAAGGGAGATGCTAGGGAATGGTTGGAAGGCTACGAAAAGGAGCTACAATCAACCCAACCTCCTCAAGTCATGACTTATGAAATGGTAAGGCATGCTTTTCTTACACACTTTCAACGGGTGGAAGACCCACAAAAGGTATGGCAGTCTATTCAAGGCTTAGTACAAGATGAAGGCCAAACCATAGAAGACTTTGTCAAGGCATTCAATGCGTTATGGGAAAAGTGGTGTACATCTTTGGGGGTTGAAATTCCTCCAGCCATGTTGAAGAAGGACAGGTTTCTTGCAAGCTTGCCGAGTAACCTACGCTTGAAGGTAGAGCTTAAGCAGCCAAGGACCTTTGAGGAGGCAGTTGAAATTGCAAAGAATAAAGAGTGGAAAGCAGAGCATCTTCATCAACTTGGAATCAATGTGGAGCCAAAGCTTGAAGTGAA
The DNA here is from genome assembly GCF_014529385.1 of Adiantum capillus-veneris. Taxonomy (NCBI): domain Eukaryota; kingdom Viridiplantae; phylum Streptophyta; class Polypodiopsida; order Polypodiales; family Pteridaceae; genus Adiantum; species Adiantum capillus-veneris. The sequence continues at coordinate 69,898,779 of NC_140931.1, forward strand.
AGCGGTAGAGCAACCAAGGGTCCTCATCAGGGAGCCAGGTTATGATCAACAAGCTTCTCATGATGTGAATGCCTTTCGCAAGGAGATGCAAGAGGTGGTAGGTCTTATGAAGAATCTTAGTGTGCATATGATGGGAGGTGGAAGAGGTCAAAGTTATGGATATGGACGTGGTTATGGAAGAAATGAGGGTTATACAGATGGTAGAGGAAGAGGCATGGCTGGAAGAGGGATATGTTTCAATGCTACAATTGTGGTGAATGGGGTCATAAAAGCCCTCAATGTGACAAGCCAAAGAGAATGGGTGGCGACATGTTTCCTCTTCCTCCACAAATTCCTTCTCGAGCTCAAGATTATGGTATTAAGATTAAAGGGGAAGCAGGACCAAGTGGATTGACAGCAGAAGAGAAGGGCAAAACAAAAGTGGTAAGAACAATCCGTTTGGAGAAGAAAGAGGATGATTTGGGAGCTATGTTCATGCCTGTAGGTAAGAGGGTTACAAGAGATCATGACATGAGTGATGCAAGTCCCAGCCATAACAGAGGGAAACAGGTTGAAACAGTGACGGGAGCAAAGCGAACCCCGAACCCCCGACGGCCTCTAAAACACCAAGGACCGAATGGCGCGCCTCGAGCCTGTCATGGTAAAGCAAACAGGGGGCACCACCTAGCTTCAGCGGCTAGGCCGCAAACAACACACCACCATAACAAAGTTTTCATCCAAGAGAGATGGATGCTTGGGAGTAATGATGAAGAGGAAAGGGAATGAGATCAAGTGAGAGAGAGAGAGAGAGAGAGAGTGAGGGAGGGGGTATAGCGGCTTAGTACTTAGGCACCACAAAAGGATGGTGAATCCGCACACCCTTCACACATACACAAGCTCACTCCAAACACAAGACTAGGTGGCGATTCCGCACACCTCACATGGGTAAAATATTGCAAGAAAACATACTCACAAAACCTCAAGCTTTATTTAGAGAATAAGGCGATGAAATGGGGAGCATAGGGTAGGGGAATGAGAAGGGAGAGCGTGGTAGAGCACATGGCGGATAGGTGGGAGTTGATGGCGAAGACTCGCACGAGGGTTATGGCCATCATCCTTCATTTAGTTGCCCTTCATCTTCCATAGCCAAGGGTGTAGAGGTCATGCTCAGGACAAGCATGGTTATTGTGGTGATGGTGATGGTGTGGGTGTGTGTGTGTGTGCACTAGGCATACACAGTGCATAGTGTACTCTTTGGTGATGTTGTGTGTGTATTTAGTGTGATGGTGACCCCTCTTTATATAGGGGAGGAGGGGGGAGAAATTCTAGAATTTAGAAATGAAGAAATCATTATCTACATAGGCCATGTGACTGTGGGCCCCACTTGTCTAGCTGTGTGTATATGTGCCAGAACAGCAGTCTCATGAGAGAGAGACTAAGAGAGAGAGAGATGGGTGAATGGAAAATGAGTGAGAGGTGACATGTGTAAAGAATGAGGATGCAAGAGAGCTACACAAGACAAGCACAAAGCACACAGAGATGGAAAGCTTCTTCTTCTTCTTCACAGAAAAGAGAGTACAAAATGACTAAGTGCTAAAGCTGGAAAGTAGCACATATGTACATGCGGTCACTAAGTGTGAACTCGCTAGAAGAGTACTAGGCTGGCACTATAAGTGTAGTCCAGCTGTAGAATCACTGGCAGAGATCCTCCGTGTCGGTCACCTAGCGCGCCAGTGAGTAAATGCCGTAAGCGGCCAAGACCTGTAGTGGATGCCAGCTCAAGGTGTAGAGCTCGACATCTCAACACTCCCCCTCGAGCTCTGCATGTCGCAGAGTCCAAGCATAGTCCGGAAACGTCGAAGCTTCTCAGCTCCGAGGGCCTTGGTAAAGATATCCGCTATCTGCTCCTCTGTGCTGACGTAGACCAAGTCAATAACGCCCACCAACACTCGCTCTCGAACGTAGTGGTAATGGACCTCTATGTGTTTGGTCCTGGTATGGAACACTGGGTTCCTAGCCAACTGCATGCTGCTGAGGTTGTCACAATGGATGAAAATCTGCTGGTCCACCTGCACTCCCAAGTCCTCAAGTAATGTGCGTAGCCAAGCTACCTCGCATGCCGCAACTGCTGCACCTCTGTACTCGGCCTCTGTGCTCGATAAAGCAACCGTAGGCTGCTTTTTGCTGCTCCAAGTAATAGCAGCACTCCCAAAAGAGAACATGAAGCCACTCGTAGATCTCCTATCAACAATGCTACCTGCCCAATCTGCATCTGTATACCCATACAATGCTAATGGTGCATCTGCTGCATAGAACAATGCGTAGTCAAGAGTACCTTGCACATACCTAAGTGTGCATCGTACTCCATCCAAATGTGGCTTCCTCGAAAGTTGCATGAACTGACTCTCCAAGCCTACTGTGTAGCTCAAGTCTGGCCTCGTGATAGTCAAGTAGATTAGACTACCCACAATCTTCCTGTACATGTTGACATCCTTAACAACATCACCCTTCTCTGCACTCAGCTTTGCATTCACATCCAAGGGAATAGAAATTGGCTTACAATCAGCCATACCATACTTTGACAACATGTCCAAAGCATACTGTCTCTGTGATAGCCATACACCCTCTGGAGTCCTGATCACTTCAATGCCAAGAAAGTAGCGCAACTTGCCTAAATCTTTCATTTCAAACTCCTGTTTGAGAAGACCCTTCACATGGTCAATCTCCATAGCATTGTCACCAACAATAATAAGGTCATCTACATATATGGTAATGACCACAATCCCCACATCACTCTCACGTACATAGAGTGAATGATCAGCATGAGCTCTCCTAAAACCAATACTGAAAAGATACTTGGCAATCCTGTCATACCATGCTCTAGAGCCCTGCTTCAAACCATACAAAGCTTTGAGAAGTCTGCATACATAATCTGGGTAACCTGGATCGACATAACCAGGTGGCTGATCCATATACACTTCCTCTTGCAACTCACCATTCAAGAAGGCATTCTTTACATCCATTTGATGCATAATCCATCCTCTAGATGCAGCCACTACTATGACAGCTCTCACTGTCATCATCTTTGCCACTGGAGCAAAGGTCTCCTCATAGTCTATGCCATATGTCTGTGCATAACCCTTTGCGACCAGCCTTGCCTTGTGACGCTCAATGTTACCATCAGCCTTATGCTTGGTTTTATACACCCATTTACAGCCAATAGCTTTCTTGCCACTTGGCAATGGCACCAACTCCCATGTGTCATTTGCTTCCAATGCAGCCATCTCTTCATTCATTGCATCATCCCAATGCACATTTCCAACTGCATCCTCAAAACATGTGGGCTCCACATCCTGTATCACCTTAGCCATGTAGGCTCGGCGATGCGCTAGATACCCATCATAAGTCAATTTCTGAACTGGATTTCTGACTCTATTAGATCTGCGCGGTCCTGGGTCACTCCTTTGCCCTCTAGCATCTTCTTGTACTTTCCTTACACCAGGTGTCCTGACAGCCGGAATTCCAAATTCCTCATCAAGACTTTGTTCAGAACCATCTGAATCCATGTCTACATGTGAAAAACTTGATGATGCATCAACCATAAAGGGAGGTTCATCAACCTTTTCCTTTCCTTTTCGTGATACATTCCCTGTACCTGTTGGTGGAGTAACCTGCGTACGTAGTCTACCATTCCATGGTTTCTCAACAGAGCCACGAGAAGAGGACTCTTGTGGTCCACTCAAAATCTGTGACTGTGGCCTCACATTTTGTACAACCACATCATCTTTTACATCAGCCCCAATAGTGCCATGTGCATTACTGTACCAGCTGCTCATCTCATTAAAGACTACATCTCTGCTCACTCGTAATTCTCGTGTAGTAGGATTGTAGCACCTGTACCCCTTTTGTTCAAGGGAATATCCCACAAGAATACATTTCTCTGCTTTAGGATCCAATTTCCTACGCAAATCATCTGGTACATGCACGTAAGCTATGCAGCCAAACACTTTCAAGTGTGCCAAATCAGGCTTTGTACCTGTAAACTTTTCCTCAGGTGTTACATCATGCACCGCAGCTGTAGGTGTCCTGTTCATAATGTACACAGCTGTATTTACAGCTTCAGCCCAGAAATGATGAGGCATGTTCTTCTCATTCATCAATGCACGTGCAACCTCTGCAATGTGCCTGTTTTTCCTTTCTGCGACCCCATTCTGCTGTGGAGTATATCTGCATGTAAACTGCCTATGTATACCATGCATTCGCAGAAAATCTGAAAAATCATTGGAGAAGTACTCTCCCCCTCCATCTGACCTCAATGTCTTGATTTGCATATCTGTCTCCTTCTCAATCATGACTTTGAAGTCTTGAAAGTGACCAAACACTTCACTTTTGTTATGCATGAAGTAGACCCATACTTTCCTTGTATGGTCATCAATGAAAGAGACATAATACCTGCAACCATGTATACTTGCAATATCGGTTGGACCCCAAACATCTGTGTGCACCACCTCAAGTGTCTTTTTACATACATTGCGCTCATGTGGAAATGAGCCCTTTGACTATTTTCCAAACTGGCATGCTGCACACACTTTATGCATACCATCCACCTTGAATCTGGGCAAACCTTTTACAATCTGTTTTGATTGCATGCTGCGCAATCTCTGCTCATTGACATGGCCAATGCGTTTGTGCCAAATGTCAACATCAGCCACAACACCTGTGCCCTGTGCAAATAATGCAGCTTTTACCTCAGGCATGTCTACATTCAGCGTAAACATTCTGCCCACACATTTGCCCTCTGTGATCAGCTTACAGCCATTCTGGAAATCTTCTACATAATAGCCATTTGGATTGAAGCGAACCTGCAAACCCTGCTCAACCATTTGTCCAAGAGAAACAAAATTCTTTGTAATGTTTGGGACATGAAGTACATCTGCTAAGTACTTTGATTTCCCACTCTTCGTATTTAGAGGTATGTCCCCTACATGAGCAATGGGGTGAGCTGTGTCATCTCCTGTCCGCACATATCCTGACACATCTAGTTTGCGCATATCTCTAAACCACTCTCCACGAGATGTCATGTGATTAGAGGCACCTGAATCCACATACCAAACATCATCTTGGGTGGAATTCTCTGCAGTCATTGTATTCATTACATGTTGCATAACAAACATGCGCTCGTTTTTGCTGTCATCTGCATCTCTGCTAGTAGATGCATAGTTGCCCTGTTCTCTCTTTCTACTTGCTTTTCCCTTTGGACAGTCACGTGACATGTGATCTCTTTCACCACAAGTCCAACATTCTCTACTATCTGGAGTATGTTGCTGCCTGCTTGATCCTGCACCACGACCTCTTTGACTCCCCCTGCCTTGAGACTGGTCTCCCCTGCCACCTGTATTGTTTTGATTTGATTGACCTTCCAGAAATTGGCCCCTGCAACCCCTTGGGCCTCGACCACGACCTCTACCTCTACCTCTGTTGGAGTTAGAATAGAAGGCCTGTTCAGAATTATTTCTGCCATGAGAAGAAGATGTGTCAAGGTTCTTCTCCTCAAGAATAAGCATAGAAATCAAATCTTGGAACACGGGGATGTCGTCTCTTGTATTCATGGAAGACCTAAAATGTACATACTCATCTCCTAGACCATCCAAGCATGCACGGACAATGTCATCGTCTTCCACTGAGACTTTAATAGATCCAAGAGCCTCAATGATACTCTTGATCTTCAAAGCATAATCATTGATGGAGAGGTTGTTCCTCTTAACCTGATTTAGCTCCGACTTTAGTTGAAGCTTCCTGGCCTTGGTGTTCACCTCGAACACTCTGCCTAAGTTTTTCCATGCAATGGCGGGGGTTTCAGCATCCTGTAGATAGCCCATCATGCCATCTGTGATGCTCATAGAAAGCCAATACATCACTTTGCTCTGGCCTTGTTGCCAGTCCCTCAAGGCTTTCCTTTGTTCTGCTGTAGCATTTGCTTCGGGAATCTCTGGTTCCTTTTTATTGTCTCCTTCTACATAGTCCCAATAACCTTTTCCTTTTAGGAAATTTGTTATTCTGAACTTCCATGCAGGGTAGTTATTTTTCTCAAGCTTCTCAGTAACAATCTGACTGAAACCGTCAGACATCTTGAAGCACTAAGACAAAATAGCTGCAATCTGCAAAAACCTGCAAATCTGTTGAACCTGCTATCGTGGTTCCTGTAACGCTTTCCTGGTCGTGGATTGCAAACGAAGGGATTGTGATGCTCTTGCTCTCTTAGCCTCTCTTGCCAGCACCAGGCTCTGATACCATGTAAAGAATGAGGATGCAAGAGAGCTACACAAGACACGCACAAAGCACACACAGATGGAAAGCTTCTTCTTCTTCTTCACAGAAAAGAGAGTACAAAATGACTAAGTGCTAAGCTGAAAAGTAGCACATATGTACATGCGGTCACTAAGTGTGAACTCGCTAGAAGCGTACTAGGCTGGCACTATAAGTGTAGTCCAGCTGTAGAATCACTGGCAGAGATCCTCCGTGTCGGTCACCTAACGCGCCAGTGAGTAAATGCCGTAAGTGGCCAAGACCCGTAGTGGATGCCAGCTCAAGGTGTAGAGCTCGACATCTCAACAACATGGAGAATAAAGTAATTACAAGAGGGGAGAGAGGGGAGTGTGTTCAGAGGTGAATCTGTGTGCATATGTGTGTGAACACAAGAAAAATCAGGTAACCACCGGGTGGGGATGGGTCTGTGGGCACCTTTTTTAGTGAAACTGAGTGTGTGTGAGTGTGGGGGAGGTTATTTAGCTGCAAGACAAGAGACATGGCGCCCTTTAGAGAGAGAGAGGGGTATTTGGGTCATGGGATATGATAGGAGAGAGAAAGAGGGGGTGGGGTATACTATTTTGGAAGATAGGGTAAGTTACATGTGAGTTAGGGTGCATTATTGGTGAGTTAGAATGCATTATTGGTGAGAGGTGGGGTAGCTTGAGGGGAGAGAGAAAGGAGAAAGGACAAGGGGAAGAGAGAGAGGGTTGACCTTTTGAGTGGAGGAGAGGAAAAGGGACACATGGTGGGGCAACAATGAAGAAAAAGGACGCAAGGTGGGGATGGGCTGCCCCGCAGGCATGAGGTGGCCTATTTTACCTTTCTTATATATTTACATAATCATACTTTATTTTTTTTCTTACTTTTTCCAATGACTTTTATCACTCCCTCCCTAAGAGGGGGTTTTCATGGGGTGCGGACGAGAGAAGAGGGGTATGGGATCTTGGCTTGTGAAAAGCCCCCATCATTAGCCCTCCCCTTTTGGCTAGAGGCATTCATGCCTCTAGCTCATCTATGAATGCCTCTAGCGCATCTGTTTCTTCTTCCGCTTAGCTATAGGATCCGATATCGAGTTGCCTTCTGAATTAGCCATTCCATTTGGCCATTGGTGAGATTTCTGGGATATTCATGAATCTGTAACAGGTCCCGGTGATAGCTTGTTCCTTGGAATAGTGTCGGTTGATTAAAGGGGAAGCCCATGGCTTCCAAAACTTTGTGCCAGTGTCCTCCTGGATCCCAAGTGAAAAATAGGATCATTGTTTGTAGTGTTTGAACAATAAAATTTGCATGCCAAATTGGACCAAATTTGTAACCACCAGTAGCGAGAGGGGAAATGAGCATCTTGGCTCCTGCAAAGACAGAACCGAAAATTATGATTCCCAAGAGTGTACCAAGAATCCACCATATATGGCCGCCTTGTTGGTGTGGTGAGCTCAAGTTGTCTTCAGAGTCCTGCTTACTGCCATGACTAGAAAAAACTGCAAGCATATCATGCTTCTTTTGGGTGTGCTCAAACATGTCAGCTTCCTTTATTGATGCTAATAGCAAGCCACCTACCTTGCGGCTTATATACAAGCGTAATTCACTTACCTTTCTCCAAAGAGAGGATGCACTATTTGTAAAAAATTGTACCAAATTGCGAATGAAGTCTTCATTCTTGCATTCTATCAGGCTTTTGTATATCCATGGCTCCTTTGCTCTTATCTCCATGCTGATCTTCTCTCTATATGTTATAGCAGCTAGCCATAGCCATAGGTCTGATGCATCCCATGCAAACACAATGCTGTGTTGTGGAGGAGTTTGGAACATCCTTAAAAGGTTGGCAACATATTGATCATCAAACTTCCTATGAACATCCTCACATAAACTGGAGGCATTACCCATCTCTAAGTTTATAACACCCTTCAGTAGACTAGAGGCATTACCCATCTCTAAGTCTATAACACTACACAATAAAGTCTTGCTCGGCTGCCAAGCCTCTGAGGCAATATCCAACTCCAAACCTTCAGTCATACTTACCTCTTTGTTATGGTCCTCTAGTGAAACTTCCTTGATGCAAGATTCCTTTAGCTTGCTACACTGTCTTGGGTCCATGCTGGTGCACAGGCTTCCGTTTTCAAAGCCCTCCCCTTTGCTTGATATGTTGTCCATCTTCTGCAAAGCCTTGCTAACAGGCTGGTTTTCCTCTTCTCTTGTATCTTTCATGACCTTTGCATTCCTCTTACTCTGACAAGGACTAATCAACACTTTACACCTTCTTATCCTTACTGCCCAATGCTGTCAATTGATCGCTTTGGTGCCTATTTCATTCAAGGTTAAAGATGTACTCACATTTGTAACACAATTTTCTTGGCTTACCTCCCCCACCTGGGTAGCATCTTTTGATTCTTTAACCTCTTGTTCCACTGCTTCAGTTCTTTGAATAGTCTTCTTACTTGATCCTTCTTCCGTTACACTCATCTTGAACTCTTCTGCAAGACCAATGATACTTGGTGTGCGGGTACCAATTGTTGGTGGGCGTAAGATGATTGTAAGTGGTGATTGTGGCAGACGTAGAATTTGTGTTGGTGGGGCTGGTGCTTGGGGTGGGGGTGTTCTTTCTCTAGGGGGTGACAATTGGTTCCTCCTACCTTCTCTATTATAGTTTTGTTGTGGTTTGGGACAGTAGTACATATCGTGACCATCTTCTCCGTAGTTGTAGCAGTGATACTCCCTGTTTTGTTGTCATGCTCTTCCAGGGTCTTGATCTCTTTCTAGACTCCTCCCTTGCTGTATTAAGTGGACAGACAAATTCTACAGTTGGTTAGTAATATGGGCCAACATATCTTGTTGGTCATCTCTTACCCCAAGAGCCGGTGGTGGTGGTGAAATGGTGGTTGTCGTAGTTGCTGGTCGACGCGATGTTCTTGATTCTGTTGACTCGGTTTCTTTGGCTTTCATTCGCAGCTTCTTGTCCTTAAGGCGAGCAATCTCAATGGCTAACTCGTACGTAGCCGGGAATCTACCTTTCACCTTCTCCTTGAGAAGCGGCCATAAGCCATGCGTGAACCGATATTTTTTTAGGAAATCGGGTGCAGATTCCCCCCTAGCCAGTGACTCAACCCACCGTTCCCACAAATCCACAAATTTGGACTCATAGGTGGCATATTCTAAAAGACCCTCCTGCTTCAAGTCTCTCAACTTGTCCCACAACTTTTCTGAAGTGGTACCTCCCCCAAAGCGCCTCTTAAAAGTGGTTTTTAAGGGTTCCCAGTCATCCTTGGTTGCTTGTGGAAGTGCATTGTACCATGATCTAGCTTCTAGCTTCATGAGATGCTTAAAGATTCTAACCCGGGATTCATCCGTATCTTTGTTGCTCACTACACATGCTACTTCAAAGTCATCTAGGAAGGCTGTTACCAAATCCTCCCCCTTCTTTCCTTTAAATGTTGGAAATGCGACACTTGCCATGATTATTGAGAGAGAGCTAGAAAGACACACTGCTTAACTTGCAAAAGTTTTTTTCTTCTTTACAAGGAGGCGTGTATACCCTCTTATACTAGGACATAGATTAAAACTTCAAACGGTACATTGCCTTGTACCAAAGGTAAAACAAATGGTTGATCTGATGCCAGAACCTCCAAAAACCGCTCCCCACCCGGCATGGTGTCAATGACGTGCTGCTAGTGAGCCTTCAAATCCAGTATTACCTTGATTGAGCGTACACATGTTGGTATGTGTGATCTATCTTGAGGTAGGTTGTACGGATTCATGTGAAGCTTAGAGGTGCTTAGTCACTATCCAAGCTTGTGGGAGAGGGTGGTGTTCTTTCCTGAAACAAACTCAGTAGATCCCTAGTTTCTCTAGTGAGAGTGTGAGCCAATGCTTCCGTTATCTGTGCTGCATCATCGGTGCGACTTGAAAACTGACTGTGATAATTACCTCGGTGACTTGAGTTACCCGATTCTCAAAGTAGAATAGTGTTGATTCTCTATTGTGTAGAGCTCCTTCCATTTTGTTGTTGTGGGTTGGTTGTAGGTTGCGGACATGGTTTTGACCTTCTCCTTCTTCTTCTTGGCACTTGGCCTATGTATATCCATTGGGTTTGGCGTGTTGGTTGACTCTCCCACTGCAAATCGATTACCGTTACGCCTGGCACTCGAGCTTCAATGGAGATTCGGAGTTCGTCTAGTTGTGCTTGGAGCTCTTCTTCTTCTATCGTCCAATTAGCAAATCCTGCTAGCCATTCATCCATTCAAAATAGTTTAGGGGTTTCAGTCTTGTAAACTGAAGGGTTTCATGAAAAGATCCTCAATGGGGGAACCAAATGACGGGAGCAAAGCAAACCCCGAACCCCCGACTGCCTCTAAAACACCGGGGACCAAATGGCGCGCCTCGAGCCTGTCATGGTAAAGCAAACAGGGGGCACCACCTAGATTCAGCGGCTAGGACGCAAACAACACATCACCATAACAAAGTTTTCATCCAAGAGAGATGGATTCTTGGGAGTAATGATGAAGAGGAAAGGGAATGAGATCAAGTGAGAGAGAGAGAGAGAGTGAGGGAGGGGGTATAGTGGCTTAGTACTTAGGCACCACAAAAGGATGGTGAATCCGCACACCCTTCACACATACACAAGCTCACTCCAAACACAAGACTAGGTGGTGATTCCGCACACCTCACATGGGCAAAACATTGCAAGAAAACATACTCACAAAACCTCAAGCTTTATTTAGAGAATAAGGCGATGAAATGGGGAGCATAGGGTAGGGGAATGAGAAGGGAGAGTGTGGTAGAGCACATGGCGGATAGGTGGTAGTTGATGGCGAATACTTGCACGAGGGTTATGGCCATCATCCTTCATTTATTTGCCCTTCATCTTCCATAGCCAAGGGTGTAGAGGTCATGCTCAAGACAAGCATGGTGATTGCGGTGATGGTGATGGTGTGGGTGTGTGTGTGTGTGTGCACTAGGCATACACAGTGCATAGTGTACTCTTTGGTGATGTTGTGTGTGTATTTAGTGTGATGGTGACCCCTCTTTATATGGGGGAGCAGGGGAGAGAAATTCTAGAATTTAGAAATGAAGAAATCATTATCTACATAGGCCATGTGACTGTGGGCCCCACTTGTCTGGCTGTGTGTATATGTGTCAGAACAGCAATCTCATGAGAGAGAGACTAAGAGAGAGAGAGAGATGGGTGAATGGAAAATGAGTGAGAGGTGACATGGAGAATAAAGTAATTACAAGAGGGGAGAGAGGGGAGTGTGTTCAGAGGTGAATCTGTGTGCATATGTGTGTGAACACAAGAAAAATCAGGTAACCACCAGGTGGGGATGGGTCTGTGGGCACCTTTTTTAGTGAAACTGAGTGTGTGTGAGTGTGGGGGAGGTTATTTAGCTACAAGACAAGAGACATGGCGCCCTTTAGAGAGAGAGAGGGGTATTTGGGTCATGGGATATGATAGGAGAGAGAAAGAGGGGGTGGGGTATACTATTTTGGAAGATAGGGTAAGTTACATGTGAGTTAGGGTGCATTATTGGTGAGAGGTGGGGTAGCTTGAGGGGAGAGAGAAAGGAGAAAGGACAAGGGGAAGAGAGAGAGGGTTGACCTTTTGAGTGGAGGAGAGGAAAAGGGACACACGGTGGGGCAACAATGAAGAAAAAGGACGCAAGGTGGGGATGGGCTGCCCCGCAGGCATGAGGTGGCCTATTTTACCTTTCTTATATATTTACATAATCATACTTTATTTTTTTTCTTACTTTTTCCAATGCCTTTTATCACTCCCTCCCTAAGAGGGGGTTTTCATGGGGTGCGGACGAGAGAAGAGGGGTATGGGATCTTGGCTTGTGAAAAGCCCCCATCAACAGGTACAGGTAAAGAGAAGAAGAAGAGAAAGCCCAGGAAACATTACAATGCATCTGACTTTCCTTTGGGATAAGGGCAACCAAATTATAGTTTAAGGGCTGATTTGGTGGGTAGAAAGGCTGATGTTACCTTTGGGCAACTCATGGAGATGTGTCCCAAGTTAAAGAGGCAATGGAAGCACGTAGTCAACCCCATGAAGAAAGAGCCCGCAAGGGGGTCAGTGAGAGTCTTGTCTTTGAATGAGCTACCTGATATATGTCCTACTATGGATGCATGGCATAAGAGGAAGTGCATTGGAGAGTCTTATATTGATGGAGGTGCACATGTATGTGTTATTACTCAAGCTTGTGTATCAAAGTTGGGACTCAACATGGTGAAGAATTCAGGTTTTCGCATAAATCTTGCCAACCAATCAAGGGCGAGGTGCTTAGGAGTTGTAAAGGACTTGGAGGTGGATGTATTTGATGTTAAAGTGCTGGCCAATTTCCATGTTATGCCTGCGGGTATTGGTGCTTTCCCTCTCATCCTTGGAAGACCATGGTTACAGGCAACCAAAGCTATACAGGATTGGGGACATGGTACCATCACTCTCTACAATAGAAGGGGTGATAAGAAGAGGTTTGACATGGCCAGCAAGCAATCTTTGGATGCTGATTTTGATGAGAAAAGTGATGAAGAAGAGTACTCAAGTGAAGAAGAAGACAATGGGGATGAGGGCAGTGAAGTGGAAGATAGCAACGATAGTGATCTAGATGTTTCCTCCTTGTTTCTTGAAGAAGAGTATGATGAGAAACAAAGATTTCTTGGCCTTATGGAGAATGAGGATATCTCTGGTCCTTATGAGAAAATTGAAGAGCTGATGCAACCCAAAGTTCAACCTAATGTCAAACAGGAGATCGACTTGAGAAGGGTGAGTACCTACATATGATACAACAATTTCCCCATTTATTCATCACTTCCTATGAGGAAATTATAGGCTTTAAGGGAGAGTAAATCCACATTCCAATCAAGGAAGGAGCTCATCCCATACGCCAAAAGCTAAGGAGAATGGGACATGTACAACTTAATGCTTTAAAGGAAGAGGTAGACAAGCTTCTTGAAGCAGGTTTCATATGTCCTGTGAGCACTGCAGAATGGGTGAGTCCTGTTGTTGTCACACCCAAGAAGGATGGAAAGTGGAGGATATGTGTTGATTTTAAGCCTTTAAACGCAGCCATGAAGAGGGATCCATCCCCTCTTCCTTTCATAGATGACATACTTGATTCTATTGCAGGGCATGAGAAGTATAGCGTATGTGATGTATTCTCTGGATATTTTCAGCTCACCTTGGCTTTGGAAGATCGAAAGAAGACCACATTTATCACACCATGGGGATGCTTTTGTTATTGTGTGCTTCCTTTTGGTCTTATGAATGGCTGTGCGTGGTATCAAAAGCGCGTCAACAAGGTGTTCTCTCCCTTTCTTGGCAAGTTTATGAAGGATCTTATTGATGACTTTTGTGTTTATAGCTCTAGAAAGGATCATTGTGCAAAGCTTGGGATGGCATTGAAGCAATATGATGAAAGTGGAGATCAACTCAACCCAAAGAAATGTCATCTTGCTCAACCAAGAGTGAAGTTTTTGGGGCATATGATCTTAGAGAATGAGATTGAAGCGGATCCTGACAAAGTGAAGGATTTGGTGCTCCTCCCATCACCTAAAGATACAAAGCAAATTTCTACTTTTATTAAAAAGGTGAAGTATATGGCAAGGTTCATTCCTTTGTCCTCTTAACTTCTTTATCCTCTACAACAAGTAGCAAGGTTGGATCCTCTACAATGGACAAATGAATGTGAAGAGGTTTTTCAAGGTATCAAAGAGGTTCTTGGTTCTCTTCCTACTATGCAAGCTCCTAATTGGGATAAGGAGTTTTATGTGAATCCATCAGTAGGTGAGGATGCTATTGGAGCTATGCTTCTTCAACGAGGTAACAGTTCCCACTACATGAAGCCTATCTATTGTGCTAGCAGGGTGAAGCTAGAGTTGGAGAGAGGCTATACTGAGGTGGAGCTCATTATGGTGAGAGTGATTTATGCATGTAAAAGGTTTAGGCACTACCTTCTCCCTAAACCATTCACATTCCTCACTAGCTACACTCTTCTACCTCAATTGGTGAATAGCCCTACTTTGTCAAAGAGGCTCATGAAGTGGATTGTGGAGCTACAGGAATTCCAATTCTCTTTTCTTGTTGAGGAGAGTAGAAGGGCTACATTGGCTGAATTGCTTACCTATAAGGAAAGCCCTCTTCTTCTTAAGGAGGATGCAGTGAAGAAGCAACACATGGAATCTCCTGACATAGACAATGCCTATCTATTGTTTTTTTATGGCTCTTACAGGAAAGCGCATGGTGAAGCTTCAGGAGATGTGGTATTTTATGATCCTCAAGGTGCTTTTGTAACTAAAAGGAGTTTGAAGCTTACACCACAAAGCAGCAATGAAGCTGAGTATGCTACTTTGGAGAAAGGTCTCAACCTTTGCCTTGAGCTTGGCATCCGTCGTGTCAGGGTAAGAGGTGATGCTCTTTTGGTGGTTAAGCAAGTACTTGGGGTGTGGCAAAGTAAGAATCCAAGGCTGAAAAATATGTGTTTTCAAGTGAATAATCTGCTTAAGAATTTTGAAGCTTGGAGTTTAAGTCATGTGGACAGGTCTCAAAATGAAGAAGCACATGGTGCAGCGCAAGCTTCAATTGGGCAATTGTATGTGATAAGGGCTGATTCTCCTCTTTATTTGGGAAGGGAAGCTTTATAGAGGGAGGAAGAGTTTCTACAAACAGGTATGCTTCCATCAGAGTTGGAAAAGCCAAAAAAGTACGCCTTCCTACGTCGTGCCAAAAGGTATGTTCTACTTGGTGATGCCTTGTATATGAAGGGGGCTGATCTTGTGATGAGAAAAGTGCCTTGGAAAGAGGAAATTTATAAAATTTTAGAGGAGAATCATGAGGGTTCTTGTGGTGGTCACTTTGCATAAATTCTTGCAGGAGGGTTATGTGTGGCCAAGTGTTCAACATGATGTTCATCATTGGTAAAAGTCTTGTAAAGAGTGTCAAAGCATGGCAAATAGGGTTCTCAAATTAGAAATTAGAGGCACCATTGTGGCTTATGATGTGTTTGAGAAGTGGGGTATTGATGCAATAGGTCCTCTACCTATGACAACTAGAGGCAAATGTTACATACTTACTGCTATTGACTATCTATCCAGGTGGGCCGAGGCCAAAGCTGTTAAGCACATCACGAGTAAAGATGTTTCCTTATTTATATATGAAGATATTTGCTGCAAATTTGGCATGCCATTGGAGTTACTTTCTGACAAGGGTCCAGCTTTCAGGGGAGAGTTGGTGGATTATCTATGTGAAAAGCTTCATGTGCATCGCAGGTTTACTACTCCATATTATCCCCAATGCAATGGCATGAATGAAAGGTTTAATAGAGAGCTCATAAGGATGCTTACAAAGATGACAAGAAACAATGTGAATACTTGGGATTTAGAGCTACCTTGTGCTCTATGGGCTTATAGGACTGCCATCAAATCAGGTACTGGTTTTTCTCCCTTCCATCTAGTTTTTGGCAAAGAGGCTTTACTTCCTATTGAGGTGGAGATACCATCCTTGAAGATGATGCTAAAGCTTGAAGAAGAGCCCAAGGATGCATTCAAGGAAAGACTTTTATATTTGCAATATGTACAATTGGATAGGGTGTTAGCTTTTGAGCATTATGAGCAGGTCTTGAAGAAGAATCAAGCAAAGGCAAATGAGAAGGTAAAGAACAAGGACATCAAGAAGGGTGACATGGTGCTTCGTTACAATACTTGCTGACTTGGATGGTACCCCGCATAAAGCACGTGTAAATGGCTACAGGTTGAAGAAGTATATTGCAAGGTTGATGACTGTGATTGAGGATGAGCCTTCTTTTGAATAATTTGCTGATCATGTGGTTAATGATGAAGATGAGGTGAAGACTCCCTCATGTGGTTTAAAGGATCTCTTTCGTGTTGCTGATCATGAATGATCTAGCAGGCTGGGGTGTGGCAAACTATGTTGAACGCATTTCTGACACCCCGTTTTTTGTAAATTTGTCCATACGGACATGAAGCCCGATGTCAAAAGGGTGTGTGGGCTTTCTTTTTGTGGGTTTTTTAGCTTTCTTTAGCAAGCACATGTACATGCACTGCAAGTCGCTAGTCTAGTGACAGCTGTCGGGCTACTGTAAGTGCCCGTGAGTGAGTTTTTTGAAGTGAGCCTTGTATATAACTTAAACTCATGTACAAACTAAAATAATTTCAGCGAAAGATCAGAAATTTTCAGGTTTTATCTCGTTCTGTCTCCTTGGTGCTCTTGGATGCAGTTTTTTGCCTCGACTAGCCTTCTCTACGTGTAGTCGTGCTGGGACAGCTCTCTGTTCGCGTCAATTTTGCTCATGGGGGCGTATGGAATCAATTTTTATCATCTTCAGATTTCTCACCAGTCATTTTTTAAGCTTTCTCTCAAGCTTTAAAGTGCCCCAATTGGAGTTGTTCTCATCAGGTTACGACTAGTTCTCTACAGGGTTATGGCTATGGCAGCCTAGTGGCAAATTGTGTGTAGACAGATTCGGAGGGCATGTATCTATGAATTGTGGAATTGATGTTGAAGTTGTGGGTTTGTGATGTTTGATTGTTAAAGTAAAGGCTCTTGTATTCATATGCATTGGTCGGCGTGTACTGTAAATCCATGCTTTGGCAGGGTTTTGCTCCTATGTGACATAGTCTCTTGGGTGGGCGACGACTAGTAAATTCCCAAGGGTCTACTCCTATTGGACTTGTGGTGTTTCAAAAGGATTTTGCAAAGCTTTTGGTGTCTTGTAGTTCTCTTTCAACGCTCTTGGGTGACATCACTATAGAGGTGTTTCAGTTTGTTTCTTTCCCAACACCGGCTAGGGCATGGAAACACTCACACGATTAGTGAGCTAATCATGGAAACACGAATGGTTGAATCTACCAAGGTGAGATTCTCGGCCTATGGAGGATCTCAGCCACCATGATGCACCACTAATACTATCATGCACCATGCTAATTCAGGGGGAGAAGTCAGGAGCACAATGGATAACCTATCATGCAACACACTAATTGAAGGGGAGGATCCGGGAGAACAATGGATAATCCTATCATGCAACACACTAATTGAAGGGGGAGATCCAACATGTATTGTGTGCCCCCTTTCTTTCTTCTCTATCTTATGCACTAGGGCACAATACACATTGTACTTATTGTTAGTGGCTCACACAAATGTATAGCTTTACACTTAGGGTTAGTAGCAGTTAGTAATGGGCGGTCGGCCACATGGACATTAAACCTAACATTCTCCCACTTGATGGCCAATGTGGAAGACCATAAGAATGGAAGAGAACCACTCTTCGCCCAATGCCCATCAACTCACGACAGTGCCGAAATTGATGGTTAAAGAGACTTTTAGTGAGTGCTTCCACTGTGTTCTCTGACATAGGAATCTTCACTAAATCAAGGCTCTTTTTTGTCAAGCATTCACGACTAAAGTGGTAACTCACATCAATGTGTTTCATTCTTACGGTTATGAGTAATGCGCATAAACAAAATTTGATTGGCTTCACCCAAATCTTTCATGTCAAATTGACTTTTCAGCTTGGTTTTCAAGTCAACAATGTCCTTCTTAGAATGACAAGCAATTAAGCATGACATCTACATAAAGGATAAGCATAATAAGTTGTCCATTGGATTGTATTTTTACGTAAAGACGTGGATCCTCATTAGTGTGCTTATAGCCTAGGGAACGCATAAATCCATCAAACTTTTGATATCATTGTCTGGATGATTGCTTCAAGTCATAGAGACTTTTCAGAAGCTTATATATCAAATGTTCTCTGCCCTTCAGGAGCACAAACTCTTCAGGTTGCTGCATATACATCTATTCCTCCAGATCACCATTTGATCAAGCTCCATATCTTCAGCGGAGACAAAAGAAAGCAACATTCTCAATGTGGTAATCTTGACCACTGGAGAAAATATTTCCTCAAGATCAACACCATATTCTTGTTTCAAACCTTTGGCCACTAAACGAGCTTTGTAATTGTCAATATTATTCTTTTAAACCCATTTACAAGGCAATGCTTTCCTACCTTTTGGCAATGGAATGAGTTCCCATGTTTGTTCTTTGCAATACTCGACATCTCCCTCTTCATAGCATGTGCCCACTGAACCTTATCATTGGCTAGCATAATCTCTTTGTAACAAGAAGGCTCACAACTATCTGTCAGCAAAATAAAATGTAGACTTGGAACAAAACGTTCTTGCAGATGTGAGACTCTTTGAGATCTCCGTGGATGATGAGAACTCGTACTAGCCTCTGTAGTAAGTGTCTCGGGAGCTCTCTGGACAGGAGGTGATACAACAAAAAATGTCACTTTTTGGAATTCAACCTCTTTCACTGGCTGTCTATGAATCTTCGTCTCATTAAAGACAACATCACTGCTACAGATCACTAATCGACTTTTTGTATCCCATAAATGATATCCAAATTGACCATCTACACCATAGGGAATGAAGATGCATTTCCTAGACTTAATATCTAGCTTAGCACACAACTACTTTGGTACATGTGCATAAGCTTCAAAACCAAATGTGCAGATTTTTTCATAAGACAATTTATGTCCTGACCATGACCCCAAAGGTACACAAAACTGTAATGCAGCATGTGGTGATCTATTGATCAAGTACATGGTTGTGTATAATGCTTCAACCTAAAACACTTGCGGTAAATTAGCCTGTGATAGCGTATACATAATCCGCTCTTGGATGGTCCAATTCATTCGTTCTACAACACCATTTTGTGTAGGGGTATAAGGAGCTGTAAACTCACGCTTAGTTCCCCTACTTGAACAAATGTCTGTAAACTCTTTGGAGACATACTCTCCACCATTGTCTGAGTGCAAAGCTTTCAACTTATGTTCAGACTCAGTTTCAACACTAGAAAAGAACTTCCTGAAGCAAGAAAATGTCTCATCTTTAGACTTCATGGCATAAACCCAAACATGCCGTGTTGCATCCTCAATGAATGTAACATAATAAGATGCACCACCATGGGAATTAGAAGGCATAGGCCCACATAAATCACTATGCACAAGCTCTAATGGTTTACTTTCTTTGCCGAAAGAATGTGTACGATGTATCCGTGTTTGCTTTCCATATTGAGAGTACTCACAAAAGGGAAATTTTGAAAATGACAAAGATTGTAAGTAGCCCAAACAAGAGAATTTCTCCATTCCCTTCTTTGACATATGTCCTAATCGGCTATGCCACAAAGCAACGGTTGGCAGATCGGTTACAGAACGAACATTGTTTTTATTAGATACATAAAGAGGCCAGATAAAGTGAACCAACTTTAGAACCATGGGCAATAATAAGATGACCCTTCGCAATATGCCAAGACTGCTGATGAAAGTGACTTTGTAACCCAAGTCATCAAGATGTCCAACCGAAATCAGATAGTGTGTCAAGGTTGGAACATGACGTACATTATGGATGATAAACTTCACCTCATTTTTCATAACCATGGCAATATCACCTATGGCAACAATGTCACAAGAGTAACTGTCACCCAGTGTAACACAGCCAATGGTTTCCTAGTATGTAGTAAACCAATGCCTATGATGTATGACATGCAACGAAGAACCCGAATCAAGGATCCATGTATGGGAAACTTCACCACTAACAAGGAGTTCAACAAACATAGAACTCTGCAAAGATAGAGTTTCCTGTGCATCATAAAACACATCATTATTTTCAGTCACCATATTAATGTCTTGCACATCACTATCGTCCTGCACTATGTTCAGGTCTTCGATCTAAATCAAACTCTTTGGTTTCTCTTTTTATCATCATGATCTTTGCCTTTACCTTTTCCCTTCTCTTTGTCATGCTTCCAAGCATAACAATCCTTCTTTATCTGACCAAACTTGTCACAATAATGGCATTGGACATTGCCGTGACCATGAGACTTTGATCTACCCTTTGATGCATCTCTATTTTCCTCTTTCTTGGACTCATGTTGTGAATAACAGCCCTTATGTTGCTTATCATCCCTTTGCACATAATGAGCTTGGCCATGATGCAAGCTAGTCATGGTCTTTTGACACATCTCCTTTGACAGAAGTGCACTAGTAACATCATCGTACTTTAGCGTACCATTAGGTACAGAGTTACTAACAGCTGTGCAAAAGATATCCCAAGAGGGTGGCAACAAACAAAGTAGAATGATTGCTTTCATCTCATCATCAATGGTCATGCGCTGTGCATGAATGTGGGCAAAAAGAGAATCCAAAACATTGATATGGTTGGCAACGCTAGCTGACTCCTTCGTATAAAGGTTGAAAAGCTTTCGGATCAAGAAAATCTTATTGCTAGCCGTATCCTTTTCGTAAGTGTCATATAATTTCTACCATAAAGCATGAGCAGTCTTGTATTCTAACATTGAAAAGTACACTGACTCACCAAGGTGCAGTCTAATCATAGATATGCATAGCTCATCAAGCTCCTCCAACTGAAACTGAGTCATGTGCATATCTCCAGTTCTAGCATAAAAGCATAAAAGATGGAAATGTCTCTCAAAAGAACAGTGTATAGAGACCAACTTAGGTGCATAAACTGTCAAAATAACCATAGAGCACCAAATCTGCGTCAAAAGCGCCTATACCACTCTATACATGCCCTATAGTGAGTCCTCATAAGGGATACTCCAGCTACTTGTATCACCAAAGGTATCTCCACATTTGACAATACACAGCTCCTATACCAGATACTAGATAAACGGGAATTTACAATACGTGACCATTTAGAAAAATGTGAAAAATGTGTAACTCCAATCTTTACTGCTTCTTTGTATTCATCCTCAATGTGCATCCGTATGTCTTCGGTCTTTAGCAGCTTCTGTTAACTGGCGTTGACTCAGTTAACATTCCCCCCTTCTGGTTTTAATGCTCATCATCGGGCACTATTGAAAAGTGTCTGTGGAGGCTGTGGAAGGCTTTTGACTGGTTGTTGATGGGATGATTGTCTTCATTTGTCATTGAATTTCTTGTTAGGTCAATTTGCTGCAGCATCTTGATTGGTCCGAATAGGTCTGATGTGAGAGATGATATTGCACTTGTCTGCTGTAATAGCATAATGATGAGGCTACTATTTATTTATGAAAAGTATATACAACAAGAGAAGTAGAATGATGAGGTTCTAAATTAGGGTCTAATACCTGGATGACCAAAGGGAAAAAACCCAATGGGAAAAAGGTGCCTTTGGGATACATACATTATTGGAGTACTTATTAGCTTAAGAAATATTAATATGGTACTCAAGGGATTATTTGCTGATAGATATGGAATTAAAAAGGTAGAAAATATGAGAGGCTACCATGATGGAATATTGATTTTCCTACTGTAGTCTACTCAAGGTGCATCGGTGGAAGAAAAAAAGAGCGTCTAATGCATATGTACGATAACGGGACATCTTATTTCTTCATACACAAAAATGCATGGGAAAAAATATGTTGTGCACGAAGGATTTTGAGGGGTTCTTCAAAAAGATGGTGTAGCTATAAAGCATATGACATGGCTTTGCAAGCTGGCACCCCTTAAGAATGGCTTTCGTTGACGAAGATATGTGCTCTCATCTTGTTGTGCAATGTCCGTGAGTGTTGGACTCTATGACACTCCACCAATTGTAAGTTGATAGACTTTGACTCTTATGCTCATCTTATCCAGCATGAGCGACATGAATTTGATATGCTCAACACTTCCAGCTTGAGTGTAAGCATAATAACTACGACTCTTAGGACAAAGTATTATATGACTTGAAGCTTTGGGACTAATGCTTTGCTCATTTTATGGCTCAGCAACCCGACTCTGACTATGCCAAAGAGTGTTTTTTGCACCCTGGTGACTTGACTTTTTACATTCTTGTACTGACTAAAAACATTTCTTCAAGTAAAAGAAAGCTTGAATCCTCAAAAAGAGGATTACTGAAGGACCAAGTTGGCATTGAAGGTTTCTTTTTCCATACCTGTTTTAGCCTCTTCAAATCTGCAATCTCATTGGTTGGATTGTCCTTCTTTGACTGTGAAAACTCCATTATTTATTTGATTCTCCAATTGGACCTGGTGAAAGGAGTCTTTGATGCTGTTGTAGGCCTCTGTTGATTGTTGACATTTGACTTTTGACTAGGATCATTGGAAGACTTAGGAATCAAAATCTGTTGATGACATTTGTATCTCCTTTGTTAACTTTGCCTTGCTCTAGGTCTTGTTGAGTTCTTGAGATCTTCATGCAGGCCTGGTGTAGTTGCAGTTGGTTTGTGGTCGACTGGTAGGCAAATCTTAGTAAAACCTATGTAGAATCCTTTCTAAGAGGAAGATTATTTGAGATCCATCTCTGTTCGCTATCCCCTTGAGAGTTGTGGTATATTTTAGCATCTTTCGATGTTTCTCTGTTGTATACGTGCTTTTTAGATATCCTAGAATATTGCCGAGGCTGATACCTTATGGGCCTTCTTTCTTGGGAGGGACTTGAAGGTACTTCATATGCCCTAACCTGCAATTTTGGTACCCATATCTGTATGTTACCTTCATATTACTCCTGTTCTTTCAAGCTTCATTGTGATGTTATCCATCCCATGTGGTTGTCTTTCTGTGTTGAATTTCCATCCTTAATCCAAACCAGATCATCGAATTTCACTAAATTGCTCAGAACGAACACTTGTTTGTGTTTCCTTTGCTTTCTTGAGTACTTTGGTTGATATACATTTGATTTTTTGGGTGGCTTCTTAGAGGTTTTAGTTGGGTCAGCAGTTGACTTGAAGTTTTGAAAGCCTGACTTGCTTGAAGTAGCTGATCCATGAGGGTTCTTTGCTGTAGAGGCATATGTTGTCACACCTGCTTTTCTAATCGGTGGAGGGTCCACTTTAGCTTTACCTTTGTCTGCAAAATTTGTCTTTGACTCTTGTGACTTTTGCAACTCTGAATCTAGCATTAGCGGTACCTGTATCTGCTTCTTGATATCTCTTGGAGAAGAGAGTATTAGCATTGTATCTTCTTTGTAGGCCTTGTGTTGGTCTAACCACTGATGTCCAAGGATGACATCTGCAAGCATTTTCTTTGAAGGCTTGACCTGAAACTTTACCTGCTCTTTTTGATTCTAGATGCTAAGGTAGAAACCATTTCTTTATGTCATGTATGCAAACCTAGCATTGTTTCGCTATCATGGTTGCATGGAGTGATCTGGAGGATCCTTTGGATGTTCTCTACAACCATATTGAAATTTGGTTCTTTATCCAGTAGAGCATTGCAATTGACACTTGCTCCTTTTGTACTGCTAAGAACTATACCTGTCATAATAACTAATATCGAATTCTCCTGAATGATTTTATCATGTTAAACTTATTATTTAATATGGGGAAGTTCCAGGGGAGAAAAATCTAGAATATTGGTTAAGCTGGCAGACCTGCCACAGTAGGGATCCAAAGGAGGGAATATAGGGATCCAAAGGGAGGGCCATCTGCAAAGAACTATGTGCAAAAATGGGCTCCAAAGACCTTAAGGTTCAGCCCATTAAGACATCCAAAATGCTAAGGTTCCAAAATTCAAAGGTTGTGTCCAAAGCTCAAAAGCCTAGGGAAATTGCATGCTTTGTGTGTGTCCGAAAAGACTTTCTCAAGCCCTACAAAGGAGGGGGCGAGCCCAAGAAGTAGGGGATTAGAGAGAAACTCTCTCTCACACACACACATTGTTAGGGGTCCCCATCATTGCATAGCTGCAATGACTAACAAAATTATCAATCCGGAGGGATGAGCTACCCGGCTAGGGCATGGAAACACTCACACGATTAGTGATCTAATCATGGCAACACGAATGGTTAAATCTACGAGGTGAGATTCTTGGACTATGGAGGAGCTAAGCCACAATGATAGGCAATCTTCACATCCACTTCCCCATTCAATCCAATCACACACACTAACGATTGCAAGATGCACACAACACTAATCCTATCATGCAACACGCTAATTGAAGGGGAGAATCCGGGAGTAGAATGGATAATCCTTTCATGCAACACACTAATTGAAGGGGAGGAACCGGGAGCAGAATGCATAATCCTATCATGCAACACACTAATTGAAGGGGGAGAGCCAGCACGTAATGTGTGCCCCCTTTCTTTCTTCTCTATCTTATGCACTAGGGCACAATAGACATTGTACTTAGTGTTAGTGGCTCAGACAACTGTATAGATGTACACTAAGGGTTAGTTGCAGTTAGTAATGGGCGGTCGGCCAGATGGCCATTAAACCTAACATTCTCCCACTTGATGGCCAATGTGGGAGACCATAAGAATGGAAGAGAACCACTCTTTGCCCAATGCCCATCAACTCACGACAGTGCTGAAACTGATGGTTGGTGGGACTTTTAGTGAGTTCTGCCGCTGTGTTCTCTGACAAAGAAATCTTTACTAACTCAAGGCTCTTGTTTGTCAGGCATTCACGACTAAAGTGGTAACTCACATCAATGTGTTTTGTTCTCTAATGAAACACTTGATTGTTAGCCAAGGCAATAACACTCTAACTGTCACAATGAAGAACTGGTGTACACTGCTCCAATCCAAGATCTTTCCCTAGGCGAGCAAGCCAAATAGCCTCTTTGCATGCTTCACTTAGTGCAACATACTCTGCCTCTGTGGTAGAAATGGATGTACAATCTTGCACAACAGATATTTAAGAAATAGTGGAACCAACAAATATGTAGATTCAACATGTTTGTTGATTTAAGACTTTCAACACAACCTGCATAATCACTGTCTACAAATCCTTGAATGGATGACTCTCCATGACCATAACATAATTGTCTATCTACAATGCCATTCAAGTATCTGAGAATTGACTTGACAACATCGCAATGCTTTTTACCAGGGTTAGACATAAATTTGTTGACAACTCCCACTACATGTGCAATGTCAGGTCTTGTAACCACCATGGAATACATGAGACTACCAGAAACTGAAGGATAAGGAACCTTAGCCATCGCAGCTTTTTCCACAACAGATTTGGGACAGTCGTTCTAGCTAAGTTTCAGATATGCAGGCAATGGAGTACTCAAAGCCTTTCCCTTTTGCATGTTGAAACGATCAAGAACCTTATGCACATACTCTTTCTGAGAAAGGTACAACAACCTGATCTTATGGTCACGAGTAATGAGCATAACCAAAATGTGATTGGCTTCACCCAAATCTTTCATGTCAAATTGACTTTTCAGCTTGGTTTTCAAGTCAACAATGTCCTTTTTAGAATAACCAACAATAAGCATGACATCTACATAAAGGATAAGCATAATAAGTTGTCCATTGGATTGTATTTTTACGTAAAGACGTAGATCCTCATTAGTGTGCTTATAGCCTAGGGAACGCAAAAATGCATCAAACTTTTGATACCATTTTCTGGATGATGGCTTCAAGTCATAGAGACTTTTCAGAAGCTTATATATCAAATGTTCCTTGCCCTTTAGCAGCACAAACCCTTTAGGTTGTTGCATATACATCTATTCCTCCAGATCATCATGTAAGAAAGCTGTACTGACATCCATTTGATCAAGCTCCATATCATCAGCGGAGACCAAAGCAAGTGTCAGGACAAGGGTCCTATGGGACAAGGCCCAACCTAGGGGGTTAGGGACCTAGGCCAAGGACCGGCTGGACAAGTGCAGACTGGGGATCCGCTTAGGGCAAGTGCTAGGAGCTAGCCTATATAAGGGGCGGTAGGGAGGTGGATCCCAGGTTTAGTTACCCTAGGTCTTATATTGGTATCAGAGCAAGGTGGAGAGGGTGGAGCCATGGCGAAGGAGAAGGCATGGGTTTCTCTCTCTCCCTCCCTCTCTCTGGGAATCTCTTTCCCTCTCTTGTTTGTGGATCTTGACATGGTGAAGCATGGCTCTCGCCAGGGAGGAGGTTGCAACCCACGAGGGTGCGAGAAGGATTGCATGCAAGCATTCATGACTTGCATGACCTCTTGTATGGAGGACGATTGAGTCAACAGCGCGGGTACCGCTTCTTGCTGAGCCAAAACAGCAGCAGCGACCACATCCAAATGGGGTGGGAGCACAACCAAACATGCTTGCCTTGCAACGCTGGACAACTATCGTTTCTTTCCCGCGTGCATACAATCATTGCAGGAGGCAGTGCGAGCGGTTTTGTGAGTAGGGCACTGTTGGATGATCCGCCATCGCTACAGGGGAAGGTATTTTCACACCTTCCGTCCAAGGTTTGGGCACCTTTAATTGATTAAGGGTGTGTACCCACCACCGGCACACACCCCTTCAAGTACATATGTAGTCTAAAGGGCGTGTGGAGCGAATTCCTTGAGTATTTCTGCACACCTTCCGTAGCGATGAAGCCCGATGTTCGACAGTTTTCTGCAGAATTTTTTCGGAGACCCACCAAGCGGCGATGATAACAATCACGATCGAACCAAGGAGAAGGGCCATTTTTACTTTAAATTTGGGACTTAATTTGAGCTCCATCATGCCACTGCTATGAGTCGAGTCACGGCAAAGAGGACCAGTTACGGGACACCATGGATCTCGAGATCTATTCATGGTTTGATTGCGGTCCAACAAAGACAATTTGCAATGAGGTTTCCGAATCATTAAAAAATTTATTTCTTTTTCACTGCATATTCAAGGGATGCATAGGTTGAGGAAGGTAGTCACGATGCTCGACAGGGTCGCATACGACAACTACGAGCTACTACATTGGATTTGTGGATGCTACGACATGCATTATCATACAAGCCGGTAAGCAAGTTAAGTTTAAGGTTTTATGTCCTTAATTTATGGAATTTTGCAGGTCTCCCCGTACTTCAAGCATGGCAAGTAAATGTTGCCTTAGTTCAGCAAGGGCAAAGTACGACAATTCATTCTTTTGATATTTTCACCTTGAACATTGGCACATGTACTTAATACCACAGGTAGCATCCAAAGTCGGGCTACTAAGCTATATCATGCAATGGCAAGGCCATGTCTTCCAGCATGGAGCAATCCCGACAAGGAGAGTACAACATGGATGATGGTTATTGGTTGATTCAAGACACGTTGCTTGAGGGGGCAATTCACAAAGATAAACCCTACCATGGTAAGGACCATGGCTAGGGCTTGTTGGAATTAGGGTTGCAGAGAAACACACACAGCTTGGAGAAGACGAAGGAAGCTCAAGGCACACAATAGAGAGTATGTTACTTAGTGTGCAATGGAAAGATAGATAGCCCTAGAGTGATGGGCGTATATACAATGCACGGGGGAAAAAACCTCCTAAAGAGGGAAAAAATGCCCCGGCAGTCCTAGTGTGTTCACACACATCACTACCACATGTATATGGTAACAAATCCCCCCTGGAGTGATGCGGTGAACGAGAGCTGGCACATGAGTAAAGGGAAGTGCCATGCCCTGAGGACAGGATCAGTCCACAAAGGGGAGTAAGCCCAAAGCTTTGCGGAAAGCTTCAAGCTTCTCACGAGACAATGCCTTTGTGAAAAGATCTGCAAGGTTGTCCTGTGTTGGCACATAAGCCAAGCTGATCTCTCCTGCTGAGAGCCTCTCCCTGACATAGTGGTAATGCACCTCAATGTGCTTTGTGCGAGCATGAAAAACTGGGTTCCTCGCAACTGCCAATGCGCTCTGACTGTCAGTGTAGATAGTGTTGGCAGTGTCCTGTCCAACACCCAAGTCAGCCATAAGGCGTCTGAGCCATACACACTCAACCGTAGCTGTGAAGACTGCCCTGTACTCAGCCTCACAACTCAAAGTGGCCACAGTAGGTTGCTTCTTGCTCAACCATGATATACATGAACTGCCAAGCATGAAACAAAAACCACTTGTGGACACTCGCGTGTCAAAACAACCAGCCCAATCTGAGTCCGAAAAAGCATGTAAGTCTGGCGGCAATGATCCCCCCTTGGGATAAAACAAGCCAAGATGTAAAGTGCCACTAAGGTAGCGGAAAATCCTCTTGACAGCCTGCCAATGCTTAGACCTTGGGCTATGCATAAATCTGCTGACCTGCGAGACTGCAAACTGAATATCTGGCCTCGTGTTGCATACATAAATGAGGCAGCCAACAGCAGTTTGGTAAAGAGTGACATCAGCAGGATCGCCAGCATCATGTAGACTCAACTTCAAACCTGTTTCCATGGGAGTGGCAATAGGTTTGCAATCCTCAAGTCCAAACTTACATAGCAATGTCTCTATGTAACTTTTCTGACACAAGGCAATACCACCATCACACTGCTTAAACTGTATACCCAAGTAATGATGCAACAGCCCCAAATCTTTCATCTTGAAAGTAGCATTCAAATCAGCCTTAAATTCAGCAATATGTCTCTCATTTGGTCCAGTGATCAGCAAATCATCAACATAAAGAACCACAATGAGAAATACATCATCCTCACGCTTTACATACAATGTGCTTTCTGTTGGACTGTTACGAAAGCCTCGTTTAACCAAATGAGTGTCAGCTTTCTCATACCAAGCACGAGGAGATTGCTTCAACCCATACAAAGCCTTCTTACATTTGCACACTTTGTCCTCTTGTCCTTTTATGACAAAACCGCGAGGCTGCGTTACATAAACTTCCTCAAATATGTCACCATTCAAGAAAGCAGTAACAATGTCTGATTGATGTACATCCCAACCAAAATGAGCTGCCAATGCACATAGAAAACGCACAGTAGTCATACGACAAGTGGGAGCAAAAGTCTCTTCATAATCTATGCCTTTTTGTTGTGCATAACCCTTTGCAACAAGTCGAGCCTTATGGCGATCGATCTCACCATCCAGCTTGCGTTTCAACTTGTAAACCCACTTCGTACCAATGGCCTTTTTGCCAGGAGGCAAATCACATAAAGTCCATGTGTCATTCTCTATAAGTGCATCATATTCTGATTTCATGGCAGCAATCCAATTTTCTGAATTCTGTGCTTCATCAAAAGACAGAGGCTCCTCAACATCATGTAAACTAGACACAGCCAAAGCATAACAATCTGATGCATAAGATGCATGGCGAGAGCCTGAACGAGTACGACTAGATAAAGGTGCATCCAATTTACTGTCACGCAAAGTGTGCACCAGCCATTTTGGCATACCTCTAGCCTACTCATTTTCAGCCCTTTCCTCATCAAGTACATCATGTACATCTGCATCAGTAATAGGCTGTTCTAAAACATTTTCAGAAACCCCCATAGGCTGTACATTTGCCTCATTGGAACTTACATTCGTATTTCCACCACTGAAAAGAGGCAACAAAGTGTCATAAATGTCCTGTGAGCTTACATTACTGTCTCTAGTACATGACAGCAAGGGTTGAACAGAATCTTCCACAAACACTACATCCCGTGAAACCAAAATACGTTTTGTTTGCGGATGATACAACCTGTAACCTTTGCTTTCAGCACTATAACCAACAAAAATACATTTGACTGCCTTATCATCCAATTTTCTGCGCTGCACTTGTGGCACCAAAGCATATGCCAAACAGCCAAAAACACGCATGTGCTCAATAGAAGGTTTTCTATCATGCCATGCTTCATATGGAGTAATAGACTGCAAAGCTTTCGTAGGACACCTGTTAAGTACATAAGTGGCACACATGATGGCCTCAAGCCAAAAAGAATGCGGCAAAGCTTGACTTTTGACCATACATCGTGCCATTTCCGTTAGTGACCTGTTTTTCCTCTCAGCAACACCATTTTGCTGAGGTGTATAAGGCACTGTACATTGGTGTTTTATCCCACGACTAGCCAGAAATGCATTAAATTCATGAGACATATACTCCCCCCCTCGATCGGAACGGAGGGTGCCCATAGTACATTTTGAGACATTTTCAGCCATAGCCAAAAATTGTTTGAAGCACATAAAAACTTCGGACTTCGCTTTAAGCGGAAATACCCACGCATGCCTGGAGTAATCATCAATGAAAGTCACGAAGTACAGGTAATTGCCCAAGGACGGAGTTTGCATGGGCCCACAAACGTCACTATGCACAAGCTGCAACCTGCATGTGGCCCTAACTGAACCATCCTTTGGAAACTTAGAACGCTGCATTTTACCCAAAATACAGCCTTCACAAACATGTTTGATAGGTGCTTCAAGAGGCGGCAAAGAAGCAACCATATCAGATTTCTGCAAACGCAGCAAACTGGCAAAATTCATATGACCAAAACGTGCATGCCAAAGTTTTGCATCTGAAATAGCCCTTGAATCTGCAGCAGCATTTGCAAAATTTTGTCCACACTTGTCATACAAAGTGAGCTTATACAGCCCACGGCACAAAAGCCCAGATGCAACAATTTCATCACCAAAACTGAGATCATGAACTGTACATCTGTCATCCACAAATTTGACTACAAGTCCAAGTCTAGCAAGTGCGGATACAGACAAGAGATTCTTCTTGATCCCAGGTACATAAAGTGCATCAACAAGTGTGAAGGAACTGCCATTAGCAGCAGTGAGCACAATCTTTCCAACTCCCTGAACTGGATAAGAGGCGTTGTTGGCACAAGTGACTGAATTCCCATGAGGGACAAACTCGAGAGAGGTAAACAATTCACGATGTGAGGTAATATGCTTTGTAGCACCACTGTCGAAATACCACACATGTGAATCTGCAGCAACTGACAAGCATGCATCATGGACAGCAGGATTGTAAGTGCACTCTGCACTAAAAGCCCATTCTGCATCAACATCAGCATCACAATCTCCTTTCACAGAAGACTCAACAATGGCTGCATTTGTAGTGGAACCAGCATTTGCAGTGGAACCACCCTCTTTCTTCTTAGCCTCTTTGGCCTTCAACTTAGGACACGACTTGATCAAGTGATCATTGGCTTTACAATAATGGCAACGCATCTTCTTTTTGCCCTTATCACCAGAATTGCCAGACGAAGTGCTGCCAGCAGAAGCATTAGGAACAGAATTTTTGCCACTCGCAGCAGAACCATAAGAAGTGGCTGCATTACTGTTACCACCCTTTCTTTGAGAAGCAATAAAATCCTCTTCAACTGCACGCTGCCTAGTCCTGTTTTTTCTAGAAAGTGACTCTTGCAACAGCAATGTGCATAATGCATCAAACTTGACAACTTCAGGATTTCCTTGGGTCATCAGTCTCCAAGTACTAGCAAAAGTCTGGTAGGAATCTGGTAAGGCATCAAGAACAGTCTGCACAAGGGAACTGTCAGAAATGACTTCACCTGCAGAAATGAGTTGCTCATTGATATCCTTGACACTAGCAAGGAAAGTGTCCATATCATCTTCCTCATGCATAATCTTCGACTCTAGCTCTTTACGCAGCAAAGCAATTTTAGCCTCATTGCGGCTTGCATAAAGACTTGCTAGAATATCCCAAGCCTGTTTTGCAGATTTTGCTGAACGGATGTGAGGAATAATGGTGCGCTTCACAGACAACGCAATCAATGCATGAGCCTGCGCATCCTTAACATCCCAACGAGCTTGTTCTGCTGTAGGCAAAACAACTCTAGCAGCTGCAATCCTTGCAGCAAGACCTGCAACATCCTCAACATCGCCTACATCTTCAGAACCAGGACGTACATCAATGCCCTGCACAATGTTCCAGACACCTTTTGACACAAGAACATGTTGCATCATATAAGCCCACATAGGGTAGTTGTCCCCATCCAACCTGTCCTCAGCAGCAAACATCTTGAACACATCTGTGTTGTTGTTGTCAGCCATGGTAAATGCTGCACCTGATGTGAAAACTGCCCGAAAATAGGAGAAATGGAGCGGGAACAACTTGTGCTATATAGCACAAACCGTAGAAGACTATAAGGCACCTGTTATGCAGAAAACGGCACTGACAAAAAATCTGCACAAAATGACGAAATAGCCTGTGCAGTACTGCCCGTAGTGGAAACGGAGGCCGAAATGAGCCCAAATCAAAATTCTGAGCAGACCAAGCTCTTCGAGCTTTCCCAAAATATTTGTCGACCTGCGAACGCTCGCCAAAGCTCACTGAAATCGGAGAAAGTGAGCAGGCGTGTGCTGGAGCAGCTGGCGACTAAGCCCGGGAGGACGTGACCTGCTCTGATACCGATTGTTGGAATTAGGGTTGCAGAGAAACACACACAGCTTGGAGAAGACGAAGGAAGCTCAAGGCACACAATAGAGAGTATGTTACTTAGTGTGCAATGGAAAGATAGATAGCCCTAGAGTGATGGGCGTATATACAATGCACGGGGGAAAAAACCTCCTAAAGAGGGAAAAAATGCCCCGGCAGTCCTAGTGTGTTCACACACATCACTACCACATGTATATGGTAACAGGGCTACAACAAGTCCTGAAGCATGACTCAAGAAGTCCACAGAAATCATCGCCAAGATATACAATAGCTTTTGTTTTGGTTTCATTATGCTTTCAAACATGCTATGTAGCTCTTGCATGTAGGCACAAGCACAGCTTGTGACAAGTTCCGTACGCAATCAACTTTTTTCCATTGCTTTGTTTGCAAAGAGCCACTGTTTGGTTGAGAGATCAACATCGAGCAAGGCTTGACTACACAATATTCAAGCCATGCAAAAGGAATTGATACTTATAGGGATCGGAACGGTTGATAATTCTTATGGCTCAATGGTACAAAGTTGTTTGGCATGTGTACTTAATGAGCATGGTTTCTCAGCGGTTCAATTTGATGCCACTCTATAGACAATTGGTAGTGTTTTGGACTCTCAAGGAAATTAGCACATCCAGTTGCTCGGCATGGACGACTCCTTGTCACTATTTCCAACGGCTGCTAGCGGATGTTTGGGCTATTAGAACTAATAGATTTTGGTGAAGAAAGGCTTCAATTTAGGGATCTTGCATTGTGGCTTCTCCCGTTTGGCATCTATTTTACGCATCCAAACTTGGGAAGGAATAGAAAATGTATTTGCACGTTATTTCATATTCCAGGTTATTTCCTTATGTACCAGACGGGTGTGTATGATATACGACGGCGTCTGTGCAGATATGGCTATAAGCCATTTTGGAATTAGTTTTTCCTTCCAAACTTCATGACAACCGGTTCCAGCAACAACGACTAGGTTAGCCAAGTTTAATTTTTTCTTGTTTTTTCTTGTGTATATTTTACTTGGCAATTACTTGGCAATTTTAGAAGAAGCACGGCTTTGGGAAACTGACAAAATAGGGAATATCAACTCACAGAATCCCTACCAGTCTAAACTGTGCAAGGCACTTATGGTTTTGGTTCTCACGTTTGAGGCCATCACTCTCCACAAGGGCTTACAATTTCGCATGCAAGGCATGCTAGTGAGGTGGATTTAATTCTACCATTTCTTGCATTCCGCTTCCGCTATCACACTCGCAACTCTATCAAGGACAGACTAAGGATGGACTGTTTACTTTGTTTGTTGGTTGCTATCAACACACACCAACACTACAAGGAACCTAAATCAAGGACTTACTGTACGGCAAAGTGCCAATGCTAAGTCGTCCTAAAGTCATGACCCCATACATGGTAAGTGGGGCAAGCTGTGGATTGTTTTTTCTCTTTCCTCTCTCGATGATAGCATTATACAGGCAGAATGTTGCATGCTTATAGGATAAGCTGCACATTAGGCATAAGATGCCTAAGAGCACACATTCTGGGCACACACTCTAGAAATTGAAGGAAAGTTCCTCAGCCCAGCATGCTACTCTTCTCTCTCTTTTTCTTATTTCTCTCAAGAATAATGAAAACTTCCTACGAAGCTTTTCATACAGGTTTTGTTTGAAGTCCGCATGAGCCAAGGTGCTCTAATTCTCAACTAGAAATGGGCTAAGATGCCATTCACATTAGTTTTTATCGGTTTATCGATTGAACACTAAGTATCGTAAGAGCTAGTAGCCACACACAGGCTGGCTAAGAGCCATTGGTAGATATTGGGTAAGATCCAACTATTGCCATTCCTTGGGTTCTTGTTCTTAGGATCGAGCATATTTGCCCAGTGGAGTACACATCGAAAATCTTGACGTAATCGACAAGCAAGAGTCTCGTCATTTTAGAGGATTTCTTGCTCTATACCACTACGAGTGTCAATGGCATCACAATTTTGGGGTATGACCCAGCGGGTGCTTACTAAATCACCCATAGGCATTAAGGATCAGAGTTAGATCTGCATTGCGGATCACAATTGATCTCTCCCAGTTATACTTTCAAGAAAAGAATTCCGCAATCTACCAAACGTGGTAGCGGATGGACATACTTTCAAGTTGATTCCAATCATTCTCGACACGGTGGACTATGTTGATTACCGTTATGTGGTGGTTGAGTAGTTTCCACCAAGAGTCTTACCAAGGGGTTTGACTACATAAATTCTAATCCAAGGGATTGGATTGCAAAGGCAACACCCAGGTAGGGGACATGCTCCTCTCCATTTGTATACATGTAAGTGTACATTACGTTCAAGTCTCCAGGTACGCATCTATTGATTTGGTGTTATTCCATTTTTTGTATGCTTCTCTCAGTTTTTCAAGACGTATAAGTACGCTTGAATGTTACAGAGCCATGCCAAGGGCATGTCGGCACAAAGTATTTTGGGCCAAGTGTCCAATCTCTCTTTTTGCCTTATGGTGTTACGAACCTCCTTGTAGGATTCAATTTGGCACATGTTGTCACATGGGATATAGCATGGTCTAGGAACTCAAGGAGTTCGGTTTAGTCAGTGTGGAGCAAGGCTAATGAGGGTCCCTCTCACTCCCGTCATAGAGTGTTTGCAGTTACCTCCACACACAAGTACATCTTGTACTTGAAGGATGTTCTTTTTTACACATCCTTACATGAGACATATTCCACATGTGGAGAATATGAGTCTCTGGACTGACACTGGCATCATTGTTTCAATTCTGTGTCACGACAAAGTCCAACTAGGTGCAGGTCAAATCTATTTTCTAAACCATTTTTAGCAGGACGTATCAGGGGAAATTTCGTCGCCAGAAATTGTCGGATACTTAGAATGACTTGTTAAGGTACAAGTACTGCTTAACAATATTCGATATGGTTGTTTATACATATAGCAAGGCTATAAGTTGTTAATGAAAAAGTTTCATTTTCTATACCTAGAAGTGATCAATGTTTAACCTTCTATTATGATTTAGACGTTTCAGCAAGGTTGCAAAAGATTGCAACTAAAAGTATTTAGTTTCTTTTCAGAACTATTTACATTCCTTTTAATGCGTGCTAGGCGCATCACATTTGCCATAATTATTGGCAAGGACCATTATGGATATACAGGTTTGGGTTAGTTTTTGCTAAATGCATGCACACTAGGTGTTATGGGTGCTAGTGTTTAGCAAAGGCTGATTTGGAACGGCATGCATATTCCTCAGGTTGTTGCTTATGAAGCATTTTGCACTCTATGTGCACTATCTCTATGAGATTACTTTTGGATCTACTAGTCACCAATAGAGGTCATGGCTCGGTTTGGGCGTTTGTGGATTTTTTCGCCAATGTTAAACACTACTGTGATTCCCCGTTTACCAGTCATCTGGGACGATTGTCTGTAAACCGTGAGAAAAACACACCTCGGTATTGTCAGTTATCCAAGGGGATAGGCAGATTACAAAGAGTAATCTTGTGCTAAAGGATCTGCTAAGAGCATACGTTAGCACAACGCATTTCTAAATAGATGATTTTCTCCCTATTCTAGAATTTGCTTAAGTACGATTTCCGACTTTGAACACCTCTTGTGGTGGGGTTGGAGATTGTGTCAATACTTTCATACATCAAGGACTTACCAGGTGTGTTGACAAAGTATTTTGGCAAGTAACCTTCATTAGGGATGAACATGTAGTTCTTTGTGTTCCAAACTATTCAGAATTCTAACACGAGGACATTCCCTGTCTACGGATTTTTCAAGATACTCAAGCTAGTAGGAAATCTGGCTCACAACTGCATGGAAAGTTACGCCAAAGTTTCCTTGCATTATTCCAGTACCTTCAGAAGATCTGAAAACTGGTTATGCCTTTGGACAACTCTTAGTTGTGGTTACTCCTTTAGAGTACTCAAGTGAGTTATAAATGGAGTTACCATTTAAACCCAAGTGACTCTTAGTTGTGGTTACTCCTTTACAACCCTCAAGTGAGTTATAAATGGAGTTACCATTTAGACCCAAGTGGTTGCAAACGGACAACAATGTTGAAAATCAAGATATTGCTCTTGGTTTCATTGAACCTCCTCAGTGCACCAATTATCGGTCATACAGACAACTGGCTCACTTATGGGACGTTGTCAGTAGTTTTTTGGAGCAAGGGATTGCGTATATGTACATACACATGCATGGTGCATCGAATAAAGGATTGCCCATTTTCCAAAGCCAGGTGGTTACGTGGGGGCCACGTGTGTACAGGTAGGACAGGGTATACATAGTGCATCGATTTTCATTATTACCAGTACCACTGTGTTTTTTCTACAATAACGAGGAGTTGGTAGCGCGTAAAAATTCTCGAGGAAGCTATCCGCGGGCCGACGACATGAGGTAAGTAGGTGCGTCAGATGGCATCGAGTGGCGTCAGGAGGCCGAATGGGGTAAATACTTGCACGCAGAGAAGTACGGACACGACGTGGGTGTTTTCTTGTGATACTTATGCAGAAAGGTCATCATGAGGACCACTTTTTGGGGACACTTCATGTGGTTGCGGGATGCATTATTTGGAAAAAACTAAGTGCCAAGTGTGCGGATGATGCAAAAAGGTGACAACTATGCACTGCGAGGTCAGTTTTTGGCCTGTTCGGGGTCCGTTTGCGGTCATCTTAAAGGCCACGGGTGCCCAACTAATAAAGCTAAGTGTGGGAACTAAAACAACTGAGAGAAGACCAGAAAAAACATGGAAGAGAGAGGAGGAACAGCCGCAAGTGTGTTTTTGCTATTTTTGGAGCATTTTTTGGCCCTAAATTGCTCATCCGAGGTCGGATTTGAGCACTGTGACATTGTAGGGTGGGGTTTTTGGGCGTTGCAGACACAATGGCGCTGTCTATTTTGCCAAATTTTTCACAGATTTTTTGCTATTTTTCTGTGTAATCTTTTTCGGTGAGTGAAGCCTCTGCTTAACTTTGTGGTTGTATCTGGTGTATTTCCTCAATACTGTGTAAACTATTTGCCCCATTGGTGTTGGTCTGAGCTTCATTGAGTCTAAAAAATAGCAATTTGACTCCTTTGAGCTGAATTGAGAGCGTATGTGTGAGTGTTGAGTGGGCAAGTGGGAAATCTCTCTCTTCTCACTCCGTCTGTGTGTTTCCTTTCTCGGCCAGGCTGGTTGAATAATCCGAGTGGTGCCCCATAATGTGTGTGTGTGTCATCCCAAAATTGTGTGTGTCGGGTCATTATAGAGACGTTGTGTGTATTTCCATCCCGCCCATATTCTTTTGGCGCCCCCACGGAGGATCTTCTTCGAGTACCTTCTGCTTCGAGCTTCAAGCTTCGAGATTCGGGGCTACAGGTTACATGTTACAGGTTACAGGGACAAGTACAGGTACAGGTGATTCACACAGGTACAGGTAGCTGGAGTACAGTGATATACTAGCAGTGATGTCACTTGCAGTTGTTGTGGGTATGCATCACTTGGCGCCTATTTGAGCGCATTGTCTGCTGGATTGTACGTTACTTGTGGAAACTTCCATTGTACGCATTTGTGGAGCCATACTTGGTTGTATTTGGCAGTCCCAGCCATTTCTGAGACTTGGTCTGGAAGATAGTCATTTCTGAGACTTGACTATACGCGATTTGCATTAGCCTTCGTGTGAGGGTCGATAGCATGAGGTTTTAATTGAGCTGGGGGATTCTCAAATGTGGAGATCCTTTGGGTGATACAGGTAGCTGGAGCACCCTTCTTGTGACCTCGCCATAGGCTATATACTAGTGAGTTCTACTTGATGCTCGGGTTCTATTGTTGACAGTTTATGCATACATATACAATCTATATTTTGGGTTCCTACTGCTCTATTTCAGGGGAAACTCCGCCAAAATTTTTACGAGTTATGATGGCTGATTTTTTCTTCTTTTGAGCCATTTATGCTGTTATGCTGCTGAAATTTTGGCAAAATCAGAGGTTAAGTCAGGTGTGCCTTCTTGGGAGCTTCATGGTTGTCTTTAATGGATGATCAAAATGGCCCTCAATTCACTCCATTTCATTTAACTCAAAGAATCCAGATAAATGTTCATGTGTCCAGGAAGATTTTTTTCCAGCAGCGCATAGTCTTTATGTTCGGGCCAAGAAGATTAAGAGAGATCCTGGAATGTCCTTTGCCTGTTGTAATTCCGATGATCAACTATGAAAACTCATTTGATGTGCATGTGTTTTTCCTTATCTAAAGTTGAGCTCCATTGAAGTTTCTGGGGATTGAGAAGTGAAAAGTTTTGGGTTCTTGCACGTGTGTTCAAAGGGGTTCTCAAAGCATTGAAACTTTGGTAGCCATGGCTTTCTCTTATCCGGAGTTTCATGGAAGAAGTGATGAAGATGTCGAAGACTTTCTGGAAAAGATGGAGGTTGCCTGCATTAGCAACCAGATTCATGACCCTGCGCAGATGTTACGTGTTCTCCAAATTTGTTTGAAGAGTGATGCACGAGTTTGGTCCAAAGCATTTGAAGAGGAGTTGTGTGTGGCGGATCCACCTGTAAGATTGAGTTGGGAGAATCTACGACATGGGTTGGAAGTGGAGTTTGTGAAGATAGAAGATCCTGACAAAGTGTGGCAAGAAGTACAGGCTTTGGTGCAAAAGGAAGGTGAGCCAGTAGATGCGTACATACGTAAGTTCTCATTGGCATGGGAGCGAATGTGCAAGGCCTTAGCACCACAGGTACCCCCGCCTAACATGATGAAGAAGGACATGTTCTTAGATGGTATTTGAGAGAATATACGTTGGAGAGTGGAGCTAAAGAAGCCTAGGACATATGAAGATGCACTAGAGGTAGCAAGGAACAAAGAGTGGAAGCTGAGGAAAATGAGCCAGTTAGGGGTGGAGTCTTTGCCCATGAGGTCTAAATTTCAGCCTATGGACTCTTTACAAGGTCGCATGCCAGGGGTTCATCACGAACCAGTGGTTCCTGTTACTACTCAGGTTATGCCAACAGTGTTCACTACAGCAGTGCAAGATGATGGGCTAAGGCAAGACATGAGGCAAATGGTAGATTTGATGAAGAATCTCAGCCTAAACATGCTAGGTCAAGTGGGAAATAATCGAGGTCGAGGGAGGTTTGCAAATCAGCCAGGAGGTGAAGAAAGGCCTAGGAATGGTGTTGGACAAAGCAATGGTAGGTTTTGGAGGCAGACGCCCACATGTTATAATTGTGGAGAGTTGGGTCACATCAACCCGCAATGTGATAAGCCACCAAGGATGGGGGGAGACATGTATCCATTGCCAAGACAGGTGCTAACTAGGTCAAATGATTATGGCATCAAAATTAAGGGAGATGAAGGAACCAGTGGACTGACCCAGGAGGAAAAGGGAAAGACAAAAGTGCTAAGTGTAGTCACCTTGGAGAAGGCATCAAAGCTAGAGGATACATTAGTGATGCCTATTGGGAAGAGGACCACAGAGGAAAAGGAAGGAAGAAGTGCCCCAGGTCCTAGTAAGAAGAAAGGAAAGAGCCATGAAGACGAGGATGTCAAGGCCAAGAGGAAAAGGAGAGCTCGTCGAAAGTTTCATGTTTCAGATTTTCCACTAGGGGATGGGCAATTAAGCTATGACTTGAAGGAGGATCTGACGAGCAGGAAGGCATATGTTACTTTTGGGCAGCTTATAGACATGGTGCCTAAGCTAAAGCGACAGTGGAAGAAGATGGTTAACCCAATGGAGAAAGAGCCAGAGAGAGGTTCAGTAAAGGTGTTGGCAATGGATGAGCTACCAGACATTTGTCCAATAGTAGATGTGTGGCATAAAAGGAAAACTTTATGACAAGGTTATGTGGATGGCGGAGCCTAAATATGCGTCATAACACACTCATGCGTTGAGAAGATGGGTCTCACAGTGGTTGGGGTGTCAGGTTTTCGGATCAGATTGGCAAACCATCAAAAGGTAAAATGCTTGGGTGTTGTAAAGAGCTTAGAAAGGGAGGCATATGATGTAAAGGCAGTGGTTGATTTTCATGTGATGCCAGCAGGGTTGGGAGCATATCCTATTATACTGGGTAGACCATGGTTATGTGCAGTGGGAGCCGTTCAAGATTGGCGACATGGTACGATTAGCCTCTGTGGAAAGACAGGTACCAAGAAGCTTTATATTGTGGACAGAAGGAAATGATTAGAGGAGCTTTATGAAGATGAGGATGAGTCTAGTGATGAAGACTCTTCCACGGTGACAGATGAGGACAGTGATGGTACTACCAGCATTGATGAGGATGCTGAGGTTGCATCTCTTTTGATGGACAAAGGAATCCAGGAGTCTGGTGTAGTCGCATTTGCAAATGAGGTTAAAGATGAAAGTGAAGGGCCTTATGAAGTGATTGAAGGGCTGATGCAAACCAAGGTTGAGTTGTCAAAGAAGCAGGAATTGATGACACAAATGATGAGTGGAGACCTCTCAGCTATAGTGAAGGAGATATATTTTCACATGCAGGTTGATGCCAAAGTAATTGATGGTTTTCTTGATGCAAGGTTGATATATGGCATCTCTACAAGTTTTCTTTGGGAACCAGGGGGAACCTTGATTAAGCTTTTGATGCAGGGAATGCAAAGTGTTTTTGTTTGGGATCCAGGTGGAGTGAATATCTCTTTTTGCTGCTGCTGAGCATGAATGCTCTAGCAGCTAGGGGATGGGCAAATTATGTCAGGAGTTTTTTGGAGCAAGGGATTGCGCATATGTACATACACATGCATGGTGCATCGAATAAAGGATTGCCCATTTTCCAAAGCCAGGTGGTTACGTGGGGCCCACCTGTGTACAAGTAGGACAGGGTGTACATAGTGCATCGATTTTCACTATTACCAGTACCACTGTGTTTTTTCTACAATAACGAGGAGTTGATAGCGCGTAAAACTTCTCAAGGAAGCTATCCGCGGGGCCCACGACATGAGGTAAGCAGGTGCGTCAGATGGCATCGAGTGGCGTCAGGAGGCCGAAAGGTCTTATGAGGACCACTTTTTGGGGTCACTTCACGTGGTTGCGGGATGCATTATTTGGAAAAAACTGAGTGCCAGGTGTGCGGATGATGCAAAAAGGTGACAACTATGCAGTGCGAGGTCAGTTTTTGGCCTGTTCGGGGTCCGTTTGAGGTCATCTAAAAGGCCACGGGTGCCCAACTAACAAAGCTAAGTGTGGGAACTGAAAACACTCAGAGAAGACCAGAAAAAACGTGGAGAAGAGAGGAGGAACAGTCGCAAGTGTGTTTTTGCTGTTTTTGGAGCATTTTTTGGCCTTAAATTACTCATTCGAGGTCGGATTTGAGCACTGTGACATTGTAGGGTGGGGTTTTTGGGCGTTCCGGACGCAATGGTGCTGTCCATATTGCCAAATTCCTCACAGATTTTCTATTGTTTTTCTGTGTAATCTTCTCCGGTGAGTGAAGCCTCTGCTTAACTTTGTGGTTGTATCTGGTGTATTTCCTCAATACTGTGTAAACTATTTGCCCCATTGGTGTTGGGCTGAGCTTCATTGAGTCTAAAAAACATCAATTTGCCTCCTTTGAGCTGAATTGAGAGCGTATGTGTGAGTGTTGGGTGGGCAAGTGGGAAATCTCTCTCTCTTCTCACTCCGTCTGTGTGTTTCCTGTCTCGGCCAGGCTGGTTGTGTAAGCCGAGTGGTGCTCCATAATGTGTGTGTGTGTCATCCCAAGAGTGTGTGTCGGGTCATTATAGAGGCGTTGTGCGTGTTTCCATCCTGCCCACAACGTTAATAAAGAGAACATTAGTATTCTTAAGAAGATATTACTATTTGTGTTTTCGAGGATGAAAACTCTTCGTTAAGGGGGGAGTAATGTCAGAACAAGGGTCCTACGGGGCAAGGCCCAACCTAGGGGTTCCGGGACCTAGGCGAAGGGCCGGCTGGACCAGTGTGGACTGGGGATCTGCTTAGGGCAAGTGCTAGGAGCTAGCCTATATAAGGGGCGGTAGGGAGGAGGATCCCAGGTTCAGTTACCCTAGATCTTATTGGAAGCAACATTCTCAGTGTGGTCATCTTGACCACTGGAGAAAATATTTCCTAGAGATCAACACCATATTCTTGCTTGAAACCTTTGGCCACTAAATGAGCTTTGTAATTTTCAATATTCTTCTTTTAAAACCATTTACAAGGCAATGCTTTCCTACCTTTTGGCAATGGAACAAGTTCCCATGTTTTGTTCTTTGCAATACTCAACATCTCCCTCTTCATAGCATGTTCCCACTGACCCTTATCATTGGCTAGCATAACCTCTTTGTAACAAGAAGGCTCACCACTATCTGTCAGCAAAATAAAATGCAAACTTGGAACAAAACGTTCTTCCGGATGTGAGACTCTTTGAGATCTCCAGGGATGATGAGAACTCATAATAGCCTCTATAGTAAGTTGCTCGGGAGCTGTCTGGACAAGAGGTGATACATCAAAAAATATCAATTTCCGGAATTCAACCTCTTTCGCTGGCTACCTATGAATCTTAGTCTTATTAAAGACAACATCACTGCTACAGATCACTAATTGA
The DNA here is from genome assembly GCF_014529385.1 of Adiantum capillus-veneris. Classification (NCBI taxonomy): domain Eukaryota; kingdom Viridiplantae; phylum Streptophyta; class Polypodiopsida; order Polypodiales; family Pteridaceae; genus Adiantum; species Adiantum capillus-veneris. The sequence goes on from NC_140931.1 coordinate 69,941,638, forward strand.
CTTTTCGGATCCCATAAATGATAGCCAAATTGACCATCTACACAATATCCAATGAAGATGCATTTCCTAGACTTAGGATCTAGCTTAGCACACAACTCCTTTGGTACATGTGTATAAGCTTCAAAACCAAACGTGCGGAGTTTTTCATAAGACAATTTATATCCTGACCATGACTCCAAAGGTACACAAAACTGTAATGAAGAATGTGGTGATCTATTGATCAAGTACATGGTTGTGTATTATGCTTCAACCCGAAACACTTGCAGTAAATTAGCCTGTGATAGCATATACATAATCCGCTCTTGGATGGTCCTATTCATTCGTTGTGCAACACCATTTTGTGTAGGGGTATAAGGAGCTGTAAACTCACGCTTAATTCCCCTACTTGAACAGAAGTTTGTAAACTCTTTGGAGACATATTCTCCACCATTGTCTGAGCGCAAAGCTTTCAACTTATGTTCAGACTCAGTTTCGACACTAGACAAGAACTTCCTAAAGCAAGAAAATGTCTCATCTTTAGACTTCATGGCATAAATCCAAACATGTCGTGTTGCATCCTAAATGAATGTAACATGATAGGATAGACGACCATGGGATTTAGAAGGCATAGGCCCACATAAATCACTATGCACAAGCTCTAAGGGTTTTCGTTATTTTCCAAAAGAATGTGTATGGTGTATCCGTGTTTTCTTTCCATATTGAGAGTACTCACAAAAGGGAAATTTTGAAAATGACAAAGATGGTAAGTAGCCCAAACAAGAGAATGTCTCCATTTCCTTCTTTGACATATATCCTAATCGGCTATGCCACAAAGCAACGGTTGGCAGGTCGATTACAGAAAGAACACTGTTCTTCTTAGATACATAAAGAGGCCAGATAAAGTGAACCATCTTTTGAACCATGGGCTATAATAAGATGACCCTTCGCAATACGCCATGACTGCTGATGAGAGTGACTTTGTAGCCCAAGTCATCAAGACGTCCAACCGAAAGTAGATTGCGTGTCAAGGTTAGAACATGACGTACATTATGGATAATAAACTTCACCTCATTTTCCATAAGCATGGCAATATCACCTACGCCAACAATGTCACAAGAGTAACTGTCACCAAGTACAACAGAGCTAATGGTTTCCTCGTATGTAGTAAACCAATGCCTATGATGTGTGACATGCAGCGAAGAACCCGAATCAAGGATCCATGTATGGGATACTTCACCACTAACAAGGATTTCAACAGAAATAGAACTCTGCAAAGATAGAGTTTCCTGTGCATCATAAAAGACATCATTATTTTCAGTCACAATATTAATGTCTTGTGCATCATTGTCATCCTGCACTATGTTCAATTCTTCGATCTAAATCAAACTCTTTGGTTTCTCCTTTTTATCATCATGATCTTTGCCTTTACCTTTGCCCTTCTCTTTGTCATGATTCCAAGCATAACAATCCTTCTTTATGTGACCAAAGTTGTCACAATAATGGCATTGAACATTGCGGTGACCATGAGACTTTGATCTACCCTTTGATGCATCTCTTTTTTCCTCTTTCTTGGACTCATGTTGTGAATAACAGCCCTTTTGTTTCTTATCATCCCTTTGCATGTAATGAGCTTCACCATGATGCAAGCTAGTCATGGTCTTTTCTCGCATCTCCTCTGACAAAAGTGCACTAGTAACATCATCGTACTTTAGCGTACCATTAGGTGCAGAGTTACTAGCAGCTATGCAAAATATATCCTAAGAGGGTGGCAACAAACAAACTAAAAAGATTGCTTTCATCTCATCATCAATGGTCATGCGATGTGCATGAATGTGGGCAAAAAGAGAATCCAAAACATTGATATGGTTGGCAATGCTAGCTGACTCCTTCGTACAAAGGTTGAAAATTTTTCGGATCAAGAAAACCTTATTGCTAGCCGTATCATTTTCGTAAGTGTCGTATAATTTCTACCATAAAGCATGAGTAGTCTTGCATTCTAACACTGAAAAGTACACCGACTCACCAAGGTGCAGTCTAATCGTAGACCTGCATAGCTCATCAAGCTCCTCCCACTAAAACTGAGTCATGTGCATATCTCGAGTTCTAGACACATAGGCAATAGGAAAATTTTACTTCTTTTGGACAAGCACATCATGCATTTGGTTCTTCCAAAGCTGAAAATTAGAGCCATCAAACTACTTTATGTCATAAATGTCACGGATTTTTCTAGTAGTCATGGTGACAATAGTACCAAAAATTCTGGGAAAATTTTTACAGAGTCTCGTTTGTATTTGGGACTATGTCAACCAAAGTACGAGACAAAATGACCAAGTATGTCATTCACAAAGCATAAAAAAGGGATATGTCTCTTAAAAGCACACTGTATAGAGACCAACTGAGGTGCATAAACTGTCAAACTGACCATCGACCACTAACTCTGTGTCAAAAGCACCTATACCACTCTATACATGTCCTATAGTGAGTCCTCATAAAGGATGCTCCAACTACCTGTATCACCAAAGGTATCTCCACATTTGAGAATACCCAGCTCTTATACGAGATACTAGATAAACGGGAATTTACAATACGTGACAATTTAGAGAAATGTCGAAAATGTGTAACTCCAATATTTTTTTCTTCTTTGTATTCATCCTCAATGTGCATGCATATGTCTTCGGTCTTTAGCAACTTCTGTTAACTGACGTTGACTCAGTTAACATTCCCCCCTTCCGATTTTAATGCCCATCCTCGGGCACTATTGAAAAGTGTCCGTGGAGGCTGTGAAAGGCTTTTGATTGGTTGTTGATGGGATCATTGTCTTCATTTGTCATTGAATTTTTTGTTAGGTTCAATTTGCTGCAGCATCTTGATTGGTCCGAATAGGTCTGTTGTGAGAGATGATGTTGCACTTGTCTGTTGTAATATCATAATGACGAGGCTATAATTTATTTATGAAAAGTATGTACAAGAGAAGTAGAATGATGAGCTTCTAAATTAGGGTCTAATACCTGGATGACCAAAGGGAAAGAACCCAGTGGGAAAAAGGTGCCTTTGGGATACATACATTATTGGAGTACTTATTAGCATGAGAAATATTAATGAAGTACTCAAGGGACTATTTGCTGATAGATATGGAATTAAAAAGGTATGAGAGGATAGCATGATGGAATATTGGTTTTCCTAATGTAGTCCACTCAAGGTGCATCGGTGGAAGAGAAACAGAGCGTCTAATGCATATGTACGATAACGGGACATCTTATTTCTGCATACACAAAATGCATGGGAAACAATATGTTGTGCAAGAAGGATTTTGAGGGGTTCTTCAAAAAGATGGTGTAGCTATTGATAGCCGTTTTTTGGCTTTCAATAATTGCCATAGACCTACCAAATAAGGTCAAGGGTATGTGGAATGCATGCATGCACCATGGGGAGCTCACTCTTGGAGGTATTCAAAAGAATCATCCAAAGAAGGACCTCACAAGGACCTTGTGCAGTGGAAAAAACAGTCGGTTTTGATGAATTTTTAAAGATCACATGCTCCCTGAATTTGGAAAGGTGATACAAACAAAAGTTGTAGCTCGTGAGCTGAACTTTCACCTCAAAGTTTTTCATATTTTTTTTAGCTACGAGCTATGAGCTATGATTTTATTGGTGGACCCTAGTTTGCCCATGCTATGCAGCCACACTCCCTCTTCCACTTTATCATTTCCTCTTTCACACACACTCCTCCCTCTCCTTCCCACTCCCAAACCTGCAACTCCCATGTCCTAATTCACCCTCTTCACCATTGTCACATCTATCACACCTCCATAGCCTTCATCCTCCATTTCTACACCCTATGTGTCCCCTTTTCTCTCTACATATATGTCCATATTACCATACTCTCTTCAACTTTGTAAAGAGCTTCAAAAAATCAGCAAAAATCCAAGGATAACCTCTGCAAATGAAGGCTTTTATCATGAATTGGAATAACATAGCTTCATCGACACGAGCTGCTTCGCCATGTTGACTGCTTCTTCTTCCGGTACTTAAATGGGTGAATGTCAACTTCTCCAAATCTTCAACCTCTCTTTACAAGCTCATCCCTTCACTAACTTTTCTCATCATATATCTCACCATTTGGTGAATGATTTTGTAAATATTTTTTAGTGATAATTACTAACTACTAACCACTAACCTTATTGTAAAATGCACCCTCTACTAGAGTAGGCACTCCCAAATTATTCACTCAATCCTCTCTCCTATCATCCTCAATAATTCTCTTCCCTTGAGCCCACATCCATGTGACTCAAAGGACAAGAGAGACCCACCCTCATTAAAAATAAAAAAATGCATAACCTTTTATTCCTTCAAATAAACTTGATTAGGCCTAATCCTAATCGGGGCTTCTAAAACCTATAAATAGAGCCCTCCTCTTCCTTGTAAATTATGACATGATCACACTACACCACACCATTCTCAACACATAACACACCACTCTTCAAGCCTAGTTGTGTAGAGTGTGTGCATTGTGGGTGCTCTATTCCATCACTACACATAGGTGCATGGAGAAGCTTGAAGTTAGTTGTGCCATCTAGAGGAGTGGAGTGATACTATACTCTTCACCACACTTGTAGCCTACTCTTGTGCATAAATAAGATTTATAGTTTTGGGTGCAATTGTATGCTGCAACTACGACTCTTCTCTCCAAATTGACTTGATAAGTTGGCTAATCAGGTGGTTGAAGGTATATTGTCCTTGAAGTTTGTTGTGCCATTTCATGCTTGGTGGTTTGAGGGCTTGTTGAATTGTTTGCCAAAACTTTCAATTGTAAGAGGGTGCTTGGTGAGAGGGCTCCCGTGACCCTAAGACAATTTGTGTATTGGAAACAAGGTCAAGTTTTTTGTTGTCTCTCTATTTCTCATCAAGTTTTGTGTGCATCTAGTCTTTAAGGCTAAGACTGAGTTGCTCAAGTTGATTTGTGCGCTTTACCTCTCTCTGGCGTGGTGAATGTTTGTGTTTGGTGTGTGTGGCTATCTTGCATTCCCCTCTCTTTGTGCGTTTGAGTACAAGGAGATATCACGTGCGTCCTAGTTCGCATCTACAACTAGGTGGTGCCCCTTTTCTAGTTTGGTTTCTGGGTGTGGGTTGTTGTTGTCTCTGATTGTGCTTGCCCCAGCCCCATTTGAGCAGCACGGGAGCCTCGAAGGGTGTTTAGAGGCCGCTCTTCTTGTTGCCCGCCCCGGAACGCCTTCACTATAAAGCATATGACATGGCTTTGGAAACTGGCACCCCTTAAGAATGGTTTTCGTTGACGAGGATATGTGCTCTCATCTTGTTGTGCACTGTTCGTGAGTGTTGGACTCTATGACACTCCACCAATTTTAAGTTGATAGACTTTGACTCTTATGCTCATCTCATCCAGCATGAGCGACATGAATTAGTTATGCTCAACTAGTAGGATAGAGTTTAATATGACTTGAAGCTTTGGGACTAATGCTTTGCTAATTTTATGGCTCAGCAGCCCGCCGACTGTGACTATGCCAAAGAGTGTTTTTTGCACCTTGGCGACTTGACTTTTTACATTCTTGTGCTTACTACAAACATTTCTTCAGGTAAAAGAAAGCTTGAATCCTGAAAAAGAGGATTACTGAAGGACCAAGTTGGCATTCAAGGTTTCTTTTGCCATATCTATTTTAGCCTCTTCAATTCTGCATTATCATTGGTTGGGTTGTCCTTCTTTGAGAGTGAAAACTCCATTATTTATTTGATTCTCCAATTGGGCATGGTCATAGGAGTCTTTGATGTTGTTGTAGGCCTCTGTTGATTGTTGACAGTAAGTGTTGCACCATCCTTCAAAGGGCTTCATCCAGATTAGCCAAGAGTCTAACATTCAATCCCTACTCAAGAAGTTCAACATGTTTGCATTCAAAGGAGTGGAGACTCCTGCCCCATCTTCACTCAAGCTCAAGCAATGGAAGTCACTTTCAGCCTCAACTTCTAATATGGAGTCCTTTCTAGATCCAAACAACCTCGCCGGAGCATGTTACCTAGTAGCTTGTACTAGGTCTGACAAATATTATTTTACTCTGCAAATCCTTTACCTCGCTCTATGAAGCCTCGTGGGCTAGTCCACATCCAACACCTGAAGCATCCCATGTGCTATCTGCAGCATATAAGTTAATAATTGAGTTGCAAATCACTATAATGGATGTGTACCTTTGTCAACGTCCTTCCTTGTTCGGTACTCTGATGCACATGAAGGTTAGAACCATGAAACTCTATATCAAGGAATCAACACAGCATTCCAAATTGTTATTATAAGACTAGATATTTAGTTTGCAGTCTCACAAGTGAGCAAAATTTATGCATGGCTCGGGTTCTAAGCATTGGCAAGTAGCTAAGAGGATCTTTCTCCACTTGAGAGGCACTATACATCTTGGATTGTTTTATCCTTGTATATGGTATTGATGTGTGTGAACAAGCTTAGGACCACTGGGGCATCCCCCCCCCCACTAAAAGTCTTTTCTCCCTCATGCTTTGTATATACACCCAACACTCAAGGGATAACTCATCTTGTATTCACACTCTTAGTAATATATCCTATGTTGTGTGACTTGAGTTTCTTCTCCATCTCCAAGAAGTAGTGTGTGTGTGTGTGCATTCTTGCAACCTTGACTTTAATAATTATGACTAGGAAATTAATGTCGAGACTAGTGCTCTGCAACCAAAGAAGAGAATCGACTAGCTTACTATACTTTGTAGCATTAGCTATATATGGGAGTTCACATAGGAACAACTTATGGTTGGGATCCATTGAAGTAGATACCGGCCTCCACTCAATCATACCAAAAGCATCTAGCAATTCTTAGGCATAGTGTTTCCTATGACCTAGACAAAATCAAATATCAAAATCGGATTATAACGGCTAAACCTCACTTGGGCCCATATCTAATTTCAACTAGGGAAATAGTATGCCATCAAGAGTAAGCACAAAAAATCAATCATATGGGATCAGATTTGTGCCTTGATAATTATAAACTCATTTTGGTTCTTAGGAAATTTTAATTTTGGTGACAACCTGATCACAAGAATAATGAAAATCAAAGACTACGCCCCCGCCCCCTTCCATGGTGTGGCTTTGTGCAGAAGTGCAATAATAAAAAATGCAATAAACCATAAGTGATATATGATACCATGATATGATGGAAATGAAATTATCACCACGTATTGTGTTTCTTAAAGGTTAATCACACACCAATGATGTGGCGCTATAGTATAGTGCCAATAAAAAGGCCTTTGAGAAGGATAGGGAATCAAGGAAACCTCAAGGTGGACAAGAATAGGCTATATTAAGACCATTAGGACATTGTTATAAATGGGGTGGAGTACTTCCGCTTTCCTGACAACCCTTGAAATTGTATAGGTGTGGTAAAAAGCACATGTTTCCCTTTCACGCAATGAATCTTCAGACAATAAAAGGAAAGGCCACTGTAAATATTGTGGAGGTATTATAGCTCCAATTATATCAAGAATAAAAACTTGTTTTGTTGCTTTCAAACCACTACAAGAAAATAATTTTAAGTGCATTCCTAGGCGGTCTTCATCGAAAAATAATGTCTAGATCGTTAGGAAATTGTGGAGATCGCTAGGAGATGCATTCTTAGTGGCTCCCATTACCATTTCACTCCAAATTTACTGACTTCGTACTTCTTAGGTCACAATACGTACCATCACATGACATCTATCATGGGTTGTGGCATCATGGAATCACTCTGATCCTCTATCACAAACCTCGTATGAGCCATTCTATGCCTCTCAATAATGTCCTGCTAGATATAGCCATGGTAATTATATCGGTGATATAATCTGTGAGAGGGATAATGGCATGAAGGATCAGCAAGAAATGGTGCCTCCTCGATTGAGACTCAACTCAAGGAAAAATATAGCATAATGATGTCTTGCAAGTTCCCATCGGTATATGTAGGATATAGACCTAGTACATGTCTTGAGTCTCAACGATTATTTGTGTAGATCCTAATCATTCTCTACCTAAGTCTCCCTAATGGCCAGATGATGAGATTACTTGAGAGCCCATCTAGTATGCGAATGCTTTCGAAGCTCTCATAAGCCTTTTATGTAAAGATCATGCTCTTGTAAGTGCCTCAACCACTTGTATAGCTCCAAATCCTACTCTAGTGACCTCTAGTGACACTACATTGTTACTTTAGCTCATCTTACATACCACAATTACTAGCACTCTCTCCATGGCTCTTGATTTATTATACATTCAACCATATGGATAATGATTGTTCAAAACTAGGTCCCTAAATCTAAATTAGGTCCTTAAAAATTTGTAGTTAATTCCCATCCTACTCTCACGACCTCATATGGAACTTTTCTCTTTTGATGCACCAAAGGGCCCTCGGGGGGAGGTGCTTATCCCTTCCAGATATTAACCATGAAACATAGTCGAGAAAGGACCGCGTACCATCGAGCAAGGGCCATGATTAGGCATCACCACCACGGCCACCTACTTGATGCACCACGTGCTCGTGATGATGGAGAGAACTCATAGAAAGAAACTAGAAACCTCCTCCTTAGGTGACCCACTCGAAGAGAAGGATGATTTTGTTAGGAAATAAGACGTAGCTAAATAGATAATTGAGTAGATTACTTAATGGAGAGAGAAAGATTTATATACACAAGATTATAGAGTAGAGAGAGAGAGAGAGTACACACGATATACGTGGTTCACCCAATGTGGGCTACGTCCATGGGAAAGCAGCCACTCAATGGCTTTAGTACTTCAAAACAAGAAGTAGTTTACAAAGGGATTATACCCTTAATGGAGCTCCCGCCTTGCTTCACTCTCACCACCTCACACTCACCTTGTTGCATCAACTTCACACTATGAAATGTGTGTAGAAATGGCCTCCTTTTATAGGCCAAAAGGGTTGCCCTCTCTTATGAGAGACAGCCATGTGTAGCCGCCCTTGTGCGAATAAGTCCAAATCGGACCCTCCAATCCGCCCATGTGTGTCCGCCCTTGAGAAGACAAGTCCGCTTTTGAATTCAGCCACCGGCCATTGACTTTCGACCACCGGCCATCGGCCATTGACTACCAGCCACCGACCAACCGACCGGTTGTTTTCTGACCACTTTTCGGCCGCCATCCGGCCATAATATTCCGGCGAAAAAGAATATTCCGTCGAATTATAATATTCCGTCCGGCCTTTAAATCTGCCCCTGATTCTTGTCCGTGAAAATTTTGGTTTCCGGTGAGTGATTTTCCTTCACGCACGATGGCTTCTCCTCATAATGGGGGCCTTACAAATGTGCGCTTTTACCATAGAAAATTACAAGGGTAAATCAGGCTCCATACTTAACAGATTTGAGTATGCAAGGGCAAGAGCCCTAGTAACGCGCACACCAAGTGAGCACAACGTGCCCCTCTTGAGGTGATCCAATGGGGGATTTGAGCCCACAATTCATAGGTTGAAAGGCCAAAGCCTTACCGCTAGACTAACTCTTTGGAGACAACCTCATGTGGCACTTTGTGACCTTACATCAGATAATCTTGGAGACCATACTAGCTAGGAGTCTCTCCATGGATCTCCATCCATCATATCTTTTGTCAGACTAATCATAATTGTCAAGAATAACTAGGAGTCTCTCCATGGATCTCCATCCATCATACCTTTGGCCAGACAAACCGTGATGGTCCAGACTAGGTCCCCAAATCTATAGAATCTTGGGAGGGTTGCATACCCTCATGTTAATCCAAAAATAAGTTCCTCTCAAAAAGAAACAGGGCCTTGTAAAACATAACTTCCAAGTATTTGTAGGAATCTACATACTCTACCACTTTTCAATGCATGCTAGTATCAAATATCACCACCTTGGTAATCTCACTTGGAACACCCAAATCATACAACTTGTGCATGTCTTACTCTAAGCACTACATTAAAAGCTTTACACAAATCCATCTCCAAGGCAAAAGACTGCTCATCAATGTAGCTTTATACACTAAAGCTACGGTTTGCTATACTTTGAAGTTCACATGGAGGTGAAATAAAATGAGAGCATCACAATACAAGTTTCAGACTTTTTCCCATCGCTGAAAGAAATGAGATTCAAACTTGACGAGTGAGAAAATGGTTTTTCACACCTCAGGATGTGATTTTTTCGTGCCTGAGAGAAATTAAATCTTGTGCGAAAATCAAATTTATCACCCAAGGAGCAGTCACTCACGGCAGCATGATTGTTCCAAAAAAGGGTTGGAAAAGTCAAACTTTTGCATGTTAAAGGGGCACGTGTTTCTCTTGCAAAAAATAGACAACTTGTTTCAATAACGATGGAAAAAGTGTCCTTTTTCTCAACTCTTGAAAAAGTCAAAAACTTGTAATGCCATTAGGAGATTTCGGAGGTCTTTTGGAGAGCCTTTTGGTAGAGAGAGGAAAATAAGCTCCTCCAATGAGAGAAGAGCCTACGTTACGTAGAAAAATAGATTGATATTAACAAAAATATAAAAGGTGTCCCTCTCCTCATTTAATAATCTAGTGGTCCTTGAAGACGAGCACTCTCTTTTATTTAATGCGAGCACCTTTTTCAGAAGGTAGATGCGGTGCATTTGATACGGGATATGTCATCACTAGAACTCAAAAAGTCACAAAACTATCAAGTGGTGGAAGATTTTGAAACTTTTGATACTGCCAATGCGTTCGGAACACACATATCTCCTAGAAATGAATGTCCAATTGGCTCGCTTAGACATCCAAAGAGGCCAAAAATGTCAAACACCCCTAAAAGAACATTTTACTAACGGCGCGCGCGGGGGCATTTCAAAATTTTGGAATGCCTCCTCGTGCGCCGTTAGTAAAAAGGCCCTTTTTTCCTCTTTTTAGGGAGCTTTTTGAGAGGAAAATGTCCAAAAACCTCTAAAAAGGGGCTTTTTGGAAAGATAAGTGTCCAAAAATCACTAAAAAGAGCTTTGTACTTATGGCGCACGAGGAGGCATTCCAAAATTTTGGAATGCCTCCTCGCGCGCCGTTAGTAAAAAGGCCCTTTTTCCTCTTTTTAGGGAGCTTTTTGAGAGGAAAATGTCCAAAAACCTCTAAAAAGGGGCTTTTTGGAAAGATAAGTGTCCAAAAATCACTAAAAGAAGCTTTGTACTAATGGCGCGCGAGGGGGCACTCCAAAATTTTGGAATGCCTCCTCGCGCGCCGTTAGTAAAAAGGCCCTTTTTTCTTTTTTTTAGGGAGCTTTTTGAGAGGAAAATGTCCAAAAACCTCTAAAAAGGGGCTTTTTGGAAAGATAAGTGTCCAAAAACCCCCAAAAATGGGCTTTGTACTAACGGCGCGCAGAGGGGCATTCTAAAATTTTAGAATGCCTCCTCGCGCGCCTTTAGTAAAAAGCCCATTTTTGGGGATTTTTTGACATTTTTTGCCTCTCCGGATGTCGGAATGAGACAAGTAGACATTCGTTTTTAACGTATTTTGGCGTTCCGGATGCATTGGTGGTGTCAAAATACTCAAAATCTATCACTATTTTCCAGTTTGTGACTTTTCAACTTTCAGTGATGACGTAAGCTGCATTGAATGCGCCGCACCTGCCTCCTGAAAAAGACGCTCGCATTAAATAAAAAAGTGACCGTTTTCAAGGACGATTGGGAATATAAATCTTACTTTTCAGAGTGTGTGGTTGTCCTTTTGGACATACTCACAAGGTGCAAGTGCATTTTCAAAAAAGTTTCTAGAGAGAGAAATACAATTTCTTACAAGGCCCTCCAAATGACCTCCGAAATTTTCTAATGAATCATGGGCATCACACACTAATTTTGGAACAAATAAACTTATTTTCCTTTAAGTAGACAAACCTCCTTGTAATGAAGACAAACCCAATAGACTTCTGAGTGTGTTATATGAAAACATCATACAAGTGATCAGGCCTAAGGAGTTTTGTGACTAATTGGCTTCTTGTGTTGTTGTGTTTGGATCTTTCTCCAAGACTTGCTGAGTCTGTTATATGCAGACAACAAACAAGTGATCAGGCCTAAGGATTTTTGCGACTAATTGGCTTCTGTGTTTTTGTGTTTGGATCTCTTCCCAAGACTTGCTTAGACCATGTTACAAATGCGAGTATGCAGAAAAGAGATTCTGCAAAAAGGAAAAGCACCCATTCGAGTTGAAAAGCTCCAATTTTGACCTCAATGGAAACTAGCAACAACGTAGAGCTCAACTGACTTAATTAGCTAAAGTTTGTTAAAGACACTAACAACACACTAAATATCTGGCGTCGCAAGTAGGATTGCTAGAAAGAAATCAGATTATCTCAACAAAGGAAAACATCCAATCAGCCGTATACCATAAAGCCCCACAAATACTGGTTGGTCTAGAGGAAATCAATTTTATCATAAGAACTGGTAGAGAAGAAATTCTACAGAATAATACCGCATCGAGGTTACTGTATATGATTGCCTCAATCACCTACTTGAACCAGGACCAAGGAAACAAATTCCATTACAGATCTATTTCTCTTGAATGGATATTAATGAAACAAGCTCCACTGTTGCAGACTAGTAGTGCTGCTAATTAACGTTTAGAGACATATATAAAAGAATTTTCCAATGTCCTACGAAAAATGCAATGAGTACGCTTAATATTGTGCGCCTAAACAGCAATTGTGTAGGGTTTTTTATACTAAAGAAACAAATGGATGGCCTTTCTTGTCACTCTAGTATCTTCAAAAAATTGCAGGGGGAAAACCATAATTCTATCCAAAATCTCTCAAATCAAAGAGGTAATTTTTTATAAGTGGATCCTCAACATTAGGATGAAACCCAAGCTTGTAGCCAACAAAGCAAGGTCCTGCTACATAAATTTCTAGGGACCGGCTCCGCACATTTTGAGAACTTCAAAAAACTAAATACTAATTCTTATGACGCCATGAAGAAACACATCCCAAAATTGAGGAGTATGATGCTTGAAATCAAGGTCATATTGATATCTGAATCCATGGCAACACCGTGCATTGTAAGAAAGATAAAGAAGAATACCTTGATTCGAAAAAAAAATCCGTAGCCATAGTATGTACCACAAACGGTAATTAGGAGAGATAATTACATTGGTCATCAAAGCTTTAATCTCCCTGTAAATCCACCCGTGCACGTACCCTGCTTGGACACATCGTAGTCGATTCGATTGCAAATGGTGATTTCTTTAGTGCAATCAGCTCTATGGACATTGTCACTTGCATTCTTGCAACCTTGATTATAACAATTTTGACTAGGAAAGTGATGTTAAGACTAGTGCTTACCAACCAAAGAAGAGAATCGACTAGCTTTCTTTACTTTGTAGCATCAGCTATATATGGGAAGTCATATAGGGACTACTTATGGTTGGGATCCATTGAAGTAGATATCGACCTCCACTCAATCATACCAAAAGTCTCAAATATTTCTTAGGCATAGTGTTACCGTATGGCCTAGACAAAATCAAGTATGTGTTATCAAAATCGGATTATAACGGCTAACGCTCACTTGGGATCATATCTAATTTCAACTAGGGAGATAGTATTCCATCAACAGTAAGCACAAAAAATCAATCATATGGGATCATATTTGCACCTTGATAATTATAAACTCATTTGGATTCTTCAAAGACTACCCCCCCACCCCCCTTCCATGGTGTGGCTTTGTGCACAAGTGCAATAATAAAAAATGCAATAAACCATAACTAACGTATGATACCATGATACGATGGAAATGAGATTATCACCACATATTTTGTTTCTTAAAGGACAATCACGCTATAGTTTAGTGCCAATAAAAGGCCTTTGAGAAGGATAGGGAATCAAGGAAACCTCAAGGTGGACAACAGTAGGCTATATTAAGATCATTAGGACATTGTTATAAATGGGGTGCTGTAGCTATATATGGCTCACTCTACTGAACTTGGTCTCACCTATATATTTGTATCTTGTCCTCAATATGAATGAGTCTTTGGGAGCGTATATGGTGTGTCTCTTGTCTCGTCTCTCTCTCTTTCTCTCTACATCTCAACATGGTATCAGAGCGGTAACGATCACACGCCGATTCAATTCATGGTGACACAACAGTATGTGTATGCGATTCGCATGTAAGATTCAAAATTGCTACAAATTTTATTTCTGAGCGTTGATTCTTGTTAACTGTGGTTGTTTTGTGTTAAGAAGAATATGAGTAGTGTTTTATGTGGCATTTATTTCTAATCAATCTAATCGTTGATTACGTTTTCTTGTTGATGACACCCTGAACTTCATCTCAATTTTTCTTGCTGTTCTGCTCAAAATTTGGAGAAACGGGAAAAGCGCAATGGAGCGTAGAGCAATGGCAACACAATGACACTTTTCATCCAAAACTTGTTTGTCTCCTCGAGCTCTTCGATTTGAGTTCTAGGTTTGCGTCAATCGGAGTTCGCAGCAGAAAGTTATGCTGTTTTTACTGCAATTGAGTTTGACGCAGCTTTCTTCGTCCTACTTCTTTGTGAAGCGTCCGCGATCGTTTTTCTTATTTTGGCGTTAACTTTTTTGAGAATATTTAGCTTTTTTCTATTCGTATTGTGGCCGTCAATCTTGCGTCTCACGCCACTCTATTTTGAGGACTCGTTTACTATTAACGTCTCCTTTACCCTGCCTTTTTTGGGTGACGTCTCTCACATCTTTGGACGTTCCTTGAGCATCCTTCTTACATTTATCGTGGACAGAACGCAGTACTCATATCTCTCTCATTCTCAATTGCAGCCTTCACCATATATGGTGTGCAGATTCTGCGATCTTATCTTATACGTCTTCTCGCAACAAGATATGGCTATGAATATTCTCGTCAATGGATTTCCTTCTGGCCAGCGTTCTGTTCCTCCTTTCCAAGCTCAAGGATTTCCAGGCTAGAAAGCAAAGATGTTGTTAATTCTTGAAGGCGATGAACTCTCCGATGTTGTTCTTGGAAATCGTGTTTGTCCGCCTCAGCCTGTTGATAAGGATAATGATAACGTGCTTATCACTGAAGGACCTATATTTGAAGATTGGAATGTTGCCTATACGGATTGGCAATGATGTGATAAAGCAACTCGTCGGTATATTCTTTCTACTCATACTGATTCCCTTTTGCTTGATATGTATGAACTGCCTACTTCCCACGACGTATGGAAGTACCTTATTGCAAACTTTCAGAAGAAATCTGCTACAGAAATACTTTATTTGAGAGGGTTGCTTAACAAGTTACAATATGAAGTTGGTACTGCCATGACGGGACATATTGAATCTTTCAAATCTAAAATTAATCAACTTGATGCTACCGGTGATCCTGTTCCACAAAAGCAACTGATTACACTTCTCCTTGATACGGTGAGGGACTCTTCTTATGATAACATTGTTACTATTCTCTCTAATAAATATGGTCTTGATTTCGACCAAGCCTGCATGTCTTTAATTGAATACTCTCAACGTCAAGAACGTCAGAATGCTAGTCACGATACAGCTATGATTTCACAAGAGGAGACTG
This sequence comes from Adiantum capillus-veneris, assembly GCF_014529385.1. NCBI lineage: Eukaryota > Viridiplantae > Streptophyta > Polypodiopsida > Polypodiales > Pteridaceae > Adiantum > Adiantum capillus-veneris. Next base: position 69,957,137 of record NC_140931.1, read on the forward strand.
AGTCACAACAGATGGAACATGCTTTTTATGCTCGAAGGAATCCATTTCAACGAGGAAACCGTAGAGGTGGCCGTCGCGGTAATATTTTCTCTCGTCTCAAATTTCCTAATAAGCAATGTTCTTACTGCAACAAAAATGGCCATACTGAAGATGATTGTTGGGCATGTTAATATGATGAAGAACACAATATTACCACAAAACAACCACGTTTATCTAGAGACTCTTATTCTTATTCTTGTGAATATTGTGGACGATCTGATCATCCCACTCATATGTGCTATAAGCATCGATTCGACACAGATCGGAATAGAGCATATGCAACTGAATATCGAAACAACATTGTACCAGAAACAAGCTGCGTCCTATGTTCAGTTGCTCCAGATAGAATACTTCATGTACGTGATGGATCACTTTTTATTGTAGATTCTGGTGCTACAGGAAATATGACATATCAGTCTAAGTGGCTCCATAACTATCATCCACTGCCAGTTCAACATGTTGTTTATCTTGCTGATGATACTACTTGTCAAGTAAAGGGCATTGGAGACTTATATCTTGGTACCTTATCTTCTTCCACTCGAATTTTGCGAGGAGTATTACATGTACCAGATCTTCAACGTAATCTTCTTTCAGTTGCTAGACTTGTTGATCTTGGTCTGTTTATTGGATTTGATCATACCAAATGTTGAATTGAGAAAGATGGACATACTATAGCCACTGCTCCTTGAAACGGTAATTTGTTTGAACTCTCTCTCAACGATGCTGTAGCAAATATTGTCACTGCTCTAGGTGATCATGATTGCAAAGTATGGCATCACCGTTTTGTTCATGCTGATTTCTCAAAATTCCTTGATCTTCAACGTCGTGATCTTGTTCATGGTATGGATCTTACTGCCCATCCCCATATGGGAATTTGTGAATTTTGTGCTCTTGGGAAACACAATCGTAAACCCTTTCCTCTTTCAAATACAACTCATTTTCATGACATATTGGATCTTGTTCATACTGATATATGTGGGCCTCTACCTTCTTCGAGATCACAATATCGCTACTTTATTACTTTCATTGATGATTTCTCGAGGTATTTGATTGTATTTCTACTTAGAAAAAAATATGAAGCCTTATCTGTTTTCAAACAATTCCACAAGGCTACGGAACTTCAAACTGGTCGTCGCCTTAAGAAGCTTCGTAGTGACAATGGAGACGAATATGTTTCTCGAGAGTTTGTGAGTCACTGTGCTGACAGTGGAATTCATCATGAACACACTATTCCATATTCGCCTCAACAGAACAGTGTTGCTGAATGAAAGAATCGCACTATTCTCAATGCTGTAAGATGTATGTTGATTCATTCTGGCTTATCTCGTGTTTTCTGGGCTGAAGCTACTTTGATAGCAGCATTTATTCAGAATCATCTTTCTACTACTGCACCCTCTGGTAAGATACCCATCACAGCATGGACAGGTGACATTCCTTCTGTATCTCATTTTCGAACCTTTGGATGTATTGCTTATATTCATGTTCCCAAAGAAACACGAACAAAGCTTGATGCTCCTGGTCTTAAAGTTTTTTTTATTGGATATTCTGACATTTCCAAAGGCTACAAATTCTATGACCCTTCCTCCAAGAAAGTAATTGTAAATCGTGATGCTACTTTTAACGAAAAGCTTATGGGAGGCTCATGGTCCATGGACAATTCTGATGATACTAAATCATTGCTTCAGGCTTTTCCATTTCTTTCAGAAGATGAAACTCTTCCTATAGAGCAACTTTCCTCTTCACAACCATCCATTACAAATGTTGCCAATGATGATATTGATATTTTTGTTGATCTGCCTATTGATTTTGAACATGGCTCAATTCATGTTTATGATGACGATATTGTTGATAATGCTTTTTCTACTTTTGAAGATCTCGTTACTTATGATGAAGCTATCTTTTCACCACAAAAGGATCAATGGCAAGAGGCTATGGAAGGAGAGTACGATTCTCTTATCTCTAAAGGTACATGGATACTAATTGAATTACCTCCTGGTCGTACAGCTATTAAATGTAAGTGGGTGTATAAGACAAAAGTAAAAGTAGATGAATCTTTTGACAAGTTCAAGGCGCGTTTAGTTGCAAAAGGTTACTCCCAAGTAGCTGGTGTTGATTATCAAGAGACTTTTTCACCAATTGTTCGCATTACAAGTGTTCGAGTTTTATTGGAATTTGTTGTTCAATTTGATTTAGAAGCTCATCAAATGGATGTGCGAACTGCTTTTCTTAATGGTGACTTGGAAGAGAAAATTTATATGGAACAACCAGAAGGGTTTGTTATTCTAGGTAAAGAAGACCTTGTTGCTCAACTCCATAAGGCACTATATGGTCTCAAACAAGCTTCGCGAGCCTGGTATACAAAATTTGATCTTTTTCTCACCTCTACAGGATTCATCTCTTGCTCGTCAGACCCCAACTTATACATAAAACGCCAAGGTAGCAATTTTGTGATTCTTGCTCTTTATGTGGATAATACGATCCTTGTTTCCAATGATTTGGGATTTCTTCAGCAAGTGAAAAAGTTATTGTCTTCTGCATTTGATATGGTGGATCTTGGAAAGATTCACTCTTGTCTTGGCATTCAAATCCAATGGAACCGTAAAAAAGGTATTTTATTCCTTCGACAGTCAAAGTTTATTGCATATACGTACTATTCAAAAATTTGGTATGGAATCTACACATTCAACCAACACACCTTGTATTGTGAGCTCTACGAAGAACACTTCTGACAATGGCAGTCAACTTGTCACAAATTAACCTTATACTAACTTGATTGAATGTCTTTAGTTTGTTGGCATAAACACCCGTCCTGATATTCTGTTTGCTGCTAATTATCTTGGACAACATCTTGCATGTCCTTCTCTTAAGCATTGGTCTACTGCAAACCGTGTATTGAAATACTTGAAAGGCACTACAGATTTTGGTTTAGTCTATCGACGACAACTCACATCGGATTCTATGCAATCTCTTTCTCTTTTGGGTTACACAGATGCAGACTGGGCAAGCTCACATTTATCTATGCGATCTACTAGTGGAAATTGATTCTTTATAAATGGTTGTCTTGTTTCTTGGACCAGCAAGAAACAACGTTGTGTTGCAGTTTCTATGACTGAGTCATAATATGTTGCGGCATCACTTGCAGCTCGTGAGTTGATTTGGCTTCGACAAATGCTCGTTGATATTGGTCACTCTCCTCTTTCTAGAACACCCTTGCGGTGTGACAACCAAAGTGCCATTAGTCTTGCAAAAGACTATGCTCAACATAATAAGTCAAAGCACATTGTTGTCCATTATCATTATGTCAGGTATGAAGTACGCAAAGGAACCATTATGGTTGAACACTGTCCAAGTGACCAGATGATTGCAGACATTTTAACCAAAGGCCTCAATGAGTCACGTTTCATCCTCTTGCGCTCGGAGCTTGGAGTTGCTTCGGACTCACTCTTTCTAGATTAGCTTCTTTGCTATTGTAATAGGTTTGTACATATGACATTGTAATCTTTTAGGTACCATGCACTATGCACACTCCACATTTGCACATTGTGATATCTAAGTCACTAGAATATTTCTACATAGATGCACATTTCCCCTTTTTCATTATCACCACTGGTCATATTTTCACATTGTATAGGGGCTTGGGTTTTTCCCTTGAACTCCCCAAGGGTTTTTTCATCCAAAGCTAGAGACCTTTGTTTGAGTGGGGGTGTTGGAGCTATATATGGCTCACTCTACTGAACCTGGTCTCACCTATATATTTGTATCTTGTCCTCAATATGAATCAGTCTTTGGGAGCGTATATGGTGTGTCTCTTGTCTCGTCTCTCTCTCTTTCTCTCTACATCTCAACATGGGGTGGATAAATTAATCTTCCCTAACAACCCTTGAAATTGCATAGGTGTGGAAAAAAGCACATGCTCCCCTTTCATGCAATCAATCTTCACACAATAAAAGGAAAGGCCACTTTAAATATTGTGAAGGTATTATAGCTCCAATTATATAAAGAATAAAAACTTGTTTTGTTGCTTTTAAACCACTCTAGGAACATAATTTAAGTGAATTCCTAGGCCTTTTTCATTGAAATAGCATGTCTACATCGTTAGGAAATTGTGGAGATCGATTGTTAGGAGATGCATTCTTAGTGGATCCCATTACTTTTCACTCCAAATTTATCGACTTTGTACTTCTTAGGTCACGACGAGTACCATCACATGATATCTATCATGGGTTATTACATTCACATGACATCTATCATGGGTTGTTGCATCATGGGATATTCAATATCATCCTCTGTGATGAACCTTGTATGAGCTATTCTATGCCTCTCAATAATGGGTTGCTAGATACAACCATGGTAATTTAATTGTTTACATAATATGTGAGAGCGATAATGGCATCAAGGACGTGCAAGAAATCGTGCCTCCTTGATTGAGACTCAACTCAAGGGAAAATCTAACATAATGATGACTCGCAAGTTCCCACCCGTATATGTAAGATACTGACCTAGTACATGTCTCAACTCTCAACGACAATTTGTGTAGCTCCTATTCATTCTCTACCAAAGACTTCGTAATGGCCAGTTGTTGAGATTACTTGAGGGCCTATCTAGTATAAGAATTATTTGGAAGCTCTCAGAAGCCCTATATGTAAAGATCATGCTCTTGTAAGTGCCTCAACCACTTGTGTATATCCCAATCCTACTCTCATGACCTCATGTGACACTGTATTGCTACTTTAGATCATCTTACATATCACAATTACTAGCGGTCTCTCCATGGCTCTTGAATTATTATACTTTCAACCATATGGAACACGATTGTTCAAAACTAGGTCACCAAATATAAAGGAGGTCCTTAAAATTTGTAGCTTTCCATCCTACTCTCACGACCTCATGTGGCACTTTTCCTTTTTGACGCACTAAAGGGACCAAAGGGGGAGGTGCTTATCCCTTCCAAATATTATCCATGAGACATGGTCGGGCAAGGATGGCGTACCATTGAGCAAGGTCCATGCGTAGGCATCACCACCATGGCCACCTACTTGACACACCACGTGCTAGGAATGATGGAGAGAACTCATAGAAACCAACTAGGAACCTCCTCCTTAGGTGACCCACTCGAGGAGAAGGATGATTTAAGTGTCCAAGGGCAAGAGCCCTAGCAACGTGGACACCAATTGAGCACAAGGTGCCCCTCTAGAGGTAACCTAATGGGGGATTTGAGCCCACAACCTCTAGCTTGAGAGGGCAAAGCGTTACCAGAGACTAACTCTTTGGGGACAACCTCATGTGGCACTTTGTGACCTTACATCGGGTAATCTTGGAGACCATACTAACTAGGAGTCTCTCCATGGATCTCCATCCATCATATCTTTGTCCAGACATATAACGATCGACAAGACTAACTAGGAGTCTCTCCATGGCTCTCTATCCATCATACCTTTGATTAGACAAATTATGATGGTCAAGACTAGGTCCCTAGATCTATTGAATCTATTGAGGGTTGCATATCCTCATGTCAATCTCAAAAATAGGTTCCTCTCAAAGAGAAAGAGGGACTTGTAAAAAATGACTTCAAGTATTTGTAGGACTCTATATACTCTACCACTTCTCAATGCACCCTAGTATCAAATATCGCCACCTTGGTAATTTCACTTGGAACACCCAAATCATACAATTTGTGCATGTCTTACTTTAAGCCCTACATTAAAAGGGTTACACAAAGGACCTCTCATCAATGTAGCTTTATACACTTTAGCTACGGTTTGCCATACTTTGAAGTTCACATGGAGTTGAAATAAAATGAGAGCATCACAATATTAGTTTCATACTTTTTCCCATCGCTGTAAAAAATGAGATTTACACTTGACGAGTGAGAAAATGATTTTTCGTACCTCGGGATGTGATTTTTCACGATTGAGAGAAATTTAATCTCGTGCAAAAATCAAATTTCTCACCCAAGGAAGAGTCACGGCACCATGATTGTTCCACAAAAGGGTGGAAAAGTCAAACTTTTGCATGTAAAAAGGCACGTTTTTTCTCTTGCAAAAATAGACAGCTTGTTCCGATAACGATGGAAAAAGTGTCCTTTTTCTCAACTAGTAAAAAAGTCAGAAACTTGTAGTGCAATCACGGGCCTCCCACACTAATTTTGGACCAAATCAACTTATTTTTCCTTTAGGTACACAAACCTCCTTGTAATGAAGACAAACTAATTAGACTTCTGAGTCTGTGATATGAAAACACAATAGACAAGTGATCAAGCCTAAGAATTTTGGCGACTATTTGGCTTGTTGTGTTGTTGTGTTTGGATCTCTCTTCAAAACTTTCTTAGACCATGTTACAAATGCGAGTCTAGAGCACCTTCTCATTTAGTGTATTTCACTTGTACTTGAAAGGCTAGTTACACATTTGTCATGTTGTTGCTGGCAAAAAAGAAAAAAGCTTGAAGAGCTTATGCAGAAGGAAAAAGCACCCATTCGAGTTGAATAGCTCCAAAATTTGACCTTAATGGCAACTAGGAAGAACGTAGAGCTTTACTGACTTAAGCTAAAGTTTGTTTGATATGGTTCGTCAAGACACTGGCAATACACTAAATATCTGGCCTTGCACTGCACATTGACAAAAAGAAATGAGATTAGATCTATAAAAGTATCTCAACAAAGGAAAAAATTCAATCAACCGCTTATTGCAAAGCCCCACAGATACTGGCTGGTCTAAAGGGAATCAATTTCATCATAAGAATCGGCAGAGAAAGAATTCTGCATAATAATATCGCATCGAGGTTACTGTATTTGATTGCCTCAACCGCCTAATTGAACGAGGACCAAGGAAACAAATTCCATTAAAGAGCTATTTCTCTTGAATGGATATTAACGAAACAAGCTCCACTATTGCAGACTAGTAGTGCTGCTAATGTCCTATGGAAAATGCAATGAGTACGCTTAATATTGTGCGCCTAAACAACAATTCTATAGGGTATTTTATACTGAAGAAACAAATGGATGGCCTTTCTTGTCACTCTAGTATCTCCAGAAAATTGGAGGGGAACAACTATAATTCTATCCAAAATCACTCAAATCAACAAGGGACTTTTTGATAAGTGGATCCTCAACATAAAGATGAAACCCAAGCTTGCAGCCAACAAAGCAACGTCCTGCTACAAAAGTTTATAGGGACCGGCTCGGCACATTTCGAGAACTTCGAGAAACTTAATACTGATTCCTAGGACCCCATGAAGAAACTCATCCCAAAACTGTGCCAATAGGTAGGCATTGTACACATCAAGGTGAGTAGTAATAGATGGTTTGTGTCCGATGGCATGGAAGCCAAACTTTTGCATGTTAAAAGGCACGTTTTTCTCTTGCAAAAAATAGACAGCTTGTTTTGATAACGGTGGAAAAAGTGCCCTTTTTCTCAACTAGTGAATAAGTCAGAAACTTGTAATGCAATCATGGGCCTCCCACACTAATTTTGGAACAAATCAACTTATTTTCCTTTAAGTTGACAAACCTCCTTGTACTGAAGACAAACCCAATAGACTCCTGAGTCTATTATGTGCAAACAACAGACAAGTGATGAGGCCTAAGGATTTTTCCGACTATTTGGCTTGTTGTGTTGTTGTGTTTGGATCTCTCTCCAAGACTTGCTTAGACCATGTTACGAATCCGAGTATGCACAAAAGAGATTATGCAGAAGGGAAAAGCGTCCAAATTTTGACCTCAATGGAAACTAGCAACAACATAGAAGCTCGGCAGACTTAATTAGCTAAAGTTTGTGTGATAGAGTCACTCAAGACACCTACAATGCACTAAATATCTGGCCAAGGAAACAAATTCCATTACAAATATCAGCAACAAATATTTGGGCATGACTTTCGTTTTTTATTTAGTATTTATTGCTATACTTCCGTATAGCAATCATCTCTAAATTAGACGATCACTGTGAAGTTCCCTGGACATTTACTTTCATCTGTAACTGACGGTCGACCACCGACTCTGACGTTTTGTTTAAACAGCCCTAGTTGGCAAGCCTAATCATCATCTCATGCTTGCCTCTCTCTTCATGAGCTTCCCTGGGCGTTGATGCGGAAAGCATGAGCATAAGCAGTAGGCGTTAATGCGGAAAGCATGAGCATAGGCTCTGTTTCTAGTTGCAATGCGAAGACAGGCATTGCAAATGCTAGGGGGGGATTTCTCATAAGCTATGGCTTGCATGATGATTATGACGGCGTCACTACCAAAAACGCGGGCACAGCGACAATGCTGAGCCAAAGGGGGGGACCGTGGGAGGCATGAGACCAGAGCCCCTTCGAGGAGCGGTGGCACGGTCAGTTTTCTCGGCGCTGGGGTGCCCCCATGTCCCCACTCCCAACAAGCGCCTTCCGCACTGTCATCCCGTGATGGGGTCTTCCCGCCATGCGCACGGCCGCCCTGGTGCAATGGCGGTCGTGGCCCTGGGCCGAGGGGCTTTCGGGGCTCCAGCCTCATACCTCCCACGATCTTCGACCTACAGAAGAGCACATTCGCGCATTATATGGCGTACCCTTCCCGACAGCCACCTGGCTTATGGGATTTTTAATCATTGCCTCAAGGTGATGGGCCCCGCCCCGGTTGGTAGTGTAAACTTCCTGGCTTCCAATGAAAAACACCAGTCATAAGAGACGTTTCGCACATTGCAAGGCTGCGGTTGAAGTGACGCTAGTAGAATTGTCTTCTAGCCCCGCCATGGTTTGCAGTGTAAACAGTGTCCGGGAAAAATCATTTTTTCACACGTATAAAATTACGTTCTTGACTTTGGCAAGAGGAAATTCTAGAAAATTAGATTTATTCTTCAAGTTTTTGAACTATTTTTCTCTATTTTCCTTTTCCCCTTGCTCTCAACCGGCAAGTTGAGGTGATGCTAGTAGACATGTCTTCTAGCCGCTACAACACGAGAACACGACGACAGTTGCGGTAACTCCGTCTCTTTTGACAGAGTTACACTGAGAGGGTGAGGATAGAGAAATGCACACTGAAACACAACTGACATAGGTAGCATGGGTTAACCCACGCTCTCTGTAAAACACCTCTAATTCCATTGGACCTTGATTATCAAGGTTGAAAATTGGAGACACACACACACTAAGAGAGAGAGAGAGAGAGAGAGAGAGAGAGAGAGAGAGAGAAGAGAGAAGAGAGAGAGAGAGAGAGAGAAGAGAGAAGAGAGAGGTGGAGAGATAGAATGGAGCACCTTCATTGAAGCAGCACGTAGGTCGCACGCGCACACACACACGGATGCAATTTATTTTGATCCCTTATTTGTTGTATTTTCTTCCCCCGCTTGGATTGGTCAGATAAAGCATTATATAAGTTTAGGTCTCGCTTTTTGCAATTTCTCAAGGGGTCTTCTAGTAAACCTTGGATGATTGGGGATTACATTACAGCTTTTGTTCACTTGAGTGGTTTGGGGATTTTAAACTTGATACACCATTTGCATGTTTAAATACATCATGTTTTTGGAGCTTTAATTTTTTAATTTAAAACCCACCTCCTCTTTTACAGGGGAAGAAAGCTTTGACCCTCTTTGAAAGGGGGATCGGTCAATTGAACAAATATTGGACTCCAGTTACAGCCAGTTGATGCCCTTTTTAATTGTGAGGCAAAGATTGAGATTGGGCTCAGGGGTGTTGTGGGGCCTTCTTAGTGCTTGTGTGTTCAACCTACCTCTGCCATGCAATTTGGAGATTGGACATACTATCCACCATTGTCTGAGGGCAAAGCTTTCAACCTATGTTCAGACTCAGTTTCAACACTAGAAAGGAACTTCTTGAAGCAAGAAAATGTCTCATCTTTAGACTTCATGGCATAAACCCAAACATGCCGTGTTGCATCCTCAATGAATGTAACATAATAGGATGCACCACCACGGGATTTAGAAGGCATAGGCCTACATCAATCACTGCGAACAAGCTCTAAGGGTTTACTTTCTTTGTCGAAAGAATGTGTACGATGTATCCGTGTTTGCTTTCCATATTGACAGTACTCACAAAAGGGAAAATTTAAAAATGACAAAGATGGTACGTAGCCCAAACGAGAGAATGCCTCCATTCCATTCTTTGACATATGTCCTAATCGGCTATGCCACAAAGCAACGGTTGACAGATCGGTTATAGAAAGAACACTGTTTTTATCAGATACATAAAGAGGCCACATAAAGTGAACCAACTTAAGAAACCATGGGCTATAATAAGATGACCCTTCGCAATACGCCAAGACTACTGATGAATATGACTTTTTAACCCAAGTCGTCAAGATGTCCAACCGAAATCAGATTGCGTGTCAAGGTTGAAACATGACGTACATTATGGATTATAAACTTCACCTCATTTGCCATAACCATGGCAATATCACCTACGCCAACAATGTCACAAGAGTAACTATCACCAAGTGTAACAGAGCCAATGGTTTCCTCGTATGTAGTAAACCAATTCCTATGATGTGTGACATGCAACGAAGAACCCGAATCAAGGATCCATGTATGTGATACTTCACCACTAACAAGGAGTTCAACAGACATAGAACTCTGCAAAGATAGAGTTTCCTATGCATCATAAAAGACATCATTATTTTCAGTCACCGTATTAATGTCTTGGGCATCACTGTCATCCTACACTATGAACAGTTCTTCAATCTAAATCAAACTCTTTGGTTTCTCCTTTTTATCATCATGATCTTTGCCTTTACCTTTGCCCTTTTCTTTGCCACGCTTCCAAGCAGAGAAATCCTTATTTATGTAACCAAACTTGTCTCAATAATGGCATATATTGAACATTGCGGTGACCATGAGACTTTGCTCTACCCTTTGATGCATCTCTATTGTCCTCTTTCTTGGACTCACGTTGTGAATAACAATCCTTATGTTGCTTATCATCCCTTTGCGCATAATGAGGTTCGCGTTGATGCAAGATAGTCATGGTCTTTTGAGGCATCTCCTCTGACAAAAGTGCACGAGTAACATCATCGTACTTTAGCATGCCATTAGGAGCAGAGTTACTAACAATTGTGCAAAAGATATCCCAAGAGGGTGGCAACGAACAAAGTAAAAAGATTGCTTTCATCTCATCATCAATGGTCATGAGTTGTACATGAATCTAGGCAAAAAGAGAATCAAAATCAGTGATATGGTTAGAAACACTAGCTGACACCTTCGTATAAAGGTTGAAAAGTTTTCGAATCAAGAAAACCTTATTGGTATCCGTATCCTTTTTGTAAGTGTCGTATAATTTCTACCATAAAGCATGAGCAGTCTTGCATTCTAACACTGAAAAGTATACTAACTCACCAAGGTGTAGTCTAATCATAGACGTGCATAGCTCATCAAGCTCCTCCCACTGAAACTGAGTCATGTGCATATCTTTAGTTCTAGCCGCATAGGCAAAAGGCAACTTTTGCTTATTTTGGACAAGCACATCATGCATTTGGTTCTTCCAAAGCTGAAAATTAGAGCCATCAAGCTACTTTATGTCATAAATGTCACGGACTTTGCTAGTAGTCATGGTGACAAAACTACCAAAAGATTCTGGGAAATTTTTGACAGAGTCTCCTTTGTATTTGGGACTATGCCAGCCAAAATACAAGACAAAATGACCAAGTATGTCACTCACAAAGCATTAAAAAGGGCAATGTCTCTCAAAAGCACACTGTATAGAGACCAACTGAGGTGCATAAACTGTCAAACTGACCATAGACCACCAACTTTGCGTCAAAAGCACCTATACCACTCTATACGTTGTGAGCGGGATGGGAACACACAGAACGCCTCTATAACGACCCGACACACACTCTTGGGAAGATACACACACACACACACACTAGGGGCACCACTCGGCTTACACAACACACCTAGCCGAGACAGGAAACACACCTATGGAGTGAGAGGAGAGAGACTATCCACTTGCCCACTCCACACAGAGACACACACACACACACACACACACACACACACACATCCAAAAAACTCAGCTCAAAAGAGGGGAACTTCTGATAATTAGATACAAATGATCTTGGGCCAACACCAAGGGGCAAATAGCTCACACAAACTGGGTAAAATATACCAGATACAATCACAAATTGGAGCAGAAGCTTCGCTCATAGGAGAGACTTACACAGAAAAAACAGTAGAAAAAGAGTGAGAAATTTGGCAAAATGGACAGTGCCATCGTGTCCGGAACGGCCCAAAACCCCAGTCTACAATGTCAAAGTGCTCAAATCCGACCTCGGATGAGCAGTTTACGGCCAAAACAGGCTCCAAAATGAGCAAAAACACACCTACGGCTGTTCCTCCTCTCTTCTCCACGTTTTTTCTGGTCTTCTCTATGTTTTTTCAGTTCCCACACTTAGCTTTATTAGTTGGGCACCCTTGGCCTTTTAGATGACCTCAAACGGATCCCGAACAGGCCAAAAACTGACCTCTCAGTGCATAGTTGTCACCTTTTTGCATCATTCACACACCTGGCACTCAGCTTTTTTCCAATAATGCATCTCGCCACCACATGAAGTGGCCCCAAAAATTGGTCCTCATGATGACCTTTCTGCATAATTATCACAAGAAAACACCCACGTCGTGTCTGTACTTATCCACGTGCAAGTATTGACCCCGTTCGGCCTCCTGACGCCACTCGATGCCATCTGACGCACCTGCTTACCTCATGTCGTCGGCCCACGGATAGCTTCCTCGAGAATTTTTACGCGCTACCAACTCCTCCTTATTGTAGAAAAAACACAGTGGTACTGGTAATAGTGAAAATCGATGCACTATGTACACCCTGTCCTACCTGTACACATGTGGGCCCCACGTAACCACCTGGCTCTGAAAAATGGGCAATTCTTTATTTGATGCACCATGCATGTATATGTACATATGCGCAATCCCTTTCTCAAAAAAACTCCTGACATAATTTGCCCATCCCCTAGCTTGCTAGATCATTCATGATCAGCAGCAGCAAAGAGAGATATGAGACTCGCCGCATCATAGGTCTCCTCATCCCTCACCAACACTGCTTGATCCACAGACAACTCATCTTGCTCGACCATCATCAACCTGGCATGATACAATTTAAGACGCAATCCATTTACCCTTGACTTATGTAGAAACCCATCCAGGTTAGCCAACTGATATGTACCATTCGGGAAACACTCCACTACCTTGAAAGGGCCTTCCCACTTAATTTGAAACTTCTTTTGGAAGGTGTTGTCCAGCTTACTGTTGTAGCGCAAAACCAAGTCATGTTTCTTGATAACCTTACTTTTGACCTTTTCATTTATCTTTGCCAAAGCCTTATCCTGCATCTGCCCATAATGCTCCACTGCGCTCATCCTATCCAACTGGACCTCTTGTAACTACAAGAGCCTCTCTTTGAATGCATCACTAGGCGGCCCAAGCAACTTTTCTAACATCTTCACCGCAGGCAACTCTACCTCCACAGGCAATAGTGCTTCCTTTCCATACACCAAATGAAATGGAGTAAACCCTGTACCTGTCTTCACCGAAGTACGGTAAGCCCATAATGCACTAGGCAATTCCAAATCCCAATTCTTTCCTTGGTGCTCTGTCACTTTAGAAAGAATTTGTACCAACTCACCATTGAATCTTTCATTTAAGCCATTACACTGTGGGTAATAAGGAGTGGTATGATGGTACCTAATCTTCATCTTTGCACATAAAAAATCTAGCAGTTTAGCTCTAAAGCCAGGCCCCTTATCTGAAAGTAGCTCCAGTGGCACCCCAAACTTGCAACATATTTCATCATACACAAATTTTTCCACATCCTTTGCAGTGATCTGTTTTACTGCTATAGCCTCTGCCCATCTAGAGAGATAGTCCACAGCCGTCAAGATATAGCTTTTGCCCCTGCTTGTGATAGGTAACGGGCCTATTGCATCAATCCCCCACTTTTCAAACACATCAAATGCGATAATGGTTTTTCGTAGCTCTGGCTTCAACAGTACTCTCTTCCCAAATACTTGACACCTATTGCAAGACCTACACCAATGGTGAACATCCTTGTGCAAACTAGGCCATACATACCCCTCTTGCAAAATCTTATGCAAGGTGATCTTTAGAGCAAAATGGCCACCACATGCGCCTTCATGATTCTCTTCCAACACTCTATAAAGCTCCTCCCGCAAAGGTACACGTCTCAACACGAGATCAGCCCCTTTCATGTATAAGACATCACCAATCAATTTGTACCTGTATGCTCTACGCACAAAGCCATACTTCTTAGAATTCTTAATCTCCTTTGGAATGATTCCTCTTAGCAAAAACTCCTCTTCTTGAGCCAAACTTTCCCGGCCATGATAAAGAGGTAAAGTGGTCCTCAACACAAATAGCTCCCCAATCATGCCTTGAGCTGCTTCATGTGCCTCTCCATTTAGAGCACGTTCAATGTGTCTGATGCTCCATGCTTCGAACTTTTTTAACAGGCCTTTAAATCTGAAGCACATTTCCTTCAATGAGGTGTTCTTGCTCTTCCACACACCCAGCACTTGCTTCACCACTAACAAGGCATCACCTTTTATGCTCAACCTTCGAACCCCATGCTTCAAAAAAATGTGTAATCCGGATTCCAGAGTAGCATATTCAGCCTCATTGTTACTATGAGCATCCAATTTGAACCCTCTCTTGCATACTAGCTTCCCCTCTGGATCATAAAGTGCTATACCCCCTGAAGCTGCATCATGGCTCTTTCTATATGAACCATCAAAGAACAACACATGTGCATTGCTGATCTATGGCACTTCTTCAACTACCTTTCTCACCACCTCTTCCTTAACAATAAGGGGATTCTCCTTGTAGGTCAACACATCAGCTAGGGTAGCCCTTGTACTATCTTCCACTAGAAAAGAGAACTCAAACTCTTGCAGCTCAATTACCCATTTCTTCACCACATTTGACATGTTAGTGCCATTAATTAACTGTGGAAAAAAGGCATAACTCGTCAAGAAAACAAAAGGTCGTGGTAGCAAGTAATGACGACATCGTCGACAAGCAAATATTACACTAGCTCTACTTCCGAGAACTTTCTCTCTGCTACCAACTTCACTCGACTTGCACAATACACTGGCCTCATATAATGGCTGCCCTTCCCCTTTTGCAATAGCATGGCTCCAATGGCATCATCCCCTAGTGATGGATTTACATAAAACACTTTCTCCCAATCAGGAGCCTGCATGGCTGAAAACCCCCCTAACACCTCTTTCACCTCTTGAAACACTTGTTCACACTTGTCATCCCATTGCAATGGATCATGCTTTGCCACTTGCTGTAATGGATAAAGAAGCTGCAAAGACAATGGAATAAACCGTGCCATGTACTTCACTTTGTGTATAAAAGTTGCCAATTGCTTCGTACTCGTAGGTGATGGAGGAAGAATAATAGACTTAACCTTATCTGGATCAGACTCAATGTGGGAGACCATAGGAATGGAAGAGAACCACTCTTTGCCCAATGCCCATCAACTCATGACAGTGCTGAAACTGATGGTTGGAGAGACTTTTAGTGAGTGCTTCCGCTGTGTTCTCTGACATAGGAATATTTACTAAATCAAGGCTCTTGTTTGTTAGGCATTCACGACTGAAGTGGTAACTCACATCAATGTGTTTTGTTCTCGAATTAAACACTGGATTGTTAGCCAAGGCAATAACACTCTAACTGTCACAATGAAGAAATGGTGTACATTGCTTCAATCCAAGATCTTTCACTAGGCGAGCAAGCCAAATAGCCTCTTTGCATGCTTCACTCAGTGCAACATACTCTACCTCTGTGGTAGAAATGGATGTACAATCTTGAAGAAGAGATCTCCAACAAATAGCAAAACCGACAAATATGTAGATTCAACATGTTGTTGATTTAAAACTTTCAACACAACCTGCATCACTGTCTACAAATCCTTGAATGGATGACTCTCCACGACCATAGCATAACTGTCTATCTACAATTCCATTCAAGCATTTGAGAATTGACTTGACAAAATCCCAATGCTTTTTACTAGGGTTAGACATAAATCTATTGACAAATCCACTACATGTGCAAGGTCAGGTCTTGTAGCCACCATGGCATACATGAAACTACGAGAAGCTGAAGGATAAGGAACCTTAGCCATCACAGGTTTTTCCACAACAGATTTGGGACAGTCGTTCTTGCTAAGTTTCAGATATGCAGTCAATGGAGTACTCAAAGCCTTTCCCTTTTGCATGTTGAAACGATCAACAACCTTGTGCACATACTCTTTCTGAGAAAGGTACAACAACCTCTTCTTATGGTCACGAGTAATGTGCATAACCAAAATGTGATTGGCTTCACCCAAATCTTTCATGTCAAATTGACTTTTCAGCTTGGTTTTCAAGTCAACAATGTCCTTTTTAGAATGACCGGCAATAAGCATGACATCTACATAAAGGATAAGCATAATAAGTTGTCCATTGGATCAAGCTCCATATCTTCAACGGAGACCAAAGCAAGTGTCAGGACAAGGGTCCTACGGGGCAAGGCCCAACCTAGGGGGTTAGGGACCTAGGCCAAGGACCGGCTGGACAAGTGCGGACTGGGGATCCGCTTAGGGCAAGTGCTAGGAGCTAGCCTATATAAGGGGCGGCAGGGAGGAGGATCCCAGGTTCAGTTACCCTAGGTCTTATATTGGTATCAAAGCAATGTGGAGAGGGTGGAGCCATGGCGAAGGAGAAGGCATGGATTTCTCTCTCTCCCTCTCTCGTTCGTGGATCTTGGCATGGTGAAGCATGGCTCTCACCAGGGAGGAGGCTGCAACCCACGAGGGTGCGAGAAGGATTGCATGCAAGCATGCATGACTTGCATGACTTCTTGTATGGAGGACAATTGAGGCGACAACGCGGGTGCCGTTTCTTGTTGAGACAAAACCGTAGCAGCAACCAGGGCCAAATGGGGCGGGAGCGAAACCAAACATGTTCGCCTTGCAACGCTGGACAATTATCGTGTCTTGCCCGCGTGCATACGATCATTGCAGGAGGCAAGGCTAGCGGTTTTGTAACGAGGGCGCTGTTGGATGATCCGCCATCGCTACAGGGAAGGTATTTTCACACCTTCCGTCCAAGGTTTGGGCACCTTTAATTCATTAAGGGTGTGTACCAACCACCGGCACACACCCCTTCAAGTACATATGTAGTCTAAAGGGCGTGTGGAGCGAATTCTTTGAGTATTTCTGCTCACCTTCCGTAGCGATGCAGCCCGATGTTCGACATTTTTCTGCAGAATTTTTTCGGAGACCCACCAAGCGGCGATGATAACAATCACAATCGAACCAAGGAGAAGGGCCATTTCTACTTTAAATTTGGGACTCAATTCGAGCTCCATCATGCCACGGCTATGAGTCGAGTCACGGCAAAGAGGACCAGTTACGGGACACCATGGACCTCGAGATCTATTCATGGTTTGGATTGTGGTCCAACAAAGACAATTGGCAATGAGGTTTCCGAATCATAAAGAAAAATTATTTATTTTTCACTGCATATTCAAGGGATGCATAGGTTGAGGAAGGTAGTCACGATGCTTGACAGGGTCATAGACGACAACTAAGAGCTACTACATTGGATTTGTGGATGCTACGACATGCATTATCATACAAGCCGGTAAGCACGTTAAGTTAAAGGTTTTATGTCCTAAATTAATGGAAATTTTCAGGTCTCCCCGTACTTCAAGCATGGCAAGTAAAGGTTGCCTTAGTTCAGCAAGGGCAAAGTACGACAATTCATTCTTTTGATATTTTCACCTTGAAAATTGGCACATGTACTTAATACCACGGGTAGCATCAAAAGTCGGGCTACTAAGCTATATCATGCAATGGCAAGTCCATGTCTTCTAGCATGGAGCAATCCCGACAAGGAGAGTACAACATGGATGATGGTTATTGGTCGATTCAAGACACATTGCTTGAGGGGGCAATTCAAAAAGATAAACCCTACCATGGTAAGGACCATGGCTAGGGCTACAACAAGTCCTCAATCATGACTCAAGAAGTCCACAGAAATCATCGCCAAGGTATGAAATTGCTTTTGTTTTGGTTTCATTATGCTTTCAAACATGCTATGTAGCTCTTGCATGCAGGCACAAGCACACCTTGTGACAAGTTCCGTACGCAATCAACTTTTTTCCACTGCTTTGTTTGCAAAGAGCCACTGTTTGGTTGAGAGTTCAACATCGAGCAGGGCTTGACTACACAGTATTCAAGCCATGCAAAAGGAAGTGATACTTACAGGGATCGGCACGGCCGATAATTCTTACTGCTCAATGGTACAAAGTTGTTTGGCAGGTGTACTTAATGAGCACGGTTTCTTAGCGGTTCAATTTGATGCCACTCTATAGACAATTGGTAGTGTTTTGGACTCTCAAGGAAATTAGCACATCCAGTTGCTCGGCATGGACAACTCCTTGTCACAATTTCCAACAACTGCTAGTGGGTGTTTGGGCTATTAGAACTAATAGATTTTGGTGAAGCAAGGCTTAAATTTAGGGATCTTGCATTGTGGCTTCTCCCGTTTGGCATCTATTTTACGCATCCAAACTTGGGAAGGAATAGGAAATGTGTTTGCAGGTTATTTCATATTCTAGGTGATTTCCTTATGTACCAGACGGGTGTGTAGGATATACGACGGCGTCTGTGCAGATATGGGTATAAGCCATTTTGGAATGAGTTTTTCCTTCCAAATTTCATGAGAACCGATTGCAGCAACAACGACCAGGTTAGCCAAGTTTAAGTTTTTCTTGTTTTTCCCTGTATATACTTTACTTGGCAATTACTGTCATTGTGCACCACAACGTGCTTTGGCAATTTTAGAAGAAGCACGGCTTTAAGAAACTGACAAAATAGGGAATATCAACTCACAGAATCCCTACCAGTCTAAACTGTGCAAGGCACTTATGGTTTTGGTTCTCACGTTTGAGGCCATCACTCTCCACAAGGGCTTACAATTTCGCATGCAAGGCATGCTAGTGAGGTGGATTTAATTCTACCATTTCCTGCATTACGCTTCCGCTATCACACTCGCAACTCTGTCAAGGAAAGACTAAGGATGGAATGTTTACTCTGCTTGTTGGTTGCTATCAACACACACCAACACTACAAGGAACCTAAATCAAGGACTTATTGTACGGGCAAAGTGCCAATGCTAAGTCGTCCTAAAGTCACGACCCCATACATGGTAAGTGGGGCAAGCTGTGGCTTGGTTTTTCTCTTTCCTGTCTCGATGACAGCATTATACAGGCAGACTGTTGCATGCTTATAGGATAAGTTGCACATCAGGCATAAGATGCCTAAGAGCACACATTCTAGAAATTGAAGGAAAGTTCCTCAGCTCCAGCATGCTACTCTTCTCTCTCTTTTTCTTATTTCTCTCAAGAATAATGAAAACTTCCTACGAAGCTTTTCATACAGGTTTTGTTTGAAGTACGCATGAGCCAAGGTGCTCTAACTCTCAACTAGAAATGGGCTAAGATGCCATTCACATTAGTTTTTATCGGTTTATTGATTGAATACTAACTATCGTAAGAGCTAGGAGCCACACACAGGCTGGCTAAGAGCCATTGGTAGATGTGCGCTCCTTGCCGCACTGTCGAAGCAAGGGACTTGCCAATACACCGTATGCGAGCCACAAACGGCTCCAAGCACACAACAAGCCTAAACTAGCAAGCTCAAGAAAACAAAGGGTGTGTCACTCACCGCTCTACGCTCGCCTTCGTGGTGGATTCCTCGCCGCGATGAAGAAGAAGCTGCAGTCATGCCGCGCTCAACCGCTTCGCCGCCGTCGTGCCTTCGTAATGCTCGATCGCACACACACTCTCCCTCTCTCTCTCTCTCACACACACACACACAAGGAGGTGAAGAAGAAGAAGATGGAGATGGAGCAAGAGCACTCTTCAATTGCACAAATGAGAGAATGAGTAAAAATTAGGTTTAGTTGGCTTTTATAGGAGCTCACCCCATTCACACTTGGGCGCCCATGCTTAACCAACTAATCCCTTGAATGTCCAAGTTAAAGTGCGCCTCTCATCGACGATCAGTCTACCTTTCCCTATTGGACCGACAAGCCCGGTCCCTGACTCTACCAAATACATAATACGCGTCCATCGTAGGTGATGGGGTGTCCGTGTGCCGTGAGGGTTAACATGCCCCCCTTCCTGATGTAGATTCCGTCCTTGGAAGCTATTGAGTTGACGCTGGGTCGTCGAGGTGGAAGAGCATTTGAGATGAATGTCCTTAGCCTTCTTCAATCACTGCAAAATCAAAAAACATTGGCACAGTAATTGCATTCTCTTAAAAAGCATATGCAGTTTTAGGTAGACACATTGATTGGTAAAAGAATTTCAAAGAATTTGTTAGCAATGAACATTAAATGTCAATGTAATCAAATGTATAAACAGATGTAAAGGTAGAAAATTAAACAA
The DNA here is from genome assembly GCF_014529385.1 of Adiantum capillus-veneris. Taxonomy (NCBI): domain Eukaryota; kingdom Viridiplantae; phylum Streptophyta; class Polypodiopsida; order Polypodiales; family Pteridaceae; genus Adiantum; species Adiantum capillus-veneris. The sequence continues at coordinate 69,977,627 of NC_140931.1, forward strand.
GTCTGGGGTCGCTAATTTGACGGTCGAAAGGCACTAGAGATCAAGTATTAATACCATGGGTAAGCTTCTTAATTTTCTGTGGTCAATTAAGTTGTTTAATCACGAGAGCCAAGTATTCATGTTCGAGGGCTGACTAGAGGCTATATCCAGAAGACTTTGTAGTTAAGCTACCATAAAAGGAATTTCTCATGAAATCATCGCCTGACTGATGACTGATTACTTTTTCTTTGACCCCCCAAGGTCTTTTCACACTGATTCAATTTTGAAGTGGGTGCTTATTTTGTATGCCTTGGGTTTTTTGCTTTTCAAGGAAAAGCGCCCACACTGGGAACCTCTGGGGCTCTAGTACCATAGGCAATACATGTGAGTGAAGTACCAATTCAAGCCAGGATTTCTCTTCCAGCTTAAAATTTTACATTGTGGCACTTTGATTTTTTGCTTGTTCATTTTCAGCATTTTAATTTGTAACTTTGGGAGGTCATATAACACTGTTACATTCCCCAGGCTCATCACATTAGTAAACTCCCTTTATAATACTTAAGCTAAAGGTCGATAGGGTTAAGCCCACTAGAAAGCCCTAGTACATTTCATACAATGCTGCCTAAATCGGATTAAGAACCTAAGTAACCATTGCTTATTAGGAAGGCATTCCCCATGGTATTAAGAGAAGATTTCTAATACCTAGCTTGGTCAAACTAGCTTAGTCGGACTGCTTGATTTTTACACCTAAACAAGTGACAAAACATTACATTGAATTAAATGTTTGATACTAAGCAAATGCACTGAATATTATGCTACCAATCACAATCAAAGCAGACAATCATAGATGCAAAAAGATAACGGCAATGCTAATGGACAAGAAACACCTGTTTGTGTTGATGGTCGCGCTTGATTCGAAGTGTGAACGAGAGAAAGGTTCCATGAAGGTCCAAATCCTATCAATAGCAACACGCTCCTGTACACACTATGAACACAAACAATACCTCTAGGAGGAACATCAGTGGGAAAAGAGAACTTTGCTAATCACTCAACTCTAAAACAGAAACACTCCTATCGTACTAATCTTACCTACCCTCCATCACTCAAGTGATGAGGATCAAAGGTGTTTTATGGCATAGGTTTCTGTTTCACTATACCAGATGTGACATGTGTAGGTCTGAGTCAATGTTTTGACTTTTAATGTGCATACTCGTTTGCTAATTGCTCTTGATCTTTATTTTTTTTTAATTTTTTTTTGTGAGTATAAAGCTTTATATGTACATTCCCTAAGATTGGTGATTAAGAGGTCAGGGAAAAAGGTTGAGAGGGAAACAAGTGAATGATGACTGTCAGCAAACACTCCCCCCTTCCTTGGGTAGATCATACCATTTGAAATGAGCTTGTCACCCTTTGAAACCAATTGTTCCAGTTGGTAATAGGTGAGGATTTTTGCCAGTAGTTTTCTATTACCCTAGGTGCCTTGTCAAGTTGCAACGGTGGTAAGGTACTCTCCCAGGATCGAACTTGAAGTGGTTCATTAGGTGATTCTTGAACACTGGGAGGTGTGGATTCTTTTGTAGCTTCATGGAGGTCCACTACTATAGATGGAGACTGTGTAGAAGCTTTTACCTCTATGGATGTATTACATGATGAGCTAGAATCTTCATGGGACTCTCCCCTTCCTGAGCTAGGTGGAACAAATCGTTCTTTCTTTGGTACCCAAACTAGCTCGGGAGCGGGTGTGTAGCATTTTGTGATTTTTTCCTTTCCACGATCATTGATTCGTTTTGGAGCTACGGGATTGGGCTCACTTGGGTCAGGTGATAGGTAAGAGCACAATCTACGTTTTGGCACCCAGATTTGATCATTTCCTTGATAGTAGCCTTGGGCTTCCAATAGTCGTTTAGGGATCCATCGCAACATTTTCTTACTTTTATTGGAGCGAGTGGTACGTTTCTTACAAGGCTTCTGTTTTTTAGCACTAGCTATGGTCACTAAGGAAGCTTTAGGGACCCACTTGTATGTTTTCTTCGTTACCTTAGGATGAGTCTTGTTGGAAGCGATATGCATTGCTTGTAGCATATTTAAGGGTATAGGCATTTCATCCCCCTCATGTGTGACCCAAGTGGTTCCTCTATTTCCCCAAGTGTCTATGGTTGATGCTAGGTGGACCCAATCCACATTGTCTGATTCCGTCATACCCGGTAACACATCCATGTAAGGAGAATCTTGGCCAATGTCTGTATCCTTCTTACAAGTGTAACAATATTGTAGTGGGGCCGAGTGAACTGTGGTGTCAGAGCAATGATCAATAATGGTTTTACTCCCTAAGGGGTGTACCTTACCAGTCACCAAATCCACTCTAAGGACAGAGTCTTGGAATTGCAAATAGACATGATTTTTAGACCAATCATGAACCATTTGTGCTTCCCTCATGAATGGTCGTCCTAAAATCATTTCATATGACATAAGGTGTTTAGAGAAATCCATTACAATGAACGTATGTCGTACCTTGTGTCCTAGAACTTTGATCTTAAGATCCTTGAGCATCCCCATAGGTTTGGCTATGGTACCATTTGCCATCTTTACCACAATGTTAGTAACACTGAGGCGGGGTTTTCCCATGGATTCCCAACAATCTTTTGTAACGATGCTAACTCCCGCACCACCATCAAGAATTCCCTTTATAGTTAATCCCTTGGTAGTGATGGGTAGGGTCGCATTAGACTCGTCGCCTTCAAAATACTGCCCTAATTCGTTAATGGGTACCTCGATCACAGACTCATGTCCATCTAAGTCAAGTGATTGCACATGATTTTCCTCATCAATCATAATCGAGTCAGGCCTATTTGGTTGCGCAAAATGCGGTAATCCCGTTCGTAGCTCTCCGTTAAGGAATGCTCGAAGTGCAAGGAATAACTCAGGATCTCCATAAAGCTTTGCTATGATCGTGGTTCGGACCTCAGAAGACATGAAGTCCACTAGCTTGGCAACATTCATTGGCGTTTTGCAGGGTGTAGGTCCTTCACTAAGAACTGGTGAGGATGGAATCTCATATTCCTCAATGGGATCAGGTATTCCTTCGTTAAACATCCTTTCCAACAAGAAGGGTGTATGCTCACTTTCTGATGTCCCGTCCTCACTCCCTTCTTGGATGATACTAGATATGGCTAACGGTCTATGGTTCATGTGGGGTGGATGAACTTGCGTGGGAAACACTGTGTCATGAATTTTGATATGCATGGGTTCTGGTTCTAGTTTCCTTTGAGTCTCCTCCACTAAACCTCTTAGATGTTTCACCTGCTTAATCTCGTCTACAGGGTTTGGGTACGTCCCAATCTTCTTTTTACGATTCTTCCCTTTTTGCCCCTGCGATTTATCTTGGGGGTCTTGGATTGGATTTGGAAACACTTGTGGTGTTTTCAGAGGCTCTTTATGGTTTTCTCTTATTCGGTTTTCATTTGGTTCCATGTTACGGTTTTCTGTGTCGGTCTTTCTCTTTGTGGTATTGGTTCTAGTCTCCATTGTCTCGACTGAATCTGAATCATCCTCGAGGTCATTCATATACACGGGGTCATCTCCTATTCCTATGTTTGTTTTGGAACTTGGCTTTGAATTTTCCGTATTCTGCGACTTCTTCCTTCGTGTCTTCTTTTTCTTTGCTTGGATAACTGACGCGGTATCTCTCTCTTCAAGGATATGGCCTGGCCCTTGAAGCATGGACCGTGTAATCGCATAAGCGGGTGCGACGGGTGGCATTGGCGATGTCACACTAGCAATTTCAACCAAATTCAGGGATGTGATTTTAGGCGCATTTGGGTTATAGGGGCATTGGGCAATCAAGTGATCTATGCCACAACGATTACATGTGAGTATTGGCATTGCAGACGTGCTCCCTTGATTCACTTGCATCTGTGCAGCATTCTTTTGCAGCCTAATAGGGCACTCCGCTACTCGATGTGGTCCACCACACTCGTAGCATTGAAGAGGTGGCCTCCTAGGCTGGGTGTTGATATTTTGACCTCTGGATGCGAGAGCAGCAGCTTGATAAACCGGCTTGACTTGTCCCCAACAATCTTCCATGTAGTATATAGGACACTCTTCCAATGTATCAAGTCCGTAGGCAATACTAGTGTCTATTTCCTCCTCACAGCCATTTAGATAAGCATTTGATGGCTCGCAACCCACTTGGTTCATAGGGGCGACTCTTGGATGCGGGGGCTGCGGTCCTAGCACAGGAGGTGGTAGCGGTGTAGCTTGTACAACATTTTGAGATCTAGGGACCATGTGTTGCGGTAGTTGCTCAACAGGTGGAGTAGGCATCAATACAGGAGCTCGAGGCGCATCCGTCCAGGCTACAGGTGGTCTATTTGCCATCATACGTTTGATCATTAAACAATCCTTAGCTTGGTGACCATACCTACCACATGCGTTGCAAGTTCCATTAAATTTTACTCTAAACGTAGGGCACTCACTAGTGCTATGTGGACCTAAGCAAATGGAACACCATTGTTGCTAGTGGATCTCGTGTCAGTAGACACCCTCATGCCTGCTAACATCAAGTTGTCCTCTAATTGGATTTCATTGGCAGTGACATCTTCCCAGGTTGTGATACCTCTAATCACTAGTCCATTATAGATTCCTTCATTTCTCAACCCTCGAATGAATCAATCAAGCAGTTGGTTATTGTTGAAGCGCTCATTTACAGGGCAGCGAGAGTTTAAGTGCTTTAGACGACTAATGAAGTCCCTTACTGACTCTCCTTCCTTACGTTCGGCCTTCTGTAGCTGAGATGCTACACCCCAAAGCACACCTTCTCGTATGTACTCCTTTAGAAACAACCTTCGAAGGGTAGGGTAGATTGTTTTCTCGTCCACCCTTAGGGTCCTATACCAATCTCCAGCCTTCCCACTTAATGTCAAGCTTAAGGCATTGCACTTATGTAGTTCGTTGCGTTCCCCTAAGGAATCACATACTTGTTCAAACACTTCAATGTGTTTCCTAGCATCTTCGTCCCCATTGAATTTTTGCGTGAGTTTGGCAATTTGTACTGCCTTACTTCTAGGCTCTCTATCAGATGCATGACGCATATTTTCCGCGATAGATCGACCTATGGTTTGAGCAAACGCTGCCAAGTCACCTATGTGAGGAGGCAGGGCCGGTGGAGGTACTCTTGGAATCATATGTGGGAGAGGAACGGGTACCAGTCTTGGCATATGTGTGGATGATGCAGGATATGGAACATAACCGGGCATAGGTCCACTCGGATAAGAGCTAGGGAGCGGCACTCGAGGAGCATAAGCAAGTGGTACTATTGGAGGTGTGGGGGCCATGTGTGCATAAGGGGCTAGAGGCACATATGGTCGAGGCCCCATATTAGGTACTACGACACTAGGTAGTGGCACTGCGCTAACCGTAGATGTCATCGGTACATTCTCTGGCAGGCTTATCCCTGGAGTGAGCACTGTGTTTTCCTTGATAGAGGGTTGAGCCAAGTTAGGGAAGCTAAAGTTGTCGCTCGGAGGCTCAAATTGCATAGAGACCCCAGGTGAAATGACGTAAGATGGGTCCATGGGGCTCATTAGAGGAGTCTCCATTTGTGATAGAGTAGGCTGTTGAGCCTTGCTCGTATCCAAAAATCTCATGGGGCCAGTTGAGAGTATATTTACCCCTCGGTTTTGCCTTTCTGATTGAATAATGCCATGGATAACATTACAGATCATTTTCTGTTGATCTTCGATGCTCGTGGCACTAGAGGTGGATTGTACAATCTCTATCCATCCTACATGGTAGGCGTGGCCAGAGTGTAGATCCGTCAACACCTCAGTGTGGAGGTCGTATGTCCAATGATCATTAATGAACAATCCTTCTAGAGTCGACGTGTTAACGGTTTCTTGTGAGGTAGAAGCAATATTGCTCCCCGTGGTTTTACTTGTCACCAACGGTACTCTAGAGGGAACTTCTGAAGGAGGCAGCTCAACAGGGCCTTCTTGGTAAGAAGTTGGTAGGATATCCACATGGACACTCTTTGGGGGTGTGGGGTCCACGTGCGATGTGAAAGGAGAGTCCACTTCCCCACCCCCTTCGTGTGCTTCATTTGCATCAGGTTCCGAGCGAGTAGCTCTACCTAATGTTTCCATGAAACGGCTAAACATACTAGTACTAGGCTGTGGAGCTTCGGGAGGTGCATGGCCTTCTCTCTCAGTGTTTTGGGTAGGGTATGCTTCCATGATTTCTGAGTCGGAGGAGGAATCACTAGCGACTATTTTAGGGTCTTGAGTGGTGCTACCTTGTGTCCCCGCTGAGGGTCTAGAGCTTATCGTGGATGGGTAATGGGTGTCCGTATGAACAGAGGCACCCTCAATATGCTCGTGTTCTAGCACCCGCCCAGAGCGTAAGTGCATGTGCTTTTGATACCCTAAGGTGTCAAAAAGCTGCTCTAGGAGGCCTTGTGACTAGTTTTTAGCGTGTTTTTGTTTGTTTTTTTGCTAGATTTTTTAGAGCGTGTCGTGGAATGGGCCGTGTGATAGCTCGAAACGAGCGTATCGGTCAGAGGGTCGTGCCGTGCTTTATAGCCCTCCGTTTGGTCACTCTATGCCCTCGGAATCCCTAAAACTGTCAATTTCCAGAAGGGAACTAGGCCCAAACTAGAAAGTCTAAGGGTGCAAGTTGGAAGAGAAAGGAGGAGAGTGGAGGACTTGTCCCACATGCTCTCATTCTCTCTCGAGGGAGTAGGGTATATATATAAGAGTGAGTCTAGTATATATCATAAGATTGGGGCCTGGGCCTGGGCTTGGGCTTGGGCTTGGGCTTGGGAAAATGATCCCAATCCCGATCTATCTTTTATACAAACCAACCCGTCCGTTTTAAGAGTCACGTTTTTTATTTTCGAAAAATTTAGCCGCTCGCTCGCTCGCGTTTTTAATTTTCGTTTTTTTTAAAAAAATATTTTTTCCCAGAATTTTTTTTTCTTTTTCTTTTTGGTGCAGAAAATACAGAAATTGAAAAAACGCAGATACGCAGAAAATTGAAAAACGCAGAAAATTGCAGAAAATGCAGAAAAAAACGCAGAAATTATAGAAAATGCAGAAATTGCAGAAAATTAAAAAAACGCAGAAATGCAGAAAATTGCAGAAATTGAAAACGCCGAACTTGAAAATGCAGAAATTGCGGAAATTGAAAAAACGCAGACAATAGCAGAAATTGAAACTTGACAGCAAATGCAGAAAACGCAAAAAACAGAAATCTCCACACACTCCTTCCCTGCCTTTCCTATGATAGAAATTGCACCACAATGAAGCGTAAAGTGCTAACCGAGCTTAGTGTAGGGCATATCCCGGGCAGCGGCGCCAAAAATGTGCGCTCCTTGCCGCACTATCGAAGCAAGGGACTTGCCAATACACCGTATGCGAGCCACAAACGGCTCCAAGCACACAACAAGCCTAAACTAGCAAGCTCAAGAAAACAAAGGGTGTGTCACTCACCGCTCTACGCTCGCCTTCGTGGTGGATTCCTCGCCGCGATGAAGAAGAAGCTGCAGTCGTACCGCGCTCAACCGCTTCGCCGCCGTCGTGCCTTCGTAATGCTCGATCGCACACACACTCTCCCTCTCTCTCACACACACACACACACACACACACAAGGAGGTGAAGAAGAAGAAGATGGAGATGGAGCAAGAGCACTCTTCAATTGCACAAATGAGAGAATGAGTAAAAATTAGGTTTAGTTGGCTTTTATAGGAGCTCACCCCATTCACACTTGGGCGCCCATGCTTAACCAACTAATCCCTTGAATGTCCAAGTTAAAGTGCGCCTCTCATCGACGATCACTCTACCTTTCCCTATTGGACCGACAAGCCCGGTACCTGACTCTACCAAATACATAATACGCGTCCATCGTAGGTGATGGGGTGTCCGTGTGCGGTGAGGGTTAACAGTAGATCTTGGGTAAGATCCAACTATTGCCATTCTTTGGGTTCTTATTCTTAGGATCGAACATATTTGCCCAGTGGACTACACATCAAACATCTTGACTTAATGGACGAGCAAGAGTCTCGTCATTTCGGAGGATTTCTTGCTCTATACCACTATGAGTGTCTATGGCATCACAATTTTGGCTGACCCAGCGGGTGCTTACTAAATCACCCATAGGGATTAAGGATCAGAGTTCAATTTGCATTGAGGATCACAGTTGATCTCTCCCAGTTATACTTTCAAGAAAATAATTCCGCAATCTACCAAACGCGATAGCGGATGGACATACTTTTCAAGTTGATTCCAATCATTCTGGACACGGTGGACTATGTTCGTTACCGTTATCTTCTAGTTGAGTAGTTTCTACCAAGAGTCTTACCAAGGGGTTTGACTACCTAAATTCTAATCCAAGGGCTTGGATTGCAAAGGCAACACCCAGGTAGGGGACATGCTCCTCTCCATTTGTATACAGGTAAGTGTACATTACGTTCAAATCTCCAGGTACGCATCTATTGATTTGGTGTCATTCCATTTTTTGTATGCTTCGCTCGTTTTTTCAAGACGTATAAGTACGCTTGAATGTTACAGAGCCATTCCAAGGGCATGTCGGCACAAAGTATTTTGGGCCAAGTGTCCAATCTCTCTTTCTCCCTTATCCTGTTACGAACCTCCTTGTAGGATTCAATTTGGCACATGTTGTCACATGGGATACAACATGGTCTAGGAACTCAAGGAGTTCGGTTTAGCCAGTGTGGAGCAAGGCTAATGAGGGTCCCTCTCACTCCCGTCGTAGAGTGTTTGCAGTTACCTCCACACACAAGTACATCTTGTACTTGAAGGATGTTTTTTTTTACACATCCTTACATGAGACATATTCTACATGTGGAGAATATGAGTCTCTGGACTGACACTGGCGCCATTGTTTCAATTCTGTGTCACGACAAAGTCCAACTAGGTGCAGGTCAAATCTGTTTTCTAGACCATTTTTAGCACGACGTATCAGGGGCAATTTTGTGGCCAGAAATTGTCGAATACTTAGAATGACTTGTTAAGGTACAAGTACTGCTAAACAACATTACAGATGGTTGTTTATACATATAGCAAGGCTATAAGTTGTTAATGAAAAAGTTTCATTTTCTGTACCTAGAAGTGATCAATGTTTAACCTTCTATTATGATTCAGACGTTTTCAGCAAGGCTTGCAAAAGATTGCAACTAAAAGTATTTAGTTTCTTTTCATAACTATTTACATTCCTTTTAATGTGTGTTAGGCGCATCACATTTGCCATAAGTATTGGTAAGGACCATTATGGATATACAGGTTCGGGTTAATTTTTGCTAAATGCACGCACACTAGGTGTTATGGGCGCTAGTGTTTAGCAAAGGCTTATTTGGAACGGCATGCATATTCCTTAGGTTGTTGCTTATGAAGCATTTTGCACTCTATGTGTACTATCTCTATGAGATTACTTTTGGATCTACTAATCACCAATAGAGGTCATGGCTTGGTTTGGGCATTTGTGGATTTTTTCAAGTTAACCACGATGGTTATTTTGGACATTATTGATTCTTCGCCAATGTTAAACACTACCCCGTTTACCAGTCATCTGGGAAGACTGTCTGTAAACCTTGAGAAAAACACACCTCAATACTGTCAAATATCCAAGGGGATAGGCAGATTACAAAGAGTAATCTTGTGCTAAAGGATCTGCTAAGAGCATACGTTAGCACAACGCATTTCTGAATAGATGATTTTCTCCCTATTCTAGAATTTTCTTAAGTACAATTTTTGACTTTGAACACCTCTTGTGGTGGGGTTGGAGATTGTGTCAATACTTTCATACGTCAAGGACTGACCAGGTGTGCTGACAAAGTATGTTGGCAAGTAACCTTCATTAGGGATGAACATGTAGTTCTTTGTGTTCCAAACTATTCAGAATTCTAACACGAGGACATTCCCTGTCGACGGATTTTCCAAGATACTCAGGCGAGTAGGAAATCTGGCTCACAACTGCATGGAAAGTTATGCCAAGGTTTCCTTGTATTATTCCAGTACCTTCAGAAGATCTGAAAACTGGTTATGCCTTTGGACAACTCTTAGTTGTGGTTACTCCTTTACAGTACTAAAGGGAGTTATACATGGAGTTACCATTTAAACCCAAGGGACTCTTAGTTGTGGTTACTCCTTTACAACCCTCAAGTGACTTATAAATGGAGTTACCATTTAGACCCAAGTGGTTGCAAACGGACAACAATGTTGAAAATCAAGATATTGTTGTTGGTTTCATTGAACCTCCTCACTGCACCAATTATCGGTCATACAGACAACTGGCTCACTTATGGGACGTCAATAAAGAGAACATTAGTATTCTTCAGAAGATATTACTATTTGTTTTTTGGAGGACGAAAACTCTTCGTTAAGGGGGGAGTAATGTCAGGACAAGGGTCCTACGGGGCAAGGCCCAACCTAGGGGGTCAGGGACCTAGGCCAAGGGCCGGCTGGACCAGTGCGGACTGGGGATCTGCTTAGGGCAAGTGCTAGAAGCTAGCCTATATAAGGGGCGGTAGGGAGGAGGATCCGAGGTTCAGTTACCCTAGGTCTTATAGCAACCAACATTCTCAGTGTTGTCATCTTGACCACTGGAGAAAATATTTCCTGGAGATCAACACCATATTCTTGCTTGAAACCTTTGGCCACTAAATGAGCTTTGTAATTGTCAATATTCTTCTTTTAAACCCATTTACAAGGCAATTTTCTCCTACCTTTTGGAAATGGAACAAGTTCCCATGTTTTGTTCTTTGCAATACTCAACATCTCCCTCTTCATAGCATGTTCCCATTGAACCTTATCATTGGCTAGCATAACCTCTTTGTAACAAGAAGGATCACCACTATCTGTCAGCAAAGTAAAATGCAGACTTGGAACAAAACGTTCTTGCGGATGTGAGACTCTTTGAGATCTCCACGGATGATGAGAACTCGTACTAGCCTCTGTAGTAAGTGGCTCGGGAGCTATCTAGACAGGAGGTGATACATCAAAAAATGTCACTTTCCGGAATTCAACCTCTTTCACTGGCTGGCTGTGAATATTAGTCTCATTAAAGACAACATCACCCCTACAGATCACTAATTGACTTTTTGGATCCCATAAATGATAGCCAAATTGACCATCTACACAATAGCCAATGAAGATGCATTTCCTAGAATTAGGATCTAGCTTAGCACGCAACTCCTTTGGTACATGTGCATAAGCTTCAAAACCAAATGTGCGGAGTTTTTCATAAGACAATTTATATCCTGACCATGACTCCAAAGGTACACAAAACTGTAATGAAGCATGTGGTGATCTATTGATCAAGTACATGGCTGTGTATAATGCTTCAACCCAGAACACTTGTGTTAAATTATCCTGTGATAGCGTATACATAATCCGCTCTTGGATGGTCTTATTCATTCATTCTGCAACACCATTTTGTGTAGGGGTATAAGGAGATGTAAACTCACGCTTAATTCCCCTACTTGAACAGAAGTCTGTAAACTCTTTGGAGACATACTCTCCACCATTGTCTGAGCGCAAAGCTTTCAACTTATGTTCAGACTCAGTTTTGACACTAGACAAGAACTTCCTAAAGCAAGAAAATGTCTCATCTTTAGACTTCATGGCATAAACCCAAACATGCCGTGTTGAATCCTCAATGAATGTAACATGATAGGATGCACCACCATGGGATTTAAAAGGCATAGGCCCACATAAATCACTGTGAACAAGCTCTAAGGGTTTTCTTTATTTGTCGAAAGAATGTGTACAATGTATCCGTGTTTGCTTTCCATATTGAGAGTACACACAAAAGGGAAAATTTGAAAATGACAAAGATGGTAAGTAGCACAAACAAGAAAATGTCTCCATTCCCTTCTTTGACATATGTATTAATTGGCTATACCACAAAGCAATGGTTGGCAGATCGGTTACAGAAAGAACACTGTTTTTCTTAGATACATAAAGAGGCCAGATAAAGTGAACCAACTTTTGAACCATGGGCTATAATAAGATGACCCTTCGCAATACGCCAAGACTGCTGATGAAAGTGACTTTGTAACCCAAGTCATCAAGACGTCCAACCAAAATCAGATTGTGTGTCAAGGTTGGAACATGACGTACATTATGGATGATAAACTTCACCTCATTTTCCATAACCATGGCAATATCACCTACGCCAACAATGTCACAAGAGTAACTTTCACTAAGTGTAACAGAGCCAATGGTTTCCTCGTATGTAGTAAACCAATGCCTATGATGTGTGACAAGCAACGAAGAACCCGAATCAAGGATCCATGTATGGGATACTTCACCACTAACAAGGATTTCAACAGACATAGAACTCTGCAAAGATAGAGCTTCTTGTGCATCATAAAAGACATCATTATTTTCAGTCACAATATTAATGTCTTGCGCATCACTATCATCCTGCACTATGTTCAATTCCTCGATCTAAATCAAAATATTTGGTTTCTCCTTTTTATCATTATGATCGTTTCCTTTACCTTTGCCCTTCTCTTTGTCACGATTTCAAGCATAACAATCCTTGTTTATGTGACCAAAGTTGTCACAATAATGGCATTAAACATTGCGCCGACCATGAGACTTTGATCTACCCTTTGATGCATCTCTATTTTCCTCTTTCTTGGACTCATGTTGTGAATAATAGCCCTTTTGTTTCTTATCATCCCTTTGCATGTAATGAGCTTCGCCATGATGCAAGCTAGTCATGGTCTTTTGACGCATCTCCTCTGACAAAAGTGCACTAGTAACATCATCGTACTTTAGTGTACCATTAGGTGTAGAGTTACTAACAGCTGTGCAAAAAATATCCCAAGAGGGTGTCAACGAACAAAGTAAAATGATTGCTTTCATCTCATCATCAATGGTCATGCGTTGTGCATGAATGTGGGCAAAAAGAGAATCCAAAACATTGATATGGTTGGCAATGCTAGCTGACTCCTTCGTACAAAGGTTGAAAAGTTTTCGCATCAAGAAAACCTTATTGCTAGCCGTATCCTTTTCGTAAGTGTCGTATAATTTCTACCATAAAGCATGAGTAGTCTCGCATTCTAACATTGAAAACTACACCGACTCACCAAGGTGCAGTCTAATCGTAGACCTGCATAGCTCATCAGGCTCCTCCCACTGAAACTGAGTCATGTGCATATCTCCAGTTCTAGCCACATAGGCAAAAGGCAACTTTTACTTCTTTTTGACAAGCACATCATGCATTTGGTTCTTCCAAAGCTGAAAATTAGAGCCATCAAGCTACTTTATGTCATAAATGTCACGGAATTTTCTAGTAGTCATGGTGACAATAGTACCAAAAGATTCTGGGAAAATTATGACAGAGTCTCGTTTGTTTTTGGGACTATGTCAACCAAAGTACGAGACAAAATGACCAAGTATGTCACTCACAAAGCATAAAAAAGGGAAATGTCTCTCAAAAGCACACTGTATAGAGACCAACTGAGGTGCATAAACTGTCAAACTGACCATAGACCACCAACTCTGCGTCAAAAGCACCTATACCACTCTATACATGTCCTATAGTGAGTCCTCATAAGGGATGCTCCAGCTACCTGTATCACCAAAGGTATCTCCACATTTGAGAATACCCAGCTCTTACACCAGATACAAGATAAACGGGAATTTACAATACGTGACAATTTAGAGAAATGTGGAAAATGTGTAACTCCAATCTTTACTGCTTCTTTCTATTCATCCTCAATGTGCATCCGTATGTCTTCTGTCTTTAGCAACTTCTGCTAACTGACGTTGACTCAGTTAACATCCCCCCTTCCGATTGTAATGCCCGTCCTCGAGCACTATTGAAAAGTCTCCGTGGAGGCTATGGAGGGTTTTTGATTCGTTGTTGATAGGATGATTGTCTTCATTTGTCATTGAATTTCTTGTTAGGCTCAATTTGCTGCAGCATCTTGATTGGTCCGAATAGGTCTGATGTGAGAGATCATGTTGCACTTGTCTGTTGTAATAGCATAATGACAAGGCTATTATTTATTTATGAAAATTATGTACAAGAGAAGTAAAATGATGAGCTTCTTAATTAGGGTGTAATACCTGGATGACCAAAGGGAAAGAACCCAGTAGGAAAAAGGTGCCTTTGGGATACATACATTATTGGAGTACTTAGTAGCATGAGAAATATTAATGAAGTACTCTAGGGATTATTTGCTGATAGATATGGAATTAAAAAGGTATGAGAGGATAGCATGATGGAATATTGGTTTGCCTGTTGTAGTCCACTGAAGGTGCATCGGTGGAAGAAAAACAGAGTGTCTAATGCATATGTACGATAACGGGACATCTTATTTCTGCATACACAAAAATGCATGGGAAACAATATGTTGTGAGAGGATAGCATGATGGAATATTGGTTTGCCTGTTGTAGTCCACTCAAGGTGCATCGGTGGAAGAAAAACAGAGTGTCTAATGCATATGTATGATAACGGGACATTTTATTTCTGCATACACAAAAATGCATGGAAAACAATATGTTGTGCAAGAAGGATTTTGAGGGGTTTTGCAAAAATATGGTGTAGCTACAAAGCATATGACATGGCTTTGCAAGCTGGCACCCATTAAGAATGGTTTTCGTTGACGAGGATATGTGCTCTCATCTTGTTGTGCACTGTTCGTGAGTGTTGGACTCTATGAAACTCCACCAATTGTAAGTTGATAGACTTTGACTCTTATGCTCATCTCATCCAGCATGAGCGACATGAATTAGATATGCTCAACTCTTCCAGCTTGAGGCCAAGAAGAATAACTACGACTCTTAGGATAGAGTTTAATATCACATGAAGCTTTGGGACTAATGCTTTGCTAATTTTATGGCTCAGCAGCCCGACTCTGACTATGCCAAAGAGTGTTTTTTGCCCCTGGCGACTTGACTTTTTACATTCTTGTGCTTACTACAAACATTTCTTCAGGTAAAAGAAAGCTTGAATCCTCAAAAAGAGGATTACTGAAGGACCAAGTTGGCATTGAAGGTTTCTTTTGCCATACCTGTTTTAGCGTATTCAAATCTGCATTCTCATTGGTTGGGTTGTCCTTCTTTGACAGTGAAAACTCCATTATTTATTTGATTCTCCAATTGGGCCTGGTGATAGGAGTCTTTGATGTTGTTGTAGGCCTCTGTTGATTGTTGACTTTGAATAGGAGCATTGGAAGACTTAGGAATCCAAATTTGTTGATGACCTTTGTATCTCCTTTGTTGACTTTGCCTTGCTCTAGGTCTTGTTGAGTTCTTGAGATCTCCATGCAGATTTGGTGTAGTTGCAGTTGGCTTGTTGTCAACTGGTAGCCAAATCTTTGTAAAACCTATGTGGAATCCTTGTCTAAGAGGAAAATTCATTGAGATCCATCTCTGTTCTCTATCCTATGGAGAGTTGTGGTAGACTTTAGCATCTTTCGATGTTTCTCTATTGTATACGTGCTTTTTAGATATCCTAGGATATTTCCGAGGTGGATACCTTGTGGGCCTTCTTTCTTGGAGGGACTTGAAGCTACTTCATATGCCCTAACCTACGGTTTTGGTACCCATATCTATCTGTTACCTTGATAATACTCCTGTTCTTTCAAGCTGCATTGTGATGTTATCCATCCCATGTGGTTGTCTTTCTGTGTGTAATTTCCATCCTTAATCGAAACCAAATCATTGAATTTCACTAAATTGCCCGGAACGACACTTGTTTGTGTTTTCTTTGCTTTCTTGAGTACTTTGGCTGATATACCTTTGCTTTTTTTGGTGGCTCCTTAGAGGTTTTAGTTGGGTCAGCAATTGACTTGAAGTTTTGAAAGGCTGTCTTGCTTGAAGTAGGTTATCCATGAGGGTTCTTTGATGTAGAGGCATATGCTATCACACCTTCTTTGCTAATCGGTGGAGGGACCACTTTAGCTTTACCTTTGTCTGCAATATTTATCTTTGATTCTTGTGACTTTTGCAACTCTGAATCTAGCATTAACGGTACTTGTATCTGCTGCAAGTATTTCCTTTGAAGGCTTGACCTAAAACTTTATAGGGTAGAAACCATTTCTTTATGTCATGTATGCAACCCTAGCATTTTTTTGCTATCATGCTTGCATGGAGTGATTTGCTGGATCCTTTGGATGTTCTCTGCAACCATATTGCAATTTGCTTCTTTATCCAATAGAGCATTGCAATTGACACTTTCTCCTTTTGTACTGCTAAGAACTATACCTATCATAATAACTAATATCTAATTCTCCTAAATGATTTTCTCATGTTAAACTGATCATTTAATATGGGGAAGTTCCAGGGGAGAAAAAGCTAGAATACTGGTTAAGCTGGCAGACTTGCCACAGTACAGATCCAAAGGAGGGAAAATAGGGATCCAAAGGGAGGGCCATCTGCAAAGAACTATGTGCAACAATGGGCTCCAAAGACCTTAGGGTTCAGCCCATTAAGACTTCCAAAATTCAAAGGTTGTGTCCAAAGGTCAAAAACCTAGGGAAATTGGATGCTTTGTGTGTGTCCCAAAAGTCTTTCTCAAGCCCTACAAAGGAGGGGACGAGCCCAAGAAGTAGGGGATGAGAGAGAAACTCTCTCTCTCTCTCACACACACACACACACACAAGCTTCCTTTGTACACAAGGGGAAAGAGGGACACATGTCATCTCCCTAGCTCAGATGCCCACAAGGTGTACTCAAATCCTATTAGATGGCCTTGGAGGTGGACCAATGAGAATTAGGCTAGAGTAAGTCTAGTTTAATTAATTTAAAAGCACTTAATAAAAGAACCAATAAGAATAAAGCTCTCTAGAAGACTATTGGGTAGTCTCCCAAGGGGTCCAATGAGCATTCAATAGCCCAATGGCTTGCCTGATTCCTATTGGCCAAGAGGCAAAGGGGTCTAATAAGAGTTTAATTGCATTAACTAATTAGCAAAAGCTCTCACAAAAGGGGAAAGGGGGACACATGTAAAAAGGCTATCACTTATGCTGCTTAATTTCCATCGGCTGAGCATAGGTAGGTCCAATAGGGAGTGAGCATGAGAAAATAGCAAGAGGGGTCAACCAAGAGAGAGAGGGGGCTGATTTTTCAAAGGCATTATTCACTTACACACTCACACAATCTATGTGTGGAGCAAGAAGACTCTCTATCTCCTTCTCAAGCTTTATGGCAAGCTTACAACCTACTCCAAGCTTGTGAGAAGGGAGGCCTACACCAACAATTCTTGGCTTTGTGATGCAAATCCAACCAAGAGCCAAGCTTCAATGCATGCTCATCTCCTCTACCATGCTAATTACTAAGCTAAGCTATGCTAATATGAGTGATTATGTGAGGAGATGTACATCTTTCTCGTAAGAATACTCCTTCTTCCTCTCAATCTACTCTCATACCGCGCTAGCTCTCATGTTTTTCTTAGTGTGTGAAGTTTTCGTGTTCATTGGACTAGCTACTATTGAAGGAACACAAGAAACTGTATTATAAAATGTCTCTCTTGATGGGAGAAACTCTAATACAAAGCCTTTTGGAGGGGGGGACCGGCTCCATGTAAATCCACTCCTCAATTGTTATCAATAGCTTAATGTCTCTCTCTTTTGAAGTATTGTTCATGTGATCTAACTAGGTGTTATACTTTTTGTTGCTCTCTCCACCCAAGCAGTCTTGTAAGTCTCATCAAGAATCTATTCTAATGAAATCCTCACTGTATTCATGCTATTTTCCGCTACACACAAGTTACTAGGCCATTAAATGTTACAATAGCTATTCGCATTGATGGTTGGAAAAGTCAAACTTTTGCATGTTAAAGGGCACGTTTTTCTCTTGGCAAAAATCGACAACTTGTTTTGATAACGATGGAAAAAGTGCCCTTTTTCTCAACTAGTGAAAAAGTCAGAAACTTGTAATGCAATCATGGGCCTCCCACACTAATTTTTGAACAAATCAACTTATTTACCTTTAAGTAGACAAACCTCCTTGTAATGAAGAAAAAACCAATAGAGTCCTGAGTCTAAGGATTAGGCCTAAGGATTTTTCGGACTGTTTGACTTGTTGTCTTGTTGTGTTGTTGTGTTTCGATCTCTCTCCAAGACTTTCTTAGCCCTTGTTACGAATGCAAGTATGCAGAAACGAGATTATGCAAAAGGGAAAAGCACCCATTCGAGTTCAAAAGCTCCAAATTTTGACCTCAATGGCAACTAGCAGCAACGTATAGCTCAACTGACTTAATTAGCTAAAGTTTGTTTGATATGGTCACTCAAGACACTGACAATACACTAAATATATGGCCTCACAATGAGCATTGCCAGAAAGAAATCAGATTTGGTCTATAAAAGTATCTCAACCTAAAGATGAAACCCAAGCGAGTAAGTGTTGCACCATCCTTCAAAGGGCTTCATCCGGATTAGCCAAGAGTCTAACATTCAATCCCTACTCAAGAAGTTCAACATGTTTGCATTCAAAGGAGTGGACACTCCTGCCCCATCTTCACTCAAGGTCAAGCAATGGGAGTCACTTTTAGCCTCAACTTCTAATATGGAGTCCTTTCTAGTTCCAAACAACCTTGGCGGAGTATGTTACCTAGTATCTTGTACTAGGTCTGACAATTATTTTGCTCTGCAAATCGTTTATCTTGCTCTATGAAGGCTCCTAGGCTAGTCCACATCCAATGCCTGAAGCATCTCATGTGCTATCTGTAGCATATAAGTTAAGAATTGAGTTGCAAATCACTATAATAGATGTGTGCCTTTGTCAACATCCTTGTATTGTTTTATTCTTGTATATGGTATTGATGTGTGTTAACAAGCTTAGGACCACTCGGGCATCCCCACCCCCACTAAAAGTTTTTTCTCCCTCATGCTTTGTATATACGCCGAACACTCTAGGGATAACTCATCTTGTATTCACACGCTTAGTAATATATCCTATGTTGTATGCCCTGAGTTTCTCCATCTCCAAGAAGTTGTGTGTGTGTGTGCATTCTTGCAACCTTGGCTATAATAATTATGACTAGGAAATTGATGTCAAGACTAGTGCTTCACAACCAAAGAAGAGAATCGACTAGCTTACTATACTTTGTAACAGTAGCTATATATGGGAGTTCACATAGGGAGATCTTATGGTTGGGATCCATTGAAGTAGATACCGGCCTCCACTCAATCATACCAAAAGCCTATAGCAATTCTTAGGCATAGTGTTGCCGTATGACCTAGACAAAATCAAGTATCAAAATCGGATTATAACGGCTAAAGCTCTCTTGGGCTCATATCTAATTTCAACTAGGGAGATAGTATGCCATCAAGAGTAAGCACAAAAAATCAATCATATAGGATCAGATTTGTACCTTGATAATTATAAACTCATTTGGGTTCTTAGGAAATTTCAATTTTGGTGACAACATGATCTCAAGAATAATGAAAATCAAAGACTACGCCCCCGCCCCCTTCCGTGGTGTGGCTTTGTGGAGAAATGCAATAATAAAAAATGCAATAAACCATACGTGACATATGATACCATGATACAATGGAAATGACATTATCACCACGTATTGTGTTTCTTAAAGGTTCATCCCACACCAATGATGTGGCACTATAGTCTAGTGCCAATAAAAAAGCCTTTGAGAAGGATAGGGAATTAAGGATAACCTCAAGGTGGAACACAATAGGCTATATTAAGACCATTAGGACATTGTTATAAATGGGGCGGAGTACTTCTCTTTTCCTGACAACCCTGCCAATACCATCTGCAACTTCTCATGGTTTTTAGCCCTACTGCTGTAGACACAGAAGTCATCCATAAAAGATTTAACACAACTAGCAATGAATGGTGCCAATGCCCAATTTTCTCTATCTTGATAGAAAGATGGTCCATTTGGCAATCCAAATGGCAATACCGTGTAGCAATAGCATCCCCATGGCATAATGAAAGTTGTCTTTGTTCGATCTTTAAGAGCATACTTCAATTGAAAATAGCCTGAAAAAGCATCACACACATTGTACCTCTCATAACCAGCCACCACTGAATCCAAGATCTGATCAATGAATGGAAGAGGATATGGGTTCTTCTTAGTGGCTGCGTTTAAGGGTTTAAAATCTACACAAATCCTCCACTTCCCATCCTTCTTTGGACTGACTACTACAGGACTCACCCATTCTGTGGTCTCCACAGGGACTATGAACCCTGCCTTCAATAACTTGTCCACCTCTTCCCGCAAGGCTTCCATTTGCTCTTGACCCATCCTTCTTAGCCTTTGCCGCACTGGCTTAGCACCTTCCTTCAGTTCTATATGCATCTCTTCTCTTTTGAACCCTCTCATCTCTTCATATGAAGTAATGAACAAATCAGGAAAACTAGGCAGCATGTCCAAATATATCTCCTTCTCCATAGCTGAGAGGTCTCCACTGATCATTTGTGTCATCAATTCCTGCTTCTTTGAAAATTCAACCTTGGTTTGCATCAGCCCTTCAATCACTTCATAAGGCCCTTCGCTTTCATCTTCAGCCTCATTTGCAAATGCAACTAAACCCGACCCCTGGATTCCTTTATCCATCAAAAGAAATGCAACATCAGCATCCTCATCACTACTGGTAGTGCTATCACTGTCCTCATCAGTCACTGTGGAATAGTCTTCATCACTAGATTCATCCTCATCTTCATAAAGCTCCTCCAATCGTTTCCTTGTGTCCATATTATATAGCTTCTTGACACCTGTCTTTCCATAGAGGCTAATTGTACCACGTCGCCAATCTTGAACAACTCCCACTGTACGTAACCATGGTCTGCCCAGCATAATAGGATATGCTCCCAACCCCGCTAGCATCACATGAAAATCAACCACTGCCTTTGCATCATATGCCTCCACTTCTAAGCTCTTTACAACACCCAAACATTTTACTTTCTGATGGTTTGCCAATCTGATCTGGAAACCTGACACCCTAGTCACTGTAAGACCCATCTTCTCAACGCATGAGTGCGTTATGACACATATTTGGGCTCCGCCATCCACATAACCTTGTCCCATATTTTTTCTTTTGTGCCACACATCTACTATTGGGAAAATGTCTGGTAGCTCATCCATTGCCAACACCTTTACTGAACCTCTCTCTGGCTCTCTCTCCATTGGGTTAACCATCCTCTTCCACCGGCGCTTTAGCTTAGGCACCATCTCTATAAGCTACCCAAAAGTAACATCTGCCTTCCTGCTGGTTAGATCCTCCTTCAAGTCATAGCTTAATTGCCCATCCCATAGTGGAAAATCTGAAACATGAAACTTGCGATGAGCCCTCCTTTTGCTCTTGGCCTTGACATCCTCGCCTTCATGGCTCTTTCCCTTCTTCTTACTAGGACCTGGGGCATTTCTTCCTTCCTTGTCCTTTGTGGTCCTCTTCCCAATAGGCATCACTAATGTATCCTCTAGCTTTGATGCCTTCTCCAAGGTGACTACACTTAGCACTTTTGTCTTTCCCTTTTCGTCCTGGGTTAATCCACTGGTTCCTTCTTCTCCCTTGATTTCAATGCCATAATCATTTGACCTAGTTAGCACCTGTCTTGGCAATGGATACATGTCTCCACCCATCCTTGGTGGCTTATCATATTACGGGCTAATGTGACCCAACTCTCCACAATTATAACATGTGGGCGTCTGCCTCGAGAACCTACCATTGCTTTGTCCAACACCATTCGTAGGTCTCTCTTCACCTCCTGGCTGATTTGCAAACCTCCCTCGACCTCGATTATTTCCCACTTGACCTAGCATGTTTAGGCTGAGATTCTTCATTAAATCTACCACTTGCCTCATCTCTTGCCTTAGCCCATCATCTTGCACACATGTAGTGACCACTGCTGGCATAACCTGAGTAGTAACAGGAACCACTGGTTCGTGATGAACCGTCTGGCATGCGACCTTGTAAAGAGTCCATAGGCTGAAATTCAGACCTCATGGGCAAAGACTCCACCCCTAACTGGCTCATTTTCCTCAGCTTCCACTCTTTGTTCCTTGCCACCTCCAGTGCATCTTCATATGCCCTAGGATTTTTTAGCTCCACTCTCCAACGTCTCAAAGACCAGCCAAGAACCTGTCCTTCTTCATCATGTCAAGCGGGGGTACCTGTGGTGCTAAGGCCTTGCACATTCGCTCCCATGCCAATGAGAACTTACGTATGTACGCATCTACTGGCTCACCTTCCTTTTGCACTAAAGCCTGTACTTCTTGCCACACTTTGTCAGGATCTTCTGTCTTCACAAACTCCACTTCTAATCCATGCCTTAGATTGTCCCAACTCAATCTTATAGGTGGATCAGCCACACGCAACTCCTCTTCAAATGCCTTGGACCAAACTCATGCATCACTCTTCAAAAAAATTTGGAGAAGACATAACATCTACGCCGGGTCATGAATCAGGTTGCTAATACAGGCAACCTCCATCTTTTCCAAAAAGTCTTCCACATCTTCATCACTTCTTCCATGAAACTCCGGATAAGAGAAAGCCATGGCTACCCAAGTTACGACGCTTTGAGAACCCCTTCGAACACACGTACAAGAACCCAAACTTTTTGACTGACTCAATTCCCAGAAACTTCAATGGAGCTCAACTTTAGATAAGGACAAACACATGCACATCAAATGAGTTTTCATAGTTAATCATCGAAATTACAACAGGCAATGGACATTCCAGTATCTCTCTTAATCTTCTTGGCCCGAACATAAAGACTATGCGCTGCTGCAAAAAAATCTTCCTGGACACATGAACATTTATCTGGATTCTCAGAGTTAAATGAAAAGGAGTGAATTGAGGGCCATTTTGATCATCCATTAAAGTCAACCATGCAGCTCCGAAGAAAGCACACCTATCTTATCCTCTGATTTTGCCCAAATTTCAGCAGCATAACAGCATAAATGGCTCAAAAGACCCAAAAAACTAGCCATCACAAGTTGGAAAAATTTTCGCAGAGTTTCCCCAGAAGTAGAGCAGTAAGAACCCAAAATATAGACTATATATGTATGCATAAACTGCCAACAATAGAACCCGAGCATCAAGTAGGACTCACTAGTACATAGGCTATGGCGAGGTCACGAAAAGGGTGCTCCAGCTACCTATATCACCGAAAGGATCTCCACATTTGAGAATCCCCCAGCTCAATAAAACCTCACGCTATCGACCCTCACACGAAGGGTTATGCAAATCTCGTATAGTCAAGTCTCGAAAATGACTATCTTCCAGACCAAGTCTCAAAAATGGCTGGGATTTCCAAATAAAACCAAATATGGCTCCACAAAGGCGTACAATGGCAGTTTCCACAAGTAACGTACAATCAAGTAGACAATGCGCTCAAATAGGCGCCAAATGATGCATACCCACAACAACTGCAAGTGACACCACTGCTAGTATATCATTGTACTCCAGCTACCTGTAACCTGTGATCTGCAGCCTGTCATCCCAAAGCTGAAGGTACTAGAAGAAGATCCTCCGTGGGGGTGCCAAAAGAATGTGAGTGGGATGAAAACACACACAACGCCTCTATAATGATCCGACACACACTCTTGGGATGATACACATACACACTATGGGGCACCACTCGGCTTACACAACCCACTTGGAAAAATGGACAGTGCCATCACTTCCGGAACGGCCCAAAACCCAAGTCTACAATGTCAAATTTCTCAAATCCGACCTCGGATGAGCAATTTACGGCCAAAACAGGGTCCAAAAACACAGTTGCGGCTGTTCCTCCTCTTCTCTCCACATTTTTTCTGGTCCTCTCTCTGTTTTTTCAGTTCCCACACTTAGCTTTATAACTTGGGCACCCTTGGCCTTTTAGTTGACCTCAAACAGACCCCGAACAGGCCAAAAACTGACCTCGCAGTGCATAGTTGTCACCCTGCTGCATCCTCCACACACCTGGCACTCAAGTTTTTTCCAATAACGCATCCCGCAACCATGTGAAGTGGCCCCAAAAATGGTCCTCATGATGATCTTTCTACATAATTATCACAAGAAAACACCCACGTTGTGTCCGTACTTATCCACGTGCAAGTATTGACCCTATTTGACCTCCTGACGCCACTAGATGCCATGTGATGCACCTGCCTACCTCATGTCGTCGGCACGCATATAGCTTCCTCGAGAAGTTTTATGCGCTACCAACTCCTCATTATTATAGAAAAAACACACTGGTACTGGTGATAGTGAAAATCGATGCACTATGTACATGTTGTCCTACCTGTACACATGTGGGCCCCACGTAACCACCTGGATTTGGAAAATGGGAAATCCTTTATTTGATGCACCATGCATGGGTATATACATATGCGCAATCCCTTGCTCCAAAAAACTCCTGACAACGTCGGGTTCACCAAAAATAAGTCGAGAAGTTTGCAGTCTTGCCAGGAAATCACCTGGCTTTTGGTTGTGAGACTTTGTGAGAGAACTCCAAAAACTTTATGAAGGATTTATACCATAGATTCCATGAATTCTAGGGTTTAGAAGAAAGTGAAATCAAAGAAGCCCCACTCGTTCTCTCATGCACTCACACACACAAAGAAAGAACACAAAAGAGAATATCAAAACAGCACAAAGATGAAAATATCAAGGCTATGGTCGTATTTTATCATGGGTAATATGAAAGGGTTAATAGATGAGTTAATGGAGTTCAATCTTTGTTGACCAAACAGGTTACAAATTATTCTTTGGAACTGTAAGTTTGTGCTTACCATAATATATATGTTTTGTCTAGTGATTGGGATTAATTGTGTGTACAAATTCTCTTGGTTCATAGCAAGCTAACTACACTTACGTCAAAAGAAAAGTTATAGTCTATAAGGGTTAGTATGATGGGATCCGGTAAAAAACGTATTTCATTGAGCTTTTCTGAGCCAAAGAGAAACACTATACGTTGGTGAAAGTGTATCTTATGGCTAATCCGTATGTTAATTGTAACAGATCGCATAGAGTGGAAGTGATAGAAATTCAAATCATGTGGATTATTCATCCATGATAGCTTTAGTATGTGAAAAATGTAGATATGAGAGAAGTGAAGAAAAGGGAATTTCTCTCCCAAGCCCTGGTCTTGCCCGTAGGCAAATAAGGATACTACGGGGAGAGATGTACTGGTAACAAGGAGAACCAAGAATTTGTAGAGAGAATGACTTTCTAAGAGTGAGAGAGATAGATTTGGTTGGAGAGGGAGATGAAATTAGAGATATATGTTGTATTAGAGATGAAAAAGAAAACAACAAGAAACCAACAAAATATCAAAGTAAAACACATTTTATTTGACAAACCCTTCAAGAGCTATTCACCATTTTTATGGAGAGAGAAGAATATGGAAGACTTGAAGCCTTGATTTATGCATCAGGTTCAAGTCCTTCTTTGGTTAGTGTTTATCTTCCAAGGATAGCTTACAAGATTGGCTAGTCCTCCTCTAGGAGTAAGTGTAGGCTTAGGATTATGTCTATGGCTAAGTACAATTAGGCATTACTACTCTCACTCCCTCAAGAATGAATTTCAAGGAAGAAGAGGTCCCCTTGTATAGGTGAAGGAAACCCTCAAGGGTTACACAAGAAAGAGAAGAGCCAGTGTGAATAGGAACAGACAAAGTTTGAAATGAGCTATCCCTGCATGATGTGGGCAGACTAGGGTCCACTATTTTGATGATATCTCCTCAATTGTGGCTCCAAAAAAAGAAATAAAAATAGCAGCAAAAAATTCACCTCAGAAGCTACGACTCCCATTGTATATACATTTTTCAATTTGGATTGGAACCTTGTGTAAAAAAATAATCAAAATAGGGTATAGTTTTGGAAGCAAAAGTCTTCTTGTGGCCCCCTTAGTTTAGACTTTCATTTGATTCCAATGGACACCTCATGCAATATGAAAGAATGACATTGATCCTTAACACAATTTTGTAGTCATGCTTGCAATCATGCATTAAAATAGGTGTATCTTTGAGAATCATGCAAGCTAGTGTCCCATTAGGATTTGATTCCTTCTTAGTAGTTATTAAAAAGAAATATAAGAAAAATAGGATACAATTTATATACATATATATCGAAAGTTACCCTAGATATAGGATCTAGATATGGTGTGAGATAATAATGAGATAGAAGAAAGAAAAAATTAATGATTTCTGCCCCAAGTTAAAGAGGCGAAGCTATTGACGCTTTTCCCATAGTACTTTTTGACGGTAAAGAAAGAATATGTTACCCTTGAGATAAATAATAGGATGAGATAAAAACTTACTATTATACTTAGATATGCATATGTACATTATAGAAAATATACTTATGTATCTAAAAAGTTGCAAGATAGATCTTGTAGCATTCGTTTCCACTATGTACGTGTCACAACATGACACCGTATTGTTGGGATGTTGAGCTCGATAGGCTGCAAATCCTCTTGACCATAAACCAAGTGAAATGGAGTAAACTCAGTGGCTTTCCTATATGTGGTTTGATACGCCCACATGGTAGCATCCAAGGAGTCACCCCACAAATTTTTCTTGTTTTGCACCATCTTCCTAATGATGCCTGCAATGATACCATTAGCCTTCTCCACCAAACCATTTGACTGTGGGTTGTAGGGTATGCTATGAGGATGTAGAATGTGAAGCTCTTCACAAAATTCCGTGAGTAAACCCTTCCTGAATCCTGGACCATTATCAAAAACAATATCCAAAGGTGTGCTAAATCTGCAACAAATATTAGTGTAGACAAAATGCTCACTATTTTTCCATGTACCCTTGCCAGAGTTTGAACCTCTACCCACCTAGTCATGTAATTTACAGCCACTGGAATGTAGAGTTTACCATTTTTTGTTCTAGGCAGAGGACCCATAGCATCAATGTCCCACTTTTCAAAGGGTCCATTTGCAAGCACAATCTACCTTGGACTACGGACCACCAATCTTATATTTCCATTTACCTGATAGCTGTGACAACTTTTACACCAATGCTGGACATCCACATGCACTCTTGGCCAAACATAACCCACGAGCAAAATCTTGTTCACATTTAACTCTTGGGCGAAATGACCACCACATGCTTCCTCATGCAAACCTTTTAGAATGGCTGGAATTTACTCTATGGTTGGTACTCTTCTGCACACTTGATCCTTCGCTCTTTGAGATAGAGAGCCTTCTAAGAAGAGATAGAAACTTTCCTTCTTCATGAGTATCCTCTTCTAAGATTTTGTGAAATTTTGTTGAAACTCGCCCTCCAAAATGTAGCCAAGAATGGAAGCCAATGACACCAATCCCTGGTATCTCAGTTGCTTGACAACTGCTGCCACCATGATGACCTGCACTTCTTTCTCAACACTTGTAACTGCTTGTTGTGCAAGTAAATCTGCATCTTCATTTTGTTTCCTAGGAATATGATATAGTTGCACTTCTTCAAACTATTTAAACAACCTAGGAATGGCATGAACTTTTGTCCTGAATCTTTCATTCTTGCATGTCCAAAAGCCTAAAATCTGCTTCATAATGAGAAGTGCATCCCCCTTTACCATGAGACGTTGTATACCTTGGCCAGTGCACATCTTTAAACCATGAAGTAGTGTGTCGTATTTTGCTTCATTGTTGCTAAATGAACCTGGTAGATTGACCTTCTCTTTCATGACCACCTCTCCACTTGGCTTGAGCAACACTAGCCCTCCCCCTGCTTTTCCTATGGCTTGTCAAAAAGCTCCATCAAAGAACAAGGTAAAAGCATTAGGAATACTTTTAGGTGGTGGCAATGGTAGGGTCTTTACTTCAGGCACCTTAATCTCCTTTTCATGCACCCTATAAGTGAGAATCTGTGCCAATTGTGCACGCACACAATCTTCTACTTTGAAAGAGTATGAAACTCTTGCAACTTCATAATCCACTTAGAGATCCTAATACTAAGATTCATTTGAGATGACACCCAAGAGAACAAATTTTTTGTAGTGAGAATTACAAAAGGTTTTGGTAGCAAGTAGGATCTAAACTTTTTCACCGCAAACATGAGAGAAAGCATCATGAGTTCTACCTCTGTGTAGCCTCTCTCCAAGGTATTCATGACTGTGCTAGCAAGTAGATGGGTCGCAACTCGTACTGTGGGGATCTTGTTGTAGCAAAACAACACCAATTGTTTCTTCCCAACACTAGAGATAACAAAGAATGTGTACTCCCCACAAGGAGGCATAAGTGTTGGTAGTTCTGGCAGAATGACTTTGATGTTACAAAAATATTCTTCAATCTCATCAGACCAAACAAACTCGGCTTATTGTGTCAATTTTTGCAAGGGGTGAAGTAACTCCGATGCTAATGAATGAAGTGTGACATATACTTCACCTTTTGAATGAACAAGATGACCTCCTTAAGACTCTTGGGTGATGGTAACTCAATAAGAGCCTTTGCCTTTGAAGGATCCACTTCGATGCCTTTGTAAGAAACTTTGTGACCAAGCAAGATCACTTCATCCTCACCTATGTGGCACGAGCTATAAATGCAAAAATTATCAATAAAACCCCTAATGGACTTTCCAAAAATGCTTGAAACACCATGTTCATGAAGCGTTGGAAAGTTAAAGGAGCATTTATTAAGGCAAACGCCATGACTCTAAAAGCATGACAATCCCAAGGAGTAATGAAGGTTGTTTTCAACTGATCCTCCAATGCATTACTTATTTGAAAGTAACCTGAGTAGCCATCACACATAGTGTACTTCTCGTGACCAGCTACCTCATTTAGTATCTCATCCTGAAATGGGAGGGGAGAGTGGTCTCTTTTTGTTGCCTCATTCAATGGACGGTAATCCATACACACCCTCCACTTGCTGTTCTTCTTGGGAGTGACAACAACGGGAGAGACCCACTCTGAATTCTCCACTGGGTAAATGCAACTTGTTGCTAGAAGCTTTCTTACCTCCTTGAGTAAAGTATGGTCCTTGATGATTCCTAGCCTTCGTAGCTTTTGAGCCTTAGGTGTGGCCTGATCTTATGTTGAACATCATCTACTCTACACACGTTGGTGTATTCTTTAACAAAAATCCTAGTAAACTTCCTTAGTAAACATTTGGACTCCCCTCTTTCTTCCTTTATAAGTGTGGTTGATAGCATCCCTTCGTTTTGCACACCTTGGTTCTCTTGAGTACCTACCTCCTCCAAGCCTAGGCAAGAGGTCTCTTGGTTGCTTGGCTTAAACCTTACCCCCATGAATTCAATAGAAGACTCCTCTTCTGTAGTGCTACCACCGCTACCTTCTTCTTCTGAAGTGTTATCAGTCCAGTCTTCCTCCGTCTCACTTTGCAATGATTCTTCATGGATCTCCTCTTGACGTTGCTCCTTCATGTCAAAGAAAACCTTATTATGATTGTCATTCCTGCATATCAAATTTCCAATTTCCCAATCCTACAAAGCTTGCATTTTCATTAGCCATGGTCTTCCTAGGATAAATGGATATCCACGTCCCTTGGTTGACATAACAAAAAATCTAGTGCCTTCTTAATGCCAAACGCCTCCACAAAAACATTTTTACAAATGCCTACGTACCTAGCCTTGCTATTGTTTTCCATATTGACTTTGATTTCAGGCATCTTATGGATGTGCATGCCTAGTTTTTGCATGTCATGATGCAAATCTGTTCATCCCCATCCACTAGACCTTTCCTAACCAATCTTCCTTGGATGTAACAATCTAGCACATGTGTAATATCCTCATTCATTTTAGCTTGTGCAATTTTTACAACAAGAATACTCTCTTTTACCTTTCTTCTTTAAATCCCTCCTAGCTTTTGGACATAATGCAAGAAACTGAGGCCATGAGATATTAGGACCCTTACCTCTCATGTCTTACAACAAGTTGTATGGAGACATGCCATGTCTAAGGGGTAAGTCTTGGAGGTTGATACGACATCGAGTTTTCTTGGCTTCCTTGGTCTCCTTCGCCTTCTTCTCTCATCCATGGTTACTTTGTGACATGACTCCTTCTTTCTCCTTACCTCTTCCCCACCCACGCTTAATGCCATTTGCTTCCATGTCAATCTCATTTGAATTTGTCACCTCTACCACATGCACATTTGGATATGGCAAAGGTGGAACTCCTTCCACTCCTCATGAAGGTGGTCTTGCTCCATTTGGCCTTTGTAGAAGATTTGGTTGTTGACTAGTTCCTTCACCTGCATTCATCACTGGGTAATTCAAGTTAGGTCTCCATGGCTCCCCATGGGGCCAAAAATAATTATACATCCCATTTCTAGACTCTTTGCAATTCCAACATTGCAAAAGTTTCCTAGATTGTGGCTCTCACTCTTCTGGTTTCTTTGTTTGTCCCTTGGGACCTACAGCTTGTGCAAGGTGAATTGACAAGTTGCTCCAAGGACTCATTTAGCTTCTCAATCACCTCAGTTGTTACCTCAGGAATCTCTCTAGATTTTGATGCTTGCAATTTTTCCTTTGGTCTAGGACCCTCTATTGGAACCTCTACTCTTAGACACTTGAGTTTCCTATACTTCTTAATAGCCCTAGTTTCAATTGCATGAAAGGTAGCAGATGAACCCGCCTCGACTTTTATCTTGATTGTGGAAAAGAGACCGGCTATGAACGTTTCCTTCTTTAGGAACTATGCACCATCACTAGGGTTAGCAACATTTCTCACCCATACAGCCCAAAGACGTAGAAACCCTTGTTTATACATGTAGTAGTCATCTAAGGCCTTTTTTTTTTGCGAGAAACGATGTCTTGCCATAGCTTTTGAGTAGTTTTGGGGGTCAAAGAAATATCTCTTGAAATGATCAACAACTTCCTTATAGTTTTCCTTAACATCCTGAGATAGAGAGTCAAACCAAGTGCTAACATCTTTTCTAAGGACTACTTCAAACATTTCTAAGCATTCAATATCTCCTATCACTCTCTTCAAATTTCAAAGTGACAATACGTTTTTGTTTTTATTTTTTGAAAAGATTTACACATTAATTGCAATTTATTCTACAACAAAATAAAAATATGCACATCAAATGACCTATGATAATCAACAAGAGGCAAGATGGCAGGGTTTGGTGATGCGAAAATTTCTCCTACTCTTTGGGCACCAAACATGAACACCATACGTTGTTAAAAATGATTTTTTCTACTTATTGTAATGTTTATTCTAATGCGTAGAGTGAAATGAAAGGAAAAAACCTCTATTCTTGGGCTATTATCCATGGCCTATGCATGTCCTAATGCTTAAAATAACACAAAAATATAGAAGTCTAAGCTAATATTGTACCTAATGAGAGGCAAAATAAAAGGATTTACCCAAGCACTTATCTCGGCCAACCTACGAGGACTTAAAATCTTACAAATTACACGTTGAAATTGCAACTAAGTACTAACAGTTATGTGTATCTTTTTCCTTACAATGGGAATGAAAGAATCATACTTGACTATTCTAAGGTTGAACCTACACCAAAACATACACAAGCCCTCCTCCGTGGGGGCACCAAAATTGAGGCGGTCCGGGGCGGGCAACAAGAGAAGCGACCTCTAAACACTCCTCAAGCCTCCCATACTGCTCAATTGGGACTCGGGCAACTAAGGGCCCACAAGACAACAAAAAACCCACAACCAAACCCAACCAAAGAAAGGGGCACCACCTAGTTATGGATGCGAACTAGGACGCAAATAGTGTGTAGCCCAACGTGCAAAGAGAAGAATGTAAAATTGCCACACCAACACACCAAACATAGTCCTTCACAACCGTAGGGATTTGGGAGAGAGTAAGGTAGAGAGTACAAATCAACTTGAACAACTAGATCCTGGCATAAAAGATAAGATGCTTTCGAGCTTAGAAAAAAATAGAGAGACAACATAATGCTTGATCTTATTGGCATTATACCATTTTCGTAGGGTTATGAGAGCCCTCTCACCATATCACCCTCTTACAATTAGTCCTAGGCAAACAATTCAACAAGACCCTTAAAACCACAAAGAATGAAAGGATACAAATAATCTTGAGGACAAGATCACCTTATATAAGCCATTGAACCGAATTGTCGAGTTGATTTTGCAAACTATCAATCTTATTTATGAGCAAGTGGAAGCTACAAATGTGATGGACAGTAGGACATCACTCAATTCCTCTCAATAGCCTCAAAGCATCTCTATACACATACGACTATAATGTGATAGAGAGCTCTCAAAGCTCACAATCTCCTCACACAACTAGGGCTGGAAAGTGCTATATTATGTGTGCAATCCTTTGTTACAAAGAAGAGAAGGACTCTATTTATAGGTTCTTGGAAGCCCCGATTAGGATTAAACCTAATCAATTTTAATAAGAGCAACATGGATTATGATTTTTATTTTATTTTAAAATGAGAGTGGGTCTCTCTTTTCCTTTGAGTCGCATGAATGTGGCTCAAGGACAAAGAATTATTGAGGTTTAAAGAAGAGAGGTTTGAGTGAATAACTTGGGAGTGCCTACTTTAGCGGATAGTAGAGGGTGCATTTTTTACAACAAGGTTAGTGGTTAGTATTAGTAATCACTCAAAAGTTAGTGGTACAACTTACAATGGGTAGAATGAGTTTGATGGCAAAAGGAGATGGTGAATGAAGTAGGAATCCTTGAGATGGTGAAGCCTTGAAGAATCTTGGACTTACCTTGTGTAGATTGTCAAAAATGACTACCAATCCTCTTCTCCTTTACTTGTTTTCTTTACACCTTCGTTGCCGATGTCGATCATCAATTATGAAAATGACAATTCGGTGATAAGATTTCAAAGATACTCCTATTTTAATGCATTATTGAAAGGATGCTTACAAAAATTTGTCAAGAATAAATCTCATGCTTTCATATAGCATGAGATGTCCACTGGAATCAAATGAAATTCTAAGCTAAGGGGATCCCTTTGATGCCAGAAAGGTGCCTTATTTTGATATTTTTTCAACACAAGGTTCCAATCCAAATTGGACAAAGCATATAAAATGGGGGTCATAAATTATGAGCTGGATTTTTTGTTTTATTTGGACCCATGGTTGAGGAGATATGGTCAAAATGGTGGACCCTAGTCTGCCCACATCATGCAGGGAGAACCCATTTCAAACTTTTCCATTTCCTGTTCACACTGGATCCTCTCTTTCTTGTGTAACCCTTGGAGGTTCCCTTCACCTATAAAAGGGGACCTCTTCTTCCTTGAAAACAATTCATTAGGGAGTGAGAGAATTAATTTCTAATTGTACTTAGTCATAAATATAAGCCTAAGTCTACACTTGCTTCTTGAGAAAGACTAGCCAATCTTGTAAGTAATCTTTGAAGATCAACTCTAATCAAAGAAGGACTTGAACTTGGTGCATCAATCAAGGCTTGAGGCCTTCCCTCTTCTTATGTCTCCATCAAAATGGCGAATACCTACCGAAGGGTTTTTCAAGTAGAATCTGTTTTACTTTGAGGTTTTGTTGGCTTCTTGTTGTTTTCTTTTCCATCTCTAATCCAACCTATATCTCTAACTTTATCTCCTTCACTAACCAAATCTATCTCTCTCTCCCTTACATTCTTTGCTAATTTATCTTTCCAACTATCTTGCTCCATAATCACCTATCTATCTCTACATAAGCCTCTACCTCTATCTTTAGCTACCGGACATAACCAGATCCTTTTCTATATGCTTATATTATCTAAAATGAATAACCCACACAATGCCAACTTTCATCCTTTCCATAATGTACAATCTCTTAGGGTTAATGTGCGTTTAATTCAAAAAATTAACCTCCAAAAAATAATTGTATTTCTTTTTGGATATGAAAGATTACAATAATTTTTTCTCTCTCCACTCCCCATTATTCTACCACTCCTAGATTACTCTAACTCATTTGATGTACACATAATTATTTTGCTCTAGAGAGTGAGTCTTGATCGATTATGATCCATAAAGAATTATATACACAACTCATTCCAATCACTCGGCAAAATATATAGATCTTTGTGAGTATAAAATTAAAGTGTCAAAGAAAAATTCAAGGTTTTGTCAAAGAAAAATTCAGGGTTTTTTTGGAAGACAAATATTAGCCGCTATAAATGCATCAATAAATCCTATCATCCTACCCTTGATTATAAATTATCAAAGCTTGGATGTTTCATCTTTGTCTTATTTTGAGAGTTCTATGTGTACATGAGAGGGTGAGAGAGAGTCTTCTATGAGTGGACTTTAATTCACCACCAAACACCACACTTCATGGAGTGAATCCTTTGCTACCTCTTCACAAGCTCTCACAACCAGAGGTACGGTACCTTCGTGGCAAGCACACCAACTTCTCAACATCATGCACGTGCATGAAGGGAAATCCCCCTTGGCTGCAATTTTTGTACATCATGTGTGTGTGTGTGTGTGTGTGTGTGTGTGTGTGTGTGTGTGTGTGTGTGTGTGTGTGTGTGTGTGTGTGTGTGTGTGTGTGTGTGTGTGTGTGTGTGTGTGTGTGTGTGTGTGTGCGAGAGAGAGAGAGAGAGAGGAGAGAGAGGAACATACCCTAGTGTAGCACTGGAGCAGAGCTATTGGAGGGGGAAAATGTTACTCTAGTGTGTGGCCGTTTGCAAACACATGGAGGATGGCATTTGAGTGCAGTGGCTTAGTTGGCCAAGCGTTCAAAAAACGTCCAAAAATGGTGGACCAAGTTAATCAATCGGCCGAATGTTGGGAGAGTGGCACCACGAGATAGATAGATAAATAGATAGAGAGAGAGAGAGAGAGAGAGAGAGAGAGAGAGAGAGAGAGAGAGAGAGAGAGAGAGAGAGAGAGAGATTGCCATGACCTCTTTTGGACCTAACAATGCCATTAAACTTGCCTTTTTCTACCCTATGCATGACAACAAGAGACAACAGAGTAGAATGTAGAAGGCTCAAATGATGTGCTCACTTCTTCCACCATTGCCAGCTTTTACCGCCTCTCAAACCAATAGCAACAACATGTGTGGATTCTATCAATACTAGCAAGCATGAGGGACATGTGGGGGGTGGGGGGTGCAAAGCACATTGCTAGACCACACCTTATTGTTGAGCAACCATATCGCATGCTCATCAGCACAACTGAAGGGTGGGACATCAATGGTACATTGGCTTGGTAATGTTTTTCAATATAAAATGCTGGCAGTATCAAACCCTACTACGTGCCTATATTTGTGTATTGGGCTAGGCTAAGAAGAGGGGAGAGAGATAGATAGATAGATAGACTGATTTCATTATTGTCCTTGGAGGTCACATACAACCCATGAGATAAAAAAGAGATCATTACAATGGGACTTCAGAGAGATACATATTAGTTAAGGACTCAAGGTCCATTGGAAGGAAAAAGAGGAAAAAGGAAAATAGAAAATCCTAGGGGGGGTCAAGAGACGAAGGCACTGGTCTAGGAGTTCAAAATTCTTGGATGACGGCTTTACCGCCTCAGTAGAAAGACCATTTCCCTTGTTTACAAGCTTTGTGCATCTTCTTGAGAGTAAGTAGCGTGGATCAAAATATCGCTATCTATATTCTATTTTTAAAAAAATTGGAGTGAGGAATCCACGTGGCTCCAAATCCATGAAACTATGGCCTCCCTCCTCCTTTTCTTCACCATCTTCTCCATGTTGGCACCATGGAGCACAAGCTTACAACTATTGCTTCTAGACAACCCCTTGAGTTGCCATGTAGGTCGATGATGGTAGCCACTAATTGGAAGATACTACTTTATAATACTAGAGTTTTCTCTATTGCTCCTCTGACATTGGAGCTGCCTTGCAAATTTTCAAGCTGCACTCTTGAACTATGGGAGCCGTGATGGGTTGTGGATTCACTCTTGA
Organism: Adiantum capillus-veneris; assembly: GCF_014529385.1. Lineage (NCBI taxonomy): Eukaryota > Viridiplantae > Streptophyta > Polypodiopsida > Polypodiales > Pteridaceae > Adiantum > Adiantum capillus-veneris. Next base: position 70,013,377 of record NC_140931.1, read on the forward strand.
AGTACGAGAGCCATTAAAGGTTGTGGGAAATAGTGGAGTGTCTCCACCCTTCAGTTGTTGGAGCTATGGGTTACGGACACATAGCCTCCACCTAATGAGTTGTGGCCGGCACTTTTAAACTGCGGATGAAGGGGGGTACTTAAATCTCACCCCACTATTAGGCTTAAACCCGCTTCCATCATGTAATGGAAATGGCTTAAGAACTTCGATAATAACGGAATTAAGAGAATTAGAGTGAGCATTTGTTTGAGACTAATTTGAGAACATAGAGGCTGAACTTAATTAACAGCAACAACTTAACCATATAATTAATTAACTTGGCATGAACAATACTTTTGCAAGAGAGAGAGTTAGAGAGAACTTGACAACAGTTGAGGATCGAATTTATGTGGAGCCGCCCCCCTCCAATAGGATTTTGTATTATAGATTCTCACATCAAGAGAGACTTGGTACAATACAATTTTTTGTGTTCCTTGTGACCTAGGTGATGCAATGAAGATGAAAAGCTTCATGCATCACGAGCATAACATAGTCTTGTAAAAGCATTGACCATCCTGGCCTTAGTCCCCAAGGCCTCAAACACCTTCGAAGGTGGAGAGAGCTAGAGGGGAATGAGGGTGGTGAAGAGGAAGAAGAATTAACATACGGAAAATAGATAGTTCCTCACTTATCATCACTCTTGTTGCATAGCATATCTTAATAGCATAATAATGATGATGAAAAAGATGACAAGCTTACGCATTGAAGCATGGCTCTTGGTTGGATTTGCATTCCATAGCCAAGAGTGTTGGTGTAGGCTCTCAACTTCTCAACAAGCTTGGAGAAGGAGATGGAGCTCTTGTACTTTGCACCTCAAAAAATGAGAGAGAGAGAGAGTGTGTGTGTGTGGGGGGGGGGGGGGGGGGGGGGGGGGGGGGGAGATTATACCTCCCAAGCTAGCCCCTAGCTTCCTTGGTCGACACCCCCTTGTAGCACATGCTGGAAGTTGATTGGACCCCTACAAGACTAGCCAGTCACATGCAGAGTGCATATCAAGCAACCATGCTAGCCTTGGGACAAGTGTCCCCCTTTGCGCTCTGAGAGAGAGGACTTGATAAAGGCATAAACAATTAATTAAATTCTCTATATTATCATTGGACCCCTTGAGAGGCCAACCAATAGGATTTAGGCACCTTATGACGGCAACATGATGAGGAAATTGACATGTGTCCTTGTTGCTTCTTTAGGCAAGTCTTGACTTGTGCGAGTGTGTGTGTGTGTTCTCTCCGTGCTCCTACAATGAGGGCTCGCTTGCCCATGAGTAGGGATACTTGTTGACTTTTGGACACCTTGAGCCCCTCAAGCACCTTAGTCATGGAGCACCTTAGCACCTTAGTCATTAAGCACCTCAAGCACCTCAAGTACCTTAGTCAGCAAGCACCTCAAGCACCTTAGTCAACAAGCACGACATGCACCTCAAGCTTGGGGGCCCGGGCTCCCACCTCAAGCACAACCCTAGCTTGCCTAAGGTCAAAGTACTCTTAACACTAACCTTTGGAGGTCTTTAATAAAGCTAACCCTAAGGTATTGAGGCGGTCCGGGGCGGGCAACAAGAGAGGCGACCTCTAAACACCCCTCAAGGCTCCCGTGCTGCTCAATTGGAGCTGGGGCAACCACAAGCACAACAAAACAACAAACCCACAGCCAAACCCAAACAAGATAGGGGCACCACCTAGTTATGGTATGCGAACTAGGACGCAAGAGAGATTTTGGCACAACCAAGAAGATGCACCACACAACACACACAAGCAACCTCACACCAAGACACACATGAAATGGACCAGAGAGAGCTAGAGCAAAGGGAAGAGAGAGAGGAAAGGATCTTGCGTAATACCTTATTTGTGACTTGCAAATGCAGATGGTTCGTTATGATGCTATCGTAGAGCTTGTACAAAAATCACTCAATGCTTAGTGATTGCTAAACATTGCCAAAACACACACACACACTGTCTTAGGCTGTGGGAGACCTCTCACCACAATACCCTCTTACAATGGACAAAAAACTGGCAATGAAAAACACACTAAAACACTTTCTAAAATCAAGATCAACCGATAAAAACTCAAAATACACAAGTCACCTTGAATTCAACAAACCGTATTGCACAAATGGAAGGACGAAGATTTGAACGTCGAATCACGCCTTTGATGCACCAAACCTCAATTTATTGATGATGAAGGAGCATATACAATAGTGGTTTTGAGATTTGTGGAACTCACGCTCTCTCACTTGCAATGTGTATCTTGAAGGCTTCTCTCACACCAAGAGTGAAGCTCACAAGTGGTTGCTACACCTACGTCTCTCCTCACGCATAGAGTGTTGGGGTGCTATGTGAGATGTTGGAGGTTGTTTTACAAGAAGGAGAGGGGCCTATTTATAGGTTGGAGACCCCTCATAAAGATTATTGAAAATCCTAATTTACAAGCTAACAAATCAGGATTATGATTTTTTTGAATATCAAAACATTGTGGGCCTTCTTTGTCTGCTTGAGTCATGGGTGTGGGCTCAAAAGAGAGCATTATTGATGGTAGATAAGGTGAAAGTAAGTAAGGAGAGAGAGAGAGAGAGAGAGAGAGAGAGAGAGTTACTTTGTACATGTCTTGAGGTGAGGTGTCTTTTATGGTTAGGTCAATGCTATTTTGTGTTAGTATGTTAGTCGTTAGTAATCACTAGAAAGTTAATGTTACATTTACAATGGGTAGAGTGAGTTGATTTGATGAAGGAAGAGGGGTGAATTAAAAGAGAATCATTGAGATGGTGAAGCTTTGAAGAAGCTTGAACTCACCCTTGTGTAGATTGTGGAAAAAATGATCGCTGGTCTTCTTCTTCTTCTTCTTCGGTTCTTTACGCCGCCGCCACGGTTGACCACCACGATGAAAAGAGGATTTGTTGATGAAAAATCCTCAATTTTCAGAAGTTATCATGGTTAAGATGCTGAATTTTAGATATTTTTAGGAGAGGTAAATGAAATTGTAACATAGAAGCAATAGAGAGAGACATGGAGAGGGTGTATGTATGTAGAGGTTCATAAAAGAACTATAGGGATGAGAGAGAAGGGTAATGGTGAAGAGGGTGGGAGAAGCCATGGAAATTGCAGGTTTGAGTGAGGGAAGGAGAGGGAGGGATGTGTAAGAGTGAGTAGGTGTGTGGAAGGGTGAGAGAAGACTAAGGGCTACTTGTGAGAAAAGTGGACAGACTAGGGTCCACTCAAAAAATCATAGCTCACCGCTGGTAGCTCCAAAAATCATGAAAAAATTTGAGGTGATTATTCAGAGCGTGGGCTAAATTTTCTTTTTTGACCACCGCTCCAAATTCGGAGTGGAAAGAGGTGCCAAAATTCTCACCAAAAAGCCTGTATTTTATGCCTGCAAAAGTCTTTTAGTGGCCCCCTCCTTTGTTGAATTTGTACAGTGCATCCAAGAGTGAGCCCCTCCTTTGTCATATTATAATACAAAGCATCCAAGTTGCCCTTGACCCATACATGGAGGAGGATTATTGGTGAATAAAGAAATATATACATGGTGGGAATAGTGTATGGACTATTCATGGACTTTAGCTCAATGAGCACATGGTGTTAGAATAATGAGTAAAAAATAATAATAAAAATATGGAGGAGTTATGGACATGGAAAGATATTGGAATCATATGATATGGTCCCTCCTTGAATTATTTTGGGTGAAAGAGGAAAAGGTATGCAAGTAAATAATATAATAAACGTAACCAATGAGTAGAAATCAATTTTTTGTTTTCACGACGGTGAGGGTGAAAATGTGGGAGTGATTTGTATAAAGAAAAAATATGAGGTTAGAGTATGTACATATTGGCAAAAAATATAATTATGGTGTAAGAGGATGAAAGAAGGCATACACAGGTTTAATAAAACACACACCTAAGTATAAATATTTAAATAAAATACCATAATAATTATAAAAATATCTATATTTAGGCCATATATATAATGCAATATTTACACACAAATGGGCCATAATATTTTTTATTTTTTTTATTTTTTTTATTTTTTTGACTCAACTAGCCCAGTGACTAGCTAGCTGAGGATTTTAAGAAGATATGGAAAAAGCCCCCTAACTCATACACGCCTATGTACAGTGAAATGGTAGGGATAGCCATAGCGTTTAGGTGAATTTGGTAGGGTGGAGTAACTTAGTATGGCAATTATGGGAGCCGAAAAATGGCTATCAGTATTTAAGCTCCATTAGCTAGTTTTGCTCTTTGACAAACCATCTCTCATTTGGACTCCTTTAACCTTGGCCCCGTGTTGAGATAGATTCATAAGCACATGTCTATATTCTAACCCTTGTTCTTGTTCATTCTCCCACATTAAATGATCAGCTTAATATGAGAAAATCATTTGGGTTGGTTAGATATTAGATTTTATGACATTACCTCTATATTGAAATCATAGTTGTCCTCGACTATGAGGTAGAAGAGAGAAACCCGTAGTTATTGATTGATGTTTCTTAGCGAGTAGAGGATCCCTTTTTACCTAAAAAATAATTCCAAGATGGATGAGTAATCCATTTGGTGCTTGGGAGACTTAGCTACCACAAGCATGTCTGCTCTTTAGTCCATATCATAGTTCCAAAGTAGAGTGACAATTTCTACTTGGTGTTTGAGAGACGCCATCAACACAAACATGATTCTAAGCATGCATACTACTTAATTTGTGCACAAGAAAAAGAGAATTAGTCTTGTAAGACAAAAACATTTGTCATTTAGAAAAGACATGTGCATTTGCTTACTCTAATGTAGCATTGTTAGCATTGACAAGGTTTATATTATCCTTAAGTTGTATTCCTTGAATCCATCTAGCATCTTCAAAAGGATAATTTTTGAACTTAATAAGATACCATCGGATAATCTTACCTTGTTGTAATACCTTGTCTACATGCCAAAGGATAGCGTCAGGTTGTAGCACCTCTTCTTGGTCTTCGATTTCTGGAGGGTCTTCAATAATTAGTTCTCTTGGTGGCTCTCCTTTTAGGGCTTAAGTAGGCTCAAATGAAAAGCATTGTGTATGAGACAATGGTTGGGAAACTTGAGGTAATAAGCCATGTCATTGATTGGCTTCAAGATTTGAAAATGAACATAGTATCTTTTTGCTAGTTTAGCATAATACTTTTGATGGCTCGTAGGATTTTTGCCCGTCGTTTGCCTCAATCAAACCTTAAGAAACTTAAGTAAGACCCAATCATTTTCTTTGAACGCTAAGGCCCTTCTGTGTTTGTCAGCAGTAGCTTTTTGCCTTTGTTGAGAGATGGATATAGCCTCCTCAATCTTTTAAAAATATTCTTGTAGGTCACAACTATATTCATTGGCAACAAAGATCTTCCCATGTAATTTAAGTAGCAAGGGACTTTTAGGTCTTCCCTCTCTGATCTCAAAGGGTGCCTTTCTAGTAGTAGTATGGACAATATTATTGTATGCATACTCTACAAGGGGTAAGTACTTTTTTCATTGTGAGTGTTGATCTACTTTTGTAACATAAGTCTTTAGTAGATTGAGAATTGTAAGATGGCTATCTCACTTTGGCCTTTTGCTTGTGGGTGATAGGACAAAGAAATTCAATCTTGTACCTAGATTGTCAAAGAGACGTTTCCAAAAATTACTGGTCATTCTAGAATCTCTATCTGACACGATGGATGTTGGCAATCCATGGTGTTTGAAAATCAAAGATATCAAGGGGGTTGTCATTTGTTGTGCCTTAATAGTCTTTTTGATAGGAATAAAGTGTGCTTGCTTGCTAATCCTATCGACTATTGTCCATTTTCTTGTATTCCCATGGATAGACTTGGATAATCCAAAGATAAAATCCATGGATATACTCTCCATGGCGAATTAGGGATTGGCAATGGCTGGAGTAATCCAGGTTGCTTCCCTTTATCATACTTGGTCTTTTGGCATACCACACCTTTTGAAACATACTCTTGTATGTCTACTTTCATGGTAGGCCAATAGAAGTATGTATGTACTCCTTGAATAGTAGGTTGAATGCCTCTATGTCCCACATAGGAAGGAGCATGGGATTCATACATGACTTTCTCATGAAGGGAGTGGGTAACACATAGCCTATTTCCATGGAGAAGATAACCATCCTGCAAGGTGAATGGTTCTTATTTCTGCCCTAATGCAAGGGCTAACATTATGTCTCTAAAGTTGGGGTCAATATCATACTCTTCTATCATAGAAGATAGATCATTATGAGTTCTATACACACCGCATTAATTCTTGGTCATCGCTCGTGAAAGTGAATTGGCCACTTGATTATGCTTACCAGCAATGTGAGCAATATGAAAATAAAATTGCGAAAGAAAATTTGCCAACCTCTCATTTGTTTGTCGGAAATATTGGTTTGCGTCATAAAGTACTTGAGACTTTGGTGATCCGTTCACAAAATAAACGGAGTCCCCAGTAGATAGTGCTTCCATGTGTCTAGGACATGTAGAACATCTAAAAGCTCTTCTTCGTATATGCCCGAGACTCGCTCATCGACATTGAGCCTTTGGCTCTCATATGCTATGGCATGCCCTTCTTGAAGAGAAACTGCTCCAAGGCAATCACCACAAGCATCACATTGGACCTCAAATGGCTTTAAGAGATCTCGAAGCATAAGGACTGGTTGGGAGGTAAACTTCTCTTTGAGATTGTCAAAAGCATTTTTCTCTTTAGCAATCCATGAGTACTTAACGTTCTTCTTTTTAAGTCATGCAATGGTCCCCCTATTTGAGAGAATTTGGCTATGAAGCGTCTAAAGTATACACACATACCAATAAAGCTTCTTAGCTCATGTAGATTCCTTGGATTAGGCCATGCTTTTATTACCTCCAACTTTGATGGATACCATCTTGAGAGATAATATGACCTAAGTATTGAATCTCTTGAAGGAAACTCTTCTTTTGATTGATAAAAATCTTATTCTTACTCAAAGCTTGAAAAATCACCTGGGGATGTTGCTTGTGCTCCTTCAAGGACTTGGAGTAGATAATGATATCATCAAAGATCACTCTAATGAATTTGCATTAGGGTCTAAATATTTTCTCCATTAAATGATTGAATTTGGCCGGTGCATTAGTCAAGCCAAAAGGCATGACTAGATATTCATAAAAACCAAATGTTGTACGAAACGGGGTGTTGAGAAATTTGCGGTCTTTTGACTGTGAGAGTTTGTGAGAGAGCTCCAAAAACTATATGAAGGAGTTAAAACATAGATGCCATGAAGTCTAAGGTTTGTAAGGAAGTACAATCAAAGAAGTCCCACTCTTTCTCTCTTGCACTCACACACACAAAGAAAGAACACAAAAGAGAATATCAAAATAACACAAAGATAAAAACATCAAGGCTATGGTCATAACGTATCATGGGTAATATGAAAAGGTTAATAGATGAGTTAATGGTGTTCAATCTTTGCCGAACAAACATGCTACAAATTATTCTTTGGAATTGTAATTTTGTGCTTACCATAATATATATGTTTTGTCTAGTGATTGGGATTAATTGTGTGTACAAATTCTCTTGGTTCATAGCAAGATAACTACACTTATGTCAAATGAAACTTTATAGTCCATAACGGGTAGTATGATGGGATCCAATGAAAGAATTATTTCATTGAGCCTTTTTAGGCCAAAGAGAAACACTATATGTTGTTGAAAGTGTATTTTACGACTAATCTATATGTTAATTCTAATAGATTGCACAGAGTGGAAGCGATAGAAATTCACATCATTTGGATTATTCATCTAGGATACTATGTGAGAAATGTAGATATGAGAGAAGTGAAGGGATGAGAAGTTTCCCTCCCAAGCCCTATTCTTGCCCCTATGCAATAAGGATACTGCGGGGAGAGATGTACATGTGGCAAGGAGAACGTAGAATTTGTAGAGGGAATGAATTTTAAAGAGTGAGAGAGATAGGTTTGGTTAGAGAAGGATACAAAATTGGAGATATATGTTGGATTAGAGATGAAAAAGAAAACAACAACAAATCAACAAAATATCAAAGTAGAACATATCTTACTTGACAAACTCTTCGGTGTTATTCACCATTATGATGGAGAGAGAAGAACAGGGAAGACTTAAAATTTAATTGATGCACCAAGTTCATGACCTTCTTTTATTAGAGTTAATCTTTCAAGGATAGCTTACAAGAACGGCTAATCTTCCTTTAAGTGCAAGTGTAGGCTTAGGCTTATGTTAATGGTTAAGTACAATTAGGCATCAATCCTCTCACTCCCTCATGAATTCATCTCATGAATGGCTTGAATGAATTTCAAGGAAGAAGAGGTCCCCTTTTAAAGGTGAAGGGAACCCCGAAGGGTTTACACAACAAGAGAAGAGCCAGTGTGAACAGAAACTAAAAAAGTTTGAAATGGGCTGTCCCTGCATGATGTGGGTATACTGGGGTCTAGTATTTTGATCATATCTCCTCAACCGTTGTCAAAAAGTAGGCGGTCTTGCCAGGAAGGCACCGGGCTTCTTGCTGTGAGAGTTTGTGAGGAAGCTCAAGGGTTATGAGAAAGAGTTAAGGTGTAGATAACATAGCTTCTAGAGCTAAAGAAGAAATGTAGCCAAAGAAGCCGCTCACTTTCTCTTACAAACACACACGTGATGGAGAGAACTCATGAAAGATAGTCAGAACAAAACAAAAATGAAAACATCGAGATTACAATCATATCGTATCATGGGTAGGATAAAAGGGTTAATGGATGAGTTAATGATATTTAATCTTTGTTGTCCAAATAAGCTGCGGATTGCTCTTTGGAACTGTAGCTTTGTGCTTACTATAATGTATATGTTTTGTCTAGCGATTGGGATTAGTTGTGAGTACAAATCCTCTTGATTCATAATAAAATAACCACATTCACATCAAAAGAGAAGTCATAGTCAATAATAGGTAGTATGATGGGATCTGGTGAGAGAAGTATTTCGTTGAGCCTTTCAGGACCAAATAGAAACACTATGCATTGCTGAAAGTGAATCTTTTGACTAATCCAAATGTTGACCCTACTAGATTGCACTGAATGGAATTGAAAGAAATTACCTCTATGTGGATTATGGTTATTCATCAATGATATACTTAGTATGCACAAAGATAAAGGTGTGAAAGAAGTGAAAGGAGAAGAAGAAGAGAGTTTCTCTCCCAAGCCCTATTGTTGCCCTTAGGCAATAAGGATACTGCGGGGAGAGAAGTACCTGTAGCAAGGAGATTCTAGAGTTTGTGGAAGAGAATTAGAACCTTAAGATAGAGAGATGCTTGTGGAAGATGAAGATATGGTTACTAACCTTGTTTACATAATTGTTTCCCGCAAGAAGGTTGTACTCATTACATTGACAAGGTTTCTGCTTGAATACCTTCCAATGAAACAATTAGGACACAACAAGAGAGATCAAAGGAGGAGTAAAGATAGAATTAGAGATAGATCTAAGTATGGTGGTGGTATTAAAGATAGATAATGAGAGATAGAGATAGAGTTAGAGACAAGTATTGGACTAGATATGCAAATGAAAGTAAAACTAGCAACATATATCTTACATGAGAGCAATCGCCACCACCTTAATGGAGAGAGAAGATGAGGCAAGACTTCAGCCTTTCTTCAAGAGAAAGTGTGGCACTAAGATGAGTGTGTCACAATGGAATTGAGCTATTCTCACTCACTCATAACTTCCCCAATGAAGAGAAGGTTGCCCTTTTTATAGGTAAGGGAGCCATGTTTTACATAATCACTTGATTAGGCTAAAGAGTTAGCCCAAATCAAATGTTCTTTGGATATTTCTTAAAATGGGCTATATTAGGACTCAAAATATCATGAAATTCAGCATTTTTGGTCGTTGAGGCTCCATGTGGATGCATGATGTATATGGGCCCCACCTAGGCATCTTCTGTGTGGCTCCAGTAGGGGGTCCCAACTTGTGTGTCTTGTCCTTCAAGGCATGTTTGAGGTGTCACATTCACATGCTTATGTCTTTTATCCGCAAAATATCTTATTTTATGGAAAAAGACCAAGATTACCTCTTTTCACTTGATTCACTTGTTTACCATCTCTTCTTGCAGTGTAGTTGTGAGAGGGTTTTTCACTGGTTTCCCTGTAACTTTTGACCTGTAACTCGGATTGACATGCTTCAAAAGGCAAAATTGTCCTACTAAAAGAGCTTGACTTGGTTTTGGCCTTTGTTCCACGCCCTTATGTTGTGGTTTTCAAATTGGGATGGTCCAAGAAGCTTTGGATCTTCCTTTTCATAAAGTCTTGTAGTAGGCCCTTCCCTCTTGTATGTATCCAAGAAGGTATGCATTATTGAATGGTTATATTATTAAATAAATGTGAAAAGAAGAAAATAATTTATATATGGTAGGGTATAGCTGAGATATTAGAAGAAATACAAATGCTTTTCCTCCAGACAAAAAGAGGCACAATCATTGATACTTCTCTTGTAGTACTTTCTAATAGTAATGTACATTTATATTACTTCAAAGGTAATACTAAGGTATGGTAGAAAGATTTTATTTATGCATATGAGTATTATATGAAGTATACTTATGCATCAAAAAGTTACAAGATAAATCATTTAATGCCCGTTCCCACTATATACGTGCCACAGCACGACACCATGGCTCCAAATAAAAAAGTAAAAATAGGGGCAAAAAATTCAGCTCATAAACTATGACTCATATTTTGTATACTTTTTCCAATTCGGATTGGAACCTTGTGTGAAAAAATCATCAAAATAGAGTACAATTTTGGCAGCGAAAAACTTCTTGTGGTCCCTTTAGCCTAGACATTCATTTGATTCCAATGGACACCTCATGCAATATGAAAGCATGACATTACTCCTTGACACAGTTTTGTAATCATCCTTGCAATAATGCATTAAAATAGGTGAATCTTTGAGAATCATGCAAGGTAGTGTCCCACTAGGATTTGACTCCTTCCTAGTATCTACTAAAAAGAAATATAAAAAATGCATAGAATATATATATATATATATATTGAAAGTTACCCTAGATATAGTATCAAGCTAGTGTGTGAGGTAATAATGAGATAGAAGAAAGAAAGAACCAATGCTTTTTGCCCCTAGTTAAAGAGGCGGAGCCATTGACGCTGTGAGCGGGATGAAAACACACACAGCGCCTCTATAACGACCCGACACACACTCTTGGGAAGATACACACACACACACACTATGGGGCACCACTCGGCTTACACAACACACCTGGCCGAGACAGGGAACACACCTCTAGAGTGAGAGGAGAGAGACTATCCACTTGCCCACTCCACACAGACACACACACACACACACACACACACACACACACACAAAAACTCAGCTCAAAAGAGGAGAACTTCTGATGTTTAGATACAAATGAGCTTGGGCCAACACCAATGGGGAAAACAGCTCACATAATATGGGTAAAAGATACCAGATACAATCACAAACTAGAGCAGAAACTTCGCTCATAGGAGAAACTTACACAGAAAAACAGAAGGAAAAGAATGAGGAATTTGGCAAAATGGACAGCGCCATCGCGTCCGGAGCGGCCCAAAACCCCAGTCTACAATGTCAAAGTGCTCAAATCCGACCTCGGATGAGCAGTTTACGTCCAAAACAGGCTCCAAAAACGCAAAAAACACACCTGCGGCTGTTCCTCCTCTCTTCTCCACGTTTTTTCTGGTCTTCTCTCTGTTTTTTCAGTTCCCACACTTAGATTTTTTCGTTGGGCACCCTTGGCCTTTTAGATGACCTCAAACGGACCCTGAACAGGCCAAAAACAGACCTCGCAGTGCATAGTTGTCACCTTTTTGCATCATTCGCACATCTGGCACTCAGCTTTTTTCCAATAATGCACCTCGCCACCACATGAAGTGGCCCCAAAAAAAGGTCCTCATGATGACCTTTCTGCATAATTCTCACAAGCAAACACCCACGTTGTGTCCGTCCTCATCTGCGTGCAAATATTGACCTCGTTCGCCCTCCTGACGCCACTAGATGCCATCTGACTCACCTGCTGACCTCACGTCGTCGGCCCGCGGATAGCTTCCTCGAGAAGTTTTACGCGCTCCCAACTCCTCCTTATTGTAGAAAAACACAATGGTACTAGTAACGATGAAAATCGATGCACTATGTACATGGTGTCCTACCTGTACACATGTGGGCCCCACGTAACCACCTGGCTCTGGAAAATGGGCAATACTTTATTTGATGCACCATGCATGGGTATGTACATATGCGCAATCCCTTGCTCCAAAAAACTCCTGACATAATTTGCCCATCCCCTAGCCTGCTAGATCATTCATGATCAGCAGCAGCAAAGAGAGATATGAGACTCGCCGCATCACAAGTCTCCTCATCCTTCACCAACATTTCTTGCTCCACCGACAACTCATCTTGCTCCACCATCATCAATCTAGCATGATACAATTTAAGACGCAATCCATTTACCCTTGACTTATGTAGAACACCATCCAGGTTAGCCAGCTGATATGTGCCATTTGGAAAACACTCTACTACCTTGAAAGGGCCTTCCCACTTAATTTGAAACTTCTTTTGGAAGGTGTTGTCCAGCTTACTGTTGTAGCGCAAAACCAAGTCATGTTCCTTGATACCCTTACTTTTGACCTTTTCATTTATCTTTGTCAAAGCCTTATCCTGCATCTGCCCATAATGCTCCAATGCGCTCATCCTATCCAACTGGACCTCTTGTAACTGCAAGAGCCTCTCTTTGAATGCATCACTAGGCGGCCCAAGCAACTTCTCTAACATCTTGACCGCAGGCAACTCTACCTCCACAGGCAATAGTGCTTCCTTTCCATACACCAAATGAAATGGAGTAAACCCTGTACCTGTCTTCACCGAAGTACGGTAAGCCCATAATGCACTAGGCAATTCCAAATCCCAATTCTTTCCTTGGTGCTCTGTCACTTTCGAAAGAATCTGTACCAACTCACCATTGAATCTTTCATTCAAGCCATTACACTGCGGGTAATAAGGAGTGGTATGCTGGTGCCTAATCTTCATCTTTGCACATAAAAAATCTAGCAGTTTAGCTCTAAAGTCAGGACCCTTATCTGAAAGTAACTCCAGTGGCACCCCAAACTTGCAACATATTTCATCATACACAAATTTTTCCACATCATTTGCAGTGATCTGTTTTACTGCTATAGCCTCTGCCCATCTAGAGAGATAGTCCACTGCCGTCAAAATATAGCTTTTGCCCCTACTTGTGATAGGTAACGGGCCTATTGCATCAATTTCCCACTTTCCAAACACATCAAACGCCATAATGGTTTTTCGTAGCTCTGGCTTCAACACTCTCTTCCCAAATGCTTGACACCTATTGCAAGACCTACACCAATGGTGAACATCCTTGTGCAAACTAGGCCATACATACCCCTCTTGCAAAATCTTATGCAAGGTGATCTTTAGAGCAAAATGGCCACCACATGCGCCTTCGTGATTCTCTTCCAACACTCTGTAAAGCTCCTCCCGCCAAGGTACACGTCTCAACACGAGATCAGCCCCTTTCATGTATAAGACATCACCAATCAATTTGTACCTGTATGCTCTACGCACAAAGCCATACTTCTTAGACTTCTGAATCTCCTTTCGAATGATTCCTGTTAGCAAAAACTCCTCTTCTTGAGCCAAACTTTCCCGGCCATGATAAAGAGGTAAAGTGGTCCTCAACACAAATAGCTCCCCAATCATGCCTTGAGCTGCTTCATGTGCCTCTCCATTTAGAGCATGTTCAATGTGTCTAATACTCCATGCTTCAAACTTTTTTAACAGGCCTTTAATTCTGAAGCACATTTCCTTCAATGAGGTGTTCTTGCTCTTCCACACACCCAGCACTTGCTTCACCACTAACAAGGCATCACCTTTTATGCTCAACCTTCGAACCCCATGCTTCAAACAAATGTGTAATCCTGCTTCCAATGTAGCATATTCAGCCTCATTGTTACTATGCGCATCCAATTTGAACCCTCTCTTGCATACTAGCTTCCCCTCTGGATCATAAAGTGCTATACCCCCTGAAGCTGCATCGTGGCTCTTTCTGTATGAACCATCAAAGAACAACACATGTGCATTGCTGATCTGTGGCACTTCTTCAACTACCTTTCTCACCACCTCTTCCTTAACAATAAGGGGATTCTCCTTGTAGGTCAACAAATCAGCTAGGGTAGCCCTTGTACTATCTTCCACTAGAAAAGAGAACTCAAACTCTTGCAGCTCAATTACCCATTTCTTCACCACATTTGACATGTTAATACCATTAATTAACTGTGGCAAAAAGTCATAACTCGTCAAGAAAACAAAAGGCCGTGGTAGCAAGTAATGACGAAATCGTCGACAAGCAAATATTACACTGGCCATCACTAGCTCTACTTCCGATAACTTTCTCTCCGCTACCAACTTCACTCGGCTTGCACAATACACTGGCCTCATATAATGGCTGCCCTTCCCCTTTTGCAATAGCATGACTCCAATGGCATCATCCCCTACTGATGGATTTACATAAAAAACTTTCTCCCAATCAGGGGCCTGCATGGCTGACAACCCCCCTAACACCTCTTTCACCTCTTGAAACACTTCTTCACACTTGTCATCCCATTGCAATGGATCATGCTTTGCCACTTGCTGTAATGGATAAAGAAGCTGCGAAGACAATGGAATAAACCGTGCCATGTACTTCACTTTGTGTATAAAGGTTGCCAATTGCTTCGTACTCATAGGTGATGGAAGAAGAATAATAGACTTCACCTTATCTGCATCAGCCTCAATGCCATTTTCTGACACCATATGGCCCAATAGCTTCACCCTTGGCTGTGCTAGATGACATTTCTTTGGATTTAGTTGTCCTCCACATTCATCATATAGAGCCAATACCATCTGCAGCTTCTCATGGTGTTCAGCCCTACTGCTATAAACATAGAAGTCATCCATAAAAGCCTTAAAACAACTACCAATGAATGGTTCCAGCACCCAATTTGCTCTTTCTTGATAGAAAGATGGTCCATTTGACAACCCAAACGGCAACGCTGTGTAGCAATAGCAGCCCCATGGCGTAATAAATGATGTCTTTGTGCGGTCTTTAAGAGCAATCTTCAATTGAAAATAGCCTGAAAAACCATCACACACACTGTACCTCTCATAACCTGCCACTGAATCCAAGATCTGATCGATGAATGGAAGAGGATATGGGTTCTTCTTAGTGGCTGCGTTTAAGGGTTTAAAATCTACACAAATTCTCCACTTCCCATCCTTCTTTGGACTGACTACTACTGGACTCACCCATTCTGTGGTCTCCACAGGGACTATGAACCCTGCCTTCAATAACTTGTCCACCTCTTCTCTCAAGGCTTCCATTTGCTCTTGACCCATCCTTCTTAGCCTTTGCCGCACTGGCTTAGCACCTTCTTTCAGCTCTATATGCATCTCTTCGCCCTTGAACCCTCTGATCTCTTCATATGAAGTAATGAACAAATCAGGAAAACTAGCCAGCATGTGCAAATATATATCCTTCTCCATAGCTGAGAGGTCTCCACTGATCATTTGCGTCATTAATTCCTGCTTCTTTGACAACTCAACCTTGGTTTGCATCAGCCCTTCAATCACTTCATAAGGCCCTTCACTTTCATCTTCAACTTCATTCGCAAATGCGACTAAACCACACTCCTGGATTTCTTTATCCATCAAAAGAAATGCAACATCAGCATCCTCATCACTGTTGGTAGTGCTATCACTGTCCTCATCTGTCACCGTGGAAGAGTCTTCATCACTAGACTCATCCTCATCTTCATAAAGCTCCTCTAATCGTTTCCTTGTGTCCATATTATAAAGCTTCTTCGTACCTGTCTTTCCATAGAGGCTAATCGTACCATGTCGCCAATCCTGAACAGCTCCCACTGCACGTAACCATGGTCTGCCCAGTATAATAGGATATGCTCCCAACCTTGCTGGCATCACATGAAAATCAACCACTGCCTTTGCATCATATGCCTCCACTTCTAAGCTCTTTACAACACCCAAGCATTTTACTTTTTGATGGTTTAACAATCTGATCTGGAAACCTGACACCCTAGTCACTGTAAGACCCATCTTCTCAACGCATGAGTGCGTTATGACACATATTTGGGCTCCGCCATCCACATAACCTTGTCCCATATTTTTTCTTTTGTGCCACACATCTACTATTGGGAAAATGTCTGGTAGCTCATCCATTGCCAACACCTTTACTGAACCTCTCTCTGGCTCTCTCTCCATTGGGTTAACCATCCTCTTCCACCAGCGCTTTAGCTTAGGCACCATCTCTATAAGCTGCCCAAAAGTAACATCTGCCTTCCTGCTGGTTAGATCCTCCTTCAAGTCATAGCTTAATTGCCCATCCCATAGTGGAAAATCTGAAACATGAAACTTGCGATGAGCCCTCCTTTTGCTCTTGGCCTTGACATCCTCGCCTTCATGGCTCTTTCCTTTCTTCTTACTAGGACCTGGGGCACTTCTTCCTTCCTTTTCCTCTGTGGTCCTCTTCCCAATAGGCATCACTAATGTATCCTCTAGCTTTGATGCCTTCTGCAAGGTGACTACACTTAGCACTTTTCTCTTTCCCTTTTCCTCCTGGGTTAATTCGCTGGTTCCTTCATCTCCTTTAATTTCTATGCCATAATCATTTGACCTAGTTAGCACCTGTCTTGGCAATGGATACATGTCTCCCCCCATCCTTGGTGGCTTATCACGTTGCGGGCTGATGTGACCCAATTCTCCACAATTATAACATGTGGACGTCTGCCTCCAAAACCTACCATTGCTTTGTCCAACACCATTCCTAGGCCTTTCTTCACCTCCTGGCTGATTTGCAAACCGCCCTCGACCTCGATTATTTCCCACTTGACCTAGCATGTTTAGGGTGAGATTCTTCATCAAATCAACCACTTGCCTCATGTCTTGCCTTAGGCCATCATCTTGCACTTCTGTAGTGACCACTGCTGGCATAACCTGAGTAGTAACAGGAACTACTGGTTCATGATGAACCCCTGACATGCGCCCTTGTAAAGACTCTATAGGCTGAAATTCAGACCTCATTGGCAAAGACTCCACCCCTAACTGGCTCATTTTCCTCAGCTTCCACTCTTTGTTCCTTGCTACCTCTAGTGCATCCTCATATGTCCTAGGCTTCTTTAGCTCCACTCTCCAACGTATATTCTCCCAAAGACCAGCCAAGAACCTGTCCTTCTTCATCATGTCAGGCGGGGGTACCTGTGGTGCTAAAGCCTTGCACATCCGCTCCCATGCCAATAAAAACTTTCGTATATTGTCCCAACTCAACCTTACAGGTGGATCAGCCACACGCAACTCCTCTTCAAATGCTTTACACCAAACTCGTGCATCACTCTTCAAACAAATTTGGAGAAGGCGTAACATTTGTGTAGGGTCATGAATCTGGTTGCTAATGCAGGCAACCTCCATCTTTTCCAAAAATTCTTCCACATCTTCATCACTTCTTCCATGAAACTCCGGATAAGAGAAAGCCATGGCTACCCAAATTATGATGCTTTGAGAACCCCTTCGAACACACGTGCAAGAACCCAAAACTTTTCACTACCCAATCCCCAGAAACTTCAATGGAGCTCAACTTTAGATAAGGACAAACACATGCACATCAAATGAGTTTTCATAGTTGATCATCGGAATTACAACAGGCAACGGACATTCCAGGATCTCTCTCAATCTTCTTGGCCCAAACATAAAGACTATGCGCTGCTGGAAAAAGATCTTCCTGGACACATGAACATTAATCTGAATTCTTTGAGTTAAATGAAAAGGAGTGAACTGAGGGCCATTTTGATCATCCATTAAAGCCAACCATGAAGCTCCCAAGAAGGCACACCTGACTCAACCTCTGATTTTGCCAAAATTTCAGCAGCATAACAGCATAATGGCTCAAAATACCAAAAAACCAGCCATCATAACTTGGGAAAATTTTGACAGAGTTTCCCCAGAAGTAGAGCAGTAGGAACCCAAAATATAGACTGTCTATGTATGCATAAACTGTCAACAATAGAACCCGAGCATCAAGTAGGAATCACTAGTACATAGCCTATGGCGAGGTCATGAAAAGGGTGCTCCAGCTACCTGTATCACCGAAAGGATCTCCACATTTGAGAATCCCCCAGCTCAATAAAAACCTCACGCTATCGACCCTCACACGAAGGCTAATGCAAATCGCATATAGTCAAGTCTGAGAAATGACTATCTTCCAGACCAAGTCTCAGAAATGGCTGGGACTGCCAAATACAACCAAGTATGGCTCCACAAATGCGTACAATGGCAGTTTCCACAAGTAACGTACAATCCAGCAGACAATGCGCTCAAATAGGCGCCAAGTGATGCATTCCGACAACAATTGTAAGTGACATCACTGCTAGTATATCACTGTACTCCAGCTACATGTACCTGTGTGAATCACCTGTACCTGTGTGAATCACCGAAGAAGATCCTCCGTGGGGGCGCCAAAAGAATGTGAGCGGGATGAAAACACACACAGCACCTCTATAACGACCCGACACACACTCTTGTGAAGATACACACACACACACTATGGGGCACCACTCGGCTTACACAACACACCTGGCCGAGACAGGGAACACACCTCTAGAGTGAGAGGAGAGAGACTATCCACTTGCCCACTCCACACAGACACACACACACACACACACACACACACACACACACACACAAAAACTCAGCTCAAAAGAGGAGAACTTTTGATGTTTAGATACAAATGAGCTTGGGCCAACACCAATGGGGAAAACAGCTCACATAATATGGGTAAAAGATACCAGATACAATCACAAACTAGAGCAGAAACTTCGCTCATAGTAAAAACTCACACAGAAAAACAGCAGGAAAATAGTGAGGAATTTGGAAAAATGGACAGCGCCATCGCGTTCGGAACGGCCCAAAATCCCAGTCTACAATGTCAAAGTGCTCAAATCCGACCTCGGATGAGCAGTTTACGGCCAAAACAGGCTCCAAAAACCCAAAAAACACACCTACGGCTGTTCCTCCTCTCTTCTCCACATTTTTTCTGGTCTTCTCTCTGTTTTTTCAGTTCCCACACTTAGATTTTTTAGTTGGGCACCCTTGGCCTTTTAGATGACCTCAAACGGACCCCGAACAGGCCAAAAACAGACCTCGCAGTGCATAGTTGTCACCTTTTTGCATCATTCGCACATCTGGCAATCAGCTTTTTTCCAATAATGCACCTCGCCACCACGTGAAGTGGCCCCAAAAAAAGGTCCTCATGATGACCTTTCTGCATAATTCTCACAAGCAAACACCCACGTTGTGTCCGTCCTCATCTGCGTGCAAATATTGAGCTCGTTCGCCCTCCTGACGCCACTAGATGCCATCTGACGCACCTGCTGACCTCACGTCGTCGGCCCGCAGATAGCTTCTTCAAGAAGTTTTACGCACTACCAACTCCTCCTTATTGTAGAAAAACACAATGTAGCTAGTAACGATGAAAATCGATGCACTATGTACATGGTGTCCTACCTGTACACATGTGGGCCCCACGTAACCACCTGGCTCTGGAAAATGGACAATACTTTATTTGATGCACCATGCATGGGTATGTACATATGCGCAATCCCTTGCTCCAAAAAACTCCTAACAACGCTTTCCCCATAGTACTTTTTGACAATAAAGTAAGAATATGTTACCCTTGAGATAAATAATAGGATGAGATAGAAAGCTTATTATTATACTTAGATATACATATGCACATTATAGAAAATATACTTATGTATCTAAAAAGTTATAACATAGATCTTGTAGCATTTGTTCCCACTATGTTCGTGTCACATCACGACAACGGTCTTTACGATAAATTCATTCACTACCCTTATTTGATAATAGACACTTTTAAGATCAATCCTACTGAAGTAAGTCAAACCTTGTAGCTTAGCAAATAGATCTTCTACCCACAATACTTTTTTTTATATATATAGTGATATGAGTTAGCACTCGATAGTCCACACACATGCGGTATGTACCATATTTCTTTTGCACTAAAAGGATTGAAGAACAAAAGGGAGAGGAGCTAGGCATCATCGTCCCTTTTTCTACTAATTATTGTACTTGCCTCATAATCTTCTCTTGCTGAGCTTGGAAAACTCGATAAGGAGGTTTGTTAGGTGGTGAGCTTCTTGGTAGGAGCTCAATTGGATAGTCATCATCCCCTCCTTTTGGCGGTAAGTCCAAAGGGATATCACTAATAAAAACATCTTGGAATCCATTTAGAAAATTAGACAATTCTAACTCTTCTTGATTCCTACCATCTTGATAAAACATTAGGACTTTTTATAGATTGTTCGACAAAAATCATGTACGTAGAAATTGAGCTTTTCATTGAATTGTCAAAAGCAGGAGATTTTACAAGGGGTATGGTACAACCAGGCTCATTAGCATCTATTTACATGTTCTTTTCCCTATACTTGAAGTACAACCTCTTTTCAGGGAACTTTACATTAACAGCCATATGGTCAAACCATGGTGCCACTAAGATGTCATCTTCATGCTTGAGAGGAGAAATGAAGAAATTCTCTTTGTCAACATAGCCTTGGACATGAAGACTCAATTTTCCAATCAAGGGAGTAATTGCGGCTTCTTGCCCCTTGAAGGCTCCATCGACTACAACAATATCTCCCATCTCATGAGCATGAATGCCTAATTTTGTGGCCAACTCCATGGATATGAAATTTTGAGTAGAGCCAGGGTCAAACAAGTGAAGGCATCATGCTCCCTTACCTTTCCCCAAGCATAGGAGAGAGGTGATCCTTTGCAATGAGCATCCTCTTTTGGAGCTTCAATTATTGAAGCTCTAAAAGTCTCGTTACAAGCATTTCTTTTGGGGCAAGAACGGTAGCCATATCCTTGCTCCCGACATTTGAAGCATTTGTGGTCCTTAAGAAAAGCTTCTAGCTCTTTAGGAGAGAGTTTATTTTTACCTTTGTAAACTCCCTTCTCCTTGGACCTATTGTTTTTGTTGTTGTTGTTGTTGGAATTTCTTAGGAAGAATTTTGGGTATTGTTTTTTCCCTTTGCATCATTTTTGTCTTTTCTTTCCATGGGCTTGGCATTCCTTTTAGCCCGAAGCAGCCATAGTGTGGTGGATTACTTCGGTGATTGAACCAAGCCATGGAGAGTTGACGTACTCGGCCAATTCTTCAGGTAATCCCGCACAAAATTGTTACTTTTGCTTGACAAAGTCTATCTTTTGAAACACAGTAGCCTTGAGATGTAAATCCCAAACTTGTCCACATATTTGTGGATAGACTCATTGGAGAGCAACTTCAAACTCTGCCATTCGGTAAGCACTTTGTTCTCTGCATCGCTTACAAGGAATTGCCTCATGATGGAAACTCATAGAGTTTTCCATGTCTTTACGGCTTCACCGTTTCTATGAAGGCTAGCCCACCATTGACGAGCAGATTCTTGGAAGTACATAGCTACATGACTTAGCTTGGAGGACTCTATGAAGCCCTCGTCTCCAAAGGCCGCATCGAATTGCTGGATGAAGGCCAATACTTTGTCGATGGCACCAAAGGTTCCATCATAAGTAACAAAAGAGACACTCTTTCCTCCATCTTTGAATTTCTTGAGCTTTGGAACCTTCTCCAGGCAGGGTAGGATTCTCTCCTCTTGTATTCTCTAGGAGAATATCCACTACTTCCGTCAAAAGAGGCGAAAGGTGAAGAAGAAGGAGAAGAGGGTAACCTCCTTCTTTCATTTTTCTTCCTTTGTTTCCTCTCTTCTATTTCAGAGTGACGAGGAGGACTATGAGTTGACCATTTCCTCTTGGGAGGAGTTGGCGACCATCTAGACTTGCCATCTTTGTGGAGCCATATCTTCAGAGGAACTTAGGTATTTGTTGATTTCTTGTTCTTTGGATTCCTCCTCTCTTATGGGAGAGAGTCTTATTTTGGGAGTCTTATCAAGAGGCCTCCTAAGCTCTCTCTTCTCTTCGAGAGGAAGGGAAATCCCATAAGTACAAAGTTGTTGAGTAACTTTGGCTTGCAAAGCAGGGTTGCCCATAGCTTGCTGCAACCTAGTAACAAGATAATTAACAAACATGAGGGACATCATCATTAGAACCCTCATGTGGAAAATCAAACATCAATGTTCATTCTCCTCTCTTGGTTATTATCAGCCATGCTAATTAAACTTATGTATAGATTACTCTGTGCTTTACTACCCTCAAAAACCTTAGTCACTACTCTTCTTTACCTTTGAAAATTAGTCCTCAAGCAGCCACACTCGTGGTTTAGAGTCTGTTGATTGAAAAGACTAGTGGAGAGGGTCTAACATTGCTCGGTTGATTATGGTTCCTGATGAGCTTGCTTGTATCTCAATAATGGTTAAGCCAAAGGCAAGCCTCGAGAGACTCCATTATTAAGACTATAGTTCCCAATGGTGTACCTTGAACTAAGTCCTTTTCAACCAAGATAACAGATCCCTGTCCCACTTACCCTATTGCAATGAACAAGTCCAACCTTTCATGGACAACTTGAGGACCTCTCTTCTAAAGCAAGAAAAGAGAAACCAATAGCTCTGATACCAATGTAATGGAAATGGCCTAAAAACTTTGAGAATAGAGGAATTAAGAGAATTTAGAGTGAGCATTTTCATGAGACTACTTTGAGAACATAGAGGGTGAACTTAATTAGTGACATCAGCATAACCATATATTTAATTAACTTGGCATGAAGAATATTTTTCCAAGAGAGAGAGTTAGAGAACTTGACAACAGTTGATGACCGGATTTATGTGGAGCTGGTCCCCCCTCCAATAGGATTTTGTATTATAGATCTCTTGATGATTCTCCCATCAAGAGAGACTTGGCACAATACAATCTTTGTGTTTCTTGTGACCTAGGTGATGCAATAAAGATGGAAAGCTTCATGCATCACGAGCATAACATAGTCTTGTAAAATCATTAACCATCCCCAGTCTCAGTGCCAGGGCCTCAAACACCTTCGAAGGTGGAGAGAGCTAGAGGGGAATGAGGGTAGGTAAGAGGAAGAAGAAGTAACGTACGCAAAACAGATAGTTCCTCACTTATCATCACTCTTCTTACATATCATAGCATAATAGCATAATAATGATGATGAAGAAGATGACACGCTTAAGAATTGACGCATGGCTCTTGGTTGGATTTGCATTCCATAGCCAAGAGTGTTGGTGTAGACTCTCAACTTCTCAACAAGATTGGAGAAAGAGATGGAGCTCTTGCACTTTGTACCTCACACAATGAGAGAGAGAGAGTGTGTGTGTGTGTGTGTGTGTGTGTGTGGGGGGGGGGGGGGGGGGGGGGGGGGGGGGGGGGGGGGAGAGTATACCCCCAGGCTAGCCCCTAGCTTCCTTCATCGACACCCCCTTGTAGCACATGCTAGAAGTTTTTTGGACCCCTACAAGCCTAACCAATCACATACAGAGTGCATATCAAGCAACCATGCTAGCCTTGGGACAAGTGTCCCCCTTTCCCCTTTGAGAGAGAGGACTTGATAAATGCATGAACAATTAATTAAATTAGCTATATTATCATTGGACCCCTTGAGAGGCCAACCAATAGACTTTAGGCACCTTATGAGGGCAACATGGAGAGGAAATTGACATGTGTCCCTGTTGCTTCTTTAGGCAAGGCTTGACTTGTGTGAGGGTGTGTGTGTTCTCTCTCGTGCTCCTACAATGAGGGCTCGCATGCCCATGAGTATGGATACTTGTTGACTTTTGGACACCTTGAGCCCCTCAATCACCTTAGTCATGGAGCACCTTAGCACCTTAGTCATTAAGCACCTCAAGAACCTTAGTCAACAAGCACGACAAGCACCTCAAACACCTTAGTCAACAAGCACGACAAGCACCTCAAACACCTTAGTCAGCAAGTATGACAAGCACCTCAAGCTTGGGCCGGGTTCCCACCTTAAGCACAGTCCTAGATTTTGCCTAAGGTCAAAAGACTTTTAGCACTAACCTTTGGAGGTCTTTAATGAATCTAACCCTAAGGTATTTAAGCTCCATTAGCTAGCCTTGCTCTTTGACATACCATCTCTCATTTGGACCCCTTTAACATTGGCCCCGTGTTGAGATAGATCCATGAGCACATGTCTATATTCTAACCCTTGTTCCCATTTATTCTCCCATATTAAATGATCCATTTAATATAAGAAAGTCATTTGGGTTGGTTAGAATTTATGACACATCCTTTGCTTATGTGAAGTACCCCTAATGATGCTACTCTCAAACACTCTAGGGGGAAGCAACCCTACACTTTCCATGCCTACCTATGTGACACCTACATGCCACTAGCTCTCATCTAAGAGTGCCACCTTCTATGTCATGTATTAGGACATGTGGCACACCATGTGGCTTGAAGCTACACTCTCATAGTGCTATGTAAGCACACAACTCATTGTACAATATATATATATATATATACTAGTATGGCTGGCCGTCTTCGGCGGCCTCTCTCTCTTTCTCTCTCCCCCTCTTTATCTTTATCATGCGCAAAGGAGTTTCTCTTTTTTGGACTTTAGCCTTCATTTCACAGTTTTCGACACGTGTAAAACGCACTCCCTTTGTCGTTATAGAATACACACACACACACACACTATATATATATACATATAAATAAATAAATAAAATATATATATATATATATATATGCATCTTATCAATCTACTTATTTTGTATTATTTGGTACTTATGTTACCTATGTTAGTTATTAGATTAACACATTGACTTAATGCCCTGATTATGAATGCAACTAACCATTATCCGCCTTAACTCGAGCCTTACAAGTGCTATCGAGGATAATGTAAGGTTTGTTTATCTATTGTTAGCTTTATTTTGACTAATGAGAACATTTATTTTTATAAATATCTTTATTTTCCCCTTTTAAGTGTCTCACTATACTCGTGATAAGTGGCATAGAGAAGTCAAAAAGTCTAAGCCAAGTGTCAAGTGTGTTGAACTTTTTGTCTTTAGTCATTCGATCAATGAGACATTCGAACCTTTAATTTGAAGGCTTAAGAGAAAACTCACGTCCATTTTTCTCTTTGGCTTCAGAGAAAACTCACAACCAACACCAACTCGCCTCCCATCCAACAACCAAGCATTGGCAGTCGCTCATAGAACGTCCTATTCAATGGCTTGTTTTTCATAAGGTTGGCATCCTTTACCTGCATCTTGCACGACATAACCTACTGTTAGCACCAGAAATATAAGCGCACACAAGCCCACGATCCGTGCAAATCCCATCAATTGGTGGTGAGCTTCTGCATGCGCTATTGTGTTTCAAGCCCCGCACATTACTACTACTATTACACCCTTTGGACAGCTCCCATCAAGTAATCGTCATGCATTATTGCCATCCTCTCATAGCCCGACAGATCAGCCTCTTTGGGTTGCCTTGTTTTGAGAAGTTCACAATTATTAAACATACTAAATAAATAGAGGAAGTTGCCAGCAGTAATCATACGTTCAAAATTATTAAACATAATTTAATTTTCTTTAAAATTTTACAAGCCTTTTCTGTTTGAATTAAGAAAGCAATCACACCTTTTGTTTTTTCAATAACCTTTCATTGAGTCGACTTCACGGCCACTTGTAAAGGTATTTTCATTGACAATACTGATAGTGCCTCAACAAATCAACCTCAAATTACAAAGACATGCACTCAAAGGAGGCAACAATATCAACCTTTTTGGAGGGTGGACTATCGACAACCGACTGTGAAGAACATCACCAACACGATGACTATGACACGATGAACGAGGATCACATTACTCTAAGGATGTCGATATTGAATCCCTACACACTAAAATTACCCTCTATACTTGCATGATGTATCCAAATGTGAACCCATGCATGTACCTACGGAAGTCTTGTATGAACCATGACCTATTGAGTCCATTGAAATCCAGACATGATGTATCTTAGGCAATCCTAGGATGAAATCAAGTTTAAGGGGGTGATTGTTAGGGATAAATCCGCTTACATCCTATGCTTATGTGAACTACCTCACACACTCTAGTGGGAAGAAACCCCACACTTTGCATGACTACCTTTGTGCCACCTACATGCCACTACCTCTCATCTAAGAGTGCCACCTCCTATGCCATGTATTAGGAAATGTGGCTTGAGGCTACACTCTCATAGTGCTATATAAGCACACAACTCATTGTACAAAAAGAATATGCAACTTATACATCTACCTATTTTGTACTTGTGCTACCTACATTAGTTATTAAATCAACACATTAACTTAATTCCCTAATTATGAATGTGACTAATTGTTATCCACCCTAGTTTGAGTCTTACACCCACTTCCTTCCATGTTTCACCCGTACTTGCTACCCCATCAACCTCCTGTTTGAGCAATCATGCTGCTTTTCTCTCACCATCCCATAGATCTCGCAACTTTATCATCTACTGTGTGTGTGTGTGTGTGTGTGTGTGTGTGTGTGTGTGTGTGTGTGTGTGTGTGTGTGTGTGTGTGTGTGTGTGTGTGTGTGTGTGTGTGTGTGTGTGTGTGTGTGTGTGTGTGTGTGTGTGTGTGTGTGTGTGTGTGTGTGTGTGAGAGAGAGAGAGAGAGAGAGAGAGATTAGGGTTCATAGAGTAGAAGACCATTTGTTAGTGAATGTCAGCTTGAGTTGACAGTTGTTGCCCTCCTCTCTCACTTCCTTGATCAGTCCCTGTCTTCCAAAGCTAGAGAGTAGAATATGCATATATATAGTGAGGCATGTCTGCTTTCCTTTTCTCCATGCTCCCAATTTGTGAACGAGCTCGCTTAGATCCCCAGAAGGTAATGCATTCTTGGAGAGAGAGAGAGAGAGAGAGAGAGAGAGAGAGAGAGAGAGAGAGAGAGAGAGAGAGAGAGAGAGAGAGAGAGAGTAACCTCTAATGGTCTAGTAACTTGTGTGTAGCAGAAAATAGCATGATCATAGTGAGCATTTCATTAGAATAGATTCCTAATGAGAATAACAAGAGTGCTTGGGTGGAGAGAGAAACAAAAAGTATAACACCTTGTTAGATAGCATGAACAATACTTCAAAAGAAAGAGAAAATAAGCAATTGACAGCAGTTGAAGACCGGATTTTCATGGAGCCGGTCCCCCCTCCAAAAGGCTTTGTATTATGGTTTCTCCCATCAAGAGAGACATTTTACAATAAATTCTTTGTGTTCCTTCAATACTGGCTAGTGCAATGAAGATGGAAACTTCAAGCATTAAGCAAAACAATTATCAAATACAACATCAATTCCCTTACGATCTCAGACCCAAGACCTCACACACCTTTGAAGATGGTGAGAGCTAGTGGGGTATGAGAGTAGATTGAGAGGAAGAAGGAGTAGTCTTACGAGAAATATGTGCATCTCCTCACATAATCACTCATATGTGCATAGCTTAGCTTCATAATTAGCATGGTAGAGGAGATGATCATGCTTTGAATCTTGGCTCTTGGTTGGATTTTCATCACAAAGCCAAGAGTTGTTGGTGTAGGCCTCCCTTCTTACAAGCTTGGAGTAGGTGATAAGCTTTCCATTAAAGCTTGAGAAGGAGACGGAGAGTCTTCTTGCTTCACACATGAGTTGTGTGAGTTTGTGTGGATAATTCCTTGAGAAAATCAGCCCTCTCTCTCTCTCTCTCTCTTGGTCGACCCCTCTTGCTATTTGCTCATGCTGCAACCCTATTGGCCCTTTCCAAGCTTAGACAATGAGTATTAAGATTAAGCATAAGTGATAGCCTTCTGAGATGTGTCCCTCTTTTTCCCCTTTTGTGAGAGCTTTAGGTAATTAAAAAATGCAATTAAACTCTCATTTGACCCCTTTGCCTCCTGGCCAATAAGAATCAGGCAAGCCATTGGGCTGTTGAATCCTCATTAGACCCCTTGGGAGACTGTCCAATAGTCTTCCAGAGAGCTTAATTCTTCTTGGTTGTTTTGTTAAGTGTTTCTAAATATTAAAATAGATTTACTCTATACTAATTCTCATTGGTCCACCTCCATGGCCATCCAATAGGATTTAAGTACACCTTGCGGGCATCTGGGCTAGGGAGCAGACATGTGTCCCTCATTCCCTTTGTGTAAAGGGAGCTTGTGTGTGTGTGTGTGTTTCTCTCTCATTTCCTACTTGCAAGGCTCGCCCCCTCCTATGTAGGGATTATGAAGACTTTTTGGGACACACACAAAGCATCCAATTTCCCTAGTGTTTGGCCTTTGGACACAACCTTTGAATTTTGGAACCTTAGCATTTTGTAAGTCTTAATGGGCTGAACCTTAGGGTCTTTTTAGCCCATTGTTGCACCTTGCTCTTTTGCAGATGGCCCCCCCTTTGGATCCCTATTTTCCCTCCTTTGGATCCCCTACTGTGGCCGGTCTGCCAGCTTAACCAATATTCTAGCTTTTTCTCCCTTGGAACTTCCCCATATTAAATGATCAGTTTAACATGAGAAAATCATTTAGGAGAATTAGATATTAGTTAGTATGATATTACCTCTCTCTTGAAATCATATTCGTCCTCGACTATGGGGTAGAGAAGATAAATCATATTCATTAGTCCTTTTCCTAGCGGATAGAGGATCCCTATGTTACCCTCCGACATCATTCGAGAATGGATGAATAGTCCATTTGGCGCTTAAGAGCCTAAACTGTCGCAAGTATGTCTGCACATTAGTCCGGTCAATCTTCCATAGTAGAGTGAGAATCTCTACTTGGTGTTTGGGAGACATCGTCTCCGCAAACTTGATCTAAGCATGCATACTACTTCATTTTTGTGCACAATAAAGAAAAAGAGAGTCTTATAAGACAAAAACTTTGTTCATTTTTAACATTTGTACATTTGCTTACTCTTGGGAAGCATTGTAAGCATTGACAAGGTTTAGGTTATCCTTTAATTGTATGCCTTACATCCATCTAGCATCTTCAAAAGGATAAATCTTAAACTTAATAAGATATCATCGGATAGTCTTACCGCCTCTTAGTACCTTGTCTTCATGTCGGAGGATGAACTCGGGCTGCAGCACCTCTTCTTGGTCCTCAATCTCCGGTGGGTCTTCAATAGTTGGTTCTTGAGGTGGCTCTCCTTTGTAAGCCTTTAATAGGCTCACATGAAAAGCATTGTGTATGAGCCAATGGCTGGGCAACTTGAGTTGATAGGCATCTCATTGATTGGCCTAAGAATCTGGAAGGGACCATAGTACCTTTTTGCTAGCATAGTACTTTTGGTGTCCCATAGGATTCTTGCCCGTGGTGTGCCTTAATCGAGCCTTGGGAAATTTGAGTAAGACCCAATCATTTTCTTTAAAGGCCTGGGATCTTCTGTGCTTGTCAGCAGTAGCCTTTTGCCTTTGCTTTGAGATAGAGATGGCATCCTTAATCCTTTGGAAAGATTCTTGTAGGTCTCGACTATACTCATCTGCAATGAAGATCTTCCCATGTACCTTAAGTAGCAGGGGACTTTTTGACCTCCCCTCAATTACCTCAAAAGGTGTTTTTCCCGTGTAAGTATGTACAGTATTATTATAGGCATACTCCACTAATGGTAAGTACTTCTCCCATTGGTATCTTAGATCTACTTCTGTTACATAGGCTTTTAGTAGATCGAGAATTCTTAGGTTAGCTATTTCACTTTGGCCATCCATTTGCGGGTGATAGGCCAAAGAGAAGTTTAGCCTTGTTCCTAAATTCTCAAAGAGACCCTTCCAAAAATTACTGGTCATTATAGGATCTCTATCCGACACTATGGACATTGGCAAGCCATGGTACTTGAAGATTTGTGAAATGAAGAGGGTTTCCATTTGATGGGCTTTGATAGTCTTTTTGATAGGTATAAATGAGCTTGTTTAGGGAACCTATCTACTATCATCCATATTCCCGTATTTCCCATGGATAGACTTAGGCAATCCAAAGATAAAATCCATGGATATGCTCTCCCATGGTGAATTAGGGATTGGCAAAGGTTGAAGCAATCCAGGTTGCTTCCCTCTATCAAACTTCGTCTTTTGGCATACCACACATTTAGAAACATACTCTTGTATGTTCGCTTTTATGGTAGGCCAATAGAAATATGTTTCAATCCCCTTTAGCATGGACTAAATCACTCTATGCCCCACATAAGGAGGAGCATGAGATTCATACATTAATTTCTCACGGAGTGAGTTAGTAATGCATAGTATATTGCCATAAAGAAGATAATCATCTTGTAAAGTAAATGGTTCCTCTTTCTTCCCTAGTGCAAAGGCTGAAATCACATCTCTAAAATCGGGATCAATAGCATACTCATCTATCATAGAAGATAGATCATTATGAGTTGCTATGGAAACCGCATTCACTCTCGGCCGTCTTGAGAGTGCATCGGCTACTTGATTATGGTTGCCAGCAATGTGAGCAATATGAAAATGAAATTGCAAAAGGAAATTTCCCACCTCATTTGTTTGTCGGAGAGGTTGGTTTGCGTCATGAAGTACTTAAGACTTTGGTGATCCGTTCGCAAAATGAAAGGAGTCCCAAATAAATAGTGCTTCCATGAGTCTAAGACATGTAGAACTGCGAGGAGTTCCTTTTCATATATACCTAGAGCTTGCTCAATAGGGTCAAGCCTTCAACTTTCATAAGCTATGGCGTGCCCTTCTTGGAGCAAAACAACTCCAAGGAAATCACCACAAGCATCACATTGGACCTCAAATGGCTTTGAGAGATCCGGTAGTGTAAGCATAGGTTGAGAGATAAGATTTTCTTTAAGCTTATTGAAAGCATTGTTCTCCTTGGCAGCCCATGTGTACCTAACATTTTTCTTTTTTAGGTCAGGTAATGGTCCTGCTATTAGTGAGAATTTTTCTATGAAGCGTCTATAGTATGCACACATACCTAAAAGGCTTCTTAGTTCGTGAAGATTCCTTGGTTTGGGCCATCCTTTTATTACCTCTAATTTTGATGTATTCATTTGGATGCCATCTTGAGAGATAATGTGACCTAAATACTGAATCTCTTGTAAGAAAAATTCACTTTTCTTTCGATTAATATAAAGTTTATTCTCTCTTAGAACTTGAAATATTACTTGGAGGTGTTGCTTGTGTTCATCTAATGAATTAGAGTAGATGATGATATCATCAAAGAATACTCCAATAAAGGTTCGGTGAGGCCTGAATAGCTTCTCCATCAAGCGGTTGAATGTGGCTGGTGCATTGGTCAAGCCAAAAGGCATGACAATGTATTCGTAAAGACCAAATGTAGTGCAAAATGCGGTCATTACAATGTCTTGATCAACTATCCTTATTTGATGATAGCCACTTTTTAGGTCAATGCTATGAAGTAGGTGGACCCTTGTAGCTTATCAAATAGGTCTTCTACCCATGGAACGGGAAACCTATTCTTGATAGTGATCCTATTTAGTGCTCTATAGTCGACACACATATGTGCCGTCTTTCTTTTGCACTAACAGCACAGGAGAACAAAATGGAGATGAGCTAGGCCTAACCATGCCCTTCTCAACTAACTCATGCAGTTGCCGCATAATCTCCTCTTATTGAGATTGAGAAACTCTATAAGGAGGTTTATTAGGTAGTGAAATTCCTGGAAGAAGTTCAATTGCATGGTCATCATTGCCTCGTTTAGGAGGTAGCTCACAAGGGATGTCGTCAATAAAGACATCTTGAAACCCCTTGAGAAAATTGGATAACTCTAATTCCTTGTGAGCGTGTTTACTTTCTTTTGTTAAAACATTAGTTTCATTTTGAGAATCTTTAACAAAAATCATGTACACGGAAATAGAGCTCTTATTGACTTATTGAAAGCTTGCGTATGTACAATGGGTATGGTGTTACCCATTTTCTTGGCATCTATGTACATATCTTTTTCCTTGAACCTAAAGTAGATTCTTCTTTCAAGGAATTTAACATTGGCAGCCATGCGATCAAACCAGGGTGCCCCTAAGATTACATCCTCGTGCTTGAGAGGAGAGATAAAGAAGTCCTCTTTGTCCACAAGCTTTGGACATGGAGCCTCAATTTCTCGATTAAGGGAGTGACTGAAGCTTCTTGCCCCTTGAAAGCACCGCCTGCGGGTAGGACATCTCCCATCTCGTAAGCTTGTATGCCTAGCTTGGTGGCCAACTCTGTGGATATGAAATTGTGAGTAGAACCAGGGGCAAAGAGAATAAAAGCATCATGTTCTCTTACCTTTCCCCAAGCATGGCATAGAGGAGATCCTTTGTGGTGAGTTTCCTCCTCTTGGATTTCAACCAAGGTAGCTCTAGGAGGTTCATGGCGGTTGTTCTTTTGGGGACAATCACGGTACGCATGCCCTTGCTCACCGCACTTGAAACATCGATTATCCTTGCGATAACGCTCAATCTCTTCAGGAGAGAGTTTGTTTTTGCCTTTGTAAACTCCCTTCTCCTTAGCTTTGTTGGAATTGCCCTTAGGAGAATTTTGGACATTGTCCTTCCCCTTAGGCTCACTGGAACCCTTGTTTTCCGTGGGCTTAGAATTTCTCTTAGCCCCTGTTTGGAAATTGATTCGAGAAGCCACCATAGTATGGAGTATAACCGTCGATATGGTGCGTGGCCTTTGGGAGTTGACATACTCCACCATTTCTTCAGTTAAGCCCGCACAAAATTGTTGCTTCTGCTCTCCAAAATCCAACTTTTAGAAGACAGTGGCTTTGAGTTGTAAGTCCCAAAACTTGTCTACATATTTGTGAATGGATTCATAGGGAGAGAGCTTCAAGCTTGTCCATTTGGTGAGTACTTTGTCTTTTGCGTTGGTGGCCAAAAACTGCTTCATAATGGAAGCTCTTAAAGCTTTCCATGTTTGTGGAGCTTCACCATTGGTCTGTAGGCTAGACCACCATTGCCTGGCGGAATTTTGAAAGTGCGAATCCTCTAAGGAACAAGACCTAAGTTTATATTTGCCACCATCCAACAAGACATATGTATTAGAACATACTCTGACATTGTGGCAATGGAATATATAGCTCCTTAGGAAAATATATTAGTTCATGCCATGTTTATGTGTTTCCTGTTTTATTCTTTGTGCCTATGTAGCATATTTTGAAAATATTTATTTTTTTAGCTCGTAAATGCACTACTTTCATGCACTAAAATAGAGAAAAAGACTTCTTATATATGCATCATGGAGAATTTTCTATGATTTAGGCTCCTAGACCCTCATGTATTTAAAGAAGCATAAAATCTTGAAAATACCTGAGTATAGCAACAACTAATTGGAAGTTGAACTAACTAAACCAAAGATAGCCGTATTCGGTTTGGGATCAAAGAAAGGTTGATAGGCTCGTAGCCAAAAGTGCAACAAATAATTTGATGCACATGTTTTGATTAAATCCAAGTAAGAGAATGTGTTTTTAATTTTAAGCGGCCTTCCCCTCCCAAAAAACCTTGGACTGACATCACTTATTGTCATATGTATAAAAGTTAAGTTCTAGACACCATATGCGTAAGGGAATCACCATGTGTGTATGCTAAACAAACTCTTAAAGAACCAAACATGAAAAGAGGAAACCAAATTTTGCAAAGCCCTTACTACATACTTCTTATATACCAGTATTGATGCATCATATGCAAAGAACTAGAACACTCCGTACCTAGATTGCTACTTGTAGATTACAAATTGCAACTTATTAAATGCATCTTATGAAGTCTTAATGATCAAGTGCATGGGGACAATATTTCTTTTGATGTGGCTTCAAACAAATGAAAAAAAAAAATTGCTACATCTTTTCCTTTTTAAATTATGTGGAATGATAGTCTTTTCTTTGCCACATTGGTAGAGACAACCATAGTCACAGTAGGGGTGATATGTTATTCATTCAAATTTGGACTTGGTTGAATGTTTGACAACATTACCCCTAGGGTAACCTGGAGTATAGTGGCTACCACCTCCTTTGTGATTAAAGAGGTTAACAAGTATGTAAGTGCATCCACCTGATTTGACTATAAACAGACGTTGGTGTAGCCAACATGTGTCAACCATAGCATGCTAATAGGTATGCATGCTCATAGATGCATGGCTAAGTGCTAGAACATGTATAGAGGACCTAGGCAGTGGAAATGTATGCTTTTTGTGGTTTTTAAGGCCCAAAGGGCTTCAAAATGGTCCATATGGGATGGCGATCCGTACTGGATTGGACAATTGCAGATGAGAGATTAGAGATTAAGTGAATGCATGGGGCTGAAGTGCTCATCTTGTGGAGCATGTTGGTCTTCTTGGATCAGCAATCAGAGTCCTAGTTGCCAAGATATTTCCAATTGAAGTTTCATCAGGGGGGGCAATTCTGTGACGGTTTGGTTGCCTTGGTCGGTGTGCCATCTGAGGTTTTTGGAGCCTTGCCAAAAAATTTATGCAAAGTATGTGGTATATGAATACCATAGAATTTGATGGCACATCAAATGGAGTCTAGATCGGCAACATATAACAGTTTGAAGTCGATAGTGGTTGCCAGTCGAGCGGTACTAGTACATGATTTTTTTCAATTTTGATTGACTTGGTTTACGGGTCCAGCATGGTCAGAATGCGGTAAGGTTTGCAAGCATTGAAGTTCGGAATGGTGACTCTTGGTTGGAATTTACGGCTCAGTCATCAATTTGGTGAGCCACAAATGGCAGGGAACTGAATTAGGGAAAAAAAACACTTTTTGATGAGACTTTTTTGAAGTTTTCTTGGGTGGGCCTTCAAGGCCTTGAGGGGTGAGTGCTAGAGGGCTGCCGCTTGTCATGGGCATATCCCATATGTGCAGTCAAGAGACAACAAAGATGTGTATAAAGCCTGCAGCGTAAAGCATTTGGGGGTACCACTAGGAAGAGGGAGCTCTTGAGGTGTGGGCTATGGCCTCCAAGCGTCGGTGCTGCTGTGGTGGTGGTGCATGGAGATGATGGTGGTGCTCAGGCGGGTTTTTGTGAATGCTCATGAATGACAGTACAGCTTGCAGTCGGTGGCTAGTGGAGCACTGATGATGTGGCAACTTAGCAACAAAACAGTTCTCGCACCAACCTTTTATGAGGATGAAGTTGGGGCACAGACGGCACTGTCGGGGGTATTCATGAGATACTTGGGCTGAAGGAAAAGCCAAAAATAGGAGGTAGTTCATGCAAAAAGATGGCCCAAAATAGAAAAAAGGGGTTGAAAAAATTAGAAGCGACAGCCCACACCCTAAAGGGGCACGTTTTTTGTCATTTGGGGGGTTCTCAGCTCGTCTGGGAAGTCAAGGGAAGAGCTCAACTTTGGAGCCAACGAGGGCACTAACAAGAGATTTTCCCACGCTCTCAATGAGGAGAGCTCCACAGAGGCAAAGTCGAGGACTATCAAATTTTTTTTGCACTCATCGAGGTCGTGCCGACGGAGCCGTGTTGTAGCAAGTCGTATGGTGTTTGTAGAAGGTGTTTTATTGTCAAAATTGGGGCAAACCATAGCTGATTTTTGTGCCATTTCTTGCCCCTTCCCCCCCTTCTTGACCTTGCTTTGCTCAAATATTGGGTGCCGGTTGTGTGAGTTGTGTGTGCCCCCAAGCCGTTTGTGTGTGAGAGAGAAACAGAGAGAGGTGTGCATTGTGGACTTGTTGTAAAGGGGGAAAATTGGTGTGGTGTGTTGTCAATTGATGATGCAAAGCATGTGTGTGTTGTTATGTGTGCAAACGGTGGTGTGCTTGCCAAGAGGTGCTGCTTTGATTGTGATTTCTAGTGGACGGGGTTTTTGTGAGTACCCTAGTGTTAGCGGGTCGCCACGACGGACGTTTGCAGCATAGCTTTTTGGTACTAACATAATGTCAATACTCAGGGAAAGTGACTCGGATGGGGCACGGAGACGCTTTGAGATCGTCAATCTTAAGAAGTGAACATTAACAAGCTAACACAAGAACTCGACAAGCAAACCAACACTCAAAGATCAGGGAAATCTGCCTATGTCCTTTCTCACAGCTCTAGGTCATCACGCCATTTTGGCACTTGAACGAACTCGAAATGCCAACGAAACTTTAGGTGGAGGTCTAGGACACCTAAGGGCACTATCCTAGCAAGTCTGGTCGCAATCCGACAAGGTACCAAAATCAAAATCCATCATGAAAAAGGTCCTGAAAACTGCAACAGAACTATCCAAAAATGTCGCCCTATGGTCTAAGAACACTCTCCTATGGTCAAAATGACTAAAAACAATGATTTAAGCACTCAAATATGAAGATTAGGCTCACTAACACATAGTCGCAAACCTCAACAAAATTACAATGCTTACACTTGAAAGAAAGAGCAAAGAGAGAGGAACACAATGCAAGTATCAAAGCTGAAATCTGATTACCCATTCATTAGTTGCAATGATTACAAGGTGGAGCACCTCATAGCTTGAGCTACGTTTTTAGAGCTCCTTTCTTCTTCTCAAGATAAGCTTCCTTTCACATTAAGGTTATTGACCTTTATACCTAGGGCATTCTAAATGGCCAATGGTCGAATCACATGGACCTTTACAATTGTCATGACAGCATTACAACTCATGGAATTGATCCATTGCTCTGGAATCAAGATTTACACAGAGTATTACTACACTATTTCGGAAAACTAATAGAGTACAAATGTGGTGTCCGACTACGTGTCTGACTAGTTGGGCGCCCGTTTGATCTGTTCTCAAACATTCCCCCCTTCCTAATTCGTGTCGTCCCTTGACACGACCTTGTTCAGTCTTGTCATCGAGTTGTCTTTAGCTATGTCTTCAAGGTTGGACTCCAGCTTTTGGGAAGTGCTTTATCGTTGATGACGCTCCCCCCTTCCTTGAGTGATTCATATCTGTCGTGCTCTTTTTATGCATGTGTTGGACTTCAATTGTCGAGGGAATTTTGCATCTGTTGCTCATTCTTCTTGTTGGTGTCTTTTTGGCCGTGAAGATTTCTCTTGATGTGTTTGCCTTTGTGGTTGACTTGAAATACTTCATTAGCTGCAAAATTGTTCATCTCCCTATGGTTTGTTGTGGAGATATCGCTTGTTGCTGATGCCATCATTGCTTGGCATTGTATGCCATTCGTTAGCTTGCCATTTTTTTATGGAGCTTTGTTGTCGACCTTGGAGATAAAAGATTCTCTTGATAAGCATATGGAGACTTGCAATTTTTGTTCCAAGTCATTGTCGATTGATTTGGGTAGCCATTTCCTTATTGTTGATGTAGAAGGAATATATACAAGAAGTCAATGATGAGGGTTTCTAGATTAGGGTCTTAAAATTCGGATGACCAAAAGGAAAAAAAACCGGTGGAAAAAAAGTGCCTTTGGTATACGCTCTTATTGGAGTTAGCATTTGGACATGAAGTACTTGTCATGCAAGGTGAGTGCTTGGGAGAAACAAAGGAAGAGTGCCTAATGCAAGTGCCAATTATGGGACACTCTATATGCTTATGAGAATTTTTCAAACAAAAGCATGCAGTGTAAGTGATGGAGTTGATGGGTGCTTCAAGGAACAAATGTAGCACATGTGACATCAAAAGACGTCTCAATAGCTTCCATGTCTCCAAGAAAGGTTTTCGATGTAGAAGCTTCTCCACTCATACCTCACTGTGTTGAGTGTGTGAGTGTCTTTTGGACTTCCTCCTTCACTTACCACTATACTACAATGACTTCGACTCTTATGCTCACCTACACCAGCATGAGCGACACAACGTAATTATACTCAACTCTTCCAGCTTGAGCAGTACCTAGAATAACTAAGACGCTTAGACCACAGAGAATATTACATGAACCTTCGGGACTAAGGCCTCGCTGATTTTGTGGCTTAGCTGCTCGAGTCTAACTTTTATTCCATGTATGTTTAATGGAAACTTAGACTTACCTGTTCAAGGCCAAAAACCCAATTCCATAAGTTTTGGAAATTTAGGCCTCTTCCATTATGTTGGTCTTTTGATGCCCCCATTTTGTCAAGTAGGTTGGTATATTTTGGCTCCTCTTGACTTTCTTGTTGAGTGACTGATGTAGCGTTTGCTATATCTCGCATGAGAAGCGGTTTGGTGAGATGTGTGGGCTCTCTATGATTGATTTTCCACTATTGATTTTGGAACCCATCTTGTTTTTTGTCCTTGTGTGACCGTCTTTGGCATTTTACCTACTTCTATAATTTGATGGACACTATGCTTCAGTATCCAAATTTGATTATTTCCTTTGTAGAAGCCTTGATTTTGGAGTTGATGACAAGGTATCCATCTAGAGATTGTAGCAGCCTTGATTTTGGAGTTGATGACAAGGTATCCATCTAGAGATTGTAGCAGCCTTTGTTGCAATTGGCTTATGTTAACTGTTGGTTTTCTTTTCTTGCTTTGGAGTAGACGCTTGTGCTGCATGAATTTTCTTGGTTGTTCCAGATTGAGCTACAATTTTTGGTAACCATATTTGAGTGTTACCTTCATAAAATCCTTGTGCTTCATTGGAATCATCCGTTGCTTCACTTGTATTTGTTTGGTAACTTGACTAAGGTCTGACTTCAGCACCCATACTTTTTGCGTTGCCCGCTTGGAAGGTCTTTTTGTCTACCTTTTGTTGTTGTTCCTTCGCTTGCCTGAGTTTTTTGTATTCCGTTGATAGTTTGGCTCGCTCCTTGTAGAACTTCTTTCTTGAGGTGAGTACATCCAAGCTGTTATTTTAGGCTTTTTGGCCCAAACACTGGTGTTTCCTTGGAAGTAGCCCTGAGCAGTGATTGACTCGTTTGATGCTACCCACCCAATGACCTTTGATTGTTGATTTTGAACTTGAGCTTCATGTATCCATACTGGTCTTTGACTTTAATGTGCTCGTTTGGATACCAACACTTGGTTGACATTCTTTGGCTTCTTTTGGATGCTTTTTTGTGATGGAAACTTTGGTTGATAGAATTTTTGCTTTGGTTTCCATTGCATTGTTGGTGATGTGGCTCTTGATGTAGAGGCTTCGCAGGAAGTTTGATGGAGGCTCGTTGAAGGTAAAGTCATCTTGCGAGGTTGATATACTTCAATGTTTACCTTTTCTTTACCTTTTCCCATGATGGTTGGTTGCTCGTTCTTTGCATTGACTTGAGGTGCTTTTGGGGATTTTGATGATGTTGTTGTTGAAGCTTTTGGTTGTTGTTGAAAGAAGATATTTTTCCAGCTTTCTGTCATGACTAGACTCTCCTTGATGTGATGGGAGTCGATTATGTAGAAGTATCCTTGTACTCCCCAGCTAAGTTGCATTTATATGCCAGTATATTATAAATTGTATGTATAATACAGATTTATACGTTGTATATCTGTATTATATGCGCATATCCAAATAAAAAAGAGTTTGATCGAAGTATATTTCGATCGAAATATATTTATACTTATAAAAAAAGAGGCGCCGCGGCAGTTGAACGAACTGCTGCGATAGTGACTGCTAGAGATAGAGATAGTTGGCAGAGCTTTAGAGAGCAGTAGACAGCCAGCCCAGCACATCCCGAGCGAGCCATAGAGTTTCTTTCAGTGTTTTTTATGTTTTTTTTGCAGTTAATTTGTTAACATTGTTGTTGTGGAGCTTTGCTCGCACCTCAGTGTTAATTTGTATTTTGTTTTTTGCTAGCGCTATTGATGTGGAGCTTTGCTCACACCTCAGTGTTAGTTTGCAGGTTTAGACACCCGTCCTTGGCTGTGTTGATCCTCGTGACACACTACAAGGGGGGCTAGACTTTAGACGCTTCTTTCTTGACTATTGTTGATCTACGTGTCACACTTCAGGGAGTGGCTTAGGCTGTACAATTAGACTTTCCGTCCCTGGTTGTTGCTGACCATCGAGTCGCACTACAGGGAGGAGTTAGCTATTATGCATATTTTCTTCCTAGTTATTGCTGACCATTGCATCGCACTATTGGAAGATTGGATTTTTAAAAAAAAGATTCCTCGTCTTTGGTTGTTGCTGACCACCGTGTCACACTGCAGGGAGAGGTTTAGGGTTGTCAAATCCATTGTCCTTGGTTGCTGTTGACCATCGTGTCACACTCCAAGGAAATTGGATTCAATAGATTCCTCGTCTTTGGTTGCTTCTGACCATCGTGTCGTACTCCAAGGAAATTGGATTCAATAGATTCCTCGTCTCTGGTTGTTGTTGACCATCGTGTCGCACTGCAGGGAGAGGTTTAGGATTTTTATATCCATCGTTCTTGGTTGTTGCTGACCGTCGCGTCGCACTACAAGGAGATTGGATTCAATAACTTCCTCGTCTCTGGTTGTTGTTGACCACCATGTCGCACTGCAGGGAGAGGTTTCGAGTTTTTAAATCCATCATCCTTGGTTGCTGCTAACCATCGTGTCGCACTCCAAGGAGATTGGATTCAATAGATTCCTCGTCTTTGGTTGCTGTTGACCATCGTGTTGCACTGCAGGGAGAGGTTTAGGATTTTTAAATCCATCGTTCTTGTAACTTCTTTAAATTATAAATACCAAAAATAAGTTTTTAAGTGTGAGCTTTCACTTTGCACATGAATCATGATAAATAAATCGCTTAATCTATCTCAATAACTTCCAAGTGTGAGTAAACTATACACAAAGCAAGATATCTTTAAAAGACCTGTCTAAATTGCCTCCAAGTGTGAGTGTAACTCTACATGTGGCAAGCAATCAAAATTCACTACTCTGTAAATATCTTCTAGGTGTGAGAATACCTCTACACAAAGAGAGAGATTATTATTTAATCTACCTAAATTGTCTGTAGTGTGAGTTTTACACATAACAGTCAATCATTAGATAAATCTAATGTAAGTTACTTCCAGGTGTGAACATAGTTCAATACACAACAAGTAACTCTTAATTTAACTATTTAACTAAAGTTACTTCTAAGTGTGAACATAGTTCAACACAAAGCAAATAACCGCTAACTTTAACTACCTTGAATCACCTCCAAGTGTGAGTTTCCTCTACACAAGGCAAGTAATCATTAACTATCTTAACTTAATTTACCTCTCAGTGTAAGATATACTTCACATAGAGCAGGTAACTCAAAACTCCAAAGCCTATAAAAATAAATATATACAAGCTCTAAATTTTCACTAGAAAAAATATGCATATTTAAACTAACATTGTTAGATTTTTCTTTGTTTTGTAAGTCTCACCTATAGGTGAGATGAGAGAAGAGAGATCAATGGAATGAGCAAAACAATCCGTTTCAGCATATATAAACAAATTTATTTCGATCCAATTAATATTTCGATCGAACTAATATTTCGATCGAACTAATATTTCGATCGTAATAATATTTCGATCGAATTGCTAAGAAATTATATGATACGGTGTTTTTGCTGATGTGGCACCGTATAATACGGCCGAATAAAAATGGGTGTCATATAATACGCCCGTTTAAGGCGTATTATACGTACACCGTATAACGTACGGTGCGACTTAGCTCCCCAATACTCAACTTTAGTACAGCTTCTGCCACTCCAAAGCTAGGAATTACAATTTTTGAACTTGTGTGCATGATCTCCTCTAGCTCGGTGATTGATGGCTATCCCATCATGATCCACGTTCCATTAGTCATTAGATTTTTTGTTGCTTTTGGATCTATCACAGCTGAACATGTGATTTTGAGTCCTATTTCTGTCCTGTTTCTCCACGTATGCTGAATTTGGTCATCGTAGGAGACAATCGATCTTCGTCCTTATCCCTATTCTTCTTTTGATCTTGCGTATGTTGAAGATTTGACGTTGAAATTGGAAAATTTTCTCCTTCATTTGCTTTCATTTGCACTTTTTTAGAGTCGATTTCTTTGAAACAACTTTTGTCAATTCTTCAGGTATGTCAATGATGACATATTCTCGTTGTTTCTCTGCTTCCTTCATGTGCACTTTGGCATCATGTTCCAAGATGTAGCTATCTGTCTCACCTTTTCTGCTTTCACACTCACAAACTTCATTAGCTTCCTTCAACACTTTTATCGTACATACGGGAGTTATATCATACCCATCTTCATCATAAAATTTAGTCAGGGTTACCTAATTTACGCAGACATCAAGAGTCGTCAGCCGATTCGATCCCATCCAAAGGGTTCAAATAACTCCTCTGGAAATGGTTCTAGAATATAGTGTGTGTCCTCCACAGGTTGATCGAGAATACAATCCTCCTTCCTCAGACTTACACTCTTAGGAGCTCCGTACATCCAAATATGCACTTAACTTTTGAAAGCAATTGTGGAGTTTAATTCTTCTCCCGGGGTTCGTTCTACTAAATATGATCTGTGACACTGATCTTTGTAGTGACATCCTTGTGTCTTAGGTAGATATAGTCATAGCCCCAGCCTTGTACTATTTTGAGTTGACACATGAATGGCCTACCCAATATGATGTCAAAGTTGATGCTCTCGTCAAAATTCATTATGGCAAAGGTATGCTCATACTCTATGCCACATGAGGATACAATGATTTGTTCTAATATTCCTTTTGGTCTCTCAATGCATCCATCTGCTAATTGCAGTTTCATTCAAGTTTTGGTAAGAGCATGCTTTCCCCTTTTTTTTCTTATTTCTTTGGTTGCAATGGCAATTCTTGCCCCACTATCTAATATAGCAACCATCTTTACTCTTTTGTACTCAAGTGGTAAGGTGGTGTTTCCTTCTTCTCCTTCACAGTAGTCACCCACCTTATTTACTAGTACTGGCTTTGTCTGTGGTTTCTTAGGCGAGGTGTCATCCATGTTTTTGTCCACAAGCTGGTTACGTGAAGGGATTTTCAACCCCATGTTTTTCAGTTTTTGCCCATTTGGCCCCATAGATGCGGTCTAAATTTTAGTAGCTCTGAGAGATAAAGTGTGGATTGTATAGGAGAAGACATCAATTCGTGCAAGCTCTTGGTATCCATCATTTTTGGTGTGGCTTTTCACTGAGAAAGTACCATTTTAACCTTTGATTTTCTTTTGTGTTCTCCTATGAAAGATGGTAAAGTCTTTAGAGAGCGTTGTTTACTCTCTTCAGATGCAACAGACCTGACATCCCCATATAAAGATCTTATATCCCCTAGGAAAAATTCATGATTCATGTTTATCTCAGGGATCGGTGCTGACTGTAAAGTAACACTACCATCTTTTCGATTTCTGATTGATTTCCACAAGGATTCTGGCCACGGTTCTTCTACCTCCGGAATAGGCATCACTGCTTGTGAACCCACCCCATCTGTGGTATTGGCTACTTCCCTTGTATCTAAAGGTGCCTCAACTCCCAGTTATTCATGGTCTCTATTTACAATACCCTAGCTCTCTAATTCTTGGACTTTATTGCGGATTAGCGACTCCATTTTTGGAGCATCTGAAACTGGTTTCATAAGAGCTTGGTCCTTCTGGATGAGATCCTTGCACATTTGCAACCTCTCTTTTTCATACCCTGGATGAGGATATGTTAGCCATCTATCCTCCTGGGTTTGGTTGGGTTTTAGCCTAGTTTCATAGGCCTTCAAAATTGCATCTAAAGGTTCAAAGACTTTTTTTACTAAGACTGAACCTCTCGAGTTAGTCTTTGACTCTTTAGGTCCCTTTGCATTTTTGTTCTTTTCTTGCTCTTGTCTAAGCTGCTCTCTTATTTGATTCAGTTCAGTTTCCAAAGCCGCTTTCTCCTTTAATATCTTCGCTTTCATTTTGTCTCGTTTGCCTTTCCATGATCTTCTTTCGAAGGTTCTCACCGATATGTTCTCAATTTGTGTTTGAACAGGCAATGTGGATTCTTCAACTAGTTTGTTTTTGGCAGCTTCTTGAGCTTGAGCTCGAGTCATCACGTTTAAAGGAATGGCGGGTTCTACCTCGGATCCGCTTGAAGAAGGCATCATGCCTACAACGTTCATTGTTGTTTTTCCCTTGTAGTTTGGATTCTTAGCACAGTGTTGGCGTAGATGGTCTATATCACAACGTTCACAGAATACAAAGAATTCAATTTGTGGACCCTTGTTTGGATAACTTTGTGCCCAATGATCACCTCCACACTCATAGCATGGACATTCTTGTTTCATAGTTGGTGATCTAGTCGATGGTTGTTATTTCCTTGTGAGGATGTTCTTTGAACCATACCTTTGATGATTGGCTATGAACATGAGCGTATTTGCATCCATGGAGTACTGGTTTCTTGTGGGTTGCAGCACATGTTGGCTGAGTGTAGTTGACTACTACTCTACCATCATTCAAAAGATGTGGTTGTTTCCCTAGAATTTGTTGCATTTTTGGTTGAGTGTTACACCATGGAGTGGGATGATCCCATCCACAAGTGTTACATATCCTCAATTGAGGCTGCCGTACAATCGGGTTCTGTATGTAGCCTTGGTTTATTCTTCTAATCACCCCCTCGACCACTTGATCAATGATTGGTTCCCAAGGAGTTTGAACATCCTTCTTTGTTGTTGATTCGCTCTTCAGAGATGAGGCACTACCAGTCGTGTTGTCTGTACTTCACTCACCTCTCCGTAGGCCTTACAATTGTCAATTAGGTATAGAGCTTCTCTAGTGACTTGCTCAAACGTTGTGCATCCTTTCAAATGCACGTCCTTTTTTGAGAGTTTCATTCCTCATGTCCTCTATGAAGAGAATTGATAGTCTCTCATCTTGCGGTAGCTCTCTCATAGGACATCTCTTGATGTATTGTTTGAAGCGAAGCAAAGCTTCCTTCACTCGCTCATTCACTTTTTGCTTGAAAGCATAGATGTTTGACACCGTGTTATGTTAGATTCCCATTTTTGAGAACTCCTCTACAAACTCTTGTAAGAGTTGTACTATGTTGGGAAAATCATCTCTATTTAGTGGTTGGAACCAAGTCAAGGTTGTTCCTTCCAATGTCAACCCAAATCCCTCATATTGAGTATGAAAATCCGCAATGTTTTCAGCTCTCAAAACTTGTTTGAAGAGTGAGACATGTCCAGTCACCAATCTA
The DNA here is from genome assembly GCF_014529385.1 of Adiantum capillus-veneris. NCBI lineage: Eukaryota > Viridiplantae > Streptophyta > Polypodiopsida > Polypodiales > Pteridaceae > Adiantum > Adiantum capillus-veneris. Next base: position 70,058,345 of record NC_140931.1, read on the forward strand.
ACCAATTCGTGGTCTCTTGTAAAGATGTCTCTCGCTCTCTCCTCTCGTCTTGGAGAGAATCCTGGTGGAATCCTCTCTGATGTGTACTCTGGCATCATTTTTGGCTTGAAGTAAGTAAAGATTGGAGTACCTTGTATGGGTATGTCTCCAGGTCATTTGGATCAACAAGTTTGTACTCACGTCCATACTTATCCACCATCAAAACTTGCACTCCATGGGCATTTCTATACGTGAATGAATAGAGATTCTTATGGGTGGTCAACTCTCTAGCATTGGGCTTTACACACATGTAGAAGATGTATGGATTCCCGTTTGTGAATCTATATGATTCCTCATGAGCATAATCTATGAGCACTCTCATGGATTCATTGGCTTTGATGAACCTCACGTTCAATTTGTTGATCAGTGGATGCTTATCCTCTAGGTATTCTCCCAATCCCATTGTTGTTGGCATTACAGCGTTTTTCATGTCTCTGAGTGGAGTAGAGAACCCTGGTGGTGGATGATTTATCATGGTTAAGGCTCACTCAAAACTCTCAAGATAGTCCTTGACAAGCTCACTTTGGCTTACCTATCAAAGGGTTTTACTATTGTATGATAAATGAGAAGACCTACGAGCTTTTGAACAAAAATCCAGAGGTGTTGATATATTCACATCTTGTTCGGGCAATCAAAATCCCCATGATACCCCATCCTAGCAACTCAAAACTATATACAATATCACTTGATGTCAGTGAGTCTATCTACAATAGTATGCCTTTTGAGCTGTAGCAATCAGTTTGTTTAAATTTTTTGTCCAGACTTCCTTTTTAAAATAAAAAAATATCTTTGTTTGTCCCTTTGAATCACTACATGTCCTTACGTTTTAAATAAAATGGTTCTATAAAGGCGGCAATTTAATGGTTTGTACTGGTATCATACAAGTTGGAGATTACAGTATAAGTACAATAATAGTACAAACATGATGGCAGAATCCCTTTCTCTAACTCTGTCTTTAACTGTAAACTGAACTGTATTTGAAACCAATCACTTCTCAGTATCATACCGGTATCATACAAGTCCCTATTTGACTCTTCTCATTTTTTCACATGACCAGGTCGCCCACCACCAAAAGGAGTGGACATAGCAGAATCAATGTGCTTCTATGAGTCCACTCTAACCAGGAAAGATGCAACATTGACAACTTGCTTGCCAAACCTCCTGCTGCCTGCTTCTCCTCCTCCTTCGCCAGAAGATGCACTCTCTGAAAAACCCTAATCAGCCTCTCTCTCTCTCTCTCTCTCTCTCTCTCTCTCTCTCTCTCTCTCTCTCTCTCTCTCTCTCTCTCTCTCTCTCTCTCTCTCTCTTTGTCCCTCTCCCTCTCTCCTTTTATTTGCAAGATACTTCAAATATAGAATACAACGTATTTCCATGCAACTTGCTTGTAAATGTATTATACATGAATTCTGTTACATTGATTGACAAAAAGTCTGAGTAATTCTCCATTTACATCCATCGACAAAAAAATACATCGACAAAAGTCGCCCACTTCACAGACTTTATGAAGCTTTTGTTTTACAAAAAAAAATGTTCCTTTGTTCTGGAAAAGTTAATCCGCCATTTCCAATAAAAATGATGCACATATAGGTGTCGTCACGTTGTCCGTCTTCACAAATTATAGTCCTCTTTGTATACTCAATTCTATCCTTAGAGATCAACCAGTGTGCCAGCCAGTTTATAACAATGGTTGACAGAAAACAGGCACACACTTCTTTAGACTGCTTTTCTAGCTTGGGAAAAACAAGAAATGACCCCAATGAATTAAACATTAGCTTATATCCAGAATCATCAAAGATAAGTGTGTTAGTGGTAGGTCAAGAAAATTTTTGAGATTCTTGTGGAACACCGGTTTATCTATCCTGCCCATTTTAAAAGGGGCCCTTGTGCACTGCGCCTGACTTACCACTCTATTGAATCTTTTGTGGTGATCTAGGAACACTGTCACTAGCATGCGTTTGAGCTTCTCAAACTCGTAGCAGCTCCATATCCACACTTCAAACCATATGAAACAAAAATTCAGAAACACTTTTGCATCGGGCCTTACCCAAAACTGTGTATCCCCTTCAACAACATGGCGCATTTCCGACCAGTAGGGCAATTCTTCACCATATTTTACATCAAATTTCTTGAGCAGTAAGCCATTAAGGTCCAAAATGAGAACCCTACACTGGACACTCAACGGAGGTGGTGGCCTTGGCCATATCAGTGGGATTCTTTTACACAGTCTATACCATAGAGGAAACATGAGCACTGGAGAAGACAACGCCCAATTCCATATTGCACGAATGTCAGCCCTGCCATTCTGCTTGTCAGCCCTGAACCTATCTGCAAGGCGCCATTCTTCAATTGAAAACATATTTGCAGATGCAAAATTACACAAGACTCAAATTTAAATATGCAATTAGGACATATCTACAAATTGAAATCATACAATAAAAATACACGATGTTCAAAAATTAGGCACAAGATGAAAGAGAAGTTGAATGGAAAAGAAAGTTATATTAATTTTAGAAGTGGTTACATAAAATGAAACATAGGGGGGGCAAACTATAACCTTTTATAGGCCCTGGGTTTAGGGTCAGAACTTGTGCCGATATTCTGCATCTCCTTAGTGTCTTCTATGTCCATCTCCTCTTTTGGTTGTCCCTGGGTCTCTTCCTCTTCCTTGCTTTTTTGCTCCATTTAAGGCTTCTCATCTGCAGTCTTCTCGATTTTTATTTTATTTTTGCCTTTCTCATATGTTGAGCAAGGGTCTCCTCGGGACTTCCCTCCAGCCTGACATCTACACGACCATCAGATTTAGAAAGTTGTGCAGCAAAAGATCACTTATTAGAGTCTTAATCAATGAAAAAACTTATTCTTGCCACGTTGGCCTCGTTTTCTCGAGGTCTTTGATCTTGTCACCCGCACGCCAGTGTCTAGCAACACATCGTCTTCCTCATATTGGGTTTTCCCTTTAGCACCAGTCGTACTCTGCTCCTTTACCTCAAAGTTTTGTTCTTCTTCTGGTGTTCCGAAGCAGGTTTCTCAGTATTACCAGGGACACTTTCATCAAGCAAAACCTCCACAAGTGTCTTGTATGCAGGCATCACTGCATCATTCCCAGTGTCTTTACCGGCAGTAGTTCTGAAGCAGCTTGACTCTGAAAAAACATCAAAGAAGACAAAAATCGACCACTTTATTAAAACAATGGTGTGTTTCTTACCCGTTGAAATAATTTTCTCACATGTTATTGGGCATGGTTCAAGTGGCTTCTTCTTTAGAAGGGATTGGTCTTCTGCAGAAATAACTCCGGGGCAATCCTTAAGCAGACACTTTCCTTTCTCAGCCAAGTGAGCATAGCAGAATGCATGGTATGCATGTGAACAAGGCAATAGAACAATATGGCTTGGTTGTGATCATGAATTTTTACACCACAAGCGTTGCACACATCAATGAGAACAACACTATGTCCAGGAGCTGAAACTCGTGCAGGCAAGACTATAGTTTCAGGTAGCATTGGTTGACTAATCATGTCTGTCGCAAACGTGCCACAGAGACCAAAGGTTTTCTCACGCTCCAAGCATTTGGATAATTCTTCCTGTAGGCAAGAGACCTCTGTTATCAGACAATGTCAAACAGGTATAAAATTGGTATGAATGCTTGAAGATCGGTATAATAATGTTATCATACCGGTATGATTACATCCTGTCGGTATGATGTTATCCCACCGGTATGATGTTATTATATTGGATAGTATAACATCATACCAGTAGGATAACATCCGATAACATCATACTGGTAGGATAACATTATACCGGAAGGATAACATCAAACCGGTTGGATTTTATCATACCGTTAGGGTGTAATCATACCGATCGGATCTAGCCATACCTGTAGGATATAACCATACCGGTAAAATGTAACCATACCGGTAGGATATAATCATACCGGTAGGTATGATAACATCATACCAGTATTGTCATCTACCCTTACCGAATTGATGTTAATGTCATACTATTATGTTTTTTTATAATTCGGTTTTGTGGTACCACATTCTACCCATCCCGACATGATAGAGCCATAATACCGGTATTGTAAAACTTATAATACCATTTTCACTATTAGATTTTCAGTACAATATGGTTATTATAATCATACCATTACTTTAGTGTTAAACTACTGTTTTATTTTGTTACTATATCGGTATTATTTTGTTGTTATACCTGTATTATATTGCTTTCATAACATTATTGTGATCATTGATAAAACTTATAGTAACATGTTCACCAATAGAATACCAATACCGGTATTACAACCGTTACTTTGCAGGTATGTTATCATTATTTATAGTAATCAATCTACTTTATAGGTATTATTGTGTAATCATTCCACAACAGTATCTAGACTATAGTATATTGTACATCCAAACCAGTACTTTGCAAGTATTATATTACAATCAGATGGAGTTAAAAGAATACTTGTGCCTGTTGTAGGGTGACTTTTGCTTGGTCAAATTTTTCTTGGAGGCTGTCTGCAAGCAAGCCTGTTGGTACATTGGCATCGTCAGGGAAGTGCATTCGGATGGTGTCAAGGGCACCCTCGTAACGGTGCACATCAACAACAGATTTGACCATAGAATCCTTAGCCTTCTGACACTCGATTGATACACTGTCATGAGATTTTCTAACCTCAACAAGTAGTTCTTGTAAGGAAGTGGATACTTCAACACTAAACACAGACTGAGTAGTCGCAAAAAGCCCATTTCCGGCTAATGTACTTCCGGATGGGGTATTTACTAACAAGATGGCAGAACCACTTGGGGTTCTTGTGGATACTTGGAAAGTCTCTAACTTTCATTGTTTTCTTTTCCTATCTAAGTGATCTTCATTGGTCACATTCTTCACCACCTCAGATGCAAACTCAGCCCACTTTACCGAACCTGTGTATACGAAATAAACATATCCGCGTGCAAACTTCACTCCCAGCAGATAGTTTGGTGGTTTGGATTGATACACCTGCTTGTAGAGCTGATAGAGTGCCTTGTAGTGATCCGGCCTTGCTGTTTTTATCGACACTTTTTTCTCCTTCACTGGAAGACACGTGAAAACTTTCATCCAATCGAATATGGGCACATCTGCATCTGTCAACTTCTTAACATCTTTCCCCTCAAGACTTAACCCATATACCCTGTGAAAATCCTCCTTTGTCGTGCAGAATGCCTTTAATGGCACCTCCACATCCTTGAGGTGAACAAAGCAGTTGATTTTGGGAGAAGACTGTAACTTCTATCTCTGAAAAGAATAAATCCATATTCATTACTCAATATATCCACACTTCAATACTCTACTACACATACAAATCCATTGTACACAACACAGAGAGAGACAGAGAGAAGTGACGTACCTTCCTGGGAGAATGTTGGGTCTTTGTGGGAAAGACCTGTCGGACTGCATTCCTTGGGCTCTTTCTTACATTGCTATCCATAGCGAAGCATAAGAAACGTGCACAGGGAACTATAGAGTGAGCTAAGAAAAGCGCAGAAGGAGAAAGGCACAGAGATATGGAGAAGTACAGTCATGCAAACATTCGACTGAACATTCGTTTGACGTGAACTCCACACGGGTTTTTGAATCCTCCACACGATTATTAAATTCAAACGATTTTGTATCCTCCACACGATTATTTAATTCAAACAATTCTTGCCCATAACACCAGTTTCATACCCCCTAAATTTTAAGCCTCCAAAAGCAACTTTCAACCGGTTAAAAACGAGCCACCTATTCATGCATCCACCCAGAGGGCTTCACAGGGGTATTTTTCTTGCATGGCATTTTGTCGCTCCACTGGGCTAACATGGTATCCAAAAGAGCATATGAATGATGGTGCCAAAGCCAAATTTGGGCCAACGTATGAGCTCTCCATGCATTTGCTGAATAGCAAGAAGCATTTTCCGTGCCCGCATTGCAGAAATCGGGATAGATTTAACCATACTTCCAATATTGGCCATGTCTACTGTATATGTTGAGAGATCGAGCTCCCTCGAACTCATGGAGAAAAGTAGCTTGAAATCATGCGCAAATGATAGGATCCCTGCTACCTTCGGGTCGTATCTGATATCTGCATTGCAACACTTGCCGTCTTTGCTTCAATGGTGGTGCGAAATGGAAGAGCGGGACTCCATTAGACATCAAATAGATGAGGGAGTGAACCTGCAAGAACCAACAAACACGTAATTAAGGTAGATTTGAGGAAGCGCAAGGATATGGCAGTATAGGAGTAACAAATCTTGGCATTGATGTGGAGAAAGGTCAATTCTCAAAAAAGTGCAGAAGACTGCAGCTTGCCGCTTTAGCTATACGAGAAATCAGCGTGTGCGATTGCTCCGAAGGTCATGACGAAGATAGGCTACTGTCTATTCTGGCACTTCTTGAGATTGAAGGAAAAGTGCCGGTAAGGACTGGTAAAAGCCTGGAGCAGCAGTCTTTAGATGTAGTTGAGTGCCTACGAAATGGCAATGGTATGCCCATATCCCGATCTGCCATACCCTCAATGGACCACAAAAACAGTCAGGAAATTGTAGCCTTGCTTTGCTTGGCTCAATTTACGGGGAACCCCACCGTTCGCATGTCATGGGCTCCGACCTTCACGCAGCAAAAGGTAATGGGCTACATGAAATTCCAGAAATTCTCTGCCTACATGTTTAACATGTTTAACAGCTTTAAGACCATAGCTGAGATAGAGGAAATAAGCAGCTTGGGCCTAAAGCTTCAATGCCCCTTCATGTGTGCGATGGTAATTCCTTTCGCGCAACACCAACAGAAGTGTGGCGCATGCAAGATTTGTACACGCTCTACTCGAATGATTCCCGACTGCACCAAACATTTTCTTCTGGAAGTACAAGAGATCTGGCAGCATTATTCTGCATTCATGTGGGGGTATCCTGACGACACCGGTCATGAAAATGCAAATGAGGTGCGATTGTGACAATACTCCCTCCAGCTTGCAGCATGGCAATCAAGGCAGAGACTAGTTTGAAACAGCTGCTGTCCATGTCTCTCAAACTGTGGCTTCTTTTGCTTGCAGAAGACAAGCTGCAGGGGTGCTCTGATTCTTATGGGTTGTTCTTGGTGTGTGTAGGGGAGGACACGGCCAATCTTCACAAAGTGGGAGTCCTCTTTGATGGGCCTGGCTGGGATCCCGAGAGAGACCACAAGAGTTTGTCAGAAGAAGCTTCTCTATCAGTTTCTGCTTCATCATCAACATCAGAAGATAAAGAGAGCACAAGTTCGACTGAGAACCAGGAGTTGGGTATTGCAGAACGCGCCAATAGAGAAGCTTTTGAAGCATGGAAAAGGGAGGTAAAGTACATGCATCATCAGAGACTGATAATGTTGATGATGAGGAGGAGGAGGAGGAGGACGAAGACGTTATATCTGAGCAAGACGATGAGGAAGCGACAGATCGCCCTACGTGGGAGCAAGACTTACATAGCGGGCATTTTAAAGTTAGTGGATTTGGGCCGGGCCGGTTGTACCTTTGCACCTCTTCACATTTCAACCAGAGTAGTTCGCTCTTAGAGCCAAGTCGCACCAGGGTGCAACAGGGGCAAGAGGAAATTATCTCACCTTTGGTCGCACCTACAGTTTCGCACAGAGAAAGCTATGAAAAAGGCGAGGATATGGGAAAAAGCATAGTCGCTCATTGGACAGAACCAGAGAGAAATGCGTTGCTACGTTATTTTCCGAAACTATAGCTTAACCCCCTCATTTTCCAAAGGGTTATCACAGCATCAACGGGGCTTCTACAATCACGCAGAAAAAATCTCATTTTCTAATCTTGAACTCCTTCCTCCCCCCACTTCCCCCACTGCCCTTGGGTGCGACTCTGGTCTTATCATGACACACATGGTGCTTGTATGACTTTAACTAGTTGATTTCATGGTTCTCTCTCACACACACACACATGTGTGTGTGGATAACAACATGATTTTGATTCCAAATAGGAGCCAGTAGGTGTTACACATTTCGAAAAAGAAAAGAAGAAAGAATCTTTCGATGCCGATAGAGCAAAAAACAATAGGGAATGTGTTGTATATGTGTTGTCGAAGGCATTTCTATTTTTAGAAGAGAGAGAAAACGAGAGATGTCGTCATTCTTCAGTGGTCATATGTGTCACTTCACCTATGCCATCCCCTCCTCTTGTCCATGCGATTACACGCAGGCCTTGTACTTGGTATTGTGAGGCTACATGTCTGTGTGCAGTTAAAGTGATGAAGAGAAGGCTAAGTGTAAACGTCATGAAGCTCTGTGCGAGAGAATTCACAGAGGATAACGCAGAAGCTCGCTCCCCCCCCCCCCCCCCCTCTCTCTCTCTCTCTCTCTCTCTCTCTCTCTCTCTCTCTCTCTCTCTCTCTCTCTCTCTCTCTCTCTCTCTCTCTGAGAGTTATCTACATGCAAGCAGTGTCTATACTCAAAGGCACTTCTTTGGCGATGCACAAGGGCAAAGGGAGGAGACGATGAAAGGAAGGAGTTATGAGGTGGGTCATAGGAGGAGGGGGTGTAGCGACGACTTGCCAAAGGTGGGGGCACTGTGCAAACCACTGCACGCACGTGACGGATGACGAGTGAATGGAGAATCTTAGGAAGTATTGAGTTTTTTTACAAAGTTGCGCCAGTAGTTCTGCTACAAAAGAGAAGTTTCTTGATAAGAGAGCAATCTTAAACAACATAAGGAATCTCAAGTCCAAAAAAATATTACCATCCACTATGACAGATCGTGGTGTTTACCGCAGACCATTACCGCAAAACAAGAGAGAGAAATTCAAAATGAGGAGAGAGAAACCGCTTTGTTGTTCATGTGGCGTATTACCGCCAGTATTACCGCGCGTATTGCCGCGCTTATTACGGCACCCATTACCGCCAAGGCCATAGACCCCCTTCCCCCTCCCTCTCCCGCAAGTTACCATTTAAATCAAATACAACTCAAAATGTATTTACACACTACAACTCCTACACCCTCCAGAATGCTCACTTCACTTAATCTCTCTTTCACTCTAAAAATTCTCTACATAAATCATAATACTCACAACAAAACCATTACAAATACTATTCATAAGTAGCACATAACTAAATATTTGCGAATTAATCATATACTACACCAAAAGAAAGAATGGAGAGTTTTATTAATTCTCATCTTGTATAAGATCTCTACAAGCACTAGGGTCCATATTTAGACCCATAGTATTCAAATCAATAAACAAGTTTAGAAATTCTTCCTCCTCTCCATCACCTCCTGTAGAATCATCATCGCTTTGTCCCTCTTCCTTCTCCTCAAGATGACTAGTTGCAAGGCTTGGTTGACCTTCTTCAACTTCAACTACATCTTCCTCTGCATCTTGTGGTGATGGTATGATGGGATCAATTACTGGCTCAATGTCCGTCTCTGTAAAGATAGATCTACCCCGCGGCGTGATTGGAATGACATACCAAAGTCTTCTTTGATATATACATGGCACATAAAAAACCTGTACATCACACACAAAGAATAAGCTGATATACATATATTAAATTTTTAATTTAAGTTGATTGCACATAGCCTAAATTACCTGCTCGCAACTACTAGGATACACCAAGTTTTCGGTTTTTCCCTGATGGAATTGGGTAGAATCCACCATAATGAGCCCATTTTCATGTCTTTTGACCTGACCCGGAAACCATCGGCACTCAACGAGGAATTTGTGAAAAGATCTGAAATCCACTTTGATTATTCTCTCTGTAGTACCACAATATCTGACCTCATCTGTTGCTGTGTCAAAGTTTCCCATCATTCCATAATCGTTAGTAATCCGACGCTCATCTATCTTGCGGGTGCGGAAATGTCGGCCTTCGGACCAAATGGAATTGAAAGTGAGACCCTACACTCACAATGCATAAGAGGTTACATTGCATTTTTGTTAAGTGATTTGCATACATGTACACATAACATATACACACTCACCTTGCGCAAGCATCCTCGGGTATACTCCCATTCTTTAGGGCTTATTTGTTCTTCTTGTGCTTTGGCATTGGTCATGGCATTATTGGATCCACTCTACTTGAATCAAATCGGGATATTTTGTAAGCTCTTTAGGAAAAGGAGGTGCGCGTCTACCTCCATGCGACCTCTTCCATGCATCTCTATCCCTTTCTCTAGTTGTGCGGGCTTCCAAGTACATATTGACCCATTTGGTCATAATAGTGGCATTGAGTAAACAGTAGTTGTTGACTATGGCATGAAACTCTCTATCCATGACCAAGAGTGAGCCTTTTCCAATGGGAATGGTTGAGTGCTTTCCTAGGATCCTCTTCCTCACTCCACAGACGAGGCAATGATGGATCCACTGTGATGAGATACTGTGAGACATACACAAATGCCTCTTGCACCACCCAACCTTCTGCCATGCTTGCCTGAAAACATTAAAACCACATATTTTTATTAGTAACTCCATAGCGTATAAATACTATCTATATTGTATTGATTTTGCATACCTCCGGTTGTGACCTTAATCTAACAAAATCCTTTAAAGTCTTCAAGAATCTCTCCAAGAAGAACATCCATCTAGAGTGAATCACCCCACAAATGGCAATCTCCTCAACAAGGTGAAGCAATAGGTGTACTTGGCTAACAAGGATTGTACGTGGGAATGCATCCTCAATAGCACACATTGTCTCTACTGCTAGCTGATGGGCTATTGGTATGGCTTCCACTTCTATCTCCTTGGAGCTCACAAATCTACAGGGCACAAATAATATAGTACATGAAAAAAAATTCCATTGTACATGGCACAACATGATATAGTACTTGAAAAAAAACCCATTACCTCACAATCTCACCCACTTTGAATATTGAAGCCTTCACCTTAGTGTCTCCATAACCACTAATAGTTATGGGAAGTACAAACTATAAACAATAAAACATCTTAGTGAATGTCAACTTATATATAAGGACACATAGACACCACAAACTGTTTACTCTTACCTGAAGAATTTTATGCCAATCATGGGATTTCAATCCATACAATTGAGTGGAGCCACCCTTTTTGGTTTTTGTGAAAGCACCTTTGAGTAACCGCATATATTCCGTTGGAGTTCGGATGGATACCATAACTTGCTTTGTCCGCTCTTGGTCTGCCTTTGATAGTATCCACGGTGCTTTTGGGTGAATCATCTTTCACTGCTCCCCCATGCAGGGTGTGGCTGAAGGGGGGAGACGTCTCATCGCTCTTAAATCTTCCCTAGCACCCAATGAATCCTTCTTGCCAATTATGTGATCCCATATAGCTTGCCCAACATTTTTGAACACATGCATAGGGTCCAACAAGTCTTGAATTTTCAACGAAGCCCAATAGGGGAGCGACAAGAAGATAGAGTACCTCGACATACCCCTTGGCAGCCCATTGGGAGGGGGTGAGGTACCGTGATGCTCCTCCCAATGCTTCGCCCAATCATCCATGTTCCAATGGAACGCCTTCACTCCATTGATAGGGGGAGCATATCTACGATGTGAAGGAGGCAGGAAGCGATGGTTGTTGGGATAGATCACCTTCCCAAGAAGAGGAGGTCTCTCTGTCACAAGGGAAGGGCCACAAGTTGGACACACACTATGTCCAAATGTTGACAATCCTACCAAGAGGTAAACAAACGTTACACATGAGATGATAAACCTAAAGCAAAGAGTACACTTAACATGTGCATACTTACCAGATACCTCTCCAAATCTTGGGTAATCATGCATAGTCCACATGAGGATGCACTTGATGACGGCTTTGCGGTCTCGTGGTGGTCGTGAAATGTCAATGACATCTATGCCTCTCCATAGATCTTGAAGCTCTTCAATAAGAGGCTACAGATATACATCCATGTTTTTTACCTTGTGCTTTCTTGGAATGAGAAGTGATAGTAAAATGTTTCCCTTTTTTGTTGCCTCCCAAGAAGGAATATTGTAGTTTACAACCACCACCGGCCAAGTGCTCCACGAAGTAGAGCGGTGCCCAAATGGATTCACTCCATCACTAGCTAACCTAATCCTCAAGTGATGAGGCTCATCCCTGAACTCTGTCCATGTGTCCTCTATGTGATTCCACACTAGTGAGTCAGCTGGCACTCTTATAATACCATCTGTGGAGCGATTTTTTGCATGCCAACTCAAAAGCTCGCTCGTACCCTTTGATCTAAACATGTGCTCGATGAGAGGGATGAGTGGAAAATGACTCAAAACTTTACGTGGAATTATGTTGCTCTGCATTCCTTCTTTGAACCTAGGCTCCCCCAACGATGGACATGTGTCACAATCGGCATGCTCATTACGAAAGAGCACACAATTTTTCACGCAAGCATGAATGCGATCATAATCCATCCCTAATCCTGTCACCACTTTGCGTGCTTTTCGTCTATTCTCTGGCATGTGATTGCCAGCTAGCAGCATCTTTCTTAGCAACCTATCACAAGAAGAAAGTACATTAAAAGCTAATTTATGCATTCCACAAGCATCCTTCACAATCTGTATACATACCTCAAAAGTGCGTCGACACTAGCATTGCTCCATCCAAACATCGTATGAAGGTTAAGGACTTCGAGAGATGCCCTTAAAATGGAGTAAGAGCATCTCTCATGTAGTGCAGTGTGTGTCGAATCAAGTAGCTCACTCCTCGTTCTTTTGGAAGCTTCTTCGCATGCACACTCTGGTTCATGCTCCTCCTCTTGTGCAAGGAGATCCTCAACCATTCTATGCAAATGGTCGTCTTCTGCATCCACGTAAGGAGATGGGATGTGGTCACTCATAGAGGGAGCAGTAGTTGGCTGATTTGATGTGCTTCCTCCCTCTCTAATGGATTCCTGGCGCATGCGCTCTTCCACCCTCCTTTCCCCTCCTCCACCAACCACACGTCAATGAGGGGTGACGTCAATAGCCGCTACAATTTGCGGATCATTTGTTTCCATCCGTGTACGCTTACAAGGATTGTCCCATAGTCCATAATCTTCTACATAACTCAAGCATATCCGTCGAAGTCGAGCAATGGCGCATTTGCACCGCACGCATGGGTATGGTAATCGCTCGGTCAACCACCGTGATCTATCCGGTTCAGTGGACGGGCTAAAATCATCCCAAGCAACCTACATTAATAAATTACATACACTAATTAAAATCAAATTACAAAAAAAGGTTAATTAAATATCAACAAAAAGTTTTTAAAAAATTTAACATGCATGGTAATCAAAACTTTTAGGTAGAAATTTCATTTTCAAAGTACTAGGAATCATTTCATTTTATATACATTTAACATGCATGGTAATCAAAACTTTTAGGTAAAAATGTCATTTTCAAAGTACTAGGAATCATTTCATTTTATATACATTTCATAAAAAACATAGTACCAATAGATTTTGAAAATCAAAGGTCATAATGTCAAAACGTGGCCTTCTCTCTGGTTGCGCCGAAATTGCTGTGCGGTAATAGTTGCGTTAATCACTGCGGTAAAGGTTGCAGTAATGCTCGCGATAATAGGCGCAGAAAAATATTTTTCAATTTTTTTTATAAATAGGGACACCCGCGTGCCCCGCGAAGTTCAAAACCTTAAATTTCAAATTTCATCGTCTTCTTCACAGAAGCCGAAAGCAAGAACCTCACAACCTTGAGCTCTTACACCATTGTTACCTACTCTTCTACTCTCCATCATCTCTGCTCTTCCATCTATACTCTCCTACCCTCTCCCAACAAGCTCTTCAATTCCATGTAAGTTTTCTTGTTATGTTTCTTGATTTTTACACACTCATACACACGCATACACACACACACACATGCATACACTCATACACACGTATACACACACATGCATACACACACACAAGTTAACACGCATGCAAATACACATACACATGCATATGTTAACACGCATGCAAATACACATACACATGCACAAGTTAACACGCATGCAAATACACATACGCACACACATGCATATGTTAATTTAAGTTATGCATTAGTATGTGCATACACTAATTAGTGTGTGATTACACACACTAATTAGTGTGTGCATATGCCAATGTGTGCACTAATTAGTATGTGCATTACTCTAATGCACATTAGTGCGTGATTACACACAGTGTGTTTACATACACTACTTAATGTGTTCTTTACACACACTAATTACTGTGTGCATTATTCTAATGCACACACTAAGTAGTGTAAGTAAAGACACACCAATTAGTGTGTGCACATGTTAAAATTAACACTTACTTGCAAAAACCTAAACTTAACACACACTAGTTTAACAGACACTAATTAGTGTGTGCATTGGCCAATGTGATTGGCCAATGCGCACACTAATTAGTGTGTGCATACACTAATTAGTGTGTGATTACACACACTAAATAGTGTGTGTTAACACACACTATTCAGTGTGTGATTAGTGTATCCATTGATCAATGGGATTGGTTAATGCACACATTAATTAGTGATTAGTGTGTGCATTGGTCAATGCACACATTAATTAGTGATTAGTGTGTGCATTGGTCAATGGGATTGGTCAATGCACACACTAATTAGTGTGTGTTAACACACACTATTTAGTGTGTGATTAGTGTGTGCATTGACCAATGTGATTGACCAATGCGCACACTAGTTAGTGTGTGATTAGTGTGTGCATTGATCAATAGGATTGGCCAATGCACACACTAATTAATGTGTGGTAACACACACCAATTAGTGTGTGCATTGTCCAATCACACAAGCCAATGCACACACTAATTAGTGTGTGTTAACACACACTATTTAGTGTGTGATTAGTGTGTGCATTGGCCAATCACATTGACCAATGCACACACTAATTAATGTGTGTTAACACACACCAATTAGTGTGTGCATTGTCCAATCACACAAGCCAATGCACACACTAATTAGTGTGTGATTAATGTGTGCATCGGCCAATCACACAAACCAATGTACACACTAATTAGTGTGTGTTAACACACACTAATTAGTGTGTGCATTAGCCAATGGCACAGTAATTAGTGTATGTTAACACACACTAATCAATGTGTGCACAAGCCAATTACACAAGCCAATGCACACACTAATTAGTGTATGTTAACACACACTAATTAGTATGTGCACAAGCCAATGCACACACTAATTAATGTGTGTTCATGTCAATTACACACTAATTAGTGTGTGTACATGTCAATTACACACACTAATTATGTTAAATTAAACACTAATCAACACAAAAACATAAACATACCTCCATGATTAAGTCGTAGGTGACGTATTAGGCCCCAATGGCCGTCCAAGTGATCGCACAATCGGTCACACTAATCATAAACACAATAATCTCTTATTAGCCAATACACACACTAATATCTTATTAGCACTCAAGGCTTTGATCCAATGTTAAAAAATCCAATGTTTGAAAAAAATCAATGTGTAAGTTTTTAAGCATATATTTCAATTTTTATTAGCGAGTTTAATCTTTGTCGCAATAAATGCAGACCATGTCTTCTTCTTCCACACCACGCTTTCGTAGCATTGAGGAGTTCATGGCGGACGGGATGTCATATCTCGACGTTCTCTCTGTCTATCATTCACAGCCGTCGCCTCAGCAGTCATCATCAGGGTTCGACTGGTTTCGAGACGCTCTTGGTGGGTCCGCTGCCGTACCTATGACCGATTCAGATGTGGAGAGGGCATTGCGTCTTCAAGCTGAGTGGTTAGGTTCGCAGCAGACCCTTACGCAGCACTATTCATCGGCGCAACTAGCAACGTTTGGATTATGAGGTCTCTACTCCGACTGGTGGCACTCCGTACCTGCAGAGTTTTCCACCTACAGCTCCATGTTCATCTTTTCCTTCACAGGGTCCGACGCTGTTGGGTGTGACACCATAGGGTCTGACGCCACGGGCGTCCACCTATCCATCACCTATCCCACCTTCTACCTCAGATTCACGTCGATGCTCTTCTGGCAGTCAGCGCAAGGGCAGCTCGCGCGCTAGCACCGATCGATCTCGACGAGGGAGCGGAGCTAGTTGTTGTTTTGGAGGGGGGGGAGTACTACAGATTCTCCTCCACGGTCACTACTCCCTGCTCCAGCAGAAGATGAGGACCATGACATGCGTGCACCAGATGCTCGCGGGTTATACTACCAGGTTCATAGAGGAGGTATGGTGGATCTCGGGACAACGCAGGGCAGGAGATTCCGCACACACGTCAACCAATTAATCCACTCCACATATATCAATTGTTTTCTCAAATTTGATCACAACAGGATCCCTACAACCTCACATATATAGAGACAACCATGCACATGCGTTTCCCCAACCCTGAGGAGCAACAATTCTCAAGGCATTGGTTGCAAGAGCATGTCAAAACATTTCTCAAGAACGAAAAATCTAGTGTGAGGAGAGCTGCAAAGAAGACAATGGAGTCTCTTGAGCACAGCTATCGGCCAGGAAATGTCCAGGATGTGGAGTGGGAGACAGCTATGGAAGAGAAAGAGGACGAAAGGGCAACGGGCGTGAGGATGTATATGCGCCAAGTTGAGGCCGGATCCCATCAGACTCCTACGCATTATGGTTCGAGAGGAAAAACGGCTTGGAAAGACAAATATGTAAGTAAAAATATTAGTTTTATTGTAAAAAACCTAATGTTTTTCATTTAATTAATTCATTGCTATTTTTTTGTCAGTATAATATTACCATGAGTCACCCGACTAGAGATGTGCAGAGATATAGAGAGAACCATAGCGAGTATCAAACTTGGTGTTGGTTTTTTGAAAATCAAATGATCTCTCGAGAGGAGTTCGAAAATGCGTGCAGAAGTCTGCAACATGTAAGTTTAATCTTATTTAAATTATCAAATTATTGATTTTATATCAAATATTAAATAACAAAGTGTTAATTGTTTCTTTTTCTGATTTTCAGAGTCAAGGAGTTCCACGCAAAATGCCGCCCTCTCCCCTATGAGCAAATTACACAAACGCGTTAGCGTTTTGGCCATGACCATCCTCTAATTTGTATACGCGGGCTTTTTTTGCCCTCTTTATGTAAATGCAATTACCTATCATTTTTTGGCTCAATGTATTGTCCAATTGTAATTCCACTTATGTAAATAAAATTATCAATCATTTTTTTGGCTCAATGTATTGTCCAATTGTAGTTTGCTGAATTGATATTTTGTTGTAATTAAATTTCTTGTAATTAATAATAATTTTGAAAAATATTTTAAATAAATAAAAAAATAGATGACCTTTTGGATGGTCCTGCAAAGGATCATCCAAACGGTCATCTATTTTTTCATAATAAACCAGCGCGCGGTAATGCTTGCGATAATAGAGTGGCGGTAATGAGTGCGGATATGGTTGCAGTAATAAACGCGGTAATACATGCGAGAATTTAGCTGCATCCATTACCGTAACTTTACCGCTAGACCATTGCCGCAATCTTTGCCGCACGCTTTTTCGCTTACAAGAAATTTCATATTACAAGTTTATTTGTTTTTGTGCGGTAATGCAGGCGATAATACCGCGCATATGTTATAGTGATTAAACCAAACCCCATCTAATTTAGATATAGTCCTAAACACAAAATTCATTGTAAGAGTTATCATTTGGGTTTCAAGCAAAGCTTGCAAAAGACATGGGTTCACACCCATAGTACTCAGGACCCAATGTATCATACACTTCGTCCAAGTCGCCTAGGAGTATCATCGACAATATACATTCTCACTTTCCAATTCTTTGCTTCAAATCCAAAGGAAGGTAGTGCATTTATAGGCCGTTGATATTCTATCTCTCTAAGAGAGAGATGACCCCGTCATGCTGCCTTGTCCAACTCTAGGCAAACATGATAGTACCCTATGAGTCCTAAATAGCACGTGGACTCATAAAGACTACCAAGAGATGGGCTGGATAATAGTGTTTTCTACAAAGAAAAAAGAGTATCTGAAGAAAAATCCAAAGCTATTGCAAGACATAACAAATATTGATTCAAAAGTCGTAAGTCGTACCTTATGACATCAAAGTATTCTCAGATATGGACAACATCATTTGCTGGGTTAGGTCCTCTCCAAAAAGATGAATCTATGGTTCATACAACATGGTTAGTATGTTTTACTCATTCAAACATTGAAAACATGTGAGAATTTTTTTTTTGTAAAGTTTCAACAAATTACCTCGAATATATTCAAATACCCTATCCATTATATATTTAACCGTAGATCGTATGGCCATCTATAAACAGTAACACAAAGTAAGTTTAATATAAAACTTCAATTGACAAAAAGTTAATGACAAAGAGTAATGCATGGATGAAAGATAGTATGATACCTTAAACATTTTTTACCTCTAGGTTTTCTTTGTAGACAGGTTATGCACAACGAAAAGGCATAGATTATGAAGAGACTTTTGCTCCCACTTGTCGTATGACTACTGTGCATTTTCTATGTGCATTGGCAGCTCATTTTGATTGGGATGTACATCAATCAGACATTGTTACTGCTTTCTTGAATGGTGACATATTTGAGGAAGTTTATGTAACACAGCCTCGCGGTTTTGTCATAAAAGGACAAGAGGACAAAGTGTGCAAATGTAACAAGGCTTTGTATGGGTTGAAGCAATCTCCTCGTGCTTGGTATGAGAAAGCTGACACTCATTTGGTCAAACAAGGCTTTTGTAACAGTCCAACAGAAAGCACATTGTATGTAAAGCGTGAGGGTGATGTACTTCTCATTGTGGTTCTTTATGTTGATGATTTGCTGATCATTGGACCAAATGAGAGACATATTGCTGAATTTAAGGCTGATTTGAATGCTACTTTCAAGATGAAAGATTTGGGGCTGTTGCATCATTATTTGGGTATACAGTTTAAGCAGTGTGATGGTGGTATTGCCTTGTGTCCGAAAAGTTACATAGAGACATTGCTATGTAAGTTTGGACTTGAGGATTGAAAACCTATTGCCACTCCCATGGAAATAGGTTTGAAGTTGAGTCTACATGATGCTGGTGATCCTGCTGATGTCACTCTTTACCAAACTGATGTTGGCTGCCTCATTTATGTATGCAACACGAGGCCGGATATTCAGTTTGCAGTCTCATAGGTCAGCAGATTTATGCATAGCCCAGGGTCTAAGCATTGGCAGGCTGTCAAGAGGATTTTCCGCTACCTTAGTGGCACTTTACATCTTGGCTTGTTTTATCCCAAGGGGGGATCATTGCCGCCAGACTTACATGCTTTTTCGGACTCAGATTGGGCTGGTTGTTTTGACACGCGAGTGTCCACAAGTGGTTTTTGTTTCATGCTTGGGAGTTCATGTATATCATGGTTTTCATGCTCGCACAAAGCACATTGAGGTGCATTACCACTATGTCAGGGAGAGGCTCACAGCAGCAGAGATCAACTTGGCTTATGTGCCAACACAGGACAACCTTGCAGATCTTTTGACAAAGGCATTGTCTCATGAGAAGCTTGAAGTTTTCCGCAAAGCTTTGGGCTTACTCCCCTTTGTGGACTGATCATGTCCTCAGGGCATGGCACTTCCCTTTACTCATGTGCCGGCTCTCATTCACCGCATCACTCCAGGGGGGATTTGTTACCATATACATGTGGTAGTGATGTGTGTGAACACATCAATACATGTGGTAGTGATGTGTGTGAACACACTAGGACCGCCGGGGCATTTTTTTCCTCTTTAGGAGGTTTTTTCCCTTGTGCATTGTATATACGCCCATCACTCTAGGGCTATCTATCTTTCCATTGCACACTAAGTAACACACTCTCTATTGTGTGCCTTGAGCTTCCTTCGTCTTCTCCAAGCTGTGTGTGTTTCTCTGCAACCCTAATTCCAACAGTTCTTTGTTGACGGTCATTCCGAATGCAATTCTCATAGGAAACTAGCTGCGCTTCATTTCAAAAGGTAATCCTTCAGAACATCCTATGATAAAGTTGATCCTTGGTATGAATACATTATCTCCAACATGAGAACCTGTGTTTACTTCCGTCTCAATGACCCTGTGATAAAATGCTTACATATCAATCTTGTCTCACTGCATAAGCACGCTTTGGATCTAGGTTGCGAAAGAGCATAATTGAATCATTCTCTTTTAGGTGTAAGCATTGTGGTGAGAAGCCACCACCAAGATCCAATGGGTTTCAAAACTCTACCGGATATAACCCACCATTACAATCTGATGTACAAAGAGAATCTGTACTCAAGTATTTTTTGTTAAGTCCTCTCATTTTACGCATAGCCAAGTCAATGATTATAGAAACATCCTTATTGCATGGTGCAAGAATACCTTTGTTCCTAAAGAATTTTGCATGTCTTCGGACATTTTGTAAGTCACCATATATACTGTGAATTAGGCCTTGAACATTGTTATGTTTGAGTATCATACTACTTGGAAATGCTACAGTATCAAGTAAATCCCCATCATAAACATTCACAATGCCAATGTCTATTACCCATTTTGCAAAGTCTCTCTCAACCAAGTCACTGGAACAATGAAGTACACGCATATTCTCTAGTAGCTTTAGAGTCTTCACATGTTTCCATATATAAGCTCGACACAAAGAGTCATCCACAATATCTGCTTGACTTTCTTTGGGCACAACTGGCAAAATTTTTCTGAAACCACCCCCAAGGAGAAACACCTTTTCCCCAAATAATGCATCACTTTGCATAACATCTCTCAATGTCCTATCCAAGGCCTCAAAAGCATAGCAATGGATCATGGGAGCCTCATTCCAGATGATCAATGATGCTAATCTCAAAAGCTTTGCAAGTTGACTACTTACTTTGATGTTGCATGTTGATTCCCAATGCACTTCTATTGGTATCTTAAATCTTGAATGTGTTGTACGTACATTGCTAAGAAGTAAAGCCACAATTCCCCGAGGATGCACATGCTAAAGCCACATTCTGTTAACCACGTATGTGACAAAGTAGGGCATTATAGAGATAAGTCTTCCCAGTCCCACCGGGTCCATCCAAGAAAAAAACAAATTAAAAACTCTCCCATTTGTTGAGTCAATTGATTGCATGATTTCATTATAAGCAACTCTTTGCCCACAATTTAAAGATGCTTCCATACAAATGGCTAAATTCGTTTTCTCTTTTGCATTGAATATCCTCTCTTCTTTGCTATCAAACCACTCCCACATCCAAATGATACAAAACGGTCTACGTTGGACATCCCAGAGTTTTATGTTGAGGGAGAAGCACTTGCAAACGCAATATATTAGGCCATCAACAGAAGTAGCTTCACAAATCTTGCATGGGTATTTGAATCTACATCTTTGATCTACCATACGAACGGAGTGTTTGGATCCAATGTGTCACATGGACCATGAACATTGCAACGACTCACAACATCATACAGATCAAGAAAGATATTTTTATCTGGAAGTTCAGCACAAACCATTCTATCATAATACCACGTCTCTATTGTCTTATATTCAAATGCAAGAATCTGTAAGAAATGAGCATGGGGAAGACCTAGCTTCTGAAATTCTATCACACAAACATGTCCAACAACCTTTCCAAACATAGCTCTTTTAAGAATAAAGTCCATCAAATCTTAAAATTATGATAAAAGACATGCCTAGTCAAGTGAAGACAATCAGAAACAGTCTGTCCTGGCAATAATGCATCTTCTATTTCCTTCCACCTTGGGTTGCATGTGAAAGCTATGAATAGATTATTCTTTCCTCTCTTATGTAAAATTTCCATGGAATCTTGATAGAATTGATGCATGTACTGAGGTTCCCCCACAAAAGATGAAGCCAATACAATTCTTCTTCTAGCATTAACACCCATGAATCCATGCGCACCATCGCTAAAAGCAACCATGTCTGCAAGGCCTTGATACACTTCTACATGAATTGATCTCTGGTTGTTTCTAAACCATAATAACCTTGACTCCTCCATAGTATTGTAGGCATCAACAATGTACTGCTGCAACAATTGTCCTTCACGTAAAAGGAACTCTATGGTGTCACTCCTAATCTGCAACCTAAAAGTGTAAAAGTGTTTTTGTGTAGCAAACTGCTGCTCATTGTGAGTCCGCGGTATATATGGATTCCACCCATCACAATAGACCATATATAAAGGCATGTATGATTGATGCAGGATGGAGATACTTTTAAGACCCCCATCACGATACTGCACTATAATATCATGATGGCGGATGTTTCTCTCATCTCCTTGCCTTGGCATAATTTCTACAACCTTAGATCCATGTGGGACTAAATATTACCAACCATTTGTACGCTTTTCAATAATGACCATCTTCATGTTTGGGATTCCTTCATTCTGCATTGTTATAGCAGTAGACCAAAAGGCATTTGCATATGGGTTAACAGGATGCATCATAGTCTACAAACTATGCAAGGAATCTCTATCTAAATCTAGCACATGATGCAATATATTGTTGAGCTCAAACTTTAAATGTGTATACACCTCTCCCCCACTCAAGTTGATCATCTACATGAGTACTTAGAGAATCAAAATCCAATACATTATTATATGCTCTGATGTGTTTAAGAATTTTTTTGATCTTGGTAGTAGCCCCTTGCATCAAATCTTTGAGCCATCGGCTGATCACTCAAAGGAAGCAATTTGACTTTTCCTGATAAGCAACAATATTTGGGTAGAAGCATGTTAACGTGTCACTGAATATGTTGTCTCGAACAATGCTAGTTACTTGTTACTTGTTAACGTGTCACTGAATATGTTGTTTCGAACAGTGCTAGTTACTTGTGCTTGTTAGCATACACTAAAAATGGATGGGCAAGTCCTTTGAATTTCAAATGTTCCATAAAAAATTTATTTTCCCTTTTCATGTGCTTCTGTTTTCAGTTACTGAAGACGACATGGAGAATCTCTCTCTCTCTCTCTCTCTCTCTCTCTCTCTCTCTCTCTCTCTCTCTCTCTCTCCCCCCCCCCCCCCCCCCCCCCCCCTTGCGCCGGGCATCCTGCCTCAAAGATGAGTTGTTAAAGCTGAGCTCTTTCTCTTCTTCCGACACAGACCTACAGAAATGGAGAACCATCAATCAACATTATTGCCACTATCTCCAATGCTGTAAATGGAGCCGTACTGTAATGTAATGGTAAGCAAATCTTATATGTAGCCCACCCACTCCAAATGAAGTCATTGGTTTTGTTGGTCACATCTATAGTTTTGTGAGGGCATTTGTTCATAGTATGTGTGTATTATAGCATCAAGTGTTGACAACTATACATTTAAGTGATTTTAAGTAAGTAACAGATTATGCACGTCTACAGTTCTCAGGAAAAAGAAAAAAAGAGCCACTAGAGGGAATGAATTACAACTCCCAAGATCTAGCTCTTTCTATAATCAGGGATTATGAGAGAGTAAGAAAGAGGAAACAACGGGAGTGGAGCAGAAACAAATGAAATTTGAGCAACAATATCATGCCCTCACTGATGAGGAGAAAAAGAAAATATCCTCCGAGATTGTGAGAGCTTTCAAGAGTAGGACTGAAGGTTTTAGTACAGAAGCCGGTTACTCTTTGATTTCATCAAGCGACCTTTACTCTCTCTCTCTCTCTCTCTCTCTCTCTATAAAGGCGGGTGATAAATCAAAGTCAGCCCCATGAATAGCAAGACTTTTTTCTTCATCGAAGTTGACACGGTCAATTACGGCGGGGTTTCAAGTTTGTCGGCAAGTTCTTTGATTGGACGGTGACTTTCGACATTCGAGATCGACATCGGCAATTGATTGCAAATTGATGCTTTTAATTTAGCAAGGTTAGTCAATTTATTTTGTAGTTGTTTCTAGCCGGTTACTCTTTGATTTCATCAAGCGACCTTTACATTGCAAGGTACATATTTTCTCTTGCTAGCATAGCACGTTACGCAAGGGATTTGGATGTTAACATGTAGCATACCTTTGATTTTGAGAACCACGCCTCGGTTTCACTTTTTACTACCTTGCGGTCGGCCACTCTCGTGGAGGTTGCTCATGCGGCAGCTAGGCAGATGATAGCATTGAATTGCTTGACATCCACCAAGAGTATAAAGCATCGCAAACATGTATGACTGTTTTATAGGCTATTTTTTCACAATTGAATGTGAATGTCACTAAGATGTTTGATATGCTTTTGCAATTCATGCAACAGTCGGCCAAGGGCTAAGTTAATGTGCGGACTAGGGTTTCTGTGACCGCAATGCCTGGCAGAAACACACTTGGTCTGTAGGAGCAAGGCTCCAATTTGGAGGGGTTGCACCTTCTGTCTCAAAAAGAGGTAGATGAATTGTGTTTGAAAAGGAATTTCTACCCACAAATAAAGCAGACAGAAATTGGTCTACTTGGGACAAGTGCTCGATGCGTCGGCATAAGACACAATTAGAGCATATCTCGCACTATCATGATGTGATTCTCAAGTTGGAGGGTCTAGATATCTTTTTAGCAAGTGTGTGGGTTCATCCATGGGTTAACACTAGAGCTTAAGAATCCTGTTAAAATCCAAGAATCCAAGATTCTTGAAGCTATAGTGCAAGCGGATATACACGATGATCCCGATGAAAAAGCATTGCATAACACTCATGCGCCTAACATTATATATGCAAATGCATAAACATGTCATATGATAAAATTTATAGTAGCTGCATTTGATGCATTCAAGAAGGTGAAGGGACCTAGGGGCCATCTATCTAGTGAAGAGTTTGAGAAAGCAAAGAAGGAAAAGGTATATCTTAACCATTTAGGGAGTGGACACGGCAAAAAGGATTGTCCCAAGGGCAAATCTACTACACAAGGTAAAGAGAAAGAGGTGCACATGGTGAAATTATTTCCTCTTGAGTCCTCCTCTCACATTTCCAATGTGGAAGTAAAACACATCGAAGTGGTGCATGAGTGCTATATTATGGCCTCAATGTGGTAGTCGACCTTTGGTCCATACAAGCTGGTACACATGCATAGGTCTTTTCGAGCTTACAAGGTGAGAATCTTGGTAGACGAGGGTGCTTTGCACAATTTCATTAGCTATAAATTAGTGAAAATGGCTCAATTTACCTCAGACTCTTAGTTTTCATCGCTACAAGGTAGAAATGATTAACAACCATGATGTCAATGTGTTGGATACACAAGTAAAGGATGTACCACTAGAGATTCAAGGGTATCACACATCCTTCAATTTCCAACTCATGAATATGGATCAAGAAGATGTGGTACTTAGTTGAGAGTGGTTATATGAGTTAGGGTCATCATTAAAACGTAGCTATGAGTATAATAGTTTGATGTGCAAATCCAATGGTGTGCACGTGCTACTATTGAGGAAGAAGGATATTCCTTTCTTGCCACTTATTTGTACAACCAAGCTTATGAAGCTCATTACTCACAGTGTCATTTTTTGTCAAATGTTGATAATGTTTTAAATTACAACTCCTCAACACCGTGTTCTTCTCTCTTCTCTTCCATATATGCCTACTTCTCTCTCACCAGAACAAGAAAAACGTTGCTAGTAGATTAAAAGAATTATTAATAAAATACAAGGATGTGTTTTTGCATGATTTTCCACTAGGGTTACCATAGACACGTGTTGCGCACCACCCCATAGACACGTGTTGCGCACCACCCCATAGACTTGGTCATTCTGAGGCTACTGAGGTGGAACATCACCTTGTTGACTACCTCAATAGAGGGTTTACACTATCCATCTCTTCACCATGGGCCTCTCCCATCTTGTTGGTGAAGACAAAGGATGGTAGTATATGCATGTGCATAGATTATTGTGGCCTCATTGTGGTTATTGTTGAGAACAAGTATCCGTTATCAAGAGTGGATTAGTTATTTGACAAACTCACCCATGCTCGTATCTTTACGAAGGTACATTTGTAGTCAAGATATCATTAAGTACGCATTAGGTTTGCTAATATACCCAAAACTGCTTCTTGATGGACACTACGAGTTTTTGGTTATGCCCTTTGGGTTGACCAATGCACCAACTACTTTCATGATTCTTATGGACAATCTCTTGAGACCATAGATGGGCAAGTTTTTTTAATCATTTTTCTTGACGAAATTTTGGTATATAGGGCCTTTGAGAAAGAGTACTTACAATCTCTTAAGGAGGAATTACGGTAAAATAAGTTATATGCCAAGGAATCCAAGTGTAATTTTCTCAAGGAGAAAATTCACTATTTGGGACATGTAATTGAAGTTTTCGGACTCCATATGGATAAATCCAAAGTGGATGTCATTAGACGATGGAATTCTCCCAGAAATCTAGAAAAACTACATATTTTCTTGGGATTTGTAGGTTTTTATGAACGATTGTTTAAATACTATGCTAGTATTTATATTTCGATGGTTGACCAACTGAAAGCCAACGCAGAAACCTTTCAGTGGAGAGAATAATCTTAAACCTTTCACTGGAGAGAATCTTAACAACAAAGTTTCAACGCTCTCAAGGTCGCATTAGCTAGAGGTCCTATTTTAGCTATTGCAGACTCTATGAAATTGTTTGTACTAGAAATGGATGCTAGTAATGGTGCTATTGGAGCAGTTCTTCTACAAGAGGGAAGGCCAATTGTATTGGAAAGCAAAAAACTTGATTTTGCACATGAGAATTATTCTACTTACAAAAGAGAACTCAATGCATTAGTGTCTACTTTGAAAACGTGGAGACATTATTTAAGACTCAGTTTGAGATTGTGTTTGACCATGAAAGTATAAAATGGTTTACACAAGAAGCCAATTTGAAGGGTCGAAAGAAAAAATGGGTTGACATTCTTTAGGAGTATGATGCGAAGCTTCGGTATTATAAAGGACGATACAATGTAGTAGTTGATGCTCTTACCCGTATGCCTGTTATCAACTCTCTTCTCTTGATAGAGATTCAAAGTGAGTTTTTGGAATCTTTAAAGGAAAATATGAGCATGATCAAATATACTCTAAATTGTGGAGCCATGTGAGATGGTAGCCTTAGGGAAAATCCATGCAGAGTGGTTTGGAGATAAACATGTGTAACAAAGATATTCTTTCTTTGCTCTCAAAATCTTCTTGACTAAGCCTAGGCCCTTTTATCATTTTCTTCTTAAAAGGTGGTTTCTTGTCCTTTGAAAATGGAGATTTTCTTTTTCCCTTTAGAGATGGTAGTGAAGTTCCTATTTCCTTCCTTTGGGCTCACAATCAACAGGGTTTGAAATGCCACCGAAGCAGGTGTGATCTTCATGAATTTAAGAAAATTTAATTGCATCTTCTAAAGTCTTAGGAGCACTCCTTTTTACCTCTCTTTTGAATTAATGCTTCCCCCATGATGAAACCTCGCGTCATATGAAAGTCAACGATACCCTAAAGTTTAAGGTTGATCTCACTATATTCATCTTTGTAAGTAAGTATTGGCTTGCCTCTTTGCAAAGCTTCGTTGCAATCATCCCAATCTCTTTCTAATTCATTTTTGGGTTTTAAGGAGACCTTTTCAAATGAAGCCCAATCTTCAAGAATTTTACCAATTTTTTTGAGGAGCTTGAAATTGAGCTTAATGAACCTTCTTAACAGGGCAAACAAGGTACTCCATTGATCTGTCACATGTGAAAATTGTAAGAAATCTAGATGGTTCACTTCAGAGAGCTGCAATGACACGATCTACTTTAGCCAAAGAGAGGAGAGAGTCGAGAGAGTAGCAACAAATGACTATGATTAATTCCATCCTAAAGGATCTTACATCGTCCTTGGGAAGATTCCATGCCATCATTGACAATGAGCTTGCTAGACAACTATCCTGTTGCGCTTTGAAATGCTTTTTCCTATCTGAATGCGAAATGTGGAGCCCTTATGAAATCCCATATCAGTCTTAATGAGATTTCTATCTGAAATGTCATCTCTTTGCAATGCATTGATTGAAAGATATGAAAGCACATATCAATCTTAATGAGATTTCTATCAAAATGTCATCTCTTTGCAACGCATTGATTGAAAGATATGCCCAACATGCCTATGGCAAGAAAGCTCTGGGATTTTTTCACCAAATGCGAAGGGATGGACTTTCTTCAATCACCTATGCTTGCACCTTGAAGACATATGGCCATTCGTAAGACTTCAACATGGGTGAGAGAATTCATGATGAGTTGGAGAAACATGCTATGTTGGGCAATGCTTTGATATGTATATCAAAAGTGGTGCCTTTACAAAAGCACATCAAGGTTTCAGTGAGCTTTTTGTTCAGAATGTTGTCTCCTGGAATGCGTTGATTGCACGATATGCCCAACATGGCAATGGCAAGGACGCTTTGGGTGTTTTTACCAAATGCAAAGGGGAGGCCTTTTGCTAAAAGTAATCGCCGATGCTTGTACCTTGAAGACCTCTGACCTTACGTAAGACCTCACATGGGTGAGAAATTCATGACAACATTCCTAGTTAGGGGGTGTTGGAGAAACATGTTGTGCTTTAAAATGGATATGCATACCAACCTTGGTACTGTTACAAAAGCACATAAAAATCTTAACAATTTTCTATTCAAAATGTTGTCTCTTGGAACATGTTGATTATAGGATACATTGAACATGGCTCTGGCAAGGACTTGAATACAAAATTACAAGAGAGAGATTCAGGTTCTTTACCTTATTCTTGAATACCTTGACTACGTAGTAGGAAATGGACCACTGGGCAGAGCACACCTTCCATTTTTTAATTAATTTTGGAGAGACAATGTGCCCATTCTCCATATATATTTCGTATGGCATGCATGTAGACCATGCACGATCTACTTTTTTTGATTTTTTTGAAGAATGTCTTAGTACAATAAGTTTATCTTAGTGTCTTGTTTTTTCTTTTGTAGTTTCTCAAAGGTGAGGTTTTTTCCATACAAACTTGGTCAAGTGAAGACATTACTCATTACGTTAGTGTGATGTCATGATGTGTGCGTTGCAAAAAAATGAGCTCTTTTTAACTACTATGAGGCATTTCACAAGGGAGGGGGTAAACCTCTACAAGTGCAACTGTGGATGGTTTTGTGAGGATAGACGAGGGTCAACCCTGCCCAATTTCGTAACTGCACCCAAATGGGTGGAGCTTGGAAATTCTTATCGGTTGAGGAGTCACCTGGCCGGGGTTCTATGCGTACGAAAGCGAAGGTTGAAGAGGTGGAGGCTGCTAGAAGGGCCAACGGGGGTTGCCAATTACTTGCAACACCCACCCGTGCAAAACACCTCTATGACAAACTTGCCTTAAAGTGAGAGAACACCCCTTGACTCTTCAGGCTGCAACCAGCTTCCCATTGTTTTGAGCTCTCGTGTTGGGTCCCAGTTCGACCTATGTTCGTGCGAAGCCACTCTTACATGTCGTCAATGTTGACAAACAAGGCAACGGCCCCTAGTTTGCGCGTCTACAGCAATATATCCACTTCCCTTGTGCCACGTGGACATGAAAAATCTACAAAGAGATCACTGACTGGATGTACGCCCTTGCAGAAAGCCACGTCGGCAATGGCTCTGGCCTTGCGGAGCTGCTTCGGCCGCCCTATCTCTCTCTAGACCAGGATTCCTCTCTCTCTCTCTCTCTCTCTCTCTCTCTCTCTTCACTCACTCACGCTTACTCTCTTCCCGCCAGGCTCCATGATTCCACCAGACCTTTCTTTCTGATGACACTCTCTCTCTCTCTCTCTCTCTCTAGCAGAATCTCTCTCCCTTGGAGCCTCCTGCGGACCTGCTCCTCTTCTCTCTTTAGCCCTGCATCCAGAATATTCTAAAAGGGCCCTGGGCCAAAGCTTGATGACCCAGAGGCCGAGGCCATTGACGCCCTCTTCTCATGAAAGTTTCACCCTTCTGGCTCTTCAGAGCTGCACAATATACCTACCCCTCTCTCTCTCTCTCTCTCTCTCTCTCTCTCACACACACACACACACACTCTCTCTCTCTCTCTCTCTCTCACACACACACACACACACACACACACGTTATATACTTGCATTTTGTTGTGGGAGCTGAATATCCCTTCCCTGCCTTCGCGCTTATCAGTACCTGCCACCTCCCCCCACTACCTTGGAAGATCCCACTTTCCTCTTTCCAATCGTCCGTGAGTTGGTAAACTGGCAAACCAAAGGCACCATCAAGTGCTCCTAATCTCCTTCGTGGATCTCCTTTCGGTGCAAATCTTTGTCCGATAGAAACTTTGACGTCTCGAGTTCAAACCCCGCCGGCATCAGCCTCAAGAAGAGGTAAGCCAAGCCCTTCCTTCTGATGATGAGGGGGATATGCCAGCATGATAATGGGGCTTACTTTGGCTTTCTCTATGTTGATGTCCAGGTGAGGTACAAAATATTACCAACATGAGCTGCAATGGATGCAGGGTTTTGAGGAAAGGATGCAGTGACACATGCATCCTTAGGTCCTGTTTGCAGTGGATAGAGTCCCCTGAAGCACAGGGACATGCGACAGTCTTCGTCGCAAAATTCTTTGGCCGTGCCGGCATGCTAAGCTTTATCAATAGTGTAGCAGAGAGCCAGAGGCCAGGTAAATTAACTAGGGGTCCTTTCTTCTAGAAACTTGCATACATAAAAATCCCAAAGCATTGATGCTTTTTTTTTTGGCTAGCTGTTCCCTCTGATCTTGCACATGACCAGAGTTTCTTATGTATATAGAAATTGGTGCTAGAAACGTCTACTTCATATTCTGTTTCTCCATTTGTGGCACTGCTTAACGAGATGATCGTGACATGGATCACAATGTCGATGTTCTGGCGCATTTGCCACATTCTCCCGATTAGGAAGTCTGTTTCTCTTGTGGAATTTAAGGGTTATGTTGTAGATTTTCAGCCATTGTTGAAGCTCTTGCCATGGTGGTTTTTGTGGGTGCAGCCCTTTTTCAGTCTCTACTGTATGAGGCATGTGGAAGGACAGTGAATCCTGTGTTTGGCGCAGTTGGATTACTATGGAGTGGGAACTGGGCCGCATGTCAAGCAGCGGTCGAGACCGTGCTCAAGGGCGGGTCGCTGAAGCCCACAGCTTGCCCTCTATCTACGATGCCTCCTCACAAATCCCCTGGGAACCCATCCTTAAAGAGACCCCATAGCATGACAGAGGCAAACATGAGCTCCAGTGTAGAGGCCAAAAGGTTTAGATCTTCAGATTGGCACGATGAGCGACCTGAACTGCGGAGCAATGTGGATGTTGCTCCTATGGATCATAGCATGCCTGCCTTTTTGCCTGACTTTGAGGTAAATACATCCAGCAACCCAGTATTTTTGGGGAATTGCGAAGCTTCCAGACAAGAGCAGAGTCCGGCCTTGCCTTGCGGTCAGCTAATAGCACCGGTGGCCAGGAGAGTGAATCCCCAAGGTGGGCATGCACTTGCTACAATGGTTGTGAGAAGGCACCAACAGGCATCTTGTCAAGAGGAGCAAGAGAGGCAGAGCCGGGAAATTGTCGAGCTTGGCCTCTCTTTGAATTCGAATGCGCAGGAGAAGGTGGGTGCAAGGAAAATGGAGAGGTGTGATGATGGGAAAGTAGGAGGCAATACCTACCATGATGTAGAGAGCCATGTACATCACATTGAGTTTGTGAGAAGCTTGTGCAGTGAAGGAGAACATGCTTCATTGGTTGAGGCAGTGAGGGCGTCGAGCCCATGCTCGCTATCGATGAATTCAGAGGGCTCTGTGACGAGTGTAGATACGGCGGAGTTGTCAATCTCCGGTGTCAGAGCCTTTGCTACTAACATGGCAAGGCAAGAAGATTGTCAGCTACTTCATCTACTATAGGTAGGGCACAGTAGTGGGTTTGCTTTTAAGCAAGAGCTTATCTGCTTTACAAAGAATGGTTTATTCAATTTCCAAGTACCAAGGTTAGGTACTCATTTTCTGAGCAGAATGGGTGGTGCTTGGAGTTAGCTACCTTGATAATGTTTATTATCTTGTATCAATCATGTTTATAGGAGACCTTACATTTGCTTGTGTGGTGGTCTTTTCCATGGTAATACAACCCTCTCTTCTCTCTGTTTTTTGTTTTTTTTTTTGGAGAGAGAGAGTTGCACTGGTTTTCATCTTAGTACTTTCATAAAGCACCTTGCACTTGCTCCTGAATGTCTATATTGTGAGAAGGGTCTAACACCTATTAAGGTCACTTGAATATTAGCACAAAAAGTTTATTTGACTCACTTTAATGTATGCTTATATTTGATTTAATGCCGCCGTGAAACTCAGAAGTTTTAAGTATTGTAATCAAATTTTGTCCTAACTTGACCTAGATGGTTGACTACTATTGCAAGCTTGTCACAACTGTTAGTTCATAGAGCAAGCATTATGCTCCATATCTTTGGCTTATGGACACGAGAAGATTTAGAAATATTCTCATGTAGGCAAACGGAGTCTATTTCAGTGTTTTTCATACCATGCATAACATCATGAGCTTCTCCTCGAGAGGCACCACATACCTACCTAGGTACGATTGGGGGCAGGGGACCACCGGCGCCCCCACCCGGGCCGGCAGTCCCCTGTACCTAGCTAGGTATGCGGTGCCTCCCTCACAGAAACTCATGATGTTGAGTAAGTCACAATGTGGGAATTATTGTGAGAATTTTTCTGAAACTTCTTGTGGGAGGATGGGCATACCTTTGGTCTACATGTTTGCTCATGAAGCAACAAAGACTTGAAATTTTCCCTTAGGCATTTTGGTAGGAGTTTGATGGTATGGGCTATTTCGAAACAAAGATATGCATGATTTTTCTTAGGAAATTTGGGTAGCCTCACATTTCTTGTGAAGCATCATTTGGCATTACTGATCCCACATTTGATATGAAGGCATTGTGGATGATTTAGATTCAATAGTCGGGTAACATCGTTCAGCCCGCACATTTAAAAACACTAAAAGTAGTAATCTTGGCTAAAGATCGCCAGAAGCGTGTATCATGGCGAGAATGTTTCTTCTAGATGAACGAAGTGCTGCCCTAATGTGTTCATGGCAAAAGGCCTCTTTCTATGCCTTGGAGGCTGTTGTTAGGTCAATGGATCCTAAATGACTCCTCTTGAAAAAAATTTGTTTCATGATTCCCCTTATTTAATGGCTTACTTTTAAATATCCCACAACATCTAATGGCAATATTTTTGGCAAGTCCTTTTCTTGCCTCCTCTATAGAGTAGTGAAAATATATATGCAATTATATACAAAGTTAATTAAATAAGGACAAATTGTATTGTTGATCTTGAATAAATTTTTGTTTTGGTTCTTACTGACACTATGAGATTTGTGGTGCTGACCATTAAAGGATACACAAACTGCCTTGAAGTTGAGGAATTGGAGATGGCCTTTGCCAAAGAAACATGTCAATGATTTGCGATGACCACTGCTTCCGTGCGTGATTTGGATCACGACTAATAAGGTTTAGAGGTCATACATCTTGTGGCCCCATTCCATCCTTTTTTCTAGTCTGCCTACTTTGGGTTTCAAATTAAAACCCTCATCATTTACTTAGATTGCTTTATAGATTGGCAAATATTTAGGTTTGTAGCTCCAAATTGTTTAGTGAGGTGATTAAATGCAACGTGTTTTAGCAAGTTGCTTTGGCAACAATGCCAACACAAGAAGTTTTGGACTTATGTCAACATCATGGGATTTTGTGAGGGAGGCGTTGCATACCTAGCTAGGTATGCGGTGCCTCTCAAGCAGAAGCTCATGATGCTATGCATTGTATGAAAAACACTGAGAAAGATTCCATTTTCCTACATGAGAAAATTTCTAAATCTTCTTGTGCAATAATCTCTCTCTCTCTCTCTCTCTCTCTCTCTCTCTCTCTCTCACACACACACACACACACACACAAACAAACAAACAAACATACCACATACAACTTGCAAGTATGCATAGTAGCACAAATAAAAGTGAAGTGAGAACCTCCATCATTACTTCTAAAGGAGGAGTGCTAGCTTCTGTAGCTTTCCTATCAATCCTCTTTAAAACCCCAACCTTTTGACTTTGAATGTCTCCATAGTGGAAGATCTTTGTTGATGGCTCCTCCATACCATAGGTTCTTGTTTTGCTCATTATTTCTCAAGTAAAGGCAAACATAGTAAGGGTATCCTCACCTCTTCTTCCTCCTTTCAAAGCTTTCGATAATCACTTGCTCGGATTTGGTTGGTCACTTTATTGTATCCCTTCCTGTTTACATGACTTGTGGCTTCAAAATGCTCTATTGTAGTCATAGATATGACTTGAGGTGGTGTTAAGTATGACCAACTTTTGATTGAGTTGAAAGGAGTGCATGATTTCATTGCAAATAAGCATCCTCCTCAAAAAATAATCAATGTTGTTCCCATATGAAGAAGTAATAGTTCTTTGCCCTACCGCCAAGAGGATGACATTACAATCAGTGTGCCAAGGTAGTGCACTCTGCTTAGGCAATTTGTGATTCTGTATAGTAAAAAGATGTCTAGGGACTCACTGGTATACTCCACAAGCCCTATCCTATTTTTTTTTCCAATATAGTACACCCTTATCTCTACTTTGTGCTAATACTAACATCATCAAGGCTCTCTAATTCCCTCACAAACACTTAAATACTTTCTCACACACATTAGGTCTTTTATGGTTGTCCTATGTCTTTTACACATTTTTAGGGGACCGTTATCCATTTTCACCTCTTTTTCATACGGCCAGGTCTAGGTCTTCATGGATAGCTTATAGAGCGTTCGATCTCATTCTATAGAGCGAGGAAAGTGGAGTTGTGTATGCATGCTAACGGATGCAAAGCCTTGGTTGGGATCTTAATGCTATAACTTAAGTGATGGACAATTGAGACCCAACTCTTGTTGCATATACTACCAATTGGAGAAAAGTGTCCTAATTCCATAATTAGAACAGTAAAAAGTTTGAGGAATGTCTAAACAAGTATTGTGTATGCTAGAGGATAATTGGGCGAGAAAAATTGTGCAAAGGTCTCATAAATTGGCGTAAACTTGCTTGGGCAATGGGTACCGTTGACAATAGTGATTGGGATTCCTCTTGTTTTGGTATTGGCCATGTTTAGGGACACTATGATATTAATCCCAACAATTATGGTTGTTCCCTAATTCAAGTGTTTTATCAAGAAAGGCCACCTTCGGATAGACACGGGGAATAGACCCTAAGGGATACATGTCATGAGAGCTCTCAAGGGGGTTTGAGCCCAAGACCTTGGACATAAGAGGCTCTTGCTCTATCAAGTGAACCGCCTTATCCGACTGGGATGCTCTACCTCCCGAGTCAGGTGTGTGAGTTGTAATTTCAAGCTCTAGGTATCTCTCTCAAAGAAAAGAAAAGGTTGCCTTAAACAAATGTGTGGAGAGAAAGTAGCCTTGTGGTGGAAAAAGCTTGTAAAACATGATTGTGGATCATTATTCACAAAAACATTTTTAAAAAATAGTGAGAAAAGGACGTGATAAAAATTCCTTTTTGCAGGATTTGCCAAAATTTACACTAAAATCTGTCAAATTTCGTAGGTTTTATCAAGACAAGTTTGATATGTAGCATCATCACTACTACTACTACTACTAGCATTGCTCGAAAAAAACCTAGGGTTTACTGTAATCTCACCTAAATTTTTTTCTCTAAATGAAGGCGAAAAAACACATAAAATTTAGAGAAAACTAGTAAAATAAAATAATGATATGGTCAGTTTACCTCTCAAATAAGTTTTTCTCGAGCATGTATTTTGGGATTTGAGCTGATGAAAAGTACACAAGGCCGATGGATAGTGTTGCCTAGGAAAACAAAGTCTTTCTCGGTGTTTTTCATACAATGCATAACATCATGAGTTTCTGCTCGAGAGGCACCGCATACCTAGCTAGTACGATTGGGGGTAGGGGACCGCCGGCCCCTGATGGAGGGGCCGGCGGTCCCCTACCCCCAATCGTTCTAGCTAGGTATGCAGCGCAAGAAACCAGGGGGACCGGCGGTCCCTTGGCCCCAATCGTACCTAGCTAGGTATGCGGCGCCTCCCTCATAGAGGGAGGGGGGCGGGGGGGGGGGGGGGGGGGGGGGGGGGGGGGGGGGGGGGGGTCGGCGGTCTCTTGCCCCCAATCGTACCTAGCTAGGTATGTGGCGCCTCCCTCAGGGAAGCTCATGATGTTGACGTAAGTCACAATGTGGGAAATGTTGTGAGAATTTGTCCAAAACTTCTTGTGCATGTATGTATATATATATATATGAGCTTGCGTGGAAAGGAGGTAAAGTTTCGAAAGCAAAGTTGTGCAGAACGTGAAAGGTAAAGAGAGTTGTCATGAACAGAGAAGCGGATAGGGTTGCTGAGTCAGCGAAGGAAAAAAACAAGCGGCGACGTTGCGAGGTCGAGGCTCCGCGTCTCCGGCCGCACCGGAGCTGGCCTTCCCCTTGACTCTTCACTCCTTCATTATATGTTGACGTGTGGCTTGCAGCCTCTCCCCGATGTTTGTTGAGGGTGATCCCACAAACGCTTAGCGTCTGTCTGGCATCTTGCCATTGGTGGTGGGCTGTCTAGTGCGATCCACGTGTCCTCTGTTGTCGCTTGCATCCCCTCAAGAGTCAAGAGTCAAGAGTCCAGCTCAGGCTTTTTGGGAATGGCCCTCCTGGAGGCTGGGAGTCGGCTTTATTTCGGAGAAGATGCACATGGAGCTAAAAAAATATGGAGATGAAGTTGGAGCGGAGTTTCGTATGGCAGCTGGGATAAAGGCTCTCGTCAGCTGAACTACCATCTTTCTAGGTGCGGCCGCCCTCTTTAATTTGTATGGTGCTTGAACGTTTTCTATGTGCCCATCATGCCTACTAAAGCCAAGTTTTCACGTCAACTCTACACCTCAATGCAGACAGAGTACACACAACAAGTGGAAAAGGCGAGAGGGGCTGATTGAAGCACCCCTTGCATTTTGTGTGAGAAAATTTAGGAGAATGACTCTTTGGACTCCTTCACTTTTGGAAAAAACCTATGGAGCCTACATTATTCGTTTAGAGACCCGCCCCCTAATATCACCTTTAAAGGGTCCATGGAGGAGCCCTCTTGTTGCATCTTTGAAAAGGTGCTCGATGACGTTGTCCTCTTGCTCAGGAAGGTGAGGGTAGAGGCTCATGACGCGGTGCTAACCCTTGCTAGCTGTCAACATCTCTATTAGAGTTACACTATTGTGATGCTTTGCAGAGGATATGCATACATGTATACGACTAGTGTGCACTTGGGTTGGGCACCCACTTGCATATGCACCTAGGCTACATGGGTCGTGGTCAGACCAATTTTGGCAATTTGGACTTGACTAGGTCCTATTGATGATGTAGGGTAAAACCCCAAACTTAAGGCCACCTAAGAGAGCATGCGTCGTTCACAGAGGATGCTGCACCACTTTCGCCTTGGAGAGGTGCGTTGAAAGTGGAGCAAGAACCCTACACGCATCAAAAATTTGAATCGCGACAGAGAAACATAGATGCAGAATGACGACGAATAGCGAACTCTTTGTATAAAAAATTGGAGCGTAATGTGAACCACTAATGGGCATGAAAGCAACCGTTGCGCCACGGGGGTTTGAATTCCTCATCGAACAGCCAAGATGTATGCCTTAAACCACCCACCCATTGGCGCTTGCTTGTCTCATCTCTGGTGCGAGTTTATTCTTATGCAGACGGTAGTTGTGTCCTCCTTTCCAGGGGGCGGCTTTCTATTGGGGTCTTTACCCTAGCTAGTGTGCAAGCATCTACCAAATGTAGCAAAGCATACAAGTCACTATGTTAAATGTACCTAGCCAGATATGTGTAAAAGATGACTCTCATGAAGAATGAGGTATCAGTAAGCACAACCCCAACAATTCTCCCCTTTGCAATTGTGAACACTAAATCAAATGTCCTTCGAGTGGGGTATATGTCTCCCATCTAAATGGGCTCACAAAGATGCCTCCTCGGAAGAACTAGTACTGGTAGGAGTAGGTATGTGTAAATAGGCCCCTCACATTCTTGGCTTGAAGTACCTCGGAGAAGTTTCCCAAATTAATGGGAGAATCTTGATTATCAGGGAGATTCTCCTTGTGGTGAAAGTTTCTATGCACCAAGGTTTTTACTCACTTGCACTTCGTCACACAAACTTGTTGCCATCCCTCATCCATTCATCTCGGGGTAGGGGCTAATGCAATTTTATGACGAGGCTTCATTGGAGTTTTGATCACGGGGAATGTAGAGAATTGTAATCTTGCCGTGGCTTGACTGCTACTAACATTTGACCTGAGCTCATCAATAGAGTGGTCTTGAGGGGTGTCCAAATGAGTGTCCGTCTTGCCATATTCAACCACTTCATTTTTAGTGCCGCTCCCACCTTCACCTTGCTTAGAAACTTCGACTTCCATGTGGGCAATTGTCGGTTCTTTGGGTGCGGTTGCTTGTACATTTCAGCCCCACCCTCTACTGCTTCATTTGCATCATTCAGATGGTAGACTTCTGAACCCATTGCACTTGAAACATGCTCCAAAGAACATACCAAATTTAAGAGGGATCACTTTTAAACTTGCACCTACATGCTCCAAAGAACGTACCAAATATGAGAGGAATCACTTTTGAACTTGCACCTACATTAATTACCATGCTCTCTGGAGGCGGCTTACGAACATCCCAGTATATGCACACCTTAGTTTCCGTGGCCCCCAGCTTTCTGTGCACTGATACGAACAACAGAGCACCCAGGGTACTTGTTGCAAGGTCTCTCTTAGATTATCCCACAACCAGATCGGCAAGTTTACAAAGTCCACCCACAACGGATACATATCCGTGAAGGACTCAAAAGATTCGAATGATGGATTCCATGGTGACGCAACCGGGGAGCGATTTAGGTACAACGGGCTTTTTGCCAATATTTTGTCAATTACAACAGGGTCGTTGAACCGAATAGTGTAGAACCCTTTGGTCAGGTATTGCACATAATCAACCGTTTGGCCACGGTTTAGGATTGCAGGGCTGGATAGCCGATGAGCTTTGCCTGGGATTGCACCCTGCCCCATAAAGAAAAACACCAAGGATGAGCTTGTTAGGTTTAATGGCCATGTGGACGACCGCCCATCACTAATTGCTACTAACCCTGAGTGTATAGCTATACCCTTGTGTGAGCCATCAACACTAAGTACAATGTGTATTGTCCCTTAGTGCATAAGATAGAGAAGAAAGAAAGGGGGCACACAGTGTGTGTCGGATCTCCCCCTCCAACATGTGTGTGTGTGGATATGGTGGTGTGTGTGTGTGAGTGTTGCATGCATATTCCTCTTCCTATTCCGATGTGCTCTCGGCTCCTCTCCTTCATCTGGTATCAGAGCTGTTTCATTCCCGAAATCGCTTCCACGCGCGCGCACTTCCAAGAGTGCAACCAAGGTTCCAACTTCGGCATCGATAAATTCAGCATTCCGAGAGCATTTCCGCATGTGTCATCTAGTTTTACTATTGGAATTAGGGTTGCAGAGAAACGCATACAGCTTGGAGAAGACGAGGGAAGCTCAAGGAACACAATAGAGAGTGTGTTACTTAGTGTGAAATGGAAAGATAGATAGCCCTAGAGTGATGGGTGTATATACAATGCACGGGGGAAAAAACCTCCTAAAGAGGGAAAAGATGCCCCGACGGTCCTAGTGTGTTCACACATCACTACCACATGTATATGGTAACAAATCCCCCCTGGAGTGATGCGGTGAGCGAGAGCTGGCACATGAGTAAAGGGAAGTGCCATGCCCTGAGGACATGATCAGTCCACAAAGGGGAGTAAGCCCAAAGCTTTGCGGAAAGCTTTGAGCGTCTCACGAGAGAATGCCTTTATTAAAAGATCTGCAAGGTTAATTGTCCTGTGTTGGCACATAAGCCAAGCTGATCTCTCCTGCTGAAAGCCTCTCCCTAACATAGTGGTAATGCACCTCAATGTGCTTTGTGCGAGCATGAAAAACTGGGTTTCTCGCAACTGCCAATGCGCTTTGACTGTCAGTGTAGATAGTGTTGGTAGTGTCCTGTCCAACACCCCAATCAGCCATAAGGCGTCTAAGACATACACACTAAATTATCAACCATGATATACATGAACCGCCAAGCATGAAACAAAAACCACTTGTGGACACTAGCGTGTCAAAACAACCAGCCCAATCTGAGTCTGAAAAAGCGTGTAAGTCTGGCAGCAATGATCCCCCCTTGGGATAAAACAAGCCAAGATGTAAAGTGCCACTAAGGTAGCGAAAAATCCTCTTGACAACCTGTCAATATAGACCTTGGGCTATGCATAAATCTGCTGACCTGTGAGACTGCAAACTGAATATCCGGCCTCGTGTTGCATACATAAATGAGGCATCCAAATAGTTTGGTAAAAAGTGACATCTGTAGGCTCACCAGTATCATGAAGACTCAATTTCAAACCCGATTCCATGGGAGTGGCAATAGGTTTGCAATCCTCAATTCCAAACTTACATAGCAATGTCTCTATGTAACTTTTATGACACAAGGCAATACCGCCATCACACTCCTTAAATTATAAGGCCAAGTAATGATGCAACAACCCCAAATCTTTCATCTTGAAAGTAGCATTCAAATCGGCCTTAAATTCAGCAATATGTCTCTCATTTGGTCTAGTAATCAACAAATCATCTACATAAAGAACCACAATGAGAAGTACATCACCCTCACGCTTTACATACAATGTGCTTTCTGTTGGACTATTACAAAAGCCTTGTTTGACCACATGAGTGTCAACTTTCTCATACCAAGCACGAGGAGAGTGATTCAACCCATACAAAGCCTTCTTACATCTGCACACTTTGTCCTCTTGTCCTTTCTTGACAAGACCGTGAGGCTGCGTTACATAAACTTCCTCAAATATGTCACCATGCAAGAAAGCGGTAACAATGTTTGATTGATGTACATCCTGACAAAAATGAGCTGCCAATGCACATAGAAAACGCACAGTAGTCATACAGCAAGTGGGAGCAAAAATCTCTTCATAATCTATGCCTTTTTTCTATGCATAACCCTTTGCAATCAATCTCACCATCCGGCTTGCATTTCAACTTGTAAACCCACTTCGTACCAATGGTCTTTTTGCCAAGAGGCAAATCACATAAAGTCCATGTGTCATTTTCTATAAGTGCATCATATCTAATTGCATGGCAGCCATCCAAAATTTTGAATTTTGTGCTTCATCAAAAGACAGAGGTTCCTCAACATCATGTAAGCTAGACACAGCCAACGCATAACAATCTGATGCATAAGATGCATGGCGAGAGCCTGAACGAGTACGACTAGACAAAGGTGCACCCAATTACTGTCACGCAATGTATGCACCAGCCATTTTGGCATACCTCTAGCCTGCTCATTTTCAACCCTTTCCTCATCAAGTACATCATGTACATCTGCATCAGTAATAAGCTGATCTATAACATTTTCTGAAACCCCCATAGGCTGTACATTTGCCTCATGGGAATTTACATTCAAACTTCCACCACTGAAAAGAGGCAACAAAGTGTCACAAATGTCCTCTGAGCTTACATTAGTGTCTCCAGTACATGACAGCAGGGCTGAACAGAATCTTTTACAAACACTACATCCCGTGAAAACAAAATACGCTTTGTTTGTGGATGATACATGTAACCTGCTTTCAGCACTATAACCAACAAAAATACATCTGACAGCCTTATCATCCAATTTTTGCGTTGTGTTTGTGGTAGCAAAGCATATGCCAAACAGCCAAAAACACGCATGTGCTCAATAGAAGGATTTCTATCATGCCATGCTGCATATGGAATAATAGACTGCAAAGCTTTCATAGGCCACCTGTTAAGTACATAAGTGGCACACATGATGGCCTCAAGCCAAAAAGAATGCGACAAAGCTTGACTTTTGACCATACATCGTGCCATTTTCATAAGTGACCTATTTTTCCTCTTAGAAACACCATTTTGTTGAGGCATATAAGGCACTGTACATTGGTGTTTTATCCCACGACTAGCCATAAATGCATTAAATTCACGAGACATATACTCCCCCCCTCGATCTAAACGGAGGGTGCCCATAGTGCATTTTGAGACATTTTCAGCCATAGCCACAAACTGTTTGAAGCACATAAAAACTTTGGACTTCACTTTCAGCGAAAATACCCATCCATGCCTAGAGTAATCATCAATGTAAGTCACGAAGTAAAGGTAATTTCCCAAGGACGGATTTTGCATGGGCCCACAAACATCACTATGCACAAGCTACAACCTGCATGTGGCCCTAACTGAACCATCCTTTGGAAACTTAGAACGCAGCATTTTACCAAAATACAACCTTCACAAACATGTTTGACAGGTGCTTCAAGAGGCGGCAAAGAAGAAACCATATCATATTACTGCAAATGCAGCAAACTGGCAAAATTCAGATGACCAAAACGTGCATGCCAAAGTTTTATCCACACTTGTCATACAAAGTGAGCTTATACAGCCCACAACACAAAAGCCCAGATGCAACAATTTCATCACCAAAACTGAGATCGTGAACCGTACATCTGTCATCCACAAATTTGACTACAAGTCCAAGTCTAGCAAGTGTAGATTCAGACAAAAGATTCTTCTTGATCCCAGGTACATAAAGTGCATCAACAAGTGTGAAAGAACTGCCATTTGCAGCAGTAAGCACAATCTTTCC
The DNA here is from genome assembly GCF_014529385.1 of Adiantum capillus-veneris. NCBI lineage: Eukaryota > Viridiplantae > Streptophyta > Polypodiopsida > Polypodiales > Pteridaceae > Adiantum > Adiantum capillus-veneris. Next base: position 70,100,977 of record NC_140931.1, read on the forward strand.
AACTCCCTGAACTGGATAAGAGGAATTTTTGGCACAAGTGACTCAATTCCCATGAGGGACAGACTCGAGAGAGGTGAACAATTCACGATGTGAGGTAATTGCTTTGTAGCACCATTGTCGAAATACCACACATGTGAATCTGCAGCAATTGGCATGCATGCATCATGGACAACATGATTGTAAGTGCACTCTGCACTAAAAGCCCATTCTGCATCAACATCTGCATCACATTCTCCTTTCACAGAAGACTCAACAATGGCTACATTGGTAGTGGAACTAGCATTTGCAATTGAACTACCCTCTTTCTTCTTAAGCCTCTTTGGCCTTTAACTTAGGACACTGCTTGATCAAGTGATCATTAGATTTACAATAATGGCAACGCATCTTCTTTTTGCCCTTATCACCAGAATTGCCAGACGAAGTGCTGCTAGCAGAAGCATTGGGAACATAAGTGTTTCCACTCGTTGCAGCAGAACCATAAGAAGTGGCTGCCTTGCTGTTACCACCCTTTTTGTGAGAAGAAATAAAAGCTTGTTCAATTGCATGATGTCTAGTCCTATTTTTTTTGGAAAGTGACTCTTGCAACAGCAACCTGCATAATGCATCAAACTTGACAACTTCAGGATTTCCTTGGGTCATAAGTCTCCAAGTACTAGCAAAAGTCTGGTAAGAATCTGGTAAGGCATTAAGAACAGTCTACACAAGGGAACTGTCTGAAATGACTTCACATGCAGAAATAAGTCACTCATTGATATCCTTGACACCAGCAAAGAAAGTGTCCATATCATCATCCTCATGCATAATCTTTGACTCCAGCTCTTTACGCACCAAAGCAATTTTAGCCTCATTGCAACTTGCATAGAAACCAACCAAAATATCCCAAGCCTGTTTTGCAGATTTTGCTGAACGAATGTGAGGAACAATGGTGCATTTCACAAAAAACGCAATCAATGCATGAGCCTGCGCATCCTTTACATCCCAACAAGACCGTAGGCAAAACAACTCTAATAGCAGTAACCCTTGCAACATTCTCAACATCGCCTACATCCTCAGAACCAGGATGTACATCAATGCCCTACACAATATTCTAGATGCCCTTTGACACAAGAACATGTTGCATCATGTAAGCCCACATAGGGTAATTGTCCCCATCCAATCTGTCCTCAGCAGCAAACATCTTGAAGAAATCTGTGTTGTTGTTAGCCATGGTAAATGCTGCACCTGATGTGCAAACTGCCTGAAAATTGGAGAAATAAAGCGGGAACAACACGTGCTATATAGCACAAACCATAGAAGAATGTAAGGCACATGTTATGCAAAAAACGGCACTGACAAAAATTCTACACAAAATGACAAAATAGCCTGTGCAGTACAGCCTGTAGTAGAAACGGAGGCCAAAATGAGCCCGAATAAAAAATATGAGCAGATTGAGCTCTACGAGCACGCTTGAAATTTTTGTTGACCTGCAAACGCTTGCCAAAACTCACAGAAATCGGAGAAAGTGAGCAGACATGTGCTGGAGCTACTGGCAACTGAGCTCGGGAGACGCAACCTACTCTGATACCAATTGTTGGAATTAGGGTTGTAGAGAAACGCACACAGCTTGGAGAAGACAAAGGAATCTCAAGGCACACAATAGAGAGTGTGTTACTTAGTGTGCAATGGAAAGATAGATAGCCCTAGAGCGATGGGCATATATACAATGCACAGTGGAAAAAACCTCCTAAAGAGGGAAAAAATGCCCTAGTGGTCCTAGTGTGTTCACACACGTCACTACCACATGTAGATGGTAACTTTTCCCTCCCTTTTGGGGCCATTCGTGCGATCAAAAATCTCATTTGAGCTACGGTTCAGGAGCTGCATTTTTCAGCCCTCTTTTGGTACTTTGTGCTGCAGAGCTTCCATAGCCATTACAAGTACCATTGTCACAGTCTCTTCCATCTACAAGAGCCCACGGCTCATTCGGGAGTGTGTAGCCTCTTTCAGAGTGGCCTCATAATCACACACACACACACACACAGTGGGAGTTTGACGGCATTGTCTTCTTTGACTAAAAGTACAAATACAGGTATAGGTACATGTACATAGAGCGGCTTGGTTAGCTTTTTCTATGCTTCTCGGCCTCAATTTTGGCTTCGGCTACAACATCGGTATCAACTGAAATATCCCTGTAGGGATATTTCTTTGCATGCACATGCTTTTGGTGCCTGTTTGAGCGTCGTGATAGACTTGTATGTCTTTGTGGATATTGCCATTGTACGATTTTGTGGAGCCATCTTTTGGCTAGTACGGCAGTCTCGGCCATTTCTGAGACTTGTTCCGAATGATAGCCATTTTTTGAGACTTGGCTATACGTTTTGCTGCATAACCTATGTTGTTGAGGTTGATAGCACGAGGTTTTCATTGAGCTCGGGTATTCTCAAATGTGGACATACCTTCGGTGATATAGGTAGCTGGAGCATCCCTTATGAGGCATCACCATATGACATATATAGAGTGATATAGGTTCTTTTGACGCCAAGTTGGCGGTCTATGGTCAGTTTGACAGTTTATGCATCTCAATTGGTCTCTATACAGTGTGCTTTTGAGAGGCATTGCCCTCTTTTATTCTTTGTGAGTGACATACTTGACCATTTTGTCTCATATTTTGGTTGACATAGTCCAAAATACAAAGGAGACTCTGCCAAAATTTTCCCAAAATCTTTTGGTAGTTTTGTCACCATGTCTACTAGCAAATACTGTGACATTTATGACATAAAGAAGTTTGATGGCACTAATTTTCAGCTTTGGAAGAACCAAATGCATGATGTGCTTGTCCAAAAGAAGCAAAAGTTGCCTATTGCCTATGCGATTAGAACTGAAGATATACACATGACTCAATTTCAGTGGGAGGAGCTTGATGAGCTATGTAGGTATACGATGAGACTGCACCTTGGTGAGTCGGTGTACTTTTCAGTGTTAGAATGCGAGACTGCTCATGCTTTATGGCAGAAATTATGCGACACTTACGAAAAGGATACGGCTAGCAATAAGGTTTTCCTGATTCAAAAACTTTTCAACCTTCATATGAAGGAGTCAGCTAGCGTTGCCAGCCATATCAATGATTTTGATTCTCTCTTTGCCCAGATTCATGCACAGCGCATGACCATTGATGATGAGATGAAAGCAATCTTTTTGCTTTGCTCGTTGCCACCCTCTTGGGATATCTTTTACATAGCTGTTAGTAACTCTGCTCCTAATGGTACACTAAAATACGATGATGTTACTAGTATACTTTTGTTAGAGAAGATGCATCAAAAGACCATGACTAGCTCGCATTATGGCGAAGCTCATTATGTGGAAAGGGATGATAAGCAACGTAAGGGCCGTTCTTCGCAATGTGAGTCCAAGAAAGAGGGCAATAGAGATGCATCAAAGGGTAGATCAAAGTCTCGTGGTTGCCACAATGTTCAATGCCATTATTGTGATAAGTTTGGTCACATAAAGAAGGATTGTTATGTTTGGAAGCGTGACAAAGAGAAGGGCAAAGGTAAAGGCAAAGATCATGATGATAAAGAGGAGAAACCAAAGAGTTCAGTTAAAATTGAAGAACTAAACATAGTTCAGGATGACAGTGATGCGCAAGACATTATTATGTTGATTGAAAATAATGATGTCTTTTATGATGCACATGAAACTCTATCTTTGCAAAGTTCTATGCCAGTTGAACTCCTTGTTAGGGGTGAAGTATCCCATACATGGATTCTTGATTCGGGTGCTTCATTGCATGTCACACCTCATAGGCATTGCTTTACTACATACGAGGAAACCATTGGCTCTGTTACACTTGGTGACATTTACTCTTGTGATATTGTTGGCGTAGATGATATTGCCATGGTTATAGCAAATGGGGTGAGATTTATCATCCCTAATGTGCATCATGTTCTAGCCTTGACACGCAATCTGATTTCGGTTGGACGTCATGATGACTTGGGTTACAAAGTCACTTTTTATCAGCAATCTTGGCGTGTTACAAAAAGTCTTCTTATTGTAGCCCATGTTTCTAAAGTTGGTTGACTTTACCCTCTTTATGTATCTAATAAAAAAAACGTTCTTTCTATAACCGAGCTGCCAACCATTGCTTTGTGGCATAGCCGGTTATGACATATGTTAAAGAAGGGAATGGAGACAATCTCTCGTTTGGCTACTTACCATCTTTGTCATTTTTTTATTTTCCCTTTTGTGAGCAATGTCAATATGGAAAGCAAACATAGACACATCGTACACATTATTTTGACAAAGAAAGAAAACCCTTAGAGCTTGTGCACAGTGATTTATGTGGGCCTATGCCTTCTAAATCCCATGGTGGTGCGTCCTATTATGTTACATTCATTTTGACGATGCAACACGGCATGTTTGGGTCTATGCCATGAATTTTAAAGATGAAACCTTTTCTTGCTTCAAGAAGTTCTTATCTAGTGTTGCAACTCAGTCTGAACATAAGTTGAAAGCTTAGCGCTCAGACAATGGTGGAGAATATGTCTCCAAAGAGTTTATAGACTTCTGTTCAAGTAGGGGAATTAAGCGTGAGTTTATACCCTTGCAAACAATGGTGTTGCGGAACGAATGAATAGGACCATCCAAGAGCGGATTATGTCTATGCTATCACATGTTAATTTACCACAAGTGTTTTGGGCTAAAGCATTATACACAGCCATGTACTTAATCAATAGGTCACCACATGCTTCATTACAATTTTGTGTACCTTTGGAGTTATGGTCAGGACACAAATTATCTTATGAAAAACTCCGCACATTTGGCTGTGAATCTTATGCACATGTACCCAAGGAGTTGCATGCTAAGCTAGATCCTAAGTCCAGGAAATGCATCTTCATTGGATACTGTGTAGATGGTCGATTTACCTATCGTTTATGGGATCCGAAAAGTTGATCAATGATCCGTAGCAGTGATGTAGTCTTTAATGATATTAAGATGCATAGACAACCAATGAAAGAGGTTGAATTTTGGAAAGTGACATTTTTTGATGTATGACCTCCTATCCAGACAGCTCCTAAGCCACTTACTACACAGGCTACTACGAGTTCTGATCAGCCACGCGAAGACCTCAAAGAGTCTCACATCCGCCAGAACGTTTTGTTTGAGGCGTGGATTTTGTTTTGCTGATAGATAGTGGTGAGTCTTCTTGTTACAAAGAGGCTATTCTAGCCAATGATAAGGTTCAGTGGGAACATGCTATGAAGACGGAGTTGTCCTGTATTGCATTAAAGATCAAAACATGGGAACTTGTTCCATTGCCAAAAGGTAGGAAAGCATTGCCTTGTAAATGGGTTTACAAGAAGAAGATTTACAATTACAAATCTTGTTTAGTGGCCAAAGGTTTCAAGCAAGAATATGGTGTCCATTTCCATGAAATCTTTTCTCCAGTGGTCAAGATGACCACAATGAGAATGTTGCTTGCTTTGGTTGCCACTGAAGATACTAGGAGCTTAATCAAATGGATGTCATTACAACTTTCTTATATGGTGATCTCATGAAGAGATTTATATGCAGCAACTTGAGGTTTGTGCTAAAGGACAAGGAACATTTGGTCTGTAAGCTTTTGAAAAGTCTCTATGGCTTGAAGCAATCATCCAGACAATTGTATCAAAATTTTGATGCGTTTATGCGTTCCCTAGGCTATAAGCGCGGTAATGAGGATCCATGTCTTTACGTGATTCAAAGACAACCCAATGGACATCTTATTTTGCTTATCCTTTCTGTAGCTGACATGCTTATTGCTGGTCATTCCAAGAAGGACATTGCTAACTTGAAAACCCAGCTGAAAAGTCAATTTGACATGAAAGATGTGGGTGAATCCAATGCATAAGCATTACTCGTGGCCGTAAGAAGAGGTTGTTGTAACTTTCTCAAAAAGACTATGTGCACAAGGTTCTTGATCGTTTCAATATGCAGAAGAGAAAGAATTTGAGTACTCCATTGCCTGCATATTCAAAATTTAGCAAGAACGATTGTCCCAAATATGATGAGGAAAAAGTTGCAATGGCTAAGGTTCCTTATGCTTCAGCTTGTGGTAGTCTCACATGGTGGCTATAAGACCTGACATTGCACATGCAGTGGGAGTTCTCAGCAGATTTATGTCTAACCCTGGTAAAAAGCATTGGGCTGTTGTCAAGTCGATTCTCAGATACTTGAGTGGCATTGCCGATAGATAGTTATGCTATGGTCGTGGAGAGTCATCCATTCAAGGACTTGTAGACAATGATTATGTAGGCTGTGTTGACAGTCGTAAATCAATAACAGGTTGGATTTACACATTTGCTAGTTCTGCTATTTCTTGGAGATCCGTTCTTCAAGACTATACATCCATTTCTACCACAGAGGCAGAGTATTTTGCATTGAGTGAGGCATGCAAAGAATCTATTTGTCTGGCTCGCCTAGTGAAAGATCTTGAATTGGAGTAGTGTACACCAGTTCTTCATTGTGATAGTCAGAGTGTTACTTCCTTGACTAACAATCCAGTGTTTCATTCCAGAATGAAACACATTGATGTGCATTATCACTTCAGTCTTGAATGCCTAGCAAACAAGATCCTTGATTTAGTGAAGATTTATACGTCAAAGAACACAGTGGATGCACTCACTAAAAGTCTCTCCAGCCATCAGCTTTAGCAATATTGTGAGTTGATAGGCATTGGGTGAAGAGTGGTTCTTTTCCATTCTTTTGGTCTCCCACATCGGCCATCGAGTGGGAGAATGTTAGGTTTAATGGCCATGTGGTTGACCGCCCATCACTAACTGCTACTAACCCTAAGTGTACATCTGTACACTTGTGTGAGCCACTAACACTAAGTACAATGTGTATTGTGCCTTAGCGCATAAGATAGAGAAGAAAGAAAGGGGGCACACAGTGTGTCGGCTCTCCCCCTCCAACTTGTGTGTGTGGATATGGTGGTGTGTGTGTAAGTGTGTGTGCGTATTCCTCTTCCTATTCTGCTATGCTCCCGGCTCCTCTCCTTCAGAGCTGGCCACCGCGGTAAGCTGTTTTTTGACCAGTGCCAAAGGGAAATTGTGCACGCATTTTACACTTCAACTAGCTATTGGAGACTTTTCTTTAGATTTTGAAAGGACGTATCATTCAATTGATGGATTTGACTCAGACGTGACTCTCCTTGCAAATACAAAGTCAAATGGTAAAATTGTGCTTTGTGTTTCTTTTTTCTCTTCATTTACAAATTGGTCTTCATCTATGTTTTTAGCTTTGTGGTCGTTGTGCCTCAGGACTATTTCCAAGCGATTATTGCGGCCAATGCATAGAGAACTCTTACCTCATGCTTGAATCACATGGATAGTGTCTAAACCCTTTTCTAGACTACATGAATATTTACATCCAAAAAAAAACCACAAAGGGAGAAAAACCTTAGATGTGTTTATGCATGACAAAAAGAAAAACTTAATAGGACTTGAAGGTAGTGTGACTCCATCATTTAAGTGCTCAATTGAGGTTGAATTGCATTAATCCAAAAGGATACAACCAATTCCTGGCATATCCTTTGCAGAGGGTTCTCCAAAAAAAAAAAAAATCAATGGTGTTGCACCATCCCGACTACTCTTTCTTATGTAGCTTACAATTCTATTCCTTCTACTAAGGAGTTTCCACCAACATGTTTCCAGAACTAACTTTGTGTCCATAGGCTCACACTTCTTTTGAAAGAGTAGAAAATTTCTATATTGCCAAACTACTCTGAATACTGTAGCTCTTACTATACCTATGTCAGTCAAGAGATCCTTATTGTCAATTTTTCTAGAGCCCATATCAAGGTTATGTTTAAAGAAGGGAGTTTCCAAATGTGGTACACCCACATGCAGATTGTGCTTGTGAAGACTTTGATTTGTGGAGACCCCAATAACAGGTGTGTGAGGGTTTCATTTGGGTGCTTGCATCTGACACAGGTGCCTTTGCCTAAGCCTCCTGATTTTGTCTTATCTTCGGTTGGCATGAATCCAAAAAGTATTTCCCAAAGGAAAACTTTGTCTCTCTCTTCATATTTGGCCTTCCAAATGCTTCCAACTACTTGGCTATGTTTGCTCATAGCCCAATTTTTGGACAAGATCCTGTTGAGGTGTTTGATCCAATCCTTTGAAGAGCAAAGCTTTTTATAAATTCTTTTAGTCTTGGGCGAACTAAAGAGCCTTTCTCGAGGCCACTTCCAAGATTTCTAATCTAGCAGTGTGGAGCAGGGAGGAAGGGCTAGGTTAGAGAATTTTTTCAAGTAATCTTCCAATGAGGATCTCCTTATGGAGTGAAATATTATTGCATGGATTTATATGCTCCAAGGATTTCCAATCCCCTTTTCATAATCCCATAAAAAATCCAAGGTGTCAAAGCCCTTGGGGACCCATAATGGAAGGCAATGTGACTCCATATTCTCCATCTTCAAAGATCTCCGACACCATTTTCTCAAATAGGATCCAATTGAGGTTGTGTATACTTCATACACCATGTTTGCATACTTGAGATCAATTTTTTCTACCGCTTCAATAGGATCAAAGTCTAGTAGCAAGTCACCTTGCTGTAGGACTTCCCCATGCAACTTAGATACCCAAAAGCTTTGGTATGCATTGCAATCTTGCTTTGGATTGAGCTTTTGGCTGCTTTGAGCGGTTGACATGGTTGATCTTTTGAGTAAAACCATGCTTGAATGGGTGTCTCTTGAGGCCATCAGAGAACTTTTGATGAGATGAGCTTGGAAATCACATTAAGGCTTGATGATGTAGCTCAATGAGCATGCCATCGGGAGGGTGTCAACTAGAAGACCAATGGGAACAAGGCTTATGTGCCTTGAAATCTTAAGGCTCAAAAGGGTTGATTGGTCCGAGCGCTTTACAACGCATTAGCAAGTCGGTTCAAGGAGCATTGCTAATTGACAGGAAATCAAGATGAGGCACTTGATTGCATGCACTTGGTGGTGAGACAAACTACTGCAAGTATTAAAAAACTGGGGCAAGCTTATAGGTTGAGTGAAATTGGTGACAGAGCAACAAGAGCAAGAGATACACAATGTGTGCGAGCAAGGCAGTTGTCTCCAATGGCGACTCCGATAGGGTTTTATAGCACTCTAGGTGATGACAAGACAATAGTCAACCAGTGCATAGGGCACTGTAAAGCGAGTGTGCCATGATGATAGCCTCAAACCATGGAAAGCAAGACTGAAAATTGAAGACCATCCATAGTATCCGCTTTGGTAGATCAAAATGAAAGTTACTCTTTTGGTTTGAAACCTCTAGGTGGTGTTTGGTTTTCACATGACTCCCCAAAACAATTTTAACCTTTAAGAGGCCTAATGCCTACTACACATTTCACACCATAGGTTGCCCATGGTATGTGTTGACCTTAGTCTCTTGTAGGTCCAAGCTTATATTAAATGAAAGTTGTAGGTAAAATGTTCCTAGTGTGAGCGGTGGTAAGAATCAATCCAGGAAGACGAAAGGCTTGAGCTGGGTCTTTTACTATAGAATACCAAAAACGTAGGTGGGTTTTTCCTTGCTAAACAAAACTCATTAAAGACTTATACAACAAATTTTTAGTGGCTCGTGATTACTTGGCAAGACTCCAAGTTTCAGTACTAATGGAAAGTAGCTACGATGGCGAGGGGCAACTAGATGATGATAACCTGTAGGTGAATGGGCTGTGCATGTTGGTGCATCTAAAGTTGGTCAATGTTATGAGGTGTTCACTGCAAGGTTATGTGTGCTCTAAGGGGCACAGAACTATGAAGGTCAAGGATAGGCAAACGGCATCATATATGTATGCTTTGTGAGGTTTTTTGGGCTAGAATGCTCTGTTATGGTGCCTATCAAAGGTGGTTGGTTGAACTGTGAAAAGTGCAGGAATGGAAGTGCCAGACTTGACCCTTAGGGTGGTCTATGGGCCGGTCTAGACGAATCCTCAACAGAGCTACGGAGTGCGAGTTATGGCCGTTTGAAGTTTGAAGCAAGTTGTAGATCCTTCCTGTAGTGGATGATAGCAGATGGTGGATCATGGTGGAAGTGAGTGTGTGGGCCTAAAGTGCTCATCTTACGGTGCATGTTAATCTTCTCAAATTGACAATCGGAGGTCAAATGGCCAAGTTATGAGTCGTTGAAGTTTCACCCAGGGTTAGTTGTGTGCCAGGTTGGTCGTCTTGGCAACCATGCCATCAAGTGGTTTTCTAGCCTTGCCAGGGTTTGCAAGGGTACTATGCAACATGAGAAGCTCATTAGAAATTATGGTAAATCAATCGAAATTGTGAGTGGGATGATATGCACAATTAAAGTCGGGAGCACTTGCATGAGTGATGCCAGATGATTTTCTCGATTTTGGACCGACAGTTTGTGGTCACAAAGAATTTGAAATGCGGTGCGGATTTTGAGGATGGGAGTCGACACACGGGCTTTCACCATGGTTTTGTGGTTTGGGCATATGGTCCATGAGAAGGAAGTGGCAGGGTTCTCAAGATAGAATAAAATTTAGATTTTTTTAAAAAAAACCATGAAGATTTTGAACTCCCTAAGGGGGGGTATGCCACGTGGGCGGGCATAAAACCCAAATGTCGAGCTATGAGGAGAATGGTGAGGTATATATGTTGTGTTAAACCTCATTTGGACAAGCAAGTGGAGAGAGAGGGAGCTTCCTCTCAGTGAGCTATGGCGATCTTAAGCGAGTGCTGTGTGAGCGGTGCCACCGACGGGGCTGGTGATGGCTCTGGATGGCGCACTGGCGTGATGGCATTTGTGTCATGCCGGATGGCGATGGCCATCAATTGCTGGCCTAGAGCTCGTAACAAGAGGTTCACACACAGGGCCCTTGAGGCCCTCCCCTTTTTATATGAGGGCTTGCATGCACAAGAGATTTGGGGCCAGTAGCGCCTGCTCCAATGCCTTACATAGAGAGCACTCCCCGCGTGTTGTAATATGCAAGGAATCTTGACAAGGCAACAATTCACATGAAATCATGCTAAAAAGACCTGACAAGTGCTCAATAAATATAGAAGATGCTAGAAATAGACAACTTTCCCTATAAGGGCTCGATATTTTTTCATTTTCATGGGGTTCTTGGAGAGAGCTCCAAGGTTAGAGCTCTACAAAAGAGGGAGTCAATGCACCAAAGTGAATCCAAGAGGAGGGTTCTCCATTGAAGTGTGTGCCAACACTGTCAAATTGGAAGGGAGGTGGTACCCCTCTATGTGAAGTGAAGAATATGGCTATGGTGCGGCCTAGAGCATAGTATATTAATAATGTAAATGGTGTTTTTGATGGAAGTTGATTCTATCATTGCCAATTTTGGTTCCAAATCTTCTCCCTTCTCCCCTTTTATTCTTTGCTCATCTCTAGTGTGGTTTCAATGTGTGTAAGCGTGTGCATCCCCCGGACAGTCTGTGTATGTGAGAGAGAAAGAGAGAGAGGTGTTGAGTTGTGGAAGTGCTAGAAGCGGAAAAAATCAAGGTGATTGTTGTCTAGTGATTGTGCAGAGTGTGGGTGCATTGGTATGTGAGCCAACAATGTTTTGCTAGTGGAAATGTGAAGTTTTGAAAGTGATTCTAAGAGCAATTGTTAACCACTTACGAACACCCTATCACCTTTGACAGCGCCTTATCACTTTATTTGAGTCATGGATCAGGCATGTTGGTCCTATAGGTGCGTAGGTGATCCCCGATGAAAGACGCACCACTTATCTCAATTTTACATTATTTTTGCTATGACCGGCCATTGTGAGCGCCCATGTGTGAATGGGTCAGATTCATAAAAAAGGTCCATTTTGACCTAAAATCCTCATTCTTGAGGTGCATGCTAAAGAAGTGCTCTTGCTCTACCTCTATCTTCTTCTCCATCGTGTGCTCACGTGTGTATGTGTGTGTGTGTATGCTTGAGAGAGAGAGAGAGAGAGAGAGAGAGAGAGAGAGAGAGAGAGAGAGAGAGTGATCGAGCATTACGATGTCATCGACGTTGGCGAGCTGGTTGAGTTTGGCGACGGCGGCTCCCTCTTCTTCACAACGAAATCCTTCACCACGGCAAGCATTGAGCGGTCAATGACACACCATTGCCACTTTCAGCTTACTGGGATAACCTGGTTGTGTGCTTGCAGCCATTTGTGGCTCGTACACAGTGTTTGGCAAGTCCCCAGCCTCCAACACTTGCAGTAGAAGCACACATTTTTGGCACCATTTTCGGGGATTTCCTTGCACCAAGCTCGAGGAGCACTCAGTGCTCCCTCGTGAAACCATTTACTCCTGTCCTTTTTGGGTTTTTCTAAGTTTGGATTAGATCTATTACTGCTGCAACCTGCAGGTTTTAATAGGTTTTGTTAGATCTATTAAGCTCTATAATGTACAGGTTTTAGCATTTTTATTAGTGTTAGCAGCTTTGCATTGTGTAGGTTTTTTGCAGTGGATAGTGTTGAGAAGGTTGTTAGTGTTAGTTAGTGTGCAGTGTGGAGTGCTAGTTTCATTAGTGTGCAGTGTGTTGTAGCTGCAAGGTGCAGTTGCGCGTGTTAGGCAGACTCTATGCACATGAGCTCGACGCTCATGCAGCACAACCTTATCCACAAAAAGTTTTTCTTGAAAAAGTTTTTAAAAAAATTAATTAAAAAACCCTCAAAAAATTTGAGATCAAAAGAAATTTCAAAAATGAAAAAGAAAAAAGAAAAAGCTTATGTAAAAATAAGGGATCAGGATCAGGATCATTCCCCAAGCCCAAGCCCAAGCCCGGGCCCAGGCCTCAGTCCTCAATCTTTTCATATAGTACAGACACTACTGTGTGTGTGTGTGTGTGTGTGTGTGTGTGTGTGTGTGTGTGTGTGTGTGTGTGTGTGTGTGTGTGTGTGTGTGTGTGTGTGTGTGTGTGTGTGTGTGTGTGTGTGTGCACGCGTGTGTGCGCGTGTGTGCGCGTACATGCGTGTGTGTATGTATATATATAGACTACTTCCTCAAGAGCAAGGAAGGACATGTGGGATATGTCCTTCAAGTCCTCCACCCTTCCCTTCAGACTTACACCCTTGGACTTACTTATTTTTTATCCTTCTTTTCGACTAGAAAAAGATTGTTTTTAGGATTCCACGGGCCTTAAGTAACCGAGTCGGGGGCTGTAAAGCACGGTACATCCTCTAACCAAGACAACTCATTTTGAGCTATCACACGCCATATTCCATGGCTTGGTTTAAAAAAAGGACAAAAAAAACAAACAAATTGAGAGTAAATTTGGGTTGCAAAACACCCAAAAAACTAGGTGAGCAGCCTTCATGGGCACTCACCAACACTTCTAGGGTGTTGAGGTCACATGCACCTTAGCTCTGGTCGTGTGCTAGAGGACGATTATATAGAGAGTGTCTTTGTTTATGCGGGCACCCATTATTCCTCCACATTAGGCTCTAGGCCTTCAGCGAGAACCCAAGGTAGTACCACTCAGGACCCACATATTGCATCTAGTGACTCTTCCTCTGACTATGACATCATGGAAGGTGACACCCAATCCCGATAGTTCAAGCCAAAACATGCATGCCATGGACCCACGGTCTAGGCCGAGCGTGCTTAACCGCTTAAAAGAGACTTTTAGTAGAGCCACTCGCTCCGAACATGAAGCTAGCGATGTAAATAAAGGGGGTGGGGAAGTAAATTCACCATTCATGACCAATGTAGACCCCATTCCCCTGGAGAGTGTACATGTGAATACTCCATGCACTGCACTCCCTGACTTTTCATAACTATTCCCATCTAAGGTTATATTACCTAATAATAGAAGCCTTGCCAAAGTGTAAGAGGTTGAGCAATATATCCTTGCATCTAGGGAAAAGGAAATCAAAAGCTTATGCAAGGCAAAGCAATGGAGAGAGCTAAGGGCAAAGGCCCCTATGTCAACATCCATGCTAGTCGAGCAATCGAGTGCTCCTGAATTAGAAACCACTAAGGGTCAAACCATAGAAAGCCACATTGCATCTAGTTCAATGGACACCCCTAGCACCTCAATCCTAGATGGAGCATTTCTAAATGAAATTTGGGAGTATGAACTACAAACAGAGACTTTAATCGACTTATACATAAGTTTGTGATGTCATCCATAGGGTTATTGAGATGGAGAGGTAGAACTAAGGGATCCACATGCCTTCAATGGGTCTCATGAGATTCTTGGATACAGGGAAGGCCAAATATCCACCTTTATCACAAATGGAGATTCAATTGGTAAGCCTGATGGATCCTCTATATGTTGTTTCACCAAGGGTCTCATTACAATCTGAGCCCACAAACGATAAATTTACCTTCCAAGTTTACCTCATCTTTCTCTTGATGGCACCACGGCTACCATGCCTACTATAGACCCCAAGATATTTTCATATTTTGTACCAAACTCGGGTTAATTTGGGATATGCATCGGCATGTTAGAAGCATTTACATTTTAAATTATTGCACATGTATGCCTATTTAGCATGATTGATGCTGCTGCATATAAATGATTAGATAGAATTTTAAAGCATTTGCTGATGTTTACATTAAAATTTGAATGCTATGTTAGTTCTTTTAAGGGAAGTTCAAAAGTTTTTGACCTAGTTTGGTTGTTTTGGACTGGAAAAAGCTGGAAAGCTTACCAACTCGAGAGAATTTCAAGGTGAGCATTACAATAAGAGGTCTTGAGTTCAATCTTAGCCAAAGTAGATCTTCGAAGTCGCTTGAGTTTGCCTTAACTCATTTTTCTGCATGTTAGTTAGTCAAAATTCTAAAATCCTTCTTAACTTTTGAGCTTTCCTTTAGGGAAACAAGGGAAATTTACACCAGTGATGACATAATTACCCGTAAAAGCTTTAGATTTTGATTTTAAAAACCGGCTGGGTGATTTTCAAGATTGTCCTTAGTGCTACTAGTTAGAGAAAATGTAGTGTTTTAGCTTTGCTAATGCCTAGTCCAAGTGAAAGTGCAGTAGTGAGGTCTTGAGTTTAGTATTAGTCGAAGTGGATCTTTGTAAGTACTTGGTACTTTTCTTTACAAAAACCCAATAGGGTGCAATGGGGAGAAACAAAGATTCTCCATTTCAAATGTGTACCGGACTAGAGAGGACAGAACGAGGTATCTTAAGTTTAATACTCGTCGGGCTCTCATGGGATTGCCCCTACGCAATTAAAAAAAGCCATAAGGTGTGGGAACAGGTCTATATAGACCATATGAGATTTAAAAAAAAGGATAATGTAAAAAAAATGTATTTCTGGTTGGCACGTAGGTAAGAACCGTCGCAAGAATGGAGCTGCCAGAAGGCGTGGTTGCAGGGAGAGGAACCACCAGGAGGTAGTTAGCAAGAGGGAGACGAGCACGAGGCTGCAGAGAGCGTGAGTGGGGGAGAGTAGGCATGGGTAGAGCGCCAGAGTAGGAAAGAGAGTGCCTGTGAGTGTGTAGTGTGTGAGAGAGAGAGAGAATGAATATGTTGTAGTACTGATCGTCACAGAGAGAGAGTGGGCCGCATGTGAGTGTATCTGTGTTTGTGTAGAGAGAGAGAGAGAGACTGGCTTGTTGCGTTAAATAGAGAGAGAGAGAGTGTGTATGCTTGCTTGTGTGTGTAGAAACGTAAGAGAGAGATAGAGAATATTGACAACGAGAGGGAAAGAGAGAGAGAGAGAGTGTCCTGGAGGTGATGAACTGTAGTGCGAGAGTCAAGTAGAAACAGAGTCTTAGTTAGCATTAGCAAGAGAGAGAAAGAGCCCTTTGTGAGTGTGTGTTTGCCTTATTCTGTGTGTGTGGGGGAGGAAGAGAGAGAGATATCAATTCCGCTTATCAAGTTGGAGACGAGGGGAGAGCGTAAGAAGCTGTTGACTGCACGAGCTCCGTTATAGGCATCAGAGGAACGTAATCAAGAGCGTGGTTAACGATTAGCCAAGTACACATTCTGTTTAATTTTTCAATATTTTGAAATTCAAAACATCAAAACATGAACGCCTGCATTTCGAACCAAATTTGAAGTTGTGTATCCATCATAAAATTATAAAAATAAAAAATAATAATAAAACACAAAAAGAAAGACAATGAATTCCAAGCAATTTGCATCGAAATAAAAGAAATGTTTGCATGACTGAAAATGAGATTTTTCGTATTAGTGCATCGTCATTACTAGCTGCATTTGAGAAAGGGAATTAGAAGCGATTTAATAAAAATTATTACAATTTCAGTCCAAATTTCTCATAGTGTCTCTGAGTGAGGAAATCATCAAAATTGGTTATTTTGTTGTGAATTAAAAAGAAAATGTTGTAAAACCTATTAGAAAAAATTGTGACGCCTACTCGAACATCTAGTTCCGACTGGCTCCTCTTTAAAAAAATTGCATTCCTTCAAAGACTCCAAGGTAGAAAAAAAAATTAGGCTATGCACCTCCCCCTCAACTTTATGACAACATGTCCCTCACTCCACAGACACCCTCGTCAATAGCCAGATTCCATCTCGGCTTCTAATGAGAAGATGCAGATGCCCCCCCCCCCCCCCCCCCCCCCCCCCCCCCCCCGCGCGGCCTGCAGCATGAATTCTCTCACCCGTGACCCATGTTATCGCTGTGCGCAAGGCGGCTCTCCCTAGCAATCTCACCCTCGTGTATTCTCTGTGCTTGCTCCAAGCACGATCCCTTTCTCATGGATTCTCTCACCCATGTCAACGCCTTGCGCAAGGCCACACGCCTTCAATCCTCAAGGTGATTGCATATGAAGACAGGCCTACCTTTTGATGACGCGTGAACTGCCATGCATGAGAGAGAGAGAGAGAGTGTCAAATTTGCATGGCTTCCACGCAACTCACAACCATCTTCAGTTGGAGTTCACAGAGGCTTTTGTGAGTTGCAGTGCCTCGTGTGTGTGTGTGTGTGTGTGTGTGTGTGTGTGTGTGTGTGTGTGTGTGTGTGTGTGTGTGTGTGTGTGTGTGTGTGTGTGAGAGAGAGAGAGAGAGAGAGAGAGAGAGATTGCTACCCACACTCATTTGCACATGCAGAGATAGAGAGAGAGAGAGAGAGAGAGAGAGAGAGAGAGAGAGAGAGAGAGAGAGAGAGATTGCTGCCTACACTCGTTTGCATGCGCAGAGAGAGAGAGAGAGAGAGAGAGAGAGAGAGAGAGAGAGATCAAATTTGCATGCCTTCCACGCAACTCACAATCATTTTCAATTGGAGTTCACTTACGTTTTTGTGATTTGATGCCTCATTTTTTTACCTGTTCACAGATTGCATGAGGAGAATTTGTGTTGATTCTCCTCTTCTTTTTTTTCCCGAAAATCGTATCACCTACTAGCAGTTATTGGATACAAAAAGAATTCTGAGTTTTGAGCTAGGTTTAATCATGCAATTCTCATATTTTTAAATTTTAAACTATGTGTAAAAACAAAATCATGACTCAAAAATGGAGCTGTGGTTAGATTAGAACCATGCAACCATGCATAGGAGGTGAAAGACGCGTAAGTGAGATATTAACTTGAGTTTTGGCTAGTTGGACTATGAAAATTTAGCAGATTAAGTAAACTACGGACGTATATTCATAAATATGTTAAAATAGGCTTGGGAGTAGTAAGAAGTAATTAAGTGGCATATTAGTGCACTTTGAGGTTAGTTAAGGGATACATTGGGTTAATTGAATGTAGTTAAAAAGACTTGGAAGGCAATGTTCATTTGGTGCGTTCGATGGGAGCCAGCTAGCTGTTAAAGCTACGGGAGCACCCCGATGCATATATTTTGCATGCTAGTACCTAGGGTTTGGCCAATCAAGAAGAGGCAATGTCTGTGTAGTAACATTGGGAGAGGCAAGTGTTAAATAGACTTTGGGTTATCCCAATGCATAGACTTTTCATGCTTGAACCTTGGTCTTGATGACCGTGAGTTTGCTGATAGAATATGTTAGTCAAGAGCCGTCTGTTAGTTTATAGAAGCTGAGAGATCCAATCACTTGCTAGAGCTAGTATGTTATAAGAACAAATAGAGAGGGACATGAAGTTGGTGGAAGTAGACCTAGGTGTTTTAAAGGGATGTGTAGGAGATCCTAGCACACTTGAAGAAGCAAAGGCTATTCAAGTAGAACTACTTAAACAACAACAACTAGTTGATAAGGCTTTCACTCAAATTCGACAAAAAATGAATAGAATTCCAAGCAATTTGCATCAAAATAAAAGAAATGTTTGCATGACTGTAAATGACTTTTTTCGTATTAGTGCATCGTCATTACTAGTTGCATTTGAGAAAGGGAATTGGAAGCGATTTTAAAAAAATTATTACAACTTCAGTCCAAATTTCTCGTGTCTCTGAGTGAGGAAATCATCAAAATTGTCTATTTTGTTGTGAAATAAAAAGAAAATATTGTAAAACATATTAGTAGTCTATTGGATACAAAAAGAATTTTGAGTTTTGAGCTAGGTTTAATCATGCAATTATCACATTTTAAAATTTAAAACTAAGTGTCAAAACAAAATCATGATTTAAAAACGCGAGCTACGGTTAGATTAGAACCATGCATAGGAGGTGAAAGACGCGTACATGAGATATTAAGTTGAGTTTTGGCTAGTTGGACTATGAAAATTTAGCAGATTAAGTAAACTACGGATGTATATTCATAAATATGTTAAAATAGGCTTGGGAGTAGTAAGTAAGTGGCATATTAGTGCACTTTTAGGTTAGTTAAGGGAGATGTTGGGTTAATTGAACGTAGTTAGAAAGACTTGGAAGGAAACGTTCATTTGGTGCGTTCGCCAGGAGCGAGCTAGCTGTTAAAGCCCGGTGCATATATTTTGCATGCTAGTACCCAGGGTTTGGCCAATCAAGAAGAGGCAATGTCTGTGTAGTAACACCAGGAGAGGCAAGTGTTGAATAGACTTTGGGTTATTCCAATGCATAGACTTTGCATGCTTGAACCTTGGTCTTGATGACCTTGAGTTTGCTGATAGAATATGTTAGTCAAGAGTCGTATGTTAGTTTATAGAAGCTGAGAGATTCAATCACTTGTTAGACCTAGCATGTTATAAGAACAAACAAAGAGGGACATGAAGTTGGTGGAAGTAGACCTAGGTGTTTTAAAGGGATGTGTAGGAGATCCTAGCACACTTGAAGAAGCAAAGGCTATTCAAGTAGAACTACTTAAACAACAGGAGCTAGTTGATGAGGCTTTTGCTCAAATTCAACAAAAATTGAATAGGTTAAAGGTAGAAAATGGACAAGCTTTGATAAAGGCTATACAAGATAAAGAATGTGCCATGTTAGAATATAATTTATTTCAACAAGATATAATACGTTTTAGGAAAAACTTATGAAATTTTAGATAAGGAACCTAAAGCGCATGTTGAGGAAGTGAAAAGCATGAGTGGGTGCATTATTACAATGGGAGAGGAGCTTTCCAATGATGAGAGGACACATGAGAGTGAGAAGCCTATGACTTCTATAGTCAATAATGACTGTTGTATTGACAATATTAGCAGATCTATCATTAACCATAAAGATGTTTCTGATATAACCCATGTTTATTGAGTGGTGTAGAAAGTAAGGAAAGACAGCTAGTAGATAATAATATAGCTACCTCGATAGATATCGAGAAAAGACAAGCCTTGTTAGAAGTGTGTCTTGATAGGGAGCATTTACAAATATTTCATCAAATTTATTTTGAAACTTTAGTACCCTATGAATTAAGTGGTGTGTGTTATAGTAAAGAAGAGAGGTGTACTATAGAATATACCATAGAAAGTATACTTACTTATAAGGATGCATGTACAAAGCACTTTGCATATGAGCATTTTCAAATTGAAATTGAGTTTGGTCCTTCTAACTTTGAGACTAGACATGATTATGAGGAATTAAATATAGAAAAAACCTTAATTTTGAATGGACTTGAGAGATTGAGGGAAAATCACACTCAACATGTTAATTAGTGGGAATGGTGAGGAATGTAAGAGACATAGACATGATTGTCAAGTAAATGTGGTCATTTTAAGAAATGAGATTAGACAATATATTACACATATGCAAGAGGGAGATGAAACAGAGAGAGGAGAGGATAATAGAAAGCTTAGAAGACCAAATGTCCAAACAAGGTTTTCAATAGAGCCTAGAAAAGGCTGGATAGAGAACAAGGATAGCAAAATATATGAAAAGAGACAATTTGGGTATAAATATTACGATGTGATAGGGCATATTGCAAAGTTTGGTGAAAATTTGAAATTAGTAAACTAAATCACCTTAGCTCAATGATGAGGGAATTATAGGGGAGAGTAAGTAGTAATTGTTTTGGTTTAAAAAAATCAAAGGTAGAACAAAATATTGTTACCATATACATGTGGTAGTGATGTGTGTGAACACACTAGGACCGCCGGGGCATTTTTTCCCTGTTCAGGAGGTTTTTTCCCCCGTGCATTGTATATACACCCATCACTCTAGGGCTATCCATCTTTCTATTGCACACTAAGTAACATACTCTCTATTGTGTGCCTTGAGCTTCCTTCGTCTTCTCCAAGCTGTGTGCGTTTCTCTGCAACCCTAATTCCAACAATTGGTATCAGAGCAGGTTACGTCCTCCTGCGCTTAGTCGCCAGCTGCTCAAACACACGCATGCTCACGTTCTCCGATTACACTGAGGTTTGGCGAGCGTTCGCAGGTCGACAAATATTTCGGGTCAGATTTCTGATTCGGGCTCATTTCGACCTCCGTTTCCACTAGAGGCAGTGCTGCACATGCTATTTTTTCATTTTGTGTAGAGTTTCTATCAGTTCCGTTTTTTGCATTACAGGTTCCTTACAGTCTTCTACGGTTTGTGCTATATAGCACGTGTTGTTCCCGCTCCATTTCTCCTATTTTTGAGCAAATTTCACATAAGGTGCAACATTTACCATGGCTGACAACAACATAGATGTCTTCAAGATGTGTGCTGCTGAGGACAGGTTGGATGGGGACAATTACCCTATCTAGGCTCATATGATGCAACACATTATTGTGTCCAAGGGCGTCTGGAATATTGTGCAGGGCATTGATGTACGTCCTGGTTCTGAAGATGCAGGCGATGTTGAGGATGTGTAGGTCTTGCTACAAGGATTGCCGCTATTAGAGTTGTTTTGCCTACGGCAGAACAAGCTCATTAGGATGTAAAGAATGCGTAGGCTCATGCATTGATTGAGTTGTCTGTGAAGTGCACCATTGTTCCTCACATCCGCTCAGCAAAATCTGCAAAATAGGCTTGGGATATTTTGGCTGGTCTTTATGCAAGTCGCAATGAGGCTAAAATTGCTTTGTTGCGTAAAGATCTGGAGTCGAAGATTATGCATGAGGAAGATGATATGGACACTTTCCTTGCTAGTGTCAAGGATATCAATGAGCAACTTATTTCTGCAGGTGAAACATTTCAGACAGCTCCCTTGTGCAGACTGTTCTTGATGCCTTACCAGATTCTTATCAGACTTTTGCTAGTACTTGGAGACTTATGATCCAAGGGAATCCAGAAGTTGTCAAGTTTGATCCATTATCCACATTGTTGTTGCAAGAGTCACATTCCAAAAAAAACAGGACTAGACAACGTGCAATTGAACAGGCTTTTATTGCTTCTCAAAGAAAGGGTGGTAACAGCAATGCAGCCACTTCTTATGGTTCTGCTACGAGTGGCAAAACTTCTGTTCCTAATGCTTCTGCTGGAAGCACTTTGTCTAGCAATTCTGGTGATAAGGGCAAAAAGAAGATGCATTGCCATTATTGTAAAGCTAATGATCACTTGATCAAGCAGTGTCCTAAGTTGAAGGCAAAAGAGGCTAAGAAGAAAGAGAGTGGTTCCACTACAAATGCTGGTTCCACTACAAATGCAGCCATTGTTGAGTCTTCTGTGAAAGGAGACTGTGATACTGATGTCGATGCAGAATGGGTTTTTAGCACAGAGTGCACTTACAATCCTGTTGTCCATGATGCATGCTTGTCAGTTGCTGCAGATTCACATGTGTGGTATTTTGACAGTGGTGCTACAAAGAACATTACCTCACATCCTGAATTGTTCACCTCTCTTGAGTCTGTCCCTCATGGGAATTCAGTCACTTGTGCCAACAATGCCTCTTATCCGGTTCAAGAAGTTGGAAAGATTGTGCTTACTGCTGCAAATGGTAGTTCCTTCACACTTGTTGATGCACTTTATGTACCTGGGATCAAGAAGAATCTCTTATCTATATTCGCACTTGCTAGACTTGGACTTGTAGTCAAATTTGTGGATGACAGATATACAGTTCATGATCTTAGTTTTGGTGATGAAATCGTTGCATCTGGCCTTTTGTGTCGTGGGCTGTATAAGTTCGTTTTGTATGACAAGTGTGGACAAAATTTTGCAAATGTTGTTGCAGATTCAAGGGCTATTTCAGATGAAAAACTTTGGCATGCACGTTTTGGTCATCTAAATTTTGCCAGTTTGCTGCGTTTGCAAAAATTTGAGATAGTTGCTTCTTTGCCGCCTCTTGAAGCACCTGTCAAACATATTTGTGAAGGCTGTATTTTGGGTAAGATGCAGCGTTCTAAGTTTCCAAAGGATGGTTCAGTTCGGGCCACATGCACGTTGCAGCTTGTGCATAGTGATGTTTGTGGGCCCATGAAAACTCCGTCCTTGGGCAATTACCTTTATTTCGTGACTTTCATTGATGATTACTGCCGGCATGCATGGGTATTTCCACTTAAAGCGAAGTCCAAAGTTTTTATATGCTTCAAATAATTTCTGGCTATGGATGAAAATGTCTCGAAATGCACTATGGGCACCCTCCGTTCCAATCGAGGGGGGGACTATATGTCTCATGAATTCAATGCATTTCTGGCTAGTCGGGGAGATAGAACTAATGCAGATGTACATGATGTACTTGATGAGGAAAGGGCTAAAAATGGGCAAGCTAGAGGTATGCCAAAATGGCTGGTGCACACTTTGCGTGACAGTAAATTGGATGTACTTTTGTCTAGTCGTACTCGTTCACGCTCTCGCCATGCATCTTATGCATGCGATTGTAATGCTTTGGCTGTGTCTAGCTTACATGATGTTGAGGAGCCTCTATATTTTGATGAAGCATATAATTCACAAAATTGGATGGCTGCCATGCAATTAGAATATGATGCACTTATAGAAAATGACACATGGACTTTATGTGATTTGCCTCCTTGCAAAAAGGCCGTTGGTACGAAGTGGGTTTACAAGTTGAAACGCAAGCCAGATGGTGAGATCGATCGCCATAAGGCTCGACTTGTTGCAAAGGGTTACGCACAAAAAAATTGCATAGATTATGAAGAGACTTTTGCTCCCACTTGTCTTATGACTACTGTGCGTTTTCTATGTGCATTGGCAGGTCATTTTGGTTGGGAGGTACATCAATCAAACATTCTTACTGATTTCTTGAATGGTGACATATTTGAGGAAGTTTATGTAATGCAGCCTCGCGATTTTGTCATAAAAGGACGAGAGGACAAAGTGTGCAGATGCAAGAAGGATTTGTATGGGTTGAAGCAATCTCCTCATGCTTGCTATGAGAAAGCTGACACTCATTTGGTGAAACGAGGCTTTCGTAACAGTCCAACAGAAATCACATTGTATGTAGAACGTGAGGGTGATGTACTTCTCATTGTGGTTCTTTATGTCGATGATTTGATGATCACTGGACTAAATGAGATACATATTGCTGAACTTAAGGCTGATTTGAATGCTACTTTCAAGATGAAAGATTTGGGACTGTTGCATCATTACTTGGGTATACAAATTAAGCAGTGTGATGATGGTATTGCCTTGTTTCAGAAAAGTTACATAGAGACATTGCTATGTAAGATTGGACTTGAGGATTGCAAACATATTGCCACTCCTATGGAAACAGGTTTGAAGTTGAGTCTACATGATGCTGGCGATCTTGCTGATGTCACTCTTTATCAAACTGTTGTTGGCTGCCTCATTTATGTATGCAACACGAGGTCAGATATTCAGTTTGCAGTCTCACAGGTCAGTAGATTTATGCATTGCCCATGGTCTAAGCATTGGTAGGCTGTCAAGAGGATTTTCCGCTACCTTAGTGGCACTTTACATCTTGGCTTGTTTTATCCCAAGGAGGGATCATTGCCACTAGACTTGCATGCTTTTTTGGACTCAAATTGGGCTGGTTGTTTTGACACACGAGTGTCCACAAGTGGTTTTTGTTTCATGCTTGGCAGTTCATGTATATCATGGTTGAGCAAGAAGCAACCTACTATGGCCACTTCAAGTTGTGAGGCTGAGTACAGGGCAGTCTTCACACCTACGGTTGAGTGTGTATGGCTCAGACACTAGTATGGCTGATTTGGGTGTTGGACAGGACACTGCCAACACTATCTACACTGGCAGATAGAGTGCATTGGCAGCTGCAAGGAACCCCAGTTTTTCATGCTCGTACAAAGAACATTGACGTGCATTACCACTATGTCAGAGAGAGGCTCTCAACGGGAGATATCATCTTGGCTTATGTGCCAACACAGGACAACCTTGTAGATCTTTTCACAAAGGCATTGTCTCGTGAGAAGCTTGAAGCATTCCGCAAAGCTTTGGGCTTACTCCCCTTTGTGGACTGATCATGTCCTCAGGGCATGGCACTTCCCTTGACTCATGTGCTAGCTCTCGTTCATCGTATCACTCCAGGGGGGATTTTTAACCATATACATGTGGTAGTGATGTGTGTGAACACACTAGGACCGCCGGGGCATTTCTTCCCTCTTTAGGAGGTTTTTTCTTCCGTGCATTTTATATACGCCCATCACTCTAGGGATATCCATCTTTCCATTGCACACTAAGTAACATACTCTCTATTGTGTGCCTTGAGCTTCCTTCATCTTCTCCAAGCTGTGTGCGTTTCTCTCCGACCCTAATTCCAACAAATAATTTATTGTTTGTATTATGAAATAGCTGTCTCAATTTGAATTGAGATACTCATAATTAGGGAGATGTGATTTCATGTTAGAAGGAAACACCATTGCCCCTTTGAGCTTTGTGTATTTTCTTGTTTGTATTATGACACCATTGCCCCTTTAAGCTTACTAGGATAACATGATTGTGTGCGTGCAGCCATTTGTGACTTGCACACAGTGTTTGGCAAGTCCCCAGCCTCTGACACGTGCGGTAGAAGCACACATTTTTGGCACCACTATTGGGGATTGCCTTGCACCAAGCTCGAGGAGCACTCAGTGTTCCCTCATGAAGCCATTCACTTCTGTCCTTTTTGAGTTTTTTTGAGTTTGGACTAGATCTGTTGGTGCTACAACCTGCAGGTTTTAGCAGGTTTTGCTAGATCTGTTAAGGTCTATAATGTGCAGGTTTTAGCATATCTCTTAGTGTTAGTAGCTCTACAATGTGCAGGTTTTTTGCAGTGGATAGTGTTGAGAAGGTTGTTAGTGTGCAGTGTTAGTTTTGTTAGTGTATAGTGTATTGTAGCTGCAAGGTGCAGTTGCGCACGTTAGGCAGGCTCTATGCACATGAGCTCGACGCTCTGCAGCACAACCTTATCCACAAAAAGTTATAATTAATAAAAAAACGCTCAAAAATTTTGAGATCAAAAAGAAATTTCAAAAAGAAAAAGCTTATATAAAAAGAAGGGATCGGGATCGGGATCATTCTCCAAGCCCAAGCCCAAGCACAGGCCCAGGCCTCAGTCTTCAGTCTTATGATATAGTAAAGACACTACTCTATATAGACTACCTCCTCAAGAGGAAGGGAGGGCGTGTGTGATAAGTCCTTCAAGTCCTCCACCCTTCCCTTCAGACTTACACCCTTGGACTTACTAATTTTAGCCTTCTTTTCAACTAGAAAAAGATTGTTTTTATGATTCCAAGGGCCTTAAGTAACCAAATCGGGGGCTGTAAAGCACGATACATCCCTCTAACCAAGAATCTCATTTTGAGCTATCACACGTCATATTCTGTGGTTGGTTTTAAAAAAAGGACAAAAAAAACAAAAAATTGAGAGTAAATCTGGGTTGCAAAACACCCAAAAAACCTAGGTGAGCCGCCTTCGTGGGCACTCATCAACACTTCTAGGGTGTTGAGTCCAAACATGCACCTACTCTCTTATCGTGTGCTAGAGGACGATCATATAGAGAGTGTCTCCGTTTACACGGGCACCCATTATTCCTCCACATTAGGCTCTAGGCCACATTAGGCTCTAGGCCTTCAGCGAGAACCCAAGGTAGTACCACTCAGGACCCACATATTGCATCTAGTGACTCTTTCTTTGACTATGACATCATGGAAGGTTACTTGACACCCAATCCCGATAGTTCAAGCCAAAACATGAATGCCATGGACCCACGGTCCGGGCCGAGCGTGCTTAGCCGCTTGAAAGAGACTTTTAGTAGAGCCACTCGCTCCAAACATGAAGCTAGCGATGTAAATAAAGGGGGTGGGGAGGTAAATTCACCATTCATGACCAATATAGACCCCATTTCCTTGGAGATTGTACATGTGAATACTCCATTCACTGCACTCCCTGACTCTTCAGAGCTATTCCCCTCTGAGGTTATATTACCTGATCGTAGAAGCCTTGCCAAAGACGTTGAGCAATATATCCTTGCAGCTAGGGAGAAGAAAATAAAAATCTTACGCAAGGCAAAGCAACCGGGATAGCTAAAGGCAAAGCCCCCTATGTCAACATCCATGCTAGTCGAGCAATCAAGTGCTCCTAAATTAGAAACCACTAAGGGTCAAACCATAGAGAGCCACATTGCATCTAGTTCAATGGACACCCCTAGCACCTGAATCCTAGATGGAGCATCTCCAAATGAAATTTGGGAGTATGAACTACAAACGGAGACTTTAATCGATGTGGGATACATGTCTAACCTCACCATCCTATCTTATTGCAGTATTAGCGAGAACCACGATTAATTTGTCAAACCATGGGACGAAGCTCACTCAACTAGTACATAGAGGCTACAAGAGGTTGTTAATCTCTTGGAAAACAACTAACAACTCGCATCTAACTCAAGCTACACTCAAGTGACTGAAATCACCAAAAGCCAATTGCTCATCAACAAGAAAATCACATCCTTGACAGCATCAAATGACATCCAAACGTAACGAAACTTCTAGGACAACTTTATAAGACCTAAGCACACATGCCTATGGCCTCAAATCCCACTTTAGGTCAAGTTCCAAAATCACGATTATTAACAGCAGTGGGATTTTGACCTAGTCGTTTCCGACCTAGAATGCATCTAAATGCTTAGCAATGATGTCCCAAGACCTCGCCTATGCTTAGTTTTCGATTTAAAAGTGTAAATTCTTAGTTATGATGATATTAGGCTGCGGGTCGGCAACGCCAAAAGCTACAAAATACTGTAAATGGCTTACGTCAATGCGTAGATCTCTTACCTGTGGTTGCAATGCAACAAACACAATCACAATGTGACAACCGGAAAGGAAGTAGGAAGCGCGATAAGGAGAGAAGTGAGCGTCGTTAGCTCACGTTGTGTATTTCTTATCCAAAACTTATAAAAAACTTACAAAAATTGGCTTTTATACCTTACCCAAGGTTTTTGGGTGGTCAAAACTAATAATCTGGAGTTCTATCAAAGCTGGGAATTGACTGGCTGATACAATCTGGAAGCTTGTAGCCCTGACACATTAATTACAAGGTTTATCAGAGAAAATAGAAGTTACAATATTCCCAATTTATCAAAATAATGAATGTTTTACAAGGAGAACTCCAAAAAATGGTTTCCGCTGTCAAGAAGTGCGCAGTGCGACTAGGAAAGCGTCGGGCCTCTGACTGTGAGGATTCGTAGCAAAATCAAGCGAGGCATAGACGATTTGAAGCCAAAAACACACTAAAAAAGAACAAACTCTAGCCATGAAATCTCCACTTTGAAAAAGAACCAATACTAACTCAAAACTCTTGTGTGTGTGAAGATTAGGTGTAGCCTCGCTCCCAATTGCACAGATGCAATGCTCATTCGACCTGTTAAAAACCTTAAATTTACGCTTCGATTCTTCGTCGTGACCATTTCATGGAAGCTTTAGTACTTCATTGGAGAAGCCCAAGTAGTTATTTGAGGAGGGGAAACCTTAATTGGAGGCCTCACAGCCTCAACCATGTAGTGGAAGCAACAAGGGGCTGCACTAGCACCCTGTAAAGGAATGGTTGTATCTCCTTGATCATGTGTCCAAATGATCTCATTCTTGGCTCTAAAATTTCCCACACAGCTTGAGCAATAATGCCAGCATCATTGATGTGGCATTTTTATACTATTTTTGGCCATTTTTAGCCCAAAAATGTCACTTTTTGTCCGTAAAAAGCCCAAACGAGTTAGAAAAAATTCCTAAAATTGAGGAAAAATCCCATTGGGCTCAAACTTCATGTTGAACCTCATTTTCCCACTTGGTAAGCACTTTGGACAGGTCTTTCATGCCAGCGTGGTTTTTGGCCGAGATTGCTCGCATTGAACTTTCTAGGCAAAACGAGCGTGCCACTTCGAAACACTTGATATTTGTACATTTCCAAAGCAAATTTGGCATATATTTATGTGAAAAAACATTCCATGGCGCCACGTTGTCGTGTTGTGACACGTACATAGTGGGAACGCATGCTACAAGAGTTATCTTGTAATTTTTTAGATACATAATTATCTTTTCTATAATGTACATATGCATATTTAAGTATAATAATAAGCCTTCTATTTCATCCTATTATTTTTCTCAAGGATAGCCTATTCTTACTTTACCATTAGAAAATACTATGGGAAAAACATCAATAGCTCCGCCTCTTTAACTTGGGGCAAAAAGCATTGATTCTTTATTTCTACTATCTCATTATCATCTCACACCCTAGCTAGATGCTATATCTAGGGTAAAGTCCAATATATATATATATTATGTATTTTTTATACTTTTCTTATATTTCTTTTTAAATAGCTACTAGGAGGGAATCAAATCCTAGTGGGACACTAGGTGGCATGATTTCAAAGATACACTTATTTTAATGCATTATTGCAAGCATGATTACAAAACTTTGTCAATGAGCAATGTCATGCTTTCATATGGCATGAGGTGTCCTTTGGAATTGAATGAAAGTTTAGGCTAAGGGGACCACGGGAAGACCTTTGCTGCCAAAAATGGACCCTATTTTGATGAATTGTTTACACAAGGTTCCAATCCGAATTGGAAAATGATTTTAAAATGAAAATCGTAGCTAATGAGCTGAAGTTTCTGCCCATATTTTTACTTTTTTATTTGGAGCCACGGTTGAGGAGATATGATCAAAATACTGGACCCCAGTCTGCCCACATCATGCAGGGACAGCTCATTTTCAACTTTTCCAATTCCTATTCACACTGGCTCCTCTCTTCTTGTGTAAACCCTTGGGGGTTCCCTTCACCTATAAAAAGGGACCTCTTCTTCCTTGAAAAAAAACTCAAGCATTCAAGCTATTGATGAGAAGAATTCTTGAGGGAGTGAGTAGTAAAGCCTAATTGTACTTAGCCATTAACATAAGCCCAAGCCTACACTTTCTCCTAGAGGAAGACTAGACATTCTTGTATGCTATCCTTGGAAGATCAACTCTAATCAAAGAAGGTCTTGCACTTGGCGTATCAATCAAAGTGGAGTTCTCCCCTCTTCTTCTCTCTCCATCAATAATGGTGCCAAAGGGCTTGTCAAGTAAGATGTGTTTTACATTGATGTTTTCCAGATTTCTTGTTGTTTTCTTTTTCATCTCTAATCTAACATATATATATATATATATCTAATATTATCTTCTCAACCAAATCTATCTCTCTCACTCTTAGTAATTCATCCTCTCTATAAATTTTAGGTTCTCTTTGCTACAGATACATCTCTCCCCGCAGTATCCTTATTGCCTACGGGCAAGAATAGGGCTTGGGAGGGAAACTTCTCATCTCTTCACTTCTCTCATATCTACATTTCTCACATACTATCCTAAATGAATAACCCACATGATGATAATTTGTATCGCTTTCACTATGTACAATCTATTAGAATTAACATACGGATTAGCCGTAAAATACACTTTCAACAACGTATAGTGTTTCTCTTTGGCCCAGAAAGGCTCAATGAAATACTTCTATCATCGGATCCCATCATACTACCTCTCATAGACTATAATTTTTCTTTTGATCTAAGCGTAGTTATCTTGCTATGAACCAAGAGGATTTGTACACACAATTAATCCCAATCACTAGACAAAATATATATACTACGGTAAGCACAAAGCTACAATTCCAAAGAACAATTCGTAGCCTATTTGGTCAGCCAAGATTGAATGCCATTAACTCATCTATTAACCCTTTCATGCTACCCATGATACGATATGACCATAGCCTTGATGTTTTCATCTTTGTGTTGTTTTGACATTCTCTTTTGTGTTCTTTCTTTGTGTGTGTGAGTGCAAGAGAGAAAGAGTGAAACTTCTTTGATTGCACTTCCGTCCAAACCCTAGTCTTCATGGCATCTATGGTTTAACTCCTTCATATAGCTTTTTGGAGTTCTCTCACAAACTCTCACAGCCATAAGCTCGGTGCTTTCCCGGCAAGACCGCAAATTTCTCGACAACGTGTAGGGCCTCGCCCGCCCGGCACGGTATGTACACGACTGCAACCGTGACATTCATTTTCGCATATATCACACTATGTACATTGTAGCATTTGGTCCCACACATCATATATATCAAGAGTGAGGTAGATACTTTAATTTCACATTATGAACGTTCCATGGCACGACATCCACCCCCTCTAAACCTGCACATCCTCCAGCATGTGCCACATATATATTTTGTAGGTTCAATCTTCATTTAAGTCAACATACATTTCAATTTCATCATCGCTTGCAACAAAATCTAACGCATCATCCTCTTGTACTTCATCCACATCCATACCATTTTCATCAGAGCCTTCATTTTGACCTTCCTGTGAATCAAAGGGATCTGTATCACCTCTTCTTTTGAATAACTTGATTCTTTTCCCTGCAATGGGAATCTTCATTTTTGTCCCATCTAATTCATGCAAGGTATAAGTGTTGCATTCCCATGTACATGCTGAACCACATAAGGACCAAACCATCTCTTTGAAAGCTTTCTTATTGTTGAATGTTAGTTGTCAAGACTGTTGTCATACACCAACACCCAATCACCTTCCTCAATAGCTTTAGGTCTAAGCGTATGCCTCTTATCAAATATGTCCTTATTCTTTAAACTTGCATCTTTCAATCGTGCTACTGCAATCTCAATATCTTGGGGCCTTCTTTCTAACTGTTGTATGCGCAAAGCAAGAAGGTCTTCCCTACTCATTGCATCTTCCCAAGGTAACACATTCCATGTGGGAATCATCATCCTCAATTGGCATTATAGATTTTTGACCATACATCAACTCAAAAGGCATATAGCCAGTAACCGAGCTATGAGTTGTACGATCAGCCCATAAAGCATAAGGCAACAACCTAGGCCACTCTCCCATTTTACCTTTGCAAGCCTTAGCTAAAGCTTTAATGATAGGAGAATGCCCACGCTCTGATTTTCCATTTCCCTCAGGATTATATGCAGTAGTGAGAGCAAGTTTAATGCCCAACCTAGAGAAAAACTCCCTTGCTTTGTGAGCATCCAACTCACCCCTGTCCGGTGTTATTTTCCCAACACAGCCATAACGGCTAATTACATCATCCAAGAGGAACTTACATATCCCTTCTGTGCTTTTTGTTCTTAGAGCACGACCTTCAACTTGATTGGTTAAGTCTTCTCGTGCAAGCACTATGTATCTCATTTGCCATAAGCCCAATGGCATTGTAACCAGATCTACTGCCCACTTGTAATGCATAGCCAATGGGTAAGTAGGGTGCAACCCATCACGATGACGTACATTTGAATACATTTGACAAGTTTCACATGATTCCACAAAGTGAGATACGTCTTTATACATACCTTTCCACCAATACCTCTCTTTCATTTTAGTAAAGGTGGCCCATACACCTCTGTGTCCAGCATAAAGACTCTCATGAAACTTTTTCATAAGCTCATTTTGAGCGTCCTTATCATTCACCACTCTCATGGGCATTCCATTTCTTTGTTTTGGACGCTTCCATAAGTACCCATATTTTAAAATGTATCCATAAGCCTTTCTCCGTATTCTTTTGAACTCTTGATCAGTCACCCCTTCTTGCCTTGTCAAAGTGCTCAGATAGCGTCCAATGAGCAACCAGTCACCTTGATATAGGTCCTCTGTAAATGACTCAAGTGCATTTGACAGACAAACATGATCGCCCTTGGCATGAGAGATACTATAGAACTGTGTGCCTACATCATCGCCCTCAACAACCATGTCTTCTTCTTTTTCATACCTTGCTCTTGAAAGCATATCTGCTACTGGATTATCTTTCCCTGCAATATGCTTAAATTCTGGATTCAAGGACTTTATGTAGGCAATCCATATCAACATAGCAATGTCGGGAGTTGACCAGCTTGTGATCATTCCAAGAAGGGGTAGACAATCAGTCTCCACTATTACATTTGCTCCTATCAAATACTCTTTGTCACATTTCAAAGCTGTGACTACTCCCCATAACTCTCTTTTTACATGTGGGATAGTTGCGTTGACGGGCACTTAGTACCTTTTCTCCAAACCTCACCACATATCTCTTGCCATCATTCTCATCTTGCCCAATCGCCGATCCAATTCCTATGGGGCTAGTATCCACTGTCACAATTACATATCTTCCACATTCATAGTTTGCTTTCCTCAAAGTTGGAGACATAAGCAGCAACTTCTTTAATTTCTTCATGGCACGTGTATGCATTTCTTCCCATTGAAACTTTTGGTTCTTTCTCAAAAGTTGATACAAAGGCTCTGCTACATGTGCATAATGCGGAATACAAATAATATAAAACACGCATGCACCCAAGAACCTTCGAACCTCAGTGACATTTATACATTTCTCTTTCATTCTCTGGATTACATCAATCTTTGTAGGACAAGGCCTTCTACCATATGGCCTACACATATGTCCCACAATAAGAACTTCATTCACACCAAACACTGACTTTTGGCTAGACAAGGTAAGGTTCACCTCTTCCAGTGTTGACAAGATATTATCACAATCATTGATATGGTTTGCCACATACTTTCGGCACCCCCTCGAGTCTAGAGCCACATCTTTATCACTTACATCACATCCTTTGATTGGCACATCATCAAGGAAAGGCATTGTAGTTTGCGGTATGAAGTCACGTAGGAATTTTTTTATACCATTCATCATGTGTGCAACTGAATTCGTTGCCCCCTGAGGTAAGGTGCACATCCTTACTAAACCCAAGGGTGTCCTCATGGTAGTCAGGTCCCTGCTTTCCATTGCTAGTTGGAACTGATCATACCCTGAGTACAAATCTCCCATAGAATATATTGCCCTTCCTACAAATGCCTCTGCAAACTCATCGACAATTGGCCCTATACCCACATTTCTGATTGTCACCTTATTTATAGGTTGCATATCCTGAATAAAGCGTAAAGAATCGTTTTTCTGCAGAATTGTGAACCACCTGTTTCAATACGGAGCACAAGAAGGCTCCAAGATACCCATCTTGATCTTTTCATTAAGCAACTCAATGAGTTTTGGCAAATGAGCCTTTGGAATAGGAATAGGTCTCAAGTTCCAAGGTACATGAGAGATAGTGAAGATCACAATAGGAGCAACAATGGATGGATCAACACACCCTATCTCATAAGGCTCAAATGCAAAAGCATGTCTTCAAAGCATATCTTTTCAGCTTTTGTCAAACTGTCCTCGCAACCAACCTTTAACTCTTTGAAAGAATCCTTTGTGAACTTGTGTCCAATCTTGCTTGGGTCACGAAGGCTAGGTTGCAAAGCAGCTTGTTCCATCTTATTTGTGCAGTCTTTTGGTAGAGGTAATGCCACTAGTTTCACTTTCTTTGCCACGGATTTATACTTAAGTCTCCACTCGTACATCAACACTTTGAGCATTTTTGAAATCCTCAATGGCCTTGTATATTTCTATTGAGAATACTTGCACAACCTCACTTCCCATACACAAATTGCAATACTAAGACTCCAAATCTTGCATAGTATTCACAAACGAACACTCATCAAACACACCTACAGTGCATTCATCATCTTCTAGAAAACCATTCATCTTCAAACCTATTTGTACACTATTTACATGTTGTTGTTCACCCCGCTTTAAGTCCTCACACTCTATAAAAGCTATAGATCCATAGTCTGATAATCCTACAAAACCTGTAGAAAATGTTTCCTTTGCATATATGGTGTTAAAGTGTGATTTAAATAGGTTGTACTTTTGCACTTTGTTGAGACTATGATAGGTAGAGAACCTATCAAAGATAATCCAATCCACCATTGTCATGAAGCAAGAATGTTTGCTCTATTAGCCTTCTTGGTTATATGCCATCGAGGTAAATGGAGATCAAGGTGCAAATTATTAGGCACTTTGGTAGAGATTTGTTTGTTAATCTTGGCAAGACCGAGGTTATGATATTTAACACCAGAGTGGGTAAGGGCATGAGCATCGATATTTACATTTGGTTAAGAAGTGGTAGAGTATGTAAATTCCTAGTCATATCTAGAAGTCATTTTTTACAAGACCCTCTTTCTCTTTGAGAGAGGAAGCAATTTTGAGTTTGACATGATGATATGAAACCCTTGCAAGATTGTACAGATTTGGGGGCCTAATGTTGACCATCATGATTGGTTTGACCAAAATATATCATGTATGGAGAGATTACTAGTCACTATGATCTCCAAATTTATCCAATCTAAGGCCACAATGTTCCACATGAGGTCGTAAGAGCAGGATTAGAAGTTATAGATTTGGGGACCTAGTTATAACCAATCGTGGTCTATGTACTTGAAAATATGATAAATCAAGAGAAATGGAGAGACCACTAGTCATCCTAATCTCTAACATAATTTGATGTAAGGTTGTAGTGCCACATGAGGTCCTCATAGAAGGACTAGAAGCTACTAGTGCCACAAGTGGTCTATGTACTTGAATGTATGATAAATTGAGAGCAATGGAGAGATCACTAGTTACCGTAATCTCGAACATGATTTGATGTAAGACTGTAGTGCCACATGCAGTCCTTATAGTAGGAGTTCTTGAGAAATCTACTCCTCTTTATAAAAGATTATGGTCCCTAGATAGAAAATCTTTGTGGAAAACAAGTAGGAGTTCTTGAGAAATCTACCTCTTGTATCCCCTTGTTCCCCCAAGATCCCAAACTATGCATGCCAATCCCCCTAGTACTAATGGATGTGTCAACAAACAAGCTCATGTGGTAGAGCTAATACTAATGTTTCCTCATCCTCTCAAACCCCCAGAGGTCAAGACAAAGGAAAAAGGCTTGTGAATTGTGATCGGTTCCAACTAGTTCAATTTATTATCTTTTAGACCTAGGGAAATACTATTTGGATACACATGCTCTAACCAATATGATATCCTACATGATACTTCCTCTAGAGACCCTTGGAACAATTGATTTTGTTGTTCATGATTATGGTAAATCTCATCATCCCGTTTACCCCATAAAAATCTTGAAGTTAATATAAATGATGTTGATTTTGATGGTGATGCTCAGATGATGGCTAATACTCCTATACCGAGAGTTGTTACCTTTAATGTGAAGAGGTTCAATGACCTCATTAGACTCTATTCCTTCAGTAAATGGTTGATGACTCAGGATATTGACATTTTCTTTGTGTAAGAATATAAGCTTCATAAAAGAGCTGGGAAACAAGGGTCCTAACCTATGTAAAGCCACTATGAAGACCTATTAGGTGGCTGACCATAGTACAGGTAGGTGCTCCATTCTATCTTTGCAATCACCCTTTGGACAGCTCTATCTTGAGAATGTATTTGTCGAAATGACCATAACAATAGATCTTAGGAAAGGATGAACCAAGGAATTTGACTTTAACCAAGGAATTTTTAATGGGTATTTTGATATGGCACTTTTCGACACCACCTCCCCCACTATTGTCTTAGGAAAGGATGAAGCCTTGGCTTGAGAATATGTGTTCAAAGCCTAGTCCTTGTTTGTTTCTTGGCAACAGATACCTTGTTTCTTGGCAACAAGGTATCTAAAAGGACATGGGGTGCACCTTTCATTCCACAACTCACTCAAATTCCAAGTCTAGATTGGACATAATATATTATATAAACTCTTACTGATTACCTTTCAATGATGATATATATGTGGACATTAGCTCTATTTTTCTAATCTTTTTTCTCTTATTCTCTCCTTGACTAATATTGATCTTCACATGCTTCAAAAAAAAGCGAAGAAGAAACCTCTTATGGTAAATACACTCTGCTCAAGAAATATTGGTTTGTTTATTTTCTATTACATTTGCTTTTCAATGTTAAACACGGTGACATTAACCTACTTGTGGTTGTGGTATGGTTACAATTTTGTGTTGGCTTCCAAAACTATATCAGAAACGTTGGCAAAAGGGTTGCAAATTGTAAAAGGCATGAACTTGGGAATGCATTGAAGGTTATATACAAAAACGTATGCAATCATTGGGATTTTTCCATTGAGTCATAGGCAATTGTTGCAAGAGTTAAGTGAAGCAAGACATGTACTCATACAATTTGAGATTGAAAATGCATGCAAGGTATGATTTGTATGCATGCAATCTAATCTTAAGGAATGCATTAACGCATTCAAAGGATTCTTTCAAGAGACTTGTGTTGAGGAAGCAAATACAAAAAACCTTGAAGCGGTATTTGATGAAAAAGAACTTATATATGCCCTTCAAAATTTGGGAAATGATAACCTTGTGGCATTTCCAAGGGATTTGTTATACACTTATAGGATCACTTAAAGGACATAAATGTCCCTCTCAGAAATGCATTTTGGCTTTCCTAGAACATGAATCCTCGTGTCAAGAAAGGTGGTATCAAACCGATAACCAAGAAACTCTTCCCTAAACATTGGATCATTGGAGACCTGAAACTATGATAGGCATTTTGTATAAATCAATCTCACTTCATCGATGTGGATAATCCATATACACTACCATCTTGATTGTCAAATCAACTATTTAGCATGCCCTTATATATGAGCAGGACAGTATTCTCATGCAAATGATTTTTTCGAAGCTGTCAATACAATGCAAAGGGATTTTATTTGTTTTGTAATGGCTAAGATGGGATTGCCCCTACGATGATCAATTGCATCTATCTCCTTGGAGAATAAACCTACTCTAGGCTTAACCTTAATGGAAGACTTTTAGATCCTATCACTACTACTAGATCTATGAGGTAGGGGGCTGCCCTATCAACCCCTTAGTGCTTTCCATATCTACACATCCTTTGTTTACCTTTCTAGAGAGAGAGGCTAAGTAGGTAGCATACAAGGTGTCCAGTTGGGTAATGAATAGATGTTGGGACAAGGCTTTGTAGATTATACTTTCTTAACCATTAAGGCTAAACAATTAATGTGTGAAGATACTTAAATGCATTAGATCTGTTTGCTCTAGTAGTTGGTCTAAAGTTAAATTTATCTATCCACTAATTTATGTTTCTACTAGAGACTTTCATGTTGTAATTTAGAATGGAAAAAAGTGTTTAATGGCCACATCTTTGGACAGTTGGGTTATCCTATAGGTTTGGAAATCTCTCAAACAGATATGTTGAAATGGGTTATGGATATGGTGCAAAAAAAAGAAGCCGGTTGGAACTATGACAAGTGACCATTGCATGTAAGTGCCATGTCTACTTTATTTCATTCCTTTGCTAGATTATACTCTTAAAGCTTTGCAAACGTTCGAAGCTAGAATGATCAAATTCTTGTGGGGATCTAAACATAATGCCTCTACTCTAGTGTCTTGGTATTTGATAATTGTTCCACTACATTTGGGCATACACGAAGGGCCAATCTATTTAAGCAAATACTTGATATCTCATCTAAATGTATATGGCATTTGATGATTGCCTATGTTGTTTATCTTAAGGGTATTTGGGCATTTGTCTGCATGGGATAAGCAATTCTTTGCTGCATCTCTCAAAATTGGGTTTGACGCTTCTTAGATGCTTGGGAAATCTTGTAAATATGTTGCTGAAAACTACACATTCTCAAAACTCACTCGGGTTTGAAAATGTCTTTTTGTATTTCCTAAAAAATTTGGCTCATTCTCTCAATAAAAAGGGATTCGTGCCATTGGTCAATTATGTGACTTGACAGACATGATAGACGAATCCAACTCTCAAAAGCTTGTCGAATCCTTCTGCCTCTTTTACCTATTGTGTAATGTTAGGTCTCTTTTGTATCTTTGTTGAATCACAACATTTCAATTGATCTTTGACTAAATCAAGGGTCCACACCCCTTCCTATCATTGTAGTGAAAGATATTAAATACTCTTGAATTTCTCAAGCAAATTAATGCTTATTTTAACTTTCTTTTTATTGTTTTATTTAGTTGTTTTCTACTTACAATTTTCCATTCAGCTCTAGAAGTCTTGAAATTCCACTTGAGTATTCCCTTTTGCTTCTTGGATGTGTTGGGTGGTCAAGTAGGAATGTCTACTTTCATACTATCATTACTTAACACTAGTTCTGTAGTCGGACACTCAAATGTCCTGAGACACTAAAATCCACGATATTTTCCACATCAACCCCAAAAATTGTACCCTTCAAGAATTGGTATTCTAGAGGGCTTTTTCAGCTTCATATACGTTAAAGACACAGATCGAGGGCTTTTTGTAGTGGTCTTTTCCCATATTCAATTGAATTTTCTTCTTGCCTTTATACTTAATAATCTTTATTCAGCCCCACACTTGTACCTTTTCTTCTCTTTTACCCAATACCTCATCAATGTAGTGAGGATGGGAAGTAGGATTATATAGGCATCTTTGCTATTTCCTTGGACTTCTCCCGTATAGAAGTGCAAAGTAGTATTAGTTTGAGGCCCAAGGCAAACACAGCTAAATCAGCCTTGTTCCATTTCCAACATTTTGTAGCTCCACACCGTAGGCACCGCACCTTTGTAATTAAAAATCAAGTCGATTGTGGTATCCCTCACTGTGATTTTGCAATGTGGCCAGTAACTCAAAGACAAAAATGGATGTGTTTTGCAAGAGACTAAGAGATGACAAGGACAAGGGGACTGACCAACGTATGTGCATCTGATTGTGTGGAGCAAAACCTATTATGGCTGACCTGACTATGGAACAAGTTTGTATTATTACGATCCTGAAGACTAAACAGGGATATAGAGAGTACAACAACCGAGTGTGTACAATCTCAACACATAATAAATGTGGGCAGAAGGCCCTACAAAATGGATGTGCAGTGTATATAGCCCTGCACTACAAAGCTAACCGTTGATGAAGTATACATAAATACACCTGTAAACCTTGGTAGTCCATGCCCTTGGCTGTTGCTTCCTTCTCCTGGTGATCCATCAGCAATGTCCAAAACACCTCCTCTATTCCCAATGGCCTCACAACACTCACTCCTTTGGTAGTCCATGCCCTTGGCCTTTGCTTTCTTTCCTTCTTCGGTGATCCACCAGCAAGGTCCAAAAACCTCCTTTGTTTCCAATGGCCTCACAACAGTCACTCCCATATATTGATGGCCAATGCATTGAGCAAGATGCACTTGCACAAGCTTTTGAACAGGAAAGTTGAGGCTCACCGGTCTCCACCACACCCACCAATCGGCCCAACTTGGCCGTCTGTGTTCCACAAGCCTGGCAGCTGCACGCGTCAAAATGCCTCCACCTCCAGTTAGTCTCTCAATTGACCACGTTCTCCTCACTTCAATTCCAGTTGCTCTACTTAAACCTGCTGTCTTTTAGCATCACAATGTTATCCAAAACACTGGACAGGGATTAAACCATGGTACGACAACAGCCTGCCTTGTTGTTTGATGACCCCCCCTGCTAATAATGTAGATCTGTCAACGCAGCTGGAGCATGCCCTTGCACACCAAACGCTCGCCTTTGGCGCTCCGTCTGGACAATATGTGCTCGCAAACTGCACTCCTCCATCTGTCACAAGTACCAATACAAGCGACAATCTTATCTTCATTTTTTAGAAAGCATGAGGGTGAATGAATGAAAGCTCCATGTTTGAGCTGAGATTAACCTCCAATGCCGATGCCATGGCAACAAGATCTGCACACTCTTCTAGCAAGTTCCGCTCTTGAGCAACCACATGGGCTAACTCTGACATCAATAGATATGTATCCTCAGCCTGCACGAGCACACCCCATAATATATAATTTAGCTGTAGACGAGGAAATCCTTGAGGTAAACAACAAACCTCTGCATATCATACCTTTGGTGCCAAGTAGTTGACTGAATTCTCTACTGAATTCATCACATCAGATGCAGAATGCAAGGCCTCTTTCACTGCAAATGTATCTGCCTACATTGCGCATTAACAAAACTAGGCATTTGACTTCCAGCTTTTTTTCTTTTTT
This sequence comes from Adiantum capillus-veneris, assembly GCF_014529385.1. Lineage (NCBI taxonomy): Eukaryota > Viridiplantae > Streptophyta > Polypodiopsida > Polypodiales > Pteridaceae > Adiantum > Adiantum capillus-veneris. The sequence goes on from NC_140931.1 coordinate 70,141,414, forward strand.
AAGATCTTTTGATCATTGATAAGCCAGAGTACCTACCTTCACAGCTCCCGTTACAGGGACTCGAATAGTTGCAGATTCCAGAGCTTGAACAGTCCCTTTCAGCGCAAGGCAATGCGCTTGCTGTAAATCAGACCAAGCCTGTAAAGCAGGTGCCTGTAACAAAAGAGCAGCTTGAAGCATCGATTTTACAATTTTACAATCCTTCAGAAGGTTTATCACAAGATTTTGTAGTTTTTCTTTCAAAGTCATCAGCCATGGGGCAAGTCAATCAACACCATCATCCAGCATCTCCCCACGTCGAACTCAATAGACACGCACGGCCCTTCCCTCCCCTCCCCCCCCCCCTCTTCCCCCCTTTTCAAGTGCTAATGTATTCCCAGAAGGCAACTCAGTACATTTTGGGCAGCTTAATTTAATAAAGATCCCACCGAGTGTCTGAGGCAAGGCTGAAGAATGAACAAAAAACTTCAGTCTAAATCGGTGTCTTACATCTCTCTCTCTCTCTCTCTCTCTCTCTCTCTCTCTCACATCTGCTCTGCCGCTTTTTTCACCGCAAATTACAGGATTGGTGACATAGCAGCTGTACAAAAAAAAATCTAGCTTTTGGGCGATAGTTCCCAAAACCTAACTTTTGGGCGATAATTCCCAGGAACAGTAAATCAGAACGCGAACTGCGAATGTCATTGGGGCCACCACATGAGTAAAAGGTGATGGTTGAGGGACGGTGCTAACTGCTATCAAATTGATTTTGGGAAAGGTGAATTCAGGTTGGCTCAAAGACGTGGATGCCCGGATGCCCTTTGCTTGAAACAATCCTTACTGTAGTGGTCCTTAGTCTCGTGCTTGATATTGTCCAAAGCTTCTTGATCTGGAAGCTTCTCTTGCCGAAGAGAGAATGATCTCTCCTTTTGAAGAACTCATTGTAACTTCAAGGCTTCTAGTTCTCTGCATAAAGAGGTTAAATGTTCAGAGGGACTTTCTAAAAAGACTGAGGTGGTCTCTCTGCTTGAGGAGAGTCGGTGAACAGCTGAACAGCTTCCTACCTCCTATCCGAGTAGCAACTGCGACAAACTCCTCTAGAGTGGCGTAAGGTAGGAGACTCTCTCGGAGTTTTTGTTGAGACATTGTCGTGTTGTGGCACATGCATAATGTGAAAATAAAAGTATCTACCTCACTCTTTATGTTTTTAATATGTGGGACCAAATGCTACAATGTACATAGTGTGATATATGCGAAAACGGATGCCATGGTTGCAGGCGTGTACATACCTTGTCGGGCAAGCGAGGCCAAGGCGTGGCACCATTGCATGTTTTAACAAATTAAAGCATGCATGTTTTGCTTTAGAAATGTACAAATGTCAAGTGTTTCGAAGTGGCACGCTCGTTTTGCCGAATGCAGGCAATGTTGGCCAAAAATAGCAAGTTTCATGCGCGGGCGTAAAAGACGTGTCCAAAGTGCTTACCAAGTGGAAAAATGAGGTTCAGAATGAAATTTGAGCCTAATGGGATTTTTCCATAAAATTAGGGATTTTTCCTAGTTCGCTTGGGCTTTTTACGGACAAAAAAGGGAGCATTTTTGGACTAAAAATAACAACTAATTGGCCATAAAATGGTCAAAAATAGCTCAAAATAGTTCAAAATGCCACATCGACGGTGTCGTCTTTGCTCAAGTGGAGAGGGAAGTTTTAGAGCCAGAAATGAGCTCATTTGGGCATATAAGCAAGGAGATACAACCATTCCAATAAAGAGTGCTAAATAAAGGGTGCTAGTGCAATCCTGTGCTGCTTCCACTACATGGTTGAGGCTGTGAGGCCTTCAATTAGGGTTTTCCCTCCTCAAATAACTACTTGAGCTTCTCCAATGAAGTTCTGAAGCTTCTATGAATGGTCACGACGAAGAATCGAAGCATCAATTTAGGGTTTTTAACACGTCGAATGAGCACTGCATCTGTGCAATTGGGAGCGCGGCTACACCTAATCTTCACACACACAAGAGTTTTGAGTTAGTATTGGTGCTTTTTCAAAGTGGAGCTTCCATGGCTTGAGTTTTGTTCTATTTGAGTGTGTTTTTGGCTTCTAATCATCTACGCCTTGCTTGATTTTGCTACGAATCCTCACAATCAGAGACCCGACGCTTTCCTAGTCGCACTGCGCACTTCTTGACACATAATTGGTGAACCCAACACAAAGTAGACTATGGTGAGGGTTCGAAAGCTTCATTCAGAATCTTAAATCAAACCTTTAAAGCTATGGAGCAACAAGAGCAACACGGGATTCGGTTTGAACCAGTCACAATGCAAATGTTTCAAGCTTTTGCGGTGTTTATGCATCACCAACAAGCTGAAGAAAGAAGGGAGCTTTCCTCAACCAAAGCGCTTAATTTGTGGTGAACAAAATGGACCAACTCAATGGTAAAGATCTAACAAAGTATCTTTGTGGGTATGTAAAGAAGATGGAACTACAACAAGTGCCCGAAGCAGAGATGGTGCAAAGTTTTGAACTAGTTGTAATTCCCAAGATCAGATAGCATGTAAGGGGAATTAAAAATGAGCATGGGGCAACTCGGGAAGCATTCAAATTAGCCTTGAAAGAAGAGTATTTCATATTGCAAGACCTACACCAATGGTGAATATCCTTGTGCAAACTAGGCCATACATACCCCTCTTGCAAGATCTTATGCAAGGTGATCTTTAGAGTAAAATGTCTGCCACATGCGCCTTCATGATTCTCTTCGAACACTCTAATAAGCTCATCCCGCCAAGGTATACGTCTCAACACGAGATCAACCCCTTTCATGTATAAGACATCACCAATCAATTTGTACCTAGATGCTCTGCGCACAAAACCATACTTCTTAGACTTCTGAATGTCCTTCGGAATGATTCATGTTAGTTACAACTCCTCTTCTTGAGCCAAACTTTCGTGGCCATGATGAAGAGGTAAATTGGTCCTCAACACAAATAGCTCCCCAATCATGCTTTGAGCTGCTTCATGTGCCTCTTCATTTAGAGCACGTTCAATGTGTCTATGTCACATGACACATCCAATCCTATGTGTCTGTGGACAAAGCTACAACACGACAAGGGTTCAGTCAGTCCAGTCAGTCTAGATTTAGAAGTGATCTAGCACTTTTGTGAGTCTGTTCGCAGATCGTGCATGCCGAGTCACTTAGTGTAGATACATATCCTCTAGTTGCACATAGCATGATCATAAGCATTCCCATCAGAATCCTTTAGGGAAATTTTTATGTGCATTTAGCCTATTTTACGTATTTTTGACATTTTTCACTTATTATTTTTAAATGACTTTTGTTGGAAAGTAGGTAGAGCAAATTGAGTAAGTTTGTATATAAGCAAACCTAGACTAACACAAATTTGGCAGAAGAGGCAGCAGGAGCTCCAACGCTCATCAGGTAACTTCTCATGCAAGAACCTTGGTGGCGGTTTTCTCCTCCAAGCAAAGACCCTCTCTCTCCCCCTAGCGTTTTCCATCAAGTATCCTCGCCAGCAGATTTGTAGCCCTAGCGTTTTGGAGCCCAAAACGCCATCCCAGTCATCTGGCGTTTTCAGCCCTAAGCCATCAGTTTTCAGCCCTAAAGACCTGCTGTTTTCGGCCCTCATAGCAGCAGATTTTCAGCGACAAAGATCAGCAAAATCACGGTTTTCCATAGCGTTTTCAGCCATAGCCGATTTCAACCGATTAGCGTTTTTGGATAGCAGATAGAGACCATCAGATTTCAGCCCTTAAATCGGTCTCGCCATCACCGTCGTCGTCATCGATCTAGCCTAGACTTGTATCAGCCACATGCATCCCCATTATACCAGTTTGTGCAATCAATAGTAGACCACTCTCGCCGACGAAGATCAGCAAATCAGCGTTTTCCATAGCGTTTTCAGCCATAGCCGATTTCAGCCCATTAGCGTTTTTGGATAGCAGATAGAGACCATCAGATTTCAGCCCTTAAATCAGTCTCGCCATCACCGTCGTCGTCATCGATCTAGCCTAGACTTGCATCAGCCACATGCATCCCCATTATACCAGTTTGTGCAATCAATAGTAGACCACTCTATGGCAGTATGTTATGCCCCTCTAGTGGGCTTTTCATTTGACCAATGTACAGTTGTGTGGGTTCATGCGCGATTGCCGAGGCAAGAGCCTCTTGCACAGGTACTGGATTAGCTAGCGGCTAATCCCCTGCAGGTACAGGTGAATTCAAAGAGGTTTCACGCAAGAAATCTCGTCCGATTCAAAGGGCAAGTAGCCCTACAAGTGCGAGAGCTCGAGGACTTGCTACGGATGCGACGGGCACGCGAAACGGAGCCCGAAACAGTAAATTACAGCCTGCTGTGTATTTTTGCAGGTTTAGGGTTTTGGCCCTAAACGGTCCCTAATACCCCCAGGAGGTTCGGGGACGCGAGGGGACCGCTGTGCAGGTGATCTGGCGCATTTTCGGGGCTGAAAACAGAGAATTCAGCGTGCTGCAGATTCTCGCCAGGTTTTGCAAAGTGCCCGTATGCGTCGGGAAAGTCATTCAATGCATGGGAATACTGACTGTGAAGGGTCCTAGTACAGTTATGCTGCCGAAATCGGGCCGGAACAGTTGAAATTCAGCCGAGCTTGTGTGGAGCAGCTTGTAGTGAACCACAACGTTTATTCCCTCTTTTAAACAATAAAGAAATACCGAAAGGGGTGCCTCAGTTAGGGACCAATCTGGTGTCGGTCTACTCATACAGGTGCAATCTAGCAACCTGTATCCCTCTCCCCTTTGTTGTGTCTTGAAAGTACAGGTAAAGTAGACGACTAATAATGGGTGAAAGCTAAATCAAGGTTTGAAGTAAAGTCTACCGCCCTTTTTGGATTGAACAGACCGGTTTCATGGTTCCATCGACGGGAGTAAATCACTTTTTCCCATAGAAGTGAGCCTTGGTCAGTTTGGGCTTGAAGACACAGGGGATCATAGACCAAACACAGGGAATTGCAATTATGGCTGACAGACCAAATGATGTGACTGAAGAGGTTTCCTCCTCACAGGGTCAACAGACACATGAAGTGGGTGAGTCTTCAAGACCACCACAGACAGATAATGATATATTCAGGACCCAGTTGGCTACTGCTGTGGCTATGTTCACACAAGTAATGCAGAACCCGAGGTTTTTAGCCTTTCTGCAACCTCCTCTTCCGTCTCAGCAAGTTGGGTCACTGGATCATATTCAAAAGCCTGTTAAGGCTCGAGCACAGGTGATTCATACTGCACAATCAATGGAAACACCTGTACACTTTACGGAGAACATGCAATCTCCAATACCTGTGCCTAAGGTGCAAGAACACGTGGCTGAGATGCCAGTCTTTCACGCTATACCAATTCAGCCTGCCACTTTTCAGCAGCCTATAATTACAAATCGGCAACCAAATATGGCATTTCCAAGTCAACATAATTGCGGTCAGGGAACACAAATGAACCCTAACAGTGTTCCCATGTTTCAGTCACTTCCATATGACAATTTGACGCCGCTGGAGAGGCCAACTCCGTACAAAGAAGGTGGCAAAGGTTCCGTCCACACCAGCAGTTTGTTGGTACATTCTTTGATGACATGATAGTCTACTCAAAGAATGAAGAGGAGCATAGGCATCACTTGGCCATTGTGTTCGAAGAGCTACGCAGTCATAGGTTGCTCATCAATGCAAAGAAAAGTGAGTTTTTTCTGGAAGAGATTCACTTTCTGGGACACATTGTCTCAAAAGATGGTGTCAGAATGGATCCTACAAAAGTTGAAGCGATCAAGTCATGGCCAGATTTGAAGACGGTGCATGATATCCGAAGTTTCTTGGGACTATGCTCCTATTATAGAAGGTTTATCCGAAATTTCGTTGAGATTGCTTCATCTTTACATGCTCTTCAAAAGAAGGCAGTCACCTTTAGATGGACATAGAAAGAGATTTCAGCTTTTAATCTCTTAAAGGAAAAGATGACTTCGGATCCAATCATTGTGTTGCCAGATCTTAGGAAGTCATTTGTGGTCCACTGTGACGCCTATGGTAGTAGCATTGGTGCAGTGCTAATGCAAGATGGCAGGGTAGTAGCCTATGAGAGCAGAATTTTGCAAGGGCCAGAGATGACCATGCAGGTGTATGAGAAAGAGTTGCTAGCTGTGATTCATGCGCTCTTAAGTTGGAAACACTCCCTGCTAGGTGCAGATTTCGTTGTCCAAACGGACCATCAGACCTTGCGATACTTCTTGACACAGACAAAGTTATCTGAGAAGCATATGCGATGCGCAAATATTTTGTCCATGTTCCATTTTCAGATTGTGCATGTGGAAGGCAAGAAGAGCGTTGTGGATGATGCCTTGTCAAGGAAGCCACAAATTTCAGCTGTGTCAATTCCTTATCATCATGAACTTGATGATATGAGAGAACAATATGCAAATGATGAAGATTTTGCAAGGGTCTTCGAACAGCTAATGAATGGACAACGTCATGAACACTATCTTCTCAAAGATGGGTTCATGATGATGCATGGCAGATTAGGTGTCACAAAGCCATTGCGACGCAAAGTTATGGAAGAGAGTCATGTCCCACCGTATGCAGGGCATCGTGGTATCGATGCTACAGTTAAAGCGGTTGAGACATTCTTCTACTGGCCTACATTGAGAAGAGATGTGGATGCCTTTGTGCGAGAATGCCTAATTTGCCAGAAGGTCAAGTTTGACAGGCAAAAGGCACCAGGGTTATTGCAACCACTACCTATTCCAGATAAACCATGGGAAAGTATTGCTATGGATTTTATCTTTGATCTTCCGAGAACGCAGACAGGAAACGATGGTATTTGGACCATTATTTGCAGATTCAGCAAGCAGGCTCATTTTATTCCTGTTAGGAAGAAAATAAAGCAAGATCAGATGGCACGCTTGTTTATGAGCAATATTTTCAAGTATCATGGCATGCCACCGTCGATTGTTAGTGACCGTGATCCACGCATGACAAGTTTGTTCTGGAGAGGCTTGTTTGAGAATATGGGCATAACGCTCAAATTCTCTTCGTCATTTCATCCTCAAACAGATGGGCAGTCAGAAGAGGCAAATTCTACTATCCTAGATTTGCTGAAGTGTTATGTGTCAGAGCATAAAGGAAAGTGGGAGCAGTATTTGCCATTCATTGGTGGAGTATGCATACAATAATACAGTGCATTCATCAATCAGCAAGGCACCTTTTGAGATAGTTGAAGGTGGCAAGAAAGTTCCTCCCGTACTGCATACAAAGGACAAGATATTTGAAGCAGATAAGTATGTTCAGGACATGGATGAAATGTACAAGAAGGTCAAAGTGGCCGGTGCTTTTGCGCTTTGAAAAGGCAAGGTTAAAGAAGATGAAGGGCAAGGAAAGACTGTTTCCAAAGCTCAGCATGCGTTACTATGGGCCTTTTCAAGTGTGCGACATAATCAGTGATGTTGCATATAAGCTGAAATTGCCTGACAGTTGGAAGATTCACAATGCGTTTCATGTGAGTCTTCTCAGACCCTATGTGGGTGATGTGCCAGAGGATATGCCAGCTGAAGAGGAACTTGACGAGATCTTGGCCCCGGAACAGATTTTGGCACATAAGGAAAGAAAAGTGAAAGGCAAGGTTGCTAGGCGTTACTTGGTAAAGTTCAAAAACTATCCACCAATGGATGCTAAGTGGATGGAAGAAGGTGAACTTGCAGAGTCACCAATTGTGTTATCACTTTACCTGGAAGCCTTCGATTTGCAACCTACCTTGACCCCTTGAGTTTCAGAGCTACATGGATTGTCAGTGTGACAATGGCTTTTGAAACAAATGATGTACATGGTATTTAAAGTGAGCTCAAATGAAATAGCTGTTACATGAATGTTAGAGCTGTACAGATTGTCAGTTTGGCAATTGCTCTTATGGAATGTCCAAAAGTTTGGTTAGTGTTATAGAAGTGAGTATTTCTTGTCAATTTGTCAAGGATACAGTAATTGCTTCTATTAAAGAGTACATGTGTAGCTGCATTCTTAAACTGTCAGTTTGGGTATGCTCGAAAGTGTTACGGGATCCAACGTGTACTATAAGACAGTGGCAAAATGTGCAGCTACCATTTTGTCATTGGAAAGTTAGTGACTCAAAGCAATGGCACAGTGCGAAGCTACCACTATGTCATTAGGACAAGGTTCACACGGAGGCAATACATGAGTCGACGAGGTGTTGAATACACCAGGGTTGACAATGAGCATGTATGTGTCGTACATGTGTCGACAGGTGTTGAATACATCAGTGTTGACCGTAAGCATGTACGACATAGATGCAAACGAGGACGTTTGAGATTTCAAGAGGGGGTATGTCACCAGCGTGTGACTACTATCTATCCTTTTTGTTGATTTCTTTCTTATTATCTATTTACTTTCACTTTTTGGAAACACCCCTCGGGAGATCTAACTGCCCTGCATTGCATAGCTAGTGTGGAACCGTCCAGAGGGAGTCCAGGCATGAGGGCAAGAGAGCACTAAAGTTGGACAAGGACTATGGTTAGCCAAGTGGGGTCATTGACTAGCCAAACTGGAATCCTTTGGTACAGAGGCTACATTTCAGTTCTGGGTGTGGCTGCAGTGTACAAAGAGGGTCAGATGACCTAGAAAGATACAATGGCAACATCTCCTAATATTTAGGGAACTGCTATTTTGGGACTTGAAAATGTGTTTGCGTCATTACCTCCCGAATGACAAGGAGAACGTTTTCTTACTTTGTCGTGAAGTCAACTAGGCCACCGATTGGGAGATTTTTAGGCGGCAACCCCAAAACGGGAAAATGCTTATAAATGTGCCAAGTGGCACCTTCTGGTGCATTTTCCTCATGCAAGAGAAGGGGGCGCTGATTTTAGAGAGGAGAAGGGCTCATTTTCAGTCTGTCACAGGTTAAGAGCTATGGAGTGCTTGCTTTCCCTCTTATGCACAGTGCGGTGCCAGGAGTGATGCCCTGCACGCTGCGCACTGCCCTCTCTCTCCTCTATGGCAGTATGTTATGCCCCTCTAGTGGGCTTTTCATTTTACCAATGTACAGTTGTGTGGGTTCATGCACGATTGCCGAGGCAAGAGCCTCTTGCACAGGTACTGGATTAGCTAGCGGCTAATCCCCTGAAGGTATAGGTGAATTCAGAGAGGTTTCACGCAAGAAATCTCGTCCGATTCAAAGGGCAAGTAGCCCTATAGGTGCGGGAGCTCGAGGAATTGCTACGGATGCGACCGGCACGCGAAACGGAGCCCGAAACAGTAAATTACAGCCTGCTGTGTATTTTTGCAGGTTTAGGGTTTTGGCCCTAAACGATCCCTAATACCCCCAGGAGGTTCGGGGACGTGAGGGGACCGTTGTGCAGGTGATCTGGCGCATTTTCGGGGCTGAAAACAGAGAATTCAGCGTGCTGCAGATTCTCGCCAGGTTTTGCAAAGTGCCCGTATGCGTCGGGAAAGTCATTCAATGCGTGGGAATACTGACTGTGAAGGGTCCTAGTACAGTCATGCTACCGAAATCGGGCCGGAACAGTTGAAATTCAGCCGATCTTGTTTGGAGCAGCTTGTAGGGAACCACAGCGTTTATTCCCTCTTTTAAACAATAAAGAAATACCGAAAGGGGCGCCTAAGTTAGGGGCCAATCTGGTGTCGGTCTACTGATACAGGTGCAATCTAGCAGTCTGTATCCCTCTCCCCTTTGTTGTGTCTTGAAAGTACAGGTAAGGTAGACGACTAATAATGGGTGAAAGCTAAATCAAGGTTTGAAGTAAAGTCTACCGCCCTTTTTGGATTGAACAGGCCGGTTTCAATAATGATGAGCATGATGATTTGGATGACAATGACAAGCATGATGGTTGCATGATCAAGATGTGATTTCTCACAAGCATGATGATTTACATGAAGAAGACGTGATTGTTCACAAAGATGATGAGTTAGTTGATGCTTTTTCTAGCGAAGCTAACCTCCTTGCAGATTCGATCAATCACGAAGGATCGATCTTGGCTCTCGAACCGAGGTCCAAAGCACCTCTTCAGGAAGCATCGATCTTGGCTCTCGAGCCTAGGTCCAAAGAATCCTCACAGGAAGTATTATGTGTTTGCATGATTGATACGCACGCATTGCATGAGTGTTTCATTCGTGATCGTTTCCTATATTTTAGTCAGCGTTTTTATGTGATCCCTTTTCCTAGGCATGTTTCACTCATGAATGAGCACGGATGTATGCGGATGGTTCATGAAAAGCTGAAAAGTATGCATTCAAGGACGTCACATTCCATGTCTCTTCCTTGGCATGACACATTTGCAGAAAGAGCACATAAAAGTATTAGCACCAAGCATGGGCATTTCGTTTGTGAATTGCACAGTTGATTGCCTTAGATCAAACGAGAAAGATTCGATCTTATTGTTTGCGTGTGCGTGGTGAACGGTTTAGCACTCCGTCTATTTGTTCATTTACATTGCATGCACAGTCTTTGAGACAAACAAGATTATTTCCACTCACTTTACATGGAATAGGTATCTTCATGGTTTTGTGTTGGACATGGTTTCAGGAATTTTCAGCCATGGAGATTCTTGAAGAAGAAAGAAGCATGACACTCGACGAAGTTGAAGCATTGAAGGAGCCACAGAAGACTTTGTGTCGCTTTCTGTGCGGCCCAAAGAAGCAAGCGTTGCAGACCTTTATAAAGTTCAAGTACCGCACGACCCACACATCAGAGTGGGCCAACGACGAGTCCCTTCCAGGATTCCGGATGCTATTGACGATCTCTCTCGATGCCATACAGTTCAGTATCAGTACCTCACTTTCAAAAGGAGGGGATGTCACGTGGCACATCCAACCCTATGTGTCCGTGGACAAGCTACAGCACGACAAAGGGTTCAATCAATCCAATCATTCTAGATTTAGAAGTGATCTGGCACTTTTGTGAGTCTGTTCACAGATCGTGCATGCCCAGTCACTTAGTGTAGATGCATATCCTCTGGTTGCACACAGTATGATCATAAGCATTCCCATCAGAATACTTCAAGGGAATTTTCCAGTGCATTTAGCATATTTTACCTATTTTTGACATTTTTCACTTATTATTTTTAAGTGACTTTTGTTGGAAAGTAGGTAGGGCAAATTGAGTAAGTCTGTATATAAGCAAACCTAAACTAGCACTAATTGGCAGAAGAGGCAGCAGGAGCTCCAATGCTCAACAGGCAACTTCTCATGCAAGAACCTTGGTGGCGGTTTTCTCCTCCAAGCAAAGACCCTCTCTCCCCTAGCGTTTTCCATCAAGTATCCTCGCCAACAAATTTGCAGCCCTAGCGATTGGGAGCCCATATCGCCATCCCAGTCATCTGGCGTTTTCTGCCCTAAGCCATCAGTTTTCAGCCCTAAAGACCTGCTGTTTTCAGCCCTCATAGCAGCAGATTTTCAACGACAAAGATCAGCAAAATCAGCGTTTTCAGCCATAGCAGATTTCAGCCCATTAGCGTTTTTGGACAGCAGATAAAGACCATCAGATTTCAGTCCTTAGATCGGTCTCACCATCACCGTCGTCGTCGTCGATCTAGCCTAGACTTGCATCAGTCACATGCATCCCCATTGTACCAGTTTGTGCAATCAATAATAGACCACTCTCGCCGACGAGAGTGGGGCCTTCGGAGGAGGGTTTTACAACGTCTCGGGTGTGTATTCTCTTCTCTATCTCTCAGTTTCATACACTTGCACGCACAGTGTCCATTCACACTTTGTTTGTGACCATTGCACTCTCTCACTAAAGGAACGGAAGGCTTTCCCTTCCGTAAGTAAAAGGAACCCTTGAGCACAGTTCGGAGCACTCATCTTGAGCAAAGTTCAAACATTCATTCCACTGCACCTTACAGTCTGATGCTCAGTGCTTCGAACCTTTTTAACAGGCCTTTAATTTTGAAACACATTTCCTTCAATGAGGTGTTCTTGCTCTTCCACACACCCAACACTTGCTTCACAATTAAAAAGGCATCACCTTTTATGCTCAACCTTCTAATTCCATGCTTCAAACAAATGTGTAATCCGGCTTCCAAAGTAGCATATTCAGCGTCATGTTAGCATCCAATTTGAACCCTCTCTTGCATGCTAGATTCCCCTCTGAATCATAAAGTGCTATACCCTTTGAAGCCGCATCATGGCTCTTTCTGTATGAGCCATCTTAGAACAACACATGTGCATTGCTGATATGTGATACTTCTTCAACTATCCTTCTCACCTTAACAAGAAGGAGAATCTCCTTGTAAGTCAACAAATCAGCTAGGGTAGCTCTTGTACTGACTTCCACTAAAAAAGAGAACTCAAACTCTTGCAACTCAATTACCCATTTCTTGACCACATTTGACATGTTAGTGCCATTAATTAATTGTGGTAAATTGCGTAACTCGTTAAGAAAACAAAAGGTTGTGGTAGCAAGTAATGACAAAATCGTTGACAAGCAAATATTACACTGGCCATCACTAGCTCTACTTTCAACCATTTTCTTTCTGCTACCAACTTCACTCGGCTTGCACAATACACTGGCCTCATATAATGGATGCCCTTTCCCTTCTGCAATAGCATGGCTCCAATGGCATCATCCCCTACTGATGGATTTACATAAAACACTTGCTCCCAATCAGGAGTCTGCATGGCTGATAGCCCCCCTAACACCTCTTGAAACACTTCTTCACACTTGTCATCCCATTGCAATGGATCATGCTTTGCCACTTGTTGTAATGGATAAAGGAGCTGTGAAGACAATGGAATAAACCGCGCCATGTACTTCACTTTGTGTATAAAGGTTGCCAACTGCTCTGTACTCTTAGGTGATGGAAGAAGAATAATAGACTTAACCTTGTCTGGATCAGCCTCAATACCATTTTCTGACACCATATGGCCCAATAACATCACCCTTGGTTGTGCTAGATGACATTTCTTTGGATTTAGTTGTCATCCACATTCATCATATTGAGCCAATACCATCTACAACTTCTCGTGGTGTTCAGCTCTACTGCTGTAGACACAAAAGTCGTCCATAAAATCTTTAACACAACTACCAATGGTACCAATACCCAATTTGCTCTCTCTTGATAGGATGGTTCATTTGTTAACCCAAATGACAATACCGTGTAGTAATGAAAGTATTCTTTATTCGGACTTTGAGAGCAATATTCAATTGAAAATAGCCTGAAAAACCATCACACACACTGTACCTCTCATAACCTGCCACTGAATCCAAGATCTGATCAATGAATGGAAGAGGATATAAGTTCTTCTTAGTGGCTGCATTTAAGGGTTTTAAATCTATACAAATCCTCCACTTTCCATCCTTCTTTGGGCTGACTACTACTGGACTCACCCATTCTGTGGTCTCCATTGGGACTATGAACCCTGCCTCTTCTCCACTTTCCACCTCTTCTCGCAAGCCTTCCATCTACTCTTGACCCATCCTTCTTAGCCTTTGCAGCACTGGTTTAGCATCTTTCTTCAACTCTATATGCATCTCTTCTCCTTTGAGCCCTCTAATCTCTTCATATGAAGTAATGAACAAATCAGGAAAACTAGCCAGCATGTGCAAATTGTCACGTGACACATCCAACCCTATGTGTCCGTGGACAAGCTACAGCATGATCAGGGTTCGGTTCAGTCAATCTAGAATAGGAAGTGATCTGGCACTTTTGTGAGTCTATTCGTAGACCGTGCATGTCCAGACACTTAGTGTAGATGCATATCCTCTGGTTGCACACAACATGATCATAAGCATTCCCATCAGAATCCTTCAAGAGAATTTTCCAATGCATTTAGCCTATTTTCCTTATTTTTGACATTTTTCGCTTATTATTTTTAAGCGACTTTTGTTGGAAAGTAGGTAGGGCAAATTGAGTAAGTTTGTATATAAGCAAACCTAGACTAGAACTTTTTGGCAGAAGAGGCAGTAGGAGCACTTTGCTCAACAGGTAACTTCTCAGCAAGACCAACCTCCGCGACAACTCTGGCATTTTCTCTCAATAGAGGACCGCTCTCGCCATAGAGAGTGGGGCCTTCGGAGAAGGGTTTTACAACGTCTCTAGTGTCGTATTCTCTTCTCTACCTCTCAGTCTCATGCACTTGCATTCACAGTGTCCGTTCACTTTATTAGTGATCATTGCACTCTCCCTTCCATAAGAATAAAAGGAACTTTGAGCACAGTTCGGAGCACTCATCTTGAGCAAAGTTTAAACATTCATTCCGTTGTACCTAACACAAATATATCTCCTTCTCCATAGCTGAGAGGCCTCCACTGATCATTTGTGTCATCAATTCCTGCTTCTTTGACAATTCAACCTTGGTTTGCATCAGCCCTTCAATCACTTCATAAGGCCTTTCACTTTCATCTTCAATCTCATTTGCAAATGCAACTAAACCAGACTCATGGATTTCTTTGTCCATCAGAAGAAATGCAACATCAACATCCTCATCACTGCTGGTAGTACTATCACTGTCCTCGTCAGACACTGTGGAATAGTCTTGATCACTAGACTCATCCTCATCTTCATAAAGTTCCTCTAATCGTTTCCTTGTGTCCGTATTATATAGCTTCTTGGCACCTGTCTTTCCATAGAGGCTAATCTTGAACAACTCCCACTGCACGTAACCATTGTCTGCCCAGTATAATAGGATATGCTCCCACCCTCGCTTGCATCACATTTTACTTTCTAATGGTTTGCCAATCTGATCCAAAAGCATGACACCCCAGCCACTGTAAGACCCATCTTCTCAACGCATGAGTGTATTATGACACATATTTGGGCACCACCATCAACATAACCTTGTCCCACATTTTTTCTTTTGTGCCACACATCTACTATTGACCAAATGTCTGGTAGCTCATCCATCGCCAACATCTTCACTGACCCTCTCTCTAGTTCTTTCTCCATTGGGTTAACCATCCTCTTCCAATGTCACTTTAGCTTAGGCACCATCTCTATAAGCTGCCCAAAAGTAACATCTGCTTTTCTACTTGTCAGATCCTCCTTCAAGTCATAGCTTAATTGCCCATCCCCTAGTGGAAAATCTGAAACATGAAACTTCCGACAAGCCCTTCTTTTCCTCTTGGCCTTGACATCCTCATCCTCATGGCTCTTTCCCTTTTTCTTATTAGGACCTGGGGCACTTTTTCCTTCTTTATCCTGTGTGGTCCTCTTCCCAATAGGCATCACTAATGTATTCTCCAGCCTTGCTGCCTTCTCCAAGGTGACCACACTCATCACTTTTGTCTTTCCCTTTTCCTCTTGGGTTAACCCACTGGTTCCTTCTTCTCCCTTAATTTCAATGCCATAATCATTTGACCTGGTTAGCACCTGTCTTGGCAATGGATACATGTCGTGAGATTTGGAGCAAAAGTCCTAAGTGCTCGTCAACGCAACTATCCACAAGTAAAAAGAGAGTTATGGGGAGTAGTCACACCTTTGAAATGTAACAAAGAGTATTTGATAAGAGCAAATGTAATAGTAGAGACTGATCGTCTACCCCTTCTTGGAATAATCACAAGCTGCTCAACTCCCGACATTGCTATGTTGAGATGGATTGCCTACATATAGTCCTTAAATCTAGAATTTAAGCATATTGCAGGGAAAGATAATCCAGTTGCGGATATGCTTTCAAGAGCAAGGTACGAAAATGAAGAAGACATGGTTGTCGAGGGCGATGAAGTAGGCACAAGGTTCTATAGTATCTCTCATGCCAAGGGTGATCATGTTTGCCTATCAAATGTACTTGAGTCATTTACAGAGGACCTATATCAAGGTGACTGGTTGCTCATTGGACGTTATCTGAGCACTTTGACCAAGCAAGAAGGGTGGACTGACCAAGAGTTCAAAAGAATACGGAGAAAAACCTATGGTATTTTTTGAAAGATGGATACTTAAGGAAGCGTCTAAAACAAAGAAATGGAATTCCGTTGAGAGTCGTGAATGATAAGGACGCTCGAAATAAGCTTATAGAAAAGTTTTATGAGAGTCTTTATGCTGGACATAGAGGTGTAGTTTGCCTATCAAATGCACTTGAGTCATTTATAGAGGACCTATATCAAGGTGACCGGTTGCTCATTGGACGCGATCTGAGCACTTTGACAAGGCAAGAAGGGTGGACTGACCAAGAGTTCAAAAGAATACGGAGAAAGACCTATGGTGCTTTTTGAAAGATGGATACTTATGGAAGCGTCTGAAACAAAGAAATGGAATTCCGTTGAGAGTCGTGAACGATAAGGACGCTCGAAATGAGCTTATAAAAAAGTTTCATGAGAGTCTTTATGCTGGACATAGAGGTGTATGGGCCACCTTTACTAAAATGAAAGAGAGGTATTGGTGGAAAGGTATGTATAAAGATGTATCTCACTTTCAGGAGTCTTGGAAACATGTCAAATGTATTCAAATGTACGTCATCGTGATGGGTTGCACCCTACTTACCCATTGGCCATGCACTTTAAGTGGGTAGTAGATCTGGTTACACTGCCATTGGGCTTATAGCAAATGAGATACATAGTGCTTGCACGAGAAGACTTAACCAACCAAGTTGAAGGTCGTGCTCTACGAACGAAAAGCACTGAAGGGATAGGTAAGTTCCTCTTGGATGATGTAATTAGCCGTTATGGTTGTGTGGGGAAAGTAATAGCAGACAGGGGTGAGTTGGATGCTGACAAAGCAAGGGAGTTTTTCTCTAGGTTGGGCATTAAACTTGCTCTCACTACTGCATATAATCCTCTGGGAAATGGTAAATCAGAGCGTGGGCATCCTCCTATCAAAGCGTGGGCATCCTCCTATCATTAAAGCTTTGGCTAAGGCTTGCAAAAGTAAAATGGGAGAGAGGCCTAGGTTATTGCCTTATGCTTAATGGGCTAATCGTACAACTCATAGCTCAGTTACTGGTTATATGTCTTTTAAGTTGATGTAGGGTCAAAAACCTATAATGCCAATTGAGATAATTCCCACATGGAATGTATTGCCTTGGGAAGATGGAATGGGTAGGAAAGACCTTGCTTTGCATACAATAGTTAGAAAGAAGGCCCCAAGATATTGAGATTGCAGTAGCACGATTGAAAGATGCAAGGTTAAAGAATAAGGACAGGTTTGAGAAGAGGCATATGCTTAGACCTAAAGCTATTGAGGAAGGTGATTGGGTGTTGGTGTATGACAGTAGTCTTGAAAACCAACATTCAACAATAAGAAAGCTTTCAAAGAGATGTTTTGGTCCTTATGTGGTTCAGCATGTACATGGGAATGCAACTTATACCTTGCATGAGTTAGACGGGACAAAAATGAAGATTCCCATCGTAGGGAAAAGAATCAAGTTAGGTGATACAGATCCCTTTGATTCACAAGAAAGTCACAATGAAGACTCTGAAGAAAATGTTATGGATGTGGATGAAGAACGAGAGGATGATGCATTAGATTTTTTTGCAAGCGATGATGAAATCGACATGTATGTGGACTTAAATGAAGATTGAGCCTCCTGCAAAAAGATATGTGTGACACATGCAGAAGGATGTGCAGGTTTAGAGGGGGTGGATGTCGTGTCGTGGCACGTGCATAATGTGAAAATAAAAATATATACCTCTTTATGTTTTTAATGTGTGGGACCAAATGCTACAATGTACATAGTGTGATATATGCGAAAACGGATGCCATGGTAGCAGGTGTGTACATACCTTGTCAGGCAGGCAAGGCAAGGGACGTGGCACCGTTGCATGTTTTAACACATTAAAGCATGCATGTTTTGCTTTAGAAATGTACAAATGTCAAGTGTTTCGAAGTGGCACGCTCGTTTTGTCTAGAAAGTTCAATGCGGGCGATGTTGGTTAAAAATAGCAAGTTTTGTGCACGGGCATAAAAAACGTGTCCAAAGTGCTTACCAAGTGGAAAAAAGAGGTTCAGCATGAAATTTGAGCCTAATGGGATTTTTTCACAAATTTAGGGATTTTTCCCAACTTGTTTGGGCTTTTTACAAACAAAAAAAAAGGGCATTTTTGGGCTAAAAATGACTACAAATGGCCATAAAATGATCAAAAATAGCTCAAAATAGCTCAAAATGCCACATCAACGACGGTGCCATGAATGAGCTCATTTGGGCATATAAGCAAGGAGATACAGCCATTCAAATATAGGGTGCTAGTGCAGTCCCCCGCTGCTTCCAGTACATGGTTGAGGCTGTGACAAGGTGGAATCCGTACGTACGTACCTTACGATTCCATACGGTACAACCGTACGGTACGGTACAGTACGGTTTTTTTTTTTTTTTTTTTTTTTTTGGGGTCATTTTCTCCACGGACCACTCGCGCTAGAGGCGCTTTCAGATTGGGATAATAGGGTGAAAGGGAGAGAGCCTTAGGCTTTTTTAATCGACCATGATTACAATCTCTCTTTTGAAAGGTCTGTGAACTTAAATTTAGTGTAATTTTCTTTTTTTACAAATGGTACGTACCTATCACGTACCTAAAGGTTGATTCAGTACGGAAGTACGTTCCGTACGTACCTAAACCGTACCGTACACTACGTACCTTTCCACCTTGGGCTGTGAGGCCTCCAATTAGGGTTTTCCCTCCTCAAATAACTACTTGGGCTTCTCAATGAAGATCTATGAAATGGTCAAGAATCAAAACGTCAATTTAGGGTTTTTAACAGGTCAAATGAGCACTACATCTGTGCAATTGGGAGCGAGGCTACACCTAATCTTCACACACAAAAGAGTTTTAAGTTAGTATTGGTTCTTTTTCAAAGTGGAGCTTTCATGGCTTAAGTTTTGTTCTATTTGAGTGTGTTTTTTGCTTCAAATCATCTAGGCCTTGCTTGATTTTGCTACGAATCCTCACAATCAAAGGCCCGACGCCTTCCTAGTCGCATTGCGCACTTCTTGACAACATTTTGAGAAGAGCTTTCTCCACCCACTTCTTAACCATGAGAATTCACCGGGTTGCTAAGAAAGCTTGGTGACCAGAGACTTTGCTCTGGTCATGAGCTCTGCAAAAGTCTCTTTAGGCCGGAGCATCGAGTTGGCCAACTCATCCAAAACCTTCTCTTGGAAGTCCTCTGGTCTAAAAGCTTCAGAATTGCTATCTATCTTAATGTGGCCCAAGTAATAAAGTGGTTTTCTGCAAACTGACTGTACCATTTGTCTGTTAAGCCATCCAAGGTGGATGGGAAGAGTACTAAGTAGGCATCTTCTCGATTGAGGCCACAACCCCTGCAGAGGGAAACAAATCTCCGGGCATGGTCGTCGGCATCGTCTGTGGAGAGATCCTTGAAAGTCGAAAACTTGATATTCACCTTAGCCAGAATGCTTGTGAGCCTCCATGGCTATCTGTGCAAGAGCCTGTTGCTCAAGAGCTTCTTGTGACACAGTGGGTGAGAACTTTATTGAGCGGGGTGACTGGGGAGGTGTAGAACTTGTTGAGGGAATGGAGGTAGTGGGTAATAGGACTAGTGGACTTCTACCTGGCACAAAGGGTTGACGCTTTCTGTTGTAGTACTTCAGAGGACTTAGTAGTGGGCTTTGTCACTCTTTTGACTGCCAGAATGAAAACACAGAAGACAATGAATAACATAGCACCAACCCCACGACTCAACAGTGGAACCTGAACAGCATGAACATCGACTAACTCAAGGAAACCAGTACAGACTCTGGCATGGCAAAACACTGAGTCCCATCCCAAAACTCCCGGGTATAATGGGGGTGTCAAGGCTCAACTGTGCAGGGATGGCGCAGACGTGCATATGCACGAACTCAAGATGCTAGACCTTGATCAAGACGAATGACCATACAAGGTAAGTGATGATAATGATAATATGTACTAGGACCGGCACCAACCACACATGTCTCCTAAAGAGCCACCAACGGCTCGCCGATATCCCAATCTAGCTAAGCCTATCTCTGACCACGGTATAACACTTGCCACGTGTCACTGCCCATACAAGAGTCCGTCTAGTGTGAACTCCTAACCAACTATAACTAGCTGTAGTCCTATGCTAGTGACACTCTAGCCCTGCTACAATTCTCCTGCCTCGCACAACCCTCCGGTTTCACAAAATCCTCCTATTACAAAGGCTCTCACGACAATTGCTTGAGATTGAGAAACAAAAGTCAAGTGAGAACTCGGGAACTATATATAACACCAAACCGAACGAGACAAAACTTGTGCAAACACCCACCCTATAACAAATTGCTGACGTGTCAAAGCCTAAAGAATGGAGCCAACTTGCAGATGCTGGCCGAGGGGCCTATACCCTAAGAAGAACAAGTAACAGAAGAAGTCCTCCCAACTTATGGGGACCCCGTCCGATGGGGCCCCAAGTGACATAAAGAATTAAAATAAAGCAAGACCCGCACACACGTAAAAACTGATGACGTGGTAGATTTTCGAAAATTACACTGGCATGATGACGTGGCGGGCTGTACGGATTTCCGCGTTTTGCGCTGGTTGATGACATGGCAAGCTGTACGGATTTCCGTGATTTACGCTAGCAGCTTTTTGGCTTTGCTTTTGGAGCAAACGCTTTTAAATTTGAAGGCTTTTTACTATAAATTGCTTTTGGGGCCTAGGGCCTTTAAATATGAGGTTAGGGCTCATTCTCTGGCATGCTTCCTAGCAAAGGTGCAGAGTCTCAAGTACCGGCTTGTACTGTGTCAATGCAATATAAAAAAAATTACCAAAAGAGGCACCAAGGTTTGGGGCCAATACTCTCTGGGGTGGAATTCCGCCACTCCGTGACTGCGTGTCGTCTCTCTCTTTCAATTCAGTTGTTATTGAAGTGCTAAAAGTATGTTCAGTCTGTACTTTTCTATTGGCACGTTGTGCCCGTCTTGTGACACACCCAACATAGCAGAGGCACAAACTGCACGCCATACCATATGTGCATGTGGGCAAACTCTTAGGCAGTGGCTATATAGTCTCTACTGCCAACATTGCCAACCCAAGTCCCCAAGGCCCACCTAGCAAACCAGTATGAACCATCCACTACATGAAGTAGAGTATGTGGCAAATAATCCGCAAATCCCAAAGAGGGACCAAAATCTGTACAGGAAGGTATGAGACAAACCCACATCAAACCAAGACTTCAATCATGTAGGCCAACATTCGAAACTCTGCTACCACAATAGAATATGCAAATCAATGCTAGTAGAATACTCAAGAGAAGGTGCTTTGACGCTGATTCGCAACTAAAGGCCAGCACAGCACCACTCCCCAAGATCCCTTAGTAGCCATGAGAGAGGCATGTTCTCCCAAATCCATAACCACCACGCGCGGACATCATCTAATGAGAATACTCAATGTTTGCCGGATGAACCCATCACACAAATAAGGTCTCACCTAGCCAAGGAGCAGGAATCCTCATACAAAGTAGCAACAAATGCGAGTCTCGCATGAGTCCCCTCTATCACTACATCAAAATCCATTACAAACAATATACAACCAAGGCAAGCATCAAGGAGAGTACAACTAGCATCAAACATACCCCACCATTCATCATGAGCGAGCGTAGGCAAATCAACAATCCCCAGCATGACCTCACCTCAAGACGAGGGAGCGCATCATCAATCTCTGCCATCCAAGTATGTATCCCTTTACGCAAACCAAACTCATCAGCGATGAACTATGCATCCAAACAAGGACGCCATGATCATTCAACAAGAGATAATGGAGGCTATGTATCCCAACCAGCCCAATCAATGTGAGACATGTAACACGCTAAGACCCAAGACGGGAATCCTCAACAACACCCAAACAAAATTGAAAGAACTTTCAACACTTGAACTGCAAGAGATGATGTAGGCTCTCTATCCCAACCAACCAAATCAATGTGAGACATATAATCGGCTTAGACACCCAAAACACGAATCCTCAACAACACCCAAACAGAACCAAAAGAACTTTAACACTTGAATTGCAAAATGCTCTAAAAGTCGATACAAAGCAAAACTACAAAACGCTTTAGAAGTCGACACGAAGCGGAATTGCAGTTCATTAGCCCCAAAGTTTGACACCCCTCTCAATAATTCTTTTTGTAGAATCACAGAGTACAATTGCTAGGAGGTTATTCTACAACTGTGCAACGATGCATTGATCTGCCGAAGTTAACTCCCAAGGCTCATATTTAAAGGCTCTCCTAAAAAGCCGATAAGCCCGAAAGCTAGGCACCCCAAAAGCTCCCGTACAACCCAAAAGCCCTCCAAAAATAGCCACCCAGTATCTACTGCACGTGGCATCTGTACCGCACATAAATCACAACATGATTTGTGGCGTAATTGCAGCTTCCAAGAAACCACGGTCACTTTGTTATATGTAATATGCCACATCATCACTAGTGTGACATACCCTCCCCGCTTAAAAGAAGAGTAA
The DNA here is from genome assembly GCF_014529385.1 of Adiantum capillus-veneris. Classification (NCBI taxonomy): domain Eukaryota; kingdom Viridiplantae; phylum Streptophyta; class Polypodiopsida; order Polypodiales; family Pteridaceae; genus Adiantum; species Adiantum capillus-veneris. The sequence goes on from NC_140931.1 coordinate 70,163,784, forward strand.
TCCTCCTCCATTATGCATGCAAAACAGACAAAAACATACAGATAACTCAGATCACACTCACTCTATGCACACATGCATTTGATAACGCAATTCTTGCATGCACAAAGACATAAGCCACTGAACATTCATGACCACATTCACATCATAATCCCAGTCAAGATCTCAAATTCGAATCATGATCACTTTAAGTGTAAGTTATTTAGCAATAACATCCACATCGTGCTCAACTTTTCACGAATGTATTGATATACTAAATCTCATTACTATCATATTTATATCATCCCCTGAGTGAACAAATAAAATGCGTATTCATTTTACTTATTTGTCAAAGTCTGAGTCTATCTCTCTTCCTCTCTCTCGTGCTTTCTCCCCGTGATCGCAGCCGAAAAGAGGAGAGAACAGTCGACCCAAGAGCAAAGTTGACCTGAGAGTATAGCGAGACCAAGTCCACCAATCACTTGGGATTGATGATTGGAATCGCGTTAAAATTCATATCATGATTCAAAGCAAGATTCACGAGTCCGATTGATAAGTTGGCATTGTGTTGTATGAACAACATGATGGCGTGGCAGGTTTGGCCCTAGAGCTTTTTGACCTCAGATATGAAAGCCATTGAATTTTTGAGTTTTTGAGGCCCGAGATCTTTTGAGGAAGCCATTCAAAATGAGGCCAAGTTCCTATAAATAAGTGCCTTGTGTAAGCTCTAGACTTCAATTGCAAAACAGGCTCATACTAGCAATTATACAATTAACTTTGAGCTTAATACAAAGATGTACCGCAAGGGGGGCTACGTTAGGGGCTAGCGCATCTGAGTCCGGAACGTCGCCTCACTACATCTCGTCTTCAAAGTTCAATTCTCTTTTCAGTTCAAGTGCAACGTTTTCAATTATGTAAAATTTAAAAGTCTCTCAATTTATAATTCGCTTGGCTTGTGGTATTCATCAGTTGCATCTAATGGCGCGATGATGAGTCGGGGCAAGGTGGAGGAGACACAATGTGTCTATCTGCCACGTGGCATGGCCAAATGGAAACGAGGGTCTAATGGCACGCTAATCATTGGGCCAGACTACGGGGGTATCATTCTACGACATAGCCAATGGCAGGGCACAGAGAGTCTTGTTGTGACGTCCTGCAAATAGCGTCCAAAAAGGGGCGTGTATTTCAAGATAATAAAACCTGATGACACACCAATGTTTCAATGCACGTTTTTCTCAAATTTCCTACCAAGGATAAAAACATTAGATGTTCTTGGAGTTAAAGCTAGCTTTTAAAATGCATTTAGCTCTGAGAGCAATAATTTCCGTAGTTTAGTTGACAATTTGAATACTACAAAAGTCAAGTTTATCCTGTAATCGAGATATGCGTATTGACTCGAACATATTTCATTCCAAATCTCTCTCTCCTACTTACTTTGTCTAATATCTCCATTATCTAAGCGTTGCTAGTTTTATGAGTTGAACGGATTGTTTATTCTATCCCGCATTGCCTAGGCAATAGGCCAGCTAGTTACATCGTGTAGAAATTTTCAATACATCGTCATTCGCAATTTCTTGATGCTTCTTGGGAAGCCTCTTTCCCATCCTTTAAGTTTTGCATAGATATATTCTATTTCTATCCACATGAAAAAAAGAAAAAAAAAATCTTGATGTTGCTGGTGTGAAGCATATGATGGTAGAATTTCCTTGATTTCAAGAACTCGAGCAAAAGATTTTTCTCATGGGACGCTTTTATTTTGCATTTTGTAGTCGGAACTTGACCATGCTTAAATGCCCCATAGAGATGTGGATTTAAAGATGAAAGAAGATACGCTAGATTTTTTGGCAAAGGGTTTGATGTAAACTACGACGATGTGGCGAATAATAATAAATAAGTTGTTAAGACAAATCACATTGGATTAATGCATCGGTATTGAATAACATAAGGGCATAGCTTAGCAAGGTGTATGTGATGGATATGCTATGGAAATATCTACTGTGGCTAATACAAACCAAATTGGACTGATTATCAATATTTTGCAATGTAAAGGCACAGCAAGACAGGGTAATATGTGATGTATATATCATCATGGCAAAGCCTTTCATACCCAAATCGCGTTGTTTCACCCCAAAACATTTCAGTCCTTGTGAAAGACCGGGTGAAACGTTGACTGAAGTCTGAAATGTCTATATATACGTTACATACATGTGTACATACATATACACACATGTACACGTACATAGAAATACACCGTACATACACATGCTAACATACATATACAAAAATAGAGTGCATAACCTTTTCTTTGATTGGTGAAAATTGTACTCCACACATACATATGTATACATATGAACAACACTATAATTGTATGTATGGATGTAAGTATGTGTGTCCCGCAAGATCCACCATGGAAAACTTATGGTACCACATAAGTGCAAAGGAGAGGAGAGGGATTTTTCAATTTCAAAAAGCTAATAAGAGTATAAGTTAGAAGTAGGCTCCCAATAATTTCCCCTTCTAATTTATAAGTACGGGAGATAGGATATAAGTCTCACTTAAGGGGGATGGGAAAAAGGGGAAGGATAAGAGAGAGCTGTATTGGAAAGAGAGGATCATACATTCTACCTACTGTTCATTTAGAAAGTTTCCACAATCAAGCAACACCAATATCCTTTTCATGGCCGATAAGATTGGTTTTTTTAGCAGAAACCAATAATGAGTTGTGCTCAAAGTCTGCCAAATGTGGAAGAAGTTTACGAACATTCTTCAAAATAAAAACACAATATCATACAAAGCCATGTACAGAATCCACACCACCGAAACCTCCATTTTCCTTTCTCTTTTATGATACTTCAGCTCTCAATCCAAATTGCACTCTAGCTATGAGTTAAAAAAAGTATTACCTGGGCCAAAACAAGTGCATTCAGTTTGTCAGCCTGCCTGCCCTGCCCCAACTGTATCCTCTTCACTGTTGTGGAAGTTCGAAGTTCGAAAGTCTTTGCACAAGTATTATACAAACATTTCTGGGAATAGAAAAGCGTAAGCATTCTTGTTTGCCAGAACATTGATAATACAGAGTAATTTAGTGCATTAGCAAAAAAAACTTCTCCTTCATACATACAGTTTTGCATAAAGCATAACCCTCTCTCCAAAACCTGACGCACATCTGAACAAGCAATCACCTGAGCTACCAACGACTGCGCATCCATGGCTGCTTCAGCTTTTGCATTCACAAACCTCCATTGCAGTAGTCGATTATGCAAGATACGATGCAAATGGGCCTCATCAACTTGCATCAATCCTTTCTTTCCCCTCTTCAAAATATCACCGCCAAAAGTTAGCATAACAGCAGCACTGTTGGGCTTTGGCCCTTGCACTGGCATAGAGAGTGCAGGTGCCCTTGACCTTCCAGGACTCGGAGTCCTTCGAATGTAAGATGATGTTCTTGTCAAACTTGCAGGTTGCTGAGGTGCCACTATTGATGTCCAAGGTGGAGAAGGAGCCTCAGTGAAAGATAAGCTGCAATCTAAAGGTGCTTCTGGAGACATGGGTGTGATGGATTTTATACCTGGTCTTTGATTGTTTGCCACTGCTAGATCAGATTCCAGCATAGAAGACCGCACAATGCTCTTCTGTGACGCACGAACTGATCGATTTTCTGCATCCTGCCAAAACCTTGCAGGCACAGTAGTACCTCTCGAAGTTCTCACTTCTATTGAGCTCATTGTACCATCGTCACACAATGAATCAGCTTTTGAATGCATAGAAGAGTCTGCATCTGAGACAAGACTATTAGCTGAAGAAGTGTCACAACATATCGAGCTCAAATCTACCTCTGCCTCCCTTGCTAATTCTTGCGAGTCATTTATACATGCAATGTTTTGTTTCTCAGCAGAATCTCTGGTGGAGGAGCTCTTGTTACCAAAAACCGCACATGGCACATCCCTCCTTCCCCTGCTTTCTACTCGTGACCTTTGTGCTTCAGCAGCAAAACCTTGTCCTTCATTTACAGAATAAGAAAGCGCTCGTGAAGAGCTAAGGGGACGTGGAGCCCGTGAAGAACCATAAATCGGCTTTGCTTGTGCCAGCACTGTAGTAGCTTTGGTTTGTCTCCCCCTGTCAAATGAAAGGTCTACACTCTTACTCAGTGTTGCACCTGACATTTTTGTGTTACTTCCAGGCCAACGGTAAGCATCAGGTTTGAAAGCATTCTCAAGAGGCTCTGCATTTTCTGCTTGATCTGAACTTTGGAGAAGTGAAGGTATGCTTTTGGGTTCTGGGAACCTGCTTTGCCCCGTATTTAGCGTAGGTTTCAGAGCCTGATCTATCACACTACTGTTGTCTTTACCTCCATAGACATTCTTCTTGTTTGATGCATTCAGTGGTTGTAAGTAGGACTCATAATGCACAGAAGTGCTGAACGTTCTCGCTGATGGTGGCCACAATAGCTCGGTGCGTCCATTCTGGCGCCTAGGTGCTAAGCTCACATCTGAGCTGCTTTTAAGAGTTACCTCACAGAGACTGTTTGAAACCTTTGTTTGTGTGGATCTCAATGGTGATTGGTAGCCCTTTTCACTTGATTGACACCCTTTTGGCGAAGAAAGATCGGATGCATATGAAAGGCGGTCACCTGGCGCATTTGGATACCTGCGATTCAATACAACTTGGGTGGTACTAGACTTGTACCTAGATGTAACTTCTCTATTTCGAGGTCTGCGCACACTAGTTGCTGTAGACCTCTCATCATTTTCCCCAAATGAAACATGTTGTGGTGTTAGAGGTACAGGAGGCCGTTGCCCAGAGGCTACTTCCGACATCACCACAATGCCAATGTGACAGTTAACATGATAAGTAAAAAGAAATCATTGAGAAGTCTGGCTTGAAACGTTTGATGCTGGAATCATTGTAGCAGAAAGCTATGTCCTTCAGAGAACAGGATCCCAACCAGCTGCAGAGTGCAAACTTAAATGAATAATCAGATAAAGTTGTGCTCCACAGACATTCCACCCGAATATGGAACATGCAGCATGTACAAGGCCTCTTCACAAAGTTGTTTGAGTACAGCAAGGACACCATGGAATCTATATGCACAAGAATGGAACAACACACACACACACACACACGAACAAAGTGGACTATGCACGTGGTGTCAATGCGCCTTCCTTCTTCAACCATGGAAATTCCAAGGAGAAAAAAATAAAAGCTCCTCATAACTCGTGTCCCTGTGCTTTTCAACATGGCCTGCAACTCGTTATTGCAAACGCGAATGTGTCTGTGTGCGAGTATGTGTATGTGTATGTGTTTGTGTGACTTACCCCAGCAGACAGAGAGGCCCTTTGATGACTCTGAATCATAAGGCGCTTCTTTTCCTTCGAAGAAGTAGGAGAGCTCGCGAAGCAGCAAACAAAGTGGCCACTGAAGAACCTTCTGATGCAGAGAGAGCGCGAGCGAGGGTGTGTGTGAGAGAGAGAGAGAGAGAGAGAGAGAGAGGGAGACGTATCAACTTCTTTATGACAAAAATGTCACGCATGTGTGTAGAGCGCGCCTCTGTGTGTGTGTGTGTGTGTCGAGAGAGAGAGAGAGAGAGAGTGAGAGAGAGAGAGCACAGTGATGTGTTACCTCTAGGAACTCGAAGGAAGCCTGTGAGAGGAACGTTAAGAGTTCAGAGAGGAGCCTTTCACACGAGGAACCTTCCCAAAAGCGAGCCGGTCCACCAGATTTCTGCCCGTTGAAACCTTTCAAACCTTTTCTTGTTATTGGTGAGCCAAAGGTCTTTTTTGGCTTTCTAAAAGAAAGCCTTGGTATTGGGCTGGGCCAGGGGGCTTCATAGTTTTCAGTGCATGATAAAAACTCACCTTTCATTTCATATTGTTTCTTACTTTTTTTGCATTCTTTTTTTTTTTTCCATAAAGGGCTTGAGAGCGTTATATTAAGAAGAGAACAAGCAACAAGAGGTTCTCCTTTATGGTTCCTACACACACCTCCAAAGGATGTTTAATGAATGCAGAATGGACGTTGAAAGGCTACGAAGGCTACATAGCAGTGGGATATGTCTGATCGTCCGCATGCAAGATCTTTTAGAAAACCTGATAGCTTAAATGCCGTGTATACAGAATGGTGTTGATGCTCCCCAATTTTTTATAATTACCTTTGAATGTAAATCGCTGCTATCGGATCATACGGAAGTAACATTTAGTAAAGCCCCACAATGTAATTTTCTTTGCATTCTATTGTTTTAGAATGCTAGGCAGCATTTACTTTCTCTCCATGCTTGAAAATGACTTTAGAAATCAAAACATTAAACAAAATATTCATAGGAGTTTGATCTTATAATGCGGTCTTCGAAAAAGTCATTTTTGTTTAAGTGGCAAGTTTCCTCCTTATAAAAATACAAAATGAAAATATTAGTAGAAATTTTTAAATTTGTAAAATATTCGAACTATTTTTTAGTATATTGTATCGAGTTTTTCTACTTTGCCTTCCTTTGCAGCCGGCTAATTTCGGCTTCTGCCCTTCAATTAGCGTGTTGCATGATAGTATTAGTGTTGTGTGCGTCTTGAAATTGTTAGTGTGTGTGATTGGGTTGATTGGAGGTGAAGGGAAGTGGATGTGGAGATTGCCTATCATTGTGTCTTAGCTCCTCCATAGGCCAAGAAGCTCACCTCGTAGATTCAACCATTCATGTTGCCATGATTACCTCACTAATCGTGTGAGTGTTTCCATGCCCTAGCTGGGTAGCACATATGAGGCCTCACTGTAGGACACGTTTAGAGTGGTATAGGTGCTTTTGACGCAGAGTTGGTGCTCTATGGTCAGTTTGACAGTTTATGCACCTCAGTTGGTCTCTATACAATGTGCTTTTGAGAGACATTGCCCCTTTTAATACTTTGTCAGTGACATACTTGGTCATTTTGTCTTGTATTTTGGTTGACATAGTCCCAAATACAAAGGAGACTCTGTCGAAATTTTCCCGGAATCTTTTGGTAGTTTTGTCACCATGACTACGAGCAAAGTCTGTGACATTTATGACATAAAGTAGCATGATGGCTCTAATTTTCAGCTTTGGAAGAACCAAATGCATGATGTGCTTGTCCAAAGAAGAAAAAGTTGCCTTTTGCCTATGCGGCTAGAACTGAAGATATGCACATGACTCAGTCTCAGTGGGAGGAGCTTGATGAGCTATGCAGGTCTACGATTAGACTTCACCTTGGTGAGTCAGTGTACATTTCAGTGTTAGAATGTGAGACTGCTCATGCTTTATGGTAGAAATTATACGACACTTGCAAAAAGGATACGGATAGCAATAAGGTTTTCTTGATTCAAAAACTCTTCGACCTTTATACGAAGGAGTCAGCAACGTTGCCAACCATATCACTAATTTTGATTCTCTTTTTGCCCAGATTCATGCACAACACACGACCATTGATGATGAGATGAAAGCAATCTTTTTACTTTGTTCGTTGCCACCCTCTTGGGATATCTTTTGCACAGTTGTTAGTAACTCTGCTCCTAATGGTACTCTAAATTACGATGATGTTACTCGTGCACTTTTGTCAGAGGAGATGCCTCAAAAGACCATGACTATCTTGCATCAAGACGAAGCTCATTATGTGCAAAGGGATGATAAGCAACATAAGGGCTGTTATTCACAACGTGAGTCGAAGAAAGAGGAAAATAGAGATGCATCAAAGGGTAGAGAAAAGTCTCATGGTCACCGCAATGTTCAATGCCATTATTGAGACAAGTTTGGTCACATAAAGAAGGATTTCTATGCTTGGAAGCGTGGCAAAGAAAAGGGCGAAGGTAAAGGCAAAGATCATGATGGTAAAAAAGAGAAACCAAAGAGTTTGATTTAGATTGAAGAACTGATCATAATGCAAGGTGACAGTGATGCTCAAGACATTAATATGGTGACTGAAAATAATGATGTCTTTTATCATGCATAGGAAACTCTATCTTTGCAGAGTTCTATGTCTATTGAACTCCTTGTTAGTGGTGAAGTATCCCATACATGGATCCTTGATTCGGGTTCTTCGTTGCATGTCACACATCATAGGCATTGGTTTACTACATACGAGGAAACCATTGGCTCTATTACACTTGGTGATAGTTACTCTTGTGACATTGTTGGCGTAGGTGATATTGCCATGGTTATGGCAAATGAGGTGAAGTTTATAATCCATAATGTACGTCATGTTTCAACCTTGACACGCAATCTGATTTCGGTTGGAAGTCTTGACGACTTGGGTTAAAAAGTCATATTCATCAGTAGTCTTGGTGTATTGCGAAGAGTCATCTTATTATAGCCCATGGTTTCTTAAGTTGGTTCACTTTATGTGGCCTCTTTATGTATCTGATAAAAACAGTGTTCTTTCTATAACGGATCTGTCAACCGTTGCTTTGTGGCATAGCCGATTAGGACATATGTCAAAGAAGGGAATGGAGACATTCTCTCGTTTGGGCTACGTACCATCTTTGCAGTTTTAATGTTTTCCCTTTTGTGAGTACTAACAATATGGAAAGTAAACACGGATACATCGTACACATTCTTTCGACAAAGAAAGTAAACCCTTAGAGTTTGTGCACAGTTATTTATGTAGTCCTATGCCTTCTAAATCCCATGGTGGTGCATCCTATTATGTTACATTCATGGAGGATGCAACACGGCATGTTTGGGTTTATGCCATGAAGTCTAAAGATGAGACATTTTCTTGCTTCAGGAAGTTCCTTTCTAGTGTTGAAACTGAGTCTGAATATAATTTGAAAGCTTTGCCCTCAGACAATGGTGGAGAGTATGTCCAATCTCCAAATCTTTGAGAAGAGTCCAAATTGCATGGCAGAGGTAGGTTGAACACACAAGCACTAAGAAGGCCCCACAACACCCTGAGTCCAATCTCAATCTTTGCCTCACAATTAAAAAGGGCATCAATCGGCTATAATTGGAGTCCAATATTTGTTCAATTGACCGATCCCCCTTTCAAAGAGGGTCAAAGCTTTCTTCCCCTGTAAAAGAGGTGGGTTTTAAATTGAAAAATTAAAGCTCCAAAAACATGATGTATTTAAACATGCAAATGGTTTATCAAGTTTAAAATCACCAAACCACTCAAGTGAACAAAAGCTGTAATGTAATCCCCAATCATCCAAGGTTTACTAGAAGACCCCCTGAGAAATTGCAGAAAGCGAGACCTAAACTTATATAATGCTTTATCTGACCAATCCAAGCGAGGGAAGAAAATACAACAAATAAGGGATCAAAATAAATTGCATATCTCTCTCTCTCTCTCTCTCTCTCTCTCTCTCTCTCTCTCTCTCTCTCTCTCTCTCTCTCTGCGTGCGACCTACGTGCTGCTTCGATGAAGGTGCTCCATTCTATCTCTCCACATCTCTCTTCTCTCTTCTCTCTCTTCTATCTTCTCTCTCTCTCTCTCTCTCTCTCTCTCTCTCTCTCTTCTCTCTTCTCTCTCTTCTCTCTCCCCCTTAGTGTGTGTGTGTATCCAATTTTCAACCTTGATAATCAAGGTCCAATGGAATTAGAAGTGTTTTACAGAGAGGGTGGGTTAACCCATGCTACCGATGTCAGCTGTGTTTGAGTGTGCATTTCTCTATCCTCACCCTCTCAGTGTAACTCTGTCAAAAGAGACGGAGTTACCGCAACCGCCGTCGTGTTCTCGTGTTGTAGCGGCTAGAAGACATGTCTACTAGCAATAAGTACTAAATAAAAATGAAAGTCATGCCCAAATATTTGTTGCTGATCTTTGCTGATATTTATAATGGACTTTGTTTCCTTGGTCCTGGTTCAAGTAAGTGGTTGAGGCAATCAGACATATAGTAACCTCGATGTGGCATATTTGTTTCCTTGATCTCCTCTAGACCAACGAGACGTATCTCTGGGGCTTTGCGGTACACAGCTGACTGGATTTTTTCCTTGTTGAGATACTTTTATAGAGAAAATCTGATTTCTTTCTGGCAATGCTCAGTGAGAGGCTAGGCCAGATATTTAGTGTATTGTCGGTGTCTTGAGTGACCCTATCACACAAACTTTAGCTAATTAAGTCAGCTGAGATTCTATGTTGTTGCTAGTTTCCATTGAGGTCAAAATTTGGGCGCTTTTCCCTTCTCCATAATCTCTTTTCTGCATACTCGGATTCGTAACATGGTCTAAGCAAGTCTTGGAGAGAGATCCAAACACAACAACACAACAAGCCAAATAGTCGCAAAAATCCTTAGGCCTGATCACTTGTCTATTGTTTGCATATAACAGACTCAGGAGTCTATTGGATTTGTCTTCATTACAAGGAGGTTTGTCTACTTAAAGGAAAATAAGTTGATTTGTTCCAAAATTAGTGTGGGAGGCCCATGATTGCATTACAAGTTTTTGACTTTTTCACTAGTTGAGAAAGAGGGCTCTTTTTTCACCGTTATCAGAACAAGCTGTCTATTTTTTGCAAGAGAAAAACGTGCCTTTTAACATGCAAAAGTTTGGCTTTTCCAACCCTTTTTTTGGAACAATCACGGTGCCATGACTGCTCCTTGGGTGATAAATTTGATTTTTGCACGAGAGTTAATTTCTCTCAATCGTGAAAAATCACATCCCCAGGTGCGAAAAACCATTTTCTCACTCGTCAAGTGTAAATCTCATTTTTTACAGCGATGGGAAAAAGTCTGAAACTAATATAGTGATGCTCTCATTTTATTTCAACTCCATGTGACCTTCAAAGTATGGCAAACCGTAGCTACAGTGTATAAAGCTACATTGATGAGAAGTCCTTTGCCATGATGATGGATTTGTGTAATGCTTTTAATGTAGTGCTTAGAGTAAGACATGCATAAATTGTATAATTTGGGTGTTCCAAGTAAGATTACCAAGGAGGCGATATTTAATACTAGGGTGCGTTGAGGAGTGGTAGAGTATGTATATTCCTACAAATACTTGGAAGTCATTTTCTACAAGTCCCTCTTTCTCTTTGAGAGGAACCTATTTTTTAGATTGACATGAGGGTATGCAACCCTCACAAGATTCTCTAGATTTCGGGACCTTGTCTTGACCATCACGATTTGTTTGGCCAAAGGTATGATGGATGGAGAGCCATGGAGAGACTCCTAGGTATTCTTTACGATCGTGATCTGTCTGGCCAAAGATATGACGGATGGAGAAGACTCCTAGTTAGTATGGTCTCCAAGATTATCCGTTGTAAGGTCACAAAGTGCCACATGAGGTTGTCCCCAAAGAGTCTTCTTGGCCATGTGTAAATGTCAACAAGGATTTCTCTCCAATCAAGGCTTCCATGCCATCGGACACAGAACATCTATTACTACTCACTTTGATGTATACACTGCCTACCTATTGGCACAGTTTTGGGATGAGTTTCTTCATGGCATCCCAGGCATTAGTATTTAGTTGTTCGAAGTTCTCGAAATGTGTCGAGCCGGTCCCAAGAAATTTTTCTAGTAGGACGTTGCTTTGTTGGTTGCAAGCTTGGGTTTCATCTTTATGTTGAGGATCCACTTATCAAAAATTCCCTTGTTGATTTGAAAGATTTTGGATAGAATTATGGTTGTTCCCCTCCAATTTTTTGGAGATATTAGAGTGACAAGAAAGGCCATCCATTTGTTTCTTCAATATAAAAAACCCTATAGAATTGTTGTTTAGGCACACAGTATTAAGCGTACTCATTGCATTTTTCGTAGGACATTGAAAATTTCTTTTATATATGTCTCTAAACGTTAATTAGCAGCACTACTATTCTGCAGCAGTGGAGCTTGTTTCATTAATATCCATTCAAGAGAAATGGCTCTTTAATGGAATTTGTTTCCTTGGTCCTGGTTCAATTAGGTGGTTGACGCAATCTCATTTCTTTTTGGCAATGTTCATGCAAGGCCAGATATTTAGTGTATTGCCAGTGTCTTGACGAACCATATCAAACAAACTTTAGCTTAAGTCAGTAAAGCTCTACGTTCTTGCTAGTTGCCATTAAGGTCAAATTTTGGAGCTTTTCAACTCGAATGGGTGCTTTTTCCTTATGCATAAGCTCTTAAAGCTTTTTTCTTTTTTGCCAGCAACAACATGACAAATGTTTAACTAGCCTTGCAAGTACAAGTGAAATACACTAAATGAGAAGGTGCTCTAGACTCGCATTTGTAACATGGTCTAAGCAAGTTTTGTAGAGAGATCCAAACACAACAACACAACAACACAACAAGCCAAATAGTCGCAAAAATCCTTAGGCCTGATCACTTGTCTGTTGTGTTTTCATATCATATACTCATAAGTCTAATTGGTTTGTCTTCATTACAAGGAGGTTTGTCTACTTGAAGGAAAAATAAGTTGATTTGGTCCAAAATTAGTGTGGGAGGCCCGTGATTGCATTACAAGTTTCTGACTTTTGTACTAGTTGAGAAAAAGGACACATTTTCCATCGTTATTGGAACAAGCTGTCTATTTTTTGTAGGAGAAAAAACGTGCCTTTTTACATGCAAAAGTTTGACTTTTCCACCCTTTTGTAGAACAATCATGGTCCCGTGACTCTTCCTTGGGTGAGAAATTTGATTTTTGCACGAGATTAAATTTCTCTCCAATCGTGAAAAAATCACATCCCAAGGTGCGAAAAACCATTTTCTCACTCGTCAAGTGTAAATCTCATTATTTACAGCGATGGAAAAAGTCTGACACTAATATTGTGATTCTCTCATTTTATTATCAACTCCATGTGAACTTCAAAGTATGGCAAACCGTAGCTTCAATGTATAAAGCTACATTGATGAGAGGTCCTTTGCCGTGATGATGGATTTGTGTAAAGCTTTTAATGTAGAGCTTAGAGTAAGACATGCACAAATTGTATGATTTGGGTTCTCCAAGTGAATACCAAGGTGGCGATATTTGATACTAGGGTGCATCGAGAAGTGGTAGAGTATATAGAGTACTACAAATACTTGAAGTCATTTTTTACAAGTCCCTCTTTCTCGTTGAGAGGAACCTATTTTTGAGATTGACATGAGGATATGCAGCCCTCACTAGATTCAATAGATCTAGGGAGCTAGTCTTGACCATCATAATTTGTCTCATCAAAGGTATGATGGATGGAGAGCCATGGAGAGACTCCTAGTTAGTCTTGACGATCATGATATGTCTGGCCAAAGATATGATGGATGGAGATCCGTGGAGAGACTCCTAGTTAGTATGATCTCCAAGATTATCCGATGTAAGGTCACAAAGTGCCACATGAGGTTGTCCCCAAAGAGTTAGTCTACGGTAAGGCTTTGGCCTCTCAAGCTACGGGTTCTGGGCTCAAATCCTGCATTGGGTTACCTCTAGAGGGGCACCTTGTGCTCAACTGGTGTCCACATTGCTAGGGATCTTGCCCTTGGACACTCAAATCATCCTTCTCCTCGAGTGGGTCACCTAAGGAGGAGGTTCCTAGTTGGTTTCTATGAGTTCTCTCCAGCATTCCCAGCACGTGGTGCATCAAGTAGGTTGCCATGGTGATGATTCCTACGCATGGACCTTGCTCAATGGTACGCGATAAGCACCTCCCCCTTTGGAAGGGATAAGCACCTCCCCCTTTGGGCCCTTGGGAAGGGATAAGCACCTCCCCCTTTGTCTGTTGTAATAGCATAATGATGAGGCTACTATTTATTTATGAAAAGTATGTACAAGAGAATTAGAATGATGAGGTTCTAAATTAGGGTCTAGTACCTGAATGACCAAACGGAAAAAACCCAGTGGAAAAAAGGTGCCTTTGGGATACATACATTATTGGAGTACTTATTAGCATGAGAAATATTAATAAAGTACTCAAGGGATTATTTACTGATAGATATGGAATTAAAAAGGTAGAAAATATGAGAGGATAGCATGATGGAATATTGGTTTGCCTGCTATAGTCCACTCAAGGTGCATCGATGGAAGAAAAAAAGAGTGTCTAATGCATATGTACGATAACGGGACATCTTATTTCTGCATACACAAAAATGCATGGGAAACAATATGTTGTGCAAGAAGGATTTTGAGGGGTTCTTCAAAAAGATGGTATAGCTATAAAGCATATGACATGGCTTTGCAAGCTGGCACCCCTTAAGAATGGTTTTTGTTGACGAGGATATGTGCTCTCATCTTGTTGTGCATTGTCCGTGAGTGTTAGACTCTATGACACTCCACCAATTGTAAGTTCATAGAGTTTGACTCTTATGCTCATCTTATCCAGCATGACTGACATGAATTAGATATGCTCAACTCTTCCAGCTTGAGCATAATCATAATAACTACGACTCTTAGGACAAAGTTTAATATGACTTGAAGCTTTGGGACTAATGCCTTGCTCATTTTATGGCTCAGCAGCCCGACTCTGACTATGCCAAAGAGTGTTTTTTGCACCCTGGTGACTTGACTTTTTACATTCTTGTGCTTACTACAAACATTTCTTCAGGTAAAAGAAAGCTTGAATCCTCAAAAAGAGGATTACTAAAGGACCAAGTTGGCATTGAAGGTTTCTTTTGCCATACCTGTTTTAGCCTCTTCAAATCTGCATTCTCATTGGTTGGGTTGTCCTTATTTGACTGTGAAAACTCCATTATTTATTTGATTCTCCAATTGGGCTTGGTGATAGGAGTCTTTGATGCTTTTGTAGGCCTCTGTTGATTGTTGACATTTGACTTTTGACTTGGAGCATTGGAAGACTTAGGAATCCAAATCTGTTGATGACCTTTGTATCTCATAGGCATTGGTTTACTACATACGAGGAAACCATTGGCTCTGTTACACTTGGTGATAGTTACTCTTGTGACATTGTTGGCATAGGTGATATTGCCATGGTTATGGAAAATGAGGTGAATTTTATCATTCATAATGTACTTCATGTTCCAACCTTGACACACAATCTGATTTCGGTTGGACGTCTTGATGACTTGGGTTACAAAGTCACTTTCATCAGCAGTCTTGGCGTATTACGAAGGGTCATCTTATTATAGCCCATGGTTCTAAAGTTGGTTCACTTTATCTGGCCTCTTTATATATCTAATAAAAACAATGTTCGTTCTGTAACCAATCTGCCAACCGTTGCTTTGTGGCATAGCTGATTAGGACATATGTCAAAGAAGGGAATGGAGACATTCTCTTGTTTGGGCTACGTACCATCTTTGTCATTTTCAAAATTTCCCTTTTGTGAGTACTCTCAATATGGAAAGCAAACACGGATACATCGTACACATTCTTTCGACAAAGAAAGTAAACCCTTAGAGCTTGTGCATAGTGATTTATGTGGGCCTATGTCATCTAAATCCCATAGTGGTGCATCCTATTATGTTACATTCATTGAGGATGCAACACGGCATGTTTGGGTTTATGCCATGAAGTCTAAAGATGAGACATTTTCTTACTTTAGGAAGTTCTTGTCTAGTGTTGAAACCGAGTCTGAACATAAGTTGAAAGCTTTGCACTCAGACAATGGTGGAGAGTATGTCTCCAAAGAGTTTACACACTTCTGTTCAAGTAGGGGAATTAAGCGTGAGTTTACAGCTCCTTATACCCCTACACAAAATGGTGTTGTAGAACGAATGAATAGGACCATCCAAGAGAGGATTATTTATGCGCTATCACAGGCTAATTTACCGCAAGTGTTTTGGGTTGAAGTATTATACACAACCATGTACTTGATCAATAGATCACCACATGTTTCATTCATTAGAAAATTTCGGAGGTCATTTGGCCGGAGGGCCATGTAAGAAATTGTATTTCTCTCTCTAGAACCTTTTTTTAAAATGCACTTGCACTTTGTGAGTACGTCCAAAAGGACAACCAAACACTCTAAAAAGTAGATTTATATTCCCAATCGTCCTTGAAAATTGTCACTTTTTTATTTAATGTGAGCGTCTTTTTCCGGAGGCAGGTGCGACGCATTCAATGCAGCTTACGTCATCAGTGCAACTTGAAAAGTCACAAACTGTCAAATAGTTATAGATTTTCAGGCTTCTGACACCACCAATGCGTCCGGAACGCCAAAATACCCTATAAACAAATGTCTACTTGTCTCATTCTGACATACGGAGAGGCAAAAAATATCAAAAAACCCCAAAAAATGGGGTTTTTACTTAAGGCGCGCGAGGAGGCATTCTAAAATTTTAGAATGCCCCCCTGCGCGCCGTTAGTACAAAGCTCCTTTTAGTGGTTTTTGGACACTTATCTTTCAAGAAAGCCCCTTATTAGAGGTTTTTTGACATTTTTCTCTCAAAAAGCTCCCTAAAAAGAGGAAACAAGGGGTCTTTTACTAACGACGCGCGGGGATTTTGGAATGCCCCCTCGCGCGCCGTTAGTAAAATGTACTTTTAGGGGTTTTTGACATTTTTTGCCTCTTTGGATGTCGGAGCGAGGCAATTGGACATTCATTTATAGGATATTTGGGCGTTCCGGACGCATTGACAATATCAAAAGTTTCAAAATTTTCCACCACTTGATAATTTTGTGACTTTTTGAGTTCTAGTGATGATGTAAACCGTATTAAATGTACTGCATCTACCTTCTGAAAAAGGTGCTCGCATTAAATGAAAGAGAGTGATCGTCTTCAAGGACCACTAGATTATTAAATGAGGAGAGGGACATCTTTTATATTTTTGTTAATATCAATCTATTTTTTTACGTAACGCAGGCTTTTCTCTCATTGGAGAAGCTTATTTTCCTCTCTCTTCCAAAAGGCCCTCCAAAATACCTCCGAAATCTCCTAACACTACAAGAGGCTCTTCATATTAGCGACGCTCACACAACGACGCTCAAAATTTTTTTTCCCAGCGTCGCTATAAGCGTCGCTATGAGCGTCGCAAATTTCTTTGTAAATTTGCGACGCTCATAGCGACGCTTATAACGACGCTCATAGCGACGTCGGCTGGGGTAAAAAAATAACCGAGCGCACCCAAAAACTCAGATCTCAGATCTGAGTTTTTCGGCGCCCTCAAGCAAGGAGCAGGTAACGCTCTCCCTCACTCTCTCTCTCTCTCTCTCTCTCTTTTTCTTCTCCACACACACACACACACACACACGAGGAGAGGAAGGAGAGCCAGGTATGCTCCTTCCCTCTCCTCATTCCCATGTTCCCTTCCCCTCTTTCTCTCTCCCTCTCTCTCTCTCTCACACACACACATACACACACACATAGTGTTTTTGAGAGAGAGAGAGAGAGAGAGAGAGAGAGAGAGAGAGAGAGAGAGAGTACAAACAAAAACAAAAACGCACACACACATACATAAACAAAGAATGCACACACACATTGAGAGAGAAAAAGAGAGAGAGAGCATGCATAAACAAAAAACGCACGCATTGAGAGAGGAAAAGAGAGAGAGAACATGCATAAACAAAAAACGCACACATTGAGAGAGGAAAAGAGAGAGAAAACATGCATACGATCCAAAAAAACGCACACACATTGAGAGAGAAAGAGAGAGAAACTAATTTAACGTCGTAGGAAACTAATTAAAATTAAAAGACCTAAAGATCTAGCCGACGAGGAGTTGAACTCAAGACCTATTATTCAAGAGGGAAATGGCATAATCAATCTATCATACTTGGCATGGGTGATAGAAAGGTTATACCATTTATCTCTTTTTATTGGCACACACATCCACACACGCGCACACACACAAGAAGAAGAGAGTTATAACGTCGTAGGAAACTATCTTAAAAGACGTTAAAGATTAGGTTATATGTAGACTTACATTAAATTAGATTTAGGTTTATTTTTAACTAGATTTACGTTTATTTAAGCTAGATTTAGATTTACGTTATATTAGATTAGATTTAGGTCTCCATAGACTGCGATGCCTGCATGAAGCGGGTGAAAAAAGCCCTCAATGGAATATAGGGTATTGCTGCCTTCACTCATGGTGGGCTCAATGGAATATAGGGTATTGCTGCCTTCACTCATGGTGGGCTCAATGAAGAAAGCCCTCAATGGAATATAGGGTATTGCTGCCTTCACTCGTCGGACTCTGACGCTGGCCAACAAGCAGCAATCTTGCAGCCCAATAGACGTGTTCGCAGGCGCTTTGGTCAAGCGGCATATGTGAGGCCACAAGATGTAGCCTCTGACAGCTCGGGGGATGATCATGCAGAGCACATTCCCAACGAGGCAATGTTTGAGCCCGAGATTGATGAAATGATCGAGACGATCATGGATTCAGAAAGGCTTATCTATGATGATATGAAAAGTGAAGCCGATACGCCATTGTATAATGGAGCACGTATGTCTAGATTGAAAGCACTCCTGGTTCTTCTCAACATGCAGGCAAAGTTTGGATGGAGTGACACTAGCGTCACAGCGCTTTTCAGGTGATCTATTACAATTAGTTTACTTTAATAGAACTCTAAATGTACAATGATCTGATAGATTTTTACACGACTGTATCATATTTTTATGTTGTGTAGATTGCTGAAAGAGCACATACTACCAGCTGACAATGTGATGCCAGATTCCCGAGATGAAGCAAGAAAGATTTTGCGAAACTTGGGGATGGATTACAATTCTATCCACGCTTGTCCTAATGACTGCATTCTTTTCAGAGGGGAATACACAGACATGGAGAAGTGTCCGAAATGTGATTCCGAAAGATATCGAGTAGATCTCCACGGGACAAAAATTCCACAAAAGGTTTTGCGACATTTTCCTCTGCTTCCTCGCATCAAGCATTTCTTCGAATGTAAGTCCATGGCCGCCCTAGCATCATGGCATGAGGAGAATAAATCTTCGGATGGTGTGCTACGAATTCCTGCAGATTGCGCAGCCTAGAAACATATAGATGGAACATGGTCGGATTTTGCCAGGGAAGCTCGAAATTTGCGCTTAGGCCTGGCTATGGATGGCGTAAATCCATTTGGTCAAAGATCAACATCTTACAGTGTATGGCCCGTTGTCATCGTCAACTACAACATTCCCCCGTGGTTGACTACGAAGAAGGGGCACCTATGGCTAAGCTTGATTGTGCCAGGGCGATATAAAGTGGGGAATATGGATGTGTATCTTCGTCCACTATTGGAAGAGCTACAACAATTGTGGATTGGCATAGAGGTGGTGGATATGAGCCGACACACAGGACGACGGAATGCTTTGATCAGAGGCATTCTAATGTGGACCATGCATGACTATCCCGGGCTAACAGAATGCTCAGGTGATCTATTGACACTCCTCACTCAGACACTGTAAATATTGTTTTTTCCCATAGTTGATCTATTATCATGTGTATACATGCAGGGCTTCAAACAAGCGGATATAGAGCATGTGTCACATGTGGACCTAGACTGAATGCACGTAGGGCACCCTCACTGAAGAAGCAAATCTACGAAGGTCATCAAGCGTATCTTCCAGAGAATCATGTGTTACGCGACGGCTTTTTGGGAAGAGAGCCACCAAGGATGTCTGCACAAGCATGGTTAGAGCAGAAGGAGATGTGCGATGACGGATTGCCTCCAGGGATGAAGAGACTATCTCTATGGTACGAGTTACCATACTGGCCCCGACTCATGATCAATCACTTGCTCGATCCAATGCACATATTCAAGAATGTGGGTAATCTACTATGGGACCATTTGACCGGCAAGAAAGATACTTTGGGAGCCAGAGTTGACCTTAGAAATGTGGATCTTATGGAGCAATATTGGCCGCAAACAGCGTCTGATGGATCGATAAAACTCCCTAAAGCACCATGGATTTTCACAGGAGCCCAAGAACGCAAAGTAAAAGAGGCCATTCGATCTTTGCGGACCCCCACTGGCGTAATGCACTCGCTCCGAACGTGTTTTACTAAAGAAGGAAAGCTTACCGGTTTGAAGTCACACGATTGGCATAAAATGTGTCAAGTACGTTCATAGTGGTCTTTAATATCATTGCATAAAATGTGGACTTTAATATCATTGCTGCACATACTTTACAGTTTATTTTACCGGTTGCCATTGAGGGATGTTTGTCTCTCGACATCCGTAACACAATCTACAAACTTGCAAAGCTGGTGCAATGGATCTCACAAAAGGAGATCAACGTAGACTCCATACCATTCGCCAAACTAAATGCTGCGGAGCTTGTGTGCATGTTTGAGAAACATTTTCCTACTACAATGCTAACCATTCAGGTGCATCTTCTTGTTCACATAGTTGATGAGGTGGAAATAGCTGGCACAGTTCATTCCAGATGGATGTTCTTCTTAGAGCGTTTCATGAAAACGCTTAAGGGATATGTGCGTCAAAAGGCACGTCCGGAGGGTAGCATGGCAGAAGGTTGGTTGGTATCAGAGTCCCTAGTGTACATTGGAGAGTGGCTAGACGGATTTGATAAAGCCCGGGACACGCTATGGCGAACCATAGATGATGAGCGCATATCTGGGATTGTCATGTGCAATCTCGGTGTTGAGAAGAAAATGACGGAAGATCTAGAGGCTAAAATCAACCGATTTTGCATGCTTCACAATCCAGTGATGCAAAAGTGGATTTCACAATATGAGGATGCAAAGCAAGAGCGACAAAGGGCACGAATCGAGTGGAGACGCGGAAGACGACCACCGATGCACTATCCAGCGGTTCTGGAGAGCCTACCAACCTTCATGAGCTTAAGATGGTTGCACAACCAATTGAAAAGCGCACAACAATGCGGTGACGAAGTGACTGAAGAAGAGTGGGAGTACTCTCGGGGTTGTGCGACCAAGGTAAGTTTGCAATGTACGACTAGCAAGTGACTTTATTTATAAACGTTTGAACGGCCACTCATAATCTTTGTTCGTTGTAGTATAAGTCATACACAGCAGCATGGTGTAAAGGTCGACATTTTAGGGTGGAACGAATCGACAAAAAGCGTTTTACTCAAGATTGTGGAATCATGGCAAAATTTGAACAGTCTAGTCGACGACGTTCCTCTGATGTAGATCCTGTGGTGGCGGAACTCACTTACTTCGGCACGCTGCAAGAGATTTTGAGGATCGATTACAGAGGATTTTTTGTCGACTTGTTCGACGTGCAATGGTTCAAGATAATCATGGAGGGTCGCAACGCTACTGTGCATAGAGGAGAGTCTGGTTTTCTTGAGGTGGATTCTACTAAGAAATGGACTGACCTAAGAGACACTTTCGTACTACCCGAGCATTGTGAACAAGTAAGTATGTAAATAGTTAACATCCCCCTTTTACAAGTTATGTGCTTGAAAGCTCTCATGTAAGTTATGTGGCTCTGGCAGGTAATATTTCATCCTACAAAGTCTACATCAAACTGGTGGTACGTCATAGAGGTAGCCCCTCGTAGTGCAAGGACGTATGAAGGCTACCATGTGCCAATCACAACGACATCAATGGAGGAGATCAGAGAAGATGCTCAATCAGAAGCCGCTGCGGTGGTGCTACTACTCTATATGGGGTACATGCAGAGGAGCTACAAAATGAAACAGAGGATATGTGTTTAAACGGAGAGCTCTATATAGATATAGGAAGTTATGCTGAGTTATGCGAGGATGAGAGAGAGATCTCTTAAAGCCACAAATATTGTATTTGAACAATTTTGCTCCGTGTTGTAAAAGCTCTGGCTCTCTAAGTACCTTCCATGGTGTATAACGCTCTTTTCTACTCGCGCTCACATCTTTTGATTGAAAATTCTGAGTTTTCGACTTGCCTCTTCTATCACTCGATTCATTGCGTCATTGTATTTATATGCGTCATTACGTCATTGTATTTAATGGTCTTTGCGTCATTGTCTACTCTATTCATTCAATATTAAGTTTAAATATTCGTGTGTTTAATGCAGGTATGGATGATGAGGAGTTTCTTTCTTCTTTGTCACCGCAGCAGAAACAGTGGTACGTGGAGCGTCATCGCTCTGGCGCATCATCGCGCGTTCCTACACCATCCGCATCTCCCTCTCTTTCGGAGCATTCGGTACGCTCCGAAGCTTCGGCGTCGACGAGATGAGCTTCACACTCGTCTAGACACCGACGCTCTAGTGGTGGCGGTGGCGGTTGTTGTGGGGATTCCGCCACCGATGCCTCCACACCGCCTCGTGTTCGACGAGGCTCTTTACCCTCCCCTTCTTTGCCCGCCCCCACACCAGCCACAGCATCGCCATCTACGCCAGGTTTTGCACGGCTGACTGTTCCTAGAAGCTACACACCTCTACCTACTCCACCAGGAGCCACCCCACTCGACACTCCTCGCTTCGGGGCCCAGACGCCGGTGGAGACACCTGACGTCCATACCCCCATCGACACGCCGCTAGAGACCCCTGCCGGGACACCCAGGTTCACGCGTCACCGGCCAGAGGGCTTGCCTTACTTCGTCGACATCAGCGGCGGCATCATCATGGATGATGATGGCAAGAAGGTGATCTCGCGCATGCGTGGTCTTTGCTTTTAGCTGTTTAGACACTACATACTAAACAAATGGAGTGAAGTACCAAGTGATTTAAAAAACAGAGTCATCAGCATACTTCATGATGAGTTTCCCGTTCCAACACGGGATCAACGCTTCAATGAAGACCTGATGAAGATTCGAATGCGCGAATACTGCAAACACAAGCGTTCCGAAGTGCAAAAAGCAATCAAGAATGGGTGGAACAGGCCGGATTGGCTGGCCAAAGAAGATTGGAAGAATGCGAAGAAAGCAGCGCGCGAGAATCCCGACAAGTGGAAGCAACAAAAGGATGCAGCCAGAGCGCGAGTAGAGGCAGGGAGCTCGCACCACTTGGGGAGCGGTGGATGGGCATCATTTGAGGCCGATTTTGTAAGTCTTTTCACATTGCTCTTTATGCATGTTCGATAGTTTAGGGTTTATGAGTTTTTTAGTTCTAACATAATGAAATCTTTGTATGTTTTGACAGTGGTCGATGACAGGACGTGATCCCACACCGTACGAGCGCGAGTACGCAGGAAGGAAGGGCTTAAACGCCCTGATGGACATTCTCAGTTCTCGCGGCGGCATGGTTAGTATTAGGGTTTACTCTTTTTTATTTTTTGTATTGTTTTATAAATGTCGTTATATGTTTATACTTACTGAAAGCTGTCTTATTGTCTTTTTTTGCAAAATCCGACAGATACGCCGCTTGGATGCGATGAGACGTCTGACTAGACGACGTCAGTTTAGCTGTAGCTAGATAGCATTAGTTTAGGGTTTCTCATAGCTTATGTATCATGAGACGGATTTTATACGTCTTTTTGAACCATGTATATTATTACATTTGTCACCGCAGTTCCTTTTGTCAATCAATTCTTTATGCCTATGATGTTGTACAATTGTCATTATTACATTTGCCAATCAATTCATTTTGCCTATGATGTGTACAATTGTCAATTTTGCAAACAATGCGTCTTGTGGGTGACTATTTTGGGTCTATTATCTACCTTTGCACTTTTTTTAAAAAGTGAATCAAGTACAATATGGTTGATGGGTGGCAAGGCATTCAATGCCCTGCCACCAAAAAAATATTCTCTCGGGCGTCGCTATAAGCGTCGCTATTTATGGCTCTGTAGCGTCGTTATGAGCGTCGCTATAGTCTTCTGTGTAAACGTCGCTATAGGCGTCGCTATATGCGTCGCTATATAGCGACGCCTATAGCGACGCTCGTAGCGACGGTTTTAGCGACGCTGGGGGTTATAAAAACCCAATCTGTTTCCGTCGCTAACATCGTCACAAGAGCACACAACCTCTTGTAGTGTAATGACAGTTTTGTGTACCTTTGGAGTCATAGTACGAGTTCTCATCATCCGCGGAGATCTCAAAGAGTCTCACATCCGCAAGAACGTTTTTTTCCAAGTCTGCATTTTATTTTGCTGACAGATAGTCGTGAGCCTTCTTGTTACAAAGAGGTTATGCTAACCAATGATAAGGTTCAGTGGGAACATGCTATGAAGAGGGAGATGTCGAGTATTGCAAAGAACAAACATGGAAAATTGTTCCATTGCCAAAAGGTAGGAAACCATTGCCTTGTAAATGGGTTGAAAAGAAGAATATTGACTATTACAAAGCTCGTTTAGTGGCCAAAGGTTTCAAGCAAGAATATGGTGTTGATCTCCAGGAAATATTTTCTCCAGTGGTCAAGATTACCACATTGAGAACGTTGGTTTCTTTGGTCTCCGCTGAATATATGGAGCTTGATCAAATGGATGTCATTACATCTTTCGTACATGGTGATATGGAGGAATAGATGTATATGCAGCAACCTGAAGAGTTTGTGTTGCTAAAGGGCAAGGAACATTTGATATATAAGGTTCTGAAAAGTCTCTATGACTTGAAGCAATCATCCCGACAATGGTATAAAACGTTTGATGCATTTATGCGTTCCCTAGGCTATAAGCACACTAATGAGGATCCACGTCTTTATGTAAAAATACAATTCAATGGACAACTTATTATGCTTATCCTTTATGTAGATGTCATGCTTATTGCTGGTCATTCTAAGAAGGACATTGTTGACTTGAAAACCAAACTCAAAAGTCAACTTGACATGAAAGATTTGGGTGAAGCCAATCACATTTTGGTTATGCCCATTACTCGTGACCGTAAGAAGAGGTTGTTGTACCTTTCTCAGAAAGAGTATGTGCACAAGGTTCTTGATCGTTTCAACATGTAGAAGGGGAAGGCTTTGAGTACTCCATTGCCTGCATATCTGAAACTTAGCAAGAACGACTGTCCCAAATCTGTTGCGGAAAAAGCTGCGATGGCTAAGGTTCCTTATGCTTCAGCTCGTGGTAGTCTCATGTATGCCATGGTGGCCACAAGACCTGACATTACACATGTAGTGGGAGTTGTCAACAGATTTAGGTCTAACCCTGGTAAAAAGAATTGGGATGTTGTCAAGTGAATTCTCAGATACTTGAATGGCACTGTAGATAGACAGTTATGCTATGGTCCTGGAAAGTCATTCATTCAGGGATTTGTAGACAGTGATTATGCAGGTTGTGTTGAAAGTCTTAAATCAACAACATGTTGGATCTACATATTTGTTAGTTTTGCTATTTCTTAAAGATCTGTTCTTCAAGATTGTACATCCATTTCTACCATAGAGGCAGAGTATGTGCAGTGAGTGAAGCATGCAAATAAGCTATTTGGCGTGCTAGCCTGGTGAAAGATCTTGGGTTGGAGCAGTGTACACCAGTTCTTCATTGTGACAGTCAGAGTGTTATTGCCTTGGAAAACAATCCAGTGTTTCATTCCATAACGAAACACATTGATGTGAGTTACCACTTTAGTCGTGTATGCCTGACAAACAAGAGCCTTGATTTAGTGAAGATTCCTATGTCACAGAACACAGTGGAAGCACTCACTAAAAGTCTCTTCAACCATCCGTTTCGGCACTGTCGTGAGTTGATGGGCATTGGGCGAAGAGTGTTTCTATTCCATTCTTATGGTCTCCCACATTGGCCATCAAGTGGGAGAATGTTAGGTTTAATGGCCATGTGGCCGACCGCCCATTACTAACTGCTACTAACCCTAAGTGTACAACTATACAGTTGTGTGAGCCACTAACACTAAGTATAATGTGTATTGTGCCCTAGTGCATAAGATAGAGAAGAAAGAAAGGGGACACACAGTACGTGTTGTCTCTCCCTCTTCAATTAGTGTGTTTTATGATAGGATTATCCATTGTCTTCCCGGCTTCTCCCCTTTAGTTAGCGTGTTGCATGATAGTATTAGTGTTGTGTGCGTCTTGCAATCGTTAGTGTGTGCGATTGGGTTGATTGGAGGTGAAGGGAAGTGGATGTGGAGATTGCTTATCATTGTGGCTTAGCCCCTCCATAGGCCGAGAAGCTCACCTCGTAGATTCAACCATTCGTGTTTCCATGATTAGCTCACTAATCGTGTGAGTGTTTCCATGCCCTAGCCGGGTAGCTCATCGCTCCAGATTGATAATTTTGTTAGTGATTGGAGCTATGCAACGATGGCGACCCCCAACATCCCTCCCCCCCCAGATATGACATCGCCCTCCCTTATTTTTAAGCGTGGGAGATAAATTAATAGGGGCCTGCCCCTAACTTATATTCTTATGTAACTTGTAAAAAAAAACTCCTCCCTTGCAAGAGCCATGGAGAGACCACTAGTAACTGTGTATAAACAATAAACTAGCGGTAAAAAAAAACTGTGTAAAAAAAAGTCCTCCCTTCCAAGAGCCATATGAACAATCGTTATCCATATGGTTGAATGTATAATAAATCAAGAACCATGGAGAGACCGCTAGTAACTGTGGTATGTAAGATGAGCTAAAGTAACAATGTAGTGTCACATGAGGTCACTAGAGTAGGATTTGGAGCTATACAAGTGGTTGAGGCACTTACAAGAGCATGATCTTTACATACAGGGCTTATGAGAGCTTCAAAAGCATTCTCATACTAGATGGGCCCTCAAGTAATCTCAAAAACTGGCCATTAGGGAAACTTTGGTAGAGAATGATTAGGAGTTACACAAATTATTGTTGAGAGTCAAGACATGTACTAGGTCAGTATCTTACATATACAGGTGGGAATTTGCAAGACATCATTATGTTGTATTTTTCCTTGAGTTGAGTCTCAATCGAGGAGGCACCATTTCTTGCAAATTCTTCATGCCATTATCCCTCTCACAGATTATGTCACCGATATAATTACCAGGGCTATAGAATGGATCATACGAGGTTTGTCACAGAGGATGAGATTGATTCCATGATGCCACAACCCATGATAGATGTCATGTGAATGTACTAACCCATGATAGATGTCATGTGATGGTACTTATTGTGACCTAGGAAGTACGAAGTCAATATATTTGGAGTGAAATGGTAATGGGAGCCACGAAGAATGCATCTCGTAGCCATCTCCACAATTTCCTAACGATCTAGACATTATTTTTCGATGAAAACCGCCTAGGAATGCACTTAAAATTATGACGTTCTTGGAGTGGTTTGAAAGCAACAAAACAAGTTTTTATTCTTGAAATAAATGGAGCTATTATACCTACACAATATTTAAAGTGGCCTTTCCTTTTATTGTATGAAGATTCATTGCGTGAAAGGGAAACATGTGCTTTTTACCACACCAATACAATTTCAAAGGTTGTCAGTAAAGGGGAAGTACTCCACCCCATTTATAACAATGTCCTAATGGTCTTAATAATATAGCCTATTGTTGTCCACCTTGAGGTTTCCTTGATTCCCTATCCTTCCCAAAGGCATTTTTATTGGCACTAGACTATAGTGCCACATCATTGGTGTGTGATTAACCTTTGAGAAACACAATACGTGGTGATAATGTCATTTCCATCATATCATGGTATCATATGTCACTTATGGTTTATTGCATTTTTTAGTATTGCAATTCTGCACAAAGCCACACCATGGAAGGGGGCGGGGGCGTAGTCTTTGATTTTCATTATTGTTGAGATCAGGTTGTCACCAAAATTTAAATTTCCTAAGAACCCAAATGAGTTTATAATTATCAAGGTACAAATCTGATCCCATATGATTGATTTTTTGTGCTTACTCTTGATGGCATACTATCTCCCTAGTTGAAATTAGATATGGGCCCAAGTGAGCTTTAGTTGTTATAATCTTATTGATGCCTAATTCTCATTGGTCCACCTCCAAGGCCATCCAATAGGATTTGAGTACACCTTGTAGGCATCTGAGCTAGGGAGCTGACATGTGTCCCTCTTTCTGCTTGTGTACAAAGGAAGCTTGTGTGTGTGTGTGTGTGTGAGTTTCTCTCTAATCCCCTACTTCTTGGGCTCGCCCCCTCCTTTGTAGGGCTTGAGAAATACTTTTGGGACACACACAAAGCATCCAATTTCCCTAGGCTTTTGACCTTTGGACACAACCTTTGAATTTTGGAACCTTAGCATTTTGGAAGTCTTAATGGGCTGAACCCTAAGGTCTTTGGAGCCCATTGTTGCACATAGTTCTTTGCAGATGGCCCCTTTGGATCCCTATATTCCCTCCTTTGGATCCCTACTGTGGCAGGTCTGCCAGCTTAACCAATATTCTAGATTTTTCTCCCCTGGAACTTCCCCATATTAAATTATCAGGTTAACATGAGAAAATCATTTAGGAGAATTCGATATTAGTTATTATGATAGGTATAGTTCTTAGCAGTACAAAAGGAGCAAGTGTCAATTGCAATGCTCTAGTGGATAAAGAAGCAAATTGCAATATGGTTGCAGAGAACATCCAAAGGATTCTCCATATCACTCCATGCAAGCATGATAGCAAAACAATGCTAGTTTTGCATACATGACATAAAGAAATGGTTTCTACCCTTAGCATCTAGTATCAAAAAGAGTAGGTAAAGTTTCAGGTCAAGCCTTCAAAGGAAATGATTGCAGACGTCATCCTTGGACATCAGTGGTTAGACCAACACAAGACCTACAAAGAAGATACAATGCTAATAAGAAGATACAATGCTAATACTCTCTTCTCCAAGAGATATCAAGCAACAGATACAGGTACCGTTAATGCTAGATCCAGAGTTGCAAAAGTCACAAGAATCAAAGACAAAGGTAAAGCTAAAGTGGACCCTCCACCGATTAGCAAAGAAGGTATGACAACATATGTCTCTACATCAAAGAACCCTCATGGATCAGCTACTTCAAGCAAGTCACGCTTTCAAAACATCAAGTCAATTGCTGACCCAACTAAAACCTCTAAGGAGCCAGCCAAAAAATCAAAGGTATATCATCCAAAGTACTAAAGAAATCAAAGGTATATCATCCAAAGTACTAAAGAAAGCAAAGGAAACACAAACAAGTGTTCGTTCCGAGCAATTTAGTGAAATTCAATTATCCGGTTTGGATTAAGGATGGAAATTCAACACAGAAAGACAACCACATGGGATGGATAACATCACAATGAATCTTGAAAGAACAAGAGTACTATCAAGGTAACAGACAAATATGGGTACCAAAATCGCTGGTTAGGGCATATGAAGTAGCTTCAAGTCCCTCCCAAGAAAGAAGGCCCATAAGGTATCAACCTCGACTATATCCTAGGATATCTAAAAAGCACGTATACAATAGAGAAACATCGAAACATGCTAAAGTCTACCACAACTCTCAAGAGGATAGAGAACAGAGATGGATCTCAAAGAATCTTCCTCTTAGACAAGGATTTTACAAAGGTTTTACAAAGATTTGGCTACCACTCGACTACAAACCAACTGCAACTACACCAGGCCTTCATAAAGATCTCAAGAACTCAACAAGACCTAGAGCAAGGCCAAGTTAACAAAGGAAATACAAAGGTCATCAATAGATTTGGATTCCTAAGTCTTCCAATGCTCCTAGTCAAAAGTCAAATGTCAATAATGAACAGAGGCCTACCACGTCATCAAAGACTCCTATCACCAGGCCCAATTGGAGAATCAAATAAATAATGGAGTTTTCACAGTCAAAGAAGGACAACCCAACCAATGAGAATGCAGATTTGAAGAGGCTAAAATAGGTATGGCAAAAGAAACCTTCAATGCCAACTTGGTCCTTCAGTCATCCTCTTTTTGAGAATTCAAGCTTTCTTTTACCTGAAGAAATGTTTGTAGTAAGCACAAGAATGTAAAAAGTCAAGTCACCAGGGTGTAAAAAACACTCTTTGGCATAGTCAAAGTCGGGCTACTGAGCCATAAAATGAGCAAAGCATTAGTCCCAAAGCTTCAAGTCATATCAAACTTTGTCCTAAGAGTCGTAGTTATTATGCTTACGCTCAAGCTAGAAGAGTTGAGCATATCTAATTCGTGTCGCTCATGCTGGATAAGATGAGCATAAGAGTCAAAGTCTATCAACTTACAATTGGTGAAGTGTCATAGAGTCCAACACTCACGCACAGTGCACAACAAGATGAGACCACATATCCTCGTCAACGAAAACCATTCTTAAGGGGTGCCAACTTGCAAAGCCATGTCATATGCTTTATAGCTATGCCATCTTTTTGAAGAACCCCTCAAAATCCTTCTTGCACAACATATTGTTTCCCATGCATTTTTGTGTATGTAGAAATAAGATGTCCCGTTATCGTACATATGCATTAGACACTCTTTTTTTCTTCCACCAATGCACCTTGAGTGGACTACAATAGGCAAACCAATATTCCATCATGCTATGTTGTCATATTTTCTACCTTTTTAATTCCATATCTATCAGCAAATAATTCCTTGAGTACTTTATTAACATTTCTCATGCTAATAAGTACTCCAATAATGTATGTATCCCAAAGGCACCTTTTTCCCACTGGGTTTTTTCCCTTTGGTCATCCAGGTATTAGACCCTAATTGAGAACCTCATCATTCTACTTCTCTTGTATATACTTTTCATAAATAAATAGTAGCCTCATCATTATGCTATTACAGCAGACAAGTGCAACATCATCTCTCACATCAGACCTATTTGGACCAATCAAGATGCTGCAGCAAATTGAACCTAACAAGAAATTCAATGACAAATGAAGACAATCATCCCATCAACAACCAATCAAAAACCTTCCACAGCCTCCACGGATACTTTTCAACAGTGCCCGAGGATGGGCATTAAAATCGGAAGGGGGGAATGTTAGCTGAGTCAACGTCTGTTAACAGAAGCTACAGACCGAAGACATACGGATGCACATTGAGGATGAATACAAAGAAGCAGTAAAGATTGGAGTTACACATTTTTCACATTTTTCTAAATGGTCACGCATTGTAAATTCCCGTTTATCTAGTATCTGGTATAAGAGATGGGTCATTTTCATCTTTGTCATCTTTGTCATTTTCAAATTGTCCCTTTTGTGAGTACTCTCAATATGGAAAGCAAACACGGATACATCGTACGCATTCTTTCGACAAAGAAAGTAAACCCTTAGAGCTTGTGCACAGTGATTTATGTGGGCCTATGCCTTCTAAATCCCATGGTGGTGCATCCTATTATGTTACATTCATTGAGGATGCAACATAGCATGTTTGGGTTTATGCCATGAAGTCTAAAGATGAGACATTTTCTTGCTTTAGGAAGTTCTTGTCTAGTGTTGAAACTGAGTCTGAACATAAGTTGAAAGCTTTGCACTCAGACAATGGTGGAGAGTATGTCTCCAAAGAGTTTACAGACTTTTGCTCAAGTACGGGAATTAAGCGTGAGTTTACAGATCCTTATACCCCTACACAAAATGGTGTTGCAGAACGAATGTATAGTACCATCCAAGAGCGGATTATGTATACGCTATCACAGGCTAATTTATCGCAAGTGTTTTGGGTTGGAGCATTATATACAGCCATGTACTTGATCAATAGATCACCACATGCTTCATTATAGTTTTGTGTACCTTTGGAGTCATCGTCAGGACATCAATTGTCTTATGAAAAACTCCGCACATTTGGTTTTGAAGCTTATGCACATGTACCAAAGGTGTTGCGTGCTAAGGTAGATCCTAAGTCTAGGAAATGCATCTTCATTGACTATGGTGTAGATGGTCAATTTGGCTATCATTTATGGGATCCAAAAAGTCGATTAGTGATCTGTAGCAGTGATGTTGTCTTTAATGAGACTAAGATTCATAGACAGCCAGTGAAAGAGGTTGAATTCTAGAAAGTCACATTCCCCAACACTCCTCCCTCCCCAGATATGATATCGCCCTCCCTTATTTTTAAGCTTGGGAGATAAATTAATAGGGGCCTGTCCCTAACTTATATTCTTATGTAACTTGTAAAAAAAAAACTCCTCCCTTGCACTTACGTGGTGCGATAAGTTTTGCATGGTGAATCCCCCCAGCAAGAAGTCTAGCATTTAACCGATCCATGGCAAGGAATGACCAATAGAGTAATGATCAAACACTTCTGAATTTCTAGCATTACAAATAAATACCAACATCCAAAATCTAAGATGCATAAGGCAGGCATGCACTCCAACATTCTCAACTCTTACCAAGCCAAATAACATATGGAATTTAGTAACCTTCACATTCCAATGCAACATACACATATGTTGTAGAGCTTGTCACCAAGATCTAGCAAAAATACAATTCGGAAAGATGTGATTCATAGTTTCCATTCTACTACAACTTATACATTTGCCTTGCATTACATTCTTCATGAACAACAGTTCCCTAATAGGCATAGCTTGTGTAAGCACTCTCCACAGGAATACTTTGTGTTTGTACGAGCAATGATAGGTCCACACTTGCTGGAATCTATGTAGCTACCAATTCTTGTCTTGAAAAAGACCCCACATTCTGTTGCATCTGGTCTGAATGTCGCGCTCAGGTTGAAGCATTTGATAGAACTTTTTTGTGGGAAGGTTTCACGAGTGATCTTAATCGAGTGATTTGGCATCTCTCTCTCTCTCTCTCCCCCTTAGTGTGTGTGTGTGTGTGTCTGTCTCCAATTTTGAAGGTCGCTCTTCTGTAGGTCGAAGATCGTGGGAGGTATGAGGCTGGAGCCCCGAAAGCCCCTCGGCCCACGGCCACGACCGCCATTGCACCAGGGCGGCCGTGCGCATGGCGGGAAGACCCCATCACGGGATGTTAGTGGAGAAGGCGCTTGTTGGGAGTGGGGACATAGGGGCACCCCAGCACCGAGAAAACTGACCGTGCCACCGCTCCTCGAAGGGGATCTGGTCTCATGCCTCCCACGGTCCCCCCTTTTGCTCAGCATTGTCGCTGTGCCCGCGTTGTTGGTAGTGACGCTGTCATAATCATCATGCAAGCCATAGCTCCCCCCTAGCATTTGCAATGCCTATCTTCGCATTGCAACTAAAAACAGAGCTTATGCCCAGGGAAGCTCATGAAGAGAGAGGCAAGCATGAGATGATGATTAGGCTTGCCAACTAGGGCTGTTTAAACAAAACATCAGAGTCGGTGTTTGACCGTCAGTTACAGATGAAAGTAAACGTCCAGGGAACTTCATAGTGATAATCTAATTTAGAGATCATTGCTGTACGGAAGTATAGCAATAAATACTAAATAAAAAACGAAAGTCATGCCCAAATATTTGTTGCTGATATTTGCTGATATTTGTAATGGAATTTTTTTCCTTCGTTCTGGTTCAAGTAAGTGGTTGAGGCAATCAGACATATAGTAACCTCGATGCGGCATATTTGTTTCCTTGATCTCCTCTAGACCAACCAGACATATCTCTGGGGCTTTGCGGTACATGGCTGACTGGATTTTTTCCTTTGTTGAGATACTTTTATAGAGCAAATCTGATTTCTTTCTGGCAATGCTCAGTGCAAGGCCAGATATTTAGTGTATTGTCGGTGTCTTGAGTGACCCTATCACACAAACTTTAGCTAATTAAGTCAGCCGAGCTTCTATGTTGTTGCTAGTTTCCATTGAGGTCAAAATTTGGGTGCTTTTCCCTTCTGCATAATCTCTTTTCTGCATAGTCGGATTTGTAATATGGTCTAAGCAAGTCTTGGAGAGAGATCCAAACACAACAACACAACAAGCCCAATAGTCGGAAATAGTAGGACATTGGAAAATTCTTTTATATATATCTCTAAACGTCAATTAACGGCACTACTAGTCTGCAACAGTGGAGCTTGTTTCATTAATATCCATTCAAGAGAAATAGCTCTTTAATGGAATTTGTTTCTTTGGTTCTGGTTCAAGTAGGTGGTTGAGGCAATCAAGTACAGTAACCTCGATGCGGTATTATTATGCAGAAATTTTTCTCTGCCGATTCTTATAATGAAATTGATTCCTTTTAGACCAGCCAATATCTGTAGGGCTTTGCGATAAGTGGTTGATTGGATTGTTTCCTTTGTTGAGATACTTCTATAGAGCTAATCTCATTTCTTTTTGGCAATGTTCAGTGCAAGGCTAGATACTTAGTGTATTGCCAGTGTCTTGAAAAACCATATCAAACAAACTTTAGCTTAAGTCAGTAAAGCTCTACGTTCTTGCTAGTTGCCATTAAGGTCAAATTTTTGAGCTTTTCAATTCGAATGGGTGCTTTTTTCTTTTGCATAAGCTCTTAAAGCTTTTTCCTTTTTTGCCAGCAAGAGCATGACAAATGTTTACCTAGCCTTGCAAGTACGAATGAAATACACTAAATGAGAAGGTTCTCTAGACTCACATTTGTAGCATGGTCTAAGCAAGTTTTGTAGAGCGATCCAAAAAGAACAACACAACAAGCCAAATAGTCCCAAAAATCCTTAGGCGTGATCACTTGTCTATCGTGTTTTCATATCACTGACTCAGAAGTCTTATTGGTTTGTCTACTTAAAGGAAAAATAAGTTGATTTGGTCCAAAATTAGTGTGGGAGGCCCATGATTGCACTACAAGTTTCTGACTTTTTGACTAGTTGAGAAAAAGGACCTAGTCTTGACCATCATAATTTGTCTCATCAAAGGTATGATGGATGGAGAGCCATGGAGGGACTCCTAGTTAGTCTTGACAATCGTGATATGTCCGGGCAAAGATATGATGGATGGAGATCCATGGAGAGACTCCTAGTTAGTATGATCTCCAAGATTATTCGATGTAAGGTCACAAAGTGCCACATGAGGTTGTCCCCAAAGAGTTAGTCTACGGTAAGGCTTTGGCCTCTCAACCTACGAGTTGTGGGATCAGATCCCCCATTGGGTTACCTCTAGAGGGGAACCTTGTGCTCAATTGGTGTCCAAGTTGCGAGGGCTCTTGCCCTTGGATACTCAAATCATCCTTTTCCTCGAGTGGGTCACCTAAGGAGGAGGTTCCTAGTTGGTTTTTATGAGTTCTCTCCAGCTTTCCCAGCACGTGGTGCATCAAGTAGGTGGCCATGGCGGTGATGCCTATGCGTGGACCTTGCTCAATGGTACGCTATCCTTGCATGACCATGTTTCACGGATAATATTTGGAAGGGATAAGCACCTCCCCCTTTGGGCCCTTTAGTGTGTCAAAAAAGAAAAGTGCCACATGAGGTCGTGAGAGTAGGATGGGAAGCTACAAATTTTAAGGACCTAGTTTATATTTGGGGACCTAGTTTTGAACAATCGTGGTCCATATGGTTGAAAATATAATAATTCAAGAGCCATGGAGAGACCTCTAGTAACTGTGGTATGTAAGATTATCTAAAGTAAGAATACAGTGTCACATGAGGTCATTAGAGTAGGATTGGGATCTACACAAGTGGTTGAGGCACTTACAAGAGCATGATCTTTACATATAGGGCTTAAGAGAGCTTCCAAAGAATTCCTATACTAGATAGGCCCTCAAGTAATCTCAACAACTGGCCATTACGGAGTCTTTGGTAGAGAATGATTAGGAGCTACACAAATTATCGTTGAGAGTCGAGACATGTACTAGGTGAGTATCTTACATCTACGGGTGGGAACTTGCAAGTCATCATTATGTTAGATTTTCCCACGAGTTTAGTCTCAATCAAGGAGGCACCATTTCTTGCACATCCTTGATGCCATTATCCCTCCCACATATTATGTCAACAATTAAATTACCATAGCTATATCTAGCAACCCATTATTGAGAGGCATAGAATGGCTCATACAAGGTTCGTCAGAGAGGATGATATTGAATATCCCATGATGCAACAACCCATGATAGATGTCATGTCAATGTAATAACCCATGATAGATATCATGTGATGGTACTCGTCGTTACCTAAGAAGTACAAAGTCGGTAAATTTGGAGTGAAAAGTAATGGGAGCCACTAAGAATGCATCTCCTAGCCTACTGTTGTCCACCTTGAGGTTTCCTTGATTCCGTATTCTTCTCAAAGGACTTTTATTGGCACTAAACTATAGCGCCACATCATTGGTGTGTGATTGTCCTTTAAGAAACACAATATGTGGTGATAATCTCATTTCCATCGTATCACTACAAGAGGTTGTGTGCACTTGTGACGCTGTTAGTGACGGAAATACACTGGGATTTTATACTCCCCGGCATCGCTAAGACCGTCGCTAAGAGAGTCGATACGGGAATGTCGCTATGAGCGTCGCTATAAACGTCGCTATAGACATGACTACATAGAGATGCCTATAGCGATGATCATAGCGACGTTTACAGGCCACCTATAGCGATGTTTATAGCGACGCTGCAGAACCTTATATAGCGACGCCTGGGAGAAAAAGTTTTTGGTGGCAGGGCATTGAATTGCCTGCCACCCATCAACCATATTGAATGTTCTCATTAATTAATTCACTTTTGAAAGAAAGTGCAAGCTTAGATATAGACTCAAAGTAGTCACCCACAAGACAATATAACCATTAACTCCATCATCCATAATATTATTTGCAGAATAAAGATACAAAACTAACAAAAGTAAATTGATGAAAGTAAATCAATGACATTTGTACATCATAGGCAAAATCACTTGATTGTTAAACTTTACAAATGTAATAGTTACAACACCATTGTCAATATTGAAAAAATATACATAGTTTTCAAAAGACGTATAAAAGAAAACTAATGCTATCTAGATACGGCTAAATTGAGGTCGTCTAATCACACGTCTCATCGCGTCCAAGTTGCGTATCTGTCAGATTCTGCAAAAGAAACAATAAGACAACTTTCTGTAAGTATAAACATATAGCGACATTTATAAAACAATACAACAAATAGAAAAGAGTAAACCCGAATACTAACCATGCCGCCGCGAGAATCGAGAGTTTCCATCAGGGCGTTTAAGCCCTTCCTGCCTGCGTACTTGCACTCGTACGGTGTGGGGTCTCGTCCTGTCATCAACCACTGTCAAAATATACAGAGAATCCATTATGCTAGAATTTAAAAACCCCTAAACCCTAAACTATCAAACCTAAAGAGCAATGCAAAAACACTTACAAAATTGGTCTCAAATGATGCCCACCCGTCGCTCCCCAAGTGCTGCGAGCTCTCTGCCTCTGCTCGTGCTCTGGATGACTCCTTTTGTTGCTTCTACTTGTCAGGATTCTCGCGTGCTACTTTCTTCGTATTCTTCCAAACTTCTTTGGCCAGTCAATCGGGCCAAACTTCTTTGGCCAGTCAATCGGGTCTCTTCCACCCATGTTTAATTGCTTTTTGCACTTTGGAACGCTTGTGCTTGCAATATTCGCGCATTGGAACCTTCATCACGTCTTCATTGAAGCGGTCATCCGGTGTTGGACCAAGAAACTCGTCATGAAGCATGCTAATGACTCCGTCTTTTAAATCACTTGGTACTTCACTCCAGGTGTTTAGTACATAGTGTCTAAACACCTGAGAGCACAGAACACGCATGCACGAGATCACCTCCTTGCCTTCATCATCCAAGATGATGACGCCGCTGAAGTCAATGGAGTAAGGCAATCCCTCTTGCTGGTGACGCGTGAACCTGGGTGTCCCGGAAGGGGTCTCTAGCGGTGTGTCGATGGGGGTATGGATGTCAGGTGTCTCCACTGGAGTTTGGGCCCCGAAGAGAGAGTAGCTAGTGGTGTGTAGCCGCTAGGAATGACCGTCAACCACGAAAAACCTGGTGTAGATGGCGATGCCGTGGCTGGTGTTGGGGCAGGCAAAGAAGGAGAGGGTAAATAGCCTCGTCAAACATGAGGTGGTGTCGAGGCATCGGCGACGGCATCCCCACAACAATCGTTGTCGCCACCACTAGAGCGCTGGCGACGAGACGAGTGTGAAGATCGTCTCGTCGACACCAAAGCTTCGGAGCGGGCTGAATGCTCCAAAATAGAGGGGGACTCGGCCGGAGTAGGAACGCGTGATGGTGCGCTAGAGCGATGACGCTCCACGCACCACTCTCTCTGGTGGGCTGACAAAGAAGAAAGAAACTCCTCATCATCCATACTTGCATTAAACACCCAAACGTTTAAACTTAATATTGAATGAATGGAGAAGGAAACATGGACAAGTAGAGAGGGAGAAAATAGAGAGAGAGAGAGAGAGAGAGAGAGAGAGAGAGAGAGAGAGAGAGAGAGAGAGAGAGAGAGAGAGGACTCATAAAGGGGAAGGGATTCTTGTGTAGACAATGACGCAATGACGCATATAGACAGAATAGACAAAAAGCCACGTGAATACAATATACATTATAAAATGGATCTAGATTGTTCAAATACAATATTTATGGCTTTAAGAGGTCTCTCTCTCATCCTCGCAAATCTCAGCATAACTTCCTATATCTATATAGAGCTCTCCGTTTAAACAGATGTACTCCATTTCATTTTGTAGATCCTCTGCATGCACCCCATAGAGAGTAGCAGCTTGATGCTCGTCTGGCACCACCTTAACGCATTCTTACTGAACATCTTCTCCGATCTTCTCCATTGATGCCATTGTGATTGACACATAGTAGTCTTCATATGTCCGTGCACTACGAGGGGCTACCTCTATGACGTACCACCAGTTTGTTGCAGACTTTGTAGGATGAAATATCACCTGTCAAAGCCACATACCTTACATGAGAGATTCCAAGCACATAACTTCTAAAATTGGATGCTAACTATTTACATACTTACTTGTTCACAATGCTCGGGTAGTACGAAAGTGTCTCTTAGATCATTCCATTTCTTAGTTGAATCCACCTCAAGAAAACCTGACTCTTCTCTACGCACAGTAGCATTGCGGCCCTCCTTGATTATCTTGAAACATTGCACGTTGAATGAGTCGACAAAAAATCCTCTATAATCGATCCTCAAAATCTCATGTAGCGTGCCAAAGTAAGTGAGTTCCACCACCACCACAGGACCGTCGTCGACTAGACTGTTCAAATTTTGCCATGATTCCACAATCTTGAGTAAAACGCTTTTTGTCGATCGATCCGTTCCACCCTAAAATGTTGACCTTTACACCATGCTGTTGTGTATGACTTATACTACAACCAACAAAGATCATGAGTGGCCGTTCAAACATCTAGAAAGTCACTAGTCGTACATTGTAAACTTACCTTGGTTGCGTAACCCCGAGAGTACTCCCACTCCTCCTCAGTCACTTATTCACCGCACTGTTGCGCGCTTTTCAATTGGTTGTGCAACCATCTTAAGCTCATGAATGTTGGTAGGCTCTCCAGATCGGTCGGATAGTGCATCGCTGGTCGTCTTCCCGGTCTCCACTCGATTTGTACCCTTTGTCGCTCTTGCTTTGCATCCTCATATTGTGAAATCCACTTTGCATCACTGGATTGTAAAATCGCTTGATTCTAGCCTCTAGATCTTCCACCATCTTCTTCTCAACACCAAGATTGCACATGACAATCCCAGATATGCGCTCATTATCTATGGTTCGCCATAGCGTATCCCGGGCTTTATCAAATCCTTCTAGCCACTCTCCAATGTACACTAGGGACTCTGATACCAGCCAATCTTCATGTTGTCTACAACACTTACAAAGGACGAAAGAGAGGCGTTCAAATGTGTGCTAGGGAAATTTCCGAGGCTTTTTGCTAAAGACTACACCGATGTGCGTGGAGTAGATGCTGTTCAACACAAAATTGAGCTGAAGCTAGAGGCCACACCTAAGGCTCAAAAGCTACGAAGGCTAGGAGTCATCAAGGAGCAGGCTTTACTCAAGGAGGTAAGAAAGATTCTAGCAACAGGTTTCATTTATCCAGTGGAGAATTCAGAGTGGGTCTCTCCCGTTGTTGTTACTCCTAAGAAAAATGGCAAGTGGAGGGTGTGTGTGGATTACCTTCCACTCAATGAGGCAACAAAAAGAGATCACTTTCCCCTCCCATTTCAATATGAGATACTAAATGAGGTAGCTGGTCATGAAAAGTACACTGTGTGTGATGGCTACTCGGGTTACTTTCAAATAGGTATCGCATTGGAAGGTCAGTTAAAAACAACCTTCATCACTCCTTGGGGTTGTTATGCTTTTAGAGTCATGCCATTTGGTCTAACAAATGCTCCTGCAACATTCCAACGTTTCATGAACATGGTGTTTCAAGCATTCTTTGGAAAGTCAATTAGGGTGTTCATTGATGATTTCTGCATTTATAGCTGAAAATCATTGCATCTACAAAAGGTAGAAGAAGGTTTAAAGAAGCTCTATGAAATGGGAGGTCAACTCAACCCCGACAAATGTCACATAGGTGAGGATGAAGTGATCTTGCTTGGTCAAAAGGTTTCCTATAAAGGCATTGAGGTGGATCCTTCAAAGGCAAAGGCTCTTGTTGAGCTCCCATCACCCAAGAATCTCAAAGAGGTCATCTCATTCATTCAAAAGGTGAAGTATATGTCACACTTTATTCACTTAGCTTTGGAGTTGCTTCATCCTTTGCAAAAGTTGACACAACAAGTAGAATTTTCATGGTCTTATGAGCTTGAAGAGTACTTTTGTAACATTAAAGTCATCCTGTCAGAACTACCAACACTCATGCCTCCTTGTTGGGAGTACACATTCTTTGTTAGCTCTAGTGTTGGGAAAGAAACAATTGGAGCGGTTTTGCTACAACAAGATCCCCATAGTACCCGGATGCAACCCATCTACTTTGCTAGTAGGGTCATGAATGCTTTGGAGAGAGGCTACACAAAGGCATAACTCATGATGCTTTCTCTCATGTTTGCGGTGAGAAAGTTTAGATCCTACCTGCTACCAAAACCTTTTGTGATTCTCACTACAGAAAATTTGTTCCCTTGGGTGTCATCTCAAATGAATTTTAGTACTAGGATCTCAAAGTGGATTATGGAATTGCAAGAGTTTCAATACTCTTTCAAAGTAGAAGATAGTGTGCGTGCACAATTGGTAGGGATCCTTACTTATAGGGTACATGAGAAGGAGATTAAGATGCCTGAAGTAAAGACCCTACCATTGCCACCACCTAAAAGTATTCCTAATGCTTTTACCTTGTTCTTTGATGGAGCTTTCCGACGAGCCACAAGAAAATCAGGGGGAGGGCTAGTATTGCTCAACCCAAGTGGGGAGGTGGTCATGAAAGAGAAGGTCAATCTACTAGGTTCAACTAGCAAGAATGAAGCAGAATACGACACACTACTTCATGGTTTGAAGATGTGCATTGGCCAAGGGATACAACGTCTCATGGTAAAGGGAGATGAACTTCTCATTGTTAAACAGAATTTAG
This sequence comes from Adiantum capillus-veneris, assembly GCF_014529385.1. NCBI lineage: Eukaryota > Viridiplantae > Streptophyta > Polypodiopsida > Polypodiales > Pteridaceae > Adiantum > Adiantum capillus-veneris. Next base: position 70,204,668 of record NC_140931.1, read on the forward strand.
GCATTTGGGCATGCAAGAATGAAAGCTTACGGACAAAAGTTCATGCCATTCGTAGGATGTTTAATCACTTTGAAGAAGTGCAACTATATCATATTCCTAGGAAACAAAATGAAGATGCCGATTTACTTGCACAACAAGCAGTTACATGTGTTGAGAAAGAAGTGCAGGTCATCATGGTGGCAGCAAATGTCAAGCAACCGAGATACCAGGGATTGGAGTCATTGACTCCCATTATTAGCTACATTTTGGAGGGTGAGTTTCCACAAGACTTCACGAAGGCTCAGAAGAGGAGACTCATGAAAAAGGCAAGCGCGTATCTCTTCCTAGAAGGATCCCTCTATCAAAGAGGGAAGGATCAAGTGTGCATAAGAGTACCAACTATCAAGGAGATTCGAGCCATTCTAAAAGATTTGCATGAAGAGGCATGTGGTGGTCATTTTGCCCAAGAGTTAACTGTGAAGAAGATTTTGCTTGCGGGGTATGTTTGGCCAAGTCTGCATGTGGATGTCCAACATTGGTGTAAAAGTTGTCACAATTGTCAGGTAAATGGGAATAGAAGATTGGTGTATGGTCCAAGGCAAATCGTGCTTGCAAATGGACCCTTTGAAAAGTGGGGCATTGATGCTATGGGTCCTCTCCCTAGGACAAAAAATGGTAAACTCTACATTCTAGTGGCGGTAGACTATATGACTAGGTGGGTGGAAGCACAAAGTGTGGCAAAGGTAAATGAGAGGACAGTGAGCAAATTTGTCTACACTCACATTTGTTGTAGATTTGGCGCATCTTTGGAGATTGTTTCTGATAATGGTCCAGGATTTAGAAAGGGCTTGCTCACAGAGGTCTGTGAAGAACTTCACATTCTACATCATCATAGTACACCCTACTATCCCCAATCCAATGGTCTGGTAGAAAAAGCTAATGGTGTCATTGCAGGCATCATTAGAAAGATGGTGAGAAACAAGACAAAGTTGTGGGATGACTTCTTGGATGGTGCCTTGTGGGCGTATCGAACCACATATAGGGAAGCCACGGAGTTTACACCATTTCACTTGGTCTATGGTCAAGAGGCTTTACAACCAATTGAGCTCAACATCCCAATAATACGACTTCATGGCAAAGCAGCACAAGATGATTAAGAAGCATGCATGGATCGACTTCTTACCTTAGCTGAGCTTGAGTGAAAAAGAGAAGCAGCATACGTGTGCTACAAGAGGAAAGCTACATAGGCGAAGGAGAAGCTTGACAAGAAACTAAAGGACAAAGGCATCAATGAAGGAGATCTTGTGCTAAGGTATGACAATCGACTCGACAATCGTTTTGATGCCAAATTTGAAACTAGATGGCAAGGGTCATACATAGTTAAGAAGGCTTTCAATTCAAGTTACTATCAACTTATGGACTTGAATGGGAAAGAGCACTCCAGGAAGGTAAACGGGTATCTCTTGAAGCCTTATTTGAGTCGCCTTCTACCAAAGGATCTACCAAAGATCTGTCAAAAGGCAGCTATCTCATGTAGGTATTGTTCCGTGAAGCATGAGTGTAACTCAAACCAAAATTCTGAGGGGCCAAACAATGAAGACCTCGTGAAGGACTCTGAAGCACTCTCTTTGGAAAAGATGCTCTATGATGGTACATGAATATACCATCATCCTGGGGGAGGGCTAATGATAGCCGTTTTTCGGCTTTCCATCATTGCCATAGTAAGCTACCTCACCCTATCCAATCACTCAAAAATTTTGGTTATCCCTACCATTTCACTGTATATAGGTGTGTGTGAGTTAGTGGACTTTTCCCATATCTTCTTAAAAACCCTTAATTAGCTAGTCACTGGGCTAGTTGAGCCAAAAAAAATAAAATAAAAAAATAAATATAAGTATATTATGGTCCATTTGTGTGTAAATATTTCATTGTATATAGGGCCTAAATAAAAAGATTTTTCATAATTATTTTGGTATTTATTTAAATATTTCTACCTATGGTGTGTTATTTATGCTATGTACATTGACTCACCATTAACATATTTTTTTTTACCATTTTGCATACTCTTTATTCCATATAAAAATAATTTCATGCAAGCTTCTCTTATTTTTGGTGTAACTCCATCCCAAAAAAAATGCAAAAAAACTAGTTTTATTTATGTGTATATTTTTTCACTATTGTGATTTTTCCTTCCTACGTCTATTCTCTTTTACTCTCATAAATTAGAACACCAAAAATATTCATCTTTTTATGTTAGACTTATAATGAGAAAGATTTATTTTGACCCCTTTATATTTTTTCCACCTATATTATTTATATTTGACATGTACATATTTTTTTAGACCCCTAAATATTTGATTTTCTTAGTTGTACTATTCACTTATATCATGATCTCAACAATATATTCAATTATAGACCTACCAAATAAGGTCAAGATTATGTGGCATGTATGCATGCACCATGGGGAGCTCACTCTTGGAGATATTCAAAAGAATCATCCAAAGAAGGACCTCACAAGGACCTTGTGCAGTGGAAAAAACAGTCGGTTTAAAAAGATCACAGTGGAAAAGATCACATGCTCCCCGAATTTAAAAATATTATACAACCAAAAGTTGTAGCTCGTGAGCTGAACTTTCACCTCAAATTTTTTCATATTTTTTTGAGCTACGAGCTGTGAGCTATGATTTTATTGGTGGACCCCAGTTTGCCCATGCTATGCAGCCACACTCCCTCTTCCACTTTACCATTTTCCTCTTTCACACACACCTCTCCACTCATCATCCCCACCTCTCTCACCACTCCTCTCTGCACCCTACTCACCTTCTTCTAAACCTTGAATAATAAGAGAAACCATGGTGAACTCATGTTTCCTACACACACTTCCATTCCAAAATTGACCACCTAGTCTCATTTTTCCTCATCCATATTACCCATATCTATCAAGAAACCATAAAATTCAGCCTCTTCTCTTGAAGGACAGCATCATGGTGATTGATTACTCATATTCAATTACCTTGGCTCCCAAAGGAAGGTCAAGAGTGAAAAAAACGTACCGTCAAAGCTAGTGGACCGTCAACAAGCGTCAAAATTGACCCTACTCAAGACACTTGGAGCATCAACATTGTAAGAAATCCATGTTTTCTTACCTCTTAAGAGTTTTTCTTCCTTATTTGTATCCTACTTGGATACTCCCATTGTAAATATCCAATTCCATTTGTAAATCAATAAAAATACTAACTCTACTAATGTACTAACACTAACCTACTATGAAAAGTCCTATCACCTCCACTTCTCTCCTCTCTCTCTTCTTCATCTATCCACACCAAATTCTTGATAATTCCAAGCAAAAGAAATTAGATAAGTGCTGAAAATCTAACCCAAACATGGTTAGAGGAGTAACCCTAGCCTTGAAAATTTCTATAAAAGGAGGGTGCAGCTAGCACAAAGGGTGAGCCATAAGCAAGAGCACTATGCTATTGCTTGAGAATCCAAGCTCAACCTCTCTAGAAGGAGCTCTTGAGTGGAAGCTCATTGTCTTATGCATATACATGTGTTGTATTAGGGGTGATTAGCAAGGGAGATCTATGCCATTGTAAGAGAGAGAGCGATCATTCAATTGAGAGTGGAAAATCTATTATTCCTCCTACTAGTGTAAGCCCAACATTTGCTGAATCAAGGAGGGTGGATTTGGACTAAGCTTGGATACTTTGTCTCTCTTCCAACGTGAAGTAATGTACAACAATGATGTGTATGTGTCTTGGTGATTTTTTTAGTTCTTGATAGCTTGTGTCTGGGTGTTGTCATCAATTTAGTCATAAATCCCACATATTGTAAGAGGGCGACAGGGTGGAGAGGACTCCCCTGGCCTTAAGACACCGATTTGGGTGGCTTTTCTTATGATGTGTTGTGGTGAAATTTACTCAAGCTATGTTGAACAAATACTAATCTCACTTTGATCGGTCATGACAGATTTGTAAGAAGGTATTAATGCAACAAGCACCCCCTCCCTTCTCTCTCTTTCTTACAAATATAATTGTGTTTGCTTGATCATTGCCGATACATTTCAAAGCAGCCCGAGCACTATGTCTCTCTCTCTCTCTCTCTCTCTCTCTCTATGCGTCCTAGTTCGCATCCAAAACTAGGTGGTGCCCAAAAATTTGTGTAGGGTTAGGTTGCGGGTTTGTGTGTGTGTTTGTTGTTTTTTCCAACCCCAACCCAATTGAGCAGCACGGGAGCCTACAAGGGTGCTTAGAGGCCACTCTTCTTGTTGCCCACCCCGGACCGCCTCAATAGTTGGTTTCTATGAGTTCTCTCCAGCATTCCCAGCACATGGTGCATCAAGTAGGCGGCCATGGTGGTGATGCCTACGCATGGACCTTGCTCAATTGTACCCTATCCTTGCGCGACCATGTTTCATGGCTAATAGTTGGAAGGGATAAGCACCTTCCACTTTGGGCCCTTTAGTGTCTGTCAAAAAACAAAAGTGCCACATGAGGTCGTGAGAGTAGGATGGGAAGCTACAAATTTTAAGGACCTAGGTTATATTTGGTGACCTAGTTTTGAACAATCGTGGTCCATATGGTTGAAAATATAATAAGTCAAGAGCCATGGAAAGACCGCTAGTAACTGTGGTATGTAAGATGATCTAAAGTAGCAATACAGTGTCACATGAGGTCATTAGAGTAGGATTGGGATCTACACAAGTGGTTGAGGCACTTACAAGATCATGATGTTTACATATAGGGCTTATGAGAGCTTCCAAAGAATTATTATACTAGATAGGTCCTCAAGTAATCTCAACAACTGGCCATTACGGAGTCTTTGGTAGAGAAGGACTAGGAGCTACACAAATTATCGTTGAGAGTCGAGACATGTACTAGGTCTGTATCTTACATATACGGGTGGGAACTTGAAAGTCATCATTATGTTAGATTTTCCCTTGAGTTGAGTCTCAAAGGACGAGGCACCATTTCTTGCACGTCCTTGATGCCATTATCCCTCTCATATATTATGTCAACAATTAAATTACCATGGTTGTATCTAGCAACCCATTATTGAGAGGCATAGAATGGCTCATACAAGGTTCATCAGAGAGGATGAGATTGAATATTCCATGATGCTACAACCCATGATAGATGTCATGTCAATGTAATAACCCATGATAGATATCATGTGATGGTACTCGTCGTTACCTAAGAAGTACAAAGTCGGTAAATTTGGAGTGAAAAGTAATGGGAGCCACTAAGAATGCATCTCCTAGCCATCTCCACAGTTTCCTAACGATCTTGACATGCTTTTTCAATGAAAACAGCCTAGGAATTCACTTAAATTATTTTCCTGGAGTGGTTTGAAAGCAACAAAACAATTTTTTATTATTGATATAATTGGAGCTATAATACCGCCATAATATATTAAGTGGCCTTTCCTTTTATTATGTGAAGATTCATTGCGTGAAAGGGGAGCATGTGCTTTTTGCCACACCTATACAATTTCAAGGGTTGTTAGGAAAGGAAAAATTATCCACCCCATTTATAACAATGTCCTAATGATCTTAATAGAGCCTACTGTTGTCCACCTTGAGGTTTCCTTGATTCCCTATCCTTCTCAAAGGCCTTTTATTGGCACTAAACTAAAGCGCCATATCATTGGTGTGTGATTGTCCTTTAAGAAACACAATATGTGGTGATAATCTCATTTCCATCGTATCACTACAAGAGTTTGTGTGCACTTGTGACGATGTTAGTGACAGAAATACATTGGGTTTTTATACTCGAGGCATCGATACGGGAACGTCTCTATAAACGTCGCTATACATGTCGCTATAGACGTCGATACATAGCGATGCCTATAGCGACGATCATAGCGACGTTACATGCCCACTATAGCGATGTTTATAGCGACGCTGCATAACCTTGTATAGCGACGGTCATAGCGACGCCCAGGAGAAAAGGTTTTTGGTGGCAAGGCATTGAATTCCTTGCCACCCATCAACCATATTGAATGTTTCATTAATTAATTCACTTTTGAAATAAAGTGCAAGCTTAGATATAGACCCAAAGTAGTCACCCACAAGACAATATAACCATTAACTCCATCATCCATAATATTGTTTGCATAATAAAGATACAAAACTAACAAAAGTAAATTGATGAAAGTACATCAATGACATTTGTACACATGATAGGCAAAATCACTTGATTGTTAAACTTTGCAAATGTAATAGCTACAACACCATTGTCAATATTGAAAAAATATACATGGTTTTCAGAAAGACGTATAAACTTCATCTCATGATACATATGCTATGACAAAAGGAAACTAATTTTATTTAGCTACAGCTAAACTGAGGTCGTCTATCACATGTCTCATCACATCCAAGCGGTGTATCTGTCAGATTTTGCAAAAAAAACAATAAGACAACTTTCTGTAAGTATAAATATATAGCGACGTTCATAAAACAATACAACAAATAGAAAAGAAACTAACCATGCCTCCGCGAGAATTAAGAATGTCCATCAGGGCGTTTAAGCCCTTCCTGCCTACGTACTTGCACTTGTACGGTGTGGGGTCTCATCTTGTCATCGACGACCACTGTCAAAACATAAAGAGAATCCATTATGTTAGAATTAAAAAACCCCTAAACCCTAAACTATCAAACCTAAAGAGCAATGCAAAAACACTAACAAAATTGGTCTCAAATGATGCCCACCCATTGCTCCCCAAGTGGTACGAGTTCTCTGCCTCTGCTCGCGCTCTCGTTGCCTCCTTTTGCTGCTTCTACTTGTCACGATTCTCGCGTGCTACTTTCTTCGCATTCTTCCAAACTTCTTTGGCCAGCCAATATGGTCTGTTCCACCCATGCTTAATTGATTTTTGCACTTTGGAACGCTTGTGCTTGTCGTATTCGCGCATTTGAACCTTCATCACGTCTTCATTGAAGCGCTCATCCCATGTTGGAACGGAAAACTCGTCATGAAGCATGTTGATGACTGTGTCTTTTAAATCACTTGGAACTTCACTCCACGTGTTTAGTATATAGTGTCTAAACACCTGAGAGCACAGACCACGCATGCACGAGATCACCTTCTTGCCTTCATCATCCACGATGATGACGCCGCTGAAGTCCACGGAGTAAGGCAATCCCTCTCGCCGATGACGCGTGAACCTGGGTGTCCCAGTAGGGGTCTCTAGCGGTGTGTCGATGGGGGTACAGACGTCAGGTGTCTCCACTGGAGTCTGGGCCCCGAATTGAGGAGTGTCGAGAGACTAGAGGGACTCCTGGAGGAGTAGTAGTGGTGTGTAGCCACTAGGAACGACCGTCAGCCGCGAAAAACCTGATGTAGATGGCGATGCCCTGGCTGGTATCGGAGCGGGCAAAGAAGGAGAGGGTAAAGAGCCTCCTCAAACATGAGGTGGTGTTGAGGCATCGGCGACAGCATCCCCACAACAATCACCGTCGCCACCACTAGAGCGCTAGCGACGAGACGAGTGTGAAGATCGTCGCGTCGACACCAAAGCTTCGGAGCACGCTGAATGCTCCGAAACAGAGGGGGACTCGGCCGGACTAGGAACGCGTGATGGTGTGCCATAGCGATGATGCTCCACGTACCACGCTCTTTGTTGGGGTGACAAAGAAGAAAGAAACTCCTCATCATCCATACCTGCATTAAACACATGAACGTTTAAACTTAATATTGAATGAATGGAGAAGGAAACATGGACAAGTAGAGAGAGAGAGAGAGAGAGAGAGAGAGAGAGAGAGAGAGAGAGAGAGAGGGAGAGAGGGGACTCATAAAGGGGAAGGGATTCCCTATGTAGACAATGACGCATATAGATAGAATAGACAAAAAGCCATGTGAATACAATATACATTATAAAATGGAACTAGATTGTTCAAAATCCGACAATGTTTCATCTATATGTTTCCGTAGCACACCATCCGAAGATTTATTCTCCTCATGTCATGATGCTAGGGCGGCCATGTACTTATATTCGAAGAAATGCTTGATGTGAGGAAGTTGAGGAAAATGTCGCAAAACCTTTTGCGGAATTTTTATTCTGTGGAGATCTACTCAATATCTCTCGGAATCACATTTCGAACACTTCTCCATGTCTATGTATTCCCGTCTGAAAAGAATGCAGTCGTTAGGACAAGCGTGGATCGAATTTCAATCCATCCCCAAGTTTTGCAAAATATTTCTTGCTTCCTCTTTGGAATCTGGCATCACATTATCAGCTGGCAGTATGTGCTCTTTGAGCAATCTACACAACGAAAAAAATACGATACAATGGTGTAAAAATCTATCAGATCATTATACATCTAGATCTTTTTATTAAAGTAAACTAATTGTAATAAATCACCTAAAAAGCGTTGTGAGGCTAGTATCACTCCGTCCAAACTTTGTCTGCATGTTGAGAAGAACCAGGAGTGCCTTCAATCTAGACACACGTGCTCTATCATACAATGGCGTATTGGCTTCACTTTTCATATCATCATAGATAATACTTTTTGAATCCATGATCATCTCGATCATTTCATCACTGTCGAAGGCTACATCTTGTGGGCTCACATATGCTGCTTGACCAAGGAGCCTATGAACACGTCTATTGGGTTGCAAGATTGCTGCCTGTTGGCCAGCGTCAGAGTCCGACGAGTTATAATTGGCAATAACTTGATCTATAATAGATGGGTCGAACTTGCCAAATTCATGAACATGCTACAAAGAAACGCGTCTTGTCTGTCGCACAGCATGCTTTCGTTGATTACAAGGACATAAGATCCTCGCTGAGAGATAGGTGTTTCGGTGGGACGGCCCCACATCCTCGTCACTACTCATAATGAGGGTAAAAACCTTATAACCTGGACAACAAATTTGATCTTTTATTGGCATTCTTCGTCTTTTATCTCTCTCTCTCTCTCTCTCTCTCTCTCTCTCTCTCTCTCTCTCTCTCTCTCTCTCTCTTTGTTCACACTGTAAACTACCTCACATCCTCTAGTCATGTCCAATCCCCGCACACCTCGGTCTAGAGGTGCACGGAGATCAGAACCACCGGGTTATAATCTCGTCTTTATTGGTGAATGCCTATATTTGTGGGTACAAGAAATCTACACACCCACGTCTACATGATAGTGTGTAGTGGACAAAACCCCTTTGCCTCTTCTCCTCTAGTTGTAGCATTTCACAACATTGTAACATCTTTTCACAGTAGATCTTTGTCTGTAGCATGCAGGTACGCCATTCTTGCAATGTAGATGATGCCTGCTCAAAGCACTTAACTCTCACTCTAGATTTGACGGCCTGTGTAGTGTGTGTGTGTGTGTGTGACCCTTGGATTCATCATCTTGCATCACTAATTTTTGTGTAGGCTCAATTTGCTCTTCCATTGGCTGATCATGACGGGTTATTGTATGGTAGCAGCAGTCGAACATGCAGGTGGAATTGCTGGTCCGCATGGACTGTCGAGGCTATGAGCGCATGAAATTTTATCATGTAGGAAAACGGAGTCTATTTCAGTGTTTTTCATATGAGCAAGTGTTTTTCATACAATGCTTACCATCATGAGCGCACCTTCATTGGCATGCACTAAAATCTAACCTAAATTTTAAAAAAGCTAGTTCATCGAACATAAATCTAAATATAATTTAATCTTAAACTCAAAATAAACCTAAATCTAATCTAATTTAACGTAAATCTAAATCTAACATAAATAAACGTAAATCTAACTAAAAATAAACCTAAATCTAATCTAATCTAACCTAAATAAACCTAAATCTAATCTAACATAAATCTAAATCTAACATAATCTTTAACGTCTCTTGGGATATTTTCCTACGACTTTAAGACTCTCTTCTTCTCGTTTGTGTGTGTGTGTGTGGGTGTGTGTGTGTGCCAATGAAAACAGGAAAATGGTATAACCTTTCTATCACCCAAGTGTGGTAGATTGGTTATGCCATTTCCCTCTTGAATAACAGTCTTGAGTTCAACTCCTCATTGGCTAGATCTTTAAGGTCTCTTGGGATAGTTTCCTACGACGTTAAAATTCTCTTCTTCTCATGTGTGTGTGTGTGGGTGTGTGTCTGTGCCAATACAAAGAGGAAAATGGTATAACCTTTCTATCACACAAGTGTGGTAGATTCGTAATTATGCCATTTCCCTCTTGAATAACAGGTCTTAAGTTCAAGTTCTCGTCGGATAAATCTTTAAGGTCTCTTGGGATAGTTTCCTATGACGTTAAAACTCTCTTCTTCTTCTCTCTTTTCTCTCTCTCTCTCTCTCTCTCTCTCTCTCTCTTTTCCTCTCTAAAGGTGTGTGTCTATGCATTCTTTGTTTATGCATGTGCATGTGTGTGTTTTTTGTTTATGCATGTGCTCTCTCTCTCTCTCTCTCTCTCTCTCTCTCGTTCTCTCTCTCAAAAGCACAATGTGTGTGTGTGTGTGTGTGTGTGAGAAGAACGAGAGAGAGAGAGAGAGAGAGAGAGAGAGAGAGAGAGAGAGAGAGAGAGGGAGAGCGCCAGTTACCTTTGTTTGCTTGACCGCCCTGAGATCTGAGTTTTCAAAAGCTCTCGGTTAATTTTTTACCCATGTCGCCATCGCTATGGTCGTTGCTATGAGTATCGCTAAGTTACAAGTAACTTAGCGGCGGAGTGGGTTTTCACTTTTGAGCGTCACACTTCGAGCGTCGCTAATGTGAAGTACCTCTTGTAGTGTATCATGGTATCATACGACATTTATGGTTTATTGCATTTTTTATTATTGCACTGGAGGGAGAAAAAACTTTTAGGGGGGGGGGGGGGATGCCCCAGTGGTCCTAAACTTATTCACACACATCACTACCATATACAAGAATAAAACGATCCAAGATGTATAGTGCCACTCAAGTAGAGAAATATCCTCTTAGCTACTTTCCAATGTCTAGAACCCGAACCATGCATAAATTTTAGTCACTTGTGAGACTGCACTTGAATAGTTGGCCGTGTAATGCATACATAAATGAGGCAAGCAATAATTTTTTGGTAGATGGTAACATCTTTTGGATCTCCAGCATCATGTACGATTAACTTTAAACATGTTCCATAGGAGTGGCAATTGGCTTGCAATCATCAAGTCCAAATCTGTGTAGCAAAGTTTGCACATGCTTTGTTTGACACAATGCAATACCTTAATCACAATGCTTCAACTGAATGGTCAAATAATGATACAAAAGCCCCAAATTTGATGTTTCAAATGTGGCATTCAAATAAGCCTAAAATTCATCAATATCTCAGCAATATGTGTCTCATTCGGACCAGTGAGTAGCAAATCATTCAAATACACAAAAACAATAAGATATACATCATCCGCACGTTTTACATAAAAAGTGCGACCATTTGGAGCATTTCAAAATCCATGATGATTATGTATCTTCTCATACCAAGCATGAGAAGATCACTTTAATTCATACAATGCTTTCCTACATCTTGTGCACATTCTTTCCGCGCTATGTTTTGAAAAAAACACAAGGTTGCATTACATATATTTCCTCATTGTTTGCAGATGTGGATTTGGATACCCCTTCTAGCTCAATTATATTTGTAACAACCAGAATGTGTAAAGATATTATTCTTATAGAGCCTCCTATCTCTATATAATTGTACTTCTCTCTTATTTTGTAAGGTGCTATCCATGGGAATTGGGATTAAAGACATTTTTTAGAAGCCCTAGGTATAAAGGTTAAAATTAAATGAGAAACACAGTCAGTACAAGAGGTTATGTGCACTTTGTCAGGACAAGGGCAAGGCCACGGAGTCACAGACTACGGCCAGGGGCCAGGCTAGGCAATGTGGACAAGGGATCCCTCTAGGGCAAGAGGCTAAAAGCGTGCCTTTATAATGGGAGGCTGGGAGGAGGATCTCAAGGTCTAGATACACTAGGTCTTACACTGGTCTCAAGAGCCAATCACTTCTTTGGGGAAAAAAGGTGTGGTGCTTCTTTTCTAAGCCTCTTGCATGCTGCATGCCGTGAAGCTTCTCTCTTGCCAAGCGGGGAAGGACACCGATGTTCCGGAGCATGTTCAAAGCCTCTTGAGGCAGGGAGGGATGTGTAGTCCACCTCACGCAAAGAACATGTAGCCGGGCTTGGATTGTGCGTGTAGGATGGGCCAGCAAAACCCTCACGGACACCAACTTTGTTGAGCCACAGAGCGCTCTCTCTCTCTCTCTCTCTCTCTCTCTCTCTCTCTCTCTCTCTCTCTCTCTCTCTCTCTCTCTCTCTCTCTCTCTCTCTCTCTCCCGCTCGCTCATAGTCGGGGCCTGTGGCTACCATCGCCACTGCTTGGAGAAATTGGGACTCACCATATTAGGCCGCCCAAAAACATTAAGGAAAACCTAAAATAACCCTTGGTGCAAGTGCCCACGGTGGTCGCAGCCTTCGACGGCTACCATCGGCTACCATCTGCAAAGGGCCGGGCCATTAGCAATCGACAATTCCATAGGTATAGCAATCAGCAGTTGAGAATTCCCTGTGTAGTTTGACAATTTTGAATTTGATCTATTGATGACAGTGTCCATAGAGCCGATTGCAGTAAAGAAATCACCACTTGCAATTGAATCAACTACGACATGTTCCAACAAGGTACGTGTACAAGTGGATTTACGGGGTGATTAAAGCTTTTGAAGACCAATGTAATTAGCACTGCTAATTACCGTTTGTGGTGCATACTACGGCTACGGGGTTTTTTTTTGAATCAAGGTATTCTTCTTTCTCTTTCATACACTGCACGGTGTTGCCATGGATTCAGATATCAATATGACCTGTGATTTCGAGCATCATACACCTCAGTTTTGGGATGGGATTCTTCGTGGCATTCCAATAATCAGTATTTAGTTTTTTGAAGTTCTCGAAATGTGTTGAGCCAGTCCCTAGAAAGTTTTGTAGCAGGACGTTACTTTGTTGGCTGCAAGCTTGGGTTTCATCTTTATGTTGAGGATCCACTTATAAAAAATTCCCTTTTTGATTTGAGTGATTTTGGATATAATTACAGGTTATTCCCCTCCAAGTTTTTGAAGATACTAGAGTGACAAGAAAGGCCATCCATTTGCTTCTTCTGTTTAGAAAACCCTACATAATTACTGTTTAGGCGCACAGTATAAAGCGTACCCATTGCATTTTCATAGGACATTGGAAAATTCTTTTATATATGTCTCTAAACGTTAATAACACTACTAGTCTGCAATAGTGGAGCTTGTTTCATTAACATCCATTCAAGAGAAATAGCTCTGTAATGGAATTTGTTTCCTTGGTCCTGGTTCAAGTAGGTGGTTGAGGCAATCAGACACAGTAACCTCGATACGGTATTATTCTGCAGAGTTTTTTCTCTACCAATTCTTATGATGAAATTGATTCCCTCTAGACCAACCATTATCTGTGGGGCTTTATGGTATACGGATGATTGGATTTTTTCCTTTGTTGAGATACTTTTATAGAGCAATTCTGATTTCTTTCTGGCAATCCTCAGTGCGAGGCCATATATTTAGTGTATTGTCAGTGTCTTTAACAAACTTGAGCTAATTAAGTTAGTTGAGCTCTACGTTGTTGCTAGTTTCAATTGAGGTCAAAATTTGGAGCTTTTCAACTTGAGTGGGTGCTTTTCCCTTCTGCATAATATCTTTTCTCCATACTCGCATTCATAACATGGTCTTAGCAAGTCTTAGAGAGATATCCAAACACAACAACACAACAAGCCAATTAGTCGCAAATATTATTAGGCATGATCACTTGTTTGTTGTTTGCATATAGCAGGCTTAGCAAGTCTTGGAGAGAGATCCAAACACAAAAGCACAACAAGCCAATTAGTTGCAAAAATCCTTAGGTTTGATCACTTGTGTGTTGTTTGCATTTAGAAGACTCGGGAGTCTATTGGGTTTGTCTTCATTACAAGGAGATTTGTCTACTTAATGGAGAATAAGTTGGTTTGTTCCAAAATTAGTGTGGGAGGCCCATGATTGCATTACAAGTTTTTGACTTTTTCACTAGTTGAGAGAAAGGGCACTTTTTCCACCGTTATCAAAACAAGTTCTCTATTTTTTGCAAGAGAAACATGCGCCCTTTAACATGCAAAAGTTTGACTTTTCCAACCCTTTTCTGGAACAATCACGATGCAGTGACTACTCCTTGGGTGATAAATTTGATTTTTGCACGATATTTAATTTCTCTTAGGCATGAAAAAAACACATCCCGAGGTGCGAAAAACCATTTTCTCACCCATCAAGTTTGAGTCTCATTTGTTTCAGCAATGGGAAAAAGTCTGAAACTTGTATTGTGATGCTCTCATTTTATTTCACCTCCATGTGAACTTCAAAGTATGGCAAACCGTAGCTTCAGTGTATAAAGCTACATTGATGAGCAGTCCTTTGCCTTGGTGATAGATTTGTGTAAAGCTTGTAATTTAGTGCTTAGAGTAAGACATGCACAAGTTGTATGATTTGGGTGTTCCAAGTGAGATTACCAAGGTGGTGATATTTGATACTAGGGTGCATTGAGAAGTGGTAGAGTATGTAGATTCCTACAAATACTTGGAAGTTATTTTTTACAAGTCCGTGTTTCTTTTTGAGATATATTCTATAGATTTGGGGACCTAGTCTGGACCATCACAATTTGTCTAGCCAAAGGTATGATGGATGGAGACCCATGGAGAGACTCCTAGTTAGTCTTGACAATCGTGATTAGTGTGACCAAAGATATGATGCATGGAGATCCATGGAGAGACTCCTAGTTAGTATGGTCTCCAAGATTATCCGATGTAAGGTCACAAAGTGCCACATGAGGTTGTCCCCAAAGAGTTCATCTAACGGTAAAGCTTTGGCCTCTCAACCTATGAATTGTGGGCTCAAATTCCCCATTGGGTCACCTCTAGAGGGGCACCTTGTGCTCACTTGGTGTCTGCGTTGCTAGCGCTCTTGCCCTTGGACACTCAAATCATCCTTCTCCTCGAGTGGATCACCTAAAGAGGAGGTTTCTAGTTGCTTTCTATGAGTTCTCTCCGTCATCACGAGCACGTGGTGCATCAAGTAGGTGGCCGTGGTGGTGATGCCTACGCGTGGCCCTTGCTCGATGGTACGCGGTCCTTGCCCGACTATGTTTCATGGTTATTATTTGGAAGTGATAAGCACCTCCCCTGAGGGGCCTTTGGTGCGTCAAAAAAGAAAAGTGCCACATAAGGTCATGAGAGTAGGATGGGAATTAGCTACAAATTTTAAGGACCTAATTTAGCTTTAGGGACCTAGTTTTGAACAATCGTTATCCATATGGTTGAATGCATAATAATTCAAGAGCCATGGAGAGACTCTTAGTATCTGTGGTATGTAAGATGAGCTAAAGTAACAATGTAGTGTCACATGAGGTCACTAGAGTAGGATTTGGAGCTAAACAAGTAGCTGAGGCACTTACAAGAGCATGATGTTTACATACAGGGCTTATGATAGCTTTCAAGTAGCTAAGGCACTTACAAGAGCATGATCTTTACATACAGGGCTTATGATAGCTTCCAAAGCATTCTCATACTAGATGGGCCCTCAAGTAATCTCAACAACTGGCCATTAGGGAGACTTTGATAGAGAATGATTAGGAGATACACAAATTATCACTGAGAGTCAAGACATGTACTAGGTCAGTATCTTACATATACGGGTGGGAACTTGCAAGACATCAGTATGTTAGATTTTTCCTTGAGTTCAGTCTAAGTCAAGGAGGCACCATTTCTTGCACTTACTTGATGCCATTACCCCTCTGACAGATTATGTCACCGATATAATTACCATGGCTATACCTAGCAGGCCATTGTTGAGAGGCATAGAATGGCTCATACAAGATTCATCACAGAGAATGAGATTGATTCCATGATGCAACAACCCATGATAGATGTCTTGTGATGGTACTTATTGTGACCTAAGAAGTACGAAGTAAGTAAATTTGGAGTGAAATGGTAATGGGAGCCACTAAGAATGCATCTCCTAGAAATCTCCACAATTTCCTAACGATCTAGAATGCACTTAAAATTATGTTCTTGGAGTGGTTTGAAAGCAACAAAACAAGTTTTTATTCTTGATATAATTGGAGCTATAATACCTCCACAATATTTAAAGTGGCCTTTCCTTTTATTGTATGAAGATTCATTGCGTGAAAGGGAAACATGTGCTTTTTACCACACCTATACAATTTCAAGGGTTGTCAGGAAAAGGGAAGTACTCTGCCCCATTTATAACAATGTCCTAATGGTCTTAATATAGCCTATTGTTTTCCACCTTGAGGTTATCCTTAATTCCCTATCCGTCTCAAAGGCTTTTTTATTGGCACTAGACTATAGCGCCACATCATTGGTGTGGGATGAACCTTTAAGAAACACAATACGTGGTGATAATGTCATTTCCATCATATCATGGTATCATATGTCACGTATGGTTTATTGCATTTTTTCTTATTTCACTTCTGCACAAAGCCACACCACGGAAGGGGGCGGGGGCGTAGTCTTTGATTTTCATTATTCTTGAGATCATGTTGTCACCAAAATTGAAATTTCCTAAGAACCCAAATGAGTTTATAATTATCAAGGTACAAATCTGATCCCATATGATTGATTTTTTGTGCTTACTCTTGATGGCATACTATCTCCCTAGTTGAAATTAGATATGAGCCCAAGAGAGCTTTAGCTGTTATAATCCGATTTTGATACTTGATTTTGTTCAGGTCATAGGGCAACACTATGCCTAAGAATTGCTAGAGGCTTTTGGTATGATTGAGTGGAGTCCGGTATCTACTTCAATGGCTCCCAACCATAAGATCTCCCTATGTGAACTCCCATATATAGCTAATGCTACAAAGTATAGTAAGCTAGCCAATTCTGTTCTTTGGTTGGTAAGCACTAGTCTCAACATCAATTTCCTAGTCATAATTATTATAGTCAAGTTTGCAAGAATGCACACACACACAACTTCTTGGAGATGGAGAAGAAACTCAAGGCACACAACACAGGATATATTACTAATCGTGTGAATACAAGATGAGTTATCCCTAGAGTGGTGGACGTATATACAAAGCATGAGGGAGAAAATACATTTAGTGGGGGTGGGGGGGGGATACCCCAGTGGTCCTAAGCTTGTTCACACACATCAATACCATATACAAGGATAAAACAATCCAAGATGTATAGTGCCACTTGAGTGGAGAAAGATCCTCTTAGCTACTTGCCAATGCTTAAAACCCGAGCCATGCATAAATTTTTCTCACTTGTGAGACTGCAAACTAAATATCTAAACTTATAATAACAGTTTGGGATGTTGTGTTGATTCATTGATATAGAGTTTTCATGGTTATGACCCTCATTTGCATCAGAGTACCGAACAAGGAAGGACGTTGACAAAGGCACACATCCATTATAGTGATTTGCAACTCAATTCTTAACTTGTATGCTGTAGATAGCACATGAGATGCTTCAGGTGTTGGATGTGGACTAGCCCATGAGCCTTCATACAGCGAGATAAAGGATTTGCAGAGCAAAATAATTGTCAGACCTAGTACAAGCTACTAGGTAACATACTCCGCCAAGGTTGTTTGGAACTAGAAAGGACTCCATATTAGAAGTTGAGGCTGAAAGTGACTCCCATTTCTTGAGCTTGAGTGAAGTTGGGGCAGGAGTCTCCACTCCTTTGCATGCAAACATGTTGAACTTCTTGAGTAGGGATTGAATGCTAGACTCTTGGCTAATCCGGATGAAGCCATTTGAAGGATGGTGCAACACTTTCTCGCATGGGTTTCATCTTTAGGTTGAGATACTTTTATAGAGAAAATCTGATTTCTTTCTGGCAATGCTCATTTCAAGGCCAGATATTTAGTGTATTGTCAGTATCTTGAGTGACCATATCAAACAAACTTTAGCTAATTAGGTCAGTTGAGCTCTACGTTGCTGCTAGTTGCCATTGAGGTCAAAATCTGGAGCTTTTGAACTCAAATGGGTGCTTTTCCCTTTTGCATAATCTCTTTTCTGCATACTCGCATTCGTAACATGGTCTAAGAAAGTCTTGGAGAGAGATCCAAACACAACAGCACAACAAGCCAAATAGTCTCGAAAATCCTTAGGCCTGATCACTTGTCTGTTGTTTGCATATAAGAGACTCAGTACTCAATTGATTTTTTCTTCATTACAAGGAGGATTGTCTACTTAAAGTTAAATAAGTTTATTTGTTCCAAAATTAGTGTGGGAGGCCCATGATTGCATTACAAGTTTTTGACTTTTTCACTAGTTGAAAGGCCACTTTTTCCATCCTTATCGAAACAAGTTGTCTATTTTTGCCAAGAGAAAAACGTGCCCTTTAAAATGCAAAAGTTTGACTTTTCCAACCATCAATGAGAATAGATATTGTAACATTTGAGAACCATCAATGAGAATAGCTATTTTAACATTTAATGGCCTAGTAACTTGTATGTAGCGGAAAATAGCATGAACATAGTGAGGATATCATTAGAATAGATTCCTGATGAGACTTACAAGAGTGCTTGGGTGAAGAGAGCAACCAAAATCATAACACCTAGTTAGATAGCATGAACAATACTTCAAAAGAGAGAGAAATTAAGCTATTGACAACCATTGAGGACCGGACTTACACGGAGTCGGTCCCCCCTCCAAAATGCTTTGTATTATGGTTTCTCCCATCAAGAGAGACATTTTACAATACAATTTCTTGTGTTCCTTCAATACTAGCTAGTATAATGAAGATGGAAACTTCATGCACTAAGAAAAACACTTATCAAACACAACATCAATTCCCTCAAGGTCTCAGACCCAAGACCTAACACACCTTCAAAGATGGTGAGAGCTAGCGGGGTATGAGAGGAAGAAGGAGTATTCTTACGAGAAAGATGTATATCTCCTCACATAATCACTCATATTAGCATATCTTATCTTAGTAATTAGCATGGTAGAGGAGATGAGCATGCATTGAATGTTGGCTCTTGGTTGGATTTGCATCACAAAGCCAAGAGTTGTTGCTGTAGGCCTCCCTTCTGACAAGCTTGGAGTAGGTGGTACGCTTTCCATTAAAGCTTGAGAAGGAGAGAGAGAGAGTCTTCTTGCTCCACACATAGATTGTGTGCGTGTGTAAGTGAATAATGCCTTTGAAAAATCATCCCCCTCTCTCTCTTGGTCAACAACCCCTCTTGCTATTTGCTCATGCTCACTCCGTATTGGACCTCCCTAGACTCAGCAAATGGAAATTAAGCAGCATAAGGGATAGACTTTTTACATGTGTCCCCCTTTCCCCTTTTGTGAGAGCTTTTGCTAATTAATTAATTCAACTAAACTCTTATTGGACCTATTTGCCTCCTGGCCAATACGAATCATGCAAGCCATTGGGTTGTTGAATGCTCATTGGACCCCTTGGGAGACTGTTCAATAGTCTTCTAGAGAGGTTAGTTCTTATTGGTTCTTTTATTAAGTGATTTTAAATTAATTAAACTGGACTTACTCTAGCCTAATTCTCATTGGTCCAGCTCCAAGGCCATGCAATGGGATTTGATTACACCTTGTGGGCATCTGAGCTAGAGAGCTGACATGTGTCCCTCTTTCCCCTTGTGTACAAAGGAAGCTTGTATGTGTGTGTGAGAGAGTTTGTCTCTCATCTGCGTTGGTTTATGGATGGAAATTTAACATAGAAAGACAAACACATGGGATTGATAACATCACGATGAAGCTTGAAAGAATAGGAATACTATCAAGGTAACAGACATATATGGGTACCAAAACCGCAGGTTATGGCATATGAAGTAGATTCAAGTCCCTAAGGCGCACAAGGTATAAACCTTGGCAATATCCTAGGATATCTAAAAAGCACATATACAACAGAGAAACATCAAAAGATGCTAAAGTCTACAACAACTCTCAAGAGGATAGAAAACAGAGATGGATCTCAAAGAATCTTCCTCTTAAACAAGGATTCTACATAGGTTTTACAAAGATTTGGCTACCACTCAACCAAAAGACAACTGCAACTACACCAGACCTGCATGAAGATCTCGAGAACTCAACAAGACCTAAAGCAAGGCAAAGTCAACAAAGGAGATACAAAGCTCATCAACAACAGATTTGGATTCCTAAGTCTTCCAATGCTCCTAATTAAAAGTCAAATGTCAACGATCAACAAAAGCCTACAACAACATCAAAAACTCCTATCACCAGGCCCAATTGGAGAATCAAACAAATAATGGGCTTTTCACTATCAAAGAAGGGCAACCCAACCAATGAGAATGGAAGAGGCTAAAACAGGTATGACAAAAGAAACCTTCAATGTCAACTTGGTCCTTCAATAATCCTCTTTTTGAGGATTCAAGCTTTCGTTTATCTGAAGAAATGTTTGTAGTAAGCACAAGAATGTAAAAAGTCAAGTCGCTAGGGTGCAAAAAACACTCTTTGGCATAGTCAGAGTCGGGCTGTAGAGCCATAAAATGAGCAAAGCATTAGTCCCAAAGCTTCAAGTCATATTAAACTCTCTGCTAAGAGTCATAGTTATTATGCTTACGCTCAAGTTGGAAGAGTTGAGCATATCTAATTCATGTCGCTCATGCTAGATGAGATGAGCATAAGCGTCAAAGTCTATCAACTTACAATTGGTGGAGTGTCATAGAGTCCAACACTCATGCACAATGCACAACAACATGAGAGCACATATCCTCGTCAATAGAAAACATTCTTAAAGGGGTGCCAACTTGCAAAGCCATGTCATATTCTTTATAGCTACACCATCTTTTTGAAGAACCCCTCAAAATCCTTCTTGCACAACATATTTTTTCCCATGCATTTTTGTGTATGCATCAATAAGATGTCCCGTTATCGTACATATGCATTAGAAACTGTTTTTTTCTTCCACCTATGCACCTTGAGTGGACTACAATGGGCAAACCAATATTCCATCATGCTATCCTCTCATATTGTCTACCTTTTTAATTCTATATCTATCAGCAAATAATCCCTTGAGTACTTTATTAATATTTCTCATGCTAATAAGTACTACAATAATATGTATATCCCAAAGGCACCTTTTCTCCATTGGGTTTTTTCCCTTTGGTCATCCAGGGATTAGACCCTAATTTAGAACCTCATCATTCTACTTCTCTTGTATATACTTTTCATAAAAAAATAGTAGCCTCATCATAAGGCTCTTACAACAGACAAGTGAAACATCATCTCTCACATCAGACCTATTCGGACCAATCAAGATGTTGCAGCAAATTGAACCTAACAAGAAATTCAATGAAAAATGAAGACAATTATCCCACCAACAACCAATCAAAAACCTTCCACAGCCTCCACGGACACTTTTCAACAGTTCTCGAGGACAGGGACTGAAATCGGAAGGGGGGAATGTTAACTGTGTCAACCTCAGTCAACAGAAGCTGCTAAAGACTAAAGATGTACGGATGCACATCGAGGATGAATACAAAGAAGCACTAAAGATTGGAGTTACACATTTTTCTCATTTTTCTAAATGGTCACGTATTGTGAATTCCCGTTTATCTAGTATCTGGTATAAGATCTGGGTATTCTCAAATGTAGAGATACCTTCAGTGATACATGTACCTGGAGCATCCCTTATGAGGCCTCACTGTAGGACATGTATAGAGTGGTATAGGTGCTTTTGACGCAAAGTTGGTGGTCTATGGTCAGTTTGACAGTTTATGCACCTCAGTTGGTCTCTATACAGAGTGCTTTTGAGCGACATTGCCCTTTTTTATGCTTTGTGACTGACATACTTGGTCATTTTGTCTTGTATTTTGGTTGACATAGTCCCAAATACAAAGGAGGATCTGTCAAAATTTTCCCATAATCTTTTGGTAGTTTTGTCACCATGACTACTAGCAAAGTCCGTGACATTTATGACATAAAGTAAATTGATGGCTCTAATTTTCAGCTTTGGAAGAACCAAATGCATGATGTGCTTGTCCAAAACAAGCAAAAGTTTCCTTTTACCTATGCAGCTAGAACTGAAGATATGCACATGACTCAGTTTCAGTGCGAGGATCTTGATGGGCTAAGCACATCTATGATTAGACTGAACCTTGGTGAATCAGTGTACTTTTCACTGTTACAATGGGAGACTGATCATGCTTTATGGTAAAAATTATGCGACACTTACAAAAAGGATACGGATAGCAATAAGGTTTTCTTGATTCGAAAACTTTTCAACCTTTATACGAAGGAGTCAACTAGCGTTGCCAACCAGATCACTGATTTTGATTCTCTTTTTGCCCAGATTCATGCACAACGCACGACCATTGATGATGAGATGAAAGCAATCTTTTTACTTTGTTCGTTGCCACCCTTTTGGGATATCTTTTGCACAGTTGTTAGTAACTTTGCTGCTAATGGTAAGCTAAAGTACGATGATGTTACTCATGCACTTTTGTCAGAGGAGATGCCTCAAAAGACCATGAATATCTTGCATCAAGGCGAAGCTCATTATGTGCAAAGGGATGATAAGAAACATGCACAACGTGAGTCCAAGAAAGAGGACAATAGAGATGCATCAAAGGGTAGAGAAAAGTCTCATGGTCACCGCAATGTTCAATGTCATTATTGAGACAAGTTTGGTCACATGAAGAAGGATTTATATGCTTGGAAGCGTGGCAAAGAAAAGGGCAAAGGTAAAGGCAAAGATCATGATGATAAAAAGGAGAAACCAAAGAGTTTGATTTAGATTGAAGAACTGAACATAGTGCAGGATGACAAGGATGCGCAAGACATTAATACGGTGACTGAAAATAATGATGTCTTTTATTGTGCATAGGAAACTCTATCTTTGCAGAGTTCTATGTCTATTGAACTCCTTGTTAGTGGTAAAGTATCCTATACATGGATCCTTGATTTGGGTTCTTCGTTGTATGTCACACATCATAGGCATTGGTTTACTACATACGAGGAAACCATTGGATCTGTTACACTTGGTGATAGTTACTCTTGTGACATTGTTGGCGTAGGTGATATTGCCATGGTTATGGCAAATAAGGTGAAGTTTATCATCCATATTGTGCGTCATGTTTCAACCTTGACACGCAATCTTATTTCAGTTGGACGTCTTGACGACTTAGGTTAAAAAGTCACTTTCATCAGTAGTCTTGGCGTATTGTGAAGGGTCATCTTATTATAGCCCATGGTTTTTAAGCTGGTTCACTTTATCTGGCCTCTTTATGTATCTGATAAAAACAGTGTTCTTTCTATAACCGATCTGTCAACCGTTGCTTTGTGGCATAGCCGATTAGGACATATGTCAAATAAGGGAATGGAGACATTCTCTCGTTTGGGCTACGTACCATCTTTGTCATTTTTAAATTTTCCCTTTTGTGAGTAATGTCAATATGGAAAGCAAACACGGATACATCGTACACATTCTTTCGACAAAGAAAGTAAACCCTTAGAGCTTGTGCACAGTGATTTATGTAGGCCTATGCCTTCTAAATCCCATGGTGGTGCATCCTATTATGTTACATTCATTGTGAAACACGGCATGGTTGGGTTTATGCCATGAAGTCTAAAGATAAGACATTTTCTTGCTACAGGGAGCTCCTTTCTAGTGTTGAAACTGATTCTGAACATAAGTTGAAAGCTTTGCCCTCAGACAATGGTGGAGAGTATGTCCAATCTACAAATCTTTGAGAAGAGTCCAAATTGCATGGCAGACGTAGGTTGAACACACAAGCACTAAGAAGGCTCCAAAACACCCTGAGCCCAATCTCAATCTTCACGTCACAATTAAAAAGGGCACCAACGGGCTGTAATTGGAGTCCAATATTTGTTCAATTGACCGATCCCCCTTTCAAAGAGGGTCAAAGCTTTCTTCCCCTGTAAGAGAAGAGGTGGGTTTTAAAGCTCCAAAAACACGATGTATTTAAACATGCAAATGTTTTATCAAGTTTAAAATCCCCAAATTACTCAAGTGAACAAAAGCTCTAATGTAATCTCCAATAATCCAAGGTTTACTAGAAGACCCCCTGAGAAATTGCAAAAAGCGAGACCTAAACTTATATAATGCTTTATCTGACCAATCCAAGCGGGAAAGAAAATACAACAAATAAGGGATCAAAATAAATTGCATCTCTCTCTCTCTCTCTCTCTCTCTCTGTGCGTTCGACCTACGTGCTGCTTCGATGAAGGTGCTCCATTCTATCTCTCCACCTCTCTCTTCTTTCTGTCTCTCTCTCTCTCTCTCTCTCTCTCTCTCTCTCTCTCTCTTCTCTCTTCTCTCTCTTCTCTCTCCCCCTTAGTGTGTGTGTGTGTCTCCAACTTTCAACCTTGATAATCAAGGTCCAGTGGAATTAGAGGTGTTTTACAGAGAGCGTGGGTTAACCCATGCTACCTATGTCAGCTGTTTTTGAGTGTACATTTCTCTATCCTCACCCTCTTAGTGTAACTCTCTAAATAGAGATGGAGTTACCGCAACCGTCGTCGTGTTCTCGTGTTGTAGTGGCTAGAAGACATGTCTACTAGCATCACCTCAACTGGCCAGTTGAGAGAAAGGGGAAAAGGAGAAATTCCGTCTCGAAATAGAGAAAAATAGTTCAAAAACCTTAAGAATAAATCTAATTTTCTAGAATTTCCTCTTGCCAAAGTCAAGAACGGACATTGTTTCCACTGCAAACCGGGGCGGGGCCAGAAGACAATTCTACTAGCGTCACTTCAACCGCAGCCTTGCAATGTGAGAAACGTCTCTTATGACTGGTGTTTTTCATTGGCAGCCAGAAAGTTTACACTACAAAACGGTGCGGGGCCCATCATCCATGGGGAAGCCACCTTGTGGCAATGATTAAAAATCACATAAGCCAGGCGCCTGTCGGGAAGGGTATGCCATATAATGCGCGAATGTGCTCTTCTGTAGGTAGAAGATCGTGGGAGGTTATAGATGAAAGTAAATGTCCAGGGATCATTTACTTTAGAGATCATTGCTATACGGAAGTATAGCAATAAATACTAAATAAAAAACGAAAGTCATGCCCAAATATTTGTTGCTCATCTTTGCTGATATTCGTAATGGAATTTGTTTCCTTGGTCCTGGTTCAAGTAAGTGGTTGAGGAAATCAGACATATAGTACCCTCGATGCGGCATATTTGTTTCCTTGATCTCCTGTAGACCAACCATACGTATCTCTGGGGCTTTGCGGTACACGGCTGGCTGGATTTTTTCCTTTGTTGAGATACTTTTATAGAGAAAATCTGATTTCTTTCTGGCAATGCTCAGTGCAAGGCCACATATTTAGTGTATTGTCGGTGTCTTGAGTGACCCTATCACACAAACTTTAGCTAATTAAGTCATCCGAGCTTCTATGTTGTTGCTAGTTTCCACTGAGGTCAAATTTTGGGCGCTTTTCCCTACTCCATAATCTCTTTTCTGCATGCTCGGATTCGTAACATGGTCTAAGCAAGTCTTGGAGAAAGATCCAAACACAACAACACAACAAGCCAAATAGTCGCAAAAATCCTTAGGCCTGATCACTTGTCTGTTGTTTGCATATAACAGACTCAGGAGTCTATTGGGTTTGTCTTCAATACAAGGAGGTTTGTCTACTTAAAAGAAAATAAGTTGATTTGTTCCCAAATTAGTGTGAGAGGCCCATGATTGCATTACAAGTTTCTGACTTTTTCACTAGTTGAGAAAAAGGGCACTTTTTCCACCGTTATCAGAACAAGCTGACTATTTTTTGCAAGAGAAAAACGTGCCTTTTAACATGAAAAAGTTTGGCTTCCATGCCATCGGACACAGACCATCTATTACTACTCACCTTTATGTGTACAATACCTACCTATTGGCACAGTTTTGGGATGAGTCTCTTCATGGGGTCCCAGGAATCAGTATTTAGTTTTTCGAAGTTCTCAAAATGTGCCGAGCCGGTCCCTATAAATTTTTGTAGCAAGACGTTGCTTTGTTGGCTGCAAGCTTGGGTTTCATCTTTATGTTGAGGATCCACTTATCAAAAATTCCCTTGTTGATTTGAGTGATTTTGGATAGAATGACGGTTGTTCCCCTCCAATTTTCTGGAGATACTAGAGTGACAAGAAAGGCCATCCATTTGTTTCTTCAGTATAAAAAACCCTACAGAATTGTCGTTTAGGCGCACAATATTAAGCGTACTCATTGCATTTTCCGTAGGACATTGGAAAATTCTTTTATATATGTCTCTAAACGTTAATTAGCAGCACTACTAGTGTGCAACAGTGGAGCTTGTTTCATTAATATCCGTTCAAGAGAAATAGCTCTTTAATGGAATTTGTTTCCTTGGTCCTTGTTCAATTAGGTGGTTGAGGCAATCAAATACAGTAACCTCGATGCGGTATTATTATGCAGAATTCTTTCTCTACCGATTCTTATGATGAAATTGATTCCCTTTAGACAAGCCAGTATCTGTGGGGCTTTGCGATAAGCGGTTGATTTAATTTTTTCCTTTTTTGAGATACTTTTATAGAGCTAATCTCATTTCTTTTTGCCAATGTTCAGTGCAAGGCCAGATATTTAGTGTATTGCCAGTGTCTTAACGAATCATATCAAACAAACTTTAGCTTAAGTCAGTAAAGCTCTACGTTCTTGCTAGTTGCCATTAAGGTGAAATTTTGGAGCGTTTCAACTCGAATGGGTGATTTTTCCTTCTGCATAAGCTCTTAAAGCTTTTTTCTTTTTTGCTAGCAACAACATGACAAATGTTTAACTAGCCTTTCAAGTACAAGTGAAATACACTAAATGAGAAGGTGCTCTAGACTCGCATTTGTAACAGGGTCTAAGCAAGTTTTGTAGAGAGATCCAAACACGACAACGCAACAAGGCAAATAGTCGCAAAAATTCTTAGGTTTGATCACTTGTCTGTTGTGTTTTCATATCACAGACTCAGAAGTCTAATTAGTTTGTCTTCATTACAAGGAGGTTTGTTCACTTAAAGGAAAAATAAGTTGATTTGGTCCAAAATTAGTGTGGGAGGCCCGTGATTGCACTACAAGTTTCTGACTTTTTTACTAGTTGAAAAAAAGGACACTTTTTCCATCGTCATCGGAACAAGCTGTCTATTTTTTGCAGGAGAAAAAACGTGCCTTTTTACATGCAAATGTTTGAATTTTCCACCCTTTTGTGGAACAATCACGGTGCCGTGACTCTTCCTTGGGTGAGAAATTTGATTTTTGCACGAGATTAAATTTCTCTCAATCGTGAAAAAATCACATCTCGAGGTGCGAAAAACCATTTTCTCACTCGTCAAGTGTAAATCTCATTTTTTATAGCGATGGGAAAAAGTCTGAAACTAATATTGTGATGCTCTCATTCTATTTCAACTCCATGTGAACTTCAAAGTATGGCAAACCGTAGCTTAAGTGTATAAAACTACATTGATGAGAGGTCCTTTGCCGTGATGATGGATTTGTGTAAAGCTTTTAATGTAGAGCTTAGAGTAAGACATGCACAAATTGTATGATTTGGGTGTTCCAAGTGAAATTACCAAGGTGGCGTATTTGATACTAGGGTGCATCGAGAAGTGGTAGAGTATATAGAGTCCTACAAATACATGAAGTCATTTTTTACAAGTCCCTCTTTCTCTTTGAGAGGAACCTATTTTTGAGATTGACATGAGGATATGCAACCCTCAGTAGATTCAATAGATCTAGGGACCTAGTCTTGACCATCATAATTTGTCTCATCAAAGGTATGATGGATGGAGAGCCATGGAGAGACTCCTAGTTAGTCTTGTCGATCGTGATATGTCTGACCAAAGATATAATGGATGGAGATCCATGAAGAGACTCCTAGTTAGTATGGTCTCCAAGATTATCCGATGTAAGGTCACAAAGTACCACATGAGGTTGTCCGCAAAGAGTTAGTCTACAGTTTGGCTTTGGCCTCTCAAGCTACGGGTTGTGGGATCAAATCCCCCATTAGGTTACCTCTAGAGGGGCACCTTCTGCTCAATTGGTGTCCACGTTGCTAGGGCGCTTGCCCTTGGACACTCAAATCATCCTTCTCCTCGAGTGGGTCACCTAAGGAGGAGGTTTCTAGTTGCTTTCTATGAGTTCTCTGCATCATTCCCAGCACATGGTACGTCAAGTAGGTGGCCATGGTGGTGATGCCTACGCATGGATCTTGCTCAATGGTATGTGATCCTTGCCCGACCATGTCTCATGGCTAATATTTGTAAGGGATAAGCACCTCCCCCTTTGGTCCCTTTAGTGCGTCAAAAAAGAAAAGTGCCACATGAGGTCGTGAGAGTAGGATGGGAAGCTACAAATTTGAAGGACCTCGTTTATATTTGGTGACCTAGTTTTGAACAATCGTGGTCCATATGGTTGAAAGTATAATAATTCAAGAGCCATGGAGAGACCGCTAGTAGTTGTGATATGTAAGACGATCTAAAGTAGCAATATAGTGTCACATGAGGTCATGAGAGTAGGATTGGGATCTACAGAAGTGGTTGAGGCACTTACAACAGCATGATCTTTACATATAGGGCTTATGAGAGCTTCCAAATAATTCTTATACTAGATAGGCCCTCAAGTAATCTCAACAATTGGCCATTACGGAGTCTTTTGTAGAGAATGAATAGGAGCTACAAAAATTGTCGTTGAGAGTCGAGACATGTACTAGGTCAGTATCTTACATATATCTTACATATATGTTAGATTTGCCCTTGAGTTGAGTCTCAATCGATGAGGCACGATTTCTTGCACATCATTGATTCCATTATCCCTCTCACATATTATGTCAACAATTAAATTACCATGGTTGTATCTAGCAACCCATTATTGAGAGGCATAGAATAGGTCATACAAGGTTCATCACAGAGGATGAGATTGAATATCCCATGATGCAACAACCCATGATAGATGTCATGTGAATGTGATAACCCATGACAGATATCATGTGATGGTACTCATCGTGACCTAAGAAGTACAAAGTCGGTAAATTTGGAGTGAAAAGTAATGGGAGCCACTAAGAATGCATCTCCTAACAATCTCCACAATTTCCTAACAATCTAGACATGCTTTTTCAATGAAAACGGCCTAGGAATTCACTTAAATTATGTTCCTAGAGTGGTTTAAAAGCAGCAAAACAAGTTTTTATTGTTTATATAATTGGAGCTATAATACCTTCACAATATTTAAAGTGGACTTTCCTTTTATTGTGTGAAGATTCATTGCATGAAAGGGGAGCATGTGCTTTTTTCCACACCTATACAATTTCAAGGGTTGTTAGGAAAGAGGAAGTTATCCACCCCATTTATAACAATGTCCTAATGATCTTAATATAGCCTACTGTTGTCCACCTTGAGGTTTCCTTGGTTCCTTATCCTTCTCAAAGGTCTTTTATTGACACTAAACTATAGCACCACATCATTGGTGTGTGATTGTCCTTTAAGAAACACAATATGTGGTGATAATCTCATTTCCATCGTATCATGGTATCATACGTTAGTTATGGTTTATTGCATTTTTTGTTATTGCACTTGTGCACAAAGCCACACCATGGAAGGGGGGTGGGGGGATAGTCTTTGAAGAACCCAAATGAGTTTATAATTATCAAGGTGAAAATATGATCCCATATGATTGATTTTTTGTGCTTACTCTTGATGGCATACTATCTCCCTAGTTGAAATTAGATATGATCCCAAGTGCGCTTTAGCCGTTATAATCCGATTTTGATAACACATACTTGATTTTGTCTAGGCCATACGGCAACACTATGCCTAAGAAATATTTGAGACTTCTGGTATGATTGAGTGGAGGTCGATATCTACTTCAATGGATCCCAACCATAAGTAGTCCCTATATGACTTCCCATATATAGCTGATGCTACAAAGTAAAGAAAGCTAGTTGATTCTCTTCTTTGGTTGGTAAGCACTAGTCTTGACATCACTTTCCTAGTCAAAATTGTTATAGTCAAGGTTGCAAGAATGCACACACACAAAACTTCCTCGAGATGAAGAAGAAATGCAAGGCACACACAGCTTGTAGATGGAGAAGAAACGCAAGGCACATAAATAGGATACATTACTAAGCATGTGAATACAAGATGATTTTTTCCTAGAGTGTTGGGCGTATATACAAAGCATGAGGGAGAAAAAACTTTTACGGGGGTGGGGGATGCCCCAGTGGTCCTAAACTTATTCACATACATCACTACCATATACATGAATAAAACAATCCAAGATGTATAGTGCCACTGAAGTAGAGAAAGATCCTCTTAGCTACTTGCCAATGTCTAGAACCTGAACCATGCATAAATTTTACTCACTTGAATAGTTGGCCGTGTAATGCATACATAAATGAGGCAAGCAACAATTTTTTGGTAGATGGTAACATCTCTTGGATCTCCAGCATCATGTAGACTTAACTTTAAACATGTTCCATAGGAGTGGCAATTGGCTTGCAATCATCAAGTCCAAATCTGTTTAGCAAAGTTTGCACATGCTTTGTTTGACACAATGCAATACCTTAATCACAATGCTTCAACTGAATGGTCAAATAATGATACAAAAGCCCGAAATTTGATGTCTTAAATGAGGCATTCAAATTAGCCTAAAATTCAGCAATATCTCAGTAATATGTGTCTCGTTTGGACCAGTGAGTAGTAATATCATTCAAATAAACAATAACAATAAGATATACATCATCCATATGTTTTACATAAAAAGTGCGACCAATTGGACAAATGATTATGTATCTTCTCATATCAAGCATGAGAAGATCACTTTCATTCATAAAATGCTTTCCTACATCTTGTGCACATTCTTTTCTCGCTATGTTTTGAAAAAACCACAAGGTTGCATTACATATATTTCCTCATTGTTTGCAGATGTCAATTTGGATACCCCTTCTAGCTAAATTATATTTGTAACAACCAGAATGTGTAAAGATAATATTTGGATACCCCTTCTAGCTTAATTATATTTGTAACAACCAGAATGTGTAAAGATATTATTCTTATAGAGCCTCCTATCTCTATATAATTGTACTTGTTGTACTTCTCTCTTATTTTTTGAGGTGCTATCCATGGGAATTGGGCTTAAAGAAATTTTTTAGAAGCCCTAGGTATAAAGGTCAAAATATAGTGAGAAACATAGTCACTACAAGAGGTTATTGTGCACTTTGTCAGGACACGGGCAAGGCCATGGAGTCACAGACTACGGCCAGGGGCCAGGCTAGGCAATGTGGACAAGGGATCCGTCTAGGGCCAGAGGCTAGGAGTCTGCAATTATAATGGGAGACTGGGAGGAGGATCTCAAGGTCTAGCTACCCTAGGTCTTACACTAGTATCAAGAGCCAATCACTTCTTTGGGGAAAAAAGGTGTGGTGCTTCTTTTCTAAGCCTGTTACATGCTGCATGCCGTGAGGCTTCTCTCTTGCCAAGGGGGGAAGGATGCCAAAGTTCCAGAGCGTGTGCAAAGCCTCTTGAGGCAGGGAGGGATGTGCAGTCCACCTCACGCAAAGAACGCGCAGCCGGGCTTGGATTGTGCGTGCAAGACGGGCAAGCAAAAACTGTCACGAGCACCAACTGTTTCGAGCCACAGAGCGCTCTCTCTCTCTCTCTCTCTCTCTCTCTCTCTCTCTCTCTCTCTCTCTCTCTCTCTCTCTCTCTCTCTTTCTCCGTCTTGCTCATAGTCTGCGCCATGGCTGCCATCGCCACTGCTTGGAAAAATTGGGACTCTCCATATTAGGCCACCCAAAAACATTAGGGAAAACCGAAAAAAATCCTTGGGGCAAGTGCCCATGGTGGTCGTAGCCTTCGAAGGCGCACTCGCCTACCATCGGCAAAGGGCTGTGCATTTAGCAGTCGACAATTCCCTACGTATAGCAATCAGCAATCTACAATTCCGTGTGTAGTTTGATAATTTTGAAATTTGATATATTGGTGACAATGTCCATAGAGCTGATTGCACTAAAGAAATCGCCATTTGCAATCGAATCGACTACGATGTGTCCAAGCTGGGTACGTGCACGGGTGGATTTACAGGGTGATTAAAGCTTTGACGACCAACATAATTAGCACTGCTAATTATCATTTGTGGTGCATACTATGGCTACAGATTTTTTTTTTGAATCAAGGTATTCTTGTTTATCTTTCTTACACTGCACGGTGTTGACATGGATTCAGATATCAATATGACCTTGATTTCGGGCATCATACTCCTTAGTTTTGGGATTTGTTTCTTTGTGGCATCATAAGAATTAGTATTTAGTTTTTTGAAGTTCTCAAAATGTGCTGAGCCGGTCCCTAGAAATTTATGTAGCAGGACGTTGCTTTGTTGGCTACAAGCTTGGGTTTCATCTTTATGTTGAGGATGCACGTATCAAAAATTCCCTCTTTGATTTGACTGATTTTGGATAGAATTATGGTTGTTCCCCTCCAATTTTTTGAAGATACTAGAGTGACAAGAAAGGCCATCCATTTGTTTCTTTAGTATAAAAAACCCTACACAATTGCTGTTTAAGCGCACAATATTAAGCGTACTCACTGCATTTTTCGTAGGACGTTGGAATTTTTTTTATACATGTCTCTAAACGTTAATTAGCAGCACTACTTGTCTGCAACAATGGAGCTTCTTTCATTAATATCCATTCAAGAGAAATAGCCCTGTAATGGAATTTGTTTCCTTGGTCCTGGTTCAAGTAGGTGGTTGAGGCAATCAGATACAGTAACCTCGATGCGGTATTATTCTGTAGTATTTTTTCTCTACCAATTCTTATGATGAAATTGATTTCCTCTAGACCAACTAGTATCTGTGGGGCTTTATGGTATACGGTCGATTGGATTTTTCCCTTTGTTGAGATAATTTGATTTCTTTCTGGAAATCCTACTTGTGACGCCAAATATTTAGTGTATTGTTAGTGTCTTTAACAAACTTTAGCTAATTAAGTCAGTTGAGCTCTACGTTGTTGCTAGTTTCCATTCAGGTAAAAATTGGAGCTTTTCAACTCGAATGGGTGCTTTTCCCTTTTGCATAATCTCTTTTCTGCATACTCGCATTCGTAACATGGTCTAAGAAAGTCTTGGAGAGATATCCAAACACAACAACACAGAAGCCAATTAGCCGCAAAAATCCTTAGGTCTGATCACTTGTTTGTTATTTGCATATAACAGACTCAACAAGTCTTGGAGAGATAATCAAACACAACAACACAAAAAGCCAATTAGTCGCAAAACTCCTTAGGCCTGATCACTTGTATGGTGTTTGCATATAACAGAATGAGGAGTCTATTGGGTTTGTCTTCATTACAAGGAGGTTTGTCTTCTTAAAGGAAAATAAGTTTATTTGCTCCAAAATTAGTGTGCGATGCCCATTATTGCATTACAAGTTTTTGACTTTTTCAAGAGTTGAGAAAAAGGACACTTTTTCCATCGTTATCGAAACAAGTTGTCTATTTTATGCAAGAGAAACACGTGCCCCTTTAACATGCAAAAGTTTGACTTTTCCAACCCTTTTTTGGAACAATCATGATGCCGTGAGTGACTGCTCCTTGGGTGATAAATTTGATTTTCGCACAAGATATAATTTCTCTCAGGCATGAAAAAATCACATCCCGAGGTGCGAGAAACCATTTTCTCACTCGTCAAGTTTGAATCTCATTTCTTTCAGTGATGGGAAAAAGTCTGAAACTTGTATTGTGATGCTCTCATTTTATTTCACCTCCATGTGAACTTCAAAGTATAGAAAACCGTAGCTTCAGTGTATAAAGATACATTGATGAGCAGTCTTTTGCCTTGGTGATGGATTTGTGAAAAGAGTTTAATGTAGTGCTTAGAGTAAGACATGCACAAGTTGTATGATTTGGGTGTTCCAAGTGAGATTACCAAGGTGGTGATATTTGATACTAGGGTGCATTGAAAAGTAGTAGAGTATGTAGATTCCTACAAATACTTGGAAGTTATTTTTTACAAGGCCCTGTTTCTTTTTGAGAGGAACTTATTTTTGGATTGACATGAGGGTATGCAACCCTCCGAAGATTCTATAGATTTGGGGACCTAGTCTGGACCATCACGATTTGCCTGGCCAAAGGTATGATGGATGGAGAGCCATGGAGAGACTCCTAGTTAGTCTTGACAATTATGATTAGTCTGACCAAAGATATGATGGATGGAGATCCATGGAGAGACTCCTAGTTAGTATGGTCTCCAAGATTATCCGATGTAAGGTCACAAAGTGCCACATGAGGTTGTCTCCAAAGAGTTAGTCTAACGGTAAGGCTTTGGCCTCTCAACCTATGAATTGTGGGCTCAAATCTCCCATTGGGTCACCTCTAGAGGGGTACCTTGTGCTCACTTGGTGTGCACGTTACTAGGGCTGTTGCCCTTGCACACTCAAATCATCCTTCTCCTCGAGTGGGTCACGTAAGGAGGAGGTTTCTAGTTGCTTTCTATGAGTTCTCTCCGTCATCACGAGCATGTGGTACATCAAGTAGGTGGCCATGGTGGTGATGCCTAATCATGGCCATTTCTCGATGGTACGCGGTCCTTTCCCGACTATGTTTCATGGTTAATATCTAGAAGGGATAAGCACCTCCCCCCAACGGCCCTTTGGTTCGTCAAAAAAGAAAAGTGCCATATGAGGTCATGAGAGTAGGATGGGAATTAGATACAAATTTTTAAGGACCTAATTTAGATTTGGGGACCTAGTTTTGATCAATCATTATCCATATGGTTGAATGTATAATAAATCAAGAGCCATGGAGAGACCGCTACTACTTGTGGTATGTAAGATGAGCTAAAGTAACAATGTAGTGTCACATGAGGTCACTAGAGTAGGATTTGGAGCTATACAAGTGGTTGAGGCACTTACAAGAGCATGATCTTTACATACAAGGCTTATGAGAGCTTCGAAATCATTCTCATACTAGATGGGCCCTCAAGTAATCTCAACAACTGGCCATTAGGGAGACTTAGGTAGGGAATGATTAGGAGCTACACAAATAATCGTTGAGACTCAAGACATGTACTAGGTCAGTATCTTACATATACCGATGGGAACTTGCAATACATCATTATGCTATATTTTTCCTTGAGTTGAGTCTCAATCGAGGAGGCACCGTTTCTTGCAGATCCTTCATGCCATTATCCCTCTCACAGATTATGTCACCGATATAATTACCATGGCTATATCTAGCAGCCCATTATTGAGAGGCATAGAATGGCTCATACGAGGTTTGTCACAGAGGATCAAATTGATTCCATGATGCCACAACCCATGATAGATGTCATGTGATGGTACTTATTGTGACCTAAGAAGTACGAAGTCAATAAATTTGGAGTGAAATGGTAATGGGAGCCCCTAAGAATGCATCTCCTAGCGATCTCCAATATTTCCTAAGGATCAAGACATTATTTTTCGATGAAGACCGCCTAGGAATGCACTTAAAATTATGTTCTTGTAGTGGTTTAAAAGCAACAAAACAAGTTTTTATTCTTGATATAATTGGAGCTATAATACCTCCACAATATTTAAAGTGGCCTTTCCTTTTATTGTATGAAGATTCATTGCGTGAAAGGGAAACATGTGCTTTTTACCACACCTATACAATTTCGGCACATGTGTGGGCCATATGGTAGGAAACCTTATCCAACAACGGTAGATGCTATCCAAAGAATGAAAGAAACATACACTAGCATCACTGAGGTTAGAAGGTTTCTAGGAGCATGCATCTTTTACGTTATTTGGATTCCACATTATGCACATGTAGCTGATCCTCTTTATCGATTGCTTAGAAAGAATCAAAAGTTTAAATGGATAGAAGCACATGTAAAATCCATGAGAAATCTAAAGGATTTTCTCCAGTCAGCACCAGCTTTGAGAAAGGTAGACTATGAGTGTCAAAGGCCAGTAATTGTGACAATAGACACCAGTCCAACAGGGATTGGATGGGCAATAGGGCAAGATGACGAAGAAGGACACAAGTATGTGGTGAGATTTGGAGCAAAGATACTAAGTGCCTGCCAGAGAAACTATCCATAGATAAAGAGAGAGTTATGGGGTACGGTTACAGACTTGAAAAATGGAAAAGAGTACCTAATTGGTGCATGTGTGGTTGTTGAAACAGATTGTCTACCACTTCTTGGGATGATTACAAGCTACTCAATGCCAGACATTGCTATGTTGCAATGAATTGCCTACATTAAGTCCTTAAATCCGGAGTTTAAGCACATTGCAGGTAAAGACAATAGAGTGGCAGATATGCTATCAAGGGCAAGGTATGAAGATGAGTCACAGATGATTGACGAGGGAGGTGATGTAGGCACAAAGTTCTTTTCTATCTCTCATGTCAAAGGTAGCAATGTTTGCATGACTAATCCATTTAAGTTGTTCTTGAAAGAGCTTTATGAAGGTGATTGGCTTCTTATTAAACGCTACTTGAGTACTCTAGAAAAACAGGATGATTGGTCTGAATAAGAATTCAAAAGGATACGCAGGAAAGCATATGGGTATTTTTTGAGGGATGGTTACTTCTGGAAGCATCCTAAAAAAAAGGGTTATATGTAAAAAAGAGACTCAAGTAAAGCTCATGCAAGAGTTTCATGAGAGTCTATGGGCTAGACATAGGGGTGTGTGGGCAACCTTCTCCAAGTTGAAAGAAAAATAATGGCGGAAGGGTATGTATAAAGATGTATCTCAATTTGTAGAGTCGTATGTAACTTGTCAAATGTATTCAAATGTCCGACATCGTGATGGATTGCACCCTACATATTGATAGCTGTTTTTTCGGCTCTCTGTAATTGCCATAGTGAGTTACCTCACCCTACCAAAATCACCCAAACACTGTGGCTATCCCTACCATTTCACTGTACATAGGCGTGCGTGAGTCACGGGACTTTTCCCATATCTTCTTAAAAAACCCTCAATTAGCTGGTCATTGGGCTAGTTGAGCCAAAAAAATAAATAAATAAATAAATAAAATATAAGTATATTATGGCCCATGCGTATGTAAATATTTCTTTGTATATAGGGCCTAAATAAAATATTTTTTTCATAATTATTTTGATATTTATTTAAATATTTCTACCTAGGTGTGTGTTATTTATGCTCTGTACATTGCCTCACCATTACCACAATTTTTCTTACCATTTTTCATACTCTTTATTCCATATAGAAATATTTTCATGTAAGCTTCTCTTATATTTGGTGTAACTCCACCCCAACAAAAATCCAAAAAAACTAGTTTTATTTATGTGTATATTTTTTCACTATTGTGATTTTTCCCTTCCTACATCTATTTTGTTTTTTTTCTAAAAAATTAGAACACCAAAAATATTTATCTTTTTATGGTAGCCTCATAATGAGAGAGATTTCTTTTGACCCCTTTATATTTTTTTCACTTATATTATTTATATTTGACATGTACATATTTTTTAGACCCCTCAATATTTGATTTTCTTAGTTGTACTATTCACTTATATCATGATCTCAACAATATCTTCAATTATAGACCTACCAAATAAGGTCAAGGGTAGGTGGCATGCATACATGCACTATGGAGGGCTCACTCTTGGAGGTATTCAAAAGAATCATCCAAAGAAGGACCCTACAAGGACCTTGTGCAGTGGAAAAAAACGGTCGGTTTTGCTGAGTTTTTAAAGTTCCCTTGCTCTCCGAATTTGAAAAGGTGATACAAACAAAAGTTGTAGCTCGTGGGCTGAACTTTTGCCTCAAATTTTTTCATATTTTTTTGAGCTACGAGCTGTGAGCTATGATTTTATTAGTGGACCCCAGTTTTCCCATGCTATGCAGCCACACTCTCTCTTCCACTTTATCATTTTCCTCTTTCACACACACTTCTCCACTCATCATCCCCATCTCTCTCACCGCTCCTCTCTGCACACTACTCACCTTCTCCTCAACCTTGAAGAATAAGAGAAACCATGGTGAACTCATACCTCCCACACACAATTCCATTCCAAAATTGACCACCTAGTCTCATTTTTCCTCCACCAATTTACCCATATCTATCAAAAAAACCACAAAATTCAGCCTCTTCTCTTAAAAGACAACATCATGGTGGTTGATTACTCAGCTTCAATTATCTTGTCTCTCAAGGAAGGTCAAGAGTGGAGAAAAAATGTACCGTCAAAGCTAGTGGACCGTCAACAGGCGTCAAAATCGGCCCTACTCAAGACACTTGGAGCATCAACCTTGTAAGAAAGCTACCTTTTCTTACCTCTTAAGAGTTTTTTTCTTCCTTATTTGTATCCTACATGGATACTCCCATTGTAAATATCCAATTCCATTTGTAAATTAATACTAACTCTACTAACACTAACCCACTATGAAAAGTCCTATCACCTCCATTTCTCTCCTCTCTCTTTCCTCACCAACTTCTTGATAATTCCAAGCAAAAGAAATTAGATAAATTGCTGAAAATCTAACCCAACCATGGTTAGAGGAGTAACCCTAGCCTTCAAAATTGCTATAAAAGGAGGGTGTAGCTAGCACAAAAGGGGGAGCCATAAGCAAGAGCACTATGCTATAGCTTGAGAAGCCAAGCTCAACCTCTCTAGAAGGAGCTCTTGAGTGGAAGCTCATTGTCTTATGCACGTGCATGTGTTGTAATAGGGGATTAGCAAGGGAACTCTATGCCATTGTAAGAGAGAGAGTGATCATTCAATTGAGAGTAGGAAATCTATCATTTCTCCTACTAGTGTAAGCCCAACATTCGCTGAATCAAGGAGGGTGGATTTGGACTAAGCTTGGATACTTTGTCTCCCTTCCAACGTGAAGTAATGGACAACAATGATGCGTAAGTGTCTTGGTGTTTTTTGTTAAGTTCTTGATAGCTTGTCTCTGGTGTTGTCATCAATCTAGCCATAAATCCCACATACTGTAAGAGGGCGACAGGGTGGAGAGGACTCCCCTGGCCTCAAGACAGTGATTGGGGTGGCTTTTCTTGTGATGTGTTGTGGTGAAATTTACGCAAGCTATGTTGAACAAGTACTAATCTCACTTTGATTTGTCATGACAGATTTGTAAGAAGGTATTAATGCAACAAGCACCCCCTCCCCCTTTCTCTCTCTTTCTTAAATATATAGTTGTGTTTGCTTGATCATTGCCGATACGTTTCAAAGCAGCCCGAGCACTATCTCTCTCTCTCTCTCTCTCTCTCTCTCTCGTGTTTTAGTGTGTGAGAGTATTCCATTGGTGTTAGGGTTAGTGTAAATTCCTTGCTTGTTTGTGGGTTGCTCTAACGATTCTCCTCTTTTGCGTCCTAGTTCGCTCTTAAACTAGGTGGTGCCCCTTGTGTAGTTGGGATTTGGCTGTGGGTTTGTTGTTTTGGTTTGTGTTGTGTTGTGCCCCAGCCCCATTGAGCAGCACGGGAGCCTTGAAGGGTGTCTAGAGGCCACTCTTCTTGTTGCCCGCCCCGGACCGCCTCAAATTGGTGCCCCCACT
Source organism: Adiantum capillus-veneris (assembly GCF_014529385.1). Lineage (NCBI taxonomy): Eukaryota > Viridiplantae > Streptophyta > Polypodiopsida > Polypodiales > Pteridaceae > Adiantum > Adiantum capillus-veneris. The sequence goes on from NC_140931.1 coordinate 70,244,063, forward strand.
GAGGACGGCTTGTGTATTTTTGTGTAAAATCAACCTTTAGCATAGTCAAGTAGTTTGCATGAATCACGAAGATTTGTATGATCCCTTCATTCTCATTGCAAGGCAAAAGGTACACATAATTGTTAGTACTAAGTTACAATTTCAACGTGTCATTCGTAGAATTTTAGGTCCTCTTAGGTTGGCCGAGATAAACGCTTCAGTAAATCCTTTTATTTTGCCTCTCATTAGGTACGACCTTAGTTTGGACGTCTATATTTTTGTTTTGTTTTAAGCATTAGGACATGCATAGGCCATGGATAATGGCCCAGGAATAGAGGTTTTTCCCTTTCATTTTACTCCACACATTAGAATAAACGTTGCAATTAGTAGAAAGATCCATTTTCAACAACGAATGGTGTTCATGTTTGGTGCCCAAAGAGCAGGAGAAATTCTTGCATCACCAAACCCTGTCATTCTACCTCTCATCAACTACCACACTTCTTTTGATGTACATGTGTTCATTTTATTTTAAAATGAAGTGCAGCCCGGCAGAATAGTGTGTATGTTTGTTTTTTCTTTGTCCAAGTTGTTACAAGAAACAAAAAAACGATCATTTGTTCTAACTGGGAATGTGTGTGCAGTGAAAGTTCAATCCTTAGAGATCTAGCTCTATTACCAATTGAGTTGCAGGAGCAAGTAGTAAGGCGTCTCCCTCATAACAAGAGGGTGGTGAAGTTAAGACGGAAGGTCCTACGCGTGGATTCCATTTTCCTCTTGTTGTTGGGCACTAAGGAAGACCGCGCATTCATCCAACTAGTGTGTGCCCTAAGATTGGTAAATAGAGTGAAATTTGGCGTTTGGCGACTGCATTTCACCATTGAGGAAGACTCTTCAGGAAACTTGCGGCCAGAGTTCATGCTTCATAGACTCACATTTGGTGAATTTTTCCCTCATTTGCGTCTTATTAATAGTCTTCCTTTCGCTTTCAACAAAGGAGATAGGGAGCTATTCAGAGCTTGTCTTAATAAAGAGAGCATAGAGAAGATTGCAAATTTGTATAAATTCTCATCCTTCTCTACTTTCTATGACACTTTGTTCATAGAGACATTGTAAATCTCTTTATGCTTTTGAATGATTTAACCATAATCCTAAGGAGTTTTTGTCCAGGAATTTTGTAGCACAAGTGAAGTCTTTAAATCTTGCAAACTTGATTGGACTTGATGAGGATGTTCTTTATGAAATTGTGAGAAGGTTGCCTCACTCCGACTGTGTGGAACTCGAAGGAAAGGAGCTCCTAGTCAATTGCTACTTTCTCACGGCCTTCGACGAGCATGAAGATCTAGTTTTTATACAAACCGCTTGTGCATTGGGAGTTGTAGAGCAAGTGCAATTTATCACTTGGGACGTGGTTGCTCTTTTGGATCCAGAAAATGAAGTTCTAGAGATTTCTGTTTATCGCCTTAGCTTTGAAGAATTTCAACCCTTCTTAGAGCTCATCAATAGTCTACCCTTTTGTTTTGATCAAACAAATCGAGACCTTATTGAAGCTTGGATAGCTGAAGAAGAAAACCTAGAGTGGTATTTTCTCACTTCTTCATTTGCAGGCGAGTGGTTCTAAATCTCTATTGTATCCCTTATTGTAACTCGTGTTGTAATCTTTCATAATAATGGAGAGCCAATGCCAAATGTCTGGATATCCTCTTTTCTTTGGAGAACCTGGAGAGGATGCAGAATTATTTTTAGCAAATTTCAAGATGTCTTGCCGTATCAAGAGGATAGTAACCGATCAAGAACGTGTAGAAATGTTTGAGGTGGTCCTTAGGGAAGATGCTAGTACTTGGTTTGACTCTTTGCCTGAGGAAGTTAAGGGGAATTACACAGAAGTTTTGAATCGTTTTAAGAGATACTTCTTTGATCCCCAAAACACTCAAAAACTATGGCAAGACATTGTTTCTCATAAGCAAAAAGACTTAGATGACTACTACTTGTACAAGCAAGAGTTTCTACGTCTTTGGGCTCTATGGATACGAAATGTTGCTAACCCTGGTGATGGTGCAGAATTTTTAAAGAAGGAGAGGTTCATAGCCGGACTCTTTCCTGACCTTAAGGTAAAAGTTGAGGTGGGTGCACCTGCTACTTTTGATGCAGCTGAAACTAGGGGTGCTGAGAAGTATAGGAAACTCAAGTGCTTAAGGGGAGAGGTTCCAATAGAAGGTCTGAGACCCAAAGGTAAGTCACAAGAATCAACATCGAGGGAGCTTCCTGAGGTAACGACGGAAGTAATTGAGAAGTTAAACGAATCTTTAAGCAGCCTGTCAATTCACCTTGCACAAGCTGTAGGTCCAAAGGGACAAGCAAAGAAGTCTGAAGAGCGAGATCCACGACCTAGGAGAGTCTTGCAATGTTGGAATTGCGGAGAGTCTGGACATGGGATGTATAATTGTCCTTGGCCCCGTGGGGAGCCAGGGAGACCTAACTTGAATTACCCAGTGATGAATGCAGGTGAAAGAACTGGTCAACAACCAAGGCTTCTACAAAGGCCAAATGGACCAAGACCACCTCCACAAGGGGTAGAAGGAGCTCCACCTTTGCCAGATCCAAATGTGCATGTGGTAGAGGTGACAAATCTAAATGAGGTTGACATGGAAGCCAATGGAATTAAGCGTGGCCGAGGAAAAGGTAAAGAGAAAGAAGGAGTCACATCACAGAGTGACCATGGACAAGGCAAGAAGGCAAAGGAAACCAAGGAAACCAAGAGGACTCGATGTCGTATCAACCTCCAAGACTTCCCTCTTGGACATGGTATGGCTACGTACAACTTGTTGGAAGACATGAGAGGTAAGGGTCTTGATATTTCATGGCCTCAATTTCTTGCATTATGTCCACAAGTTAGGAGGGATTTAACAAGGGCAGTTAGCACTAGGAGAAAGGTAAAAGAGAGTGTGCCTGTTGTAAAAATTTCACAAGCTGAAATGAATGAGGACATTACACCGGTGCTAGACTGTTACATCAAAGGAAGATTGGTTAGGAAAGGTCTAGTGGATGGGGGTGCACAAATTTGCATCATGACAGAGGGACTCATGCAAAGACTAGGCATGCACATCTAGGAGACACCTGAAATCAAAGTCAAGATGGCAAACAATAGCAAGGCTAGGTGTGTAGGCATTTGTAAAAATGTCTTTGTAGAGGCCTTTGGCATTAAGAAAGCGGTGGATTTTTATGTTATGTTTACCAAGGGAAGTGGCTTGAATATATAGTTGTGTTTGCTTGATCATTGCCGATACGTTTCAAAGCAGCCCGAGCACTATCTCTCTCTCTCTCTCTCTCTCTCTCTCTCTCTCTCTCTCTCGTGTTTTAGTGTGTGAGAGTATTCCATTGGTGTTAGGGTTAGTGTAAATTCCTTGCTTGTTTGTGGGTTGCTCTAACGATTCTCCTCTTTTGCGTCCTAGTTCGCTCTTAAACTAGGTGGTGCCCCTTGTGTAGTTAGGATTTGGCTGTGGGTTTGTTGTTTTGGTTTGTGTTGTGTTTTGCCCCAGCCCCATTGAGCAGCACGGGAGCCTTGAAGGGTGTCTAGAGGCCACTCTTCTTGTTGCCCGCCCCGGATCGCCTCAATATCCACTAGCCATGCACTATAAATGGGTTGTGAATCTAGTCGCAGTGCCTTTAGGACTCTGGTAGATGAGATACTTAGTTCTTGCACGAGAGGACCCAACTAAGCAGGTTGAAGGTGAGGCAAGCTTTTCCATGCATGGGAACCCCCCCATATATCTTTGCCCTTTTACCAAAATATTTCCTATTACATAAGTTACTTTTGATTTTTCTTCCCTTTTTCACAAAAGTTTTAGCTTTTATTAAATAAATAAGACTTATGCTAATCAATCACGATGTAGCATAAATAAGTAAGCTTTCTTTGTTGATCTCTCTTTTGACCTTAAATATTAAATATATATATTCTAAATTACATTATATATTTTAGTATTTTCTAATATATTTTTCATGTATATATATTATTCAACCCTACCAAATATTTTATTCACTAGTTTTTATTTTCAAACCTCAACCCCACTTTCAAATTTCAATAATACCTCCATCTAGATGATTGACAATATTTTCAAAACTCTAGGTCATGTTTTCATACACATGAAGGAGCTTACACTTGAAGGCAAGAGGGAAGTCCACTCAAAGGGGACCACCAAAAGACCTTTGCAACCACAAATAATACATTATTTGGCTGAATTTTTTAAGTAGAGAAAAATCCCGAATCTGAATGAGCGTTCAACATGAAAGATGTAGCTCGTAATCTCAACTTTTAGCTCAATTTTTTTCAGAATTTTTGGAGTTATGAACGCGGAGCTATGATTTTTATAGTGGACCCCAGTTTTCTCGTGTAATGGTGACACAAGCCATCCCCAATTTTCTTCCCTCTAGAATGGCTATGGTTCTACAAGTCTTCAAGCATGATTACAAGAGACAAGGCTCTTTTAATGAGGTCTTGGTAAGTCTAGAGTGATTCTATCACCATTTTTGGAGGATCCATCCTCATCAACAACTATCCACCTTCGACAACCTCTCTTGTAAATTTCTTACCTCTCTCTTTTCTCCCTAATAAGCTTATGTCTAGCCAAAGCTAGACTATTGTAAATATTTCCTATCCTCTACATCCTACCCACATTCTCTCTTCTTCTCTCTCTATTGACTCTGGTATTTTAAATAATGAGGAGACAAGATGGGAGCCACAGTCACATGCACCCCATTTTCCTAGTCACCAGAGTGGGATACTCACTTCAATTAGAAATATTGTTAAATCCTCTCCTCCTTCCCTATATAAGGAGTCCATGAGAGCTCACTTGGGACACACACACACACACACACACACACACACACACACACACACACACACACACACACACACACACACACACACACACCTATCCATACACACTCTTGTGCTACATGCTTGTAGCATGAACCCTAATCACATAATCACAACACCATCATCATCACCATCACCATGCACAAAAGATGAGCACCACACCTCCACACCACTTGTAATTAAGGGTTGAAGGCACAATTTCAAGAAGTATAAGGTGGATACACTCATGATATTCCTCGCCATCAACTCCCATCTCTCCATTATGTCTCCTACGATCTTGTTCCCTTCTCATTTTCCTGCCATACGCTACATATTGTATTCATCTTTTGCAAGCAATCAACACACTCCATCTTGGTGCCATACTTTGTGTCGCTTTGGATACATCTCATTGTGAGTATGGTATATGCTTGTTCCTTGCCAATTTTGTTTTCTGCTTATGTTAAAGTGTGCGGATTCGCCACCATACACACACACTCTCTCTCCCTCTCATATTCCTATCATCTTGCTACTTCCATCTTGAGGTGTGCGGATTCGCCACCTCTTGTATGAGAAGTGAGCATACTTGCATGTATCCCTGACCTCGTTATCTTCCTTACTACATGCACGAGTAGCGAGCCCATTCTCACTCACTCACCACTCCTCTCACCTTATTCTCTGACTATCCCATTCCACATTTGGGCATGGATCTTGAATTTGTTTTCCATGGCATTTTTCATTGTGTATATGTATGCGTCCTAGCCGCATATCTTGCTAGGTGGTGCCCTATTGAGTATTCCCCATGATGAGGCCATTGTGCATAGTCTTGGTGTAGAGGCCACCGGGTCTATTTTTCACTTCCACCTCTCATTTGGTGCCCCCACGGAGGATCGAACTCCAGACCTTCAGTTTACAAGGCTGACATGTTTACTTCTCTTCATGGACGAGTGGCTTCTTGAATTCTCTAATTGGACCACTGAAGAGGAGGAGCTTCAAGAAGGCTTGACTCAAGTCATCAAGACACTCTTGCCAGGGTGTTGTATTGTTAGCATAGAAGAGGTGGTAATACCCTCTTTCCCTACTCAAATTGTTTACATTTCTCATCATCCTCGCAAGCGTAAAAGCAAGGCACAAGCTGCATCATGCTCACATTGTAGCCAAAAACCGCACCTTCGACATGAGTGCAACCCAAACTGAAGAAAAGGCTATCATTTTCTCCCTCGACATCCGCACAGGAGTTCTCACATCAATAGGCTTTCAAGTAGCACCAATATTCTCTACATCTACGTCCACATCTTTCCCACCTATTCCACCTACGCCCACAACAAGCCTTCACAACTTGAGGAAGCTACTACGAACGCGTGGTCCCTCCCTCTCCCTTGCACCAAAAGATTCAAGGGTTTTCCAGCCCCGACAATCACCCCGTCTCCAAATCAAAAGGGTAAATCCTCCAAAGTCTTTCTATACCTCACTCTCATCTCATGAGCCAGGAACTAGAAACAGCAGCATGGATTCTACATCGTCTACCAAGTGAAGTGGCAGAGCTTGTCATCGACAAGGTCTTTGACACTGGTTTTGCTTGGCGGAAAGACAAGACCCTCCACCTTCAAGGGGTGTTGCTTGTGAATCAAGGCTATGATGACGACTTTACAGCTTGCTATGTATCCATCCAGCTTGGATTAATACAAGTGGTAAGACTCACCACCTACCTCATCACACCTGTGTATACACTAGATGGCACTCTATCTCGTAGGAAAGTGAAGTTTCTCAAAGAGAGAGAGTTCAATCTTTTCCAAGAGCTTGCTAGAGGGACAGTCCTAGAGCTAAAAGACGAAGACAACCTTGTCCTGTGGTACTATAAATTTGACCTCGACTACCAAGAGCTCTACACCTCCGACTATAACCTTCCACCACAAAGGAGAGAGCCTTTTCGAATTATCATGTGATGGACCCAGCACATCAACCTTTTACAAGGAACCAAACTTATGCACCACAACGAATTCAATCAATCAAAGTAATCTTGGACCGCAAGATGTTTTATCAGCAGATCATTACAACCATGTTTGGTAGAGAACGACTGCAAAAGATAAACACCTCTTCTCTACCCTTTATCCTCCCTATGATTAATCATGAAGTGTCTTTTGATGTAGTTATTTTCATCCTTGTATAGTATGTTTTCCATCTACCGAGCACCCATGTATATTATAAAAAATTTAAAAAAAATCTAAGTCGAGTTAATTTTCTCACTCTCACAATGGTAAGTGTAGCATTTCCAACCTTTACTGGTAAGGTGGGTGAGGATGCTGCAGACTTTCTAGACAACTTGGAAATAGCATGTGTCATCTCTGCGAGAGATGATGATGCTTCGCGCTTGCGCATCTTCCCACTTCTAATGAAGGTGGAGACAAGATCATGGTACAATGCCTTGGCACAAGCAACCAAGGAATGGTGGGACTTATTAAGAGCAGCCTTTGTCAAGCGTTTTGGAGAGGGCACAACATCAGAGAAGCTATGGCAATTGTTGACAGAGTTGAAGTAGGGTAGTATGCTAGAATATGCATCATATGAGTCAAAGTTTGTAGATTTATGGGGGCGATGGGTTGCATCACTAAGAGAGGATGAGGGGGCACCTGATTTCCTAAAGAAGGATCGGTTTGTGGCTGGGTTATGGCCAACTCTTAAAGAGAAGGTGAAGGGAAGGTTTTCTGCTACGTATGAGCTAGCAGTTGAAGTGGCCCGCCTTAAAGACAAGAAGTTGCGCCTACAAGCCAGGAATATCGATGAAGAGGAAGCCGTTAGGACCCGACCACCTCTAGCACCACCTACAACAGCCGCCTAGAGGATTCAACCACAAGAACCAATTGAAGATCAGCAAGACCTGCTCAACCGAATCACCAATCAACTTGAGAATCTCTCAGTCCATTTGATACAACGTGGGCATACACACAATCGCAACCAAGATCAAGGGAGGGGACAACGAAGGCAAAACCAAGAATACCACTACTTCAATTGTGGGGAGGATGGTCATGGCATGTACTACTGTCCACACCCAAGGAGGCATAATTTCAACAGAGGAGCTAGGCAAAACCAGGTTTCACCATCGAGAGCAAGAACACCACCACCGAGGGCACCACAAAAAGCACCACCCATGAAAATCCTACAACCACGCATTCAACCACAACCACCACCACCACCACAACCTCTCATTCCACCCTTACTCCCACCACCAGCTGGCAATCAAACAGTAAGCGTCATCAGTCTTGAAGGTAAAGGAAAGGAGAAAGTGGAGGAGGATAAGACCAAGGTTAAAGAAGTAGATGCCATAGGGGTAAAACGTGCTAGGCATGGTCTATCTTCCCAGAAGGAAGAAAAGATGAAGACTAAAAGAGAATCTAGCAAAAAGACGTCCAAGTCACGACGTAAAATTGACATTGTAGATTTCTCTTTGGGTGAATGTTCTAAACCATATGATTTGGTTCAAGATGTTTCTGTGCAGGGCCCAAAAATCACCTGGCCCCAATTACTCCACCTAGCACCTAGGGTGAGGAGACAATGGACAAAGATGGTTAGCATGAGACGACCAAAGCCAAAGATAGATGGGGCTATCTCTGGGAGGAATCTAGATGACATACTACCAGTGATGGATGCTTACATCAAAGGGCAACACATCTCCAATATCTACATTGATGGTGGCGCACAAATATGCGTCATGAGTGAAAAAATGATGCACCGTTTGGGTTTAGAGGTGAGTCGGCCGGCACCATGCCGAGCCAAAATGGCAAATAATGTAAAAGTTCAATGTGTTGGTGTTATAAATTCCGTTAGGATAAAGGCATTCAACACCGAGGTAGATGTGGACATCTTTGTCATGCCACACAAAGGGGAGGGCTATCCTATCATTCTAGGGAGGCCTTGGCTTATGGCTATGAGAGCTAAGCAGGACTAGGACACCGGCATAATCCAGATGAAGGATGCAAAAGGGAGGCCAATACTTTACAACATGAAGACAAGTTGGCAATGCGACATGGATCTAGAAACCTCTATGGATGAGTTTTCTAGTGGTGACTCTTCAACCACTTCAGAGGAGGAGTCAACAGTGAGTGAAGAAAGTGACAGTAGCATTGAGGTGATGGGGATCATTCTCAAGGACCCTAAGAAGATGGAGCAACCTGATGCCTCATCATCAAACCAAGGGGAGACACCAGGTATACAACCTCTGGTAGAAGCACGTAAGCTACATCAAATGCTCTCTAGTGAGTTGTGTAGGAAGGAGCGTGAAGATTATATTTTGATGCTAAGTAATTTTACCACATTGTTCATTGATGAATATGATAAAATCACTGGCATCACAATAGTTCAACATCACATTAAGCTCAAGGAGGGAAGTAAACCTGTAGTGGAGAAGCTCAGGCGGCTAGGAGTAATTCAACAAGACGCCCTGCTCAAAGAGGTGAGGAAGTTGCTAGAATCCGGGTTTATCTATCCTATTGAAGACTCATAGTGGGTTTCTCCAGTGGTAGTCACACCAAAGAAGAATGGTAAGTGGAGGGTTTGTGTTGATTACAAGCCTCTTAATGCAGCCACAAAGAGGGACCATTTTCCTCTTTCTTTTAAAGACGAAATACTCAATGAAGTAGCAGGACATGAGCACTACACGGTATGTGATGGCTACTCAGGCTACTTCCAAATTAGTATCATTGAAGAAGATCAAAAGAAGACAACCTTCATCACACCATGGGGATGTTTTGCTTACAGAGTTATGCCTTTTGGTCTCACTAATGCTCCAGCCACTTTTCAACGATATGTGACATTTGTTTTTCAGCCATTCTTTGGAAAATCCATCCGTGTTTTATTGATGACTTTTGTATCTATAGCTCTCGCTCTCTTCATTTGGAGAAAGTTTATGAAGGTCTAGCTAGGCTACAAGCTTTGGGGGGCCAACTCAATGTGGAGAAATGCCACATTGGTGAAAGCAAGGTTACTCTTCTTGGCCATGTGATCTCGGCCAATGGCATTGAAGCTGACCCAAGCAAGGTTCAAGCCTTGCTGGCTTTGACCTCTCCCACCACAACAAAGCAGTTGGTCTCTTTTCTTCAAAAGGTGAGGTATTTGAGTAGGTTCATTCACTTGCTCTCCTAAGTGGTTCTTCCTTTACAACAAGTTACCCATCAAGATATTTTCACTTGGAGTGAAGAAAGTGAACAACAATTCAATGAGGTAAAACAAATTCTAGCTTCACTTCCCACCATAGCACCTCCAAAGTGGGACGAGCCATTTTATGTAAACCCTAGTGTGGGCAATGACACACTTGGGGCCGTATTGATGCAAAAGGATCCTCAAACTTCTTTCATGCATCCTATCTACTTCTCTAGTCGAATGATGACTCCATCAGGAAAGGGTTACACAGTAGTGGAGCACATGGTGCTTGCATTAATGTTTGATACCACCAAATTTTGCTCTTATTTATTGTCTAGACCATTCATAATCTTAACAATGGAAGAAGTATTTCCTTATGTAATGCAGCACATGGATGTTTCTTCTAGGATTTCCAAATGGCTCACAAGGCTGCAAGAGTTCGACTACACAATGCAAGTGGAGAACTCCACAAGGGCCAGTCTAGGAGGTATTCTCACTCATCGCCACTATGAAAAGAAGATAAAGATAAAGCCAAATGATCAAGATATTACACCCGTACTGGAAGTCCCTAAGGTAGAGGAGGCTCACTCTCTTTTCTTTGATGGGGCCTACAAGAGGAAAGTGGACAAAGCTGCAGCAGGCATTGTCATCTTCAACGAGCAAGGGAATAAGGTTTTCTCCATTGGGAATCTCTTGGATTCTCACTCTAACAATGAGGCAGAATATGCAGCCTTAACTCTTGGGTTAGAGTGGTGTGTGACACAGGGCATTCAACAGTTAAATGTATTTGGTGATTCCATGCTTTTAATAAAACAAATACAAGGAACTTGGGCTTGTAAAAATCATAGCTTGCTAGGCCATTTGCGCAAAGTCAAGGAACTTTTAGGGAAATTTCAAGTTGTACAATTACATCATGTCCCTCGAGCAGAAAATCAAGAAGCAGATGCTCTAGCTAGAGAGAAGCTGCAAGATGTTTCAGTGGTGGGTGCTATCAAGTTGAAGCTGCCTCTCTTCCAAGGTAGCGATGCTATTCCTGACATCATGAGTTTCTTGGACACAGGAGAGTGTCCCAAAGATCTTACTAGGGGCCAAAAGCAGTGGATTGTGCGCAAGGCAACAAAATACCGCCTTATCAATGACGACCTCTACTGCAAGGGTAAGGATCAAATTCTTAGGCGGGTACCTCTCTCTAGAGAGATCACTGAAATCATTTCAAGTTGCCATGATGGTGTTTGTGGAGAACACTTTGCACTTGACATCACTAGTAGAAAGATTCTACAAGCCGGGTTTGTATGGCCTAGTCTACATAGGGATGTGCATCATTGGTGTACAACATGCAAGGAATGTCAAAAGGTGGGGGATAGGAGGCTCACATATGAGCCACAGACTCCTATAATCTCATATGGACCATTTGAGAAATGGGGAATTGATGCTATTGGGCCTTTTCCAAGGAGCCAATCAGGTAAATTTTATATCATCATGGGTGTGGACTACATGACCAGGTGGGCTGAAGCAGTTGCCACCACCCGGATTACAGCTAAGGAACTAGCTAAGTTCGTATTTGAAAACATTTGTTGCCGTTTTGGCACTCCTCTTGAAATAATTTCTGATAGGGGACAAGGTTTTAGAGGAGACCTTGTAGGAGAGCTAATGGAGAAGTTAGGTATCTCACAACGACACTCAACTCCCTACTACCCACAATGCAATGGTTTGGTGGAAAAGGTAAATGGTATGATCTGCAAGACCATCACTAAACATGTAAACAATCACAAAAGTGATTGGGACAAGCATCTTATGGCTGCACTTTGGGCTTATCGCACTTCATTTCGCACATCCCTTGGGTTCACACCATATCACTTGGTGTTTGGTAAGGAAGCCATTTTACCCATTGAAGTACAATTGACTAGTCTCAAGGTGCTAGCTGGGCAGGTGGAACGCCCTAATGCTCATCTCCACAACCACATTCTTGATCTAGAGAGGCTTCAACTAGACAGAGAAAATGCTATCAACTATTATGCAACACAGGCAGAGCAACCTCGACTTACCTTCAACAAGGGACTTAGGGAAAAAGGTCTCAAGAAAGGTATGTTGGTCCTATGGTATGATAACAGGTTTGATACTAGGAAGGATAAAAAGTTTACACCCAGATGGAAGGGGCCATTTGTCATTAGAAAGCGCTACACTAATGGCAGTTACCGATTGATGGATACAGATGGTAGGCTCCAAAAAACACGTGTCAATGGATGGAGGTTGAAGCAGTACTTTTTGAGATTTGATCAAGCACCTATGATGGAAATCCCTGAGGAGGGAGACTCCTCCACCTCAATTGAATAAGAATCAAGTACAACGCTAGAGGCATGAATACCTCTAGCCTTAGGGGGAGGGCTAATGAGGCAAGATTTTCCTTGCATGGGAACCCCCCCATATATCTTTGCCCTTTTACCAAAATATTTCCTATTACATAAGTTACTTTTGATTTTTCTTCCCTTTTTCACAAAAGTTTTAGCTTTTATTAAATAAATAAGACTTATGCTAATCAATCACGATGTAGCATAAATAAGTAAGATTTCTTTGTTGATCTCTCTTTTGACCTTAAATATTAAATATATATATTCTAAATTACATTATATATTTTAGTATTTTCTAATATATTCTTCATGTATATGTATTATTCCACCCTACCAAATATTTTATTCACTAGTTTTCATTTTCAAACCTCAACCCCACTTTCAAATTTCAATAATACCTCCATCTAGACGATTGCCAATATTTTCAAAACTCTAAGTCATGTTTTCATACACATGAAGGAGCTTACACTTGAAGGCAAGAGGGAATTCCACTCAAAGGGGACCACCAAAAGACCTTTGCAACCACAAATAATATATTATTTGGCTGAATTTTTTGAGTAGAGAAGAACCCCGAATCTGAAGGAGCGTTCAACATAAAATATCTAGCTCGTGATCTCAACTTTTAGCTCAATTTTTTTCAGAATTTTTGGAGTTATGAACGCGGAGCTATGATTTTTATAGTGGACCCCAGTTTTCTCGTGTAATGGTGACACAAGCCATCCCCAATTTTCTTCCCTCTAGAATGGCTATGGTTCTACAAGTCTTCAAGCATGATTACAAGAGACAAGGCTCTTTTAATGAGGTCTTGGTAAGTTTAGAGTGATTCTATCACCATTTTTGGAGGATCCATCCTCATCAACAACTATCCACCTTCGACAACCTCTCTTGTAAATTTCTTACCTCTCTCTTTTCTCCCTAATAAGCTTATGTCTAGCCAAAGCTAGACTATTGTAAATATTTCCTATCCTCTACATCCTACCCACATTCTCTCTTCTTCTCTCTCTATTGACTCTGGTATTTTAAATAATGAGGAGACAAGATGGGAGCCACAGTCACATGCACCCCATTTTCCTAGTCACCAGAGTGGGACACTCACTTCAATTAGAAATATTGTTAAATCCTCTCCTCCTTCCCTATATAAGGAGTCCATGAGAGCTCACTTGGGACACACACACACACACACACACACACACACACACACACACACACACACACACACACACACACACACACACACACACCTATCCATACACACTCTTGTGCTACATGCTTGTAGCATGAACCCTAATCACATAATCACAACACCATCATCATCACCATCACCATGCACAAAAGATGAGCACCACACCTCCACACCACTTGTAATTAAGGGTTGAAGGCACAATTTCAAGAAGTATAAGGTGGATACACTCATGATATTCCTCGCCATCAACTCCCATCTCTCCATTATGCCTCCTACGATCTTGTTCCCTTCTCATTTTCCTGCCATACGCTACATATCGTATTCATCTTTTGCAAGCAATCAACACACTCCATCTTTGTGCCATACTTTGTGTCGCTTTGGATACATCTCATTGTGAGTATGGTATATGCTTGTTCCTTGCCAATTTTGTTTTCTGCTTATGTTAAGGTGTGCGGATTCGCCACCATACACACACACACTCTCTCTCCCTCTCATATTCCTATCATCTTGCTACTTCCATCTTGAGGTGTGCGGATTCGCCACCTCTTGTATGAGAAGTGAGCATACTTGCATGTATCCCTGACCTCGTTATCTTCCTTACTACATGCACGAGTAGCGAGCCCATTCTCACTCACTCACCACTCCTCTCACCTTATTCTCTGACTACCTCATTCCACATTTGGGCGTGGATCTTGAAATTGTTTTCCATGGCATGTTTCATTGTGTATATGTATGCGTCCTAGCCGCATATCTTGATAGGTGGTGCCCTATTACGTATTCCCCATGATGAGTCCATTGTGCATAGTCTTGGTGTAGAGGCCACCGGGTCTATTTTTCACTTCCGCCTCTCAAAGGGTAAGCATTAAGAGCTAAAACCACAAAATCTGTATGCAAATTCCTTCTTGATGAGGTGATTTTCCTTTATGGTTGTGTGGGAAAGATCACTGCAGACAGAGGTGAACTGGATGCCGAGGAAGAAAGGGAGTTCTTTTCTTGATTAGGAATCAAGATTTCTCTTACTATATCTTACAACCCTGAAGGAAATGGAAAGAGTGAAAGAGGGCATCCTTCTATCATCAAAGCTTTGGCTAAGGCTTTCCAAGGAAGAGTTGGTGACTATCCAAAACTGCTATCATATGCTTTATGGGCTGATTGTACAACACATAGCTCAGTAACTGGCTATATGCCTGTGGAGCTAATGTTGGTCAAAAGACAATGATGCCGATTGAAGATACAATTCCCACATGGAATTTTCTTATTTTGGCAAGAGGGGCTTAGTAGGGAAGGTCTCCTTGCATTGTGTGTAAGGCAACTAGAGAGAAGCCCTAGAGACATTGAGGCTACAAAAGAACAACTAAAAAATGCAAGGTTGAAAAACAAGGACTACTTCGACATCGGCTCAGGAGAAAAGCAATTGACAAAGGTGACTGGGTTTTAGTGTAGGATAGTAGCCTTGATAACCCACACATAATCATGCGTAAGTTCACAAAAAGATGGTTTGGACCGAATGTTGTAAAGCATATGCATGAAGATACTACTTACAACTTGTATGAACTAGATGATACAGAAGTAAAGATTCCCATTGCAGGAAAGATAATTAAAGTTTTTAAGAGAAGAGAAGACAGTGATCCAGAAGATATTGAGGAGGAGAAAGAACAAAACACAGGTGAAGATCAAAGTGAAGATGAAGCGTTAAAAGCTATCAATGAAGATGAAATCAAGGAAGACCTACCAAAGGGCTGATCTTGCAAAGATTAAATGTGGCACATACCAGAGGATGTGCAGTTTTAGAGGAGATGGATGTCGTTATGTGACACGTACATAGTGGGAACGAATGCAACAAGATCTATCTTTCAATTTTTTAAATACATAAGTATGTTTCCTATAATGTACATATGCATATCTAAGTATAATAATAAGATTTCTATTTCATATTATTATTTACCTCAAGGGTAACATATTCTTTCTTTACCATCAAACAGTACTATAGGAAAAGCGTCAATAGCTCCGCCTCTTTAACTTGGAGCAGAAAGCATTAGTTCTTTATTTATTCTATCTCATTATTATCTCACATCCTAGCTATATCCTATATCTAGGGTAACTTTACTTATATATATATATATATATATTCTATGCATTTTTCATATTTTTCTTATATTTCTTTTTAATAACTACTAGGAAGAAATCAAATTCTAATGCGACACTTGCTTGCATGATTCTCAAAGATACACCTATTTTAATGTTTATTGCAAGCATGAATACAAAACTTTGTCAAGTAGCAATGCCATGCTTTCATATTGCCTGAGGTGTCCATTGGAATCAAATGAAAGTCTAGGCTAAGGGGACCATAAGAAGACTTTTGCTGCCAAAACTATACCCTATTTTGATTATTATATTACACAAGTTTCCAATCCAAATTGAAAAAAGTATATAAAAAGGGAGTCGTACTTATAAGCTAAATTTTTTGCTCCTATTTTTATTTCTTTTTTTGGAGCCACGGTTGAGAAGATATCATCAAAATAGTGGACCCTAGTCTGCCCACATCATGTAGGGACAACTCATTTCAAACTTTGTCACTTCCTGTTCACACTGGCTCTTCTCTTTCTTGTGTAACCCTTGAGGGTTCCCTCACCTATACAAGGGGACCTCTTCTTCTTTAAAATTCATTCATGAGGGAGCCAGAGTAGTAATGCCTAATTGTTCTTAGCCATAAACATAAGCCTATGTCTACACTTACTCCTAGAGGAAGACTAGCCAATCTTGTAAGCGATCCTTGGAAAATAAACATTAATCAAAGGACTTGAACTTGGTGCATCAATCAAGGCTTGAAGTCTTCCATATTCTTCTCTCTCCATTAAAATGGTGAATAACTCTCGAAGGGTTTGTCAAGTAAGATGTGTTTTACTTTGATATTTTGTTGGTTTCTTGTTGTTTTCTTTTTCATCTCTAATCCAACATATATCTCTAATTTCATCTCCCTCTCCAACCAAATCTATCTCTCGCACTCTTAGAAAGTTATTCTTTCTACAAATTCTAGGTTCTCCTTGCTACAGGTACATCTCTCCCCGCAGTATCCTTATTGCCTATGGGCAAGAATAGGACTTGGGAGAGAAATTATATTTCCTTCACTTCTCTCATATCTACATTATTCACATATTAAAGCTATCCTAGATGAATAATCCACATGATGTGAATTTCTATCGCTTCCACTCTATGTGCTTTCTTACAATTACCGTATGGATTAACCGTAAGATACACTTTCACCAACGTATAGTGTTTATCTTTGGGCCAGAAAGGCTCAATGAAATACTTCTTTCACCGGATCCCATCATACTACCCCTTATAGACTATAACTTTTCTTTTGACGTAAGTGTAGTTAGCTTGCTATGAACCAAGAGAATTTGTACACACAATTAATCCCAATCACTAGACAAAACATATATATTATGGTAAGCACAAAATTACAATTCCAAAGAACAATTTGTAGCATGTTTGGTCAGCAAAGATTGAACGCCATTAACTCATCTATTAAACCTTTCATATTACCCATGATACGATACGACCATAGCCTTGAGGTTTTCATCTTTGTATTGTTTTGATATTCTCTTTTGTGTTCTTTCTTTGTGTGTGTGAGTGCAAGAGAGAAAGAGTGGGGCTTTTTTGATTTCACTTCCTTCTAAACCCTAGAATTCATGGCACCTATGGTATAACTTCTTCATAAAGTTTTTGGAGTTCTCTCACAAACTCTCACAGCCAAAAGCTCGGTGCTTTCCTGGCAAGACCACAAACTTCTTGACAATGGCTTCATAGCAAAGGGCTAAAGATGATCAAGAAGCATGGATGGATCAACTTCTTACATTAGTGGAACTTGAGTGGAAGAGAGAAGCAGCTTATGAGTGCTACAAGAGAAAAGCTACACAAACAAAGGAGAATCTTGACAAGAAACAGAAGGACAAATGCAAGGAAGGAGAGCTTGTGCTAAGGTATTACAATCAACTTGACAATCATTTTGATGCCAAGTTTGAAACTAGATGGCAGGGACCGTACGTAGTCAAGAAGGCTTTCAATTCAAGTTACTACCAGCTCGTGGACCTGAATGGTAAAGAGCACTCCAAGAAGTTAAATTGATATCGGCTAAAACCTTATTTGAGTCTCCTTCTACCAAAGAATCTACCAAAGATCTGTCAAAAGGAAACTATCTCATCTAAGTTTTGTTGCATGAAGCATGAGTGTAAGTCAAACCAAAATTCCATGGGGCTAAACAATGAAAATCTTGTCAAGGACTGAGAAGCACTCTCTTTGGAAAAGATGCTTTATGATGGTAGATGAATATACCATCATCTTAGGGGAGGGCTAATAATAGCCATTTTTTGACTATCCAAAATTGCCATAGTGAGCTACCTCGCCCTATTAAAATCACTCAAACACCGTGGTTATCCTTGGCTTTTCATTGTACAAGGCGTGTGTGAGTTAGGAGACTTTTCTCATATCTCCTTAATAACCCTCAATTAGCTAGTCACTGGGCTAGTTGAGCCAAAAAAAATATTAAAATAAAAAATAAAAGTATATTATGGCCTTTTTGTGTAAATATTTCATTGTATAAAGGGCCTAAATATAGGAATTTCTTATAATTATTTTGGTCTTTTATTTAAATATTTATACTTAGGTGTGTGTTTTTTTAGGCTATGTATGCCTTCTTTTATCCTTTTGCACCATAAGATATTTTTGTTGTCAATGTGTGCATTCTCTAATCTCATAAATATTTTTTTCTTTTATACAAATCACCTCCACATTTTTATCCTCGCCCTTGTGAAAACAAAAAACCGGCTCCTACTCCCTTAGTCCCTTTTATTATATAATTTTCATTTCCTTGCATCCTTTTTCTTCTTTCACCCAAAATAATACAAAAGAAGTACAATATCATATAATTCCATATCCACAATTATTTTATATTACTTTTATTATGTACTCATTATTCTAGCACAATGTGGTCATTGAGTTAAAATCCTTGAATAGTCTATACACTAGTCCCACCATGCATATATTTCTTTATTCACCAATGATCCTCCTCCATGCATGTGTAAAGATAAATTGGATGCTTTATGTCATGATATGACTCATGGAGGGTCTCACTCATGGATACATTGTGCAAATTCAACAAAGGAAGGGGCCACTGCAAGACTTTTGCAGGCATAAAAACAGGCTTTTTAGTGAGATTTTTTGCACATATCTCCACTTAAAATTTGAAGATGCGACCAACAAAAAAAATGTAGCGCATGAGCTGAATAATCACCTTAAGTGTTTGCATAATTTGTCAAGGTTCCATCGGTGAGATATGAATTTTATGGTGGATCCCAGTTTGCCCACTTTTTCTCACAAGTCACCCTAGTCTACTCTCACCTCGCTTCACACTTATACACACACACACACACACACACATTCCTCTCCATCCCTCACTCAAATATACAACTTTCATGGTTTATTTCACCCTCTTCACCCCACTAATCTTCCCTCTCATCTCCATTAGCTTTCATATGAACTCTACATGTATATACACCCTATCTATGTCTCTCTCTGTTACCTCTAAATCATAATTTCATCTTACCTCTTATCTATGTACATAAAATTCAGCATGTATGCCATGCCTAACCTCTAAAAATTTGTAAAATATTATCATTGAATCTTCATTTTCACAGTTGGTGATCGACATCGGCAACAAAGGTGTAAAGAAAACAAGCGAAAGAGAAGAGGATTGGCAGTCATTCTTGACAATCTACACAAGGTAAGTCCAAGCTTATTCAAGGATTCACCATCTCAAGGATTCCTACTTCATTCACCATTTCCTTTTACCATCAAACTCATTCTACCCATTGTAAATTGTACCACTAACTTTTTAGTGATTACCTTGTTGTAAAAAATGCACCCTCTACTATCCACTAAAGTACGCACTCCCAACTTATTCACTGAAACCTCTCTTCTTTCAACCTCAATAATTCTCTCTCCTTAAGCCACATTCATGTGACTTAAAGGAAAAGAGAGACAACTCTCATTTGAAATTCAAAAATAAAATCATAATCCATGTTACTCTGAATAAACTTGATTAGGTTTAATCCATGTTACTCTTAATAAACTTTTTAGTGATTACCTTGTTGTAAAAAATGCACCCTCTACTATCCACTAAAGTACGCACTCCCAACTTATTCACACAAACCTCTCTTCTTTCAACCTCACTAATTCTCTCTCCTTAAGCCACATTCATGTGACTTAAAGGAAAAAAGAAACAACTCTCATTTGAAATTCAAAAATAAAATCATAATCCATGTTACTCTTAATAAACTTGATTAGGTTTAATCCTAATCGGTCCTTCCAAAAACCTATAAATAGAGCCCTTCTCTTCTTTGTAAAAGAGGATTTCACACATAACATAGCACTCTATAACCCTAATTGTGTGAGGAGATTGTAAGCTTTAAGAGCTCTCTATCACATTATACTCATATGTGTATAGAGATGCTTTGAGGCTATTGAGAGGAATTGAGTGATCTCCTACTCTCCATCACATTTGTAGCTTCCACTTGCTCAATTGTGTATAACGGCTACACCTCTTCTCTAAAAAATCAACTCGACAATTTGGCTCAATGGCTTGTATAAGGTGAACTTGTACTCAAAATTATTTGTATCCTTTCATGCTTTGTGGTTTTAAGGGGCTTGTTGAATTGTTTGCCTAGGACTAATTGTAAGAGGGTGATATGGTGAGAGGGCTCCCATAACCCTAAGAAAATGGTATAATGCCAATAAGATCAAGCATTGTGTTGTCTCTCTAACTATTTTTTAAGCTTGGAAGCATAAAAATTTTTATGCCAAGATCTAGTTGTTCAAGTTGATTTGTACTCTCTACCTTACTCTCTCCCAAATCCCTACGGTTGTGAAGGACTGTGTTTGGTGTGTTGGTGTGGCATTTTTGCATTCTTCTCTTTGCATGTTGGGCTACACACTATTTGCGTCCTAGTTTGCATCCATAAAAAGGTAGTGCCTCTTTTTTTTGTTGGGTTTGGTTGTGGTTTTGTTGTTGTCTTGTGTGCTTTTAGTCGCCCCAACTCCAATTGAGTAGCACGGTGTCGTGCTGTGGCACATATATAGTGAGAACGGGCATTAAACGATTTCTCTTGTGACTTTTTGATGCATAAGTATACTTCATATAATACTCATATGCATATATAAAAGCTTTCTACCATACCTTAGTATTACCTTTGAAGTAATATAAATGTACATTACTATTAGACAGTACTGCAAGAGAAGTATCAATGATTGTGCCTCTTTTTGTCTGGGGGAAAAGCATTTGTATATTTCTTCTAATATCTCAGCTATACCCTACCATATATAAATTATTTTCTTCTTTTCACATTTATTTAATAATATAACCATTCAATAATGCATATCTTCTTGGATACATACAAGAGGGAAGGGCCTACTACAAGACTTTACAAAAAGGAAGATTCAAAGCTTCCTGGACCATCCCAATTTGCAAATCTTGACCTAAGGGCGTGAAGAAAAGGCCAAAACCAATTCAATCTCTTTTAGTAGGCCAATTTTTCCTTTTGAAGCATGTCAATCTGAGTTACAGGTCAAAAGTTACAAGGAAACCAGTGAAAAACCCTCTCACAACTACACTGCAAGAAGAGATGGTAAACAAGTGAATCAAGTGAAAAGAGGTAATCTTGGTCTTTTTCCATAAAATAAGATATTTGGTGGATAAAAGACATAAGCATGTGAATGTGACACCTCAAATATGCCTTTAAGGACAAGACACACAAGTTGGGACCCCCTGCTGGAGCCACACAGAAGATGCCTAGGCGGGGCCCATATACATCATGCACCCACATGGAGCCTCAAAGACCAAAAATGCTGAATTTCATGATATTTTGAGTCCTAATATAGCCCATTTTAAGAAATATCCAAAGAACATTTGATTTGGGCTAACTCTTTAGCCTAATCAAGTGATTATGTAAAACATGGCTCCCTTACCTATAAAAAGGGCAACCTTCTCTTCATTGGGGAAGTTATGAGTGAGTGAGAATAGCTCCATTCCATTGTGACACACTCATCTTAGTGCCACACTTTCTCTTGAAGAAAGGCTGAAGTCTTGCCTCATCTTCTCTCTCCATTGAGGTGGTGGCGATTGCTCTCATGTAAGATATATGTTGCTAGTTTTACTTTCATTTTCATATCTAGTCCAGTACTTGTCTCTAACTCTATCTCTATCTCTCATTATCTATCTTTAATACCACCACCACACTTAGATCTATCTCTAATTCTATCTTTACTCCTCCTTTGATCTCTCTTGTTGTGTCCTAATTGTTTCATTGGAAGGTATTCAAGCAGCAACCTTGTCAATGTAATGAGTACAACCTTCTTGCGGGAAACAATTATGTGCACAAGGTTAGTAACCATATCTGCATCTTCCACAAGTATCTCTCTCTCTTAAGGTTCTCATTCTCTTCCACAAACTCTAGAATCTCCTTGCTATAGGTACTTCTCTCCCCGCAGTGTCCTTATTGCCTAAGGGCAACAATAGGGCTTGGGAGAGAAACTCTCTTCTTCTTCTCCTTTTACTTCTTTCACACCTTTATCTTTGTGCATACTAACTATATCATTGATGAATAACCATAATCCACATAGAGGTAATTTCTTTCAATTCCATTCAGTGCAATCTAGTAGGGTCAACATTTGGATTAGTCGAAAGATTCACTTTCAGCAATGCATAGTGTTTCTATTTGGTCCTGAAAGGCTCAACGAAATACTTCTCTCACCAGATCCCATCATACTACCTATTATTGACTATGACTTCTCTTTTGATGTGAATGTGGTTATTTTATTATGAATCAAGAGGATTTGTACTCACAACTAATCCCGATCGCTAGACAAAACATATACATTATAGTAAGCACAAAGCTACAGTTCCAAAGAGCAATCCGCAGATTATTTGGACAACAAAGATTAAATATCATTAACTCATCCATTAACCCTTTTATCCTACCCATGATACGATATGATCGTAATCTCGATGTTTTGATTTTTGTTTTGTTCTGACTATCTTTCATGAGTTCTCTCCATCACGTGTGTGTTTGTAAGAGAAAGTGAGCGGCTTCTTTGGCTACATTTCTTCTTTAGCTCTAGAAGCTATGTTATCTACACCTTAGCTCTTTCTCATAACCCTTGAGCTTCCTCACAAACTCTCACAGCAAGAGGCCCGGTGCCTTCCTGGCAAGACCGCCTACTTCTAGACAACGGGAGCCTTGAGGAGTAATTAGAGATCGCTTCTCTTGTTGCCTGCTACCTCGGACAGCCTCACCAATTGTGGGGCAAGAACCACCACTCCCAGGAGCAATATCTATAGGTGTGAGGTATAGAACCATTGTGGAAGAACCGGAGGAACAAGCCTTACTACCTGTACCTGTGTATTATGAAGAGCCAAGTGGAAATATGGTTTGTCCTACATATTACCCACCTGAAGAGTTGAGAGCACCAGAACCATGGAGCATGATTGGCCATGTTGGACCACCAACAGCGGCACATACTGTAGGAGAAGGTAGATACATTTTGGACGAGAGAACATTGTTGTTCATAACCAACGGAGGCTTAGGTGGACAGAGGCGTGTTTACCAATAGAGGGGAGCTCCATGAGTGCCACAATTACCATTGGGGCCATGCTACAAATATGGAGCCGACCACCTCATGAAAGACTATCCTCATACGGAAATTGTCTGAGTGAATGTGTATTGTCTAGACTGTGGCATCAATCATTTGATCACCGATTGTCCAAAAAATCCAAACAAAGTGTCTAAAATAGCTTTGAGCATCTTGGAGGCAATCCCTTCAAGTAGTGGTTCAGAGAATGAAACAGTGATACCAATTGGGTATGCAAGCCCAATTTTGACAGTGTGTCAAGCCTGCAAGAATTACCTCTTAGGGCATGCAGTAGAACCTCAATTTGCATGGAAGGTTTACCTTATACTCTATATATGTAACTTTTCTATATATAATATCCATCTTTCTAATCAATGCCTTGTCCCTGCGGCTCGCCCCCTATCACCTTGATGTTGACCTCAATACTCCACATTCGGGGCATCTCTGGATCAATTGAGCCCAAAAATTCACTGATGAGGACAAGATACTCTTGTACAAGCCATCCTTTAGCCATGTTATCCTCGGGGCGAGCCCTTTGACGAACGAACCTCTCCAAGAAGAACATCCACCTGCTATGGACTACCAAGAATAACATCCACCTACTATGGACTACCCAGCAATTGCAACTTCATCAACCACATGCACAAGTAGATGCATTTGGATGGTAAGAATGTTTGTTGAAAAGTACTTCTCCACCATACACATTGCTGCAATAGAATTTAAGTGTGTTGCATCGATGTTGTCTTTTATTATCTCTTTTGAACTGATCCAGCATACCAACTCATTGATTTTATACATTATTCTTCTAATGTCATCTTTCAAACAATCCTTTATGGCAATTGGTAAGATAAACTATAAAAATTTGTGCCAATCGTGGGACTTAAGACCACTAAGATTGTCATCTCTTGTAAAGCAGTTTTCAAACATCACGTGCACCCAGTGGGAGTCTTGAATGAAGATATAGTCTTCTTCACTTGTTGCTCTTATGCACAACTCAAAATCCATGGACCTTTTGGTATAGAAAACTTTCCAATGAGTTTAAGTCAAGGCCACATCTCTGGCATTCGACCCATAGCCTGTAGGTCATCTCTATGGGCCTTTCTCTCCCTTTCTCCAGTGATGGTTTCCATATGATCTCCCCTACATTCTGAAATATGTGCATTGAGTCGAGCAGATGATTAATTAGTAGGTCACTCCAATATGGGAGTTCATGAAAAATAGAAAGTCTTTTTATTTTGGGTGGCATGAAATCTCCCCTCTCCAGCGACACTTTTTCCAATCGCTCGCTTTCAGTGGATGCATGTCATTTTTGCATATGTTTGGTCCATGTAGCTCATGTCCTTCAGGCAAAAATATACCATGCTCCTTGTAAACTATCTTACTCAAATGATCAAAGCGATGAAAGCTAAGTCGAGGACCACATTTTAGACATGCATGATTGGCTGAGTAACTCAAGCTTGAAAAATCATAAAATTAAAATATAAACGCATAGCCAAGAATAACATGTATGTGAGGGCACTTACCTGAACAATCATTGAAGCCTGGCCAATCGTGCATGGTCCACATGAGAATGCCTTTCACATATACATTTTGTCATCCGATTGGTTGGGACATATCAACCACATCGATCCCTGTCCACAAGATTTGGAGCTCTTCTATAAGTGGTGCCAGATATACGTCCATGTTCTTTGCTTTGTACTTTCCTGGGATGATCAGTGACAACAACAGATGGCCCTTCTTGATAGCTAGCCATGGTGGAAGATTATAATTAACCAAGCAAATAGGCCACATGCTCCATGATGAACTCCATAATCCAAATGGGTTTACTCCATCCATTGCCAGACCAAAGCGGATACATCAAGGCTCATCCTTAAATGTAGGCCAACTAAAACCCTCTCTCTCTTCTTGCTTTTGGCACAGCCAAAAAATGGCACTACTCACCCTCGCAAGTAGCTGTGATGCTCACTCTCCCTTCCTCGCCCTGGCAAAACCCCTGCAAGGCGACACCTCCTGCCAATAGACACCATCTACTTTCTCAGGTAGTGCCAGCCCTCGTCAATCAATGTCCCCATACTCACTTTGGTAGCACGTTAAAAAAACTAATTATACGCCCTTTTTCCATTTAACCAAAGCCTCCTCAAGGCCTCGTTCACACCCTCCCAAATCTAGCTTGGCAACATAACGATTGTCCTCTCTTGTCTACTCGCTCTCGCACCACGTAGAGAGAATTTCTCTCTCTCTCTCTCTCTCTCTCACACACACACACACACACACACACACACACACACACACACACACACACACACACACACACACACACACACACACAGGTACTCTCCCTCTCTCGATTCAAGTGGAGTATATACATGCACACAGTGGCATACACATATGCTCTCAATGCAGTGATGCTCACAACATGATCTCATGGACATCTTCTCATGCATATCAACAACACTACATGCAGAGATGGCACTTTGTGTCAATCCTCGCCAAACCAAATATGCGTCAGGGCATAGCAAAAACAATTTTTAAGTGATTCGATCACCCAAACTGCATCTTTGACATTTAATTTTCTTGGACTTCAAACTCCATATAGCCATAATTTCATGTTCTTTAGCATCTGATTAGTAGCTTTGATACTTTATTTATTGGCTTGTCACTAGCAATCTTTCTACCTTTTTTTCATGCAAAACAATCCTCATGGCCAATCAAGTTAGAGTATTATTGATGTAGTAGATAACATAGCAAACACTGGCAAACATTTGAAGTGCAAAATTCTCATGTATCAGTGCTCCTCAGAGCTAAAAAAAAATTCCAATGATAACAAAAAAAAATATTAAACATTCAATACCCATCACCTTTACTTTCACTTCTTGGGCCATGCCTAGACACTTGGCTTTTGCATGATTGTCCCGGGGATTGTCCATTCTCATCCATACATTTGATCTAACCATAGCTTTCACACCTGTCCCTTTCATGGTTGCTTCCGTCATCACACATACATGTGCCCCACCATCTATGTAAGCATGCACCTACATCCGCTTTTCAATGACCGCATCCACAAAGGGAAGGACATCAATCGGACAGCCTACCCTCAAAGCCTTTTTTTGTACAGCTTACACATTGCCTTTGCCCTTTGGTAGCTTGGTACTAACACTCGTAGACCACTGCCTTCTTAACAGGGGTTTCAAAGCCAGTAATTTCCCAAAGGTTATATTAGCTTTTTGACTTTGAACATCACTTACCATATTATACTCGGGGTAGCTATGTCCCTGCTAAAAGTCTACTTGCTTGATCCTACAATGCCTTCTCCTCTTGTTGGTTTCAGGCTGTTCTCGGCCTTTGTACACCTTCTCTTTACCTTTACAATCTCTGGTTTGTCTTTTGGTCTCTGACTCCCTTTTTGCTCTTGCTCTTTTATTAGCCATGACTTCAACCTCTTGCTTGTCACCTCCTATTATATTCACCCATGGGACCTCACCACCATCTGCTTGAGCCTGCTACCCAAGATTCTCGACTGCCTACTTTTTTTTACCATTGTATTGTCCTTGCCCTCTACCTTAGTCAAGCAAAGGATACATACCTCCTCTCTCCCGCAGTGGCTAGGATAGTCTCGTGCAAAATTCCCTTCTTCTCCGCAATTGTAACACCTGCCAGGCAAAGGTCTTGCCATACCCCTAGCTCCTCTTGGTTGGCCCCTCTCCATCATGCTTAACCTTAACTCTTGCATCTTCTCTAATAAATCTTGAATCATCCTTA
Organism: Adiantum capillus-veneris; assembly: GCF_014529385.1. NCBI lineage: Eukaryota > Viridiplantae > Streptophyta > Polypodiopsida > Polypodiales > Pteridaceae > Adiantum > Adiantum capillus-veneris. The sequence continues at coordinate 70,271,001 of NC_140931.1, forward strand.
CCTAGTTTTGCAGCACCATTTCCACTCCCTGGTTCTCTTCGTGGCCCACTTATTTGGGACTCCGAGGTTGAGTTAAAACCACCATCTCGTACCCTATTGCACCTTGCTCAATCTTCTTCTTTATCTTTTTCTCTTTGATCGTGCAATTGCCACGGCACCATTATAGTTTTATGGACTTCCAAAATCCACCTTCTCTTTGATTTTTGGATGTAAACATGCCATGAATTTATCTAGCTTAAAATAATCACCATTTGCCAACTGCATTGAGGTTGCCGACGCCTCTACCCAACATGCTTCAAAACGACCCAAAAGCAAATTGAAATCTTCACTTATGTCTTGCTTGAGAGCTTTAATGTTTGCATCCATCTCGGTTGGCGACGCCTCTCTGCAAGAACCGAGCCCGCAAAGCTAGCCATGCCTGTCTCGGCTCGCCTTCAAGAACATCATACCACACTTTAGCTTTTTCTTGCATCAACAATGGAAAAGTCTCCATCCTGCTGCCTTCATTTGGCATGTGTGAGGACAGAATATATAGATCAAAATTAGCAATCCACTCATCGGGATTCTCCTTGCTTGTAAAAATAGGACCATAGCTTTGAGATGCCATTTTTTCCAATGCAAAAACCTATGCCTTCTTCACCAAATCAACAGTTATCAGTGTGCTCCTCTATGGGGGCACCAGAAGATGGAAAGGGGGAAAAGGGTACACACCCGGCACACAACAAAACCACCTCTCTTTAGCCCAAGACACACGCAGTAACCCAATCCCCTAGGATTCACCTTCAAAATACTCACAATTGTAGTAGTATCAACACTGTTTTCTGCACCAACACACACACACACACCTCTAAAAATCTCTGACACCATCTGCACCCTCACAACCTTGATTCCACATCACAAACACACATCAAACTCTCTCTCTCTCTCTCTCTCTCTCTCTCTCTCTCTCTCTCTCTCTCTCTCTCTCTCTCTCTCTCTCTCTCTCTCTCTCTCTCTCTCTCTCTCTCTCTCTCTCTCTCTCTCTCAGCATCGGTCTCGGGGTCTCACTCACCGCATCGACACCAGCAATCAATGCAAAGCTCAACAATAACAAGAAAGGGAACGGGGAAATTGACACCAAAAGAGGTAAATGGCGAGCCTTTACACTCACAAACTTGTTTACAATGGGTGCAAGACAACTATCTCTTGCTCTTCACCTTCTCCGCTTAGCTCTCTCCAAAGACAAAATGGCCAAAAAGGCCCAACATTGGCATGTGAATTCCCTTTTATAGGGTTTTTAACAAAGATTTTAAAAGAATTTTTTTTGTTTTTTACTGGCTCATGCATCCAACTAAGTCCCCTTTAGAATTTTGTGCATGGAACCACTTGGCTCTCCTTATTTAGCCTATCCACAGCATGGTTGAACCTCGCCAACTTTCCATTTTTCTGTCTCTCTTACACTGCATGGGAACCACCGGCACCTTCATTGCTCACCCACTTAGCCTTCAAAAGAGTTAGCCCTTGGAGGGCATGGGACCAGCCACCAACAACTAGCATGTCATCACTTGAGGGTGTCACCGTTAATAGCAAAAGGCCGGTCTATTAACAAACACCACCACAGAGCTACCGTGCACGACAGGGCCACCATTTCCCGCACGCACACAGCTTTTGCAAGCCCGCACCATGGCCAAGGCCCAAGAGAGCTCCACACTCCACCTCGTTGCTCGATAAGATGTGCCCAATGCAGGCCTTATACCATATGCCCCACAACCCTAATTCTACTTATGGGTTCATTGACCCGCCACATGTCGTGCCATGGTTAACGCCACCCTTGGGGGTCCTCCCTCCAAACTCCCAATTTCCTTTAAAAACCTTCAAAAGAAGCATCCATTTTTTCTCCCAAATTTCCCTACATGGCACCAAATTTCACAAAAAAACCATCCAGCAACTCCTTATTGTCACTTGGCACAAATTTCAACCCAGAGTAACCTGCCAATCAGGACTCGCTTCGACATGTCATCACTTTCTACTAGCTCCATATTGTGCATACTACCTCTGTAAACCTTATTGAGCTTCAAAAAACCGTTGATGGCATGCTTTCCAAAGCGGTGATGAGGGCTTTTCACAAGCCAAGCTCCCATACCCCTCTTCTCTCGTCCCCACCCCATGAAAACCCCCTCTTAGGGAGGGAGTGATAAAAGGCATTGGAAAAAGTAAGAAAAAATAAAGTATGCTTATGTAAATATATAAAGCTCCCATACCCCTCTTCTCTCGTCCCCACCCCATGAAAACCCCCTCTTAGGGAGGGAGTGATAAAAGGCATTGGAAAAAGTAAGAAAAAATAAAGTATGCTTATGTAAATATATAAAAAAGGTAAAATAGGCCACCTCATGCCTGCGGGGTAGCCCATCCCCACCTTGCCTCCTTTTTCCTTCATTGTTGCCCCGCCGTGTGTCCCTTTTCCTCTCCTCCACTCAAAAGGTCAACCCCCTCTCTCTTCCCCTTGTCCTTTCTCCTTTCTCTCTCCCCTAAAGCTACCCCACCTCTCACCAATAATGCATTATAACTCACCAATAATGCACCCTAACTCACATGCAACTTACCCTATCTTTCAAAATAGTATACCCCACCCCCTCTTTCTCTCTCCTATCATATCCCATGACCCAAATACCCCCCTCTCTCTCTAAAGGGCACCATGTCTCTTGTCTTGTAGCTAAATAACCTCCCCCACACTCACATACACTCAGTTTCACTGAAAAAAGGTGCCCACAGACCCATCCCCACCCGGTGGTTACCTGATTTTTCTTGTGTTCACACACATCTGCACACAGATTCACCTCTGAACACCCTCCCCTCTTGTAAATACTTTATTCTCCATGTCACCTCTCACTTTTTTTCACCAACCTATCTCTCTCTCTTAGTCTCTCTCTCATGAAACTGCTAGTCTGGCACATATACACACAGCCAAACAAGTGGGGCCCACAGTCACATGGCCTATGTAGATAATGATTTCTTCATTTCTAAATTCTAGAATTTCTCCCCCCTCTTCCCCTATATAAAGAGGGGTCACCATCACACTAAACACACACAACATCACCAAAGAAAACACTATGCACTGTGTGTGCCTAGTGCACACACACACACCCACACCATCACCATCACCATCACCTCAATCACCATGCTTGTCTTGAGCATGACCTCTACACCCTTGGCTATGGAAGATGAAGGGCAACTAAATGAAGGATGATGGCCATAATCCTCGTGCGATTCTTCGCCATCAACTCCCACCTATCTGCCATGTGCTCTACCACTCTCTCCCTTCTCATTCCCCCACCCTATGCTCCCCATTTCATCGCCTAATTCTCTAAATAAAGCTTGAGGTTTTGTGAGTATGTTTTCTTGCAATGTTTTGCCCATGTGAGGTGTGCGGAATCGCCACCTAGTCTTGTGTTTTGGAGTGAGCTTGTGTATGTGTGAAGGGTGTGCGGATTCGCCATCCTTTTGTGGTGCCTAAGTACTAAGCCGCTATACCCCCTCCCTCACTCTCTCTCTCTCTCTCTCTCTCTCTCTCTCTCTCACTTGATCTCATTCCCTTTCCTCTTCATCATTACTCCCAAGCATCCATCTCTCTTGGATGAAAACTTTGTTATGGTGGTGTGTTGTTTGCGTCCTAGCCGTTGAAGCTAGGTGGTGCCCCATGTTTGCTTTACCATGATAGGCTCGAGGCGCGCCATTCGGTCCCCGGTGTTTTAGAGGCCGTCGGGGGTTCGGGGTTCGCTTTGCTCCCATCATTTGGTGCCCCCACTGAGGATCTTTTCATGAAACCCTTCAGTTTACAAGACTGAAATCCTTAAACTATTGTGAATGGATGAATGGATAGCAGGATTTGCTAATTGGACGACAGAAGAAGAAGAGCTCCAAGCACAACTAGACGAACTCCGCATCTCCATCGAAGCTCGAGTGCCAGGCGTAACGGTAATCGATTTGCAGTGGGAGAGTCAACCAACACACCAAACCCAGTGGATATACATAGGCCAAGTGCCAAGAAGAAGAAGGAGAAGGTCGAAACCATGTCCGCAACCTACAACCAACCCACAACAACAAAATGGAAGGAGCTCTACACAATAGAGAATCAACACTATTCTACTTTGAGAATCGGGTAACTCAAGTCACCGAGGTGATTATCACAGTCAGTTTTCAAGTCGCACCTGATGCTGCAGCACAGATAACGGAAGCATTGGCTCACACTCTCACTAGAGAAACTAGGGATCTACTGAGTTTGTTTCAGGAAAGAACACCACCCTCTCCCACAAGCTTGGACAGTGACTAAGCACCTCTAAGCTTCACATGAATCAGTACAACCTACCTCAAGACAGATCACACATACCAACACGTGTACGCTCAATCAAGGTAATACTGGATTTGAAGGCTCACTACCTACACGTCATTGACACCATGCCGGGTGGGGAGCGGTTTTTGGAGGTTCTGGCATCAGATCAACCATTTGTCTTACCTTTGGTACAAGGCAATGTACCGTTTGAAGTTTTAATCTATGTCCTAGTATAAGAGGGTATACACGCCTCCTTGTAAAGAAGAAAAAAACTTTTGCAAGTTAAGCAGTGTGTCTTTCTATCTCTCTCTCAGTAATCATGGCAAGTGTAGCATTTCCAACATTTAAAGGAAAGAAGGGGAAGGATTTGGTAACAGACTTCCTAGATGACTTTGAAGTAGCATGTGTAGTGAGCAACAAAGATACGGATGAATCCCGGGTTAGAATCTTTAAGCATCTCATGAAGCTAGAAGCTAGATCATGGTACAATGCACTTCCACAAGCAACCAAGGATGACTGGGAACCCTTAAAAACCGCTTTTAAGAGGCGCTTTGGGGGAGGTACCACTTCAGAAAAGTTGTGGGACAAGTTGAGAGACTTGAAGCAGGAGGGTCTTTTAGAATATGCCACCTATGAGTCCAAATTTGTGGATTTGTGGGAACGGTGGGTTGAGTCACTGGCAAGGGGGGAAGCTGCACCCGATTTCCTAAAAAAAGATCGGTTTACGCATGGCTTATGGCCGCTTCTCAAGGAGAAGGTGAAAGGTAGATTCCCGGCTATGTACGAGTTAGCGTTGAGATTGCTCGCCTTAAGGACAAGAAGCTGCGAATGAAAGCCAAAGAAACTGAGTCAACAGAAGCAGGAACATCGCGTCGACCAGCAACTACGACAACCAACATACCACCACCACCAGCTCTTGGGGTAAGAGATGACCAACAAGATATGTTGGCCCATATTACTGACCAACTGCAGAATTTGTCTGTCCACTTAATACAACAAGGGAGGAGTCAAGAAAGAGATCAAGACCCTGGAAGAGCACGACGACAAAACAGGAAGTATCATTGCTACAATTGCGGAGAAGACAGTCACGGTATGTACTACTGTCCCAAACCACGACAAAACTATAATAGAGGAGGTAGGAGGAACCAATTGTCACCCCCTAGAGAAAGAACACCCCCACCCCGAGCACCACCTCCACCAACACAAATTCTACGTCCACCCCAGACACCACTACAAGCATCCATCCCACCTCTTCCACCAGCCCCACCACCTGATCGCCCTGTAAACATCATAAGGCTAGAAGGGAAAGGAAAAGCCATAGTAGTGGATCCACCCAGAGCAAAGGAGAGGGACAAGGGTAAGGAGAAGGTAACCTTTTTAGAACCACTTGAAGCCATGACTGTGAAAAGAGCTAGGAGGGAGAAAGCTACACAATCAGATGATGAGAGAAGCATGAGAGGAGAAACTAGCAAGAGGCCATCCAGGCCACGACGGAAATTGGGCATCACCGACTTCCAGCTAGGGGAAAGTTCTAAGCCCTATGATCTAACATTGGATGTGGCAGAGCAAGGACCGAAGATTACATGGCCACAGTTGCTACATCTTGCACCAAAAGTAAGGCGACAATGGTCTAAAATAGTAAGTACAAGACGCTCCAAAACAAAGGTAGCCGGAGAAATTTCGGGATGCAACATGGATGACATCCTTCCAATTGTCGACGTAAACATAAAAGGAAAGAGGGTTGGAAACACCTACATTGATGGAGGTGCACAAATCTGTGTAATGAGCGAAGCTATGATGCTTCAATTAGAGCTCGAGGTTGACAGGCCTTCTCCATGCAAGGCAAAGATGGCAAACAACGCAAAAGTAAAGCGTGTGGGTGTGGTAAGTGCCGTGAAAATCAAAGCTTTCAACACTGAGGTAGAGGTAGATGTTTTTGTAATGCCTACTAAGGGGGAGGGCTATCCACTAATTTTGGGAAGGCCATGGTTGATGGCCATGAAGGCAAAACAGGACTAGGGTACTGGCCTTCTACGCATGACCAGTAAAAAAGGGGAGACAATCTACTACGACATGAGGATTGGCAAGCAAAAGCAAATGAATCTAGAAACATCGGTAGATAAAACCACTAGCGAATCTTCCAGTTCTGAGGAGGAGACCACATCCACCGACGAAAGTGACAGTTCCATTGATGTGATGGGTATCATTATGAAGGATCCACAAAGGGTAAGCACAACAGGTGATCCATCACAAAAAGGGCAACCCAATGAAGAGGAGAGCAAATCACCTGGCCTAGGAGGAAGTAGGTTGAAGGGTATGTTGTCTACGGAATTAACACTTGAGGAGAAAGATAGTTTTTTGCAAATGTTGATGGGATTTCCTAACCTGTTCATTGACAACTATGAAAGAATCACAGGCATTACAGTGGTGGAACATCATATTAAGCTGAAGGTAGGGGTAAAACCAGTTGTGCAAAAGCTACGACGACTGGGGGTCATACAAGAAAAGGCACTCTTGGCGGAGGTAAGGAAACTGCTGGAGGCGGGATTCATCTATCCTGTAGAAAACTCAGAATGGGTGTCACTCGTAGTGGTGACGCCTAAAAAGAATGGTAAGTGGAGGGTCTGTGTTGACTACAAACCACTAAATGCAGCTACAAAGAGAGACCACTTTCCTCTCCCTTTCTTGGATGAAATTCTGAATGAAGTAGCGGGTTTTGAATGCTATACCATCTGTGATGGTTATTCTGGATACTTTCAAATACGCATAGCCTTGGAAGATCAGCTAAAAACCACTTTTATCACGCCATGGGGTTGTTTTGCATACAGGGTTATGCCATTTGGTCTCACAAATGCACCTGCCACATTCCAAAGATATGTCACATATGTTTTTCAACCGTTCTTTGGAACATCCATAAGAGTGTTCATTGATGATTTTTGTATATATAGCTCCTGTATTTCACATTTAGAAAAGGTAACTGAAGGTTTGGCCAGGTTGCAGAGCCTAGGTGGGCAATTAAATGTGGATAAATGTCACATTGGGGAGAGTAAAGTCATTCTACTAGGCCATGAAATTTCAGCAAGAGGTATCAACGCCGACCCAAGTAAGGTGTCCGCACTCATAGCCCTACCTTCACCAACGACCGCACGTCAACTGGTCTCTTTTCTACAGAAGGTGAGGTACTTAAGTAGATTCATACATCTACTATCACAACTTGTTCTACCACTGCAACAACTCACTCAAAGATCAACTTTCACTTGGGACGAGGAAAGCGAACATCACTACAACAAGGTAAAGGAGGTCTTAGCCACTCTGCCAACTATCTCACCACCTAAGTGGGATGAAAAATTCTATGTCACCTCAAGTGTTGGTGATGACTCATTGGGGGCTGTGCTACTCCAAAAGGATACGACGACATCTTTCATGAGGCCAATCTACTTCTCTAGTCGAATGATGACAGCAGGAGAGAAAGGTTTCACCCATGTGGAACACTTAGTCCTAGCTCTTAGATTTGCAACTACAAAGTTTAGGTCATATTTGCTGCCTAAGCAATTTGTGATTCTAACCACGGATGAAATATTTCCCTATGTTGTACAACACATGTATGTGTCTGCTAGAATTACTAAATGGCTAGTTCGTCTGCAAGAGTTTGACTACACGGTACAGGTAGAAAGCACGACAAGGGCAAGTTTGGGGGGACTCATGACCTACCAAGTCTTTGAAAGGAAGGAGAAGAAATCTAAGGAAGGAGAAGTCCGATTACCTCCAGTACCACCGATGGTAGAAGGAGCATACTCTCTCTACTTTGATGGAGCCTACAAGCGAGCGTCCGACAAAGCAGCTGCAGGCAAAGTGGTATTTGATGACAAAGGGACAAAGGTATTTTCGTTGGGCCAATTGTTAGATTCACATTCTAACAATGAAGCTGAGTATGCAGCACTAACCAAGGGTCTACAATGGTGCGTCTCGCAAGGTGTACAACGCCTTAATGTATTTGGGGATGCTCTACTTCTGGTAAGGCAAGTAAATGGAGCATGGACATGCAAGAATCCTAGTTTAAGGACTCACTTAAGTGGTGTAAAAACCTTGTTGGGTAAGTTTGAAGAAGTTCAAATACACCATATCCCAAGGGCTCAAAACCAAGAAGCAGATGCCCTAGCAAGTGAAAGACTACAGGAAGTGGTGGTTGGAGCAATAAAACTAAAGCTCCCTCTATTTCAAGGAAGTGATGCCTTGCCTGACATCATGCATTTTTTGGAAACAGGGGAATGCCCATCAGATTTAACAATGGGACAGAAGCAATGGCTGACGAGGAAGGCCACAAGGTATCGACTCATCAATGACGGTTTGTACTGTAAGGGTAAGGACCAAATACTCAGGAAGGTCCCTCTCTCTCAGGAAATCACGAGAGTAATTGCTAGTTGTCACGACGGGGTTTGTGGTGGTCACTTTGCCCTAGACATAACAAGTAGGAAAATCTTGCAGGCAGGCTTCATATGGCCTAGCCTCAACCGTGATGTACACCATTGGTGCAAAACGTGTAAGTTGTGTCAAAAGGCCGGCACTAGGTCACTTATGCCTGAATCACAGACACCTATTCTCTCATATGGCCCATTTGAAAAATGGGGTATCGATGCCATTGGGCCATTACCTAGGGCCAACTCAGGAAAATTCTACATTATCATGGGGGTCGACTACATGACTAGATGGGCAGAGGCTACAGCCACCACTAGAATCACAGCGGTAGAGGTAGCTAAATTTATCTACGAGCACATATGCTGTAGGTTTGGCACACCTTTAGAGATCATCTCTGATAGAGGGCCAGGTTTCAGAGCAGACTTGGTAGGAGAATTAATGCAGAAATTGGGCATTACAAGGAGGCACTCTTCACCATATTACCCTCAATGTAATGGCCTAGTTGAAAAGGTAAATGGAATGGTTTCTAAAATTATTACCAAGTAGGTAAACAATCATCCTGGAGACTAGGATAAGTATCTACTACCAACTTTATGGGCCTATAGAACTTCATTTCATACATCCTTGGGATTCACACCGTATCATCTAGTATTTGGTAAGGAAGCAATCTTGCCCATTGAAGTGCAACTACAAAGTCTCAGAGTAATGGCAAGCCAGCTTCAACAGCCCAACATGAATTTGAGAGATCACATCATCAACTTGGAAAGACTGCAGCTAGACAGAGAAGAAGCAATAAATTATTATGCAGCACAAGCAGAGCATAGACGGCTTAGCTTTAACGAGCATCTTCGCAAAAAAGAATTGAAGAAAGGAATGTTGGTGCTCCGCTACGACAATCGCTTCGACACGCGCAAGGATAAGAAACTCCTACTCCGATGGGAAGGACCTTTCATCATCAGGAAAAAGTATGCAAATGGAAGCTACCAGCTTATGGAGGCTAATGGAAAACTTCATAAAACCAGGGTAAATGGTTGGCGACTTAAACCTTATTTTCTTCGATTTGACCAAGCTCCACCAATTGACATTCCAGATGAGGACACACCATCAACCAGGGTAAATGGTTGACGACTTAAACCTTATTTTCTTCGATTTGACCAAGCTCCACCAATTGACATTCCAGATAATGATCAAACAGATGAGCTAGAGACATGAATGCCTCTAGCCAAAAGGGGAGGACTAATGATGGGGGCTTTTCACAAGCCAAGCTCCCATATCCCTCTTCTCTCGTCCCCACCCCATGAAAACCCCCTCTTAGGGAGGGAGTGATAAAAGGCATTGGAAAAAGTAAGAAAAAATAAATTATGATTATGTAAATATATAAGAAAGGTAAAATAGGCCACCTCATGCCTGCGGGGTAGCCCATCCCCACCTTGCCTCCTTTTTCCTTCACTATTGCCCCGCCGTGTGTCCCTTTTCCTCTCCTCCACTCAAAAGGTCAACCCCCTCTCTCTTCCCCTTGTCCTTTCTCCTTTCTCTCTCCCCTCAAGCTACCCCACCTCTCACCAATAATGCATTATAACTCACCAATAATGCACCCTAACTCACATGCAACTTACCCTATCTTTCAAAATAGTATACCCCAGCCCCTCTTTCTCTCTCCTATCATATCCCATGACCCAAATACCCCCCTCTCTCTCTAAAGGGCGCCATGTCTCTTGTCTTGTAGCTAAATAACCTCCCCCACACTCACACACACTCAGTTTCACTGAAAAAAGGTGCCCACAGACCCATCCCCACCCGGTGGTTACCTGATTTTTCTTGGTTCACACACATCTGCACACAGATTCACCTCTGAAAACACTCCCCTCTCTCCCCTCTTGTAAATACTTTATTCTCCATGTCACCTCTCACTTTTTTTCATCAACCTATCTCTCTCTCTTAGTCTCTCTCTCATGAGACTGCTGTTCTGGCACATATACACACAGCCAAACAAGTGGGGCCCACAGTCACATGGCCTATGTAGATAATGATTTCTTCATTTCTAAATTCTAGAATTTCTCCCCCCTCCTCCCCTATATAAAGAGGGGTCACCATCACACTAAACACACACAACATCACCAAAGAACACACTATGCATTGTGTATGCCTAGTGCACACACACACACCCACACCATCACCATCACCATCACCGCAATCACCATGCTTGTCTTGAGCATGACCTCTACACCCTTGGCTATGGAAGATGAAGGGCAACTAAATGAAGGATGATGGCCATAATCCTCGTGCGAGTCTTCGCCATCAACTCCCACCTATCCGCCATGTGCTCTACCACTCTCTCCCTTCTCATTCCCCTACCCTATGCTCCCCATTTCATCGCCTAATTCTCTAAATAAAGCTTGAGGTTTTGTGAGTATGTTTTCTTGCAATGTTTTGCCCATGTGAGGTGTGCGGAATCGCCACCTAGTCTTGTGTTTTGGAGTGAGCTTGTGTATGTGTGAAGGGTGTGCGGATTCGCCATCCTTTTGTGGTGCCTAAGTACTAAGCCACTATACCCCCTCCCTCACTCTCTCTCTCTCTCTCTCTCTCTCTCTCACTTGATCTCATTCCCTTTCCTCTTCATCATTACTCCCAAGCATCCATCTCTCTTGGATGAAAACTTTGTTATGGTGGTGTGTTGTTTGCGTCCTAGCCGTTGAAGCTAGGTGGTGCCCTCTGTTTGCTTTACCATGACAGGCTCGAGGCGCGCCATTCGGTCCCCGGTGTTTTAGAGGCCGTCGGGGGTTCGGGGTTCGCTTTGCTCCCGTCAGCGGCTCTAGTGGCACCAAACCTTGCCCCCGGCAAAACTTCAAACCATTGTAACTTGGCATCCAGGACTCAAATTGCCGATCTCAAAAGACCAACTGACACGCTCCATAATTCAGGCACTCCACTGAAACCAGCTTTGACCACCCATCCCCATCTGTCATGTCCATCTCAGATCGGCAATGCCTTTCATCTTTGGACAGCCATAAACTGTAAACTATAGCCCCATTTGAGGAGCTGTTTGGACCATCTTTGAGAGCACCTCGAATGCATCATACTGGAGCATAACTCCAACACTTCAAACACTTGGATTTGCAACCCACATTGGCCCTTTATAGAACCCCTTTGACCTAAACCACATAAATCATATATTTCAGTTGCACCTTGCCTACCTTGGCCTCATGTGTTAAGTATGGAGCCTGATTTACCCCTTGTATCTTTCTGTGTTAAAAATGCACATATGTAAGGCCCTCGTTATGAAGAGAATCCATCTTGCATGAAGAAAAATCACTTGCCAAAAACCAAATTTTCACGGCCAGCAGTCTCGAGCAAAGCTCGAGACTGGCTTCGTCGAAATATTATGGTCGGACAGCGGCCGAAAAGTGGTCCGAAAACGGTCGATCGTTTGGTCAAAAGTCAATGGCCGATGACCGATGGACAAATTCAATGGCCGGTGGCCAATTTCATAGGCGGACTTGTCTTCTCAAGGGCGGATTGGAGGGTCTGATTTGGACTTGTCTACACAAGGGCGGCTACACATGGCTACCTCTCATGAGAGAGGGCAACCCTTTTGGCCTATAAAAGGAGGCCTCTTCTACACACAAAAATGGATTGTGGAGTTGATGTGAGGTGGTGAGAGTGAAGGAAGTACAGTTTGTGTCAAAACTACTAACGGTAATGAATGGAAGCTTAAGGTGTTAGGCATGTTCCTTCTCTTCACAAGTATTTGATATCTAAAGGACAATTGGACGATGAAGGTCACAACATTGCATTCGGAAACGAATGGTGGAAGATCTCAAAGGTATCTTTGGTGGTTGCCAAAGGAGAAAAGGTTGGTACACTTTACTTGTGTACTGTCAACTTGCAATCTTCAGCTTGTGCAACAACTACAGAAGTCAACAGTGAGGTGTGGCACTACCGTCTTGGGCATATGAGTGCCAAAGGAATGCAAATCCTTCAAACAAAGAAGCTTCTACCAGGTTTGAGAAGTGGACTTAGATTTTTGTGAAGATTGTGTTTATGGTAAACAAAAGAGTTGATTGTAGGAGCAGACCAACAGTATAACATGGCATTGATGCAGTGATTCTTTTTTATAAAAAAAACTTTTTTGCCTGCTATTCACAAGTTCTTACTATAGTTGTCCTTGGCAAATCATCGTTTGGTGCAAACTAGTGATTTTAAAAAATACTAGTACTTTTTTCTATCATCCATACACTATTTCCACAGTCATCCTCCACAAGCTACTACCACAGTCACCGTTGGCAGTCCTCGTCGCTGCAAGTTGTAGTCATGTACTTTGTTGTTGTTATTGTGGGCATGGCTCTCCACCTCTGAGCGCAACAAGCCAAAACACCCTCATTGTCTACTACAGTAACCATCACTTACACATAGGCATGGCCCCTACGATGCCATCTAGGTGTGTTATGTGCCATATCACCCAACTGGTCTACTACAGCAGCGAGTCTGTGTCGACACGGACTGGTTGCATCAATAGACCATCACACTATCGTGTTACCAACATCGATGGGGTGAAAGGAAAAACTAGTTGTTTTTTTAAATTTGTATTATTAAGTGATAATGTTTTGTATGCACTATATCACGTGAAAAGAATGAAAAAAAAAACCCTTAGGACGTGCCATCAATGCTCGAACGGTGGATGAAACTATTCCACCATGCCATAGAGCGATTTCAATCGCCATCCAGGTATCAACAACACATCAGGAGCGGATTTTTTTCACCTCTTTCACTTAATTTTGCAGATGCACATTTACATGATTAGATAGTATGGAATTATGAGTTTGACTATGAAGAGATATGTTAGCAGATTGCTGTGGCAGACATCTATAGCATACATTTCTGGCACTAACACAATGTTAATACTCAGGGAAGTGACTTGGATGGGGCACAAAGACTCTTTGAGGGTGTCAACCTCAAGAAGTAAAGTGATGGAATATCTCTATCTCTAAGACATGCAAACCTGTTGCTCTTGGATCTAGCAATGTACCTATGTCCTACGTCACCACGCTTAGTCATCAATCCGTTTTGTCACTTGAATAGAGTCCAAATACTACAAGACTTTAGGAGAAGCTCAAGGACACTTAGGGACACTATCATACCAAGTTTGGTTGCATTTCGAGGAGGTACCAAAGTCACGATCTGTTACCATATACATGTGGTAGTGATGTGTGTGAACACATAGGACCGCCGGGGAAGGTTTTCTCCCTCGATCATTGTATATACGCCCATCACTCTAGGGCTATCTATCTTTCCATTGCATACTAAGAAACACGCTGTCGTGCTGTGACACGTACATAGTGGGAACGCATGCTATAAGATCTATCTTGTGTTTTTTTAGATACATAATTATATTTCCTATAGTGTACATATGCATATTTAAGTATAATAATAAGCCTTCTATCTCATCCTATTATTTTTCTCAAGGGTAACATATCCTTACTTTACCATCAGAAAATACTATGGGAAAAGCATCAATAGCTCCGCCTCTTTAACTTGGGGCAAAAAGCATTGATTCTTTATTTCTACTATTTCATTATCATCTCACACCCTAGCTAGATCCTATATCTAGGGTAAACTCGAATATATATATATTCTATGTATTTTTTATACTTTTCTTATATTTCTTTTTAAATAGCTACTAGGAGAGAATCAAATCCTAGTGGGACACTAGGTGGCATGATTTCAAAGATACACTTATTTTAAAGCATTATTGCAAGCATGATTACAAAACTTTGTCAAGGAGCAATGTCATGCTTTCATATGGCATGAGGTGTCCTTTGGAATTAAATGAAAGTCTAGGCTAAGGAGACCACATGAAGACTTTTGCTGCCGTAAATGGACCCTATTTTGATGAATTTTTTACACAAGGTTCCAATCCGAATTGGAAAACGATTTTAAAATAAAAATCGTAGCTAATGAGCTGAAGTTTTTGCCCATATTTTTACTTTTTTATTTGGAGCCACGGTTGAGGAGATATGATAAAAATATTGGACCCCAGTCTGCCCACATCATGCAGGGGCAGCTCATTTCCAACTTTTCCAATTCCTGTTCACACTGGCTCCTCTCTTCTTGTGTAAACCCTTGCCCTCACACACACAAAGAAAGAACACAAAAGAGAATGTCAAAACAACACAAAGATGAAACCATCAAGGCTATGGTCATATCGTATCATGGGTAGTATGAAAGGGTTAATAGATGAGTTAATGGCATTCAATTTTGGGTGACCAAATATATATGTTTTGTCTAGTGATGGGGATCAATAGTGTATACAAATCCTCTTGGTTCATAGCAAGATAACTACGCTTATGTCAAAAGAAAAGTTATAGTCTATGAGAGGTAGTATGATGGGATCCGGTGATAGAAGTATTTCATTGAGTCTTTCTGGGCCAAAGAGAAACACTATACGTTGTTGAAAGCGTATTTTACGGCTAATCCATACGTTAATTCTAATAGATCGTACAGAGTGAAAGCGATAGAAAATATCATCATGTAGGTTATTCATCTAGGATAGTATGTGAGAAATGTATATATGAGAGAAGTTAAGAGATGAGAAGTTTCCTTCCCAAGCCCTATTCTTGCCCGTAGGCAATAAGGATACTGCGGGGAGAGATGTACCTATAGCAAAGAGAACCTAAAATTTGTAGAGAGGATGAATTACTTAGAGTGACAGAGATAGGTTTGGTTAAGGATATGAGATTAGATATATATATATATATATATATATATATATGTAGGATTAGATATGAAAAAGAAAACAACAAGAAATCAAGAAAACATCAATGTAGAACACAAAGTCTTACTTGACAAACCCTTCGGCACCATTATTGATGGAGAGAGAAAAAGAGTGGATAATTCCACTTTGATTGATACACCAAGTGCAAGACCTTATTTTATTAGAGTTGATCTTCCAAGGTTAGCTTGTTGCAAGAATGGCTAGTCTTCTGCTTGGAGAAAGTGTACGCTTAGGCTTATGTTAATGACTAAGTACAATTTGCCATTAGTACTCCCTCCCTCATGAATTCCTCTCATCAATGGCTTGAATGCTTGAGTGGTTTTCAAGGAAGAAGAGGTCCCCTTTTATAGGTGAAGGGAACCCCCAAAGGTTTACACAAGAAGAGAATAGCCAGTGTGAACAGAAACTGGAAAAGCTGGAAATGAGCTGTCCGTGCATGATGTGGACAGACTGGGGTCGAGTATTTTGATCATATCTCCTCAACCGTGGCTCCAAATAAAAAAGTAAAAATATGGACAAAAAATTAAGCTCATTAGCTACGATTTTCATTTTAAAATCGTTTTCCAATTCGGATTGGAACCTTGTGTTAAAAAATCATCAAAATAGGATCCATTTCTAGCAACAAAAGTCTTCCTGTGGTCCCCTTAGCTTAGAATTTCATTTGATTCCAAAGGACACCTCATGCCATATGAAAGCATGACATTGCTCCTTGACAAATCTTTATAATCATACTTGTAATAATGCATTAAAATAAGTGTATCTTTGAAATCATGCCACCTAGTATCCCACTAGGATTTGATTCCCCCCTAGTAGCTATTTAAAAAGAAATATAAGAATATATTGAGTGGCATAAAAGGGTAACCATCTTTTTGCAACATTTGTCAGCCTACTCAACGTCCTCTTCCTCATATGTGTATATATTTTTCTACGCTATTAAGTTATCTAGAGTAAATTCCCCCTCTTCGTTTAACCTTTGTGGCGACACATGCATTATACTCTTCCCAAAAATGTCACCTTAGTCATATATTTATATTACCACCCTTTTCTTTTTTGCTTTGTAAATAGAATAAGCATACAATAACCAACTATATACCCCCAAACTTTCTTACCTCTTGTGAATTAGTAGTAGAAAAATAATATATCCATCTTCCACCCCATATAGATAAATTCCCATGGAAATCAACTCTCCACTTGTCTTTACCAAAGATTATGGTCCCTCTCTACAAGTCTTCTATGCCCCCTACATAGGTGGCCCAATATCTCTTAAGAATATACATATAGTTTCTCTCCTTTCAAAAAGACTCCAATTGTATATTCTTTTCACAAGAAAATAATATTGGGCCCTCCTCTATTTGTTCAAGCATCATAGCCTTTTGAAAAAGCATGATTCCCCTTGGATGCATACAAGCAAAGGGCCCATACAAGAAGACTTGGAAGCAAAAGGTTCCCTAGCCTAGTGTGGACCTTCCAAACCGAATTCCTTGGTGCATGGGTGTGAAGAATAGTCCAAATTCATATCAAACATGTTGAGAAGGTCAATTTTTCCTTTTGAAGCATGTCATTCCGAGCTACAGGTAAAAAGTTATGGTCAAAATAGTGTAAATCTGTCAGATTCTCAGCAAAAGGGAACTGTAAATCAAGTAAATCAAGAGGGTGAGATCTTATTTTTCCCCCACTTATCTTTTAGAAGAGCAATGAGTGTTCAAGGTCACTTGCATGTGATGGGACCAACCTAAAGATGCTTTCTAAATGCCAAGATAGACAAGTTGAGATACCCCGCAGAAGCCACTCGTAGGGCCTCATGGTGGGGCCCACCTACATTATGCACCCCTATGGAGCCTTCACGGTCTAAAATGATATTTTTGGTGAATAAATAATCCCTTTTATGTCCAATATTCAGTGAGTGGTCAAAGGACACTTAATTAGGTCTAATCACTTACTCTAATTAAGTGTAGCATAATCCCACTCCTACACAACTATAAATAGGCCCCCTTGGAGAGACTCAAGGACACACACCTATATTTTCAACTTCATGTTGTTTCTTGATCAATAGTAGAGAAAACCCCAACTCTCCTTCTTTCACATCCTCCCTCCTAACCCTCCTCTTTGGAGGAAGTGCAACTCTATTCTCCACTCTTTCCATTCTACAATCTCTTACTCCATCAACCCAATAAATCATTTTTAGCACCTCAATAACTTGTAAATACATCATGATCTCTCTCATGGTTATGTTAATGATCATGAAATCATCTTCAAAACTTTCAAGTGTCGCGATTCGTGATGGTTAGCCAGCGTCTGTCCTCCCCTTAAAAGGTGTGCGAGAAATCAAGTAAGTGTTCTATTCTCAATTTACCATTGGTTTGTTTCTCCACACTTATTCAATTGGTCTAAAGAAATTTCTCACTCCAACTCTCTTTTGCTTCATTACATATGTATGTGGCTACCTCTCATGGTGATTTTATTTGTGTCACGGCATTGCATAGATGGAGATGAGCTCTCTATGCAAAGTGTGTTAGTTTGATGTAAGTGATTCTCTTGTGTGTTTGAGAGGAAATTCTTGTGCGCATGATTTTTTGATGAGTGCTTGAGAGAGGAAGAGTTTGGATGTATTATGGGTATTCTTATGGGGAGAAATTGAATGCTATTCCACAAATTGCATATTTCATTTTGATGCACGGCATTGGGCTGCATAATCGTTGATGGTGTTCAAGTGTCCAAAGTGTATATAGAGTAAGGGGGTTTTTCAAAGTGTGTTGCTTGAGTGGGTGAGTGCAAGTGTTATTTTGATTGGTTTCCTTCTCCACTCCCAAAAGAAGGTGGTGCCCCAAGTAGTGTGCGTACCTCTTTACGAATATTTTGTGAGGGTAGGCCCATTGGTTTGGGTTTAGAGTCCCCATTTCAAAAAGCTCGCCCTCATAAAGTGGTGCCCCCATGGAGGAACATATTTCCAAGTTACCTTCAAATTTTTTAGTGATGAACAATGGAGTTCCCATCTATCCATTTCATTTTGCACAACACATTAGAGTAAATGTTCACATAGATAGAAAATTCTTTTTCCAGCAACGCATTGTTTTTATGTTTGGTGCATAAAGACTTAGAGAAATACTGGCATCACCCAATCCAATTATACTTCCAATCATCAATTATGAAACTTCTTTTGATGTTCACGTTTTCGTTTTGTTTTAAAGGCAGGAACAAGGAGTGGTGAAGGGGTGCTCAAGGGCCATATGAAGGAACGAGGTCTTCAAACCAACAACGAGGAGTAGCACATGAATCACGATCAAAACAATGAACCTTTTAGGGCTATTGCTTGGAAATCCATTCATATAATCATTGCAACTAAGTTTAGGTTTCAATCTATCATAAGGAGGATATTTGGATCCACTCGCCTCAATGAAATCAATGCTTCAATTAATCCATTTATTCTACCTATGATAAAGTACGAATTAATAATGGATGTGTACATCTTCATTTTAATGTAATCAGATTTATAGTGTCAACAATCTTGTGTGGCCCGTAAGAGAAAATTTTCTTTAAAAAAAAGAAATTTCAAAAAGTCTAAAAAAAATGTCAAGTTCTTTTCCCACGTTCTATGCAAGAAGTGGGGAAGATGCACAAGAGTTTCTTGACAACTTGGAGATGGCACATCTCATATCCGGGAGAGATGAAGAGGAAGTAAAGCTACGAGCCTTCCCGTTGGTTCTAAAAGCAAAAGCTAAAGCATGGTATGAGACCTTGCAACCCCAAATCAAGTCCAATTGGGAGAGACTGCGAGCAAGCTTCCTCTCCAAGTTCGGGCACGGTGATACTTCTGAAGGACTATGGAAATGTCTTATTGGACATAAGCAGGTATCACTTGAAGACTATCCCTCTTATGAAGCAACCTTTGTCAATCTATGGGGTAGGTGGGAGGCTACATTAGAAAATCATGGTGGTGCACCTAACTTTCTAAAAAAAGAGAGATTCATGGTTGGCTTGTATCCACTTTTAAAGGCTAAAGTAGAGCTAAAATTCCCATCCACCTTTGAAGAAGCACGTGAAGTAGACATCATCAAGTTTAGAAAACTACACTTCCAAGCACATAGAGAAAGGGGTTTGAATGAAGTGAGTGAGAGGGAGTCTTCACAAACCATGGAAGCACCAATTAGGGCCCCTCTTGCACAATCTTCCCAAATAGGAGATAACTCTCAACAAGAGGTTTTACAAAGGCTAACTCAACAGCTTGAGAACCTCACTCTGAATCTAGTACAAGGCCTACCTCAACAACGACAACCAAGAGAAGGGAATCGCAATCAACGAAGACAAGCTCAAGAGTTGCGATGTTGGAATTGCAATGAAATGGGCCATGGCATGTACAATTGTCCACATCCAAGGCGACTTCCGGGAGACATATATCCCCCCAGACCGCCTCCTCTCACTGTGCAGCAAGAACTAGCTCAAGGCCCACAAATCCTTTGTCGACCACCACCACCAGCAAATATACCTCCCGTCCCACATGAGGAGGAAGAAAGAAAAGTCAACATCATCAAGCTAGAAGAGGTAATAGATGAGCATACTCTAAACTTTGATGTTATGCCGACAGAAAAACACACAAGAGCACATGATAAGGATGAAGACATGAGAAGTGAAGGAACAAATTCACCCAGAAGGGACAAGAAGAAGAAGTCAAAGATGGAAGAAGCTGAAAGTAGCAGGAAGAAAAGATCGAGGCGAAGGGAAATTGGTATCAACGACTTCCCATTGGGAAAGGAGCTAGAGCCCTACAACATCCTGGAGGATTTACAAACCCAAAAGCCAAACATTTCATGGCCTCAACTTCTACACCTATCAGCCAAAGTAAGAAGGCAATGGCCAAAGTTGGTAAGTACAAGAATTCCAAAAAAGAAAGAAAATCTTTCCATTAAGGTTGTGGCCTCAAAGCTACAAAAAGATGTGGAACCCATTGTGGATGCTTACATAAGGGGTAAAAAGGTGTGTAATGTATATGTTGATGGTGGAGCTCAAATGTGTGTGATCACGGAAAAATCAATGAACAGGTTAGGGCTTGAAATTACAAAGTCCTCTAATTGTCAAGCTAGGCTAGCCAACAACTCAAGTGTGAAGTGTTTGGGGATCATTGAAAATGTAAAAGTCTCTGTATGTAACATAGATGCACGAGTGGATATGTATGTCATGCTAGCTAAAGGGGAGGGCTATCCCATCATCCTAGGGAGGCCTTGGCTCATTGCTGTGAATGCAGATCAAAAATGGGAAAGTGGTCGTTTGATTCTTAAGAAGGGTCAACCGGTGGTGTATGATTGGCGAGAAGGAAAGCAACTAGATATCAACTATGAAACCACAGCAGATGAAGAGAGAGAGGAGGAGAGTCCTTACTCAAGTGATGAGGAAGCATCAACCAGTGCATCAACCAGTGAAGAGGAGTCTTCTTTGGAGGTAATGGGAATTGTATTCAATGCCAACACTCAAGATGTTCCAGTAGAAGAAAAGTCAACAGACAACCACACACGAGGGGATGAAAGATGCCACCACCTTGAAGAAGGATTTGAGAAGATGCTTGCAAAAGATCTTCCTTGTGAGGAGAAGAGGTCCTACATCAATATGTTAAGGAGGTATCCCAATTTGTTTATCACTGACTACTCACAAATAAGAGGTGTAGATGTAATAGAGCATCGAATTGAATTGAAACCAGGGACCAAACCCGTGGCTCAAAAGTTAAGGCGACTAGGATCTGTGCAACAAAAGGCTCTCCTACAAGAAGTGAATCGACTCTTGAAGGCTGGCTTCATCTATCCAGTATCCAACTCCGAATGGGTATCACCTATTGTAGTCACTCCCAAGAAGAATGGTAAGTGGAGGGTTTGCGTGGATTACAAACCCCTCAACGCTGCGACAAAGAGGGACCACTTCCCTCTCCCTTTCCAAGATGAAATTTTGAATGAAGTAGCAGGTCACGAATGCTACATTGTGTGTGATGGGTATTCAGGATATTTTCAAATTCGAATAGCAGAAGAGGACCAACCAAAAACCACCTTCATCACACCTTGGGGATGTTTTGCATTCAGAGTAATGCCTTTTGGGCTCACCAATGCTCCTAGCACCTTCATGAGATTCACAATATTTGTATTTTAGCCATTCTTTGGAAAATCCATAAGAGTCTTTATGGATGATTTCTGTATTTATAGTTGTAGATCACTTCATTGCCAAAAGGTTGAAGAGGGGCTTAAGAGGCTCCATCAATTTGGGGGACAACTCAACCCAGAGAAGTGTCATATCGGGGAATCTCAGGTGGTTTTGCTAGGCCATGTGGTTTCTTCACAAGGAATTCAAGTGGATCCCTCTAAAGTAGAGGCCCTTTTGTCATTATCTCCACCAACAACAACTAAGGAGCTAATGACCTTCAACCACAAAGTGAGGTACATGTCTCGCTTCATCCATCTCCTAGCAGAAGCCATCGCCCCTTTGCATAGGTTGGCAATCCAATCTACATTTGAATGGGGGAGGGAACATGCAAAATGTTTTGAGGAAGTGAAGGGCATTCTTAGCTCTCTCCCAATCCTAATGCCACCAGATCCAAAGGAGACCTACTATGTCACTCCAAGTGTAGGTTTCGAAGCAATTGGTGTTGTTTTGATGCAAAAAGATCCTAAAACATCATACATGAGGTCGATCTATTTTGCAAGCAAGGTGATGACTCCGACCGAGAAGGGATACACTGAAATGGAGAAAGTGGTCTTTGCAATCTTGTTTGCGGTAAGGAAGTTTCGATCGTATCTTCTCCCTGTGCCATTTGTTTTTCTCACCTTAGAGCACAATCTACCATATGTAGTACAACACATGAGCCTCTCATCTAGAATAGCAAAGTGGGTGCTTGAACTCCAAGAATTTGAATACACTTTCCTTGTAGAAGATAGCACAAAAGCAGGACTTGCAGACATTCTCACCTACAAAGTGAGAGAAAGGGAAGGATCACGACTACAAAGAGAGGAAGGCTCAAAACAGTTCAAAATAAAGGAGATTGATAATGCCCATACTTTATTCTTTGACAGAGCTTATCAACGCCAACAAGACAAAGCAGCAGGGGGGATCATCATTTTAAACCCACAAAAGGAGGTAATGGTTAGAAAAGGTATCACTCTACCCAATGTTCACTCTAACAATGAGGCTGAGTATGCTGCTCTAACCCTTGGGTTAGAAGAATGCAAAGAATTAGGCATACAAAGACTTATTATAAAAGGTGATTCTTTGCTAGTGGTCAGGCAAATCCAAGGGACTTGGAGGTGCAAGAATCGTACATTGTTTGAGTGGCTTAGTAGTGTAAAAGCTTTGATGAAGGGTTTTAAATCAACACAGGTACAACACATTGTAAGAACTCATAACAAGGAAGCAGACTTACTCGCAAATGAAAAGCTTCAAATGGCGGTAGGAGGTGTGAAACTATATGAACCCAAATATCAAGGTCAAGAGGAGCTAAAAGACATTATCTTCTTTCTACAAGCATGTGAGTGTCCCAAACACTTAGACAAGGTGCAAAGACATAGACTAGTTAAGAAGTCCACACCTTACCAGTTGATCGGGGATGATTTATATCACAAAGGGAAAGATTTGGTCTTGAGGAGAGTACCAGGTGTGCAAGAGATAGAGAAAATTCTTCTTTCATGTCATGATGATGTCTGTGGTGGTCACTTTTCTCAAGATATTACAAGTAGGAAGATTTTACAAGCAGGGTTTATTTGACCGAGATTACATCATGATGTCCAATATTGGTGTAAGGCATGTAAGCCATGCCAAATTGTTGGGGATAGACGACTAACATATGAGCCTCGAGTCCCAATAATATCTTATGGCCCTTTTGAAAAGTGGGGTGTGGATGCAATAGGTCCCCTACCTCGTACTTCTACAGGGAAGGTTTTCATCATCATGGGTGTTGACTACATGACACGATGGGCGGAAGCAACAAGCACAACCCGAATCACAGCTGAAGAGGTATCAAAGTTTATTTTTGACCATATTTGTAGTAGGTTTGGAACACCCCTAGAAATCTTATCAGATCGAGGCCCAGGTTTTAGGGCTGACCTTCTGAATGATCTCTTGAGGAGGTTAAAAGTGAAACACCTACATTCCACACCCTACTATCCTCAATGCAATGGATTGGTGGAAAAAGTGAATGGAATGATATGTAAGATCATTTCTAAGCAGGTTGTGGACCGGCCTTATGATTGGGATCGCCATTTGACGGCTGCTCTTTGGGCATATAAGACATCTTTCAAGGTATCTACCCAATTCACCCCTTTTCATCTAGTTTATGGACAGGAAGCACTTCTCCCCATTGAGGTAGAGCTCTCAAGCTTGCGCGTTCTTGCAAGAGTGGCAAAAAAACCAAAAGAGGTTCTACATGAAAGGATCTTAGATCTCCAATGACTTGAGCTAGATAGAGAAGAGTCCATTGATCACTACATCACCAAAGCGACAAGCCAAAGGGATAAAATCAAAAAGAAGCTCAAGGGGAAAGGATTGAAGGAAGGTATATTGGTTCTTCGCTATGATAACCGAGTTGATACTCGACTTGACAAAAAGTTTTTGCAAAGATGGGAGGGACCTTTCATGATAAATTTTTTTTTTGGGAATGGTAGTTACACAATAGCAGATTTATCAGGAAAACTCCACAAGACCAGAGTCAATGGATGGAGATTAAAGCCCTACTTTCAACGTATCAATCCGTTGATAGGCAGTCATCTGCCTACATCGTCTAAGCTCCAAATTGACATGGCTCCCTTCGGCTTTGCAAATGCTCCACCTATTTTTAAAGCTTTGATGTGCAAAGAAGAACCAGCCTTGGAATCTGAACATACCCAAGGCAACCCTCCCATCTCCGATTTATGGGATTGAGGTATACATATAGTTTCTCTCCTTTCAAAAAGACTCCAATTGTATATTCTTTTCACAAGAAAATAATATTGGGCCCTCCTCTATTTGTTCAAGCATCATAGCCTTTTGAAAAAGCATGATTCCCCTTGGATGCATACAAGCAAAGGGCCCATACAAGAAGACTTGGAAGCAAAAGGTTCCCTAGCCTAGTGTGGACCTTCCAAACTGAATTCCTTGGTGCATGGGTGTGAAGAATAGTCCAAATTCATATCAAACATGTTGAGAAGGTCAATTTTTCCTTTTGAAGCATGTCATTCCGAGCTACAGGTAAAAAGTTATGGTCAAAATAGTGTAAATCTGTCAGATTCTCAGCAAAAGGGAACTGTAAATCAAGTAAATCAAGAGGGTGAGATCTTATTTTTCCCCCACTTATCTTCTAGAAGAGCAATGAGTGTTCAAGGTCACTTGCATGTGATGGGACCAACCTAAAGATGCTTTCTAAATGCCAAGATAGACAAGTTGAGATACCCCGCAGAAGCCACCCGTAGGGCCTCATGGTGGGGCCCACCTACATTATGCACCCCTATGGAGCCTTCACGGTCTAAAATGATATTTTAGGTGAATAAATAATCCCTTTTATGTCCAATATTCAATGATTGGTCAAAGGACACTTAATTAGGTCTAATCACTTACTCTAATTAAGTGTAGCATAATCCCACTCCTACACAACTATAAATAGCCCCCCTTGGAGAGACTCAAGGACACACACCTATATTTTCAACTTCATGTTGTTTCTTGATTAATAGTAGAGAAAACCCCAACTCTCCCTCTTTCACATCCTCCCTCCTAACCCTCCTCTTTGGAGGAAGTGCAACTCTATTCTCCACTCTTTCCATTCTACAATCTCTTACTCCATCAACCCAATAAATCATTTTTAGCACCTCAATAACTTGTAAATACATCATGATCTCTCTCATGGTTATGTTAATGATCATGAAATCATCTTCAAAACTTTCAAGTGTCGCGATTCGTGATGGTTAGCCAGCGTCTGTCCTCCCCTTAAAAGGTGTGCGAGAAATCAAGTAAGTGTTCTATTCTCAATTTACCATTGGTTTGTTTCTCCACACTTATTCAATTGGTCTAAAGAAATTTCTCACTCCAACTCTCTTTTGATTCATTACATATGTATGTGGCTACCTCTCATGGTGATTTTATTAATGTCACGGCATTGCATAGATGGAGATGAGCTCTCTATGCAAAGTGTGTTAGTTTGATGTAAGTGATTCTCTTGTGTGTTTGAGAGGCAAGTCTTGTGCGCATGATTTTTTGATGAGTGCTTGAGAGAGGAAGAGTTTGGATGTATTATGGGTATTCTTATGGGGAGAAATTGAATGCTATTCCACAAATTG
Source organism: Adiantum capillus-veneris (assembly GCF_014529385.1). NCBI lineage: Eukaryota > Viridiplantae > Streptophyta > Polypodiopsida > Polypodiales > Pteridaceae > Adiantum > Adiantum capillus-veneris. Next base: position 70,296,772 of record NC_140931.1, read on the forward strand.
CATATTTCATTTTGATGCAGGGCATTGGGTTGCATAATCGTTGATGGTGTTCAAGTGTTCAAAGTGTATATAGAGTTAGGGGGTTTTTCAAAGTGTGTTGCTTGAGTGGGTGAGTGCAAGTGTTATTTTGATTGGTTTCCTTCTCCACTCCCAAAAGAAGGTGGTGCCCCAAGTAGTGTGCGTACTTCTTTACGAACATTTTGTGAGGGTAGGCCCATTGGTTTGGGTTTAGAGGCCCCATTTCAAAAAGTTCGCCCCCAATATATATATTGGATTTTACCCTAGATATAGGATCTAGCTAAGGTGTGAGATGATAATGAGATAGTAGAAATAAAGAATCAATGATTTTTTTGCCCCAAGTTAAACAGGCGGAGCTATTGACGCTTTTTCCATAGTATTTTCTGATGGTAATTTTCTGATGGTAAAATAAGAATAGGTTACCCCTGAGATAAATAATAGGATGAGATAGAAAGCATATTATTATACTTAAATATGTATATGTACATTATAGGAAATATAACTACGTATCTAAAAAGTTACAAGATAAATCTTGTAGCATGCGTTCCCACTATGTACGTGTCACAGCACGACATCCACCCCCTCTAAACCTGCACATCCTCCGGCATGTGCCAGCCTCATGGTAACTTGTGAAAGAAATTGTATCCCCTGTCATCCCATGACCTCCTCTAGGATCATATGGGTAACTCAAAAACTTGTATTGTACTAAGCATTGAGATTCTTGGCATCTTTTAATTCCTCTCGGATCAGAAGGAATTGTTATATACATCTTTCTCCAAAACATCTGTAACAAATCTCCATTATGCGCAAAATCTTCATGACAAAGAGACATAAGTTCCTCATCCTCCTCTTCAAAAAACACTTCCAGGCTTCCTGTAATATACTTGAAAGATTTTTGAAACTTCACTTCAACCTTCTCACCAACCTCTAAATCCATATGTACCTCTTTCGCATAGAAGTCTGAATCTGCATCTTCATTCTCAAAAGAATCCTCTAGATAGCCTTTCTCAACATCGAGAGAAACCTCATAAATATGCATGGTAAACCTCTCATCATTTCTCTCACCTTTTACCAAATACCTCTCCAGCTTTACATCATAAAACTTTGCATACCTCTCAAATATGGTGTCTAATTCCCTTTCCAAATCATCCTGGTAGGTATGCTCCTGGTCACTTGTAACCGACTGCTCAAAAACCTCCTTGGAGTTAGTCTCTAACACAATATCTTCACCCCTTCTTCCTTTTTGACCCATCCCTAAATTATCTTCAACTGAATCATGTCTCCACTCATCTAGGGAGAACCCTTCTTCATTACATGACTCTGGTGTCAGCATAGAGCTAGCATCCTATTCTTGCTTCAAGGCATCATCATGTATACCCTTCATATCCATAGCAGATAGATGCTCACAAACCTGCTTGCAATTTATACCCTGTGACACAAGACCTAAATCCCTTTTATGCCTCAGATATTGTTTGCATACCTGCAGAGGCAACCGAAATTCTTAAAACCTTGTATAGTAGGCACTGTATGGAAAGCATCTTTATTTGCATCTTCACACAGATCAAAAATATCACCCCAATCACAGACCATATCCAAAGAGGTCTCTTGCTCTTCTACTCTATCCTCTGATGTCACTTCAACCTGTATAGCATTCCCTAACATTTCTCTATCTTTGATTTGTGAATCTTGAAGATTCATAGCTTCATCCGCAGAACCCCAATCCTCATGCAGAGAATCTACATCTGTCATTCCTGCAAACACGACTTCAAAAACGTCATCATCACGAATAGGCAATCCAAAATCAGATGCTGCTGAAGACTCCAAACTTTGCATAACACCTTCCTCTACCATTGAATTGTGAAAACTTGCTGCATCTAGCTCTAAATAAGGCACACTTTCATGAGTCATCTACATCACATCTGCTACCCCATATATACAAGACATACATATTACTTGGTCAATGCACTCCTCTTCTTCCACCTCGTCTAGTTGAGGTACTTCACAATCCGCAATGCTACTAGCAGAGCTATATTCACAAAGGAAGAGATTTTCAGTCACCCCCTCTGAATTAGCACTTTCCCAGCTAGGCATATCCATTTGGGTAGTACCACATGCATCAAAATCGCATAGGAAAGCATTGATAATGACTTATTCATCCTGGTATATGTCTTCAGCATAGGCATCCGGCTCTTCTAAACTTGGTAAAAGTTCCTGGATCTGCTCAAAAGTAGATTGTAGCACATCACTAATAAAGCCGTCTTCCACTTATTTTCCCTTCACATCCTCTGTCAAAACCATAGCATCCTTATCCTTGTATATACACTCATGTGCATCTTCAAACGAATCAAAAGGAGCGTCCAAATCATCTATCATAGCCGACGAGTTTGCATCATCCTCTAAGTCGCTTTGAGCCATTTTAGGCGCTTGGATAGCATCATGAGAGTCATTATCTTGAGATACGAAGTTTACAAGACCCAAACATGCATAAATAGATTCCACTATGTCTGCTTCATCTGCATACAATAAATTTTCATCTTGCAAAAGATATGCATCTATTACTGCTTCTAAATTAGCATGTATGGATGTGTTGACACTTGCATGGATTACAGGAGACATCAACTCTAGCTGGTCACATCCACTTCCACTCTGCTCCATCTCTTGGTCTTGATGTTCCAAGCATACCTGTGTTATAGCTGTAGAAAACTCACCCCAGTTGCTTGCATATACACTTGCATAGTCTTGAACTTGGTGCTTGAAATCATCACTCACAAGTTCAACAAATGCTGCAATCATCCGAGCTTCTGGAATTACTTGAAGCCTCATCTCTGTCACATAGCACTCAAGATATCCTTCTGGATCATAGCCTTCGAATACATTAAGCTCAATATATATGGATTACCTAGCGCTTTCAATCGCTTTTTCAATCTAGTCTTCTTCTTCAAGCCATTTTCATATGTCTGCAAGCTCTTTCATTGCAGCATATAGCTGCTCCACTTTGCTAGCCATCTTTACGTACTCTCACCCCGGCTTGTTCACGTCAGGTTCACCAAAAATATGTTGAGAAATTTGCGGTCTTGCCAGGAAAGCATCGGGCTTATGGTTGTGAGAGTTTGTGAGAGAACTCAACAAAAACTATATGAAGAAGTTAAACCATAGATGCCATGAAGACTAGGGTTTGGAAAGAAGTGCAATCAAAGAATACCCACTCTTTCTCTCTTGCACTCACACACACAAAGAAAGAACACAAAAGAGAATGTCAAAACAACACAAAGATGAAAACATCAAGGCTATGGTCATATCGTATCATGGGTAGTATGAAAGGGTTAATAGATGAGTTAATGGCATTCAATCTTGGCTGACCAAATATATATGTTTTGTCTAGTGATTGGGATTAATTGTGTATACAAATCCTCTTGATTCATAGCAAGATAACTATGCTTACGTCAAAAGAAAAGTTATAGTCTATGAGAGGTAGTATGATGGGATCCGGTGATAGAAGTATTTCATTGAGCCTTTCTGGGCCAAAGAGGAACACTATACGTTGTTGAAAGCGTATTTTACGGCTAATCCATACGTTAATTCTAATAGATCGTACAGAGTGAAAGCGATAGAAATAATCATCATGTGGGTTATTCATCTAGGATAGTATGTGAGAAATGTAGATATGAGAGAAGTGAAGAGATGAGAAGTTTCCCTCCCAAGCCCTATTCTTGTCCGTAGGCGATAAGGATACTACGGGGAGAGATGTACTTGTAGCAAAGAGAACCTAAAATTTGTAGAGAGGATGAATTACTGAGAGTGAGAGAGATAGGTTTGGTTACGGAGATGAGATTAGATATATCTATATATATATATATATATATATATATATATATATAGGATTAGATATGAAAAAGAAAACAACAAGAAATCAAGAAAACATCAATGTAGAACACATCTTACTTGACAAACCCTTCGGCGCCATTATTGATGGAGAGAGAAAAAGAGTGGATAATTCCACTTTGATTTATACACCAAGTGCAAGACCTTCTTTGATTAGAGTTGATCTTCCAAGGTTAGCTTGTTGCAAGAATGGCTAGTCTTCTTCTTGGAGAAATTGTAGGCTTAGGCTTATGTTAATGACTAAGTACAATTTGGCATTACTACTCCCTCCCTCATGAATTCCTCTCATCAATGGCTTGAATGCTTGAGTGGTTTTCAAGGAAGAAGAGGTCCCCTTTTATAGGTGAAGGGAACCCCCAAGGATTTACCCAAGAAGAGAATAGCCAGTGTGAATAGAAACTGGAAAAGTTGAAAATGAGTTGTCCCTGCATGATGTGGGCAGACTGGGGTCCAGTATTTTGATCATATCTCCTCAACCGTGTCTCCAAATAAAAAAGTAAAAATATGGGCAAAAAATTAAGCTCATTAGCTACGATTTTCATTTTAAAATTGTTCTCAAATTTGGATTGGAACCTTGTGTTAAAAAATCATCAAAATAGGGTCCATTTCTGGCAGCAAAAGTCTTCCTGTGGTCCCCTTAGCTTAGACTTTCATTTGATTCCAAAGGACACCTCATGCCATATGAAAGCATGACACTGCTCCTTGACAAAGCTTTGTAATCATGCTTGCAATAATGCATTAAAATAAGTGTATCTTTGAAATCATGCCACCTAGTGTCCCACTAGGATGTGATTCCCCCCTAGTAGCTATTTAAAAAGAAATATAAGAAAAATATGAAAAATACATAGAATATATATATATTGGAGTTTACCCTAGATATAGGATCTAGCTAAGGTGTGAGATGATAATGAGATAGTAGAAATAAAGAATCAATTCTTTTTTTGCCCCAAGTTAAAGAGGCGGAGCTATTGACGCTTTTCCCAGAGTATTTTCTGATGGTAGAGTAAGAATAAGTTACCCGTGAGATAAATAATAGGATGAGAGAGAAAGCATGTTATTATACTTAAATATGTATATGTACATTATGGGAAATATAACTATGTATCTAAAAAGTTACAAGATAAATCTTGTAGCATGCGTTCCCACTATGTACGTGTCACAGCAATAGGCAACAAGTGCTCTTGGATCCACCAAGACTGTGAGCGGAAGTGCAAATGCCAAAACTGTATGGCCTCAATGCTCTTCCCTTGCTCTTCTAGACCACCTTCACTTGCACTCACTTTGCCGTAAATTCAAACAAACTTCTGAAAACTGCTAAAGATCTACTTCTCCATTGTCATAACTCTTTGTGAACTTCAACTTCTCGTCCTTGCTTTATTCTAAACACTAACGATCTTCTTCCTTTGATGCTTTTAGTCTCGATGAAGTTTCTACCCTTCGTGCCTTCCCAAATCACAAGTTAAATTTATCGGTCTGACATATCATGCCCAACTTGTCGTCCAAATAATAATACTCCTCTCTCTCTTGTGTTGGCCACCCTATCCTCATCTTGCTGCCTTCCTTTGGAAGTTTGTGGCACTGATTTCATACACGCAAAGGACACAATCCTCCTTGTCTACCTCCTATCTAGTGCCAATTGCCACCCTCTTGCTCATGCACTCGACAACAGAGCTAGCAGAGCCTCCTCGTGCTCTCTCCACCAGCTCCTGCAGCTCTCGGCCTGCCTTGCTCGCGCTCGCGCTCGCACGCGTTCTCTTCCCTCTCAGGCCCGCCTCTGCTCGTTCCTTTCAACTCGTTGTCTTTATCACCTCTTGCTACTGCTCATCCGGCCCTGTAGCTCGACTCCACCGCCTTCTTATCGCACTCTCGCAGGCTCGACGGCTGCCTCGTTATTTTCTCCCTGCACCCCTCGTTCTTTGCCCTCGCCAGCACTACCTTATATAACCACCCTTGATGGCACGCCTTCCACCTACTGCTTGACGGCCCTGCACCACCACTACCTCTTTCCTTTGCTGCTCTCGGCCCTGCACGGCAGCTCTCTGATGCCCAGGATCATGTCCGCCCTCGCCACCTACAGATGTCGCTCCTGCTTTTCTCCTCGCGCTGGCGACGGCTCGTCAACTTTTCACCGCGCTGCCTTTGGCCCTAATCTTCGTCTGGTCACCCTCGGCCATCAAAAGCGACTCCGACAGTGCCTTCCCCGTCAACCTCTTCTTTATATATATATCTCTCTTGTAAACATAGCCTAGCTCTATTTTTATTTGTAGCTTTGGTTGGCCGTTCACACGCCCCTATTGGCGGTCAAAGTCCTCTCCTCAATATTATTGCCTATTGTCTATCAAAAGCTTCTTATTCACAGCAAATCATTTTGAAATGATTCTCCAAACAAGCATCTTCGCAATCACTTGAAGCACGCGACATCGATGATCTAAAGTGGGGACCCTCCCGACTCTCTCTTGGCATAATTTTGATAAAAAATTACTTTAAAAATTGATCTTCTTCTCAAAGTGCACCACCTTTGGTATACATTTCTTCTACTACCATGTCAAGCATATCTTTGCAATCACGATGATTCCGCCTGAGGATTAATAGTATGAGGTTCTCCTAGTGGACGCGGCACGTCACGACACTTGTTCCACTACAAATGCAGCCATTGTTGAGTCTTCTGTGAAAGGAGGTTGTGATGCTGATGTTGATGCAGAATGGGCTTTTAGCGCAGAGTGCACTTACAATCCTATTGTCCATGATGCAGGCTTGTCAGTTGCTACATATTCACTTGTGTGGTATTTCGACAGTGGTGCTACAAAGCACATTACCTCACATCGTGAATTGTTTACCTCTCTCAAGTCTCTCCCTCATGGGAATTCAGTCACTTGTGCCAACAATGCCTCTTATCCAGTTCACGGAGTTGGAAAGATTTTGCTGACTGCTGCTAATGGTAGTTCCTTCACACTTGTTGATGCACTTTATGTACCTGGGATCAAGAAGAATCTCTTGTCTGTATTCGCACTTGCTAGACTTGGACTTGTAGTCAAATTTGTCGATGACAGATGTACAGTTCATGATGGTGATGAAATTGTTGCATTTGGCGTTTTGTGCGGTGGGCTGTATAAGCTCACTTTGTATGACAAGTGTGGACAAAATTTTGCAAATGCTGTTGCAGATTCAAGGGCTATTTCAGATGCAAAACTTTGGCATGCACGTTTTGGTCATCTGAATTTTGCCAGTTTGCTACGTTTGCAGAAATCTGATATGGTTTCTTCTTCGCCGCCTCTTGAAGCACCTGTCAAACATGTTTGTGAAGGGTGTATATTCGGTAAAATGCAGCGTTCTAAGTTTCCAAAGGATGGTTCAGTTTGGGCCACATACAGGTTGTAGCTTGTGCATAGTGATGTTTGTGGACCCATGCAAACTCCGTCCTTGGGCAATTACCTTTACTTTGTGACTTTTATTGATGATTACTCCAGGAATGCATGGGTATTTCCGCTTAAAGCGAAGTCCAAAGTTTTTATGTGCTTCAAACAATTTCTGGCTATGGCTGAAAATGTCTCGAAATGTACTATGGGCATCCTCCGTTCCGATCAAGGGGGGGAGTATATGTCTCATGAATTTAATGCATTTATGGCTAGTCGTGGGATAAAACACCAATGTACAGTGCCTTATACACCTCAACAAAATGGTGTTGCTGAGAGAAAAAACAGATCACTGATGGAAATGGCACGATGTATGGTCAAAAGTCAAGCTTTGCCGCATTCTTTTTGGCTTGAGGCCATCATGTGTGCCACTTATGTACTTAACAGGTGTCCTATGAAAGCTTTGCAGTTTATTACTCCATATGAAGCATGGCATGATAGAAAGCCTTCTATTGAGCACATGTGTGTTTTTGGTTCTTTGGCCTATGCTTTGGTGCCACAAACACAGCGCAAAAAATTGGATGATAAGGTTGTCAAATGTATTTCTATTGGTTATAGTGCTGAAAGAAAAGGTTACAGATTATATCATCTGCAAACAAAGCGTATTCTGGTTTCACGGGATGTAGTGTTTGTGGAAGATTTTGTTCAGCCCTTGCTGTCATGTACTAGATGACACTTTGTTGCCTCTTTCAGTGGTGGAAATACGAATGTAATTTCCAATGAGACAAATGTACAATCTATGGGGGTTTCTGAAATGTTATAGATCAGTCTATTACTGATGCAGATGTACATGATGTACTTGATGAGGAAAGGGCTAAAAATGAGCAGGCTAGAGGTATGCCAAAATGGCTAGTGCACACTTTGCGTGACAGTAAATTGGATGCACCTTTGTCTAGCCATACTCGTTCAGGCTCTCGCCACGTATCTTATGCATCAGATTGTTATGCTTTGGCTATGTCTAGCTTACATGATGTTGAGGAGCCTCTGTCTTTTGATGAAGCACAGAATTCAAAAAATTGGAGGAATCAGAATATGATGCACTTATAGAAAATGACACATGGACTTTATGTGATTTGCTTCCTTGTAAAAAGGCCATTGGTACGAAGTGGGTTTACAAGTTGAAAGGCAAGCCGTATGGTGAGATCGATCGCTTTAAGGCTCGACTTGTTGCAAAGGGTTATGCACAGGAAAAAGGCATTGATTATGAAGAGACTTTTGCTCCCACTTGTTATATGACTACTGTGCGTTTTCTATGTGCATTGACAGCTCATTTTGGTTGGGATGTACATCAATCAGACATTGTTACTGCTTTCTTGAATGGTGACATATTTGAGGAAGTTTATATAACGCAGCCTCGCGGTTTTTTCATAAAAGGACAAGACGACAAAGTGTGCAGATGTAAGAAGGCTTTGTATGGGTTGAAGCAATATCCTCGTGATTGGTATGAGAAAGCTGACACTCATTTGGTCAAACAAGGCTTTCGTAACAGTCCAACAGAAAGCACATTGTATGTAAAGCGTGAGGGTGATGTACTTCTCATTGTGGTTCTTTATGTTGATGATTTGCTGATCACTGGACCAAATGAGAGACATAGTGCTAAATTTAAGGATGATTTGAATGCTACTTTCAAGATGAAAGATTTGGGGCTGTTGCATCATTACTTGGGTATACAGTTTAAGGAGTGTGATGGTGGTATTGCCTTGTGTCAGAAAAGTTACATAGAGCCATTGCTATGTAAGTTTGGACTTGAGGATTGCAAACCTATTGCCACTCCCATGGAAACAGGTTTGAAGTTGAGTCTACATGATGCTGGAAATCCTGCTGATGTCACTCTTTATCAAACTGTTGTTGGCAAAGTCATTTATGTATGCAACACGAGGCTAGATATTCAGTTTGCAGACTCACAAGTCAGCACATTTATGCATAGCCCAGGGTCTAAGCATTGGCAGACTGTCAAGAGTATTTTCCACTACCTTAGTGGCACTTTACATCTTGGCTTGTTTTATCCCAAGGGGGGATCATTGCCGCTAGACTTACATGCTTTTTCGGACTCAGATTGGGCTGGTTGGTTTGACACGCTGTGAGCGGCATGAAAACACACACAGCGCCTCTATAACGACCCAACACACGCTCTTGGAATGATACACACACACATTATGGGGCACCACTCGGCTTACATAACCAGCCTTGCCGAGACAGGAAACACACAGACGGAGTGAGAAGAGAGAGATTTCCCACTTGCCCACTCGACACTCACACATACACACTCACACACACACTCTCAATTCAGCTCAAAGGAGGCGAATTGCTGTTGTTTAGACTCAATGAATCTCAGCCCAACACCATTGGGGCAAATAGTTTACACAGTATTGAGGAAATACACCAGATACAACCACAAAGTTAAGCAGAGGCTTCACTCATCGGAGAAGATTACACAGAAAAACAGCAAAAAATTTGTGAGGAATTTGGCAAAATGGACAGCGCCATTGCATCCGGAACGCCCAAAAATCCCACCCTACAATGTCACAATGCTCAAATCCGACCTCGGATGAGCAGTTTAGGGCCAAAAAATGCTCCAAAAACAGCAAAAACACACTTGCGGCTGTTCCTCCTCTCTTCTCCACGTTTTTTTCTGGTCTTCTCTTTTTTTTCTCAGTTCCCACACTTAGCTTTATTAGTTGGGCACCCGTGGCCTTTTAGATGACCTCAAACAGACCCCGAACAGGCCAAAAACTGACCTCGCAGTGCATAGTTGTCACCTTCTTGCATCATCCGCACACCTAGCACTCAGTTTTTCCAAATAATGCATCCCGCAACCACGTGAAGTGGCCCCAAAAAGTGGTCCTCATGATGACCTTTCTGCATAAGTATCACAGGAAAACACCCACGTCGTGTCCATACTTCTCCGCGTGCAAGTATTGACCCCATTCGACCTCCTAACGCCACTAGGTGCCATCTTACGCACCTGCTTACCTCATGTCGTCGGCCCACAGATAGCTTCCTCGAGAATTTTTACGCGCCACCAACTCCTTCTTGTTGTAGAAAAAACACACTTGTACTGATGATAGTGAAAATCGATGCACTATGTACACCCTGTCCTACCTATACACATGTGGGCCCCACGTAACCACCTGGCTCTGAAAAATGGGCAATTCTTTATATGATGCACAATGCATGTATATGTACATATGCGCAATCCCTTGCTCCAAAAAACTCATGACATAATTTGCCCATCCCCTAGCCTGCTAGATCATTCATGATCAGCAGCAGCAAAAAGCGATATGAGACTCGCAGCGTCACAAGTCTCCTCATCCTTCACCAACACTCCTTGATCCACATACAGCTCATCTTGCTCGACCATCATCAACCTGGCATGATACAATTTAAGACGCAATCCATTTACCCTTGACTTATGTAGAACCCCATCTAGGTTAGCCAACTGATACGTACCATTCAGAAAACACTCCACTACCTTGAAAGGGCCTTCCCACTTAATTTGAAACTTCTTTTGGAAGGTGTTGTCCAGCTTACTGTTGTAGCGCAAAACCAAGTCATGCTTCTTGATACCCTTACTTTTGACCTTTTAATTTATCTTTGCCAAAGCCTTGTCCTGCATCTGCCCATAATGCTCCAATGCGCTCATCCTATCCAACTGAACCTCTTGTAACTGCAAGAGCCTCTCTTTGAATGCATCACTAGGCGCCCCAAACAACTTCTCTAACATCTTGACCGCAGGCAACTCTACCTCCACAGGCAATAATGCTTCCTTTCCATACACCAAATGAAATGGAGTAAACCATGTACCTGTCTTCACCGAAGTATGGTAAGCCCATAATGCACTAGGCAATTACAAATCCCAATTCTTTCCTTGGTGCTCTGTCACTTTCGAAAGAATCTGTACCAACTCACCATTGAATCTTTCATTTAATCCATTACACTGCGGATAATAAGGAGTGGTATGCTGATGCCTAATCTTCATCTTCGCGCATAAAAAGTCTAGCAGTGTAGCTCTAAATCCTGGCCCCTTATCCGAAGGTGGCTCCAATGGCACCCCAAAATTGCAACATATTTCATCGTACACAAACTTTGCCACATCCTTTGCAGTGATCTGTTTTACTGCTATACCCTCTGCCCATCTAGAGAGATAGTCCACTGCAGTCAAAATATAGCTTTTGCCCCTGCTTGTGATAGGTAATGGGCCTATTGCATCAATCCCCCACTTTTCAAACACATCAAACGCCATAATGGTTTTTCGTAGCTCTGGCTTCAACACTCTCTTCCCAAATGCTTGACACCTATTGCAAGACCTACACCAATGGTGAACATCCTTGTGCAAACTGGGCCATACATAGCCCTCTTGCAAGATCTTATGCAACGTGATCTTTAGAGAAAAATGGCCACCACATGCGCCTTCATGATTCTCTTCCAACACTCTGTAAATCTCTTCCCTCCAAGGTACACGTCTCAATACGAGATCAGCCCCTTTCATGTATAATACATCACCAATCAATTTGTACCTGTATGCTCTACGCACAAAACCATACTTCTTAGACTTTTGAATCTCCTTTGGAATGATTCCTGTTAGCAAAAACTCCTCTTCTTGAGGCAAACTTTCCCGGCCATGATAAAGAGGTAAAGTGGTCCTCAACACAAATAGCTCCCCAATCATGCTTTGAGCTGCTTCATGTGCCTCTCCATTTAGAGCACGTTTAATGTGTCTGATGCTCCACACCTTAAACTCTTATAACAGGCTTTTAATTCTGAAGCACATTTCCTTCAATGATGTGTTCTTGCTCTTCCACACACCCAGCACTTTCTTCACAACTAACAAGGCATCACCTTTTATGCTCAACCTTCTAACCCCATGCTTCAAACAAATGGGTAATCCAGCTTCCCATGTAGCATATTCAGCCTCATTGTTACTATGAGCATCCAATTTGAACCCTCTCTTGCATAGTAGCTTCCCCTCTGGATCATAAAGTGGTATACCCCCTGAAGCTGCATCATGGCTCTTTCTGTATGAGACATCAAAGAACAAAACATGTGCATTGCTGATCTGTGGCAGTTCCTTAACTACCTTTCTCACCACCTCTTCCTTAACAATAAGGGGATTCTCCTTGTAGGTCAACAAATCCGCTAGGGTAGCCCTTGTACTATCTTCCACTAGAAAAGAGAACTCAAACTCTTGCAGCTCAATTACTTATTTCTTCACCACATTTGACATGTTAGTACCATTAATTACCTGTGGCAAAAAGGCATAACTTGTCAAGAAAACAAAAGGCCGTGGTAGCAAGTAATGATGAAATCCTCGACAAGCAAATATTACACTGGCCATCACTAGCTCTACTTCCGAGAACTTTCTCTCCACTACCAACTTCACTCGGCTTGCACAATACACTGGCCTCATATAATGGCTGCCCTTCCCCTTTTGCAATAGCATGGCTCCAATGGCATCATCTCCTACTGATGGATTTACATAAAACACTTTCTCCCAATCAGGAGCCTGCATGGCTGACAACCCCCCTAACACCTCTTTCACCTCTTGAAACACTTCTTCACACTTGTCATCCCATTGCAATGGATCATGCTTTGCCACTTGCTATAATGGATAAAGAAGTTGTGAAGACAATGGAATAAACCGTGCCATGTACTTCACTTTGTGTATAAAAGTTGCCAATTGCTTCGTACTCATAGGTGATGGAAGAAGAATAATAGACTTAACCTTATCTGGATCAGCCTCAATGCCATTTTCTTACACCATGTGGCCCAATAACTTCACCCTTGGCTGTGCTAGATGACATTTCTTTGGATTTAGTTGTCCTCCACATTCATCATATCGAGCCAATACCATCTGCAGCTTCTCATGGTGTTCAGCCCTACTGCTATAAACATAGAAGTCATCCATAAAAGCTTTAACACAACTACCAATCAATGGTTCCAACACCCAATTTGCTCTCTCTTGATAGAAGGAAGGTCCATTTGACAACCCAAATGGCAATGTCTTGTAGCAATAGAAGCCCCATGGCGTAATAAAAGTGGTCTTTGTGCGGTCTTTAAGAGCATTTTTCAATTGAAAATAGCCTGAAAAACCATCACACACACTGTACCTCTCATAACGTGCCATTGAAATCAAGATCTGATCGATGAATGGAAGAGGATATGGGTTCTTCTTAGTGAATGCGTTTAAGGGTTTAAAATCTACACAAATTCTCCACTTCCCATCCTTCTTTGGACTGACTACAACTAGACTCACCCATTCTATGGTCTCCACAGGGACTATGAACCTTGCCTTCAACAACGTGTCCACCTCTTCTCGCAAGGCTTCCATTTGCTCTTGACCCATCCTTCTTAGCCTTTTCCGCACTGGCTTAGCACCTTCTTTCAGCTCTATATGCATCTCTTCGCCCTTGAACCCTCCGATCTCTTCATATGAAGTAATGAACAAATCAGGAAAACTAGCCAGCATGTGCAAATATATATCCTTCTCCATAGCTGAGAGGTCTCCACTGATCATTTGTGTCATCAATTTCTGCTTCTTTGACAACTCAACCTTGGTTTGCATCAGCCCTTCAATCACTTCATAAGGCCCTTCACTTTCATCTTCAACCTCATTCGCAAATGCAACTAAACCAAACTCCTGGATTTCTTTGTCCATCAAAAGAAATGCAACATCAGCATCCTCATTACTGCTAGTAGTGCTATCACTGTCCTCATCTGTCACCGTGGACGAGTCTTCATCACTAGACTCATCCTCATCTTCATAAATCTCCTCCAATCGTTTCCTTGTGTCCATATTATATAGCTTCTTGTCACCTGTCTTTCTTTAGAGGCTGGTAGTGCTATCACTGTCCTCATCTGTCACCGTGGACGAGTCTTCATCACTAGACTCATCCTCATCTTCATAAATCTCCTCCAATCGTTTCCTTGTGTCCATATTATATAGCTTCTTGTCACCTGTCTTTCTTTAGAGGCTAATCGTACCACGTTGTGAGCGGGATGAAAACACACACAGTGCCTCTATAACGACCCGGCACACACTCTTGGAATGATACACACACACACTATGAGGCACCACTCGGCTTACACAACCAGCCTGGCCGAGACAGGAAACACACAGACGGAGCGAGAAGAGAGAGATTTCCCACCTGCCCACTCAACACTCACACATACACACTCACAAACACACTCTCAATTCAGCTCAAAGGAGGCAAATTTCTGTTGTTTAGACTCAATGAAGCTCAGCCCAACACCAATGGGGCAAATAGTTTACACAGTATTGAGAAAATACACCAGATACAACCACAAAGTTAAGCAGAGGCTTCACTCACCGGAGAAGATTACACAGAAAAAAAAGCAGAAAATTTGTGAGGAAATTGGCAAAATGGGCAGTGCCATTGTGTCCGAAACGCCCAAAAACCCAGTCTACAATGTCAAAGTGCTCAAATCCGACCTTGGATGAGCAGTTTAGGGCCAAAAAATGCTCCAAAAACAGCAAAAACACACTTGCGGTTGTTCCTCCTCTCTTCTTCACGTTTTTTCTGGTCTTCTCTCAGTTTTTTCAGTTCCCACACTTAGCTTTATTATTTGGGCACCCTTGGCCTTTTAGATGACCTCAAACGGACCCCGAACAGGCCAAAAACTGACCTCGCAATGCATAGTTGTCACCTTTTTGCATCATCCGCACACCTCGCACTCAGTTTTTCTAAATAATGCATCCCGCAACCAAGTAAAGTGGCCCCAAAAATTGGTCCTCATGATGACCTTTCGGCATAAGTATCACAAGAAAACACCCACGTCGTGTCCATACTTCTTCGCGAGCAAGTATTGACCCCGTTCGACCTCCTGATGCCACTCGATGCCATCTGACGCACCTGCTTACCTCATGTCTTCGGGCCGTAAATAGCTTCCTCGAGAATTTTTACGCGCCACCAACTCCTTCTTGTTGTAGAAAAAACACACTTGTACTGATGATAGTGAAAATCGATGCACTATGTACACCCTGTCCTACCTATACACATGTGGGCCCCACGTAACCACCTGGCTCTGAAAAATGGGCAATTCTTTATATGATGCACAATGCATGTATATGTACATATGCGCAATCCCTTGCTCCAAAAAACTCATGACATAATTTGCCCATCCCCTAGCCTGCTAGATCATTCATGATCAGCAGCAGCAAAAAGCGATATGAGACTCGCAGCGTCACAAGTCTCCTCATCCTTCACCAACACTCCTTGATCCACATACAGCTCATCTTGCTCGACCATCATCAACCTGGCATGATACAATTTAAGACACAATCCATTTACCCTTGACTTATGTAGAACCCCATCTAGGTTAGCCAACTGATACGTACCATTCAGAAAACACTCCACTACCTTGAAAGGGCCTTCCCACTTAATTTGAAACTTCTTTTGGAAGGTGTTGTCCAGCTTACTGTTGTAGCGCAAAACCAAGTCATGCTTCTTGATACCCTTACTTTTGACCTTTTAATTTATCTTTGCCAAAGCCTTGTCCTGCATCTGCCCATAATGCTCCAATGCGCTCATCCTATCCAACTGAACCTCTTGTAACTGCAAGAGCCTCTCTTTGAATGCATCACTAGGCGCCCCAAACAACTTCTCTAACATCTTGACCGCAGGCAACTCTACCTCCACAGGCAATAATGCTTCCTTTCCATACACCAAATGAAATGGAGTAAACCATGTACCTGTCTTCATCGAAGTATGGTAAGCCCATAATGCACTAGGCAATTACAAATCCCAATTCTTTCCTTGGTGCTCTGTCACTTTCGAAAGAATCTGTACCAACTCACCATTGAATCTTCCATTTAATCCATTACACTGTGGATAATAAGGAGTGGTATGCTGGTGCCTAATCTTCATCTTCGCGCATAAAAAGTCTAGCAGTTTAGCTCTAAATCCTGGCCCCTTATCCGAAAGTGGCCCCAATGGCACCCCAAAATTGCAACATATTTCATCGTACATAAATTTTGCCACATCCTTTGCAGTGATCTGTTTTACTGTTGTAGCCTCTGCCCATCTAGAGAGATAGTCCACTGCAGTCAAAATATATCTTTTGCCCCTGCTTGTGATAGGTAATGGGCCTATTGCATCAATCCCCCACTTTTCAAACACATCAAACGCCATAATGGTTTTTCGTAGCTCTGACCTACACCAATGGTGAACATCCTTGTGCAAACTGGGCCATACATAGCCCTCTTGCAAGATCTTATGCAAGGTGATCTTTTGCAATAGCATCGCTCCAATGGCATCGTCCCCTACTGATGGATTTACATAAAACACTTTCTCCCAATCAGCAGCCTGCATGGATGACAACCCCCCTAACACCTCTTTCACCTCTTGAAACACTTCTTCACACTTATCATCCCATTGCAATGGATCATGATTTGCCACTTGCTGTAATGGATAAAGAAGCTGCGAAGACAATGGAATAAACCTTGCCATGTACTTCACTTTGTGTATAAAGGTTGCCATTTGCTTCGTACTCGTAGGTGATGGAAGAAGAATAATAGACTTAACCTTGTCTGGATCAGCCTCAATGCCATTTTCTTACACCATGTGGCCCAATAACTTCACCCTTGGCTGTGCTAGATGACATTTCTTTGGATTTAGTTGTCCTCCACATTCATCATATCGAGCCAATACCATTTGCAGCTTCTCATGGTGTTCAGCCCTACTTGTATAAACACAGAAGTCATCCATAAAAGCTTTAACACAACTACCGATGAATGGTTCCAACACCCAATTTGCTCTCTCTTCATAGAAGGAAGGTTCATTTGACAACCCAAATGGCAATGTCTTGTAGCAATAGTAGCCCCATGGCGTAATAAAAGTGGTCTTTTGAGGTTTTTAAGAGCAATCTTCAATTGAAAATAGCCTGAAAAACCATCACACACACTGTACCTCTCATAACCTGCCACTGAATCCAAGATCTGATCGATGAATGGAAGAGGATATGGGTTCTTCTTAGTGGCTGTGTTTAAGGGTTTAAAATCTACACAAATTCTCCACTTCCCATCCTTCTTTGGACTGACTACAACTGGACTCACCCATTCTATGGTCTCCACAGGGACTATGAACCCTGCCTTCAACAACTTGTCCACCTCTTCTTGCAAGGCTCTCATTTGCTCTTCACCCATCCTTCTTAGCCTTTGCCGCACTGACTTAGCAACTTCTTTCAGCTCTATATGCATCTCTTCACCCTTGAACCCTCTGATCTCTTCATATAAAGTAATGAACAAATCAGGAAAACTAGCCAGCATATGCAAATATATATCCTTCTCCATAGCTGAGAGGTCTCCACTGATCATTTGTGTCATCAATTCCTGCTTCTTTGACAACTCAACCTTGGTTTGCATCAGCCCTTCAATCACTTCATAAGGCCCTTCACTTTCATCTTCAACCTCATTTGCAAATGCAACTAAACCAGAATCTTGGATTTCTTTGTCCATCAAAACAAATGCAACATCAACATCCTCATCACTGCTAGTAGTTCTATCACTGTCCTCATTTGTCACCGTGGAATAGTCTTCATCACGAGACTCATCCTCATCTTCATAAAGCTCCTCCAATCGTTTCCTTGTGTCCATATTATATAGCTTCTTGGCACATGTCTTTCCATAGAGGCTAATCGTACCACGTCTCCAATCTTGAACAGCCCTCACTGCACGTAACCATGGTCTGCCCAGTATAATAGGATATGCTCCCAACCCTATTGGTATCACATGAAAATCAATCACTGCCTTTGCATCATATGCCTCCACTTCTAAGCTCTTTACAACACTTAAGCATTTTACTTTCTGATGGTTTGCCAATCTGATCCGGAAACCTGACACCCCAGCCACTGTGAGACCCATCTTCTCAACGCATGAGTGTGTTATGACGCATATTTGGGCTCCGCCATCCACATAACCTTGTCCCAAATTTTTCCTTTTATGCCACACATCTACTATTGGACAAATGTCTGGTAGCTCATCCATTGCCAACACCTTTACTGAACCTCTCTCTGGCTCTTTCTCCATTGGGTTAACCATCCTCTTCCACTATCGCTTTAGCTTAGGCACCATCTCTATAAGCTGCCCAAAAGTAACATCTGCCTTCCTGCTCGTCAGATCCTCCTTCAAGTCATAGCTTAATTGCCCATCCCCTAGTGGAAAATCTGAAACATGAAACTTTCGACGAGCTCTCCTTTTCCTCTTGGCCTTCACATCCTCGCCTTCATGGCTCTTTCCTTGATTCTCACTAGGACCTGGGGTACTTCTTCCTTCCTTATCCCTTGTGGTCCTCTTCCCAATAGGCATCACTAATGTATCCTCTAGCTTTGATGCCTTCTCCAAGGTGACTACACTTAGCCCTTTTGTCTTTCCCTTTTCCTCTTGGGTTAATCCACTGGTTCCTTCATCTCCCTTAATTTCGATGCCATAATCATTTGACCTAGTTAACACCTGTCTTGGCAATGGATACATGTCTCCCCCCATCCTTGGTGGCTTATCACATTGCGGGCTGATGTGACCCAACTCTCCACAATTGTAACATGTGGGTGTCTGCCTCCAAAACCTACCATTCCTTTGTCCAACACCATTCCTAGGTCTTTCTTCACCTCCTGGCTGATTTGCATACCTCCCTCGACCCTGATTATTTCCCACTTGACCTAGCATGTTTAGGCTGAGATTCTTCATTAAATCTACCACTTGCCTCATGTCTTGCCTTAGCCCATCATCTTGCACCGATGTAGTGACCACTGCAGGCATAACCTGAGTAGTAACAGGAACCACTGGTTCATGATGAACCCCTGACGTGCGACCTTGTAAAGACTCTATAGGCTGAAATTCAAACCTCATGGGCAAAGACTCCACCCCTAACTGGCTCATTTTCCTCAACTTCCACTCTTTGTTCCTTGCTACCTCTAGTGCATCTTCATATGTCCTAGGCTTCTTTAGCTCCACTCTCCAACATATATTCTCCCAAAGACCAGCCAAGAACCTGTCCTTCTTCATCATGTCAGGCGGGGGTACCTGTGGTGCTAAGGCCTTGCACATTCGTTCCCATGCCAATGAAAACTTACGTATGTACGCATCTACTGGCTCACCTTCCTTTTGCACCAAAGCCTGTACTTCTTGCCACACTTTGTCAGGATCTTCTATCTTCACAAACTCCACTTCCAACCCATGTCGTAGATTGTCCCAACTCAACCTTACAGGTGGATCAGCCACACGCAACTCCTCTTCAAATGCTTTAGACCAAACTCATGCATCACTCTTCAAACAAATTTGGAGAAGGCGTAACATCTCTCTGGAGTCATGAATCTGGTTGCTAATGCAGGCAACCTCCATCTTTTCCAAAAAATCTTCCACATCTTCATCACTTCTTCCATGAAACTCCGGATAAGAGACAGCCATGGCTACCCAAGTTATAATGCTTTGAGAACCCCTTCGAACACACGTGCAAGAACCCAAAACTTCTGACTGACTCAATTCCCACAAACTTCAATGGAGCTCAACTTTAGATAAGGACAAACACATGCACATCAAATGAGTTTTCATAGTTAATCATCGGAATTACAACAGGCAAAGGACATTCCAGGATCTCTCTTAATCTTCTTGGCCCGAACATAAAGACTATGCGTTGCTGGAAAAAAATCTTCGTGGACACATGAACATTTATCTGGATTCTCTGAGTTAAATGAAAAGAAGCGAATTGAGGTCCATTTTGATCATCCATTAAAGCCAACCATGAAGCTCCCAAGAAGGCACACCTGACTTAACCTCTGATTTTGCCAGAATTTCAACAGCATAACAGCATAAATGGATCAAAAGACCAAGAAACCATTCATCATAACTTGGAAAAATTTTGACAGAGTTTCCCCAGAAGTAGAGCAGTAGGAACCCAAAATATAGACTGTATATATATGCATAAACTGTCAACAATAGAACCCGAGCATCAAATAGGACTCACTAGTACATAGCCTATGGCGAGGTCACGAAAAGGGTGCTCCAACTACCTGTATCACCAAAAGGATCTCCACATTTGAGAATCCCCCAGCTCAATAAAAACCTCACGCTATCGACCCTCACACGAAGGCTAATGCAAATTGCGTATAGTCAAGTCTCAGAAATGACTATCTTCCAGACCAAGTCTCAGAAATGGTTGGGATTGCCAAATACAACCAAGTATGGCTCCACAAATGCGTACAATGGTAGTTTCCACAAGTAACGTACAATCTAGTAGACAATGCGCTCAAATAGGCGCCAAGTGATGCATACCCACAACAACTGCAAGTGACACCAATACTAGTATATCACTCTACTCGAGCTACCTGTACCTGTGTGAATCCCCTATACCTGTACCTGTCCCTGTAACCTGTAACCTGTAACCTATAGCCCCGAATCTCAAAGCTTGAAGCTCGAAGCAGAAGGTACTCGAAGAAGATTCTCCTTGGGGGCACCACAAGAATATGAGCGGGATGAAAACACACACAGCGCCTCTATAACAACCCGACACACAGTCTTGGAATGATACACACACACATTATGGGGCACCACTTGGCTTACACAACCAGCCTGGCCGAGACAGGAAACACACAGACGGAGTGAGAAGAGAGAGATTTCCCACTTGCCCACTCAACACTCACACATACACACTCACACACACACTCTCAATTTAGCTCAAAGGAGGCAAATTGCTGTTCTTTAGACTCAATGAAGCTCAGCCCAACACCAATGGGGCAAATAGTGTACACAGTATTGAGGAAATACACCAGATACAACCACAAAGTTAAGTAGAGGCTTCACTCACCGGAGAAGATTACACAGAAAAACAGCAGAAAATCTGTGAGGAATTTGGCAAAATGGACAACTCCATTGCGTCCTGAATGCCCAAAAACCCCACCCTTCAATGTCACAATGCTCAAATCCGACCTCGGATGAGCAGTTTAGGGCCAAAAAATGCTCCAAAAACAGCAAAAACACACTTGCGGCTGTTCCTCCTCTCTTCTCCATGTTTTTTTCTGTTCTTCTCTCTATTTTTCTAGTTCCCACACTTATCTTTATTAGTTGGGCACCCATGGCCTTTTAGATGACCTCAAACGGACCCCGAACAGGCCAAAAACTGACCTCGCAGTGCATAGTTGTCAGCTTTTTGCATTATCCACACACCTAGCACTCAGCTTTTCCAAATAATGCATCCCGCAACCACGTGAAGTGGCCCCAAAAAGTGGTCCTCATGATGACCTTTCTACATAAGTATCACAAGAAAACACCCACGTCATGTCCATACTTCTCCGCGTGCAAGTATTGACCCCATTCGCCCTCCTGACGCCACTAGATGCCATCTGACGCACCTGCTTACCTCATGTCGTCGGCCCGCAGATAGATTCCTCAAGAAGTTTTACGGGCTACCAACTCCTCCAAAAAACACACTGATACTAATAATAGTGAAAATCGATGCACTATGTGTCCTACCTGTACACATGTGGGCCCCACGTAACCACCTAGCTCTGGAAAATGGGCAATCCTTTATTTGATGCACCATGCATGGGTATGTACATACGCGCATTCCCTTGCTCCAAAAAACTCCTGACAACGCGCGTGTCCACAACTGGTTTTTCTTTCATGCTTGGTAGTTCATGTACATCATGGTTGAGCAAGAAGAAACCTACTATGGTCACTTTGAGTTGTGAGGCTGAGTACAGGGCAGTCTTCACAGCTACGGTTGAGTGTGTATGGCTCAGACGCCTTATGGATGATTCGGGTGTTGGACAGGACACTACCAACACTATCTACACTGACAGTCAGAGCGCATTGGTAGTTGCGAGGAACCCAGTTTTTCATGCTCGCACAAAGCACATTAAGGTGCATTACCACTATGTCAGGGAGAGGCTCTCAGCAGGAGAGATCAGCTTGGCTTATGTGCCAACACAGGACAACCTTGCAGATCTTTTCACAAAGGAATTGTCTCGTGAGAAGCTTGAAGCTTTCCGCAAAGCTTTGGGCTTACTCCCCTTTGTGGACTGATCATGTCCTCAGGGCATGGCACTTTCCTTTACTGATGTGCCAGCTCTCGTTCATCGCATCACTCCAGGGCGGATTTGTTACCATATACATGTGGTAGTGATTTGTGTGAACACACTAGGACCGTCGGGCCATTTTTTCCCTCTTTAGGAGGTTTTTTCCCCCGAGCATTGTATATACGCCCATCACTCTAGGGCTATCTATCTTTCCATTGCATACTAAGAAACACACTCTTTATTGTGTGCCTTGAGCTTCCTTCGTCTTCTCCAAGCTGTGTGCATTTCTCTGCAACCCTAATTCCAACACGATTGATCATAATTCAGGTCTAAGAATCTATAATAGAACACATCAGATAGGTCACCGTAGGATCTAGCAACACTCTCCAATAGTCAAAATGTCACAGAACACTCATGAATGCACTCAAATCAGCAAATTAACCCTTTAACTTGTAGTCAAATATCATAAGAGAATCGACAATGAGCATACTTGAATGAAAGAGCATCGAACAAGGAACACATTGGTCTTTCTTATCAACCGGAGTTCTTGATGTAGCTTCTTTAGTAGTCGAGTGTTAGGTTTGCTAGTGTTTGTGTGATTTGCTTGAACCTTTCTACTCTTGCTTCAATCTCTACCTTTGCGGTCAGCTCCCTGAATGGGTAATTGCTTAGAGTGCTTTGGTACGCAATGTGCCGAGCTGAGAGATTGGGGTTGAATATAGATGAGTCAAGTTTGAAGAACCCGGTCATGAAGGCCTCTTTGAAAGTTTGCATTTAGTGTGAAGGCAGAAACATGACCCGAGCATACAAACCCATGACGATGTTTCTAATGGGAATCTATATCTCTAAGTTGTAGTGACGAGCACAAAGCGCGACACGGACCCCGAAAACCTCAAGCGCCAAGAGCCGATGCACGCAGAGCTGGCCACAGTGAAAGGAAAAGGGGGCACCACCTAGCTTTGAGCGGCTAGGACACGGACAACAATGATTTGAAATAGCACAAACTCTGTACATCGAGAGAGAGAAAGAGAGAGAGAGAGAGAGAGAGAGAGAGAGAGAGACATGCAGGTGATGAAAACCCCTCAGGATGTGAGGGGAAGCTGATTCGATGCAATATTTACAGAAACCTTATCTTCGGCAAGATGGCAACTATGGTGATAGAGAGAGATAGAGAGATAGAGAGATAGTGAGCTTAATAGTGCGTTCTCTAGAGGTGATTTCATAAGCACAAAGGTTCTACTCTTGTGTATGTGTGGCAACCCTTGGAGTCAGGGTGTGGGCATGGCTTCCTTCTCATAGTGCTAAATTCCCAAAATGCTACCCTAAAATCCCCTCTCTCTTGATGCAAGTGTTGCCAGTGCCCCCCAAATGCTCCTGCCCAATTCCCCCCTTGATAGTGACCTCTCAGTGCCCTTTTATAGGTGCAGGCTGCATTGGGTTATAATAATCTGATTAGGTTAGGTCCTTAATCAGGGGAGACAAACCAACGAGTTGGGTCCTAGATGGTTGATCCTTGCTTTGTCTTAGGAGAATTTTTAAAATGATATCTCCTAAGTGGGCCTTTGCGGCCATCACCTAGAGAGAGGTGGCAATTTACAATGGGTTTTTTCTACAAGATTTTGGCTTGAAATCGGAAAATAATAATAATTGACAAATGTTACGGCGGGGATGCATTGTGGACGAGATACCGGCAAATGGTGAGCCTCGTTGGTGCATCGGTGTAGTGCGTTTGCCTATTTCGGGGTCAATCGGGACATGCCTTCGACGTCTTTTCTTGATTTGGTGTCGCTATCGCGTGATTCGGTGATCCTTCTTCTTTTGTCGATGGCATCGACCTTTGTCTTGCTTTTTCCTTTCTTGTGTGTACGTATGGTGTGTGTGTGTTCTGTTGAATGTATGTGTGCGTGCGTGTGCCATGTACTTGTGTATGTCTGTGCATATGCTCGTGAGTGCGTAAATAAGTGTGTGGGTGTATGTTATTGTGTGAGTGAAGAGATGCTTGTGAGTGTGGATGTGTATGTATATGGGTTGTGTGTGGGTGTGTAAGTGTGTGTGTGTGTGTGTGTGTGTGTGTGTGTGTGTGTGTGTGTGTGTGTGTGTGTGTGTGTGTGTGTGTGTCGGCAATGTTGGTAAGGGTGTGGCGTGGGAACGAGAGAGGGAGAGAGTGACTTTTATTATATATTTTTTATAATTCTCTTACGTGCTACAGCTACACACACACACAGAGAGAGAGAGAGAGAGAGAGAGAGAGAGAGAGAGAGAGAGAGAGAGAGAGAGAGAGAGTGCATGAGGGTGTGAGAGGGATTGGAGGGATGTGGGGAGTGTGTGTGTGTGTGTGTGTGTGTGTGTGTGTGTAGGTGTGTGTGTACGAGAGAGAATGGGGTTGATGTATGTGCCTTTGGGCAGCCATGTGCCGACACCGCAAGCGAGGGAGAGCGTGTGAGAGAGTGAGCGAGAGGAAGAGAGGGAGGGGCTAAGGGAGTTGAGGGGTGTACAAGGGTATGCTGAGTGTGTGTGTGCGTGTGTGTAGAGAGAGAGAGAGAGAGAGAGAGAGAGAGAGAGAGAGAGAGAGATATTATCCTTACACCTGCGGGCTGAACGAGGGGAAACTAGAGGGGGAGAGAGAGTCAACGGGGGTGGGACTGAATGAGGGAGAGAGGTAGCGGGCCAGGGGGTAAATGAGGGTGAGGTTGAGGGGTTTGAGGGGGTAGTGTGTGTGTGTGGGTCGTGTATAGGTAACTAGAGAGAGAGAGAGATAGAGAGAGAGAGAGAGAGAGAGAGAGAGAGAGAGAGAGAGAGAGAGAGAGAGAGAGAGAGAGAGAGAGAGAGAGAGAGAGAGAGAGAGAGAGAGAGCTGCGCTACACCCGCATGGGCTGCCGGGGACAAATAATGAGAGAGAGAGTTAGAGAGAGAGAGAGAGAGAGAGAGAGAGAGAGAGAGAGAGAGAGAGAGAGAGAGAGAGAGAGAGAGAGAGAGAGAGAGAGAGAGAGAGAGAGAGAGAGAGAGAGAGAGAGAGAGAGAGAGAGAATGAGTGATGGGGAGAGAGAGGGGCTGAGAAGGTGAGGAGGGGGAGAGAAGAGAGAGAGAGGGGGGGGGGGGGGGAGTCGTGAGTGAATGAGAGAGGGAGTCGGCACGCCTTGGTTGACAAACAAGAGGGGAAGAGAGGGGGCTTGGTGAGGACGAGAGGATATGGATGAGAGGGGTGAGAGAGAGAAAAATGAGAGAGTGTGTGTGGGTGTGAGAAAAATGCGAGAGAGAGAGAGAGAGAGAGAGAGAGAGAGAGAGAGAGAGAGAGAGAGAGAGAGAGAGAGAGAGAGAGAGAGAGAGAGAGAGAGAGAGAGAGAGAGGCTCTTGTCCATGCATGGTAGCCCCTTAGAGGGAGAAGATTATTTAATGCTCCCTCATGGGTTTGGTGACAAAGGAGCAAGAGAGAGAGAGAGAGGGAGAGAGGGAGAGAGAGAGAGAGAGAGAGAGAGAGAGAGAGAGAGAGAGAGAGAGAGAGAGAGAGAGAGACGATGTTGGCGGAGCCAAGCAGGAGAAAGAGGAGTTGTCCTCTGGTGATAATGGAGGAGTGTGGACAAATTGAGTTCGGCCCACCGCCTACAAGCATAGACGGGATGGTGGTGCATGCTAAAAAATATTTTTTAATCGTTTTGTTGTATTGTGCTCCTTCTTGATTGGGGTTGGTTCCTGCAGCCACGCTTTCAAAAATCGAGCGTCATTAGCCCTCCCTTTTGACTAGAGGCATTCATGCTTCTAGATCTGTCTTTGATCTTCTTCAGCTGATCTGTAGGAGCCGATATCAAGTTGCCTTCTGGACTAGCCATTCCATTTGGCCATTGGTGAGATCTCTGGGATATCCATGAATCTGCACAACAGGTTCGGATGATAGCCTGTTCCTTGGAATAGTGCGAGATGATTAAATGGGAAGCCCATGGCTTCCGGAGCTTTATGCCAGTGTCCTCTTGGATCCCAAGTGAAGAATAGGATCATTATCTGTAGTGTTTGAACAATAAAATTTGCGTGTCAAATAGGACCAAATTTGTAAATACTAGTAGCGAGAGGAGAAATGAGCATCTTGGCTCCTGCAAAGGCAGAACTGAAAATTATGATTCCGAAGAGTGCGTCAAGAATCCACCATATATGGCCGCCTTTTTGGTGTGGTGAGCTCCAGTTGTCTTCAAAATCTTGCTTACTGCCGCAACTGGAAAATCCATCAAGCATATCATGCTCCTCTTGGGTGTGCTCAAACATGTCAGCTGTCTTTTTTGATGTTGATAATAAACCACATACCTTGCGGCTTAAATACAAGCATAATCCACTCACCTCGCTCCACTGAGAGGATGCACTATTTGTAGAAATTTGCACCAAATTGGGAATGAGGCCTTCATTCTTGCATTCTATCAACCTTTTGTCTATCCATGGCTCCTTAACTTTTATTTCCATGCTGAGCTTACCTCTAAATGCCCTAGTGGTTAACCATGACCATAGGTCTGATGCATCCCATGCAAACACAATGCTACATTGTGGAGGATTCTGGAACATCCTTAATAGGTTGGCAACATGTTGATCATCAAACTTACTCTAAACACCCTCACATAAACTGGAGGCATTACCCATCTCCAAGTTTATAACACCTTTCAGTAGACTAGAGGCATTACCCATCTCTAGAGTCTATGATACTACACAAAAAAGTCTTGCTTGGTTGCCAAGCCTCTGGAACAATATCCAAGTCCAAACCTTCATTCATACTTACCTCTTCATTATGGTCCTCTGGTGAAACTTCCTTGATGCAGGATGCTTTCAGCTTGCTACACTGTTTTTGGTCCATGTTGGTGCACAAGCTTCTGTTTTCAAAGCCCTCCCCTTTGCTTGATACACTGTCCACCTTCAGCAAATCCTTACAAGTAGCAGGCTGGTCTTCCTCTTCTCTTGTATCTTCCATGCTCGTTGCATTCCGCCCTCCCCTTTGCTTGATACGTTGTCCACCTTCAGCAAATCCTTACTAGCAGGTTGGTCTTCCTCTTCTCTTGTATCTTCCATGCTCTTTGCATTCCTCTTACTCTGATGAGGCTTGATCAACGCTTTACACTTTCCTACCCTACTGCCCAATGTTGTTGATTGATTGCTTTGGTGTCTATTTTATCCAAGGTTAGAGATGTACTAACATTTTTAACAGGATTATCTTGACTTACCTCCCTCACTGGGGTAGCATCTTTTGATTCTTTAACCTCCTATTCCACTGCTTCAGTCCTTTGAACAAACTTCTCGCTTGATCCTTCTTCTGTTATCTTCATCTTGACTTCTTTTGCAAGACCAATGAGACTTAGTGTGTGGCTGCCAATTGGTGGTGGGTGTAGGATGAGTGTAAGTGGTGATTGTGATGGTGGTTGCATTGGTGGCTGTAGGACTTGAACTGGTGGGACTTGGTTGTGGTTTCACGAGACTGGTGGTGGGATTTGAACAGGTGGGATTGGTTGCCTGGGCGGCGGTGGTCTCGCCCTTGGTGGAGAAATCTGATTCTCTCTTCCTCCTCTATTGAAGTTCTGCCTTCTTGGATGTGGACAGTAGTACATGCCATGGAAGTCCTCCCCACAATTGTAGCAGTGGTATTCTTGATTTTTCCTTTGTTGTCCTCTCCCATGCTCTGGATTTTTGATAGGTGCATGCCCTTGCTGCACCAGATGCATGGATAGACTTTCAAGCTGAGTAGTGATGCGACTTAACAGGTCTTGCCGCTCTTCTGATGCCTCTTGTGGTTGGGTTCTCTGAGCGGTTGTTGCAGTCACTGGGGTTAGTCAGATTGAGCTTGATTCTCTGACTCGTTGACTCTTGCTTGCATGTGCAACTTCTTGTCTTCAAGACGGCCTACTTCCATTGCCAACTCATACGTTGCAGGGAACCTCCCCTTCACCTTCTCTTTAAGCGACGACCACAGGCCAGCAATGAAACGGTCCTTCTTCAAGAAATTAGGCGCTCCTTCACCTTCCTCTAGTGAGGAAACCCCTTGCTCCCACAAATCCACAAACTTGGATTCGTAAGTGGCATACTCTAGCAGACTTCCCTGCTTTAACCCTGTCAGCAATTGCCATAACTTTTCTCAGGTTGTGCCTCCATCAAACCTCTTCACAAAGGGAACACGTACTGCGTCCCATGCATTCTTGGTAGCTTGGGGCAAAGCATCGTACCAAGACTTGGCCTCTACTTTCATTAGTAGAGGAAAAATTCGTAGTCGTGAGGCATCATCATCCTCGTTGGAAACCACACAAGCGATGTCAAAGACTAAATGTGGGGAACACTTGCCATGGTAGTAACTCAATGAGCAGAAAATTACAAACTCTTTTTTTTAAAATCACAAATGACTCAGCGGTGCATAGCGGCTTTCTTACATGGTTGGGTGGATAGATTTAAAACAGGAGCTAAGAGGGTCGCAAATCTAGAACAGAATAAAGATGCTTACATCAAAAGAGTGGTAGTAATCAAGAAGGGGTAAGATGATGGGACGTGGAGATCTTAGAATTTCATCAAGCATTTCTGCTCCGAATAGGAAAACAATCTTTTTCTAGTAGAATATCTTCCTATCAATGTACACGTTTACATGCATGTGCTGCAAGAAACGGAAAGGAAAGACTTCTGGCTTATTGTTATTATCCATGTCGGGTGTAGGGAATTGATTACTAGAGTGCATACCTTAAGTGTTGACAAGGTGACACCTTCATCACATGCCTCTACCTCCTATTGAAGTCCGCACAATCCTCCACATTAGGTTCAAAACAGACTGGGCGAGAAGAATCTACCTCAATCGGCTTTCCATTTTGCATGCGGCAACGACGCTTGGATGGTCATACTTCACTTGAACTCTCTAGGCCTAGAGAGAGCGTAGGCCCACTTGCGTCCACCAAATGCTTTAGGCTTTGTGGCTTGGACTTGGTGGTTGATGTAGTTGATGACTCTTCTCGGACCATTAGAGAGAAAACACTTGGTGCTACACAAAATCTGACTGTCGTGAGAGTGTTGCGGTTCTCAAAAGCAAAAACCACCGTTCTTTCTTCACCTCCTCTATCGGCACTCATTGACAGAATGCTTTGGTTGATGACAGTGATGACATTATGTAGCCCTCCCACCTGATGCTCTTCATTTGCGGTTAGCACCAGCAATGCGAGATGGGGAGCTTACCTCTTGGATATTGACGATGCTACAGCCTGGCAGTAGTAGTCAGTGTTTCTTCAATCTCCTCCTCTTCCGTTCTCCAATTGGAGAATTCTTGCAGCTATTTCGTCCATGGTCAAAGATGTGCATTGTTTTCAGCATTGTAAATTGGAGGTTTTCGAGATGCCCTCCTCCGTGGGGGCACCAAATGACGAGCACAAAGCGCCACACGGACCCCGTCGGCCTCAAGCTCCAGGAGCCGATGCACGGCGAGCTGGCCACATTGAAATGAAGGGGCACCACCTAGCTTCGAGCGGCTAGGACACCGACAACGGTGATTTGAAATAGCACAAACTCTGCACACACACACACGCACACGCACACACACACACACACAGAGAATCAGGTGATGGAAACCCCTCGGGATGTGAGGGGAAGCTCATTCAATGCAATATTTACAAAAACCTTATCTTCGGCGAGATGGCAACCATGGTGAAAGAGAGAGATAGAGAGAAAGAGAGAGATAGTGAGCCTAATAGTGCGTTCTCTAGAGGTGATTTCATAAGCACGGAGGTTCTACTCTTCCGTATGTGTGGCAACCCTTGGAGTTAGGGTGTGGACATGGCTTCCTTCTTATAGTGTTAACTTCCCAAAATGTTGCCCTAAAATCCCCTCTCTCTTGATGCAAGTGCTGCCAGTGCCCCCCAAGTACTCCTACCCAAATCCCCCCCATGATAGTTACCTCTCAATGCCCTTTTATATGTGTAGGCTGCATTGGGTTAGGATAATCTGATTAGCCTAGGGCCCTAATAGTGGGAGACAAAGCAAGGAGATGGGTCCCAGATGGTTGACCCTTGCTTTGATTTTTAAAATGATATCTCCTAGGTGGGCCTTTCTGGCCATTACCTAGAGAGAGGCAGCAATTTACAATCGAATTTTTAAACAAGATTTTGGCTTGAAACCAGAAAATAATAATAACCTATAGATGTTACTACGGAGATACGTTGTGGACGAGATGTCAGCGAATGGCAAGCCTCGCTGGTGCATCGGTGTAGCGCGTTCGCCGGTTTCAGGGCCGACTGGGGCATTCCTTTGGCGTCTTTTCTTGATTCGGTGTCGCTATCGCATGATTCGGCCATCCTTCTTCTTTTGTCGATGGCGTCAATCTTTGCCTTGCTTTTTCCTTTCTTGTGTGTGCGTTTGACATGTGTGTGTTCCGTTGAATGTATACGTGTGTGCGCGTGCCGTGTACTTGTCTCGTGAGTGCGTAAATGCGTGTGTGGGTGTATGTTACTGTGTAAAGGACGAGATGCTTGTGAGTGTGGGTGCGTACATATGTGTGGGTGTGTAAGTGTGTGTGTGTTGTGTGTCTCCGCAATGACAGTAAGAGTGTGGCGTGGGAACGAGAGAGAGAGAGAGAGTGACTTTTATTATATTTTTTTTATAATTCTCTTACATGCTGCAACTACATAGAGAGCGTGAGTGAGATAGAGAGAGAGAGAGAGAGAGAGAGAGAGAGAGAGAGAGAGAGAGAGAGAGAGAGAGAGAGAGAGAGAGAGAGAGAGAGAGAGAGAGAGAGAGAGAGAGAGAGAGAGAGAGAGAGAGAGTGTGAGGGTGTGAGAGGGATTGGAGGGATGTGGGGAGAGAGAGAGAGAGAGAGAGAGAGAGAGAGAGAGAGAGAGAGAGAGAGAGAGAGAGAGAGAGAGAGAGAGAGAGAGAGTGTGTGTGTGTGTGTGTGTATGAGTGTGTGTGTGGGTGTGTGTACGAGAGATAATGGGGTTGACGTTGTGAGCGGGATGAAAACACACAGAACGCCTCTATAACGACCCGACACACACTCTTGGGAAGATACACACACACACTATGGGGCACCACTCGGCTTACACAACACACCTGGCCGAGACAGGGAACACACCTATGGAGTGAGAGAAGAGAGACTATCCGTTTGCCCACTCCACACAGAGAGACACACACACACATACACACCCAAAAGCTTCAGCTCAAAAGAGGAAACATTTTGATATTTAGATACAAATGAGCTTGGGCCAACACCAAGGGGACAAATAGCTCACACAGTATGGGTAAAATAAGCCAGATACAATCACAAACTGGAGCAGAAGATTCGCTCATAGGAGAAACTTACACAAACAAAAAAGCACAGAAACACTGAGGAATTTGGCAAAATGGACAGCGCCATCACGTCCGGAATGGCCCAAAACCCCATTCTACAATGTCAAAGTGCTCAAATCCGACCTCGGATGAGAAGTTTACGGCCAAAACAGGCTCCAAAAACCCCAAAAACACAGTTGCGGTTGTTCTTCCTCTCTTCTCCACGTTTTTTTGGTCTTCTCTCAGTTTTTTAGTTCCCACACTTGGCTTTATTACATGGGCACCCTTGGTCTTTTAGATGACCTCAAACGGACCCCGAACAGGCCAAAAACTGACCTCGCAGTGCATAGTTGTCACCCTGCTGCATCCATGCGCACACCTGGCACTCAAATTTTTCCAATAATGCATCCCGCCACCACGTGAAGTGGCCCCAAAATATGGTCCTCATTATGACCTTTCTGCATAATTATCACAAGAAAACATCCACATTGTGTCCGTACTCATCCACGTGCAAGTATTGACCCCGTTCGGCCTCCTGACGCCACTAGATGCTCATGTCGTCGGCCCGCGGATAGCTTCCTCGATAAGTTTTACGTGCTACCAACTCCTCGTTATTGTAGAAAAAACACATTGGTACTGGTAATGGTGAAAATCGATGCACTATGTACATGGTGTCCTACTTGTACACATGTGGGCCCCACGTAACCACCTGGCTAAGGAAAATGGGCAATCCTTTATTCGATGCACCATGCATGTGTATGTACATATGTGCAATGCCTTGCTCCAAAAAACTTCTGAGATAATTTTCCCATCCCCTAGCCTGCTAGATCATTCATGATCAGCAGCAGCAAAAGCGATATGAGACTCGCCGCGTCACAAGTCTCCTCATCCTTTACCAACACCGCTTGATCCACAGACAAATCATCTTGCTCCACCATCATTAACCTGGCATGATACAATTTAAGACGCAATCCATTTATCCTTGACTTATGTAGAACCCCATCTAGGTTAGCCAACTGATATGTACCATTCGGAAAACACTCCACTACCTTGAAAGGGCCTTCCCACTTAATTTGAAACTTCTTTTGGAAGGTGTTGTCCAGCTTACTGTTGTAGCACAAAACCAAGTCATGCTTCTTGATACCCTTACTTTTGACCTTTTCATTTATCTTTGCCAAAGCCTTATCCTGCATCTGTCCATAATGCTCCAATGCGCTCATCCTATCCAACTGAACCTCTTGTAACTGCAAGAGCCTCTCTTTGAATGCATCACTAGGCGCCCCAAACAACTTCTCTAACATCTTGACCGCAGGCAACTCTACCTCCACAGGCAATAATGCTTCCTTTCCATACACCAAATGAAATGGAGTAAACCATGTACCTGTCTTCACCGAAGTATGGTAAGCCCATAATGCACTAGGCAATTACAAATCCCAATTCTTTCCTTGGTGCTCTGTCACTTTCGAAAGAATCTGTACCAACTCACCATTGAATCTTTCATTTAATCCATTACACTGCGGATAATAAGGAGTGGTATGCTGATGCCTAATCTTCATCTTCGCGCATAAAAAGTCTAGCAGTGTAGCTCTAAATCCTGGCCCCTTATCCGAAGGTGGCTCCAATGGCACCCCAAAATTGCAACATATTTCATCGTACACAAACTTTGCCACATCCTTTGCAGTGATCTGTTTTACTGCTATACCCTCTGCCCATCTAGAGAGATAGTCCACTGCAGTCAAAATATAGCTTTTGCCCCTGCTTGTGATAGGTAATGGGCCTATTGCATCAATCCCCCACTTTTCAAACACATCAAACGCCATAATGGTTTTTCGTAGCTCTGGCTTCAACACTCTCTTCCCAAATGCTTGACACCTATTGCAAGACCTACACCAATGGTGAACATCCTTGTGCAAACTGGGCCATACATAGCCCTCTTGCAAGATCTTATGCAACGTGATCTTTAGAGAAAAATGGCCACCACATGCGCCTTCATGATTCTCTTCCAACACTCTGTAAATCTCTTCCCTCCAAGGTACACGTCTCAATACGAGATCAGCCCCTTTCATGTA
Organism: Adiantum capillus-veneris; assembly: GCF_014529385.1. Classification (NCBI taxonomy): domain Eukaryota; kingdom Viridiplantae; phylum Streptophyta; class Polypodiopsida; order Polypodiales; family Pteridaceae; genus Adiantum; species Adiantum capillus-veneris. The sequence goes on from NC_140931.1 coordinate 70,330,439, forward strand.
TAAGACATCACCAATCAATTTGTACCTGTATGCTCTACGCACAAAACCATACTTCTTAGACTTTTGAATCTCCTTTGGAATGATTCCTGTTAGCAAAAACTCCTCTTCTTGAGGCAAACTTTCCCGGCCATGATAAAGAGGTAAAGTGGTCCTCAACACAAATAGCTCCCCAATCATGCTTTGAGCTGCTTCATGTGCCTCTCCATTTAGAGCACGTTTAATGTGTCTGATGCTCCACACCTTAAACTCTTATAACAGGCTTTTAATTCTGAAGCACATTTCCTTCAATGATGTGTTCTTGCTCTTCCACACACCCAGCACTTTCTTCACAACTAACAAGGCATCACCTTTTATGCTCAACCTTCTAACCCCATGCTTCAAACAAATGGGTAATCCAGCTTCCCATGTAGCATATTCAGCCTCATTGTTACTATGAGCATCCAATTTGAACCCTCTCTTGCATAGTAGCTTCCCCTCTGGATCATAAAGTGGTATACCCCCTGAAGCTGCATCATGGCTCTTTCTGTATGAGACATCAAAGAACAAAACATGTGCATTGTTGATCTGTGGCACTTCTTCAACTACCTTTCTCACCACCTCTTCCTTAACAATAAGGGGATTCTCCTTGTAGGTCAACAAATCAGCTAGGGTAGCCCTTGTACTGTCTTCCACTAGAAAAGAGAACTCAAAGTCTTGCATCTCAATTACCCATTTCTTCACCACATTTGACATGTTAGTGCCATTAATTAACTGTGGCAAAAAGGCATAACTCGTCAAGAAAACAAAAGGTCGTGGTAGCAAGTAATGACGAAATCGTCGACAAGCAAATATTACACTGGCCATCACTAGCTCCACTTCCGAGAACTTTCTCTCCGCTACCAGATTCACTCGGCTTACACAATACACTGGCCTCATATAATGGCTGCCCTTCCCCTTTTGCAATAGCATCGCTCCAATGGCATCGTCCCCTACTGATGGATTTACATAAAACACTTTCTCCCAATCAGCAGCCTGCATGGCTGACAACCCCCCTAACACCTCTTTCACCTCTTGAAACACTTCTTCACACTTATCATCCCATTGCAATGGATCATGATTTGCCACTTGCTGTAATGGATAAAGAAGCTGCGAAGACAATGGAATAAACCTTGCCATGTACTTCACTTTGTGTATAAAGGTTGCCATTTGCTTCGTACTCGTAGGTGATGGAAGAAGAATAATAGACTTAACCTTGTCTGGATCAGCCTCAATGCCATTTTCTTAAACCATGTGGCCCAATAACTTCACCCTTGGTTGTGCTAGATGACATTTCTTTGGATTTGGTTGTCCTCCACATTCATCATATCGAGCCAATACCATCTGCAGCTTCTCATGGTGTTCAGCCCTACTTGTATAAACACAGAAGTCATCCATAAAAGCTTTAACACAACTACCGATGAATGGTTCCAACACCCAATTTGCTCTCTCTTCATAGAAGGAAGGTTCATTTGACAACCCAAATGGCAATAATGTGTAGCAATAGCAGCCCCATGGCGTAATAAAAGTGGTCTTTTGAGGTCTTTAAGAGCAATCTTCAATTGAAAATAGCCTGAAAAACCATCACACACACTGTACCTCTCATAACCTGCCACTGAATCCAAGATCTGATCGATGAATGGAAGAGGATATGGGTTCTTCTTAGTGGCTGTGTTTAAGGGTTTAAAATCTACACAAATCCTCCACTTCCCATCCTTCTTTGGACTGACTACAACTGGACTCACCCATTCTGTGGTCTCCACACGGACTATGAACCCTGCCTTCAATACTTGTCCACCTCTTCTTGCAAGGCTTCCATTTGCTCTTCACCCATCCTTCTTAGCCTTTGCCGCACTGGCTTAGCACCTTGTTTCAGCTCTATATGCATCTCTTCACCCTTGAACCCTCTGATCTCTTCATATGAAGTAATGAACAAATCAGGAAAACTAGCTAGCATGTGCAAATATATATCCTTCTCCATAGCTGAGAGGTCTCCACTGAGCATTTGTGTCATCAATTCCTACTTCTTTGACAACTCAATCTTGGTTTGCATAAGCCCTTCAATCACTTCATAAGGCCCTTCACTTTCATCTTCAACCTCATTTGCAAATGCAACTAAACCAGAATCTTGGATTTCTTTGTCCATCAAAACAAATGCAACATCAACATCCTCATCACTGCTAGTAGTTCTATCACTGTCCTCATTTGTCACCGTGGAATAGTCTTCATCACGAGACTCATCCTCATCTTCATAAAGCTCCTCCAATCGTTTCCTTGTGTCCATATTATATAGCTTCTTGGCACATGTCTTTCCATAGAGGCTAATCGTACCACGTCTCCAATCTTGAACAGCCCTCACTGCACGTAACCATGGTCTGCCCAGTATAATAGGATATGCTCCCAACCCCGCTGGCATCACATGAAAATCAACCACTGCCTTTGCATCATATGGTTCCACTTCTAAGCTCTTAACAACACCCAAGCATTTTACTTTCTGATGGTTTGCCAATCTAATCCGAAAACCTGACACCCCAGACACTATAAGACCCATCTTCTCACGCATGAGTGTGCTATGACGCATATTTGGGCTCCACCATCCACATAACCTTGTCCCAAATTTTTTCTTTTGTGCCACACATCTACTATTGGAAAAATGTCTGGTAGCTCGTCCATCGCCAACACCTTCACTAAACCTCTCTCTAGCTCTTTCTCCATTGGATTAACCATCCTCTTCCACTATCGCTTTAGCTTAGGCACCATCTCTATAAGCTGCCCAAAAGTAACATCGGCTTTCCTTCTTGTCAGATCCTCCTTCAAGTCATAGCTTAATTGCCCATCCCCTAGTGGAAAATCTGAAACATGACACTTGCGACGAGCCCTCCTTTTTCTCTTGGCCTTGACATCCTCACCTTCATGGCTCTTTCCCTTCTTCTTGCTAGGACCTAGGGCACTTCTTCCTTCCTTTTCCTCTGTGGTCCTCTTCCCAACAGGAAACACTAATGTATCCTCTAGCTTTGATGCCTTCTCCAAGGTGACTACACTTAACACTTTTGTCTTTCCCTTTTCCTCCTGGGTTAATCCACTGGTTCCTTCATCTTCCTTAATTTCGATGCCATAATCATTCGACCTAGTTAGCACTTGTCTTGGCAATGGATACATGTCTCCCCCCATCCTTGGTGGCTTATCACATTGTGGGCTGATGTGGCCCAACTCTCCGTAATTATAACATGTGGGCGTCTGCCTCCACAACCTGCCATTGCTTTGTCCACCACCATTCCTGGGTCTTTGCTCACCTCCTGGCTGATTTGCAAACCTCCCTCGACCTCGATTATTTCCCACCTGACCTAGCATGTTTAGGCTGAGATTCTTCATTAAGTCTACGACTTGCCTCATGTCTTGCCTTAACCCATCATCTTGCACTGTTGTGGTGACCACTGTTGGCATAACCTGAGTAGTAACAGGAACCACTGTTTCGTGATGAACCCCTGGCATGCGACCTTGTAAAGAGTCCATAGGCTGAAATTTAGACCTCATGGGCAAAGACTCCACCCCTAACTGGCTCATTTTCCTCAGCTTCCACTCTTTGTTCCTTGCTACCTCTAGTGGATCTTCATATGTCCTAGGCTTCTTTAGCTCCACTCTCCAACGTATATTCTCCCAAAGACCAGCTGGCTAAGAACCTGTCCTTCTTCGTCATGTCAGGTGAGGGTACCTGTGGTGCTAAGGCCTTGCACATCCGCTCCCATGTCAATGAGAACATACGTATGTACGCATCTACTGGCTCACCTTCTTTTTGCACTAAAACTTGTACTTCTTGCCACACTTTGTCAGGATCTTTTATCTTCACAAACTCCACTTCCAATCCATATCTTAGATTGTCCCAACTCAATCTTAAGGGTGGATCATCCACACACAACTCCTCTTCAAATTCTTTGGACCAAACTCGTGCATCACTCTTCAAATAGATTTGGAGAAGATGTAGCATCTGCGCAGGGTCATGAATCTGGTTGCTAATGCAGGCAACCTCCATCTTTTCCAAAAAGTCTTCCACATCTTCATCACTTCTTCCATGAAACTCCGGATAAGAGAAAGCCATGGCTACCCAAGTTTAAATGCTTTGAGAACCCCTTCCAACACACGTGCAAGAACCCAAAACTTTTAACTGACTCAATTCCCAGAAACTTCAATGGAGCTCAACTTTAGATAAGGACAAACACATGCACATCAAATGAGTTTTCATAGTTGATCATCGGAATTACAACATGCAAAGGACATTCCAGGATCTCTCTTAATCTTCTTGGCCCGAACATAAAGACTATGCGCTGCTGGAAAAAAATCTTCCTGGACACATGAACATTTATCTGGATTCTTTGAGTTAAATGAAAAGAAGCGAATTGAGGTCCATTTTGATCATCCATTAAAGCCAACCATGAAGCTCCCAAGAAGGCACACCTGACTTAACCTCTGATTTTGCCAGAATTTCAACAGCATAACAGCATAAATGGCTCAAAAGACCAAGAAACCATTCATCATAACTTGGAAAAATTTTGACAAAGTTTCCCCAGAAGTAGAGCAGTAAGAACCCAAAATATAGATTGTATATATATGCATAAACTGTCAACAATAGAACCCGAGCATCAAATAGGACTCACTAGTACATAGCCTATGGCGAGGTCACGAAAAGGGTGCTCCAACTACCTGTATCACCGAAAGGATCTCCACATTTGAGAATCCCCCAGCTCAATAAAACCTCACGCTATCGACCCTCACACGAAGGCTTATGCAAATCTCGTATAGTCAAGTCTCAGAAATGACTATCTTCCAGACCAAGTCTCAAAAATGGCGGGGATTGTCAAATAAAACCAAGTATGGATCCACAAAGGCGTACAATTGGCAGTTTCCACAAGTAACGTACAATCCAACAGACAATGCACTCAAACAGTTGCCAAATGATGCATACCCACAACAGTTGCAAGTGACACCACTGCTAGTATATCACTGTACTCCAGCTACCTGTACCTGTACCTGTAACCTGTAACCTGTAATCTGCAACCTGTAATCCCGAATCTCGAAGCTTGAAGCTCGAAGCAGAAGGTACTCGAAGAAGATCCTCCGTGGGGGCACCAAAAGAATGTGAGCGGGATGGAAACACACAGAACGCCTCTTTAACGAACCGACACACACTCTTGGGAAGATACACACACACACACTATGGGGCACCACTCGGCTTACACAACACACCTGGCCGAGACAGGGAACACACCTATGGAGTGAGAGAAGAGAGACTATCCGTTTGCCCACTCCACACAGAGAGACACACACACACATACACACCCAAAAACTTCAGCTCAAAAGAGGAAACATTTTGATATTTAGATACAAATGAGCTTGGGCCAACACCAAGGGGACAAATAGCTCACACTGTATGGGTAAAATAAGCCAGATACAATCACAAACTAGAGCAAAAGATTCGCTCATAGGAGAAACTTACACAGACAAAACAGCAGAGAAACACTGAGGAATTTGGCAAAATGGACAGCGCCATCACGTCTGGAACGGCCCAAAACCCCAGTCTACAATGTCAAAGTGCTCAAATCCGACCTCGGATGAGCAGTTTACGGCCAAAACATGCTCTAAAAACCCCAAAAACACAGTTGCGGTTGTTCCTCCTCTCTTCTCCACGTTTTTTTGGTCTTCTCTCAGGTTTTTAGTTCCCACACTTAGCATTATTACATGGGCACCCTTGGTCTTTTAGATGACCTCAAACGGACCCCGAACAGGCCAAAAACTGACCTCGCAGTGCATAGTTGTCACCCTGCTGCATCCATGCGCACACCTGGCACTCAAATTTTTCCAATAATGCATCCCACCACCACGTGAAGTGGCCCTAGAATATGGTCCTCATGATGACCTTTTTGCATAATTATGACAAGAAAACATCCACGTTGTGTCCGTACTCATCCACGTGCAAGTATTGACCCCGTTCGCCCTCCTGACGCCACTAGATGCCATCTGACGCACCTGCTTACCTCATGTCATCGGCCCGCGGATAGCTTCCTTGAGAAGTTTTACGCGCTACCAACTCCTCATTATTGTAGAAAAAACACACTGGTACTGGTAATAGTGAAAATCGATGCACTATGTACATGGTGTCCTACCTGTACACATGTGGGCCCCACGTAACCACCTGGCTAAGGAAAATGGGCAATCCTTTATTCGATGCACCATGCATGTGTATGTACATATGCGCAATCCCTTGCTCCAAAAAACTCCTATGAGCGAATCTTCTTCTATGAGCGAATCTTCTTCTCCAGTTTGTGATTGTATCTGTCTTATTTTAGCCATACTGTGTGAGCTATTTTCCCCCTTGGTGTTGGCCCAAGATTATTTGTATCTAAATATCAGAAGTTCTCCTCGTTTGAGCTAAATTCTTTGGGTGTGCGTGTGTGTGTCTCTCTGTGTGGAGTGGGCAAACGGATAGTCTCTCTCCTCTCACTCCATAGGTGTGTTCCCTGTCTCGGCAAGGTGCGTTGTGTAGGCTGAGTGGTGCCCCATAGTGTGTGTGTGTATCTTTTGAAGAGTGTGTGTCGAGTCGTTATAGAGGCGTTCTGTGTGTTTCCATCCTACTCACATTCTTTTGGCGCCCCCACGAAGGATCTTCTTCGAGTACCTTCTGCTTCGAGCTTCAAGCTTCGAGATTCGGGATTACAGGCTGAAGATTACAAGTTATAAGTTACAGGTTATAGGGATACGTACAGGTACAGGTACAGGGGTACAGATAGCTCGAGTACAGTGATATACTAGCAGTGGTGTCACTTGCAGCTGTTGTGGGTATGCATCATTTGGCGCCTGTTTGAGAGCATTGTCTGTTGGATTGTACGTTACTTGTGGAAACTGCCAATTGTACGCCTTTGTGGAGCCATACTTGGTTTTATTTGACAGTCCCAGCCATTTCTGAGACTTGGTCTGGAAGATAGTCATTTCTGAGACTTGACTATACGAGATTTTCATAAGCCTTCGTGTGAGGGTCGATAGCGTGAGGTTTTATTGAGTTGGGGGATTCTCAAATGTGCATTAGGAAATTTCGGAGGTCATTTGGAGGGCCTTCTAAGAAAATGTATTTTTTGCACTCTCTCTCTAGAAAAAATGGCAAATAAAAGAGCTGGGTCTTTCATAGTAAAAGTTCAAAAAGTGTACTTTAAGTAGATTCCTTACTCTTCTGAACATTTGTTCGTAGTGATTGAGGGATAATCCTCTTTTCAGTTGCATTGAATGAACCTCGTCAATATGGAGGGAATGAGGCTAACATGGAGGGACGAATGCGCAGCCGCTATTCACTTTCCATTAAACCTGCACATTTGGCTAATGGCGCACTCCTCAAATGGCACAAATGTTACCCAGAAACGAGCCAAATATCACCTTCACATTGATTTGGACAATAAGTACCGACCATTGATTAAGCGCAGTAAAACAAACACACATATACCTCCCGCTTCCATAGACACGCTCAGAGCTCAGGGAGCTAAACACATAGATATCTGGACGAGAGGCTCTCTCTACCCTAAGAATCCAATGACTAATGCGTCTCCACCGTTTGCCAATCCTACAAGCTTATTGACCTTTGCTGGTGATGGAGAAAAGGGCCTTCTGGGTTATTGTAAATCTCTTACAAGAGAAGTTGAAACTTACAAGAGCATTCTCCAAGCTCAACAATGTGAGATCGTTCGCCTTTCACATTTACATTCTACAGATCAGGTTACCATTTTGCAACATAAAACAGAGGTACAAGAACTGAAAGGAAAGGTGCGAAGTTGTCAAATGAAGGACACCATCTTGGGTGGTCGTATCCGAAAGAAGAAATTGCGCAATCTTGAAACATTGCAGGTTGCATCGGGAGGTCTCAAGAAAAGAATATGAGCATTAAGGTGATGCTTCTTGGTTGGCTACATTGTCTTAGTTAAGTAATCTTTTTGTTTTTTCTTGTTATGCATTGTTTTCATGTGCCTAAATAGTGTTAGTGAAGCAAATTTTCTGTTATTTACTTATGCATTGTCTTCATGTAGAGATTCAATCTATCCTAACAAGGAAAACATTGACCCCAAAGCCAATATAGGAAAGAGATTGAAGCCACTTATAAGTAGAAGCCTGGCAGCAGATATAGTACATGACAAGAAGTTTAAGGTCCTACAACGAAATGTAGTGGGCCGCTTTATTTCAGAGAACTCAGTGCCTGCAAAAGAGATACAAGGCACACTTGATTCACTTGGTGTAAGCAAAAGAGGATATTCGGCTATCCAAAAGTCTATCTCATACATCTTTGTTAGGAAGGGTATAAAATCCAAACTTCTACCATCAGCCTCAAGTGTTTGGAAAGAGAGGCTTCAGCTTAACGAGGCACAGGGAGACTATCTTGGATAGCCCTTTCATATTAAAGCAACTTACAGTGGCCATGGAGCAAACATGGCATATGATGAGTTCAACAATATTTTTATGGACTTGCGGATATTACAGAAGAGAATGGTGGAGTTTTACAACATCACATTTGAAGAGTCACGAGGGGTATTACATTTTGTGTTAAAACTGGACGAGTGTGAGCTTGTTAAAGAAAAAAAGCTAGAGTGTGTTACTATTACTTTAATGAATAGAGCCCTCTCAAAGTGTCCCAGTGATGATCCTTTATATTTTAATGTTCAATCAGAATCTAACATATGGTGGCTTGGTGCGTTTGAGGTAAGCGAGATTCTCAGGTAAGCTCAAATGTTCACATCTAGTTAAGTCTCATTTATTTTGTGTTGCAGGTAAAGAAAGAAGATCATGAGATTCTATATTGGGTGTTCCATCAAAATAATATTTCGGAGGTGATTGATCGACAGACTAACCAGGGAGAGGTACTACGTTTAGATGGAAGGGGAGACTTTCAAGTTCAGTGGCATCTTGCAGGTGACCTCAAAACATTAAAGTGCATGTATAATTGTGGAATGGGTGCAATGGCAAAGTCGTCGTGTTTGTTCTGCATGGAGCCTGCAAAGGTCATGGACCCAAAGTGGTGGAGAAAAGATCCAACACGTCACATTGAGGATCCTGCTTTTCGACCGGTTTTGAAAATACCACTTGTGAATGTCCACATTTGTACAATGCATGCCCTTTGTAGAATTGTGGAGAAATTGGTCTACTTATACATCAGGTTTGCTTGGAAGATTAAGAACTCCGCAGAACGACAAGTAGCCCTGCAGTGCTTAGAAATAGTACTGTTGGATATGGGGCTTCATGGTGGCAATGTAAGAATCCAGCGGGATGAAAAGAGATCAACTGCTGAGAAGGATGTCCCATGCAAACCATCCATCGGTGGGGTGAAGGCACGGAGGGTTTTATCTAAGCCCCAAGGTACAAGAGATCCGAAGCTAACAAAACATGGAAAAATATATAACACATCTTATGTTAGCAAGGTAGAGTATCAGAGCTGGAAAAAGCTACATATTGCAGTCAAAGACCACGAACCAACTACTCGTAACGCGAAGGCTGAGGTTTGGCGATCAATAGACATCCTATTTTTGATGTGCGACAAAGATGACTGGTCACAAGGTGATATGAACAAGTTCAAGGAAAATCTCAACCTTCTGAAAAAGTCATTCAAGACAGCATGGACAGACACCTAGATTACTCACTACATGGTATTATCATGTATTTCTTTCTCTCTTATGTGCAAATATGTGACTGTAAAACATTCTAACTAATCTATTTTCATATCCAGGACATCATCTTCAATCATTTACCATATTTTATACAAAAGTATGGGAACCCGGCAATATGGAATACCCAAGGGATAGAAAAGTCTCATTACATGGCGAGAAATGCTTATTTCAGGCACACACGACATGGTGGCTCTTGAATCAAGGCTAACAGTTTGAGAGAACTATTTGAATGGTTCTATCGTAGAATCATTCATCGAATGCAGGCAAAAGAAGTCTTGGCAAATTCAGCAACAGCACAAGCCATCAGACATTTACAACAACAAAAAGTTAAAAGATCAATGGCATACAACAACTCCGGAGCTCGTGAAAGTCAACGAAGGTGGAGAGAGACAATGGTGTATGTGAATCACAAGTGGAGAAAGATACTCTGAGTGGATGACATTGTACAAAATTTATGTAATACATGATCTTATACAATTTCTACTTGAAGTGTATCAAGATTTTGAAGGTTCAATTTTGTTTTTTGGCACGTCACCCTTGTAACGAATCATGAGATGTTTGCCATACTCTAAAAGTTCATCTGGGTTTTGTCTACCAAGAGCTAGTGCCATTGCTGTGTAGGTGTAGTAATACGCTGCCCGACCACCTGTATAGCCCGGGCAGTAACCAAAACAATCTCTGGCAAACACTTTGTCCACAAGAATGACTTTATCTGCACTTTTGGGCAGCACCGGTCCACCCAAGAAGCGTGATAGTGTCTTGAATGTGTAAGTTTCTATTGAACCCTCTTGTGACATGGAATTGTGAAAAACTACTATCGGCGACTCGCAAAGCTTTGATAGGTACTGAGCTAGGGCCGCATCCCTTCCTCGATACTCTCGAGTTCGGCGCCGAAGGAAGTCATCCTTGTCAGCAATCCAAGACTGCACATACCATGTCAGAAGTGACACAAAGAGAGAGAGAGAGAGAGAGAGAGAGAGAGAGAGAGAGAGAGAGAGAGAGAGAGAGAGAGAGAGAGAGAGTTACCATGAAGCTCTCATCCTGCAGAAAGAGGTTTTCTTGCCACAGGTCTACAGATGTAGTTGACCCCTGACCTAAATGGTTAAACCAATCCTCCACTTCTTTGTTACTTGTTGATGGTCTTAGGCTTTGTCTTATTGCTTGGAAGGTGGATTCATCAGGTAGTGTCTCCTTGTATTTTTCAGCTTTCTCAAAGCATCTTCAAAGGCATTCCATTGGATTGCTGGATGTTTCCATTGCCTCATCATCACTACTATCCTCTGAAACAAATCCACTCCTCTCCTCTTGGACTCTGGAAATAATAGCCAGGGAGAAATCCTCCCTTAAATAAAAGACACTTTGCACATCATGTAAGAAGATATAGGTCCTGTCTCTAATCCTGAAGTCAGGCACAGCAGGCAACATCATCTGAGCATGCTTCTCAGTGAAGTTACTGACATCCAATGGAAGTTTGATTTCTGTGGTTTTCACAGAGAGCATCTTACTTCTTTGTACTTCAATTGCCTCAACCTCAAGGTCGACTGTGTCTTCAACCTCCTCGACTTCTTGTATATGAGTTGTCTCCTTGCATTCTTCATCTGGTGCTGCATCCTGCTCCTCTAACACCTCATCAGGATTCTGCATGAGGAATCCAAACAAGCTGTTCAGGTAAATCATGAATCCAAAGGCTTCCTGAATGAGTTTGCATTCTTTTTGATGCAAAGGGCAGGCTGAATGTCGGCAAGAAGGTGGTAATTCCCTATACTTCTTCAGTCCCTGTCCCTTTCCACCACAGTCATTTAAATGCACAAGAGTCATAGTAGGCAGAACAACCCTCCCTACCTGCACCATCACTTCAAACTTATCTCTGTAGGACTGCAAGAAATTACTGTGCTAAGCTAACAGGTCTTCAATGTCAAACTTTGGATTAAACATAGAATGAACTAGATCAAACTTGTCCCCAGCACCACAAGATGCTACAAAATCAAACAGCCTCTCATCAGTTGCAACTGGGTCTTCCAGAGAAGACACATCCTCTTTGGATTTACATTTAGTTGCACAGCAACTACTTTCTAGCACATCTGCATCATCTGAGAAGTCTATATTCCTCTTTCTTGTATTTTTCTTCAGAATTACTGTACAGGGCACCACAGCCTTGTAGGGTGAGGGATCCTCTTGCCCTGGTGACCTCTCTGATTGATCTTCACCAATTGACTTTTCTTCAGATATGTCCTGACAAAAGTCAACAGTTCTTTTGGCAGAAACATTAAGCAACTAAGCCTGCAAAGGTTGAAATCCTGGCACAAGCTCTGGGTCTGGTTTCAGCCTCTTCTGCCTACTGGACCTTAATCCTATTCATCAGGAAACATGACAAGTCTCACTCTCTCTCTCTCTCTCTCTCTCTCTCTCTCTCTCTCTCTCTCTCTCTCTCTCTCTCTCTCTCTCTCTCTCTCTCTCTCCAGATATATATATATATATATATATATATATATATATATATATATATATATAGATATATATATATATATATATATTTGTCTCTCACCAAAGCACAAACAAAAACACACATAGTCTCTCTCTCTCTCTCTCTCTCTCTCTCTCTCTCTCTCTCTCTCTCTTTGTATGTGTCTATTTGTACTAAAGGCGCGCAAGGACGAAAACGAACTTTTTACAACTCTCTACGCGCGCCTTAAGTGCAATTGAGGGAAAGGCGCGTAAGGATGTAAACTGCCTTTTGAGAGAGTCATAACTATACTATAGGCGCGCAGAGAGAGCTGCAGCCAGTGTTTGGTTGGCTCTGCGCGTCGTTAGTAACAGGGACAGAGAGGGGAGGGAGAGAGAGAATGTGTATATCTCTGTGTGTGTGTCTGTGTGTATGTGTGTGTGTGTCTCTGTCTATGGAAGTATGTGTTGAGGTGTGTTTTGTGTGTGTGTGTGTGTTGAACAACGGTCTGGGTTTTTCTTTGTTTACACACACACACAATTTGTAACCAACTGTTGGAAATACAGAGAGAAAGAGTGAGAGATCACCTTTTGTTGGTGGGGTTTGCAGGAACTCCAAGGGAGGTGTCTCCTCCATTGCTTTTTGTGTGTCAAACTGACTTTGTCTCTCTCCCTCCCTCTCTCTCTCTCTGAGAGTAAGGAGTCCCTCTCTCTATCTCTCTCTCAATCTGTGTTTCTCCCTCTCTCTATCTCTCTCACAATCTGTTCTCTCTTTCTCTCTCTCTCTGTCTCTCTATCACTCTCTCTCTCTCTCTCTCTCTCTCTCTCTCTCTCTCTCTCTCTCTCTCTCTCTCTCTCTCTCTCTCTCTCTCTCTCTCTCAAAATCACACTTATAACGGATACACACGGCGGCGCCCCACGTGTCACTATAAATTAGAGTATAATTGCATGTTGTCACACGTGCGGTCATTATTGAGACCGTATACTTTTGTACGTCATATATAGAGGTCAAGAGAGAGAAAAACCACACCTCGTGAAAGAGAGTGAGTGAAAGAGAGAGAGAGAGAGAGAGAGTGAGTGAGAGAGAGAGTGCAAGAGCCGTCGTCTGCGTCTCCGAAAGCAAGCCGACCCATCGACATAACGAAGGTCTGCCTTTGCCTCTATCTCTCTATCTCTGTTTCTGTCACAGTACCAAGCTCAGTCTGAACAAACAACACACACAAACAGTCACAAGCACAACACACACACACACACACACACACTCACAAACACACAGACATACATATAAAACATACACACACACACACACACACACACACATAGAGACACACACACACAAATATAACTTACACACACACAAATACAGGCACACACACACACACACATAGCCTCTCTCTCTCTCTCTCTCTCTCTCTCTCTCTCTCTCTCTCTCTCTCTCTCTCTCTCTCTCTCTCTCTCTCTCTCTCTCTCTCTCTCTCTCTCTCTCTCTCTCTCTCTCTCTATACCAAAGGCGCGCGTAGAGAGGCATAACCGGTGTGCATGTCTCTATGCGCGCCGTTAGTATTGTGCCTTGAACAGGGTATGTTTGAGTGTTATAGAGAGAGAGAGAGAGAGTATTTCTATTACCTTATACTAACGGCACGCGGAGGTGTTTGTTGAGGTCAAAACGTGCTCCACGCGCGCTTTAGTAATGGGCTCTCTCACTCTCTCTCTCTCTCTCTCTCTCTCTCTCTCTCTCTCTCTCTCTCTATTTAAATATGCTAAGCTATAGAAAGGAGAGAGAGAGAGAGAGAGAGAGAGAGAGAGAAGAGAGAGAGAGAGAGAGAGAGAGAGAGACTCTTCTTTTTGTGTACAGTGAAATGGCTAGAACAAAAGCCACTGCAAGGAAACCAGGCAAGGGACCAGGATTAGCATCTAAAGCAAGTAGCAGATCTGCAACCCCAAAGAAAAGACCTGGAAAACCCAATAAAATTCTGAAAGGGCCAAGGGTGAAGAAGTTACAAACCTACATGGGACTTTTCAGAGAAATCAGAAAGGCACAGAAATGTGTAGATTTATGCATACCAAAGCTGCCCTTCCAGAGGATGGTGAGGTCCATATGTGAAGAAGCTACCTGGGGCCCCAAAAGGTGGAAGGTGGTGGCATTAATGGCTCTACAAGAAGCAGCAGAGGACTTCCTACTGGAGTACTTCAGTGACATGACCATTGTTGCAGCCCATGCCCACAGGGTTACTATAATGGACAAAGATAGTGAGACACTGAAAAGAATAAGGTGGAGGTATGACAAACTACTGGTCCCCAATGTCTGCAAGGATAAGAAAATGAGGGAAATTTTTTTATACCCCCCGGAGGTAGTGCCACAACTCACAGTTGTAGATGTCACACATGATGTGAATACAAGGGCAAGGGCAGAGACTATTGCTCGCCAAACAGAGGACATGAGGGAAGCAGAGCTTAAGGAGAAAGCAAAAGTAGCAGTGGAGTCCCAGAGGTAAACAGAATGCAATGTGACCCTGTCCATAGAGGCAAGCAATCAAGAAACTCTACTTTCAATGAAGGATGGTTTGCTTGCAGAGATACCATTTGTAGATGGAGCCAAAAAGCTAGCTCTGGAAAAAGTGGACATTAATTTATTGCAGAATCCAGATGCGCAGATTTCAGACACAATTATCTATGCTTGTCTTAAGTAAGTGTTACTATCTTGCTAGCTTTGAAAACTCAGATAATAGGTTTGCTAACTCAGGTAAACTCTCTGCAGTCTGATCAAAAGTCAACTCCCACTGCACACCCACACAGAGGTGTTTCTTCTTGATCCACAAATGTTAGTGATTATTAGACAAAAGAACTGTCCATCTGGGACCTTTGAGAGTTGGTTTCTCCACTGTGCTATGCTGGAAGTTACTTTCATCATCTTTCCATATGAGAACAACCATCACTGGAGTCTCATATGCCTTGATGTTGACCAACCAGCAGTGTGGGTGTTCAATTCAATAAAAGGAACCCACCCTGAAATTAGACTGTAAGTGTTTTGTATTAGAAAGTGTTTCTTATAGATATCCATGTAAATTTGAAGCCTCATGCTAACATCTTGACATTGCTTTGTGCAGTTGTATAAAGAGGTTGTTGCTTGCCTATGGCAAGCTATGTGGAAGGTATGAACTATACAAGGCCCCAATCAAAGATGTACCTGTCCCAAATCAAACCGATGGAAATTCTTGCGGCTGGAGATGTCTTCTCCATGCAGAATATGTCCTGCAAAGCTACTTTGCATTAAAACCTTTCATGACTAAGGTACCCATTTGGCAATGCATTCAGTTAGTTTTGGTTTAGTCTATAAAAGAATTCTCACCATGTGGTCTTTCAATTTTGCAGAGTGCTTTAAAAAACTACACATATGATTATTTGCAAAGATATCGGGTAAATTTAATACAACACCTGCTTACTACGTCTAGCCCCAGAGAGCTTGAAGATAGCGGCTTGGATGACCGCACTATTGATCTAACAAAACATGACGTGCCACCACGACAAACCCCTGCATCCGATACAGTGGAATCACAACGGGCCGAGGGGGTCATATCAGCAGAAGATGAAAGAGCCGAGGATGAGGAAAGGTCAAATCAGCATATGGAAGGTGCTAGTGTACAACCAGAGGAGACAATGAAAGAGCCAAGTCAGCCAGTGGAGGAGCCAAAAGAGCCTATGGCTGAAACCCAAGATGAGGAAAGCAGGCCTATAGATGAGCAAAAGGATATGGATGAGGAAAGCAGGCCTAGGGATGAGCAAACTGATATGGATCAGGCAAGGATGTATGAGGCAGGCCGATCAACCGAGGGAGAGGAAAAGACCTTGGAGGAAACCTTGAATGAGGCAGAAAGAGCCATGGGGGAGACCCCTGATGAAGATGTGAATGATGACTATGAAGATAAAGCAGAGGAGAGCAACAACGACATGAACACTACAGAGACCCAGTATGGACCCTTGCTACCTGTAGATACGGTTGTTACGGTAATGTCTATTCAAGTATGGAAAAATATGTTCAGCTTCTAACTACTTATATGTACTTGTCAACTTTTACAGAGGTTGATTATCTTGGACGTCAATGGATTGCTGCTGATGCGGGTGCCTCTCGGTGACAGAGAACCCTTTGAGGATTTGCAAACGTTTCGGATGGGAACTTGTCGAGTCGTGGTTCGTCCAGGAACAAAGGAATTTATTCAGTTTCTTCTTCCGCGCTTCAGAGTTGCCATATGGGCTTCAATGCAAAGGCAAAACTTGTCGCCACTAGTTAGAATAGTTTGCAGTGTATGCCACGCTCACACGTCAGATTTTGCCTTTTTGTATGATCAAAGAAAATGCGTTACCATTGAGGGCCACTACCACCCTAAAAAACCACACTTACCTCTTTTGTACAAACCGTTTAGCCAAATCGGTGTACCCTTTGATGCAACTAATACACTACTGATTGATGATACTCCTGAAAAGGGAGAACTAAATCCGTCGGGAACAACTATCTCACCACCTTCTTTCGAGGGGCATTCCTTCAATTTTTACCTTGAAGACATTCTGATTCCATACTTACAGAAATTGTATCTCAGTCCATTGTTCACGGACGAGTTTGTACTTTCTAATGAATTAAGATGACTCTTCTATCATGTCTTTGTCTTGTCTAACATTGAGAGAGAGAGAGAGAGAGAGAGAGAGAGAGAGAGAGAGAGAGATTTGACATGGTAAAGAAATGTATTTCAAGCACACTTTTTCACAGGGCACAATTGACAAATGAGCTCAATAAACTTCATGTATTGAAAGTCATTTGTATACACTTGGGTTCACAAGAATATATGTTACATTGACACTACTTCAACCCGGCCATCCAACTCTTTGCACAAAATAACTTTTTCCCTTCGCCGCATCACCTTATGGACAGCTAGGAAAAAGGAAAAATCTGATAGGTCCTTGTCCATTGACTCTTCAATTATGTCATGCCGCAAATGCTGAAGACTGCATAGCTCCCTTATTGTAACCACCAACACTAGGCCATGCTCTTTATCAATCACTTCTACATCCACAGCAGGATTATCTTCCAAACCTGCAGAAACCTGGTCCATAGGAATGTACTTACCGTTGAGCATTTGTGATCGCATATACCAAAACGAGAGTAACAATGATTGGCTTGCAATCATGTACTTGACAACTAGAGTATCAAGTGCGACCTCGCACTGTAAACCAATCTCTTCCTTTGCATACCATCCTCTGTCAAGAAGTTTGTCACAGGATGACTGCTGAAATGACTTGCACATGAACATAGTTTTTGTAACACGGATGTTGTAGCTATGAAACAGCTCTATGAAGAGTGCAACAGGACAGAATTTTGCAATTCTAACCAGTTTGCTGGGAATAGAGCTACGTAGAGACCTTTGTATATCCTTGTAGAGCTTACTTCGCATTGCCTCCACCATTGTTTCCTCGGGAACTGGCCAGTCCACAGTGTTCCAATCCGTTGGTAGAGGCACTTTCACCAACATGCCATTCTTATTCCCTGAGCTGAGTTGGTAGAAGTGGTCATAAAAAAATATTCCCTCATCAGCCAGTCTTTTGCTGCTCCTCCCTGAATACTGTAGAGAACCAATGTGGGCATGAACAACATGGAAGAGGCCTATTATGCACTCCACATGCTCCCATTGCTCATAAGAAGAGGGATAAATATCTGCAATATATATAAGAAGAGTTAAACTAAGAGTATCAATAAGTACAAATGACAAATCTAATGTAATTGAGCTGTGAAGAATGGAGACATTGCTCATACAAGCGGGAGAAACATTGCAAAATATATAAGAAAAGTTATAATGAGAGTATCAGTAAGTTCACATGTCAAGAGTACTTACAATTGCAACGTGGTTGATGTATATCTGATACATTTCCACCGTTTGCTATCACCTCTGGATGGGTAAACACATGCTGAACAAGAACTTCCTTTACAGATCTTTTGCCGATTTCAACTTTGAAATCCAACACTCTGGCCTTCCATGCTGAGCGGTAAACGTTGATACCACTAGACCTCTTGGGTCTTCTTGGTTGCATGAGGACCCATGAACCTTTGTTTATCCTTTGTCCAACCCATTGGTTCTCTGCACTTATTGAAGCTGGTATTGTAATTGAGGATATGCTACTACTTGGCCTTCTAGGCAAAGTGCAGTTGTTGGTTGTTGGTGTGAGAGACAGTAAACACCTGGAGCCTCTTGGGCGAGAAGACGTGGAAGCCATAGCTCTCAGAGAAAAGCTTTAGTGGAGGGAGATCCACTTTGAAAGCATTATAATGGAGGGAAAGTGTTTTAGAATTCCAATATCTTGTGCGGGCTTAATGGTCACCCTCCAGTACGTTAACGACCATAAGAGAATATCAGAAGTGGGACCACATGCAAGCACCTAAAATCTCGGTAAAAGGAAGGAAATTACGATGCTACAATCCTAGATTCGTGAAAGTTTTATGCTATTTTCTTATTTTTTGAGTCTTTCCACGTACTTTCCTACGTAACGTAGCCTTCGTGCTCATTGGACACGCTCTATTATTCTCTCTCTTCATATGGCCCTCCAAATGACCTCTGAAATTTCCTAATGGAGATCCTTTCGGTGATACAGGTACCTGGAGCACCCTTTTCGTGACCTCGCCATAGGCTATGTACTAGTGAGTCCTATTTGATGCTCGGGTTCTATTGTTGACAGTGTATACATACATATACAGTCTATATTTTGGGATCTTAGTGCTCTACTTCTGGGGAAACTCTGCCAAAATTTTTCCAAATTGTGATGGCTGGTTTTTTGGTCTTTTGAGCCATTTATGTTGTTATGCTGCTGAAATTTTGGCAAAATCAGAGGATAAGACAGGTGTGCTTTCTTGGGAGCTTCATGGTTGGCTTTAATGGAT
Organism: Adiantum capillus-veneris; assembly: GCF_014529385.1. Taxonomy (NCBI): domain Eukaryota; kingdom Viridiplantae; phylum Streptophyta; class Polypodiopsida; order Polypodiales; family Pteridaceae; genus Adiantum; species Adiantum capillus-veneris. Next base: position 70,349,510 of record NC_140931.1, read on the forward strand.
GATCAAAATGGACCTCAATTCACTCCTTTTCATTTAACTCAAAGAATCCAGATAAATGTTCATGTGTCCAGGAAGATTTTTTTCCAGCAGCGCATAGTCTTTATGTTCGGGCCAAGACGATAACGAGAGATCCTGGAATGTCCTTTGCCTGTTGTAATTCCGATGATCCACTATGAACACTCATTTGATGTGCAAGTGTTTGTCCTTATCTAAAGTTGAGCTCCATTGAAGTTTTTGGGAATTGAGTCAGTTAAAAGTTTTGGGTTCTTGCACGTGTGTTGGAAGGGGTTCTCAAAGCATTGAAACTTGGGTAGCCATGGCTTTCTCTTATCCGGAGTTTCATGGAAGAACTGATGAAGATGTGGAAGACTTTTTGGAAAAGATGGAGGTTGCCTGCATTAGCAACCAGATTCATGACCCTACGCAGATGCTACGTCTTCTCCAAATCTATTTGAAGAGTGATGCACGAGTTTGGTCCAAAGCATTTGAAGAGGAGTTGCGTGTGGCTAATCCACCTATAAGATTGAGTTGGGACAATCTAAGACATGGATTGGAAGTGGAGTTTTTCAAGATAGCAGATCCTGACAAAGTGTGGCAAGAAGTACAAGGTTTAGTGCAAAAGGAAGGTGAGCCAGTAGATGCGTACATACGTAAGTTCTCATTGGCATGGGAGCGGATGTGCAAGGCCTTAGCACCACAGGTACCCCCACCTGACATGATGAATAAGGACAGGTTCTTAACTGGTCTTTGGGAGAATATACGTTGGAGAGTGGAGCTAAAGAAGCCTAGGACATATGAAGATGCACTAGAGGTAGCAAGGAACAAAGAGTGGAAGCTGAGGAAAATGAGCCAGTTAGGGGTGGAGTCTTTGCCCATGAGGTCTAAATTTCAGCCTATGGACTCTTTACAAGGTCGCATGCCAGGGGTTCATCACGAACCAGTGGTTCCTGCTACTACTCAGGTTATGCCAACAGTGGTCACCACAACAGTGCAAGATGATGGGTTAAGGCAAGACATGAGGCAAGTCGTAGATTTAATGAAGAATTTCAGCCTAAACATGCTAGGTCAGGTGGGAAATAATCGAGGTCGAGGGAGGTTTGCAAATCAGCCAGGAGGTGAGCAAAGACCCAGGAATGGTGGTGGACAAAGCAATGGCAAGTTGTGGAGGTAGACGCCCACATGTTATAATTACGAAGAGTTGGGCCACATCAGCCCACAATGTGATAAGCCACCAAGGATGGGGGGAGACATGTATCCATTGCCAAGACAAGTGCTAACTAGGACGAATGATTATGGCATCGAAATTAAAGGAGATGAAGGAACCAGTGGATTAACCCAGGAGGAAAAGGGAAAGACAAAAGTGCTAAGTGTAGTCACCTTGGAGAAGGCATCAAAGCTAGAGGATACATCAGTGATGCCTATTGGGAAGATTACCACAGAGGAAAAGGAAGGAAGAAATGCCCCAGGTCCTAGCAAGAAGAAGGGAAAGAGCCATGAAGGTGAGGATGTCAAGGCCAAGAGAAAAAGGAGGGCTCGTCGCAAGTTTCATGTTTCATATTTTCCACTAGGGGATGGGCAATTAATCTATGACTTGAAGGAGGATCTGACAAGCAGGAAAGCCGATGTTACTTTTGGGCAGCTTATAGAGATGGTGCCTAAGCTAAAGCGACAGTGGAAGAGGATGGTTAACCCAATGGAGAAAGAGACAGAGAGAGGTTCAGTGAAGGTGTTGGCGATGGACGTGGTACGATTAGCCTCTATGGAAAGACAGGTGACAAGAAGCTATATAATATGGACACAAGGAAATGATTGGAGAAGCTTTATGAAGATGAGGATAAGTCCAGTGATGAAGACTATTCCACGGTGGACAGTGATAGCACTACTAGCAGTGATGAGGATGTTGATGTTGCATTTGTTTTGATGGACAAAGAAATCCAGGAGTCTGGTTTAGTTGCATTTGCAAATGAGGTTGAAGATGAAAGTGAAGGGCCTTATCAAGTGATTGAAGGGCTGATGCAAACCAAGGTTGAGTTGCCAAAGAAGCAGGAATTGATGACATAAATGACCAGTGGAGACCTCTCAGCTATGGAGAAGGAGATATATTTGCACATGCTAGCTAGTTTTCCTGATTTGTTCATTTCTTCATATGAAGAGATCAGAGGGTTCAAGGGCCAAGAGATGCATATAGAGCTGAAAGAAGGTGCTAAGCCAGTGCGGCGAAGACTAAGAAGGATGGGTCAAGAGCAAATGGAAGCCTTGCGAGAAGAGGTGGACAAGTTGTTGAAGGCAGGGTTCACAGTCCCTATGGAGACCACAGAATGGGTGAGTCCAGTAGTAGTCAGTCCAAAGAAGGATGGGAAGTGGAGGATTTGTGTAGATATTAAACCCTTAAATGCAACCACTAAGAAGAACCCATATCCTCTTCCATTCATTGATCAGATCTTGGATTCAGTGGCAGGTTATGAGAGGTACAGTGTGTGTGATGGTTTTTCAGGCTATTTTCACCGCACAAAGACAACTTTTATTACGCCATGGGGCTGCTATTGCTACACGGTATTGCCATTTAGGTTGTCAAATGGACCATCTTTCTATCAAGAGAGAGCAAATTGGGTATTGGAACCTTTCATTGGTAGTTGTGTTAAAGCTTTTATGGATGACTTCTGTGTATACAGCAGTAAGGCTGAGCACCATGAGAAGCTGAAAATGGTATTGGCTAGATATGATGAATGTGGAGGACAACTAAATCCCAAGAAATGTCATCTAGCACAACCAAGGGTGAAGTTATTGGGACATATGGTGTCAGAAAATGGCATTGAGGCTGATCCAGATAAGGTTAAGTCTATTATTCTTCTTCCATCACCTACGAGTACGAAGCAATTGGCAACCTTTATACACAAAGTGAAGTACATGGCACGGTTTATTCCATTGTCTTCGCAGCTTCTTTATCCATTACAGCAAGTGGCAAAGCATGATCCATTGCAATGGGATGACAAGTGTGAAGAAGTGTTTCAAGAGGTGAAAGAGGTGTTAGGGGGGTTGTCATCCATGCAGGCTCCTGATTGGGAGAAAGTGTTTTATGTAAATCCATCAGTAGGGGATGATGCCATTGGAGCGATGCTATTGCAAAAGGGGAAGGGCAGCCATTATATGAGGCCAGTGTATTGTGCAAGCCGAGTGAAGTTGGTAGCGGAGAGAAAGTTCTCGGAAGTGGAGCTAGTGATGGCCAGTGTAATATTTGCTTGTCGACGATTTTGTCATTACTTGCTACCACGACCTTTTGTTTTCTTGACGAGTTATGCCTTTTTGCCACAGTTAATTAATGGCACTAACATGTCAAATGTGGTGAAGAAATGGGTAATTGAGATGCAAGAGTTTGAGTTCTCTTTTCTAGTGGAAGACAGTACAAGGGCTACCCTAGCTGATTTGTTGACCTACAAGGAGAATCCCCTTATTGTTAAGGAAGAGGTGGTGAGAAAGGTAGTTGAAGAAGTGCCACAGATCAACAATGCATATGTTTTGTTCTTTGATGGCTCATACAGAAAGAGCCATGATGCAGCTTCAGGGGGTATAGCACTTTATGATCCAGAGGGGAAGCTAGTATGCAAGAGAGGGTTCAAATTGGATGCTCATAGTAATAATGAGGCTGAATATGCTACATTGGAAGCTGGATTACACATTTGTTTGAAGCATGGGGTTAGAAGGTTGAGCATAAAAGGTGATGCCTTGTTAGTTGTGAAGCAAGTGCTGGTGTGTGGAAGAGCAAGAACACCTCATTGAAGGAAATGTGCTTCAGAATTAAAAGCCTGTTAAAAAAGTTTGAGGTGTAGAGCATCAGACACATTGAACGTGCTCTAAATGGAGAGGCACATGAAGCAGCTCAAAGCATGATTGGGGAGCTATTTGTGTTGAGGACCACTTTACCTCTTTATCATGGGCGGGAAAGTTTGCCTCAAGAAGAGGAGTTTTTGCTAACAGGAATCATTCCAAAGGAGATTCAGAAGTCTAAGAAGTATGGTTTTGTGCGTAGAGCATACAGGTACAAATTGATTGGTGATGTCTTATACATGAAAGGGGCTGATCTCGTATTGAGACGTGTACCTTGGAGGGAAGAGCTTTACAGAGTGTTGGAAGAGAATCATGAAGGCACATGTGGTGGCCATTTTTCTCTAAAGATCACCTTGCATAAGATCTTGCAAGAGGGCTATGTATGGCCCAGTTTGCACAAGGATGTTCACCATTGGTGTAGGTCTTGCAATAGGTGTCAAGCATTTGGGAAGAGAGTGTTGAAGCCAAAGCTACGAAAAACCATTATGGCGTTTGATGTGTTTGAAAAGTGGGGGATTGATGCAATAGGCCCATTACCTATCACAAGCAGGGGCAAAAGCTATATTTTGACTGTAGTGGACTATCTCTCTAGATGGGCAGAGGCTACAGCAGTAAAATAGATCACTGCAAAGGATGTGGCAAAATTTATGTACGATGAAATATGTTGCAAGTTTGGGGTGCCATTGGAGCCACTTTCGGATAAGAGGCCAGGATTTAGAGCTAAACTGCTAGACTTTTTATGCGCGAAGATGAAGATTAGGCACCAGCATACCACTCCTTATTATCCGCAGTGTAATGGATTAAATGAAAGATTCAATGGTGAGTTGGTACAGATTCTTTCGAAAGTGACAGAGCACCAAGGAAAGAATTGGGATTTGTAATTGCCTAGTGCATTATGGGCTTACCATACTTCGGTGAAGACAGGTACAGGGTTTACTCCATTTCATTTGGTGTATGGAAAGGAAGCATTATTTCATGTGGAGGTAGAGTTGCCTGCGGTCAAGATGTTAGAGAAGTTGCTTGGGCCGCCTAGTGATGCATTCAAAGAGAGGCTCTTGTAGTTACAAGAGGTTCAGTTGGATAGGATTAGCACATTGGAGCATTATGGACAGACGCAGGATAAGGCTTTGGCAAAGATAAATGAAAAGGTCAAAAGTAAGGGTATCAAGAAGCATGACTTGGTTTTGCGCTACAACAGTAAGCTGGACAACACCTTCCAAAAGAAGTTTCAAATTAAGTGGGAAGGCCCTTTCAAGGTAGTGGAGTGTTTTCCGAATGGTACGTATCAGTTGGCTAACCTAGATGGGGTTCTACATAAGTCAAGGGTAAATGGATTGCGTCTTAAATTGTATCATGCCAGGTTAATGATGGTGGAGCAAGATGATTTGTCTGTGGATCAAGCGGTGTTGGTGAAGGATGAGGAGACTTGTGACGCTGCGAGTCTCATATCGCTTTTTGCTGCTACTGATCATGAATGATCTAGAAGGCTAGGGGATGGGCAAATTATGTCAAGAGTTTTTTGGAGCAAGGGATTGCGCATATGTACATACACATGCATGGTGCATCGAATAAAGGGTTTCCCATTTTCCTTAGCCAGGTGGTTACGTGGGGCCCACATGTGTACAGGTAGGACACCATGTACATAGTGCATCGATTTTCACCATTACCAGTACCAGTGTGTTTTTTCTACAATAACGAGGAGTTGGTAGCGCGTAAAACTTCTCGAGGAAGGTATCCGCGGGCCGACGACATGAGGTAAGCAGGTGCGTCAAATGGCATCTAGTGGCGTCAGGAGGCCGAACGGGGTCAATACTTGCACGTGGATGAGTATAGACATGTTAAGGCGGTTACGCCGCTAGCGAAAGCTAAATAGCGAGAACTCAACCAACAACAGAATTTTTCAGACGAGGACGAAGCTTGACCCGCAGGCACATGGAAACAACTAGGTGGGTGTCAAATCACCTACTCGACCTTCTAATGACAATCACTACTAAGGAAATCAAATCTAAGTTCTAAAATACGCAAGTGACTGAAATCCGTACTACGAACGAATGCTATACGAAACAGGATCTAGAATCATTGAATCGATCTCAAACTCAAGGGGAAGTCTATACACTAGGTAAGAACAACACCCTAAAGACTTGAACTACAAAATCAACCTATAATCACTCCGTGCAGTAAACGCGTATGAAGACAGGCCGAAAAATACAGGTGACCAAAACTTGACCCCGATGGTACTAATGCGTAGCTCTACTCGTTGTGGTTCTATAGATATGCTGCACGCTCCATTCCGACATACGAGTTGGAAGAAAACTCACACCGAAGCTCGTAGGAACTTACCACACATAGAAGTTGATAGCGCGCACTCTTGGTATCTGTGCGTAACTCTCGCTGTTGCTAACACAATGGCGGTGTCTCTTCTCCAATGGCGGCTCCGTAGCTCGCGTAGCAAGTAGATAAGACTCTCTCTCTCTCTCTCTCTCTCTCTCTCTCTCTCTCTCTCTCTCTCTCTCTCTCTCTCTCTCTCAGACACAGTCACGGCGCTCAAAAACTCACTGATTAATAATCTGAATCCCTTTAGGTTACAAAAACTTTGGCTTATATACCTCAGCCTTGGAGGTGAGAACATCTCTAACTAATTACATCAGCAAGTGAAATTACTTCGTAATTACAAGCTGGAAACTCAATTGAGTCCCGTTACTTAATGAATGGCTCAAATCAAAATTAATGTCGGAAAGACATTTATTACAATCAATGGTTACAAAATGATGAGTGTGAGCAAAAATGTGGGTGTGATCCTCTGCTGACTCAACACTCCCCCCCTCCGCGTTCATGTCGTCCCTGACATGACTTTTATGATTGGTCAATAAAGTCCTGTCGTCTTGAGCATCTGCAAATGTGATTCGTATCGTAGGTTGCCGATGGTCAAGGTTGGGCTGAATATTTTACTTTTGTGGGTGAAAAAGCCAGTGTAGAAAGCTTCTTCGAATGTTTGCATGCGGAAGCTAGGCAAAAACATAATCCTCTGGTATAGGAGGTGCAACACTTTTGAAGAAGGCTGCAATGAAAGATCATACATCATATCAGTCACTGTGTCGGCCGTCGATAGTAGACTCGAGGTCGTGGCTTTATCTGGCGCGAACACTTCAATGCAAGCTAAGAGAGTCCTGCAAATTTTCTTGAGCATCTGACACGGAAGGTCAGGAGAGCCAGTAAAGAGCTTGATGGTGCCCGTTAGGGTTTTCATCATGTAGGCTTTACCTATTCTCTCTCCTGCCACCAATTTCGCTGCTTTTCTGCAATCCTGCCATGCTCTTTCCAGCTTCTGACTCTTAGCACCGGGCAGAAGGTTGCATTCTCCCGAATCTCCTTTGGTGCCTCCACCAAGTAGATGAGGTAGGCTGGGTATTTGTCCAGCCAACCTTTCCTCCATCTAGGCTGCGAATCTACAATCTTCTTTGATTGTTCCTCTTTTGTGATGTCGCCTTCGTAAAGAGCGACATACTGCTCCTCCTCTATTCTCTTTTTCGTTTTTATCACTTCAAACTTCATCAAAGGGAAAGGCAGGCTGGGTTGCATCCACTCTTCATGGAGCACTTTTGTGTCTAGTCCCTGAAGTCTAATGGAGATTAGGAGTCTCCTCTCCCATTCCATTTCCGCCTTGGCACTCTCCTCTGTTGACTTTTCTATTTGGTCATGGAGCCTTTTTTCTTCTTCTTCAGAGATTCCTGAAGTTGAGGCCACCTCTTGAACTGGGGCTGGATCTTCAATTGTGGTTGCCTCTCCAGTTTCTGGTAGCTCTATGGCTGCTCCACCTGATTCTTCTTGTGGTGTCTCTGTCTCTCTTCTTTGTTGCTCTTGTAGATCTTGGAGCTGTTTGCGGAGGGTCTCATTCTCTGTTCTTAGTGTTTGATTTTCTAAAGTGAGCCTCTCCTCTGCTGCCAATGATCCCTCCGCCATGTGCAACCTTTGCACTTGCTCTAATCTTAGCTCTCTTTGTAAGCTTCGGACCTGGTCTTCCAGAGCTGGTACAAGAGCTCCCTCTTGTTCGGTTCCTGCTCTGCTAGCTCTAGGGGTAGTCCTGAGTCTAGTGATTGTTCTTTCTTGGAGCTCGACTCTTTCCCTTAGCTCAATGAGCTCATCTTTAGCCGCCTCCAATTCGTCTTCCATCTGCTAGCTCTAGGGGTAGTCCTGAGTCTAGTGATTGTTCTTTCTTGGAGCTCGACTCTTTCCCTTAGCTCAATGAGCTCATCTTTAGCCGCCTCCAATTCGTCTTCCATCCGCTCCCTTGCTTCCTGTGCACTTGTTACTTCTCTTGAAGACTCGGCTAGCTGGAGTATCAAGCCGTCTCTCTCGTTTTCCGCATCGTAGAGTGATGCTTTATGACTTCCAGATTCAGTCATAGCATTCTCTAATTTCCTCTGCAACTCGGCTTCCCTTTGTTTGGCTGTCTCAATCTCCACTTCCTTTGCCTTGGATCTTTCTTTGATCTTGCTGAGCAATTCATGCACCATGTGCATGTCCTTTTCATCTTCATCTGTCAACTCTAAAGCTTTTTCTGCCACCACCTCCACTGGCTTCGGCTCTTCTAGTACGTTCTGCTCGTCCAGTTTCTCTTCACTCTCTTTTGTACTCTTTATTTTTTCCTCTGTCCCTCTTCGATCATCTTGTTTTTGTAGGGTGATCCCATAAACTGCCTCAAGGGCCTCTTCTTCAGTGTACCCTATCGCTACCAGATCCTCATAATCGTTTTTCTTTTGCTGAATTGGATCTATCTCCTTTTCCTTGGTCTCGGCCTCCGGCTTTTCCATACCAGCCGTGTCCATCTCTACTGTGGTCTCTTCCACAATGATTTCCGTCTTCTTCGGGCTTGGTACATCAGTAAAGGAGGGCTGATTGTCCTCAGTCATCTTGGCTTTCCCTTTGTTTGCTTGCCCGTCTTTCTCTTGAGGTTCAGTAGACTCATCTACTTTCTTCTTCCCCTTGTCGTCCTTTTTCAGCTCATCTTTTAAAAGCTGTACTTCCTCTTCAGTGTATGGCTCGACAGGTTGCTACTCCAGTATAGCCTCTGACTCCTCATAAGCTCTAATATATTGATCATATTGATCAACATGTGGCCTGGCTGAGCTAGTTCTGACTTTAGTGGGGTCTGGCACCCACTTTTCTTCAAAGTCCCCCTTTAGAGCTCTTTCCTCTCTAAACTGCTCCACCAGTCTTTCCATTCTTGCCGCTTTCTGACTTTTGGTTTGCTTGGGAGCAACCTTCTTCTTTGCTTTCTTCATAAGCGGCTCATCCACATCCTCTTCAGGTTCTGAAACTATTTCTAGTTTCCTGCGTGCTCTTGTGGACGCCCTCTTGGATACTTTAGGCTGTTCTTCCTCCTCATCGGCTTCTCTAAGCCACTCATTCTGGGAGGGAACCTTTGGCCATTGATCTCTGGCTCCAATAGCTTCATAAGCTATTCTTGTCAGAACTTCAGCTCCTCCTATATACTTTGGCTTCTCGTTGTGCATGGCAATTACTTGCTCGTGGATGTGTTGAGCGTAATTCACCTCTTTTGGCATATTGCTCTTCAATGCCCATGTGATGGTAGTTGCAATGGCATGGGGTGGTGTCGTATACTTTTGCGGTCTTTTACTGCAAATATGGAGAAACTGGTTGTACAGTCGGCAAAGGGTTGCCGCTCTTTGGTCTGCCATATCTCCATAGGTTGCATTCTGTTTCTTGGACCCATAAACCTCTATAGCCTCCCTTCTTTCCCTGACAGAGCTCCCTTTGTTGTGCAGCTTCAATGCATCTGCAATGAGCTGTGGAGTGATCTGTACCTCTACTTTCTCTCCATCTATTGCTGTCAATGTGGCTTTCCCATCCTTCTGAATGGAGGTTGCCAACTCATACACTCTTCTTGTATCTACACCTGATGGTCTCGAGGTGAAGAATCTGTGCAAGTCTGCCCTTTCTAGGTACCTGTTGATGTTCTCTGACCTGCTATAATCCACCAATTCTTGTCGGATCATCGGTATATCCACTGCTTGCCCTTGAGGATCTCTGAAAGTCCCCTGGTAGATCTTTATTCCCTCTTTCTCCAATACTGCTTCCTCCACCCAAGTTTTGGTTGGCTTGAGGGTTTCTGCTGGAATGTCAAAGGGTTCTGCTTTTGCAAGAGCATCTTTGATTGTCAGTCTTTTTCTCTTTGTTTCTGATGACTTGGCGGAATCCATGGATCCTGTAACTCCAATTTCAGAAGTTAGCGTCTTTTTAGTACTGAAAGCCGAAATGAAGCTTTTAACTATTCAAATCACTTGAAAATTGAAACATGAGCTATTCAGGGCCTAAGGATGCAGGGTAGGTGAAAAAATATGCAAACTGGGCTCAAAATCATGCTGGAGACATCATACGCGTATGATGTCTTTTGTGTCAAAATGACTTCATATTGGTTGTGCTTTTAGCTAATAGTGTATACATGAGTATCATATGCTTGGATTTGAGTTTGGATCCCATTTGGTCAAGTTTTGGCCAGTTTAGTCCAGTTCAGGCTCTTGGCAAAATTTTGAAAGGGAATTGGATTTTATGATCCAAATTGGATAAAACTTGGTGGTTCACCTTCAAATGGCATGTAGATCACTTCTGTTTGGTGGTTGAAGCCCTGAGGCGCCAAAATCACATAGTGAGACATTATACGCGTATGATGTCTTTTAGTGTATTTTTGGACCAAATTTCTCTATAAGCTTGGATTTGGCTTTAGATAGGCTTATTCAGTGGATTTATGAAGTTTGGATAGATTTTGGGCTAAAAATGGCTCTGGAGATATCATACGCGTATGATGTCTTTTTCATCAATTTTTCATGGGATTGGTTCTGTGGACTCCCCATGTACTAGTGAAGGAGTGTCCCTACTCAAATCTTGGTTTGGACTTGAGTATGTTGAATTTGGGCTAAAATAGGCTTTGGATGAAGGATTTTCCCTCAATTGGGCTAATGGGGTGATCCACTTGACCAAATGGTTCCAAACTTCATATGTAGCATGTATTAGATATATATAATGGATGTATGATGTCAAATGAGCAGTTTTGGCTCTGTAAGTGCAAATAGACATTATACGCGTATGATGTCTTTTGTGTCAAAATGGTGCTTTTTGGTTCCAGATAGCTTATAGATGTGTTAATCAACAATCCTACAAAGTTTCAATGAGTTTGGAGTTATTTTGACAAAATTAGGACCAAAAATCAATTTTATGGCCTACTTTGCGTCTTTTTGGTTTCCTTGGGTTTTCTAACTCCAATTCTCATGATACTTGGTTCATAGGATGTGATTGACATGTGGAATGAGGCTATGCACTCAAATGTTGAAATGGATGTGAAAATCATGCTGTGAAACATCATACGCGTATGATGTCTTTTCTTGAAATGTTGGTCTTTTTGTGCAAAGAATGCTTTGTGCTAGTGCCCTAAGCCCTGCTAACTAGTTTTCAACTTAAAAAGTCATCAGTTTAGCTAAAAAGCCCCCTTATAGGCATTTCAGTCTCCGAAGTCGTCTTTTTGCCTTGGAGTTAAATTTCTTCAACTTTTCTTCTCAAGAGTTGCATTTCCAGCTCATTGGATATGTTGTGAAGCCACCTATTTGGTTGAACTTGACTTTGGCTCCCCGTTCTCCATCTTTCTCCATTTGGTTGCCCGAAAGCGTCTTTTTCACCATCGGTAAGTGAATCAGCTTTCTTTTGGGTTTTGCTTGCAAACATAAGTCATCCATGTATATTTGAAGCTGCTTGTGAAGTTTCATTTCATTCGGTCGTCAATTTCAGTCGTTATGCCAAAATGACGCTTTGTGTGTCCGCAGCCGAATTGGTTGTTCCGACCTACTTTTGGTGGTCCAAACCTGGAGATACTCCATGGTTGCATTGTCCTTGATGTGGTTGAACTTCCTGTGAAGTTTCGTGTCGTTTCGACAACTTTTTCCTGTTTGCCTCTTGCAGGCTCTGTTGACCTAGGGTTTTTCAAGTCGTTCTTTCTCGAGCTTTGAGTGTTAGAAACCCATCTTCTATGCTAGGGTAACCCACCTCTAAGTTCTTGCAAGGTTTGGTTAGGCGGTTGTGCCCCTACCTAGCGTTCTTCCCCATTCCCCGTCTGCTCTTGTTTCTTGGTTTTGGTCAGTTTTCGCGACAAAAGTTAACGATAAGCATCAAAAGCTTATGGCAACGAGTCTACCTCTCATGTCTGGTGTCCTCTGAGCTCTCGTATCAGTCGTAGAAGGCGGTAGAAGGTCGGATGCTCCTGTGTGCTCTTTGCTCTCTCCAAGAAGGTAATAGTGGAAATGAGCTTGAAAGTGAAGTGAAAAATACTTAACTTCGGACTTCCCGGATCACTTGTTACCAAGTTTGACATGTGCTCCTATCTCGTCGTGAAATGCACTTTAGGATTTGAAATTTCTCAATTTGGACTCCGTTTGACCTGTTTCTGAGAAATCTGTCCACTTTGCCAAAATTCTGTCATTTCGGGCTTTCCGCAACTTTTTCAGAATTGTACCCAATTTTTACCATGGGTTGCCCTTGTCATTAGGACCATCACCGTCTATTCTTTTCTTTTTTCCGATCTCATTTCACCTGCTTTTTTATTTTTCTTTTACTTTTATTAAGAAAATCATAAAAAATAAAGGAAAATAGCAAATTGAAGCCAAAAAATTCCAAACATACACGATAAATAGCTGGTAATCCTGTGTATATGAATATACACTTATTTGTGATTTCTGGACTTGGATTATCACTTTTTTCCACTTTTTAGCTCCAAAAGCACTCTTATTTAGTGATATTTACACGTCTAGAGACCCAAATTCATCATTTGATCTCTTCTTATTGCAAAACAAGGTATATAAGGGCATAAATATTATCAATATCCGCAATCAAACATAAAAATTGCAAAATCATGTAAGACACTGCCCTTGTAATATAATTTATTTATTTATTTTATTTTTTATTTTTTGTTATTTTTTGCTTGTAGTTGCTCTGTAACTCCTGTATACCTGTATACCTCCCCCCCTCCTAGTCTGAGTCCTCCCGGACGACTATGAAGTGTCTGTGGGTGAAGCATTGTAGTTGTTTTGGTCATAAGTTCCCCATGCAATTGTAGAGCGATGATACAACAGTCTTTCCAATAAAGCTGCTCTTTTTTTGATTGAAGGATTGGTGGTCGGGTTTTGGGTTGGTTTTGGCACTTCGGTAGTAGAATCAGTCGATGGATTCTTCTTTACCTTGTTGTTCTTTTTCACAATCCAAATCTGCTTCCGCTTTGCTTGTGCTTGCCACAAACTCTTTGCGACCCAAACCTGCTTTGTTCTTTGTGTTGATTTCCTCGCCTTGAAATACCTAGGAGTTTCCGTGGATTGTACTGAAGGGAGTTCCTGTTTACAAATCTTTGGGATCCAAATTTGCTTGCTATAGCTTTGTGCCGTCATGAACTTCTTTGGAATCCAGATCTGTTTCACTGTCCTTGATTGTCTGGAATCACTCTGTTGTCTGGTATTGAAGACTCTGTTTTCCACCTTTGTGTTCTCTGGCACAACCTTTTTTGGTCTCCATACCAACTTTGACTCCGTTTTTTCCCAAGGTTGAGCTGTTATATTATTGCTTGTCTTCCTTATCCACTGTTGAGAATTCCTCGTCGAAGAGTAATCCGGTTGTATAGAAACTTTTGGTTGCCATTGCTTCTTCTTTTTCTCTGGTTGTTGTTTACCTTTGTCTTTGGATTCGTCCTTTGGAGTTGGCTCTTCTCCTTTGGTGAACTTAACTGATTGACTTTCACCTTCGTATTTGATAAGCACTGATTTAGAACTCCAGTCAATCATTGCATTGTATTGCTTCTGCCATGGTTGTCCTAGCAATAATGGATGTTGTGTAGCTTGGTCTTCAACCACGTAAAACATATGAGGATACACATACTGGTTAATCTGTATATGTAAAACTGTGCATCCGACAGTTTTGATTGAATTCTCAGAGTAACTCTTTAACTCTTGCTTGGCAGTTTGTAGTTTAGTGTCATTTGTCAATTGTCTATACAAACTGAGTGAAAGTAGGTTAGTTTGAGCTCCTGAATCCAATAGTGCTCTGGCTTTGATTTGGTTGGTTCCTACTTTGCATTCAATGATGGGTTCTTCTTTGTCATTATCCATTTCTGTTATACTGACTGCGTTTATTCGTATTGCTCCTTCATTGCGCTGTTTCTGACGCAGTAGTCTTCTTTTCTCCATTCTTTCCTTCGCCTCGGCTTGCGCTTCCTCCAAATCATTTTCTTTTTCTGGACACGCAGCTTTTCTTGATGTATTTTGAGAAGCATGTCTTGGGTTAGCGGCAAAAGATACTTTTTCACTCTGCATCCACTAATCCAATTGGGCATTTCTTCTCCGTCTAATGTAGCAAGCTTGACGGCTCCACTTGGTGATAGATCTTTAATCACCAGAGGTCCCATCCCTCGCTTTTTAAGCTTCTTAGCATGCTGTTTCAGAGTGTAAACTAGGACATAGTCCCCAACCTTAAACTCTTTAGTCCGCACATGCTTATCAAAAAATTCTTTTTGTCGCCTTTTTTGAGCGTAGATAGAAGCTACTGCTTTTAGGCGAAGCTCGTCTAGCTTTTCCAGGTCATCTATTCTATCAGAAAGCTCGTGCCCTGTCCACTCTAGATCCTTAGCCACCCTTAAGGTTGAAATCAAGAATTCTATTGGTAAGATAGCATTTAGCCCAAAAACCATGTTATATGGGGTCGTTCCTATTGATGTTTTATATGCTACCCTATATGCCCATAATGTTGAATGCAACTTCTGGTCCCAGTCAGTTCTCGACTCAGATACAATCTTCGTGAGGACCGTGCATATGGTTTTGTTTGTTGCTTCAGCTTGTCCGTTTGCTTGTGGATGATACGGGGCTGATTTCCTATGGATTACCATGAATTCATCTAGAAGGATCTCTATCACTTCATTTATAAAATGTGTGCCTCGATCACTCACAATTTCTATTGGCAATCCATATCGTACAAAGACGTATTCATATAGAAATTGTGCCGTGGTCCTGGCATCTGCTTTTTGAGTTGCCTTTGCTTCGACCCACTTTGTTAGATAGTCTGTAGCCACAACGATGTATTGTGCATGAGTCTTATATGCAGGAGGTGAAATGGGTCCGACATAATCAATCCCCCATTTTGCAAAAGCTCTTGCCCCCATCATTGGTCTAAGCGGCATATCATCTCTTTTAAGTGGTACTTTGGTCCGCTGACAGTCATCACACCGTTTAACGTATTCCTCAGCGTCCATATGTAATGTTGGCCACCATATTCCTGCGGCTAAGACAAGTTTTGCTGTCTTATCACCTGAGAAATGGCCTCCACCTACTCCTCCATGAGCTTGCTCTAGGATTATCACATACTCAGACTCTGATGCGCAAATCCTAAGCTGGTTGTCTTTACCTCTCTTATAGAGTTGATCTCCTATTAAAGCGTAATCTCTAGCTTCTGTCTCTACAGATTTCTGACGAGCTTTTGACGTTCCTTCTGGGAAAGTTCTATTTGTGAGATATTCAACAATATACTGACTCCATTCTGGAGCGATCATTATCTGATATAATGTCGAATACTCTGCTGGCGGTTTTGATGAACATACAATACATACAGTGACATATTCATGTACGCTTTCTTTCATTCCTGGCCAATAGACTCCCAATTGTAACAAATTCCTATATGTGTTCCTTCTTGAACAATGAAATGCACATTCCTGAACATGTGCTTCGCACAGATATATATTATATTCCTCAGGATTGATGCATAGTCGTAAAACATGATCATTTCCCAATTGATACAACCTTCCTGCAACCAATTGAAGATTCTTGGATTGCTGAATAGCAATATGTTTCTGGTTGTATTCTCTTCTATCGAACTCTCCTCCATAGGTTAATAGGTTAACGACATTTTGAGACCACTTCGGTATCATTTCTATGTTGAACAAGTACGCGTCTGGCATGTCGTCATCTACTCCTATAGGGTCTTCTCCATTCGTCAATCGCGAAAGATGATCAGCTCTAAGATGTGTTTTTCCTTTCTTTACTACTACCGTGAAGTCGAATTCCAGTAAGATAATGAACCATCTCACTATTCTCCCGGTATTGCATGGTTTATTCACTAGGTAGAGCAAGGCTTGGTGATCCGTAAAAAACAAAAACTTGTTGGCTAGAAGATAATACCAAAATTTCTTCACAGCATATATCATTCCTAATCCTTCTCGCTCTGTTGTGGTGTAATTCTTCTCTGCATTGTTGAGCTGTCGACTGGCGTAACAGATAGAAAATCCATGTTTCCTTCTTCTGGCTGAGCCAAATGCATCCTATTGCATATGCCGAAGCATCTATATGCACATGGAATATCTTCTCCCAATCTGGTGATTTCAAGACTGGAGCAGTAATGAGTGCCTCTTTCAATTTCTTGAACGATTCCTCACACTCCTCTGTCCATTCAAAGTTCACTATTAGCCTGTAAAGTGGTTGGCCTATTATAGCGTACATGTAAATGAATCGTCTATAATATCCGCAATGTCCCATAAAGCTCTGTACTTGTTTCGCATTGGTTGGTCTAGGCATATCCACTATAACTTTTATCTTCTCTAAATCCGTGGATATTCCGTTTTGTGAGACAATATGTCCCAGAATTCTGCCCTGTCGGACCATAAACACACATTTCTCAGGATTGAGACAAATGCGATATGTCCTACATTTCTCAAATACTTTTCTTAGGTGTTCTAGATGCTCATCTCTCAGAAGAGAATGTACACATAAGTCATCCATGTATATTTCTAGAAACAACCTTAAGTATTCTTTGAAAGCATGCGTCATCAGCCTCTGGAAGGTTGCGGGAGCATTGGTTAGACCAAAAGGCATAACCCGATAAGCATAAATTCCCCACTCCGTTGCAAAAGCTGTTTTATGTTGATCTTCCAGTGCTATGGCTAGCTGGTTATATCCTGAAAAACCATCAAGAAAGGAGTATGCTGTTTTCCCTGATACACGCTCTAGAACATGATCAGTTATCGGCAAGGGATAATTGTCCCTGATTGTTGCAGCATTCACTTTCTTTAAGTTGACACACACTCGGAGTTTTCCGTTCTTCTTGGGTACCACCACAATTGGAGATACCCAATCGGTGTGTTCAATCTCGTATATGAATTCAGCTTCCATTAGCTTATCTATCTCTTCTTTGATTCGCTTAGCAAATGTATCATTATATGTGTATGGTCTCTGTCTGCTAGGCTTTGCGTCTTGTTTCAGTGGGATTGTGTGTTGGCATATCGATGGGTCAACTCCCTTTAAGTCCTTATAAGACCATGCAAACACATCCCTATACTCTCTGAGAAGACTCAAAAGTCTCTCTTCCTCGCCTGGAGACAAATCTGTGGCTATGTACACCGGTCTAGGTGGCTCACCTAGAGCTGCTAAATCAACTTTTTTTGCATCCTCCGGTCCGTCATAAGATTCGTTCTCCTTTCTCTCTCGAATAGGTGGGGTTAATACCACCTTCCTATCCTCTATTGTGAATTTCCTATAGTGAGAGGGAACATCCATGTTTTCCTTGATTTTGGCGTTTTCGTCCTCTCCACTCTCAATTTCTGTCGTCCAAACTTCTTTCAGAGTTTTCTTGAGCTCTCTGTACTTGTTTCTACGTTCTAGCTTGGACTCCGTGTGTTCTCTGTTGCGCTTGTTCTTTTCTGATTTTTCAGTTTCAGTTTTCGTTCCATTCCTTTGAACTGATTTCTTGAGCCTCTTTTGTCTTTTCGTAAGCTCTTTTTATCATTGCCTCTCATTCTTCCAGAAATCTTGTCCTTAACACAATCTTCCGCCTTTACTAGCATTAGGAATTGATTTTTTCCTCTTATTCTAGGCATCGGATTGGTTCTAACCCCCTTTGTTTTTCTCTTTGCTCTATAGCGTTTCTGGCGTTGTTTAGTTTGGTTCGGAAAATCATAAAATCGGACATCCGTTATAGTTTCTTTGTTTTCACTTGAATTGTCCGTTGACTCGTTGTCTGCTTCATTTCCCCACTCAGGATGATCGGGAATGTCGTGAAACACCTCCTCTTCATCTTCCTTTTCCAGTGTATCATTCTTTTCAGTTTCTTTTTCGAGTACAGTTCTCAACATGAAGTACGGAACCATGTCGTACCCATCCTTGTCGCAAAATTTTGTTGTGGGACCATCCGGAATTGCACAAACATCTAGGGTTGCTAGAATGTGTGTCCATTCTAATGGTTCAAGTGTGTCCTCTGGAAAGGGTTCTCCTATATAAGTTTCGTCTTCGATGGCCCTTTCTAAAACATATTCTTCTCATTTCAGACTTCCACATTTCGAAGCTCCACACATCCATAACTCCTTGGGTTTACCTAACCAAGCTGGACATTCGGATCCCGCCAAAGTAGCTGAATCAAACTCCTCCACCGGTGTTCGGTTCACATCTTTGTAGCTATGGTCTTTCAGGTTCACACGTGTAGTGGTTTCCATATTTCTCAGGTATATGTGATCGTAGCCCCAATCTTGGACCATTTTCAACTGTCTCATGAATGGTCTTCCCAATATGATATCATAGTTATTCTCCTTGCCAAAATCGACAATAGCAAAAGTATGTTCGTATTCAATGCCGCAAGAAGTCACTACGACTTTCTCTAATAACCCCATAGGTTTCTCCATGTGTCCATCTGCTAATTGGAGTTTCAACCTAGTCTTCCTTATTGCTGGTTTCCCCCATTTTTTCCAGATTTCTTTTGTAGCAATGGCTACCCCAGCTCCGCTGTCTAGTATTGCCATCGTGTTCACTCCTTGGAATTCAACTGGTAAGGTTGTATTCCCCTCTTCACCTTCGCAATACTCTCCGACCTTGTTTAAGGGTACAGGCTTAGCGTTCTTTTGTGGTTTACTCAGCTCTTGTATACCCTCTTGCAGTCTCGATGTTGGGTCTTTTATCCCAAATTTCTCCAAGCATTTTCCTACAGTGGTCCACATATGTGGTCTTAGCCTCAAAAGCTCAGCTAGAGTGATAGTGCATGTCACTGGTGTTGACAAGATCTCTATCAATCCTTGCGAGTCCATGACTTTTTCTGATGAGATTCTTCGTGAGGGAAGTGCTCTAATCTCGGATTTTGCTTCATACTCTCCTAAGTATGAAGGTAAGGTATTCAGTGAATGAGGTTTGCTCTCCATTGTTCTAACAGAGCCCCCATCTCCCCAGTAAGATTGCAGATCCAAGTCCACTTGAGATCCTGCCTCAAATTCCACTATGGGAGGATTCCTGATGTCCTTTTCCCAATTTGTCTGATTAGCTTGGCAACTTAGCTCGTTTGCAAAGTTTGCCTCTCTCACTTGTTTCCAAAATTCATTGTAATCCTCATCTCTTCCGTAAGACCTCTGTATGACTGGATGAAAACTCTCTATCTCCTGATCGGTTGTGTTCAACACTATGCGGTCATCCTTGTGTGTATTTTCAGGCTTTTGTGCACTGGGAGTCTTTTCAGCTACCCGTGAAACAATAGTCTCTTGCTGAATTGGGTTTTCCGTTCCACAATTCATTGTTTCTTTTGGTGGTTCTAATAAGGCTTGTGCAGTCTCGATCATTCTCTGGCACATTTCAAGTCTCTGCTTTTCCAATTCCGCGTTTGGGTATGTCATCCACCTCTGTTCTTGTGTTTGGTTGTTCTTTAACCTAGCTTCGTAAGCTCTCATCAGTGCGTCCAATGGTTCGTGTACTTTGTCGACTAGCACTGATCCCCCTGAGCTTAAGCTCGTTGTTTCTTTGATACTCTTTTGTTTCGTTCTTTCCGGGCTCATCTCTCGTTTCCCGTTTTGACTCTCAAGTTTTTCTAATCTTCTTTAGTTTGCTTTAGTTCCTCAGCTAGAATAGCGTCTTCAAGTTCTTTTCTCAACTTCATGCGTGCTTTTCTAGCTTTCCATGTGTTTCTCTGACTCCGCAGTCCTTGACTAACCACTTCGGTCGCTAACTTTCCATTCTCACGTTCTCTAGTGGTTTTCTTAGCTTGAGCTCTAGTAACAACTTGCGTTGGTATCAGAGTTTCATTTTCAGACCCACTGTTGGTAGGAATAGTTTCTAGCATATTCAATGTCGTCTTTTGTACTTTGTTTGGATTCTTTGAACAATCCTCAATGAAGTGAGTAACCCCACACTCAGTGCAATAAGTGTTAATTCTAATGATTTCCGTATGTGGACAAACATTCATCAGATGGTCACCTCCACACTTATAACAAGGTCCTAGTGCTGGTCTTAGTCGCACTTGATTCGTCCTTTGTGGATAGGATGGTCTTTGTCATGTTAACCCTCCATGAGCTATGAACATCAATGTCCTTGCGTCCAAATTGTACCTCTCTTCATCAGAAGCACTTGTAACTGTTGGTATTCCAACATTCCCAATCATGCCCCATGGTTCTGGTTGTTTGGGTTCTTCTGGTGGGTAATACACAGTTGGAGACATGTGTACACCAGATTCTTCATAATAGGCTTGAACAGGCACTAGGGCTTGTTCTTCCTGATTCTCTAAGGTTGGTGCATATCTAATGCCTACTGGTCTTGCTCCTGGTAAAGGTGGTTGTTGTCCCAATACCGGTTGCGGTCTTTCTATCCCCATAGGTCCTGGTACATTTCCCGTTGGGTATCGAGGTAGTGGATGTACTTGAGGTGGTGCTAATTGAGCAGGAGGTGCATACTGACGCTCCCTTACATACCCTTTGTTGTAATAGCACTCCTCTGTTGGATGGTTTGTCCATTTTTGTTCAAAAGCACACCATTTCAGTGTTTTTGGCAATGGTTTTTGGTATGGTGCCATCCTTTTTAGAGCATCTTCTATCATTTGCTCTACATTTGGCATGGTTGTTGTTTGAACATTCTTTTTAGTGGTAGTCTCGCTCGCTACGGAGGAGGAGCTACTGGATGCAAAATCTGTATCCGCTGACACCTCTCCATAAACCGTACAGTTATCCACTAAGTACAATGCCTCTCTCGTTACTTGCTCGAAACTTGTACAAGCTTTCAAGTGCAAGTCCTTCTTGAGAGTGTCGTTTCTCAGTCCCTCAATAAAGAGAACAGATAGTCTGTCATCTTGTGGTCGTTCACGTACTGGACATCTCTCAATGTATTGTTTGAAGCGAAGTGAAGCTTCCTTCACTTTTTCGTGTTCTCTCTGTTTAAAAGCATATATTTGTGAGACCGTATTGTGCTTAATCCCTCGTTTTGAGAATTCCTCAGCAAACTCTCTTAGCAAATGGTCAATGTCATGGAATCCCCCTATGTTCAGTGGTTGAAACCATGTCAATGCCGTACCTTCTAGAGTAAGACCAAATCCCTCGTATTGTGTATGGAAATCTGTTATCTGCTCAGCTCTTAAGACTTGCTTAAAGAGTGACACATGGACATACGGATCTCCTGAACCACCATACTTCTTTGGCATACACTTCACTACTTGAGATGGTCTCATACGTCTATGGTCTGCTACCAATCTCATTGCTCCTGTGTCCCGGCTAAAGCTTTCCCTAGCATCATGGACTTCATGGGTTATCCTTGTCAGTTCCCCTGCCCTGAATCTACTACTAGGAGGTAAATGTGATGGTTCCGCTTCGAATCTTGGACCTGGAGTGGTATATGTGGGGATTGGAACTGCACTACCTCGATTCGTATCCATTGACTCTCTGGAATGTAATGATCCCATTGGTCCGGGCTTCGAGTACTGAGGTTGACTGAAAGAGTCAGCAGCCTGAGTTCTTTGTCCTCCTGTCGTCATTGGGTTTTGCCCTCCATTTGTTGGTGCTGGTCTTTGTGAGCTAGAAGTAACATAATACTGATGTAGTGGTCCCCCAAAGTATGTATATCCTTCTAATTCTTTCTTGCCCATTGTTGAGTATTGCCTCCCATACTTGTCGTAAGCGGCAATTTTCACTTCCGATCCTCTGTGTAGGTAAAGACATAAAGTCTTTTTTGGTCTGTCAACTCTCCGGTGTAGGGTTCTTCACATCTATAATAGAGATCTTGCTCCCCATTATTATATTTGTATAGCCCCACATAGATGTTATCAGTGTTGATCCTTGTAGTTTCATTCTCTCTTCTTAACCTCGCATCAGGGAAGTTCATTATTGGTGCTTTCTCCTCAAGTTCTTCATCTACTTTGGCTTTGGTGCCCATCAATCCCCACTTGTCCACAATGTTAGGGTTTAGGACTACCAAGTACATGGTACCCTCGTCATCTAGATATCTATCTCCGCTATAGCTCACAGGCACTAAGTCCTTGAACTCACTAGGCCTCTCTTCTATCTTTACACAATAGCGGTCCATTCCATCTTTGTAGATCTTGGCACCTTGCTCATTGTCGTACTGGTATTTTATGAACAATAGCTTCATTGTGGAGGAAGGGTTTGATGATCCTGCTGCCATATTTTCTCTGTTGTTCAGGTTCAAGTGTTCCAAGTGTTCGGTGAAAATCTCGTAAGATCTCTCCGAAGAAGTATCAGAAACACTTCCTTCAAAGATCGGCTCTAATGGTTGCACCCAACTTTGGTGTACACTTCCCTCGGTTGATATGACACTTGCTTGTTCCCCTTGTTTTGGTTGGTTATTCTGGAGGTTTCTGCCCGATCTCAATTCATCAATTCCCCTAAAGGACTTTAACTTTTCCGTCTCGGCAATTTGTTTTCCCAAGTTTTTGTGGTCAGAATTGATCCAAACTGATTGATACTTGCTTGGTCAATTGTTTAATCTTGTCAGTTGGACAACTTCTGTTTCATCAAGTGAGAATTTTGTTGCAGTTATGCTGAAAAAGACATTATACGCGTATGATGTCTTTTTTCACAGATTTAGACTATTTTGGTTATGCTCACTCTCAGTAGCCCCCTTATGCTCTTTCCACTCACAAAATTCAGTTTGAACTCTGTTTGAGCAAGTTATGGCTAATTTAGGCTTTTCTTGGCAATTTTCCGCTTTTGACTTGTTTTGGGTCAATTGTGATCCAAATGGGATGAAACTTGAAATATAACCTCTAGACAGCTATTACAATGGATCTGTGTTGGCAAAGTATCAAAATATGTCCAAAATTAGGTCAAAGACATCATACGCGTATGATGTCTTTTTCATCAATTTGGGTCAAGACTTGATATTTATGCTTTCTACAGTGTTTGCAACAATCTTGTCAGGTCAGATATCAAAAATAAGCAGTGGATGTGCCAAAAGACATTATACACATATGATGTCTTTTGTCCCAGATTTTGACTATTCTTGGTTTTAAGCCTTCTCCAATGTTTACAATTGAGTTTCAAGTGTTTTTGTCAGGTTTGAATGTAAAAACAAGATCTGAATCCAAAATTTCCTATTCTTTGCGTTTCTTGGACTCCGACTTGTCTTTTTGGGTTTCTTTGAGTGTTAATGCTCTTGTTTTAAGTTGAAATTAAGGTATAACCCCCCTTTTGAACACTCTGGTAAAGTCAAAATTTCTGTTTTGGTCTCTGTTTGGTCATTTAGACATCATACGCGTATGATGTCTAAAGTTGCAGATTTCCAGTTTTTTGGCACAGAATCCTTCCTAAAGCTTTCTCAAGTGCTCAGCAACTCCCAGATACACAGAAAATTTCTCTGACTTTTGTTTATTGCAAGTTTCACTATTAACTCGACGGTTTAGTGATCTAACATGCAATCAACCATATCAAGCAAATACTCCAATGATTGCTAGCTCTAGATCAGGATCAAATGAAGTCCTACCTAAGCTATTCCTAATCATAAAATGGGTTTGGTAGTTGTGATTTTAAAGAGATCCACTGCCACTCACGGACTAGCAAATTCTTCTTCTATCAACAACTACTCAACGCCAACAAAACAACAAACAAATCTAAGCTAATTTAAAAATAATGTCAACACCGAAGACCCAGGAATACCCCACTTCCTAGTATCTCTCGAGATCTTCGGAGTCCACCACTCCTAGATCTTTTCTAACTAAAGTATACAAAGTTATTTATACGACTCACCTCGTAGGATTAGTCTAAGGTCACCTACTTAGGGCTCTCGTCCCCAGCAGCGGCGCCAAATGTTAAGGCGGTTACGCCGCTAGCGGAAGCTAAATAGCGAGAACTCAACGAACAATAGAATTTGTCAGACGAGGACGAAGCTTGACCCGCAGGCGCATGGAAACAACTAGGTGGGTGTCAAATCACCTACTCGACCTTCTAATGACAATCACTACTAAGGAAATCAAATCTAAGTTCTAAAATACGCAAGTGACTGAAATCCGTACTACGAACGAATGCTATACGAAACAGGATCTAGAATCATTGAATCGATCTCAAACTCAAGGGGAAGTCTATACACTAGGTTAGAACAACACCCTAAAGACTTGAACTGCAAAATCAACCTATAATCACTCCGTGCGGTAAACGCGTATGAAGACAGGCTGAAAAATACAGGTGACCGAAACTTGACCCCGATGGTACTAATGCGTAGCTCTACTCGTTGTGGTTCTATAGATATGCTGCACGCTCCATTCCGACACACGAGTTGGAAGAAAACTCACACCGAAGCTCGTAGGAACTTACCACACATAGAAGCCGATAGCGCGCACTCTTGGTATCTGTGCGTAGCTCTCGCCGTTGCTAACACAATGGTGGTGTCGCTTCTCCAATGGCGGCTCCGTAGCTCGCGTAGCAAGTAGATAAGACTCTCTCTCTCTCTCTCTCTCTCTCTCTCTCTCTCTCTCTCTCTCTCTCTCTCTCTCTCTCTCTCTCTCTCTCTCTCTCTCTCTCTGACACAGTCACAGCACTCAAAAACTCACTTTGATTAATAATCTGAATCCCTTTAGGTTACAAAAACTTTGGCTTATATACCTCTGCTTTGGAGGTGAGAACATCTCTAACTAATTACATCAGCAAGTGAAATTACTTCGGAATTACAAGCTGGAAACTCAATTGAGTCCCGTTACTTAATGAATGGCTCAAATCAAAATTAATGTCGGAAAGACATTTATTACAATCAATGGTTACAAAATGATGAGTGTGAGCAAAAATGTGGGTGTGATCCTCTGCTGGCTCAACAAGATACAACGTGGATGTTTTCTTGTGATAATTATGCAAAAATGTCATCATGAGGACCATATTTTGGGGCCACTTCAGGTGGTGGCGGGATGCATTATTGGAAAAATTTGAGTGTCAGGTGTGCGCATGGATACAGCAAGGTGACAACTATGCACTGCGAGGTCAGTTTTTG
Organism: Adiantum capillus-veneris; assembly: GCF_014529385.1. Classification (NCBI taxonomy): domain Eukaryota; kingdom Viridiplantae; phylum Streptophyta; class Polypodiopsida; order Polypodiales; family Pteridaceae; genus Adiantum; species Adiantum capillus-veneris. Next base: position 70,374,595 of record NC_140931.1, read on the forward strand.
GCCTGTTCGTGGTCCGTTTGAGGTCATCTAAAAGACCAATGGTGCCCAAGTAATAAATCTAAGTGTGGGAACCAAAAAAACTGAGAGAAGACCAGAAAAATGTGGAGAAGAGAGGAGGAACAGCCGCAACTGTGTTTTTGGGGTTTTTGGAGCCTGTTTTGACCGTAAACTGCTTATCCGAGGTCGGATTTGAGCACTTTGACATTGTAGACTGGGGTTTTGAGCCGTTCCGGACGCAATAGCGCTGTCCATTTTGCCAAATTCCTCACTGTTTCTCTATTTTTTTGGCTGTGTAAGTTTCTCCTGTGAGCGAATCTTCTGCTCCAGTTTGTGATTGTATCTGGCTTATTTTACCCATACTGTGTGAGCTATTTGCCCCCTTGGTGTTGGCCCAAGCTCATTTGTATCTAAATATCAGAAGTTCTCCCCTTTTGAGCTGAATTTTTTGGGGGTGTGTGTGTGTCTCTCTCTGTGTGGAGTGGGCAAACGGATAGTCTCTCTCCTCTCACTCCATAGGTGTGTTCCCTGTCCCAGCCAGGTGTGTTGTGTAAGCCGAGTGGTGCCACATAGTGTGTGTGTGTGTGTGTGTGTGTGTGTGTGTGTGTGTGTGTGTGTGTGTGTGTGTGTGTGTGTGTGTGTGTGTGTGTGTCTTACCAAGAGTGTGTGTCGGGTCGTTATAGAGGCGTTCTGTGTGTTTCCATCCCGCTCACAACGCCCATCACTCTAGGGCTATCCATCTTTCCATTGCACACTACGTAACATACTCTCTATTGTGTGCCTTGAGCTTCCTTCGTCTTCTCCAAGCTGTGCGCGTTTCTCTGCAACCCTACTACCATAGCAGAGCTCGTCGCCTCACACCAGAGGCACAATGATCGACCGAGTGACCGAGCTAGGGAGATCTAGACGCCCACGACCACGGAGGACTACATAGCATCAACAGAGGCTGCATTAGAGGATTTGGATCACTCTGGCCCGACATGCACAACGCTCGGTCAGGCTATTGACCATGGAGGATATTGATGAGATCCGCCAGCAATCGATGTTGGATCTTTTGTGATCTGGGATTTAGCTATTTTAGCTAGTTGCTTAGATCACACCTAGCTATTTTGGATTCCATAGTATTTTATTCTGTCATTTTTTTTACTCTGACTTTATATGAGATCCACCAAATTGTAACTTTCTAGTCTCATAGGTCATTTTGGCCTTCTGAAGACGTTAATATAACATTTCATTTCATCTCTCTCTCTCTCTCTCTCTCTCTCTCTCTCTCTCTCTCTCTCTCTCTCTCTCTCTCTCTCTCTCTCTCTCTCTCTCTCTCTCTCTCTCTCTCTCTCTCTCTCTCTCAAACACTAGCAAGATCGCTAGTGGGGGGAGGCCTCCCTTGCCTTTGTCCTCAAAAACTTGGGTGCCCAATGGGCCCGTGGGAATCCACCCTTGAAACCTCCCACATCATCAGCTTGACGGACGTCACAGTTTGATCACCGCACCGCCTTGCGGCCACTGACAACCACCAAAACCGCTCCATTTTTGTCCGTTGTAGCTCAAAGGCATGCGCGTGTAGTGCCTCCCCACTGAGGATGCCATGGACAACCTTGAGAGCCTCCTCTCTCTCTATCTCATTGTGCTTATGAGGGGGAAATTACCTAGGTGTTATATCATGCACTGATGGCCGCAAACATTTCCTATGGGATTAAAATCCTGCCACGTGGTGGATCTGCATCGTCCAACCTTCCAAAGGCCCTAGAGCCCCTATAAAAAACACCTAAAAGACTCTTCTTTTTCTTCCCCATTCAGCCTCTTGCCAATGTTTACTCCAAAACCCAATGGTCAAGCCACAAAGTGCCACCAAAATCTCCCAACTTAGATTTCAAACCTTCCATTCCTTGCCACATTTCAACTTTACAGCAGTGACCGCCATCCAACGCCGTCAAAATAGAAAAGAATCATATGTAGCCTCCTTTCTAGCACATGCATCCAAAATCAATTGGCCCCATCTTACTGCCTATGACCCCAATTGACAAGTTGTTGATTCATGCCTCCTACCTTGTAGAACCTTGTCAAGGCAAACACACAAGATGGCATGCCTACATATGCAGTCAAGTGGACACATAAGTGGCACTCTACAAATCTTCCACTGGTCATAACTTTCACTACATAGCTCTGATTGATGACCCGAGAAGATCGGCATGCTCCACAACTTGATCACTTTGCATCTATCCACTCACTTCAGCTTTGGCTACCTCTCTCCACTTGCAATAATCCATCGAGGATCTGCAAGACCTCCCAACTTTAAACTGCCATATCTTTCACATCGAGTCTCCGCTTGAGGAGCCATCTCAACCAGATTCTACACCATCTTGAACACTACGTTCCGTGGCATCAACTTAGCACTTTGGACACCTTTACTTTTTAACATGTTTGGCCTCCTTTGGAGCCCTTTTGGCCTTAAAAACCCCATCAACCATACACTTTAGCTAACACCTATTTGCCTAGGTCCTTTGTACGTGCTTTAGCACCTTACCCTATACATGTATGCACCCATAGCCTTGCATAGCACACTCCCCAGCTTCGACCAACTTTGGTTGCACCATCATTGCCCAACCCCCTTGTTGAAAATTTATGTTCAACCACACATAGGCTTATTGAACCCTAAAATGGCCACACCAAAACACCATTATGTACACACACAAAACACCTACCAATATGTACATGACCAATCTCCTGCCATCTGTCACCTTTGCTCAAGCGGGTTACCCAACCCCTTGTTCATAGCATGGCCTCCACCTAGGTCAAACACCTAGCTTTGGTCTTGTCCATACATGTCACATAACCAACCACACACTTAAACTGTCAATAGCACATTATCACTTTCCTCAGACATATACGCACTTGATCCTCCCTCCCAAACTATGTACTAGCACAACCTCCATGCAAGAGATCTCCAGGCTAAAGGGCATTGCGGTTGATACACATACTCCTCCACATTTACTTCTATTGGCACAACCCTAGTAGCAGGCAATTGCTCACCCAAAGGAAACTCCATTGGTAGAGGGGCAGCAGACCCTTGCATCACATGTATCCTGGTGAAAGTCCTATCAATGAGCACTTGTGTCTCTTCATCCATAGCAACCTCAGCATCATCAAAGCCCCAATCAACTTCACATGAGGAAAAAAATTTGACTCTCAAAGGGGCCCTATAAGGAGGTTTGACTTTGCCTCTCTTGTCCAAAGTGGGCAACCTGATAAAGTACATAAATGATTTGTCACAACCAACATATCATTGGGAAGATCTTAGAAAGTAGGTTTTAAATCCCCAAACGCAGACAAATTTGAAGTTGATTTGTAGAAATTATGGTCTCCCCACAGAAGTTGAAAAGTGGGGAGAGATTCCATTTATAAGACGGAGTTGTCACATCAAAAAATGAATCTTCTAGAATATAAGGAATCTGATGGCATGCTCTATATGAATGGATACATTTCAATGAGTACAATCTAAATCCAAATGGTGCAACAAGTTTTGATTTCATTTGTAAAAATTTTATCATGCACCCATTTTGGACCAGAGGAAGAAAGTCAAAGTCCCCATTTGAGATTCTAAAATTTCCCTAATGCTTTCAATGCATACCTGATATGAAAAAACTATATCCACGGCATCACCACCAAAATCCATAGGCAACTATAGTCGCATGTCATGAGCACAAGAAGAGTGCCCAACTCCCTTGGTCGTCACTTCACCACTATCCTCTTGTTGACTTTGTAGGCCAACTTTGTTATCCACAAATGCGGTCGCGCCCTTTTCTACAAGCTTGCGAACCAAATGTATCACTAAAATGCTATCCATCGCAACTCTCATCAACATGGCCATCACCATGGTGTCACATGTGATCTTCAATTACGTATCCACCTTGACAAGCCTTGGCACTTCAACCTGCTCTCCTTTCACAATGTCGACCACCATATCATCAACATACAAGGAAAATTTACCCTTACAAGCATAGGCTCATCGGATCCATTTTCTCATCATAGAATGTGGACTGATCCACTCTATCCTCCTCACTTGTCTCCCAAACGCTTCAGCTAGTATCCTCATCATCATCAACACCATAAACCAACTTTCTATCTGCATCCTCGTCCTCCTGCTACTCCACAAAATCTTGACCACCCTCTTAGATTTGCACACTTTCTCCACCCACTTCCACCCTTTTGGTATCTACAACTTGGCTACACTCTGCTACCTCTTCATGCACTAGTTTCAAAAAAATGGGTTGTACCTCTTCAAGCAAGACTGGACACTTGATATCTGCTAACTCCTCTATGTGCAAGCTCTCTTTAACAAAAGGCTCATCTTCATTGACGAGCTCCTCCACAATCAGCATAAGCATCTTAGAAACATGCAATCCCAAAGGAACATAATTGGTCAAAGGCCTTACCCTGGCAAGCTCTGCACTTTGCACATTTGGCACCATATTCCATTGGTCCATAGAACACCTTGCCGCCACCACAGGCACATAATCTGCAAGCTTCAGCAAACCCAACTCCAATTTCTTCTTCACCTTCCTACTTTTCACCCTGGAAACTCTAACAGTCTTGGCATAGCTTTTTGGATCTTCATAATTGACCTTCTCTTGAACACAAGGATTCATGCAAGCTAGAAACTTCTCTAGCATGAAATAGTCCGCATTGACCACTTGGGTGATAGCCACCACATCACTCCAACAAGCATCAAACTTATCAACAAAAATGCCAAAATCTTCACTTACTTCTTGCCGTAGGCCTTTCATCTTTGCATCCGCTTCAACAATCGACACCACTTTGCAAAATTTGCATAGAAACTACTCTCAAAAACTAACCCAATCCTTCTTATCTGCAGCTTCTAGACCATTGAATCATGCCTTCGCCAGCACCATCTACACCTTTTCTTCATCATTTTGCATCCACAATGAGAGCATCAATAGCTCAAAATATGCAAGCCACTTGTCCACATCTTCATTGTCATTGAAAATCAGACCCAAACTTGCCACATCTTTAATCACGAACTCATCACCAAGGAGCAATCAGGTGCTCCTCTGTGGGGGCAGTAGAAGATGGAGAGGGGGAAGGGGAAACGACGCTCGAGAAACACTATGGAAGCTTCACCATACTCAAAACACCCTATACAGCTCTATTACATCAAACTATATACCCACATGGTCATCGGGGAAAAAAACTCACACTTTGGGCTCTGCAAGCACACAGCACTACACAAGAAACCATTTTGGACCACCCCATGACTTGCCTCTTTTGTTCGGCTTTGATTGGCCCTTTCAGGTGCCTTGGATTCTCTCTCTCCCTCTCTCTCTCTCTCTCTCTCTCTCTCTCTCTCTCTCTCTCTCTCTCTCTCTCTCTCTCTCTCTCTCTCTCTCTCACACACACACACACACACACACACACACACACACACATATAAGCCCCTCCCAAGCACTAGCAAGATCGCTATTGGGGGGGAGGCCTCCCTTGCCTTTGTCCTCAAAAACTTGGGCACCCAATGGCCCCGTGAGAACCCACCCTTGAAAACTACCACATCATCAGCATGAAGGACATCACCGTTTGACTGGCATGCCACCTAGCGGCCACCAACAACCACCAAAAAAGCTCCATTTTTGTGGCACGTGTGAACAGTGCCTCCACTGAGATGCCATGGGCGACCTTGAGGGCATCCTCTCTCTCTATCTCATTGTGCTTATGAGTGGGCAATGCCCTAGGTGTTATATCTTGCGGTGTTGGCCCCAAACATTGCCTGCGAGATTAAAATCTCGCCACATGGCATCTCTGCATTGTCCACCTTCCAAACGCCCTAGAGCCCCTATAAAAAAGACCCAAAAAAATCTTCTTTTTCTTCCACATTCAACCTCTTGCCAATGTTTTCTCCAAAACCCAATGGTCAAGCTGCAAAGTGACACCAAATCTCCCAACCTAGATTCCAAACCTTCCATTCCTTTTGCAGCATTTTGACTTCTCCGTGACCGCCATTCAAGGTCGCCAAAGCAAGCAGAAATCATTTGTAGCCGCCCTTCTAGCATGTGCATCTAACTTCAACTAGCTGCATCTTACTGCCTATGACCCCGATTGACAAGTTGTCAATTCTTGCTATTTTTACATGATGCCCCCTACCTTCTAGAACCCTGTTGAGGCCCAAAAACACACCAGGTGGCACGCCTACTGATACGGTCAAGTGGGTACATAATTGGCCCCCATCAAATCTTCCACTTGTCATATCTTGCACTCCAAAGCTCCAATTGATTACTTGAGAAGATCAGCATGTTGCATCTATCCACTGACTTTAGCTTTGGCTACCTCCCTCCACTTGCAATAATCCATCGCGGATCTGCAAGACCTCCCAACTTCAAACTTTCATATCTTTCACATCGGGACTCCATTTGAGGAGCGGTCTGGACTGACTTCAACAACATCTTGAACAGTACATTCCATGGCATTAGCTCCGCACTTTGGACACCTTTACCTTTCAACCTATCTTGCCCCTTTGGAGCCCTTTTGGTCTTAAAAATTCCATTAGCCATACACTTCAGCTAACACTTGCTTGCCCTTGAAGTCCTTTGTACCTGCTTTAGCACCTTACCATGTACTTATATGCACCCATTGCCTTGCATAGCACACTCCAGAGCTTCGACCAACTTTGGCTGCACCAACGTTGTTGGCGGGTGTTGGTATATGCATTGCTAACACTAAAGGGACACCCTTTTTTTTTAATCAATTTTTTATATATCGACACTTATTTAGACGTGCATATAGACGCATGTATCGACAATAATAACAATGCTAATTTTGATGCTTGTATAGATGCCCCGAGGAGGTCACCTTATAAAAATGTAACCTATCACGTGAGTTCAACAGAAGGGTATTTAAAGTTCTTGAAACTTACTGAAATATATATAGAAGGGCATTATTTTTTCAAATTTGAAAAAAACGTACAGCTTTTAAAAGAAAAGGGTACATTATATTCCTAACAAAATTCAGAGATAAGGGGTTTTACAAACATGTCTTGAACACACGTGATATGGTAGTTTTACACATAGTGAACCCCCCGAGATAGATGCCACCTATAAAACAGAACGTGCGGGTTAATTCTTGTATTTTTTCCCCATTCTTTGCTCTTCTCCTCTTGGGCCTTTGCTGATAATCTCTTCCATAGCTCCAGATTTGCAAGTTTAGGACCTACTTGGCTTAAGATTTCCACTCATGCATTGTCCTACAACAAGAAGGTAAGCTTTTTGTTCACATTTATGTTAGATTTTTGTGTTATTGTGTGTGTGTGTGTGTGTGTGTGTGTGTGTGTGTGTGTGTGTGTGTGTGTGTGTGTGTGTGTGTGTAGGTTTGGCGGCAATCTCTCAAGCTCTTTGTACTCACATAGGCTGCATGTGAGTGTTCTTATTTTTTCTTTCTTGCATACACACACACACATACACAACAACATATAAATAAATACATATGTACATATTTTTACACATAATTGAGCATTTTACGTGTACACACACACATTTTCAAATAAAATAATAAATTTAGAAAAATTATACGAAATTTGTTATTTTTAAATTTTGACTAAATGTTATCATTCACCAAAAAAAATTAATTAAAAAATTTTGCATTATTTTGGTTTAGATTTATTTATTTTATTTTTATGTAATTTTATTTAAATTTTATGTGGTACTTTTAAGTTGTGGCTTGTCCTAGGTCAAATTAATTGTCAATTATGTTAGTGACCTAACCTATAGGTATATACCAAATGCAAAGGTCATTGTAAATGATAATGCTAAAATGCGATATATTGGAGATTGTTATAGTTTTAAGTTTTAGTGTTCGTTCAGACCTTGTTGGTTGTTTAGGTTAGATTACTAAGGTTTGGTTATTTTAATCGATCCATTTACAACTTGTCATTTAGGTGTAGCTTACATTATTAGGGTTTGACCATCTTAATCCGTTTGGCCATCCTATAGTACTAGTTTGGCTAGATGTTAGGAGTTGGCGATGTAAAGATAGACCGCATTAATTTGACTATTCCAAGTCATTAAGGCTAACGGTTTAGGGTTAGCAGCTTTTGGTTTGGCCTCTAGGGGTTGGCCTTGTAAATGCGCTTAGGGCTGGCCGTATAAAGACTCTCTAAATTGGTTTAGGAAATCTTTAGTTTGATAATTTTGGTCTCTGTAGTGTTTAATTGCTTAGAGCTGGTCATGTTTGGCTGCTTAGGGCTAATTGCTTAGGTTTTAGTACACAAGACTTTGGTTGTTTCAGTCTGCTTAGCGCTAGCCGCTCAGGTTGCTTTACAACGGTGCCAAAATTTATGTTCTTTGTACAGCTTTGGCAATGCTTAGCATAGAATCTATTTATGGATATTCCAACACGAGTGTCATAGATCTTTTCAGGTAAATATATATGACATACAAATTTACATGAAAAGCCAAAGTCCTTGTTAGAATTGTTTAAGTGGTATTGAAAAATTTCTCAATGAGCAGATTTTGCAAGAAGGCAATCACATGCCCCTACCCGATTGGTCGCAAAACAGTTGCTATGGATGGTGCAACAAAGTCATTTCAAACAATGTCATGAGATATTGAGGGTTTGATGCATGTCATATGTGCCATCATTAGGTCGTATGGTCATTCTCTTTGTGTCCACAATTGTACGATCATGCTTGGCACCCATACCACGGCTCTGAACATTGATACGAGTGGGATACAAGCATGACTAGAGTGTCAAAAAGGAACCCCTTTGTTTGGGTCTCCTGGAAGTGTACAAAGTGGCATTGTCTTTCTAACATAGCCAATGCTGCATAACCTTATGTTAGATTGAGTTGATGCTCTTGTGGCTATGATATGGGTGGTTGTTGGAGAGCATGCTATAATCCCTCAGCATGTGTGCCAAGAATGCAGGTCAGTGATGGGTGTCGACGTCCGTGGCTCCCTAAAGCTCTACCATGAGATGGAGATATCTCTCATCAAGAAGAAGTGATACATCTCCAACTCTTGTGTCTCTACAAAAGTCCGTCCTTTACAACGGTTGAGTCTCCTCATCTCTCTCCAAGCCTCCCTCTTTGTGATAGTCGCCAATGTTGCTATGAGTTTCCAAAATAGAGAAACAAAAACGGTTGGAAATAAAAGAAATGGAATTGTAATGGAAATTGATAATTATATGTTTATTGCAGTTGGCATGTGGAAAAAGCTTGCTCAATGTATAGAATATGTGAAATGATGGCACACTTTATGTACATTCCATTATTCAAGTGCTCTTTATGAGCTATGGTCATCATTATGTCTAGATGGACAGTCTATATTCATTTTTTGATCATTAATCAATCTATAAATGAATATGTGCAAGAGGAAAATCCGCAATCTTGCAAGGGCGAGATTGTACCCAATGTATGTGTCTTCTTCTCTCTTTTCTTCTCTCCTTTCTCGACGTACCGATGTAGCACTCTATTTTAGGAGGTGCATCTACACGTGCTCCCTTGCTCTCTCTGGTTATTTGTCTCTCTCAAATCATGTATGATTCATGATTGCGTGTATGTGTGACTTGCTAGATATGTACATCAATTGATTCTATCGATGTGTCATGCTATTATTGTATATTTGCAAGTCTTTGCACTCTCAATTATAGCAATGATATCAAAGCCTTGGTTTACGTTCCTTTATATACAAGTATAACTATGGAGAGCTCTAAGAGCTAGAGCTACGTTATTGTCATTTTTTTCACTTAATTTCTATTTTAACTTGTCATAGTGGTTCGTCTCATATTTTATTCATTACTTTCTTGAATTCCATCCTCTCACCGTAGCCTACATTTTGATTCTAACGTGAGCATTTCAAAAATGAATAGAGTTAAGAATCAAACTCAAATCCCAACGCATGTAGAGAAACTCATGTAACCAATTGAACTAACATGGGATGCTGCAAAGAACGTGATCTGTGCGCTTGTTATTTGCCAACCTCTTGCAGCCTTGTCAAGCGAGCTGGCAGCCTCCTCAGCCCACAACTTGTTTTCGTCGTGGCCTACATCCATGGCTCTCCTTCTTGTATGCCTCCTCAGCCCATGATCTGTTTTCTCCACCATGGATCTCCTTTACTTTGACTCAAAGCTTTCGGTAGGATATTGCTAGATTCTCATCAATGGGATTTTTTCAAAATTGTGGTCACATATTTGTTTACATGGCATTAAAAAATTTATAGGTGTAGTTAAGAGAAGGTTACTAGTAATTTTTTCCTTTTTTCCTAATTGTTTAGAGTGAATGATAACAAGAAAATACTATTCATACTTCATTGATCTTTTATAGCTTATTGGCACTCCTATTAACTGGAATCTACAGAGATTCTGCAATCCACATCAGCGAGAAGGCTTTTCTTCGTGAAAAAGAAGTGTGCTTGTCACCATCATCCTTCCCCCCAAATCGCTCTGTCTGTGTTGCTCTCCATCACCCCACCTTGTAGCCCTGCTTTGAGTGCGCTGCTCTACAGGACAATGGCTCCCCCATGTTCATCCCCTGCACGATGGCACACTTAATTTGTGATTGACATCCAGTTGCGCCTATCATCATCACCCTTCTCGTCCACCTCATCCCCACACCATATGCACGTCTGCAGAGCGCTGCCCTCTAATCTCCGCAAGCAATCAATCAACCGCCGATGCAGGACTAGGGACGGCGCAAAATGCAAATGGATGCTCTGCAACAATTTCGGGCGCAGGTGGCTTGACCATTGGCTGAGACTCTGCGTCCTGACATGCACGACATCATTCTCTCGTGTTTCCACAAGGGAAAAATCTCTCTCTCTCCCCCTCAACTCTCTGTCCCACGTAGTGGTCAGTGCCGCTATATAGAGCACATCTCTCTCTCTCTCTCTCTCTCTCTCTCTCTCTCTCTCTCTCTCTCTCTCTCTCTCTCTCTCTCTCCACCCACGTGCCATCTGCTCCCTTTTTCTTTCAAAGCCACATAAGGGAGTCCATTGAGATTCCCCTTAATTCACCTCCTTCCCAAAATTTGGAGGACCTATTGGCACTACAGGGTGTCAAAGATCTTGCATGTTGAATATGATGTAGAACCTATTTGAACAATCTTTTTAGTATGTGTCCCTAATCTTCGCAGCAGGACACATTAAGCGCGATCTTGGGAGATCCCTTCAACAATTTCACAGTGAAAAGCCGGGGAGCTACCACATGGAGGAGAGAGAAAATGAGAGATTGATTTTTTTGGGTGTCGGTAGGCTGCGAATCAATCCAGTGGCAGGATTACGCAGGGTGTGGAGGCGCAGGTCTCTTTGTCTATCTCGGAGGCGATGGAGGCTCTCTCTCTCTCTCTCTCTCTCTCTCTCTCTCTCTCTCTCTCTCTCTCTCTCTCTTTGAGGCATCACGAGGAGACGAAGGGGAGATGCAGTCTGTCCTGTGTCGGCTCTCTGCGGATTTGGTGCACGCCATGGTTTCGTAGGCAGGGAGATGGTGGGACGGCTAGTGTTGAGAGCAGAGAGGCGTATTGTGCTGCATGAGGACGCTGAGAGGCAGGCGGGCACACTGCGGAGCATGACGGTGAACACCAAAGGTGGATGGCATGAGGCAGAGCAAGGGTGCAAGAAGGCGGGCATGGAGGAGGACGCAGGAAGCAAGGAGAGCGGACCCGGAGAGGGACGTGTGCAGCGGCTTCAATTCAGCTCCTTTTTCAAATACTTAAGGGCTTGAGAAACTTGTGCGCAAACTAATTAATGTATGAACATTCTACCCAGCGTGTACCCAGTATGTCCCCACAACGTTCTTTTTAAGTGAACCCATTAATTAGTTGTGAGAGGGAAAGAAAGAAAGAGGAAAGGATGAAGCAAAAGAAGGGGAAGGGGTGGGGCGGGGGTGAGGGATAGAGGGAGGGAGAGGGGTAGGGGTAGGGTAGTGGGAGAGTATTCTTTTTTTTTTTAATGATTAAGGGTACCATATGCATGTAGCCTAGTGGTTAAACTTGAACCTAATTCTCTCTCCGTGATGAAGTCAAATCCCACAAAGTTAGAGTTGAAATTAGAAATGGTTTTGAACCATGAGTGGATTGGAGATCTTACAGCATCTTGAGAAGATTCTGCCTAATGAAAAGTGAAAGTAGGTTTGTACCCATGTCTTTTTAATAAGAATCTTAAAAGATCCCCTAAGATTAAGAGAAAGAGAAAAGGAAAGAGTAAACTTTTCCTTCAAAATCAAGAGTATCAAAATAACACTGAAACTGCAAAAATCCCAAAATACCCTTGCATCTATTTTGGTTGGATTCTTTAGAAGTTTCTAATCTTTATTCTTTTTTGACATTTGAGATCCGTTTTTGAGTGCTTACTATGCTTTTTTGAGTGCTAAATGGTCCTACCTGGGTCTACTTCTTAAAGCTCAATTAATTAACAATCAAGATTCTGCCCGAAACTTAGGTATTCAAAAAGAAAATGCCTTACCACTCGGTTCACGTGTATGAATCTTTCTGCACCCTGTCTCATGTTGACTACCTCTGTAGCTACTTCAATCCCTCTACCTATAGCACCATGCTCGTGCAACCCCGCTCTATGCCCTCCTCTCTCAGTTGCACCCCTACAAATCCCAGCGCCTCCTTGTTTTGGCACTAGTGCTCTAAGGTTACCGACTCTGCTCATTGTTGCCATATCATGTTATGTAGACGATGTTGAAAGTCTTGAGATGATATTGTAGCCCTGCTCTGCACCTCCCCCCCAACACCGCCTATAGAGAAAACCCCCTCTTTTCCTCTATGCCTTCTCCTAGACACAATGGCATCTCTCACTCTATCTCCTAAAACTCAGCGACGCTACTGCTGCTTTGCTTCACTAAAACCATGAACATCAATCTGTCTGCAGTTAAGCAATCCGTGGAGGCAATAGCTCCATGGCCAATTTTACACACAGAGAAAGATACACACGTGCGTGTGCACACACACACACATTGTTTGACGTACATCCGACACCAAACCCTGTGTGACGAGCTTTGGCCCTTGCAGGCTCTCTCTCTCTCTCTCTCTCTCTCTCTCTCTCTCTCTCTCTCTCTCTCTCTGCCTTCACCTGGAGAGCATCTTTGCCTTTGTCCCGCTCTCTGTCTCTTCAGCATTGTACATCTCCCTGCCCTCATGTTTGGCTATGCCCTGGGAAATACCATCCAGGTGCGGCATCCTTCCCCTTGGCACTCGGAGCAGACTCCCTCCCCACTCTCTCCTGCAAATTGCACCTAGTTGTCCGCCGACTCTTGGTCCACCTATCCCCTCCAAGCCCAAAAATATATTTTATGTAACCAATGAAAAGCCTCTCTCTCTCTCTCTCTCTCTCTCTCTCTCTCTCTCTCTCTCTCTCTCTCCTAACGTGTCATTTGTGTCATTTTTATCCTCAAAGGCCCTCTGGGCATCTAAGTAGATACCCACTAATCAGCTCCTTACGTAAAATTAGCACGACCTACTATTCTAGACCACCTACTGGCTGCGCCTTCCCACAAGTCACGTGCCCTCCCCGCACTCAGCCCTCCTCCCCCCCTCCCCCACCCCCGGTCGCACCCGTCAGCCTCGCCTTGGGCGACACCTGCCCTCGATTGCCTGCAAATCGCAGCACCACTGTTCTGCCAGTTGCCCCATCGTCGTGTTGACGAGATAACACACCCTCATTAATACTTTTCCATAAATTTCCAAAATTTCCTTCAAAATTTTGATTTTCCCAAAATACCTCCGGTTGTAAGGGGCACAAGAGGAGACAGGGGATAGGGGCACAAGAGCAGAGAACGAGAGAAGAAGAAGAAGAAGAAGAAGAGTATTTTATCGTTGCAGAAAACAATCCCAAGAGACCTTAAAGATCTATCCGACGAGGAGACTTGAACTCAAGACTTGTTATTCAAGAGCAAAACGGCATTTTTGAAACTAAAAACACCACGATATCAAGCCGATACACATCTTCCCCGAACATTGTTGCCTTAGAAAAAAGTTTGCAGCTTTTCTCTCTCTCTGTCTCATCGATATGCCATGCCCATGGGAACCCCCCTTTTTCTCTTCTTAATTACCTTTCATCCAAACTTTTAAAGAAGCATCTTTTGTGATTCGTATAAAAACTAATGAAAAACAATATGAAGCAATTCATTTCCAAAGCCCGCATAAGCAGCTCAAATTTTAGTTTTAGCATCTTTTATTCTTCTATTGATAGACAATCAATCTTCTTCTTGAAAGCTACCCAAAAAAAAAAAATTTGAGATATTAATCTCATAAACAATAACCAAGGTTATTCACACAAATGTTACTATTAGTATTAGTGGCCGACCTTAATCACAAAGCCATTAACGTGACTTTCTGTGAAGGTCGTCGTTGAAATCTGACAAAACACCATTGCAATGTTGACAACGCCGATGAGTGTACGAGTCACGATCGTGCGAATGACGTAGAGAGAGTCCACACTGTGCGTGACACGCGCACGTGCACACACGAGAGAGAGAGAGAGAGAGAGAGAGAGAGAGAGAGAGAGACGTACAATGTCGAGAGAAAAGAAGGGGAGGGAGATTTTTTTTGGGGGGCAGTTTAATTTTCCCTTCTATTTTGATTAAAATAGAAAGCACCCCAAAAAAACGCAGCGGTCTAATTTTCCCTTCTATTTTGACTCAGCATTAATTCAGATTCTACATAAAGCCACCTCCACGATTTGGGTGCTCTATGCAGGAAACTGAAGTGGAAAAGATAAAAAGGCCACGTGGAGGAGAGAGGAAGAGACAGGGGAAGACTCATGTGCGAAAGCGGGAGGGAGAGAGTGCCAGCTACAGAAAGAGATAAGTGGGGGGGGGGGGGGGGGGGGGGGAGGTAGGAGGGTCCGTTAGCAGACGCCTGCATAGGGAGTCTCTCTCTCTCTCTCTCTCTCCCCTACCTACAACGTCAAAACTCTCCTTCTCTCTTGCGGAGACAGGGTAGGACTCACTGTAGGGGATGTCTCCCTCTCTCTCACGCAAACCAAGGCAATCCCTTTCTTGTTTCTGTGGCGCATGGCAGGGCAGCCCTCTTCTTCCTACAGCACAGGGCAGGAGCATCGTCTGTGAGTGCGAAGCAAGGTTTATGGACACCAAGTTGAGCACAAGACAATGTTTATGAACACAAATTAGCTGTACTAGGTGCGCTTTTGCTTGGAAAGAGGGGGAGGGAATGTTGTGATAGTTCCCACCCTGCAATCACCTTGACTTCAGACATAGCACAAAAGACTTTTTGCAGGTTATGTCTTGCAGTGGACCATGAGAGAGAGAGAGAGAGAGAGAGAGAGAGAGAGAGAGAGAGAGAGAGAGAGCTGCAGGGGAAGGAGGGGAGGTATGTACAGGCACCCATGGCGAGGGTCGAGGGCTAGGCACGGGAGAACCCTGCAACATTATCCAAGCAAGAGAGCTCGAGTTTGGGAAGTGGAGGAGGAGGGAATCCTCAAAGATTCTTACTAATGATAGTATCTACTAACATAATATGTCGGAAGGGGGAGCTCTTTATATGTGTCGTAATCTGCGACCTGAAGGCTAAAGTTCAAAACTTGAAAAAGCCCCTTTGCACGTGATAAAGAGGGAGAGAGAGGCCGCCGAAGGCGGTCGGCTGTACTAATATATACATATGTAACGGTTGCTAGATGTATTAATGATTAGTATAGGAAAACATGAAGAAGACGCGGATAGAATATTTTGAAGTCCTAATTGATTTTAGAGTGTAGCAAAAGATGAAGAAAAACACAAGAAAATTCTCACGTAAGTGGGACTACGTACATTAGTCAATCAAATTTCAAAGCATGTGGTATAAGATGAGGAAGAGCAAGGAGGTTGATAGGTTTTTCTGGCTGAGTTGATGAGGTAGAGTAGAAGAACAAGAAACAACCGTGGGCACTAGGATTTGATGCTGCTCAAAATAACCCATTATCAAATCTTCTCAAAAGGGTAATAACGAGCGACACCCATGACCTGGCGATGCAACATCTCACAGCCTCATTCCAACGAGTGCAGACCAACGCAGCGTCGGGCATTCCTGCATAGCTCATGAACCAAAAACCTGAGCTCTTTGGCAAAGGACAAGCGAGACGATATTTGCAACACTGACTGGCCACTCAGTAACAGCGTGGACAACTATTGGCATTTGACGATTGAGGAAACCAACTCACTAGGCAGTCTCCCCCCCCCCCCCCACTATCTCACATGGGCAGGGGCAAGAGGGGATCATTAGCCCACACCCATTTCGGAGATCAGGTGCATCTAGACCGTCCGATGTGCTTTGTGTAAATTCAAAAAAAAAGTAAACTCGAGTCCAGCAAAACTTGTAAATTCGGGCCACCATAGTAGCCCACCATAACTACCATGCATAAAGGTCGATGCCTACAAAGGAGCCGCGGATTTTTCAAGGCTCGTCCAATATAATAATCTTTATTAAAAAAAACCAACCACCTCTTAGAGAGGTCACTAAGAGATCAGACGGGAGTAACTCTCTCTTTCTTACTCTCTTTGTCTCTTTCTCCCAACTGCATGCATGTAGCCACCTAGCCACCCCCTAACAAACACTGATCACCCCTCTACGACACGCAATCAACAACCCAATCGACGGTTACCACAAATTTTAGCATGCACCGTTGCCTCCTCCCCCCCCCCCCCCCCCCTCCCTCCCAAAATTCCAACCTTCTTTTGCCTCTTTGTTTTTTTACCTACACACAACAACTATTGTCTTATGATAACACATGGACTTCCACCAAATTCGACTTCAATAGCCAATGCATGAGTGCTCTTGCAACCCGCCATGCACCGATGCCCACTAAAATTTGCCTCGTCTCTTTCTCTTTTAGGTCAATTGACATCCAATTCTCTCTCGACCACTTCTCGTATGAGCTTCGCATGTCACATGCTTTCCCTCTCAAATTTTGGTTGTTTGAGCCTTCTCACATTGGTGAACGTGGAGCCTTGGGTTGCAGCTCATTCTTCTCCAGTCTGAGGAGTCACACAGATAATTAAAGCTTCCATGGTGATGTTCTCTTATACGACCTCATACCGGGGGTTCTCACCATGGGTGGAGCTATGGCAGCCTTGAAGTTCTGGGACGAGATCGCAAAAGAGGATGTAAGATTGCTAGTAGGAAATTGGTTCATAAAACATTTATGCTTTGCTGTCCCCTACTCAGGCACGACTCGTCTTTTGCCTCCACCACATGTTTATGATCCATATTGATTGATCACCACAAGAATATTTCATGTTTTTATAAAATATTTTTCATTAAAATTAATTGCCTTGGATATACTATAGCATACAAATGCCCTTCGTTGAACTCATAGGAATCCAAGACATTATTGGTGCCGCAATGGATGAACCTATAACCCATAGCTTTGCATATGGAGAGTTGCACAACGTAGTTTGCAGAGGCATATATCTAAAGCTCCAAACTAGTGCACGACGACCCCATCAACCCCGCGTGGACACTTATTACCAAAATTAAAACAACAGCACGGTATTAGAAAAAAGCTGGGGTACAGTGTAATTTAACTGGATAAAATCTTAAAATCCCGATTAGATTTTGAGCTTATCTTGAAGAAAACTGGTAAATTTCCACAAGTTTTAGTGTAAATTCCGGCAAAAGCTTCAAATTTTGACCTAAAAATCGATAGAATTTCAAGTTTTTCCTTATTTTCTTCAGCTAGGAAAAATGCATTTTTCTTGCCCTGCAGCACACAAGATGATTATCTCCTCTCAATGGCGTTCTTTTCTTTTCTCCCTATTTTCTTTGCAAATGGTGCTAATTTGGAGATCCCTTCCAATGAGCCAATCTCTCTACCACTCTCATTGTAGTTTTCATCATCTCTCTCTCTCTCTCTCTCTCTCTCTCTCTCTCTCACACACACACACACACACACACACACACACACACACACACACACACACGCACGCACACAAAAACACAACAAATCATCTTTACTGCTTTGTCTGTGAGAAACACTTTTACAGATAAAGCTAAATACAATGCTATCATATCAGAGAACCTCCAAGTATATAATTTCTTAATGCATTTTAATTATATACAACTACTAAGATCATTTGTATTATCTTTAATGAGTCAGCTCTCTTTATGTATATTTAGACTCAGATTCTATATATATAGTGTGTTTATTATAATTCCTTCTTTCCCTTAAGATCTTCACTTTATGCACTACCTTCTTATACAATAATCCCACAATCTAATATCCTTGCTTGATAAATGCTCACTTTCTTTACTTTTTTTGTAACTTACTCTCTGTGCAAATATCCCTAAGAGTCTACTCTCAAGAAATTTTGAAACAACGAAGAATACCACTGGACAAGACATGGGTCTTTTACTTGTTTGCATGAGTTGTGAAATCAACCAATTCGAACATCATGGCTTGTATTTTACTGAATGAAATTTCTATTGTGATGCTTTTTGTCATTAATCGATACAACTACTCATATAAGCTCAGATATTTTCGGATGATGGATGATAACTTGTAAGTACTTTGCTGCTCAAACATCCTCCAAGTTGGTGTCAAAAAGGTACTAAATATTTTGTCTTTTATGATGTGCCTAATCCATTGGTGACATACACATAGATTCGCCGATTTAGGCAATGTGTATATGCTTATTCTAGTGTAGATTTGTCGATTCAGGCAACACTAATTATAGATTCGTCGATTTAGGCAATGTGTATATGCTTATTCTAGTGTAGATTTGTCGATTCAGGCAACACTAATTATAGATTCGCCACTTTAGGCAATACATTAAGAAACAATAGAATCACTACTTTAAATGATATCGGTTTAGATAGCACAAGTATAGATTCGGTGATTTAAGCAGCACATTCCATTGGTATTGATTTGTAAATGTAGGCAACACCGATCACAAAATCATGCTGATGTGGCTAGCCACCACTGTCACTAGTATGATTTTGTTACTCGAGTATGTAATGAAAGATATTTGCATTTGAATTTGCATTTGAATTTGAATTTGAATTTGCGCTATGATTATTTTCTTTCGCGACAGTGTCTATGAAATTGAAATTGAAATCCATGAGAATTGATTAATACATCAGGATATGACATATATTATCTATTCCCGTGATATGAGACACTAGAATATGGAGTATGTGGATGATGATGGACAAAGCAAATGTGTAGATTTAAGTTTATTAATTTTTTCAAATGATGTTTTGACTCATTATTTTAACCATTGATTTTAACAAGTATGATTTGTAGATTCTCATCTTAGCAACTGAGGACAATTACTTTTCTAACGAAGAGATATGTAATGGAACTTGATAAATATATGTTTATTGCAATTGACAATTACTTTTCTAACGAAGAAATATGTAATGGAAATTGATAAATATATGTTTATTGTAGTTGACAGGTGGAAAAAGCTTGCTCAATGTATAGAATATGCCAAAGGATAGCAAACTTATGGACATTATATTATTCAAGTGCTCTTTATAAGCTATGGTCATTATTATGTATGCATGGAAAATCTGTATTCATTTTTAAGCATTGATCAATCCATAAAAGAATACGTGCAAGAAAAAAATGCTCACTCTTGCACGGGGGGATATTGCGTCCAATGTATGTGTCCTTCTTCTCTCCTTTCTCACTGTATTAGTGTAACACTTTGTTTTAGTGCATGTGCTCCCTCACTCTCTCTCATTCTCTGTCTCTCTTAGATCGTGTACAATTCATGATTGCGTGTATGTGTGACTTGCTAGGTATATAGATCGATTGATTTTATTGACTGTATGTGCTATTATTGTATGTTTGTAGGCCCTCTGCACTCTTGGTTGCACCAAAGTTTCGATCTCGAGAAGAAATGGTGAAACGTGAAATGAAAATTAAAGTAATTTCATAAAAGATATATGTAAAACATGAATATTCTCCCTTAATTATTTTATACAATTGACCATCCAAATGTTAAGAGTTTGGCATCTCAAGTGAACTACCCAATGTGATCCCATTATTTAATTTGGCTTTTAGGTATTTATTTTACTTATTTGTCAAAGCCTTGGGTAGGGCAATTTACTGAGGTTGCTATATAAGCAACCCCTTGCCTCCATTGTATACACATTCAATTATTCATTGCCAAGGTTGATTGGTTCAAGAGACTCTCTCTCCCTCTCTCCCTCTCTCTCTCTCTTTCTCGTGCTCACTCCCCTTGGTCTCTGCGCTTTCACATCATCGACTTTGACATGGTATCAGAGCAGTGTCGACATTGAAGGCCTTGGCGTGGAGGTGCGGCTTTGGAGAACAAAGATTGC
Source organism: Adiantum capillus-veneris (assembly GCF_014529385.1). NCBI lineage: Eukaryota > Viridiplantae > Streptophyta > Polypodiopsida > Polypodiales > Pteridaceae > Adiantum > Adiantum capillus-veneris. The sequence continues at coordinate 70,394,876 of NC_140931.1, forward strand.
AGAGAGTGCGGAGCAGCTTGACAATAGCAGAAGATAGGGACAGATTGGAGATCTTCGGCTCGAAATGGGATGAGGAGAGTGAAACTTAAGAGAGGGTTTTGTACCCAATCTTTGGAGTGTTTTGGGAATGCCAGTGGAGCGGAATTACTTGGGATTAGTATGACGGCCCTTGGAATGCGAGAAGGAGTACAAGTTTCTAGTTCTTGCAACTTCAAAATGGCCTCCCCTTGCTCAAGGGCCGACAACGTCAACCAAAACCAACCAAAAGCTATGGATAACGGATCGTCAACCATCCATTTAGCGACCTATGCACCGGCACAGTTCTCAAGGAACTCAGTAAATTGTTTGACTCAAGTTTGTGAAGTCAAAAGAAAATGGAGAAGTTCGCTAGAGGACAGCGCAAAGGTCAGTTGGACAAGGATGGCAGTACCAGTACTCAGTTAGCTGCCCCGGTACCCACGAGGTACGATCACAGTTGTCATGAATGCGACTCAACACTTTGTTTGGCTCGCAAGTTTGAAGCCAAAGGCAAAAGCAGGAACTCACAGGAAGACAAGGATAAAGGCAAGCTAGACAGAGATTACGGTAATAAATATTTGGCAAAGGAGATCGACATGGCACATGTGGCAGTGGCCTCGACATCAGATTTCTAATCAAATGATAGGTGTCACCACTAGCTTTAGCCAGAGAGAGGCTTGTGAGTGGCAATGAATGCTCCCTATAATTAATTTGGACCCTTGTGTTGGAGTTCAAGTTATTGGTGTTTGGACCCGTAGGTCAAAGTTCAATGCACATGCATCTAGCAGGGAACCAATCAGAAGTCTAAAACACTATGGATGGGCGCGCCAATTCATTGTTGTTGGTCGGATCATGGACAGGATGTATTCCACAGTTCATTATCTTGGAGTTTTATATTTTGGACGTGATGTATTCATAGTTCACGAATGGGGATTATTGGACGTAGTGTGGTCTACATTTCAAAGTTTCTAAAAGGCAACCGATGCTCAAGATGGCATTACTTTCAAGTACAAATTTGAGGATAGTAAAACCGAGGTGTATCCAGTATCTCGGCCAGTGGTGGGGTGTCTATGGTAGCTTTTTCATCGACTTGGTCTCACTATTGATGTCCACTATGAGCTATAGAGAGAGTGTTAGAGTTTTGGCATCTCAAGTGAACTGCCAAATGTGATCCCATTATTTTGTTTTGCTTTTAGGTATTTATTTTACTTATTTGTCAAAGTCTTGGGTAGGGCAATTTACTAAGGTTGCTATATAAGCAACCCCTTGCCTCCATTGTATACACATTCAGTTATTCATTGCCAAGGTTGATTGGTTCAGGAGACTCTCTCTCTCTCTCTCTCTCTCTCTCTCTCTCTCTCTCTCTCTCTCTCTCTCTCTCCTTGGTCTCTACGCTTCCGCATCGTCGACCCTAAGAAAGCTAAATATCATCTAATTTTCCCAGGTCTGCTCTGTCCACAACACTATATCAGAGCTCAAAGTTGCACCATCCATGTATGTATGCGTTTTCAACAAAAAGAGTACGAGTAATTGTTAACATCCACGAGGAGGGGGGGGGGAGGGGGGGGGGGGGGGGGGGGGGGGGGGGGGGGGGGAGACCTTGAGCAGCAAGAGTAAGCCCTATGCAAATTGCTTAGGTAGCAATATGTCCCAATCATGTTTTTGTCAAAAAAATTCATGCACAAGCCCAATCATAGGTAATCCATATAATTTTGGCCCTCAAAATGCAATTAAATACTAAAAAGTCAAAAAAAATCCCTGCATTTCTGGGAAACGGTGAAACGTTTGTGTGTGTGTGTGTGTGGGTATGTGGGTGGGTGGGTGTGTGTGTGGGGGGGGGGGGGGAGGGGGGCGGGGGGGGAGGGTTTCCATGCAACTATGGTCCCCAAATCTCTTTGTTTGCAAAGCGATGTGTAGAGGGCTCTACACTCATCGTCTTACCATTTGTTTTGGGTCATAGTCCCAGATGTAGTAGGCTCCTCGGAATGGACTTAATGATGGAAGCTTTGCATCATGGCTGTATGTAGCAATGAGGCCAACTATGTGGTGATAGTGTCCATAGGCGCTAATGAGCCATGAGTAGGATTCCATTATATACTTTGCTGGCGTATATATTAGCCTTGTCATGTGTGAAGTTAATTAATATATGAGGTGATGGTATAATTGGCATGCCAACTAGTGAGAAAGCCAAGTATGTATGATTTGTGGCTATGGGACATGGTGGAATAGAGAATAAGGTAACTAGATGTGATGCCTATGATGGCCTCATAAGGTAATCCACCACCATGCCTTCTTCTTGTGTATGTCATCCATGTGCCAAGCATGCCAACCTTCCCGAATCAGGGGAGTGTGCCATCCCATTATAAATAACGAGACAGTGACATGATCCTAGCTCTAGGAAGTAGCTTTCTCGTCATAGCATCACAACAAAGCACGCATAGCAATGGTGTGCGACATAGCACCCATTTTGTAGCAAATCGCACATATCCAAGCGAGGTGATACAAACGTCCGTAAGCCCTACCAGGGTCGCTTGGCATGGCGATTTTTTTTAATGCGAAAATTCTTTCGAACGTTTGAAAATTCATTATTCATAGCCCAATTATTGCTAGGTCATCCATCTCTTGTAAGTTTTAATTGTTCCAAACTAGGTGTGATCTGTCTAAAAGTTACATGCTCATTCCACTTCGGCATTTGAATGACGCATCTCTGCACGTCAGGGCTCATCCAAGCTTGTTCATCTATGACATCAATACCTTCCCTTGCAGCCACAATCCAAGCACCTCCTTGGAAGAATTCTGAGCAAGAACTCCGTTCCAACGCCTTGATGACATGACAGTAGCCCATTGCTAAGCTGATATGAACAATTTATCCCTCGATAGCTTTGAGCATACCTGCCTTAGCAATGTGTCGAAGACCAAATTGTTCGTGTTTGCTTCATGCAAGTCCTTTTCTTCTTTGACACAAGCTTCTGCTCTTATTGCACCTCAACTGGTACTAATGTATCCTAAAATGCTATGTCTTCCATGCTCCCCACCCCTCTTGTGTCAACACCATTAGCATGCCCATCTTGCGTTCCCTTGTTATTGAGGTTGTCACTATCTTCTTGCAAAGACATGAGGCAGGTCTTCTTTCTTAGAATTGTCATCTAACAAAGAGAAAAAGCTTCTGTTTACTGCTGCTGTAAGCTGTTGCAGAAGATTCTACACTCGGAATTTGAGAAATATAAATAAAAGAGTGCAATGGGGGTTGCGTAGTTCTAACCCAGGATGAGAAATCTATGAGCAAACCTGTGATTTCTGGCCTTTGAGACCTGATTTTGACTTTATCTCATGCTTCTCTCTCGTGCAATGCCAACAATGTGGATTCTCTCCCTTCCGTTGCTCGGAATATGACTTTCCTTCAATAAGTGACCACTTGTCCTCAAACTACTCATCCTGCACTGCACGACTGCACTGCCTCTTACTATGTTTACAATGCATTATTCAAGAGAGCGTCTTTACCAAAGCTTAAGATTTATTGAATTAAGAGCCTGTCCAGCTAAATTCATCTCTTATATGTGTATACATGCTATCCAAAGAAAGAACAGCATTTTCTCAAAAGCCCAACATAGTTTTACCCACCCCAATCTACAAAACATTCATGTCCCTGGCAGTTGCATGACACCTGTTTGCGACCCCCTAAAGAAAAAGGAAAGATTTTCTCTCTGACACCTACCATTAGCACCACACAATGCAACCCTCCTGGCATAGTTTTTTCCAGGCGGTCTGAGTGGGGAACAGTACTCCTGAATGCATCCAAGTCCGATTGAAGTATGATTGGGTTTCTTGGACTAGGCTCCAATTTTTGGCCTCCTCATTTTGCTTTTTGCCTAAATTCTAAAGTATCAATGGTGTTTCACTGCACTCCATGGTTTTGTACTCCTCTTATTGTTTAAAGTGTACTGTTTTTAGTGCGTCCTATGGAATCCTCCAGGGGTCTAATCCGTACTTATTTTGTACCCGTCAGAGTCCGATGTATGATTGATGTATGGAAGAACTATGCCCGTGTATAAGGTATGCATGCATGTATGTGTACTCGCATGGAAGGGTCAACACGGTGTAAGTTGCTGCAATCATTTCCGTTCTCAGTTCCTTCCTAGTTTACATTCCACAGAAATCCTCACCTTGATTATACCTTTGTAAGCTTGAGAAGCAAGAAAGCTGCAGAATTCTCTGGCTCTGTCAACAATATTTGGTTTACTGCATATGAAGCTAACTCTGTACTACCGTACGTCTTGGATGCAGCAAGCAAGGCCATCCATACTACGGAGGTTGGCTCAATAGGCATCTGCTGAATAAATTTAACTGCTTCGTTCAAAAGACCGGCACGACCATAAACATCGACCATGCAAGCGCAATGCTCTGGTGTTGGAATGATTCCGTGTTGTTGATACATGGAATCAAAATGAATTTGTGCTTCTTCTATAAAGCCCACATAGCTGCATGCAGTAAGAATGCCCACAAATGTGATCTCATTAAACTGTATGCCTTCTCCTTCCATTTTTTCAGCAAATTCCAAGGCCTGCTTACCATGTCCATGTTGGGCATACCCTGAGATAAGAGCATTCCATGACACTGCATCCTTCTCTAGCATATTATTGAAAACTCTGAGTGCGTCACGCATGGCTCCACACTTACTGTACATGTCCACAAGAGCATTCCCTATGAAGAGGTTTTGTTGCTTACTGTTAAAGAGAAAACGGGCATGAATAAATTTTCCTTGCTTAAGGTCTGCTAAATCCGCACATGCATTGAAAACACTGACGTACGGTATCTCTTCTGCATAGTGACCCTCCACTTGCATTTGCCCAAAGAGCTCCAAGGCAACATCCTCATGGCCCTGCTGTGCACAACCTCCAACTATCGCATTCCATGAGACTATATTCCGCTCTGGCATCACCTCAAACACTCTCCAAGCCTCTATCAGCCTTCCACAAATACCATAAACATCAACCAAACTACTTCCAATGTACAAATTTGATTCATGACCGTGCTCTACACAACAGTTATGGATAATTTGACAAACTTTCAAATCCTCCTCCCGAGCGCAGGCCTTGAGCACATTCAAATAAGTGACCTCATCTGGCTCCAAACTGTCTTTTCTCATTTGTGTGAGGAGTTTTAAAGCCTCTTTACTACTGTCTGAATGTCCTGCTATCATAATGTTCCATAGAACCACATTCCGATTACGTATCTTGTCGAAAATTCTCCTTGCATCCTCTGTGCTGCCACATTTTGCATACATATCAACTAGCGTACTCATCAACAGAATGCACTGGCTACCTTCATCTTCATTAAAGCAAGCATGGATTTTCTTCCCCATATCTAGATCATCCAGGCTTATACATGCCTTGAAAATGCTTATGAATGTCGCCCGATCCGATTTCATGCCCTGCCTCCTCATGCTGTGAAATAATTCCAAAGCTTTTGTACTCTGTTTATTCTCACAAAACCCACCAATCATTGTGTTCCAGGTTATCAAATCAGGTTCAGACGTCAGCTTAAACATGACATATGCATCTTGCAGACTTCCACACTTGGCATATACTGCTATGAGAGCATTAGCAGCATAAACCCCTGTTTGAGATCCACTTCTAATAATGTAATCATGGACACCTTTACCCAAGACCAGGGCTTCTGTATCAATGCATATCCTAAGAATAATGACAAATGTGTAATCATCCGGTTGAAAACCCTCCAAAATCATTTTTCTGAAATAATGTAAGACCTCATCAAAGAGCCCATGTTGGGCAAAACCTGATATCATGATGTTCCATGACGTGACCGTACGCCTGTGCATTGCCTTGAAGATTTGAAGTGCATCCACAAGGCTTCCACACTTAGCATACATATCAATTAATGTATTTGAGGTGAACTCAATTAACTCCATGCCACTCACTATCATGTGTGCATAAACCTGGCAACCCTGAATGAAAGATTTAAGTGTGGCACATGCCTTCAAGGTCATCAAATACGTCACATCATTAGGAACTACACCCCTCCCTTCTGTTCTCCAAAAGAAATGGATAGCTTTCTCCGAAAACCCATTCTGGCAATGTGCTCCTATTACAGCATTCCACAGAACAACATTCCTTAATCCTAGAAAAGTAAAACTCTCACTTGCATCGTCCAAAATGCCACACTTGAGATACATATGTACGAGACTCGTCGCGATCGACACATCTGTTTCAAAATGGGTCTTAATAATCTGTGCATGAACACTCCTACCTGCGTCGAGATATTTCTCTTTTGTGCACCTATCTACCAAGCACCTGTAAATTACTGAAGAAGGTTGTATGCGGAAAAGCGATTCTACGAGACTCTGTTCTTCATGGTGTATCCGCATCAAACCGTCCACAGATCAAAGGCTCCCTCCAAAAGTTTAACATGGGCAGCTTAGGAGCCTTTTCTAGCCATCTGCGGCTGTATCTTTCCACCTCCGCTGAGACCGTTGTATAAGAACGGCACAAAGCAGAAGCTTAATTGAGAAGAATGCTGCGAAAAGCAAAAGAAGCACACTGCAAAAAGTATGATCTTGTCCATGGCTCCTGGTGCACAACCCTCTTGGACTTTGTTTGAGAAGGGAAGTGGCCTCATCAGGCAGAAAAGTTGATGGGTCCTCTAGCACCATTGTCATACTGGCCACCCTCTGCTCCTGCCCACCTGAGAGTTGAAACTCTCTTTCACCCACCTGCATTTTTATACCGTGCTGAGAAATCAGTATCCCCTTGGAGCCATAACTGCTGCCTCCACGTCTGCCTCTGTTCATGCATGCATGATGTCTTCACATATCTATGCCAAAAGCATGGGAGGCTCCTGCTGTACCGGCCAGAGTCGTTGCAATAACGCCCTTAAATTCAAAATCGAGTTGCCCTCCCGATCAATCAAAACTTCCTCGATCGTTCCATAGAACCTCTCCACTAGCTTGATCACAGAGCTCTCCAAGACCCACTTGAACTAACAAATACCAGGCTCTCCCCTGCATTCCATTCAAAAACGGACCCTCAACTTAACATCTGGCCCTGTAGTGAAGCTCCATTGCACCCTGCATGCATTGAAACCTAGCAGAATTGGATCGTTCAGATTGCTTCACTGTGGAATCTCAAACTCTCAGCAGGAACAAACACATTGACAATGAGACATGCATGATTGAACTGAACGCAAACGTTCACCAGCTAAGTACCATACCAAAGTACTCGCTCATAGCTGGAGAAATGGTGCCCTCGTGGAAGCCAGCAGCAGCGATTCACTTCCCCTGCACTTTAGGCTGTGTGTAATGTGTAGAACGCCCAAAACAACAATGGCACAATCTTATTGGCTACTGCAAATGGTTTTGGTGAGCTCCTCGTTATGTTAGGAGAAGATTAGGAGGTCTGCAGTGGATAATGGCACTTTATGAATGTTAAAATTTATCCAAACGAAGAGGTTAGTAATATAGGTCCTTTTACTAACTCATATTACTAACCCCTTCACCTGTACTGGCTAATGGCACTTTATGAATATTAAATATTTATCCCAATGAAGAGGTTATTAGCCACTGCAGGCGAAGGGGTTAGTACTATGAGTTAGGAAAAGGACCTATATCAAAATGACAGATCAACAAGAGAGATAGCACGCAAGTTGTTATGACAGCTTGGGCGAGGCAACTAGGAGGGAGCAGCAGCAGCGCTACAACCCTAGAGAGAGAGAGAGAGAGAGAGAGAGAGAGAGACTCCTCCATGTGAGCGCTCCTCCCCAACACAAGCCCATGGAGGCAGTGAAGCTCCTCATGGGGCCAACAACCCGTAGCATTGCTACTGCTCCACAACACACACACACACACACACACAGACGCTTGCCTCCCGAGCTCTAGAATTACCATCAAAGTGGCAGTTTTTATTTTTTTCCAAAATAGAAAGTTTAATCCTTTCAATTTTGGACTTTGAAACGAAAGAAATTTTCTTCAGATTCTCATGAAAACACTTTACCCACGATGTGGGCGCTCTATTTAGCAGTGTAATTATTTAGAGAGCTTTTTAAAAATAATAGAGCTCTTTAGTGTTGTCTTTTAGAAAATGACAACACTAAAGAGCTTTTTGAAGAAGTGATTTGTAGGGATTCATCTCGTCGTACAATGATCATAGATCCAAAGTTTGGAGAGAAACACGTGTAGACCCATCAAAGAAAAAACTTTTAGAGAGGGAAAGTTAATTTAGAGAGGACCTACCAAGTTAAAGCATGTGTGGCATGAGAGAGAAACACAAAATTTTATATCTTTTTGAGAGCACTCTTACATAAGACATCATGATAACTCATACATTAAAAAAAATTGTACATGTTGTATAGATGAATTGTTCATAGGAGAGAGAAACATAATTTCCTTTAATGCCCACTAATACACTACTTTGGGTGTGGTTGAACTTGGTTCTAACGCCTTAGACTAAAGAGTCGAACTGCGTTCTGGCAAAAGAGCAATCCCTTATGAGACTTAAATTACCCTTCTGCTCACTAAGCAACCTTTGGTGGAATGGCTACCACACGGAGCTGTGTCGAGATCAAGTTAAATGCTTGGAACCTCAGACATTTGGGGGTGGTTAAAATTGGTTCTAATGCCTTAAACTAATATACTACTCTGCACTTAGTTCTTGATATTACAATGAGTGGATACGACAATGTGAGTTCTCTCTTTTAGGGAAAAATTGAATTAAGCATTGGGTGTCATTTAAGAGGTGAGTGTTGGTGCAATTCACGGCATCGTGAAAGAAATTAAAAGCATGTGACCATTTCATATGCAAGCCTATCACACTTATACAAGCAAGAAATCTTTTCACCATGCAAAATAATCTCAAATGAAGATTGACACAATCCCGCCAGAGCAACTTTGCTTAAGAGTGTCGAGAAGAAGGTTCCCCAATCGAAAGCTAACCACCTGGAAGTGGCATTCTCTGAAGACAAATGTTCACTAGCGTTGCAAGCTCTTGGCAACGAAAAGTCCCCCGGTTGGGATGGGCTCACGGCTGAATTTTTTAGAGAATTTTGGGATGATCTCAAGGTCCCAGTCACGCGGTTGGCTAACCAAGTCATTGTCGAAGGGTCGTTGGATACAACTGTGAAGAAAGGGCTTATCAAACCCATCCCCAAACAGGTATGTTGCTCTCAACTAAAGCATTGGCGCCCTATTACTATGATGTCAGTAGCTTACAAATTATTGCCAAGGCAAGTTAGACTAGTCCCCCCTACTGAATAGGATCATGTGTCCCTATCAGCAAGGGTTCATTGAAGGAAGATCCATTTATGACAACATCTTGGCAGCAATGATGGGCATTTAATACACAGCCTCCACCAAGCAAGAGTGCATTCTACTACAGCTTGACCTTGACAAGGCTCATGATAGAATAAGATGGTCATATATAGAAGATGTCATGGAATCTCTGGGATTTGGGCCTCGCCTATGTCACCTCATTCGCACACTGGGTGCAGGAAGCTAGTCAAAGCTCCTGTTTAATGACAAAATTGTGGGCTCCTTCAAGGTTAAAATGTCTATTAAGTAGGGATGCCCCTTGGCCCCCTTTCTTTTCACCCCATAGGATTGCATCCTCTCTTCACGATGCTCGAAGCCAATGTTGCGCGAGGGGAGATACAAGGCTTGACTTTACCAAGCAATGACCGTCTCCTAGCAAAACTGTTTGCAGATGACTCACTCCTCTTCTTGAAGGTGTGCCCCCAGCTTGTCAAGAAAGCTCTAGTGGTTGTGCAAATTTTTGTCGTGGCCTCGGGTTCCAAGTGTAATATAGAGAAGTCCAGGGTGATCTCCCTTTCGAAAAACGACTCCTTTCACCCTTCTGACTGGACATGGGAGTTTGTCTCAAAAGGGAATATCTTCAGGCACATGGGAGCCCCCTTAGGGGTGGATGTAACTCACAAACAAAGATTTCATTGGGTTCTTGGAAGAGTTTGAACAAAAATGAGAAGGTGGGAGTATTCTCTTCTCCACATTCGAGCTTGATTAAAGTGATAAATTCATTTATGCTCCCTTATATTGCCTTCACCATCCCACTTCTTAAGATGGCTATGTCATAGGAAAGAGTTCTTAAAACCAGTAAAAATACTTTTATTGAAAAACAACACGAAAACCTCTAGACCATGGTAGTGGGTCAAATGGGAGTCAGTCGCTCGACCATTGGACCAAGGAGGTCTCAGAATGCTGAACCTAGTTGCCCATGCTGAGGCCCTGTCTGCCAAATTTATGGTCTCATTGGCTAAATAGGACCAAGCTTAGGCTATCATGACCAAGGATATGTTAGATGCAGTTAAACTTGGTTTGAAAAGTGGTAAGTGGAAAGGGGTAGAGTTTCACGACAAACTTATAGCGCCAACGCGGTATAGCCTAAGTCTGGGTGGCATCTCAAGGGAAATGGTAAAGAAGTGCAAAAGAGCATCTCAGGTATTGGAGTGGGAGAAAGAAACCAAGTACTTCAAGAACTCGATCTTACGTTGGTCCCCCTAGCTCTCTAAAGTTTTAAGACCACCACAAAGCCCCTATTGCATAGAAACTGCCAGGAAAGTGAATAATAAGGGTCTGAATCGTCTTTTTCACTTCTAGGACAGTAATAGTAAGAGCTGGAAAACCATTGACTTTCTGGAAACCTAGTATCAACTAAATGGCTATGAGATATTGTTAGTCAAGAAAGTGATAAAAGAGCTTGAGAACGTTGTAATACCAATCTGTGAATCCGGGATTGAATGGAACGCATGGAGATGGCCCAAAAGTAGTTTATCTGGAAACCACATTCTAAAGGCATATATCCTGCATAGATGCATGAGAATAATTGGTCTAGTGACACCTCACTTCTTTCTGCAGCTTATTGTTGCTACATAAACATAGAAAATGCTTGAAACATTTGCAATTATGCTTTGATCAAAGCACATGCCCTATTGCTCTTTTTTATCCATAGCTTTAATTATTTGTATTTAACCTTTGAAAACAAGTCACTTCGCGTCGGATTCACCAAGAATGTCAAGAAGTGTACGATCTAGTTGGGAAGTTTGTAACCTCTGGATGTGCGAGTTCATGATGAGAATCGCAAACACTTTGCAAAAAAGTGTTTATGGAAAATCACCAACCCTCTTCTTAAAGATGGTTTTGAAGGAGTACGAGCAGAAGTGCAACGCGAGAGAGAGTGCGAGAAGAAGAGCACGACGATATGGTGAACTTGCTCTACTCTAATGTGTAGAGCATAGTGAGTTCTTATTAGGTTTTTACAAAAGAATGTGTGTACATACCTGGTGGCCCGCCCACTTACCTGGGCGACCACATTGGGCTTTATACCCCAACAACCTCCCACTTAAAGTCCAATGTGGTACTTTAAGTGTGAGAGAAGCTACTATACAAGCTAATATACAAGAGATGTAGAGAAGTGATGTACTACCCTACACCTAACTGCTTGCGAACATGCGCAAAGCTCTCTGAGGGAAGTCCTTTTGTAAGTAGATCAGCAGGATTTTCTGTGGTGTGAACTTTGACAAGCTGAAGTTGCTTATCCTCGAGCATTTCCCTGATGAAATGATACTTCACATCCACATGCTTTGTCTTTGAGTGATAAACTGGATTGCGAGCCAATTCTATAGCACTTTGACTATCACAATATAACACAGGCATCTCTTCTTTGATTCCCAAATCTGTTACTAGTCGATTAAGCCAAATTGATTCTTTGCATGCCTCTGCTGCTGCAACATATTCAGCCTCTGTAGTAGACTGAGTAACACAATCTTGTAATCTAGAACGCCATGATACTGCTCCACCAGCCAATGTAAAGACATACCCTGACATAGACCTTCGGCTGTCTAAGTCACCTGCATAATCTGAGTCTGTAAAACCCTTTACACTTAGCTCCTGACTCCCATAGCATATACGCATACTCTTTGTAGCTTTCAGGTATCTCAATATTCCTTTCACTGCCTCCCAATGTTTCTTGCCTGGGTTTGACATGTATCGACTTACTACTCCCACTGCAAATGCAATGTCTGGGCGAGTAGCAATCATTGCATACATCAAACTACCCACTGTAGACGCATATGGAATCTTATCCATTTCAGCCTTTTCTTCCTCAGACACAGGACAATCTTGTTTGCTAAGTTTCACATATGGTGGCAATGGAACACTCAGTGCCTTTCCCTTCTCCATATTGAAACGTTGCAAAACCTTGTCAATATACTCTGTTTGAGATAACCAAATCAACTTCTTTGATCTGTCTCTCTCAATGCGCATACCAAGTATATGACTTGCCTCACCCATGTCTTTCATGTCAAACAATTTTGCCATCTTTGATTTCAAAGCTGAAATTTCTTCCAAGTGCTTGCCAGCAATCAACATGTCATCCACATACAAAATAAGCATCAGCCAACTACCATCCTTAGCCTTCTTTGTATATAGACAGTGATCAAACTCACTATGTTTGTAGCCTTGAGAAAGCATAAACTTGTGGAATTTATGGTACCATGCCCTCGGTGATTGTTTTAAGCCATAAAGACTCTTTAATAACTGGCATACCCAATCTTCCTTGCCTTTCTCAACAAACCCTTCTGGCTGCTGCATGTAAATTTCCACATCTAAATCACCATGCAAGAACGCTGTCTTGACATCCATTTGGTGCAACACCAAATCTAATATGGCAACCAATGCAAGAAAGCATCTCAATGTAGTCATCTTGACCACCGGAGAGAAGACTTCATCAAAGTCAATGCCTTGTTCTTGCTTAAAGCCCTTGGCAACAAGCCTTGCTTTGTACTTTGGCTGACTATCATGAGCGGTGATCTTATACCTGTAAACCCATTTACAAGGTAGAGCCTTTTTGCCCTGTGGTAATTTAACTAGCTTCCATGTCTTGTTTTTATGCAAAGCTGTCATCTCTGACTGCATGGCCAATTGCCAATTCCCGGAGTCCTTCATTTTCACTGCTTCCTTGTAACATGAAGGCTCATTGCAATCAGTCAACATGACATAGTTCATAGATGGAACAAACCTATCAGGAGGTTGCGTGACACGTCCAGATCTACGCACAATAGGTGGCTCAGGCTCAGCCACAACCTGTGGTTCCACTCTATCATGTCCTTGCTCTTCTTGAGCCTTGACATTTTGTCTTGCACGTGCAGGTCCATCTTCTTGGAAGACAACTCTTCTAATCTCCTCAACCCTCTCTGGTTTAGAATGATATTTGGATTCATTAAAGTGAACATCATTGCTACGGACAACCTTTCTGGATTTGGGATCCCAAAGTCTGTACCCCATCTCACCAGAATTACCATAGCCTAGAAAGATGCACTTTCTACTCTTTGGCTCAAGTTTGTTCCTAAATTTCTTTGGAACGTGAGTATATGCCTCACAGCCAAAGACTCTGAGATGCTTGTATGAGGGCATTTTGCCTGACCATACCATCTCTGGCACTGAATCCTTCTGCAAAACCTTGCTAGGAGATCTATTTACAAGATGAACAGCTGTTGATACAGCTTCAGCCCAAAACCCATTTGGCAGCTGTGCATTAGACAACATACTTCTGACCTTCTCTTGTATGGTCCTATTCATCCTCTCAGCAACACCATTTTGAGGAGGATTGTAAGGAGCAGTAAGTTCACGTTTTATACCTTTTGACTCACAAAAGTCCTGAAAGGCCTTTGAAACATACTCTCCACCATTGTCAGTGCGTAAGCATTTAAGCTTCTTGCCACTCTGATTCTCCACAAGTGTCACAAACGTTTTGAAAACACTAAACGCTTCATCCTTGTGCTTGAGAAAGTAAACCCATACTTTCCTCGAGTAATCATCTATAAAATGTCATAAAGTAAGAAGCTCCCCCTAGAGATAGGTTAGGCATAGGTCCACACAAATCACTATGAACAAGTGCCAACTGTGTATCTCTTCTACTGCTTCTATGCTTATGTGGCTGCTGTGTTTGCTTACCATACAGACAATGTTCACAGAATTCAAAATCATTAAATGAAAAGCCAGGCAAATAACTAGAACAAGACAAGATTTCCATTCCCTTCTTGGACATATGTCCTAACCGGCAATGCCACAAAGAAACGTTCGGTTGCCCGGTTACATTGATTACATTTTTAGAGACATTTGATACATAAATCATGTAAAGTCCTCCAGACTTTACTCCATGTGCTACTGTCATAGAACCCTTGGATATCTTCCACATGTTCTGTCCAAAAGTGGTGACGTAGCCAGCATCATCAAGTAAACCTGTGATGATCAAGCTCTTTGTAATTGCAGGAACATGTCTCACATTCTTCAGCGTGAAAGAAGAGCCATTTTGAAACTTCAATTGAACATCTCCAACACCTAAGATCTCACATGTCTGCCCATTGCCTAGCTGAACATGATCTTTAGTGGTCACATAAGAAGTAAACCACTCCTTGTTTGGAGACACATGAAGTGATGCCCCTGAGTCTATAATCCAGTCACTCAGTGCATTTCCATCAGATGCTATAAGAAGAGTTGAGTCCATTGTATTCTTCAAGAAGTAGATGTCTCCTGACACTAGACTGTCATCCTCTGCAACAGTGTTTGTCACATTTATTTCTTGAATCTTCACTGAGGACTTGTTCTTCTCACCATGGTCTTCAGCTTTCTCTTTGCCTTTTTCTGCTTTCCATTCTCTGCAGTCTCTTTTCATGTGACCCTTCTTGCCACAATGGTAGCATTCTATGTCACTCTTGCCTTTAGCACTGCGGGACTTGCTACGAGACTGATTCCTCTTTCCACCTTTGTACTTTTCTTTGGTCCTTCCCCTGAAAACTAAGGTTGTTCCTTTGCCTTTGTCCATTGTCTTTCTATTGGTTTCTTCAGTAAGCAGACTTCCTTCTACACCTGCTATGTTCAAACCATCTGGAGGTGCAGAATTACTCAAAGCTGTGTGAAAAGTGTCCCAACTTTTCGGCAATGTGATCAACAGGAACATAGCTCTAACAGGTTCATCAAACTTGACACCTTGAGCTGACAACTGACTATAGATTGTGTTGAATTCATTCAGATGATTTGACATAGGTGTCCCTTCTTTCATCTTCAAGTCAACAAGCTTCTTAAGCCAGTATACCTGTGAAGCTGCACTCTGCTTCTCATAAAGATCACTCAGCTTTAACCATGCTTGATAAGCCGACATCTCGTCTGCTACATTGAAGTAAACGCTTTCTGCCAAAGTCAGCATGATGGTAGAAAGTGCCAATTCATCCATTTCGCTCCATTCATCTTCGTCCATATCTTCTGGTTTTATCCCCTTGAGCTTTATAGGTTTTATCTGCTTCTTTTGTACCAACACGTGCCAAATCTGCTGCTTCCACAATGGGAAATTGGTTCCATCCAGCTTCTTGATATTGTAAAGAGCAGTGTCCTGTGATCCAGCCATAGCTACGCTTCATAGTAGTTTACTTTCCTGGGAAAAATTCGGCAGAGTTTCCCCTGTAAACTGACCTCTGAACCAATATCAACCTGTCAAATGAACCAAGAAAGCTTCAGATTCTGCATAAATTTCGGCAGAGTCTCCTTTGTAAAATGGCTCTGGTGTACTAAAAAACAGACCAAAAAACAGCTCAAAAACACTGTCTCTCTGACACTGTAAGTTGTGGGTAAACCTGTCCTGCACCTGTACTGTCTCTAACTGTCCTTTCACTGTCCTGTAAGCATAGATTGCGACAATGCCTCAACGGCAGTAAAGCAAAGATGCAATCCCAACTGTCTAACTCACAGTCAATACATCCTAGCTGCCTATCTAAGGGTGCTCGAGGGATCGCTCCAAGACCTGTATCACCAAAAGGATCTCAACATTCGAGAATCCCCCAACTCAATAAAACCTCACTCGACCCTCAACAAAGGCTGCAGTAAATCTGACAGTACATAGACTTCCCACAAAGTCATACATCCACAAATTTCCCACTGTATGATGTAACCGCTGCGGCGGTTTTTTGCTGCGTGACTCACAGCCAGCAAACCCTCAACAGATATACATCATCTCTGACAATACATCCCATGTGGAGGTACCTGCAATGTCAGGATGAAATCTGGAATATCAAGCAGCAAACACAAGCTACCTGATGAACTAGTGGATGTCGCCTACAGTCCGTGTGTAGATGCGCCCGTGTCGTATGTGACACGCCTCCAAGAACTGTGAGCCGTCCTTCGATGTGTAGACAACCACAAATCAGCACTCTGGGAGTGTCGATATCCTCAGCACCTGCAGTCGTAGGCCGAAAACCCCAAATTTGCAGAGTCGGATATGCACCCGTCGAGACCACGTAGTCGAAAATGGCCTGCGCAAACCTTTGTCGAAGCCGAACGGTGGCCGAGATGACCTCAGAATGAAATTCTAACAACACCGAGCGTTTCGGCCTTTCCCACGAGATTTGGGGCCGTGTCTTCCCCTGTCGAATTTCACTCCAATCTGAGTTGGTGACTCTAGCCTCCTGCAGTGCTGCCCCGAGCCTCGATCTGAGCTCTGATACCAGTTGAAGGAGTACGAGCGGAAGTGCGACGCGAGAGAGAGTGCGAGAAGAAGAGCACGACGATATGGTGAACTCGCTCTACTGTAATGTGTAGAGCATAGTGAGTTCTTATTAGGTTTTTACAAAAGAATATGTGTACATACCTGGCGGCCCGCCCACTTACCTGGGCGACCACATTGGGCTTTATACCCCAACAGGTTTAAAGTCTAAGAGCGTTCGTGACAGAAAAAACACAAACCCTCTCTCCTATTGTGCTTGGAATTTGCTTCTTGTTGGAAGCGGTTCATGATGAAAGGATCACCAATTCACATCCAGTTTTACCTAAAAAGAGTAATTAGAAACACTAAACTTTCAACCATGAAACCTCAAATCTCATACAAGCACAAATCCCATTCAAAACCGAAACCTCTTTCATGGAGTCATCTAGTCTCGCCCCCAATTACATAGTGGTAACTTCAAATAGTTAAAAAGCATACACGAGCTTCCACTTTCACGATGATTATTTTTTTATTTTTGTAAAATTTTAAGTGCTTCGAAATTGAAGCCCACACACCATTTTGATAAAGGAAACCCTAGTTCATTCCCTCACAAGCTCATATACAAGATTGTGAAGAGGCGGGACATCACTACACATAGATTGAGCAACCATGAAGGGGATTGCACATAAGGGAAAAATTGTAGGTTTTTTTAACTCAAAAGAATCCCTCTCTCTCTTCCCCACGGCAATATGAGCTGATGTGTCAATTTTTGGGCTATTTTGTCTGCAGTAGCCTCTTCAACATATATCACAATATTGTGGAATACACAGTGCATGCAGATCTGAGAAGTGATGTGTGTGAACACACTAGGACCGCCAGGGCATTTTTTCCCTCTTTAGGAGGTTTTTTCCCCCGTGCATTGTATATACGCCCATCACTCTAGGGCTATCTATCTTTCCATTGCACACTAAGTAATACACTCTCTATTGTGTGCCTTGAGCTTCCTTCATCTTCTCCAAGCTGTGTGTGTTTCTCTGCAACCCTAATTCCAACAATTGGTATCAGAGCAGGTCACGTCCTCCCAAGCTTAGTCGCCAGCTGCTCCAGCACACGCTAACTCGCTTTCTCCGATTTCAATGAGCTTTGGCGAGCGTTCGCAGGTCTGCTCAGAATTTTGATTTGGGCTCATTTCGGCCTCCGTTTCCACTACAGGCAGTACTGCACAGCTATTTCGTCATTTTGTGCAGAATTTCTGTCAGTGTCGTTTTTTGCATAACAGGTGCCTTATAGTCTTCTACGGTTTGTGCTATATAGCACAGGTTGTTCCCGCTCCGTTTCTCCTATTTTCGGGCAGTTTTCACATCAGGTGTAGCATTTACCATGGCTGACAACAACAACACAGATATGTTCAAGATGTTTGCTGCTGAGGACAGGTTGGATGGGGACAACTACCCTATGTGGGCTTATATGATGCAGCATGTTCTTGTGTCAAAGGGTGTCTGGAACATTGTGCAGGGCATTGATGTACGTCCTGGTTCTGAGGATGTAGGCGATGTTGAGGATGTTGCAGGTCTTGCTGCAAGGATTGCATCTGTTAGAGTTGTTTTGCCTACGGTAGAACAAGCTCGTTGGGATGTTAAGGATGCGCAGGCTCATGCATTGATTGCGTTGTCTATGAAGCTCACCATTGTTCCTCACATCCGTTCAACAAAATCTGCAAAACAAGCTTGGGATATTTTAGCAGGTCTTTATGCAAGCCGCAATGAAGCTAAAATTGCTTTGCTGCGTAAGGAGCTGGAGTCAAAGATTATGCATGAGGAAGATGATATGGACACTTTCCTTGCTAGTGTCAAGGATATCAATGAGTAGCTTATTTCTGCAAGTGAAGTCATTTCAGACAGTTCCCTTGTGCAGACTGTTCTTGATGCCTTACGAGATTCCTACCAGACTTTTGCTAGTACTTGGAGACTGATGACCCAAGGAAATCCTGAAGTTGTCAAGTTTGATGCATTATGCACATTGTTGTTGCAAGAGTCACTTTCTAGAAAAAACAGGACTAGGCATCGTGCAGTTGAACAGGCTTTTATTGCTTCTCAAAGAAAGGGTGGTAACAGTAATGCAGCCACTTCTTATGGTTCTACTGCGAGTGGCAAAAATTCTGTTCCTAATGCTTCTGCTGGGAGTACTTCGTCTGGCAATTCTGGTGATAAGGGCAAAAAGAAGATGCGTTGCCATTATTGTAAAGCCAATGATCACTTGATCAAGTCGTGTCCTAAGTTGAAGGCCAAAGAGGCTAAGAAGAAAGAGGGTGGTTCCACTACAAATGCTGGTTCCACTACAAATGCATGCATTGTTGAGTCTTCTGTGAAAGGAGACTGTGTTGCTGATGTTGATGCAGAATGGGCTTTTAGTGCAGAGTGCACTTACAATCCTGTTGTACATGATGCATGCTTGTCAGTTGCTGCAGATTCACATGTGTGGTATTTCGACAGTGGTGCTACAAAGCACATTACCTCACATCATGAATTGTTTACCTCTCTCGAGTCTGCCCCTCATGGGAATTCAGTCACTTGTGCCAACAACGCCTCTTATCCAGTTCAGGGAGTTGAAAATATTGTGCTCACTGCTGCTAATGGCAGTTCCTTCACACTTGTTGATGCACTTTATGTACCTAGGATCAAGAAGAATCTCTTGTCTGTATCTACACTTGCTAGACTTGGACTTGTAGTCAAATTTGTGGATGATAGATGTACAGTTCATGATCTCAGTTTTGGTGATGAAATTGTTGCATCTGGGCTTTTGTGTCGTGGGCTGTATAAGCTCACTTTGTATGACAAGTGTGGACAAAATTTTGCAAATGCTGTTGCAGATTCAAGGGCTATTTCAGATGCAAAACTTTGGCATGCACGTTTTGGTCATCTGAATTTTGCCAGTTTGCTCCGTTTGCAGAAATCTGATATGGTTGCTTCTTTGCCACCTCTTAAAGCACCTGTCAAACATGTTTTTGAAGGCTGTATTTTGGGTAAGATGCAGCGTTCTAAGTTTCCAAAGGATGGTTCAGTTCGGGCCACATGCAGGTTGCAGCTTGTGCATAGTGATGTTTGTGGGCCCATGCAAACACCGTCCTTGGGCAATTACCTGTACTTCGTGACTTTCATTGATGATTACTCCAGGCTTGCATGGGTATTTCTGCCTAAAGCGAAGTCCGAAGTTTTTATGTGCTTCAAACAATTTCTGGCTATGGCTGAAAATGTCTCGAAATGTATTATGGGTACCCTCCGTTCTGATCGAGGGGGGGAGTATATGTCTCATGAATTTAATGCATTTCTGGCTAGTCGTGGGATAAAACACCAATGTACAGTGCCTTATACACCTCAGCAAAATGGTGTTGCTGAGAGGAAAAACAGGTCATTGACGGAAATGGCACGATGTATGGTCAAAAGTCAAGGTTTACCGCATTCTTTTTGGCTTGAGGCCATCATGTGTGCCACTTATGTACCTAACAGGTGTCCTACGAAAGCTTTGCAGTCTATTACTCAATATGAAGCATGGCATGATAGAAAGCCTTTTATTGAGCACATGCGTGTTTTAGGCTGTTTGGAATATGCTTTGGTGCCACAAGTGCAGCGCAGAAAATTGGATGATAAGGCTGTCAAATGTATTTTTGTTGGTTATAGTGCTGGAAGCAAAGGTTACACATAGTATCATCCACAAACAAAACGTATTCTGGTTATAGTGTTTGTGGAAGATTCTTTTCAGCCCTTGCTGTCATGTACTAGAGACAATAATGTAAGCTCACAGGACATTTATGACACTTTGTTGCCTCTTTTCAGTGGTGGAAATACAAATGTAAGTTCCAATGAGGCAAATGTACAGCCTATGGGGGTTTCTGAAAATGTTCTAGATCAGCCTATTACTGATGCAGATGTACATGATATACTTGATGAGGAAAGGGCTGAAAATAAGCAGGCTAGAGGTATGCCAAAATGGCTGGTGCACACTTTGCGTGATAGTTAATTGGATGCACCTTTGTCTAGTCGTACTCGTTCAGGCTCTCGCCATGCATCTTATGCATCAGATTGTTATGCTTTGGCTGTGTCTAGCTTACATGATGTTGAGGAGCCTCTGACTTTTGATGAAGCACAAAATTCAGAAAATTGGATGGCTGCCATGCAATCAGAATATGATGCACTTATAGAAAATGACACATGGACTTTATGTGATTTGCCTCCTAGCAAAAAGGCCATTGGTACGAAGTGGATTTACAAGTTGAAACGCAAGCCGGATGGTGAGATCGATCGCCATAACGCTCAACTTGTTGCAAAGGGTTATGCACAGCAAAAAGGCATAGATTATAAAGAGACTTTTGCTCCCACTTGTCGTATGACTACTATGCGTTTTCTATGTGCATTGGCAGCTCATTTTGGTTGGGATGTGCATCAATCAGACATTGTTACTGCTTTCTTGAATGGTGACATATTTGAGGAAGTTTATGTAACGCAGCCTCGCAGTTTTGTCATAAAAGGACAAGAGGACAAAGTGTGCAAATGTAACAAGGCTTTGTATGGGTTGAAGCAATCTCCTCGTGCTTGGTATGAGAAAGCTGACACTCATTTGGTCAAACAAGGCTTTCGTAACAGTCCAACAGAAAGCACATTGTATGTAAAGCGTGAGGGTGATGTAGTTCTCATTGTGGTTCTTTATGTTGATGATTTGCTGATCACTGGACCAAATGAGAGACACATTGCTGAATTTAAGGCTGATTTGAATGCTACTTTCAAGATGAAAGATTTGGGGCTGTTGCATCATTACTTGGGTATACAGTTTAAGCAGTGTGATGGTGGTATTGCCTTGTGTCAGAAAAGTTACATAGAGACATTGCTATGTAAGTTTGGACTTGAGGATTGCAAACCTATTGCCACTCCCATGGAAACAGGTTTGAAGTTGAGTCTACATGATGCTGGCGATCCTGCTGATGTCACTCTTTACCAAACTGCTGTTGGCTGCCTCATTTATGTATGCAACACGAGGCCGGATATTCAGTTTGCAGTCTTACAGGTCATCAGATTTATGCATAGCCCAGGGTCTAAGCATTGGCAGGCTGTCAAGAGGATTTTCCTCTACCTTAGTGGCACTTTACATCTTGGCTTGTTTTATCCCAAGGGGGGATCATTGCCGCCAGACTTACATGCGTTTTCGGACTCAGATTCGGCTGGTTGTTTTGACACGCGAGTGTCCACAAGTGGTTTTTGTTTCATGCTTGGCAGTTCATGTATATCATGGTTGAGCAAGAAGCAACCTACTGTGGCTACTTTGAGTTGTGAGGCTGAGTACAGGGCAGTCTTCACAGCTCCGGTTGAGTGTGTATGGCTCAGACACCTTATGGCTGATTTGGGTGTTGGATAGGACACTGCCAACACTATCTACACTGACAGTCGGAGCACATTGGCAGTTGCGAGGAACCCAGTTTTTCATGCTTGCACAAAGCACATTGAGGTGCATTACCACTATGTCAGGGAGAGACTCTCAGTAGGAGAGATCAACTTGGCTTATGTGCCAACACAGGACAACCTTGCAGATCTTTTGACAAAGGCATTGTCTCGTGAGAAGTTTGAAGCTTTCCGCAAAGCTTTGGGCTTACTCCCCTTTGTGGACTGATCCTGTCCTCAGGGCATGGGACTTCCCTTTACTCATGTGCCAGCTCTTGTTCACCGCATCACTCCAGAGGGGATTTGTTACCATATACATGTGGTAGTGATGTGTGTGAACACACTAGGACTGCCGGGGCATTTTTTCCCTCTTTAGGAGGTTTTTTCCCTCGTGCATTGTATATACACTCATCACTCTAGGGCTATCTATCTTTCCATTGCACACTAAGTAATACACTCTCTATTGTGTGCCTTGATCTTCGTTCGTCTTCTCCAAGCTGTGTGTGTTTCTCTGCAACCCTAATTCCAACATTTGTCAAGAGTGCATACCAATCAATGGCGTCGTGCTTGGTAGGTAGGGCAGAGAATATAGGGATCTCAAAAGGAAGGCAAGATTTCTATTGTAAAGAGCTCTAAAAGGACTAATGCGTGTTGAGGTTTGCACCGAGGTATTATATGCATAGATGGAGTAGGGTAAAATCTCGTCCCAATTTTGATGCAGAGGATCCACATATGAGGCTATCATTTGCTTGATAGTTTTGTTGAGTCGTTCCATGAGGTCGTTTGTTTTAAGATGGTATGGTGAGGCAAATACCTATGGGACTCCCAAAAATGAGTTTCAGACTCTTAAAACTTCACTGGTAAATTGTGTATCTTTGTAACAAAGTAGCTTGTGCGGACAACCATGTTGGAAGACTACTTTGTGTAAAAGAGTTTAAATCACTGTGGAAGCAGTGTTGTCAGGTATTGGAGCTTCTTCACACCATCTAGTTAAGTACTCCACTATGGATGTTGGGAATGGGTCCATCAAGTCTCATCCGATCAATTCAAAAGGAGTTGTGACATGTATGGGTGCCAAATAGCCCACATTCAGTTTTGGTGTCTTGATAGCTTGACACGTGGGGCAAGCTTGTAACTTCTGAGAGATTGTGTGACGCATTTGGGGTCAGTAGTAGTGGTTTCTTAATTTTTGCAATACCTTATGGAAGCCCAAGTGGCCCGATAAGAGGTGAGAATGATAATAGTTGACGTAATGATCATGTAGGGCTTGTGGAACATAAATCCTTGGGTTGTGACCTGCTTGGTTATAGTAGAGGACATTGTTGACAATTGTGAAGCGGTTGTGATGAGAATCCTGGTTGGACTTTTTTAGCTTCTGCGTTATGACTTGAATAGCCGGGTCTTTTTGTTCTAGATGTGTGAGTTGGGTTAGCGTGATAGAGAGTGCATCCTGTGACAGTTGAGCATTATGAAACTCTAGACTGTGGGATAAACCATATGCTATGTAGTTGGTTATACCTTTCTTATAGTGGATAGTAAATGTGTATTGTTGTAAGTCAAGGACCCATCTAAGTAGGCGACCAGGGGGATGAGCTTTTTGTAGCAAAGATATGATGGGTTGGTGATCTGTCTCAATTGTGACATTGGTTCCATGGAGATATGCATGATATTTATTGAAATCCCACACAACAACCAAGAGTTCTTTTTCAGTTGCAAAGTAGTTACTCTCTGCCTTAGTCAAAGACCTTCTGATGAATAAGATGGGTTTCCAATGACCAGAGGTGTCTTGTTGTAGAAGTGCAGCGCCAAGTCCGTGATTAGAAGCATCAGCCTGCAACAAAAATGGCTTCTCAAAATCTGGATAGGACAACATGGCTGACTCCTCAATGGCTTGTTTTAGAGTATCAAAGCTGGATTGGCATGCCATGGCCCATGTATATGCTGTGTTTTTTTTGTAGGAGGAGGCGAAGAGGGTATGTGAGTTGGGCTATTTTAGGGACAAACCGTAGCGAGAAAGCCACCATCCCTAAAAATCTTTGCAAGGATTTGACGTTGTTGGGAGTGGGATAGGCTTCGATAGCTTTCACCTTAGCATGATCCACTTGACTACCTTCTTTAGATATAATGAAGCCCAAAAATTTTAGTTTGGTGGCACCCCATTTGCACTTTTTCAACTGCAGCTACAAGTTGTACTTTTGGATCTGATGGAGGACATCTTGAAGGATTTGAAGGTGTTGCTCCCATGTTTGAGTGCAGATGAGAATTTCATCAAGATGTACTACTACCACCTTGTCTTGTATAAGATAAAAAAATATGCTATTTGTCGTTCTTTGAAAAGTGCTTTCCACATCAGACAAGCCAAGAATCTGAGTGAATTGATAAAGGCCTGTAGGTGTTCAAAAAGCATCTTTATGTGCGTCTTTAGGATCCAAAGGGATTTTCCAATAGCCATAAGCTAGGTCGAGGATGTGAAGTATTTTGAATGATGTATTTGATCTAGGAGATCGTCTAGACAAGGAAGAGGATAGACATCATGCTGTGTTATTTTATTTAGGGGTCAAAAATCCACACAGAACTTATAGGAGCCATCATCTTTATAGACTAAATGAGGCTCAACTGTCGAGTCACTCTATGAGAGGGAATGATAATGCCTTTTGCCAGCATATCATCTGCGACTTCATTGATGTGGGAAATTTCTTTGGGTGATCTTCTACAAATGGGCATCTTAGTCGGAGGTGATTGGTCTATTCTAATTGAATGATGAAAAGGGAGGTTGTTGCTGTTACTCTTTGACCTGTTCTGAAATAAGGATGGAAAGTTTCTGAGTAATTTTCGGATCTCTTGAGTACATGTGACGGTGTCTAAGGATGTGTAATGTGTATTTACAAAGATACGGCCTTGGGCTGAGTAGATGAAGGGGATAGGGAGACTATTAGAAAGAACAAGACCGAGGGAATAAGAATGAAGACGTGCTTCTTGTTGAATAAACCGATCACACCCTAAACGTTAAGCATGGAGCCTGATTTACCCCTTGTAATTTTTTGTATTAAAAGCGCACATTTGTAAGGCCCCCGTTATGAGAAGCCATTGTGCGTGAAGAAAAATCACTTGTTGGGAACAAAAGTTTTCACGGCCACCAAAATATTCCTTTTAAAAGAATATTATGGCGGGGCAGTGGCCAAAAAGTTGTCAAAAAATGGTAGCAAGTTGGTCGGTTAGTTGGTGGCTGATAGTAATGGCCGGTGGTCGAATTCAAATCAAACTTGTCTTCTCAAGGGAGGCCACACAGGGGCGAATGGGAGAATTGTTGGAATTAGGGTTGCAGAGAAACGCGCACAACTTGGAGAAGACGAAGGAAGCTCAAGGCACACAATAGAGAGTGTGCTACTTAGTATGCAATGGACAGATAGATAGCCCTAGAGTGATGGGCTTATATACAATTCTCGGGGGGGAAACCCTCCTAAAGAAAGAAAAAATGCCCCGGAGGTCCTAGTGTGTTCACACACATCACTACCACATGTATATGGTAACAAATCCTCCCTGGAGTGATGCGGTGAACGAGAGCTGGCACATGAGTAAAGGGAAGTGCCATGCCCTGAAGACATGATCAGTCCACAAAGGGGAGTAAGCCCAAAGCTTTGCGGAAAGCTTCAAGCTTCTCACGAGACAATGCCTTTGTGAAAAGATCAGCAAGGTTGTCCTGTGTTGGCACATAAGCCAAACTAATCTCTCCTGCTGAGAGCCTCTCCCTAACATAGTGGTAATGCACCTCAATGTGCTTTGTGCGAGCATGAAAAATTGGGTTCCTCGCAACTGCCAATGTGCTCTGACTGTCAGTGTAGATAGTGTTGGCAATGTCCTGTCCAACACCCAAATCATCCATAAGGCGTTTGAGCCATACACACTCAACCGTAGTTGTGAAGACTGTCCTGTACTCATCCTCACAACTCGAAGTGCCACAGTAGTTTGCTTCTTGCTCAACCATGATATACATGAACTGCCAAGCATGAAACAAAAACCACTTGTGGACACTCGCGTGTCAAAAATAACCAGCCCAATCTGAATCCGAAAAAGCATGTAAGTCTGGCGGCAATGATCCCCCCTTGGGATAAAACAAGCCAAGATGGAAAGTACCACTAAGGTAGCGGGAAATCCTCTTGACAGCTTGCCAATGCTTAGATCACACTGCTTAAACAGTATACCCAAGTAATGATGCAAAAGCCCCAAATCTTTCATCTTGAAAGTAGCATTCAAATCAGCCTTAAATTCAGCAATGTGTCTCTCATTTGGTCCAGTGATCAGCAAATCATCGACATAAAGAACCACAATGAGAAGTACATCACCCTCACACTTTACATACAATGTGCTTTTTGTTGGACTATATGAAAGCCTCATTTAACCAAATGAGTGTGAGCTTTCTCATACCAAGCACGAGGAGATTGCTTCAACCCATACAAAGCCTTCTTACATCTGCACACTTTGTCCTCTTGTCCTTTTATGACAAAACCGCGAGGCTGCGTTACATAAACTTCCTAAAATATGTTACCATTCAAGAAAGCAGTAACAATGTCTGATTGATGCACATCCCAACCAAAATGAGGTGCCAATGCACATAGAAAACGCACAGTAGTCATAAGACAAGTGGGAGCAAAAGTCTCTTCATAATCTATGCCTTTTTGTTGTGCATAACCCTTTGCAACAAGTCTTGCGTTATAGCGATCAATCTTACCATCCGGCTTGCGTTTCAACTTGTAAACCCACTTCGTACCAATGGCCTTTTTGTTAGGAGGTGAATCACATAAAGTTCATGTGTCATTTTCTAGAAGTGCATCATACTCTGATTGCATGGCAGCCATCCAATTTTCTAAATTTTGTGCTTCATCAAAAGATAGAGGTTCCTCAACATCATGTAAGCTAGACACAGCCAAAGCATAACAGTCTAATCCATAAGATGTATGGCGAGAACTTGAACGAGTATGACTAGACAAAGGTGCATCCAATTTACTGTCACGCAAAGTATGCACCAGCCATTTTGGCATACCTCTAACCTGCTCATCATTCTCAGCCCTTTCCTCATCAAGTACATCATGTACATCTACATCAGTAATAGGCTGATCTGTAACATTTTCAGAAACCGCTATAGGCTATACATTTGCCTCATTGGAATTTACATTCAAAATTCCACCACTAAAAAGAGGCAACAAAGTGTCATAAATGTCCCGTGAACTTACATTACTGTCTCTATTACATGACAGCAAGGGCTGAACAGAATCTTCCGCAAACATAACATCCTGTGAGACCAAGATACACTTTGTTTGCGGATGGTACAACCTGTAACCTTTGCTTTCAGTACTATGATCAACAAAAATACATTTGACAGCCTTATCATCCAATTTCCCGCGCTGCGTTTGTGGCACCAAAGCATATGCCAAACAACCAAAAACACGCATGTGCTCAATAGATGGCTTTGTATCATGCCATGCTTCATATGGAGTCATAGACTGCAAAGCTTTCGTAGGACACCTATTTAGTACAGAAGTGGCACCCATGATGGCCTCAAGCCAAAACAAATGCAGTAAAGCTTGACTAGTGACCATACATCGTGCCATTTCCGTGAGTGATCTATTTTTTCTCTCAGCAACACCATTTTGGTGAGGCATATAAGGCACTGTACATTGGTGTTTTATCCCATGACTAGCCAAAAATACATTAAATTGATGAGACCTATATTCCCCCCCTTGATCGGAACGGAGGGTGCCCATAGTACATTTCAAGATATTTTCAGCCATAGCCAGAATTCGTTTGACGCACATAAACACTTCGGACATAGCTTTAAGCGGATATTCCCATGCATGCGCCTGGAGTAATCATCAATGAAAGTCCCAAAGTACAGGTAATTGCCCAAGGACGGAGTTTGCATGGGCCCACAAACATCACTATGCACAAGTTGCAACCTGTATGTGGCCCTAACTGAACCATCCTTTGGAAACTTTGAACACTGCATCTTACCCAAAATACAACCTTCATAAACATGTTTGACAGGTGCTTCAAGAGGCGGCAAAGAAGTAACCATATCAGATTTTTGCAAACGCAGCAAACAGGCAAAATTCAAATGACCAAAACGTGCATGCCAAAGTTTTGCATCTTAAATAGCCCTTGAATCTGCAACAGCATTTGCAAAATTTTGTCCACACTTGTCATACAAAATGAGCTTATACAGCCCACGGCACAAAAGGCCAGATGCAACAATTTCATCACCAAAACTGAGATCATGGACTGTACATCTGTCATCCACAAATTTGACTACAGGTCCAAGTCTAGCAAGTGCGGATACAGACAAGAGATTCTTCTTCATCCCAGGTACATAAAGTGCATCAATAAGTGTGAAGGAACTGCCATTTGCAATAGTAAGCACAATCTTTCCAACTCCCTGAATCGGATAAGAGGCATTGTTGGCACAAGTGACTAAATTCCCATGAAGACAAACTCGAGAGAGGTAAGCAATTCACGATGTGAGGTAATGTGCTTTGTAGCACCACTGTCGAAATACCACACATGTGAATCTGCAGCAACTGACAAGCATGCATCATGGACATCAGGATTGTAAGTGCACTCAGCACTAAAAGCCCATT
Organism: Adiantum capillus-veneris; assembly: GCF_014529385.1. Taxonomy (NCBI): domain Eukaryota; kingdom Viridiplantae; phylum Streptophyta; class Polypodiopsida; order Polypodiales; family Pteridaceae; genus Adiantum; species Adiantum capillus-veneris. The sequence goes on from NC_140931.1 coordinate 70,423,451, forward strand.
CTGCATCAACATCAACAACACGGTCTCCTTTCACAGAAGATTCAACAATGGCTACATTTGTAGTGGAACCAGCATTTGCAGTGGAACCACCCTCTTTCTTCTTAGCCTCTTTGGCCTTTAACTTAGGACACGACTTGATCAAATGATCATTAGCTTTATAATAATGGCAACGCATCTTCTTTTTGCCCTTATCACCAGAATTTCTAGACGAATTGCTGCCAGCAGAAGCATTAGGAACAGAAGTTTTTCCACTCGCAGCAGAACCATAAGAAGTGGCCGTATTACTGTTACCACCCTTTCTTTGAGAAGCAATAAAAGCCTGTTCAATTGCACGTTGCGTAGTTCTATTTTTTCTGGAAAGTGACTCTTGCAGCAGCAATGTGCATAATGTGTCAAACTTGACAACTTCAGGATTTCCTTGGGTCATCAGTCTCCAAGTACTAGCAAAAGTCTGGTAGGAATCTGGTAAGGCATCAAGAACAGTCTGCACAAGGGAACTGTCTGAAATGATTTCACCTGCAGAAATAAGTTGCTCATTGATATCCTTGACACGAGTAAGGAAAGTGTCCATATAATCTTCCTCATGCATAATCTTCGACTCCAGCTCTTCACGCAGGAAAGCAATTTTAGCCTCATTGCGGCTTGCATAAAGACCTGCTAGAATATCCCAAGACCTGCAACATCCTCAACATTGCCTACATCCTCAGAACCAAGACGTACATCAATGCCCTGCACAATGTTCCAGACGCCCCTTGACACAAGAACATGTTGCATCATATATGCCCACATAGGGTAGTTGTCCCCATCCAACCTATCCTCAACAGCAAACATCTTGAACACATTTGTGTTGTTGTCAGCCATGGTAAATGTTGCACCTGATGTGAAAAATGCCTGAAAATAGGAGAAACGGAGCGGGAACAACACGTGCTATATAGCACAAACCGTAGAAGACTATGAGGCACCTGTTATGCAAAAAACGACACTGATTGAAATTCTGAACAAAATGACGAAATAGCCTATGCAGTACTGCTTGTAGTGCAAACTAAGCTCTACGAGCTGTCCCAAAATTTTTGTCGACCTACGAATGCTTGCCAAGTTCACTGAAATCGAAGAAAGTGAGCAGCATGTGTTGGAGCAGCTGGCGACTAAGCCTGAGAGGACGCAACCTGCTCTGATACCAATTGTTGGAATTAGTGTTGCAGAGAAACTCACACAATTTGAAGAAGATGAAGGAAGCTCAAGGCACACAATAGAGAGTGTGTTACTTAGTATTACTTAGTATGCAATGGAAAGATAGATAGCCCTAGAGTGATAGAGTGTGTTACTTAGTATGCAATGGAAAGATAGATAGCCCTAGAGTGATGGGCATATATACAATGCTCGGGGGAAAAAACCTCCTAAAGAGAAAAAAAATGCCCCGGTGGTCCTAGTGTGTTCACACACATCACTACCACATGTATATGGTAACAAGAATTCAACTCAGGCTTGTCTACACAAGGGCGGCTAGACACGACTGCATCTCATGCGAGAGGGCAGCCCTTTTGCCTATTAAAGGAGGCCTTTTCTACACACATTTTGGAGTGTGAAGTTGATACAACAAGGTGGGTGTGAGATGTTGAGAGTGAAGCAAGGCGGGAGCTCTATTAAGGGTATAATCCCTTTGTAACCTACTTCTTGTTTGAAGTACTAAAGCCATTGAGTGGCTGCTTTCTCGTGGATGTATCCCACATTGGGTGAACCACGTATATCATGTGCTCTCTCTCTCTCTCTCTCTCTCTCTCTCTCTCTCTCTCTCTCTCTCTCTACTCTATAATCTCTCGTGTGTGAAAATTTGTCTCTCTCCATTAAGCTAGTCAATTATCTAATCAGCTATACACTATTTCCTAACAACTGGTATCAGAGCAAGGTTTTCTCGTAGCTAAAGTATCTCAAGGAGCACCATAATAGAGATTTTGAGACTTTAGAGCCAATTTGGGAATCATCAATGACTTACAGATTTTTCCGTATGGACAAATCTCAAACTATTTTTCAAGGCCGAATACTTCCACAAGGTATTACTTAAAAAGCACTTTTGAGCCATGCTCTCAAAACTTTGGCTAAGATTTGGCCATGTGGTCAAATTTTGAAAGTGGGAATTAAGAAATTTTCAAAGTCACTAATATGGTGTTAAGGAAAGGATTCCTTGAATTGAGTGGAAGTAATGGCGGAGGAAGGGAGCTCAAGATCAAGAAGCTCAACGGGAAGAAATACCAACATTGGAAGATGCAGAGTGAAGACTATCTCTATCAGAAGGAACTTTATTTGCCACTAGGTGGTCTTGCAAAGAAGCCCGCAATGATGGCAGATGAAGCATAGATTGTCCTCGACCGAAAGGCACTGGGAACAATCCGGTTAAGCTTGGTGTCAACGGTGGCCTTCAATGTTCTCTGAGATGAATGTTGGAATTAGGGTTGCAGAGAAACACACACAGCTTGGAGAAGACAAAGGAAGCTCAAGGCACACAATAGAGAGTGTGTTACTTAGTGTGCAATGAAAAGATAGATAGCCCTAGAGTGATGGACGTATATACAATACACGGGGGAAAAAACCTCCTAAAGAGGGAAAAAATGCCTCGGCGGTCCTAGTGTGTTCACACACATCACTACCACATGTATATGGTAACAAATCCCCCCTGGAGTGATGCGGTGAACGAGAGCTGGCACATGAGTAGAGGGAAGTGCCATGCCCTGAGGACAGGATGAGTCCACAAAGGGGAGAAAGCCAAAGCTTTGCGGAAAGCTTCAAGCTTCTCATGAGACAATGCCTTTGTGAAAAGATCTGCAAGGTTGTCCTGTGTTGGCACATAAGCCAAGCTGATCTCTCCTGGTGAGAGCCTCTCCCTGACATAGTGGTAATGCACCTCAATGTGCTTTGTGCGAGCATGAAAAACTGGGTTCCTCGCAACTGCCAATGCGCTCTAACTATTAGTGTAGATAGTGTTGGCAGTGTCCTGTCCAACACCCAAATCAGCCATAAGGCGTATGAGCCATACACACTCAACCGTAGCTGTGAAGACTGCCCAGTACTCAGCCTCACAACTCGAAGTGGCCACAGTAGGTTGCTTCTTGCTCAACCATGATATACATGAACTGCCAAGCATGAAACAAAAACCACTTGTGGACACTTGCGTGTCAAAACAACCAGCCCAATCTGAGTCCCAAAAAGCATGTAAGTCTGGCGGCAATGACCCCCCCTTGGGATAAAACAAGCCAAGATGTAAAGTGCCACTAAGGTAGCGGAAAATCCTCTTGACAGCCTGCCAATTCTTAGACCCTGGGCTATGCATAAATCTGCTGACCTGTGAGATTGCAAACTGAATATCCGGCCTCGTGTTGCATACATAAATGAGGCAGCCAACAGCACTTTGGTAAAGAGTGACATCGGCAGGATCACCAGCATCATGTAGACTCAACTTCAAACCTGTTTCCATGGGAGTGGCAATAGGTTTGCAATCCTCAAGTCCAAACTTACATAGCAATGTCTCTATGTAACTTTTCTGACACAAGGCAATACCACCATCACACTGCTTAAACTGTATACCCAAATAATGATGCAACAGCCCCAAATCTTTCATCTTGAAAGTAGCATTCAAATCAGTCTTAAATTCAGCAATATGTCTCTCATTTGGTCCAGTGATCAGCAAATCATCAACATAAAGAACCACAATGAGAAGTACATCACCCTCACGCTTTACATACAATGTGCTTTCTGCTGGACTGTTACGAAAACCTTGTTTGATCAAATGAGTGTCAGTTTTCTCATACCAAGCACGAGGAGATTGCTTCAACCCATACAAAGCCTTGTTACATTTGCACACTTTGTCCTGTTGTCCTTTTATGACAAAACCGCGAGGCTGTGTTACATAAACTTCCTCAAATATGTCACCATTCAAGAAAGCAGTAACAATGTCTGATTGATGTACATCCCAACCAAAATGAGCTGCCAATGCACATAGAAAATGCAGAGTAGTCATACGACAAGTGGGAGAAAAAATCTCTTCATAATCTATGCCTTTTTGTTGTGCATAACCCTTTGCAACAAGTCGAGCCTTATGGCGATCGATCTCACCATTCGGCTTGCATTTCAACTTGTAAACCCACTTCGTACCAATGGCCTTTTTGCCAGGAGGCAAATCACATAAAGTCCATGTGTCATTTTCTATAAGTGCATCATATTCTGATTGCATGGCAGCCATCCAATTTTCTGAATTTTGTGCTTCATCAAAAGATAGAGGCTCCTCAACATCATGTAAGCTAGACACAGCCAAAGCATAACAATCTGATGCATAAGATGCATGGCGAGAGCCTGAACGAGTACGACTAGACAAAGACGCATCCAATTTACTGTCACGCAAAGTGTGCACCAGCCATTTTGGCATACCTCTAGGCTGCTCATTTTCAGCCCTTGCCTCATCAAGTACATCATGTACATCTGCATCAGTAATAGGCTGATCTAAAACATTTTCAGAAACGCACATAGGCTGTATATTTGCCTCATTGGAACTTACATTCGTATTTCCACCATTGAAAAAAGGCAACAAAATGTCATAAATGTCCTTTGAGCTTACATTACTGTCTCTAGTACATGACAGCAAGGGCTGAACAGAATCTACCACAAACACTACATCCCGAGAAACCAAAATACGTTTTTTTTGCGGATGATACAACTTGTAACCTTTGCTTTCAGCACTATAACCAACAAAAATACATTTGACAGCCTTATCATCCAATTTTCAAGTACTAGCAAAAGTCTGGTGGGAATCTGGTAAGGTATCAAGAACAGTCTGCATAAGGGAACTGTTTGAAATGACTTCACCTGCAGAAATAAGCTGCTCATTGATATCCTTGACACTAGCAAGGAAAGTGTACATATCATCCTCCTCATGCATAATCTTTGACTCCAGCTCTTTACGCAGCAAAGCAATTTTAGCCTCATTGCGGCTTGCATAAAGACCTGCTAGAATATCCCAAGCCTGTTTTGCATATTTTGCTGAACGGATGTGAGGAACAATGGTGCACTTCACAGACAACGCAATCAATGCATGAGCCTGCGCATCCTTAACATCCCAACGATCTTGTTCTGCCGTAGGCAAAACAACTCTAACATCTACAATCCTTGCAGCAAGACCTGCAACATCTTAAACATCACCTACATCCTCAGAACCAGGACGTATATCAATGCCCTGCACAATGTTCCAGACACCCTTTGACACAAGAACATGTTGCATCATATAAGCCCACATAGGGTAGTTATCCCCATCCAACCTGTCCTCAGCAACAAACATCTTGAACACATCTGTGTTGTTGTTGTCAGCGATGGTAAATGCTGCACCTGATGTGAAAACTGCCCGAAAATAGGAGAAACGGAGCGGGAACAACCTGTGCTATATAGCACAAACCGTAGAAGACTATAAGGCACCTGTTATGCAGAAAACGACACTGACAAAAATTTTGCACAAAATGTTGAAATAGCCTGTGCAGTTTTACCTGTAGCCGAAACGGAGGCCGAAATGAGCTCTTGCCAAAGCTCACTGAAATTGGAGAAAGTGAGCAGGCGTGTGCTGGAGCAGCTGGCGACTAAGCCCGGGAGGACGTGACCTGCTCTGATACCAATTGTTGGAATTAGGGTTGCAGAGAAACACACACAGCTTGGAGAAGACGAAGGAAGCTCAAGGCACACAATAGAGAGTGTGTTACTTAGTGTGCAATGGAAATATAGATAGCCCTAGAGTGATGGGCGTATATACAATACACGGGGGAAAAAACCTTCTAAAGAGGGAAAAAATGCCTCGGCGGTCCTAGTGTGTTCACACACATCACTACCACATGTATATGGTAACAATGAAGACCACGGAGGACTTGATGAAGTCACTTGACGGCCTCTATGAGAAACCATCGGCATCCAATAAGATATTTCTCATGAAGCGCTTATTCAATCTAAAGATGACAAAGTATGGTTTAGTTGTAGAAAATAATATGTGGATGACGGCAGGCATAAGCTAATGTTTTTTAGTTTCATAAATTTTTCTTTTATTATGTGATGTTTTTGACATAACATACTAATCACTGTTTTTGACAAGTATTGTTTGCAGATTTTTATCTTCGCAACTGAGGAAAGTTTCTTTCCAATGGAGAGGTATGTTATAGAATTGATGTTTTATTATTTATTGCAGCTGACAGGTGGAAAAGACTAGACCCAGCTTGGCCTATGCAAATGGATATGTATATCATGTACATTTGATTATTCAGGTGCTCTTTTATGAGCTTTGGCCATTTATGACCGGCCGGCTAGTCTGTACTCATTTTACCATTCAAGAAATCTATAAATGAAATACGTGCAAGAGGGAAATGGTCACTCTTGCACGGGGGGAGATTGCACCCAGTGTCGGCGTTCTTCTTCTCACCTCTCCTCACTTCTTTCTCGTGTGCCGGCGTAGCACTCCATTCTAGGAGGTGCGTCTGCACGCACCCTATTGCTTCTCTCTTGCACTTTGTCTCCTTCTGTTCGTATATCTCGCGATTATGCGTCTATGTGGTTGCCAGGTATGTCAATTAGTCTGTTTTATGGGTTGTAGTATGCTATTTCGGGTATTTTGCAGGGAACTCCATGCCTCCGTTTGTAGCAGATTGACTTCTCCTCTTGAAGAGCTCTCTGTAACTTTAGGGCTTCTAGTTCCCTACGTAAAGAAGTTATCGGATCAGAAGGAATTTCCAAAAACACTGAGGTGGTCTCTACCTGAGGGGAGTTGGTGAACAGCTTCTTAGCCCCCTCTATCCTAGTAGCAGCTGCAATGCATTCCTCCAGAGTAGCGTCGGGTTGGAGGCTCTCTCGGAGTTTCTGCTGAGAGGTTTTTGGGAGCGCCTTCTCCACCCACTTCTTAACCATGAATTCACCGGGTTGCTGGGGAAGCTTGGCAACCAGAGACTTGGTTTTCATCATAAGTTCTGCAAAGTTCTCCTCTGGCTGGAGCACCATGTTGGCCAACTCATCCAAAACCTTCTCCTGATAGTCACCTGGCCTGAATGTTGCACATAACTATTGTCTTAAGGCTTCCCAAGTTGCAAAATGGTTCTCTATAAACTGGATGTACCATTTGTCTGCTAAGCCATCCAAGGTGGATGGAAAGAGTACCAAATAAGCATCCTCTCTATTAAGGCCACGACCCCTACAGAGAGATACAAACCTCCTTGCATGGTCGTCAGTATCTTCTGAAGAGAGTCCTTTGAAGGTGGGGAACTTGATGTTTACCTTGGCCAACGCACTAGCCAACGCCTCCATGGCTCCTTGTTGAGCATGTTGCTCAATAGCCTGGTGTAGCAGAATAGGAGAGAGCTTTACTGGAGAAGGTGATCTGGAAGATGTGGAACCGGATGGAGGAATGGGGGATGTCCTGTGTGGAGGTATGGGTGATGCGGTTGATGGACTTCTAACAGGTACCAAGGGTCGTCTTCTGCTGTAGTACTTCAGAGGACTTAGTAGTGCGCTTTGACACTCGACTGAACGCCTTGTATGTGTCATGCAGTGACCACCAATCCAACCAAGCTTTGGGCAAGAAAACCTTGAACTGGCTGAAGACTGGTCTAGACTCTACTAAACCAGGTAAGTGACTAGAACAGGCTGGAACAGGGACGAGGAGGACTAGACCAGGGTCGAGGAGGTCTAGACTAGGGACGAGGACTGGACCAGGGTGAGAGATGACTAGGGCGAGAGAGGACTAGACCAGTTGGACCAAGCCAGTTGGACCAAGCGAGAGGAGAACAGTGCAAGGCAAGGCACGCGAAGCTAGATAGACCCAGCTAGCTTCAAGATTTGCACCTCACAGAGTGAGATTTCAGTTGAGGTCCCACCGTGATCGCCAAAATGAGAGCACTTGTAGCGCAAATAGTGTGTTGTGCTCTCTATATTGGGTGCTCCTCAGTGAAATGTGCGTGACAATCTCTCTCAAAATGGGCTGAAAACAGGAAACAATAGACAACAACTGAGTTCACAGAAACACAACAGCAACAATAGACCACAACAAATGACTCGACTATCTCAAAGAACTGATACAGACTCTGGCGTGGTAGCACACTCAGCTCCAGCCCAGGACTCTCAAGCACAATGGGGTATCGAGGCTCAGATGCGCAGGGATGGTGAATAAGTGCTCTGTGTATAGACTCTCTGCTCTCGACGACGATGCCAGACTAGAGGTGAAGAAGTTAATGATCCGGACCCAACAGCTACTACTCACATGTACCATCATAAAGAGCCACCAACGGCTCATAAATGTCCAGTCAGCTAAGTCTATCTTCAAACTGAGTGGTGATGGTGATCTGGCCACGATGTCCACTAGACCACCGTCGGTACCCTACCACATGTCACTCCCCAGCCGCAATGTGAACCAGACCAACTGTAACAACTGTCCAACTGTCTGTCTTGTGAAGGACACTGTAGCCTTACAGGTGGGGGAGTTCCAAAAGAGGGATAGACATGTAAATTGATGAATTATGCATTCCTCAAAGTGTTTGGGTGTGAGGCTTTCATGCACATAGATAGAAGCCTAAGGTCAAAGCTAAATGCAAAGTCCAAAAAGTGTTTCTTCATTGGCTATGGAGAAGGTGACTTTGGGTATCGCCTATGGAATCCTGAAGATGGTAAAATCTTTAGAAGTAGAGATGTAATTTTCAACGAACAAAATATGTACAAAGATTACTTGGAAAGAAAACAAACAAAAGAAACATGTGATGAGTACATGGAGCTTGAGGACGGTGAAGACTCAAGGCCTGCAAACGGTGACAATGTGCAACAACATCAACCAAATGAGGAGCCTCAATCTATTCTCCGAAGATCTACAAGAGCAAGTAGACCTCTAGAAAGGTTCATTCCTTCCTTCAACCATCTCTTTATCTCAGATTCAGGAGAGCCAGAATCATAGGAAGAAGCTATGCATCACAAATCCAAATAAGAATGGATGAAGAGCATGCAAGTGGAGTTGGTTGAGTTGCCTAAAGATAAGCGGGCATTGCAGAACAAATGGGTGTATAAGCTGAAGGAAGAAGAAGGTGGGAAGAAAAGGTACAAGTCTAGGCTTATGGTAAAAGGGTTTTCTCAAAAGAAAGGTATTGACTTCAATGAAATATTTTCTCCTGTTGTAAAAACAAACTCAATTAGGATTGTCTTAAGCCTTGAAGCTACTCATGATTTAAATCTTGAGCAAATGGATGTAAATATGGCATTCCCTTACGGTGACTTAGAGGAGGAAATTCACATGGTTCAACCGAAGGGGTATGAAGTAAAAGATAAGGAGAAAATGGTTTGCATATTAAAGAAGAGCTTGTATGGTTTAAAGCAATCATAAAGACAGTGGTACTCGAAGTTCGATCGATGGATGTTGGATCATGGATTCACAAGATGCAGCTCAGATCACTGCTTCTACACAAAGAATTTGGGAGATGGGAAGTTCATCATCCTAATGTTGTATGTTGATGACATGTTGATTGCATGCTAACATGCAGGACATCAAAGACCTAAAAGAGGAGCTGTCTAAATATTTTTCAATGAAAGATTTAGGTACTGCAAAGAAGATACTTGGTATGAAGATATCAAGGGATAGGATGAAGAAGACAATAAAGCTACCTCAGGAGGATTACATCAAGAAGGTAGTAGAAAGGTTTGCAATGCACAATGCAAAAATGGTTTCTGCACCTTTGGCTGGTCATTTTAAACTAACCAAGGATATGTGTCCAAAGACACAAGAGGAAATAGCCTATATGTCTAAAGTTTCATATGCTGCAGCAGTAGGTTCTCTTATGTATGCTATGGTCTGGATAAGGCCATACATTGCACATGCAGTGGGAGTTGTAAGTAGGTTGATGGACAACCCACGTAAAGAGCACTGGCAAGTTGTCAAGTGGATACTTTGGTATCTAAAAGAGACAACAACAAATGCTTTGTATTTTGGAGGCACTGATATTTTCTTGTAAGGTTATGTTGATGCAGATATGGCAGGTGACAAAGATACTCGAAGGATCACTACTGGCTATACCTTCACAATTGGAGGCACAATAGTAAGTTGGGCTTCAAAGCTGCACAAAGTGGTCTCACTTTCTACTATAGAAGCAGAGTATGTAGCAATGACAGAGGCAAGCAAAGAGATTTCGTGGCTTCACAGATTCTTAGAAGAGCTTGGATTCAACAAGACAATTGTGTCGTATACAGTGATAGCCAAAGCGCTATCCATCTTGCGAAGAACCCAATCTTTCACTCAAGGACAAAGCACATTGAGGTGAGATATCACTTCATACGAACACTTTTGGACGAGGGACAACTAAAGCTAGGAAAGGTGCATACAAGTGAAAATCTTACAGACATGTTTACGAAGGTGATCAATAAGGAGAAGTTGAGCTTTTGCTCATCTTCAATCGGCATTCAAGAATAAGAATCCAGGATGGAAAGCAATCACAGGTTTGGTGTGGAGATCAGTCTCCAAGTGGGAGATTGTTAAGTATGCAGCCTAATTTACCCCTTGTATTTTTTTGTATTAAAAACGCACATTTGTAAGGCCCCCATTATGAGGAGAATCCATCGTACATGAAGAAAAAGCACTCGTCGAAAACCAATTTTCACGACCACCGGAATATTCCTTTTTGTCGGAATATTATGACCAGAAAGTGGTCAAAAAACGACCTGTCGGTTGGCCGGTGGCTGGAACTCAATGGCCGATGGCCGAATTCAAATCGGACTTGTCTTCTCAAGGACGGCCATACATGGGCGCATGGGAGAATTCAACTTGGACTTGTCTACACAAGGGTGGCTACACACGGCTGCATCTCATGAGAGAGGGCAAGCCTTTTGGCCTATAAAAGGAGGCCTTTTCTACACACATTTTGGAGTGTGAAATTGATGCAACAAGATGGGTGTGAGGTGGTGAGAGTGAAGCAAAAGGGGGAGCTCGATTAAGGGTATAATCCCTTTGTAACTTACTTCTTGTTTGAAGTACTAAAGCCATTGAGTGGCTGCTTTCCCGTGGATGTAGCCCACATTGGGTGAACCACGTATATCATGTGCTCTCTCTCTCTCTCTCTCTCTCTCTCTCTCTAATCTCTGGTATGTTAAAAATTGTCTCTCTCCATTAAGTAAGCTATTCAATTATCTACTTAGCTATGCACTATTTCCTAACACTAAAGTCATAGGGAACAATTGTTGTGGTAACACATAGAAATCATGAAAAAACCTGTGTGATCCAATAGAAAATGCACATCGTGCAACAATATGTGAATGATAAAACTTTATTGTTGTCACAAAAAAAACAGAAATAGGAGCGGTTGAATGTGTTGAAAGACCTAGATTACTAACCAAAGTGTGACTGATTGGAGGAGATGGTGCTACCAGGATCTAAGAGTGCTTCTTGAGATGTGTCTCGGACGAGAACTAGGGTTGAACACACCATGCGGTTGGAAGAGGTGGCTGAACTACGCTGCGAATGATGCTCTTCCACCTACCATTCGCTCAAGAGTTTTTCGGAATGGAAGCTATAGATGCAGTGTCAGCATCTTGAATTTGATCATGCTGAATCTAAGTGTGTGCTTGTAACTTGCGACAAGGCCTCTTGATGTGGCCATACATGTTGCAATAGAGCACTTTGGGCGATGTTGGTTGTCGCAATCTGGCAAATTTCATCGATCTGGTATATTCCGTCGAGAGATATACTAGGCATTTTGGACATCAATGTCCATCGACGTTGGCTGATCTTGTGATATTCTGATTTGGGGAGATTGAGTTGTCCCAGGGGTAATGAGAGCTGTGTTTGACTGTATGCTACCCTCTATCTGTTGCGCTTTTTGAATTGCATCATGAAATGATGTATGACCTTAATGTTTGACACGACGAGCAATATCATGTTGTATGCGAGGCCACATAAAATAGAGCTTCATTTCTTCAGACATGCATGGGTTAGCTCGTAAAAGTAATGGTTAAGCTTTATTGCAAACTCAGCCACAGGTTCATGTTGTTGATGCGAAGCATTTAATTGCCGAAGTGCTGATTGAGTGATATTTTTGGTGTGCAAAATTCCAATTGTTTGAGTGCTTGCCAATTCAATTTTAGCTTGACCAGTTTGCTATACAAACCATGTTGTAGCGATTCCTTCTAGGAGTGTCCGGACTTCGAGAGCCTTCTTGTCATCCTACCATTGATGATACTCTGCTACGTTCTCGAAAGGATCTATACAGGTGAGAATGTCTTCAATCAGCATTCCATACAAGGATTTGGGACAAACCTTCCCATCTGTGCGGCAGTGAATATGTGTATTGATATTCTGAAGATATCTAACAAGAGATTGGTTTGTGTGGTTCACTTGCAGGAGGATATTGGAAATTGCGGACGTCATATGGTCAAGAGGTATGTAAGGAGGATCAAGAGCAAATTTAGGGTGCATCGGTGCTCTTCGTAATGAGGAGAGTTGGGAGTGTGTCTCGGAGAGGCTGCTCGGCTTATGGTGATGCTTGTAGAAACGTTTCTGTGAGACCTAAGGCTGTTGGGAGGAACTAAGGGGCAAAAACCTAAGCGCAAGCTTGACTGAAGCCAGTGATGACTGAAGCCAGAAGCCCCGTGTCTCCACCAATTTGGAATACACAATGCCTGCGGATGAAGATGCCTCAAACTGGCATGCTCACCTTCCTTAATAGGGCACTACCGTGCATGCCAATATAGGAGTAGGTACACGACGCTACAACGGCATCTAGAAATTACATACCACAATATGTACATGATTGCTTTTATTTCCATGCATAAAAAGGTGTCAAAATTGAGGTGAATGTTTTTATTTCACATTGTGCACGTGCCACAATATGACACATTGAGTTTAGTTAGATCATGCCAAACGGTCACATGTAAGCTCAAGAATCCGCAAAACCTAAGTAAATATTCCATTCATTGGGCTCTTGTGTGAGAGTAGGGCTGGTTATATAGATCGCGTGCCCAAGCTTGGGCACGCAGACGTGGAGGTTAGGGGCGTTCGCTGATACACAGCGCAGAAAGGGCAGATGACAAGGTCATGCGATACCCCCTGCCCAAGCTTTGGGTGGGCGTTGAGCTTCTGCCAGGTCAGCCAAAATCAGGCTATGCGATGGACGCAGCTGCTGAAAATAATTTTGCTTTATGTAGCCAGTGTGTAATGCATGCCCACCCATCATCAAAAGTGACGGGCACCCGCATTGGCAGTGTGTATCCAGCCTAGGACTCTGAACATAGTTTTAACATGTTTGCGTCCTGTGTCGGGGACAGTCTGAAGGCCTGGCTTTGTGTGCGCATCTCGCGCGCTATTTGTCAGCAACCTCCCGTGAATTCAAATTGCCATGCTTGTTCCCCATGGAGGCAGACGCGACTGTCTGTTGCATCGAATGTATCTTGGGAGGTTCTATGGTAACCCTAGGCCTTCCTCATGCCTACATTTGCACGCCCCTACTTTCAGGATTGATGGCTCTCGCCATCTGCAAATTCGGTTTACCTCTATCCTGCAGTTTTCTTTTTTCTCTTCGTGGATCAGCTCTACACAGAACACATTCCTTTATGCACTTGAAGGAGCGCAATCAATTCAAGGAAATGGAATTCATGTTTATTTGTTGCAAAATGAGCCACTTTTGATGTGATGCTTTCTGTGGGTTATTGAACATAGCATGTATGCTGTAATCTACTGACATGAATCCTGGATGCACATGCTATTGCCATGGATTTAGCGATGTTGAGGTCAAAGGAGAACTCTTCAAAACACATGGATACTTGTGCAATACAAGAAGCAGTAAAATGGGTATGGGAAACATCAAGCCTGGAAGAAACCCTTGGCTCCTTGGAGGATATGCCCATTCTTCCATCGCTGGAGTGTATGGTGCTCCTCATGCAAAAGTGCACAAAAGAGAAAAACCTCATTTTTGCCAAGCGTGTTTTTGTGCTAATCCACAAGCATGGGGGGATTGATAATGTAACTCTTGGAAACCATCTGGTTCAAATGCTTGTGGCATGCAAGGGTTTGTCTCACGCACAAGAAGTTTTTGAAACATTGCCTTGTCGAAAAGAATACGCATGGGCCTCTCTAATTCAAGGGTACAGTGATAATGGGTACCCCGTGCAAACACTTGAATTGTTTGATAGAATGCAAGGGGAGTGTGTGCGTTCTGCCATTTACATATATCCAGCTGTATTCAAGGCTTGTGCCAGGCTGAAGTACCTTGAAAAAGGTCAAGAAACTCACAGTGAGAGCGTGGCAAAGGGCATTGAGCTAGACCTCTATGTTGGCAATAGTTTGGTTGATATGTATGCTAAATGTGGCTCACTTTTAGAAGCACAAGAAGTTCTAAAGAAACAAAGACTGAAAAATGCAATCTCATGGAATGCTTTGATTACAGCCTTTGCTGATCTTGGCTTGCACGAAGAAGTATGGGCATGCTTAGAAATGATGGAGCTGGAAGGTCAACAACCTGATGCTGGAACTTTTGTTTGCATCTTGAAAGCTTGCAGGTCGAAGAATTCAGTATTGAAGGGGCGACAATTGCACATCTTGATAGTGAAGGGGGGATGGGATAGGAGCTTGTTTATCGCCAATTCTCTGGTTGATATGTATGCCAAGTGTGGCCAACTTGAGGAGGCGCAGAAAGCTCTTGACCATCTGACAAGTCCGAATCTGGTGTCTTGGACTGCCCTAATATCAGGATATGTAGAGCATGGCCTTGCTATGGAGGCGCTTAATGCTTACAAGCGCATGCAAAGGGAGGGCCTTTTTCCAGATGATATCACCTTTGTTTGCTGCTTGAAAGCTTGCAGTGCCACTGGAGCTCTACATGTGGGCCAGGAGCTGCATTTAGAAGTAGTTAAAACTGGTTTGGAACATGAATATCTAGTTGGCAGCATCCTTGTGGACATGTATGCTAAATGCGGACTTGTTGAAGATGCACAAAATGCTTTTGATAAGTTGTATCTGCGTACTGTTGTTTCATGGACTGCACTGATTGCGGGTTATGCTAAACATGGACACAATGATGTAGCATCAAGACTCTTCCAAAAAATGCAGGAGGAGAGCGTTATACCTAACACTGCAACATATACGTGCATTCTTAGAGCTTATGGTAACTTAGGAGCGATAGATAGGGGGCATTGCATACATGCAAGGTTTGCTGGAGATCAAGATTTTATGCTTGAATTTGTCTCATCATTTCCCTGCCCTGAGCCTAATGGAATAGATTGCAGCCCGCACGCTTCACAAGAGAAGCTGACAGGTGCTCTTATTGACATGTACAGCCGATGTGGGTGTATTGTTGATGCTAAAAAAGTGTTTGACACAATACCTGTCACCAATCTTGTGACATGCAATACTCTTATCATGGGTTGTTCAAGACAAGGAGAGAGTAGTCTTGTTCCTCATCTGATGCAAAGAATGAAAGAATGGGGAATAGTTCCAAATGGGGTTACATTTGTCGGCTTATTGACTGCGTGCAGTCATTCTGGATGGCTTGAAGTAGCATACAAATATTACGAGGATCTTGTGGAAGTTTATTTGATGGATCTAACTGTTGAGCATTGTAACTGTATGATTGATCTATATAGTCGGGCAGGCCAGCACGATGAAGCATTAGCAATCCTGGAAAATATGCCTTTTCAGCCGGACCTCATCTCCTTCGGTAGCATGTTCAGTGTATGTCGCAGTGGTGATCTAGTGGAGCTTGGTAGGCAAGTCTTAGATGGTGCTTCTTTTTCGGGTAAGAATTTGGCATCTGTGCTTATTTCTATGTCCAATATTTATGCAACTGCTCACATGTGGGAGGATGTGGAGATAATCAAGGAAATTCTCCAGGCATCGAAGGATTCTTGACCACACTAACCACATTGAGATTTTAAATTGCTGTAGATTAACCTTCTATTGCTTTAGACTGAGTTACGCAAAATAGGTGTGATCTTGTATCTACAGTTTTAATGTGGCGTAGCAGAATTGAATGCTTAGTTTTGAACCTCATGGATCCTTTTTGATGTTGTTCCGAGAAACGAAATTTGCACCTAACTGTCAGTAGGCTCCCAGCCGAAGCAGACAATTTTGCAAAGACATCTCTCAGCTATTGTTTGTGGAAGTACAATCATGACATATTTATTGACAGGATATTATACTACTTACTAACATCCGATGTTGAGAAATCAAAGTTCAAACATGATGTGGGCCGCTTTGCAAAGAATGAATGAGGATTTGGAAGAATGCCATCAGGAGGTGCAGGCTGGCCATTCCTCATCCCACAAACGATGGAGCTACCATCCAAGCTTTCATTAAATGCTTCTTAGCCTCCCCCATTGGCCTCCGCCTTTCAGCCCAATTTTGGTCAGTGATGTGACAGCCACAATTAGAGAGTTTAGCCGTCAAGATTGGGATTCTCTTCCAAGTTTGCCTTGACAGATATCAAAGTCACAGGTCGGACAGATGCTTAAAGAAAAAAAAAAGAGTACAAGAACTTTGAAACACACGCACACACCCTATGTACAACGGCCTCACAGGTAGGGAGACAAACATCCCATCACACGCACACACTTGCATATGGGAACAATCCCTAAGGACATTAAACATGTCTTCAGGTCGCCAAGGGGGGATTGAACCCAAGAACTTAGGCACAGAAGCTATGACAGCGGCTATGACAGATTGTTGTTGTATTCACAACCCGGCAGTGAGGAGTTGAGTTCAGCAGGCCATTTTTCGCCCCCCTGTTGCTTAATTGGTGACAATCAAGAGCCGTCATCGTATTACCCCTCAGGTATCGTGTATTTGGTTTTCTTCACCATTAGATGATTTGCATCGGAACACTTTGATGCTGTTTAGGTTTAAGCTCTGGCAAACCGATCACTGTAGTTGGTGATTACTATTTGGGCCGCTTGTGTCAAATCTCTTGGGTGGTTTGGTCTTCACTCATTGCATAGATTTAATAATCACATGATCTCGTGAAATTTTTTGTGATCACAATGTGTTAATATCATATTCACATGATTACATTTAAGCCGGTGAGTGGTAACCCTCCAAAAGTTCGTCGGGTTTTTGTTTTTTCCTTGCGGGTCTGTCGAGAAAAGCGGACCCGCTACAATTAGAAAAATGGGGACCAGGCGGGCCCACGCTGTCTCAATTTGAGAGAGAGAGAGAGAGAGAGAGAGAGAGAGAGAGAGAGAGACCATGACGCACAATCCACACATTCGATTGCAAGAGGGCATAAACATTGCTGGTTGAAATGAATTTGAGTCTGGTTGTGGCAACATTCGGATCAAAAAGGTGGGAGTTCACATTCAAAGGAGGTCTGGGTGAGAGATCAACAAGCATCCTCTAAATCTCCTTCCAAGAGGAGAATAATGGAGTCCCAACCAAAAATGAGATGCCATGCTTGAAAATAAAATAACGTGACCCGTATCATCCACCACCTGATATACTTGGTATATTCATCTTGAAAAAGAAAACACGTATGGTGAGGGAATCGTAGGACCAAAGTTGAAGAGAATGCTCTGCTCCAATGCAGACTCTCCAATCAAAGGGTGGTATTGCCCAGAGAGGATTGTCGAGCATGCCATGTTAAATGCGAGGTGATAGCCTTCCAATTGACAATGAGAAAAGAAGTAAAGGGAAACATGTCACACACAAAACAAATTTTTATGTTGAGAGCACCTTAAGCTCAATCCCAAGGAATGCCACTTTTTGGTTATGCAAGGTACGCTTTTGGGACATGTGGTGTCTGCTAAATGTTTAGCTCTTGACCTTGATAAAATTGTGGCAATTTTGAGGTTGCCTACCCCAATCAAGCCCAAAGGTGTTCAGAGCTTTGTAGGCCACACATGTTTTCATAGTATGTTCATGCGTATGTATCCCAATGTTGCCTAACCTTGACCCAATTGACTAGTGCTGTTGTATTGTTTCAGTGGTATAAGACTGAGGCCCAAGCTTTTGCTTACTTAAAAAATTACCTCACTGAGGCATCCGTTTTAGGTTGGTCTCTTACTTTTCATGTACATACTGATGCTAGTTAGACTGCTATAGGAGCAAGGAGTTCAACTTGGATCACCCCATTCATTATGCAAGTTGCATGTTCACTAAAATCGAGTGCAACTACAACACACAACAGAGAGGAAATGTTTGGCTATTGTTTATGTTCGACAAAAATTATAGCATTGTTTATTAAGGGCTCACTTCATCATTATTACTGATCATCATGCTCTGCGTCACTTTGTTGAATAAGCCACAAGTTGCAGGCTTGGTTTTGGTGATGGGCCTTCTGCTCCAAGAGTTTGATTTTGAAGTTGTCCTTCGTCCAAGGAAGCATCACGTCATGGCCGAACACCTCTTGCGTACAAACAGGTGAAGAAGGTGAAGAAGCTACATGTGTAATTGATGGCTTCCCAAATATCAGTATGTTTAAAGTGGACACAACCCTGAAATGGTATGGTGATGTGTTGTATTTGCTGTCCACCAGCTTGTACCCAGAGAATGCATCTCCCTTGCAAAAAAGAATATTGTTGCTGAAGTCTAAACCATTCACTCTGATTGGAGGTCAGCTCTACAAATCTGGACTAGATGGTGTTTACGTCGTTTTGTCTCCCCGCATGAAATCAAACATATTTTAAAAGATGCTCATAGTGGTCCAATTGGAGGTCATTACCCTGGTCACATCACATCAAAATAAATTTATTCAGAGTGGTTTATCGTGGCCATTTGTGTTTAGGGATGCAATTGCTCACATGAAGGCATATGATGTCTATCACTGTTGTGCACCTAAGCCTAGCAAGTAGTCCAATGGATTCTTTACCGGTGTCAATGGCATGGTTGTTCTTTGAATGGCGGGGTTTAGATTTCATTAGTCAAATTTCACCCGCGATCTACCAAGCAATCACAAGTATCTTCTGGTCGCTACTGATTATACCACAAAATGGCCAGAAGTATTGGCTACCAATGACTGCACATGTAATACACTAGCTAAGGTTTTGTATGAGAGGTTTGGATGCCCTATGCAGTCACTTTGTCAATGAGATAATCTCAGCACTGCTGACTAACTACAAAGTCTTTCATTGCAAGTCTTGCTCGTACTACCCCAGATCCAATGGACAAGTAGAGAGCACTAACAAGGTTCTCATTGTGCTCCTCCAAAAAGCGTGCCATTTACATCCAACATTATGGGCTCAGTCAATCCTTGACACTCTCCAGGTATATTGCACTTCTTTCAAAATGATGACCACTTACACCCCTTTTTAACTAGCCTTCAGATTGGAAGCCATTTCCCCTTTTGAGTTCAACTCAGGCTCTCCTAGGGTAGACAATTTTCTTGCTGATTGTGGTATGGAGTTTGCCCATACCTCTCGTCTCTCTATGCTTAAAGAAAGCAAATTTTTAGCTTCAAATGCCCTTCAGGCAGAGCGACTCTATCACAAAGCGTGGCATGATTGTCATATTTGGAGGCCAAAAATTATGCAAGGGTCCTTGGTGTTGCTCTATCAAGCGCTCTATTAGGAAAAACCAAAGAAGCCAGCCCTTGCTTGGCAAGGGCCATACAGAGTGCAGAAATTTTACCACCCACAAGGAGCTTTGCAATTAAGCACTCTAGATGTTGTTCCTTTACCGCTTGTAAACAGATCTAGGGTAAAGTGCTATTATCACTCAAACTGCGACATATGTTAGGCTCTCTCTTTCTCAGATAGTACTCTAAATTTGCTGCATCACCATTTGCTCTCCGCCAGCTCATCCATGTGTCCATCTTTTGTCACCAATAATTCTTCTCGCTTTTATCTCTAATCAATTATAACCCAGTGTTCTCCTTCATGTTCTTGTATTTTCCTGGTTGATTTTGGTGTTAGTGCAAATTCATTTCCACTGCTATGTTGATAATGTCAGATAGTAAAGTGACTTCTGCAGGATCACCAACATCATGAAGACTCAATTTCAAACCTGTTTTCATGGGAGTGGCAATAGGTTTGCAATCCTCAAGTCCAAACTTACATAGCAATGTCTCTATGTAACTTTTTTGACACAAGCCAATACCATGATCACACTGATTAAACTGATACCCAAGTAATGATGCAATAGCCCCAAATCTTTCATCTTGAAAGTAGCATTCAAATCAGCCTTAGTGGTCCTGCTCTTGGTGTCAATTTTCTTGTTGTGGATAATTACCATGCAATGGTGTCACATGTGGTAAACGCATAATTTTCCTTTGTTCAAACTTAAGTGTGATGAATGTCGTTCAATTAAGACATTGTAAATTTTGTTCTTGTCATGCATGGGCAAACACAAAAAATCCAAAAAGGCGTATGACTGCCCATGGCTACTGCAGATGCGACTTGTCCGAACGACTAGGAGAGGCTTGTTGTACGGACCTTTGAGTGGGTACTAACTAATGGAAAGCAACAAAAGGACATAAATAAAGACGTGTCCACAGAGATGGTTAAGGAAGCATGGCTTGGTGTGTTTGACGTCTCCATCTGTAAGGGGAGATTGAAGTTTTACAAATGCATTGTGCTAGAGATTCACATGCATGCAGAGACCATATACCTTCCTTGCACAAGCATGACCTTGAACCACATGGATTTCTCATTGTGATTTGCAAAGATGTTATACATACAATATGTTTTAAATGAGTCGAGGGACTTCACAACACCCAACAAGGCCATAGTGGACATCCATATTGAGACATTCACAATGTCATAAGAAAAACTGATATATGCATTGGTTGGAGATGCTATGCAGACCCATGGCATCGTGGAGCAATATGCCTCGCATTAGGTCTAGTGATCAGCAAATCATCTACATAAAGAATTACAATAAGAAGTAAACCACCCTTATGCTTTACATACAATGTGACTTCTGTTGGACTGCTACAAAAGCCTCGTTTGACCAAATGAGTGTCAACCTTCTCATACTAAGCACGAGGAGATTGCTTCAACCCATACAAAGCTTTGTTACATTTGCACACCTTATCCTCTTGTCCTTTCTTAACAAAACCGCGAGTCTGAGTTACGTAAACTTCCTCAAATATGTCACCATTCAAGAAAGCAGTAACAATGTCTGGTTGATGTACATCCCAACCAAAATGAGCTACCAATGCACATAGAAAATGCGCAGTAGTCATACGACAAGTGGGAGAAAACATCTCTTCAGAATTTGTTCCTTTCTATTGTGCATAACCTTTTCCAACAAGTCGAGCCTTATTATAATCACCATTCGGCTTACGTTTCAACTTGTAAACCCACTTAGTACCAATGGACTTTTTACCAGGAGGAAAATCACATAAAGTCAATGTGTCATTTTCTATAAGTGCATCATATTCTGATTACATGCCAGCCAATCAAATCATTATTCCACACACACTCACACTAGCTCATGTGTGAAGCAAGAAGACTCTCTCTCTCCTTCTCAAGCTTTAATGGAAAGCTTATCACCTACTCCAAGCTTGTGAGAAGGGAGGTCTACACCAACAAATCTTGGCTTTGTGATGCAAATCCAACCAAGAGCCAAGCTTCAATGCATGCTCATCTCCTCTACCATGCTAATTACTAAGCTATGCTATGCTAATATGAGTGATTATGTGAGGAGATATACATCTTTCTTGTAAGACTACTCCTTCTTCCTCTCAATCTACTCTCATACCAGACTAGCTCTCACCATCTTCGAAGGTGTGTAAGGTCTTGGGTCTGACAGCGTGAGGGAATTGATGTTGTATTTTAAAGCGTTTTCTAGTGCTTGAAGCTTCCAACTTTTTTGCACTAGCTAGTTATTGAAGGAACACGAAGAATTGTATTGTGAAATGTCTTCCTTGATGGGGGAAACCTATACTCAAAGCCTTTTGGAGGGGGACCTTGGAGGGGGACCGGCTCCATATAAATCCGGTCCTCAACTGTTGTCAATAGCATAATTTCTCTCTCTTTTGTACGTGCCTATCTAACTAGGTGTTATGCTTTTTGTTGCTCTCTCCACCCAAGCACTCTTGCTATGTTCATTAGGAATCTATTCTTATGAAATGCTCACTATGTCTATGCTATTTTCCGCTACACACAAGTTACTAGGCCATTAAATGTTACATAGCACCACTCTCAAAATACCACACACGTGAATCTGCAATAATTGACATGCATGCATCATTGACAACAAGATTATAGGTACACTTTGCACTAAAAGACCATTTTACATCAACATCACCATCACAGTCTCCTTTCACAAAAGACTCAACACTAGCTGCATTTGTAGTGGAACCATCATTTGCAGTGGAACCACCTTCTTTATTCTTAGCCTCTTTGGCCTTTAACTTAGGACACTGCTTGATCAAGTGATCATTAGCTTTATAATAATGGCAACGCATCTTCTTTTTGCCCTTATCACCAGAATTCCCAGAAGATTTGTTGCCAACAGAAACATTAAGAACATGTGATTTTCCACTCGTAGAAGAACCATAAGAAGTGGTTGCATTGTTGTTACCACCCTTTCTTTGAGCAACAATAAAAACCTGTTCAACTGCACGCTGTCTAGTCTTTTTTTTTCCTGGAAAGCGACTCTTGCAACAACAATGTGCATAATGCATCCAACTTGACAACTTCAGGATTTCCTTGGGTCATAAGTCTCCAAATACTAGCAAAAGTCTGGTAAGAATCTTGTAAGGCATCAAGAACAGTCTGCACAAGTGAACTGTCTGAAATGACTTCACTTGTAGAAATAAGTTGCTCATTGATATCCTTGACACCAACAAGGAAAGTGTCCATAACATCTTTCTCATGCATAATATTCAATTCTAGCTCTTTACGTAGCGATGCAATTTTTGTCTCATTGTGACTCGCATAAACACCAGCCAGAATATCCCAAGCCTGTTTTACAGATTTTGCTGAATGAATGTGAGGAGTAATAGTGCGCTTCATAGACAACGGAATCAATGCATGAGCCTGCGCATCTTTTACATCCCAACGAGCTTGTTCTACCGTAGGCAAAACAACTCTAACATCATTAAACCTTGCAGAAAGACCTGCAACATCTTCAACATTGCCTGTATCCTCAGAACCAAGACGTACATCAATGCCTTGCACAATATTCCAGACACCCTTTGACACAAGAACATGTTGCATCATGTAACCCCACATAGGGTAATTGTCCCCATCCAATCTGTCCTCAACAGCAAACATCTTGAACACATACGTGTTGTTGTCGGCCATGACGATTGCCTGCACTTGATGTGAAAACTGCCTGAAAAGAGGAGAAATGAAGCGAGAACAACAAGTGCTATATAGCACAAACCGTAGAATAATGTAAGGGACTTGTTATGAAAAAAACGGCACCAACAGAAACTCTACACAAATGGACAAAATAGCATATGCAATACTGTCTGTAGTGGAAACGGAGGCCGAAATGAGTCCAAAATTTTTGTCGACCTGCGAACGCTCGCCAAAGATCACAAAAATCAAAGAAAGTGAGCAGGCATGTGCTAGAGCTACTGGCGACTAAGCCCGGGAGGACACAACCTGCTCTGATACCAATTGTTGGAATTAGGGTTGCAAGAAAATACACACAGCTTGGAGAAGACGAAGGAAGGTCAAGGCACACAACAAAGAGTGTATTACTTAGTTTGCAATGGAAAGATAGATAGCCCTGGAATGATGGGCGTATATGCAATGCACGGGGGAAAAAACCTTCTAAAGAGGGAAAAAATGTCCCGACGGTCCTATGTGTGCTTACACACATCACTACCACATGCATATGGTAACACATCTATCATTATCCTAGACACTCCTCTCACCCCTTGCCACTACCCTCTCTACCTCTTGTCCCTACCCTCGCCTCTCACACTCTTGTCCCTTCCCCCCCCCCCCCCCCCCCCCCCCCCCCCCCCCCCCCCAGCTCCATCCCTCACCCCTATCACTCTCACCCTTCGTCCCAACCCTCACACCCCTAGCCCCTACCCCCTCTACCTCTCGCCCCTATCCACCCCTCTCACACCCTCTCCCCTACCTATCCTCTCACCCCTCGTCCCTACCCAACCCCGCCCACCTCCACCCCTCACCCCTATCCACTACTCACCCTCTTTGCCTTACCCAATTCACCCTCACCCCTACCCACCCCTCTCCCCAACCCTCTCACTTCTCGTCCCTACCCACACCCCCCTTGCCCCTACCAACACCCCCCTCACCCCTACCTACCTCTCTCATACCCTCGCCTTTCCATGTATGCTATTGTGGGATTTGGAGAGCATCTATATATGTGCTTTATGTAAGATTTTGTGGTCTGTAGTGCATCTGGAGAGTGCAAACAGAGCGAGTTTACAATGTGCCACAGTCTGCATTGGATTCATGTCACTATGGCAGGTAGGAGCACGCAGTCACAAAAGAAAGCCTTGAGAAAAAGGCATGTCCCTACTGAAAGACATATTAGTTGTGTGCAAATAAAGAAGAATCCAACCACAGTAGCCATGGCATTACAGACATGACTTTGAGTGCACCTAGTGATGAAAGTGATAGGGCATTTAAACATAATTTCAATTCGGATTCGAGCTCAGAATCATGCTTTCCCTAGCACCCAAGAATAAGATCACAAAGGTAAAAAAACAGCAATAATCAGTTGTTAAGCCATGAGATAAGTAGGCTTGCAAAAACCAAGGTTCAGATAAATTTCCTTTGGTAAGTTTCTTCTTAATTTTTCACTTACAGCCACCCAAACCATCTCTTCGTGAAGTACTCTCTCATGATGAGCTATATAGACTGGTTTTAACGGCATTCGTTGATGCACATTTATCGTTCGATGTCCCTATCACGATGGTTCATAAGCCTTTAAACCTTTTTTCAAATGTACGGGGTCACATGCTTACTGCTGTGACACGAATTCACCATGCACTGGGGATGATCAACTTTCCATCTTTGAAATCGGCTACACACACATACTGCTAGCTTTTTAAAGATGCTACCATCTAGGCATGTCAAAAATTGTTTTAGGCTAATCACCCCCGACTACGCAATGAACAAAGCGCTTTTGACAATCTTCAAATATTACTTTCTGGTCAGGGATGCCATAGGGTCAAAGTGTTGGAATTAGGGTTGAGAGAAACACACACAGCTTGGAGAAGACGAAGCAAGCTCAAGGCACACAATAGAGAGTGTATAACTTAGTGTGCAATGGAAAGATAGATAGCCCTAGAGTGATGGGCGTATATACAATGCTCGGGGGAAAAAACCTCCTAAAGAGGGAAAAAATGCCCCGGCGGTCCTAGTGTGTTCACACACATCACTACCACATGTATATGGTAACAAATCCCTCCTGGAGTGATGCGGTGAACAAGAGTTGGCACATGAGTAAAGGGAAGTGCCATGCCCTAAGGACATGATTAGTCCACAACGGGGAGTAAGCCCAAAGCTTTGTGAAAAGCTTCAAGCTTCTCACGAGACAATGCCTTTGTGAAAAGATCTGCAAGGTTGTCCTGTGTTGGCACATAAGCCAAGCTGATCTCTCCTGGTGAGAGCCTCTCCCTGACATAGTGGTAATGCACCTCAATGTGCTTTGTGTGAGCATGAAAAACTGGGTTCCTCGCAACTGCCAATGCGCTCTAACTATTAGTGTAGATAGTGTTGGCAGTGTCCTGTCCAACACCCAAATCAGCCATAAGGCGTATGAGCCATACACACTCAACCGTAGCTGTGAAGACTGCCCAGTACTCAGCCTCACAACTCGAAGTGGCCACAGTAGGTTGCTTCTTGCTCAACCATGATATACATGAACTGCCAAGCATGAAACAAAAACCACTTGTGGACACTCTCGTGTCAAAACAACCATTCCAATCTAAGTCTGAAAAAGCATGTAAGTTTGGCGGCAATGATCCCCCCTTGGGATAAAAAAAGCCAAGATGTAAAGTGCCACTAAGGTAGCGGAAAATCCCCTTGACAGCCTGCCAATGCTTAGATTTTGGGCTATGCAGAAATCTGCTGACCATTGAGACTGCAAACTGAATATCTCGCCTCGTGTTGCATACATAAATGAGGCAGCCAACAGCAGTTTGATAAAGAGTGACATCAGCAGGATCGCCAGCATCATGTAGACTCAACTTCAAACCTGTTTCCATGGGAGTGGCAATAGGTTTGCAATCCTCAAGTCCAAACTTACATAGCAATGTCTCTATGTAACTTTTCTGACACGAGGCAATACCACCATCACACTGCTTAAACTGTATACCGAAGTAATGATGCAACAACCCCAAATCTTTCATCTTGAAAGTAGCATTCAAATCAACCTTAAATTTAGCAATATGTCTCTCATTTGGTCCAGTGATCAACAAATCATCAACATAAAGAACCACAATAAGAAGTACATCACCCTCACGCTTTACATACAATATGCTTTCTCTTGGACTGTTACGAAAGCCTTGTTTGACTAAATGAGTGTCAGCTCTCTCATACCAAGCACGAGGAGATTGCTTCAACCCATACAAAGGCTTGTTACATTTGCACACTTTAATGTCCTCTTGTCCTTTTCTGAAAAAATTGCGAGGCTGTGTTACATAAACTTCCTCAATTATGTAACCATTTAAGAAAGCAGTAACAATGTTTGATTGATGTACATCCCAACCAAAATGAGCTGCCAATGCACATAGAAAACGCATAGTAGTCATACGAGAAGTGGGAGCAAAAGTCTCTTCATAATCTATGTCTTTTTGCTGTGCATAACCCTTTGCAACAAGTTGAGCCTTATGGCGATCAATCTCACCATCCGGCTTGCATTTCAACTTGTAAACCCACTTCGTACCAATGGCCTTTTTGCAAGGAGGCAAATCACATAAAGTCCATGTGTCATTTTCTATGAGTGCATCATATTCTGATTGCATGGGATCCATCCAATTTTTTGAATTCTGTGCTTCATCAAAAGATAGAGGCTCCTCAACATCATGTAAGCTAGACACAGCCAAAGCATAACAATCTGATGCATAAGATGCATGGCGAGAGCCTGAACGAGTATGACTAGACAAAGGTGCATCCAATTTACTGTCACGCAAAGTGTGCACCAGCCATTTTGGCATAGCTCTAGACAGTCATTTTCAGCCCTTTCCTCATCAAGTACATCATGTACATCTGCATCAGTAATAGGCTGATCTAGAACATTTTGAGAAACCCCCATAGGCTGTACATTTGCCTCATTGGAACTTACATTCGTATTTCCGCCACTGTAAAGAGGCAACAAAGTGTCATAAATGTCCTGTGAGTTTATTGTCTCTAGTACATGACAGCAAGGGCTGAACAGAATCTTCCACAAACACTACATCCCGAAAAACCAGAATACGTTTTGTTTGCGGATGATACAACCTGTAAGCTTTGCTTTCAGCATTATAACCAACAAAAATACATTTGACAGCCTTATCATCTAATTTTCTGTGCTGCACTTGTGGCACCAAAGCATATGCCAAACAGCCAAAAACACGCATGGTCTCAATAGAACGCTTTCTATCATGCCATGCTTCATATGGAGTAATAGACTGCAAAGCTTTCGTAGGACACCTTTTAAGTACATAAGTGGCACACATGATGGCCTCAAGCCAAAAACAATGCGGCAAAGCTTCACTCTTGACCATACATCGTGCCATTTCCGTCAGTGACATGGGTGTTTTATCCCACGACTAGCCAGAAATGCATTGAATTCATGAGACATATACTCCCCCTCTTGATCGGAACGGAGGGTGCCCATAGTACATTGTGAGACATTTTCAGCCATAGCCAGAAATTGTTCGAAGCACATAAAAACATCGGACTTTGCTTTAAGCGGAAATACCCATGCATGCCTATAGTAATCATCAATGAAAGTCACGAGGTACAGATAATTTCCGAAGGACGGAGTTTGCAGGGCCCACAAACATCACTATGCACAAGCTGCAACCTGCATGTGGCCCGAACTGAACCATCCTTTGGAAACTTAGAACGCTGCATCTTACCCAAAATACAGCCTTCATAAACATGTTTGACAGGTGCTTCAAGAGGTGGCAAAGAAGCAACCATATCAGATTTCTGCAAATGCAGCAAACTAGCAAAATTCAGATGACCAAAACGTGCATGCCAAAGTTTTGCATCTAAAATAGCCCTTGAATCTGCAATAGCATTTGCAAAAAATTTTCCACACTTGTCATCCAAAGTGACCTTATACAGCCCACGGCACAAAAGGCCAGATGCAACAATTTCATCACCAAAACTGAGATCATGAACTGTACATTTGTCATCCACAAATTTGACTACAAGTCCAAGTCTAGCAAGTGCAGATACAGACAAGAGATTCTTCTTGATCCCGGTTACATAAAGTGCATCAACAAGTGTGAAAGAACTGCTGTTAGTAGCAGTAAGCACAATCTTTCCAACTCCCTGAACCGTATAAGAGGCATTGTTGGCACAAGTGACTGAATTCCCATGAGGGACAGACTCGAGAGAGGTAAACAATTCAAGATGTGAGGTAATGTGCTTTGTAGTACCACTATCGAAATACCACACATGTGAATCTGCAGCAACTGACAAGCATGCATCATGGACAACAGGATTGTAAGTGCACTCTGCACTAAAAGCCCATTCTGCATCAACATCAGCATTACAGTCTCCTGTTACAGCTCAACAATGGCTGCATTTGTAGTGGAACCAGCATTTGCAGTGGAACCACCCTCTTTCTTCTTAGCCTCTTTTGCCTTCAACTTAGGACACTGCTTGATCAAGTGATCATTAGCTTTACAATAGCAACGCATCTTCTTTTTGCCCTTATCACCAAAATTTCCAGTCGAAGTGCTACGAGCAGAAGCATTAGGAACAGTATTTTTGCCTCTCGCAGTAGAACCATAAGAAGTGGTTGCATTGTTGTTACCACCCTTTCTTTTAGAAGCAATAAAAGCCTCTTCAACTGGACGCTGCCTAGTCCTGTTTTTTCTGGTAAGTGACTCTTGCATCAACAATGTGCATAATGCAATAAAATCTGACAACTTCAGGATTTCCTTGGGTCATAAGTCTCCAAGTACTAGCAAAATTCTGGTAAGAATCTCGTAAGGCATCAAGAACAGCCTGCACAAGGGAACTATCTGAAATGACTTCACCTGTAGAAATAAGTTGCTCATTGATATCTTTGACACAAGCAAGAAAAGTTTCCATATCGTCTTCCTCATGCATAATCTTCGACTTCAACTTTTTACGTAGCAAAGCAATTTTATCGTCATTGCGACTTGCATAAAGACTAGCCAAAATATCCCAAGTCTGTTTTGCAGATTTTGCTGAACGGATGTGAGGAACAATGGTGTGCTTCACAGACAACGTAATCAATGCATGAGCCTGCGCATCCTTAATATCCCAACAAGCTTGTTCTGCCGTAGGAAAAACAACTCTAACAGCAGCAAGACCTGCAACATCCTCAACATCGCCTACATCCTCAGAACCAGGACGTACATCAATGCCCTGCACAATGTTCCAGACGCCCTTTGACACAAGAACATGTTGCATCATATAAACCCACATAGGGTAGTTGTCCCCATCCAACCTGTCCTCAGCAGCAAACATCTTGAACACATCTGTGTTGTTGTTGTCAGCCATGGTAAATGCTGCACCTGATGTGAAAACTGCCCGAAAATAGGAGAAATAGAGCGGGAACAACACGTGCTATATAGCACAAACCGTAGAGAACTATAAGGCACCTGTTATGCAGAAAACGGCACTGACAAAAATTCTGCACAAAATGATGAAATTGCATGTGCAGACGGGCCTGTAGTGGAAATAGAGGCCAAAATGAGCCGAAATAGAAAATCTGAGTAGACCGAAAGCTACGAGCTCGCCCGAAGTATTTGTCGACCTGCGAACGCTCGCCAAAGCTCACTGAAATCGGAGAAAGTGAGCAGGCGTGTACTGGAGCAGCTGGCGACTAAGCCCAAGAGGATGCAACCTGCTCTGATACCAATTGTTGGAATTAGGGTTGCAGAGAAACACACACAGCTTGGAGAAGACAAAGGAAGCTCAAGGCACACAATAGAGAGTGTATAACTTAGTGTGCAATGGAATGATAGATAGCCCTAGAGTGATGGGCGTATATACAATACTCAGGGGAGAAAACCTCCTAAAGAGGGAAAAAATGACCTGGCGGTCCTAGTGTGTTCACACACATCACTACCACATGTATATGGTAACACAAAGAAAAGATATAATGGACCTATTACATTTCCATAGTGTGATACCCTCTATTGCGTGATATACACTATGCCTTGTGGGTTTCATCATATACTTTATACATCACTACAATGAAGGGCAAATGGATTTAGAGCTCATGTGTAGTCAACTCGATCGAGCTTTCAATGTTTTTCGTCCCCATGGTTGGCTAGGTCATCGACATTCATGTCAACCCATAGAAGTTTATAGGTCTTTCTTTAAGTTCTATTGGAATAAAGAAATACCAAAAGGGGCGCTAACCTTTGGGGCCAAAAGTCTATCATTGTCTACTTGGGAGCACTCTAGCTACCAAGTAGTAAATTGTTTTGAAGTGTTGAATTTCAGTTGCAGGTTTATTTGTCACGTTACTTTCTGTCATAAAGTCCAGGGTAAAGTTAGACAACATATAGATCGTGTGAAAATCAAAGTTTATTGCCCTTTAGTAAGGGGAACCAATGTTTGGGGCTAACAAGGTGTCATTGTCTACTTGGGAGCCCTCTAGCTACCAAGTGGTAAACTGTTTTGAAGTGGTAAATTCCAGTTGCAAGTTTATTTATAACGTTACTTTGTGTCATAAAGTACAAGTAAAGTTAGACAATATATAGATTGTATAAAAGCAAAAGTTTAATGCCCTATAATAAGGCTATAGGCCGGTTTCATGGTCCCGAGGTATGCCACAAGACTATCACAAAAACTAACCTTATTTGTTGGTTTTCTTCCATTCATTTTTATTTAACTTTTTGGGTCTCTTTTTGAAATCACAAATGCCGAGACATTGTGTGCCAAAGTGAAATGGCCGATGGCTGAGAGTTTCACTCACATGAGTTAAGGACACACAACCACGAGATGGTTGGGGCAATCGACGCTGAAATTTGACTAGTAAAAGCACATTTTTGGTATCCCGCAGCTTCGCGCAACAAGCGCGCAACAAAAATTTGCAATTCAGCAAAATATAAAATCATCATAACTTTCTACTCAAAACTCCAATTTTAGTGTTTAAATAGTCGTTCTAAAGGTTTTGAAGCGTTCTAAAGCTTCTCGTTGTGGCAGATTTATTCAATTCTACATCAAAAGTGACAACAAATTGGTAAATATTTTCAATACCTATTCAATCAAAATTATCAAAAGGTAAGAGCTTATATATTTTTGAATCCATTTGCATTAATGTTTTTGTTATGGATCTTTGAATTGCTTTTCATGCATCTTATGTAATTCAGTTCACAAAAAAGAAATTAGATCAAAAGTTAATTATGTTCAAATTGCATTCAATTAGATTTACATATTGACACGTGTTGAGTGTCTTATTTCATGATTCTTGGATGTGCTTGCATCATATACAATTTGATTTGTGTAAAAGGTGGTCAGATCTACCATTTTTGCTCCACCTCTTCATGTTACATTTGCGGTTTCTCCCTCACATGCACCTCTTCCTACTTTTCCATCTTCACTCCTACCATAGTGATTATTCCTCACGCCACCTACAATTATTGTTGAGAAGACAGGAAAATAGAAGAATAGAGAGATGATACACATATCTATATATATCCATTGTTATATCAATATGGTGTTCAATTTACAAAAATGGTTTATAAGGAGCTACATCAATCATGTTACATACAACAATAGCCTCAAAGGCTCAATGAAATGATCTGATTGAAAATACATCAAAGAATGCTTTGGATCATCTTCAACTTCGATAAATGTATACCATCTCTGAGATACTTCACTTAATTTATCTTTGAGTTGTGGATAATCTATCAATACCACAAAATCAAAGAGCGCAAGATAGAAATCATATCAATGTTAAAGAAATACACGGACATAATATCTTTGGATACGGTTTGCAACACCTCGATATTGAATCACAAGAAATATATTAAATTAAGATTAAACCCATGTATATATTATATAATCTTCTTAACATAAAATACATGTGGTATGTGCACATATATACATAGCGGTACACAAATTTGACCATGAGGATCTCTTATTTTATGAACTCTATCCAATGTAATATAAAATAACAAGTAATAAATCATTGTGAAATAATAACCATATGAATCATAATGAATAATCATGGAACAACACAATGAAATAATAGTCATGTTAGTCATAATAAATGATAAAAATTAATCATGTAATAATATTACAGCATCATGGAACGCATCCATGAAATGATAAATATCTTAAGTATAATTTATCATGAAACAATGCCATGACATTATGCGACAAACATTTAAAGCATTGTGAATCAATATGAAATACCACCATGGAAAAGCCCCATGGCATCACTCTTTTAATCGTAACAAATATATATCATGAAATAATGTCATGGTATCATGCAACAAGCAGCTAAATCATTGTGAATCAACAGTATAATGATATAATGGAGAAAATCCACAGAGCATTAACTCTTTCAAATACAAAAATATCACTTGCATCAGATATGCTGCCGAGGGACTTATTCGGGCTTCAAATCTCCACTCATACACTCGCCGGCAACAGAGGGTGAGATTATTTCATAGATTTATGGTAGATTTTTTTGCTTTTGTGTGTCTGTGTGTGTGACATAGTGTATGTGTGTGTTCTTTTTTACAAATTGGTGGCATTATCTCAAGTGTTTTGTGCTCACTTAGGCCGCTTATGAGTGCACTATCCCTTTCTTTTCGTGCGCGCGCGCACACACACACACACACACACACACACACACACACACACACACACACACACACACACATACATAAACACATGAATAAATAAAGATGCATATAAATTT
This sequence comes from Adiantum capillus-veneris, assembly GCF_014529385.1. Taxonomy (NCBI): domain Eukaryota; kingdom Viridiplantae; phylum Streptophyta; class Polypodiopsida; order Polypodiales; family Pteridaceae; genus Adiantum; species Adiantum capillus-veneris. The sequence continues at coordinate 70,456,416 of NC_140931.1, forward strand.
ATACATAGTTTAACACAATGTATGCACATACACACACAATTTTAAAAAAATTATATTGAATAAAAAATCATATTAAATCTGTTATTTTTTAATTTTGATTCAATATTAGCATTCACAATCAAACATAATAAAATTTGATACTAAGAATAAGTTAAAAAAAGAATCATTGAGTTAGTTTGATTCCGTCTAGATCAATTTATACTTAAACAAAAAAACTTGTTACTTTGTTTATGTCTGAATTAAAACTTAGTTCATTCAATACGTTTGACTATTTTAGTATGTTTAGACCTAAACGCTTATGTTAAAGTGTTAGGGTTTGGCCATTTTAACTAGTTTAGAACTTGCCACTTAGGATTGGCTAGCTGAATGTTTAAGTTAGCTTAAACTTAGTGTTTGGCTGTTTCAATCCATTTAGGGCCGTTTCACTCCGCTTAGAGCTAGCCGCTTTTGGTTTGGCCACTGGAAGAATTTTCCACTTATAAATTAGCAGCTATCAGAGATAGAGACTGCATTTTACACACTTTGATTGATGGCATTAAGATCACTTACTCTGTTGGTATAGTACACTATGATTTGCATCCCTACAACATAATGCTAGATTTTACTCACACAAATAAACCCCACATTTGAATGATTGATTAGGGTATGATGCTTAGAATCCCAGGCAAGCATGCATCTACCAATTTTGTACACCCTGCGGCTTAATCTTTGTTTGCACTTTTGGAGACAAGGGAAGCACGGGACGTGAGCTTGCAAAGAGGCCATGGATTGCTCCGGAGATATATGATCCACAGTGTTCAGATGCATACACAAAAGCTAGCAATATTTATGCATTAGGTTTTCTATACAATATGTTAATAGCCTTTAGAGTGCAGCTAGAAAAGTGTACTTCCCAGGAGAAGTATTTTTCCACCCCGACCAAGATGCTCTCAGACCAAGAAATCAAAGATAACACTGAGAGGATCTACTTGGAGGTTTTTGGCCATCCATTACACAACTTAGATTGTGCGCTATATTTTGCAAAAATGTTATATGTATATTTTATCCTAGCAAGGACTACTAGATTTTTCTTTAGCTGTTTCACATTTGCAAAGGAAGAGTTGGCACTGATAGTTGAAGGTGCCCACCTAAATTTAAAAACGGAAAAATATATTTTGACTACACAATTGGTAGAGAAGGATGTAGATATAACACGACCTCTTCAAATAACCCAAACACCTCAAGCGTCCCAGGCCAGAATGGAAAAAAGTATTCAACGCCTAAGCCAAGATATTCATAATTTGACACAACGAGTGAATCCCCCACATGTAGAAGAGACACACGTCAATCACCTTGTTTTGCATCTAGAGTTGGTCCCCATATCATAGTCAGATGCATCTTCATCTTCTCAGTGTTCAATATGCTACACAAATTTTGAAAGATGGAGTGGATACAACACATTGGTATACGGACATTATTATCACCTAGTGTGCTTAATTCGATTAATGCAAAAAAATAGCCGATATGGAATCTATTCTCAAGAGGCTCCACAAGGGGTATATTATATGTTCAGAATGGCAAATGAGTATAAATTCAGCTAAGACGCCCCCATCGCCATTAGAAATCTATTTAGTATTGAAGAAGCACACTCAAAACACAATAGTTAATAACAACAAGCATTGTTATTTTACTAAGAAGCATTGTATACAATTAAAAAATGCTCAATATAAGCTCTTGAATTTGATGATTGCAGTCTTGATTCTTTGCTCAATCTAAGTTGAATCTATGTAGTCATTGGTTTATTCTGAGTCCGAGTATTATTGGTTTTCCTCTATTTGATCTTCCACATCTATTGTGAGATTCTCTTCAATTTTGTCTATAGTGCATTGAGATACACCGATATTGAACTCACCTTCATCTTCATTTTGACAATCATACACCCAGCTAGGCATTTCTTCCTCGTAACCAACACTTTCTATGTGATGCAATATCTTATTATTGCAAAACATGTAAACTAATTTTGTTTGCCAATACTCTGTTTTGAATAGTGCTATGAACATACTTGTACATACTCCTATTTCTCTCTCAGATCGTATTTTCTACACATTGCACCAAAACTTTCATTGCAAGAGGGCGCAAAGTTGAGTAGTGCTCACCACCATTCATTATCCACCACTTTCATGCAGATTGCGCTTTTGCCGTTGATGGTACAAAATCATTCGCAAAAGGTCCTTCGTTTAGTTTGAATGCACTCATCTCTTTGATGCAATCAATTTGATCCTAAACATTCGAGTAGAACGTATTGACTATCTGATAGAAATCATTGACCACCCTTGTATTTGACATCAGGTTTAAATTCCGATACTCTAGATCAAGCATGTAAGCGACACTATGGAGTGGACTATGAGCGCTCTTCCACCTTGCATGAAAGTACTTAGAAAAAATTCTTCGTTGTTTTAAAGAGAATGACATTTGCCACTCCTTCTGTACTATATACTCTTTTAACTGCTCAAAATTTTCTAGACTTTGTTGGACTGACCACCAAGTCATGCACACTGCTCACATTTGACATTTTATGATCAAAGTTGCAAATCAAGAACATAACAGGCATCATTACATGGTATACATCCATTACACTCCTCCACCAAGAAACCTTGTTTATGGACCCACGTAGAAAATTAATTTTCTCTTCCACTTTTTTAGATTGGTCAAGTCCAAAAGCCGTGCAGTTAAAAGTGCCAATCATATGTGCGTGCAAAAGCGATTATCAACATGAAATTTTAACATAACTGACATGCACATCCTGTACAAATCGAGCACTCTTTGCCATTTCAAGATAAACTTCACAACTTGGTTGTGCTATGTGAATTATTTTGGCAAACCATGTAGTTTCTTCACTAGTATACCAATCTTTTAGCACAAAGTTTAAACTCCGCGTATTGAAACCATTGGTGTAAATGTATGGAAAGTACTTTTTTATTATGTTGCCAACATTTTTACAATTCTTTACATTGTCCATGACTACTTAAACAACACGTTTAGCACCGAATTCTTTTATTACATTAATCAGGACCTCAGAAATGTATTTGCCACTTTTGATAGCATTGGAATTGCCAATATCTTTTATGAACATCTCTCCCCTTGGACAAACCAACATCATATTAATCAGTGGTCTTCTTTGAACATTAAACCAAACATCATTGACAATTGTGCATCCTGAAAGTATATTCTCAAGAATGAAACATGCTCTTTGAATTCGATGTGACATTTGTCCAAGAGATCATTTCTTATCGTGTGATATGAAGGGGTTGAAAATCTAGGACCCACTGATTTTCTTCCATGCATGTTTCCAATGATTGCTGTCAACCATGACTAATGCAATCCCAGTGAAAAAAATTACTTTTGTCAGTGTATTTTGTGCTTCTTCTAGCGTGTACATTCGAAAGCTTTGATGCAATGATCTTTGATGCATTTTGCTCAAGTCCACCCTCATTGTGGCGCCTAAAAGGAACACTGCCTGGCGTTTCCTCTCCTTACGCATGTTGTTATGTAGGGTTGGTTGGTGTCACCACAGGATTATCATGATTGGTATTGAACTTTGGCTGCTCTTGACATGCATTCATAACAGATTCATGTACCCGCAATTTCTTGTCACCCTTTTTGAGAAGCTCTTCTCTCAAACACTTTGCAACTATAGGTGCCTGAGGTGCTTTGCATGTGCAAATATTACTTGTAAGGCTACCCAAAAAATGATCCCTAATACATCGTGCCCCGCTTGTATGATGGTGTGAAATGCAAGACTTTAAAGATCTTTATCTACCCAGTACACTAGTATAGGACATCCAACCCTTGGCTATCAACTCATTATTTAAATATGCTCATCTTCTAAAACCAACTTCAACCATCGGGGGGTCACTTAATAATTATGTGACTATTACGTGAGTGCATCAAAAGGGGGTATTAAATTTCATTTTTTTCACATTTTCACATACAAAAGGGTACTATAAAATGGAATTGAGAAATTTTTTTACAGATTGAATAGAAAAAGGGTGTATTTTATTTGTAAAAAATTTAGAGATAAGGAGTTTTGAAAATAGTCCTTGAATGCGTGCGATATACACATTTTATACATAATGACCTCCCCCCCCGAATTTCAACCCTTTTATGGACCAACATCTTTGTTGCACAATGAGCAGGACTCTTCAAAGATTCAATTTGTTTGGCATTGTACCTTTGTTTTTGGTGAAGGATTTAAATGTTTTTAGAAGTGGTTACCATAGTAAGAATCATGCTCGGCCCATAAAAAGGACTTGTGACTCATTAACCTTATGTCAATCCACATTGCGTGCCTTGAGCTTCTTCATCTTCTCCAAGTTGTGCATGTTTCCCTGCAACCCTATTTCCAACAATTGGTATCAGATCAGGTTGCATCCTCCCATGCATAATTGCCATCATTGCTAGCACATGACTGCTCACTTTCTCCAATTTAGTTGAGCTTTGGTCAATGTCAGCAGGTTGACAAATACTTCAGGAGAGATTGTAGATTTTGGTCTACTCAGAATTTTCATTCGGACTCATTTTGTCCTTCGTTTCCACTACAGGTAGTACTGCACATGTAATTTTATCCTTTTGTGAAGTTTGTTATCAGTGTTATTTTTTTCATAACAGGTCCCTTACCATCTTCTTTGGGTTGTTCTATATAGAACATGTTAGTCCAGCTTTCTTTCTCCTCTTTTCGAGAAATTTTCACATCAGGTGCAGGCACTTGCCATAGCTGACAACAACACAGATGTGCTCAAGATGTTTGTTGCTGATGGTAAATTGGATGGATACAGTTCCCCAATTTGGTCTTACATGATGCAACATGTCTTGTGTCAAAGGGAATTTGGAATGTTGTGCAGGGCATTGATGTACGTATGTCTTGATTTTTTGGATGTAGGCATTGTTGAGGATGTTCCAGGTTTTGGTGGCAAGATTGCTACTGCTAGAGTTGTTTTGCCTATGGTTGAACATGCTCGTTGGGATGTTAGAGATGCGTAGGATCTTGCGTTGATTGCATTATCTGTTAATCCACATTAGCTCAGCTAAATCACCTAAGTAGGCTTGGGATATTGTGGATGGTCTTTGTGCAAGTCATAATGAGGCTAAAATTGCATTGCTACGTAATAAGATGGTGACAAAGATTATGCATGAGGAACATGGCATGTGAACTTCCCTTGATGGTATCAAGGATATTAATGAGCAACTCATTTTTGCAGAGGTGAAGTAAGTTCTGAAAGTTCCCTTGTGTAGTGTTCATGATGCATTGACACATTCTTACCAGATTTTTAATGGTACTTGGAGACTTATGACCCAAGGAAATCCTGATGTTGTCAAGTTTGATGCATTATGCATGTTGTTGATAATTGAGTCACTTGCAAGAAAGAACATGGTTAAACAACATGCACTTGAACATGCTTTTGTTGCTGCTCAAAGAAAAGGTGATAACAACAATGTAGCAACTTCTCATGGGTTCTTTAACGAGTGGAAAATCATGTGTTCCTAATGCTTTTGTTGGTAGCACTTCATCTGAGAATTCCGATGAAAAGGGAAAAAAGAAGACGTGTTTCCATTATTGCAAGGCCAATGATCACTTAATTAAGCAGCGTCCTGAATTTGAAGGTGATAGAGGCTAAAAAGAAAGAAGTTGGTTCCACTACAAGTGCAACTATTGTAAAATCTTATAAGAAAGGAGATTGTGATGTTGATGTAGATACAAAGTGGGCATTTTGTGCAGAGTGCACTTATGATCTTTTTGTCCACGATGCATGTATGTTAGTTGTGGTAGATGCACATGTGATACTTTGACAGTGGTGCAAATCACATTACATCACATCGTGATCTGTTTACCTCTCTTGAGGTTGTTCCTCATGGGAGTACAATGACTTGTGCCAACAATGCCTCTTATCTAGTCAAGGGCCTTGGAAAGATTGTGATGACTGTTGCAAATGGCAGTTCTTTCACACTTTTTGATGCACTTTATGTACCTTTGAATAAAAAAGAACCTTTTGTTTGTATCTACACTTGCTAGACTTGGTCTTGTTATGAAATTTGTGGGTGATAGATGTACATTTCATTACCTCACTAGCCTTGGTGATGAAATTGTCGCATCTGGCATTTTATGTTGTGGGCTGTATAAGCTCACTTTGTATGACAAGTGTGAGAAGAATTTTGCAAATGCAGTTGTGGACTCAAAGTTTGTTTTAGATGAAAACCTTTGACATGCACGTTTTGGGCATCTGAATTTTGCCAGTTTGATGCGAAAATATGATATGGTTGCTTCTTTTTTGCCTCTTGAAGAACCTATGAAGCATGTTTGCGAATGATGGATTTAGGGTAAAATGCAGCATTCAAAGTCTCAAAAGGATGGTTTAGTGAGGGCTACATGCAGATTGCAACTTATGCATAGTGATGTTTGTGGGCCTATTCAAACTCCATCCTTGGGAAATTACCTTTACTTCATGACTCATTGATTATTACTCAAGGCACGCATGGGAGTGTCCGCTTAAATCCGAGTCCAAAGTGTTTATGTGCTTGAAGCAATTTCAGGATATGGCTAAAAATGTCTGTAAATGTACTACGGGCTCCCTCCATTCGAATCAACAGGGGGAGTATATGTCTCATGAGTTTAATGAATTTCTAGCTAGTCGTGGGATAAAACACCAATGTAAAATGCCATATACACCTCAGTCAGAATTGTGTTGCTAAAAGGAAAAACAAGTCACTTACGAGATGGCATGATGTATAGTCAAAAGTCAAACTTTGCCATATTCGTTTTGGCTTGAGGCTATCATGTGTGCTACTTATAAACTTAACAGGAGTCCTATGAAATCTTTATAGTCTAAGACTCCTTATGAAGCATGGCATGATAAGAAGCCATCTATTGATCACTTGCACGTTTTTGGTTGTTTGGTGGCTTATGCCTTGGTGCCACAAACACAACACAAAAAATTGGATGATAAGGATGTTAAGTTCATTTTTTTTGGTTACAGTACTGAAAGAAAAGGTTAGAGGCTCTACCATGCCTAAACAAAATGTATCTTGGTTGCACGAGATGTTGTGTTTGTGGAAGATTTTGTTCATCCCTTACTGTCATATACTAGAGCCAATAATGTAAGCTCACAGGAAGTTTTGTTGCCTCTTTTCAATGTAAATTCTAATGAGGCAATTGTACAACTTATGGGGTTTTAAAAAAATACTACTTTTATTGATGCAGATGTACATGATGTACTTGATGTGGAAAGGGCTAAGAATGAGCAAGCTAGAGGGATGCCAAAATGGCTCGTTCATACTTTGTGTGATAGTAAATTGGATGCACCTTTATTTACTTGTACACTATAGGTTCTTGCCATCATCTTATGCATCAGATTGCTATGCTTTGGCTATTCCTAGCTTATGTGATGTAGAGGAACCTCTGTCTTTTACAAAGCACATAATTTCAAAAAATTCGATAGCTGCCATGCAATATGAATATGATGCACTTATAGAAAATGACTCTTGGACTTTATGTGATTTGTCTCCTAGTAAAAAGGCCATTGGTACTAAGTGGGTTTACAAGTTGAAACGTAAGTCGAATGATGATTATGATAAGGCTCGACTTGTTGGAAAAGGCTATGCACAATAGAAAGGAATAGATTATGAAGAGATGTCACTTGTTGTATGGATACTGTGCATATTCTATGTGCGTTTGCGGCTCATTTTGGATGGGATGTACATCAATCAGATATTGTTATTGCATTCTTGAATGGTGACATATTTAAGGAAGTCTATGTAACACAGTCTTGCGGTTTTGTCATTAAAGGGCAAGAAGATAAAGTGTGAAAATTTAAGAAAACTTTGTATGGGTTGAATTAATCTCATCGTGATTGGTATGAGAAAGCTGACACTCATTTGGTTAAATGAGGCTTTCGTAAGACTCCAACATAAAGCACTTTGTATGTCAAGTGTGAGGGTGATGTACTTCTCATCGTCGTTTTTTATCTTGAGGATTGGAAGACCTTATGAGACACCTATTGCTGAAATTAAGGCTGATTTGAATGCTACTTTTGAGATGAAAGATTTGGGGCTGTTGCATCATTACTTGGGAATCTAGTTTAAGTAGTGTGATGGTGGTATTGCCTTGTGTCAAACAAGTTACAAAAAAACATTGCTATGTAAGTTTGGACTTGAGGACTGCAAACCTATTGCTACTCCCATTGAACCATGTTTGAGTATTCATGATACTAGTAATCCTGCCAACATCACTCTTTACCGAACTATTGTTGGATGTCTTATGTATGCAACACGAGGCTTGATATTTAGTTTGTAGTCTCACAGGTCATCATATTTATGAATAGCCCAGGGTCTATGTAAGGACATGGGTCCTATGGGCAAGGCCACTGGCACGGTCGGACAGTGTGTACGCTAGGGGGAGGCTATAAGATAGAGATGAAAGATTTGGGGCTGTTGCATCATTACTTGGGAATCTAGTTTAAGCAGTGTGATGGGGGTATTGCCTTGTGTCAAACAAGTTACAAAAAACATTGCTATGTAAGTTTGGACTTGAGGACTGCAAACCTATTGCTACTCCCATTGAACCATGTTTGAGTATTCATGATACTAGTAATCCTGCCAACATCACTCTTTACCGAACTATTGTTGGATGTCTTATGTATGCAACACGAGGCCTGATATTTAGTTTGTAGTCTCACAGGTCATCATATTTATGAATAGCCCAGGGTCTATGTAAGGACATGGGTCCTATGGGCAAGGCCACCGGCACGGCCGGACAGTGTGTATGCTAGGGGGAGGCTATAAGATAGCACGGTTGGGTGGAGACTAGCACAAGCATTACCACCGCCCTTTCATTGGTATCCGAGCTATTTTTGGGAGGAGGCTAAAAGCGGCTTGAATGTGCGTGCGACGCTCTGCTTCTCTCCCACGTTCCGCAGATAGCGACGTCTCCGTTGTGCAGCAAAAAGAAGGCAGACACAGTTTTTGTGCGAGCAACGCATGGACAGATAGCGACCGTCCCATCTACGTCCTCCACAGCGCACGACAAAGATGGGCGACCAAGGCAAACTCGACCAGCAACTAGATGACACCGAGGCTTTGAAGGCTTCCGTTGGTGCCATTGGCTGTGCGCGTAGGAAGGCCCGCTTAACCCTTGCATGAAGGAGGGTTGAACCCACCCCATGAGGGTAAGAGGCCAACACTTCACCATCAAGCTATTGGCCCTTGTTGTGTATAAAGAGGAAAGATAGTCTACTTGTGTTGAAAGAAAAACTAGAAGGAAAGGGAAAGCTTAAAACGTCAAGGAAGTAGCTTCACCCTTCCTTTTCACTTCTTGGAGGAAGGCAAGTTTTCCTCCAAAAATTCTTTTTTCCTCTAGGAGGTAGCTTCAAAGTGAAGAAAAAACTTCACAAAAATGACGAGTTTTTGTGAAGAATCATCTAAAGTGTTCTTACAACGAACGACATGTGAAGCGCTCAAATTTTTGCAAGGCGAGGTTTGCATGCAACGCACATTGCAGAGCATACAAAACACAAAGACTTCAATTTCTCAAGGTACAAGTTGTCGTTTTTTTTTTCTGTCTTTGCATCAGTGTGTGTTTACTATGGCCAGTGAGGATATCCCACAATCTAGGAGATCATGGGCTTGTAGATATGGCTTCTTTCAAGACTTTGGAACATTGCCAAAGCGTACTTGAAATGCAAATGTTACCAATCTTACGGAGTTACTTGTGAAATTTATGAATTCACAGACAACTCAAGGAGCCACAAGTGGAACGATTCAAGGGAACCAAGCTCACACGACTCAAGGAGTCCAAAAGACAAGTGCTACAAAAGATGCATAAGGTAGCAATGCGTTACTTAAGAATATCACCATTCCTGAGTTTCACGGGGAAGAGTGTGATCGCAACAAGGATGCGATCAATACAGTCTTACACAAATGGAGTGATATTCGTAGATTGAGACACACCCCGGATATAAAGACGGTTGTGGAAACAAGTCTATCTCGTAAAGGCAAGGCCTATAAGTGGTGGATGACATTTCCAATAGATGCTCGTCCTCCGTCTTCGGCTGCGTTTCAAGCTTCTTTCTCCAAAGAGTTTTTGGACTCCAATGAAGAAGATAAGAATTGGTTAGCATGCGATGCATGCCGCATGTCTGGCCTTTCTCTCACACAGTTCCTTTCAAAGTATCTGGAAATCATATTAAAACTAGAAGGTCTAGATGAATTCCAAAAGATACGGGGTTTTAATAGGGGTCTTGACAAAGACTATCATCTTCATGTCAAGACCCAACATCCAAAAACTTTGGAAGAAGCCATCAGTCATGCGCAAAGATATGATGATGACCATGAGAGGAAAGGAAATGTTCCCTACTCTAAGAATACTTTTGCTAAGAGCAATGTGGCTAAGAGCCAATGGTGAGGTAGATCTCCCACACGTTCCAAGAGGAATAAGAGACAATCTACCTCTCCACGCCCACAAGAGGCTAAGAAGCCTAAGAAATCACAAGATACTCCACGTGGGTCTCTCAACACTGCTGATTTTGAGCGTGCAAAGAAACACAATTTGTGTTTTAGATATCTTTCGGATTAACATAACAAGAAATATTGTCCTCTTTTGCAAGGCAAAGAAAAGGCCATGCACACAGTGCAACTCCTCACATTAGATTCATCTCCTAAATATTATGCTGTAGAGGTTCTTTATATGGAAGAAAAGCACAAGTGTTGTGTGCCTGCTTCAATGTGGAAGCCCACCTTTGGCCCCCATGATTTGATTTGCATGCATGGCACTATTAACGGACAACGTGTTTGTATTTTAGTGGATGATGGTGCAACTCATAACTTCTTGAATCATAAGCTAGTCAAGAAATTGAAGCTTACACAAACTCCCTGCTCTCACAAGTATGTGGTGGAGCAGATGTTTGGGAATGATAAAGAAGTACAGGACACGGTAGTTCAAGGGGTTGAGCTTATTGTTCAAGATCATACGATGACCCTTGACTTCCAAGTTATGAACATGGACTGTGCTGATGTAGTTTTAGGACAGGAGTGGATGCATGGTTTAGGAAACACATTGCACACTAGTTATGAACACAACTCCTTATCCTTTATGGCCAATGGTAAACATGTGCTTTTTCTTGGTGAGAAAAATATACCATCTCCACCTCTTATATGTACAGCCGAGCTTTCTATTTTGCAGAAAGCATATTTAATAGATGAAGTCTTTTTGTGTTCCTGCTTGTCTCCAAGTCTTGTGAATTCTCAAGAGCAAAGTGTGGTGACTTCTAGTATGGTATGCAAAATGCAATGAATTCTAATGGTGTGCAATGTGTAATGAATTCTACTGATAAAAAAAGTGTTAAAAAATTTAACGAGCAAAGTGCTCTCAATTTTAATTCTATAGAGCAACGTGCAACTGTTGTAAAACAAACATTACAGGAATTACAAGATTCTCCATCCCAGCATAACTCTAGTTTACTTTCTCCTTTTGCACGGAAAAAGCTGAGTCACTCCCTCGCGGAGTATAGTGATGTGTTCTCAAGTGATTTACCACCGGGTTTACCCCCTATACATGATGTGCAGCATGGCATAGATATCTTGCCAAGCACTAAACCGGTGAGTAAACCACCTTATTGTATGAGTGCTAAAGAAGCCAAGGAGGTTGAGAGTCTATTGGATGACTACCTCGCTCGTGGTTTCATTAGACCTAGCACTTCGCCTTGGGCATCACCAATTCTATTGGTAAAAAAGAAAGAGGGTACTATACACATGTGCGTAGATTATCACGGATTAAATGTGATAACCATCAAGAACAAGTATCCTCTGCCTCGATTGGACGAGTTGTTTGATCAACTCCACGGGGAAAGATACTATACAAAGATAGATCTTCATTCAGGATACCACCTGGTACGTATCTACTGCAAGATATCTCCAAAACTACCTTTAGAACACGGTTCGGGCATTTTGAATTTTTAATTATGCCTTTTGGTCTAACCAATGCTCCAACTACATTTATGACACTCATGGATAGTTTCTTACGTCCCTATCTTGGAAAGTTTGTTGTGGTTTTCCTTGATGATATTCTCATTTACAATAAGATAGAAGATGAACACATAGAACACTTACGATTAGTGTTTGAACAGCTACGAGCTCACGCGTTGTATGCTAAGCAAAGCAAGTGCAATTTCTTTAAAACAGATATACATTACCTTGGTCATGTGATCTCTTATTCTGGCATCAAGATGGACACTGACAAGGTCGCTGCCATTCTTCGATGGCCACATCCCAACACGGTTGAGGAGCTTCAAATATTTTTAGGCACGGGTAGATTTTATCGACAATATATCCGTGACTATGCCAAAATCATTGTTCCTATGACGGATCAACTTAAAGAAAAAGGTAAGACCTTTTCTTGGGAAGAAGTCCAAAAACGCAATTTCGAACAGCTCAAGGTAGCTATAGCCACTGCTCCCATCCTAGCAATCATCGACCCACTTAAGCCGTTTGTGGTAGAGACTGATGCTAGTGATAAAGCCATTGGTGTAGTACTTGTCCAAGAGGGAAGAACTATAGCCTTTAAAAGCAAAAAGTTAGATAGAGCTCAACAAAATAATTTTGTTTATGAGAGAGAGCTCTATGCCATAATTCACGCTTTACGAAGGTGGCGACACTATTTATATGGTGCCAAGTTTAAAGTAGTTATTGACCATGAGAGTATCAAATGGTTTACAACTCAAACAAACTTGGAGGGCCGTAAAGCGAGATGGGAATAAATCCTTCAAGATTATGATTGTAAGCTACGATATCGCAAGAGGTGATATAATGTAGTAGCGGATGCACTAAGTTGGATGCCTCAGATTAATTCACTTGCTTTCACGGAACTAAAGAGTGGATTTTTGGAGTCATTAGGTGGCAAGTATGCACAATATCAATCATATGCTAAAGTGTGGAGTGCAATTTTAAAACGGGATCTCTCACACACACGTCTCTGAACAGCCAGATTAACATGTCTCTGCACGAACAGATAGAAACTCCAACACACAGAGCTCCACCCCTACTCACGAAGAGCTTAAGCGATGGAAGAATTTTTCCATTGATGATGGCTACTTACTCCACAAAGGTAGAGTATGTGTGCCAAAGGACTCACACACTAGGCGCCAATTCTTGTTTGAGTGTCATGATAGTCCAAGTGCTAGTCATCCAGGTATTCGTAAGACGTATGCCTTAGTTCGATGTCAATTTTATTGGCCGGGCTTACATCATGATGTTCAAGAGTACGTACTAAATTGCCAATAGTGCCAAGTTAATAAGGCAGAGCGCCTCAAGGTAGGTGGCCTTTTACATCCTTTAGAGATTCCACAAGGTAAGTGGGAGAGTATCTCTATGGATTTTGTAGTAGGACTACCCACTACAAATCGTGGCCATGATGCCATTTGGGTAATTGTAGACCGTCTCACAAAGATGGGTCGATTCATTCCTACTAAGACTACGGTTAAGACACCGGAATTAACATGGCTATTTGTAGAGCATATATATAAACTCTACGGTCTTCCAGCTAGTATCATTAGTGAGAGAGATCGAAAGTTCAATAATTGCTTCTAGAGAGCTGTGTTCCAAAAGTTGGAAACTAAACTTAATCTAAGTACGATTGATCATCCATAAATGGATGGTCAAAAAGAAAGAGTTAATCAAGTGCTAGAGGATATGCTACGAGCGTACATGAGCAAGAAGCAAACCAATTGGGAAGACTACTTACCTATATTGGAATTTTCTTATAATAGTTCAAAGCATGTGACTATAGGGTTTAGTCCATTTATGCTTCTGTAAGAATTTCAACCTAGATTACCCGTTACGGTGGGGTTGGCTAAGGAGAAGATACAACAAGCGAAGGATTTTTTCCAATATCATTTTGACATGCTTCGAGTTGCTCAACAAAATGTTAAGCAAGCTCAAGATCGATATAAGAAGTACGCAGATGATCATCGTTGTCGTGCTACTTTCGAAGAAGGAGACAAGGTTTTCCTCAAAGTTTTGGAGCATTCATAAAGTCTGAAGACGAGAAAAGTTGCTAAACTTTTACCACGCAATTGTGGACCGTTTACCATTCTCAAACGTATAGGTCAAGTGGCCTATAAGTTAGCTCTCCAGAGCACTCACGAGTTTGTTCATCCCGTTTTTCATGTTACCGTTTACGAAAACAGCTAGGACAGAATGATAACGTCATTGACACGGGTGTGTTATGTTGGAATTAGGGTTACAGAGAAACGCACACAGCTTGGAGAAGACAAAGGAAGCTCAAGGCACGCAATAGAGAGTGTGTTACTTAGTGTGAAATGGAAAGGTGGATAGCCCTAGAGTGATGGTACAATGCACAGGGAAAAAAACCTCCTAAAGAGGGAAAAAATGCCCCAGCGGTCCTAGTGTGTTCACACACATCACTACCACATGTATATGGTAACAAATACCCCCTGGAGTGATTCGGTGAACGAGAGTTGGCACATGAGTAAAGGGAAGTTCCATGCCCTAAGGACATGATCAGTCCACAAAGGGGAGTAAGCCCAAAGCTTTGCGGGAAGCTTCGAGCTTCTCACGAGACAATGCCTTTGTGAAAAGCTATGCAAGGTTGTCCTGTGTTGGCACATAATCCAAGCTGACCTCTCCTGCTGAGAGCCTCTCCCTGACATAGTGGTAATGCACCTCAATGTGCTTTGTGCGAGCATGAAAAAGTGGGTTCATCGCAACTGCCAATGCGCTCTGACTATCAGTGTAGATAGTGTTGGCAATGTGTGTCCAACACCCAAATCAGCCATAGGGCGTCTGAGCCATACACACTCAACCGTAGCTGTGAAGACTGCCCTGTACTCAGCCTCACAATTCGAAGTGGCCACAGTAGGTTGCTTCTTGCTCAACCATGATATATAGGAACTGACAAACATAAAACAAAAACCACTTGTGGACACTCGCTTGTCCAAAAAACTAGCCCAATCTGAGTCTGAAAAAGCATGTAAATCTGGCGGAAACGATCCCCCATTGGGATAAAAAAAGCCAAGATGTAAAGTGCCACTAAGGTAGCGGAAAATCTTCTTGACAGCCTGCCAATGCTTAGACCCTGGGCTATGCATAAATTTGCTGACCTGTGAGACTGCAAATTGAATATCCGGCCTCGTCTTGCATACATAAATGAGGCAGCCAAAGCAATTTGATAAAGAGTGAGATCAACAGGATTGCCAGCATCATGTAGACTCAACTTCAAATTTGTTTCCATGGGAGTGGCAATAGGTTTGCAATCCTCAAGTCCAAACTTACATAACAATGTCTCTATGTAACTTTTTTGACACAAGGCAATACCACCATCACACTGCTTAAATTGTATACCCAAGTAATGATGCAACAACCCCATATCTTTCATCTTGAAAGTAGAATTCAAATCAGCCTTAAATTCAGCAATATGTCTCTCATTTGGTCCTGTGATCAGCAAATCATCGACATAAAGAACCACAATGAGAAGTACATCACCCTCACGCTTTACATACAATGTGCTTTCTGTTGGACTATTACGAAAGCCTCGTTTGACTAAATGAGTGTCAGCTTTCTCATACCAAGCATGAGGAGATTGCTTCAACCCATACAAAGCCTTCTTACATCTACGGATGAAACAACCTATAGCCTTTGCTTTCAACACTATAACCAACAAAAATACATTTGACAGCCTTATCATCCAATTGTATGCACCGTGTTTGTGGCACCAAAGCATATGCCGAACATCCAAAAACACGCATGTGCTCAAGAGAAGGCTTTCTATCATGCCATGCTTCGTATGGAGTAATAGACTGCAAAGCTTTTGTAGGACACCTGTTTAGTACATAAGTGGCACACATGATGGCCTCAAGCCAAAAAGAATGCGGCAAAGCTTGACTTTTGACCATACATCGTGCCATTTTCGTAAGTGACCTATTTTTCCTCTCAGCAACACCATTTTGCTGAGGTGTATAAGGCACTGTTCATTGGTGTTTTATCCCATGACTAGCGAGCAACGCATTAAATTCATGAGACATATATTCCCCCCCTCGATCGGAACGGAGGGTGCCCATAGTACATTTTCGGATACACTTTCAGCCATAGCCAAAAAATATTTGAAGCACATAAAGACTTCAGACTTCGCTTTAAGCGGAAATACCCATGCATGCCTGGAGTAATCATCAATGAAAATCACGAAGTACAGGTAATTGCCCAAGGACAGAGTTTGCATGGGCCCACAAACATCACTATGCACAAGCTGCAACCTGCATGTCGCAAGAACTTTACCATCCTTTGGAAACTTAGAACGCTGCATCTTACCCAAAATACAGCCTTCACAAACATGTTTGACAGGTGCTTCAAGAGGCGGCAAAGAAGCAACCATATTAGATTTTAGCAAGCAGCAAATTGGCAAAATTCAGATGACCAAAACGTGCATGCCAAAGTTTTGCATCTGAAATAGCCCTTGAATATGCAACAGCATTTGCAAAATTTCATCCACACTTGTCATACAAAGTGAGCTTATACAGGCCACCACACAAAAGGCCAGATGCAACAATTTCATCACCAAAACTGAGATCATGAACTGTACATCTGTCATCCACAAATTTGACTACAAGTCCAAGTCTAGCAAGTGCGGATACAGACAAGAGATTCTTCTTGATCCCAGGTACATAAAGTGCATCAACAAGTGTGAAAGAACTGCCATTAGCAGTAGTAAGCACAATCTTTCCAACTCCCTGAACCGGATAAGAGGCATTGTTGGCACAAGTGACTGATTCCCATGAGGCACAGACTCGAGAGAGGTGAACAATTCACGATGTGAGGTAATGTGCTTTGTAGCACCACTGTCGAAATATCACACATGTGAATCTGCAACAACTGACAAGCATGCATCATGGACAGTAGGATTGTAAGTTCACTCTGTGCTAAAATCCCATTTTGTATCAACATCAAAATTACAGTCTCCTGTTACGGAAGACTCAACAATGGCTGCATTTGTAGTGGAACTAGCATTTGCAATGGAACCACCCTCTTTCTTCTTAGCCTCTTTGGCCTTCAACTTAGGACACGACTTGATCAAGTGATCATTAGCTTTACAATAATGGCAATGCATCTTCTTTTTGCCGTTATCACCAGAATTTTAGACGAATTTCTGCCAACAGAAGCATTAGGAACATAAGCGCAGTAGAACCATAAGAAGTGGCTGCATTGCTGTTACCACCCTTTCTTTGAGAAGCAATAAAAGCCTGTTCAACTGCACGCTGTCTAGTCCTGTTTTTTATGAAAAGTGACTCTTGCAACAACAATGTGCATAATGCATCAAACATGACAACTTCAGAATTGCCACTCGCAGCAGAACCATAAGAAGTGGCCATATTACTGTTACCACCCTTTCTTTGAGAAGCAATAAAAGCCTGTTCAATTGCACGTTGCGTAGTTCTATTTTTTCTGGAAAGTGACTCTTGCAGCAGCAATGTGCATAATGTGTCAAACTTGACAACTTCAGGATTTCCTTGGGTCATAAGTCTCCAAGTACTAGCAAAAGTCTGGTAAGAATCTGGTAAGGCATCAAGTACAGTCTGCACAAGGGAACTGTCTGAAATGACTTCAGCTGCAAAAATAAGTTGCTCATTGATATCCTTGACACCAGCAAGAAAAGTGTCTATATCATCTTCCTCATGCATAATCTTCGACTCCAGCTCTTCACGCAGGAAAGCAATTTTAGCCTCATTGCGGCTTGCATAAAGACCTGCTAGAATATCCCAAGCCTAATTTGCAGATTTTGTTGAGCGGATGTGAGGAACAATGGTGCACTTCATAGACAACGCAATCAATGCATGAGCATGTGCATCCTTTACATCCCAACAAGCTTGTTCTACCGTAGGTAAAACAACTCTAATAGCAGCAATCCTTGCAGCAAGACCTGCAACATTCTCAATATCACCTACATCCTCAGAAACAGGACTTACATCAATGCCCTGCACAATATTCTAGACGCCCTTTGACATAAGAACGTGTTGCATCATATAAGCCCACATAGGGTAATTGTCCGCATCCAACTTGTCCTTAGCAGCAAACATCTTGAAGACATCTGTGTTGTTGTCAGCCATGGTAAATGCTGCACCTGATGTGAAAACTACCGAAAAATAGGAGAAACGGAGCGGGAACAACAGGTGCTATATAGCATAAACCGTAGAAGACTGTAAGGCACCTGTTATGCAGAAAACGGCACTGACTGAAATTCTGCACAAAATGGTGAAATTGCCTGTGCAGACCTGCCTGTAGTGGAAACGGAGGCCGAAATGATCCCGAATCAGAACTCTGAGCAGACTAAGCCCTACGAGCTATCCCGAAATATTTGTCGACTTGAGAACGCTTGCCAAAGCTCACTGAAATCGGAGAAAGTGAGCAGGCGTGTGCCGGAGCAGCTGGCGACTAAGCTCGAGAGGAGCAACTGCTCTGATACCAATTGTTAGAATTAGGGTTGCAGAGAAACGCACACAGCTTGGAGAAGACGAAGGAAGCTCAACGCACACAATAGAGAGTGTGTTACTTAGTGTGTAATAGAAAGATGGATAGCCCTAGAGTGATGGGCGTATATACAATGCACGGGAGAAAAAACCTCCTAAAGAGGGAAAAAATGGCCCGGCGGTCCTAGTGTGTTCACTCACATCACTACCACATGTATATGGTAACATGTTAGTTGACCTTATCGAACCGCCAAGCATTCCTCATGAGCCCAAAAAAAAATTGGATTCTCATGAGCTTCGCACCAGACATCATGTCAAACAACAGGTGTTGGTAAAATGGCTAGATAGACCTGAAGAAGGTTCTATATGGGAGAATGTCTTTGCACTTAAGAAACGTTTTCCTATGTTCGTTTTCGAGGATGAAAACGATTCTCCAAGGGGGGGGGTAATGTAAGGACATGAGTCCTATGGGCAAGGCCACTGGCACGGCCGGACAGTGTGTACACTAGGGGGATGCTATAAGATAGCACGATTGGGTGGAGACTGGCACACGCATTACCACCGCCCTTTCAATCTAAGCATTGGTAGGCTGTTAGGAGGATTTTTTTCTACTTGAGTGGCACAGCATCTTAGCTTGTCTTATCCCAAGGGGGGGTCATCGCCGCCAGATTTAGATGCTTTTTCAAACTCAGATTGGGTTGATTGTTTGGACATGCGAGTGTCCATAAGTGGGTTTGGTTTCATGCTCAACAGTTCATGCATATCATGGTTGAGCAAGAAGCAACCTACTGTGGCCACTTCCAGTTGTGAGGCTGATTACAAGGAAATCTTCCCAGCTACAATTGAGTGTGTATGGATCAGATGCCTTATGGATGGTTTGGGTGTTGGACAAGACACTGCCAACGTCATCTACACTAATAGTCAGAGCACATTCGCAGTTGCGAGGAACCCAGTCTTTCATGCTCGCACAAAGCACATTAAGGTGCATTATCACTATGTCAGGGAGAGTCTCTCAACAGGAGATATCATCTTGGCTAATGTGAAAACATAGGACAACCTTGCATATCTGTTCACAAAGGCATTTCCTCGTGAGAAGCTCGAAGCTTTCCGCAAAGCTTTAGGCTTACTCCCCTTTTGTGGATTGATCATGAACTTAGAGCGTGGCACTTCCTTGTACACTATGTGCTAGCTCTTTTTCATCACATCACTACAAGGGGGGAGTTGTTACCATATATATGTGGTAGTGATGTGTGTGAATATACTTAGGACTGTTGGGGCTTCCCTCACCAGGAGGTTTTTTCCATCATACTTTGTATATACGCCCATCACTCTAGGACTAACTTATCTTTCCATTGTGCACTAAGAAATACTACTCTTTGTTGTGTGCCTTGAGCTTCTTTGTCTTCTCCAATCTGTGCACGCTCCCCTGCAACCCTATTTCCAACATACATCATCATGCTAACTTCTATTTGTGGATGTTGTTCGTCCGCATTGAGCTTTCTAGGCCAAACGACTGTGCCACCTTGATGCACTTGACATATGTACACTATCGAATAAAAAATTATTGAATCAAAGCAGCATGCATGTATTAAACAAAGAAAACATGCAATAGTGCCACATTCAAGGCCAATGACTATCTGTTAAGATATGCACACAAATGTAACTGCGGCATCAACTTTCACACATATGATACTATGTTCACTGTTGCATTTGTTCCACATATCAAAATTCATAAAATTTATGGGGAACATTTTTCTTTCACATTGTATACGTACCACGGAACGGCATCCACCCCGTCTAAACTTGCACATCCTCTAGCACGTGCCACAATACTAGTCTTTGTTAAACATCAAAATTCATTGTGAGACATTCTCTTGTCACTTTCATCTTCACTTTGCACATAATCAATTCCATCCTCTTCTTGACTTGCTTGGGCATCAAAGGGTTTAACATCTCCTCTTATTTTGAATAGTTTAGTCCCTTTTCCTGCAGTGGGAATTTTCATTTTTGTCCCATCTAGCTCACACAAAGTGTAAGTTGTATGTCCATGTTCATGCTTGACAACATAAAGACAAAATTACCATCTCTTTGCAAGTTTCTTTATATAGGGATGGTTATCAAGAATACTATCATATACGAAAACCCAATTACCTTTCCCAATAGATTTTGGTCTAATGTCCATCTCCACTCCAAATTTGAAGCGGTGATTAGAAGACAAAATGTGGACCAAGAGCTGAATAATCACCTCAAAAAATTTGATTATTTTTGGAGCTACCACCGGTGAGGTATGATTTTCTGATTGGACCCCAGTCTGCCCACTTTTCTCACAAGTAGCCCATAGTCTTCTCTCACCTCTTTCCACACTTCTACACACACACACACACACACACACACACACACACACACACACACACACACACACACACACACACACACACACACACACACACACACACACACACTCATTCCTCTCAATTCCTCACTCAAACCTGCACCTTCCATGGTTTTTCTCACCTTCTTCACCACCATTAACCTCCCCTCTTTACTTCCATAGCTCTCATATTAGCTCTACATGTACATACACCATCTTTATGCCTCTCTCTATTACTTCCAAAGTACAATTCCATCTTACCCCTTGTCTATATACATAAATTCAGAATGTAAACCATGCTTAACCTCTGCAAATTGAGAGATCTCATCAACCAAATTGCCATTTTCATCGCGATAATCAACCTTGGCGGCGGTGGCATAAAGAAGAGAAGAAGAAGAAGAGGATTGATAGTCATTTTGAGAACCTACACAAGTAAGTCCAAAACTTCTTCAAGCTTCATCGGCACGAGGATTTCCCTACTTCATTCAACCATCCACCTCATTCTACCCATTGTAAATATATCATTAACTTTCTAGTGATTACTAACACTAACCATTAACATACTAACACAAAATAGCCATTGACCTAACCATAAAAGACACCTCACCTCAAGACGTGCATAATAACTCTCTCTCTCTCTCTCTCTCTCTCTCTCTCTCTCTCTCTCTCTCCCCTTCCTTAAAACTCTATTTTTACCTTATCTACCATCAATAATGCTCTCCTTTGAGTCCACATCCATGACTCAAGCAGAAAAAGAAGGCCCGCAATGTTTTGATATTAAAAAAAAATCATAATTCTGATTTGTTCGCTTGTAAATTAGGATTTCCAATGATCTTAATGTAAAGTCTCCAACCTATAAATAGGTCGATCTCATTCTTGTAAAGGAGACCCAATATCTCACATAGCACCCCAACACTCTATGCGTGAGGAGAGACTTAGGCGTAGCAACCACTTTGTGAGCTTCACTTTTGGTGTGAGAGAAGCTTTCAAGCTACACATTACAAGTGAGAGAGCGTGAGTTCAAAATCTCAAAATCACTATTGTATATGTTCCTTCATCATCAATAAATTGAGGTTTGGTGTATCAAAGGCGTAATCGACGTTCAAATCTTCGTCCTTCCTCTTGTGCAATACGGTTTGGTGAATTCAAAGTGACTTGTGTATTTTAAGTTTTTATCATTTGATCTTGTGTTAGTGTGTTTTCATTGCCAATTTTGTGTCCATTGTAAGAGGGTATTGTGGTGAGAGGTCTCCCACACCCTGAGACAATGTGTGTGTGTGTGTGTGTGTGTGTGTGTGTGTGTGTGTTGGTAATGTTTAGCATTCACTAAGCATTGAGTTAGTTTTGTACAAGCTCTACGATAGCATCATAACGAACCATCTCCATTTGCAAGCCACAAACAAGGTATTACGCAAGTTCCATTCCTCTCTCTCTTCCCTTGCTCTAGCTGGCTCTGCTCCATTTGGTGTGTTTTGGTGTGAGATTGATTGCGTTTTTGTGATGCATCTTCTTGGTTGTGAAAAAATCTTTCTTGCATCTTAGTTCGCATACCATAACTAGGTGGTGCCCTTTCACTTGTTTGGCTGTGGGTTTGTTGTTGTTGTTTCTTGCTTGTGGTTGCCCTAGCCCTAATTGAGCAGCACGGGAGCCTTGAGGGGTGTTTAGAGTTAGCCTCTCTTGTTGCCTGCTCCGGACCGCCTCAACGGTAAGAGCGAAAGCTGATTAACAATCAAAGGGGAGGTTGCTCCAACAATAGGGAGACATGTAGCCTATACATCTACAAAACTAAAGGATCATGAGAAGAACTATTGCATTGATGACCTAAAATTGGTGACACTAATTGATGCTCTGAAGCTATAGAGAAAAGACTGACTTGAACATAAGTTTGTGCTTAGCACAAGTGATTAAAACCTAAAAGGGACTCTACCCTGACCCAACAGGAGGCAAAAGGAGCTGAATGGCGACTCTTGCAAAAAGACAACGTTGAAATCAAGTGCAAAAAAGGAAAGGGTAATGTTGTAGCAGATGCCCTAGGTTAGAGAAGGAAAAGAGAATTATACATGGTACTCACTCTTACATAGATGTCTTCTCTACTAGGTTTGTATGTGGATACCTAACTAAAAGATGTTTCTCGTCAAGGCGTAAATGGCACTCGCTCTCACATCAATGTCTTCTATACGAGTTTTGCATGTGAATACCTAACTAAAAGACATTTTACATCAAGGTCTGGATGGCATGATTCAAGGAGAATGCTTATGGAGAAAATCTCTACCCATGTGATCGATCAAACAAAGCACATAAGCTCACTTGTGTTTTGTCTGTTTTGGTGTTTGATTGAAATTGACGAGTATGTTTACTCAACGTGCGTGCTATGTGATTGATCAAACAAAGCATATAATCTCATTTGTGTTTTGTCTGTTTTGATGTTTGATTGAAATTGACACTCAACATGCCTGCTGCTGCGGATGTGGCAAATTGCACCTTCGGCTTTGGAGTTAGTCCACGTGTGACATTGGCCTAAGTAGAAAAAAACAACCCCGCCACTTGGGTGGGTGAGTGGATGGGTGGATGGGCACACGTAAAGATCACCACCAGCACCATGACGAGCTAACTTGTGCTCGCCGCCAGCTTATGGCTTTTAAGGGACGCAAAACAGACCTTCCGTTCGTGAGTTATGCAGTAAACACGTGCGCCCAGTTCATGTAAATATCTCTGTCTCTCTCTCTCTCAACAGCTAGCTAGCTTTGGTTTGCTCAAGCATACGAATGTTAATAGAAACAGTCTAAGGCTGTAAGCACAAGCGAAGACACTCATTTCTACTCTGTGTGCTGGGGAAGAGGGTTTTGAGGTGTGTGAGAGTGAGTGAGCAGAGGAAATGGAATAACCTTTCTATCACCCAAGTGTGGAAGATAGGTTGTTGAGCTTAGGTGAGATGGAATAACCTTTCTATCACCCAAGTGTGGAAGATAGGTTGTTGAGCTTAAGCTCACCTGATATATCTTGAAAATCAATTGTTCCTACTTTCTAGAATAGATCTTTAAGGCTTCTTGGGATTGTTCCTCGGTGTTAAAAATTCTCTTTGGAGGTCGAAAATCCTCTCTTGTGTCGTCTCTTGGGATTGTTCCTACCTTGATGTGTGTGAGAGAGAGACTTGGATGATTAATGCACACTTTAGGCCATTCATGCTTCTCAGACTGGCTACATCTATCCTGGACAATATCTTCACCTTCTATATGGCAGTTGAGTGGGTGCGTCGGTCTGAAGGGAGGGCAATTTCAACGGATGGGCCTTCCTCTACAGTGGATTTCAGGAGTTGCGGCTCTTTCCCAAACACACTAACTCCCCTTTCAATGCTGTGTATGAACAACTTGTATTGCTCTTTTATCATCGTGGTGAACTCGGTTTTGGGGTATTCTTTGTTGTCATTTGTCTCTAGGTTTGGCAATAGAAGTCTCGTCTCTCTTTCAGTTAATGTTAAGGTTAAGTCGATTAGTTTTCATAGGGTATCCGACCTCCACTAGCCTTCAATCTTGAGCTTCCTGTAGCATCTTCCAACCCATTAAGTTAACCTCTCCATTCCAAGGAATCTGGACCCTTGCAACGGTAGATGTAGCTTCCTCTTTTGCTTCCACTAGCCCTTACAACCTTGCCACACCATAGATAAGCTCAATGGTACAAACTACCAAGTGTGGAAGTTGCGAATGGAGCTCTATCTCAAGCAACTTAGTCTTTGGGATATTATCTCAAGCATGAACCCTAGGCTAGAGTAACCCAAAGAACAAGCACCTTGCGGTGAGATTGAAGTCTAGAAAGCCTGAGACATAAGTATTGAATTGGAGCTCATCCAACACTGCCATGAAAGGCTAGTGCAAATGGTAAGAAATCTTACCCACACTTGAGCCATATGGCTATTCTTTGAGGGTAGCTACAAGCATATTGACCTCATCTACCATGTCTCTGCAATCAAAAGACAAGTCAACTCCAACTTGCAAGAATGAAGCCACTGCCAAGTCTCTTGATAATTGGCAAGCTCTTCTTGATGAGGTTCTAGTCTCTGGATGAGAGATCCCCGAGCGATCTTAGTCTATGCTTCTACTTGTTGCTCTACCCGCTTCATGGGAAGCATTCATCACCACTCAAGGCCAGTGTGGAGAACCTGCAGCTCCAAGGCTTGGTGGGAAAAATTCAGCAAGTGGAGACTCTATATGAGCAAAGCTTGAGCTCCCAGAAGTCTGTAGCACTTGTTGATACTGCCAAGACTACAAAGCACTACGAGAATACAAAGAAGTCTCAATCTTCATTTAAGAAACATCCACACCAACAATGCAAGTTGAAGTGTACGAATAATGTAATCATTGCAGTGGGATGTGAACCATTGAACAAGAAAACAATAAATTTTTGTTCCTTCTCCTCGAAGGATGTGTTGTTATCTAGAGAAGTGTCACGTGACACATCCAACCCTTTGTGTCCGTGGACAAGCTACTTTATAATAAGGGTTCGTTCAGTCCAGTCAGTTTAGATTAGAAGTGTTCTGGCACTTATGTGAGTCTGTTCGCAGACCGTGCATGCCCAGACACTTAGTGTAGATGCATATCCTCTGGTTGCACACAGCATGATCATAAGCATTCCCATCAGAATCCTTCAGGGGAATTTTTCAGTGCATTTAACCTATTTTCCCTATTTTTAACTTTTTTCACTTATTAATTTAAGTGAATTTTATTGGAAAGTAGGTAGGGAAAATTTAGTAAGTTTGTATATAAGCAAACCTAAGCTAGCACTAATTGGCAGAAGAGCAAGGAGAACACAGGCCGCAGGCAGCAGGTTCCCTCTCTCTCTCTCTCAACAAGATCCCCCCCTTTGTGGCGTTTTCCCTCCAAGCAAGACACCCCAACCCCTAGCGTTTTCATCAAGAAGCATCATCGCCAAGACTCCCCTTCCCTAGCATTTCCCATCAACAGATCTTCATCGACATAAGTCCCCCTTTTGCTGGCGTTTTTCAGCAACTCATCATCGCCACAGTTTCCAGTGCATAGTGTTTCCAGCGATGGCAACATCACCCCCCTTTCCTTGGCGTTTTCAGCAGCGATTAAGCATCAGAACTTTCAGCGATTAAGCATCAGAAAATCAGCGTTTGGACAACAGATAAAGAGCAGCAAGAATTAGCCCCAAACCAGCGTTTTGGTTTCCAGTGGATTTCAACCATGGGCGTTTTTGGACAGCAAGGAAGTAGCATCAGTTTTCAGCCTTAGCGTCGATCTCGTCATCCCCGTCGTCGACATCGACCTAGCCTAGACTTGCATCAGTCACATTCATCCACTTTGTACCAGTTTGTGCAAGTAGACCACTCTCGCCAATGAGAGTGGGGCCTTAGGAGGAGGGTTTTACAACGTCTTTGGTGTCGTATTCTCTTCTCTGTTTTTTTTTGTAAATATGCTTTGATTCATTTACAAATGGGAAACCTCAAAGCTAGGAAATCCCACAGAAAGAAAGGGATACAAAACACGGAGCACTATGAGGCTCCGAAGGCTAGAAACAGTCAAAATAAATCCTGTAAGTATCAAGAGTGATGTCTCAAGCGTCATAGGCAAAATGCAGCGCTTGACCAAGAGATAATTTGAAATAGGGAAAGGGGTCAACAAAAGTGCCCTGGAACATTACGGAGTTCCTATGATGCTAGATGGCCCACATAGTCCAAAATCTGACCCAGGTGAAGAACACCGCAAACTGAGATTGCGGTGACTGAAGCACCCCAAAAAGTCAAAATGGTCTGTGAAAAGAGCCGGAAGGAAAACGCAGCCGAAGAGGAGTCGACACTTGCCGAATGAAGGCTCTGGAGTGACGACAACACCATAGTAAGTGTGGCACAGTCTCCTCAGCTTCAAGGCATCTGGGGAAGCGGGAAGGCGCAATATGCTGAGCATGCAACACACTGCCAACAGGTAGAGCTCCCACCAAGCACCGCCACAAAAAAACACGTTCCTTCAAAGGCGTACGACTCTGCCAAATGCGAGACAATGTGTGTTGCCACCACAAGGATGACTCGGAAAGCGACCACAGCTGATTACCCTATGCACAATCCATACATCAGACTGAAGGATGAGATAGACATTGGCAGCTGAGATGCAGTCCAATCTAGTAGTAGCCAGATTCCAATCAGAGAAGCGAGAGTCCACATCCAGAGGAGGAATGGGTGAATGAGCAGCAAGCATCCTTTGAATCTCCCGCCAGAGAGAAGAATAGTGAAGGCCGAACCGAAAGCGGGAGACAGCATCAGTAAAAGAAAGAACATAACCCGAGTCATCAAGCACCTGATGCACCTGACAGATTCCTTTTTGGGAAAGAAAATATGCTTGGCGAGGAGACCGTTGAACCAAAGTCGAAGCAAAAACCCTGCTCCAATGCAGACTCTCCAAGCGAAGAGAGTTACCCCTAGAGGATTGTCAACCATCCCAAGCCAAATGCGAAGTGACAACCTTCCAATCAACAAATAGAGAAGAAGTAAAGGGAGATCCAGGAATGTGTCCTTCAAGCTTCCCAAACACAACATCCCAATAAGTCGGTTTCCAACGACCAAAAGAAGGGGTGACAATGTTCTCACACAAATGTGTGACCATGAGAGCCCAGGGTTGCTGCTGCTCCACCAAGACTGGCAACAACATAGCTTTCCAAGCCAGAAGATGACGTCTCAAGTCCAAAATATTTAACCGTCCAAGCCGCTTGGGAGAACACAGCTTGTCCATAGATAGAAGCCGAAGGCCCCTCTTGCTAGACGAGGTCCGCCAAAAATGCTCTAAAATATTGGACATGAGAGACTGCAATCGCAATTGAGGCCAGGATAACAAAGGCAAGTAAAACTGCACATAAGCCACAAGGATGCATTGGACAATCCTGAGACGCACATGAAGTGGACACGTGGACAATTTCCAATAATTCAACTTGGAATGCAAAGACGTTGGAG
This sequence comes from Adiantum capillus-veneris, assembly GCF_014529385.1. Classification (NCBI taxonomy): domain Eukaryota; kingdom Viridiplantae; phylum Streptophyta; class Polypodiopsida; order Polypodiales; family Pteridaceae; genus Adiantum; species Adiantum capillus-veneris. The sequence continues at coordinate 70,484,245 of NC_140931.1, forward strand.
CACCCAATCCAGTTTTTGCATAGCCGATACATTCCAACCCTGCGGATAACCCAAATGGCGAACCAGAACATGTGGACGAACAATCTCCCCAGGCCACAATATCTTATGCCAGTCACACTCTTTCAGAGGCAATAGCTTGGATTTGCAAAAGTTAACTTTGAGACCTGCTGCGAATCCAAACAAGTGAAGAGTATGCATAATCTGCTGTACATCATCATAGTTATTATGAGGCATGAACAAAGAGTCATCCGCATAAGCCTGACCAGCAAACTCTCGGCCAGAAGGTAAAGTCAGGCCATGTAGCCTACCAGTGGAGGTCAGGGAATCCAAATACATAAACAAGGGATGAGTAGGGTTCACATAAAGCAAAGCACTCAGAGGGCAGCCCTGCCTTACCGACCGTCCCAAAGGCCAAGATTCTGTGATAGAACCATCCAGCAAGCCTGTAGAAGTACTGTATGTATACAAGAAAAGCACGACACGGGATAGCCTAGGCCCAAAGCCCAAATGCCGCATGGTATCCGCAATGTAATCCCAAAGAACAGTATCAAATGCCTTTTCAATGTCGACCTGCATGACTAAGACATCCTGTCGAGTATATTTTGTATATTCCATACCAATGATGACATTCGCGAGGTTATCAGTAATTTGACGTCGCGGAATGAAGCCGTATTGAGATTGATGCAAGCCTTCATGCAGAAAGCACTTGAGTCGTACTGTATGTATACAAGAAAAGCACGACACGGGATAGCCTAGGCCCAAAGCCCAAATGCCGCATGGTATCCGCAATGTAATCCCAAAGAACAATATCAAATGCCTTTTCAATGTCGACCTGCATGACTAAGACATCCTGTCGAGTATATTTTGTATATTCCATACCAATGATGACATTCGTGAGGTTATCAGTAATTTGACGTCGCGGAATGAAGCCGTATTGAGATTGATGCAAGCCTTCATGCAGAAAGCACTTGAGCCGGTTAGCAAGCATTTTTGCCATCAATTTATATACCACAGGCATAAGTGTAATAGGCCGCCAATGTGAGAATTCTTCACACAATGCATGCTTAGGTATCAGCTTGAGCAAACCTTCTTTCCAAGAGAAGGGCAATTCATGTTGTTCCCAAGCTATATTCATCATGAACAATAAAGGCAACTTCAAAGAATCCCAGAAAGACAAGAAGAATTCCACAGAGAGACCATCCCCAACCAAGAGCTCTCCATCGACCCAAATCAAGCAAGCCGGCATACAATTCCGACTCAGTGAAAACAGCTTCCAAGTCTTGAGCCTGCCGCATCGAAAGAATGGAAGTAACATGCGATAGAAACATGTGACGCGCTTGGCGAGCTTCTCTCGTGGGAGAAGAAGGGGCCTCAAAAATCTTGCCATAATGAGAGTGTAGGGCTAGTGCTAGCTCTTGGAAAGTGGAAGTCCACTCTCCTGACGGTAATTTTACTCTCCGTATAGCTTGAGACCGCCTCGAGTGATGCAAATGCTGAAAAAATTGTTTAGAAGCACATCCTTTATCTGCAAAAGCCTGTTGATGAGCACGAGTCTGCCATTTGGCCAATTTCCTCTCATCATTGTGCCTTAATATTGCGCGAGCAGAAAACAATTCAGTCATTTGAGCGTCAGTAAGAGAAGAATGATTAGCCAAGTGCATTAATCAGCTACAAGCATCCTTTGCCTGGTTAACCTGTTCCCTTAATTGTGACAAATAATCCCTACCATAATCTTGTATAACTGATTGAACACGCATAACAAAACGGAACCAGGCTATGTCCATGTCAACATACATCTGGGAGAGCAAAGGCGGGATGATATTCACAATCGTAGTGCGAAAAGGCTCATGCTTGAGATAAGCATTATTGACATGCAAAAGTCTCTTCTTGGGTAGGCGATCATTGACATCAAAAGAGCCAAAATGAAGTTTCAAACATACGGGAAAATGATCCGAGAGACACATAGCATAATCAATCCTCATCTCGCATACAAAGTCATCATACTGTTGCATGTGAAAAAGATACCAGCGATCTAGTCGAGCGTGATACATAGATTGAGCATTGTGCTGAAAAGTGAAGCCTGGATCAGTCGCATGCAAAAGGGCCACAAATCAAGCCCATTACAGGTCGACATAAATTGGTCCCATGATTGCCGTTCCATATGAAGCATGTGAGAATGGCCAGTAGTATTATCCGCAAGGTTTGGTGCATTATCAAAATCCCCGCAGAGAAAGGCATTGGAACGCCAACAATAAGAAGAGATAGCACTCCACAACCGTGCCCTATTTGCAGAAGCTGTGTATGCATATAATCCTCCAAATTTGAAAACTTCCCCATTAACAATACATTGAATGACCATCCATCTCCCAGCCGGGTCATTAAAAACCAAGGTCGGGAAGAGTTCATGTCGAACAAGCATAAGCACTCCGGAATGGCCAGTTGGTCCTGCATAAGTTATCCAGTAGCCCGCAAAGTAAGAAGTCTGTCCTGCAAATTGATGCTGGTTATGCTCTTGAAGAATCACAATGTCTGCTGTACATGTATGTACAGTGCTAGGTAAGCCGCCACTTGTCGTGATTGCATAACCCACGTACATTATAGGAGATGCAATTCAAAGAACTATGCATTCGTTATGGTATATACAGTGGACAAGGAAATAGGAGAAGAAAGGGGGGAAAAAACTCAAGTACCAGTGCCCATCGACACATCCTCCCCAACTGTAGGTGCCTGAGAAGATGGGTCAAGACCTGGACCTGGATAATTGAAAGTAAATGCACCTTGCGATGAAGAAGCTTCTCCGGTAACAACTTCCTTGTAAGAACGAATCACCTTGTCCCAAGCTTCAGCCAAAGAAGTGTTGTCATTACAAGGGAGTTTTTTCTAAGCAACATTCTTCAAAGGAGGCACATAATTACGAGAAGATGCCGGAACACGAATTGTAGCAACTTTGGTAGGTTTCTTGGGCACTGTCCAAGTTTGAGAGGTCGAAACCTGTTCTTCTCCTTTGTCTTTAATATTTGTAGAAGCAGAAAGTGCAGACAATCGTAATTGTTTTCCCTTGCCTTTAATCGCCCCAGCTGTGGGAGAGGAGGTTGAAACTCCTTTAGTTTGAACCTCAGTAGAAGATTTTGGAGGCGAGCGAGGTTGAGGAGCAGGGACAGCTGAAGGAGGTGATTGCAGATTTGGTTCCGGACATTTGGACTGCATATGACTAAATTTACCACTGCGGAAGCAAAAATTTGCAAACTTGTCCCATTTAAGCTTAAATGGGCGCTTTCCAACCACTACATCCCGAGAATCGATTGAAATACCTGCTGGTGTGGGGATATCCGTGTCCCACAGAATACAAAAACGGTTTGTGTTTGCATCTAGCTTAGGAGGGCAAATAACTTTGCCCAGCTGAGCAGCCAACAAAGGAAGAAAATGACGCCAAGTGCGAGGAAAGTCGACCACCTCAACCCAGACGGGACACTTGTGACGAATGAGACTCTGACAGTCCTTAGTAAGAGCCCAAGGCAGCACATGAGTCATCTGCGTATTGAAGAAAAGAGGAGACATTTCAAGCAGAGCATCCCGAGCATCCATGTCAGCCAGCAAGACTTCGTAGAACCCTCGCGCGCCAAAGTAAACCCCTCGGACTGCTTGCCGTTTGAGTAGGAAATCAACCCATTGGCCTACATCCTGAGCCGTAGGCATTCTACCCGGGAAAAAAAGAATCACCGCGTTAAGTGCATATTGAGCAACAGGATCCATAAGCTCCTGTATAGGGATGTGCACTTCCATGACAGGAGTGGATCCTTCCCAGGCTTGACGTGCATCCTCGAAATCCTCATGCAAACATTCTTTGATAAGGCTCAAAGCATCCATCTCCGAAGTTTCCATGGCTTTCCGACGCTTATATATACACTGATCAGTCGAATCCATGTGAAGCTCTCACACACATACACACACACACACACACACACACACACACACACACTCCTTTTTTTTTGGGAGGTTTTGATGTATGAGTGCTATAGACACAGGCAGACACACACACCGGCTAGCTGTACAGAAACACACATCCCTCTCTCTCACACAAGACGACGGAAGGACCGCGTGCAGGCGAAATCAAACTTCAACCCCCGACGTGCTGTGAAGGGCCTGCACAGGGTAGATGTTGTGCAGAACAAAGTCGCGCGACTGACGAGGGCGAAGGATTCACCACACAGCCAAATCCCCCACGAGCATACACATACACGCACTTGACATAGACACACGCAGGTTGGCTGTGATGCTGTTGGCCTCTCACACACACCACTCACCACACACATGCGCGCACACACGACATGGACACACACACACATGCGCACACACACACGACATAGACACACACACACACACGCGACATAGACACACACACACACACACACACACACACACACACACACACACACACACACAGGCTGGCTGTACAAAAACCCTGCTGTTGGAAAACTTTCGGCCCCTCACACACACCACACACACAGCGAATCTAACCAGTAGGGTCGGACCCGAGTGCCCTGTTGTACTCTGCCTGTAGTGTCGCTTCACCTGAGGCAGGTCGTGCAGCAGCAGAAGACAGGCAAGGAACAAAGCCCGCAGGGCAGGCCGCGCACAATGGTAGCAACAACACACTCGCAGGGGCAAAAACAGCAGGCACGCAGGCTCACACAGAGCAGGCTAGCATCAAATTTCTCTGCGCAGGCACTCTCGCGTCCTGAAATGATCACACACACACACATGCACTTATTCTCTTCTCTCTCTATCTCTCAATCTCATACACTTTCATGCACAGTGTCCATTCACTTTGTTTGTGTCCATTGCACTCTCTCATTAAGAACGGAAGGCTCTCTCTTCCATAAGAACAAAAGGAACCTTGAGCACAGTTCGGAGCACTCATCTTGAGAAAAGTACAACATTCATTCCGCTACACATTACAAGAAGGAATCAGAGCTTTGGCAGTGTCCTGTATCACTCAAGGAAAGAACCACAAGAATCATTTAATTGTACGAGGTACTGGGGTGGCATAAACCGCGTCTTAAGATGGTCTTGGAAGTCGGCCCAATTGAAAGAAAGGGGCATGCCGTCCTCGGCTTACTCTAGGTGCGCGGTCAACTGTGCCTCTTGCCATGCGTGGTACCAATTAATGGCATCACCGGCAAGGTACATAGCCGCCGTCAAAACCTTGCTATTTCCTGTCTTCTTAGTTGTCGCAAAATAAGCATTAAATTGATGCAACCAAGAATGAATAACTGTAGCATCCATCTTACCATCATACTTACTGAAAGTCAACTTCTCGGTGATGGGGTTGTTGGAGTCCGAATCTCGGCTTGTGCCACTTCATGAACCTCCAACATCTTTGGCCGGCTCGGGTTTCGAGGTGAGAAACTGTCGGACCAACTCTTGCATGCGTAGGTCTCATAGTTACATGGGACAGCGGGTCCGGGTCGAGAACGGGGACGGGACGGCAAAAGTCAGGAAACGGGGACGGGGTCGGAATGGCAAAAAAAAAAGAGAGTTTTTTTGGCATTTTTTGACCTACACACATGCCACACACATAGAGCATCACTTTGACCATAGATTTACACTAAATAGACCAAAGAACACGAGTCATATAGGCTGAAATGTGCTAATAAAACATCGATGATCGATGGATACAAAATGAGAAGTGCATGCCACAAGGGCTCAAGAGTCCAAAAGCCTAAAGGACTTCGGACAAGCCTGAGGCCTCAAGGATAACAAAAAGTACAAAGGGCTATGTAGTAGTAGTAGGTAGAGTCGTAGACTCAAGAGTCTAGACTCGAGAGTCGAGTGATCAATGATCATCAAACTCAAGAAGTGCTCGCCAACTGAATCTCCATATCGTCGTCGTAGTCGAGGTCATCAGCGACGTATGAGGGCTCGGGAGGCTTGCATTGAGGCTCGAATTCCTCCTCTAGCTCCTCCTAAAGAGTATCGGCCATAGATGGATTCTCTTCTGCCATCTCCCACTCAGTGAAAGGATCTGCCTTGTGTGTGACGCTCTTGGCAAGCATGCGCAAGTTAGCCCTCACAAACACCAAATCATTGGCCCTCTGAACCCCAAGGCGATTCCTCTTCTTACAGGCAATGTGGCTGTACACACTCCATAGTTGCTCCAAGGAACTAGTGGTACATGCTTGGCTAAGGACACGAGCAGCCAAGCGCTGCAAATGTGGGCCATCTCCTCCATAGTCCTCCCTCCACAAAACCGAGCCAATCTTGTTGCGATCAAGCTGTGCATCTACACATCCATAGGAGTCCTTCTTTTGCCTGTAGTTGAGTAGCTCGTCTCTAATCTTGCGCCTAATGTCACTGCTAGGCTCAAGGCGCTCCAATGCAAGCCGCCATCCTTTGCTCACCTCCTTGTCGGTCTCTTGACGCCTTCCTTGACACTCAGGGTCAAGCACATAAGCTGCCGCATGAAGTGGAGAGTAGTATCCATTCCACCTCGACTCACACAAGCCATGAATCTCTGCATACTGAACAGGGTCAGGCACAAGCTTCTCAAGTGCCTCTATCATCTAATCCATGGCTTCGTAGACTTTGCCAATGCATGGTTGCAAGCCATCCACCACTCGAAGTAGGTGTAGAATAGGCTTGACCATGGCGTCAAGAGTCTTCACCTCCTCCCACCAAGCGGCGTTGTCGGCCCATTCTCGGCATTTCAATCCTACTGCTGATATAGACTTCGGCATGGCCTGGAACTCATCACTGAGAAAGAGGCCCCTTAAGGCTCCGCCACATGTAGACAAGCGGCCTCGCATAAGCCAATTGAATGCAAATCTTGTCTCTGAATATTTGAGCAAGGACAAGTGGCTCCTCTTTGAGAATTCATGGCGCACTTTTTGATGGTTGAGCACAAAGGAGACAATTCGAGAGGCGTCACCAATGGTGGGTTAAATCCATGACAAGTTCCCTATGTCCTTGAGGAGGTTATTGAGGCAATGCGCCATGCAAAATGTGACATGGATGCTGGGATACATGCCCTCAATGATAGCTCCGGTTGCCCTATTTGACGCCTCTCCATCTGCAACCATAGAAAGGACATTCTCCGGGCCGGTGATCTCTATGGTGCTTGTCTACTCCGCAGCAAGCATCTCGGCGGCCTTGCCACTATCGGATGCATCATGTGACTTCACAAAGTACATCTCCCCCTGAGAGTAGGCCACCACCCCGTGGATGGACCGCTTGCGGGTGTCACTCCATCCATCTACAAGGAGAGAGACGCCATTGGTCTCCCAAAAATCCTTTGTTGCTTGGGCCACTTGCTCCACGGCAAGCTTCTCTTTGTCAAGGAGGGTGGTGCGAAGCCTCTCCGATGAAGGTGGCACATAAGAGGAGCCATATTCCCCTATTTTCATAACCATGGTTCGAAAGTATCGAGACCTATCCACACAAAATAGAGCATGTTGTGTTAGTATGGAGAGTCGAGAGTGGAGAAGTTATAACCCATTATGAATACAAAATGGAAGATTGCAATGTGCACATGCCAAGGGAAACTCACCGCGAAGCATGGAAGGCAATGTGGTCGTGGAAGAAGAATCGGGCAACCGACCTATCCACCTCTTCCTTCAATTTAGGATTCCAATTTTCGTTGAGAGTGCTTTGGCGATGCGGAAGGGAAGAGGACGGTGTAGATGCATGGCTCTTGAAGCTTCGAGAGATGTCGTTAAGGTTGGCTTCCCTTTGCTCTCGCGGTGTCGCAGTGGCGGAGGGATCAACGGCAACAAAACGGCCCCTTTTGGCCGCTTCCGCAACCTCATACACCGTGAGCTTCTCAAGAAGATCCAACCTCTTCTCGGGAGCTACATGAGGGCAAAACTTCACCTCGTGACCGGGTTCATGAAGAAGATGGGCTCGCACTTTGTTTGAACCACCCGTTCTCTTGTATGGGCATAGCTTGCATGTCCATGGTCTTGCACCGCCACCTTTGCCACACGTGCTAAAGTCGACTTCATCCCACCACGACCACGTTTGCGCGGCGGGCCTCCTTCGAGAAGAGCCGGCTTGAGAAGTGGAGTTGGCTTGAGATGACATGATGGTGGAGAGACTAGAGAGAGTAGAGCTTAGAAGTTAAGAGGAGTTAGAGGAGAGCTTGTGTGGAGAGAGAGTAGAGGAGAGCTTCAAAGTGGGTAGAAGAGGGAGAGGAGAGCTTCAAACTTCAAAGTGGGTAGAAGGGGGAGAGACTTGAGAGTGGAGACTCAACTTTCAAGGGTAGATACTAGAGTGTAGAGTAGTCAATGGTCATGCTTGAGCCTTGAGCAATGACTCAATGAGGCTATGAGGCTTGAGCATGAGCATTGAGTAGAGAGGAAAGCTTGAGCTTGAGGGAAATTGCCAATTGGAATGAGACTATGAGTATTAAGAGGCCCAAGGCAGCCTTTTATAGCCTCCCAAGGGCCAAGGCCCCCCAAAATGTGGCAGTGGGGTTGCACAGAACCATTTAAAACGGTCATAAACGGTAACTTTCAGCCCGCTTGACTGCTGCCGTTCCTGGCCGACCCCGTCCGACCCCGCCCGTTTCGGCCGTCCTCGGTCTGTCTCCCTGCGACCCGCCCGTCCGGCCAGAAATCCGGCCGTCCCAAGGCGTTCCTTTCGGTTCCTCGCCCGGTTACGGCCGTCCCCCGGCCCTAGGGCCCGTCCCCCCCGTCCCCTGTAACTATGGTAGGTCTGTTTGCACCTCACGCTCCGCCTCGAAGACCACTCGTCTTTCTTCGGCTGCCAAGCGCGCTTCATCGCGCTCACGCTCCAAAGCTGCCTTTCTTTCTGCTTTTCGTTCTTTTCATTCCTTTTCTGCCAAGCACGCTTGTTCATGCTCGCGAATCATCCGTTCCTCTGAGGATGGCTATCGTTCTTGACGCTCACACTCCAAGGTAACGCGTTGTGCTTCTTGTTGCGCCATCGCAACACGATTCGCTTCTTGTTGCGCCATTGCAACGCGATTCGCTTCTTGTTGTTGTGACATCACAACGCGATTTGCTTTTTGTTGTTGTGCCATCATGTCCATCATTGACTTGACCAAAGCCTCCATAGGATTTGGTACAATCCGTGGTGTAGATGGGGAAGGAGGAGGGTCCAAAAAATCTCCTTGGTGGTGAGACTCTTCTTTGCTATATTCATGCCTATCACCTCCATGCGAAGTATCCATTCCGCTTCGGGTGATGACCATACACTGAAGTCGTGGGTTCTTAAGTTCACAAAGAACTTGGGTCCTTGTGGATCTTGATTCTTGAGTTCTTGAGGTTCTTGAAGATCTTGAGGTTCTTGAGGTTCTTCTTTAGCTTGCAATCTGTGTTAGAGAAGGATCTTCTCTTCACCCGAGTTCTGCTCTTTTCCGCGTGCGCACCCCTTGGCGGCCTTGCGCTCATTACCAAGGTTGCTTTTTCCCACCTCACGTCGATTGGCCGTCCGCTAAGTGCTTGGTTCGCTCTCAATGAGTGAAAAGAGGCACAAGGGGAGGTTGGACAAGCCCTTCTCTCTTGGGTTTCCTGTCACTCTTCAAAAACACGATTAGGAATCGACACACCCAAGAGGTCTTGGGTTACGTGTGACTGCAACAAGCAAAAAAAATTTATGTGGTTCTTTCCTTGAGTGATACAGAACACTGCCAAAACTCTGATACCAATGTAAGGTGCAGCCGAAGTGAATGTTGAACTTTGCTCAAGATGAGTGCTCCGAACTGTGCTCAAGGTTCCTTTTACTTATGGAAGGGAGAGCCTTCTGTGCCTTTAATGAGAGAGTGCAAGTGATCACAAACAAAGTGGATAAACACTGTGAATGAAGGTGCTGAGACTGAGAGATAGAGAGAGAAGAATACGACACCAGAAAGTTGTCAAACTCTCCTCCACGGGCCCCTCTCTCGATGGTGAGAGAGGTCTATGCTATTGATTGCACAAATCTGGTACAAGTGTCACAAACGGGAGCGCACACGAACAATCAACAAGATGAACATAAATAATCTTTCAACTAAACAGAGTTGAGGGAGAAGTTTGACACAGTATTCGGACTAGAAGATGGGCTGGTCTCTCCCCTTAAAGAGAATCCTTTATTAGGGAGAATCTTTTTACAAGCACAAGAACCGGAGAAAACCCCTCCGTTCTAATTCTCTAACTCGATGGTCAATTCTTCCCGTAAGGGAAATCCGAGAGACAAGCTCTCAATCCTTTTTCCGTCTGTACTCGGAGTGGAGACTCCTCAGACAATTTCCGAATTCCGTTCCTGGAATTCCGAAGCGTAGGCCGAAGCCTTCCCGCTTCTCCTTCGCAATGAAGTACTTGCAAACACACACACACAAATACGGGACAACAATTCATATGGTGAATCCACAATAGATACCTGCAAACACACACACAAACATGGGACAACAATTCTTATGGCGAATCCACAATAGATACCTGTTGCTCTTGCATGGGAAAAGTGACTTCCGTGCTTCGCAGTCTCGCGATCTCTTGCGTCTTGTGGCGGCAGAGTCTTCTCTTGCTGGCGCTGGCAACTCTTCCTTTGAGTGAGGACATGTGGTGCTTTTATAGCTCCCTGGCCACAACAGGAATAGCTGAGCAGAGGCTTGCAGCATAGAGATCGTGACGGATTTTTTTTCCCCCCCCTCAAAATAGGGAGAGCAAATTTGAAATAGGGAGAGAGAATGCACTGGCTGGTTTTGTTGCTTTATTTTCTAAGTGGCTGTCCACTTATTACGTGGGCAGCCTGCATATTTAAAAATTGGTATGTACTTGCCGAAAATCTCAATAAAACCTTATAAGTTAAAAACAATGCTTTTCACAACATTTCCTAGGCGTCCCTGGATGCAACCACATGCACAAATGCAATGTAGACATAGATTCCTTGCGGGAAAGCGTCTGCTTTTCCCGGAAAACTTGTTAAAATGTTCTGCTTTTCAAGAAAAGCTTCTCAGAACCCATCTTTATTCTTGTGCTAGCGTCTTTACGCGTGTTCCTCTTTCCAGTTTGGATTTCCTTTCAGACCAACGAGATATTCCCTTTCTGATGCTCCCATCACTCCATCACGTGACGCATCAGGAATACTCGTTTCCCGGTCTCTCCTACCGAACTAACGGTAAAACCCCTCACGATGCTTAATGTCCACCATCATACGACGCATCAGAGTTTTCCGTTCCTGATGGCTTTTAATAATTCCAGTAGATCTACAATTCCTAACCTTACGGTTCAAGTGCACATCTTTAAATATCCTAATTTCAATAAATAGAAATTACTCGAGAAAATAAGAAAATAGTCTATTTAGCAACAACAAGACACTGATGCAAGTCGTGAGACTATGATGCAATGTGAGTCTAAGTCTGTAGACGACGGTGACGACAAAACGGCGACGACGACGGTTGGAAATACTATCTTCTGGCTGATCCTCTATCTGTTGAACTGCTGCTGCTAAATGCCAAGTTTTGCTGCTGCAAAACGCTGTCCTTGCTGGTTTTAAAACATTGGTTTCGCTGTATCAAAAAGGCTGGACTTGCTGTATTCAAAACGCTGATCTGAGGGTCTTCAATCGCTGGTCTGCTGAGCTACAAAAACGTTGAAGTGCTGGCTCCAAAACGCTGGTCTTGCTTGCTGAAATCGCTGATGTTTAGGGCTGAAAACGCTTGGCTTTAGAGCTGAAAACACTGGTGGTTCATTGCTGAAAACTCTAGGTTCTGTAGAGAGTCCTTGCTTGAGAGAGAGGGAGAGATGCTTGCTGCAAAGACCTTGCCTGTGCACTTTCTTTTCTTCTGCCAGATAAGCCTAGCGCTAGTCCCAACAAAAGTCACTTAAAAAATAATAAGTGCAAAATGCCTAAAATAGGGAAATTAGGTTCTGTGCATTGGAAATTGCTCCTGATGGATTCTGATGGTAATGCTGATGATCATGCTGTGTGCAACCAGAGGATATGCATCTATTCTATGTCCCTGGGCATGCACGGTCTGCGAACAGACTCACAAAAGTGCTAGAACACTTCCTAAGCTAGACTGACTGGACTGAACTGAACCCTTGTCATGAAGTAGCTTGTCCACATGCACATAGGGTTAGATGTGCATGTGACACCTAAAGAGATTAAAAGCAGGACCCCGACACACACATACACACAAAAAGATTTGCGTGGAGCATGATGATGTGGTAGCTGTACAGACGCTCGCGTTTTGCGCTGACAGTGCCACTTGGTAGACTATACGGACCTCCGCAATTTGTGCTGCTGACGTGGGAGGTGTATGGATTTCCTACTTTTGTGCTGGCTGCTTTTGGGAGGAAAGATGCTTTTAGAACTTCAAGCTTTTCATGTAACTGCTTTTGAGAAACCAAGGGCCTTAAAATATCACTTGAGAGCCTCTTCTTTAGTATTCTCGCAGGAGTGGAAGCAGAGCAAGAGCCTTAGGTTGTTGTGCTGAGTTCAAGTATATTTGTAGATGTAATAGCTAGTGCTTAGGAGAGCTCACGAAACAATTTCCAAGCCTCACTCGAGTCCTAGCTCAAGAATAATTGATATAAATCTCTCTTCAGCTGAGTTAGGGAAGCTCTCTTCTTTCGTTGCAGAAGGTGCCAGAAGGCAATCTGTGAATGTTTGTGAGTGGCAACGCTTATGAGCACCTCCCTCTGTAGTCTGATTCTCGTCTGTCTACACTCCTCATCATACTAATTGTTCCGTGGCATCTTCCTAGAACTAGGTCTCTCTAAAGGATGGCTATGTGGGAAGGCTTGTGCCTCTGCATCATATAGTGTGTTTATTAGAACCTATGTGAGCTCATGAATAGGGCACCCTGGATCCTCCACACAGAGGTGCATGTTTATCTCATCGATATAGACAGTGTCTTGTCTTCATCGTAAATGTATAGCGAGTGGGCCATCTCTAATCCTGGTATCTCATAACTCTAGATAGAGGCCCAAAACCCTTTATAAAGAGGCAGTGAAAGCGGCCACATATCTCATAGAATGCTGTATAGTGGCATATATAGTGGAGCTCTGTCTCTGGCCCTCTATGACACCCCTGGCACAACCTGGCCTCAGCTGAGATGCCTCGAAATCGGCCAGTCGCAACCTCCAATTGGTGTGATGATGTCCGAATTTGTCCAATAGCACATCATAAGCCGTGGGACAAGCAAGTGTCCATGTAGGCAGGCCTAGATAAGAACTCATCCTCCGTGAGCTAGACTCCTGAAAAAATGCTCTCTGTATGTAGTCATCTTTGTGCCCAGCTCCCTTATAGACTATATCCATGTCCTCTTGGCATCCAATTGAAACAGATCCTACCGTATAAGTCTCGTGACCTCCCTTTGTGTCAGAGAGAGAGAAGGTGCATCTAGAGAATATTGAAAGGGGGGAGCGTGTCCAAAGAGAAACCATGTAGCTCAAACCATGCTGCCATCTATGCATACCAACATGTTGTATCTCCTTGTGCTCTCAAGTGCTGTGAGGACTCTAGAGCCAGCCAAGCTATGTATGAATTCCGCTGATCTCATAAGAGCCTCGAGCACCAGAGGAGGGGCAGCCAGCTCTACTTGGATGATCGCATGGGGAACCGAGGGCTTAGACTTGAACATCCTAGAGATGATGGAGATAAATGGCCTATCCATGTCTCGCTACCTATCTGTATGTTCATGATAATGACTTTGATGATCTACTGAGGTTCCCATATGTGCACTCCATATAGCATAGCTGAGGCAACTAGAGTATCAAAAAGCAATAGCTTGGTGGAAGAAGAAGAAGAGAAGAAGAGAATTTTTGTGTGTGTGAGAGAGAGAGAGAGAGAGAGAGAGAGAGAGAGAGAGAGAGAGAGAGAGAGAGAGAGAGAGAGAGAGAGAATCTGGATCCTCCGAATCAGCCGTTGGATATGTTTTTTCATGTGGATGACAGCACATGCTGGATTGCCTGTAGGCACTTGGTCAGTAGTCATTGGTCATGATCCGACTTGTCAGAGATGTGCTTTGAAGCCTGAGTCTTTGAGGCATTGTTTTTGGGTTTGCCCTTATGTGCATCCATGATGGGTTTGTGACGTGGGGGGCAGTTGCATGGCTTTTGCAATTTTCCGGGTCACACACCTTCTTTCAGCGCTTGTCGATAGATCCGGTCTTCCTGCTTACTCCCTTAGGATGTAGACTAGGTACTCTACAGATGATACTAGATACAAGTCATGAGTTGGATTTCTACCACCGAGACACAGTTTTCACAACGATATGCATCATCATGCTTTGGACCATGTGGAAGGCTCGCTGTGCCCACATTCTGGGTTCTCAATCCTCCCCTACATCTGTCGTTCTGACAACCATTTGGACAGAGTTTCTTCATACACTTCGAGGTCAGTGGGATTCTTCAGCCGGCTCCCTCAGGGCATCAAAGCAGCATCGATGTGTCTTTCTTCACAAATGGGGGAGATCGTCAGTTCTTTTCGTCGAGATCATGGCCACATCACATGGCATTATGCACCCCCACAATGGTTCCTTCTACTGATGTATATGTAGTTCACACTTTTTAGCACACTTTTGTACTTCCTCTAGGTTATAGGCCATTGGGCATCTCTAGAGGTCTCTTTAGTACACAAAATACAGCCCCTTTGCAACCAGAGAGAGAGAGAGAGAGAGAGAGAGAGAGAGAGAGAGAGAGAGAGAGAGAAATGAAATGTTATATTAACGTCTTCAAAAGGCCAAAGTGACCTATGAGACCAGAAAGTTACAATGTGGTGGATCTGATACAAAGTCAGAGTCAGAGTAACAAGATGACAACAATGACAAAAAGGAGTACCCACATTCATACCAAAGGCACCCTCATTGACAAGGCGATACGACCACGACTGAGATGCAGAAGCACACTTCACCGGAGGAGACTACAACAAAGGATAAGAAGCATTCTAGCCAGACACCTAGAATGTTCCTAAGAAGTTTATCTAATACTTTGTATTTAGTTTTTTCGCATTTATTTTCACACTCACACTTTTCACACTTAGTACTTTAGTACTAAGGTACCCAGACATTGTAACAGATACACCACTTATATTAACGTCTTCAAAAGGCCAGAGTGACCTATGAGTGCAAACTGATACAAAAGTGGTGAATCTGTTACAATGTCTGGGTACCTTAGTACTAAAGTGCTAAGTGTGAAAAGTGTGAAAATAAATGCAAAAAAACTAAATACAAAGTATTAGATAAACTTCTTAGGAGCATTTTGGGTGTCTGGCTAGAATGCTTCTAATCCTTTGTTGTAGTCTCCTCCCGTGAAGTGTGCTTCTGCATCTCGGTCGTGGTCGTCTCGATTTCCTAAGCCCAATCGCACTGTCAATGAGGGTGCCTTTGGTATGAATGTGGGTACTCCTTTGTGCTCGCTGCTGGCCTCTTGCTTCTCCTTCCACTCCTGCTTCTCTCAATCCGAAGAAATCTGTGATCTGCCTCTGAGGCTGTAGTGCTCTTTGTCTTCTCATTAGATTATCCTTGTGCCGATGTAGTTCCAGTAGGTACAGGCCTAAGCATCTTTGATCCTGGTATTGCATGACTCTATCTAGAGGTCCAAAGCCTTCTTTAAATAGGCAATGGAAATGCCCACGTATCTCATAGTATACGGTGCAATGGCATATGTAGTGTAATTCTGTCTCCGGCTCCATTCCGCATAACTTGCAAATTCTACTCTCAGGTGGGATTCCCCTAAATTTGCCAAATTCAATTTCCAGCTGGTGTGAGGATGTACGAATCTGACCAATAGCACATCTCAAACCATGAGATAGGTGGGTATCCATGTAGCTGGGGCGAATCACAAAACCATCTTCAGATAGTTGTAGGAAGTTTTCTTTGTAGTCGGCCATCTTCATGCCCAATTCTTGTGTAGGGTCTACCCATGTCCTCTTAGTGTCCAACTGTATAAGATCTTGGCGGATGATTTTATTAATCTCCGTTCGTGTGATTGCCAATGATGGAGCCTCAAGAGAGTATTGGAAGGGGGGTAATCTTTCCATACTGGACCTGTGTCTTTGAAACCACGAGGACAGTTGCGCATACCAGCATAATGTATCTCCTTCTATTGCTAATTGTCGAGAGGATTCGAGGACCAATCTAGTATATCAGCAATTATTTGTATCCCACAAACCATGTATAAAGGACACTGATCTGGTAAGAGCTTCAATTTCTATCGGAGGGGCAGCTAGTTCCGCTCGGGTAATCGCGTGTGGTAGGAGGCCTTGGCTCTAATCATTCGGGAAATCATAGATACCAAAGGTCTCTCCATTGACTTCCAATTATCCTAATCCACAGATGGTCCCCAAATCTGGAGCCCATAAAGCATAGCCGAAGCCACCACAGTATCAAAGGGCCAAAGTTTTGTTCGTGGTTCCTGAAACTGCACTTGAGAACACATCCTCTCCAACCCTCCCAAGGCCGCTGAGGCTCTGGACAATCTAGCATCCGCTGCTTTCTTAAGAGTAAACTTCGGTCTTGCCAATACCACACCTAGGTATGTGCATGCATCTTTGTACTCTACTGTATCCTGGCCATATGCAAATGTAGGTGCCGATCTCCTAACCCACTGCGGTGTGGTGTTAAACACCATAACTTTGGTTTTACCCAAGTTTACCGACAGTCCACTGTCCTCCACGAATTTATGTAATGCATCTAGCTGCCTGTGCATTCCATCTGGTGATTCTGCTATCAATACAATATCATCTGAATACAACAACAGAGGGATCCATGACCCTGCAAGTTGAGCACCTCTGTCACCCTCTCTATCAATGTAATCTGATACCTCATCTATATACATACCAAATAAAGTAGGGGACAGTGGGCATCCCTGCTTTACTCCAACGGTGGAATGAACAATGTCGGAATCCCCTTTTGGAGTACGTACATAAGCAGTTCCTGACCCGTATAAGGCCATGATCCCCCAGATAATCTCTTTGGGGACCCCTAACTCTTGCACTCTGCGCATCAATCTGGCCCTTGGTACTGTATGAAAAGCTTTCCAAAAATCCACAAAGCAACAATACATCCTTTTCCCGCTTGCTCTTCCTTCCTCAATAATAGCTCTGAGCGTAAGAATATGATCTAAAGTGGAATAACCCCTCCTGAATCAAGCTTGTCGTGTTGCCCTTATGCCCTCATTTTCTGCCCATCTACTCAATTTTTGTTCAAGAATGGATGCGTACAGTCGGGTCAGTGTGTGACCCACCATAATGGTAGGGTAGTTCCCGGGTATCATAGGATCCTCTGACTTGAAAATAGGTACGATAGTAGATAATTTCCAAGATTCAAGTAATCCTTCACACATGACCCGATTAAACAGACGAGCAAGGACTTCTGAAAGTAGATCCCTTGCATGGATCAGATGTTCTGCTACTAAACTCTCATGATCATATTGTCTTCTTGTCTCCATCTTGTCAATGGCTTTTTTTACCATTTCCGTAGTAAAGAAAGTGCTAGTAGCAGGGCATTGCTCTAGCGGATAAGGTAATGGAGGCTGTCCAGATACCACATATAATGATGTTACATATTGACCCCAAATCTCAGGAGAAGTAATTGTCGGAGGCGATGAGTGCTCGTGAAATAAACGCCAGGCCTCATGTGAGTCCTGACTCAAGAAGAGCTGATATAAATCCTTCTCCAGTTTGGGTAAAAATGCCCTTTTCTTGTGACGTACCATATGCCGAAGAGCAATCCGAGATTGCTTATATGTGATGATCCCGAGTGTAAGCTCTTTCTGGACCTCGGTTCTCGTCTCTCTGCATTCCTCGTCGTAGCAAGTGTTTTGAGGCATGTTCCCAGATCCTCTCTTCTGATCAGGCTGAGTATGTGGGTATGCCTCTTGTGCTGCTCCATGTAGTATCTCTGTTAGCTGAAAAGTAATCTCCTCTACAGTATATACTGGCTCGGCTGCCCACATCCTATTATAGATCTTTTCCACATAGACTGAATCAGTCTCTGGCGTGAAAGTATATCTTGTGTGTGTCTTCTTCCTTTGTACTTGAGAGGCATTGTATTGGAAGGAGATTGATACATAGGTACAGGGGACGGGGGGGACGGGCCCTAGGGCTGGGGGACTGCCGTAACCGGGCCGGGAACGGCTGGGAACGTCGAGGGACGGACGGAAAACGGGCCGGATGGGCGGGTCGCAGGGGGGACGGACCAGGGACGGCCGGGGCCCGACCGGGGTCGGACGGACCGGACTGGGACGGCAGGGGTCGGCCGGGGTCGGACCGTAACAGATTCAAAAAAATGACCGTTTTTGACCATTTGCAACGGCTTTGTGCAGCCCCAACTGCCATATTTTTTAAGCCTTGGCCCTTGGGAGGCTATAAAAGGCTCCCTTGGGCCTCTTAATACTCATAGTCTCAATGCTCAATGCTCATTCCATTTCCTTCAAGCTCAAGGCTCAAGCTCATTCCATTTCCCTCAAGCTGAAGGCTCAAGTTTGAACTTTGAAGCTCTCCTCTCCCTCTTCTACCCACTTTGAAGCTCTCCTTTACTCTCTCTCCACACAAGCTCTCCTCTAACCCTTCTAACTTCTAAGCTCTACTCTCTCGAGTCTCTCCACCATCATGTCATCTCAAGCCAACTCCACTTCTCAAGCCGGCTCTTCTCGAAGGAGGCCCGCCGTGCAAACGTGGTCGTGGTGGGATGAAGTTGACTTTAGCTCGCGTGGCAAAGGTGGCGGTGCAAGACCATGGACGTGCAAGCTATGTCCATACAAGAGATCGGGTGGTTCAAACAAAGTGCGAGCCCATCTTCTTCATGAACCCGGTCACGAGGTGAAGTTTTGCCCTCATGTAGCTCCCGAGAAGAGGTTGGATCTTCTTGAGAAGCTCACGGTGTATGAGGTTGCGGAAGCGGCCAAGAGGGGCCGTTTTGTTGCCGTTGATCCCTCCGCCACGGCGACACCGCGAGAGCAAAGGGAAGCCAACCTTGACGACATCTCTCGAACCTTCAAGAGCCATGGATCTACACCGTCCTCTTCCCTTCCGCATCGCCAAACCACTCTCAACGAAAATTGGAATCCTAAATTGAAGGAAGAGGTGGATAGGTCGGTTGTCCGATTCTTCTTCCACGACCACATTGCCTTCCATGCTTCGCGGTGAGTTTCCCTTGGCATATGCACATTGCAATCTTCCATTTTGTATTCATAATGGGTGATAATTTCTCGACTCTCCATACTAACGCAACATGCTCTATTTTGTGTGGATAGGTCCTCATACTTTCAAACCATGGTTACGAAAATAGGGGAATATGGCTCCTCTTATGTGCCACCTTCATCGGAGAGGCTTTGCACCGCCCTCCATGACAAAGAGAAGCTTGCCGTGGAGCAAGCGGCCCAAGCAACAAAGGATTTGTGGGAGACCAATGGCGTCTCTCTCCTTGTAGATGGACGGAGCGACACCCGCAAGCGGTCCATCCACGGGGTGGTGGCCTACTCTCGGGGGGAGATGTACTTTGTGGAGTCACATGATGCATCCGATAGTGGCAAGGCCGCCGAGATGCTTGCTGCGGAGTGGACAAGCACCATAGAGATCACCGGCCCGGAGAATGTCCTTTGTATGGTTGCAGATGGAGAGGCGTCAAATAGGGCAGCCGGAGCTATCATTGAGGGCATGTATCCTAGCATCCATGTCACATTTTGCATGGCGCATTGCCTCAATAACCTCCTCAAGGACATAGGGAACTTGTCATGGATTTCACCCACCATTGGTGACGCCTCTCAAATTGTCTTCTTTGTGCTCAACCATCAAAAAGTGCGCCATGAATTCTCAAAGAGGAGCCACTTGTCTTTGCTCAAATATTCAGAGACAAGATTTGCATTCAATTGGCTTATGCGAGGCCGCTTGTCTACATGTGGCGGAGCCTTAAGGGGCCTCTTTCTCAGTGATGAGTTCCAGGCCATGCCGGAGTGTACATCAGCAGTAGGATTGAAATGCCGATAATGGGCCGACGACGCCGCTTGGTGGGAGGAGGTGAAGACTCTTGACACCATGGTCAAGCCTATTCTACACCTACTTCGAGTGGTGGATGGCTTGCAGCCATGCATTGGCAAAGTCTACGAAGCCATGAATCGGATGATAGAGGCACTTGAGAAGCTTGTGCCTGACCCTGTTCAGTATGCAGAGATTCATGGCTTGTGTGAGTCGAGGTGGAATGGATACTACTCTCCACTTCATGCGGCAGCTTATGTGCTTGACCCTGAGTGTCAAGGAAGGCGTCAAGAGACCGACAAGGAGGTGAGCAAAGGATGGCGGCTTGCATTGGAGCGCCTTGAGCCTAGCAGTGACATTAGGCGCAAGATTAGAGACGAGCTACTCAACTACAGGCAAAAGAAGGACTCCTATGGATGTGTAGATGCACAGCTTGATCGCAACAAGATTGGCTCGGTTTTGTGGAGGGAGGACTATGGAGGAGATGGCCCACATTTGCAGCGCTTGGCTGCTCGTGTCCTTAGCCAAGCATGTACCACTAGTTCCTTGGAGCAACTATGGAGTGTGTACAGCCACATTGCCTGTAAGAAGAGGAATCGCCTTGGGGTTCAGAGGGCCAATGATTTGGTGTTTGTGAGGGCTAACTTGCGCATGCTTGCCAAGAGCGTCACACACAAGGCAGATCCTTTCACTGAGTGGGAGATGGCAGAAGAGAATCCATCTATGGCCGATACTCTTTTGGAGGAGCTAGAGAAGGATTTCGAGCCTCAATGCGAGCCTTCGGAGCCGGAGCCCTCATACGTTGCTGAAGACCTCGACTACGATGACGATGTGGAGATACAGCAGGCGAGCACTTCTTGAGTTTGATGATCATTGATCACTCGACTCTCGAGTCTAGACTCTTGAGTCTACGACTCTACCTACTACATAGCCCTTTGTACTTTTTGTTATCCTTGAGGCCTCAGGCTTGTCCTAAGTCCTTTAGGGCTTTTGACTCTTGAGCCCTTGTGGCATGCACTTCTCATTTTGTATCCATCGATCATCGATGTTTTATTAGCACATTTCAGCCTATATGACTCGTGTTCTTTGGTCTTTTTAGTGTAAATTTATGGTCAAAGTGATGCTCTATGTGTGTGGCATGTGTGTAGGTCAAAAAATGCCAAAAAAACTCTCTTTTTTTTTTGTTGTTCCGACCCCCGTCCCCGTTTCCTTACTTTTACCGTTCCCGACCCGCCTTCCCATGTAACTATGGATTGATAAGGTCAAGAGAGCATGATCCACTTCAATTCCAACCGGTCTGGGTCCCACCGTAAAGTCCTCGATACTAGAAATAAAGCTTGTTGAAATCATGACATAATCCACTGTACTGGCCCCATGCCTGTGCAGGAAGCATGTTGAATCCCCCAGATAAAGGGAAATTCTCTAGACCATTAAGTATGGCCAAACCATGTGTAGTTGCCATCTCCATGACATGCCTCCCATATTGAGTGTGTTTTATATCCTGTGAGTTTCTAGTAAACCCCTCCTGTGATAAATCCACTTCTCTGAGCGTTTCCTCAGAAGTATCATAGAATACTGCTTGAGAGTTGGCCGTTCTGGCATTAAAGTCTCCTAGGAGAACGATGTCTCCATCTCTAGAGAACTCCCATATGTCAATTCAATATGGAGAAAGGGGACTGTCCTTTAGGTGAGGAGTAGACTGATGTACTTGGAGGGAAGTAGCATATAGCGATATATAGAAATCTACCTGTCATTCTCACCCACATATACCTTGCTTGTTCATCTTTCCTGATAATCTGTAGTAGTGGTTTCAGCTCCTCTCTAAATAAGATTGCTACTCCTCCTGAACCCCGGCTACCTCGTAGAGATCTCTTGTCAGGTCGACCAGATGTTTCCCATAAATACCCCTTCACATGTGGCATAAGCTGTCCCAGTATCTGGTGTGTCTCTGAGTAGAAAACTATGTCTCTGTCCCTAAAGCTGTCTTCAAAGGCACCTACATCTAGCCTATATGATCCATTACAATTCCACGCCGCTATCCGGAGCGTCGCCCCATAGGTCTCGCACTGTCATGATGAGCGCTTTTCCAGAACCACTACTTTCCCTCCTCTATAAAAGGCCATTTTCCCCCTTTTCTCTTGCTGCCTTGATCTCTGGCATCAACTCTTGCATGTGTGCCACTTGTGCCAATGTAAGGTCATCTCCCAGGAAAATACCGGTTTTCTTAAGAGTTGGCCTCTTCTTTAGAAATTCTTTCCTTATTTCTATATCGGGAAGCGGAGAATAAGTGCCCTATCCTTTACGTTTCCCTTCTCATCGATTCCTTTCTTGCCCACTCTCCATGCACTTGTGTGAGTAGGTTCTGTGATGCCCATGCGTTGTAGCAGTTCCCTCACTTCTTCATCTACATTCTCTTTGTCTTTGACTCCTGTGACCCGCACATGCAGAGCCCGATTCTTCCTTTTCTGCTCTTCCATAATGGTCATATTAATAATGGTGGAGGTAGGTGTGGTCTCAGGCATCTGGGCCTTCCCTTTCTTCGCATCCTCAATCCATTTCTCCGCTTCATCTACCTTTTCTTGTGTCTTACAAAGACGTTCCGTCCATGAAGATGCCGTTTTCGATTTCTGTTCATCTCCTTCCCGTAGAGCTTTCATCTGATCCTTCATGTCCTCGAGCTCCTTGAGCACCGAAGGTTGGTCGTCTCCCTTCTCCTTAGTTGCAGATTTGCAAACTGCAAGTTCTCCTTTTAGCTCCTCGATTATTGCATCGTTTTCCCCCATGTGCTTTTCCATATTTGTTCTCCATGCTTCAAAACTTACTACTGCCTCATCGAGTTTCTTGTGCATAACGCATTCTGTTACATTTACTTCGGCCTTGATTAGGTTTCGTAATTCCGTTTTCACGATCTGAATTTCCTCATTCTGTATCCCCCGGATCTCTCTCCTTAGTTCTCTCATCATGTCTCCATACATAGAGTTCCTGTAGCTCTCAGCGTTTGCGTGCATTTCCTTCCTGATGTCATTCCTCATATAGTTTAGCTCTGATTTGAGCATCACCTGGACGTTCTCCATCATTAGCTCATCATGTATCCTGGAGGTTTTCCCAACTCGTAAGGATCCTGGTGATAGTACAGTATCTCTGTTTCTCCGTTTGAAAGTATCCGTTTTTTTTTTTGGGGTGGTGTAGCTATCTACACCCGGTCCTTCCTGTTCGGTAGGCGGATCCATCGAACCTGGGCCCCAAATGTGGGATAGGGTACTAGGGTGGGGGACTGAGAATAGGGCAAGACTTGAACTTTAACTTAAACTTAAAAAGGCTTTGTCCTGCCCTAGCCTCGTGTGCCTTGGCTTCTGCCCTACATTGCCTATGCTGCCCGGCCCTCACCAGCCCTACAAGCCTCACTCCTGATGCTGCTTGCCTTACATGCTTCACTTGTTGCCCCTGCAGAGTTTGGTACGCTGCGGCCTGCAGCACACCTCGCGCGACACGTAGGAGACCAGCTCGCATAGGAGGACTTGCTTGCGCGACGCGTAGGAGGACCAGCTCGCCTAGAGAGAGAGAGAGAGAGAGAGAGAGAGAGAGAGAGAGAGAGAGAGAGAGAGAGAGAGAGAGAGAGAGAGATGAAATGAAATGTTATATTAAACGTCTTCAAAAGGCCAAAATGACCTTTGAGACCAAACTGATACAGTCTTGGTGGATCTAATACAATGTCTGCGTACAAAATAAAATGAAGTAAAATAAGAGCTAAACAGAACATCAGTGTGAGAGAGTAACATCAATGTTCTCTATAGTGAGCACTCTGGCGACTCCTGTGTCATGCTAGTATGGTGTGGATCCTTTGATTTAGTCTCCGTCGATGTCGAGGGTGACATGGCCGCTCCAACTCTATCGCCCGATCAAGCTGTGTGCCTTTGGTGCCGCTATATTGTGGGGCTTGTGAGGCTGACTCCTATGTCTGTGACCGAAAGAGATTTGTAATGTGGTGTTTTAGCTGTATCGACCTCCCTAGGCCCCTTTTCAAGAGGTCCTCTCTATGTTTGCGTAGTTCCAATAAGTATAGTCCAAGGCATCTCTGATCCTGATTCTCATGACCCTAGAAAGTGGTCCATAACCCTCTCTGAATAGATAGTGGAAGCGCCCTCGTATCTCATAGTATAATGGTGTCACAAACGGGAGCACATAACAATATAAAATACATTCGGATAAATAGGATTTATCACTTATTAGTGAAGCCAGAGGATATAGAGAGAAATAGATAGATAGATAGATAGAGAGAGAGAGAGAGAGAGAGAGAGAGAGAGAGAGAGAGAGAGAGAGAGAGAGAGAGAGAGAGAGAGAAGATCGACACAGTACTGGGGACCAGAAGATGGGCTGCCCCCCCCCCCCCCCCCCCCCCCCCCTTAATAGTATCTTTATTACTGAGGAGAAGTCTATACTAGCACTTGAACTGAACATATTACCACGTTTGTTCTAGAATAAGACTTGATGGTTCCTGGAAACCTCGGTTTCCTATTCTTAGGACAAAGCCCTATTCCAAGAAACTTCCGTTCCTTATTCCAAATCCTCAAGAACGAAGGTTCTCGCCTCTGGATCTCACCTTCCAGACTCAGGGCATGATATCCCTGCAACTCTCTTTTCCAACTCTGTTTCCAGAATCCAGAGTCCTCTTCCCGCAGAACAATTCTGCTTTCCTGGACACGAAGTCCTTACTTGGGAATCCCAACTTCCGGATCACAACTTGAGAGACTACCTCTCTCCGATCCCAAACTTGGGTATGAAACCCTTGGGCTGATCTGGCTCTAGTACTACAGAACGCTGGATCTACTTCCCAAACTTGGGTATGAAACCCTTGGGCTGATCTGGCTCTAGTACTGCAGAGCGCTTTTCTCCTGCAGAGGCTCATGCCTTCCTCTGCTCCTACTCCCTCACTAAGAGGAAGTACACCTGCAAACAAATACTCAGAGTTCATAACATGAAAATCGTTACCTTCAAAGTCTCGACGCTCGAAACCCAACTCGGTTCTCGAGAAGCAATTCCCCGGAAGAGATTTCTACATAGAAAATCCTCTCTTCCAATCCTACACACAAAAGAGGTGTGTTCTCGGGTTCCTTCTCGTAAATCAGCCCCGTCTACGACGATTATGCGCTGAAAACAGAGAAAAACAGCAGCTTGTCGCGATGGAAACACGCTCTATAGGTACTTCTTCGCGAGGGAACTCGCGCTCTGGGTCCTGGCGACATTTGGTACACTTGGGGCAGCCATGGGAATCCCCGGCAACGTCTTTTTTGTGGATGAAATCTGCAGCAACATCTTCTTCTTGCAAAAACTGATCTCCTCCTCTGAGTGAGGGCATGTGATGCTTTTATAGCTCAGGGGGCCATGACAAAGATAGCAGAGCATTGGTTGCTCGCGTAGAGATGGCGGCCGTTTTTTTTTTTTGGGCGTTGTTCTGCCTGAAAAGGAGAGAGAGAAAACGCTGGCTGATCTGTTGCCTTATTTATCAGATGGCTGCCCACTTATTAAGTGGGCGGCCGGCATATTTTAAAAATAGTCTGAATCTGCCCAAAAACTCAATAAACCTTATAAGTTAAAAACAATGCTTTCACAGCACTTCCCAGGCGTCCCTGGATGCAATCACATGCACAGGTGCAATGCAGACATAGACTTCCTTGCGGGAAAGCCCTTGCTTTCCCGAAAAGCAATCCCCCTTTCTCAAAAAGCATCTGTTTTTCCTCTGAACCCATCTTCATTCAAGTTCTTGCTTTTCCTTGTGCACAATTCTAACACAGTTCGGAATTTCCTCTTGACAATGGATATCCCCTTTCCGATGCGCCTGTCATGCACCTTGTGACGCATCTGGAATACCCATCACCTAGTCCTTTCCTACCGAACTTACGATACAATCTCCTTTGCGATGCTGTATGTCACCCATCCTATGACACATCAGAGATGCCCGTTTTCGGATGGTCCGGTACTTCTTTCGGATGCTCCCTGTCATCCATCCGATGTGACGCATCAGAAGTACCCGTTCCTGGTGGCCTTACAGATATTCCCTTTCACTCACAGTGCTCTCGTCATTACTTTGACTGACGCACTAGGATTACTCTATACTTGGAGGTCTCCAGTGAGAAAAACCCTCACTTAAAATTCCAATAATTCATCCAGAATTATTTTTCCTGGTGTTCCAAGCGAGAAAACCCTCTCACTTATAAATCCAATAATTCATTTAGGATTATTTTCCTGTCAGATAAAGCCAATTTAGCAACAAATGGGCTGTGACATATGTAGTGTAACTTTGTCTCGGGCTCCGTTTGACACAACTGACAGGTCCTGGACTACCTATCTCGATCTCTAGTTGGTGTGAGGATGTGTCGTCGAGAAAATCATATCGATTAGCTTTGTAAAAGTGCTTTCTTTTTGAATAAAGCGTATAGTTCGTTCGTCGTTTCTTCCCCTTTCTGTCCTCATTACTCTAGCTAGAAAAGGATGAGCTATCCGAGCTATCAGAAGAAGATGAGAATGAACTTGGACAATGCTTCGAAGCGTACACGCTTCTTCTGTTTTCTTGCTTTCTCAAAAGAGGATTTTCGGCCCAAGTAACCAGGGAAGTCAACTCCTTTGTTACGTTTCTTCAATTGCTTCTCCTTTGACCCAAAAAGTTGGTTGACTCGCTTTTCAACAATGTCCTCGAGTTCATCTTCAGTAAACATCCATGGGACAAGAGGTTTCTTGATTGCCGGTTCTATTTGCGACTTAATGGCTTTCTGCCAATGAGTATACATTTCATCCATTGGGTGCTGGGTCAAAAATTTGGCATACTCTGGGTCCTTGGCAAACTAAAGCATCTGCTTTGCACACTCGTCAACCTGCTGTTGACGTTCTATCTCCATGAGCTCATATTGTGAAGGCCAAGGTTGCCTGTACTCGCTCCGTGCTAATCCACTTGAATTTTCCAATATGTCTCCCGCTTCGGAGATGGCAGATGGAGTCGTTTGATTCTTTTCGGAATCCATATGTAATTTGGGATTCTTTATGGCTTTATGCCTTGTAAGACAGAGCGATGAAGACAAGAACGCGCCGGATGCGCGATGAACTAAGGGTGGGAGTGGCTAATAAGTCCTAGGTCGCGACACGAAGCTTCTTTAATAACAATTTCCAAAGTGCCCAAGTACCCTGTTTGCTCTTTGATAGGACCGGTATGCTTTGAGAAACCACATGCTTGATGCTCTGATGCCACTGTAATAGGCTTGGGCACCCCAAGTCTAGAATTTGTCGCGACACGAGAGAGAGATTCACTGAAAATAATTCACAACTTTAAATCACAGTTCAATTCGAGACGACATGGTGGCCTGGTGTAGTTTTGTGCCTAGAGGTATTGGCCCCAAAATGTGGTGCCCCTTTCGGTATTTCTTTATTTTATTAAATATTGAGCAAAGTACAACTCGCGTCGGGGTCCTCTTCTCTCAGACTCTACGTCCAGACGCTCTGAGAAGTGAGGCCCCTAAGGGTCCTTTTATTCTTACAAGGGATGCCAAAAGCAGAGCCCCAAAAGCTTATAAACTCAAAAGCAAACAGTCCCAAAAGCAACTGGTCAAAAAGCTGCCCCAAAAAGCCGCAATTAGCGGAAATCAGTACAACAGCCACGTCAGCATGTCAGCGCGATATGCGGAGATCCGTGCTGCTGTCCGTACAGCTTCTGCCATGTCAGCACATCTGCCCGTACAATTTTTGCATGCGGGCGGTCATGCCATGTCACCATTTTGTGACACTAAAGGCCTCTCCATACATCTCCATCCACTAGTGCTACCAGATCGGCCATGGTGGTCCACCGAGGGTGCCCAAATACAAACTCCGTAAAGCATAGCTAAAGCCACTATAGTGTCAAAAAGCGAGAGCTTTGTTTGAGGTTCTTGAAACTGAACTTGAAAACACATCTTCTCCAATCCTCCCAACGCTGCATAAGCTCTTGTCAATCAAGTCTTTGCTGCTCTCCTTAATGAAAACACCGGCCCACTGAAGACCACCCCAAGATAGGTGTATGCATTTGTATACTCCACCGTATCCTGGCCATATATAAATGTGGGTGCTGACCTCCTGACCCACTGTGGTGTGGTGTTAAACACCATAACCTTGGTTTTCCCCAGGTAAACAGACAATCCACTATTGTGGGCAAATATGTACAAAGCATCTAAATGATGCTACATCCCCTCCGGGGAGTCAGAAATCAACACAATATCATCAGCATATAACAATAGTGGGATCCATGTCCCTGCCAACTGTGCTCCTCTATCGCCATCCCCTCAATGTAGTCAGCAACCTCATCCACATACCAGTATAGGAGATAGTGGGCAGCCTTGTTTCACCCCAGTAGTGGATTGAACCAAATCAGATGGAGTGCGTACATGCTCCACTACTGACCTGTATAGAGCCCTGATCCCCCAAATCAACTCTCTGGGTACCCCCATCTCCTGCAGTCTATGCATCAATCTAGCTCTGGGCACTGTATCGAAGGCTTTGCGGGAATCCACAAAGCAATAATAGAGCCGTCTCCCACGTGATCTTCCTTTCTCAATAATGGCTCTAAGTGTCAGAATACGATCAAGAGTAGAGAAACCTCTCCTGAAACCTGCTTGTCTTGCTATGCGTACACCCCCTCTCTCTGCCTATCTACTCAACTGCTGCTCAAGGATAGATGTGTAAAACCGTGCCAATGTGTGTCCAATCATGATAGTGTGGTAGTTCCCATAGGGTCCCTTGACTCGAAAATAGGTACGATAGTAGACAGACTCCAAGTAACAGGCAAGCCTCGCACATGGCACGGTTGAACATCACTGCTAGAAGCTTTGCAAGCAGATCTCTGGCATGTATAAAATGTTTTACTACTAGGCCATCGTGATCATATGCTCTCCTGGTCTTCATCCTATCAATGGATTTCTTTATCATCTCAGCGGTAAAGTATGCACATGTGTGTGGGCATGGCTCTAGCGGATCTGAAAGAGGTGGCTATCCTGAGACTGTGTAGAGAGATGATGCATATTGACCCCATGCCTCCGTAGAAGTGATGACTGGTGGTGGAGAATGCCATGGAAGAGTCGCCATGGCTCGCCTGAATCCTGGCTCAAAAACAACCGGTATAAATCCTGCTCTAGTGGAGCTAGAAACGTCCTCTTCTTCCGTTGTACCAAACACCGAGAAGCAATCCGTGACTGCGTGTGAGTGATGACTCCTAGATGACCTCCCTCTGTAGTCGGGCTATGGCCTCTCTGCACTCCTCATCATACCAGCTATTCTGGGGTATGCTCCCAGAACGTCGTCGCTGCCCTGGCTCAGTGTGTGGGTATCCCTTTGCTATTGCATTGTGCAATGTCTCTGTCAATATATAAGTGAGCTCCTCTAGAAGTCTCCCTGGATCCTCTGTGCATAAGCGTATGGAGATACCATCTATGTAGACAGAAACAGTCTCCAAAGCAAAAGTGTATCTGGTATGTGTAGATGTCTGTGCCAGTCGAGATGTCCTGAACTGGAATGAGACGGTAAACGTGAGAAGGGCATGGTCTGCTGCTACCCCGATAGGCCTGGGCCCAACTGTAAAGTCCTGAACAGAGGGTATAAAACTGGGCTGAGCCAAAGCATGATCCCACTTTGCTAGCCCCATGTCTATGAGTAAAAAAGTTGAACCCACTTGATGTTGGAAATCTCTGGAGGCCATTCAAGATGGGCAGTCGATGTGCAGTCACTATTTTTGTCTGATATCCCCCATATGCAGTGTGCTTCTCATCCTGCAAACACTTGGACAATCCCATATCATTGACATCCAATTCTCTCAACATTTCCTCTGAGGTATCATAGAAAGCTGTCTCAGACTGGCCCGTTCTGGCATTAAAGTCTCCGAGAAGAATGACATCTCCATCCCTAGAGAACTCCCATATGTCCTCATCCAATATCATGTAGGGTGATTGCTCCTTGGGCGATGCATAATGAGATGTGCTCGGGAAAAATAGCATATTGCAATGTAGAGTGGCCTCCTTGTCTCCGCTCTCACTCTGACCCACATATATCTGGCCCGCTCATCTCTCTGAACAATATGAATCAGGGGCTGAACTGAATAGGATTGCCACACCTCCTGACCCCCGTCCTCTATGCGTTGATCTAACATGTTGCCTACAAGTAGTCTCCCAATGGTATCTCGTCACTCTAGGTAGTGTGCCGCTAGGAGTCTGATGCGTGTCCCAATAAAAAATAGTGTCTCTTCTCTTTAAGCTATCCTCAAATGCGCCTTTATCTAGCTTCATTGATCCATTGTAATTCCATGCCGCCATTTTAAGGTTGGTCCCATAGGTCTTGCGCCGTCATGCGGTGTGTTTTTCTAGCACCACTACTCTCCCTCCCATGTAGAAAGCAATTTTCCCTTTCTCCCTAGCCGCCTTGATCTCTGGCATCAACTCTTGCATGTCTGCTACATGTGTTAGACTGAGGACATCACCCAAAAATATCCTAGTTTGCCTGAGTGTTGGTCTCTTCTTCAAGAAGTCCTTCCTAGCTTCTAGAGTAGGGAAATGTATAATGAGTGCTCTTTCGTTGGGACTTCCTTTTGCATCACTTCCCTTCTTGCCAACTCTCCAAGCACCTGTGTGTGTGGGTTCAGAAACACCCATGCGCTTTAAGAGCTCTTGCACTTCTTTGTCTACTTTTTCAGTGTCTTTAAGACCTGTAACATGCACATGAAGGGCTCTAGTCTTCCTCTTTTGATCCTCCTCAATTGTCATATTGATGATAGTGGATGTCGGTGTGGCTTCATGTATCTTATCTTTTCCTTTCTTTGCGTCCTCGATCCACTTTTCAGCTTTATCAACCATGAAGAGGTTGTTCGTACCTTCTACTCTTCCTTTTCGTGTAGAGTTTTCACCTGCTCCTTAATGCTTTCGAGCTCCTTTATCATTGTGGGCTGATTTTCACCCTCCTTTGTGAGGGTATTTTTACAAGCTACGAGTTCTCCCTTAATAAGTGCTTTAATCAATGCATCCTTTTCATTCATGCATTCTTCAATTTTTGATTTCTAGGATTCAAAATCAGCAAGTGCATCCTCTAATCTTTTTTGCATCACGCATTCCATTACATTCACTTCTGCCCTCACTATAGTCTGCATTTTGGCCTTCGATGATGTGTACATATATAGCGAGGAAAAGGTGTCGTGCTCTCTAGAGTGGATGCTCCTCAGTGCAGTATGCATGAAACCTCACTTCGATAGAAGAAACATCACACAGGAACATAACTCAAACATAGAAGCGAAATATGACTCAAGACACGATACGACTCAAAACACAATTGCAGACTCAACTCAATGAAACTCGACAAGCTCAAAGAACCATACAACTTTGGCTGGCAGCACAAACAACTCCAAGCTCAGGACTCAAGGTACAATGGGAGTGTCGAGGCTCCAATGTGCAGGGAGAGTGCTAGTGGCGTGCAGAACTCTAGACTCAGCACTCAAGGCTAGCCCCTGAACCATACAAAGTGGATGTTGATACATACCCACGACTGGAACCAACCACTCATATGTATCTCCTAAGAGCCACCAACAGTTGGCAGATATCCCAATCCAGCTAAGCCTATCTCCTAACTAAGGTGGTGCTGATCTAGCGACGGTGTCCACTAGACCACCATCCGTAACACTTGCCACCTGTCATTGCCCAGGCAAGAGTCCGCCAGTGTGAACTCAAGCCCAACTACAACTAACTGCTTGTCCCCATGCCAGTGACACTGTAGCCCTGCTACAGGTTGCCCGCCACAAGACCACTCACTGTCCCGGTGAGATAGAACAGTGAGACTAGAGAGAACAGTGAAATTCACCAGGAAAAACGAAGTGCACTTTGATTGAAGAAGGTGATGTTTGGAGAAGATTTTAAGTTCCTAGGAGGAAGTACCAATGAAGCAATGCCGATATTTGCAAGATATGCTGAAGAAGTAATGACCCCAGCTCAATGAGGTAAGTTGACCAGGAAGTAGAAACTGAAGACTGCCAAAATGAACAAAGTGGTGGGCTGCGTTTTCTCCTTTTTGCAATTCATGCACCTGAATGATTCTCGCAGAAAATTCATTGTGGGCTTCTCTCTATACATGGGCATCTCAGTACCTTATTACTTCACTCTAGAGGGGAAGGGGGAGGAGTGGGTAGGGGTGAGGGTGTTGGGCCAGATAGGGGTGAGAGGAGAGGGGATAGGGGTGAGAGGGGTCTAGATAGGGGTGAGGGGGAGGGGGTGGGTAGGGGCGAGGGGGGCTAGATAGGGGCGAGAGAGAGGGTAGAGGGGGAGTGAGGTGGTGGGTAGGGGCGAGGAGAGAGGAAGGGGGTGGGTAGGGGTGAGTGAGTGAGGGTAGGGGCGAGAGGGGGAGGGAGGGGGTGGGTAGGGGCGAGGAGAGAGGAAGGGGGTGGGTAGGGGCGAGAGGGGGTGGGTAGCGGTGAGAGGGGGAGGGTAGAGGCGAGGGGGGAAGGGAGTGGGAGGGCAGGGCCGAGTGAGGGTAGGAGGGGGTAGGGAGAGGTGCAGAGGGAGGGGTTGTGGAACAAAGAGAGAGGGGAGGGAGGTAGGGGGCGAGGGGATAAATAAGGATGGTGAAGCCAAGAAAGAGGAGGCACAAAAACAGAGTTGGTACAAACCCATCTCTTCCAAAATCATCGTCCGTTCCTACGGAAGGGGCTACATAGATCTTGTTCTGTGACCTAGACCCGAACAAAGATACTCGTCTGCATTGCACATGGCCTAACAGAGCTGGGTGGGTATCAGAAACGCCGAAGTGTGCTCCCTTTGTGGGGTCTGGAGAGCGCACTGCTGAAGATTGCATTGTAAGTGAAGAAGTTGCCGCATCTAGGAGTAGAGAGACATCAGGTTCATCCCCTTTGAAAGCAAGGGTGTCACTTCTAAAATTCGCATCTAGCCTCAGCATGTCATAGAGGGACAATTGTTGGCAGGTGTTCTTTAAGATTGTCTCTGCTAAAAGCTTTTCTTTTTCTACCAGTGGTTTCTCTGGTACCTTGATCTTCTATAGATCGGAAACTGCTTCCAAGAAAGCGTCATCGATATCAGAGAGCAAAGATTTGGATTCTTGCTTGTCACTGTGGGATGGCTTGTCAACAACTGAAGGCGGGGTATCCACTGGTGTGAGAATGTGTGGGGGGGTTGAACTTGCTGGAATGCTAAGATTGAGAGTGGCCCTCTGGGCCCGAGTAAGGACGCCTGTTGGCTCCTTTACCAACTGCAACTTATTTTGAGGGGTAAACACATGGGCAGAAGGGGGCGGCTGAGGAATGGTGCTAACTGCTATCAAATTGAGCTTGGGAAAGGTAAAATCATTTTGGCTTTGACTTGGGTTTGACGCCATGGATGCACGAAGTTTAGGGCAATCCTTACTGTAGTGATCCTTCGCTTCAGGGCAATGACGGCAAGGAGGGGACCCTTCTGGCAGAGGGCATTTTCTTTGGTAATGACCATATTCCCCGCATCTGTAGCACAAAATGGGCCGATTCAATGGGCAAGTCGAAGGGCGAGTTAGTCCTTGCTCTTGGTGCATGGAGTTGGAGGTGGAGGCATAGAAGCTTTGAAGGGATGAGGGAGCTTGGGCATGATAAAAGCTCCGAGAGGGAAAAGGACTTTGCATACCTTGCATAGGAGGGGTTGTCAACAAAGGTGGCATGTGTTTTGGATGACCATAAGGGGAAACCATGTTGGATGCAGGTGCTGACCCTTGTTGAAGAGACTTTACTGTATTTGTCGCAATCCTTTGAGGTAGTAGCAATCCTTGTCCTCATGTCCAGACTTCTCGCAGAAGTGGCAATAAGCCCGAAGTGGGAA
Source organism: Adiantum capillus-veneris (assembly GCF_014529385.1). NCBI lineage: Eukaryota > Viridiplantae > Streptophyta > Polypodiopsida > Polypodiales > Pteridaceae > Adiantum > Adiantum capillus-veneris. Next base: position 70,518,012 of record NC_140931.1, read on the forward strand.
TTCTTGTGGAGGGTGCCCTTGCGAACGGCATGAGGTACACCGGACCATAGCTTTAGACTCCTGTTGAGTCCTTAGCTCTTCTAGCTCGCGTTTAATCTGGTCCAGGGCCTCTTGATGAGGGGGCTTCTCGTGTTGGAGAGAGAATGATCTCTCCTCTTGAAGAGATCGTTGTAACTTCAGGGCTTCAAAGCTCCCTGCGTAAAGAAGGTAATGGATCAGATGGACTTTCCAAAAATACAGAAGCAGTTTCCACCTGAGAAGAGTCGGTAAACAACTTCCCTGCCCCCTCTATCCTAGTACCAACAGCAACAAACTAGCGTCAGGTCGGAGATTCTTTTTGAGTTTTTACTGAGAAGTCTTTGGAAGAGCCTTCTCTACCCATTTCTTGACCATAAACTCACCTGTTTGCTGAGCGCTTGGTGACCAAAGACTTTGTTCTGGTCATGAGTTCTGCAAAAGTCTCTTTGGGCTGAAGCATCAGGTTGGCCAACTCATCCCGAACCTGTTCTTGGAAGTCCCCTGGCCTGAAAGCTTCACAGAAGTGTTGTCTTAATGTGGCCCAAGTAGCAAAGTGGTTTTCAGCAAATTGACTGTACCACTTGTCTACTAAGCCATCCAAGGTAGATGGGAAGAGCGCTAAGTAAGCATTTTCATGGTTGAGACCACGACCTTTGCAGAGAGAAACAAACCTTCGGGCATGGTCATCGGCATCCTCTGTGGAGAGACCTTTGAAAGTCGAAAACTTAATATTCACCTTAGCTAGAACCTTGTGAGCTCCTCCATGGCTGTCTACGCAACAACTTGTTGCACTGGAGCTTGCTGTAACACAGGGGATGAGAAGTTTATTGATGGGGGTGACTGGGGAGGTGTAGAACTGGTTGAGGGAATGGAGGCAGTTGCAAGGGAAGGTAGGGGTAATGGGGCTGGTGGACTTCTACTTGGCACGAAGGGTTGACGCTTCCTGTGGTAGTACTTTAGAGGACTGAGTAGTGGGCTTTGTCACTCTTTTGACTGCCTTGTATGTGTCGTGCTGTGACCAAAAGCCCACCCAAGCTTTGGGCACGAAGATCTTGTAACTTGCTTAAAACTTATCCAATCGCCACTAGACCAAGACGAGTGACTGGACCACTTAGCTGGACCTGGACGAGAGAGACAAGACCAGGGTGAGTGATTGGACCACTTGACTAGACCTGGACAAGAAGGACTAGTCCCACGCCGAGAGACTAGTCAAGCAGGTTGAAAGCTAAGGAGGTCGAGGGAAACTAGACGGGACCAAGCTACGGCAGGCCCAGACCTGTGCAAACAAACAAACCGAGTGTTACAGGGAGCTGAAACAAACCGGGGAGTTGAAATCAGGTAGCTCCTCGACTTTTGACGGAGTGAGACTTCAATTGAGGTCCCACCGGGCGTGCCAAAAATGAGAGCACCTGTAGAGAGGAAAAGGTGTCGTGCTCTCTAGAGTGGGTGCTCCTCAGTGCAGTATGCATGAAACCTCACTCCAACAAAAGAAACATCACACAAGAACATGACCCAAACACATAAGCGAAATATGACTCAAGACACGATACGACTCAAAACACAACTGAAGACTCAACTCAATGGAACTCGATAAGCTCAAAGAACCATACAACTTTGGCTGGCAGCACACATAGCTCCAAGCTCAAGACTCAAGGTACAATGGGGGTGTCGAGGCTCCAATGTGCAAGGAGAGTGCCAGTGGCGTGCAGAACTCTAGACTCAGCACTCAAAGCTAGCCCCTAAACCATACAAAGTGGATGATGATACATACCCATGACTGGAACCAACCACTAATATGTATCTTCTAAGAGCCACCAACAGCTGGCAGATATCCCAATCCAGCTAATCCTATCTCCTAACTGAGGTGGTAGTGGTATGGCCACGGTGTCCACTAGACCACCATCCGTAACACTTGCCACATGTCACTGCCCAGGCGAGAGTCCACCAGTGTGAACTCAAGCCCAACTGCAACTAACTGCTTGTCCCATGCCAGTGACACTGTAGCCCTGCTACAACATCTTACCAAGCATCTCTTTGTCCAACTCTTCCCTCATTTCTGCATTAGTAGATTTTTTGTAAGTCTCCGCATTTGCATTCATCTCTTTTTCAATGTCACCCCTCAAATGACTCAGCTCCGCCTTAATCATCACGTGTACTTTTTCATACATTAAGTCATCCTTGACTTTGGAAAGTTTCTCTGCTCTCACAGAACCTGGCGATAACGTGCTCTCTCGAAAACTCCACCTATATGTCGCTTTTGATTTAGGCTGGGTTTCATAAATATTGTCGTCCCCAAGGTCAGTTGATTGGTCTATCCTCATAACCAACTCATGCTGAGAACCTACTCAGTGCTGCAGCACCTGCTCGCGCTCAGGAAGAACCCAATCCTCTTATCATGTGTCTTGCTGCCCTTGTGTAGGTTCACCTTCTATATGAAGGGCTGATAGTGAGACTGCAATTCTGGATAGCTGAGGTTGGAGCCTTTTTCTACAATCAACGAATTTAAGCGGATTTTCAAAGAGATTACTCATTTAAAAGAAACTCCAGGCAATAGCGCAATTCTGCAAAAAGCCCTTCTCAAGGTGCTTGACAGCGCTATAGAGCATTCGTAGGCAGCCGAAAGATTCACTTGGAACTCTGAGAGATAGATAGATAGATAGATAGATAGATAGATTTCATTATCGTCCTCGGAGGTCAAATATGACATATAGGACCAAGAGAACTTACAAGGCGAGACTCTTTAAAAGAGTGCATGATCATAACTAGATGTGGATACAACCAAATTGTGACATGTGTCACTTAGGAGCGGGAGGGGAGGTGGGTAGGGGTGGTGGTTTGGGAGGTTTTGGAGTCCGAAACTCCTCGATGATAGCCTTGCTGCTTTGATAGACGGCCCATTTGCCTGCGGCTTGTGCTTCTTGTACCTTTTGAAGTTCTTGCTTTTTGACTTTGAGTTGTGGGGGGTCAAGGCCTCCCTAATCCAAACTTTGGTGTCCTTGAGGAGTCGTGCTTGTTGTAGAAGCGCGATGCGCGCCTCTTTAGTTTTGAAGACAAGAGTACCTTGGTTGGTGCGATTGTCGTGGTGAACCTTCTCGATGGTTTCGAAGTCGAATCCGGTTGGATGAATTGCTTGGTTGAGCTTGGCTAGAGTCGAAGTGTAGTCGTCATCCTCCCCCCACCAAGTAGTAGGCAAGCCGCCGATACGAACGGAGAGTGCTAATCCTTCCTGTCGACGGCGTTCTTGCATGCATTCTTCTACTTTGGAGGAGACGGCAGCCGCCGCTTCCTGGACTTGGGTGGCAAGAGTGGCCATACTCACAGTAAGTGCTTGCTTGATTTCTGTTGCTTTGGCATCGATTGGCTTCTGAGACTCTAAGGAGGAAAGACGCGTCTCTAGGGCGGCAAGGCGCGCCTTGAGTTCTACGTTTTCGCCCTTGAGCTCTCGAATTTCTTCTTGAAGGAGATCCATTCGATCCACTGGTGGGGTTGGCACGAAGAGCTTTGTTGGTTTGATAGGGGATGCACGTTTGCGCTGCATCATAGCTTGACGGGTTCTCTCGTGGGAAAGATCCCTATTCGATTTGTTGGCTTGAAAAATGAGGGGCACAGTGAATGCAAAGACGAGCGAAGCCGAGCATTCGGTGACTGAAGAGCAGGCTGCAGGTTGTCGAGAGTTGAGGTTTGCCTTGCAGGAAGTCGTAAGCTTCGTGTGTAGCAGGTCATCAGGTTAGGCCTGGACAGTCTGAACTTGAGAGGCGGGGCCTAGACCGGCTGAACTTGGAGAGGTGGGGCCTCGAGATGGGAAAGAGGGGGCAGAGCTTTGCGGCCCCCCTAGGGCTACCCCCCACCCAAGGGAGGCCGTCGAGAACATAGAGAGAGAAGAAGCTGGCTGTTAGGTTTCGTGACACACACACACACACACACACACACACACACACACACACACAGAGAGAGAGAGAGAGAGAGAGAGAGAGAGAGAGAGAGAGAGAGAGAGAGAGAGAGAGAGAGAGAGAGAGAGAGAGAGAGAGAGAGAGAGAGAGAGAGAGAGAGAGAGAGAGAGAGAGAGAGAGAACATTATGGATGCAGATTTTGTGGCGGAACATTATGACATTGGTCGCGGGGTGACAGATAGACTGCTTGAGATTGATTCTGCCGTTCCTTCACAGTGGGATGCAGTCATGCGAGGCACGGTTCAGATGCCCCCCCATTGTGGCTGGGAAGGCCTCTTTGATCAGAGCACTCTCTTATTAGTTCATTTGGACACCATGCTGTTCACAGTTGATACTGACTACTCTCAGGGGACTCATGCTAGATTGACATATGATGCCACCTCTCCACAACTTATCTCCCCCGGCGCTCGATGGGAGGCCATACGAGTAGTTGGCTCACGCGGGAAGTGTCGTTGTGTTGACCCCCGTTTTGCTTCCGCTGATGCTGCACTTTGGAGGCTTTGGGTGTGGGAGGGTCGTGCCCTATCTCAGCTTTATTGGGACCCAGGAGAGTGGCATTGGCCTCACTCTGACCCCACCGGTGCACCTGTATCATTCTTTGAGTACACTGTCAGGATTGGAAGGTTAGCATTGATGAGACAGCAACTAGAGCAGCCCACTCGTATGCGTTTCTGGTTACATTCAGGCCTCTCCCATGCCTATCTGCAGCAGTTTTGGTCCGCTATCTGGGATCTACATGCAGCTCGTCGTATTTCCTTTTTCATGTGGATGATTGCACATGCTTGACTTCCAATTGGGATTTGGCTAGCTACTATGGGTCATGATCCGTTATGTACTCGCTGTCCTTTGCGACTACTTGAGTCACCTGCCCACTGTCTTTGGTCATGCTCAGCTTCCCATGTAGTGTGGCTTGCAGTTTGTTTTCTACTCAGCAGAACAGGTGTTCAGCATGGATTTCTCACTTGGGGATCTGTCTCATGGTTGATGCCGATGCCTGGCCCGCATCTTTTCTACGAGGGCTCAGCCACAGATCCAGCCTTCATGCTTACCTCGACTGGTTATCTGCGAGGGACTTTGGCTATGCTACCACAGATCGCTTGGCAGGGGGATTCTCGGACACGTGACGACGTTTTTTCAGTCATCACTAGTATTACACTATGGAATGTTTGGAGAGCTCGTTGTCTTCACATTCTCAATGCGGCTCCACAGCTCCTTCAGGATATCCTCACTGCCATTTGGATGGACATCATTCACACCCTGATTTGGCAGTGGGATTTTTCCTCAGGTACATCTCGAGCAGCCGAGGCTCGTCGATTTACCTTGCTTCGGCGTTGGGCTCGATCCCCACTCTTCTTCACACTGACAGGTGGTCAGATTACTTGGCATTATGCCCCTCCTCAGTGGTTTCTCCTCCACTCCTCACACCGATCACCATGAGATTGTTCTAGTCGAGTAGTCACTATAGTGGCTCTCCTCCTTACATTCAGCTTGTACACCCCACGTGATAGGCTATTTTGGCATCTGTTGGGGATTATATTGTACTCAGTAATATACAGCCCTGAATTTTTCCAAAAAAAAAAAAAAAAAAAACGAAGAGAGAGAGAGAGACAGATGAAATGAAATGTTATATTAACGTTTTCAAAAGGCCAAAGTGACCTATGAGACCAGAAAGTTACAATGTAGTGGATCTGATACAAAGTCAGAGTAACAAGATGACAAAATGACAAAATAAAATACTATGGAATCCTAGACTGCCGGGTGTGGACTAAGCAGCTAAAACAGCTAGCTGGGATAGCTAGATCACAGGAGATCCAGCATCGGTCGCTGGCGGATCTCATCAATCTCCTCCATGGTAAGTAGTCTGACCCGGCGTCGTGCATGTCGAGCCAAAGTGACCCGGATCCTCTGATGCAGCCTCTGTCGATGTTGTGTAGTCCTCCGCAGTCGTGGGCGTCTGGATCTCTCCAGCTCAGTTGCTCGGTCGATCAGTATGCCTCTGGTGTAAAGTGACGAGCTCTGCTGTGGTAGTAACTCCTACGGGTGTCCAGTGGCAGCTCTAAAGAAGTCTGTGATCTGTCTCTGAGATTGGCTAGTCTTTCCTCTCATCAAGCTTTCTCTGTGTCTGCGCAGCTCGAGCAAAAACAAACCCAGGCATCTCTGATCCTCGTACCGCATGACTCTAGATAATGGTCCAAAGCCCTCTCTAAACGAGCAATGGAAGCGGCCTCGTATCTCGTAGTAGACGGGGCAGTGGTATGTGTAGTGCAACTCTGTCTCAGGCTTGATGTCACACAGGGGGCATGTCCTGGCCTCTGCTGGTACTCCGCTGTATCTCCCAGTCTCGATCCGCAGCTGGTGCGAAGATGTGCGTATCTGTCCAATAGCACATCGTATCCCATGAGACAGGTGAGTGTCCATGTATTTGGGCCTCGTCACAAAACCATCCTCCGTAAGCTGGAGGAGATGCTCTCTGTAGAAATCCATCTTCGTGCCTAGCTCCTGTACTGGCTGTATCCATGTCCTCTTGGTATCTAGCTAGGTCAAGTCCTGGCGAATGAGCCTGGTGATCTCGGACTGTGTAAGAGTCAGAGAGGGCGCATCCAGTGAGTACTGGAAAGGAGTCAATCTGTCTACGCTGAGCCCATGCGCCTGAAACCATGACGTCATCTCCCCATACCAGCATGCTGTATCTCCCTGCACGGCTAACTGTCGAGAGGACTCAAGTGCAAGGCGTGCATATCTGTCTCTGGGAAGTTCCCAAATGCGGTGTATGAAGGAGATAGATCTGGCGAGCGCCTCAACCACCAGTGGGGAGGCAACTAGCTCTGCTCGTATAATAGCACATGGTACTGAAGTCTTGGCCCTAATGAGCCGCGAGATCATAGAGGACAGAGGCTTCTCCATGTCCCCCCATCCATCACTGTGGCCTCTCCTCCCGCGATGGTCCAGTGAAGCCAAATCTCAGCTCCATAGAGCAATACAGAAGCCACCAAAGTGTCAAAGAGCCAAAGCTTCGTTCGAGGCTCCTGAAACTGAACCTATGAACACATCCTTTCCAATTTACCCAATGCTGCATGGGCTCTGGTCAATCTAGTCTCTGCTGCCCTCCTCAATGAAAATGCTGGCCCACTAAAAATCACTCCAAGGTAAGTGTAAGCATCTGTATACTCCACCTTCTCCTGTCCGTATGTGAAGAAAGGAAGGAAGGAGAGAGAGAGAGAGAGAGAGAGAGAGAGAGAGAGAGAGAGAGAGAGAGAGAGAGAGAGAGAGAGAGAGAGAGAGAGAGAGAGAGAGAGATGAAATGAAATGTAATATTAATGTCTTCAAAACGCCAAAATGACCTATGAGACCAAAAGGTTACATGAGGTGAATCTAATACCAGGTCTGGGTACAAAAAGTACAAAGAACTGAAAAGAAAATAGTGGGTAGGGGTGGGGTGAAAGCTGATACAAAGGGAATACAAAGGGTGAGCTGATACAATGGAGCTCTCTAACAGTCGTGGCATCATATACATATACATCAGTATCCGGGACGGCTCCTATATCGCGTCAGTATAGTATGGATCCTCTGTCGCAATCTGCGTCGATATCGAAAGGGCCCCCTCATCCGTGGGCAATTGGACCGCCCCAACTCTTATTGCCCGATCAAGCACTATGCCTCTAGTGCCTCCTGTGTTGTTATGCTGTGGGGACTGTTCGAACTCCTCTGTCTGTGAGTGAAAGAAATCTGTAATCTTCCGCTATCGCTAGATCTCTCTCATTGTGCCCCTCTTCAAGAGGTCCTCTGTGTTTGCAAATGAGAGAGAAATGAAATGTTATATTAACGTCTTCAAAAGGCCAGAATGACCTATGAGACCAAACTGATACAAAAGTGGTGAATCTGTTACATTGTCTGGGTACCTTAGTACTAAAGTACTAGGTGTGAAAAGTGTGAAAGTGTGAAAATAAATGTGAAAAACTAAATACAAAGTATTAAATAAACTTCTTAGGAGCATTCTGGGTGTCTGGCTAGAATGCTTCTAATCCTTTGTTGTAGTCTCCTCCGGTGAAGTGTGCTTCGGCATCTCGGTCGTGGTCGTCTCGATTTCCTAAGCTGAATCGCCGTGCCAATGAGGGTGCCTTTGGTATGAATGTGGGTACTCCTTTGTGCTCGCTGCTGGCCTCTTGCTTCTCCTTCCACTCCTGCTTCTCTCGATCCAAAGAAATCTGTGATCTGCCTCTGAGGCTGTAGTGCTCTTTGTCTTCTCATTAGATTATCCTGTGCCGATGTAGTTCTAGTAGGTACAAGCCTAAGCATCTTTGATCTTGGTATTGCATGACTCTGTCTGGAGGTCCAAAGCCTTCTTTAAATAGGCAATGGAAACGCTCACGTATCTCATAGTATACGGTGCAATTGCATATGTAGTGTAATTCTGTCTCCGGCTCCATTCCGCATAACTTGCAAAATTCTGCTCTCAGGTGGGATTCCCCTAAATCTACCAAATTCAATTTCCAGCTGGTGTGAGGATGTACGAATCTCACCAATAGCACATCTCAAACCATGAGACAGGTGGGTATCCATGTAGCTCGAGCGAATCACAAATCCATCTTCAGATAGCTCTAGGAAGTTTTCTTTGTAGTCTGCCATCTTCGTGCCCAATTCTTGTGTAGGGTCTACCCATGTCCTCTTAGTATCCAACTGTATAAGATCCTGACGGATGATTTTATTAATCTCCGTTCGTGTAATCGGCAGTGATGGAGCCTCAAGAGAGTATTGGAAGGGGGGTAATCTTTCCATACTGAAACCGTGTCTTTGAAACCACGAGGATGGTTGCGCATACGAGCATGATGTATCCCCTTTCATTGCTAATTATCGAGAGGATTCGAGGGTCAGTCTAGTATATCGGCAATTATTTGTATCCCACAAACCATGTATAAAGGACACTGATCTGGTAAGAGCTTCAATTTCTATCGGAGGGGCAGCTAGTTCCGCTTGGGTAATCGCGTGTGGTACGGAGGCCTTGGCTCTAATCATTCGGGAAATTATAGATACCAAAGGTCTCTCCATTGACTTCCAATTATCCTGATCCACAGATGGTCCCCAAATATGGACCCCATAAAGCATAGCCGAAGCCACCACAATATCAAAGAGCCAAAGTTTTGTTCGTGGTTCCTGAAACTGCACTTGTGAACACATCCTCTCCAACCCTCCCAAGGCCGCAGAGGCTCTGGACAATCTAGCATCCGCTGCTTTCTTAAGAGTAAACTTCGGTCTTGCCAATACCACACCTAGGTATGTGCATGCATCTTTGTACTCTACTGTATCCTGGCCATATGCAAATGTAGGTGCCGATCTCCTAACCCACTGCGGTGTGGTGTTAAACACCATAACTTTGGTTTTACCCAAGTTTACCGACAGTCCACTGTCCTCCACGAATTTATGTAATGCATCTAGCTGCCTGTGCATTCCATCTGGTGATTCTGCTATCAATACAATATCATCTGCATACAACAACAAAGGGATCCATGACCCTGCAAGTTGAGCACCTATGTTACCTTCTCTATCAATGTAATCTGATACCTCATCTATGTACATACCAAATAAAGTAGGGGACAGTGGGCATCCTTGCTTTACTCCAACGGTGGAATGAACAATGTCGGAATCCCCTTTTGGAGTACGTACATAACCAGTTACTGACCCGTATAAGGCCATGATCCCCCAAATAATCTCTTTGGGGACCCCTAACTCTTGCATCGAGCGCATCAATCTGGCCCTTGGTACTATATCAAAAGCTTTCCGAAAATCTACAAAGCAACAGTACATCCTTCTCCCGTTTGCTCTTCCTTCCTCAATAATGGCTCTGAGCGTAAGAATATGATCTAAAGTGGAATAACCCCTTCTAAATCCAGCTTGTCTTGTTGCCCTTATGCCCTCATTGTTTGCCCATCTACTCAATTTTTGTTCAAGAATGGATGCGTACAGTCGGGTCAAAGTGTGACCTACCATAATGGTACGGTAGTTCCCGGGTATCATTGGGTCCCCTGACTTGAAAATAGGTACGATAGTAGACAATTTCGAAGATTCAGGTAATCCTTCACACATGACCCGATTAAACAGACGAGCAAGGACTTCTGAAAGTAGATCCTTCGCATGGATCAGATGTTCTGCTACTAAACCATCATGATGATATGCTCTTCTTGTCTTCATCTTATCAATGGCTTTTTCCACCACTTCCGTAGTAAAGAAAGTACTAGTAGCAGGGCATGGCTCTAGCGGATCTGGTAATGGTGGTTGTCCAGATACCATATATAATGATGTTACATATTGACCCCAGATTTCAGGAGAAGTAATCGTCGGAGGCGGTGAGTGCTCGTGAAAAAAACGCCAGGCCTCATGTGAGTCCTGACTCAAGAAGAGCTGATATAAATCCTTCTCCAGTTTGACTAAAAATGCCCTTTTCTTGCGACATACTATACGCCGGAGAGCAATCCGAGACTGCTTATATGTGTTGATCCCAAGTGTAAGCTCTTTTTGGACCTGGGTTCTCGGCTCTCTGCATTCCTCGTCATACCTGGGTTCTTGTCTCTCTGCATTCCTCGTCATAACAAGTGTTTTGAGGCATGTTCCGAGATCCTCTCTTCTGATCAGGTTGAGTATGTGGGTATGCCTCTTGTGCTGGTCCATGTAGTATCTCTGTTAACTGAGAAGTCATCTCCTCTACAGTATATAGTGGCTCGGCTGCCCACATCCTATTATAGATCTTTTCCACATACACTGAATCAGTCTCTGGCGTGAAAGTATATCTTGTGTGTGTCTTCTTCCTTTGTGCTTGAGAGGCATTGTATTGGAAGGAGATGCATAAGGTCAAGAGAGCATGATCCACTGCAATCCCAACCGGTCTGGGTCCCACCTTAAAGTCCTCGATACTAGAAATAAAGCTTTGTGAGGTCATGACATAATCCACTGTACTGGCCCCATGCCTGTGCGGGAAGCATGTGAATCCCCCAGATAAAGGGAAATTCTCTAGACCATTAAGTATGGCCAAACCATGTATAGTTGCCATCTCCATGAGATGTCTCCCATATTCAGTGTGTTCTTTATTCTGTGAGTTTCTAGTAAGCCCCCTCTGTGATAAATCCACTTCTCTGAGCATTTCCTCAGAAGTATCATAGAATACTGCTTGAGAGTTGGCCGTTCTGGCATTAGAGTCTCCTAAGAGAACGATGTCTCCATCTCTAGAGAACTCCCATATGTCATTAATCAATATGGAGAAAGGGGACTTTGCTTTAGGTGAGGAGTAGACTGATGTACTTTGGGGGAAGTAGCATATAATGATATATAGAAATCTACCTGTCTCGGCTCTCATTCTCACCCACATATACCTTGCTTGCTGATCTTTCCTGATAATCTGTAGTAGTGGTTTCAGATCCTCTCTAAATAAGACTGCAACTCCTCCTGAACCCCGGCTACCCCGTAGAGATCTGTTGTCTGGTCGACCAGCTGTTTCCCATAAAGAACCCTTCACATGTGGCATAAGCTGTCCCGGTATCTGGTGTGTCTCTGAGTAGAAAACTATGTCTCTGTCTCAAGCAGTATTCTATGACAATGCGAGACCTATGGGGCAACGCTCCGGATAGCGGCGTGGAATTGTACTGGATCATATAGGCTAGATGTAGATGCCTTTCATAGAATACTGCTTGAGAGTTGGCCGTTCTGGCATTAGAGTCTCCTAAGAGAACGATGTCTCCATCTCTAGAGAACTCCCATATGTCATTATTCAATATGGAGAAAGGGGACTTTGCTTTAGGTGAGGAGTAGACTGATGTACTTTGGGGGAAGTAGCATATAATGATATATAGAAATCTACCTGTCTCGGCTCTCATTCTCACCCACATATACCTTGCTTGCTGATCTTTCCTGATAATCTGTAGTAGTGGTTTCAGCTCCTCTGTAAATAAGACTGCAACTCCTCCTGAACCCCGGCTACCCCGTAGAGATCTGTTGTCTGGTCGACCAGCTGTTTCCCATAAAGAACCCTTCACATGTGGCATAAGCTGTCCCGGTATCTGGTGTGTCTCTGAGTAGAAAACTATGTCTCTGTCCCTAAAGCTGTCTTCAAAGGCATCTACATCTAGCCTATATGATCCAGTACAATTCCACGCCGCTATCCGGAGCGTTGCCCCATAGGTCTCGCATTGTCATGATGAGCGCTTTTCCAGAACCACTACTTTCCCTCCTCTATAAAAGTCCATTTTCCCCTTTTCTCTTGCTGCCCTGATCTCTGGCATCAACTCTTGCATGTGTGCCACTTGTGCCAATGTAAGGTCATCTCCCAAGAAAATACCGGTTTTCTTAAGAGTTGGCCTCTTCTCTAGAAATTCTTTCCTTATTTCTATATCCGGGAAGCGGAGAATAAGTGCCGTATCCTTTACGTTTTCCTTCTCATCGATTCCTTTCTTGCCCACTCTCCATGCACTTGTGTAAGTAGGCTCTGTGATGCCCATGCGTTGTAGCAGTTCCTTCACTTCTTCATCTACATTCTCTTTGTCTTTGACTCCTGTGACCCGCACATGCAGAGCCCGATTCTTCCTTTTCTGCTCTTCCTCAATGGTCATATTAATAATGGTGGAGGTAGGTGTGGTCTCGGGCATCTGGGCCTTCCCTTTCTTCGCATCCTCAATCCATTTCTCTGCTTCATCAACCTTTTCTTGTGTCTTAAAAAGACGTTCTGCCCATGAAGATGCCGTTTTCGATTTTTGTTAATCTCCTTCCCGTAGAGCTTTCATCTGATCCTTCATGCCCTTGAGCTCCTTCAACACCGAAGGTTGGTCGTCTGCCTTCTCCTTAGTTGCAGATTTGTAAGCCGCAAGTTCTCCTTTTAGCTCCTTGATTATTGTATCTTTTTCCCCCATGTGCTTTTCCATATTTGTTCTCCATGCTTCAAAACTTGCTACTGCCTCATCGAGTTTCTTGTGCATAACGCATTCTGTTACATTTACTTCGGCCTCGATTAGGTTTCGTAATTCCGTTTTCAAGATCTGAATTTCCTCATTTTGTATCCCCCGGATCTCTCCCCTTAGTTCTCTCATCATGTCTCCATACATGGAGTTCCTGTAGCTCTCAGCGCTCGCGTGCATTTCCTTCAATCTTCGGCAAAGGGAGCGCCTGTTTGCAGCTGTGGTGAGAGAGAGAGAGAGAGAGAGAGAGAGAGAGAGAGAGAGAGAGAGAGAGAGAGAGAGAGAGAGAGAGAGAGAGAGAGAAGAGAGAGAGAGAGAGAGAGAGAGAGAGCAAAGATTCCTGTCCGAAATCTTCCAGTGACGAGGTGGACGACGGGGGGGGGGGGGGGGGGGGGGCTGTCATGGTGCCCTGAGACCTGTGCGCGCTGCTGTTGCGTACTCGTGCTGAGGCTGAGGCCTCCCTGCTGGTGTTGAGGCTCATGCTACGCGAGCAGGCCTACGCGCTGGTGTTGAGGCTCATTCTACGCGAGCAGGCCTACGCGCTGGTGTTGAGGCTCATTCTACGCGAGCAGGCTCATTCTACGCGTAGCAAACCAGAGAGAGAGAGAGAGAGAGAGAGAGAGAGAGAGAGAGAGAGAGAGAGAGAGAGAGAGAGAGAGAGAGAGAGAGAGAGAGAGAGAGAGAGAGAGAGAGAGAGAGAGAGAAATGAAATGTTATATTAACGCCTTCAAAAGGCCAAAGTGACCTATGAGACCAGAAAGTTACAATGCGGTGTATCTGATACAAAGTCAGATTAACAAAATAAATTAAACTAGGATAACAAAATATAAATACTGCGGGATCCTAAACTAAGCAGTACAATGTGAAGGCAATATCGGAGGGGAGTAGAGATCCATCTTCATAGGGATCCATCTTCATCTGCACTGTTGACGACGAAAGAGTATGGCTCGAATCGTTTGCTGTAGCCTCCTTCGAAACTGTGTAGCTCCTCTTCCCCATCGGGGTCGTCTAGATCTCCCTAGCTCCAATGCTCGGTCTATGAGAATGCCGGTAGTGCGGGTAGAGAGAGAGAGAGAGAGAGAGAGAGAGAGAGAGAGAGAGAGAGAGAGAGAGAGAGAGAGAGAGAGAGAGAGAGAGAGAGAGAGAGAGAGAGAGAGAGAGAGAGAGAGAGAGAGAGAGAGAGAGGGAGGGAGGGAGGGAGAGATGAAATGAAATGATATATTAACGTCTACAAACAGCCAAAATGACCTATGAGACCAAACTTATTACAATGGTGAGTCTAGTACCAAGTCTGGGTACAAACAAAGAAAACTACAAACTAGAAACTGAGGTAGGAGTGCTACCGACTCCTATGGGTGGCTGGTAAGCTGAGCAATGGTATTGTGCCACAAAGGTACAAAATGGGGATAAGTGTCACAATATAACAATAGCATGAGGTCTATCCTGATCGACACTCTGGGTGTCGTGCTAGAATCCTGTGGATCCTCTGCCGCAATCTCCGTCGGTGCTGCGTGGCTCCCCTCCTCAGTCGTGGTCGTCTCGATCTCCCCAACTCTATAGCTTGGTCAATGAGAGTACCATTGGTGAGTGTATGGGTGGGAACCGAGCCCTGTGGTGGTGGTGGACCCTCTGCCTCTGTGGTACTCGGACTGAAGAAATCTGAGATGCGTCTCTAGGACTGTTTCTACCTATGCCCTCTCAATAGAGAGTCTCTATGTCTCTGTATCTCAAGTAGAAATAATCCGAGACATCTCTGATCCTGATATCTCATGACTCTATCTAACGAGTCAAAACCATCAGTGAAAGCGTCCCCGTATCTCATAGTAGACTGTGCAATGACATATGTAGTGAAACTCTGTCTCTGGCTCTGCATGGCATAACTGACATATCCTACTGTCTGCTGATATGCCTCTGAATCTACCTGTCTCAATCCCAAGCTGGTGTGAAGATGTGCGTATCTGGCCTATGGCACATCGTAACCCATGAGATAGATGTGTGTCCATGTAGCTGGGCCGTGTGACAAATCCGTCTGTCGTGAGTTGGAGAAGATGCTCTCTATAGAAAGCCCCCTTCGTACCCAACTTCCGTGATGGGTCTATCCATGTCCTCCTAGTATCAAGCTGGATAAGATCCTGCCGAATGAGTCTAGTAATCTCCATCCGTGTAAGAGCCAAAGACGGTGCATCAAGAGAATACTGGAAAGGGGGCAGCCTGTCCATCATCTGTGTATACCAACATGATGCATCTCCCTGTAATGCCAGCTGTCTGCACGACTCAAGAGCAAGCCTAGCATATCTATCCCTGGTGGTGTCCTATAAGCTGTGTACAAATGATACTGATCTGGTAAGTGCTTCAATCTCCATAGGTGGGGCAGCCAGCTCCGCTCGTATGATGTCATGTGGAACTGAGGCCTTGGCTCTAATCAGCCTAGAAATCATAGATACCAGGGGCCTCTCCATATTACTCCAGCATTGTCAACAGATGGTCCCCAAACGTGAACCCCGTAGTGCATAACTGAAGCGACCAAAGTGTCGAAGAGCCAGAGTTTTGTTCGAGGTTCCTGGAACTGAACTTGTGAACAAATCCTCTCTAAACCGCCTAGGGCTGCATAGGCACGAGTCAATCTAGTGTTTTCTGACACTTTCAGTGTGAACCTCGGTCCACTAAAGACCACCCCAAGATATGTTTATGCATAAGTGTACTCCATACCGTCCTGACCATATGTGAATATAGGTGCTGATCTCCTGACCCATTGTGGCGTGGTATTAAATACCATGACCTTGGTTTTACCAAGGTTGACAGACAATCCACTTTCCCCTACAAAGCTATGCAATGTGTCCAAATGTCTCTGCATACCCTCTGGTGAGTCTGATATCAACACGATATCGTCAGCATACAATAAAAGAGGGATCCATGTCCTTGCAAGCTGAGCACCTCTATCTCCTCCTCTGTCAATATAATCAGAGACCTCATCAACATACATACCAAATAAAGTAGAGGACAATGGGATCCCTGTTTCACTCTGATAGTGGAGTGAACTATGTCAGATATCCCCTCTAGGGTGCGTACATGACCCATCACTGAACTGTACCATGCCATAATCCCCCATATCAGCTCCGTGAATACCCCCAAGTCCATAAGTCGGCGCATCAATCTGGCCCTCGCTATTGTGTCAAAAGCTTTGCGGAAGTCCACAAAGCTGCAATATATCCGTCTACCATGTGCCCGACACTCCTCAATGATAGCTCTGAGTGTAAAGACATGATCCAGTGTGGAGAAACCCCTCCTGAAACCAGCCAGTCCAGGTGCCCGTATGCCCATAGTCTCTGCCCAACTGCTCAGCCTATGCTCAAAGATGGATGCATACAACCGTGCCAATGCGTGTCCTACCATGATAGTACGGTAATTCCCCGGCACTGTGGGGTCTCTTGTCTTGAAGATAGGTACAATAGTAGACAATCTCCAAGACTCAGGAAAGCCCTCACACATGACACGGTTGAACAACCGTGCAAGTATCTCTGCCAACAAGTCCCCAGCATGTATAATGTGCTCTGCTACCAAACCCTCATGATCCTGTGCCCGTGTGGTCTTCATCCTGTCAATGGGCTCCTTTACCATCTTAGTGGTAAAGAAGGTGCTCGTAGCCGGACATGGCTGTGGTGGATCTGGTAGTGGTGGCTGTCCAGGTACAGTGTATAATGATGTTGTATACTGCCCCCATATCTCCGTAGAAGTAGTCACTGGTGGGGTAGACTGGTCATGGAATAGACGCCAAGCCTCTCCTGAATTTCTACTAAGGAAGAGCTGATATAAATCCTGCTCCATCTGGACCAAGAAAGCTCGCTTCTTCCGTCGTACTAGTCGTCGTGTAGCAATACGAGACTGTCTATAGGTGATCACTCCCAATGCAAGCTCCCGCTGGATCTGAGCTCTCCTCTGTTGACACTCCTCATCATACTAGCTGTTCTGAGGCATGTGCCCAGAACGATGTCTCTGACCAGGCTGAGTGTGTGGGTATGCCTCTGTCGCTGCCCCATGTAATGTCACTGTCAGCATAGATGTGATCTCCACTGTGTATACTGGCTCTAATGTGCATAAAAGTCTACGTATCTCTTGTGCATAGATTGAGTCAGTCTTTGGTGTACAGGTATAGCGTGGATGTCTACCACCTAGTGAGGGCTGAGAAGAATTGTACTCAAAGGAGACTGATAATGTCAAAAGTGCATGATCTACTGCTATCCCAACAGGCGTGGGTCCCACTGTAAAATCCTGAACGTGAGAGATAAAGCTCGGATGTGTCAGAACATAGTCTACAATACACGCCCCATGTCTGTGTGGAAAACAAGTAAAACCTGTAGATGATGGGAAGGTCGGTAAGCCATTCAGTATGGCTAAATTGTGAGTAGTTGTCATCTCCTCGAGGTATCTCCCATACTCTGTATACTCTCTGTCGTGTGAGCATCTCTCAAGCCCCATCTCCTCTGGCTCTAGCTCTCTGAGCATCTCCTCTGAGGTGTCATAGAAAACCGTCTGTGAACTGCCTGTACGGGCATTGAAATCCCCCAATAGTATGATGTCTCCACCCCTAGAGAACTCCCAAATATCATCATCAAGTACAGAGTAAGGAGACTGTCCTCTGGGTGAAGCATATACTGAAGTGCTGGGAGGAAAATAGCATATGGCGATGTACAAGAAACATCCAGTCTCTGCCCTCAACCTCACCCACATGTATCTGGCCTGATCATCTCTCCGAACTATGTGCAGTAGTGGTTGGAGCTCCTCTCTAAAAAGAACTGCTACACCTCCTGATCCTCTAGTCCCATGCACAGATCTGGTGCATGTCGGGCAAGTTGTCTCCCATCTGTATTCTGATATATGCGGCATCAACTGTCCTGGAGCCTGATGAGTCTCTGAGTAGAAAACAATGTCTCTGTCTCTGAAGTTGTCCTCAAAGGCCCCCACATCAAGTCTATACGAACCATTACAGTTCCAAACCGCCATCCTAAGAGTTCAAAAGAGCGGCTCTCTGTAATCACTACTCGCCCATCTCTGTAAAAGGCTAACTTTCCCTTCTCCCTTGCTGCTATAATCTCCGGCATGACCTCTCTCATATGTGCAAGCTGTGAGAGGGTAAGGTCATCTCCTAAAAAGATACCTGTTTTCTTGAGGGTTGGCCTCTTCTTTAAAAAGTCTTTCTTTTCTTCGATGGAGGGAAAGCGCAAAATGAGAGCCCGTTCTTTTGAACTCTCCCCATTACCTTCATTCTTCTTGCCCACTCTCTAAGCTTGTGTGTGTGAGGGCTTCTCCACCCCCATCATTGACATGAGGCTCTTCACCTCTTGGTCCACCTTATTTGAATCTTTTAGGCCGGTCACTCTCACGTGTAGAGCGCTTACCCTTCTTCGTTGTTCCTCTTCAAGTGTCTTGTTGATGATGTCGGTGTCGAGTGTAGCCGGAATGTCCTTGCCCTTCCCCTTCTTGACAACTTCAATCCACTTTTCAGCCTCTTCCATCTTGTTTTGCGTTTTGGAGAGAACCTCCACCCATGCGGTTTTTTCTCCTTCCTCCTTTATCTCTTTGACTTTCGCTCGTGAGAGAGAGAGAGAGAGAGAGAGAGAGAGAGAGAGAGAGAGAGAGAGAGAGAGAGAGAGAGAGGAGAGAGAGAGAGAGAGAGAGAGAGAGAGAGAGAGAGAGAGAGAGATAGATGAAATGAAATGTTATATTAACGTCTTCAAAAGGCCAGAATGACCTATGAGACCAAATTGATACAAAAGTGTTGAATCTGTTACAATGTCTGGGTACCTTAGTACTAAAGTACTAAGTGGGAAAAAAGTGTGTGAGTGTGAAAATAAATGTGAAAAAACTAAATACAAAGTATTAAATAAACTTCTTAGGAGCATTCTGGGTGTCTGGCTAGAATGCTTCTAATCCTTTGTTGTAGTCTCCTTCGGTGAAGTGTGCTTCTGCATCTTGGTCGTGGTCGTCTCGATTTCCTAAGCTCAATCGCTCTGTCAATTAGGGTGCCTTTGGTATGAATGTGGGTACTCCTTTGTGCTGGCTGCTGGCCTCTTGCTTCTCCTTCCACTCCTGCTTCTCTCGATCCGAAGAAATCTGTGATCTGCCTCTGAGGCTGTAGTGCTCTTTGTCTTCTAATTAGATTATCCCTGTGCCGATGTAGTTCCAGTAGGTACAAGCCTAAGCATCTTTGATCTTGGTATTGCATGATTCTATCTAGAGGTCCAAAGCCTTCTTTAAAGAGGCAATGAAAACGCCCACGTATCTCATAGTATACTGTGCAGTGGCATATATAGTGTAATTCTGTCTCCGGCTCCATTCCGCATAACTTGCAAATTCTGCTCTCAGGTGGGATTCCCCTAAATCTGCCAAATTCAATTTCCAACTGGTGTGAGGATGTACGAATATGACCAATAGCACATCTCAAACCATGAGACAGGTGGGTATCCATGTAACTCGGGCGAATCACAAATCCATCTTCAGATAGTTGTAGGAAGTTTTCTTTGTAGTCGGCCATCTACGTGCCCAGTTCTTGTGTAGGGTCTACCCATGTCCTCTTAGTATCCAACTGTATAAGATCCTGTCGGATGATTTTATTAATCTCCGTTCGTGTAATTGCCAATGATGGAGCCTCAAGAGAGTATTGGAAGGGGGGTAATCTTTCCATATTGAACCCGTGTCTTTGAAACCACGAGGACAATTGCGCATACCAGCATGATGTATCCCCTTTCATTGCCAATTGTCGAGAGGATTCGAGGGCCAGCCTAGTATATCGGCAATTATTTGTATCCCACAAACCATGTATAAAGGACACTGATCTGGTAAGGGCTTCAATTTCTATCAGAGGGGCGGCTAGTTCTGCTCGGGTAATCGCGTGTGGTACGGAGGCCTTGGCTCTAATCATTCGGGAAATCATAGATACCAAAGGTCTCTCCATTGACTTCCAATTATCCTGATCCACAGATGGTCCCCAAATCTGGACCCCATAAAGCATAGCCGAAGCCACCACAGTATCATAGAGCCAAAGTTTTGTTCGTGGTTCCTTAAACTGCACTTGTGAACACAGCCTCTCCAACCCTCCCAAGGCGGGAGAGGCTCTGGATAATCTAGCATCCGCTGCTTTCTTAAGAGTAAACTTCGGTCTTGCAAATACCACCCCAATATGTGTATGCATCTGTGTACTCTACTGTATCCTGGCCATATGCAAATGTAGGTGCCGATCTCCTAACCCACTGCGATGTGGTGTTAAACACCATAACTCTAGTTTTACCCAAGTTTACCGACAATTTACTGTCCTCCGCGAATTTATGTAATGCATCTAGCTGCCTGTGCATTCCATGTGGTGATTCTGCTATCAATACAATATCATCTGCATACAACAACAAAGGGATCCTTGACCCTGCAAGTTGAGCACCTGTGTCACCTTCTCTATCAATGTAATCTGATAACTCATCTATGTACATACCAAATAAAGTAGGGGACAGTGGGCATCCTTGCTTTACTCCAACGGTGGAATGAACAATGTCCGAATCCCCTTTTGGAGTACGTACATAACCAGTTACTGACCCAAATAATCTCTTTGGGGACCCCTAACTCTTGCATCGAGCGCATCAATCTGGCCCTTGGTACTATATCAAAAGCTTTCCGAAAATCTACAAAGCAACAGTACATCCTTCTCCCGTTTGCTCTTCCTTCCTCAATAATGGCTCTGAGCGTAAGAATATGATCTAAAGTGGAATAACCCCTTCTGAATCCAGCTTGTCATGTTGCCCTTATGCCCTCATTCTCTGCCCATCCACCTCAATTTTTGTTCAAGAATGGATGCGTACAGTTGGGTCAAAGTGTGACCTACCATAATGGTACGGTAGTTCCCCGGTATCATAGGATCCCCTGACTTGAAAATAGGTACGATAGTAGATAATTTCCAAGATTCAGGTAATCCTTCACACATGACCTGATTAAACAGATGAGCAAGGACTTCTGAAAGTATATCCCTGGCATGGATCAGATGTTCTGCTACTAAACCATCATGATCATATGCTCTCCTTGTCTTCATCTTATCAATGGCTTTTTCCACCATTTCCGTAGTAAAGAAAGTACTAGTAGCAGGGCATGGCTCTAGTGGATATGGTAATGGAGGCTGTCCAGATACCATATATAATGATGTTACATATTGACCCCAGATTTCAGGAGAAGTAATCGTCGGAGGCGGTGAGTGCTTGTGAAATAAGCGCCAGGCCTCATGTGAGTCCTGACTCAGGAAGAGCTGATATAAATCCTTCTCCAGTTTGGCCAAAAATGCCCTTTTGTTGCGACGTACTATACGCCGAAGAGCAATGCGAGAGTGCTTATATGTGATGATCCCAAGTGTAAGCTCTTTCTAGACCTGGGTTCTCGTCTCCTTGCATTCCTCATCATACCAACTGTTTTGAGGAGATCCTCTATTCTGATCAGGTTGAGTATGTGGGTATGCCTCTTGTGCTGCTCCATGTAGTATCTCTGTTAACTGAGAAGTTATCTCCTCTACAGTATATACTGGCTCGGCTGCCCACATCCTATTATAGATCTTTTCCACATACACTGAGTCAGTCTTTGGCGTGAAAGTATATCTTGTGTGTGTCTTCTTCCTTTGTGCTTGAGAGGCATTGTATTGGAAGGAGATGCATAAGGTCAAGAGAGCATGATCCACTGCAATCCAACCGGTCTGGGTCCCACCTTAAAGTCCTCGATACTAGAAATAAAGCTTTGTGAGGTCATGACATAATCCACTGTACTGGCCCCATGCCTGTGCGGGAAGCATGTGAATCCCCCAGATAAAGGGAAATTCTCTAGACCATTAAGTATGGCCAAACCATGTATAGTTGCCATCTCCATGAGATGTCTCCCATATTCAGAATATTGCTTGAGAGTTGGCCGTTCTGGCATTAAAGTCTCCTAAGAGAACGATGTCTCCATCTCTAGAGAACTCCGATATGTCACTATTCAATATGGAGAAAGGGAACTATCCTTTGGGTTAGGAGTAGACTGAGTTACTCGGAGGGAAGTAGCATATTGCGATATATAGAAATGTACCTGTCTTGGCTCTCATTGTCACCCACATATATCTTGCTTGCTCATCTTTCCTGATAATCTGTAGTAGTGGTTTCATCTCCTCTTGAAATAAGACTGCTACTCCTCCTGAACCCCGGCTACCCTGTAGAGATCTCTGTCTGGTCAACCAACTGTTTCCCATAAATACCCCTTCACATGTGGCATATGCTGTCCCGGTATCAGGTGTGTCTCTGAGTAGAAAACTGTCTCTGTCCCTAAAGCTGTCTTCAAAGGCACCTACATCTAGCCTATATGATCCATTACAATTCCACGCCGCTATCCGGAGCGTGGCCCCATAGGTCTCGCACCGTCATGCTGAGCGCTTTTCCAGAACGACTACTTTCCCTCCTCTATAAAAGGCAATTTTCCCCTTTTCTCTTGCTGCCCTGATCTCTGGCATCAACTCTTGCATGTGTGCCATTTGTGCCAATGTAAGGTCATCTCCGAGGAAAATACCGGTTTTCTTAAGAGTTGGCCTCTTCTTTAGAAAATCTTTCCTTATTTCTATATTCGGGAATCGGAGAATAAGTGCCCTATCCTTTACGTTTCCCTTCTCATTGATTCCTTTCTTGCCCACTCTCCATGCACTTCTGTGAGTAGGCTCTGTGATGCCCATGCGTTGTAGCAGTTCCTTTCACTTCTTCATCTACATTCTCTCTGTCTTTGACTCCTGTGACCCGCACATGCAGAGCCCGAGTCTTCCTTTTCTGTTCTTCCTCAATGGTCATATTAATAATGGTAGAAGTAGGTGTAGTCTCGGGCATCTGGGCCTTCCCTTTGTTCGCATCCTCAATCTATTTCTCTGCTTCATCAACCTTTTCTTGTGTCTTCACAAGACGTTCGGCCCATGAAGATACCGTTTTCGATTTCTGTTCATCTCCTTCCCATGGAGCTTTAATCTGATCCTTCATGTCCTCGAGCTTCTTCAGCACCGAAGGTTGGTCGGCTCCCTTCTCCTTAGTTGCAGATTTGCAAGCCGCAAGTTCTCCTTTTCGCTCCTCCATTATTGCATCCTTTTCCCCCATGTGTTTTTCCATATTTGTTCTCCATGCTTCAAAACTTGCTACTGCGTCATCGAGTTTCTATTGCATAACGCATTTTGTTTACATTTACTTCGACGTTGATTAGGTTTCGTAATTCCGTTTTCAAGATCTGAATCTCCTCATTCTGTTTCCCCCGGATCTCTCTCCTTAGTTCTCTCATCATGTCTCCATACATGGAGTTCCTGTAGCTCTCAGCGCTCGCGTGCATTTCCTTCCTGATGTCATCTCTCATGTAGTTTAGCTCTGATTTGAGCATCACCTAGACCTTCTCCATCATTAGTTCATCATGTATCTTGGACGTTTTCCCCACGCGTAATGATCTTGGTGATAGTACAGTATCTCTGTTTCTCCGCTTAAATGTAGCTGTTGTTTTTTTGGGGTGGTGTAGCTATCTACACCCGACCCTTTCCCTTCAGTAGGCGGATCCATCGAATCCGAGCCACAAATGTGGGGTAGGGTACTAGAAGACTAGGGTGAGGGAGTGAGAATAGGGCAATCTTAAACCTTTTTTTTTAATTTTATCTTAAGGCTTTTTACGTTAAGGCTTAAAAATCTCTCTAAATTTGGACGTAAGAGCTTTGACTTGCTACGCGTAGATGAAGGGGGGAATTTGCTACGTGTAGGGTTGCTGGTACTTGCTACGCGTAGGACTTCATGGCAGCGCGAGCTGGAGCCGGCAGAGCAGCGCATGCGCAACCTCTCTTGCTAAGGGCGCAGCCTTGCTGTATGCTGCCCTGAGCCAGATGATAATCAGGGCACCGCCCTGTTGCCTGCTGCTTCGAGCTAGTGATGAAGAGGGCGTAGCCCCAAGCTGACCGCTGCCCCAAGACCTGCGATGATGGTGCTGTAATGGCCTGTGGCCCCCGCAACAGCAGCAGCAGCGTGAGGGCAGCCGGCACACAGAGAGAGAGAGAGAGAGAGAGAGAGAGAGAGAGAGAGAGAGAGAGAGAGAGAGAGAGAAAGATTTTTAACGTCTATGTCAGGCCGAAATCGGCCTCTGAGACAAATCAAATGTACATGGTGTGTATGTCATCCGTCTATCGGAAAGACAAATGAAACAAAACTGATACAAAACTGAATTGAATGTAGGTAATGGAGTATCTGAGGAGGGATGGAGCTCTATCTCTAGGGGTATATGCATGTCTCTCTCTAGAGAGAGAGACGTCTTCAAAAGGCCAAAATGACCTATGAGACCAAAAGATTACATGTGGTGAATCTAATACCAGGTCTGGGTATAAAAAGTACAAAGAACTGAAAAGAAAATAGTGGGTAGGGGTGGGGTGAAAGCTGATACAAGGGGAATACAAAGGGTGAGCTAATACAATGGAGCTCTCTGACAGTCGAGGCATCATATACATATACATCTGTATCCAAACGGCTATATAGATTCAATGTCCTCCAAGGTAGGCACTCTGTCAGGACGGCTCCTATTTCGCGTCAATATGGTATGGATCCCCTATCCCAGTCTGTGTCGATGTCGAGAGGGCCCCCTCATCAGTGGGTGACGGGACCGCCCCAACTCTATCGCCCGATCAAGCAGTATGCCTCTAGTGTTATTATGCTGTTGGGGCTGCTTGGACTCCTCTGTCTGTGACTGAAAGAAATCTGTAAACTTCCGCTGTTGTTGGATCTCTCTCATTGTGCCCCTCTTCAAGAGGTCCTCTCTGTGTTTGCGAATCTCTAGTAAGTATAATCTGAGGCATCTCTGATCCTGGAATCTCATGACTCTAGAAAGTGGCCCAAAACCCTCTCTGAATAGATAGTGAAAACGGCCTCGTATCTCATAGTATATTGGGCAGTGACATATGTAATGTAGCTCTGTCCCTGGCTCTATCTGGCACACCCGACAAATCCTAAACTCAATGGGTACTCCTCTAAATCTGCCTGTCTCGATCTCTAGCTCATGTGAGGATGTGCGTATCTGATTAATAGCACATCGTATCCCGTGGGATAGATGAGTGTCCATGTATCGTGGTCTGATTACAAAACCATCCTCCGTGAGTTGGAGAAGATGCTCTCTATAGAAAGTCATCTTCGTACCTAGCTCATGTGTAGGTTGTATCCATGTCCTCTTCGTATCCAGCTGAATCAAGTCTTGTCTGATGAGCTTGGTAATCTCTACCCTAGTGAGGGAGATGGACGGTGCATCCAGAGAGTACTGAAATGGGGGTAGCTGATCCATACTAAAGCCATGTAACTGAAACCAAGATGCTATCTCTGCATACCAACATGATCTATCTCCCTGCGATGCCAGCTGTCGCGAAGACTCTAGTGCTAATCGAGCATATCTGTCTCTAGGGAGAGCCCAAGTGCTAGGCATAAATGAAATTGATCGAGTGAGTGCCTCCACTACCAATGGAGGAGCAGCGAGCTCCGCCCTAATAATGTCATGTGGTAATGAGGCCTTGGCCCTAATCATCTGAGAAATCATAGACACCAAGGGCTTCTCCACATCTCCATCCATCAATATTGCCAACTCTGCTATGATGATCAATTGAGGGGCCCCATATCTCCACTCCGTACAGCATGGCCGAAGTGACCAAAGTGTGAAAGAGCCAAAGCTTTGTCTGAGGTTCCTGGAACTGAACCTGCGAACATATCCTCTCAAGTCTCCCCAATGTTGCATAGGCTCTGGTCAATCGCGTATTTGCTACAGGCCTCAGGGAAAATACTGGACCATTGAAAACCGCCCCAAGATAAGTGTATGTATCTGCATACTCCACAATCTCTCGACCATATGTAAAAGTGGGGGCGCACCTCCTTACCCACTGCGCCGTGGTGTTAAACACCATTACCTTGGTCTTACCAAGGTTCACAGACAATCCACTGTCCCGTGCAAATACATGCAATGCATCCAAATGACGCTGCATCCCCTCTGGAGAATCTGAGATCAGTACAATATCATCAGCATATAATAGCAACGGAATCCATGTCCGTGCAAGCTGAGCACCTCTATCACCCTCTGCCTGTACATAATCTAAACTCATCTACATATATCCCATAGAGAGTCGGAGATAGGGGACAACCCTGCTTCCCCCCAATGGTGGAGTGAACCATGTCGGACATTCCATGAGTAGTGCGTACCTATCCTACCACTGTTCTGTATAAAGCTAAGATCCCCCAGATCAGCTCTGTGGGCACCCCCATGTCTTGCAATCTGTGTATGAATCTGGCTCGTGACACTGTATGAAAGGCTTTGCGGACAATATATCCTCCTGCCATGGTGTCTACCCTCCTTAATAATGGCTCTGAGTGTCAAAATCTGGTCAAGAGTGGAGAAACCTCTCCTGAATTCTCCCTCTCTTACTGCCCGTATGCCCTCTCTCTCGCCCCCATCCACTCAACTCATGCTCAAGAATTGATCCATATAGCCTAGCCAGAGTGTGACCAACCATGATGGTTTGGTAATTCCCGGGAAGCATAGGTATTAGGATCTCCCGACTTGAAGATAGGCACAATAGTGGACGTACTCCAAGTCTCAGGGAAACCCTCGTACATGGCTCTATTAAACATCATAGCAAGAGGCTCTGCAAGCATATCTCGGGCATCGATAAAGTGCTCTGCTACCAGACCATCATGATCCTGTGCTCTTCCTGTCTTCATCTTGTCAATGGCTTTCCTTACCCTCTCAGAAGTAAAGAAAGTACATGTTTCTGGGCATGCCTCTGGAGGGTCAGGCAAAGGTGGCTGCCCCGATGCCGTATAGAGAGATGTAGCATATTCCCCCATGTCTCTGTGGACGTGATGGCTGGCGGTGGAGAGTGCTCATTGAAAAGCCTCCATGCGTCACTAGAGTCCTGACTCATAAACAACTGATATAGATCACGCTCTAGTTGAGATAGGTAAGCCCTCTTCTTCTTTCGTTGCACTAGGCGGTGAAAGATAATCCGTGACTGTCTATGTGTAGTAGTACCCATGAGCACCTCTCTCTGTAATCTGATCCTCGTCTCTCTACATTCCTCATCATACCAACTGTTCTGAGGCATGCTCCCAAATCGTCTGCGTGTAGGTTGGTTGTGGGGATATGCCTCTGATGCTGCATCGTGGAACGTCACTGTGAGAATCTGGGTGAGCTCATCTAGTGGTCATCCTGGCTCCTGATTCCTATATATCTCATCAGTGTACACAAGATCCGTCTCCCTTGTGAAGGTAACCGAGTACATGTGGAGGCCTCTCCCAATGGAGCTGTGGTGAGCTGGAACGATAGAGTGAAAGACAAGATAGCATGATCGACTGCTACCCCAACTAGCCTAGTGCCCACCGTGAAATCCTTAAAGGAAGGAATGAGTCCTAGCACCATGCTGATGTGGAAAGCATGTAAAACCACCTGTTGCAGGGAATCCTTGTAGGCCATTCAAAATGGCCAATCCATGTGCAGTCCCCATATCGATCAAGTATCTGCCATACTCACTGTGCTCCTCATCCTGTGATAATCTAGACAGGCCCATTTCTGTAATATCAAGCTCTCGCATCAACTCCTCTGAGGTATCATAAAATACTGTCTGGTGATGGGCAGTCCTAGCATTGAAATCCCCCAAGATAATAATGTCGCCATCTCTGGAAAACTCCCATATATCATCATCCAAAATAGAGAAGGGGGACTGTCCTCTAGGTGATGCATATACATACGTACTAGGAGGGAAATAACAAATAGTGACGTAGAGAGATCTGCCTGTCTCTGCCTTCAGTCTCACCCACATGTACCTAGCATGCTTATCCCTCCGAGCTATATGTATCAGAGACTGTAGCTCCTCCTTGAATAAGACTGCAACTCCTCCTAAACCTCGTCCTCTGTGCTCTGATCGAGTCTCCTGTCTGCAAGTTGTCTCCCATCTGTATCCGCTCACATGGGGCATGGACTGCCCCTGGGCCTGATGCTTCTCAGAGTAGAAAATGATGTCTCTCCCTGTGAAACCATCCTAAAAGGCCTACATCAAGGCACAAAGATCCATTACAATTCCATGTAGCCACTCTGAGTGCGGTCCCACAGGTCTCGCACCGTCATGCGGGATGCTTCTCCAGAATAACCACTCATCCATCCCTGTAGAAGGCCACTTTCCCCTTCTCTCGAGCTGTCATTATCTCAGGCATAACTTCTTTCATATGAGCAAGCTGTGTGAGTGTGAGGTCATCTCCAAGAAATATGCCCGTTTACTTTAGCGTAGGATGCTTCTTCAAGAAGTCCTTCTCTGCCTCCATGGATGGGAAGCGCATGATTAGAGCTCTTTCCTTTGAAGTCTCCTCATTTCCTTGTGTCTTCTTCCCTACCCTCCATGCCTTTGTATGAGTAGCCTCACTACCCATCATGCGGAGAAGTTCTTTGACTTCCCCTTCCACATCATCTCGGTCTTTTAGACCGGTTATTCGTATGTGCAGAGCTCTAGTCTTCCTTCGTTGCTCTTCTTCTAAAGTCATGTTGATGATTGTAGGAGTGGGGATAGATGTGGTTTCTTTCCCTTTCCCTTTCTTAGCGACTTCTATCCATTTCTCAGTCTCATTCACCTTCTTCTGTGTCTTCGTGATTACATCCACCCACGAAGACGTCTTTGCCCCATTTTGTTTCTCTTCCTCTTTGATCATCTGTACTTGTTCCTTGATGACCTTAATTTCCTCGATCACCGAGGGCTGGAATTCACCTTCCTCTAGTCCGTTGCTTGCTCAAGCTCTCGCTTGAGGGCTGAGACCTCTTCTCTGAGTGCTTGTGAACCCGCCTGAAGTGCTTGTATCTCTAAGTGCAGGTCCTCTTTCTCCTTCTTCCATTGCGTGCCTTCGTTGAGGAACATTTGAAGAAGGTTTGCCTTCTCCTTCCACCATCCTTCCATCTCTGCTTTCCACTCCTTCATCTCCCTTTCACTTGTGTTATCCGCTTGTTTGTAAGCAGGAAGGTTACCTTCGTACGGGACTTGCAAACTGGTGAAACGCTCATGACCTCCATCCTAATGGCCCCTGTTTTCTATTCCTGCAAGGCCTAAATCTACGTGAGTCCCTCTTCCTTTGCTTCTACGGTGAGGGTGTATGGTACAGTCGCTGGTCTGCTGCTGGTCGACGCACCCTATTTGAAGCGCGCACGAGCAGTAGGGGCTTCAACGCAACAACCAGTTACCACTTGCGTGCAACGCGAGTACATGGAATGAGAAGTTCACGCCATCAGGCTGAGAGAGAGAGAGCGAGGGGTGGGCAGAAAGGCCGAGGGTAGATCATAGACTCATAACTACCATCACCATCAAGAGCCCTATCTTCCTACGTTGTATAGGAGAGAGCAATGGGCTGCAAACCCTAGCTCTTGTGTGCAACCTGTTTACGGTGACCTGCTTTGCCCTTCTGCGACCTTGTGAACTGCACCCTTGCACGAGCTCGCAACCTGCAACTCTACCCTCCTGATGACGCGTGTGCTGTTGTAGAGATGCAGCCCTGCGTTTCTGCAACCTGCCTGCACAACCTGCTCCCCATGCGCGCTCAACAGAGCCCTGCACGACCTTCTTCCCCTGCGCGCTCAATAGAGCCCCTGCACGACCTGCGCGCTTAGAAGAGCTCTACTGGTCTTGCTGAGAGAGTGACCTTTTGGGCCTGCTCGCTGCCTACGCGACCTGTTTGCTGTTTGCTCATGACCTTCTGAAACGTGCTCACGTCTTGTTGGGCCTGCAAAACCCTAATTGCAACCTGTTGAACCTGCGCGGCTACTTCATTGACCTGCGAAACCCTAATCCCGACCTGCTAAGCCTGCGCGCCTACCTCATTGACATGCGAAACCCTAATCCCAAGCTGCTGTAAGCTAGAGGAGAGAGAGGCAGCCTTGCGGTTCTGCTGAGAGAGAGAGAGAGAGAGAGAGAGAGAGAGAGAGAGAGAGAGAGAGAGAGAGAGAGAGAGAAATGAAATAAAATGTTATATTAACGTCTTCAAAAGGCCAAAATGACCTATGAGACCAATCTGTTACAAAATAGTGAATCTAATACCATGTTTGGGTACAAAAGAACTAGAACAAAGATACTACTACTAGAATCCATCCTCATCTGCACTCTGGATGTCGAGAGAGTATGGTTTGAATCCTCTGCTGTAGTCTCCATCAATGTTGTGTTGCCCCTCTCCTCAATCGTGGCCGTCTGGATCTCCGTAGCTCCAGTGCTCGGTCAATGAGAGTGCCGGTAGTGGTCGAATGAGTGTGGGCCGAGCTCTGCAGTGATGGCTGCTCCTCTGGCTGTCCCATATCTAGTGAAAAGAAATCTGTAATCCGTCTCTGGGACTCTCTCTCTATCTCTCCCCAGTAAAGTGTCTCTATATCTGTGTAACTCAAGTAGATATAGCCCAAGACATCTCTGATCCTCATAACTCATGATCAGAGAGAGAGAGAGAGAGAGAGAGAGAGAGAGAGAGAGAGAGAGAGAGAGAGATCAGTCTTTTCTAATACTGATGCTTTTTGGTTGATTTATGAAGAGCTTGGCTGTGTGGACCTACCATGGCTTTTTTTTGGTTGCTTCTTATTTGCTTCTCGATAGTCTTTTCTCGACAAGCGTTTGCGGGCCGGGCATTCAATGTTTCATATGATAGCCGGGCTATCCTCATTGATGGAAAACGTCAATTGATCATTTCAGCAGGAATTCATTACCCACGTGCTACACCCAAGGTTGCTTTTCCTTTTCCTTTTAATGTCTAGGTTGGGGTATTGATAAGGCAATTTTTTGGGGGATTAATCCAAAAATAATATTATCTGAGAACATTCAAATTGACAATAACTGACAGTGGTCTGGTATTAATCTTCTCTTTCTTCAGATGTGGCCTGGACTTTTAAGAAAAGCAAAAGATGGAGGAGCAAATGTTATTGAAACGTATGTGTTTTGGAATGGACATGAGCCTATCAGAAGAAAGGTCAAATTTTTTCAAAAATAATCTCTATTTCTTTTTTCTTCTTGCTTCTCCAAACCTACCTCATGCTGTTGTTAGATATATATTAACTATGCAGTAGCTCTGATAGGGATTGTAAGTTTGAAAGTGGGAAAATTACTTGTGCAGTATCAATTTGGCGGACGCTACAATTTGGTCAAATTTGTAAAGCTTGTGGAAGATGCTGGACTTATGTTATTCCTCCGAATCGGTCCCTATGTTTGTGCCGAGTGGAATTTTGGGTTAGCAATTGAACATAACATGTAACACAAGTTTGTCAAAGGATAGAAGTGCAATACACGATAACTGTTCCGCTTAACCTACATGATGATGTTTGTGTGCAAAAGATGAGTCTTTTGCACTTAGTACCTTAGAAAAACACATTGTGATAGTGACAGCTTGGGGTGCAGTGGTCTTCCAGTTTGGCTCCGTGATGTACCTGGAATTGTGTTTCGGACAAACAATACCATTTTTCAGGTAATTTTGGCAATCCTTGGATATTAGTATATCTTAAAATGATGTTTTTTTTTTTCCGACACACCAGAGGGCTGACAGGGGGAGGTGCTCATCCCTTCCAAATATTAACCATGTTACATGGTCGGGCAAGGGCCGCGTACCATCAGGCAAGAGCCACGCATAGGCATCACCATGGCCACCTAATTGATGGACCACGTGCTGGGAATGACGGAGAGAACTCGTAGCAACCAGCTAGGAACCTCCTCCTCGGGTGACACACCCTAGGAGGAGGATGCACTGGAGTGTCCAAGGGCAAGAGCCCTAGCAATGTGAACACTAGGCGAGCACAAGGTGTCCGTTTAGAGTGTGACCCAACGGGGGATTTGAACCCACAACCCATAGGTTGAGAGGCCAAAGCCTTACCGTTAGACCAACTCTTTGGTGACTGAAATGATGCTTTTTAAATCGTATAAAACAAATACGAATATGTTCTACTTCCCTACACTCAGATTATCAGTTGACAAATGTTTGATTTAGGTTGACTCAAAAAAGCATATTTTGAAACTCATGAAGGTAGGGGTGAAGACTGTAGTAGTGGTCTAGGCTTTACCAAACGCAGTAAATGTAATTGTTCAGATGCTCACTTTAGATGCGCCTTGTTTACTTTATGGGAAGAAAACGATGCTCCAATTGTCAACTTGTTTATTGTGCTGGCCAAATTTTTAACCCCAATGTTTTAGTAAAGCTTGTGATGTGCGAGATTACATAACATAAAATTAAGGGCACGTGTTAGGCATATGTAGGTTTGTTTGTTTGCTTGCCAGCGTATAGATATTCATTATGCGACCCAGCTGCATTTTTGTTGCTAGATCTAATCCATCTGCTTTCAACATCTGCACGTTTTGTGCAGTTCTCATGTTCAAAAGAGTTTAATTCAGGAAGGCAATCAAAGTCGCACATTCTGCCATCAATGGGTGTCAAGGAGCCTTTTATTGAATGCTTTTGGAGAATGTCTGTGCATGAAACTTAACAGGAGAAAACATCACCTACTGTACTAGCTAGCAACTCAGTTTTGTGATGGAAAGCTGCTGGTACATGCTCAATACTCTAGAGACATCGCTTTGCTCTCCAATCACATCATGTCTTAAAAGAAAGGAATAGGTGACTATCCGCCGATGGTCACATTCAGGCTAAGACTATCCAATATCCACATTCAGTGATTGGGGTCACTCCATTTTAGCTTAGAAGCTCTCCTCGCACATCTGGTGTGTGTTTGTAGTTTGCAAATTCTGGATTTTCACAGGCATATTTTTTTTTTCCGAGAAAAAGATCCTTCTATTAATTAATGAAACAGCCCATAGGGCTACAACCACCTCTACAAGAGAGGGCTACAACAATCATGATGGGGAGACTCTCCCAATGAAAAAACAGCATATGTACAATGAGGCTAAATCAAGAGATGGGAGGAGGGAAAAGCCACATAGGTGGACGGTAGTGCCATCTGTACACACCTTGGACCATGGTGAAAAAAGGCCCAGGACGCCAGAGTCGAAGGAAAGCCTCTTTGCGCTCCCGCATGCAGTTGGAGCTGCCCTGGAGTCTCTCGAAGTGTCCTCTAAGAGTATGGATCAGCTGTAGCCAAAGATCCCGAACAATCTGTGCTGGTGGTACAGGGCGAGCCTCGAAGATGCGGAAGCAGCGGGCCCGCCAGATGAACCAGAGTGTTGGTTCGCTGATGAGCTCCCAACACTCCTCTCTCTCATTGCACCACTCATGTAGAGTAAGCTCTGTAGCAGGCTAGAGTGTAGGTCCACCCCCCTGCATCACTATCATCCTGTAGGTGGAGGATAGCTCAAATTGAAGTGCCGGGCCCGTGAGAGTGGACCAAGCAGCTGCCCCCCAAGTGTACTGCCGAGTTGTGGAAAGAGCTGGCATGAGCCGAAGAACACGAAGCCTCACTTGTTGTGCCAAAGGATAGTCCCAAAGATAGTGACGCTGACTCTCCACAAGATGGTCACAAGCTGCACATGCGGCCGAGAGACCACTATGTACAAGGCAGCTCCCAACTGCTGTAGCTCGGTGTGCAGGAACAAAGTGACTCGCCTCGGCAGTCTGGAGTCCCACATTCTCTCCCAAAAAGCTACCAAGAACTCAGCTGTGAGACCCTCCTCTTGCCAATGAGGTGCTGCAACAGGACGAACCTCTCTCTGCGCTGCCAGTATGTGACGTCCCAATCGAACAGTGTATGGAAAGAAAGGGACACCTGGATGGTCTGCAGAGGAGAAAGGGTCCCTCCAAAGCCACTCTCCAGGATCCCACTGTACTCGTGCTAGTGGACAGCTCTCCCAAGCCCACAGTCTCCAGTGGCCAGTCTCAAGAGTTACTGGGTTGGGATCTATGCCACAACTCCTCCCACAGATGCCCACCACTCGGATCCTCTGAAAACAGCACTCTGCCACCTGTGGAGCCTCTACTGCAACTCGGTGTAAGCGTCCCTCACCATGTAGCTCAAAAAACGGGGAGGGTATAGTCTCTGAGCAAGCCCGAACTGAGATGAGAACCTCCAGTCGCGTGTAGACCCCCATCCATCTGGGCGTTGCTGACTCGAGAGGTGTGAGCCACTCAGCTGGTACTGCCTCTGAGATGTCTTGACACATTCTCTGCACCCCTCTCATGCCCTGTAGCTGAATGCCCTGAAGCTCCTCTGACAAGCCTGAAAATTGTAGCCAGTCACCTAAAGTGCGTGCTGGACCCTCTGCCATGGGACCCTAGGAAACATGAGGCCGACTACCAACAAAGTGGCTTCTTTAGTGCTAACCATGGGGTTCCAAACAAGGGGCTGTCTCAGGCGTTCCTCCGTGCAAGTAGGCTGATGCTGCTCCATGCGTCTCCGCAGTTGCTCCAAGATCGGAGCAGACTCATAGGGAACCGGTCCTCGAGTCTCCTCCTCAAGCCATCTCTACACATCTCTGTGAAAATCCATCTAGTCGAGGGTCGGCAGGGGCCTCCAGCTTGAGGCACCCTAGCACTAAGCCGCCGAAGCAAGAACTCCTTCCAGGGCTCCTCACCTAGAAGAAGTCCTCTGACGATGAACTTCCCAAGAAGGGCTCTGCTCTCTTGTGCTGGGTCTATGATCCTCAACCCTCCCTGTGAACAAGGAAGAGTGATGACCTGCCATGCCACTTTGGCCCGGGCTATGTGAGTGTCACGCCTCTCTACCTGACTGATACAAGAACTCGAGAAGATCCAACAAGAAGTGATGTCCCACATAGTAGCCAACAACACCTGATTGGCCACTACAACTCTGCCTGCTAGAGAGAGTCGTGCGGAGCTCCAATGTAACAACTTCCTCCTAATAGACAGGAGGAGGGGAGCAATCTGCTGCTCGGGAGACAATTCCAAACCTACCTGACAGCCCAAGTACCGAACTGTAGTCCCTGGGGGAATCCACTTGAAACCCTCGCCTGGCATCCAATCGGGCGTAGGAGCACTACCAACCGAGAAAGCCATTGTCTTTCTCCAGTTGATCAGTGCGCCAGATGCACAACAAAAGGTCTCAAGAGCCCGCTGACACCTGTGAAGGTTGGCCTCCTGGCCACCCAAGTACAAGGCTGAGTCGTCTGCAAACTGAGCGTCCACTAGCTCATCTCCCCGAATAGGGAGTGCTAAGCCACGTAAACCAACCTGCTGTGAAACAAAAAACCTGCTCATTGCCTAAGCATAGAACAGAAAGAGGAAGGGGGCAAGAGGGTAGCCATGTCTGACCAAACGTGTGAGCATGAAACGATCACCTCTACCTCCTGACAAAAGTACCTTACTGTGTGCACGTCTATACAAAGCTGACACCCCTATGATCCAAGCATCTTAGAAGCCCATCCTGCGTAGAGTGCCCTCCAAAAAGTCCCAGTCAACTCTGTCGTAGGCCTTCTCAAAATCGAGAAGAAGAATCACCAGATCCTCACCACGGAGTCGCGCGAGGGCAAAAGCCTCAAAAAAAGTCAAGATGTTGTCAAGGATACTACGCTCCTTGACAAAACTTGTCTGTGTCCCATATATGATGCTCTTTAGAAGTGGCTGAATCCTCAAACTCAGAGCCTTGGCAAGAATTTTGTAGGCTGAGTTGAGGATGGTGATGGGGCGCCACTGTCGTATCTCATCCAAGGAGCCACCCTCCTTGGGAATGAGGTAGTTCAGGCCCTTACTCATGCTGTCAGGCATCTCTTGTGTGTGCAGGATGTACTGAAAAGCACTATAGAGATCTGAGCCAAGCAAGTCCAAGTACTCCAAGAAAAAGCTGGGAGTCAAGCCATCCTCACCTGGACAGCTACCATGGGTGAGTGCTCTAAGAGCTGTGTAGCTCCTCAAGCTGAAGAGGCAACTCAAGCCTCTGGCGCATCTCCTCGGTCACAAGAGAAGGCATCTGTGCCCACACCTGCTCTCTACATGCATCCTGACGCTCTGACTGAGGCTCTGTAGACAGTAAATCACGGTAGAAGTAAGTAGCAACTGCACGCATGTCCTCTGGTTCTGAAGCAATTGACTCGTTGGGCCTCCTCAACTGACTGACCTTGGCATGCGTATGCCAAGGTCCCACTACCTCAAAGAAAGTACCTATCACTCTGTCACCCACCTTGGTCCATTGAGATGCCTGTCGATGGAAAGCAAAGTCATGGTGCCTCTCCTCTGTGCTTACGAGCTTCTGGCAAGCTTGCTGTAACTGCTCCTCCAACCAAGGACTGTCTAGATGTTGCTCTTGCATCCTCTGTAAGGAAGCAACGCCCTGTCGGAGACGCTGCTCCTCCTCTCTCGCTACAGCCAGGTGAGCCGAAGACTCCTAAAGAAAGAGTCGACTAAGCTGAGCAAGTCCTGAGGCCACTCTGTCAGCAGGAGAATCCTGCATGTCTAGGCTCTTAGTCCACAGAGCCTCCACTCGCTTTCGAAGCATTGAGTCCAGCAAGACCCTCTCTGGGATGCGAAGCATCGTGCTTCCCATCCTCTGCCTATCAGTTACTGTAAGGATCACTGGAGCATGGTCCGAAAAGGAAGTCCCTGCCAGAATGCCAACTGTCCCACCCATGTCACAGAAGTGGTCACTAGCGTAGAAGCGATCTATCCGAGATAGATTCACGCCTCCCACTCTACGGACCGAACGAGAGAAGGCCAAGCTGTCTGGGGGCCTCACGAAGTTGGAATGCTGCCATATATCTGAAACCCGCAGAGCCATAAATAACCTCTCCCAAGGTGCTAGCTCAACTCCATGCACAATAGTGTGGCTACCACCAATCCTGTCAGAGGGTTCCTCTAACATGTTGAAGTCACTCCCTATGCACCATTGCTCTGCGTGTGGCAGAGACTCAACAATCTGAGACCAAAACTCTGCACGTGCACTCGCCACATTGGGCGCATAGATATTCAGGAAGCCCACGAGGCAACCCTGAACCTGCATAGTGATCCACCGAGCTCTGCCTTGCACAATAATCCCTCTGCCCACAATGGCCTACTGCATAGACTCCGCAATAGTCATACATACCCCGCCCTGGATGCCACCAGGTCGAAATGCAGTTGACCAAAAAGTCTCATATCGTCTACGCAAAAGCTGACCACAACGTCTAATGCGGCTCTCACACAGATGATGCTCCTGTAGCATAAGAATGTCAATCTCTCGCCCCACAAGGCATCGCTGAAGCTCCTGACGTAGTTGGCCCCTCTGATGCTGAAACTGGGGCCCACCTAATCCCTGTACTTCCATGAGACTATCCTCATGGGGAGGGAGAAAGAACTGATGCTGTCGCAGCAGCTAACCGTGCTATCTTCGAGGCTGGCTTGGATGGGGAGTAATCCGCATCAGAGCGTCCTCGAGATAGGCGAGACTACAGAGAGTGTCTAGCGCAAGCCCAAGTAGATCTAGCCATGCGTAAGGCAACCTCCTCTATCCAGGAGTCCTCATGTATTTGTACATAGCATGGCGGGCTCTGCGTGTCAGCAAAGAAGTGAACCACAATGTGTCTACATCCTACTGCATCTGGAGGTGTTACAACAAACTTGGCCAATGGCCAAAGAGTCTGAAGCAAGTCTGTAACCCCTAGGTCTCCTTGTAGCAAGCTACAGTGTCACTGTCACAGGACACACAATTAGTACAATTGGTCTGGTCTGGTTCACACTGGACGGACTCTCCGGGCCGGGCAGTGACACATGGCAGGGATACGACGGTGGTCTAGTGGACATGGTGGCTAGGTCACCACCACCACTCAGTTTGGAGATAGACTTGGATGTCTGACATTTATGAGCCGTTGGTGGCTCTTTATGGTTGGACATGAGTAGTAGCTGTTGGGTCATAGAGATCATCTTCTTCATATATGGTCCAATGTCGTCGTCTAGGGTAGGAGTCTATACATAGCACGCCTGCACCATCCCTGCACATCTGAGCCTCGACACCCCCATTTGTACCCGTGAGTTCTGGGCTGGAGCTGAGTGTGCTACTACGTCAGAGTCTGTATTGGTTCGTTGAGATAGTCGAGTCTATATGTTCTGGTCTGCTGCAGTGTCTGTGTGTTGATCATGCTGTCTATGTGTTGATCAGCTGCTATCTATGATTTTCTTCGTCTTTCATTCTGTTTTGAGTGAGACGTCACGCACATTGCACTGAGGAACACCCATTGTAGAGAGCACGATACACTATCCGCGCTACAGGTGCTCTCAGTTTTGGCACGCCCGGTGGGACCTCAACTGAAGTCTCACTCTATGTTGAGGTGATCAGTGTTTTGGCCAAAGTAAACATCAAGTTTCCTACTTTGAAGGAACTCTCCTCAGAAGATGTAGATGACCATGCAAGGAGGTTTGTATCTGTCTGTAGAGGTCGTGGTCTTAATAGAAAAGATGCTTATTTGGTGCTGTTTCCATCAACATTGGATGGTTTAGCAGACAAGTGGTACAGTCAGTTTGTAGAGAACCATTTTGCAACTTGGGTAGCTTTAAGACAACAGTTCTCTGCAGCATTCATGCTAGGTGACTACAGGAAAAGGTTTTGGATGAGTTGGCCAACATGTTGCTCCAGCCAGAGGAGACTTTTGCAGAACTCATGAC
Source organism: Adiantum capillus-veneris (assembly GCF_014529385.1). Lineage (NCBI taxonomy): Eukaryota > Viridiplantae > Streptophyta > Polypodiopsida > Polypodiales > Pteridaceae > Adiantum > Adiantum capillus-veneris. The sequence goes on from NC_140931.1 coordinate 70,556,481, forward strand.
TAAAACCAAGTCTCTGGTTGCCAAGCTTCGTCAGCAACAACCATGGGAATTTATGGTTAAGAAGTGGGTGGAGAAGGCTCTTTCCAAAACTTCCCAGCAAAAACTACGAGAGAGTCTCTGACTTGACGCCACTCTGGAGGAGTTTGTCGCACTCCACTCAGGTAGAGACTCCCTTAGTGTTTTCGGAAAGTCCTTCTGATCGTTAACTTCTTTACGCAGCAGGGAACTGGAAGCCCTAAAGTTACAGCGAGCTCTTCAAGAGGAGAGGTCCTTCTCTCTTCAACAAGAGAAGCCTTCACATCACGAGGCATTGGAACAGATCAAGCGCGAGCTAGAAGAGCTCAAGTCTCAGCAGGAGACTAAGGCTATGGTATGGTGCAGCTCGTGTCGCTCTCCAGGACACCCTCCATAGGACTGTCCCCTTCGGGCTTATTGCCACTTCTGCGGAAAGTTTGGGCATGAGGACAAGGACTGCTACTACCTCAAGGGATTGCGACAAATACAAAAAAGTCTTGGTCCTACTCTTCAACAAGAGCCAGCACCTGCATCAAACATGGTTTCTCCCTGTGGCCATCAACACCACATGCCACCTTTACTGTCAGCCCCTCCTATGCAAGGTATGCAGAGCACTTTTCCCTCTCAGAGCTTTTATCATACCCATGCTCCCTCACCACCTCACAACTTCTATGCCTCTACCTCCAACTCCATGCACCAAGAGCAAGGAGCACCTCGCCCTTCGACTCGCCCATTGAATCGGCCCATTTTGTGCTACAAATGCGGGGAATATGGTCATTACCAAAGCAAATGCCCGTTGCCAGAAGGGTCCCCTCGCTACCGTCATTGCCCTAAAACGAAGGATCACTACGGTAAGGATTGCCCTAAAATTCGTGCATCCACGGCTTCAAACCCAAGTCAAAGCCAGAATGAGTTTACCTTTCCCAAGCTCAATCTGATAGCAGTTAGCACCGTTCCTCAGCCGCCCCCTTCTACCCACGTGGTTACCCCTCAAAATAAGATACAGTTGATAGAGGAGCCATCGGGTGTCCTCACTCGGGCACATAGAGCCGCTCTGTCTTAGCATTCCAGCAAGTTCAACTCCCTCACACATTCTCACAACAACAGCGGATACCCTGCCTTCAACTGATGACAAGCCATCCTCTAGTGCCAAGAAAGAATCCAAATCTTTGCTCTCTGATATTGATGACGCTTTCTTGGAAGCAGTTTCCTATCTACAGAAGATCAAGGGACCAGAGAAATCAATGGTAGAAGAAGACAAGCTTACAACAAAGACAGTCTTGAAGAACACCTTCCAACAAGTGTCCCTCTGTGACATGTTGTGCCTAGATACGAGTTTCATAAGTGACACCCTTGCAGTTATTCAATCCCTTTACCCCAGAGCAGGTCCTAGTGGCGAACACCTCCCAGTGTGACCATCAGAGTCCTATATGATATCCAATCCCGCTACTCCCCTCACTGATTATAGAAGCCCTCGCCTGACAGTGTCCGTTTTGGGTTGGCAATTCTCAGGAGTGATAGTGGATGGTGGATCTGGCATCAACCTGATGCCCGAGTTCACTATGTTAGCTCTAGGTCTACAGCCTACTCGCTCTGCTGCCTTCACAGTTACATTGGCCGATAAGCGGATAGTCTACCCAGTGGGCATAGTGGACAATGTGCCTCTGCAGGTACAAGACTTTACTTTTAACTTGGATTTTGTTGTGGTTCGTCTTCCCGAGGTTGAGGGAGGATTTCCCTTGCTCATTGGTAGACCATGGCTGCGACACACTAAAGCACTTCATTATTGGGGAAACGATGCCATGTATACTCTTGGCTCCCCGATGCAACCCATCCATCTAGAAGGAGGCATGGATCCCGTCGTGCAACATAGTTCTTTGTCCCTAGCAACCAGCCTTAAATTAGAACAACCTTCTCCACTTGACGGGTCAGAAGATGAGGATCTGTTGGAGTGGTTGGGACGCTACCAAATCTATGCTTTGTTATGGAGTCTCTATTCACTCTTTGCTTGAAGGTACACCCTCTTCCAATGGTTTCACAGTAACTAAACCGAATAGGCCACCTGAGCCAGCACAAAGGTTGAAGGTCACAAAAGCTACTCCCCGTGCGCCCTTGGTGGTAGCCTTTGGATCTGGTGAGCCTATGAAGAATCATAGAAGCGGAAAGAAACAGAAGTTCAACAACCTTCAACATCAGTCCCATCGGTGTCTGCTTCTCGGACTCTATGTCTAGCGAACTTCCTTCAGAGAGCTTCCTCAAGATGGGATACAACCAAAAAGATGTTGATTTCAAGCCTCATAAATTCCCTGCTCATGCTCATGATATCTCTCTGCTCCATGTCATTCCAGCCTCACCTTTCACTACCCGTCTCTCCCTTCCTACCCTTGCCCCTAGTTTCCCCTCACTAGTCCTCGCCCCCCCCCTACCCACCCCCTCCCTTTGCCCTGGCCCCCTACTCACCCCTCGCCCCCCCCCACCCACTCCCTCCCTTTACCCTCTCGCCCCTACCCACCCGCTCCTTGCCCTCGCCCCCTAATCACCCCCTCCCTGCCCTCGCCTATCCACCCCTGCCCTTTGCCCTCGCCCCTACCCATCCCCTCCGACCCTCTCACCCCTACCCACCCGCTCCCTTGCCCTCGCCCCTACCCTTTCCCCCCTCGCCCCCTACCCACCCCTCACCCGTACGCACACCCCCTACTCACCCCTTGCCCCTACCCACAGTGCACACCCCCTACCCACCCCTCGTCCCGACTCCCCCTACCACTCACCCTCGCCCCCCCTACCTACCCCTTGCCCCCCCTACCCAGGCCTCGTCTCTACCTAGTGCCATCTCGACCCCTACCCACCCCTAGTCCCCCCTCACCAGCCCTTGCCCCTACCTAGTGCCACCTCGTCCCCTGCCCACAGCTCTCGCCCCCCTACCCACCCCTCGCCCCTGCCTTACATGGCCCGAAAAACTCCCTTTTTTGCTTCTCCTCACCCTCTCCCCTGGGTACTTTCACAGTGTGTAGGCTCTTGTCTTCAGCTTGAGGAGATAGAGACCTTCTATATTTAACAATCAAGCTGCCCTCTGGCTTTGTTTCCTTGTTCATAGGAGATGGAGAACGACACAAAGGGGGAGAGCAAGTTTTCTGTAATCCGATCACAGCAAACTAGCAAGCTGAAGAGCCGTTGTTTCCTTGTGGCTTTTAAGCATTCACCTGGTCGTCATCCTGTTGCTGTTAATGCTTTTTGTTTTGCTATCACTATGGAGCTTAACCTTATTTGCGGTGTTACTCGGGCTTATGGTCATCCCTCTTTTGGAGAAGAGTGCTATTGCAGAAAGATGCAAGGTTCATCTGCAAGCATGGACCAGGTCATTTTTCTCTCACTATGGTTATTGAGGATAAAGATGCGCTGGATCCAAACCGAGCATATCTCTTTGTTGTGGAGCCTCATTCTGTTTTGCCAATTGGGATTTTTGGACTATGCAATCATACTGGGTTCTGGCCTATTCAAAGGCTTAAGGCGTTTGCAAGCAGTGCAGTGAGGCATGTAAGGTCATGGTTGGGCCTAAAACTTGCTTCATGAAAGATTTACGAATGCGGTACCTAGTGGTTTTTTTTTTTTTCCGAGAAAAGGATCCTTCTAATAGTTAATGAAAACTGCCCATAGGGCTACAACCACCTCTGCAAGAGAGGGCTACAACAAGCATGATGGGGAGACTCTCCCAATGAAAAAACAGCATATATACAATGAGGCTAAATCAAGAGATGGGAGGAGGGAAGAGCCACACAGGTTGACAGTAATGCCATCTGAGCACCCCCTGGACTATGGTGTAGCAAGGCCTAGGGCGCCAAAGTCGAAGGAAAGCCTCACGGCGCTCCCGCATGCGGTCGGAGCTGTCCTGTAGTCTCTCAAGCTGTCCTCTGAGAGTATGGATCAGCTCTAGCCAGAAGTCACGAACAGTCTCTGCTGGTGGCACAGGGCGAGCCTCAAAGATGGGGAAACAGCGGGCCCGCCAGATGAACCAAAGTGTCAGGTCACTGATGAGCTCCCAACACTCCTCTCTCTCACTGCACCACTCCTGTGGAGTAAGCTCTGTAGCAGGATGAAGTGTAGGACGCCCCCCTTGCATCACTATCATCCTACTGGTGGAAGATAGCTCAAACTGAAGTGCCGGGCCCGTGAGGGTGGACCAAGCCGCTGCCCCCCAAGTGTACTGTCGAGTCGTGGAGAGAGCAGGCATCAGCCGAAGAACTCGTAGCCAGACCTGCTGGGCCGAGGGACAGTCCCAAAGACAGTGACGCTGACTCTCCACCAAATGGTCACAAGCTGCACATGTGGCCGAGAGACCACTATGCACTAGCCAGCTCCCTACTGCTGTGGCTCTATGTGCGACCAACCACTGAAACAAGGTGACTCGCCTCGGCTGTTTGGATCTTTCACAATCTTTCAGTATGCCTCTCACCGAGACGGTGAGCGCTCTTGTGGCGGGCAACTTGTAGCAGGCTACAGTGTCACTGTCACAAGGCACACAGTTAGTATAGTTGGTCTGGTCTGGTTCACACTGGACGGACTCTCTGGGCTGGGCAACGACACGTGGGAGGGATACGACGGTGGTCTAGTGGATATTGTGGCCAGGTCACCACCACCACTCAGTTTGGAGATAGACTTGGATGGCTGATATTTATGAGCCGTTGGTGGCTCTTCATGGTTGGACATGAGTAGTAGCTGTTGGGTCATAGAGATCATATTCTTCATATATGGTCCAGCATCGTCCTCTAGGGTAGGAGTCTATACACAGCACGTCTGCACCATCCCTTCACATCTGAGCCTCGATACCCCCATTTGTACCTGTGAGTTCTGGGCTAAAGCTGAGTGTGCTACTGGTACGCTAGAGTCTGTATCAGTTCTTTGAGATAGTCGAGTCTATACATTCTAGTCTGCTGCAGTGTCTGTGTGTTGATCATGCTGTCTTTGTGTTGATCAACTGCTATCTATGGTTTCCTTTGTCTTTCATCGTGTTTTGAGTGAGATGTCACGCACATTGCACTGAGGAGCACCCATTGTAGAGAGCACGACACACTATCCACGCTACACTCCCATGTGAGGAGAGAACTCTAGGGCCTGTGTCTGCATCCACTCCAACACTGAGTCTATAGTCCACTCAACCTGGTCCCTCTCGCATAGGGGAAAAGAGAAGCCAACTGCCGAGTCCAAGGCCTCTATCCCCCTAGCTGCAAGGAACAAAACGTGAACTCTGAGGTAGGCTACCTCAAGGTCTGGTGAGGGGTCGCTGAGAAACCGTATTATGTCGTAGGCAAAGAAATCCCAACGGTGACAAATGTTGAAGCTTGCCAGACCACGAGGAATTGCTGCAAAGGGAGACGTCTGCACCAGAAGAGGGAGCCCGAGGACCACTCTGAGTGCTAGGCTTGTGTGGTGGCCCATGCCGACACCGACCACGAACCTGCTGCCAGCCCTCCTCCGCTTGAGCCCCAGGCTCGGAGGGTGGCTCTGTCTGCGTACTTGGTGAATCTGCCTGTTGCTACTAGCTAGCCCTTGATGGATGGGGCTGAGACTCTGGTGTGGGTCAGGGTCTCCTCCGTGGACAGGCCTTCGCAAGATGGCCCATGTGTCGACAAATGAAACACTAATTCGGGAACCCCGAATACTCCACGCTTTGTCTGAACCAACCTCCACTCACCCAAGGAAGTAGGACGACCTTGGGGAGAGTGTGGGTGTCCCTAACTAGAACACGTACTTAGGGAATGCCGGCCGCCTTGGTAGCTACTGAGGCTGCCGTGCGAGGTGTCTCTAGGACAGTCCCAATTGCTGAGCCTATCTTGGACAAAAGTGGTAAGTACTCCCTCCTCAAACCAGGAAAGCAAACGGAGATGGGGAGGTTTGTCTCCTCTATCAGAACATCTGAAGCTGGGTCAAAACCATGTCTCCAATGTCGAAAGTGGGCTCGAGCTGCTTGGATGGTCAAAGGGCTCATCGCTATGACCTTGGACGCCATCTTGGAGGTCTCAAACTATATTTGATAGTAGCGGTGTCCGAGGAACTGAACGTCCAAGATCTTGCCTACCTCTGCGAGAAAGTGGGCGTGGAGGAGATCACGCAGCTCTCCTCTGCTGGGTCTGGTGCCGAGAATCTTGCAGATGATGGAGGTCGCCTGCAGGCATTCACCTCTACGGCTAGGCTCGCTTGCTCTGTCGGTGAAAGAGCAAGTCGAATGGTGGGCTCAGCGGGGTGGGGCGAGGGGACCTCACTGGAGTTCCTTTGTGGCGGAGCTTGAGCCTCTATCTGTGTCTGTTGCTGTGGAGAAGAGGCAGAGAAACGTCAACGAGGGGGGGAAGCTCCCACTGGACCAAGCAGGCGGAAGGTGTTGGCGAGGCCTGACAAGCAGGAGAGGCTAGGCTCGCGGGCCGACAGGGAAGCGGTGGGGGATGGGCGGGTAGGAAGAAGGCAAGGCTGGCGACGGGTAGTGGGCAGTGCAGCGGGCAGCGGGAGGGGCAAGCGACGGGCAGTGGACAGTGTAGTGGGCAGCGAGAGGGGTAGGCGACGGGTGACCGGCAGCGGGCAGGGTACAGCGTGCAGGGGACGGGCAGGTGGGTTGCGCGCAGGGGGGAGAGCGGAGGGTGGGGTGCGGGTAGCAGCAGCGAGCCAACCTCTTCACGATGTTTTCACAGGCATATTATCTCAATTCTTTTCCAAAGTGGTGATAGTGGCATGAGAGGTTGTTGATTCCTTGCCCTTTGCAAACTGTGAGATGCAATGAATCCAAGCATATTGATCATCAAATAGTTCAGCTACCATGAGTCTATACCTCGTAATTTCCTTTAAGGGTGAATTTTGGCTTATCCCGGATTCATCTAGGTATATAAATATTTCGGTTACCACCTCTCAAAGAAGTTTGGGTACTACCTATCAATGAAGTTCCACCAAGTTCGTCAAAAGAAAAGCTTTTTGATGGAGAGTATTCCGGGAAATATGGAAAAGTCCTTAGTGCCACTTGAAAGTTTCTTCTTGCACAACAGTGTTGGCATTAATAGCAAAAACATAAGCAAAAGTAGATGAATTGCCAAGGGGGTAGAGTTTACCTTTCCAAGAACCAGTGAGAGTGAAATTTTGTCCACTCAAGGGACATTGACTTTGTGACCTCCGGGCAAAGTAGTAATCTCGACATCATCATATTTGTGCTATCATTAACTAAGTTACCTTCCAAAGGTATGGAAGGAGAGGTAAGATTCTTGAGCCGTTCTAGCTGATAGGTCATACGATGGGTGGCAAGAGTATCGAGAACCATAACATATGCAAAGGGTGCACCAATAAAACTAGCATAAAGCTGCATTGGTTGAGGGGCCGTCATGAGAAGAGGTCGGCCGGTACCATTATAGTTAGATGGATCAGTATAATGAGGTTGGGCTTGTGGATAGGGGCTGAAGTTTCCCGCATTGTACCTTTGATGACAAAGCTTGGAAGGACTTCTATCACAAGTTATGTGGCGTGGCATAGGGGACCTTGGCGTAGGGACCCCTAATGGACCCTGGCCTACTCTAGAGGCCGGACATATTGGGAATAAAGGCTCGTGCCCAAGTTAGAAAAATTGCCAGCACAAAATCGGCTGCCTATCACGCTGATGGCGTGGTAAATTAGGTAGGGTCAAGGGTTTGGCATTCAATCTGTAACGCTGGTTAAGCAAAAAAAGAAAGATAGAGAAAGCCTATCTACCCTACTAAACATGTTGGATGTCGTCAGATAACCAAGGTATAATGTATAGTTTAATAACTATTTTAGTATCTAATGAAAATGTTAGCTAAGGAGGTGGCTACAAAGATTGCATTGTTGAACAGTAATGCTAGGTGGAACAACTTTTGGGTGATGACTGGTCTGGTTTTGATTTTGCTAGATTTACAAAAACAGTTTGAGGTTTACTGTGCTGCTTGTGGTAGGAGTCTGGGTGCGGTCTTAACGTAGAGTGCCATATCATAGCTTATAAGAGTAGAATGTTCTCTAGACCTGAGAGGGTTGCATAGATCTACGAGAAAGAGCTATTAGCAGTGATGCGTGCTTTGACTCAGTGGAGGCACTGCTTATTCGGAGACGATCTCGCAGTGCTTACAGATCATCAGAGTTTGAGATACTTCTTTTTCAAGAAACAACTTTTAGATAAGCAGATGAGATGGGTGAAAATTTTATCAAATCCATTTTCAAATTGTTCACGCTACGGGAAAGAAGAATCTGGTGGGAGACGCTGTCGTGATGTGGCACTTCTACAATGTGAAATTAAATTGTTCACCTCATTTTTTATGCCTTTTGATATCAGGGATTTAATGCTACAATGTACATAGTGTCATGTGTGAAAGCAATTTCCTTGGTTGCAGTTGTGTACATATCTTACTTGGGAGTCGAGACCTTAGACATAGCACTGTTGCATGTTTCTCACATAAAAAACATGCTTGCTTTGGTTTAGAAATGTACATATGTCAACTACATCGAGATGGAAAACTCGTTTCGCTTAGAAACTTCAATGTGGACGAACACCGTCCAAAAATAGCAGCTGGTGTGTTTTCACAATTTTAGGGACTTTTCCTAGCTCGCTTGGGCTTTTTACAACCAAAATGGGTAATTTTTGGGCTAAATATTGGCCAAAAAGGCCATCAAATGGTAAAAATAACCCATTTTGAGTAAAATATGGTTCAAAATGCCATATCGCTCGCAATGCCGTGACTCTAAGCAAGAAGCACTTGAAGCCTCTTTGAGAAGGAATACACATGCAAGAAAGACATTCTTGCTTTGCGAATAGAGCAATTAGAAAGAAGGTGTGAAGATATTGAGCTTGCAGTATCAAGATTGAAAGAAGCAAGGCCAAAAAAGAAAGACATGTTTGATAAGAGGCATAGGCTCAGACCAAAAGATATTGAGGAAGGTTATTGGATGCTGGTGTATGGTAGTAGTCTTGATAACCAACACTCTACAATAAGGAAGCTTGCAAAGAGATGGTTGTCTTTTTGTTGATAAGCATGTGCATGGAAATGAAACTTATACCTTGCGTGAGTTAGATGGGATAGAAATAAAAATTCCCATTGATGGAAAAAGGAATAAATGGTTCAAAAAAAGAGAGGATGCTAATTCGTTCGATGCACAAGCAAGTCATGACGATGATGGGTCTGACTATGTGCAAAGTGAAGGTATACTGTTTGACGATGAGTTTTGATGCTTAACAAGGACTATTGTGCTTAACAAGGTCTATTGTGCCACAGAATGTGCAAGTTTAGCGGGGGTGGATGCTGTGATGTGGCCCGTTTCTAGTGTGAAATTAAAATGTTTACCTCACTTTTTATGCCTTTTGATATGCCGGAATACATGCTACAATGTACATAGTGTCATGTGTGAAAACGATTGTCAGGGTTGTCAGTCCTTATTGGGAAGTCGAGGCCCTAGATATGACACTTTTGCATGTTTTCTCACATTAAAACACGCTTTGGTTTAGAAATGTACATATGTCAAGTGCATCGAAATGGCACACTCATTTCGCCTAGAAAGTTCAATGCGGGTAAACATCGTCCAAAAATAGCTAGCTAGCATGCATAGTTGTCAATGATGGAGTGGAAAAATGAGGAAATTGAGTTAAAGGAAATTTTTCCACCCAGCTCATTTGGGCTTTTTACGATTAGAGGTTGAGGCTACATGGAATCATCACACACATAAGAGTTTTGATTTGATCTTGGCCTTGTGAATAAGTAGAGGTTCCATGGTTGAACTGAAGTTTTTGTTCTTTGCTTTTATCTTTTGAATAAGTGATTTTTGGGAATGATTAAGCGGCGAACTCTCACAATCAGAGGCCCAACGCTTTCCTAGCTGCAGTGTTGTATCAAAAGCCATACATATTGGCTATCTTGGGGGTATATCATTAGAACTTTGAAGAAATGCTCGACTAGTATGCCACATATCCTGACTTTGCAGACATCTTTCACTAGGTATAGAGTGGGGAGATAGTTATATGATATACTATCAAGGAAGGTTAGTTGACGCGGAAAACCATGTGTGACACATGGTCTGAGGGAAAAGGTGTTAATGGAGTGTCGTATTCCTCCTTTTGTTGGGCATAGAGGCATTGAGGGTACTTTGAATGGGGTGAAAAAGTGTTTCTACTGGTCAAGCCCAAGAAGGACATCGTCAAGTTTGTGCGCACTTGCTTGGTGTGTCAATTTTCAAGTGTGTCAATTTTCAAAAGGTAAATTTTGATAGGCACAAATTGGTAGGACTCCCGATAGCCCTTACCTATTCCTGACCAACCTTGGGAGAGTACAGCAATTGGTTTGATCTTTCAAAGACTTAAAGAGTGGGCACGATTATATTTGGATAGTAATCGACAGATTTAGCAAGCAGGCTCACTTTGTCCGGTTAAGAAGACAGTGAAAGGTGATCATTTGGCCAAGCTGTTTGTCTCACAGATTTTGAGACTACATGGCATGCCTACTTCTATAGTTTCAGATAATGACCCTGGATTCAAATGTTTGATTTGGAGAGCAGTGTGGGAGAATATAGCCCCTCAAATTAAATTCTCACCGTCGTTTCATCCACATACAGATGGACAATCGGAGATAGCCAACTCAATGGTTTTGGACTTGTTGTAGTCTTATATCTCTGGTCACAAGACTCAATGGGAGAAGTCTTTGCCTTTGGTGGAGTTTTCTTACAACAACACTAGTGATTCACATGTCTATGGGGAAGGCACCATTTGAGATTGTCGAGGGTGGCAGAAAGGTTACACCAGTTCTAAACATGAAGGACAAGATTTTTGAAGCAGATCAATAGACACAAGATTTGGAGACTGCTTTTGCCAAGGTAAAGGAGGCTTGCAGGAGCCTTAAGCACAACATAAGAAAATGGACAGGCATCGACCTGACTTACAGTTGAAGAAGAATGTCTGGGTGCTTCTTCGGTTTGAGAAAGCACGCTTGTGAAAGAGGAAGGGGAAAGAGAGACTTTTCCAAAGCTTAATATATTATACTATGGCCCCTTTTAGATTCAAGAAAAGATAAACGATGTATCCTTTCGGCTGAAGTTGCGAGACACTTGGAAGATTCACAATGCTTTTATGTGAGTCTCTTGAGACCTTTCAAAGGTGAGGTGCCAGAGGATAGGGAGCCAGAGGAGAAAACAAAAGTGGTTCCAAAGTAGGTCCTAGCGCATAAGGAAAGTGAAGGCTAAGCTAGTCCATTGATATTTGGTGAAGTTTAAGAACTATTGGGCTCTCAATGCAAAGTGGATGGAGGAGTAGTGTTACCATATACATGTGGTAGTGATCTGTGTGAACACACTTAGGACCGCCGAGGCAATTTTTCCCTCACTAGGAGGTTTTTTCCTCTGTGCATTGTATATACATCCATCACTCTAGGGCTATCTTATCTTTCCATTGCACACTAAGTAATACACTCTCTGTAGTGTGCCTTGAGCTTCCTTTGTCTTCTCCAAATTGTGTGTGTTTTCCTACAACCCTATTTCCAACAATTGGTATCAGAGCTGGTTGCGTCCTCCCGGGCTTAGTCGCCAGCATCTCCAACAGACGCCTGCTCACTTTCTCCGATTTCTGTGAGCTTTGGCGAGAGTTCACAGGTCAACAAATATTTTGGGTGAGCTTAAAGAGCTTAGTCTGCTCAAATTTGTAATTCCAGATCATTTCGGCCTCCGTTGCCACTATAGGCAGTACTGGGTAGGCTATTTCGTCATTTTGTGCAAAAATTTTGTCAGTTCCGTTTTCTACATAACAGGTCCCTTACAATCTTCCACTGTTTGTGCTATATAGAACGTGTTGTTCTCACTTTCTTTATCCTCTTTTCGAGCAGTTTTCACATCAGGTGCAACATTTACCGTTGCTGACAACAACACAGATGTGTTCAAGATGTTTGCTGTGCTAAGGACAGATTGTATGGGGATAATTACCCTATGTGGGCGTAGATGATGCAACATGTTCTTGTGTCGAAGGGTGTTTGGAACATTATGGAGGATATTGATGTACCACGGGGTCTGAGGATACAGACGATGTTGAGGATGTTGCAGGTCTTGCTGCAAGGGTTGCTGCTGTTAGAGTTGTTTTGCCTACGGCAGAACAAGCTCGTTGGGATGTAAAAGATGTGCAGACTCATGCATTGATTGCATTGTCTGTGAAGCGCAATATTACTCCCCACAGCGCACTATTACTCTCCACATTCATTTAGCGAAATTTGCAAAATAGGCTTGGGATATTCTGGCTGGTCTTTATACAAGTCACAATAAGGCAAAAATTGCATTGCTGCGTAAAGAGTTGGAGTCGAAGATTATGGATGAGAAAGATGATATGGACACTTTCCGTGCATTTGTCAAGGATATCAACGAGCACCTTATTTCTGTAGGTGAAGTCATTTTAGACAGTTCTCTTCTGTAGATTGTTCTTGATGCCTTGCCAGATTCATACCAGACTTTTGCTAGTACTTGGAGACTTAAGACCCAAGGAAATCTTGAAGTTGTCAAGTTTGATGCATTGTGCACATTGCTATTGCAAGAGTCACTCTCCAGAAAAAATAGGACTAGACAGCGTGTAATTGAACATGCTTTTATTGCTGCTCAAAGAAAAGGTGGTAACATTAATGCAGCCACTTCTCATGGTTCTTCTGCGAGTGGAAAATCACATGTTCCTAATGCTTCTGTTGGCAGCAATTCGTCTGGAAATTATGGTGATAAGGGCAAAAAGAAGATGGGTTGACATTATTGTAAAGCTAATGATCATTTGATGAAGCAGTGTCCTAAGTTGAAGGCCAAAGAGGCTAAGAAGAAAGAGGATGGTTCCACTGCAAATGCTGGTTCGACTACAAATGCAGCTATTGCTGAGTCTTCTGTGAAAGGAGACTGTGATGCTGATGTTGATGTAGAATGTGCTTTTAGTGCAGAGTATACCTATAATCCTGCTGTCCATGATGCATGCATGTCAATTGCTGCAGATTCACCTGTGTGGTATTTTGACAGTGGTGCTACAAAGCACATTACCTCACATCGTGATTTGTTCACCTCTCTTGAGTCTGTCCCTAATGGGAATTCAGTTACTTGTGCCAACAATTCCTCTTATCTGGTCAAGGGACTTGGAAAGATTGTGCTTACTGCTGCAAATGGCAGTTCTTTCACACTTGTTGATGCATTGTATGTACCTGGGATCAAGAAGAATCTTTTGTCTGTATCTAGACTTGGTCTTGTTGTGAAATTTGTGGATGACAGATGTATAGTTCATGATCTCAATTTTGGTGATGAGATTGTTGCATCATGCATTTTATGTGGTGGGTTGTATAAGCTCACTTTGTATGACAAATGTGGGCAGAATTTTGCAAATGCAGTTGTGGATTCTAAGGCTATTTCAGATACAAAACATTTGCATGCACGTTTTGGGCATCTGAATTTTGCCAATTTGCTGCATTTGCAGAAATTTGATATGGTTGCTTCTTTGCCGCCTCTTGAAGCACCTGTTAGACATGTTTGTGAAGGTTGTATTTTGGTTAAGATGCAGTGTTCAAAGTTTCCAAAGGATGGTTCAGTTAGGGCCACATATAGGTTGCAGCTTGTGCATAGTGATGTTTGTGGGCCCATGCAAACTCCATCCTTGGGCAATTACCTGTATTTTGGGACTTTCATTGATGATTACTCCAGGCGCATGCATGGGTATATCTGCTTAAAGCTAAGTCCGAAGTGTTTATGTGCGTCAAATGATTTCTGGCTATGGCTGAAAATGTCTTGAAATGTACTATGGGCACCCTTCATTCCGATTGAGGGGGGGATATAGGTCTCATGAATTTAATGTATTTTTGGCTAGTCATGGGATAAAACACCAATGTACAATGCCTTATACTCCTCACCAAAATGGTCTTGCTGAGAGAAAAAATAGATCACTCACGGAAATGGCACGATGTATGGTCAATAGTCAAGCTTTACCGCATTCGTTTTGGCTTGAGGCCATCATGTGTGCCACTTTTGTACTAAATAGGTGTCCTACGAAAGCTTTGCAGTCTATGACTCCATATGAAGCATAGCATGATAGAAAGCCGTCTATTGAGCACATGCGTGTTTTTGGCTGTTTGGCATATGCTTTGATGCCACAAACGCAGCGCAGGAAATTGGATGATAAGGCTGTCAAATGTATTTTTGTTGATCATAGTACTGAAAGCAAAGGTTACAAGTTGTACCATCCGCAAACAAAGCGTATCTTTGTCTCACGGGATGTTGTGTTTGTGAAAGGTTCTGTTCAGCCCTTGCTGTCATGTAATAGAGACAGTAACGTAAGTTCACAGGACATTTATGACACTTTGTTGCCTCTTTTTAGTGGTGGAAGTTTGAATGTAAATTCCAATGAGGTGAATGTACAGCCTATGGTGGTTTCTGAAAATGTTATAGATCAGCCTATTACTGATGCAGATGTACATGATGTACTTGATGAGGAAAGGGATGAGAATGAGCAGGCTAGAGGTATGCCAAAATGGCTGGTGCATACTTTGCGTAACAGTAAATTGGATGCATCTTTGTCTAGTTGTACTCGTTCAGGTTCTCGCCATGCATCTTATACATCAGATTGTTATGCTTTGGCTGTGTCTAGGTTACATGATGTTGAGGAACCTCTATCTTTTGATGAAGCATAAAATTCAGAAAATTGGATGGCTGCCATGCAATCAGAATACGATGCACTTCTAGAAAATGACACGTGAACTTTATGTGATTTGCCTCCTGACAAAAAGGCGGTTATGCACAATAAAAAGGCATAGATTATGAAGAGACTTTTGCTCCCACGTGTCTTATGACTACTGTGCGTTTTCTATGTGCATTGGCAGCTCATTTTGGTTGGGATGTACATCAATCGGACATTGTTATTGCTTTCTTGATTGGTGACATATTTGAGGAAGTTTATGTAACGCAGCCTCGCGGTTTTGTCAAGAAAGGACAAGAGGATAAAGTGTGCAGATGTAAGAAAGCTTTGTATGGGTTGAAGCAATCTCCTCGTTCTTCGTATGAGAAAGCTAACACTCATTTGGTCAAACGAGGCTTTTGTAATAGTCCAACAGAAAGAACATTGCATGTAAAGCGTGAGGGCGATGTACTTCTCATTGTGGTTCTTTATGTGGATGATTTGTTGATCACTGGACCAAATGAGAGACATATTGTTGAATTTAAGGTTGATTTGAATGCTTCTTTGAAGATGAAAGATTTGGGGTTGTTGCATCATTACTTAAGTATATAGTTTAAGCAGTGTGATGGTGGTGTTGCCTTGTGCCAGAAAAGTTACATAGAGACATTGCTATGTAAGTTTGGACTTGAGGATTGCAAACTTATTTCCACTCTCATGGAAACATGTTTGAAATTGAGTCTTCATGATGTTGGGGATCCTACAAATGTCACTCTTTACCAAACTGCTGTTGGATGCCTCATTTATGTATGCAACACGAGGCCGGATATTCAGTTTGCAATCTCACAGGTGAACAAATTTATGCATTGCTTAGGGTCTAAGCATTGTAAGGCTGTCAAGAGGATTTTCCGCTACCTGAGTGGCACTTTACATCTTGGCTTGTTTTATCCCAAGGGGGGATCATTGCCGCCAGACTTACATACATTTTCGAAAACAGATTGGGCTGGTTGTTTTGACACACGAATATTTACAGGTGGTTTTTGTTTCATGCTTGGTAGCTCATGCATATCATGGTTGAGCAAGAAGCAACCTATTGTGGCCACTTGTAGTTCTGAGGCTAAGTACAGGGCAGTCTTTACAGCTACGAATGAGTGTGTATGGCTCAGACGTTGGTACAGCCAAAGTTGATCCAAGCTGAAAAGCTTGCAATGCTACTCTAAGGCTGCAGGCAGGTGCAGTGCAGAAGGCTAGAGCAGGTATGAAGTCCTTGGGTAGACTAGTGGTAGCGGGAATGTATGCTTAATGCGGCTTTTTAGGCCAAAAAGACTTCAAAAACGGTCAAGATAGGATAGCAGGTAAAGGTATCCGAAGTGATCTATCAGTGCTCTAGAATGTAGTGTTCGATGTGCTCTAGTAGCCGGTCTAAACGGTTTGTCAAACAGAGCTCCGTGTGCCAGATATTGCAGTTTAAAGTAAGAAGGTGTTGCAGATCCCCAATGGATAGGGTAGCTGGGGACAGGTGGCCAAGGGGGATGTCAGCGTATATAGTTGTAGTGCTCGAGTTATAGAGCATGCGTGTCTTCTCATATTCCTAATCAGAGCTCTGGATAGCAAGTTATGGCTAGTTTTAGGCCCACCTGATGCATTGGAGAATGTGCCACCTGGCATTTTTTTTAAGAACCGATAGGGATCAAGTAGATAGAGCACACCGTGCGGAGTCAGCAGGGATTGATGGCTCGTGATTCTGAGACTCGAGCACCGAGCTACGGCCTAGAAAAGCTTGGAGCATTTGGTGGGGGAGTGCATACAGAAGATTTTCTCGATTATTTGTGGCCTTAGTTGGTGGACTCGGAAGAGTCGAAGGGGGTGAGGTTTGCATGGTTTGGAACCGACGTGGTGGAGATCCGGCATGGCTTGGCGGCTTGAGATTCGGACTATTGGGCAGGATATGGAACTAGGGGAAGGAGGCCCAAAAATGATTTTTTCTATATGCTTTGCGGGTTTTTTTTTTTTTTTTTCCGAGAAAAAGATCCTTCTATTTGTTAATGAAAGCTGCCCGTAGGGCTACAACCACCTCTCCAAGAGAGGGCTACAACAAACATGATGGGGAGACTCTCCCAATGAAAGAACAACATATATACAATGAGGCTAAATCAAGGGATGGAAGGAGGGAAGAGCCACACAGGTGGTCGGTAGTGCCATCTGAGCACACCCTGGACAATGGTGTAGAAAGGCCCAGGGCGCCAGAGTCGAAGGAAAGCCTCGCGGCGCTCCCGCATGCGGTCGGAGCTGCCCTGTAGTCCCTCAAGCTGTCCTTTGAGAGTATGGATTAGCTCTAGCCAAAAGTCAGGAAGTCTCTGCTGGTGGCACAGAGCGGGCCTCAAAAATGCGGAAACAGCGGGCCTGCCAGATGAACCAAAGTGTCAGGCCACTGATGAGCTCCCAACACTCCTCTCTCTCACTGCACCACTGCTGTGGAGTAAGCTCTGTAGCAGGCTGGAGTGTAGGTCGCCCCCCCTGTATCACTATCATCCTGCTGGTGGACGATAGCTCAAACTGAAGTGCTGGGCCCGTAAGTGGACCAAGCCGCTGCCCCCCAAGTGTACTATCTAGCCGTGGAGAGAGTAGGCATCAGCCGAAGAACTCGTAGCCACACCTGCTGGGCCGAGGGACAGTCCCAAAGACAATGACGCAGACTCTCCACCAACTGGTCACAGGCTGCACATGCGGCGGAGAGACCACTTTGCACAAGCCAGCTCCCTACTGCTGTAGCTCTGTGTGCAACCAGCCACCACCGAAACAAAGTGACGCGCCTCGGCTGTCTAGAGTCCCACAGCCTCTGCCAAAAGGCTGCCAAGAACTCGACTGTGAGGCCCTCCTCCTGCCAATGACGTGCTGCAGCGGGGCGGGCCTCTCTCTGTGCTGCAAGTATATGACGTCCAAGCCGAACAGTGTACTGAAAGAAGGGCACTCCTGGGTGGTCTGCAGAAGAGAAGGGGTCCCTCCATAGCCAGTCACCAGGATCCCACTGTACTCGTGCCAGTGGACAACACTCCCAAGCCCATAGCCTCCAGTGTCCAGTCTCAAGAGCTGCTGGGTCAGGGTCTATGACGCAAGTCCTCCCACAGATGCCCACAACTCGGATCCTCTGGAAACAGCACTCTGCTACTTGCGGGGCCTTTACTGCAACTCGCTGTAATCGTCCCCCACCCTGAAGCTCGAAGAACATGGCTGGGACAGCCCTGTCTGAAATGAGAACCTGTAGTCGTGTGAAGGCTCCCATCCACCGGGGTGCTACTGGCTCGAGAGGCATGAGCCAGTCAGCTGGAACTGACTCTGAGATTTCCTGACACATGCTCTGCACCCTTCTCATGCCCTGCAGCTGGAAACCCTGCACCTCCTCTAACAAACCTGTGAACTCTAGCCAGTCACCTAGAGAGCACGCTAAACCTGTTGCCATGGGACCCCAAGAAACATGAGGCCGACTACCAACCAAGTGGCCTCTCTGAGTGCCAACCATGGGGTTTCAAACGAGGGGCTGCCGTAGGCGCTCCTCCGTGCACAACAGCTGTCGCTGCTCCAGGCCACGCCGTAAGGGCTCCCAAGAACGAAGCAAACTCACAGCGAAGCGGTCCTCCAGTCTCCTGCTCAAACCAACTCGGCGCATCTCTGTAAAGATCCATCTGGTCGAAGGTTGCCAAGGGCCTCCTGACTGAGGCACCGTGTCACGAAGCCTCTGCAACAGGAACTCCTTCCAGGGCTCCTCACTTGGAGGAAGTCCTCTGACTATGAACTTCCCAAGAAGGACTCTGCTTTGCTGTGGTGGATCAATGATCCCAAGCCCTCCCTGAGAACAAGGAAGCGTGATGACCGACCAAGCCACCTTGGCTTGGGCCATCTGAGTGTCACGTCCTGACCAAAGGAAGTTCCTGATCAGCCTCTCTACCTGGCTGATACAAGAACTCGAGAAGATCCAGCAGGAAGTGATATACCACATAGTCGCCAACAGCACCTGGTTGGCAACTAATACTCTACCAGCCAACGAAAGTCGTGCTGAGCTCCAATGTAATAGCTTTCTCCTGATGGACAGGAGAAGAGGAGCAATCTGCTGCTCGTGAGACAAGTCCAAACCAACCTTACAACCCAAGTACCGAACTGCAGTCCCTGGGGGAATCCACGTGAAACCCTCTCCTGGCATCCAATCTGGCACAGGAGCATTACCAACCGAGAAAGCCACTGTCTTGCTCTAGTTGAGCAGTGGGCCCGATGCACAACAGAAGGTCTCCAAAGCCTGCTCACATCTATGAAGATTGGCCTCCTGGCCATCTAAGTATAAGGCCGAGTCATCGGCAAACTCAGCGTCCAGTAGCTCATCTCCCCGAATAGGGAGTGCTAAGCCCCGAAGACCAACTTGCTGTGACACCAAAAATCTACTCATCGCCTCCGCATAGAACAGAAAGAGAAAGGGGGCAAGAGGACAACCTTGTCTGACCAAGCGTGTGAGCATGAAGTGCTTACCTCTCCCTCCTGCCAAAAGCACCTGACTGTGAGTCTGTCTGTACAAAGCTTACACCCCTCTTATCCAAGCATCTGAGAAGCCCATCCTGCGGAGAGTACCCTCTAGAAAGTCTCAGTCAACTCGGTCGTATGCCTTCTCAAAATCGAGAAGAAGAATCACAAGGTCCTCACCACGGAGCCGTGCCAGAGCAGAAGCCTCCTAGAAAGTAAAGATGTTGTCAAGGATAGTGCGTTCCTTGACAAAACCTGTCTGAGTCCCATGTATAAGGCTCTCTAAAAGTGGCTGAATCCTCAAACTCAGAGCCTTGGCAAGAATTTTGTAGGCTGAGTTGAGGATGGTGATGGGGCGCCACTGTCGAATCTCATCCAAGGAGCCATTCTCCTTGGGAATGAGGTAGATTAGGCCCTGACTCATGCTGTCGGGCATCACTCTTGTGTGCAAAATGTACTGAAAAGCACTACAAAGATCTGGGCCAAGTAGGTCAGTACTCCAAGAAATAGCTGGGAGTCAACCCATCCTCACCTGGACAGCTACCACGAGGGAGGGCCCTAAGAGCCGTGTGCAGCTCCTCAAGATGAAGTGGCATCTCTAGCCTCTGGCGCATCTCCTCTGTCACAAGACATGGCATCTGTGCCCAAAACTGCTCCCTACATGCATCGTGCCGCTCTGACTGAGGCTCAACCGATAGTAACTCACGGTAAAAGTCAGTAGCAACTGCACGCATATCCTCAAGCTCACAAGCAACTGACCCATCGGGTCTCCTCAGCTGAGTGACCTTGGCATGCGAGTGCCGAGGTCCTACTGTCTCAAAAAAGGCACCTGTCACTCTGTCACCTACCTGAGTCCACTGAGATGCCTGTCGGTGAAAGGCAAACTCATGGCGCCTCTCCTCTGTGCAAGCAAGCTCCTGTCGAGCCTGCTGTAACTTCTCCTCCAACCATGGACTGTCTGGATGCTGCTCTTGCATCCTCTGTAGTGAAGCAATGCCTCGTCTGAGACGCTGCTCCTCCTCTCTCGCTGCGGCCCGTCGAGCCAAAGACTCCTGGAGAAAAAAGTGGCTAAGCTGAGTTAGGCCTAAGGCCACTCTGTCTGCCGGTAGAGCTTGGCTGTCCATGCCCTCTGTCCAAAGAGCCTCTACCCTCTCTCTGAGTGCTGTGTCCAACAAGACCCGCTCTGGGATGCGAAGCATCGTGCTCCCACTCCTCAGCCTGCCTGCCACTGTGAGGATCACTGGTGCATGGTCCGAGAAGGATGTCCCTGCCAGGATGCCCACTGATCCCCCCAAGTCACTGAAGTGGTCACTAGTGTAGAAGCGATCTATCCGCGATAGATTCACTCCTCCCACTTTGCGGTTCGATCTAGAGAAGGCAAGACTGTCTAGGGGCCTCACAAAACCAGAGTGCTGCCATGTATCCGAGACCCTCAAAGTCATACACAACCTCTCCCAAGCTTCCAACTCGACTCCATGCACAGTAGCATGGGTACCACCAATCCTGTAGAAGGGTCCTCCAACATGTTGAAGTCCCCTCTTATACACCAATGATCGGCGTGCGGCAAAGACTCAACAATCTGTCACCAAAACTCTGCACGAGCACTCGCCACATTGGACGCATAGATGTTCAGGAAGCCCACAAGGCCACCCTGAACCTGCATAGTAATCCACTGAGCCCTGCCTGGTACAGTAATCCCTCTGCCCACAATGGCCTGCTGCAATGAGTCCGCAATAGTCATACATACCCCACCCTGGATGCCTCCAGGTCTAAAAGCAGCTGACCAAAAGGTATCATATCGTCCACGCAAAATCTGACCACATTGTCGAATGTGGCTCACATAGATGGTGCTCCTGAAGCATAAGGAGATCAATCTCTCCTCCCACAAGGCAACGCTGAAGCTCCTGACGCAATCGGCCCTGCTGTCGCTGAAACTGGGGCCCACCTAGTCCCTGCACATTCCATGAGACGATCCTCATGGGGAGCGAGAGAGAACAGATGCTGCTGGAACAGCAAGACGGGCTATCTTCGAGGCAGGCTTGGATGGGGAATAATCTGCATCCGAGCGTCCTCTAGATAGGCGTGACTGCAGTGAGTGCCTAGTCCAAGCCCAAGCAAAGTGAGCCGTGCATAAAGCAACCTCCTCTGTCCAGGAGTCCTCATGAATGTATACATAAGAAGGCAAACACTGCGTATCAGCAAAGAAGTACACCACAATGTGCCTACATCCTGCTGAGTCTGGGGGTGTCACCGCAAACTTGGCCAATGGCCACAAAGTCTGCAACATATCTATAACTCCAAGTTCTCCCATGTGGTGAGAGAACTCTAAGACCTGTGTATGCAACCATCCCACCACTGAGTCGAGGGACCACTCTGTCTCGGCTCTACCACAGAGGGGGAAGGAGAAACCAACTGCTGAGTCCAAGGCCTTTGTCCCCCTAGTGGCGAGGAACAAAACATGGACCCTGAAGCAGGCTGCCTCATGGTCTGCTGTGGAATCACCGAGAAAACGAGTGAACCCGTAGTCGAAGAAGTCCCTGCGGCGTCGGATGTCAATGATCGTCAGCCCACGAGGGATAGCTGCAAGGGAGGATGTCTGAATCTGCAAAGGGGGCCGCAAGAAGGGCTGACCCTCTCTCGCTAGGCGACTTGTGGCAAAGGCGCTGCCAAGAGATCTCCTAGCTGCCGGAGAGGGACGAGTCTCCTAAGCCGATTGTGAAACTGGAGTTGGAGGGGGGGGAGAAGGAGTTGGGGGGAGCGGAGGAGAAGAGGGGCGGGATGGGGCGACAGAGGTAGAGGGGCGAGGTGGAGAGGCGACGGGAGTAGAAGGCGGGGAGGATGAGGAAGAGGGGGGGAACTCTGGGGGGGGGGGGGGGAAGCGGCTATCGAGGTTGAAGCGGAGGTGGGGGCTGACGCAAGGATCTCCTCCTGCTCAAGAGGACCAAAGCGATTCCCGTGGGAACCCACTGCTGCTGAGTAGGCACTTGAGGGCCACTCTGAGTGCCAGGCTGACGCTGTGGCCGTTGGCGTCGTCGGCACGGGCCTGTTGCCACCCCTCCTCCGTTGGAGCCCCAGGCTCAGAGGGTGGCTCTGCATTTGTGCGCTGTGCCCCTGGCTGTGGCTGCGGGCAAGCCCTGGCAGGCTGGGGCTGGGGCTGGGGCTGGGGCTGGGGCTGGGGCTGTGGTGCAGGTCGCGGCCTCCTTCGTGGACAGGCCTTCGCTAGATGGCCCATCTGTCGGAAAATGACGCACTGGTTCGGGAGGCCCGAGTACTCCACACTCTGTCTAAACCAACCCCCACTCACCCGAGGCAGAAGGATAACCTTCAGGAGCGTGTAGGTATCTCTGACTAAAACTCGAACTGAGGGGATGCCTGCCGCCTTGGCAGCTACTGATGCTGCCGTACGAGGTGTCTCCAGGAGAGTCCCAATGGCGGAGCCAATCCTAAAAAGAAGTGGTAAGTACTCCCTCCGTAAACCCGGAAAGCAGACTGAGATGGGGATGTCTGCCTCCTCTACTAGAACATCCGAAGCCGTGTCAAAACCATGTCGCCACTGTCGAAAGTGGGCGCGTGATGCTTGGATGGCCAGTGGACTCATAGCTATGAGCAGCGTGTGGGAATGGCGGGGGCGGCAGCGGCAGCGGCAGCGGCGGGCAGTCAGCGCGGGGGGGCGGACAGAGGGTAGGGCGGGGCAGGAGGCAGCGGGACAGGGCAGCGGGAGGGTGGACAACGAGTAGCACCGAGGGGGGGGGGCGGGGAGCGATGGCGCAGCGAGCGGAGCAGCAGCAGCGAGCGCGAGCAGCTTCTTTCCAGTATTTGAGACAAAGTTGAAGAAGGTCGCAAAGAATTTCATAAAAACTGCAACAGAACTTTGCGGGGGTTTTTTTAGGAACTTGGAAAAATTGAGGACCTTGGAGAGCGATTACCCATGGCATGCCACATGGCCGTTAGTGGTCCCATATACGCTAACGTGAGCAAGAGAGGAGTATAAAGCCTAAAGTGTGCCCATCAAGGGGTATCGAAGAGAGAGAGAGAGAGAGAGAGAGAGAGAGAGAGAGAGAGAGAGAGAGAGAGAGAGAGAGAGAGAGAGAGAGAGAGAGAGAGAGAGAGAGAGAGAGAGAGCTTGCTCTCCGAAGCTGCTATAGCACTCGTTGTGGCGGCTTTGCGCGGTGGCTCATGGGGTGGAGTTAGATGGTTTTGGTGGCGCCTCTCGGCGCTGCGCGGCAGCAGTAGCAGTCAGCGGCCGGCGGCGGCGGGTGGGCGTCTTGACTTAGTAGTGATGATGTGGCGCGTACGTAGGGGCTCGGTCCTGCGGCCCTTTAGGAGCCTATCTTTTGAAGGTTAAGGGTGAGGGCACTAGCGACCTCGCTCGTGCCTCCCCAATATGAGAGAAAAAGGAAGAGATGAGAGAGAGGGAGAGAGTCTTCAGGCAGGAGAGAGAGTGGAGGACCTAGAGGGGGTGGTGAAGCATAAAAGGAAGTGGGAGGAAAGAGAGTCTCGGGGACCAAAGTGGACGACCAAGAAGACAGGCGCAAGGGCTCCTAGTGGGCAAGTCAAAGAGGGATTCGAGCGGCCGGACAAGGCAAGCTAGGGCAAGCCAAAGGGGAGAATGGTCAGAGGAAATCAAGAAGGCAAGTCAAAGAGCAAGCTCAAGGGGAGAGCCCGGCAAGGGGTCAAAGAAGGCCAGGTGGGAGCCAAAAGGAAGGATAGTCAAAGGTAAATCGAATTCAAAGGTTGAAAGGGAGCAATTGGGGTAAAGGTTTTTTTTTTTTTTTTCCAAGAAAAAGATCCTTCTATTAGTTAATGAAAACTGCCCATAGGGCTACATCCACCTCTGCAGGAGAGGGCTACAACAAGCATGATGGGGAGACTCTCCCAATGAAAAAACAGCATATATACAATGGGGCTAAATCAAGAGATGGGAGGAGGGAAAAGCCACACAGGTGGACAGTAGTGCCATCTGAGCACCCCCTGGACCATGGTGTAAAAAGGCCCAGGGCGCCAGAGTCGAAGGAAAGCCTCTCGGCGCTCCCGGATGCGGTTGGAGCTGCCTTGTAGTCCCTCAAGCTATCCTCTGAGAGTATGGATCAGCTCTAGCGAAAAGTCACGAACAGTCTCTGCTGGTGGCACAGGGCGAGCCTCAAAGATGCGGAAACAGCGGGCCCGCTACATGAACCAGAGAGCTAAGCCGCTGATGAGCTCCCAACACTCCTCCCTCTCACTGCTCCACTCCTGTGGAGTAAGATCTGTAACAGGCTGGAGTGTAGGTCGCCCCCCCTGTATCACTATCATCGTGCTGGTGGAAGATAGCTCAAACTGAAGTGCCGGGCCCGTGAGGGTGGACCAAGCTGCTGCCCCCCAAGTGTACTGTCGAGCCGTGGAGAGGGCAGGCATCAGCCGAAGAACTCGTAGCCACACCGGCTGGGCCGAGGGACAGCCCCAAAGACAGTGACGCTGACTCTCCACCAACTGGTCACAGGCTGTACATGCGGCTGAGAGACCACTATGCACAAGCCAGCTCCCAACTGCTGTGGCTCTGTGTGCAACCAACCACTGGAACAAACTGACGCGCCTCGGCTGTCTGGAGTCCCACAGCCTCTGCCAAAAAGCTGCCAAGAACTCAACTGTGAGGCCCTCCTCTTGCCAATGACGTGCTGCAGCGGGGCGGACCTCTCTCTGCGCTGCAAGTATATGACGTCCTAGCCGAACAGTGTACTGAAAGAAAGGGACTCCTGGGCGGTCTGCAGAAGAGAAGGGGTCCCTCCATAGCCACTCACCAGGATCCCACTGCACTCGTGCCAGTGGACAACACTCCCAAGCCCATAGCCTCCAGTGCCCTGTCTCAAGAGCTGCTGGGTCACGGTCTATGACGTAAGTCCTCCCACAGATACCCACAACACGGATCCTCTGGAAGCAGCACTCTGCTACCTGCGGGGCCTCTACTGCAACTTGCTGTAATCGTCCCCCACCCTGAAGCTCGAAGAACAGGGCTGGGACAGTCTCTGAACAGGCCGTGACTGAGATGAGAACCTCCAGTCGTGTGAAGGCTCCCATCCATCGGGGTGCTACTGGCTCGAGAGGTGTGAGCCACTCAGCGGGAACTGACTCTGAGATGTCCTGACACATGCTCTGAACCCCTCTCATGCCCTGTAGCTGGACAGCCTGTACCTCCTCTGACAGACCTGTGAACTCTAGCCAGTCACCTAGAGAGCGCGCTGGACTTGCTGCCATGGGACCCCAAGAAACATGAGGCCTACTCCCAACCAGGTGGCCTCTTTGGGTGCTAACCATGGGGTTCCAGACGAGGGTCTGCCGTAGGCGCTCCTCCGTGCATGTCGGTTGTCTCTGCTCTAGGCCACGCCGTAAGAGCTCCCAAGAACGAAGCAAACTCACAGCGAATCGGTCCTCCAGTCTCCTTCTCAAACCAACTCGGCGCAACTCTGTGAAGATCCATCTGGTCGAAAGCTGCCAAGGTCCTCCTGACTGAGGCACCCTGGCACGAAGCCTCTGCAGCAAGAACTCCTTCCAGGGCTCCTCGCCTGGAAGAAGTCCTCTGACGACGAACTTCCCAAGAAGGGCTCTGCTGTGCTGTGCTGGATCAATGATCCCAAGCCCTCCCTGAGAGCAAGGGAGTGTGATGACCGACCAAGCCACCCTGGCTCGGGAAATCTGAGTGTCGCGTCCTGACCAAAGGAAGTTCCCGATCAGCCTCTCTACCTGGCTGATACAAGAACTCGAGAAGATCTAGCAAGAAGTGATGTATCACATAGTTGCCAACAACACTTGGTTGGCAACTACTACTCTACCAGCCAGCGAAAGTCGTGCTGAGCTCCAATGTAACAGCTTTCTCCTGATGGACAGGAGAAGCAGAGCAATCTGCTGCTCGGGGGACAAATCCAAACCAACCTGACAACCCAAGTATCGAACTGCAGTCCCTGGAGGAATCCACCTGAAACCTTATCCTGGCATCCACTCTGGCACAGGAGCACTGCCAACCGAGAAAGCCACTGTCTTTCTCTAGTTGATCAGTGCGCCCGATGCATAGGAGGTCTCCAGAGCCTGCCCACACTTGTGTAGATTGGCCTCCTGGCCCTCTAAGTACAAGGCTGAATCGTCGGCAAACTCAGCATCCAGAAGCTCATCTCCCCGTATAGGGAGTGCTAAGCCCCTTAAACCAACCTGCTGTGACACCAAAAATCTGCTCATCGCCTCCGCATAGAACAGAAAGAGAAAGGGGGCAAGAGGACAACCCTATCTGACCGATCGTGTGAGCATGAAGCGCTCACCTCTACCTCCTGCCAAAAGCACCTGACTGTGAGCCTGTCTGTACAAAGCTGACACCCCTCTGATCCAGTCATCTGAAAAAGCCCATCCTGCGAAGCGTGCCCTCTAGAAAGTCCCAGTCAACTCTGTCGTATGCCTTCTCAAAATCGAGAAGAAGAATCACAAGGTCCTCCCCACGGAGACATGCCAGGGCAGAAGCCTCCGAGAAAGTGAAGATGTTGTCAAGGATACTAAGTTCCTTGACAAAACCTGTCTGAGTCCCATGAATAAGGCTCTCCAAAAGTGGCTGAATCCTCAAACTCAGAGCCTTGGCAAGAATTTTGTAGATTGAGTTGAGGATGGTGATAGGGCGCCACTGTCGAATCTCATCCAAGGAGCCACCCTCCTTTGGAATGAGGTAAATCAGGCCCTCACTCATGCTATCCGGCATCACTCCTGTGTGCAGAATGTACTGAAAGGCACTACAAAGATCTGGGCCAAGCAAGTCCCAGTACTCCAAGAAGAAACTGGGAGTCAGCCCATCCTCACCGCGACAGCTACCACAAGGAAGGGCCCTAAGAGCCGTGTGCAGCTCCTCAAGCTGAAGAGGTATCTCTAGCCTCTGGCGCATCTCCTCAGTCACAAGACAAGGCATCTGCACCCAAACCTGCTCCATTCATGCATCCTGTCTCTCTGACTCAGGCTCAGGCGACAGTAGCTCACGGTAAAAGTCAGTAGCAACTGCACGCATATCCTCAGGCTCACAAACAACTGAGCCATCGGGTCTCCTTAGCTGTTTGACCTTGGCATGCGAGTGCTGAGGTCCCACTGTCTCAAAAAAAGCACCGGTCACTCTGTCACCTACCTGAGTCCACTGAGATGCCTGTCGGTGAAAGGCAAACTCATGGCGCCTCTCCTCTGTGCAAGCAAGGTCCTGTCGAGCCTGCTGTAGCTGCTCGTCCAACCATGGACTATCTGGATGCTGTTGCTGCATCCTCTGTAGTGAAGCAATGCCTCGTCTGAGATGCTGCTCCTCCTCTCTCGCTGCAGCCCATCGAGCCAAAGACTCCTGGAGGCCACTCTGTCTGCCGGTTGAGCCTGGCTGTCCATGCCCTCTGTCCAAAGAGCCTCGACCCTCTCTCTGAGTGTTGAGTCCAACAAGACCCGCTCTGGGATGCGAAGCATCGTGCTCCCACTCCTCTGCTTGTCTGCCACTGTGAGGATCACTGGTGCATGGTCCGAGAAGGATGTCCCTGCCAGGATGCCCACTGATCCCCCCATGTCACTGAAGTGGTCACTAGTGTAGAAGCGATCTATCCGCGATAGATTCACTCCTCCCACTCTGCGGTCCGATCTAGAGAAGGCAAGACTCTCTGAAGGCCTCACAAAGCCTGAATGCTGCCATGTATCCGAGAGCCTCAAAGTCATACACAACCTCTCCCAAGCTGTTAACTCGACTCCATGCACAGTAGCATGGCTGCCTCCGATCCTGTCAGAGGGGTCCTCCAACATGTTGAAGTCCCCTCCTACACACCAATGGTCAACCTGTGGCAGAGACTCAACAATCTCTGACCAAAACTCTGCACGAGCACTCGCCACATTGGGCGCATAAATGTTTAGGAAGCCCACAAGGTCACCCTGAACCTGCAGAGTGATCCACTGAGCCGTGCCTGGCACAATAATCCCTCTGCCCACAATGGCCTGCTGTAGTGAGTCCGCAATAGTCATACATACCCCACCCTGGATGCCTCCAGGTCCAAAAGCAGCTGACCAAAAGGTATCATAACGTCCACGCAAAATCTGACCACATCGCCGAATGCGGATCTCAGACAAATGGTGCTCCTGAAGCATAAGGAGATCAATCTCTCCTCCCACAAGGCAACGTTGCAGCTCCCGACGCAATCGGCCCCGCTGTCGTTGAAACTAGGGCCCACCTAATCCCTGCACATTCCACGAGACGATCCTCATGGGGAGCGAGAGAGAACAGATGCTGCCACAACAGCAAGACGGGCTATCTTCGAGGCAGGCTTGGATGGGGAGTAATCCGCATCCGAGCGTCCTCTAGATAGGCGAGCTTGTAGTGAGTGTCTGGCCCAAGCCCAAGCAGAGCGAGCCATGCCTAAAGCAACCTCCTCTGTCCAGGAGTCCTCATGTATCTATACATAGCAAGGCAAACACTGCGTATCAGCAAAAAAGTATACCACAATGTGCCTACATCCTGCTGAGTCTGGGGGTGTCACCGCAAACTTGGCCAGTGGCCACAAAGTGTGCAGCAAATCTGTAACTCCAAGTTCTCCCATGTGGTGAGAGAACTCGAGAACCTGTGTATACAACCATCCCTCCACTGAGTCGAGGGACCACTCTGTCTCGGTCCTACCATAGAGGGGAAAGGAGAAACCAACTGCCGAGTCCAAGGCCTCTGTCCCCCTAGCGGCGAGGAAGAGAGCGTGGACCCTGAAGCAGGCTGCCTCGTGGTCTGCTGCGGAATCGCCGAGAAAGCGAGTGAATCCGTAATCGAAGAAATCCCAGCGGCGTCGGAGGTCAATGCTCGTCAGACCACGAGGGATAGCTGCAAGGGAAGATGTCTGAATCTGCAGAGGGGGCCGCAAGAAGGGCTGACCCTCTCTCGCTAGGCGACTCGTGGAAAAAGCACAGCCAAGAGATCTCCTAGCCGCCGGCGAGGGACCAGTCTTCTGGGTCGACTGAGGTACTGGAGCAGGAGGAGGGGGAGCAGGAGCAAGGGGGGGCGGAGGAGAAGAGAAGCGGGGTGGGGCAACAGAGACAGAGGGGCGAGGTGGGGAGTGGGCGGGAGCAGAGGACGGAGGAGGGGATGAGGAGGAAGAGGGGAGATCTGGAGGTGGGAAGGCTGGCGAGGGTGAAGCGGAGGTGGAGGCTGGCGTAGGGGACTCCTCCTGCTCATGAGGACCAAAGCAGTTCCCCGTGGGAACCCACTGCTGCTGAGTAGGCATCTGAGGGCCACTCTGCGTGCCTGGCTGTCGCTGTGGCCCCTGGCGTCGACGGCCACGGGCCTGCTGCCACCCCTCCTCCGCTGGAGCCCCAGGCTCGGAGGGTGGCTCAGAATCTGTGCACTGTGTCGTTGGCTGAGGCTGCGGCCCAGCCTTGGCAGGCTGGGGCTGAGGCTGAGGTGCCGGTCGTGGCCTCCTCTGTAGACAGGCCTTCGCTAGGTGGCCCATCTGTCTGCAAATGAAGCACTGGTTAGGGAGACCTGAGTACTCCACACTCTGTCTAAACCAACCCCCACTCACCCGAGACAAGAGGATGAGATTTGGGAGCGTGTGGGTATCTCTGACCAAAACTCGAACTGAAGGGACGCCAGCCGCCTTGGCAGCTACTGATGCTGCCGTACGAGGTGTCTCCAGAACAGTCCCGATGGCGGAGCCAATCCTGGAGAGAAGTGGAAGGTACTCCCTCCGTAAACCCGGAAAGCAGACTGAGATGGGGATGTCTGCCTCCTCTACTAGCACATCCGAAGTCAGGTCAAAACCATGTCGCCACTGTCGAAAGTGGGCGCGTGATGGTCGGATAGCCAGTGGACTCATAGCTATGACCTTGGAGGCCATCTCAGAAGTCTCGAACTCTATCTGGTAGTACCCCCGTCCGAGGATCCGAACATCCAAAATCTTGCCCACCTCTGCGAGAAGGCGGGCCTGGAGAAGGTCTCACAGCTCTCCTCTGCTAGGACGGGTGCCGAGAACCTTGCAGATGACAGAAGTCGCCCGCAAGCGCTCTACCTCTGCAGCAAGGCTCGCTTGCTCTGTCGACGAAAGAGCAAGTCGAATGGTGGGCTCAACGGGGTCGGGCGAGGGGGCTTCAGGCGAGTCCCTCTGTGGCGGAGCTGGAGCCTCCATCTGTGTCTACTGCTGAGTCGAAGAGGCGGACGGAGAAGAACAATCTGCAACCGAGGACGCCGAACACTTGTCCGAAGAACAAATGTTGCAGAGCCAGGCGCAAAGAAACCTTCGGGGGCTGGGGGGCAGTGGGGGGGCTAGGGGGCAGTTAGGGGGGGAGGGCAGTGGGCAGCAGGTAGGTGGCGGGCAGGACTGGGAGGGGGAGACAACGCAAGGCGGGAGGGGGTGGGGGATGCAGCGCAAGGGCGAGGGGGGGGGGGCAGCGCGAGGGGGGCTGATGGAAGCGCGAGGGCGAGAGAGAGAAGGGGGGTGAGGGGAGGCGATGGCGCAAGAGGGGAGGGAGCGTGCAGCAGCAGCGAGCCCTTTTTTTCTGGGGTAAATGTTAATAAAATAATAGTAAATAAAATAAAGAACCCAAGGGGCACTAGCGACATCGCTAGTGCACCCCCTCCTCAAGTACAAGCCAAAGAGAGCATTAAGAGAATGAGGCAGCTCATCCCTTCCAAAAAATGCCAAATTGGGATGCATGATGTCGCTAGTGCACCCCCTCCTCAAGTACAAGCCAAAGAGAGCATTAAGAGAATGAGGCAGCTCATCCCTTCCAAAAAATGCCAAATTGGGATGCATGATGGACCAATTAGAGGGCAATTTCCAAATTTGAAGGACCCCCATATAAAATGTCTTTTTTGAATCAAATGAAGGTCTTTTTCTTGTGCCGTTTGAAGCATGTAGAGTGGAGTTTTTTGGTAGAGGAGTGTGCCTGTCAATCCCCTTTGTAATTTTTGTTGAAAATGGCCATTGTGATGGCATTGCAAGCTTTGTACATGCCTGTTGAAGTGTAATCAAGCCACTATTGTCCAATTTTGATGTTGTTTCCCCTCCCCTCCCTTCTCTTTCTCCTGCTCTTGTGTTCCCCTGCGGTGCCGACAATGTGGATGTGTGTGCCCCTCCAGAATGGCGATGCTTTGTGTGTGAGTGAGATTGAGCGGCTGTGTGTGTGCAAGGGTGGAGACGGACCGTGGCAGTAGGTGTGCGTTGTGTGGTGGTCTTTTGGAGTGTGTAAGCATTAGGAAATGAGCAGGCGGTGGTCTGCTATTGTAAAGTGTGTTCTTGAACGTGTTTTGAGAGGATAGGGGTGCTGTGGATACCTTGAGCTATAGAGAGGCCTTTGTTTTTGTGCCGGGTGTGTTCCCCGATTCCCCCTCTCCATCTTCTGTTGCCTCCATTGAGGAGCACATTGATTGTTCCCAGTTGATCGAAAAGAAGCTGATTTTCGCGTTGGAAGTCATGGCGACTAGAAGCTATGGATCGATTTTCACAGGCGAAGAGTGTCCTTATGAGTGGATGTCGGATGTCATTTCGATAGCAAAAAAAAATATACAATGACTAAATAAAGCACTTAGCGAGCGAATTCCGAACTTGCCAAGGTAAGAAAAAGTGCGAGGGAGGGGAGTAAATTTAGAGCGGAATGGAGAGGGGAAAGGGGAAAATTTTGCACAAGTGGTAAACAGCAAACGCGTTTCGCAATTTAAGCTCTTCAGTGGTGTTATCCTTACACAAGGAGTAGGAGGGTTTAAATAAGTGTTCACCAAGGAAGGAGGGGTTCCCAAGGTAGTAGGTACAGAGTTAAATAGAGGAGGAAGCCTCTTCAATAGAGGGGAATTAACTCTAAAGTGGGGTGGGAGAAGGATGGAAAGAGAGAGGTTTAAAGAGTGCTTATAGGTGGTACATAGAGAAAGGGATTAAGACCCAAATTAATGGGGGGTGGGAAAAGAAGGGAAAGACAAAGATTTTAAAGAGTGCATTAAGGGGGTACAAAAAGTGACTTTGACCCGGGGGGGGGGGGTGAATGTGGTGAAACTCTTATTTAGGTGGTATCTTTTTAAGGGATCGAAGAGGATGCACAGGAAAAGATAAAGGAGGAGAAGGTAAAGCTTGGGGAGGGAGGGAGGGAGGGAGGGGGGGGGGGGGGGGGGGGGGGGGGTGTTAGGAGAAGGGGGGAAGCAAGGAGATGGGGGAGTATGGTTCTTTTTTGAGAGAAGGTTGTCCAGATTGGGTGCATTAAGCCAACATATGACTTTTTTGGAAAAAGGGGGGAGCTCAGAGTTGATTTCAAGAATGTTGGAAAGAGGTTGGTTAATGGAGTGGGCTAAATTGAGTTTTCGGGTAAAGGGTGAAAAGGGGATTTTGACAATGGAAGGAGGGGCAATCTTGTGGTTGCCTCCTAAGAGATAAGAGGGCCTGGATGCATAGGTTACATAAAAAAAGCATGCTTTCAAAAAAGGTGCTGGGTACCCTTTAGCCCTCAGTCGGTGGAAAAAAAGGTTGCGAATAGAAATGAAACCCTCAAGCGAGTTTTCCCTGATAATATATCTCCTGAGCTCCGATAGGATAAAGACAGTTTTCTGGTGGGTGGGGTGCCAAGATTGCCAAGGGATATAATTGTAGGAGTTAAGAGGTTTTTGGTGGCAATGTGTGTCCAAGATCCCCTTAGAGCAGAAGGAGGTTCCTTTGAAAAAGTCATAGTAACAGGGAACGGGCGGAATGGGGCCTTCCCGTTCCCGGAACGCGTTCCCAAGCCCTGCGCCTCCTCGAAACGGGAACATGACCGGAACGTGTTCCCTTCCCACGCATAACCGGAACGGCAGTCGAAACGGGGCCTGGAACGGCCGGAACGGCATCCGGAACGCGGAACGGAAAATCCGGAACACCAAAGTTATAAAAAATGACAGTTTGGGGTAGTTTTTTTGAACTTTTGGGAGGGTGTTATTTCCATCCTCTCCTATATAAAGAAGGGCTTTAAACCCTCTCTCTCTCAAGCTCTCTACCTCACCCTCTCCCTCAAGGCTCTCTCTCCCTCTCCCTCTCCCTTTCCCTTAAGCGTACCGTTCCGGCCTCCGTTCCCGTTCCGCCATCCCGAGGGCCTCCCGTTCCGGAAACGTCTCGGAGCCCCACGTTCCCATTCCCCGTTCCCGTTCCGTGTAACTATGGAAAAAGTGAATGTCCAAAATAAATGCTTCCTGTGAGGAGATGACGGGAGTGATCTTAATATACTCTTGGAGAGGATGCCCATACTCAAGGAGGAGCTTTTCTAAGCAGGCGGGGGGGCCCTCCCAAACTCCAAAAGCGTCGTCTATGAACCTCTTAAAGTATAGGAGAGAAGGGGAAGAGAGGAGGTTCCCGTCTTCTTCTAAGGAGCAGAGAAACAAACACGCATACACCACTGCAAAATTCGACCCCATAGCGGTGCCTTTAACCTGATGCCAGAACTTACCTTTGAAAGAGATGTAATGGTGGTTAAGAATGAGAGAGGCAAGAGAAAGAACGAAGTTGACTTTAGGATAGGGAAAGTGGCTATGGATAGAGTTTCTCAGAGCGCAAAGCCCTTCCTGGATGGGAATGCTGGGGTAAAGGGACTTCACGTCGAAGGTAAAGAGAGTGATATGGGGGGAGAAAGGGATGGAGGCTAAGTCTTTGAGGTGTTGTTTTTTGGCTAGGAGTATGGGGAAGAGTTGTACATGCAACCATTTAGAGGCATTCTCTAAGATATAGCCCTTGTAGGAACAAATGGGGCGGCCTACAAGGACAGGTTTATGAATCTTGGGTAAGAGGAAAAAAGGGCAAGGTTTGGGAAAAGCATGAGAGGAGGAGAGGATAAATGCTCTCTCCTTGGAAGGAAGGAGATGGAAATTTGAAACAATGGAAAAAAGAGTGGAAAGAACAAACTGTAAAGGCGGTGAAGAGATGGGAGAGTAGGTGAGAGGGTCTAAGAGATGGCGTAGTGCTTCCTAGTGTACCAAGTTTGGGAGAGGATGACGGGCCCGAGGTTTTTATCGGCTGGTCTAATTACAATTTGATGGTCATTTTTAAGGGAAGAAATGGCGTCCATCAAGAAGGTTTTAGGAAGGAAAGGAGAAGATTGATTAAGGAGGGGTTTTAAACGAGAGAAAGTATCCTCAAAGGCGTGCTCAAGGGTGAAGGAGGGTTCCAAGAAGGATTGGGGAGAGAAAAGGAAGGAGGAGGGAGGGTTTTATTAAAAAGAGTTTGAGTTGTAAGCTTCTCTCAAGGTTGGAGTAAGCTCTGAAGATAGAAGTAGAAGGTGGAGGAGGGGAGGGGGGAATGTAGTTGAGACCAAGGCCTAAAATTCTCCGCTCCGAGGAGAAGAGAGAAGGATTGGCTAAGTTGTGAAAGGAGAGGTTAGTAATTTTATTTTCAATAGAGAAAAGTGTTTTCTTACCTAAGGTTAAGATTTTGTAGAGATGTGGATTGGTGAGGAGGAGCCAATACCTAGACCTTTTTCTTTTATTGTGGGATTAGAGGGGAAGAAAAAAGGAGTTACATGGAGGAGGGGTCCAAAGGTTAGGAAAGAGAGGGGATTGGGAGAAGAGCAAGTGGACCCAAGAGGAAGGGTGCTCCAAACCTAATTCTTCCTCCTCCATTGCAAGTTTTTTGACATTTTAGGTTTTTTAGGGAGGCTATGCTTGGGGTGGGGAGGTGGAGAGTGAGGGAAAGGGGTGGGAAAATAAGGGCCCAACGGGTAGTTTGGTGTTTTCAAAAGGGGAGGCACATGAGAGTGGTTGGAAGAGGGGGGAAGGGGAAACAAAAAGGTTTTTGGAGGAGGAAGCAAAGGGCGGTTTACAAAGGGTGGGAGAGGAGGAGAGGATTTCCGGGGAGGAGGGTTTAGGTTTTTTGAAGGGTTGAAGCAAGCCCTCTTCATGAGATGCTCTTGCCAAAGGGAGGGGTTTTTTAGTCAAAGGGAGGGGTTTTTTATTGTGGACTACACGATGATGGGAGGCTTTAAGTTTAGGAGACCTCTTTGGGGGTGGTGAGAGAAGGTTCTTCATTTGAATGGTAACCTCATGATGCACCAATTCTCCTACCGTTTCTTCTTTGGGTAGAGACTCTGCTTCCTCCAAGATGGTAGCTTGTGCCCTCTTCCTAGCATTATGCGCCGCCGTGTTCAAGGAAGAGGCCAAATGGGCTTGGAGGATCTCATTTTGAAGTTGAGCATCAAACTCATGAAGAGAGGAAAGCTTCCATGAGAGGAGTTGATTAGCCCACGCTGACGGTTAGACTCTAGGAAATGAGATGACGGCAAGCTTCTTTGTGAGGTCTAAGAGCCTCTCTTCTACAATGTCGCGGTATGCATCATAGCTTTTCTGAAGGTTGTTGACAAGAATTCTTTGGGCTTGGATGTAAGCTTGGGTACAATCCAATTGAAATTGGATGTTAAGGACTTCGATCTTGGCACTAAAGAGTGCTTGTGCTTGGGAGTCCTCTAGGGAGAGGCGGGGGGGTTTCATGCAAAGACTAAGGGGAGCCTTTTGGTTAGCGAGAAGATTTTGCAAATGAGTGAGGTGCGAAGAGGCTTTGTGGAGCTTATGATTAAGAGTTTTGAACTCTTCTAAGGAGATTGCAACAATTTTGCCAAATTCCAAAGGTTTGTTTATGGCGGGAAGGATGGGTGGAGCTACATCATGTGGGTTAGTGGCTAGGGGTGGAGCAAAGGCAAAGGAGGAGGAGCTTGCGGAGAGGGAGCCGAAAGTGGTCGGAAAAGTGAGGGGAGGGCTTGAGAGAACGTGAGCAAGAGAGGAGTATAAAGCCTAAAGCGTGCCCATCAAGGGGTATCGAAGAGAGAGAGAGAGAGAGAGAGAGAGAGAGAGAGAGAGAGAGAGAGAGAGAGAGAGAGCTTGCTCTCCGAAGCTGCTATGGCGCTCATTGTGGCGGCTCTGCGCGGTGGCTCATGGGGTGGAGTTGGATGCAGTCGGCGGCGGGTGGGCGTCTTGACTTGGTAGTGATGATGTGGTGCATACGTAGGGGCTCGGTCCTGCGGCCCTTTAGGAGCCCATCTTTTGAAGGTTAAGGGTGAGGGAACTAGCGACCTCGCTCGTGCCTCCCCAATATGAGAGAAAAAGGAAGAGATGAGAGAGAGGGAGAGGATCTTCAGGCAGGAGAGAGAGAGTGGAGGACCTAGAGGGGGTGGTCGAGCATAAAAGGAAGTGGGAGGAAAGAGAGTCCGGGGGACTAAAGTGGACAACCAAGAAGACAGGCGCAAGGGCTCCTAGTGGGCAAGTCAAAGAGGGATTTGAGCGGCCGGACAAGGCAAGCTAGGGCAAGCCAAAGGGGAGAATGGTTAGAGGAAACCAAGAAGGAAAGTCAAAGAGCAAGCTCAAGGGGAGAGCCCGGCAAGGGGTCAAAGAAGGCCATGTGGGAGCCAAAAGGAAGGATAGTCAAAGGTAAATCGAATTCAAAGGTTGAAAGGGAGCAGTTGGGGTAGAGGTTAATAAAATAATAATAAATAAAAAAAAGAACCCAAGGGGCACTAGCGACATCGCTAGTGCACCCCCTCCTCAAGTACAAGCCAAAGAGAGCATTAAGAGAATGAGGCAGCTCCCCCCTTCCAAAAAATGGCAAATTAGGATGCATGATGGACGAATTAGAGGGCAATTTCCAAAGTTGAAGGACCCCCATATAAAATGTCTTTTTTGAATCAAATGAAGGTCTTTTTCTTGTGCCATTTGAAGCCTGTAGAATGGAGTTTTTTGGTAGAGGAGTGTGCCTGTCAATCCCCTTTGTAATTTTTGTCGAAAATGGCCATTGTGATGGCATTGCAAGCTTGTACATGCTTGTTGAAGTGTTATCAAGCCACTATTGTCCAATTTTGATGTTGTTTCCCCTCCCCTCCCTTCTCTTTCTCCTGCTCTTGTGTTCCCCTGCGGTGCCGACAATGTGGATGTGTGTGCCCCCCCAGACCGGCGGTGCTTTGTGTGTGAGTGAGATTGAGCGGCTGTGTGTGTGCAAGGGTGGAGACCGACCGTGGCAGTAGGTGTGCGTTGTGTGGTGGTCTTGTGGAGTGTGTAAGCATTAGGAAATGAGCAGGCGGTGGTCTGCTATTGTAAAGTGTGTTCTTGAACGTGTTTTGAGAGGATAGGGGTGCTGTGGATACCCTGAGCTATAGAGAGGCCTTTGTTTTTGTGCCGGTTGTGTTCCCCCATTCCCCCTCTCCATCTTCTGGTGCCCCCATTGAGGAGCACATTGATTGCTCCTAGTTGATCGAAAAGAAGCTGGTTTTCGCGTTGGAAGTCATGGCAACTAGAAGCTATGGACCGATTTTCACAGGCGAAGAGTGCCCTGACGAGTGGATGTCGGATGTGAAGCTGTATATGCTATCACTGCGTATGCCAAACGAGGATAGAAAATTGCAGACTTTTACTTTGGTGATGCGAAGCTAAAGTTTGGTGCTAAGCTCTGGAAGGCAAGCCGAGGCAAGCGTGGCCGGCTCTACAAGTGAGATTTCTTCACGACTTTCGCAAGGAGGTGTCCGCAGTCGAAATGGATGCGAAGGTGAAGGCGCTTAAGCAAGATATAAGTGAAGAGTTCAATCTGTTTTTGGGTCGTTTTGAAGAGTGTTGGGTAGAAGTAGCACCAGCCATGCAATTGGCTAATGGGGATTACTTCAAGCTGGACAAATTCATGGCGTGTCTACAACGTAAAGTGAGAGAGAAGGTCGATTTTGAAAGCGCAAAAAACTACAATGGGGCTGTAGCGATTGCACGGTCAAAGAGCAGAAAGATAAAGAAGAAGATAGAGCAGGGTGTGTCGGGCTACGAGACGATGGCCCCCCTTCAACCTCAAAGTCGGAGGGATGCTATGCATGAGAGGGGTAGCCGTTGTGCCGCAGAATTGGGTACGCATTGTGCAGGATTTGTCCGAGTAGATGCAAGAGTCGCGCCATAAGCATGATGGATAGAGGGAAGCCAAGAGGAGCAAGGGGCAGGGCAAGGCGGCTGCCAGGCAGATGCTACAATTGTGGAGAAGAGGGGCACTATGCGCGTGATTGTCCTCAGCAGCCAAGAGAGAGGGGAGGCATTTACCCGCTGTTTGGTAGAGGTCGAGGTCAAGGGCAGTTCAATGGTCCAAGAGAGTAAGTAGTGGAAAATCTTGTGCAACCAGCTCTGCCAAATGGAGGTGAGGTTCCAAGGGTAAATAATAAGGTCAAAGAAGTGGGTATGCATGTTTTGCAGGCAGATGGGAAGGCAACAACGGATCATGATGTGAAGCAACAGGAGGAACAAGTGGGGAAGGCTAGGACATGTTTTCCGGATAGGGAAATGCAAAAAGGGAGTTAGGTGATGAAGTATGAGAATTTCAAGTCTAAAAAGAAGTGGACAGATCTGTAGTACAAAGTGCAAAAGGCCTTTCCGAATGGGACCTATCAGTTGGTAAGGGCAAATGGTAAGCTTCTTAAACACAGGGTGAACGGTGTGTGTCTCAAGTTGTATATTTAGAGAAGGCTAGTGCTTGAGGTGCATCAGATTGTAGCCAAGGGAGGTGGACAACCCACCTAAAAATATGCAGTGTGCGAAGGAGATGAGACTTTTGTACATAGCTTGTACATAGGGTTGTGGTTCTTCCAAGTGCTTTGAATTGTCAATTTCTAAAGTTCTGTAAATATGCTTTTAGTCGAACATAAATGGTCAACGAGGGGGCTGGGCAATGATGGTGCAGCCAAAGTTGGTCCAAGATGAAAAGTGTGCAATGCTAGGCTAAGGCTGCAGGTAGGTGCAGTGCAGAAGGCTAGAGCAGGTATGAAGTCCTTGGGTAGACTAGTGACAGCGGGAATGTATGCTTAATACGGCTTTTTAGGCCAAAAAGACTTCAAAAACGGTCCATATGGGATAGCAAGTAAAGGTATCCCAAGTGCTCTATCAGTGCTCTAGAATAGTGTTCGATGTGCTCTAGAAGCCGGTCCAGACGGCTCATCAAACGAAGCCCCAGTGTGCCAAATATTGCAGTTCGAAGTTAGAAGGTGTTGCAGATCCCCAATGGATAGGGCAGTTGGGAATAGGAGGCCAGGGCAGATGTCAGCAGATAGAGTTGTAGTGCTCGAGTTATGGAGCATGTTTGTCTTCTCGGAGTGCTAATTAGAGTTGTGGATAGCAAGTTATGGCTAGTTGAAGTTTTGTCGGGGCCCGGGTTTGTGCCCACCTGATTGCATTGGAGAACGTGCCATCTGGCATTTTGTTAGGCCTCAACAAGGATCAAGCAGATAGAGCACACCGTGTGGAGTCAGCAGGGATTGACAGCTCGTGATTCTGAGCCTCGAGCGCCTAGCTACGGCTTGGAAAAGCCTGGAGCGTTTGTCGGGGGATTGAATTCAGAAGATTTTCTCGATTTTTTGTGGCCTTAGTTTGTGGGCTCGGAGGAGTCGAAAGGGGATGAGGTTTGCATGGTTTGGAGCCGACGTGGTGGAGATTTGGCACGGCTTGGCGGCTCCAGATTTGGACTATTGGGCAGGATATGGGAGCCGGGGGAAGGAAGCCCAAAAAGGATTTTTTCTGTATGCTTTGTGGGGTTTTTTTGGGAAGAAAAAACTTGGAAAAATTGAGGACCTTGGAGGGCAATTACCCATGGCATGCTACGTGGCCTTTAGTGGTCCCATACATGCTAAGGCGAGCAAGAGAGGAGTATAAAGCCTAAAGAGTGCCCATCAAGGGGAATTGAAGAGAGAGAGAGAAACCTTGCTCCCCGAAGCTGCTATGGCGCTCGTTGTGGCGGCTCTGCGCGGTGGCACATGGGGCGGAGTTGGACGGTCTTGGTGGCGCCTCTTGGCGGCGCACGGCAGTGGCAATGGCCGGCGGCCGGCGGCGGCAAGTGGGCATCTCGACTTGGCAGTGATGATGTGGCACGTCCGCAAGGGCTCGGTCCCGCGGCCCCTTAGGAGCCCATCTTTTGAAGGTTAAGGGCGAGGGCACTAGCGACCTCGCTAGTGCCTCCCTAATATGAGAGAAAAAGGAAGAGATAAGAGAGAGGGAGAGGGTCTAGTAGCTTTCCACTTGGGGTATATGGTGGTTCAATTTTTTTGATGGCTGTGTCAATCCTCACATTTTCTAATGGATATCTCATCATCTAAGAATAGTTTTTTGCAAAGCATATTATTCTTATAGGTGGTCATGAAGTCTTGTCAGTGAAGTTAAGTTTTTTTAATAATGCTATGGCTGCAAGAGATCGAGACACAAAAATGAAGGGGATTTGGCTATGTTCTAATCCACGTGAGGTTGTCAGATCCAAAAACACTTGAGGATGCATATGCACGAGTTAAAGTCATGGGGAAGGCCTTTGAAGCCACCGCACTAGCAACCTAGTCAAGGCTTACCTTTGAAGCTAAGAGATACCAAAGAGAGGCTTGTTTGAATTCTATGGTGAGTGCTCCTATGGTTTCTATTCCACCATCCCTCACCCCAACACCAGCTAGTCCTTTTGGAGATTTTCAAGATACTGAGTCGCCTTCTTTTAGAGATAACACTTTGCCAATACCACATTGGGTACCACATGTGCCAAAGATTGAGTTTGTTTCCCATCCCAGGGTGTTATGGCAAGATAAAGGGAAGAGAGAAAGTAATAGAAAAAGGGTAAAATTTAAATGGAAGAAGAAAGAAAAGCCCAATGGATAAGGCACCCATCCGACCGAAAATTTTGGCTTCACACTAGTAGGCTAGTTTTCCTCACAGGACACCACTTTACATGCCTCTTGAAGTGTAATCAAGTCACTATTGCCCAATTTTGATATTGTTTCCCCTCCCCTCCC
Source organism: Adiantum capillus-veneris (assembly GCF_014529385.1). NCBI lineage: Eukaryota > Viridiplantae > Streptophyta > Polypodiopsida > Polypodiales > Pteridaceae > Adiantum > Adiantum capillus-veneris. The sequence goes on from NC_140931.1 coordinate 70,597,357, forward strand.
TTCTCTTTCTCCTGCTCTTGTGTTCCCCCGCGGTGCCGGCAGTGTGGATGTGTGTCCCCCCCCCGGACTAGTGGTGCTTTGTGTGAGAGTGAGATTGAGCGGCTGTGTGTGTGTGCAAGGGTGGAGACCAACCGTGGCTGATTTTGGTGTTGGACAGGACACTGACAGTCAAAGCTCATTGGCAGTTGCGAGAAACCCAGTTTTTCATGCTCGGACAAAGCACATTGAGGTGCATTACCACTATGTCAAGGAGAGGCTCTCAGCAGGAGAGATCAACTTGGATTATGTGCCAACACAGGACAACCTTGCAGATCTTTTCACAAAGGCATTGTCTCGTAAGAAGTTCGAAGCTTTCCGCAAAGCTTTGGGCTTACTCCCCTTTGTGGACTGATCATGTGCTTAGGGCATGGCACTTCCCTATACTCTAGGTGCTAGCTCTCGTTCACCGCATCACTCCGTGGGGGCATTTGTTACCATATACACGTGGTAGTGATGTGTGAACACACTTAGGACCGCCGGACATTTTTTCCCTCACTAGGAGGTTTTTCCTCCCATGCATTGTATATACGCCCATCACTCTAGGGCTATCTTATCTTTCCATTGTGCACTAAGCAATACTACTCTCTGTTGCGTGCCTTGAGCTTCTTGGTCTTCTCCAAGCTGTGCGTGTTTCCTTGCAACCCTATTTCCAACAAGGAGGACTTAGCAGATTCTCCTCGGACATTAGAGCAGTACCTTGAGGCTTTTGATTTAGCACCGTCTATTCCGGAAATGCGGGATGAATTTGGTGCGGTGCATGTTGCAGGAGAGGGGAGCCACTCCACTCCTTTGTCAGAGATTGCCTAGAATGGAATAAATTCTTAGTTCTCCATGAGATTTTAGGGATACTGATCTGACGGTATTTTGCCGAATGACTTAATGAAAAGATGTGAATGGGAATTCCTAAAATGAAATTGTTACATGTGCTCTCTCATGTGTGTATTGTTTGAGTACGTGTCGAAAAGATGAAATGAATGTAGCATTTTATGTGTTTCACCAGCTAGCTGATGTGATTGTGATAGTAACTATACACCAACATAGCTCACATGCCCATATGACCTTTTCTAAACAAAGACAACTTAAAATATCCCGGGGGTAGTCCTGCTGCATGTCTATTCTTTTAACAGGAGTGAAAAATATTTACTCTTGGACCTGGTAGCTTGTATTATACATCCAAAAGTGACTTTTTGCTAACAGTTATGGTGAATGATGAATCTGTTAGTAGCCTTTTTAAAATTTCAGGAGGAGATGTCCTTTTTTGTTGGAAAGATTGTGAACTTGATGAAGGACAACCATTTGTTCTCTTGGCAAGGTGGACCAATAATTCTTGCACAGGTACACATACTCCTATGCATGTTTTCCTGCAATAAAAAAGTAGACCATGAATTCTTTTACAGGTAGTAGTGTTGCATTCATGTAGTTTGATGCCTTCCCAAAGATTTCTCTTGACAACTTTGTTGCAGCTGCAGAAAGCTGGCTAAAGTTATGTTTGGATCTTTTTGTCTTGATTATGGTAATTTACTGTGAGTGGATCAAATTATTTGTTTGCAGATCGAAAATGAGTATGGTAACATCCAACACTCTTATGGTGATGGTGGGAAGTCTTATGTACAATGGGCCGCTGCACTTGCTCAAAGTCTTAACATAGGTGTACCTTGGGTCATGTGCCAGCAAAAGGATGCACCCTCTACCATTGTGAGTTCAAAATCTATTTTCTCATGTTGCTGACTCCTGTAACCATAACAGATCATAGGTTAATTTGATATGGTGCATAGGATTCTTAGCGGATTGGAATGTTACCATCTATGAACAAACTGGGAAAAGTTGTTGATCACTTTAGTCTTGCAGATTAATTCTTGCAATGGGTTTTATTGTGATGGATTCAAACCTAATAGCAATGAAAAGCCTATTCTATGGACTGAAGATTGGGCTGGCTGGTATGTGTTAATGTTTTCAGCCCTCTGTTAATTTTCGAGTTTAGTAAACTTTATGCTTCCAAAACTGCTGAGTGCCGATGTGAGAAGTGAATGTTTTTGGAGGAAACTTGTTACTGTTTCTTCAAAAAGATAGTGGATGGACATAAGCATTTGTGTCATGAATTATGTTCACTCGGAAATAATTTCTTGATTTCAATAATGCTTTGTGGTGTCATACATAGAGGCGAGAGCCTTTCTCCTGCATATAATAAAATCTGTGCGGTTTTTTTTCCCTAGAAAAAGATCCTTCTATTAGTTAATAAAACTGCCCATTGGGCTACAAACTGCCCCTAACAAGAAGGGGGGCTACATCAGCATGAGGGGAGACTCTCCCAAATGAATAAATGAGATATGTACAATGACGGCTAAATAAGGATATGGGAGGAGGAAACAACCACACAGGTAGCCGTAGTGCCATCTAGGAGCCCCATGGACCATGGCGTAGGCCCTGGACGCCAAATTCGTAGGAATGCGTCACGGCGCTTTCGCATATGGTCAAAGCTACCTGCAGCCTCTGAAACTGACCTCAAATCGTGTGGATCAGCTCCAGCCATATATCTCGTATAGTCTCCACCGGTGGGATGGGGCGGGCCTCAAAGATGCGGACGCGACGGAATCTCCATATGAATCAGAGAGTGAGGTTGCAAATAAACTCCCAGCAAAGCTCTCTATCACCGCTCCACTCTTGGGGCATAAGCTCTGTGTGACAGGCTTGAGTGTAGGCCGGCCCTCTTGTGTCACAATCGCCGTGCTAGTTGAGGACAACTCAAAATGAAGTGTTGGGTCCGTGAAGGTGGACCAAGCAGCAGCACACCAAGTGTACTAACTAGCTGATGTGTCAGGGCTGGCATTAGCGGTAGAATCTGAAGCCAGACCAGCTGCACCATGCGGCAGTCCCATAGACAATGCCTCTGTGACTCAAGTGGGTGGTCACACGCGGCAAACCCCGCCGGATGGCCACTATAGTCCAGCCAACTCTCCACTACGGTAGCTTGATAGGCGACAAGCCACTGGAACATGGTGACTCTCCTCGGTTGTCTGCTAACCCACAAGCGCTCCCAAAAGTTTGTCAGGAACTTAGCTCTGAGACCCTCCTGCCAATGACCTGCTGCAGCAAGGCAGGCCTCTCTCCGAGCAGCAAGTATGTGGCTGTGATAGAATTAAGCTAGTTTCATTAACCGTAGCGCAATTATATTAACAAGAGAGAGTTTCATTAAGGAGATTCCTTATGAGCAAAAAGAAAGTCTTGGTTGGAGTCTATAACGAAAAACAACCTACTAGCTAGCTTGGCATGCAAAATAACTTGAAAAAGAGAGAGAGATTAAGACCGACAATAGTTGAGGACTGGATTTACTTGGAGCCGGTCCCCCCTTCAAAAGGACTTTGTATTATAACTTCTTCCGTTGAGAGAGACTTGTTTACAATACAATCTTTGTGTTTTTCAAAAGCCCAATTGATGCCATGAAGATGGAAAGCTTCATGCACCAAAATTACACTTGGTAGGGCCTCAATCCCAAGACCTCAAACACCTTCAAAGGTGGAGAGAGCTAGCGGGGAGTGAGGAAGAGAAAAAGAAGAAGTATTCTTACAAGGGAGAAGTATTCTTCTTACATTAGTTCACTCATAAAGCATAGCATAGCATAGTAATGTAGATGGAGAGGAAGATGAGCATGCTTGTAAGCTTGGCACTTGGGTTTGCATTTCATGGTCAAGTGTTGTTAGTGTAGGCTTCTTCACTTATCTTAGCCTTGAGAAGGTGTCTTCACCTTCTTAGAATGAACTTCATTGAGGTGCAAGAGAAAGAGAGACCCATCGACCCCCCTTTCTTGGGCATGCTTGAAGGCTATTGGAGCTTGCTGTGGGCTAGCCTCTTACTTCATTTCAAGCAAGAGGGTTAGCATTGTGACAAGTGTCTTTCATCCCCTCTTTGAGAAGAGAGCTTAATTCTATAATTAAATAAAGCCAAATTCTCATTGGCTCTCAAGGTAGGCTATCCAATGAGATTCAAGCTCACTCATGGGATGCTCTACTCTCATTGGTCCCACTAGTAGGTTACCCAATAGGATCAAAGCTTACCCATGGGATTATCTATTCCTATTGGCTTTGTGGGCTATCCAATGAGATCGAAGGTTGTTCTAGGAAATGCTTAATTCTAATTGGTTCTTCATGTTGGCTATCCTATGGAATTCAGGCTTGCTTGTGGGCAACATAGTTAGTTACCTGACATGTGTCCTTTATGCGTTAAGTGAAAGAGTTGAGTTCTAATGTGTGTGAGTGCTCTCTCTCTCTCATCTCCTTACAAGAAGCGCTCGCCCCAGGCAAGTGGGGGTGCAACTTGGCCACTTGGGGGTCCATAGCAACCTTAGAGAACATATTTAATGGTCTAAAATACCTAGAGTTGAGAATAGACTTTCCCATTAACCCTAGGCCCAATGGAATCGATCACTATCCTTTGGAGGCTTAATGAAGCTTACCCTAAGGCCATTTAAAGCATCATTGAGTTCACATTGCTCATTGGTAGATTATCTTTCCTCTTGGTCCCCTATTGAGATAGTCAAGTAGCACGTATTAATATTCTATCTCTGCTCCCTTTATCTTCCCATTTCAAATGGCTAGTTTAATGTTAGAAAATCATTTGGGAAAGTTAGATATTAGATTTTATGACATTACCTTGCCCTTGAAATCATAGTCGTTCTCGACTGAGGTAGGAAAGATAAAGCATAGTCATTAATCTATGGTTTCCTAGTGGGTAGAGGATCCCTTTTCACACAGTGACATCTTTCCAGAATGGATGACTAATCCTTTGGTGCTTGGGAGACTTAGCTGCTGCAAGCATGTCTACTCTGTAGTCCATATCAATACTCTGAAGTGGATTGACAAGTTCTACTTGGTGCTTGGGAGATGTAGTCGCCACAAACATGATCAAAAGCATGCATACTTTCACAATAAAAGAAATGGAGTCATATAAGATAAAAACTTTGTACATTACATACATTTACATGTGCTTACTCAAGTGAGTCATTGTAAGCCTTGACAAGGTGCATACTATCCCTAAGTTGGATTCCTTGCATCCATCTAACATCTTCAAAAGGATAATTCTTGAATTTAACAAGATATCATCGGATAATCTTACCATCTCGCAAGACCTTCTCATGCCGTAGAATAGACTTGGGTTGGAGTACCTCTTCTTGACCTTTAAATTTTGCATTGACGGCTTCTTGAGGTGGCTTTCCTTTGTAAGGCTTAAGTAAGCTCACATGGAGGCTTCTTGTATGAGCCAATGATTGGGCAAATTCAATTGATAAGCCATCTCGTTGATTGGCTTAAGAATTTGAAAGGGACCATAGTATCATTTTGCTAGTTTAGCGTAATACTTTTGGTGTCTCGTAGAATTCTTGCCCGAGGTATGCCTTAGACAAGCTTTGGGAAACTTGAGCAAGACCCAATCATCTTGCTTGAAGGTCAAGGCTCTCATGTGCTTATTAGCAGCAACCTTATGTTTTTGTCGAGAGATAAATATGGCTTCTTTAATCTTTTGGAAAGATTCTTTAAAATCTCGGCTAGATTCATCAACATCGAAGATCTTCCCATGTACTTTAAGTAGCAAGGGCTTTTGGATCTTCCCTCAATGACCTCAAAGGGTGCTTTTCCCGTAGAGGTATGTACAATGTTATTGTATGCACACTTTACAAGAGGTAGGTACTTCTCCCATTGAGAACGTTGATCACTTCCGTAACATAGGCTTTTCGTAGATCAAGAATCGTGGAGTTTGCTATTTCACTTTGGCCATCCGTTTGTGGGTGATAGGCCGAAGAGAATTTAATCTAGTACCTAATTTTTCAAAGAGACCCTTCCAAAAATTACTTAGGTTGCTTTGCTCGATCATATTTTGTCTCTTGGCATATCATGCACTTTGAAACTTAGTTTTGTATGTTTACTTTTATGGTAGGCCAATAGAAGTATGTTTCTATTCCTCATATAGTAGATTGAATCCCTCTATGCCCCTCATGAGGAGGAGCATGAAATTCATATATTACTTTTCTCACGAAGTGAATGAGTGACACAAATCCTATTTCCGTAGAGAAGATAACCATCTTGCAAGGTAAATAGTTCTTCTTTCTTCCCTAACGCTAGGGCAGAAATTAAATCTCCAGAATATGGATTAGTAGCATACTCATCTATCTTCTAATACTCATCTATCATAGAAGATAGATCATTGCGAGTTGCTATTACATTTGGCTGTCGTGAAAGTGCATCGGCCACTTGGTTGTGCTTGCCTGCTGCAATGTGAGCAATATTAAAATTGAATTAGGAAAGAAAATTTTCCCACTTCATTCATTTGCCAGAAAGCTTGGTTTTTGGGTCATAAAGTATTTGAGGCTTTGATGATCGGTACGTAGAATAAATGGAGTCTCCGGGAGACTAGGGCATGTAGGACAGCTAATAGCTCTTTTTCATAAATGCCTAATGTCCGCTCGTTGGAATTCAATCTCCTACTTGTTTGAGAGGAGAGATAAAGAAGTCTTCTTTGTCCACATAACTTAGAACATGGAGTCTCAATTTCCCAATCAAGGGAGTGACTGACGCTTCTTGTCCCCTGAAAGCCCCCTCCGCCTTCAAAGTATCCCCTATTTCATAAGCTTGTATCCCTAACTTGATGGCTAGCTCAATCGATATGAAATTATGAGTAGAGCCGGGATAAAAGAGGATAAAAGCATCCTGTTCTCTCATCTTTCCCCAAGCGTAGGGAAGTGATGACCCTTTGCAATGACCATACTCTTTGAGCTTCAATCATAGAGGCTCTAGGTGGTTCATTGCATACATTTTTTGTGTGGGCAAGACCCATAAATATGTCCTTGCTCCCCACACTTAAAATATTTGTTATCCTTACGACAATGCTCTAGATCTTCGGATGAAAGTTTATTTTTACCTTTGTCAACACCTTTGTCCTTTGCTTTGTTGTTGTGGTTGCTGGAATTGCCTTTGTGTAGCATTATTCTTCCCCTTGGGCTCATTTTTGTCCTTAATTTCCGTGGGCTTAAGGTTTTTCTTAGCCCCTTGTTGGAAATTAATTCTTGAAGCAACCATGGTGTGGTGAATGACTGTCGAGATTGTTTTGGGCCTTTGAGAATTGAATATTCATTCATGTCTTTGGGTAGCCCGGCACAAAACTGTTGCTTTTGCTCTCCAAAGCCTATCTTTTTGTAGATAGTCCCTTTGAGATGTAGGTCCCAAACTTGTCTACATACTTGTGGATGGACTCATATGGAGACATCTTCAAGCTTCGCCATTTGGTGAGAACTTTATCTTTGGCATCGCTTGAAAGAAACCGCTTCATATTGGAAGCTCTTAAGTCTTTCCATGTCTTTAGATCTTCTCCATCAGCCCGTAGACTAGCCCACCATTGCCTAGCGGACTTTGGAAAATGCATGGTAACATGTCGTAGCTTAGAGGATTCAGTAAAGCCCTCATCTCCAAAGGCCGCATCGGATTGTTGTATAAAAGCTAAGACTTTGTCAGTGGTACCGAAGGTACCATCGTAGGTGAGGAAAGTGATGTTCTTCTCTCCCTCTTTGAACTTCTTGAGCTTGTTGGACCTTTTCCATGCGGCATAGGATTTCCGATGTCCTCTCCTCGTGGCTCCTTCGAGGAGTAGTTTCTACTTTCATCGGAAGAGGAGCGTGATGAAGATGGAGAAGAGGGTGACCTCTTTCTCCCCTTTTTCTTCTTGGGAGTTCTTTCTTCTCTCTTGGAATCAAGATGATAAGAGTTATGCGGAAATCTTTTCTTCTTTGGAGGAGTTGGTTGGCCATCATTTGTAGCACCATCATGTCCAAAATCAAAGTCAACAACAATAATTCTACTCTCTTCATTATTTTTAGCCATGCTAAACAAAAATTATGTGTGTTCTTGCAAGAGACAATTCCAATCTATGTAGTCTGCCTTAGGACCTCTCTTCTTAAGCAAAAAAAGAGTAGCCTATGTTTTGATACCAAAGTGACAAAATTAAGCTAGTTTCATTAACCGTAGCGGAATTGTCTTAACAAGAGAGAGAGAGAGAGAGTTTCATTAAGGAGATTTCTTATAAGAAAAAGGAAAGTGCTTGGTTCGAGTCTATAACAAGAAACGACATAACTAGTGAGCTTGGCATGCAAAATAACTTGAAAAAGAGAGAGAGATTAAGACTGAAAACAATTGAGGACCGGATCTACTTGGAGCCGGTCCCCTCTTCAAAAAGACTTTGTATTATAACTTCTCCCATTGAGAGAGACTTGTTTACAATACAATCTTTGTGTTCTTCAAAGCCCGATTGATGCCATGAAGATGGAAAGCTTCATGCACCAAAATTACACATGGTATGGCCTCAATCCCAAGACCTCAAACACCTTCAAAGGTGGAGAGGGCTAGTGGGGAGTGAGGAAAGAGAAGAAGTACTCTTACAAGGAAGAAGTATTGTAAGGTGCAACGGAATGAATGTTGTATTTTCTGAAGATTAGTGATCTTTATTGCTCAAGGTTCCTTTTAGTTCTTAGGGAAGGAGAGAGCCTTCCGTCTTATGGAGAGTGCTATGATCACGAACAAAGTGAGTGGATATTGTGCGTGCAAGTGAATGAGACTGAAAGAAGGAGAGAGAAGAGATACGACACCGACAGGTTGTAAAACTCTCCTTCGAAGGCCCCACTTGTCGGCGAGAGTGGTCTACTTTGATTGCACAAAGGTGTACAATGCGAATGCAATGGACTAATGCAATGGGACTATGCCGATGACGACGACGACTTGATGGCTGAAATCTGAGATCTTCTAATCGTTGAATTCTGGGACTGTTTCGCTGGCTGAAAATGATTGTTTTGGCTGCGTTTTTATGGCGTTGTCAGGAGTTTTTTGGAGCAAGGGATTGCACATATGTACATATACATGCATGGTGCATCAAATAAAGGATTGCTCATTTTTCAGAGCCAGGTGGTTACGTGGGGCCCACATGTGTACAGGTAGGACAGGGTGTACATAGTGCAACGATTTTCACTATTATCAATACTAGTGTGTTTTTTCTACAATAAGGAGGATTTGGTAGCGCGTAAAACTTCTCGAGGAAGCTATCCGCGGGCCGACGACGTGAGGTCAGCAGGTGCGTCAGATGGCATCTAGTGGCGTTAGGAGGGCGAACGGGGTCAATATTTGCACGTGGATGAGTACGGACACAACGTGGGTGTTTGCTTGTGAGAATTATGCAGAAAGGTCATCATGAGGACCTTTTTTTGGGGCCACTTCACGTGGTGGCGAGGTGCATTATTGGAAAAAAGCTGAGTGCCAGGTGTGCGAATGATGCAAAAAGGTGACAATTATGCACTGCGAGGTCAGTTTTTGGCCTGTTCGGGGTCCGTTTGAGGTCATTTAAAAGGCCAAGGGTAGCCAAGTAATAAAGCTAAGTGTGGGAACTGAAAAAGGAGAGAGAAGACGAGAAAAAATGTGGAGAAGAGAGGAGGAACAGCCGTAGGTGTGTTTTTTGGGTTTTTGGAGCCTGTTTTGGCCGTAAACTGCTCATCCGAGGTCGGATTTGAGCACTTTGACATTGTAGACTGGGGTTTTGGGCCGCTCCGGACGCGATGGCGCTGTCCATTTTGCCAAATTCCTCACTCTTTTCCTGCTGTTTTTCTGTGTAAGTTTCTCCTATGAGCGAAGTTTCTGCTCTAGTTTGTGATTGTATCTGGTATCTTTTACCCATATTATGTGAGCTGTTTGCCCCATTGGTGTTGGCCCAAGCTCATTTGTATCTAAACATCAGAAGTTCTCCTCTTTTGAGCTGAGTTTTTGTGTGTGTGTGTGTGTGTGTGTGGAGTGGGCAAGTGGATAGTCTCTCTCCTCTCACTCTAGAGGTGTGTTCCCTGTCTCGGCCAGGTGTGTTGTGTAAGCCGAGTGGTGCCCCATAGTGTGTGTGTGTATCTTCCCAAGAGTGTGTGTCGGGTCGTTATAGAGGCGCTGTGTGTGTTTTCATCCCGCTCACATTCTTTTGGCGCCCCCACGGAGGATCTTCTTCGAGTACCTTCTGCTTCGAGCTTCGAGCTTCGAGCTTCGGGATTACAGGTTGCAGGTTGCAGGTTACAGGTTACAGGTTATAGGTTACAGGTTACAAGGACAGGTACAGGTACAGGTGATTCACACAGGTACAGGTAGCTGGAGTACAGTGATATACTAGCAGTGATGTCACTTACAATTGTTATGGGAATGCATCACTTGGCGCCTATTTGAGCGCATTGTCTGCTGGATTGTACGTTACTTGTGGAAACTGCCATTGTACGCATTTGTGGAGCCATACTTGGTTGTATTTGGCAGTCCCAGCCATTTCTGAGACTTGGTCTGGAAGATAGTCATTTCTGAGACTTGACTATATGCGATTTGCATTAGCCTTCGTGTGAGGGTCGATAGCGTGAGGTTTTTATTGAGCTGGGGGATTCTCAAATGTGGAGATCCTTTCGGTGATACAGGTAGCTGGAGCACCCTTTTTGTGACCTCGCCATAGGCTATGTACTAGTGATTCCTACTTGATGCTCGGGTTCTATTGTTGGCAGTTTATGCATACTGATACAGTCTATATTTTGGGTTCTCATTGCTCTATTTCTGGGGAAACTCTGCCAAAATTTTTCCAAGTTATGATGGCTGGTTTTTTGGTCTTTTGAGCCATTTATGCTGTTATGTTGCTGAAATTTTGGCAAAATCAGAGGTTAAGTCAGGTGTGCCTTCTTGAGAGCTTCATGGTTGGCTCTAATGGATGATCAAAATGGCCCTCAGTTCACTCCTTTTCATTTAACTCAAAGAATTCAGATTAATGTTCATGTGTCCAGGAAGATCTTTTTCCAGCAGCGCATAGTCTTTATGTTTGGGCCAAGAAGATTGAGAGAGATCCTGTGACCTCGCCATAGGCTATGTACTAGTGATTCCTACTTGATGCTCGGGTTCTATTGTTGGCAGTTTATGCATACTGATACAGTCTATATTTTGGGTTCTCATTGCTCTATTTCTGGGGAAACTCTGCCAAAATTTTTCCAAGTTATGATGGCTGGTTTTTTGGTCTTTTGAGCCATTTATGCTGTTATGTTGCTGAAATTTTGGCAAAATCAGAGGTTAAGTCAGGTGTGCCTTCTTGAGAGCTTCATGGTTGGCTCTAATGGATGATCAAAATGGCCCTCAGTTCACTCCTTTTCATTTAACTCAAAGAATTCAGATTAATGTTCATGTGTCCAGGAAGATCTTTTTCCAGCAGCGCATAGTCTTTATGTTTGGGCCAAGAAGATTGAGAGAGATCCTGGAATGTCCTTTGCCTGTGGAGGACTTTTTGGAAAAGATGGAGGTTGCCTGCATTAGCAACCAGATTCATGAACCGGCGCAAATGTTACGTCTTCTCCAAATTTGTTTGAAGAGTGATGCACGAGTTTGGTCTAAAACATTTGAAGAGGAGTTGCGCGTGGCTGATCCACCTGTAAGGTTGAGTTGGGACAATCTACGACATGGGTTGGAAGTGGAGTTTGTGAAGATAGAAGATCCTGACAAGGTGTGGCAAGAAGTACAGGCTTTGGTGCAAAAGGAAGGTGAGCTAGTAGATGCGTACATACGTAAGTTTTCATTGGCATGGGAGCGAATGTGCAAGGCTTTAGCACCACAGGTACCCCCGCCTGACATGATGAAGAAGGACAGGTTCTTGGGTGGTCTTTGGGAGAATATACGTTGGAGAGTGGAGCTAAAGAAGCCTAGGACATATGAGGATGCACTAGAGGTAGCAAGGAACAAAGAGTGGAAGCTGAGGAAAATGAGCCAGTTAGGGGTGGAGTCTTTGCCAATGAGGTCTGACTTTCAGCCTATAGAGTCTTTACAAGGGCGCATGTCAGGGATTCATCATGAACCAGTAGTTACTACTCAGGTTATGCCAGCAGTGGTCACTACAGCAGTGCAAGATGATGGGCTAAGGCAAGACATGAGGCAAATGGTAGATTTGATGAAGAATCTCAGCCTAAACATGCTAGGTCAAGTGGGAAATAATCGAGGTCGAGGAAGGTTTGCAAATTAGCAAGGAGGTGAAGAAAGGCCTAGGAATGGTGTTGGACAAAGCAATGGTAGGTTTTGGAGGCAGACGCCCACATGTTATAATTGTGGAGAGTTGGGTCACATCAGCCCGCAATGTGATAAGCCACCAAGGATGGGGGGAGACATGTATCCATTGTCAAAACAGGTGCTAACTAGGTCGCATGATTATGGCATCGAAATTAAGGGAGATGAAGGAACCAGCGGACTGACCCAGAAGGAAAAGGGAAAGACAAAAGTGCTAAGTGTAGTCACCTTGGAGAAGGCATCAAAGCTAGAGGATACATTAGTGATGCCTATTGGGAAGAGGACGACACAGGAAAAGGAAGGAAGAACTGTCCCAGGTCCTAGCAAGAAGAAGGGAAAGAGCCATGAAGGCGAGGATGTCAAGGCCAAGAGGAAAAGGAGAGCTCGTCGAAAGTTTCATGTTTCAGATTTTCCACTAGGGGATGGGCAATTAAGCTATGACTTAAAGGAGGATCTGACGAGCAGGAAGGCAGATGTTACTTTTGGGCAGCTTATAGAGATGGTGCCTAAGCTAAAGCGACAGTGGAAGAGGATGGTTAACCCAATGGAGAAAGAGCCAGAGAGAGGTTTAGTGAAGGTGTTGGCAATGGACGAGCTACCAGACATTTGTCCAATAGTAGATGTGTGGCATAAAAGGAAAAATTTGGGACAAGGTTATGTGGATGGCGGAGCCCAAATATGCGTCATAACACACTCATGCGTTGAGAAGATGGGTCTCACAGTGGCTGGGGTGTCAGGTTTTCGGATCAGATTGGCAAACCATCAAAAAGTAAAATGCTTGGGTGTTGTAAAGAGCTTAGAAGTGGAGGCATATGATGCAAAGGCAGTGGTTGATTTTCATGTGATGCCAGCAGGGTTGGGAGCATATCCTATTATACTGGGCAGACCATGGTTACGTGCAGTGGGAGCTGTTCAAGATTGGCGACATGGTACGATTAGCCTCTATGGAAAGACAGGTACCAAGAAGCTTTATAATATGGACACAAGGAAACGATTAGAGGAGCTTTATGAAGATGAGGATGAGTCTAGTGATGAAGACTCTTCCACGGTGACAGATGAGGACAGTGATAGCACTACCAGCAGTGATGAGGATGCTGATGTTGCATTTCTTTTGATGGACAAAGAAATCCAGGAGATTGGCTTAGTTGCATTTGCGAATGAGGTTGAAGATGAAAGTGAAGGGCCTTATAAAGTGATTGAAGGGCTGATGCAAACCAAGGTTGAGTTGTCAAAGAAGCAGAAATTGATGACACAAATGATCAGTGGAGACCTCTCAGCTATGGAGAAGGAGATATATTTGCATATGCAGGTTTATGCCAAAGTAATTGATGGTTTTCTTGATGCAAAGTTGATATATGGCATGTCTACAGGTTTTCCTTGGGAACCAGGTGGAACCTTGATTAAGCTTTTGATGCAAGGAATGCCAAGTGTTTTTGTGTGGGATCCAGGTGGAATGAGCATCTATTAGTGTTGTTGCTGCTAGCATGAATGCTCTAGCAGGCTAGGGGATGGGCAAATTATGTCAGGAGTTTTTTGGAGCAAGGGATTGCACATATGTACATATACATGCATGGTGCATCAAATAAAGCATTGCTCATTTTTCAGAGCCAGGTGGTTACGTGGGGCCCACATGTGTATAGGTAGGACAGGGTGTACATAGTGCAGCGATTTTCACTATTATCAGTACTAGTGTGTTTTTTCCACAATAAGGAGGATTTGGTAGCGCGTAAAACTTCTCGAGGAAGCTATCCGCGGGCCGACGACGTGAGGTCAGCAGGTGCGTCAGATGGCATCTAGTGGCGTCAGGAGGGCGAACGGGGTCAATATTTGCACGTGGATGAGTACGGACACAACGTGGGTGTTTGCTTGTGAGAATTATGCAGAAAGGTCATCATGAGGACCTTTTTTTGGGGCCACTTCACGTGGTGGCGAGGTGCATTATTGGAAAAAAGCTGAGTGCCAGGTGTGCGAATGATGCAAAAAGGTGACAATTATGCACTGCGAGGTCAGTTTTTGGCCTATTCGGGGTCCGTTTGAGGTCATTTAAAAGGCCAAGGGTGCCCAAGTAATAAAGCTAAGTGTGGGAACGGAAAAATGAGAGAGAAGACCAGAAAAAACGTGGAGAAGAGAGGAGGAACAGCCGCAGGTGTGTTTTTTGGGTTTTTAGAGCCTGTTTTGGCCATTAACTGCTCATCCGAGGTCGGATTTGAGCACTTTGACATTGTAGACTGGGGTTTTGGGCCGCTCCGGATGCGATGGCGCTGTCCATTTTGCCAAATTCCTCACTCTTTTCCTGCTGTTTTTTCTGTGTAAGTTTCTCCTATGAGCGAAGTTTCTGCTCTAGTTTGTGATTGTATCTGGTATCTCTTACCCATATTATGTGAGCTATTTGCCCCATTGGTGTTGGCCCAAGCTCATTTGTATCTAAACATCAGAAGTTCTCCTCTTTTGAGCTGAGTTTTTGTGTGTGTGTGTGTGTGTGTGTGGAGTGGGCAAGTGGATAGTCTCTCTCCTCTCACTCTAGAGGTGTGTTCCCTGTCTCGGCCAGGTGTGTTGTGTAAGCCGAGTGGTGCCCCATAGTGTGTGTGTATCTTCCCAAGAGTGTGTGTCGGGTCGTTATAGAGGCGTTGTGTGTGTTTTCATCCCGCTCACAGCGTATGATATACTACCGTGTCATAGGCTGAAAACTGCGAGAATCCAACTGTTGAATTCTACGTTTTTGCTACTACTGAGCTGGCGTTTTTGACAAGGCTGAAAAAACGCTGAATTTGCAAGTGATGCTGGCGTTTTTGTCAAGGCTGAAAAACGCTGGCTGGGATGTATCTGCTAAGGTTGGAAAACACCAGGCAAGAGGACTTGTAGGCGATGGCTTGCTGGGAGGAAACGCCAAAGGGAAGGAGTGGATGGCGAGGGTCTACTTCTGAGGGGGGGTACTGCTGAGAAGTTGCTTGTTGAGCGGGAAGCTCCTGCTGCCTCTTCTGCCAGAAAGTGCTAACTTGGGTTTGCTTATATATTAACTTAGCAAAATTACCCTACCTACTTTTGTTGGAAAGTCACTTAAAAATAATAAGTGAAAATTCCAATCAATAGGAAAATAGGCTAAATGCACTGGAAAATTCCCCTAATTGATGCTAATGGATTCTGATGGGAATTCCGATGATCATGCTGTGTGCAACCGGAGGATATGCATCTATGCTAAGTGACTGGGCATGCACGGTCTACGAATAGACTCACAAAAGTGCCAGATCACTGCTAAATCTAGACTGACGGAGTGACTGAACCCTGCTGTGGTGTAGCTTGTCCACGGACACATAGGGTTGGGATGTGGCACGTGACATCCCCTCCTTTTCAAAGTGAGGTAGTGGTACCGAATTGTATGGCGTCGAGGGAGATCGCCAACAGCATCCGGAATCCTGGAAGGGACTCTTTGCCAGCCCACTCTGTTGTGTGGGTCGTGCGGTACTTGAACTTCATAAAGGTCTGCAACGCTTGGTTCTTTGGGCCGCTCCGAAAGCGACACAAAGTCTTCCGTGGCTCCTTTGATGCTTCAACTGCGTCTAGAGTTCTGCTTCTTTCGTCTTCAAGAATCTCCATGGCTGAAAATTCCTGAAACCATCTCCAACACAAAACCATGAACATACCCATTCCATGTAAAGTGAAGGAAAAAAATATTGTCTTCTCTAAAGACTGTGCATGCAATGTAGATGTACAAATAGACGGAGTGACAACCCGTTCATCAAACACATACAAACAATGAGGTCGAATCTTCTCTGTTTGATCGAAATCAATCAACTGTGGCAAATCACAATGGAAATGCCTATGCTTGGTGCTCATACTATCATGTGCTCTTTCGGAAACCGTGTCATGCCAAGGAAGAGACATAGAATGCGACTTCCTTACATACAAACTTTTCAGCTTTTCATGAACAATCTGCATACATTCGTGCTCATCCATGAGAGAAACGTGCTCAACATACAATATGTCATGCTTAGGAAAAGGGATCACATAACGATGTTGACTAAAATACAGGAAATCTTCACGAATGAAACACTCGAACAATGCGTGCATATCAATCATGCGAACACACAATACTTCTTGTGAGGGTTCTTTAGACCAAGGCTCGAGAGCCAAGATCGCTTCTTCGAAATCTATCGAATCTTCTTGTGGGGGATCTGTGGACCTCGACTCAAAAGCCAAGATCGATTCTTGGTGAGTGATTGAATCTACAACGAGGTTAGCTTCGCTAGAAAAAGCATCAACTAACACATCATCCTTGTGAACAATCACATCTTCTTCATGCAACTCATCATGCTTGTGGGAAAACACATCTTGATCATGCAAATCATCATGCTTGTCATTGTAATCCAAATCATTATGCAAATCATTGGCATCCATATCATCATGCTTATCATTATCATTCAATTCATCATGCTTCTCATCATCATGCAAATCGTGTGTGTCATGCTTGGGAGAAGAAGAGACTGAGAGAGTCTCCTTTCCTCGATCTTGTTGCATCTGTGCCTGTATTCGAGAAAAGAGTCGCAACATCTCTTGCCTTATTGCTTTGTTCTCGCGATCAAACTTGGCTTGCATTTCTTTGTTCTCGCAATCAAATTCTGCTTCTCTTGCTTTGGCTTCCAAGCGTGCTTGCTCGCTCTCACGCGCTATGCCTGCCATTCCTTCTTTGTATTCACGATCTATGGCTGCCCTTCGTTCTTCGTAAGCCTTTCTTTCTGCTTCTCTTTCTTGGTCTAACTCCTCCATAGGAGTTCGTGCAATCTTTGTCGTAGATGGGGAAGGGTCGGAAAAACCTTCTGGTGAGGAAAATTCTTCTTCGCCTCTCTCATGCTCATCACCTCCAAGCGAAGTATCCATTCCACTTCGAGTGATGACCATTCTGTAATCGTGGGTTCTTGTGGGTTCTTGGGGGTCTTGGGTTCTTAAGTTCACGAGGAACTTGGGTTCTGGAGGTCCTTGACTCGTGCGAATCTTGGGTTCTTGAGGTTCTCGAGTCTTGAGAATCTTGGGTTCTTGAGGTGTTCTTTCGCTTGCAAATCGCATTGGAGAAGGATCTTCTCTTCACCCGAGTTCTACCCTTTTCTGCGGGCGCACCCCTTGGCGGCTTTGCGCTCGCACCAAGGTTGCTTTTTCCCACCTCACGTCGATTGGCTGTCCGCTAAGTGCACAATCCGCTCTCAATGAGTGAAAAGAGACACAAGGGGAGGCTGGACAAGCCCTTCTTTCTTGGGATTCCTGTCACTCTTCAACAAAACACGATTAAGAATCGCCACGCCCAAGTAAACTTGGGTTCGTGCGACCGCAATAAGCAAAAAAAAAGTTCTTGTGGTTCTTGTGGTTCTTTCCTTGAGTAATGCAGAACACTTCCAAAGCTCTGATACCAATGTTAGGTGCAGCAGAATGAATGTTGTATTTTCTCAAGACTAGTGATCTTTACTGCTCAAGGTTCCTTTTAGTTCTTAGGGAAGGAGAGAGCCTTCCGTCTTATGGAGAGTGCTATGATCACGAACAAAGTGAGTGGATATTGTGCGTGCAAGTGAATGAGACTGAGAGAAGGAGAGAGAAGAGATACGACACTGAGAGGTTGTAAAACCCTCCTCCGAAGGCCCCACTCTCGTCGGCGAGAGTGGTCTACTTTGATTGCACAAAGATGTACAATGTGAATGCAATGGACTGATGCAATGGGACTATGACGATGATGATGACGACGACGACTTGATGGCTGAAATCTGAGATCTTCTAATCGCTGAATTCTGGGACTGTTTCGGTGGCTGAAAATGACTGTTTTGGCTGCGTTTTTATGGCTGAAAATGGGGGAAACATCTACAACCGTCTAGGGGCTGATCTGCTACTATGCCATAGGCTAAAAACTGCGAGAATCCAACTGTTGAATTCTACGTTTTTGCTACTACTGAGCTGGCGTTTTTGACAAGGCTGAAAAAACGCTGAATCTGCAAGTGATGCTAGCGTTTTTGTCAAGGCTGAAAAACGCTAGCTGGGATGTATCTGCTGAGGTTGGAAAACACCAGGTAAGAGGACTTGTAGGCGATGGCTTGCTGGGAGGAAACGCCAAAGGGAAGGAGTGGATGGCGAGGGTCTACTGCTGAGGGGGGGTACTGCTGAGGAGCTGCCTGTTGAGCAGGAAGCTCCTGCTGCCTCTTCTGCCAGAAAGTGCTAACTTGGGTTTGCTTATATATTAACTTAGCAAAATTTCCCTACATACTTTTGTTGGAAAGTCACTTAAAAATAATAAGTGAAAATACCAATAAATAGGAAAATAGGCTAAATGCACTGGAAAATTTCCCTAATTGATGCTAATGGATTCTGATGGGAATTCCGATGATCATGCTGTGTCAACCGGAGGATATGCATCTATGCTAAGTGACTGGGCATGCACGGTCTACAAATAGACTCACAAAAGTGCCAGATCAGTGCTATATCTAGACTGACGGACTGACTGATCCCTGCTGTGGTGTAGCTTGTCCACGGACACATAGGGTTGGTATGTGTCACGTGACAAGTATTCTTCTCACATTAGTTCACTCATAAAACATAGCATACCATAGTAATGGAGATGAAGAAGAAGATGAGCACGCTTGTAAGCTTGGCACTCGTTTGGATTTGCATTTCATGGTCAAGTCTTGTTGGTGTAGGCTTCTCGACTTCTCTTAGCCTTGAGAATCACCTTCTTAGAATGAACTTCATTGAGGTGCAAGAGAGAGAGACCCTTCGACCCCCCCCCTTCTTGGGCATGCTTGAAGGCTATTGGACCTTGTTGTGGGCTAGCCAATGAATGGATCACTTCATTTCAAGCAAGAGGGTTAGCATTGTGACAAGTGTCTTTCATTCCCTCTTTGAGAAGAGAGCTTAACTCTTTAATTAAATAAAGCCAAATTCTCTTTGGCTCTCAAGGTAGGCTATTCAAAGAGATTCATGCTCGCTCATGGGATGCTCTACTCTCATTGGTCCCTCTAGTAAGTTACCCAATAGGATCAAAGCTTACCCATGCGATACTCTATTCTTATTGGTTCTCTTTGTGGGCTATCCAATTAGATCAAAGGGTATTCTAGGGAATGCTTAATTCTCATTGGTTCTTCATGTTGGCTATCCTATGGGATTCACGCTTCCTTGTGGGCAACATTGCTAGTTAGGTGACATGCTTCGTTTATGCGGCGTTAAGTGAAAGAGCTGAGTTCTAATGTGTGTGAGTGCTCTCTCTCTTATCTCCCTATAAGAAGGGCTCACCGCATGCAAGTGGGGGTGCAACTTGGCCACTTGAGGGTCCATAGCAACCTTAGAGAACATATTGAATGGTCTAAAATACCTAAAGTTGGCAATAGACTTTCCCATTAGTCCTAGATCCAATGGACTTTAGCACTATCCTTTCGAGGCTTAATGAAGCTTGTGCTAAGGCCTTTTAAAGGTTCATTGAGTTCACATTGCTTTAATAGACTCTCTCATCTTGGTATCCTATTGAGATAAGTCCAGTAGCACATATTAATATTCTAACTCTTGCTCCCTTTATCTTCCCATCGCCTGTGTAGAAAAGAAACAGAAAGGGGGCGGGCCACCATTCTGTGTCTACTGCTTTGGAAAGAAGGCAAAAATGTCGATGATAAACACCTAGGCGCTGAGGGCAGCCCCTCAAGCGTTGTATGCCGACTCAGGAGTGCGGGGCGCGGTTAGGGGAAAAGGGAGAAGGAATGCGGAGCGGAGAAAGTTGAAAGGGGCCGCGGAAAAAGGGGGGGGGGGGGGGGGGGGGGGGGGGCGGGGGGCTGGACAGTGCAAAGAAAAGCAGGGGAAGGTGAGCGATGGCGAAGGAGCAGCAGCGAGCAAAGCTTTTCACATTCTCCTTTGAAGTCACTTCATCTGTGTGGTTTTTATAAGCTCTTTGGTCAACAAATGTGGAGAAAATACTACAGCGATCCTCTGCTCTTTTCAGGGTCAGCAGTATTTCAACATGTTCCTTTTCTGATGTCAAGTTGTTGTTTAGCAGTCTGCTTAGCTCTTTATTTATGCTAAAAAAGATTGACATCCAAGCCCTTCTCTTCGCGTTTCTTTGTTAACTTTGTGCATGTATTCGTGAGACATGCTGAGAATGAAATTATGACCCTTTTTTAGGTACGCAAACTGGGGAGAACCTGTCCCATGGAGGCCCGTAGAGGATAGTGCCTTTGCAATCGCACGCTTTTTCCAAAGGGGAGGAAGCTTTCATAACTACTACATGGTTGTGATTCATTTGCTAATTTTCACATCCTGTTATATCTTTCCCTTAGAAGTGAAAACTTTCTTTGATTCACTTTATAATCATAGTGCTGTTTGACAGTACTTTGGTGGAACAAATTTTGGCCATACTAGTGGTGGACCTTTTGTTACAACAAGCTATGACTATGATGCTCCTATTGATGAATACGGTAAGAAAATCCCCTCAATCTTTGGCTGTTCTTGTGAAGGTTTCTTGTAGGCTATACTATCATGAATGCATGTGTTTGGAGTTCTAACTCCATGAAAGAAACGATTGTTTTTACTAAATTATGTTTTGGTACCGTAAAAACACCCCTTCATCTAATGCAGGTTTCACTAGGATCTCCATTCTGCTTTTATAGTGCAGTTTCCAAGTATAAATAAATTTTGCATTTTTGAGTAATCGTGACTTGTTAGGTACTACGAATGGATTTTGTGCGCCACATCGTGTAGATTTTGACATGCATTTAGTTTGTAAGTAATGTCCTTCACTATTATTAATAGAATCTTTTAGTCGTTTCTTGCATGTGAATACTTTTTTGTCTTTTAAATATCCTTCTATTAGTTTCAAAGTCTTCCCAAATGGGCTACATAAACCTTGTCACGAGGGAAAATTGAACCAAAAAGTGGATACTGTCCTAGAATGAAAGACAAAAGATATACAATGAAGACAATAATGCCCCACTGTAAAGAAAGGTCTTGGCTCACAATGAATGAAGGCCTGGTGTTGCCTCTCAGAGTCTCTGAGCTACCCTATATGCTTTCATATTGTTCTCTGAGTGTGTGTATAAGCAGCCAGAAAGCAAGAATCGTCGCTGCAATTGGCTTGCGCCATGCCTCAAAGACATGAAAACACTGGTGAGCTCTCTAGATGGACCAGAAGCTCAGGCTACTAATCGACTCTCATTTAAAGACTGTCTCTTGAGTCCATATTGCTGTTGAGAAATCCCGCAAGGGAAGGTTGTTGAGGGTGCTCGGCCTTAAGCCTAATAGCTAGCCTGGCATGCTCTTTCTCATATCCTAGTGCTCACCCTGAGCAGGCTGATCACGCTGTTGCCGCCCTAGTGAAGACCATAAATGGGAGGAGGGAAGCCATCACACGCAGAATCCTGAGTCTGTTGTGAATAATTCCAGGAGTGATGCTGATTCTCCACTGGATGTCGGCACCCAAGAAAAACCAAGGTGTGTGACCATTATAGGCTAGCCGGACTCCCACCTTGATCTCTTTGTGTGTACCCAGCCACTAAAAGTCTGTAAATCTTGCGAGCTTGGTGTTACACTCTGACAAAAAATGAGATGAAGTTTTCAGTAATGCCTTTTGCATTACTAGTGATCCGTGGCCATTGGAATATTCCCTTCAATAAGAGGTGGTGGAATAGCTAAGGCGAGAAGTAGAGAGCTCAAAGCGCATCAGTCTAGGGCACAAGGGTGGTGCAGTACATGCAAGAACTTTGGTTACCCCCCTCAAGAATGTCCTCAGAGGTCCTACTGTCTTGTATGTGACAAAAGTGGCCATGAAGACAAGTATTGATTTCATCTCAAGGGTTTTTCGTCATCTATGGAAAATCTTCAACCTATGCCGCATGGTATCGCATCAGCTTCTATCATGGTCGGTCCCTATGGCCACACCAGTTATATGATACCTCTACTAGTAAACCTGCCTGTAGATGGTATCGCATCAGCTTCCATCATGGTCGGCGGTCCCTGTGGCCACACCAGTCATATGATACCTCTACTAGTAACCCCACCTGTAGAAGGTAACTTTCCTCTTGCTTTCTACAATGTTACCCACCAATGGCACCACGAAGTTCCTCTATAGCTGTTGTCTCCGAGAATGTTGATCAGACATCGCAACCATCCCGTCCCCCCTGTCGTCCAACCATCCGCTCAATCCTCAGCCAAAGACTATATCAGAGTTTGTTTGAAGCAAAGGGCTTCCACCTCTTCTTCACCCCCTCCTGGTGACTTTACATTCTGAATCAGCATCATCACTGTCAACTCCCCTCAACAGTTGTCACCTTCAATCGAGGTAGTAGAGCCTAGGAATCCCCCCACAGTGAGGAGTCCTTGGGTGACTCACTTGTGCGTAAAGAGCAGCTCTTGGCCTCTTGCTGCCTCATTTGGTTCAGTCCCTCCAAATTCCAAAGTTAGTCCCAAAGTGCACTAATATAATACTATCCCTGAAGCTCCAACTATAGATGATGACTACCTAGAGGCTTCAACAGAGTAAGAGCAGGTTCAGCCTAAGCTACCGGCAGCTTAGTTGATCACGTCCAAAGACAAGGCATTATCAGTAGAGAAGGTACTTTAGGATTCGCACCAACGACTTTCCCTCAATGATGTTCTTCATCTAGATGCTATGTTTTGTAGTGACACACTGACAAACACTCACTCCTTATCACCTGGAGTCAGCTCTTGTGGTGGGCATCTACCTTTCCAGCCTGCTACAACCTACATGGTGACCTACCTCTCAACACCTCTTACTTACTATCGAAGTCCCCGCCTTACGCTCTCATTTCTTGGGAAGGACTTCTCAGGAATAGTTGTGGGTGGAGGGTCACAAATCAATCTTATGCTAGAATTCACCATGCTAGAATTGGAACTATAGCCCACTAGGCCGGCATATTTCACTGTGAGACTGGCCCGGATCAAGACTTCACCTTCTTGCTTGACTGTGTACTGGTCCAACTTCTCAAGATTGCATGCTCTTTCTCATAGCCTAGTGCTCACCGTGAGCAGACTGATTACGCTGATGCCCCCCTAGTGAAGACCATAAATGGGAGGATGGGAGCCATCACATGAAGAATCCTGAGTCTGCTGTGAACAATCCCAGAAGGAGTGATGCTGATTCTCCACTGAATGTCGACACCCAATGCAAAACAATGTGTGTGAGCATTGGTGGCTAGCCAGACTCCCACCTCGATCCCTTTATGCGTTCCCAGCCAGTAAAAATCCGTAAATCTTGTGAGCTTGGTGACACAACCATGAAGAAAAATGAGATAAATTTTCACTAGTGCCTTTGTATTATCAGTGCTCTGTGGTTGTTGGAATATCCTCCCATATACAATAATTAGGGTGTGCAGTGTGCTGAAAGAAAAGAACCCCAATATCCCGCCAAGGGGGGGTAGGGGGTTGCAGAGGGGGCCTTTGCAGCCACTTCCTAAGGTCCCGTGATAGCTATGCTAGAGGTCGGGTGCCGAAGTCGCACAACCTCCACCCTCCTTTGAGTGCCTCCTTAGGAGCTTGGTTTAGTCTCCACTGGTGATTTGCCACAGCAAAAAACCCGATCATCTGGAAAGTGTATCTGAGACCAAGCAAGACTCATTGTTTGTGAGGAAGCCGTCCCTCCTCCTGAACTTCAAAGAAAAAGCACTCTCCCTTGTCTTTACATGCTTTGACTGCAATCAGCACGCCAAATTTCCAATTGTGCGAAAGCCTCCATGTGTGCTTGGGTCTTAATCTCGAAAGAAATGGTGCATCCATGCTCCATGCATATGAACGGGCCCCATATGAATGGCTACCAAAGTCTTTCCTCCGTACAAGAGGGCTATCTCTGAGTTAGGCAAGGGCGAAGCCACTCCTAGGCCTATAGAATGGTTGCATCAACAAATTTGTCCTCGCAATGGGACACCGACCCTTGTGGCAGAGGCTAGCCCGCTTAGCTACAGGCTCCCAGGCTCGGGGGTGAGCCCTGTATTGGCTCTATGGCTGGGTGGTGAGCCTGATGTCTGCTCACTATGTCTGTCTAGGTGTGAGTTTGGCTTGTGTCATGTCATGTGTGTAGGATGCATTCGGCAAGGGACTAACATTGGTATCAGAGCCTCCTTCCTGCTTGTATACACGACATGGCGACATGCACAAAACCACAAGAGCTCATGGGGCCGTGATGGCCAAGCTTGATAGGCTCTTCCACCTCTCGAATAGGGTGGTATGGTACGCTACTAGCAAGAGAGGAGGGCAAGGGGGGCACATGCTAGCCGGTGGTGGGATATTTGCGAGTTCTTTTTTGTTTCTCGTGGATTCTCGTAGCTCCTCTCTCGCCAGGCGGCTCGTGACAAAAGCACTACCAAGAGATCTTCTAGCATCTGAGGAAGGTCCTGCCCCTTGGGCCGGCTGTGGGGCAGGAGCAGGAAAGGATGAGGAAGTAGGGGGGCTAGTGGGTGGAATGGGAGGGGAGGGGGGAGCAACGGGGGGATGGGGGGTGGTGGAGGAGATGGAGGCCGGGGGGTGGGGCGGTCGGGGGGAGGAGGGGCTGTCGGGGGTGAAGCTAAGGTGGAGGGTGGAGCTGGAGTCTTGTCTTGCTGTATGGGGTCGAAACGGTTCCTTGTGGGCACCCACTGTTGCTAGGCTAGTGTAGGACGATCGCTAGGGGGGCCGAACTGGCGTGGTGGTCCTTGGGGACCTTGACCACGGACTTGCTACTAACCCTCCTCTTCTTGGGCTCCAAGATTGGAGGAGGAACCTGCCTGAGCTTCCTGTGTCTTCGTCTCCTGAGGTTGGCCAGCCTTAGGAGGCTGGGTTTGGGTCTGTGCCGATGGTCGGGGCCTCCTTCGTGGACAAGCCTTTGTTAGATGGCCCATTTGCCGACAAATGAAGGACTTATTCGGGAGGCTTGAATACTCACTCTTGCGGAGCCAGCCACCACTCACCTTAGGGAGTAAAACGACCTTCAGGAGGGTGTGGGTGTCTCGAACCAGAATGCGTACTGTACGTATGCCGGCTGCTTTGGCAGCTACAGAGATTGCTGTGCGTCAAGACAATCCCAATCTTTGAGCGAATTTTGGAAAGGAGCGGGAGGTACTCTCTCCTCAGGCGTGGGAAGCAGACTGAAATGGGAAGGTGTGCCTCCTCAACTAGAACATCAGTAGCTCGATCGAATCCATGGCGCCATTGCACAAAATGAGCTCTAACTGCTCGGATGGCCAGGGGCATCATCGCAAACGATCTTGGATGCCATCTCGAGAGTCGCAAACTCTATCTGGTAGTAGCCGCGTTCGAGGAGTTGAACGTCGATGATCTTGCCCACCTCTACTAAAACGCCGGCTTGGAGGAGATCACGCACCTCCTCTTTGCTGTGTCTGGTGCAGAGAATCTTGCAGATAACAGAGGTGGCCTCAAGGCGTGCCACCTTTACCTCTAAGCTCGCTTGCTTTGTCGGTGAAAGAGCAAGTTGGATGGTGGGTTCCGCGGAGTCGGGCGAGGGGGCTTCCGTCGAGTCCCTCTGAGGCCGAGCAGAATCCTACATGGGGGACAGGCAAAAATGTGGGCGAGTAGGTGTGGCTCCAGAGGGGGGCTGGGGAGTGCGCTGGGAAGCATGCAACACAGGAGGGGAGGGTAGTGATGGTGAGAGAGAGGGGGGGGGGGGGGGGGGGGGAAGCAACGATGGCGAGGAGGCTGAGCGAACGCGAGGGAGGAGCTATAGCGAGCAGCGAGCATTTTCTTGTTTTTTCTCTTCTGTAAGGTTTCCTTTATCTACTAGTGGTTTCTCGGGTACCTTGATCTGGTGTAGGTCGGCTATTGCTTCCAAGAAGGCTTCATCCATTGCGGAGAGCAGAGATGAGGATCCTCGCTTGTCACTAGGGGATGGCTTGTGGACAGCTAGGAGCGGGGTATCCATTAGTGGACTTGTGGGTGGAAGAGTGGAGTTGGTTGGAAGGCTGAGACCTAAGGATGCCCTATGCCCTGTGGCCCTATTGAGGACACCTGTGGGCTTCGCTACCTGATTGAACTTGTCATTAGGGGCCACCACATGAGTAGAAGGTGACGGTTGAGGGATGGTCCCAACTACTATCAAATTGAGCCTCAGGACAGTGTTGGCAAGGAGGACACCCTTTTGGTAGAGGACATTTGCTTTGGTAATGCCCATATTCCCGACATTTGTAGCACAAAATGGGCCAATTGGATGGGCGAGTCGGAGGTCGAGGTGGTCTTTGCTCCTACTGCGTAGAGGTGGAGATTGAGGTGTAGAAGCTACGAGTGGCTGAGAGCGTTAGCATGATAAAGTTCTGAGATGGAAAAGTGCTCTGCATATCTTGCATAGGAGGGGTTGTCAACAAAGGTGGCATGTGGTTTGGATGGCTATAGAGGGAAACTGTGTTGGATGCAGGTGCTAACCCTTTTTGGAGAGTAGGTCCAAGACTTTGCTATATTTGCCGCAATCCCTTTAGGTAGTAGCAATCCTTGTCCTCATGTCCAGACTTTTCACAGAAGTGGAAATAAGCACGAAGGGGGCATTCATGTGGAGGGTGCCCTGGAGGGCGGCATGAGCTACACTAGACCATAGCCTTAGTCTCTTGCTAAGACCTGAGCTCTTCTAGCTCGCGCTTGATCTGGTCCAAAGCCTCGTGATGTGGAGGCTTTTCCTGTCGAAGAGAGAATGATCTCTCCTCTTGAAGAGCTTGTTGTAACTTTAGTGCTTCTAGTTCCCTACGTAAAGGAGTCAAGTGGTCAGACGGACTTTCCAAGAGTATAGAGGTAGTCTCTACCTGAGGAGAATCGTTAAATAGCTTCCTTGCCCCCTCTATCCTAGTAGCACCCGCGACAAACTCCTGCAGAGTGGCTTTAGGTTGGAGACTCTCTTTGAATTTTTGTTGAGAAGTCTTAGGTAGAGCCTTCTCTACCCACTTCTTAACCATAAATTTGCCTGGTTGCTAAGGAAGCTTGGCGACCAGAGACTTGGTTTTGGCCATGAGTTTTGCAAAAGTCTCATTTGGTTGGAGTATGATGTTGGCCAACTCATCCAGAACCTTCTCTTGGAAGTCCTCCGATCTAAAAGCTTCACAGAACTGCTTTCGTAATATGGCTCAAGTCGTAAAGTGGTTCTCTGCAAACTCACTGTACCATTTATCTACTAAGCCATCCAAGGTTGATGTGAAGTGTACTAGGTAGGCGTCTTCTCTGTTGAGACCACGACCCCTGCAGAGGGATACAAATCTCCTAGCATGGTCGTCTGCATGCTGTGTGGAACGACCTTTGAAAGGCGGGAACTTGATGTTCAACTTAGCCAGAACTCTTGTCAGCTCCTCCATGGCTATCTGCTCTTGAGCCTCTTGCTCAAGAGATTTCTGTAACTGTAGCAGGGTTGCAGTTTCACTGACACAAGACAAGCAGTTAGTTGTGGTTGGACTAGAGCTCACACTGGGCGAACTCTCGCCTGGGCAGTGACACGTGGAAGTGGTATAGATGGTGGTCGAGTGGACACTGTGGATAGATCACCACCACCTCAGTTTCAAGATAGTCTTAGCTGGTTTGGGATATTTGCTATCCCTTGGTGGCTCTTTAGGGGATACATATGTGTGGCTGGTTTGGGTTGTTCGATACACTATTATCATCATCTTTTTGTGTGGTCATTGGTCTAGAGTCTAGCATCATGAGTTCATATACAACACGTCCGCACCATCCCTGCACAGTTGAGCCTTGACACCCCTATTGTACCCATGAGTTCTGGGCTAGAGCTGAGTGTGCTGCCATGCCACAGTCTGTATTGGTTTCTTTGAGTTAGTCGATGCTCATGCTGTTCAGGTTCCACTGCTGAGTCTTGCTGTGGTTGCTTTGTTATTCATTGTCTTCTATGTTTTTATTCTGTGGAGTGAGATCTCACGCACATTGCACTGAGGAGCAGCCATTATAGAGAGCACGACGCATTATCTCCGCTACAGGTGCTCTCATTTTTGGCACACCCGGTGGGACCTCAACTGGAGTCTCACTCCGTTGAGCGTACAGGTTGAGGAGCCAACTGCTTTAAGCTCTCGCGTCTGTTGGTCTGTTGGTCTCGTGTGCTATGGTCCAAGTCGAGCTTGGCCTCGTCCAACTTCCTCTCGACTAGGTCGACCAGCTAGTCTAGTCAATCGTCTTGGACTAGATACTCACCCCAGTCCTGTTAGTTGTCGTGGTCCAATCACTCGTCTTGGTGTAGTCGCTCATCTTGGTCACTCGCATTGGTCTAGCTGAGTCTGGACCACCTCAGTCCAAAGTCTTAGTGCTAAGTCCTTTGAAGTACTACCATAGAAAGGGTCAACCCCTTGTGCCAAGCAGAAGTCCACTAGCCCCATTACCCCCACCGTCTTCCCACGAGACTACCTCCATTCCCTCAACCAGTTCTACACCTCCTCGATCACCCTCTCAAGTAAATTTCTCGCCCACTGTGTTACAGCAAGCCCTTGAGCAAAAGGCTCTTGCACAGACAGCCATGGAGGAGCTCACAAGCGTTTTGCCTAAGGTGATAATCAAGTTTCCGACTTTCAAAGGTCTCTCCACAGAGGATGATGACGACCATGCCTGGAGATTGGTTTCCCTGTGCAAGGGTCGTGGCCTCAACAGAGAAGACCCTTACCTGGTACTCTTCCCATCCACCTTGAATCGCTTAGCAGAAAGTGGTACAGGCTGTTTGCAGAGAACCACTTTGCGACTTGGGCCAAATTACGACAACAATTTTGTGAAGCTTTCAGACCAGGGGACTTCCAAGAGACGGTCATAGATGAGTTGGCCAATATGATGCTCCAACCAAATGAGAGTTTTGCAGAGCTCATGACGAGAAAAAAGTCTCTGGTGGCCAAGCCTTCTCAGCAACCTAGTGAATTTATGGTTAAGAAGTGGGTGGAGAAGGCTCTTCCCAAAACTTCCCAGCAAAAACTCCGAGAGAGTCTCCAACCTGACGCCACTCTGGAGAAGTTTGTTGCGGTTGCTAGTAGGATAGAAGGAGCTAGGAAGCTGTTCACCGACTCTCCTTAGGTAGAGATCCCCTCAGTTTTTTTGAAAAGTCCTTTTGATCCTAACTTCATTATGCAGGGAACTCGAAGCCCTGAAGTTACAACGAGCTCTTCAAGAGGAGAGATCATTCTCTCTTTGACAAGGAAAGCCTCCTTATCAAGAGGTTCTGGATGAGATCAAGCACAAGCTAGCAGAGCTCCGAACTCAGTAGGATACTGACACTGTGGTCTGGTGTAGCTGATGCTGCTTGCCAAGGCACCTTCCACATGAATGCCCCATTCGGGCTTATTGCCATTTCTGTGAAAAGTCTGGACATGAGGACAAGGATTGCTACTACCTCGAGGGATTGCGACAAATACAACAAAGTCTTGGTCCTATCCTTCAACAAGGGCCAACACGTGCATCCAACATGGTTTCCCCCTATGGCCATCCAAACCACATGCCACCGTTGCTGATAGCCCCTCCTATGCAAGGTATGCAGAGTACTTTTCCCTCTCAGAGGTTTTATCATGCCTATGCTCCCTCATCCCCTCAAAGCTTCTACGTCTCCACCTCTAGCTCCATGCTCTAGGAGCAAGGACCACCTGGCCCTTCAACTCGCCCATTGAATTGGCCCATTTTGTGCTACAGATGTGGGGAATATTTTACCAAAGCAAATTCTCCTGCTAGAAGGGTTTCCTCCTTGCCATCATTGCCCTGAAGCGAAGGATCACTACAGTAAAGGATTGTCCCAAACCTCGTGCATCCACGGATTTGAGACCAAATCAAAGCCAGTTTACCTTTCCCAAGATCAATCTGATAGCAGTTAGCACCCTCCCTCAACCATCATCTGCTACTCATGTGGTGGCCCTTAATGACAAGTTCAAGCATGTACAGGAGCCCATTGGTGTTCTCACTCGGGCCTAGAGGGCATCCTTGGGTCTCAACCTTCCAACCAATTCCCCTCTTGCGTCAACAATCTCACCTATGGATACCCCGCTCCCATCTGTCCACAAGCGATCCCCTCGTGCTAAGCAAGAATCCCCATCTTTGCTCTCAAATGTTGATGAAGCTCTCTTAGGAGCAGTAGCCGACCTACAACAAATTAAGGTGCTTGAGAAACCACTTACAGAAGAAGAAAAGATTATAGCAGAGACAATCTTGAAGAACACCTTCCAACAAGTGTCGCTCTATGACATGTTGCGACTAGATGTGACTTTTAGAAGTGACACCCTTGCAGTTATTCAATCACTTTACCCCGCAACAGGTCCTAGTGGAGGGCACCTCCTAGTGCAACCATCAGAGTCCTCTATGATATCCCATCCCGTTGTTCCCCTCATTGATTATAGAAGCCCTTGTCTCACCATATCCTTCTTGGGGCGGCAATTCTCAGGAGTGATAGTGGATGGTGGATCTGGCATCAACCTGATGCCCGAGTTCACTATGTTAGTATGTTGGCTTTAGGTCTACAGCCTACCTGCCCTGCTCCCTCCACAATTACCTTGGCCGACCAGAGGACAATATACCCAGTGGGCATAATGGACAAGGTGCCTCTGCAGGTAGAAGACTTCACCTTTAACTTGGATTTTGTTGTGATTCGTCTTCCCAAGGTTGAGGGTGGATTTCCTTTGCTCATCGGTCGACCATGGCTGCGCCACACTAAAGCGCTTCATGATTGGGGAAACGACTCCATGTGGATACATACTCCTGGCTCCCCAATGCAACCCATTCACCTCGAAGGAGGCATGGATCTCGTAGTGCAACAAAAGTTCTTGGTCAAAGAAAACCAACCCTAAACAAGAACAGCCTACTCCACCTGACAGGTCAGACGATGATCTACTGGAGTGCTTGGAAGCTACCAAGTCTATGCCTTGTTATGGAATCTCTATTCAATGTTTGCCTGAGTATACACCCTCTTTCACAGTTTCTACAGTACCTAAGCCCATTGAGCCACTTGAGCAAGCAACAAATGTTGAGGTCACAGAGGCCAATAACTATGCGCCCTTGCTAGCAAGACTGGGAGAGCCTGTGAAGAATCATAGAAGGGGAAAGAAACCTTTTCTACAAAAGTGTACCCACACTTCAACCTCAACCCCATCTGTGTCTGCCTCTCCGACCAAGCCAAAAATCTCCCTTGAGTCTATTGAACTACCCTGTAAAACTTCTAGTCAACCGAGTGATGGTACAACTCGCAAATCACCCTCTCGCATCTGCATGGGAGGGTTATTCCAAGGGCCACAAAGGGCATGTTCTCACAAGCCAGAGGTATCTTCTATTCCCTACTGCCCCACTCTCTTCCCTCAATCCTCACCCTACCTTCCCTCTCTCTTCGCCCTCACGACTCTACCCTCCCCTCACTCGCCCTTATCCTCCCCTCACTCGCCCCTATCCTCTCCTCACTCGCCCCTACCCTGAACCCCCTCGCCCCTACCCACCCCCTCTCTTCCCCTTGTCCCTACCTAATCTCTCCTCGCCTCTACTCACCCTCCTCAACCCTCACCCCTACCCTATCCATCTCACCCCCTTACCCTCTTCTATCTATCCTCTTTCCCATATTCTTTCCCCTATCCTAGTGTTCTTGCCCCTATCCTGTTGGCTTAGCATAAGAAGATTACGTCTGGTGAAGAATTTGACTAGGCATTTATGAAGGATATCTCCTTCTTTTCGATTATCTTGCAGTTTTTCAAAATTTTAGAAGTTTTCTCGGATATGAAGTCCCTTCGGATCTTTGGTTCATGTAGCAGTATTCAATGCTTCCTCTCACCGAGACAGTGAGCGGTCTTGTGGCGGGCAACCTGTAGTAGAGCTACAGTGTCACTGGCACACGACAAGCAGTTAGTAGCAGTTGGGCTGGAGTTCACACTAGACAAACTCTTGCCTGGTCAGTGATACGTGGTAAGTGGTACGGATGGTGGTCTACTGGACACCGTGGCCAGATCACCACCACCTCAGTTTGGAGATAGGCTTAGCTGGTTTGGGATATCTGCTACCTGTTGGTGGCTCTTTAGAGGATACATATGTGTGGTTGGTTTGGGTTGTTCGATACACTATTATCGTCATCTACTCTGTGTGGTCATTGGTCTAAAGTCTAGCATCGTGAGTTCATACACAACACGTTTGCACCATCCCTGCACAGTTGAGTCTCAACACCCCCATTGTACCCATGAGTTCTGGGCTAGAGCTGACTAACTGCCATGCCACAGTCTGTATTGGGTTCTTTGAGTTAGTCGATGTTCATACTGTTGAGGCTCCATTGCTGAGTCTTGTTGTGGTTGCTCTCTTATTCATTGTCTTCTGTGTTTTTATTCTGTGGAGTGAGATCTCACGCACATTGCACTGAGGAGCATCCACTATGGAAAGCACGACACTTTATCTCCGCTACAGGTGCTCTCATTTTTGGCACAACCGGTGGGACCTCAACTGGAGTCTCTCCGTTGCGCCTACAGGTTGAGGAGCTAGCCGGTTTAAGCTCTCGTGTGTGTTGATCTGTTGGTCTCGCCTGCTAGGTCAAAGTCTAGCTTGTCCTCGACCAGCTGGTCTAGTCACTCGCCCTGGTCTAGTCACTCGTCCTAAACTAGATACTGACCCCGGTCAAGTCACTTGTCCTGGTCCAACTCCTCGCCTTGGTCCAGTCACCGGTCTTGGTGTAGTCGCTCATCTTGGTTACTCGCATTGGTCTAGTGGAGTCTGGATCACCTCAGTCCAAAGTCTTAGTGCCCAAAGCTTGGGTGGGTTTGATTACTGCATGAAACATACGAGGCAGTCCAAGGATCGACAAAGTCCACTGCTAAGTCCTCTGCAATACTACCACGGAAAGCGTCAACCCCTTGCGCCAAGCAGAAGTCCACCAACCCCATTACCCCTACCCCCCCCCCCCCCCCCCCCCCCCCCCCCCCCACCTGCTGTGACAACGCGCCCACCCCCCCCACCGTCTTCCCATGTGACTACCTCCATTCCCTCAATCAATTCTGCACCTCCCCGGTCACCCTCTCAAGTAAAGTTCTCGCCCATTGTGTTACGTTAAGTCCTTGAGCAACAGGTTCTTGCACTGACAGCCATGGAGGAGCTCACAAGCATTCTGGCTAAAGTGAATATTAAGTTTCCGACTTTCAAAGGTCTCTCCACAGAGGATGGCGACGACCATGCCTGGAGATTTGTTTCCCTGTGCAGGGGTCGTGGGCTTCAACAGAGAAGATGCTTGGAGATTTGTTTCCCTGTGCAGGGGTCATGGCTTCAACAGAGAAGACGCCTACCTGGTACTCTTCCCTTCCACCTTGGATGGCTTAGCAGACAAGTGGTACAGTCAGTTTGCAGACAACCACGTTGCGACTTGGGCCACATTACGACAACAATTTTGTGAAGATTTCAGACCAGGGGATTTCCAGGAGAAGGTCCTGGATGACTTGGCCAACCTGATGCTCCAACCAAATGAGACTTTTGCAGAGCTCATGACGAGAAGTTAGAACAAAGTCTCTGGTGGTCAAGCTTCCTCAACAAGCGGGTGAATTTATGGTTAACAAGTGGGTGGAGAAGGCTCTTCCCAAAACTTCCTAGCAAAAACTCTGAGAGAGTCTCCAACCTCACGCCACTCTGGAGGAGTTTGTTGTGGCTCCTACTATGTGACGCCCTCGTTCGGGGCGTCGCTGAAACGGGGCCGCGCCGGCTCACCTGCGATGCAAACGGGACCTGCAGGCAAGCAAACGCACATACAAGAACGCAACTTGAAACTGAACGCAAGAGGGACACAAGAATGAGGGACGCGAACGAATGATCAATATCATAAGAAAGTGCCGAATACAAGGGACACGAGTAATCACTGGAAAACGGGGCTGGAAAGTTGGGGGAAGTGGCACATACTTCCCTTATATACTCCCCCGGGTTGAGAGAGCTTGACGCCCACGTCAAGCCGGGGGTTTGAGGCGTGCCGATACAAAATTTGTTGCCGAGGTTGAGGGGTGGATAATTACAAAGATGAGAGTTTGGTGTTGCTCCAAAATGTCTAGCTACCTAGGGTGGTGCTATTTACAAGGGGGGGTGAGGACTATTCTATGTGGTGTCATGTTGATCGATGTCCTCCTCTTCAGTGGGCATGTTGTAGAATCGGAGCACAAGGGGTCGTCCGAGACGGAGCATGATTTCTTCAGGTACCCAAGTGCATTCCATCATGGGCCGGTTGCGCCACTTGACATAGAATAGTTGTCCCCGGCGCCCAAAGCGCGACTTTAGGATGGCCTCCGGCTCATTTGGCGGGCCATCCTTTACATATTCGGGGACATTCCGACCATAGGTGCTATCCGGTGCAAACCTCTTGAGGAGACTTACATGGAAAGCGTTGTGGATGTTGATTTGTGGGGGTAGCTCGAGCTTGTAGGTGATGTCGTTGTAGCTCTTGAGCACCTTGTATGGCCCGTAGAATCGGTGGTTGAAATTCGGGGAGAGGCCTTGAGGGAGGTTGATATTTTGGGAGCTTACCAGTACCAAGTCACCTTCTTGGAACAGCTCGGCCGGTCTTCTCTTTTGGTTGGCGTATTTGGCTATGCGTACCTTGCTTTGCTCGAGACTCTTCTTTGCGCGTTGCATGCGTGTTTGCCATTGCTGCAAAAACTCTTCACATTCCAGATCCTGGGCATGCACGTCGCCGGTTGCCAGTGCAAGAGGGGTGATGACTTCTTTACCTGTGGAGAGCTCGAAGGGGGTGTAGCCAGTGCTGCTATGGATGGAGTTGTTGTAGTGGAATTCCATGATGTCCATGTATTCGGACCAGTCCTTTTGATCTGCTTTGACGTAGTTG
Organism: Adiantum capillus-veneris; assembly: GCF_014529385.1. Taxonomy (NCBI): domain Eukaryota; kingdom Viridiplantae; phylum Streptophyta; class Polypodiopsida; order Polypodiales; family Pteridaceae; genus Adiantum; species Adiantum capillus-veneris. The sequence goes on from NC_140931.1 coordinate 70,632,214, forward strand.
CGGATGTAGTCTTCAATGCCTTGGTTGACTCTTTCTGTTTGGCCATCGGTTTCTGGGTGGTAGGCGGAGGAGAAGCGGAGCTGGGTTCCTAGCAGCTTGAAGAGCTCGCGCCAGAGGTCGCTGAGGAAGCGGGTGTCGCGATCAGAAACTATGGCTAAGGGGAGGCCGTGGTATTTGAATACTTTGGCGAAGAAGTGTTTGGCTACTTGGTAGGCTGTGACGGGAGGCTTTGCAGGTATGAAGGGAGCTTGCTTGGTGAAGTAGTCGACGACCACGATGATGGTGGTGTGGCCGTGGGAGGGGGGGAGGTCGACGATGAAGTCCATACTTACCATGTCCCAAGGCCGGGAGGGTGTTGGCATTGGGTGGAGGAGGCCAGCAGGTTTGACTCTTTGAGCTTTGACCAGTTGGCAGGTTGGGCAGGTACGCACGTAGTCGATTACGTCGTCCTTCATTTTTGGCCACATGTAGTGTTGATGGAGTTTGTCATAAGACCTCTTCTGGCCCCCATGTCCAGCTAGCTTGCAGTCATGAGCCTCCCACATGAGGTCTTTCTTTAACTCTGGATCATTGGGGATGTAGATTTTTCCATGTGCGTAGAAGAGATTATCTTTGACTTCAAAAAGACCCACTGCCGCTCTCCCAGAGATGTGGTCGTTGAGCATGCGGAGGACAGCAGGATCAGCTTTTTGGGCGTCGAGGATCCGTTGGCGTAAAGTGCTGGTTGCTGTGGAGATAGCCGTGAGGGTGGGCATTCGGCTGAGAGCATCTGGCATGACATTTGTAGTACCTGGTTTGTGTATGATGTCGATGTCGTATTCTGCGAGAGTATCTTGCCATCTAGCTTGCTTGGGGGTGAGTTTGGGTTGTGTCTGGAAGTACTTGAGGGAGATGTTGTCAGTGTATACCTTGGTGTGTTTGTCTTGGACATAGTGTCGCCACTTTCGGAGGCAGTGGATGACAGCGAGCATTTCCTTCTCATGGGTGGTCCATCTGGTCTCCACATCTGTGAACTTGTGGGACTCGTAGGCGATGGGTTGATGTTCTTGCATGAGGACACCGCCAATGGCACCATCGGAGGCATCGGTGTGGACTTCAAAGGGTTTGGTGAAGTCGGGTAGTCGAAGGACAGGGGTACTGCACATGGCTATCTTCAGGTTCTCAAAGGCGTCTTCTTCTTTAGAGGTCCACTGAAAGGGTTTGTGGCCTTTGGTTATCTCTGTCAGTGGCGCCGAAATCTTGCTGAAGTCGCGGATGAAGCGGCGGGTGTACTGACAGAAACCCACGAACTCTCGGACTTCTTTGATGGATGTCGGTGGGGCCCACTTGATGACAGCGTCGACTTTCTTGGGGTCCACCATAATCCCTTCGGACGTGACAATGAAGCCAAGGAACTCGATCTTCTGGACAGTGAACTCACACTTCTCCAGCTTGGCATAAAGTTGTTGTTCCCGGAGGCGCTGGAGTACTGCAGCGACATGCTTCTGGTGCTCTTCTAAGGTTTTGCTGTAAATGAGCAGATCATCGATGTAAGTGATGAGGTAGTCGTCAATCATGTCGCGGAAACTGTCATGGATGATTCTGCAGAAAGTACCCGGACCGCCGGTGAGACCGAACCCCAGGACCATCCATTCCCAGGAGCCGTAGCGGGTGCGGAAGGCAGTCTTCGGGATGTCTTTAGAGGCGATGCGGACTTGGTGGTAGCCTGATCGGAGGTCGATGCGAGTAAAGTATTGGGCACCCTGTAGTCTGTCCAGCAGGTCTGCCATGAGGGGGACTGGGTACTTGTTCTTGATAGTGATCTTGTTCAGGGCCCGGTAATCCACGCAGAGTCGCATCGAACCGTCTTTCTTCTTGACGAACAAGACTGGGGCGCCAAAAGGGGAGCTGCTTGGTCGGATGAACCCTTGGTCTTCTAACTCTTGGAGTTGCTTGCAAAAACGCTGCGTGGGACTAAGACGCCATTTCCGCGGCCTAGTCCCGGGTTGAGATTGGGCGGTGGGAGGCGGGTAACATTGCTTCTGTTATTCTGTACAAATCCGCGACCTTGCCCGACGGGTGGGTTAGGCCAGTGGTTGGGTGCAAAATTGTTGGGACGGTTGTTTGGAGGCAAACCTGGTGTGGTGTTTGTGTCACGGAGCTTTTCTGCCATGTTGGCGGCCACTTCCCAGGTGTTGGGACTCTGTTTCTCTACCTCTCGGCGGGCCCAGTGCTTACGGCCGTACAGGAAACCATGCAGCCTGTCTGCTGTGTGCATCAATGGGAGTTGGAGCATGAGTCGCCGGTACTTGACAATGTAGTCTGATATGTGGCCGTCTTGGTGTAGATCACGCCACGAATCCCTGACTTTGTTGCCCTCATTTTCTGGGACAAAGTAGCTGAGCATGTCTTTTTGTAGATCCTCCCAGTCCTCCCAGTGTAAATATGCTGTTCCACTGCATGTAGTCTTCTACCTCGCTGAACCACTTGTTGAGTGCCAGTGAGGAGCGGTTGCCTTTGTATTTCTCTGGGGGACTGGGTTTGAATTTTCCCAGTCTGTTTTCGTCTTCTAGATGTCGGTCCGGGCTGTAGTAGCGTCTTTCACTTCGATCATACTGATCATCTTCGTCTTCGGGTCGTGGTCGTCTTTGGGTGTTACGCCGCGTGTTGACATTGCTGGGACCTGGTTGGTCTTCGTATCTTTGGCCTAGCTGTGTTTGAATCAATTCACCCAGGTTAGCCGACATCAGGTTGATTTGTTGTTCCACGGAGGCCATGATGCGGGCCTCGAGTCTTCTTTCTATTGTGTCTTGTGCATCTTGTCGTGTCTTCGTTTCTTTCTTCTTCTTCTTATTTAGATCAGGCTCGGTTCTGTATCCGTCATCATATTCTTGATCTCCAGCCATTCCTGTACTTTTGTGGCCGAAACCGAAAAGAAAAACTCAAAAATGTCGAAAACTGACAAACTGTGCGAAAACGGCTTGAAAACGTTGAAAAACTATGAAACAGTGCGAAACTGGGTCCAAAACAGCGAAAACTACGAAAAACTGCTCAAAAACGGTGAAAACCGGTCCCACACTGTGTAAGACGGTGCAAAACGAGGTAAAACGCTGAAAAACGGGGCAAAACGGGGCAAAACGGGCCAAGAATGCGAAGAACGCGGTGAAAACGGGGCGAAACGCGGGTCAAACGAGGCAAAACGGTGAAAAACTGTAAGGAACGTGGAGAAAACGCACGGAACGGGGCAATCACGCAAGGAACGCGGTGAAACGGGTCAAAACGGGGCCACACGGGCCGAGAACGCGGAGCAAACGTGGAAAAACGAGGCAGAATGGGCCGAAAACGTGGTGACAACCACGGGCCGTGGGCCGACATCGGGTCGGCGGGGACTCGAGCCGAAGCTCTGATACCAAGTGTGACGCCCTCGTTCGGGGCGTCGCTGAAACGGGGCCGCGCCGGCTCACCTGCGATGCAAACGGGACCTGCAGGCAAGCAAACGCACATACAAGAACGCAACTTGAAACTGAACGCAAGAGGGACACGAGAATGAGGGACGCGAACGAATGATCAATATCATAAGAAAGTGCCGAATACAAGGGACGCGAGTAATCACTGGAAAACAGGGCTGGAAAGTTGGGGGAAGTGGCACATACTTCCCTTATATACTAGGATAGAAGGAGCTAGGAAGCTATTCACCGACTTCCCTCAAGGAGAGACCCCCTCAGTTTTTATGGAAAGTCCTTCTGATCCTTTAACTTCATTACGCGGGGAACTCGAAGCCCTGAAGTTACAACGAGCTCTTCAAGAGGAGAGATCATTCTCTGTTCGACAAGGGAAGCCTCCTCATCAACTAACTGTTCGTCCTATGTCCATGACACTGTAGCTGTGCTACATGGCTCTATGGCTGGGAGGTGAGCCTGATGTCTTCTCTCTATGTGTGTCTAGGTGTGAGTTTGGCTTGTGTCATGTCCTGTCGTAGGATGGATTCCCGGAGGGACTAACCTCCCCGCGCCCCCCCCCCAAACCTCCTGCCTCCCCCGTTTCCCTTGTTGGGTACTCAGTTTCATCATCCGACCCATCCCACCCTCCTTCCCTGACACAGGGGACTGGACACTCATCCGCAGCTCGACGCGCTCTTATGTAGTGCTTTCAATATGAGCCGAATGGCTCGGGAGGGGCAGCCCTACTTGAGGACTCTACTTCTGGTAGAGGTTTCTCCTTTTGTGTCAGTCTCCCATGGGATGACCAATTGTGACATTGGCCAACAGTGGGATCTCTTTGACTATAGCTTCACCCGATTTCTGTGCGACCCATCTTCTGACTTGAGGCCGCTTGTTTCCGAGTTCACGTCATCTTCCTAGTCGCTAGAGGCACCGAGGCTTTGGATACGCAGTAGACTTTTCTTTCCCGTCGTGTGGCAGGGATTGCACAAAGTGGGCTTTGCACACAATCCTTGATTAGCTTCAAGTCAAGGAGTTCTTACACCACACAGGAGACCTGGGGGTGATAGATTTGATAGTATGTAGCCCTACGGAGTGCACGCTTTGCTTGGGCCTAGGTGGGACAGTCACTTCAAACACATCTATCTTGGGGTCGCTCAGATGCGGATTACTCCCCATCCAAGTAGACCTGGAAGATAGCAAGGTTGGTTGCCGTTGAAGCATTGGTCTTTTCTCACTGATCACATGAGGATTGTCGCATGGAATGTGCAGGGTTAAGGTGGACTCTAATTCCAACGTTGAGGGGTCAAGAGCTTCAGAGTTGCCTTGTGGGTGGTATGATTGATATACTTATGCTTTAGGAGTATCATCTTTGTGAGAGCCACATTCGGCGATGCGGTCATATTTTGCATGGCTGCTATGAGACCTTTTGGTCAGCTTCTTTTGGGCCTAGAGGCATCTAGGGAGGTGTATGTGTGACTACTGCGGTCTCATGGCAGCAAGCCAATGTAGATAGAGGTATCATTGTGGTAGGTAGGGCCCAGTGGATTACCATGCAGATTCACGGTAGCTTCATGGGTTTCCTGAACATCTATGCGCGCAACCATGCGAGTGCACGAGCTGAGTTTTGGTCACACATTATGGAATCTTTTCCTCATGCAGAGCGGTGCTGTGATGGGGGGGACTTCAACATGTCGGAGGACCCCTTAGATAGGATTGGAGGCAGCGATCCTATTGTGTATGGGGTTGAGTTGGTGGGTTGGGAGCGTTGATGTATGACCTTGACTATTTTCGGTGTTTGGCAGCATGCAGGCGCTGTGCGACTCGACACAGCCTATCCTTCTTTCAATCTGGCCGCAGAGCAGGGGGCATGAATCTATCTTGGATCGCCTCTACGCTTGTGACCGCATCTGAGACATGGGAGGATCTGGATGCATTTTGGCGGGGACCACCTTTTCAGATCATGTGCCAGTAATTCTTACTGTGACAGACAGAGGAGCGGGAGTGTGATGCTGCACATCCTGAAGAGGATTTTACTGGATACAGAGCTAAAAGAGCGGGTGATGGCGCTTTGGACATGGACTTGAGGCACTCAGGGCACCCTTGCTAGTCGAGTGGCCACTGGACTTGGTGAGCTTAGTCGCTTTTTCCTCTAGGAGTTTGCAGCTCGCTTAGCAGCCAAGGAGGAGAAGAAGCATCTCAGATAGGATATTGCTTACTTACAGCAGATGCAAAAGCACCAGTGTGAGAGTCCTTGGTTGGAGGAGCAGATGTAAGAGGCTCGACTCTAGCTGATCTCCATTGAGGAGTGGTATCATGAGTTTGCCTTCCATCGGTAGGCATCTCAATGGACCCATGTGGGCGACAGAGTTATTGGTGAGTTCCTTGAGAAATTGGGCCCTCACCATGCCTTCAGCAATGTTTTTCACTTGAGGAGACATGATGATGGGTTGGTTGCTACAGAGCATGAGGACCTTTTCTACCGACTTTTACCTTGAGTTGCTTTCAACTGAGCCACAGTCAAAGCACCAGGATGCATGCTGAGAGCAGGTTTGGGCGTAGATGCCTTGCCTAGTTATTGAGGAGATGCGTCTCTAGCTAGAGGAGCTCCATGAGGCCCTTAGGGCACTCCCTAAGGTAGCCGCCCAAGGGAGGATGGTTTGACTCCCAGCTTTTTCTTGGAGGAGTGGGAGCTACTTGGTTCGGATCTTTGTAGCGCTGACTAGCACATTTTGTACACTTGTGAGATGCTTGACAGCATAAGTCAAGGTCTGTTATACCTTATTCCCAAGGAGGGAGGCTCCTTGCATGAGATTCGACAGTGGTGTCCCATCACCATTCTCAATTCAGCCTTCAAAATCTTAGCAAAGGCTCTCAGTTTGAGGATTCAGCCGCTACTTGAGAGCATTATGCATGAGACCAAGACAAATTTTGTCAACGAGTATAGTATTCTCGACAACATCTTTATCTTTTGGGAGGCCTCTTTCCTCACACGTCTCCAAGGAGAAGATCTTGTGATACTCCTTGATTTTGAGAAGGCATACAACAGAGTTGATTAGGGTTTCCTAGAGGGACTCTGCACAGGTGGGGTTTTTAGATGCTTGGATCAGAGGAGTGTCAACTCTCTACAAATGTGCACACATGCAGGTGCCTTGTATGGGAGGCGCTTGGAGCTCGTCCATCGAGTGGATTTTTCGAGAGATGCACCGAGTTGGCTTGAGTAGGAGGTGGGAGGACAGCTTTGCTGCAAGCCTGCTTTGGTCTTGGGAGTAGCTACGGAGTGGCTTGGAGTAGCACCAACCCACATGCATGGAGGAGCGCTTGAGGTAGCCTCTTGTTTTGAACCCGATGGTTAGCACATAGCGGGGCCACTTGGTTGGTAGCAAGACTCATGTTTCTTGGGGTCACATGACAGAGGGTCGAGCCCGCACTCTTGGAGAGTGGTTACAGTTTTCAGGCCTTCCGGAGAAGATTCAAAGAATCCAGCTACAAGGCATGAGGGGGGTGTAGAGCATGTGACAAGATATTACAGAGGCTATTCCTGCTAAGTGGCATACGTCTCTTGAGACATCAGCTACTAGTTGGATGGGGTCATTCACACATTTGGAGGTCCTCATTCGAGCTAGGGCTTGCTTACAGTCATTCCTTTGCATGTTTTTGGAGGTTCAAAGAGAGGGTCGTTCACAGAGTCTCAGTAGAGGCACCACAGGTTGCAGAATGCTGTTTTTAGAGGATTCAATTTGTGGGCATCTGTGGGAGGACTTGTATCATAGATCCTGACACAACAGGTCTTGAGTCATGCCCTTTGGTATGAGTGCAATGGGGCCTGGGAGAGTGGTTCTGGCGAGATCCTTTCTCTTCAGTCGATCACCCAAGGAATCCTTTCTTCCAGTACACGACCCGTTTGGGGCACCACATACTGGCAGCACGGAGCGAGTCTCGCCTGTTGCAACACTTCACTGGCAAGATGAGGGTCTCACAACCAAGTTCTTGATAGGATTGGGAACGGTTGAGGGACAGCAGACAGCCGAGGAGAGTTACCATTTTTCAGTGGCTAGTTGCCCATAGTGTCACAAACTTATGACGTGGCATGTCTAACTTATGGACCTTTGCTGAGGGGCCTAAGGACACCTAGACCATTAAAATTTAAGCGAAGAGCATGCTGACGTGTTGCTGTACAGATGGACGCATCCCTTTGTAACCTTTATAAGTGACCCAAGGGGCTCACTTCAGAGCATCTGGACGCAAAGTTTGAGAGCGAGCACCCGCGGGCAGTTGTACTTTTGCTCAAAGATTAATATAAAAGAAATACCAAAAGGGACGCTTGTCTTTGGGGCCTATCTCTTTCGGCAAGGAACTACGCCAGGTCGTGTCGACTCTTAAATTTGTGAATTGTTTTGAAGTGAATCTCTGTTGTGCCGCGACAGAATCTTGACTTGGGGTGTCCAAGTTTGTTACAGTGGTATGGAAGCACGGATGATTTCTCTTCTACCGGGAAATCCGATCTCTTTTCTCGCGACACTTATGGATTCCGAAAAGAACTAATCAACCTCTTCTGCAACCGCTGAGGCGGTCCGGGGCGGGCAACAAGAAGAGTGGCCTCTAGACACCCTTCAAGGCTCCCGTGCTGCTCAATGGGGCTGGGGCACAACACAACACAAACCAAAACAACAAACCCACAGCCAAATCCCAACTACACAAGGGGCACCACCTAGTTTAAGAGCGAACTAGGACGCAAAAGAGGAGAATCGTTAGAGCAACCCACAAACAAGCAAGGAATTTACACTAACCCTAACACCAATGGAATACTCTCACACACTAAAACGAGAGAGAGAGAGAGAGAGAGAGAGAGAGAGAGAGAGAGAGAGAGAGAGAGAGAGAGAGAGAGAGAGATAGTGCTCGGGCTGCTTTGAAACGTATCGGCAATGATCAAGCAAACACAACTATATATTTAAGAAAGAGAGAGAAAGGGGGAGGGGGTGCTTGTTGCATTAATACCTTCTTACAAATCTGTCATGACAAATCAAAGTGAGATTAGTATTTGTTCAACATAGTTTGCGTAAATTTCACAACAACACATCACAAGAAAAGCCACCCCAATCACTGTCTTAAGGCCAGGGGAGTCCTCTCCACCCTGTCGCCCTCTTACAATATGTGGGATTTATGGCTAGATTGATGACAACACCAGAGACAAGCTATCAAGAACTTAACAAAAAACACCAAGACACTTACGCATCATTGTTGTCCATTACTTCACGTTGGAAGGGAGACAAAATATCCAAGCTTAGTCCAAATCCACCCTCCTTGATTCAGCAAATGTTGGGCTTACACTAGTAGGAGAAATGATAGATTTCCTACTCTCAATTGAATTATCACTTTCTCTCTTACAATGGCATAGAGTTCCCTTGCTAATCCCCTATTACAACACATGCACATGCATAAGACAATGAGCTTCCACTCAAGAGCTCCTTCTAGAGAGGTTGAGCTTGGCTTCTCAAGCTATAGCATAGTGCTCTTGCTTATGGCTCCCCCTTTTGTGCTAGCTACACCCTCCTTTTATAGCAATTTTGAAGGCTAGGGTTACTCCTCTAACCATGGTTGGGTTAGATTTTCAGCAATTTATCTAATTTCTTTTGCTTGGAATTATCAAGAAGTTGGTGAGGAAAGAGAGAGGAGAGAAATGGAGGTGATAGGACTTTTCATAGTGGGTTAGTGTTAGTAGAGTTAGTATTAATTTACAAATGGAATTGGATATTTACAATGGGAGTATCCATGTAGGATACAAATAAGGAAGAAAAAAACTCTTAAGAGGTAAGAAAAGGTGGCTTTCTTACAAGGTTGATGCTCCAAGTGTCTTGAGTAGGGCCGATTTTGACGCCTGTTGACGGTCCACTAGCTTTGACGGTACATTTTTTCTCCACTCTTGACCTTCCTTGAGAGACAAGATAATTGAAGCTGAGTAATCAACCACCATGATGCTGTCTTTTAAGAGAAGAGGCTGAATTTTGTGGTTTTTTTGATAGATATGGGTAAATTGGAGGAGGAAAAATGAGACTAGGTGGTCAATTTTGGAATGGAATTGTGTGTGGGAGGTATGAGTTCACCATGGTTTCTTTTATTCTTCAAGGTTGAGGAGAAGGTGAGTAGTGTGCAGAGAGGAGTGGTGAGAGAGATGGGGATGATGAGTGGAGAAGTGTGTGTGAAAGAGGAAAATGATAAAGTGGAAGAGAGAGTGTGGCTGCATAGCATGGGAAAACTGGGGTCCACTAAAAAAATCATAGCTCACAGCTCGTAGCTCAAAAAAATATGAAAAAATTTGAGGCAAAAGTTCAACCCACGAGCTACAACTTTTGTTTGTATCACCTTTTCAAATTCGGAGAGCAAGTGAACTTCAAAAATTCAGCAAAACCGACCGTTTTTTTCCACTGCAAGGTCCTTGTGGGGTCCTTCTTTGGATGATTCTTTTGAATACCTCCAAGAGTGAGCCCTCCATAGTGCATGTATGCATGCCACCTACCCTTGACCTTATTTGGTAGGTCTATAATTGAAGATATTGTTGAGATTAGGATATAAGTGAATAGTACAACTAAGAAAATCAAATATTGAGGGGTCTAAAAAATATGTACATGTCAAATATAAATAATATAAGTGGAAAAAATATAAAGGGGTCAAAAGAAATCTCTCTCATTATGAGGCTACCATAAAAAGATAAATATTTTTGGTGTTCTAATTTTTTAGAAAAAAACAAAATAGATGTAGGAAGGGAAAAATCAAAATAGTGAAAAAATATACACATAAATAAAACTAGTTTTTTTGGATTTTTGTTGGGGTGGAGTTACACCAAATATAAGAGAAGCTTACATGAAAATATTTCTATATGGAATAAAGAGTATGAAAAATGGTAAGAAAAAATTGTGGTAATGGTGAGGCAATGTACAGAGCATAAATAACACACACCTAGGTAGAAATATTTAAATAAATACCAAAATAATTATGAAAAAATCTTTTATTTAGGCCCTATATATAAAGAAATATTTACATACGCATGAGCCATAATATTTTATTTTATTTTTTATTTTTTTATTTTTTTTTGGCTTAACTAACCCAATGACTAGCTAATTGAGGGTTTTTTAAGAAGATATGGAAAAAGTCCCGTGACTCACGCACGCCTATGTACAGTGAAATGGTAGGGATAGCCAGAGTGTTTGGGTGATTTTGGTAGGGTGAGGTAACTCACTGTGGTAATTACAAAGAGCCGAAAAACGGCTATCATTAGCCCTCCCCCTGGATGATGGTATATTCATGTACCATCATAGAGTATCTTCTCCAAAGAGAGTGCTTCAGAGTCCTTGACAAGATCTTCATTGTTTGGCCCCTCAGAATTTTGGCTGGAGTTACACTCATGCTTCATGTAACAATACTTACATGAGACAGCGGTCTTTGGACAGATCTTTGGTAGATCCTTTGGGAGAAGGCGACTCAAATAGGGCTTCAAGCGATACCCGTTCACCTTCCTGGAGTGCTCTTTACCATTCAAGTCCATAAGCTGATAGTAACTAGAATTGAAAGCCTTCTTGACTATGTATGGCCCTTGCCATCTAGTTTCAAACTTGGCATCAAAACGATTATCGAGTCGATTGTCATACCTTAGCAGAAGATCTCCTTCATTGATGCCTTTGTCTTTCAGTTTCTTGTCAAGCTTCTCCTTTGTCTGTGTGGATTTCTTCTTATAGCACTCGTATGCTGCTTCTCTTTTCCACTCAAGCTCAGCTAAGGTAAGAAGTCGATCCATCCATGCTTCTTGATCATCTTGTGCTGATTTGCCATGAAGTCGCATTGTTGGAATGTTTAGTTCAATTGGCTGTAAAGCCTCTTGACCATAGACCAAGTGAAATGGTGTGAACTCCGTGGCTTCCCTATATGTGGTTCGATACGCCCACAAGGCACCATCCAAGAAGTCATCCCACAACTTTGTCTTGTTTTTCACCATCTTTCTAATGATGCCTGCAATGACACAATTAGCTTTTTCTACCAAACCATTTGATTGGGGATAGTAGGGTGTACTGTGACGATGTAGAATGTGAAGTACTTCACAGACTTCTGTGAGCAAGCCCTTCCTAAACCCTGGACCATTATCAGAAACAATCTCCAAAGGTGTGCCAAATCTGCAACAAATGTGATTGTACACAAACTTGCTAACTGTCCTCTCATTCACTCTTGCCACACTTTGAGCTTCCACCCACCTAGTCATATAGTCTACAGCCACTAGAATGTAGAGTTTACCATTTTTTGTCCTAGGCAGAGGACACATGGCATCAATGCCCCACTTTTCAAAGGGTCCATTTGCAATCACTATTTGCCTCGGGCCATGCACCAACCTTCTATTTCCATTTATCTGACAATTGTGACAGCTTTTACACCAATGTTGAACATCCACATGCAAGCTTGGCCAAACATACCCCGCAAGCAAAATCTTCTTCACAGTTAATTCTTGGGCAAAATGACCACCACATGCTTCTTCGTGCAAACCTTTTAGAATGGCTGGAATTTCCTCAATAGTTGGTACTCTTCTGCACACTTGATCCTTCCCTGTTTGATAGAGGGAGCCTTCTAGGAAGAGATACATGCTTGCCTTCTTCATGAGTCTCCTCTTCTGAGCTTTTGTGAAGTCTGGTGGAAACTCACCCTCCAAAATGTAGCCAATGATGGGAGCCAATGACTCCAATCCCTGGTACCTCGGTTGCTTCACAGCAGCCGCCACCATGATGACCTGCACTTCTTTATTTACACATGCAACGGCTTGTTGTGCAAGTAAATCAGCATCTTCATTTTGTTTCCTAGGAATATGATATAATTGCACCTCCTCAAATTGATTAAATAGCCTACGAATGGCATGAACTTTTGTCCTTAAGCTTTCATTCTTGCATGCCCAAATGCCTAAAATCTGTTTAACAATGAGAAGTGCATCTCCTTTTACCATGAGACGTTGTATCCTTTGGCCAATGCACATCTTCAAACCATGAAGTAGAGTGTCATATTCTGCTTCATTGTTGCTAGCTGAACTTGGTAGATTGAACTTCTCTTTCATGACCACCTCTCCACTTGGGTTGAGCAACACTAGCCCTCCCCTTGCTTTTCCTGTGGCTCGACGAAAAGCTCCATCAAAGAACAAGGTAAAAGCATTAGGAATACTTTTTGGTGGTGGCAATGGTAGTGTCTTTACTTCAGGCATCTTAATCTCCTTTTCGTGCACCCTATAAGTGAGAATCCCTGCCAATTGTGCACACACACTATCTTCTACCTTGAAAGAGTATTGAAACTCTTGCAACTCCATAATCCACTTTGAGATCCTAGTACTAAGATTCATTTGAGATGACACCCAAGGGAACAAATTTTCTGCAGTGAGAATTACAAAAGGTTTTGGTAGCAGGTAGGATCTAAACTTTCTCACCGCAAACATGAGAGAAAGCATCATGAGTTCTGCTTCTGTGTAGTCTCTCTCCAAAGCATTCATGACCCTACTAGCAAAGTAGATGGGTCGCATCCTTGTACTGTGGGGATCTTGTTGTAGCAACACAGCACCAATTGTTTCTTTCCCAGCACTAGAGCTAACAAAGAATGTGTACTCCCAACAAGGAGGCATGAGTGTTGGTAGCTCTGACAAAATGACTTTAATGTTACAAAAGTACTCTTCAAGCTCATCAGACCATGCAAATTCTACTTGTTGTGTCAACTTTTGCAAAGGGTGAAGTAACTCCGAGGCTAAGTGAATGAAGCGTGACATATACTTTACCTTTTGAATGAATGAGATGACCTCCTTAAGACTCTTGGGTGATGGTAGCTCAATAAGAGCCTTTGCCTTCGAAGGATCCACTTCAATGCCTTTGTAAGAAACTTTATGACCAAGCAAGATTACTTCATCCTCACCTATATGGCACTTGTCGGGGTTGAGTTGACCTCCCATGTCGTAGAGCTTCTTTAAACCTTCTTCTACCCTTTGTAAATGCAATGATTTTGAGCTATAAATACAGAAATCATCAATGAACACCCTAATTGACTTTCCAAAGAATGCTTGAAACACCATATTCATGAAATGTTGGAATGTTGCAGGAGCATTTGTCAGACCAAATGGCATGACTCTAAAAGCATAACAACCCCAAGGAGTGATAAAGGTTGTTTTCAATTGATCCTCCAGTGCAATCCCTATTTGAAAGTAACCTGAGTAACCATCGCACACAGTGTACTTCTCATGACCAGCTACCTCATTTAGTATCTCATCCTAGAATGGGAAGGGAAAGTGATCTCTCTTTGTTGCCTCATTGAGGGGACGGTAATCCACACACACCCTCCACTTGCCGTTCTTCTTAGGAGTGACAACAACAGGAGAGACCCACTCTGAATTCTCCACTGGATAAATGAACCCTGCTGCTAGAAGCTTTCTTACCTCCTTGAGTAAAGCCTGCTCCTTGATGACTCCTAGCCTTCGTAGCTTCTGAGCTTTAGGTGTGGCCTCTGGCTTCAACTCAATTTTGTGTTGAACAGCATCTACTCCACGCACATCGATGTAGTCTTTAGCAAAAAGCCTAGGAAACTTCCTTAGCACACATTTGAACTCCTCTCTTTCATCCTTTGTAAGTGTTGTTGATAGCATACCTTCCAGCATCCCTTCATCTTGAACACCTTCGTTCTCTTGAGGACCTACCTCCTCCAAGCCTTGACAAGAGGTCTCTTGGTTTCTTGGCTTAAACCTTACCCCCATGACTTCGATGGAAGACTCCTCTTCAGTAATGCTGCCGCTACTTTCTTCTTCTGAAGTGCTATCGGTCCAACCTTCTTCCGTCTCACTTTGAGATGATTCTTCATGGAGCTCCTCTTGGCGTTGCTCCTTCATGTCAAAGACAACCTTCTTATGATTGTCATTCCTGCAAATTAATTTCCCACTCTCCCAATCCTGCAAAGCTCGCATTTTCATTAGCCATGGTCTGCCTAGGATAAATGGATAACCACTTCCCTTGGTCGACATAACATAAAAATCCACCGCTTTCTTAATGCCAAAGGCCTCTACAAAGACATTTTTACAAATGCCTACACACCTAGCCTTGCTATTGTTTGCCATCTTGACTTTGATTTCAGGTGTCTCCTGGATGTGCATGCCTAGTCTTTGCATGAGTCCCTCTGTCATGATGCAAATTTGTGCACCCGCATCCACTGGACCTTTCCTAACCAATCTTCCTTTGATGTAACAGTCTAGCACCGGTGTAATGTCTTCATTCATTTCAACTTGTGAAATTTTTACAATAGGCACACTCTCTTTTACCTTTCTCTTAGTGCTAACTGCCCTTGTTAAATCCCTCCTAACTTGTGGACATAATGCAAGAAATTGAAGCCATGAAATATCAGGACCCTTATCTCTCATGTCTTCCAACAAGTTGTACGGAGCCATACCATGTCCAAGAGGGAAGTCTTGGAGGTTGATACGACGTCGAGTCCTCTTGGTTTCCTTGGTTTCCTTTGCCTTCTTGCCTTGTCCATGGTCACTCTGTGATGTGACTCCTTCTTTCTCTTTACCTTTTCCTCGGCCACGCTTAATTCCATTGACTTCCATGTCAACTTCATTTGAATTTGTCACCTCTACCACATGCACATTTGGATCTGGCAAAGGTGGAACTCCTTCTACCCCTTGTGGAGTTCCACTAAAACAAGCCAAGATGTAAAGTGCCACTAAGGTAGCGGAAAATCCTCTTGACAGCCTGCCAATGCTTAGACCCTGGGCTATGCATAAATCTGCTGACCTGCGAGACTGCAAACTGAATATCTGGCCTCGTGTTGCATACATAAATGAGGCAGCCAACAGCAGTTTGGTAAAGAGTGACATCAGCAGGATCGCCAGCATCATGTAGACTCAACTTCAAACCTGTTTCCATGGGAGGGGCAATAGGTTTGCAATCCTCAAGTCCAAACTTACATAGCAATGTCTATATGTAACTTTTCTGACACAAGGCAATACCACCATCACACTGCTTAAACTGTATACCCAAGTAATGATGCAACAGCCCCAAATCTTTCATCTTGAAAGTAGCATTCAAATCAGCCTTAAATTCAGCAATATGTCTCTCATTTGGTCCAGTGATCAGCAAATCATCAACATAAAGAACCACAATGAGAAATACATCATCCTCACGCTTTACATACAATGTGCTTTCTGTTGGACTGTTACGAAAGCCTCGTTTAACCAAATGAGTGTCAGCTTTCTCATACCAAGCACGAGGAGATTGCTTCAACCCATACAAAGCCTTCTTACATTTGCACACTTTGTCCTCTTGTCCTTTTATGACAAAACCGCGAGGCTGCATTACATAAACTTCCTCAAATATGTCACCATTCAAGAAAGCAGTAACAATGTCTGATTGATGTACATCCCAACCAAAATGAGCTGCCAATGCACATAGAAAACGCACAGTAGTCATACGACAAGTGGGAGCAAAAGTCTCTTCATAATCTATGCCTTTTTGTTGTGCATAACCCTTTGCAACAAGTCGAGTCTTATGGCGATCGATCTCACCATCTGGCTTGCGTTTCAACTTGTAAACCCACTTCGTACCAGTGGCCTTTTTGCCAGGAGGCAAATCACATAAAGTCCATGTGTCATTCTCTATAAGTGCATCATATTCTGATTTCATGGCAGCAATCCAATTTTCTGAATTCTGTGCTTCATCAAAAGACAGAGGCTCCTCAACATCATGTAAACTAAACACAGCCAAAGCATAACAATCTGATGCATAAGATGCATGGCGAGAGCCTGAACGAGTACGACTAGATAAAGGTGCATCCAATTTACTGTCACGCAAAGTGTGCACCAGCCATTTTGGCATACCTCTAGCCTGCTCATTTTCAGCCCTTTGCTCATCAAGTACATCATGTACATCTACATCAGTAATAGGCTGTTCTAAAACATTTTCAGAAACCCCCATAGGCTGTACATTTGCCTCATTGGAACTTACATTCGTATTTCCACCACTGAAAAGAGGCAACAAAGTGTCATAAATGTCCTGTGAGCTTACATTACTGTCTCTAGTACATGACAGCAAGGGCTGAACAGAGTCTTCCACAAACACTACATCCCGTGAAACCAGAATACGTTTTGTTTGTGGATGATACAACCTGTAACCTTTGCTTTCAGCACTATAACCAACAAAAATACATTTGACAGCCTTATCATCCAATTTTCTGCGCTGCACTTGTGGCACCAAAGCATATGCCAAACAGCCAAAAACACGCATGTGCTCAATAGAAGGTTTTCTATCATGCCATGCTTCATATGGAGTAATAGACTGCAAAGCTTTCGTAGGACACCTGTTAAGTACATAAGTGGCACACATGATGGCCTCAAGCCAAAAAGAATGCGGCAAAGCTTGACTTTTGACCATACATCGTGCCATTTCCGTTAGTGACCTGTTTTTCCTCTCAGCAACACCATTTTGCTGAGGTGTATAAGGCACTGTACATTGGTGTTTTATCCCACGACTAGCCAGAAATGCATTAAATTCATGAGACATATACTCCCCCCCTCGATCGGAACGGAGGGTGCCCATAGTACATTTTGAGACATTTTCAGCCATAGCCAAAAATTGTTTGAAGCACATAAAAACTTCGGACTTCGTTTTAAGCGGAAATACCCATGCATGCCTGGAGTAATCATCAATGAAAGTCACGAAGTACAGGTAATTGCCCAAGGACGGAGTTTGCATGGGCCCACAAACATCACTATGCACAAGCTGCAACCTGCATGTGGCCCTAACTGAACCATCCTTTGGAAACTTAGAACGCTGCATTTTACCCAGAATACAGCCTTCACAAACATGTTTGACAGGTGCTTCAAGAGGCGGCAAAGAAGCAACCATATCAGATTTCTGCAAATGCAGCAAACTGGCAAAATTCAGATGACCAAAACGTGCATGCCAAAGTTTTGCATCTGAAATAGCCCTTGAATCTGCAACAGCATTTGCAAAATTTTGTCCACACTTGTCATACAAAGTGAGCTTATACAGCCTACGGCACAAAAGCCCATATGCAACAATTTCATCACTAAAACTGAGATCATGAACTATACATCTGTCATCCACAAATTTGACTACAAGTCCAAGTCTAGCAAGTGCGGATACAGACAAGAGATTCTTCTTGATCCCAGGTACATAAAGTGCATCAACAAGTGTGAAGGAACTGCCATTAGCAGCAGTGAGCACAATCTTTCCAACTCCCTGAACTGGATAAGAGGCGTTGTGGGCACAAGTGACTGAATTCCCATGAGGGACAGACTCGAGAGAGGTAAACAATTCACGATGTGAGGTAATGTGCTTTGTAGCACCACTGTCGAAATACCACACATGTGAATCTGCAGCAACTGACAAGCATGCATCATGGAGAGCAGGATTGTAAGTGCACTCTGCGCTAAAAGCCCATTTTGCATCAACATCAGCATCACAATCTCCTTTCACAGAAGACTCAACAATGGCTGCATTTGTAGTGGAACCAGCATTTGCAGTGGAACCACCCTCTTTCTTCTTAGCCTCTTTGGCCTTCAACTTAGGACACGACTTGATCAAGTGATCATTGGCTTTACAATAATGGCAACGCATCTTCTTTTTGCCCTTATCACCAGAATTGCCAGACGAAGTGCTGCCAGACAAAGCATTAGGAACAGAATTTTTGCCACTCGCAGCAGAACCATAAGAAGTGGCTGCATTACTGTTACCACCCTTTCTTTGAGAAGCAATAAAAGCCTGTTCAAGTGCACGCTGCCTAGTCCTGTTCTTTCAGAAAGTGACTCTTGCAACAGCAATGTGCATAATGCATCAAACTTTACAACTTCAGGATTTCCTTGGGTCATCAGTCTCCAAGTACTAGCAAAAGTCTGGTAGGAATCTGGTAAGGCATCAAGAACAGTCTGCACAAGGGAACTGTCCGAAATGACTTCACCTGCAGAAATGAGTTGCTCATTGATATCCTTGACACTAGCAAGGAAAGTGTCCATATCATCTTCCTCATGCATAATCTTCGACTCTAGCTCTTTACGCAGCAAAGCAATTTTAGCCTCATTGCGGCTTGCATAAAGACCTGCTAGAATATCCCAAGCCTGTTTTGCAGATTTTGCTGAACGGATGTGAGGAATAATGGTGCGCTTCACAGACAACGCAATCAATGCATGAGCCTGCGCATCCTTAACATCCCAACGAGCTTGTTCTGCCGTAGGCAAAACAACTCTAACAACTGCAATCCTTGCAGCAAGACCTGCAACATCCTCAATATCGCCTACATCTTCAGAACCAGGACGTACATCAATGCCCTGCACAATGTTCCAGACACCTTTTGACACAAGAACATGTTGCATCATATAAGCCCACATAGGGTAGTTGTCCCCTGAACCTGTCCTCAGCAGCAAACATCTTGAACACATCTGTGTTGTTGTTGTCAGCCATGGTAAATGCTGCACCTGATGGGAAAACTGCCCGAAAATAGGAGAAATGGAGCGGGAATAACTTGTGCTATATAGCACAAACCGTAGAAGACTATAAGGCACCTGTTATGCAGAAAACGGCACTGACAGAAAATCTGCACAAAATGACGAAATAGCCTGTGCAGTACTGCCCGTAGTGGAAACGGAGGCGGAAATGAGCCCAAATCAAAATTCTGAGCAAACCGAGCTCTTTGAGTTCTCCCAAAACATTTGTCGACCTGCGAACGCTCGCCAAAGCTCACTGAAATCGGAGAAAGTGAGCAGGCGTGTGCTGGAGCAGCTGGCAACTAAGCCCGGGAGGACGTGCCCTGCTCTGATACCAATTGTTGGAATTAGGGTTGCAGAGAAACACACACAGCTTGGAGAAGACGAAGGAAGCTCAAGGCACACAATAGAGAGTGTGTTACTTAGTGTGCAATGTAAAGATAGATAGCCCTAGAGTGATGGGCGTATATACAATGCACGGGGGAAAAAACCTCCTAAAGAGGGAAAAAATGCCCCGGCGGTCCTAGTGTGTTCACACACATCACTACCACATGTATATGGTAACAGTAGAAAGCCACCGAACCACCAATCAAACCGGCAATTAAGAGACCTTCTACTTCGAGGATGTTTACAGAAGAAGAACTTCAAGAGGTGGTTCAGACCCAGATCAGTCAGCTTTTGGACACGAAGAATCAGTCGAGAAAGCAATTAAAGAAGCGCAAGAATGGGACTGACTACCCTGGTTACCTTGGCCATCAATCTTCTTTTGCATCTGCAAGAAAGCAGAAGAAGCGTGTGCATTTTGAAGGACTACCCAGTTCTTCTTTCTCTTCTTTGGATAGTTCTTCTAGCTCTTTTGACTCGAGCGTTTGTAGAGATATTTCAATTACATGGCATGCTTGAGACAATAGTCTCCGACAGAGATCCCTGATTCACGAGTTTGTTTTGGAGGGTATTTCGGGGAACATTGACACACGGTTGTAGTTCTCCTGATCATTCTACCCGCAAACAGATGGGCAATCTGAGATTGCAAATTCTGCTGTTTTGGATTTATTGAAGTCTTACATATCTGATCAAAAGACTCAATGGGAATTGTTTTTGCCTTTGGTGGAATTTGCTTACAACAACACAATTCACTCTCCTACGGGGAAGGCACCATTTGAGATAATTGAAGGTGCTCCGAAGGTTCCACCCTTTATCAACACTAAAGACAAGATTTTTGAAGCTGACTAGTACACGAGGGACTTGGGCACTGCTTTTGTCAAGGTCCAGGAGGCTTTAGAAAATCTCAAGAATGACATAAAAAGGCAACAGATCGACATCGACGAGATTTGAAATTAAAGGAAGACGATTGGGTGCTCTTACGTTTTGAGAAGGCATGCCTAAGGAAACGAAAGGGAAAAGAGCGGATTTTTCCAAAGCTTAGCATGAGGTGATATGGCCCTTTCGAGATTAAAGAAAAGATTAAATGATGTCTCCTTTCGACTCAAGCTGCCCGATACTTGGAAGATTCACAATGCATTCCATGTGAGTCTCTTGAAACCTCTTAAAGGTGATGTGTCAGTTGATGGGGAGCCTGATGAGCAACCCGAAGTGGAAGAAAGCGAGGAGATACTCATTCCTGAACAGATTTATGGCACACAAGGAAAGAAAGATGGAAGGTAAAGTGTTCTTGGTTAAATACAAGAACTATCTGGCGTTGGATGGGAAGTGGATAGAGGAGGACCTAGAAGATACTCCTCAGATTTGGAACCTTACCTTGAAGCATTCTGTTTAGCATAGTCTACTCCGATAGAACCCCGAACTCAGCGAGGGTGAATTTGGTGTAGCGGGTTTGCACAAGAGGGGAGTCACTCCACTCCTTTGTCAACAGATTACCTCGATTTGAATAAGGTCATTGATGTCCCCTTTGGGTTTCAGGGATACTAATGGACTGACTAGTATTCTACTGTATGACTTTATGAAATGGAATTCCCGAAATTGAATATGATTGATTTGTACTCTCTCACTTGACTTGTTTGAGTGCAGGAACTGAAAGACGAAATCATTGCAGCATTTCGGTCTCATAAATCTCTATAGACATGATCACAATAAGGATTAGTTAATCGGGCATCAGTGAGGTCTGGAATGGATCTAGATGCGATTACTAAATACGTTGCTGGCAGTCATGGTCTGAGATTTGGAATGAATTTTTCTGTGATTTGTCATGTGATGTCCTGTGATGTCCTGTGATGTCGTGTGATGTCCTGTGATGTGACTGTCGTCTTTGTACAAGTGCTAGATGTGTCGTGTCTAGTGCGTCGGTACTAACACACTAAGATAGTTTATGGCCTATGTCTATTTTGCAGGCGTAATCGAGGGCAATTACAATTCTTTCTGTAGCGCGGATAGTGTGTCGTGCTCTCTACAGTGGGTGCATCCTCAGTGCAATGTGCATGACATCTCACTCCAAACAGAATGAAAACACAAGAAACAATAGATAACAGCTAATCAACATAGAGACACTATAGCAGACCAGAACATATGGACTCGACTATCTCAAAGAACCGATACAGACTCTGGCGTGGCAGCACACTCAACTCGAGCCCATAACTCACGGGTACAATGGGGGTGTCAAGGCTCAGATGTGCAGGGATGGTGTAGACGTGCTGTGTGTATAGACTCGCTCTCTAGACGACGACGCTGGACCATGTATGAAGAAGATGATAATCATGACCCTAACAACTACTACTCATATGTCTCACCATAAAGAGCCACCAACGGCTCATAAATGTCAGCCATCTAAGTCTATCTCCAAACTGAGTGGTTGTAGTGACCTGGCCACGATGTCCACTAGACCACCGTCCGTATCCCTGCCACGTGTCACTGCCCAGCCCAGAGAGTCCATCCAGTGTGAACCAAAATAGACCAACTGTACTAACTGTGTATCTTGTGAAAGTGACACTGTAGCCTGCTACAGGTTGCCCACCACAAGACCGCTCACCGTCTCGATGAGAGGAAATAAGGAAGAAAACTATGAAATAAAACCACTATACGTCTTTCTTGAAGCAGGTGCGAGGCCCAACCATGACCTTACATGCCTCAAAAGTGGGGTTAAAAACACTGCAATGCTTGCAAACGCCTTAAGCCTTTGAATAGGCCGGAATCCAATATGATTGCTTAGTCCAAGAATCCCAATTGGCAAACAGAATGAGGCTCCACAACAAAAAGATATGCTCGGGCCATGTATGGTAGGGGCAGGGGGTGGGTAGGGGGCCAAGGGGAGATTAAGTAGGGCCGAGGGGGTGGGTAGGGGGGCGAGGGGAGACTACGTAGGGGCGAGGGGGAAAAGGGGTGGGTAGGGGGGCTAGATAGGGGCGAGGGCTGGTGAGTGGGGCGAGGGGTGGATAGGGGGTGTGGGTAGGGGGCTAGATAGGGGCGGGGGCAAGGGAGGGGGTGGGTAGGGGCGAGGGCAAGGGAGGGGGTGGGTAGGGGGCGGGGGGGCGAGGTGTAGGTAGCGGAAGAGGGTGAGTTGGGGGGTGAGGGGTGGGTAGGGGGGCGAGGGAGAGAGAAGGGGGGCAAGGGGCAGGTAGAGGGAGAGGGTGAGTGTGCAGGGGGTGGGTGAGGGAAGATGACACACCAGCAGATAAATATGATGATCAGGGACATCATCAAGCTTGAAATCAATATTGTTTTTGTTGTATCCCGTCTTAAGGAAGCTTTGTGAAGGGAGTTTGCTAGACACAGAGGAGAGCTTTGTTATGGTCGGAGAAGCAGGCACGGATGGGGCTGATGATGAAGGTTGGTGAACTCCTGTAGAGGGGATTTCTTTCCGCTTCTATGATTCTTGATAGGCTCACCAAATCCAAAGGCTACCACCAACGGCGCACGGGGAGTAGCTTCTGTGACCTTCAACCTTTGTGCTGGCTCAGGTGGCCTATTAGGTTTAGTTACTGTGGAAACATTGGAAGGGGGTGTACCTTCAGGCAAAGAGTGAATAGAGACTCCATAACAGGGCATAGATTTGGTAGCATCCAACCACTCCAACAGATCCTCGTCTGACTCGTCAAGTGGAGTAGGCTGTTCCAATTCAAGGCTAGTTACTAGGGACAAACAACTATGTTGCACGACAGGATCCATGCCTCCTTCTAGGCGAATGGGTTGCATCAGGGAGCCAGGAGTATGTATCCACATGGCATCGTTTCCCCAATCATGAAGTGCTATAGTGTGTCGCAGCCATGGTCTACCGATGAGCAAGGGAAATCCGCCCTCCACCTGTGGAAGATAAATGACAACAAAATCCAAACTAAAAGTGAAATCTTGTACTTGCAGAGGCACCTTTTCCACTATGCCCACAGGGTATACTGTCCTCTGGTCGGTCAAAGTTACTGTGAAGGGGGCAGGTTGAGTAGCCTGCAGGCCTAAAGCCATCATAGTGAACTCAGGCATCATATTGATTCCAGATCCACCATCCACACTTACTCCTGAAAATTGCTGCCCCAAGACGGACACTGTCAGGCCAAGGCTTTTATAATCAGTGAGGGGAGCAGCGGGATTGGATATCATATAGGACTCTGATGGTCGCACTGGGAGGTGCCCGCCACTAGGACTTGCTCCGGGGTAAAGTGACTGAATAACAGCAAGGGTGTCACTTCTAAAACTCGCATCTAGTCGCGCATGTCATAGAGGGACACTTGTTGGAAGGTGTTCTTCAAGACTGTCTCTGCAGTAAGATTTTCCTATTCTACTAGTGGTTTCTCTGGTACCTTGATCTTCTATGGATCGGAAATTGCTTCCAAGAAAGCTTCATCAATGTCAGAGAGCAAAGGTTTGGATTCTTTCATGGCACTAGGGGATGGCTTCTTAACAGCTGAAGGCAGGGTATCCACTGGTGTGGGGCTCACTGCTATCAAATTGAGCTTGGGAAAGGTAAACTTATTTTGGCTTTGACTTGGATTTGCAACAGTGGATGCACGAAGTCTAGGGCAATCTTTATGGTAGAAATCCTTCGTTTCAGGGCAATGACGGCAAGGAGGGGACCCTTTTGGCAGGGGGGCATTTTCTTTGGTAATGCCCATATTCCCCGCACCTGTAGCACAAAATGGGCCGATTCAAAGGGCGAGTCGAAGGGCGAGGTGGTCCTTGCTCCTGGTGCATGGAGTTGGAGGTGGAGGCATAGAAGCTTTGAGGTGATGAGGGAGCATGGGATTGATAAAAGCTCTGAGAGGGAAAAGTACTTTGTATACCTTGCATAGGAGGGGTTGTCGATAAAGGTGGCATATGGTGTGGATGGCCACAGGGAGAAACCATGTTGGATGCAGGTGCTGGCCCTTGTTGAAGAGTAGGACCAAGACTTTGTTGTATTTGTCGCAATCCCTTGAGGTAGTAGCAGTCCTTGTCCTCATGTCCAGACTTTTCATAGAAGTCGAAGTAAACCCGAAGGGAGCATTCCTATGGAGGGTGCCCTGGAGAGCGGCATGAGCTACACCAAACCATAACCTTAGTCTCCTGCTGAGACTTGAGCTCTTCTAGCTCGCGCTTGATTTGTTCCAATGCCTCGTGATGTGGAGGCTTCTCCTGTCGAAGAGAGAAGGACCTCTCCTCTTGAAGAGCTCGCTGTAACTTTAGGGCTTCCAGTTCCCTGCGTAAAGAAGTTAACAGATCAGAAGGACTTTCTGAAAACGCTGAGGGGGTCTCTATGTGAGGGGAGTTAGTGAACAGCTTCCTAGTTCCCTCTATCCTAGTAGCAGCCGTGACAAACTCCTCGAGAGTGGCGTCAGGTCAGAGACTCTCTCGGAGTTTTTGCTGGGAAGTTTTGGGAAGAGCCTTCTCCACCCATTTCTTAACCATAAATTCCCCTGGTTGCCGAGGAAGCTTGGCAACCAGAGACTTGGTTTTAGTCATGAGTTCTGCAAAAGTCTCCTCTGGCTGGAGCACCATGTTGGCCAACTCATCCAAAACCTTTTCCTGGTAGTCACCTGGCCTGAATGCTTCACAGAACTGTTGTCTTAAAGCTGCCCAAGTTGCAGAATGGTTCTCTGCAAACAGACTGTACCATTTAGCTGCTAAGCCATCCAAGGTAGATGGAAAGAGTACCAAATAAGCATCTTCTCTATTAAGACCACGACCTCTACAGAGAGATACAAACCTCCTTGCATGGTCGTCTGCATCTTCTGAGGAGAGTCCCTTGAAGGTAGGAAACTTGATGTTTACCTTGGCCAAAACACTGGTCAACGCCTCCATGGCCTCTTGCTCAAGAGCCGGTTGCTCAATAGCGTGCTGTAACAAAATAGGAGAGAGCTTTACTGGGGAAGGTGACCTGGAAGATGTGGAACCGGATGGAGGAATGGGTGATGCCATATGTGGAGGTATGGGTGATGAGGTTGGTGAACTTCTACTAAGTACCAAGGGTCGCCTTCTGTTGTAGTACTTCAGAGGACTCAATAGTGTGCTTTGACGCTCTAATGACCGTCTTGTATGTGTCATGCAGCGACCACAAACCCAACCAAGCTTTGGGCAAGAAGACCTTTAACTAGCTGAACACACAGGTCTAGACTCTACTAGACCAGGGCAAGTGACTAGACCACCAGGCTGGACTAGGGACGAGGAAGGACTAGACCAGGGACGAGGAAGGCCTAGACCAGGGACGAGGAAGGCCTAGACCAGGACGAGAGCTGGTTGGACCAGGGTGAGAGAGCACCAGACAAGCAAGCTGCACAGTGCAAGGCAAAGTAGGCAAAGCTAGGTGAAAACCAGCTAGCTTCCTCGATTTGTACCTCAACAGAGAGTGAGACTTCAGTTGAGGTCTCATCGGGCATGCCAAAAATGAGAGCACTTGTAGCGTGGATAGTGTGTCGTGCTCTCCACAAGGGGTGCATCCTCAGTGCAATGTGCGTGACATCTTACTCCAAACAGAATGAAAACACAAGAAACAATAGATAACAGCTAATCAACACAGAGACACTGTAGCAGACCAGAACATATGGACTCGACTATCTCAAATAACCGATATAGAGTCTGGCGTGCTAGCACACTCAGCTCCAGCCCAAAACTCACGGGTACAATGGGAGTGTCGAGGCTCAGATGTGCAGGGATGGTGTAGACGTGCTGTGTGTATAGACTCGCTCTCTAGACGATGAGCTGGACCATATATGAAGAAGATGATAATCATAACCCAACAGCTACTACTCATATGTCTCACCATAAAGAGCCACCAACGGCTCATAAATGTCGGATTGCCGGAAAATGCGCTGACTAGCTGATGTGGCACTATACGGATTTTCTGCGTTTTACGCTGGTTGGCTTTATGGATTTCTGCAAATAGCGCTGACTGCTTTTACTGGAAGATTTTTACTCAAGATGCTTTTGGAGTTGATTGCTTTTGATCTACTTCTTTTGGGGGCTCTGCTTTTGGCATCCCTTTGTAACCTTTATAAGTGACCAAAGGGGCTCACTTCTCAGGGCGTCTGGACACAGAGTCTTGAGAGCGAGCACCTACAGAAAATCGTACTTTTGCTCAAAGATTAATATAAAAGAAATACCGAAAGGGGCGCCGCCAATCTTTGGCGCCTATTTCTCTTGGTACGGAACTACACCGGGCCGTGTCAACTCTTAAATTTGTGAAGTGTTTTGAAGTGAATCTCTGCTATGTCACGACAGAATCTTGACTTAGGGTGTCCAAGTTTGTTACATAGAGCTATTGCATTTGAGAGTTGGTTGGTACACAACGGCTTCTCATGTGTAGCCTGTGGCCACCTATTGTCGCTGTTTGTGGGACTGCCCCATGGCACAACAAGGTTGGCTTTGGATTCTTCGTCTGATGCGAGCACTTTCCACAGCTCGATAGTACACTTGGGGTGCTGTAGCCTGGTCCACACTCACGAGCCCTGCACTCCATTTTGAGATGACTTCCACCAGGAGGATGATAGTGATTGAGGGGGGTTGACCTATACTTCAGCTTGCCACATAGCACATCCCTTAGAAGTGTAGTGATAGAAAGTGGTATTAGGAGCTTATCTACGGCATTTGGCCGGAGCTAATCCATACACTCAGGGGTCAGTTTGAGAGACTTCAGGGCAAGTCCGACCACATGCAGGAGCGCCGTGAGGCTTTCTTGAGACTTTGGCCCCTAGGGCACCATGGTTTAGGGTGTACCTAGATGGCACTACCAACCGCCAGTGTGGTTGATTCCTCCCCACATCTCATGATTTAGCCCTCATTGTACATACTTTGTCTTCTCATTGCGAGATTGTCCCCATGTTTCTGATGTAGCCCTCTCTAGCAGAGGTTGGTTGTAGCCTTTTGGACAGTTTCATTAATTAATGGGAGGATCTTTTTCTTGCAAAAAACAAAGTTGTTGAATCTGGCCTATAGGATATCGAGAAGATACAGTTCGACGTTGTGAAGGATTTGAGGGTTATATTCACACGGTATATTATGGTAAAAGACGTAGCTCTCACAAGAAGATGTGGGCTGATCTCCGCTTGCAAATTTGCTCACCTTTGCACACACACATTCCCACCTACACGTGACTAGCTTTCCTCTACACGGTACAACTCCCGTTATATTCAATCGCACTCAACGAAGGAAAGGGACCACTAAAGTCAAAGGAAAAAATCGAGAAAAAGAGCACTTTTAATGACAAAAGCCAAGAGCTTCAATCTATCTCTATCACCCTAACATGTGCTAGTAGGGGCTCCATATGCGCTCTCATATATATACGCATAATTTGATGAAAATGCATTCTGATCTACCCAATCAAAAAACACACGAAGGAAAAAACCTTGGAGAAAGTGATGGAAAACATTGGGAATTCTGTGTACAAGCAAGGTGCTGCTATGCATATTGTACCCTCGGTTAGCTGTAGTGCAGGGAGCTATACACAACATAGGTTCCATACCTTAAACCAAGATGAAGAGGGGTCCTTATTTAGAGGTAAACACCCAATTTCATTAGCAGCCCCATTTCATTAGGTCATTGAGGAGAGACTGTAGTAGGCTACAATGTCACCTGCACTGGACACGTAGTTATAGTTGGTCTTGTGTTCACACTGGGGGACTCTTGCCTTGGTTGCAGCAGGTAGAGGAGCCCCTGTTGGTGTCCTCACTTACGCACAGAGGGCAACCCTTGGCCTCAGTCTTCCAGTAGGTCCAACACTTCTATTCCCAATCTCACCAATGAATACACCTCCTCCAGCAGCTGACAAGCCATCCACTAGTGCCAAGGGTAGACCTACCTTCTTCTCTCAGATATTGATGGGGCCTTGCTGGAAGCAGTCCTTGACCTACAACAAATCAAGGTACTTTGAAGGCTCTGATTTAAAGAGAAAAGCCTATAATAGAGGATATCCTGAAGAACACCTTTGAACAAGTGTCGCTCTATGACATGCTTCGGCTAGATGCGGCCTTTCAAAGTGGTGCAGGGTTAAGAGTGAGCATAGCACATTAAGCCGCAGCTTTCCGAGGAGAAGGGCATCGATCATATTGGTATGCTTGTGAAAGCACCCTAAAGCTGCAGTAGGACCTCCAACTTTCCAAGTTGGCTAGCAAACAAGCTGAGCGCATAGAAAGGGGGGATGTAGCTATTTGCAGCAGGCAAGAGTCGGCAACAAGCACATTCCAAAACTCAGCACATTGAGTCTGATTCTCAGGCTACATCAAGGAAGTGTGAACCATTCTCAACATCACTAGCAAGCATCTCAAGAGTTGGCAGCAGATATCTGTAAATCGACAACAGTATTGCTCTGCATACAGCATATTGCTGAGGTACGCATGATCCGTTTTTTTTTTTTGGTGACTTGGTGAATTTCTTGAACATATAGCACTCAAACAAGGCGTCCCAAGGATGAATGGCACTACCAGAAGCGAGATGTGAAGGGTGGACACAAGAAAAGACCTCGTCCTCCCCCCCCCTCCACCCCCTCCCCCTCCCTCTTTCTCTAGCATGGAGACAACATGAACACAGCTTAGCGAAAACGCGGAGCATAAAAAAGATAACTTCTATTTGGGTTAGAAATTTACGGCCACATTTTGTAGTAAAACACAGAAACTTTGCATTAGCAGTTGCCTCCGGGAGTGCCAACAAATCAGCTCTACCAAACACGCAAATAAAGCATTTTGGAGTAGCACCCCTGAAAGCAGCCACTGGCCCTTTGCCCCTTGTATGTGCACACAATGTGCATTTAATGCAGGCGTCTTAGTGGTTGAGCTTTTTGACTAGTTTGGCACCCTTCTTGGCGAGCATCTCGGCCATCTGTAGTATCGGATCCATAGTCACACGAAACGGCATTTCGGGGGGGGGGGGGGGGAACAGGAATGGAGTTTCCCCACCGTTTCGGGATGTCATTTTTTTAATGAATGAAAGGTAAGGGATAACGATCTTTCTTGGTCACTTCTTTTAATGGCTTATAATCAACACAAACCCTCCAACACCTATCTTTCTTTGGAGTGACCACTACAGGGCTCACCCATTCAGCATTATCAACTGGCACAATGAACCCTGCATTCAAAATTTTATCCACTTCTTCCTTTAAAGCATTCATTTTCTCCTTACCCATCCTTCTTTTTTTTTTGAGAAAAGGATCCTTCTATTAGTTACTGAAACTGCGCATAGGGCTACAACCACCTCTTCAAGAGAGAGCTACAACAACCATGGTGGGAGACTCTCCCAATGAAAAAACCAGCATATGTACAATGGGGCTAAATCAAGAAATGGGGGGGGGGGGGGGGGGCACACAGGTGGTCGGTAGTGCCATCGGAGTTCACCGTGGACCATGGTGTAGAATGGCCCAGAACGCCAGAGTCGAAGGAAAGGCTCTCTGTGCTCCCGCATGCGGTCGGAGCTGCCTTGTAGTCCCTCGAGCTGTCCTCTGAGAGTGTGGATCAGCTCTAGCAAAAAATTGCGAACAGTCTCTGCTGGTGGCATAGGGCAAGCCTCAAAGATGCGGAAGCAACGGGCCCGCCAGATGAACCAGAGTGTCAGGCCACTGATGAGCTCCCAACACTCCTCTCTCTCACTGCACCACTCCTGTGGAGTAAGCTCTGTAGCAGGCTGGAGTCTAGGTCGCCCCTCCTACATCACTACCATCCTGCTGGTGGAAGATAGCTCAAACTGAAGTGCCGGGCCGGTGAGGGTGGACCAAGCCGCTGCTCCCCAAGTGTACTGTCGAGCCTTGGAGAGAGTAGGCATCAGCCAAAGAACTCGTAGCCACACTTGTTGGGCCAAGGGACAGTCCCAAAGACAGTGACGCTGACTCTCCACAAGATGGTCACAAGCTACACATGCGGCCAATATGCACTAGCCAGCTCCCAACTGCTGTAGCTCTATGTGCGACCAGCCACTGAAACAAGGTGACTCGCCTCGGCTGTCTGGAGTCCCACAACCTATCCCAGAAGGCTGCCAAGAACTCAGCTGTGAGACCCTCCTCCTGCCAATGAGGTGCTGTAGCGGGGCGGGCCTCTCTCTATGTTGCTAGTATATGACGTCCCAGTCGAACATTGTACTTAAAGAACGGGATACCTGGGTGGTCTACAGAAGAGAAACGGTCCCTCCAGAGCCACTCACCAGGATCCCACTGTACTCATGCCAGTGGACAGCACTCCCAATCCCACAGCCTCCAGTGTCCAGTCTCAAGAGCTGCTGGGTCACGATCGATGACAAAAGTCCTCCCACAGATGCCCACTACTCGGATCCTTTGAAAACATCACTCTGCCACTTGCGGGGCCTCTACTGCAACTCGCTGTAGGCGTCCTCCACTGTGAAGCTCGAAGAAATGGGAAGGAACAGTCTCTGAGTAGGCCCTGATGGAGATGAGAACCTCCAGTCGTGTGAAGGCTCCCATCCACTTGGGTGCTACTGGCTCGAGAGGCGTGAGCCACTCAGCTGGGACTGCCTTTGAGATGTCTTGGCACATGCTCTGCACCCCTCTCATGCCCTGTAGCTGGAAACCCTGCACCTCTTCTGACAAGCCTGTGAACTCTAACCAGTCACCTAAAGAGCGCGCTGGACCCGTTGCCATGGGACCTCAGGAAACGTGAGGCCGACTACCAACCAAGTGGCCTCTCTGAGTGCTAACCATGGGGTTCCAGACAAGGGGCGGCCGTAGGCGCTCCTCCGTGCAAGTAGGCTGTCTCTGCTCGAGGCCTTGCCGCAAGAGCTCCCAAGATCGAAGCAAACTCACAGCGAAGTGGTCCTCCAGTCTCTTGCTGAAACCAACTCTGCGCATCTCTGTGATGATCCATCTGGTCGAAGGTTGCAAGGGGCCTCCTGCCTGAGGCACCCTAGCACGAAGCCGCTGTAGCAAGAACTCCTTCCAAGGCTTCTCACCTGGAAGAACTCCTGTGACGATGAACTTCCCAAGAAGGGCTCTGCTCTGTTGTGATGGGTCAATGATCCGAAGCCCTCCCTATGAACAAGGAAGAGTGATGACCTGCCAAGCCACTTTGGATCGGGCTATCTGATTGTCACGTCCTGACCAAAGGAAGTTCCTGCTCAGCCTCTCTACCTGGCTGATACAAGAACTCGAGAAGATCCAGCAAGAAGTGATGTACCACATAGTCGCCAACAACACCTGGTTGGCCACTTCTACTCTGCCAGCCAAAGAAAGTCGTGTTGAGCTCCAATGTAACAACTTCCTCCTGATAGACAGGAGGAGGGAGCAATCTACTGCTCGGGAGACAAGTTCAAACCAACCTGACAGCCCAAGTACCGACCTGCAATCCCTGGGGTAATCCACCTAAAACCCTCTCCTAGCATCCAATCGGGCACAGGAGCACTACCAACCGAGAAATCCACTATCTTTCTCCAGTTGATTTGTGCGCCCGATGCACAACAGAA
Source organism: Adiantum capillus-veneris (assembly GCF_014529385.1). Classification (NCBI taxonomy): domain Eukaryota; kingdom Viridiplantae; phylum Streptophyta; class Polypodiopsida; order Polypodiales; family Pteridaceae; genus Adiantum; species Adiantum capillus-veneris. The sequence continues at coordinate 70,663,945 of NC_140931.1, forward strand.
GGTCTCCAGAGCCTGCTCACACCTGTGAAGGTTGGCCTCCTAGCCATCTAAGGCTGAGTCATTGGCAAACTCAGCATCCTTCTTAATTTCTGACTTATTGGTTTGGCCCCTTCAACTAGTTCAATCTTCATAGGCTCTCCAACAAAACCCCTTATTTCTTGATATGAAGTGATGAAAAGATTTGTATACATGTCCAACATTGTTAAATACTCCCTTCTTTCTCCTTGTGTCGAATCAGTACTCAACATATTTTGAATCAAACCCTTCTTCACTGGCAATTCCTGTTTAGGCTGCATCAATTCCTCAAGTTGCTCTAAACGGCTCAAAGCATTTATATCCCCTGACACTTGCAATACTTCACCCATTTCTCTCTTCTCCTCGTCCACCCAACAGCAAGAATGACACTTCAACCTCATCACTGGAACTAGAAGTAGTGCTACTTCCTGAATCTTCAGAACTATCTTCACTGGTGACTTCAGATTCATTATTTCCATTCACATATTCTAGTGCGAAAGGTTGCTTGGTAGTCATATCAAACACCCTCTGTTCACCCTTCTTGCCATACACACAGATTGTTCCCTTGTCCCAATCTTGCACAGCACCAATAGCTCTCAACCAAGGTCGTCCCAAAATGAGAAAAAGCTCCGAGGCCAGCTGACATAACATAAAAGTTTACTATAACCTTCACGTTAAAGACTTCAACTTCCAAATTCTTAATCATCCCCAAACACTTCACTTTGGCATGGTTTGCCAGTTGAATACTGAACCCAAAGCTTCCGCATGTAATGAGACCTAGTCTCTCGACACATTACTGTGTGATGACACAAACTTGAGCACCTCCATCAATGTAGGCCTCTCCTATGCCCACACCTTTGTGCCAAGTGTTAACCACATGACAAATGTCGGGTAACTCTCCCACAGCCAACACTCTGACTTGTCCATGCTTCGGCTCTTTCTCTGGATTCAGTAATGACTTCCACTACCTCTTAAGGTTGGGCACCATATTCATCAACTGTCCAAAAGTACAATCTACTTTCCTCCCAATCAGGTCTTCCTTTAAACTATAAGTTGTTTGGCCTTCTCCCAAAGGTATATCTGCTACTTGAAACCGTCTATGAGGTCTTCTCTTCCTCTTAACTTTCCCACCTTCACCGTCTTTCTCTTTCCCTTTTTTCTTACGTGGACCTACAGCAGCATAGCTTTTCCCGTCTCTTTTGCCTACGGGCATCATATCTGCTTCTTTTTTTTCAACCCGCACAATACCCACATGACCACCAGAGATTGAGGCCTGATTTTTTTGTTGAGTACCTTAATCTCCTTATATATCCAATACATAATCATTAGTCCTGTTAGAAATTTGTTGAGGAAGTCGGAACATATCACCTCCTATCCTTGTTGTCTTTGGACAATAATTGCTGATATAACCAAGTTCACCACAATTATAACAGGTAGGGATGAACCGTCTTTGTGGCTCGAAGATACCTTGCCCACGACCCACATTAGCATTAGGTTGAGCTTCATATGGCTGGGCCATTCCTCTACCACGACCACGACCACCTCCAAGAACACTGAGCCGCAATTCTTGCATCATAGTCATCATGTCTTGCATATTTCGTTGTAGCTGTTCAGTGTTCGCGACTCTTTGCGCTGGTTGGGCTTCAGCCTCTGCCTGATTTCCCTCATTTTGGCCACCATTACCTTGCACATGGACCGCTTTCCCATACTCAGTGACTGCTTCCTCGAAGGTAGTGGGCAAACCTTGACTTCAGAGTTTCCTTTAAGTTTGCCACAAAACGGTCCTTCTTTAACATGGTTGGAGGGATTTCATTTCCCAAAGCTCGGACCCATTTATCCCATAAACGGGTAAACTGCATAACAAAATCATCAACACTTTGATTAGCCTTGTGAGTGTAGCCAGAATTTCACTGTACTGTGCTAAAAAAGCTTGCTTCACACGATTGTGGTCCAAAACCACCCCTTGAGTTTGTGCCTGTACAACCTCTTCATAATTTTGTAACCAAACTTTTGCCTCATCTTGTAAACTATATTGCAGCAACCGCAATAATATAGCTTGATCTAGTATATTTCACAATAAGCAATCAACTTCCAATTTCTCAATAAAAGTCCGTGCATTCTCATTAGGCAATCCGTGAAACTGTGGAAACTCATATGCCATGCTCAATAGCCACAAAAACACTTACATGTGACGTTGAAAGTTCAAGGGATGTCGATGGATCGCTCCAATACCTAATCCACCTCACACTGGGTAACCCGGCCCCCAGTGCTTGGCTTCACAAAAACTCACGACCCTCCAAAGGCTGCAATCCAATTACACGACCGCCTCAAGTGTTGTTCACAATTTGCACATACATAGGCGGTTGTCCATAAGGATCCACATCCCTTTTGCATTCTCTGCCTGCAGAATAGACATATTTCACAAGCATTGGAGCACAAGAGCACTTGCTCCTAAGTGGGGGCACAAAAACGATGTTAGCGTGCAAACGACAAGGAAAACGAGTGCCTCTATAGCCTTGCACAAGTCACACTGTCCGAATGAAGAACTATTGCACTACCAAAACCACTTATGATGAGCACTTGTAAAGATTTATGAAGGACCCTTCTAGCATGGAGCACACTTGGAATTAGGAGAAACCAAGGACATCATGTCGTAGCTCGTCTCGTGGAGATGTCCATAGAGTATCCATAGGCTCACGTCTTTGCATCAGTCAAGCTCGAGGAACCATATCAAATGCTTTGCGAAAATCCACAAAGGTCCAGTAAATCCTCTTACCATGTGATTGCTTTCCTCAATAGCAGCTCTGAGTGTCAATATATGATCAAGAGTAGAAAACCCCTCCCGAAACCTGTCTTGCCTGATGCCCGATGCCTGCTCTCTCTACCCATCTACTCAGCTGTTGCTCAAGAATGGATGCATACAACCTAGCTAGCGTGTGCTCAATCATGATAATACGGTAATTCCCTAATATCATGAAGTCTCTTTCCTTGAAGATAGGCATGCTCCAAGTATCCAAAAAACCCTCACACATGGCTCGACTGAACATTATTGCAAGAAGCTCTGCAAGCATATCTCTAGCATGTATAAAGTGCTCCGCCATCAATCCATCATGATCATATGCTCTCTTGGTCCTCATCTTGTCAATGTCTTTCTTTACCATCTCAACGGTAAAGAAAGTGCATGTATGTGGGCATGGCTCCGGATGGTTGAGTAGAGACTGCCGCCTTGGAATTGTGTAAAGAGATGTTGCATATGCGCCCCAAATCTTGGTTGATGTGATAGCCAGTGGGGGGGAATGCTCATGAACAAATCTCCATGCCTTGCCTGAGTCTTGGCTCAGGAATAGTTGGTACGACTTCTCCTCTAACTGAGCAAGATAAGTCCACTTCTTCTGTTGCACTAGGGGCTCTAAGACTATCTTTGACTGTCTATGAGTAATGGCTCCTAGAAGCACCTCTCTTTGAAGTGTGGCTCTGGTCTCTCTACACTCCTCATCATACCAACTATTCTGAGGCATACTCCGAGAATCATGTCTTTGCCCAAGTTGGGTGTGTGGGTATGCCTCTATTGCTACGTCACGTAAAGTCTGTCAATATCTGGGTAAGCTCCTCTAATGGGCGTCCCGACACCTCTATGGCCAGGCGTCTGTAAATACTATGCATGTGGACAAACTCAGTCTCCAATCTAAAAGTGTATCAAATATGCATAGTTGCCTAGGCCAATGGAGCTGTAGTAAACTAGAATGACATTGCAAACGTGAGGAGGGCGTGATCTACTGCTACCGGCTTGGGGCCGATTGTAAAATTGTGAATAGATGGTATAAAACTGGCATAACATAGTCCACAATGCTAGCCCCACGTCTGTGAGGAAAACAAGTGAACCCATTTGCTGCTGAAAATCTTTGTAGGCTATTCAAGATTGCCAGTCCATGTGCAGCCCCCATGTTTGTCAAATATCTCGCATGCTACATCCTATGAGCACCTAGCCAATCCCAGATATTTTTCTAGTCAGCTTTAACAAGCAAGATATTCTCTAGAATACCATCTGCAATATCTTCCAGCAGAGTCTAATGAGTCAAGTCCATAGTCTGCATTGCACCTTTGACTTTCACGGTTGAGCCTCGATACTCCCTTGTACCAAACCCATCAATTAGAGTAGGTGTACTACCATTCAGTTAACATTGTGTTTTCCGTTTGCATATAGAGCTGAGCTGTTTGCACCTGTATTACTCTCAACGCATGGTTATTGATGGAATTAAATGGTGCATAGACGATGTAAGATCAACTTCAGAGTGCTTGTTTATGTTGGCTTCAAGGATTATTGAGGCAACCAAAGTGGGGACATCTTCGCGAGCTACATATTTCTTTGAAGCTTTGTGAGGAGGCGATGTTTGCACTCAATATTGACCCCTTGTATATTAAGCTGGGCCCAAAACAAGAGGTATCATTGTGGCTGCAACTTTTGATGAATGTGAAGAGATTCCAATCAAGGCTATACTAGCTTTTATGAAAAATCAATACCTCATTATCAACATGCATTTGTGGCTTGTAGGCACATGTTTATGGATCTTTGGAAAGAGACAACTCAGAAGGGACTTCAGGTGTGTGTGCAGCTTTTCTTGCAAACATTGATGCCAACAGGAACACAAAAGTCCAGTTCAATGGGCAAGCATATGAGCTCCCTGCTTGGTCTGTCAGCATTCTAGCAGATTGCAAAAATGTTATATTCAACTCAGCCAAGGTGGGAAGCTGAATTTTCTTCTATGTGCTTTTTTCTTATTCTTTCCAGACCACTTTTGTTTATCATACCTAAAATCATCATACGGCCAAATTAATTTGGGAGTGTTGCTTACAATATTCTAGAGTCTGCACCAAATAAATGTAGGCAGATGGTATATCTGCAGCATATGAATACATGCAAGCTTGTTGTCATCACCTGATACTAGATGAATGGACGATGCAAAGGCACCTAGTCCAGTAGTGCATACCTCCATAGATAATACACTCTGACAATCTGCTAATGGAAGTGTGGTATGGAGCACCAAGAGCTGTAGGTTATCTTGCATGTTAAATTTCTTAGAAAGGCATGTATTGGAATTTTTTCCCTGGTTGTCTGTCTAACCTCTTTTGCACAGAAAATTTCTGTATCTTAGACCACTTTAGTATCTTCTGAATTTCCACGAAAGACCGGGGTAAAACTACTGCAGGGGGGGCCTTGGCCGAAAATAGCTTGATTCCCAGGTAAAAGAGAGAAAAACGAAAAGCAGGATGCCCTTTATTCTTCTCTAATTTGTTTTAAGCTTAATCAATGTTATGCCTCAAGTAGAAGATTGTGTCAAATTTTATTTTCTCCGAAAACAGGTCAGTGCACAAACATCTGCAATACACATGATGAGGCTGCCACTGCTTCACAGGGTTCTCCATCATTCCATAACTGAAGCATATACAGATATTTCAAGTGCAAAGTTGTCCTGGGAGTTTTTTAAGGAGCCAGTTGGAGCCTGGAGCAATAGTTCCATGGTCTTCAGTAATCTCGTGGAACATTTAACACTTACCAAAGATTCCACTGACTACCTTTGGTATATTTGCAGGTTAGATGGAATTTACAAAAGTGTGCAATTAAAGTTAATAGATACCATTTTGTGTTTATTTTTCTGGCAAAGGTGTTTCAATCCTTGAAGTAAATTGCTTCCATTTTCTCGCCATAGTGTAATGTGGGTTTCAAATGGCAAACCAATTATCTGATGCCCACACATTTTTCCTTCGCGAGTGAAGATAAGAGAATGCCAGCTACGGTGGTTGTAGACAACGCTAAAACAATAATAATCCAGTTCTGGTGCCCTAAAGCCAGAGTGCACTAGACTCTCCGGATGAAACAAGCTATAAGCCTGTTCATCATCCAGCAGGGACAGCTTTCTGATTTTTTTGGAAGTTTCATAAAATAAAAGTTGTCCTGGAAATAGTCACATGAAGTAATAAAATTACTGAAAGCATACCATTCTTCAAAATACTCCAGGTTTGAGGTTTCAGAAGATGATTTTGAAGCTATGAAGGAAAGTGGAAGGCAACCTGTACTCTTCATTGAAGCAATGCGTGATGCTTTATCTGTATTTATCAACCAAGAGTTTTCAGGTATAAAGCTCTGTGATATGCTATTCCAGGTATTACATCCTCTTAAATGACGTACCCAGAGTTTCTGGTCGCTGGAATTTGATGCTCTCCTTCCTTTTATTTCTGCTTACATGGAAACTACTCTCTTTGAGAGACAGTTTTCACTAACATGTCTTTTGTGGAATGCATTTTCCACCAACGGATGGGTTTGTGAAATATTCGTAATCGATTAACATTCATAAGTGATATACACTCAAAGTAGGAAGTACATCAAAACATAAGGAGTAGCAGCTCCCCGATTACCAAGCAAGCTCTTCACAACTCATGCAGAGGAGCCGGCTCAAAAGTTGAATGATAGTCCTCCATATTTACTGTATTCCCAAATGCCATTTATGAACAGCCTCAAGAAAAGAAAGAACCGTACCATTCACTGCTACCACATCATCAACATGATGAATGCCAAGTGTAGAGAGGTATTACATGCTTTTTGTGACTAGCGAAAGCCAATGGCTATAGAAAGGATCTAGTTTCTAATCATTATCACTGTTTAAGAGTCATCAAACGGACTACTGTACATTGAAAAAAATCCTTAGATTGTTGATTGAAAACTATCAGTAGGCTATAAAGCATCCCACGCTCACTAGGGATATGTATTGAATAGGAAAGAAAATCTACACAGAATAGAGCACCCCTCCCCTTTATGCTGTACCAGAAGTCAAGCTGGTGGCTTGCAACATTTGAGCCTTGCTACCAATGTCTGTTGGGGTTTGAAAATGGCAGATTAGGACTACCGACCTCTCTCTACGTAGGAGAGAATGTGGCTGAAACTCGTCTTTCATGATATTGGCATCATTTCATCAGTTAAGTTTCTTCATAAAATGGAGAGAGATTGCATATTATTATCAACAGCCACAATTTGTGTCAGACAATGGAAAATAGCATGGGTTTGGACTCACGTCATCTTGGCTGCACATTATCCTCATTGTCTTTGGCCATGTGGTTATATTGGTGACATGGTTATATTGGTGAAGTGGGTTATTGGGCGCGTGCAGTTGCATTGGCTGATATTGTTGATGCTGTCTGCGATCTTATTGCTTCCAAAAGTGTGCTTGCAGTAAAGTTCTCAAGTTGACCCACTGTGGTTCGCTATGAGAGTAGGGCATATCTTAGTCTAGCTACGGAAGCTGTCCAATTATTTTCAGCAGATTAAGGACTGTTACAAGGTGTACCCTGTAAACCGCTACCATGAGGTGATAGTCCCAATCTCTTTCAAGAAAAAGTAGTTCCTGCTCACTGGTAACATCTTGTTTCTTTCCCTGACATGGCCATCAACCTTAATACCAATGGTCTCTCACTCTGCTTTTCTTGTTTTTAGTAGTTCATTTAAGTGGCACTTCTTGAAATGACAAATAGCCCACACACTTGTATTTTTTGTGCTGTTTTACTTTCCGTGAAAGTATTCGTAGCAAGCATTCTTGTTTATCAAATCTGATATAGGGAGCACAGTCATGCAAAACTTGTCCATCAGGTTTCACTGCTGCCAGCACTTCACAGTCTTGGGTTAAAGTAGAGAAACAATTACAGTTGGAGGCTGGGTGGAATGAAATAGCTCTACTTTCTTCGACTGTTGGGTTGCAGGTTGTATTTTGAGAGAACCAATTGTATTGTAGATATATTTTTGTGTGCAATGTTTATTAACTTGCTTGCTTTTTGAAATACAGAATTATGGAGCATTCTTGGAAAGAGATGGAGCTGGCTTACAGGGTCAAATTCTCATAACAGGCTTTCCATCCAAAAATCTGACTTTGACCAACATGGAATGGACTTATGAGGTAGGGTTTTGTCTGTATTTTTTAAAGAACAAGGCTTGGATATCGAGTAATGCCTTTTCATACGCTACCCCAAATAGGTTGGCCTCCAAGGGGAATTTCTCGAGCTTTACTCTCAAGAAGGGAAGATGGAAAAAGCATGGTCTTTTTTAGTACCAAATACTTCATCACCAATTACCTGGTACAAGGTATTATTCAAAACTTCTTTTAAAGCTAGCATATAATATATTAGAGCGCTTTCTCATGCACTCTTGTTTCCAAAGGATTTGAGCTCAGATTGACGTTGGGGTCTATACCACCTTCTAGGTTGATGGGTTTAGAGGAAAGCCTGGAGTAGAGACCCACATAGTACTATTTCCCCATTCATGAAGAGCCTCAGTGTGTTGTAACCAAGGTTGGCCAATTAGTAGAGGGAAACTACCGTGTACTTGAGGAAGCCGCATCACCACAATATCAAGCTTAAGATCTCTTCAAAACCTTGCTTGATGCTCACTCTCCTCAACTATGCATTATGGTCATATTCAGATATTAACTAGGGATCTTTGGTCCATTTACCTTGTGGCTGTTACTGTGTTTGTTCTGCTCATTTGAGGGAAAGGCACAAATTTGTTGAGGGCTTACTATCTGTGTGAAGTGGAAACTATGGGGTGTTCACCATCTAGGAGATTCTGCAAAAAGTTTCCTTTTCAAAAAGCATATCAAATAAACCTTAACTTGTAAGGTGTTACTTCTAATACTTATTTGCTGATGTTGCTCTGGCTTGAAGGTTCTATAAGTAGTACTTGTAAGATAATGATGCTTTAGCATTATGCATGATTGCAAAATCTGAAGGTCTTTTTTTTTTTTCCAAGAAAAAGATCCTTCTATTAGTTAATGAAAACTGCCCATAGGGCTACATCCACCTTTGCAAGAGAGGGCTACAACAAGCATGATGGGGAGACTCTCCCAATGAAAAAACAGCATATATACAATGGGGCTAAATCAAGAAATGGGAGGAGGGAAGAGCCACACAGGTGGACAGTAGTGCCATCTGAGCACCCCCTGGACCATGGTGTAGAAAGGCCCAGGGCGCCAGAGTCGAAGGAAAGCCTCGCGGCGCTCCCGCATGCGGTTGGAGCTGCCCTGTAGTCCCTCAAGCTGTCCTCTGAGAGTATGGATCAGCTCTAGCCAAAAGTCACGAACAGTCTCTGCTGGTGGCATAGGGCGAGCCTCAAAGATGCGGAAACAACGGGCCCGCCAGATGAACCAAAGAGCTAGGCCGCTGATGAGCTCCCAGCACTCCTCTCTCTCACTGCACCACTCCTGTGGAGTAAGGTTTGTAGCAGGCTGGAGTGCAGGTCGCCCCCCCTGTATCACTATCATCCTGCTAGTGGAAGATAGCTCAAACTGTAGTGCCGGGCCCGTGAGGGTGGACCAAGCCGCTGCCCCCCAAGTGTACTGTCGAGCCGCGGAGAGGGCAGGCATCAGCCGAAGAACTCGTAGCCACACCTACTGGGCCGAAGGACAGTCCCAAAGACAGTGTCGCTGACTCTTACCAACTGGTCACAGGCTGTACATGCGGCCGAGAGACCACTATGCACAAGCCAGCTCCCTACTGCTGTGGCTCTGTGTGCAACCAACCACTGGAACAAAGTGACGCGCCTCGGCTGTCTGGAGTCCCACAGCCTCTGCCAAAAAGCTGCCAAGAACTCAACTGTGAGACCCTCCTCCTGCCAATGACGTGCTGCAGCGGGGCGGGCCTCTCTCTGCGCTGCAAGTATATGACGTCCAAGCCGAACAGTGTACTGAAAGAAAGGGACTCCTGGGCGGTCTGCAGAAGAGAAGGGGTCCCTCCATAGCCACTCACCAGGATCCCTATGTAGTCGTGCCAGTGGACAACACTCCCAAGCCCATAGCCTCCAGTGTCCTGCCTCGAGAGCTGCTGGGTCAGGGTCTATGACGCAAGTCCTCCCACAGATGCCCACAACTCGGATCCTCTGGAAACAGCACTCTGCTACCTGCGGGGCCTCTACTGTAACTCGCTGTAATCGTCCTCCACCCTGAAGCTCAAAGAACAGGGTTGGGACAGTCTCTGAACAAGCCCTGACTGAGATGAGAACCTCCGATCGTGTGAAGGCTCCCATCCATCGGGGTGCTACAGGCTCGAGAGGCGTGAGCCACTCAGCTGGAACTGACTCTGAGATGTCCTGATACATGCTCTGAACCCCTCTTATGCCCTGTAGCTGGACACCCTACACCTCCTCTGACAAACCTGTGAACTCTAGCCAGTCACCTAGAGAGCGCGCTGGACGTGCTGCCATGGGACCCCATGAAACATGAGGCCTACTCCCAACCAAGTGGCCTCTCTGAGTGCTAACCATGGGGTTCCAAACGAGGGGCTGTCGTAGGCGCTCCTCCGTGCATGTCGGTTGTCTCTGCTCTAGGCCATGCCGTAAGAGCTCCCAAGAGCAAAGCAAACTCACAACGAATCGGTCCTCCAGTCTCCTGCTCAAACCAACTCGGCGCAACTGTGTAAAGATCCATCTGGTCGAAGGTTGCCAAGGGCCTCCTGACTGAGGCACCCTGGCACGAAGCCTCTGCAGCAAGAACTCTTTCCAGGGCTCCTCGCCTGGAAGAAGTCCTCTGACGACGAACTTCCCAAGAAGGGCTCTGCTCTGTTGTGCTGGATCAATGATCCCAAGCCCTCCCTGAGAACAAGTGTGATGACCGACCAAGCCACCTTGGCTCGGGCAACCTGAGTGTCGCGACCTGACCAAAGGAAGTTCCTGATCAGCCTCTCTACCTGGCTGATACAAGAACTCGAGAAGATCCAGCAAGAAGTGATGTACCACATAGTTGCCAACAACACCTGGTTGGCAACTACTACTCTACCAGCCAGCGAAAGTCGTGCTGAGCTCCAGTGGAACAGCTTTCTCCTGATGGACAGGAGAAGAGGAGGAATCTGCTGCTCGGGGGACAAATCCAAACCAACCTGACAACCCAAGTATCGATTTGCAGTCCCTGGGGGAATCCACCTGAAACCCTCTCCTGGCATCCACTCTGGCACAGGAGCACTGCCAACCGAGAAAGCCACTGTCTTTCTCCAGTTGATCAATGCGCCCGATGCACAGCAGAAGGTCTCAAGAGCCTGCCCACACCTGTGTAAATTGGCCTCCTGGCCCTCTAAGTACAAGGCTGAGTCGTCGGCAAACTCAGCGTCCAGAAGCTCATCTCCCCGTATCGGGAGTGCTAAGCCCCTCAAACCAACCTGCTGTGACACCAAAAATCTGCTCATCGCCTCCACATAGAACAGAAAGAGAAAGGGGGCAAGAGGACAACCCTGTCTGACCGATCGTGTGAGCATGAAGCGCTCACCTCTACCTCTTGCCAAAAGCACCTGACTGTGAGCCTGTCTGTACAAAGCCGACACCCCTCTGATCCAAGCATCTGAAAAGCCCATCCTGCGAAGCATGCCCTCTAGAAAGTCCCAGTCAACTCTGTCGTATGCCTTCTCAAAATCAAGAAGAAGAATCACAAGGTCCTCCCCACGGAGACATGCCAGGGCAGAAGCCTCCCAGAAAGTGAAGATGTTGTCAAGGATACTGCGTTCCTTGACAAAACTTGTTTGAGTCCCATGTATAAGGCTCTCCAAAAGTGGTTGAATCCTCAAACTCAGAGCCTTGGCAAGAATTTTGTAGGCTGAGTTGAGGATGGTGATGGGGCGCCACTGTCGAATCTCATCCAAGGAGCCACCCTCCTTTGGAATGAGGTAAATCAGGCTCTCACTCATGCTATCCGGCATCACTCCTGTGTGCAGAATGTACTGAAAGGCACTACAAAGATCTGGGCCAAGCAAGTCCCAGTACTCCAAGAAGAAGCTGGGAGTCAGCCCATCCTCACCTGGACAACTACCACGAGGAAGGGCCCTAAGAGCCGTGTGCAGCTCCTCAAGCTGAAGAGGTATCTCCAGCCTCTGGCGCATCTCCTCAGTCACAAGACAAGGCATCTGCGCCCAAACCTGCTCCCTGCATGCATCCTGTCTCTCTGACTGGGGCTCAGCCGTCAGTAGCTCACGGTAAAAGTCAGTAGCAACTGCACGCATATCCTCAAGCTCACAAGCAACTGACCCATCGGGTCTCCTCAGCTGAGTGACCTTGGCATGCGAGTGCCGAGGTCCTACTGTCTCAAAAAAGGCACCTGTCACTCTGTCACCTACCTGAGTCCATTGAGATGCCTGTCGGTGAAAGGCAAACTCATGGCGCCTCTCCTCTGTGCAAGCAAGCTCCTGTCGAGCCTGTTGTAACTGCTCCTCCAACCATGGACTGTCTGGATGCTGCTCCTGCATCCTCTGTAGTGAAGCAATGCCTCGTCTGAGACGCTGCTCCTCCTCTCTCGCTGCGGCCCGTCGAGCCAAAGACTCCTGGAGAAAAAAGTGGCTAAGCTGAGTTAGGCCTAAGGCCACTCTGTCTGCCGGTAGAGCCTGGCTGTCCATGCCCTCTGTCCAAAGAGCCTCTACCCTCTCTCTGAGTGCTGTGTCCAACAAGACCCGCTCTGGGATGCGAAGCATCGTGCTCCCACTCCTCAGCCTGTCTGCCACTGTGAGGATCACTGGTGCATGGTCCGAGAAGGATGTCCCTGCCAGGATGCCCACTGATCCCCCCAAGTCACTGAAGTGGTCACTAGTGTAGAAGCGATCTATCCGCGATAGATTCACTCCTCCCACTCTGCGGTCTGATCTAGAGAAGGCAAGACTCTCTGGAGGCCTCACAAAGCCAGAATGCTGCCATGTATCCGAGACCCTCAAGGTCATACACAACCTCTCCCAAGCAACTAACTCGACTCCATGCACAATAGCATGGCTGCCTCCGATCCTGTCAGAAGGGTCCTCCAACATGTTGAAGTCCCCTCCTACACACCAATGGTCAACCTGTGGCAAAGACTCAACAATCTGTGACCAAAACTCTGCACGAGCACTCGCCACATTGGGCGCATAGATGTTCAGGAAGCCCACAAGGCCACCCTGAACCTGCAAAGTAATCCACTGAGCCCTGCCTGGCACAATAATCCCTCTGCCCAGAATGGCGTGCTGCAATAAGTCCGCAATAGTCATACATACCCCACCCTGGATGCCTCCAGGTCCAAAAGCAGCTGACCAAAAGGTATCATAACGTCCACGCAAAATCTGACCACAGTGCCGGATGCGGCTCTCAGACAAATGGTGCTCCTGAAGCATAAGGAGATCAATCTCTCCTCCCACAAGGCAACGCTGAAGCTCCTGCCGCAATCGGCCCCGCTGTCGCTGAAACTGGGGCCCACCTAATCCCTGCACGTTCCATGAGACGATCCTCATGGGGAGCGAGAGAGAATAGATGCTGCAGCAACAGCAAGACGGGCTATCTTCGAGGCAAGCTTGGATGGGGAGTAATCCGCATCCGAGCGTCCTCTAGATAGGCGAGCCTGTAGTGAGTGCCTGGCCCAAGCCCAAGCAGAGCGAGCCGAGCGTAAAGCAACCTCCTCTGTCCAGGAGTCCTCATGTATGTATACATAGCAAGGCAAACACTGTGTATCAGCAAAAAAGTACACCACAATGTGCCTACATCCTGCTGAGTCTGGGGGTGTCACCGCAAACTTGGCCAATGGCCACAAAGTCTTCAGCAAATCTGTAACTCCAAGTTCTCCCATGTGGTGAGAGAACTCGAGAACCTGTGTATGCAACCATCCCACCACTGAGTCGAGGGACCACTCTGTCTCGGTCCTACCGCAGAGAGGAAAGGAGAAACCAACTGCTGAGTCCAAGGCCTCTGTCCCCCTAGCGGCGAGGAACAGAGCGTGGATCCTGAAGCAGGCTGCCTCGTGGTCTGCTGCGGAATCGCCAAGAAAGCGAGTGAATCCGTAATCGAAGAAGTCCGAGCGGCGTCGGAGGTCAATGCTCGTCAGACCACAAGGGATAGCTGCAAGGGAAGATGTCTGAATCTGCAAAGGGGGCCGCAAGAAGGGCTGACCCTCTCTCGCTAGGCGACTCGTGGCAAAAGCGCTGCCAAGAGATCTCCTAGCCGCCGGCGAGGGACCAGTCTCCTGAGTCGACTGTGGTACTGAAGCAGGAGGAGGGGGAGAAGGAGCTGGGGGAGGCGGAGGAGAAGAGAAGCGGGGCGGGACGACAGAGACAGGGGGGCGAGGTGGGGAGTGGGCGGGAGCAAAGGGCAGGGGAGGGGATGAGGAGGAAGAGGGGAAATCTGAAGGTGGAGGGGCTGGCGAGGGTGAAACGGAAGAGAAGGCTGGCGTAGGAGCCCTAGGCTCGGAGGGTGGCTCAGAATCTGTGCGCTGTGTCGCTGGCTGAGGGTGCGGCCCAGCCTTGGCAGGCTGGGGCTGAGGCTGAGGTGCAGGTCGTGGTCTCCTCCGTGGACAGGCCTTCGCTAGGTGGCCCATCTGTCTGCAAATGAAGCACTGGTTCGGGAGCCCTGAGTACTCCACACTCTGCCTAAACCAACCCCCACTCACCCGAGGCAAAAGGATGACCTTCGGGAGCGTGTGGGTATCTCTGACCAAAACTCGAACTGAAGGGATGCCGGCCGCCTTGGCAGCTACTGATGCTGCCGTACGAGGTGTCTCCAGAACAGTCCCGATGGCGGAGCCAATCCTGGAGAGCAGTGGAAGGTACTCCCTCCGTAAACCCGGAAAGCAGACTAAGATGGGGACGTCTGCCTCCTCTACGAGCACATCCGAAGTCGGGTCAAAACCGTGTCGCCACTGTCGAAAGTGGGCGCGTGATGCTCGGATAGCCAGTGGATTCATAGCTATGACCTTGGAGGCCATCTCGGAAGTCTCGAACTCGATCTGGTAGTACCCCCGTCCGAGGATCTGGACATCCAAAATCTTGCCCACCTCTGCGAGAAGGCGGGCCTGGAGAAGGTCACGCAGCTCTCCTCTGTTGGGTCGGGTGCCGAGAATCTTGCAGATGACCGAGGTCGCTTGCAGACGCTCTACCTCATCGGCTAGGCTCGCTTGCTCTGTCGGTGAAAGAGCAAGTCGAATGGTGGGCTCAGCGGTGTCGGGCGAGGGGGCTTCGGAGGAGTCCCTCTGAGGTGGAGCATGAGCCTCCATTAGTGTCTGCTGCTCTGAAGGAGAAGGGTGGACGAGAAGGCCAACGCTTGAGAGCTCGGCAAGGAGAAACCAACTGAGAATCCACTGCCAGGCAATTCAAACGAGGCCTTCGGAGGGGGGGGGGGGGGGGGGGGGGCGGGGGGCGTGGGGATAAGGGGCTGGAGCGGCGAGGCAGCGGGCAACGAACAAAAGGGGGGGCAGCGGGCGGGGCTGCACTCTGGCTGGGCTGCGGGCAGGCTGGGTGTAAGCTCAGCAGCGCGTGTGGACAGAGAGTGCGCAGGCAGGGGCAGCGCGAGGGCGAGGGCGAAGGGGGGGCTATGGCGCGGGGGAGCAGGAGCAGGCGGGGGGGGAGGGGAACGCGCAGGAGCAGCAGCGAGCCTCTAAAATCTGAAGGTCTTACCTGGATGGTTTCTTCCTTCCACTCTATTAAGTTGGGTTTGAGCCCTGGGCTCTGATAGGTTACTAATCTTTGAATCTTGTGGCTTTTGTGAACTCAAATATGCTTTACCGGCTTTCTTTTTTGACTCATGCTAAGATTGTGTGGTTGTGGGCTGGTTGTACGAGAGTTTGCAACCAACGAAGTATTTTGTCTACTGATGTTTTACAGAGATTTTGTATTGCTTTTGAAAATATCCTGGCACTCTAAATATTTTATTTTTTTTCCGAGGAAAAGATCCTTCTATTAGTTAATGAAACTGCCCATAGGGCTACAACCACCTCTTCGAGAGAGGGCTACAACAACCATGATGGGGAGACTCTCCCAATGAAAAACAGCATATGCACAATGAGGCTAAATCAAGAAATGGGAGGAGGGAAAAGCCACACAGGTGAACGGT
The DNA here is from genome assembly GCF_014529385.1 of Adiantum capillus-veneris. Lineage (NCBI taxonomy): Eukaryota > Viridiplantae > Streptophyta > Polypodiopsida > Polypodiales > Pteridaceae > Adiantum > Adiantum capillus-veneris. Next base: position 70,679,816 of record NC_140931.1, read on the forward strand.
AGTGCCATGGTGAAGAAAGGCCCAGGACGCCAAAGTCGAAGGAAGGCCTCTCTGCGCTCCCTCATGCGGTCGGAGCTACCCTGAAGTCTCTCGAGTTGTCCTCTGAGAGTGTGGATCAGCTCTAACCAAAGATCGCGAACAGTCTCTGTTGGTGGTACAAGGCGAGCCTCAAAGATGTGGAAGCAACAGGACCGCCGGATGAACCAGAGTGTTAGCCCACTGATGAGCTCCGAGCACTCCTCTCTCTCACTGCATTGAAGTGCCGGGACCATGAGTGTGGACCAAGCGCTGCCCCCCAAGTGTACTGCCGAGCCGTGGAAAGAGCAAGCATCAGCTGAAGAACACGAAGCCACACCTGCTGTGCCAAGGGACAGTCCCAAAGACAGTGACACTGACTCTTCACAAGATGGTCACAAGCTACGCATGCGGCCGAGAGACCACTGTGCACAAGACAGCTCCCAACTGCTGTAGCTCTGTGTGCGACGAGGCACTGAAACAAAGTGACTTGCCTCGGCTGTGTGGAGTCCCACAACCTCTCCCAAAAAGCTGCCAAGAACTCAGCTGTGAGACCCTCCTCCTGCCAATGAGGTGTTGCAGCAGGGTGAGCCTCCCTCTGTGCTGCCAGTATGTGACGTCCCAGTCGAACAGTGTACTAAAAGAAAGGGACACTTGGGTCGTCTGCAGAAGAGAAAGGGTCCCTCCAAAGTCATTCTCCAGGATCTCACTGTACTCGTGCCAATGGATAGCACTCCCAAGCCCACAGTCTCCAATGTCCAATCTTAAAAGCAGCTGGGTCAGGATCAATGACACAAGTCCTCCCACAGATGCCCACCACTCGGATCCTCTAAAAACAGCACTCTGCCACCTGCGGGTCCTCTACTGCAACTCGCTGTAAGCGTCCCTCACCTTGTAACTCGAAAAACAGGGAGGGAACAGTCTCTGAGCAAGCCCGAACTGAGATGAGAACCTCCAGTCGCGTGAAGGCTCCCATCCATCTGGGCACTGCTGACTCGAGAGGTGTGAGCCACTCAGCTCGTACTGCCTCTGAGATGTCCTGGCACATGCTCTGCACCCCTCTCATGCCATGTAGCTGAAAGCCCTGCAGCTCCTCGGACAAGCCTGAAAACTGTAACCAGTCACCTAAAGAGCGTGCTGGACCCCAGGAAACATGAGGCTAACTACCAACCAAGTGGCCTCTCTGAGTGCTAACCATGGGGTTCCAAACAAGGGACTGTCGTAGGCGCTCTGCTCCCAAGATCGAAGCAAACCCATAGCAAAGCGGTCCTCCAGTCTCCTGTTCAAACCAACTCTACGCATCTGTGTGAAGATCCATCTTGTCGAAGGCTGCCAGGCATAGTTACAAGGGACGGGGGGGACGGGCCCTAGGGCCGGGAGACGGCCGTAACCGGGCCGGGAACGGAAGGGAACGCCGAGGGACGGACGGAAATCGGGCCGGACGGGCGGGTCGCAGGGGGGACGGACAGAACAATAGGGGTCGGACGGGGTCGGCCGGGAACAACTGTAGTCCATTAAAAAATTTGACCGTTTTTAACGGATCTGTGCAGCCCCAACTGCCACATTTTGGGAGCCTTGGCCCTCGGGAGGCTATATAAGGCTCCCTTGGGCCTCTTAATACTCATAGTCTCAATGCTCATTCCATTTCCCTCAAGCTCAAGGCTCAAGCTACTCAATCATCAATGCTTTCCTCTCTACTCAATGCTCATTGCTCAAGCTTGAAGCATGACCATTGACTACTCTACACTCTAGTCTCCACTCTCAAGTCTCTCCTTCTTCTACCCACTTTGAAGTTTGAACTTTGAAGCTCTCCTCTCCCTCTTCTACCCACTTTGAAGCTCTCCTCTCCCTCTTCTACCCACTTTGAAGCTCTCCTCTACTCTCTCTCCACACAAGCTCTCCTCTAACTCCTCTAACTTCTAAGCTCTACTCTCTCGAGTCTCTCCACCATCATGTTATCTCAAGCCAACTCCACTTCTCAAGCCGCTTCTTCTTGAAGGAGGCCCGCCGTGCAAACGTGGTCGTGGTGGGATGAAGTCGACTTTAGCTCACGTGGCAAAGGTGGCGGTGCAAGACCATGGACGTGCAAGCTATGTCCATACAAGAGAACGGGTGGTTCAAACAAAGTGCGAGCTCATCTTCTTCATGAACCGGGTCACAAGGTGAAGTTTTACTCTCATGTAGCTCCCGAGAAGAGGTTGGATCTTCTTGAGAAGCTCACGGTGTATGAGGTTGCGGAAGCGGCCAAGAGGGCCGTTTTGTTACCGTTGATCCCTCTGCCACGGCGACACCGCGAGAGCAAAGGGAAGCCAACCTTGACGACATCTCTGGAACCTTCAAGATCCATGCATCTACACCGTCCTCTTCCATTCCGCATCGCCAAACCACTCTCAACGAAAATTGGAATCCTAAATTGAAGGAAGAGGTGGATAGGTCGGTTGCCCGATTCTTCTTCCACGACCACATTGCCTTCCATGCTTCACAGTGAGTTTCCCTTGGGATATGCACATTGCAATCTTCCATTTTGTATTCATAATGGGTAATAACTTCTCCACTCTCAACTCTCCATACTAACACAACATGCTCTATTTTGTGTGGATAGGTCTCCATACTTTCGAACCATGGTTACGAAAATAGGGGAATATGGCTCCTCTTATGTTCCACCTTCATCGGAGAGGCTTCGCACCACCCTCCTTGTGACAAAGAGAAGCTTGCCGTGGAGCAAGCGGCCCAAGCAACAAAGGATTTGTGGGAGACCAATGGCATCTCTCTTCTTGTAGATGGATGGAGCGACACCCGCAAGTGGTCCATCCACGGGGTGGTGGCCTACTCTCAGGGGGAGATGTACTTTGTGGAGTCACATGATGCATCCGATAGTGGCAAGGCCGTCGAGATGCTTGCTGCGGAGTGGACAAGCACCATAGAGATCACCGGCCCGGAGAATGTCCTTTGTATGGTTGCAGATGGAGAGGCATCAAATAGGGCAGCCAGAGCTATCATTGAGGGCATGTATCCCAGCATCCATGTCACATTTTGCATGGTGCATTGCCTCAATAACCTCCTCAAGGACATAGGGAACTTGTCATGGATTTCACCCACCATTGGTGACGCCTCTCCAATTGTCTCCTTTGTGCTCAACCATCAAAAAGTGCGCCATGAATTCTCAAAGAGGAGCCACTTGCCCTTGCTCAAATATTTGGAGACAAGATTTGCATTAAATTGGCTTATGCTAGGCCGCTTGTCTACATGTGGCGGAGCCTTAAGGGGCCTCTTTCTCAGTGATGAGTTCCAGGCCATGCCGGAGTCTACATTAGCAGTAGGATTGAAATGCTGAGAATGGGCCGACGACGCCGCTTGGTGGGAGGAGGTGAAGACTCTTGACGCCATGGTCAAGCCTATTCTACACCTACTTCGAGTGGTGGATGGCTTGCAGCCATGCATTGGCAAAGTCTACGAAGCCATGGATCGGATGATAGAGGCACTTGAGAAGCTTGTGCCTGAACCTGTTCAGTATGCGGAGATTCATGGCTTGTGTGAGTCGAGGTGGAATGGATACTACTCTCCACTTCATGCGGCAGCTTATGTGCTTGACCCTGAGTTTCAAGGAAGGCGTCAAGAGACCGACAAGGAGGTGAGCAAAGGATGGCGGCTTGCATTGGAACGCCTTGAGCCTAGCAGTGACATTAGGCGCAAGATTAGAGACGAGCTACTCAACTACAGGCAAAAGAAGGACTCCTATGGATGTGTAGATGCACAGCTTGATCGCAACAAGATTGGCTCGGTTTTGTGGTGCGAGGAGTATGGAGGAGATGGCCCACATTTGCAGCGCTTGGCTATTCGTGTCCTTAGCCAAGCATGTACCACTAGTTGCTTGGAGCAACTATGGAGTGTGTACAGCCACATTGCCTCTAAGAAGAGGAATCGCCTTGGGGTTCAGAGGGCCAATGATTTGGTGTTTGTGAGCGCTAACTTGCGCATGCTTGCCAAGAGCGTCACACACAAGGCAGATCCTTTCACTGAGTGGGAGATGGCACAAGAGAATCCATCTATGGCCGATACTCTTTTGGAGGAGCTAGAGGAGGATTTCGAGCCTCAATGCAAGCCTCCCGAGCCCTCATACGTCGCTGACGACCTCGACTACGACGACGATGTGGAGATTCAGCAGGTGAGCACTTCTTGAGTTTGATGATCATTGATCACTCGACTCTCGAGTCTAGACTCTTGAGTCTACGACTCTACCTACTACATAGCCCTTTGTACTTTTTGTTATCCTTGAGGCCTCAGGCTTGTCCTAAGTCCTTTAGGCTTTTTGACTCTTGAGCCCTTGTGGCATGCACTTCTCATTTTGTATCCATCGATCATCGATGTTTTATTAGCACATTTCAGCCTATATGACTCGTGTTCTTTGGTCTATTTAGTGTAAATTTATGGTCAAAGTGATGCTCTATGTGTATGGCATGTGTGTAGGTCAAAAAATGCCAAAAAAACTCTCTTTTTTTTTTGCCGTTCTGACCCCCCTCCCCGTTTCCTTACTTTTGCCGTCCCGACCCCATTTCCGACCCCGTTCTCGACCCCAACCCGCCTCCCCATGTAACTATGTTGCCAGGGGCCTCCTTCCTGAGGCACCCTAGCACGAAGCCGCTGTAGCAAGAACTCCTTCCAGGGCTCCTAACCTGGAAGAAGTCCTCGGACGATGAACTTCCCATGAAGGGCTCTGCTTTGCTGTGCTGGGTCTATGATCCCAAGCCCTCCCTGTGAACGAGGAAGAGTGATGACCTGCCAAGCCACTTTGGCTCGAGCTGTCTGAGTGTCACGCCCTGACCAAAGGAAGTTCCTGATCAGCCTCTCTACCTGGCTGATACAAGAACTCGAGAAGATCCAGCAAGAAGTGATGTACCACATAGTAGCCAACAACACCTGGTTGGCCACTACAACTTTGCCAGCCAAAGAAAGTCGTACGGAGCTCCAATGTAACAACTTCCTCCTGATAGACAGGAGGAGGGGAGCAATCTGCTGCTCGGGAGACAAGTCAAAACCAACCTGACAGCCCACGTACCGAACTGCAGTCCCTGGGGGAATTCACCTGAAACCCTCACCTGGCATCCAATCAGGTACAGGAGCATTACCAACTGAGAAAGCCACCGTCTTTCTGTAGTTGATCAGTGCGCCAGATGCACAAAGAAGGTCTCAAGAGCCTGCTCACAGTTGCGAAGGTTGGCCTCCTGGCCATCCAAGTACAAGGCTGAGTCGTCAGCAAAGTCAGCGTCCAATAGCTCATCTCCCCGAATAGGGAGTGCTAAGCCCCGTAGACCACGCTGATGCGACATTAAAAACCTGCTCATCGCCTCAGCATAGAACAGAAAGAGGAATGGGGCAAGAGGGCAGCCCTGTCTGACCAAACGTGTGAGCATGAAACGATCACCTCTACCTCCTTACAAAAGTACCTGACAGTGTGTCCGTCTATACAAAGCTGACACCCCTCTAATCCAAGCATTCTAGAAGCCCATCCTGCATAGAGTGCCCTCCAGAAAGTCCCAGTCAACTTTGTCGTAGGCCTTCTCAAAATCGAGAAGAAGAATCACCAGATCCTCACCACGGAGCCGCGCTAGGGAAGAAGCCTCTCAAAAAGTAAAGATGTTGTCAAGAATACTACGCTCCTTGACAAAACCTGTCTGAGTCCCATGTATAAGGCTCTCTAGAAGTGACTGGATCCTCAAACTCAAAACCTTGGCAAGAATTTTGTAGGCTGAGTTGAGGATGGTGATGGGGCGCCACTGTCGAATCTCATCCAAGGATCCACCCTCCTTGGGCATGAGGTAGATAAGACTCTCACTCATGCTGTCAGGCATCTCTCCTGTGTGCAAGATGTACTGAAAAGCACTACAGAGATCGGGGCCAAGCAAGTCCTAGTACTCCAGGAAAAAACTAGGAGTCAAGCCATCCTCACCTGGACAGCTACCAAGGGGGAGTGCACTAAGAGCCGTGTGCAACTCCTCAAGCTGAAGTGGCAGCTCAAGCTTCTAACACATCTCCTTAGTCACAAGGCAAGGCACATGTGCCCACACCTGCTCCTTGCATGCATCCTGACGCTCTGCCTGAGGCTCTGCAGACAGTAACTCACGGTAAAAGTGAGTAGCAACTGCACGCATGTCCTCTGGCTCAGAAGCAACTGACACGTCGGGCCTCCTCAACTGACTGACCTTGGCATGTGTATGCCGAGGTCCCACTGCCTCGAAGAAAGCACCAGTCACTCTGTCACCCACCCCTATGTCCACTCTGTCACCCACCCCTGTGTCCACTGAGATGCCTGTCAATGGAAAGCAAACTCATGGCGCCGTTCCTCTGTGCTAACAAGCTTCTGGTGAGCCTGCTGTAGCTGCTCCTCCAACCAAGGTTTGTCTAGATGCTACTCCTACATCCTCTGCAAGGAAGCAACGCCCCGTCTGAGAAGCTGCTCCTCGCTCGCTGCAGGCAGGTGAGCCAAAGAGTCCTGAAGAAAGAAGTGACTAAGCGGAGCTAGTCCTGAGGCCACTCTGTCAGCAGGAGAATCCTGCATTTCCAAGCTCTCTATCCAAAGAGTCTCTACTCGCTCTCTGAGTGCAGAGTCCAGCAAGACCCTCTTGCATGGTCCGAGAAGGAAGTCCCTACCAAAATGCCAACTCTCCCACCCAAGTCACAGAAATGGTCACTAGTGTAGAAGCGATCTATCCGCGATAGATTCACTTCTCCCACTCTGCAGTTCGAACGATAGAAGGCCAGGCTGTCTGGGAGCCTCACAAAGCTAGAGTGCTGCCATACATCCGAAACCCTCAGAGTAAAACAAAACCTCTCCCAAGCTGCCAGCTCAACTCCATGCACAGTAGCGTGGCTACCACCAATCCTGTCAGATGGGTCCTCCAACATGTTGAAGTCACCCCCTATGCACCACTACTCTGCCTGCAGCAGAGACTCAACAATCTGTGACCAAAACTCTGCTCGTGTACTCGCCACATTGGGTGCATATATGTTTAGGAAGCCCATAAGGCAACCCTGAACCTGCATAGTGATCCACTGAGCCCTGCCTGGCACAATAATCCCTCTGCCCACAATGGCCTGTTGCAAAGAATCCGCAATAGTCATACATACACCACCTTGGATGCCTCCATGTCCAAAAGCAACTACCAAAAAGTATCATATTGTCCACGCAAGAGCTGACCACAACGTCTAATGTGGCTCTCACACAGATGATGCTCCTGTAGCATCAGGAGATCAATCTGTCCTCCCACAAGGCAATGTTGAAGCTCCTGACGCAGTCGGCCCCTCTAACGTTGAAATTGGGGCCCACCTAGTCCCTGCACGTTCCATGAGACGATCCTCATGGGGAGCGGGAGAGAACAGATGCTGCCGCAGTAGCTAAACGTGCTATCTTCGAGGTTGGCTTGGATGGCGAGTAATCCGCATCCGAGCGTCCTCTAGATAGTAGATAGGCGTGACTGCACTCTTGACTGCAAAGAGTGCCTGGCTTAAGCCCAAGTAGAGTGAGCCGTGCGTAAAGCAACCTCCTCTGTCCAGGAGTCCTCATTGAATGTGTACATAGCATGCGTATCAGCAAAGAAGGGAACCACAATGTGTCTACATCCTGCTGCATCTGGAGGGGTCACCGCAAACTTGGCCAATGGCCACGGAGTCTGAAGCATGCTCGTAACTCCTAGGTCTCCCATGTGGTGAGAGAACTCTAGGGCCTGTGTATGCAGCCACTCCAACACTGAGTGGAGAGTCGACTCAGTCTGGTCCCTGCCGCAAAGGGGAAAAGAGAAGCCAAGCGCCGAGTCCAAGGCCTCCATCCCCCTAGCTGTAAGGAACAAAACATGAACCTTGAAGTAGGCTGCCTCAAGGTCTGGTGAGGAGTCGTCTAGAAAACGTGTAAAGTTGTAGGCAAAGAAATCCCATCAGCGCCGAATGTCAAAGCTCGTCAGACGACGAGGGACTGTTGCAAACGGAGATGTCTGTACCTATAGAGGGGGCCGCAAGAAAGGCTTTCCCTCTCTTTCCAAGCGACTTGTGGAAAAGGCGCTACCAAGAGATCTCCTAGCCGTCGGAGATGGCCCTGCCCCCTGGGTCGACTGTGGAACTGGAGCAGGGGGGAGTAGGAGCAGGGGGAGGTGGGGGAGAAGAGGGGTGGGGGGGGACCTGCAAAGGTAGAGGGGCGAGGGGGAGAGGCGGTGGGAGCAGGAGGCAGGGGAAGACTGATGAGGAGGGGGGGAACTCGGGGGGAGGAGGGGCTGTCGAGGGTGAAGCTAGGGCGGGGGCTGGAGCAGGGACCTCGTCCTGCTCAAGAGGACCGAATCGGTTCCCCGTGGGAACCCACTACTGCTGGGTAGGCGCCTAAGGACCACTCTGAGTGCCAGGCTGTCGCTGTGGCCCCTACCATCGTCGACCACGAACCTGCTGCCATCCCTCCTCCACTAGAGCCCCAGGCTCGCAGGGTAGCTCTGCTTGTGTGCTTTGTGTCTCTGCCTGTGGCTATTGGCCAGTCCTTGCAGGCTAGGGCTGAGTCTATGATGTAGGTCGTGGCCTCCTCCGTGGACAGGCCTTCGTGAGATGGCCCATGTGTCGACAAATGAAGCACTGGTTTGGGAGGCTCGAATACCAACCTCCACTCACCCGAGGAAGGAGGATGACCTTTGGGAGAGTGTGGGTGTCCCTAACCAGAACGCGAACTGAGGGAATGCCGGCTGCCTTGGCAGCTACTGAGGCTGCCGTGCGAGGTGTCTCCAAGACAGTCCCAATCGTTGAGCCTATCCTGGGCAAAACTGGTAGGTACTCCCTCCACAAACCAGGAAAGCAAACGGAGATGGGAATGTCTGCCTCCTCTACCAAAACATATGAAGCAGGGTCAAAACCATGTCTCCACTATCGAAAGTGGGCTCGAGCTGCTCGGATGGTCAATGGGCTCATGGCGATGACCTTGGACGCCATCTTGGAGGTCTCAAACTCGATCTGATAGTAGCCTCGTCCGAGGATCTGAACGTCCAAGATCTTGCCCACCTTTGCGAGGCAGGCCTGGAGAAGGTTGCGCAGCTCTCCTCTGCTAGGTCTGGTGCCGAGAATCTTGCAGATGACAGAAGTCGCCTGCAAGCGCTCTACCTCTGCGGCTAGGCTCGCTTGCTCTGTCGGTGAAAGAGCAAGTCGAATGGTGGGCTCAGCGGGGTCGGTCGAGGGGACTTCGGAGGAGTCCCTCTGTGGCAGAGCTTGAGCCTCCATCTGTGTCTGCTACTGTGAAGAAGAGGCGAAGAGTCGTTGACAAGAGGAGCCGTTCTGCGCCCGAGTACGTCGAGGTAGATGACGATCTCAGTCAAGCAGAAAACCAGAGATGCGAGGCGGGGCTGGCGGGATTGGAAGGATTGGGAGGTGGGACTGGCGGGCTGAGGTGAATGGCGGGGCGGCAGGCGGGTAGGGCAGCGGCGAAGGACGGGTGGGCAGCGGGCAGGGTGACGGGCGGGGCTGGGTATCGGGCAGCAGGGCAGCTGGTGGGGCGGGGGGCGCGCGAGGGCAGGCGGGGGCTTCACGCAGCAGATGAGGGCAGAAGGGCGCGCGAGGGCAGGCGGGGGCAGCGATGGCGAGAGGGGGGTGCGGCAGCAGCAGCGAGCGCGTTCAGTCCCGGCACTCTAATTTTACTGGGTACTGAGTGCATTTAATTGATCCTTCTGGTCTTTTTGATGATATCAAAATGCATCTAGAAGACTGTCTTTTTCTGACTTGAAAATGCATTGATATCTGCTGACATCAATGGTTTGTATTATTAATCCCTGGTTTTTGAAAAAGATGGCTGATCTCATCCTCCAAAGTTGCTTGATTAGTCTGCCTTACATTGTGGTGTTGGGCTCTTTTAATTCTGATAAGAATAAATGGCATGCTACTGTTGTTTCCCTGATAAATAAATTGATCTTCCTCAGTTTGTTTGGACTTTTTGGGCTGGAAGAGTCCCAAACTTATCTTGAATGCAATGATAATTATGCTGAAGATCTGGTTGAACAGTGATAATTTTTGTTGATGATGTGATTTTCTAACCCCTAAGAACTTGCTGGTTCCTTGCTCTGATGATGGGATGTTTTATAGAATTTTTGACATTACTGGATAATGTTGGATGATGTGATGTCTTTGGGGGTACTAACCTGAGTGTATTGCTTTGCTAAGCATGAGAAGCTTTACTAAAGATTCTGATAGCTGCCTTGTACTGGTTCTTACCCACAATAGGTGTACACTTTTGATTTTCTGTTTACTATATTTAAATAAAGGGGATCTTGGTTTTCATGCTTAAATGGCTTTGAAAATCTGTTGGCTGCTGCCACCTCTTTTTCTTAATATTCTTAAATTTATTGTTCTTTAAATACTTACAATATTATCTATTGATACTATTGCTGGTGTTTTGTTTGGCCATTGATTTCTAAAAAAACTGCATTATTTGGCCTTCCAAAGCTACTTGGGTGCCTCTTGCTGATTTTTACTCTTGCTGAATATGCAGTCATGCTTTTACCCAAAATAAAATACTTGTGCTTTGCTCATAACTAAGCCTTGAGTATATCTGAAAAATGCTTTGTACATGGATTTTTAGTTACTTTCTTTTATTGGTCCTTATGCTATTAACTATGATAGTGCGATTTAATGCTTCTTGATGAGTAGTATTGAATAATTATGCCTTCTCTGAGGACGGTTGAAGCTTGATTTTTTCTCCATATATAACTTAATTAACCTCTTTTTCTGGTTAATTAGCATAACCTGTGTCTTGTTATGCTGGATATTTCTTGTTAGTTATTCTACTAACCATGTGGTTCTGCACTAACGAGCTGTGAACTTTTGCATAAATCTGAAATAAAGAAGGGCTTTTTTATGCAAGATCACTATGTCTTTCATTTGCTTCTAGATTGTTCTACATTACTTGTTAGAAGTAATAAAAAGGGAGAGAATCAGAAACATGACATGGCAATGATAGCTCATTGAGTTTATGGAAGGGGCTTCCTCTCAGTTGGATGAAAGAGGTTCTTAGCTTCTTAAAAAAACATCAGTCTTACGGTCAATACTTTCAGACTTTTCTTCAAGGGAAACGATGGTTGTCTAAACTTAAGAATGGGATCGCTGTTTTACTATAAATACTTTTGCACATACAGGATTATGCTAGGCAACCATAGCTTACACAGTTACAGAGAGAAACGAAATGATACATTAACATTCACAAAAGGGCCAAAATGACCTATGAGATCAACAAGTTACAAACTGTGAATCTAATACAAACTCTATGTGCTGAAAGAAAGACTAACATCCTAAACAAAATGTTCTAGTGAAAGTGAAAGTGGGGTAAAGACTAGAGACTCTCTAGTGAATACAAAGGTACAAAATAATGAGGGATGCAAGAAACTTAAGCTACTAATAAGGGGATAATCCTCCAGCTCAGAGTAAATCCCCTCTGTACTCGTGGACGCCTGCATCTCCCTAGGTCCATCGCACGGTCAATCGCTGCGCTGCTAGTGGAGGTGGGATCCAAACTGTGTTGCAGAACCTATCTGTCTAGTTGTCTAGTGGTAATGGCTGGCCACAGAGAGAGAAATGAAATGTTATATTAACATCTTCAAAAGGCCAAAATGACCTATGAGACCAATCTGTTACAAAATAGTGAATTTGATACCATGTCTGGTACAAAAGAACTAGAACAAAAATATTACTACTACTAGAATCCATCCTCATCTGCAATCTGGATGTCGAGAGAATATTGCTCGAATCCTCTGGTGTAGTCTCCGTCGATGCTGTGTAGCCCTTCTCCTCAATCATGGCTGTCTGGATATTCGTAGCTCTATTGCTCGGTCGATGAGAGTGCCGGTAGTGGTCGAACGAGTGTAGGCCGAGCTCTGTAGTGATGGCTGCTCCTCTAGCTGTCCCATATCTAGTGAAAAGAAATCTGTAATCTGTCTGTGGGACTCTCTCACTAGCTCTCCCAGTAAAGTGTCTCTATATCTGTGTAACTCAAGTAGAAATAGCCCAAGACATCACTGATCCTCATAACTCATGACCCTAGACAAAGGACCGAAACCCTCTCTGAATAAGCTGTGGAAACGGCCGCAAATCTCATAGTACATTATGCAATGACATATGTAATGTAGCTCTGTCTTTGGCTCTAGCTGGCATAAGCGGCATATTTTACTGTTTGTTGGTATCCCTTTGAATCTACCAGTCTCAATCTCCAGCTGATGTGAGGATGTGCGTATCTGAGCAATGGCACACCGCAAACCATGAGACATATGTGTGTCCATGCAGCTGGGTCGAATCACAAACCCATCTCTTGTGAGGGGGAGAAGATGCTCTCTATAGAAATCCATCTTCGTGCCCAACTCCTGTGGCGGCTCTATCGATGTCCTCCTGGTATCCAGCTGGATCAGGTCCTGATGAATAAGTCTAGTAGTCTCCACCCGTATAAGACACATTGAGGTGTCTGAAGAGAGTACTGGAAAGGGGGCAACCTATCCATGGTGAAGCCATGCATCTGAAACCATGATGTCATATGTGCATACCATCATGAAGTGTCCCCTTGAAGAGATAACTGTATGGAAGACTCAAGCGCTAGTCTAGCATATCTATCTCTAGTAGTATCCCACAAGTTGTGCACGAGAGGAGGGGCAGCTAGCTCTGCTTGAATGATAGCATGGGGTATGGAGGCCTTGGCTCTGATCAATCGAGAGATCATAGATACCAAGGGCCTCTCCATATGTCTCCGACCATCCTGGCCTACAGAAGGTCCCCATATGTGCACCCCATACAACATAGTTGAGGCTACTAAAGTATCAAAGAACCATAACTTTGTCCGAGGTTCTTGGAAATGAACCTGCGATTACAGCCTCTCCAAGCCTCCCAAGGCTGCATAAGCTCTAGTCAGTCTAGTCTTTGTTGCTCTCCCTAAAGAAAACCTCGGCCCAGTGAACACAACCCCAAGGTAAGTGTATGCATTTGTATACTCTACAATCTCCTGACCATATGTGAAAGTCGGTGCTAATCTCCTGATTCACTGTGGTGTGGTGCTAAACACCATAACCTTGGTTTTACCAAAGTTTACAGACAATCCACTATCCTCTGCAAAACTGTGTAATGCATCCAACTGTCGTTGCATACCCTCTGGTGAGTGAGAGATCAACACAATATCATCATCATATAACAACAATGGGTTCCACGTCCCTGCTTGCTGGGCATCTCCACCCTCCCTGTCAATGTAATCAGACACCTCATCAACATACATACCAAATAGAGTAGGAGACAATGGGCAACCTTATTTCACCCCAATGGTGGAGTGAACTAAATCAGATAACTCCTCCGGGGTGCGTACATGTCCCATCACTGATCTGTATAGAGCCATAATCCCCCAAATCAACACTATACACACCCTTATCTCTTGCAGTTTGCGCATCAATAGAGCTCTCGGTACCATGTCAAATGCTTTGTGGAAATCCACAAATCTACAGTAAATCCGTCTCCCATGTGACCTGCTCTCCTCAATGATGGCTCAGAGTGTCAGAATATGATCAAGAGTGGAGAAACCCCTCCTAAAACCAGCCTGGCCCTTTGCCCGTACACCCTCACCCTATGCCCAGTTACTCAACTGTTGCTCAAGAATGGATGCATATAGCCGTGCCAATGTGTGCCCAACCATAATAATGCGGTAATTCCCAGGCTCTGTACGATCACCTGCCTTGAAGATAGGCACAATAGTAGACAACCTCCAAGTCTCAGGTAACTCTCACACATGGCACGATTGAACAACACTGCAAGAACCTCTACGAACATATCTCTAGCATGTATAAAGTGATTTGCTACTAGACCAATCATGATCATATGCCCTGCTGGTCCTCATCTTGTCAATGGATCTCTTTACCATCTCATTGGTAAAGAAGATGCTGGTAGGTGAGCATGGCTCTGTAGGATCTGGAAGGGGGTCCTGTCCAGGAACTGTATATAACGATGTCACATACTGGCCCCACACATCAGGAGTAGTAATCACTAGGGGAGCGGAGTGCTCATGAAAGAATCGCCATGCCTCTCTCGAATCTCTACTCAAGAACAGCTGATACAAGTCTTGCTCCATCTGGGCCAAGTAAGCTCGTTTCTTTCGTTGCACAAGGCACCGGGAAGAAATCCGAGACTGTCTGTAAGTGATGACTCCTAATAGAAGATCTCTCTGGAGCTCGGCTCTCATCTCTTTGCACTCATCATCACACCAACTATTTTGGGGCATGCTCCCAGAATGTTGCCTCCAACCCGGCTAAATGTGTGGGTATGCCTTTGATGTTGCACCATGCAGTGTCTCAGTCAGTAAAGTGATGCACTCCTCCACTTAGAGGCTAGGACCAGCTGTGCATAGACGGCTATAGATCTTCTCTGTATAAACCGAGTCAGTCTCTGGTGTAAATGTATAACGGGTATGTGACCTGCCTCCTAATGTCTGGGTTGTACTATACTGAAATGAAACAGACAATGCCAAAAGGGCAGGATCTATTGCTTGGCCCACTGGTCTGGCTCCCACTATGAAATCCTGAATACAAGGAATAAATCTCGGTTGTGCCATAACATAGTCCACTATACTGGCCCCGTGTGTGTGTGTGGAAAGCATGTAAAACCGGCTGCTTCAAGAAATCGTTGTTAGCCATTAAGTATGTGGTCGTCATCTCCGTGAGGTATCTCCCATACTCCGTCTGCTCTGTCATGTGAGCATCTGTTAAGCCCCAAGTGACCCACATCGAGCTCTCTAAGCATCTCATATATAGAGAAAGGCAATTGTCCTCTGGGTGCAGCATATACTGACGTACTGGGGAGGAAGTAACATATGGCAATGTATAGAAACCGGCCTATGTCAGCTCTCAGCCTCACCCACATGTATCTAGCATGATCATCTCTCCATACAATATGTAGTAGTGGCTGTAACTTCTCCCTAAATAGCACTGCTACTCCTGAACCTCTACTCCCATGCTCAGATCTCGCGACTCTCCTGTGTGCTGTCTCCTATCTGTATCCCACCACATGTGGCATAAGCTGTCTAGGGGCCTGATGAGTCTCTGAGAAGAAAACAATGTTCCTGTCTATGAAACTGTCCTCAAAGGCACCAATGTCCAACCTCATAGATCCATTACAATTCCAAGTATCCATCTTCAGTGTGGTCCCATAGGTCTCACACCATCATGTAGAGTGCCGCTCTACAATCACCACCCGACCATCTCTGTAAAAGACCGTCTTTCCCTTCTCTCTTGCCGCCGTAATCTCTGGCATTACCTCTCTCATATGCGCGAGCTGTGAGAGAGTGAGATCATCACCGAGGAAAATACCTGTCTTCTTGAGAGTAGGCCTCTTTTTTAGGAATTTCTTTTTCTCTTCCAAGGAGGGGAAGCGTAGTATGAGAGCTCTTTCTTTTGAAGATTCTCCCAGGCCATCACTCTTCTTGCCCACTCTCCATGCCTTTGTGTGTGAAGGCTTGTTCACCCCCATCATGGATGTGAGGATTGTGACCTCTTTTTCCACATTGTTTATGTCCTTGAGGCCGGTTACCCTCACATGTAGAGCCCACACCCTCCTTTGTTCGTCTTCGAGGGTCATGTTAATAAGAGTGGGTGTACAAGGAGTTTCCTTACCTTTCCCTTTCTTGGTGACCTCAATCCATTTTTCGGCCTCCTCTACTTTCTTTTGTGTTGCGGAGATGACTGCGGCCCATGACTTCTTCTCCTCATCTTCCTTGATAACCCGTATTTCTTCTCTCATGGTATTGAATTCTTCCATCATGGATGGCTGAATTTCGCCTTCTTCGAGCCGCTCACTTTTTGCTGCAAGAAGTTCACCTTGGAGAGTTCGGATTGTGGCTTCTTGTGAAGCCGCTTGCTCTTCGACGTGAGAAATCCTTTCGTATTAGTTCTTCTCCTCTTTCCATTCCTCCATCTTTTGAAGAAAGGTTGCGTCCATCTCTTTCTCCCACTCCTTCACTTCAACTTCAAGTATTGATATCTGCTTGTTGGTGATCGAGAACTTCATGCTGAGAGGGAGGCAGGCTATAGCCACTGGGGAGGCCATGTGAAAGGGGTCAATGGGTAGCCCAATGGAGGGAGACCATGAGAGAGAGAGAGAGAGAGAGACTAAAACAACCAAAACAATACAAGAAACTCTGAAAAACAGCAAGAAATGCTTGTGAAACCCTAAGAAATAGAGAAAATCAGCTTCAAAACTTTAAAAAACAGCAAAACAAATATTTGAAACCCTTAAAAACAACAAAAACAGTGGTAAAACCTTACAAAAGGGGGAAAAAAGGGTTTCCAAACCCTAGAAAACAACAAGAAATAGTGATGAAACCCTAAAAAACAATGGCGAAACCTTAAAAAACAACAAGAAAACAATTTCGAAACTCTAAAAACAGCAAAAACAAAGTAATGAAACCCTAAAAACAGCAAAAAAGAAGTGACGAAATCCTAAAAACAATGAGAGAGAGTCCAAACCCATTTGGGGGGGAGAGAGAGAGAGAGAGAGAGAGAGAGAGAGAGAGAGAGAGAGAGAGAGAGAGAGAGAGAGAGAAATGAAATGAAATGTTATATTAACGTCTTCAAAAGGCCAAAGTGACCTATGAGACCAGAAAGTTACAATGCGGTGGAGAGAGAGAGAGAGAGAGAGAGAGAGAGAGAGAGAGAGAGAGAGAGAGAGAGAAAATGAAATGATATATTAACGTCTTCAAAAGGCCAAAATGACCTATGAGACCAATCCCTTACAAACCTGTGAATCTGGTACCGTGTCTGAGTACAAAAAACAATTACTAAAATGAATCTAGAAGTTCTAGTAGCTCAAATTGTGTGGGGTATGTGTGATCACTGATACAATGCTGGGACGAATCACAAACCCATCCCCTGTGAGTTGAACAAGATGCTCTCTATAGAATGAAATGAAATGAAATGTTATATTAACCTCTTCAAAAAGAAAAAAGTGACCTATGAGACCAAAAACTTACAACGCGGTGAATTTGATACAATGTCTGTGATTCGTCTTTGAGACTGGCTAGCCTCTCCTCTCCTCAAGCTCTCTGTGTGTTTGTGCAACTCTAGCAAAAACAGCCCTAGACATCTCTGGTCCTCATACATCATGACTCTAGAGAGTGGTCCAAAGCCCTCTCTGAATAGGCAGTGAAAGCGGCCTCGTATCTCATAGTAAACTGGGTTGTGGCATGTGTAGTGCAACTCTATCTCAGGCTCCATGTGACATAGAGGACATGTCCCGGCCTGTGTTGGTACTCTGCTATATCTACCAGTCTCAACCTAAAGCTAGTGTGAAGATGTGTGTATCTAGCCAGTAGCACTTCGTATCCCATGAGATAAGTGGATGTCCATGTATCTGGACCTCGTCACAAAACCATCCTCAATAAGCTAGAGAAGATGCTCTCTATAGAAAGCCATCTTAGTGCCCAATTCATGTGCCGGCTGTACCCAAGTCCTCCTGGTATCTAGCTAAGTCAGGTCCTGGCAGATGAGCTTGGTGATCTGAGATTGTGTAAGAGTCAGAGAGGGTGCATCGGAAGGGGGGCAATCTGTCCATGCTGAACCCATGTACCTAAAACCATGATGTGATCTCCCCATACCAGCATGCTATATCCCTCACTGCATAGCTAACTGTCGAGAGGACTCAAGTGCTAGACGGGCATATCTATCTCTGAGGAGGTCCCATATGCCGTGTATAAAGGAGACTGATTTGGTGAGCGCCTCAATCGCTAGTGGAGGGGCAGCTAGCTCTGCTTGAATAATGTCATGTGGTACTGAAGCCTTAGCTCTAATAAGCCGCAAGATCATAGGGACTAGAGGCTTCTCCATGCCTCCATATATGAACTCCATAGAGCAATGTTGAAGCCACTAGAGTATCAAAAAGCTAGAGGTTCGTTCGAGGCTCTTGGAAACTGAATCTGTGAACACATCTTATAACCCGCCTGTACACAATAGAGAGCGGTACTAATTCAACTACCTGTTAACTTTACATAGAGCACTGAGAAGAAAAGAGAAAGAGAGATGCGTCCAGTGACTAGAATGTCATTGCGCACACGAAGACCAACACCTTGTAGGTCCCAAAGACTGGCGCCCCTTTCGGTATTTCTATATTCAATTAAGAACAGACGATCCAGACATGTAGATCAAAGTCTCACAAAGCTGTTCAAACCTGGCGAGGGCTGAAATTGCAGGTTTTTGACCGAATTTTGACAGCATAGCGACGCCAAAACCCTTGTAGGTCAAAAGCACATGTCTAGGACGGATTCCCTTGCAATTGGTGAGCTGTAACAGAATTTCAGCGTGCAATGATTCCTTGTTTTTCCACTGTCGAGTGCCTAGAACCCTGTACATGCATCCCAAGGCTCTTCTGGTGCTAATTTACAGTTTAGGTGCGAAACTCTAAGAAAAATGCAGCAGGCTGTAATTCTCTGTTTTGGATCGGTTTTAGCAAAGTGAACACGTCTACGCGTGTCCCAAGGGCTCTCGCACACAATGGGACAGTCCCCCTATGATTTGGACGAGTTTTCACGCGAGAAAACTCTCCAAATCCGCAATCTTTCGCGAGGGAACTGTGCGTACCTGTGGGGGATTAGTAATTAGCTAATCCGGTTCCTATTCAGAAGGCCCTTGCCTTGGCTAACAGGCATTAAAGCCCGAGAACTGTACATAGTCAACTGAGTACCACAACTAGTGGGGCATTACCATATGTACAAAGGGGAGAGAGAGATGCACGAGAGAAAATCATCGCGCTACATGAGACAAGGGAGAAGGCTGGATTTTTATTAAAGCTGTGAACCTCACCCACTACTCACGCACACTTTGTAGGTCACACTTAATGATAAAATTCAACTTCCACTCTCAGTTTTGGGCGCCCCCTCTTGGGATGAGAGCCTAGAGTGTGTGTGTTGACATGCAGGTTGCTTTCCTATTGCATGTGTCCGGTTTGCCCCTTTGGTTTAATTCCCTAGCTCCCACCAACTTATAAAGTTGTAAGTGACTTACCGAGTGGCCCGAATTCCATATGGCGCACAGATGCTTCCATACTCCTCAGAATTCACTTCTAACTGGCCCGACGAGTCCCAGACTGACTGACCTAGACTCCCAATGTGAGAAACCCGTTTGGTTGCAACCGTTTCACACTAGCCATGCAATGTCCACTTGCACCTTTTCAAGGGTTCCGAGGAAACAAGTAAAAATAAAATAAATAAAAATATGTAGTATATATTTAAAGAGGGCAACAGAAAAAATACACCTCCTGGTGACATACCCAACCCTTGAGATACTGCAAGCGATCTCACTTGCATGCCAATAATACATGCTGATATCTCATGATATCACATATATTCTATGATGGGAATGAAGGATATGCATGCTCCTGGAAATGTAGCGTTGGACGATTAGACAATCCCACCAACCGAGCTACCATACATATATCAAGCATAGAAGTGTTCTGGTGTACTCTCAAGCACAAACTTCTCTAGCCAAATTCTGTATTGTAAGAGTAGATACAATTGCTTAAGTACTACTTTGAGCATGATAAACCATGCTCTCACCTTCCTCCATAGGGCGACATCAAGTCACTGTGGGTTCAATCTAAAAGGCTTCAAGATATAGTTGCAATAGCTAAGGTGAATCAACCAACTTAGACTCTTCCATCCATTTAGCATCCAAAGATGGATAGTTCTTGAACTTCACCAAATAGCGTCTTGCAACCTTTCCTCTAACCTTCCTTTCCTTATGTGCCAATATTTGTTCGGGAACAAGAATCTCATCCAATTCCTCCACTGCGGGTTATTCCTCATCAAGCATATTCTCTGCCACATCACCAACAAAGGGCCTTAGAAGGCTGACATGAAAAGCATTATGCATTTTCAAGCCTTCTAATAGCTTCAACCTGTAAGCTACATGGCTAATCTCTTTTGAAATCTGAAATGGACCATAATATTTCATGTTGAGCTTAGGAAACAAACATTCCTTGCCTTTCCTTTTTCTTAACCTGGTCTTTTCAAAGCGCAAAAGTACCCAATCACCAAGTGAAAACGACGGTGACAATCAGTAACTTTCTTTTTCTTAGCCTGAGTCTTCTCAAGAGCAATCTTTATCTTCTTGTATGTTTCATCCATATCTTACACATATTTGTCTGCCTCAAATATCTTGTCCTGGGTTTGCAAAATGAGTGGGACTTTCCTCCTTCCTTCCAATATCTCAAATGGTGCCTTGCCTGTTGACGTATGCATAGTGTTATTGTAAGCAAGTTGCCTTGTGCTCTGACACATAACATTTGAACAGATCTAGGACAGTGGAATTTTCCTCTTTTGATTGTCCATCAGTTTGTGGATAAAACAAAGATGAGAACTTTAGCGTAGTGCCCATATTCTCAAACAATGCCTTCCAGAATAGACTCGTCATACATGGATCCCTATCACCGAAAATTGACTGAGGCATCCTGTGATACTTAAAGATATTTCTCATGAATATCTTGACCATGTGTTCTGGCGTTATCTTCTTCCTAATAGGAATGAAATGGACCTGCTTATTGAACCTACAAATGATAGCCCAACTCTCATCATTGCCTGTTTGCGTTCTTGGAAGATCAAAGATAAAGTCCATCGCTATGCTTTCCCATGGCCTATCAGGGATCGACAATGGATGCAAAAATCCCGGTTGCTTTTGCGTGTCAAATTTGACTTTTTGACGTACTAGGCATGATCTTACAAATGTGTCAACACCTTGACGTAAAGTTAGCCAAAAAAAAAATGCCTCAACCCCTTTCATTGTCACATCAATTCCACGATTCCCAACATATAGTTAAGCATGACTTTCCATCAGAACCTTTGGCCGTAAGTGTTTAGTAACGCATAACTTTCCATGCATCATGAGAAAGTCATTCTTAAGCATATAGTACTCATGATGTTTCCCATCAGCAAGCTGATCATAGATCCTTGAAAAATCTGAATGTTCAGCATATTGTGTCTTCATTTCGACTAGTTTACAATGGTACGGAATTGACACTCCTGAAATTTTGGAGCTTTCATGACAACACAGCAGCCACCACATTCTTTTTCCCTTCCACATGCATAATCTGAACTCCACTATCTCATGGCGGTATGTGAATACATGTGCTGCTCTCCTTATCCATTGTGGGGTGATGTTAAACACCATAACCTTGGTTTTACCAAGGTTGATAGACAAACCATTGTTCTAGGCAAACCTATGCAATGCATCCAAGTGATGTTGCATCCTTTCCGGAGAATCGGAGATCAACACAATATCAATCATCAATGGGGTTTCTGACTATATTGAGAGAGATGATGATAGAGGTGTACAATTGGCAAGGACATGGATTCCACTATTGTTAAATGCTTACATACATACCAAATAGAGTAGGAGAGAGCGGGAAGCCCTACTTCACTCCGATAGTGGAGTGAACCAATGTAGATAGCCCTTTTGAAGTGCGTACATGCCCCACGACTAACATTGATAGACCGCTTTCGGGTGTACAAAGTAGCGTGTATATGCATGGTCATATGTACAAAAAGATGTAAATACATGCATTTGGGAGCTTTGCAAAGTGGTTTCAAGTTTTAAAAAAGATGCAACATGTACATATTGTGAATAGTCAGGTTCGCGTGTCAACAGTCAGGCGCACGCACAGGGTTCTTGGTGGCCTCTTTTGGCTCTAGAGAATGTGTTTGAGCTTTCTAGAATGTAAATAATGCAAGCGACAAGTGTGGACACTCTCATCCCACACGAGAAGTTTGGCACATGCACTAACTGTCTATTTACGGTGCTTGATCTGCGGTGATACGTGCACCACCCTAGAAGTGGTCAAAAATGGAATGTGAGGATGTGGCAAAGTGATTTGGGTATCAAGGATCAAGCGTGCGAAAATTTGCTGAATTTTGGAGTCCGTTTGGGGTTTTTCCCGCAAAAAATGCCCGTCGGGGGTCAAAATTGGCCAAAAAGGTCAAAAATGGTCAAAAATGGTGTGAAAATGCTTCAAATTGCCACATCACTCACGGTGCCATGAGTGTTCAAGCTGAGGGAGAATTTTTAAATCCAAGTCTATGCGCTCCTTGCTGCACTGTCGAAGCAAGGGACTTGTCTAACACTGTAACAAGTCTGGGGTCGCTAATTTAACGGTCGAAAGGCACTAGAGATCGACTATTAATACCATGGGTAAGCTTCTTAATTTTCTCTGGTTAATTAAGTTGTTTAATCGCGAGAGCCAAGTATTTCATGTTCGAGGGCTGACTAGAGGCTATAATACCTAGAGGACCTTGTAGTTAAGCTACGATAAAAGGAATTTCTCATGAAATCATCGCCTGACTGATTACCTTTGCTTTGACCCCCCAAAGTCTTTTCACAGTGATTCAATTTTGATGTGTGTGCTTATTTTGTATGCCTTGGGTTTTTTGCTTTTTAAGGAAAAGCGCCCACATTGGGAACCTCTAGGGCTCTAGTACCATAGGCGATACATGTGAGTGGAGTACCAATTTAAGCAAGGATTTCTCTTGCAGCTTAAAATTTTACATTGTGACACTTTGATTTTTTATTTTATTTTTTTGTTTTCATCATTTTAATTTTGTAGCTTTGGGGGGTCATATAACTCTGATACACCTCCCCAGGCTCATCACACTAGTAAACTCCCTTTATAATACTTAAGCTAAAGGTCAATAGGGTCAAGCCCACTAGAAAGCCCTAGTACATTTCACACAATGCTGCCTAAATCGGATTAAGAACCTAAGTAACCATTGCTTATTAGGAAGGCATTCTCCATGGTATTAAGAGAAGATTTCTAACACCTAGCTTAGTCGGACTGCTTGATTTTTAAACCTAGACAAGTGATTATGACAAAAAATTACATTGAATTAAATGTTTGATACTAAGCAAATGCGGTGAATATTAGGCTACCAATCACAATTAAAGCAGACAAACATAGATGCAAAATAGATAGGGACAAAAAACACCTGTTTGTGTTGATGGTCGCGCTTGATCTGAAGTGTGAACGAGAGAAAGGTTCCATGAAGGTCCAAATCCTATCAATAGCAACACGCTCCTGTACACACTAGGAAACAAAAGTAATACCTCCAGGAGGCACATTAGTGGGAAAAGGTACCAACACTTATTGAACACAACAAAACATAAGGAACCCTAACCTAATTATTTGCACTCCCCCTAGAGAGTCAAGGGAATAGGATATTATAGAGGTTGGGGGGAAACCCTAAGGCTAAACCCCTATCCTCGTCGTCGAGATAAACAAAGTCATCATCCATGAGACCATATGTGCTATCTGTGTAGTCGTGTAAATTTTCTTCTTCATCATAAGTGCCCATGTTTACTAAGAAGGTCACTAGACGCCTATAGTCATCTTGGTCAAAAGGGTAGGCTTGTGCAATGGGAGAAACGCTCTCTACTACGTATGGATCAGACGTGGTCAAGAGACGTATCAGCCATTCTAACTCCTCAAAATTCCTCTCACATGCTAGCGTACCTATCAAATCCCATTCACATGCAAGCACTGGAAAGACCATGTGAAACATTTGTGAAAAGTAACGAGGGTACCTCTCACCCAAGGCAGGAGTGGATGACTCTAGCGTACTAGCCATATCTGTACACGCAAATAGATGATGGTTAGAGTGCAAATATTACAAGGGTCGTGTTCTTGTACATAATTTTTTTTTATGATTTTGTGTTATGGCTATTGCTCTTTTACTTTTTTATCTTGTTTTTGTTAGTATAAAGCTTTATATATACATTCCCTAAGATTGGAGATTAAGAGGTCAGGGATAAAGGTTGAGAGGGAAGCAAGTGAATAATGGATGTCAACAAACACTTCCCCCTTCCTTGGGTAGATCATACCGTTTGAAATGATGTTGTCACCCTTTGAAACCAGTTGTTCCAAGTTGTTATAGGTGAAGATTTTTTCCAGTAGTTTTCTATTACCTTAGGTGCCTCGTCGAGTTGCAAGGGTGGTAAGGTACTCTCCCAGGATCGAACTTGAAGTGGTTCATCAGGTGATTCTTGAACACTGGAATGTGTGGATTCCTTTGTAGCTTCATGGAGGTCCACTATTGTAGGTGGAGGCTGTGTAGAAGCTTTTATCTCTATGGATGTATTACATGAGGAGCTAGAAGCTTCATGGAACTCCCCCCTTCCTGAGCTAGGTGGAATAAATTGGTTTTGCCTTGGAGCCTAAACTAGCTCTGGACTAGGTGTGTAGCATTCTGTGATCTTTCCCTTCTCACGGTCTGCCATTGGCTTTAGCGTTACACTGTTTGACTCATATGGGTTTGTTGTTGATAGGGAAGGACACATTTTACGTTTAGGTACCCAAATTTGCTCATTTCCATCATAGTAGCCTTGGGCTTCTAATAGTCGTTTTGGAATCCATCGTGATTTGGTCTTGACTCTCTTAGAGCGCGCTCTTGGTTTTCCAGGGAAATTTTTTCTTGAAATGAATGGGAGGGTTGAGGTAGTTGGAAGTAAGGCCTTGGGGACCCATTGATATGTACTCTTAGGTGGTACAGGTTGAGTACTTGCAATATTACTGCTTGCTGCAACTACAAGTGTTGAAGTGCTAGGTTCATGGGTAGCCGGCAAAGACGAGTTAACCACCTTGGCTTGTGAATGTTGGCTATCCTTCAACTTCGCTAGAGTTTGCAACGTAGGTGACTTTGCTTGAATGATAGGGGTAAGAGTCGGTGGTCGCGTCGTGACACTACCAATATCCCAATCAATAGTGCATTTGGTTGCCAACATCCACGTGCGTCCCAGGTTTACGTTGCCTTCCATAGCTCCCGCGGGCATGACTAGAAACCTCTGCACTATGCTTCCATTGTCATAGACAACAGGGGCCTGAAGGACTCTAAGAATAGCAGTTTTCGTTTTATTAATGCCCTTGACTTGCATCGTACTCGGGGATAGGGTCGGTTTCCCTAATTGACACCAAACTCCATAGGATAACAAGTTGTGTTTAGCTCCCGTATCTAATAAGGCATTGTATAGTACTTTCCCATATGGGCTATTTAGCTCAATTGGGTATCGTAGGGGTGGCTCAGATTCTAATGAGTCGTCATCTGTGTCCTCGAAAAATGCTTGCGTGATTCCCAGATTAGCCTCTCGTTGGCGTCTAAGACGTTGTTGTCGTTCTCGAGCCTCAACTCTTGCTTGGATTTTTCTAAGCTCTGCTTGTTCCTTGACAGCCTTCTTTTGATGGATGGCTTGCAACTCTTCCTAGCTTAGAGGATCATAATATCTTTTGAATTTACTCCCATTAAGGAATCCAATGGTTTCAACTCCATCTAGAGTCTCCACACGAATGGTACCTTGCAAGGTAATTTCACACACTCGATATGGTCCCTTACCAGCGTATTTCAATTTCTTTTCATTACGTACCCCGTACATAAGAACTTTATCACCAACCTTGATGTCTTTATCCTTTAAATGGCTATCAAACCACTTCTTTCTCCTATCCTTCTCCACTAGAGCATTTCGCACATCTAATTGCCTCTCTTCATCTAGCTTTTCCAGGATATATAATCGCTCAACTAAGGGATTACCATCCCAACCTTCTTGAGAAGCTACTCGAAGACTAGGAATGACAAACTCCCATGGCACAACTGCTTCTTGGCCATACACCATCTTAAACGGTGTGCAATTAATAGCAACTTTATACGCAGTACGATAAGCCCATAAAGCTGATGTAAGCTTTAGGTCCCAATCAGTGCGATGAGCCTCAACTGTCTTTGTCAAAATGGAGATGAGAGTTTTGTTGGTACTCTCAGCTTGGCCATTTGCTTGGGGATAATAGGGTGTAGACTTGTGGTGAGATATCATGAAGTTTGATTTGAGTTCTTTTATTACTTCATTTATAAAATGAGTTCCATTGTCACTCACAAGTTCAAAGGGGCATCCAAAACGTGTGATAATGTTCTCAAAGAGGAACTTAGCTGTTGTTTTTGCATCCGCCTTTCGTGTTGCTTTTACTTCAGCCCATTTGGTTACATAGTCGGTAGCCACAATGATATATCGTGATTGCGTGTTACGTGCAACCGGACTAATCGGTCCTACAAAGTCTAAGCCCCACTTTTCAAATGGTTGGGTTACCTTGATGGGATGTAGAGGCATCCTATCCCTTCTTTGCGGCTTCTTGAAGCGTTGGCATTCATCACATCCCTTTGCAAAAAGTGATGCATCCTTAAACAGAGTGGGCCACCAATAGCCTGACTGTAAGATCTTTTGGGCAGTCAACTTTCCTGAAAAGTGACCACCAGCTACGCCCATCTGTGCCTCTTGTAGAATATATAAATACTCATCCTCGTGGGCACAGCGTCTAAGAAAATCATCTTTTCCTCTCTTATAGAGAGTTCCAGCCAGTAAGCAATAGGGTTCGCATTCCTTGATTAATTTTCGAGCTATATCTTTTCGCAGCTCTTTGGGTGGAAAACCATTAACTAAGAAGTTAACAATCTTTTCACTCCATTCAGGCATTGTCTCAACAATGAACAAAGGAGTATCAGGCAATTCATCATCAACCCCCGTAGGAGCTTCGCCATTAGGGATACGAGATAAATGATCCGCCATGACATGTTTCCTCCCAGGCCTCACAACAACGGTGAAGTCAAACTCAAGAAGAATTAACAACCATCGTGTAATTCGACCTGTGGAACACGGCTTGTTTACCAAATATAGCAATGCTTGATGATCAACATAAAACACAAACTTGGTAGCAAGAAGGTAATAGCGAAATTTCTTTACTGCGTAAATCATAGCTAGACCTTCGCGCTCTGTAGTAGTGTAGTTCATCTCGGTATCATTTAACTGGCGACTTGCAAAGCTAATAGGGTAGTCCAATTTATGTTCTCTTGGTTGAGTTAGAACACACCCAATAGCAAAGTTTGATGCATCAATATGCACATGAAAAGGTACATTCCAATCAGGTGTTCGCAGGATTGGAGCACTTGTTAGGGCCTTCTTTAATAACTCATAAGATTGATGACATTCTTCCATCCAGTGAAACTCGATAAGAAGCTTGTACAATGGACGCGCTATCTCGGCAAAGTTTAAAATAAACCTTCGATAATAACCAACATGGCCCATAAATCTTTGAACTCCTTTATGGTTCGTAGGTGGTGGCAAATCGGCAATGGCTTTAATCTTACTCTCATATGTGGATATCCCGTTCTTGGACACTATATGCCCTAGAATGACTCCATGCTTAACCCAGAATTGGCATTTGAAAGGGTTCAATGAGATGCGATAAAATCTGTACCTTTCAAATATTTTTCGTAGATATAACAAATGCTTCTCCCAAGAAGAATAAACATAAAGGTCGTCTAGGAAAGCTTCACAAAACTCTCTTAGAAATTCTTTAAATGCATTGTTTATTAATCGTTGGAATGTAGCAGGGGCATTTGTTAAGCCAAAAGCCATAACACGAAATGCAAACACTCCAAACTCTGTGATAAAAGCAGTTTTAGCTTGGTCTTCTAATGCAATTGTGATTTGATTGTAACCAGAGTACCCATCGAAAAAGCTATAAGCTTCCTTGCCCGCAACTCTTTCAAGCACATGTTCTGAATATGGCAAGGGATAATGATCTCTCCTAGTGGCTGCATTAACTTTCTTGAGGTCCACGCACACTCTTAATTTCCCATTCTTTTTTGGCACAATGACTATTGGAGAAACCCATTCTGAGTGCTCAATAGGGTATATGAATCCACATTGGATAAGTTTTTCAATCTCCTCTTGTACAATTTTGGTGTACTTAGGATTCATTAGATAGGATCGTTGCTGGACGGGTTTAGCAATGTTGATCATGGGAATTGTATGTTGCACCACAGAAGGTGGAACGCCCTTCATGTCATGATATGTCCAAGCAAAGATATCCTTGTATTCCTTGAGGAGCTCCTTAAGTACAGCCTCTTCAGTTTCGGTAAGGTCTTGAGCAATAAAGACTGGTTTAGACTCCTCACCTGGTTCTGCTAATTCTATCTCTTTAACTACCGCTGGACCATCATAGACTCCACTGCTTCCATTGGTAGGTATTCGTTGGGCTTTGGCATACACAACCTTTCGCTCCCCCGTGGTATAAGATTTAAAATGTTCAGGAGCCGTATGTAAGTCAGCAGGCTCTTGTCCTGACAGAGACCTTTCTTTTAGTTCTGCCTCCTTTTGTTGTTGTGCTAACTCTCGGTTTTGACGTCTTCTTATAGTTCGACTCAATTTCGGCTCTGTAACCTCCAATTGAGCGAGGTCAATGGGTCGCGGGCTGCACCACATGACACTCTGGAGATGTTCACCCCAATTGTCTACTAGCTTTCGATGAGCATCACATGCCCCTAGATAGCTAAGCCATTTTGCAGTAGATCTTTCCTTGTTTATCCTAGCTCTCACATTTGCTCGATATCGTCGTCTCTTATATGACCTTTGTTTCTTGTTAAGGTTTTGATTTTGATAAATGTTTGAACTCGACTCGCCTGATAGGTCTTCGCTTGTATCTCCTTCACTCTCATATAAATTACCATAGACGGTCGTACTAGGCCTTGAGTGTTTAGTTTCTATACTTGGTTCACTCGATGTTTCCTCAGGTTCTGAATCCATTTCTCCCTGAGATCCCGTTTCTGATGTGTATTGGCCTGAAGCCTTTGAGGAATCATCAGTTTCACTCTCAGGTAGGTGTGCCTCTTTCTTATCATCGGATGTTACATGCGCTACACCTAACATGTTTACTGGTGCAATGTGTGGTATCTCTTCCCCATCTGGTGTTACCCAGGTTGTTCCTCTAGCTCCCCATGTATCTATAGTTGCCGCTAGGTGTACCCAATCGACATTGTCTGACTCAACCATTCCGGGTAGGATATCCATATAAGGAGAGTTCTCCCCAATATCCGTGTCTTCGTTACACGTGTAACAATACTGTAATAGAGCTGAGTGAATTGTTGTGTCTGATCGATTATCAATGATGAATTTATGTCCTAGAGGATGTGTTCGACCACTTAAAAGATCAACTCGAATGACAGAGTCTTGGAACTGTAAGTAGACATGGTTTTTGGACCAATCATGCACCATTTTTGCTTCCCTCATGAATGGACGTCCTAAGATCATCTCAAATGACATAGGATGCTTGGAAAAATCCATAACAATGAAAGTCTGCCTTACCTTGTGTCCCAAGACCTTGATCCTGAGATCCTTTAGCATTCCAATAGGCGTAACAATAGATCCATTAGCCATTTTTACCACTACGCTTGTGGCTTCAAGGTGAGGTCTCCCCATAGACTCCCAACAACTCTTTGTCACCATGCTGACTCCCGCACCACCGTCAATGACCCCCTTTACAGTTAATCCTTTAGTAGTGATTGGTAGAGTAGCATTAGATTCATCACCTTCAAAGTATTGCCCCAACTTGTTAACGGGTATTTCAATTACAGATTCATGTCCCGCTAGGTCAGATGGTGGTGCTAAATGTTCCTCATCGTTCATTACCGAGTCAGATTTGTTCATATGTGCAAACTGTGGTAATCCGGCCAATAATTCTCCATTGAGAAATGCTCGCAGTGCTAGGAATAATTCTGGATCTCCGTATAACTTAGATATGATAGTCGTACGTATTTCTGAGGACATGAAATCCATCAGCTTGGCAACATTTAATGGCATCTTGTGGGACGTAGGACCCTGACAAGAGAATGGTGAAGATGGAATCTCCACTTCCTCAAGGGGGTCGGGCATTCCCTCACCAAACATTCTCTCTAGTAGGAAAGGTGTGTATCCACTTTCAGATATCCTACCCTCACTCTCTTCCCGAATGATACTGGGTATAGCTAACGGCCTGTAGTTCTTGTGAGGTTGAACTTGTGTGGGAAACACTGTGTCCGACATCTGGATATGTTTGGGTTCAGGTTCTAATTTTCGTTGAGTTTCTTCCACCAAACCCCTCAGTTGTTGGACTCGTTTAATTTCCACTGTTGGGTTTGGATAGGTTCCAATCTTTCTCTTGCAATCCTCATTTTTTGTCTCTCGTGGCTTATCTTGGGGGTTCGCAACTGGGTGGTTTAACTTTGAATACTCTTTTGATGTTCGTCGTAATTCCCTCTCGTGATCCTCCTCACTGGCTTTTTCCTTTGTAGTAACAGTTTTGGTCTCCGTGGTCTCTATCGAATCTGAGTCATCCTCAGGGTCATTCATATACACGGGATCCTCTCCTGTCCCTATGTTAGTCTTTGAACTAGGTTTTGAGCTAGAAGCATTAAGGGATTTCTTTCTTCGTATTTTCTTCTTTCTCGCTCGGCCAATGGATGCAGCATCTCTCTCTTCGAGGATGTAATTTTGCTTTTGGAGCATCGACCGTGTAAGTACATTCACTGGTGCTATGTTTATAGTTGGTGGTGTCCCATCAACAATCTCTATTAAGTTCAATGGTGTGATTTTCGGTGCGTTTGTATTGTTAGGACACTGTGCGATCAAATGATCTATGCCACAACGATTACAAGTGAGTATTGGCATTGCCAATGCACTCCCTTGACTTGTTTGCATTAGTGCAGCATTCTTTTGCATTCTAATGGGGCACTCAGCTACTCGATGTGGTCCACCACATTCGTAGCACTGAAGAGGTGGTCTCCTGGCAAAACTATTAATGTTTTGGCCTCTTGCTGCTAGCGCAGTAGCTTGATATACCGGTTTGATTTGTCCCCAATGGTCTTCCATATAGTACATGAGACACTCCTCAAGCATGTCGACTCCATAGGTGATACTAGAGTCTATATCCTCTTCGCAATCTACATAAGTACTAGATGACTCGCAACCTATTTGGTTCATAGGTGTAACTCTTGGATGAGGGGGTTGCGGTCCTAGCACTGGAGGTGGCAACGGTGTGGTTTGGACCACATTTTGGGTTCTAGGGACCATGTGCTGTAATGGCAACTGTTGCTCCATGGGTGGGGTAGGCATCAATGCAGGAACTCGAGGTGAGTCTGCCCAAGCTATAGGCGGTCTATTTTCCATGATGCGTTTAAGCATTAGGCAATCCTTCGCTTGATGGCCATACCTACCACACGCGTTACAAGTCCCGTTAAACTTTACTCTGAAAGTAGGGCATTCACTCGTAGTACGTGGGCCCAAGAAAATTGAGCACCATTGTTGCTCCCTTCTTGGATACATATGAGTGTTTTGTGGAGCACGATTACCCCTAAGGCTTTCTTGGATGGCCTTGGTGAGATTTGCCAGAGTCATCTCAGATATCGTTTTCTCTTTCACGATTGGCTTTATCTTCATTGGCTCATGCCCTGACGCTTGCGAGCTACTAGACTTCGGCTCGGCAGACACTCTTTCTCCTGCAATCATTAAATTATCCTCCAATTGGATTGCATTCATGGTGACTGCTTCCCAAGTAGTGATACCTCTAATGACTAGGCCATTATAGATACTTTCATGTCGTAGTCCCCTAATGAATCTATCGAGCAATTGGTTGTTGTTGAATCGCTCGTTTGGATTGCATCGAGAATTCAAATTCTTTAGGCGACTAATGAAGTCTCTCACGGATTCACCTTCTTCTCGTTGGGCTTTCTGGAGCTGGGAGGCTACACCCCAAAGTACTCCCTCTCGTATGTGCTCTTTCAAGAACAATCTCCTAAGAGTAGAGTAGATCGTTTTCTCTTCTACTCTTAAGGTTCTATACCAATCTCCAGCCTTTCCGCTTAGGGTCAAACTCAAAGCCTTACACTTATGTAGCTCATTGTGCTCTTCCAAGGAATCGCACACATGTTCAAAGACTTCCATATGCTTTCTAGTATCTCCGTCTCCACTGAATTTCTATGTGAGCTTAGCTACTTGAACTGCCTTGCTCCTAGGCTCTCTATCAGGTGCACTACGCATGTTTTCCGCAATAGAGCGACCGATAGTTTGAGCAAATGCTGCCAAATCTCCTATTTGAGCAGGTATAATGGGTGTATGTGCTCCTGGAACCACATGTGAGATGGGAGTTGGCCTTGGCCTTGGCATACGCGCGGCTCTTGGGTCCCATATTTCGTATGGTGGTGTACCAGACGGTGGTCCAAAGTTTACAGGCATGGCCCTAGGCATAGGGGGTGCCTGATATGGCATGTTATTATTAAATGGCATGGCTCCACTTGTATAAGAGCTTGGATAATGCCATTGTGGATTGTAAGCTCTTGGAATAATCGGAGGTGTAGGAGCTACATGAGGCTGAGGTACGACAGGTGCACATGATTGATACATACATGTAGGTATAGTTGGGGGCACTGTGTTACTAGGCATCGGCGCAGTATTAACAAATACTCCATGGTGTACTTCTTGTCATGCTCACCACTGGGATATGCATGGTAGCCGTAGTGTCATTAAGAGAAAGATGAGCTAGATCTGGGAAGGTAAAGCTGCCACTTGTGGACTCAGATTGTACTGAGGCTCCTGGCGAAACAACATATGGAGGATCAATGGGGCTCACTGGGGGAGTCTCCATTTGTGATAGGGTTGGTTGGTTGGCCTTTCCCGTATCCAAGAATCTCATTAGGCCTATTGAAGGCATGTTGATCCCTGTGTTCTGTCTTTCTAACTCGACAATCCTATAGAGGACATCACAGACTTTCTGTTGTTGCTCATCTATGATAGTAGCACCCGATGTGGATTGTAGAACATCTAACCAACCCACATGATAGGTGTGTCCTGTGTACCGATCAGTTAAAGCTTCTGCTTGTAGGTCATACTCCCAATTTTCGTTTAGGAATATCCCATCTAGGCCTGGCGTGCTGGAGGTTTCCCTCAAAGTGGAAGCATTATTGCTCCCCATCGCTTGCCCCTCCGTGACTGCTACCTTGGGAGCACTCGGTTGCTCGGTTGGCATGATTGTTGTCATAGGAGCCTTTGCTCTCAGGGCTCGACTTTGTTCTAGCCTTCGTAGGTTCTCAATTTCCCTCTCCCTTGTTGCTTGCATATAGCGTTCGATCTCTTGTACTTCGGCAAGACTCCTACCATCGGGTAGTAGAACCTCAGAGGGAGATAGTCCTAAAGGATCAGGAGGTGCAGTGGATGGAACATTCACATGCACACTCTCAAGAAGCATAGGGTCTATTTTAGACATGAATGACGAATTTACTTCCCCACTCCCTTCATTTATTTCATTAACCGCATGTTCGGAGCGAGTAGCTCTACTAAGGGTCTCTTTTAAGCGGCTAAACACGCTGGACCCGGGCCGTGGGCCCATGGCATGCATGTCTTGACTTGAACTATCAGGGTTTAGTGTAGGATACCCCTCCATGACTTCGTAGTCAGAGGAAGAATCACTAGACGCGATATGAGGATCTTGGGTCGCGCTACCTTGAGTACCGGCCGAAGGTCCAGAACCTAGGGTGCCCACGTAAATGGAGGCACTACCAATATGCTCGTGCTCTAACACTCGTCCAGAGCGTAGGTTCATATGACTTTGATCCCCTAGAAGTGTCAGTGAATGCCCGTGAAGGCTGCTCACCTAGTATTTTTGGGTGTTTTGCAACCCAAGTCTTTTCTTATTTTATTTTATTTTTATTTTTTGGTCCCTTTTTTTTTCTGACCCAGCTATAGAATAGAACGTATGATAGCTCAAAATGAGCGTCTCGGTCAGAGGGACGTGCCGTGCTTTACAGCCCTCCGTTTGGTCACTTTATGTCCTCGGAATCCCTAAAACCGTCAATTTCTAGTAGGGAACTAAGCTCAAATTAGAAAGTCTAAGGGTGCAAGTGGGAAGAGAAGGGAGGAGAGTGGAGGACTTGCCCCACATGCTCTCATTCCCTCTTGAGGGGGTAGGGTATATATATAAGAGTGAGTCTAGTATATATCATAAGACTGAGGACTGAGGACTGAGGCCTGGGCCTGGGCTTGGGCTTTGGGAAATAATCCCGATCCCGATCAAAATTTTAGTGTAGCCCCCTAGTCACTCACGCTTTAATATTTTCGGATTTTTTTTTATTTTTTTATTTTTTTTAAGGCGACGACCGCGCGCGGTTTAGGTGACCCTTTCTTGGCCACACACACTGTCCACACCTACCTAACCTCTCTGTCAACAACTCACAGCTCACTACCTTATCTACTTACTAACAGTGCTGCTAACCACTAACTAATCTATTAACCACTCTGCTAACTGCTTACTGACAGTGAGCTAACTGTCCACCTACTTCCTCTCTCACTACCTTACTGTGCAAGGACTATGTGCAAACAAACCTTAACAGAAAACTGTGTATAGACTGTGTGCAAACAAAAATTGCTAACTGTGTACCTACTTACTTATTCACTGCGAACAAGCTAACGACTACTAATTGTGCAAAGACTGTGTCCAAACAGAAAACACAAGATTATGCAGAAATCACAGAACTTGCAGACAATACAGAAATTAACAACTTGCAGAAAAATAACTCATTCCTCTTCCTCTTCCTCTTCCTCTTCCTCTTCTTTCCTACTACAAACAACTCATAGAAGAAGCACAAAGTGCCTCTTGAGCTTAGTGCAGGGCGATTCCCCGGCAGCGGCGCCAAAAATGTGCGCTCCTTGCCGCACTGTCGAAGCAAGGGACTTGCCTAACACTGTGTGCGAGCCACAGACGGCTCCAAGTACACAACTAGCTTAACTAGTAAGCTCAAAAGAGGGCAATGGTGTGTCACTCACCGCTCTATGCTCCTGCCGTGGAGGATTCCTCGCCGCGAAGAAGAAGGAGACGCCGCTACGTCGCGCTCAACCGCTTCACCGCCGTCGTGCCGCCGCAATGCTCGATCACACACACACACACACTCTCTCTCAAGTACACACACACACACTAGTACACAAGGAGATGGAGCAAGAGCACTCTTCTTGCATTGCACAAATGAGAGAATCCTACATTTTAGGTTTAGAATGACTCAGCCAGTCTCGATCTGGACCTGATGTGAGCATGTGCGTATCTGCCCAATAGCGCATCTTATCCCATGAGATAAGTGCGTATCCATGTATGCAGGCCTAGTCACAAAGCCGTCCTCTATGAGTTGGAGAAGATGCTCTCTATAGAAGGCCATCTTCGTGCCCAACTCGTATGTCAGCTGTATCTATGTGCTCCTTGTATCTAGCTGAATCAGGTCCTGGCGTATGCGTCTGGTGATCTCTGTCCGTGTGAGAGACAGGGAGGGTGCATCCAGAGAGTATTGAAACGGAGGCAATCTATCCATGTTGAAACCATGCGACTGAAACCATGCTGTCATTTGTCCATACCAACATGCTGTATCTCCTTGTAGAGCTAGTTGTCGAGATGACTCCAGGTCCAGCGGAGCGTATCTTTCCGGAGATCCCATAGACCATGCGTAAAGGATACTGATCCGGTCAATGCCTCCACCACTAGGGGAGGGGGGGGGGGGGGCGGCTAGCTCGGCTCGGATAATCTCATGCGGCACTAAGGCCTTAGCCCGAATCATCCGAGCGATCATAGAGACCAGAGGCCTCTCCATATATCTCCATCCATCTTTGTTGCCAAATCTCCCATACTGGTCTACTGAGGGTCCCCATACCTGAACTCCATAGAGCATAGCTGGAGTCACTGGAATGTCAAAAAGACAGAGCTTTGTTCGCTGTTCCTGAAACTGAACCTATGAACACATCCTCTCCAGTCCTCCCAAAGCTGCATATGCTCTCGTCATTCTAGTCTCTGATGCTCTCCTTAGTGGAAGCATCGGTCCACCGAAGACTACCCCAAGATAAGTATATGCATCTGTGTACTCCACAGTCTCCTGGCCATACGTAAATGTGGGTGCTGACCTCCTGACCCACTGGTGTGGTGTTGAACACCATAACCTTGGTCTTCCCCAGCCGTGCTAGTTCAAGTAATTACAAGAGCGCAAGCTCAAAAGAAAGATGATGAGAATCCAGAGACAGAGAAAATAGAAACTGACGCGAGTCGAGAGACGGGTGAACCAAAGACCGATGCACCTAGTCAAAAAGCCAAAACAAATGAAAATAGTTGCAAAGCTAGAAAGGTTAGGATGAAAGCACGTAGGGAATGAGAGAGTAAATCCCTAGCTAAGGAGCTTACCCAAGCTAAAGAGAAGATAAGACAACATGAGGAAAGGGTTGCACCTTCTCTTATGCAAATGTCTCAACCTCTAGAAGAAGCATCCACAGAAGAGAAACCTAGAAGGTCTAGTACAAGAGGATCACTATTGGTCGAGAAGGTTAATGAGCCATTAGGTGCCCTCCTAAAAGCCTACGATACACATTTCAAAAACAACCAGCCCAAGAACGATCCATTGTCACGAGCAAATGTATGCAGACATCCAAATGACATTGCATCCCCTCTGGAGAGTCAGAAATCAGCACAATATCATTAGCATATAGTAACAACGGAATCCATTTCCCTGCTAGCTGAGCCCCCATGTCTCCCTAACGCTCTACATAGTCCAAAAACTCATCCACATACATCCCAAAAAGATTCGGGGATAGGGGGCATCCTTGATTTACTCCAATAGTGGAGTGGACCATGTCAGACATTCCCTCAGTGGTACGTACCCGCCCCATCACTGTCCTGTATAGAGCCAGAATACCCCATATCAGCTCTGTAGGCACACCCATGTCTTGTAGTCTACCTATAAGTCTGGCTCTCGGCACTGTGTCAAAAGCTTTGCGGAAATCCACAAAGCTACAATAGATCCTCTTGCCATGGTGTCTACCCTCCTCAATAATAGCTCTAAGTGTCAGAATCTGGTCAAGAGTGGAGAAAACTCTCCTGAAACCTGCTTGCCATGGTGCTCTTATGCCCCCTCGCTCTGCCCATCTACTCAGCTCCTACTCAAGAACGAATGCATACAGCCTAGCTAATGTGTGGCCAACCATGATGGTGCGATAATTCCCAGGAATCATGGGATCTCTTGACTTGAAAATAGGCGCAATCATAGACATACTCCGAGTCTCAGGGAAGCCTTCATGCATGGCTCGATTAAACATCATAGTCAGGAGCTCTACAAGCATATCTCTGGCATGGATGAAGTGCTCTGCTACCAGACGATCATGATCATGTTCTTTCCTTGTCTTCATCCTATCAATGGCTTTCCTTAACCTGTCGGCAGTAAAGAAAGAACATGTCTCCGGGCATGTCTCTAGTGGGTCCGGCATAGGTGGTTCCCTGATGCTGTGTAGAGAGATGTGGCATATTCCCCCCATGTCTCAGTGCAGGTGACCGCTGGTGGTGGTGAATGCTTGGGAATAGCCTCCATGCTTCGCCTGAGTCTTGACTTATAAATAGCTAATACAGATCCCTCTCTAGCTGAGATAGATATTCTATGTATACGGACATCACGGGATTCCCAACATCGCATTGCACACTTCTAGTGGCATGATATCAAATTCCTGTGTCCACATATGACTGAATATGCAGAAGCAGCTTTCCAATGATAGGCGTAACACACTCTGAGTGGCCAGGACATGCCAACCCTGCCTCTGTTGTGCACCCAATCTCGTCAGCTTTGATGCCCAGCTTGATGGCCAACTCTCGTGAGATAAAGTTTTCTTTAGCACGTAGATCAAAGAAAATAAGTGTTGTCTGGTCTCTAACTTACCCCATGCTCTGCATAGCTCACTGACATCTAAACTTGGCCTATCACCCACCATATTTGGCACTAGACTTGCCATGGGTTTAGGCTTCTTGCCTTTCCTGTCCTCTTTATCATCCGAATCAGCTGGTCTTCTTCTTTGTGGACAATCTGTAGCAAAGTGACCAAGCTACTCGCATCTGAAATATTTGTTCCTAGCCATCAGAATTTTCTTTTCCTCGAACAACTTGCGCACAAAAGATTTCCTTTTTCTTTTCTTAGCCTGCGCTCCATACGTTTCGGCGGAGCCCTTGCCTTTGTTTTCCTTTTCTGATCCCTGTGACACTTCAGGAGTTGAGTAGTTTCGAAGCTCTTTAGGCAGCCCACAACAATACTTCTCGATCTGCTCTGTCAATGGCACAAGCTGTAGGAGGTTACTGAGAGAAACTCTTTACAAAACCTCCGATTGTACTGCTCACCTTGTGGAGCATTCAAATAAACAAAAGGTATAGACAGGGGTTGCCGTGAACTCTCGCCA
Organism: Adiantum capillus-veneris; assembly: GCF_014529385.1. Lineage (NCBI taxonomy): Eukaryota > Viridiplantae > Streptophyta > Polypodiopsida > Polypodiales > Pteridaceae > Adiantum > Adiantum capillus-veneris. Next base: position 70,717,921 of record NC_140931.1, read on the forward strand.
CGCTCAAACAGTAGAGAAGGAACAACATGTGTGTCTTGTGAAAAGGAACCCTCTTCCCTGGTGTCGTTTGTCGTGTCAGCTATAGTGTAATTCCGAGTTTCTATGCATTGTGTCTGCGCCGCAAATCATCCAAGGCTCACTCTTTAAGGAAAATGTGATTCTATCTTAGCGACGGAACCATCAAACCAGCCCGTAGGGAGGTAGACTTTAGCTTTCACCCGATTCTTTACTTGAAAAACTTTACTTGAACTTTACGACACAGAGAAACTTCGCGGATAAATGTGTAACGGGAATTAACACTTAAACACCACGGCTTGGCAGCTAGAGCGCTACCAAGCAAACCGTGACACCCTGTAGGCCCCAAAGATTGGTGTCCCTTTCGGTATTTCTTTATTCTTATAAAACTTTGGGAGAAATCCTACGAGTTCCTACGAGCTATCTCGCTCTTACTGGGCTGAAAATGGCCTATTCCAGCCCGATTTCAACAACATAACCGCAGTAGGAGGCTTCACAGAAAAAATCCCTATGTAAACGATGACTTCCCTGGTGCAACGGGCACTTCCCCAAACCTGGCAAGAATTTGCAGCATGCTGAATTTGGTTTTCTGCCCCGAAAATGCACCCGATCACCTGAATAGTGATCCCATCGCTTCCCCCAAGCTCTTGGGGGGGAATAGGAACAAGTAGGGTCAAAACCCTAAACCTGCAAAAATACACAGCAGGCTGTATTTTACTGTTTCGGGCTCTGTTTTGTGTGTCGGTCGCATTTGTAGCAAGCCCTTGTACTCCCGCACTTGTAGGGCTACTTGCCCTTTGAATCGGACGAGGTTTCTCGTGTGAAATTTCTCTGAAGTCACCTGTACCTACAGGGGATTAGCAATTAGCTAATCTAGTACATGGACAAGAGGCTCTTGCCTCAGCATACACGCATGAACCCACACAACTGCACAAACATATGGAAAGCGCTTAAGTTGGGCATTACGATTCTGTATTCAAAAGGGGAGAGGTGCACGAGAGTAGAATCATCGCTCTATATAAGACAAGAGAGAAGGCAAACTTTCCATTAAAGCTATGATCACCTGCACCCACTACTCACAAACACTTGTGAAGTCAAATCAGCCTCCTTACTCAATTTGGGCGCTCCTCTTGAGATGAGACTGACAATTGCATCTGCAGTTGCCAAGTGTCCACTTTGCCTCTTTTGAGTTGAACTAGTACGGCCGGGCGCCTTCGGCGGCCTCTCTCTCTCCCCCTCTCCCCCTCACTCATATAAACCGGAACTCGCCAGATGCAGCAAACTTTGACACGTGGCACTGGAAAACCAGTCTCCTTAATATATAGTATAGATTCCTAGTACCCACTGACTTATAAAGTGTAGCGAGGGGCCTAAATGACTTTGAACTGAGCCTAGACACCCTTTTACTGCTCGGATTTCAGTGCCAACTGGCCTGACCATCTCGTGGCGACGTGCCCTTTCTGAGTGTGGGTGAAACTCTTGGCCGTTTGCCGTTTCACACTGGCCACAGAATGTCCGGCCATTTGTGACTTCAAGAAGAGGGCCCTAAAAATTAAAGAAAAATCAAGGGAAAGAAACCAACAACTAAGGTTAGTGGTTTCCACAGCCTCGTGACAACATTCCAATTTGTGTACTCTTTTTGTTCACAAGCTATATCGAGTAAGAGATACATTCCATCTATGATCCAATTTGTGAAATGTTATGGTCTCATTGGCCACATTGGACTCTTAGAGACATGAATAAACTGTTTCTTTCTTTTCCTTTCAAAGCATGATTAAATGCCGTTCATTCTGAGACATTTGTGCAATTGGGATTTATGGAACACTATTGTGAGCCATGTGAAGCCTCTTTTCCGTTTTAACTGATTGCATCTTCCTTGCATGGAACACTAGGTGCCCCGCCAAATGTTTGCTGCTAAGGTTGTCGCAATTGATGAGAACGGCATCTGAACCTTTATGCCCAACTCTCCAAGTAGCATCTTTAGCCATGCTGCCATTGCAGCACTCTATACTCAATCTTTGTATTTGTTGATAAAACAATCGTGAGTTGCTTCTTACTTTTCCATGTGATAGAAGCATCTGTCAAGTGCCTGTTGTTTTAACACTGGATATAGGGAAAAGAAATACAGCCTCCAGATGCTACATCATTACACTGCATGTTGAATGCTTATTTTGTGAACCTTATCTTGATATTGTGATGCATTGCACGATGCAAGCTTCAATTGGGCTGCTCTCAATGTTCTATGACAAGAACCAATTACCTGAAAATGGGTCGCTTTATTTGAATTCATGCTACTATTCAGCGATATAAATATGGCCAAATGAAAGCTTATATGCCAAGCTTTAGGGATACCCAAACTCCTAGACATTCGAAGATGTACAATTGGCTCAAGATGATTCAGTAAGACTTTTGGGAGATTAATGTGAGAGCTAGGTACTCAAACCTGGAGAGCGCTCTGTTGGCTTTAATGAGCACGGGTTCCACAAGTGCTCTATAAGGTTGTTGAGTCAGTCATACAAAGCGGGTCTTGCACATGAGAGGATGCTTACTGAGTGGTGCATTCGGTGTGTGACAAGTTCATGCTATCCTCTAGTTTAGACACAGCTTTTGTTCTAGTTTGAAAATGTCCGTTACCTTTACTAGGAGAATTCACAACAATTCATTCACTTATAGGATTGTGCTATATAAAACTAAAAAATTTGGGTCCCTAAATGACTTTTGAATTTATGTTTGGTAGGGACCAACATTTGAACTTATTAATTGTTTGTATCTTTTGATAGACATACTTTGACAGTCCATTTGGAGATGGTCCATTTGCAATAGACCTCAGTAGCATGGGTAAAGGTGAAGTATGGCTCAATGGTAAGAGCTTGGGCAGGTATTGGCCAGCCTTGCTTGCTCCAACATCAGGCTGCACCAACACATGTGATTATCGTGGACCATACAGCTCATCCAAATGCCGGAATGGCTGTGGACAGCCCACTCAGCGCTGGTAACTAATTTTGCTGCGCTAGTTTAAGGATGTGTGTTTAATGCATGCGATGACTGATACTGATTTCTAACAGTGTTTTGACATTTTTTCTTGGGAGATGCTGTGCAGGTACCATGTGCCTCAGTCTTGGATGAAGAAGAGAGAGAACCTTTTGGTTTTATTTGAAGAAATTGGGGGAGATGTATCACAAGTATCTCTGGTGTTACGGTACGAACGCACAATTTGTGCTTTTGTGTCTGAGTCTCAACCTACTACTGGCTCATGGTTGCAGCAGTCTATGTGGACAAGCAATGGCAAGCTCATCTCCCGTGCTGCTCCTAAGCTGGAACTCACCTGTCAAGAAGGTTTTGTTATCAGCAAGATCTCCTTTGCAAGCTTCGGGAATCCATCTGGACAGTGTGGAGACTTTCAGTTAGGGCTTTGCGATTCTAAAGAATCACGGCCGTCAGTGGAGAATGTAAGTCAACAAGACTAAAGAGCCATGCTTGACCTTTTTTGGAAAAAAAAAATGGGGCTTTCATGGTGACATCTTAGCAAAAAAGTAGCAGCATTGAATGATTATCTTGCACAATTACATTAATAGTGATTGGTTTCTTTTCGTTCCAATTTCTTTGATACACAGACTAGTTGTGCTCAACCATTGCCTTATTTGCACATCTACAGGCATGTATTGGACATCAAAGGTGCCAATTAGTTGTTGCAGTTGGGAGCTTTGGGGAGGATCCCTGTCCGGAAACTGAAAAAAGTCTGGCAGTCGAGGCAACCTGTACTCATGAGCTAGGGTTGGATATTGAGAATGCAGCTTCCAATAAGCAAGACTATTTGAATTTTGTGCAGTGACATAACTGTATAGAAGGAATGCTTTGTATCGAGTCCATGTTAAACCTGGCAATGCCTATAGCTGTTATATACTGTCATGAACACCTTCGTTCTGTATTCATTTCTTTTCACAAAGAAATATCTTCTGTTACTTGAACATCTTGAGTGAACATTATTCAAGGCAAAGCATGCAAATTGATGATTGCACCATAGGGGTAATCCAAAAATATACATCCAATTGAAAACAAGACTACTGCTTGTTTATCAGCATCTCAGATCTCCTATAATGAACAATCTGATCAGATACAAGAGGCTTCTCATAATGTGTCATCAACACAGCAACAGGCATTTCATTTGTATCAGAGGTATCTAGGGGTGTAGAAACAGGGTTGGTGGCATCGAGTTAAAAAATACCGTTGCTGCCGAAGAAGAAGAGTCATCTGAAGAAGGTGGAACCATAGCTTGGAGCTCCTGCATCTAGCCACCTTTGACTGCTTCATCTGTCCACGTCTTGGAGTACAAGACTCCTGGGGAGCTTCTCCTGCTCCTTTGCATATTTTCTCTGCTCATGGAAAACCCTATGTGAATTTAGTTGGCACATGACCTCGTCTCGGGAGAGAGATGAAGCGAGGAGGATCGATCCTTCACAAGAGAGGGGGGGAATGATACTTGATGGTGGGGGTTTCGCCTGCATCAAATTGGGACCTAGAGCACACCAAAACTCCTCCCAATCTCTTTATAACTCCTCCCAGAACTACATAAAAGTTTACTCCATGGAACCCAAAGAGCCTTTGGGCTCTCTGCAAGGAACTCGTTTGCCTCGCCATCATGACTTGTCTACATCTATAGATATTAGAAAAAGCTCTGCTCCAATCCAAAAGGAACTGATCTGCCTGGTTCGGTATTACACGAGAAAAGATCTACAAGACTTTTCTGGAATAGTAAGTCATCATGGGTTTTATGTCCATGTTTAAGAGAGACTATTTTTCATTGGTGAGTCCCTAATACAAAGAAAAAAGAGAGTGTTAAGTGTACTACTAGAACTTTGGAAAATCTTCCCTTCATCTCATTTATCTCAAAAGGAGGTAGTAGTAGGGGTAGGGGGCACCAGCTCTAGAAAAATCAGAAAATGGTGATATTAGTTTGAAATGGAAAAGGGAAGGGTTAAGAGGGGAAGGAAATATGAAAACTAGGGAAATGGTGATATTAGTTTGAAATGGAAAAGGGAAAGGTTAAGAGGGGAAGGAAATATGAAAACTAGTGGTGGGCCACGTGGAAATGGGGATGCCCTCTCTCTCTCTCTCTCTCTCTCTCTCTCTCTCTCTCTCTCTCTCTCTCTCTCTGTGCTTGTGTTCCTGCGCGCTACCTGCCTGCTGGTCCCCCTGTGCTGCAGTAACCATCCTTGAGCACTGTCCCTGCTGATGCCCCTGCACTGCTGCCTGCCTGCTTGCGCCCTATCTTCCCGCCCCTGCCTGCTCACGTCACCCCCTACTCGCGCCCTGTCTGCCCCGCCCCTACCTGCCTACTCGTGCCCTATCTGCCCCGTCCCTGCCTGCTCGCATCACCCCCTTCGTGCTGCCCCCTGCAGCCCGTCCCCTGTGTGTTGCAGCAACATCATTCACACAGGTAGGCACTTTTACTCCATACGTGTAGGAGGGTCATCATACGCGTAGGTCAACAGACATCATACGCGTAGGTCAGCAAGCATCCTACACGTAGGTCAGACATCCTACATGTAGCTGGGAAGACATCATATGCGTAGCTCAGCTGGGCATCATACGCGACATCATACGCGTAGGATTGAGTGGGAAATTCTGTGTGCGAAATGGTAAGTGAGCCCGACACATCTCTTGAACGACAAAACATGGAAGCAATCTCCCCTGCACAGGACACGGAAGCCGTCAATGTCTCACCTGTTTGCAAGTCGCGAGCAAAGGCAACCTTCATGCTCACGAACAAGCGGATGCCGCAGATGGAGAGGGAAATGAAGGAGTGAAAAACAGAGATGAAAGGATGGTGGAAGGAGAAGGCCAACCTCCTTCATATGGTCTTCAATGAAGGCGCACAATGGAAGAAGGAGAAAGAGAGCCTTAACGCAGAAATACAGACACTCAAAGAAGAAGTCTCAGCCCTCAAACAGGAGAACCCAAACGCCAAGATACGGACACTCAAAAAAGAAGTCTCACAGGAGCTTGCTGATAGAGTAAGCAGTGGACTAGAGGAAGGCGAATTTCAGCCCTCGGTAATAGATGAAATCAAGGAAATCAAGGAACAGGTAAGGATTATCACAGAGGAAGAGAAACTGAGTGTGGCAAAGACATCTTCATGGGCGGAGATGATAACAAGGACACAGAAAAAGGCGAACGAAGCCGAAAAATGGATTCAGGTCGCCAAGAAAGTGAAAGGTCAAGAAACTCCTTGTACACCGACGCTTATCAACATGACTCTCGAAGAGGAACAAAGAAGGCGGATGCGAGCACTACATGTGAGAGTGACCGGTCTCAAGGACATAAAAAATGTGGAGAAAGAGGTCACAAGCCTTACATCCATGATGGGGATGGAGAAGCCTTTGCACACAAAGGCATGGAGGGTAGGTAAGAAAAGAGATGGCACGGGAGAGTCTTCAAAGGGGACAGCTCTCATATTACGCTTCCCCTCGTTGGAAGAGAAGAAGGAATTCTTGAGGAAGAGGCCTACTCTCAAAAAGACAGGTATTTTCCTCGGTGATGACCTGACTCTCTCACAGCTCACACATATGAGAGAGGTAATGCCAGAGATTACAACGGCAAGTTAGAAGGGAAAGATGGCCTTCTACAGAGATGGATGGGTGGTGATTTTAGAGCGGCGCACTGCATGACGGTGCGAGATCTATGGGACCACACTGAAGATGGCTACCTGGAATTGTAATGGGTCTATGAGGTTGGACATGGGTGCATTTGAGGATAGTTTCAAAGACGGGGATATTGTATTCTTCTCAGGGACACATCAGGCCCCTGGACAGGTGATGCCACATGTGATGGGATACAAATGGGAGACAGCTCACAGGACAAATGCGAGATATGAGCATGGGAGTAGAGGTTCAAAAGAGGAGTAGCAGTGCTATTCAGAGAGGAACTACAACCATTACTGCATATTGTACGAAGAGATGATCATGCTAGATATATGTGGGTAAGACTGAGAGCTGACACACGTCGATTCCTATATATTGCCATATGTTACTTTCCTCCCAGTACATCAATGTATGCTGCAGCTAGAGGGCAGTCGTCTTTCTCTATACTAGATGCTGACATATGGGAGTTTTCTAGGGATGGTGATATCATTCTCCTAGGGGACTTCAATGCCCGAACGGGCAACTCGCAGACAGTCTTCTACCACACTTCAAATGAGATGCTTACAAAGTTGGATGTGGGTGAGTTGGGACTTGACAGATGCTCAAATGACAGAGAGAGACGGAGTATGGGAGATACCTCATGGAAATGACTACACATGGATTAGCCATACTTAATGGCTTACAGCGATTTCCTGGAGCAGCCGGTTTCACATGCTTTCCACATAGACATGGGGCCAGTACAGTGGATTATGTTATGACACAACCGAGCTTTGTCCCCTGCATTCAGGATTTCACAGTGGGAGCCAGGCTAGTGGGCATAGCAGTAGATCATGCTCTCTTGACACTGTCCGTTAAATTTCAGTATAGTACAACCCAGACATCAGGAGGCAGGTCACACACCCGCTATACATTTACACCGGAGACTAATTTCGTTTATACAGAGGAGATCTGGAACCGTCTATTGGAAGGCACAGCTGGCACAAATGGTACAAGCCTCTCAGTGGAGGAGTGCACCACTCTACTAACTGAGACACTGCATGGGGCTGCATCAGTGGCTACCCACACACTCAGCCGGGCAAGAGACGACATTCTAGGAGCATGCCCCAGAATAGTTGGTATGATGAGGAGTGCAGAGAGATGAGAGCCCAGCTTCAGAGGTGTGCGCTCCTTGCCGCACTGTCGAAGCAAGGGACTTGCCAATACACCGTATGCGAGCCACAAACGGCTCCAAGCACACAACAAGCCTAAACTAGCAAGCTCAAGAAAACAAAGGGTGTGTCACTCACCGCTCTACGCTCGCCTTCGTGGTGGATTCCTCGCCACGATGAAGAAGAAGCTGCAGTCGTGCCGCGCTCAACCGCTTCGCCGCCGTCGTGCCTTCGTAATGCTCGATCGCACACACACTCTCCCTCTCTCTCTCTCTCTCACACACACACACAAGGAGGTGAAGAAGAAGAAGATGGAGATGGAGCAAGAGCACTCTTCAATTGCACAAATGAGAGAATGAGTAAAAATTAGGTTTAGTTGGCTTTTATAGGAGCTCACCCCATTCACACTTGGGCGCCCATGTTTAGCCAACTAATCCCTTGAATGTCCAAGTTAAAGTGCGCCTCTCATCGACGATCACTCTACCTTTCCCTATTGGTCCGACAAGCCCGGTACCTGACTCTACCAAATACATAATACACGTCCATCGTAGGTGATGGGTGTCCGTGAGCCGTGAGGGTTAACATGCCCCCCTTCCTGATGTAGATTCCGTCCTCGGAAGCTATTGAGTTGAAGCTGGTTCGTCGAGGTGGAAGAGCATTTGAGATGAATGTCCTTAGCCTTCTTCAGTCACTGCAAAATCAAACAACATTGGCACAGTAATTGCATTCTCTTAAAAAGCATATGCAGTTTTAGGTAGATACATTGATTGGTAAAAGAATTTCAAACAATTTGATAGCAATGAACATTAAATTGCAATGTAATCAAATGCATAAACAGATGTAAAGGTAGAAAATTAAACAAGTCTGGGGTCACTAATTTGACGGTCGAAAGGCACTAGAGATCGAATATTAATACCATGGGTAAGCTTCTTAATTTTCAGTGGTCAATTAAGTTGTTTAATCGCGAGAGCCAAGTATTCATGTTCAAGGGCTGACTAGAGGCTATATCTAGAAAACCTTGTAGTTAAGCTACTATAAAAGGAATTTCTCATGAAATCATCGCCTGACTGATTACTTTTTCTTTGACCCCCCAAGGTCTTTTCACATTGATTCAATTATGATGTGTGTGCTTATTTTGTATGCCTTGGGTTTTTTGCTTTTCAAGGAAAAGCGCCCACACTGGGAACCTCTAGGGCTCTAGTACCATAGGCGATACATGTGAGTGAAGTACCAAATCAAGCAGAGATTTCTCTTCCAGCTTAAAATTTTACATTGTGGCACTTTGATTTTTTGCTTGTTCATTTTCATCATTTTAATTTTGTAACTTTGGGGGGTCATATAACATTGTTACACTCCCCGGGCTCATCACATTAGTAAACTCCCTTTATAATACTTAAGCTAAAGGTCACTAGGATTAAGCCCACTAGAAAGCCCTAGTACATTTCATACAATGCTGCCTAAATCGGATTAAGAACCTAAGTAACCATTGTTTATTAGGAAGGCATTCCCCATGGTATTAAGAGAAGATTTCTAACACCTAACTTGGTCAAACTAGCTTAGTCGGACTGCTTGATTTTTAAACCTAGACAAGTGACTATGACAAAAGATTACATTGAATTAAATGTTTGATACTAAGCCAATGCGCTGAATATTATGCTACCAATCACAATCAAAGCAGACAAACATGGATGCAAAAAAGATAAGGGCAATGCTAATGGACAAGAAACACCTGTTTGTGTTGATGGTCGCGCTTGATCTGAAGGTTCCATGAAGGTCCAAATCCTATCAATAGCAACACGCTCCTGTACACACTAGGAAACAAAAACAATACCTCTAGGAGGCACATCAGTGGGAAAAGAGAACTTTGCTAATCACTCAACTCTAAAACAGAAACACTCCTATCGTACTAATCTGACCTACCCTCCATCACTCAAGTGATGAGGATCAAAGGTGTTTTATGGCATAGGTTTCTGTTTCACTGTACCAAATGTGACATGTGTAGGTCTGAGTCAATGTTTTGACTTTTAATGTGCATACTCGTTTGCTAATTGCTCTTGCTCTTTATTTTTTTGTTTTTTGTGAGTATAAAGCTTTATATGTACATTTCCTAAGATTGGTGATTGAGAGGTCAGGGAAAAAGGTTGAGAGGGAAACAAATGAATGATGACTGTCAGCAAACACTCCCCCCTTCCTTGGGTAGATCATACCGTTTGAAATGAGCTTGTCACCCTTTGAAACCAATTGTTCCAGTTGGTAATAGGTGAGGATCTTTGCCAGTAGTTTTCTATTACCCTAGGTGCCTCGTCAAGTTGCAAGGGTAGTAAGGTACTCTCCCAGGGTTGAACTTGAAGTGGTTCATCAGGTGATTCTTGAACACTGAGAGGTGTGGATTCTTTTGTAGCTTCATGGAGGTCCACTACTATAGATGGAGGCTGTGTAGAAGCTTTTACCTCTATGGATGTATTACATGAGGAGCTAGAAGCTTCATGGGACTCTCCCCTTCCTGAGCTAGGTGGAACAAATCGTTCTTTCTTTGGTACCCAAACTAGCTCGGGAGCAGGTGTGTAGCATTCTGTGATTTTTTTCTTTCCACGATCATTGATTCGTTTTGGAGCTACGGGATTGGGCTCACTTGGGTCAGGTGATAGGTAAGAGCACAATCTACATTTTGGCACCCAGATTTGATCATTTCCTTGATAGTAGCCTTGGGCTTCCAATAGTCGTTTAGGGATCCATCGCAACATTTTCTTACTTTTCTTGGAGCGAGTGGTACGTTTCTTACAAGGCTTCTGTTTTTTTGCACTAGCTATGGTCACTAAAGAAGCTTTAGGGACCCACTTGTATGTTTTCTCTGTTATATTAGGATGAGTCTTGTCGGAAGCGATATGCATTGCTTGTAGCATATTTAAGGGTACATGCATTTCATCCCCCTCAGGTGTTACCCAGGTCGTCCCCCTACTTCCCCAAGTGTCTATGGTTGATGCTAGGTGGACCCAATCCACATTGTCTGATTCCGTCATACCCGGTAACACATCCATGTAAGGAGAATCTTGGCCAATGTCTGTATCCTTCTTACAAGTGTAACAATATTGTAGTGGGGCCGAGTGAACTGTGGTGTCAGAGCGATGATCAATAATGGTTTTACTCCCTAAGGGGTGTACCTTACCAGTCACCAAATCCACTCTAAGGACAGAGTCTTGGAATTGCAAATAGACATGATTTTTAGACCAATCGTGAACCATTTGTGCTTCCCTCATGAATGGTCGTCCTAAAATCATTTCATATGACATAAGGTGTTTAGAGAAATCCATTACAATGAACGTATGTCGTACCTTGTGTCCTAGAACTTTGATCTTAAGATCCTTGAGCATCCCCATAGGTTTGGCTATGGTACCATTTGCCATCTTTACCACAATGTTAGTAACACTGAGGCGGGGTTTTCCCATGGATTCCCAACAATCTTTTGTAACGATGCTAACTCCCGCACCACCATCAAGAATTCCCTTTATAGTTAATCCCTTGGTAGTGATGGGTAGGGTCGCATTAGACTCGTCGCCTTCAAAATACTGCCCTAATTCGTTAATGGGTACCTCGATCACAGACTCGTGTCCATCTAAGTCAAGTGATTGCACATGATTTTCCTCATCAATCATAATCGAGTCAGGCCTATTTGGTTGCGCAAACTGCGGTAATCCCGTTCGTAGCTCTCCGTTAAGGAATGCTCGAAGTGCAAGGAATAACTCAGGATCTCCATACAGCTTTGCTATGATCGTGGTTCGGACCTCAGAAGACATGAAGTCCACTAGTTTGGCAACATTCATTGGCGTTTTGCAGGGTGTAGGTCCTTGACTAGGAACTGGTGAGGATGGAATCTCATATTCCTCAATGGGATCAGGTATTCCTTCGTTAAACATCCTTTCCAACAAGAAGGGTGTATGCTCACTTTCTGATGTCCCGTCCTCACTCCCTTCTTGGATGATACTAGATATGGCTAACGGTCTATGGTTCATGTGGGGTGGATGAACTTGCGTGGGAAACACTGTGTCATGAATTTTGACCTGCATGGGTTCTGGTTCTAGTTTCCTTTGAGTCTCCTCCACTAAACCTCTTAGATGTTTCACCTGCTCAATCTCATCTACTGGGTTTGGGTACGTCCCAATCTTCTTTTTACGATTTTTCCCTTTTTGCCCCTGCGATTTATCTTGGGGGTCGTGGATTGGATTTGGAAACACTTGTGGTGTTTTCAGAGGCTCTTTATGGTTTTCTCTTATTCGGTTTTCATTTGGTTCCATGTTACGGTTTTCTTTGTCGGTCTTTCCCTTTGTGGTATTGGTTCTAGTCTCCATTGTCTCGACTGAATCTGAATCATCCTCGAGGTCATTCATATACACGGGGTCATCTCCTGTTCCTATGTTTGTTTTGGAACTTGGCTTTGAATTTTCCGTATTCTGCGACTTCTTCCTTCGTGTCTTCTTTTTCTTTGCTTGGATAACTGACGCGGTATCTCTCTCTTCGAGGATATGTCCTGGCCCTTGAAGCATGGACCGTGTAATCGCATAAGCAGGTGCGACGGGTGGTATTGGCGATGTCACACTAGCAATTTCGACCAAATTCAGGGGTGTGATTTTAGGCGCATTTGGGTTATAGGGGCATTGGGCAATCAAGTGATCTATGCCACAACGATTACATGTGAGTATTGGCATTGCAGACGTGCTCCCTTGATTCACTTGCATCTGTGCAGCATTCTTTTGCAGCCTAATAGGGCACTCCGCTGCTCGATGTGGTCCACCACACTCGTAGCATTGAAGAGGTGGCCTCCTAGCCTGGGTGTTGATATTTTGACCTCTGGATGCGAGAGCAGCAGCTTGATAAACCGGCTTGACTTGTCCCCAACAATCTTCCATGTAGTATATAGGACATTCTTCCAATGTATCAAGTCCGTAGGCAATACTAGTGTCTATTTCCTCCTCACAGCCATCTGCATAAGCATTTGATGGCTCGCAACCCACTTGGTTCATAGGGGCGACTCTTGGATGCGGGGGCTGCGGTCCCAGCACAGGAGGTGGTAACGGTGTAGCTTGTACAACATTTTGAGATCTAGGGACCATGTGTTGCGGTAGTTACTCAACAGGTGGAGCAGGCATCAATACAGGAGCTCGAGGCGCATCCGTCCAGGCTACAGGTGGTCTATTTGCCATCATACGTTTGATCATTAAACAATCCTTAGCTTGGTGACCATACCTACCACATGCGTTGCAAGTTCCATTAAATTTTACTCTAAACGTAGGGCACTCACTAGTGCTATGTGGGCCTAAGCAAATGGAACACCATTGTTGCTCCCTTCTTGGATACATGTGACTATTTTGAGGGGGTCGATTATCCTTAAGAGACTCTTGGATTGCCTTGGTGAGGTCTGTCAAGAATGTCTCAAATACCTTTGGCTCATTGGCAATGGGCTTTGCAGTCATGGGTTCATACTCAATGGCTTGTGATCTAGTGGATCTCGTGTCAGTAGACACCCTCATGCCTGCTATCATCAAGTTGTCCTCTAATTGGATTGCATTGGCAGTGACATCTTCCCAGGTTGTGATACCTCTAATCACTAGTCCATTATAGATTCCTTCATTCCTCAACCTCGAATGAATCGATCAAGCAGTTGGTTATTGTTGAAGCGCTCATTTACAGGGCAACGAGAGTTTAAGTGCTTTAGACGACTAATGAAATCCCTTACTGACTCTCCTTCCTTACGTTCGGCCTTCTGTAGCTGAGATGCTACACCCCAAAGCACACCTTCTCGTATGTACTCCTTTAGAAACAACCTTCGAAGGGTAGGGTAGATTGTTTTCTCGTCCACCCTTAGGGTCCTATACCAATCTCCAGCCTTCCCACTTAATGTCAAGCTTAAGGCATTGCACTTATGTAGTTCATTGCGTTCCCCTAAGGAATCACATACTTGTTCAAACACTTCAATGTGTTTCCTAGCATCTTCGTCCCCATTGAATTTTTGCGTGAGTTTGGCAATTTGTACTGCCTTACTTCTAGGCTCTCTATCAGATGCATGGCGCATATTTTCCGCGATAGATCGACCTATGGTTTGAGCAAACGCTGCCAAGTCACCTATGTGAGGAGGTAGGGCCGGTGGAGGTACTCTTGGAATCATATGTGGGAGAGGAACGGGTACCGGTCTTGGCATATGTGTGGATGATGCAGGATATGGAACATAACCGGGCATAGGTCCACTCGGATAAGAGCTAGGGAGCGGCACTCGAGGAGCATAAGCAAGTGGTACAATTGGAGGTGTGGGGGCCATGTGTGCATAAGGGGCTAAAGGCACATATGGTCGAGGTCCCATATTAGGTACTACAACACTAGGTAGTGGCACTGCGCTAACCGTATATGTCATCGGTACATTCTCTGTCAGGCTTATCCCTGGAGTGAGCACTGTGTTTTCCTTGATAGAGGGTTGAGCCAAGTTAGGGAAGCTAAAGTTTTCGCTCGGAGGCTCAGATTGCATAGAGACCCCAGGTGAAATGACGTAAGATGGGTCCATGGGGCTCATTAGAGGAGTCTCCATTTGAGATAGAGTAGGCTGTTGAGCCTTGCTCGTATCCAGAAATCTCATGGGGCCAGTTGAGAGTATATTTACCCCTCGGTTTTGCCTTTCTGATTGAATAATGCCATGGATAACATTACAGATCATTTTCTGTTGATCTTCGATGCTCGTGGCACTAGAGGTGGATTGTACAATCTCTATCCATCCTACATGGTAGGCGTGGCCAGAGTGTAGATCCGTCAACACCTCAGTGTGGAGGTCGTATGTCCAATGATCATTAATGAACAATCCTTCTAGAGTCGACGTGTTAACGGTTTCTTGTGAGGTAGAAGCAATGTTGCTCCCCGTGGTTTTACTTGTCACCAACGGTACTCTAGAGGGAACTTCTGAAGGAGGCAGCTCAACAGGGCCTTCTTGGTAAGAAGTTGGTAGGATATCCACATGGACACTCTTTGGGGGTGTGGGGTCCACGTGCGATGTGAAAGGATAGTCCACTTCCCCACCCCCTTCGTGTGCTTCATTTACATCAGGTTCCGAGCGAGTAGCTCTACCTAATGTTTCCATGAAACGGCTAAACATACTAGTACTAGGCTGTGGAGCTTCGGGAGGTGCATGGCCTTCTCTCTCAGTGTTTTGGGTAGGGTATGCTTCCATGATTTCTGAGTCGGAGGAGGAATCACTAGCGGCTATTTTAGGGTCTTGGGTGGTGCTACCTTGTGTCCTCGCTGAGGGTCTAGAGCTTATCGTGGATGGGTAATGGATGTCCGTATGAACAGAGGCACCCTCAATATGCTCGTGTTCTAGCACCCGCCCAGAGCGTAAGTGCATGTGCTTTTGATACCCTAAGGTGTCAAAAAGCTGCTCTAGGAGGCCTTGTGACTAGTTTTTAACGTGTTTTTTGTTTGTTTTTTTGCTAGATTTTTTAGAGCGTGTCGTGGAATGGGCCGTGTGATAGCTCGAAACGAGCGTATCGGTCAGAGGGTCGTGCCGTGCTTTACAGCCCTCCGTTTGGTCACTCTATGCCCTCGGAATCCCTAAAACTGTCAATTTCCAGTAGGGAACTAGGCCCAAACTAGAAAGTCTAAGGGTGCAAGTGGGAAGAGAAAGGAGGAGAGTGGAGGACTTGTCCCACATGCTCTCATTCTCTCTTGAGGGAGTAGGGTATATATATAAAAGTGAGTTTAGTATATATCATAAGACTGAGGACTGAGGCCTGGGCCTGGGCCTGGGCCTGGGCCTGGGCTTGGGAAAATGATCCCGATCTATCTTTTATACAAACCAACTCGTCCGTTTTAAGAGTCACGTTTTTTATTTTCGAAAAAATTCGCCGCCCGCTCACTCGCGTTTTATTAATTTCCGAATTTTTTTTTCCGATTTTTTTTTTTTTTTTTTACTCAGAAAATACAGAAATTGCAGAAAATACAGAAATTAAAAAACGCAGAAATGCAGAAATTGCAGAAAATACAGAAATTGAAAAAACGCAGACAATAGCAGAAATTGAAACTTGACAGCAATTGCAGAAAACGCAAAAAACAGAAATCTCCACACACTCCTTCCCTGCCTTTCCTATGATAGAAATTGCACCACAAGGAAGCGTAAAGTGCTAACCGAGCTTAGTGTAGAGCATATCCCCGGCAGCGGCGCCAAAAATGTGCGCTCCTTGCCGCACTGTCGAAGCAAGGGACTTGCCAATACACCGTATGCGAGCCACAAACGGCTCCAAGCACACAACAAGCCTAAACTAGCAAGCTCAAGAAAACAAAGGGTGTGTCACTCACCGCTCTACGCTCGCCTTCGTGGTGGATTCCTCGCCGCGATGAAGAAGAAGCTGCAGTCGTGCCGCGCTCAACCGCTTCGCCGCCGTCGTGCCTTCGTAATGCTCGATCGCACACACACTCTCCCTCTCTCTCTCTCTCTCTCTCACACACACACAAGGAGGTGAAGAAGAAGAAGATGGAGATGGAGCAAGAGCACTCTTCGATTGCACAAATGAGAGAATGAGTAAAAATTAGGTTTAGTTGGCTTTTATAGGAGCTCACCCCATTCACACTTGGGCGCCCATGTTTAGCCAACTAATCCCTTGAATGTCCAAGTTAAAGTGCGCCTCTCATCGACGATCACTCTACCTTTCCCTATTGGTCCGACAAGCCCGGTACCTGACTCTACCAAATACATAATACGCGTCCATCGTAGGTGATGGGTGTCCGTGAGCCGTGAGGGTTAACAAGAGGGATCTTCTTTTAGGAGACATCACTTACAAACAGTCTCCGATTGCTTTCCGACGCCTTGTGCGACGGAAGAAGCGAGCTTACCTAGCTCAAATGGAGCGAGACTTATATCAAATGTTTTTGAGTAGAGACTCAGGAGAGGCATGGCGACTCTTCCATGAGCACTTCCTTCCCCCAGTGATTACTTCACCTGATGTGTGGGGCCAATATGCGACATCATTATATACGGTTCCTGGACAGGAACCCCTTCCAGACCCTACCAAGCCTTGCCCAGCTACGAGCACTTCCTTCACATCTTGAGATGGTACAAAGGGCCATTGACAGGATGAGGACCAAGAAGTCATATGATCATGACGGTCTTCCAGACCCTACCAAGCCTTGCCCAGCTACGAGCACTTCCTTCACATCTGAGATGGTACAAAGGGCCATTGACAGGATGAGGACCGGGAAGTCATATGATCATGACAGTCTAGTAGGGGAGCACTTTATACATGCCAGGGATATGCTGATGGAGGTTCTTACAGTGTTGTTCAATCGTGCCATGTGTGAGGGATTACGTGAGACTTGGAGGTTGTCTAATATTATGCCCATCTTCAAGGCTGGTGACCCTACAGATTCTGGGAAGTACCGCACTATTATGGTTGGACACACATTGGCACGGCTGTATGCATCTATTCTGGAGCAACACTTGAGTAATTGGGCAGAGAACGAGGGTGTACGAGCAAAGGGTCAGGCCAGCTTCAGGAGGGGTTTCTCCACTCTTAATCATATTCTAACACTGAGGGCCTTTATTGAGGAGGGCAGAGCACATGGGAGACGGATCTATTGTAGCTTTGTGGATTTTCGCAAAGCATTTGACATGGTACCAAGAGCTCGATTGATGCGCAGACTACAGGAGATGGGGGTGCCCATAGAGGTGATTTGGGGGATTATATCTTTGTACAGATCAGTGATGGGACATGTACGCACTCCGGAAGGGGTACCTGATTTAGTTCACTCTACTATTGGAGTGAAACAGGGCTGCCCATTGTCTCCTACTCTATTTGGTATGTATGTTGATGAGGTGTCTGATTACATGGACAGAGAGGGTGATAGGGGTGCCCAGTCAGCAGGAACGTGGATCCCATTGTTGCTATATGCTGATGATATTGTGCTGATATCTCACTCACCAGAAGGTATGCAACGACATTTGGATGCACTACGCACTTTTGCAGAGGATAGTGGATTGTGTGTAAACCTAGGTAAAACCAAGGTTATGGTGTTTAACACCACACCGCAATGGGTCAGGAGATCAGTACCTACTTTCAAATATGGTCAGGAGATTGTGGAGTATACAGATGCATACACTTACCTGGGGGTAGTCTTTACTGGGCCGAGATTTTCTTTGAGAAGAGCAGCAGAGACTAGACTAACTAGAGCTGGTGCGGCTCTAGGAGGAATGGAGAGGATGTGTTCGTAGGTTCAGTTCCAGGAACCTAGGACAAAGTTATGGATCTTTGATACTTTGGTTGCCTCTACTATGTTATATGGGGTGCAGGTTTGGGGACCTTCTGTAGGCCAGGATGGTTGGAGGCGTATGGAGAAGCCCTTGGTATCTATGATCTCTCGACTGATTAGAGCCAAGGCTTCCGCACCGCATGATATCATTCGAGCGGAATTAGTTGCCCCCCATGGAGATTGAGGCGCTTACCAGATCAGTCTCCTTTGTACACAGTCTGTGGGATACTACCAGAGATAGATATGCCAAGGTGGCTCTAGAGTCCTCCAGACAATTAGCTCTTAATGGGGATACATCATGCTGGTATGCACGGATGGCATCATCGTTTCAGACACATGGTTTACCATGGACAGGTTGCCTCCTTTTCAATCTCTATATGCACCCTTGAGGTCTCTGACGTGGGTAGAGATTAATAGACTCATTCGTCAGGATCTTATCCAGCTAGACATGAGGAGGACATGGATAGAGCCGATACAAGAGTTGGGCACAAAGATGGCTTTCTATAGAGAGCATCTTCTCCACCTCACGGGGGATGGGTTTGTGATTCGACCTAGCTATATGGACACGCATCTTTCTCATGGTTTGCATTGTGCCATTGGCCAGATACGCACGTCCTCACATCAGCTCGAGATTGAGACTGGCAAATTCAGAGAGACACCAGCAGATAGCAGGATATGCCGCTTATGCCATCTAGAGCCAGAGACAGAGGTACATTACATATGTCATTGCACAGTGTACTATGAGATACGAAGCCGTTTTCATTGTCTATTCAAAGAAGGTTTTGGGCCTCTATCTAGGGTGATGAGTTATGAGGATCAAAGATGTCTTGGGCTATATCTACTTGAGTTACACAGAAATATGAAAACTTTACTGAGGAGAGCTGAAGAGAGACAACCCCAGAGACAGATCACAGATTTCTTTACACTAGATATTGTACACCCAAAAGAGCAGACAGACGAGCAGCCAACAGTGGAGAGGTCTGTCTGCACTACTGGCATTCTCATAGACCGAGCATTGGAGCTAGAGAGATCTAGACAACCCCGATAGAGAAGAGGAGCTACACAGTTTCGAAGGAGGCTACAACAAAGGATTCGAGCCAAACTTTTTCGTCGTCCAGAGTGCAGATGAAGATGAATCTCTATGAAGATGGATCTCTACTTCCCTCCCATATTGTCTACACATTGTACCACTTAGTTCACACATTTCATGCCTTTCAGCTTTCACACCTATCAGCTTAGTTTAGGATCCCGTGGTATTTATATTTTGTTATCCTAGATTAATTTATTGTAACTTTCTGGTCTCATAGGTCACTTCGGTCTTTTGAAGATGTTAATATAACATTTCATTTCTCTCTCTCTCTCTCTCTCCGTCTACACGAGGCAAGGCAACAATCCCTCAAGGCGTCGGTTTGCTACCTATGTACGTGCCCCGTAGGACGCTTCTCTTTGTCCCGGTCTGCGCAAGCAGGGGCAGAACGCGGCGGCAAGGTATTGTTGCAACCCCATACGGCACCTCTGTCTCCATCTACACAAGGCAAAGGTAGGACGAGAAGGGGGGGTAGGTGACCTAATGGCACTACAAGAGCAAGAAGCAGTCGTAGCTGCTCCATATAACGGGAACTCTACAGGGGAGGGGTGTCAGGTCGACAGCATGAGAGGATGAGAAGGCTTAGCTACGAGTAGATAAAGGTCGCCAGTTGTGGGGGCCCTCTAGTATAGAGGGGAGCGGAACGTTGCAGGAGACAGAGGAGGGAAATAACTTCTTGTAGGTCTTTTGAGGTGCTGCGAGGGGAAGGGAAGCAAGAAATGGCAAAGCACGAGAGGTGCAGGAGGGTGAGCCAAGGTAGAGAGAAGGAATCTTGGGCAATAATAGATGATTTCATTTTTTCTGGGAGCCAAATAGAGCATGACACTTATACAAGCGTATTTTGTTAATATTCCAGATACCCTTAAACCATAGGGGGACCCGGCTCTTAGTAGATTAGACTTTGTAGCCAAAGCTTTACTGGTTTGCTTATTTCTCTACATTTTTAGCTTTTTCACCTTATCAAAAGTATTGGATATTTGGATCATATGACGACGATGTAAATCTACGTCTTTTGAGTCTAATGCAAATTTTAAGCTTTTTTGCCATGATGTTTCATATCGGACATTTGATTATGTAATACTATGGTCTCATATGTCTTTTGGCCCTTTTGTCAACGTAAATAAAGATGGTACGTCATTTGGCAAACGATAGAGAGTTGGAGACAATCTACCATCCACCAAGGGAGAAGTGACGGATGGCAGATTGTTCTATGCTCTCAAAAGTCTATTGGCCTTCTGCATATCAAACGGTGAAGTGGATGGATTGATATCATGCATAAGTGCAGCATTACCAACATGCTTAGTGTTTTGCTCTAACTCAAGGGTATGATCAAGCGGGCAAATCTTGTTGTGGCGCGGTCATGGTATACAAGTGTTGTATGAGGGAAGAGATACTCAAGCAACTTGTAGGAGGCACCCGATCCCAATGAGATAAAATTGACAAGAAATATTTCTTGTATTTTGTTGCAAAAAATAAATATTCCAATTTTAAAAAAAGCCATTGAAACATACAATCACTATATCCAGCATGTGAGACTCTGATACTTGCTTTTACCTAGTCGATTGCCGACAAAATCAACGGCAAGGAGGGACCAAAAACCGTCAACTTTGGCTTCAAGTTGGTGACTATTGATAAAGGCATGTGTGCATGCAATCACGTGCAAGCGAATGCATATGCACACTTTCTAACTTTGGGCAAGCACGATTCAATTATTTTATTTGCAAGAAAAGTTTGATATGTGAAAGAACTTTGCCTCAAATTGCCATTGAGCATCAATTGTTAGCTCGGTTCTTGTTGGTTATCAATGAAGTCACTTGATTAATGCAAGTTCATACAAGTTGGAAACTTTGAACAACCACAATCCTATTCCAATTTTCAAGAAATGTTGATATCTTTTGTCTTTGATCTACCAATGTGGACAAAACAGCCAAGTCTGAAATTTTTTGTTGTTTAGTGATTTCTAAAAAATGCCAACATAGGCTTTGTATTTCCTTTCAAATTAATAAAAATTTGGTCTTCCCTTCCTCAAAGATGGCTTGTGCTCGGGGCTCAACTTTCCTTTCCTTACTTAATCTTCACTCAATCCCAGAGGCCACAAATAAGCTTCTTTAAGGGGGATTAACCTTGCATATAAACAATTGAATTAAATGTTTTATATAGTTTTAAAAAGTCATTTTCTCTTTGTATGATGTTAAAGAGAGCTTCTGTAGCTTTGACGGGTACTCATGTGGCTTGGAGGGAGTCCCCTCACCTGTGTATTTTTGAATGCTCTTGGGCCATTGAGACACACAATAGTTAGCAAAGGTGGGGAGGAGATATCTCTATGTGGGAGAGAAAGCATTGACAAAGAGAATAGACAAGAGGACAACGAAAACACTATAATACTCTACTACAAGTATGACATACATTGCATACAATGTGGCATAATGTGAGCACTGAGGGTATGTCCCCCACTGAACATCGTGATTTCCAATGAATGTACATTTCATACAATGTGGCATAATACGATACTAAGGGTATGTCCCCCACTGAACATTGTGATCTCCAATGAATAATGTGCTTTGGGATGCTTGTACAAGAGATAACAATCCATTCCAATCCCCCCCATGAGGGGGTTGATGATAAGTGCCACATGTTTTGAAGTGGTTGTATTGGTAGATATTGTGGGTGTGGTTGGCATATGATAGAGGTGTGATTACTTCGTTAGCATAGCATCACCATTCAAATTCTTAGCCTCTCAAGCGTCCATGTGGCTAATGTTTTTCGGCTATTTTCATATACACACTCAACTCGCCTATTTTTAACGTTCAGAATATTTTTATTTGCGCATTCATCTTTTGCTTCCTCGCGTTGATGAAGATCGTGTGAGCATTGCTTGTAGCAACCGAGAGCCTGTGCTCATAAAAAATTATTGATGGGCAGAGATTAGGCTAGATGGGAAAATGTTAGAACTCTGAACAATATAGACACTTGTAGAGCAAATGGTGCAAATGTGCAGTGTCATGGCCAAATGCAATGCAGGAGGCCTCATCGCATTATGCATGGCCTTCGTGAGACCAGTCGCCCATGGTATATATACTCAGTGAAGGCGATAGGCGATGGTCCATCGATTCTACATGATGTCATGAGCGGTCTCTCTTGGACTCCCCATTTTAGAGCCATTCATGCAGAAGGCTTCCACTCTCTTGTACATGCACCCCACGGATTTCGGGCACATTGTGAGTGTTAATCATAGAGGACTTTCCCTTCTGCCATATGCTTAGGGGCACACTCATGCCTCCCTTCAACATGCCCAATGATGCACAATATCAAACTCTTGACTAGTACAAGCCCCTCTCAATTCTTAATACAATGATGTGCATCAAGAATAGTCCCCTCTTAAATGTGAATGAGTAGTAGATAATTGTACCTAGAGAACACCTGTCTCTATGAGAGAAGTAAAAAGGTTTACATGTCATCGTAAAGTTTGCGGTATGGCTTGAAAGAAAGCGTTGAGCCCTTGATTGTGAAAGTTCGTGGCTTAAATGATCACAACCATCACTTATTCAAAAGAGAAAAAAAAAAGGAAAAAAATAGTTCAGCCATGGAAGCTCCACTCATACACAATGCCAAGAACAACTCAAAACTCATGTGTGTATGATGATTTCATGTAGCCTCAACCCTAACTGCATACATACAGTGCTTGTTTGCCCTATAGGAAACCATAGTTTTTTCTCTCAATTCTTCGTCAAGTCAGTTTCATGGAATCTTTGGCGCTACCATAGACAAGTCCACACTTTTTTGAAGCGAGGAATTCTAAATTCCATGCGCACATGCTTGAAAACAAGGTCGAAGTTGGGGAAACTTCACTAGTGTACCATAGGAGAATCTTGTGCATTTTCTTTCAAAAAGGGAGAAAGTGTTGAATTATGAACTATACAAGCAACTCCCTAGCTTGGGTTATCATAGTACCATGACATACCTTACATTTTCACCCACTTAAAACACAAAATGGGTATGTCTAGGCCATTTTATTTTCTTCTTTTGACCATAAAAAGCCCATTCGAGTTGGGAAAACCCCTAAAACTATGAAAAAATTCCATTTTTTGATGCACGCTAATCCACTTAATGCACATTTTTGCTACACATGCCATGACTTTTTTGTATAGTGTTCTCTCACATTGAACTTTCTAGGTGAATGAGTGTGCAATCACGATGCACTTGACATATATATTTTATCAACCCAAAGTATCCATATTTTGAAGTGAGAGAACTCACAACGGTGCCACGTTGAGGACCTTGACTCCGTGGTAAGGTATACATATAGCTACAATCACGGACACCACTTTCACACATATGTTACTATGTACATTGTAGCATTTGCTCCCACAAGATGTATAAAAATCAAGGTGAACATTTTCATTTCATATGATCGTGCAACGGCACGAGATTCACCCCTTGTAAACCTGCACATCCTACAGTATGTGCCCTAGTAGTCTTTATGAAGCATCAAAACTCATGGTCAAACACCATGTCTTTACTTTCATCCTAACTTTGTGTAGACATGTTGTAGTCTTAGTGTGTATACGCGCTTCTCTGGTGTGAAAGGACACCTTATCTCTAAGGGTTTCATATAAGCTTTGTAGCTCTGAGATTGTATACACTATTATTCCAATACAGAGAGATAGACTACAGAGATCTCGTACGCAAGCTCTGTGTCTTCTACTTCTTCATCTTCTTCCTACTCTAAGTTGTTGTCTTCCTTTTGTTTCCTGTTTCATCATCTTCAACAATTGGTATCAGAGCAAGGTGATTTCCAGAGCCTCTACTTGCGTTTTCGCGTCCGCGCGCGCAATCGCAGTTTTCAGGCAGTTTTCGGAAAATTTGCTCGTGGGAGCATCCTCGACGTTTCGGGAGTATTTTGAGCAGGTGACTAGAGGTTTTACCCCCCTTTCGAAGCCATTCGAGCCCTCAGAATTTTGTTCTGAGCAGCGTAGCAGAAGTTACTTTTCGGAGGCGTTTAGATCAAGAGGGTGTGCTTTTTGACATATTTTCTTCAAGTAAACAGTTCTTTTAGGAAGCAGCTTGTCTTAGCTTTGTGCTGAGACTTTGTGTAGAGTTTTGCTTGCATTGGAGAGGAGATTTGTGAATCTCTTGGAGGTTCTTTTTCTCTCTTGTGTGCATCCACAGTATGGCTCAATCTACGGAGAAAGAGATTTTTGGTGCGTTTACATCCGAAGACAAATTGGATGGTACCAACTATTCTCTTTGGTCTTTTATGGCCAAAAATGTTTTGGTTGGTAAAGGATTGTGGGATTATGTATCTGGAGATGAAGTTCGTCCAGGTAGCATTGCACCTGCCACGCCTAGTCGTGGTGCAGCTGTTGGTGCAGGACCCTCACAAGTGACTCCAGAGCAAAAGAGATGGGATACTAAAGATGCACAAGCTATGACTGTGATTGCCTTAACCATAAAGAGGACAATCACACCACATATCAGATCTTGCAGAACTTCTGAGGATGCTTGGAACACTCTGCAAGCTATGTTTGGAGGAAGAAACGCTGCCAGAATAGAGTTTTTGAAGAAACAACTTGACAAAATACAGATGGACGAAGGTGACGATATCATCGAGCATCTTACAAAAATCAGGGATCTTAAAGTGCAATTGCTTAGCATTGATGAAGTGATTCCAGAGAAGGACTTGGTTTCCAAGACACTCGATTCACTACCACCATCTTATTTGACTTTTCAGACTTCTTTGACTCTGTCTTTGCGAGCTAATCCTGAGCCTCTTCATTTTGAAGAGTTAGTGGCTTTGCTATTGTAGAAGGATAAATCACGTAAGAACAAGTCTTTACAGGTGGATGGTATGGATCATGCTCTTGTTGTACATAACAAAAACAAGGGTAAAGAGAGTGCTCATTACTCCAAGTCTGGTGCAGGACAATCTTCAGAGAAGTCTAAAGGTGATTCCGACAAGTCCAAGAAGAAACATAAATGTCACTACTGCGAGAAACCTGGTCACTACATTAGTGAGTGTAAAAAGCGAATTGCTAAAGAAAAGAAGAAAGAGTCAAGTTTGGTTGTTTCAGCTTCTGGTGATTCTTCTACAGCTAAAGAAGAGTCTGCAAACTTTGTGCAGGATTCTTATGCTTTTGTAGTATGTTCAGATTTTTCTGCTTACAGTGTTGACGAGACACAAATGATTTGGTACTTTGATAGTGGTGCATCCAGGCATATTACTTCAAGGAAGGATTTGTTTTGTTCATTGGATGCAGCTCCAGCAGGAAAGAAGGTGACATGTGCAAATAATGCTTCTTATCCAATCAAAGGCGTTGGTAGATTTTGATTACCATTTCAGATGGTTCAGATTTATGCTTGCCAGATGTCTTATATGTTCCAGGGATCAAGAAGAATTTGTTGTCTGTATCCTCTCTTGCAAAAAATGGTCTTCGGGTCATTTTTTAGGATGACAGATGTGTTGTACGAGATCGAGAGAATGGTTATTCTCTTATCACTACAGGTACGCTCGAAAATGGACTATTTGTGCTAGATCGTTATGAAAAGCAGATTCAGGTATGTATTGCAGAAACAAAGACTCAGGCAATGCAGGATGCTGAGTTGTGGCATGTTGGTTA
Organism: Adiantum capillus-veneris; assembly: GCF_014529385.1. NCBI lineage: Eukaryota > Viridiplantae > Streptophyta > Polypodiopsida > Polypodiales > Pteridaceae > Adiantum > Adiantum capillus-veneris. The sequence continues at coordinate 70,743,707 of NC_140931.1, forward strand.
TGGCAGTTTGATGACTTTACAACGTCATAATATGGTGCATGATTTGTCTTTATTGGAGATGCCACCAAGACATGTATGTGAAGGTTGCGTTCTTGGAAAGATGCACAGATTTGCATTTTCGCAAGATGGTTCAGTTAAAGGGACACAAAAGTTGCAGCTTGTACACAGTGATATATGTGGTCCTATGAGGACGCCATCCATAGGAAATAGCCTTTATTTTGTGACCTTCATTGATGACTTTTCCAGGTTTTGTTGGGTGTATCCACTCAAAGCAAAGTCAGATGTGTTTGCAGTTTTTCAACATTATGTCGCCATGGTTGAAAATGAAACAGGTTGCAAAGTACAGACTCTTCGTATCGATCGAGGAGGTGAATACATGTCAGGTGCATTTAAGGATTTTTTGGGAAAGAAAGGCATTAAACACCAATGCACTATGCCATACACACCACAACAGAATGGTGTTGCAGAAAGGAAGAACAGGTCTTTAATGGAGATGGCTAGATGTATGCTCAAGGCTAAGAGTTTGCCTCATAAGCTATGGATGGAGGCAGTTGCTTGTGCAGCACATGTTTTGAACAGGTGTCCTACTCGTGCCTTGAAGACCATTACTCCATATGAATCTTGCTATGACGGAAAACCTTCAGTCAGTTATCTTCATGTTTTTGGTTGTCTTGCTTATGCTCACATCCTTCAGCAATTACGTGGGAAGTTTGATGATAAGGCAATCAAATGTATATTTGTGGGGTACAGTAGTGGAAGTAAAGGTTATAGACTTTACAATCCTGCTACAAACAAGATTTTTGAAAGTCGTGATGTAATTTTTGCAGAAACTACTGCTCAACCTATGGTTGCTTTTGATGTACCTCATATGCAGACACATGATGTATTTGAAGGTTTGCTTCCTTCTTTTGTGGAGAATCAAGAATCACAACAGGTTGATAATCTTGATCAATCTTTTGATCAGCATGTGACACCTCATGATGTAGAGGAAATTATGCGTGAAGAGCAAGAAGTTCTCAGGGAAGAAAGAACCTTGCCTAAATGGGATCAGAAAACTTTGCAGGATAGCAAGTTGGATGCACCGTTGCCATGAAAAACACGTGCTGGTACTACTTTTGGCAGAGAGCAAGTAGATTTGGCTTGCTTTAGCACTCTTTGTGATGCAGATGAGCCTGATTCATTTGAACAAGCTTTAGAGTGTGTTCAGTGGAAAGATGCTATGCAACAAGAAATTGATTCTATTCATAAGAATCATACATGGGATCTAGTGGACTTGCCTATAGGTAAAAAGCCTATTGGTACAAAGTGGGTTTTTAAGGTAAAAAGAAAACAAGATGGTACTGTTGACAGGTACAAAGCAAGGCTTGTGGCAAAAGGCTATGCGCAACAGAAAGGCATAGATTATGATGAAACCTTTGCTCCTACTTCTCGTGCGTCCACAATTAGATCACTAGTTGCAATTGCTGCTCATCATGGTTGGAAAGTGCATCAGTTGGATATCAAAACTGCTTTTTTGAATGGTGATTTGCAGGAAGAAGTTTATGTAAGTCAACCAAGTGGTTTTATTGTAAAAGGTCAAGAGCAAAAGGTATGTAGATTGCGTAAAGCTTTGTATGGTCTCAAACAGGCTCCAAGAGCATGATATGAGAAGATACATACTTATTTGATTGGCCAGGGATTTCAGAATAGTCCAACAGAAAATACTTTGTATATCAAAAAGAGAGATGGAGTTCTCATTATGCTAACACTTTATGTGGATGATATGCTTCTTACAGGCAATACTGCAGATGAAATTGAAGCGTTCAAAGATGCTTTGAGAAAAACCTTTGAGATGTCTGATCTTGGTTTGCTACATTATTACTTGGGTATTCAGTTTGTGCAATCAGAGGATGGCATATACATGTTGCAGGCAAAATATTTGCATAAAATTTTGGACAAGCTTGGTATGCAAAATTGTAAACCAATCTCTACACCCGTAGAAACTGGATCAAAGTTGAGCATGCACGATGCTGGAGAACCTTTTGATGTACATACTTATGCAGCAGCGGTTGGTTGCTTGATATATTTGGCAGGCAACACTCGTCCAGACATTCAATTTGGGGTTTCACAAGCAAGCAGATTTATGCACAGCCCAGGTATGCATCATTGGCAGGCTGTGAAGTGCATACTTCGTTACCTTTCAGGTACCCCTAATCTTGCCATATTCTTTCCAAGGGGGGATATGTATGGAAAGCACAGTTCTATGCAGCTTCTTGGTTACAGCGATTCAGATTGGGCTGGTGATTTTGACACACGACATTCCACAAGTGGGAATTGTTTTTTCTTGGGAAATGCATGTATATCTTGGCTAAGCAAGAAGAAACCCACAGTGGCTACATCAACTTGTGAAGCTGAGTACAGGGCAGCTTTCACGACAACAGTTGATTGTGTATGGATACGCAGGTTATTGGCAAATCTTTGTGAGTGTCAACAGGCACCCACTACCATTTTCACTGACAGTCAGAGTGTTATGGCAGTTGCAAGGAATCCAGTATTTCATGCAAGAACAAAGCACATAGAGGTTCACTACCACTATGTCAGGGAAAGGCTACATGCAGGGAAGATCACACTAACTTACTGTCCTACACAGGATAACATTGCAGATCTATTTACGAAGGCGTTATCACAAGAAAAGTTTGAAGCTTTCCGAAAAGCTTTGGGCTTACTCTCATACACATGATGATCTGCTATCTTGTACGGATTCACACTATCACTACAGGGGGGATTTGTAGACATGTAGTAGTGTTAGTGTGTATACGCGCTTCACCAAGGGCACTTTTTTCCCACTGGGTTTTCCCCCCTGGACATCTGGTGTGAAAGGACACCTTATCTCTAAGGGTTTCATATAAGCTTTGTAGCTTTGAGTTTGTATACACTATTATTCCAATACAGAGAGATAGAATACAAAGATCTCGTACGCAAGCTCTGTGTCTTCTCCTTCTCCATCTTCTTCCTACTCTGAGTTGCTGTCTTCCTTCTGTTTCCTGTTTCATCATCTTCAACACTTTGCACACATTTAGATCTTCATAGGCAACACAATTTATATGCTAAAGAGTCCAAGTGTGATTTTTGAAGACTGAAATTCAATATTTGGGTCATATAGTTTATATTGCCCGACTCCATATGGATCAATCCAAATTGGAAACCATCCGTAAATCTCCTCCTCCAAAACAATTGGAAGAGCTTCAAATTTTTTTAGGATTTGCAAGTTTTTATTGCCAATCTATTAAGAACTATGCAAAAGATTGATGTCTCTATGACATACCAATTGATAGCCAAAAGAAAAGCATTTCATCGGAAAAAGGATTAGCAAAAAAGTTTTGACGCACTTAAAGCCGCTCTAGCTACTACATCCATATTAGCTATTGTGGATCTGATGAAAGCTTTTCTATCTAAGACAAATGCCAACAAACAAGCTATTAGAGTAGTTCTTCTTCAAGAGAAAAGGACAATTGCTTTGAAAGCGAAAAAGTTGATTTTACACATCATAATTATTTTGCTTATGAAATGGAGCTATATGAAATAGTGTATGCTTTGAAAAAGTGGTGAGCTTATTTATATGGTGTGTAGTTTGAAATAGTGTATTATCAAATGACTTACAAAACATTATAATTGAAGCGAAAAGGCTAGATGGGGACTAAGATTTTGTAGGAGTATGATGCAACGTTCCAATATCGTAAAGGAGGATACAATGTGGTAGTGTTAGGAAATAAGACGTAGCTAAATAGATAATTGAGTAAATTACTTAATGGAGAGAGACAGATTTATATACACAAGATTATAGAGTAGAGAGAGAGAGAGAGAGTACACACGATATACGTGGTTCACCCAATATGGGCTACGTCCACGGGAAAGCAGCCACTCAATGGCTTTAGTACTTCAAAACAAGAAGTAGTTTACAAAGGGATTATACCCTTAATGGAGCTCCCGCCTTGCTTCACTCTCACCACCTCACACTCACCTTGTTGCATCAACTTCACACTATGAAATGTGTGTAGAAATGGCCTCCTTTTATAGGCCAAAAGGGCTGCGCTCTCTTATGAGAGACAGCCATGTGTAGCTGCCCTTGTGCGAATAAGTCCAAATCGGACCCTCCAATCCGCCCATGTGTGGCCGCCCTTGAGAAGACAAGTCTGCTTTTGAATTCGGCCACCGGCCACCGGCCATTGACTTCCGACCACCGGCCATCGTCCATTGACTACTGGCCACCGGCCAACCGACCGGTTGTTTTCCGACCACTTTCCGGCCGCCGTCCGGCCATAATATTCCGGCGAAAAAGAATATTCCGGCAAAAAAAAAGTCTCGGGGGCCTCCGTCCCCGAGGCCTTTAAAGTTGCCTCTGATTCTTGTCCGTGAAAATTTTGGTTTTCGGTGAGTGATTTTCCTTCACGCACGATGGCTTCTCCTCATAATGGGGGCCTTACAAATGTGCGCTTTTACCACAAAAAATTACAAGGGTAAATCAGACTCCATACTTAACAATCTCCCACTTGGAGACTGATCTCCAAACCAAACCTGTGACTGCTTTCCATTTTGGCTTCTTATCCTTGAATGTCGATTGAAGATCAGCAAAAGCTCAACTTCTCCTTGTTGACCACCTTTGTAAACATGTCTGCAGGATTTTCACTTGTATGCACCTTTCCTAGCTTTAGCTGTCCCTCTTCCAAAAGAGTGCGTATGAAGTGATATCTCACCTCAATGTGCTTTGTCCTTGAATGAAAGGCTGAGTTCTTCGCAAGATGGATAGCGCTTTAGCTATCACTGTACAAGACACAATTGTCTTGTTTGAATCCAAGCTCTTCTAAGAATCTGTGAAGCCACAGAATTTCTTTGCTTGCCTCCGTCATTGCTACATACTCTGCTTCCATGGTAGAAAGTGAAACCACTTTCTGCAGCTTTGAAGCCCAGCTTACTGCTGTGCCTCCAACCGTGAACACATAGCCAGTAGTGCTCCTTTGAGTATCTTTGTTACCTGCCATATCTGCATCAACATACCCTTCTAGAATAATATCAGTTCCTCCAAAATACAAAGCATTTGTTGTTGTCCCTTTTAGATACCTAAGTATCCACTTCATAGCTTGCCAATGCTCTTTACCTAGGTTGTCCATGAACCTACTCACAACTCCCACTGCATATGCAATGTCTGGCCTTGTCCAGACCATAGCATACATTAGAGAACCTACCGCTGCAGCATATGGAACTTTAGACATATAGGCTATCTCCTCTTGTGTCTTTGGACACATATCCTTCGTTAGTTTAAAATGACCAGCCAAAGGTGTAGAAACTGGTTTTGCATTTTGCATTGCAAACCTTTCTAGTACCTTCTTGATGTAATCTTCTTGAGATAGCTTTATTGTCTTCTTCGTCCTGTCCCTTGATATTTTCATGCCAAGTATCCTCTTTGCAGCACCTAAATCTTTCATTGAAAAAGATTTGGACAGCTCCTCTTTTAGGTCTTTGATGTCCTGCATGTTAGCACTTGCAATCAACATGTCATCAACATACAACATTAGGATGATGAATTTCCCATCTCCCAAATTCTCCGTGTAGACGCAGTGATCCGAGTTGCATCTTGTGAATCCATGATCCAACATCCATCGATCAAACTTCAAGTACCATTGTCTTGATGCTTGCTTTAAACCATACAAGCTCTTCTTTAATCTGCAAACCATTTTCTCCTTACCTTTTACTTCATACCCCTTTGGTTGAAGCATGTAGATTTCCTCCTCTAAGTCACCGTGAGGGAATGCCGAATTTACATCCATTTGCTCGAGATTTAGATCATGAGCAGCCACAAGGCTTAAGACAAGCTTAATTGAGTTCATTTTTACAACAGGAGAAAATATTTCATTGAAGTCAATACCTTTCTTTTCAGAAAAACCTTTTACCACAAGCCTAGACTTGTACCTTTTCTTCCCACCTTCTTCTTCCTTTATCTTGTACACCCATTTGTTTTGAAGTGCCCGCTTACCTTTAGGCAACTCAACCAACTCCCATGTTTGGTTGCGATGTAGTGAGTCCATCTCCACTTGCATGCTCTTCGTTCATTCTTCTTTGGATTCATGTTGCATAGCTTCTTCGTATGATTCCGGCTCTCCAGAATCTGAGATCAAGAGATGGTTGAAGGAAGGAACAAACCTTTCTGGAGGTCTACTTGCTCTTGTAGATCTTCGGGGAATAGGTTGAGGCTCCTCATTTGGTTGACGTTGTTGCACATTGTCACCGTTTGCAATCCTTGAGTCTTCATCGTCCTCAAGCTCCATGTACTCATCACCTGTTTCTTTTGTTTGTTTTCTTTCCAAGTAATCTTTGTACATATTTTGTTCGTTAAAAATTGCATCCCTACTCCTTAAGATTTTACCATCTTCAGGATTCCATAGGCGATACCCAAAGTCTCCTTCTCCATAGCCAATGAAGAAACACTTTTTGGACTTTGCATCTAGCTTTGATCTTAGGCTTCTATCTATGTGCATGAAAGCCTCACACCCAAACACTTTGAGAAATGCATAATTCACCGGTTTACCTGTCCATGCCTCTTCTGGAACTCCTCCATCCAAAGCCGTTGAGGGTGACCGATTGATTAAGTACACAGACGTACTTACAGCTTCCGCCCAAAGCTCAAGCGGTAGGCCTGCATGTAGCCGCATGCTTCGTGCTCGTTCCATGATTGTCCTGTTCATCCTTTCCGAAATCCCATTTTGTTGAGGTGTCCTTGGGGTTGTCCTTTGCCTCCGAATGCCATTGCTGGCACAAAAGCTTTCAAAAGCTTGGCTGCAATATTCGCCTCCATTGTCGGATCTGAGGCATTTAACCTTGGTACCTGTTTCATTCTCCACAAAGGCTTTCCACTTTTGAAATATGGAAAATACATCGGATTTATTCTTCATGACATAAACCCATGTTTTTCTAGTCGCATCGTCTATGAATGTTACATAGTATAATGAGCCACCAAGTGATGGTGTACTTGCAGGACCCCAAACATCAGAATGAACCAACTCAAGTTTTTTATTTTTTCTTTCATTTCCTGATTTTTGAAATTTTACCCTCTTTTGTTTACCATAAACACAATCTTCACAGAACTCTAAGTCCACTTCTTTCAAACCTGGTAGAAGCTTCTTTGTTTGAAGGATTTGCATTCCTTTGGCACTCATATGCCCAAGTCGATAGTGCCACACTGCACTATGAACTTCTGTAGTTGCTGCACAAGCTGAAGGTTGCGTGCTAACAGTACACAAGTAAAGTGTACCGACTTTTTCACCCTTGGCAACCACCAAAGATCCCTTTGAGATCTTCCACCGTTTGTTTCTGAATGCAATGTTGTGACCTTCATCGTCCAATTGTCCTGTAGAGATCAAATTTTTGCGAAGAGAAGGAACATGCCTAACATCTTTAAGTTTCCATTCATTTCCGTTAGCAGTTTTGACAGAAACTGTACCTTTGCCGACAATCTCACAAGCTTCATCATCTCCCAAGTATACATACCCAAAATTACCTTTGGTGTAGTCTTGGAAATGTTGCTTGTGTGGTGTCGCATGGAATGAAGCCCCGGAATCTACTATCCAGAAATTAGACACATTGTCTAATGAGAGAATTAGAGCATCTTGCTCTACTTTACCTGCCACATTGGCCTCCGATGTTGGCTTATTGTCTTGAGACTCTGTCTCCTTCTTCTTCTTGGACCAGCAATCCTTCTTGACGTGGCCCTTCTTGCCGCAGTTCCAACATTCAAGAACTGACTTTGTTCGTGACTTGCTCCGTCTTGAGCGATCACGACCCTTTTGGCTTTTGAACCTCTCCTTAGGCCTTCCTCTTGTTTCCACTGACAATGCAGCACTTGATGATTCTCCTGTGCTTCTCCTTCGTATTTCCTCGCTTAGCAGAACACCCACAACATCATCAAACTTAAGAGTATTTATACCAGAGATAGAATTACTTACAGCCATCACAAGGATGTCCCAACTATCCGATAGAGATGATAATATAAGGAGAGCTTGCACTTCGTCATCGAAATTGATTTTCACCGATCGAAGTTGACTTATGTTTGTGTTAAAGTCATTTAGGTGTTCTGCAACTAAACAATTCTCTGTCATCTTTAGATTGAACAAGCGCTTCATAAGAAATACCTTATTGGATGCCGATGGTTTCTCGTAGAAGTCGTCAAGTGACTTCATCAAGTACTCCGTGGTCTTCATCTCCGAAACATTGAAGGCCACCGTTGACGCCAAGCTTAACCGGATTGTTCCCAGTGCCTTTCGATCAAGGACAATCCATGCTTCATCTGCCATTGTTGCGGGCTTCTTCGCAAGACCGCCTAGTGGCAAATAGAGGTCCTTCTAGTAGAGATAGTCTTCAATGTACATCTTCCAATGTTGGTAGTTTTTGCAGTTGAACTTCTCAATCTTGAGCTTCCCTTCCTCCGCCATAACTCCCACTCAATTCAAGGAATCCTTTCCTTGAGATAATTTAGCTACGAGCAAACCTTGCTTTGATACCAGTTGTTAGGAAATAAGACGTAGCTAAATAGATAATTGAGTAGATTACTTAATGGAGAGAGACAGATTTATATACACGAGATTATAGAGTAGAGAGAGAGAGAGAGAGAGAATACACACGATATACGTGGTTCACCCAATGTGGGCTACGTCCACGGGAAAGCAGTCACTCAATGGCTTTAGTACTTCAAAACAAGAAGTAGTTTACAAAGGGATTATACCCTTAATGGAGCTCCCGCCTTGCTTCACTCTCACCACCTCACACTCACCTTGTTGCATCAACTTCACACTATGAAATATGTGTAGAAATGGCCTCCTTTTATAGGCCAAAAGGGCTGCCCTCTCTTATGAGAGACAGCCATGTGTAGCCGCCCTTATGCGAATAAGTCCAAATCGGACCCTCCAATCCGCCCATGTGTGGCCGCCCTTGAGAAGACAAGTCTGCTTTTGAATTCGGCCACCGGCCATTGACTTCCGACCACCGGCCACCGGCCATTGACTACCGGCCACCGGCCAACCGACCGGTTGTTTTCCGACCACTTTCCGGCCGCCGTCCGGCCATAATATTCCGGCGAAAAAGAATATTCCGGCGAAAAAAGAAGTCTCGAGGGCCTCCGTCCCCGAGGCCTTTAAAGTTGCCCCTGATTCTTGTCCGTAAAAATTTTGGTTTCCGGTGAGTGATTTTTCTTCACGCACGATGGCTTCTCCTCATAGTGGGGGCCTTACAAATGTGCGCTTTTACCACAGAAAATTACAAGGATAAATCAGGCTCCATACTTAATAGGTAGCTGATACTCTCAATCTGTGTTGCATTTATACGTCCGTATCAAAAAAATTACACGTATAAAACGCCATTATACGTTGAAATCCCGTATAATCACCGTATAGCCGTTTTATATTTTTTGATCAAAAGATATATTGACCGAAATATCTTTTGATCGAAAAATATTTTATATAAGAACTGTCGCCGATTTTGATTGAAAGTGGTGCTAGAGCTTGAGGAAGATTTTGGGACAGGCAGAGCTTGAGGTAAAATTTTCAACTTGTCCTCTTCTTTTCTAACTTGTTTTTTTTTGTTGTGCCAGACTCGGGTGGTGCATGTTTTACTCTCACCATAGAGTTGACTTGCAGGTTATAGGCCACTTTGTGGTGTGTAGCCATTCGGATTATTCCAGAAGTGTGTAGAAACTAGTCATTTTTCTCGTGTTGTGCAGCCACTTGGCTCACTGCAGAGAAGGGTTTTAGGACAGACTTAGATTCTCACTCGTGTGGTGCAGTTGTCTATCTCTCACCACAAGGTTGAGTTTAGGGTTTAGTGGTCGACTCGTGGAGTGCAGTAGGCATGATGCTACACTCCTCACTCGAGTGACCTATAGGTTGCTCAATTTTAGATCAACTCAAATTATTGTTTGTTTCACGTAGACACACAAGAGTTCTGTTCGTCAAACAGAGTGTGCAGAGATGCATAGTTTATGCCCTCTTCATCATTGCGTGATGCACTGGTTACTCTTGTGTTTCGAACTCCAAAGACATATCATTGTTCATCACTAGATGACTTGGTGTTGTCTTGGATGTAGATACATACGATACTTGGTCTGCATCTGAGATTGTTAAGTTGTACGCTGATGTTTGTGTTGTGAGTTTCACACACTTCATCAGGGATTTGATTAAGTTACGTCATTGTTCTTACTACATAGAAATATGAGGGATACGTTTGTCCACCTAAGAGTGGAGAGATGCATACCTATGCCCTCTTCATCTTAGCATGACACGTCTTGTACTCTGATGGTGAAGATTTTGCCTGCATCAAATTAGGACCTACATAAAAGTTTGCTTGAACCTAAAGATCCTTTGGGCTGTGTGCAAGGAACTCGTTTGCCTCGCCATCATGACTTGTCTACATCTATAGATATTAGAAACTATACTTTTATGGAATAGTAAGTCATCATGGGTTTTATGTCCATGTTTAAGAGAAAGACTATTTCTCATTGGTGAGTCCCTAATACAAAGAAAAAAGAGAGTGTTAAGTGTACTACTAGAACTTTGGAAAATCTTCCCTTCATCTCATTTATCTCAAAAGGAGGTAGTAGGGTAGGGGGCACCAGCTCTAAACAAATCAGAAAATGGTGATATTAGTTTGAAATGGAAAAGGGAAAGGTTAAGAGGGGAAGGAAACATGAAAACAAGGGGTGGGCCACGTGGAAATGGGGACGCGTCTCTCTCTCTCTCTCTCTCTCTCTCTCTCTCTCCACCAGGCAAGGCAACAATCCCTCAGGCCGACGGTTTGCTACCTCTGTACGTGCCCCGTAGGGCGCTTCTCTTTGCCTTGATGTGCGCAAGCAAGGGAAAAACGCAGAAAGGTATTGATGCAACCGCGTAAGAGCAAGAAGCAGTCGTAGCTGCTCCATAGAAAGGGAACTCTACAGGGAGGGGTGTCAGGTCGACAGCACGAGAGGATGAGAAGTCTTAGCGACAAGTAGATAAAGGTTGCCAATTGTGGGGGCCCTCTATACTAGAGGGGAGCGGAAGGTTGCAGGGGAGAGAGAGAGAGAGAGAGAGAGAGAGGAGGGAAATAACTTCTTGTAGGTCTTTTGAGGTGCTGCGAGGGGAAGGGAAGCAAGAAATGGCAAAGCACGAGAGGTGCAGGAGGGTGAGCCAAGGTAGAGAGAAGGAATCTTGGGCAATAATAGATGATTTCATTTTTCTGGGAGCCAAATAGAGCATGACACTTATACAAGCGTATTTTGTTAATATTCCAGATACCCTTAAACCATAGGGGGACCCGGCTCTTAGTAGATTAGACTTTGTAGCCAAAGCTTTACTGGTTTGCTTATTTCTCTACATTTTTAGCTTTTTCACCTTATCAAAAGTATTGGATATTTGGATCATATGACGACGATGTAAATCTACGTCTTTTGAGTCTAATGCAAATTTTAAGCTTTTTTGCCATGATGTTTCATATCGGACATTTGATTATGTAATACTATGGTCTCATATGTCTTTTGGCCCTTTTGTCAACGTAAATAAAGATGGTACGTCATTTAGAGAGTTGGAGGCAATCTACCATCCACCAAGGGAGAAGTAACGGATGGCAGATTGTTCTATGCTCTCACAGGTCTCTTGGCCTTCTGCATATCAAAAAGAAATATCTTCTGTTACTTGAACATCTTGAGTGCACATTATTCAAGGCAAAGCATGCAAATTATTCAAGGCACCAAAGGGGTAATCCAAAAATATACATCCAATTGAAAATAAGACTACTGCTTGTTTTTCAGCATCTCAGATCTCCTACAATGTACAATCTAATCAGATACAAGAGGCTTCTCACAATGTGTCATCAACACAGCAACATGCATCTCATTTGTATCAGAGGTATCTAGGGGTGTAGAAACAGGGTTGGTCATCGAGTTAAAAAATATTGTTGCTGCGAAGAAGAAGAGCCATCTGAAGAAGGTGGAACCATAGCTTGGAGCTCCTGCATCTAGCCACCTTTGACTGGTTCATCTGTCTACGTCTTGGAGTACAAGACTCCTGGGGAGCTTCTCCTACTCCTTTGCAAATTTTCTCTGCTCATGCAAAACCCTATGTGCATGTAGTTGGCACATGACCTGGTCTCCCACAAGCGAGACAATGACCAAGAAGCCCAGTTAAAAACACTCTTTGCCAAGTCTCTTCTGCATGGATAGTCGGGAGAGAGATGAAGCGAGGAGGATCGATCCTTCATGAGAGAGGGGGGAAGGATACCCTGATGGTGGGGGTTTCGTCTGCATCAAATTGGGACCTAGAGCACACCAAAACTCCTCCCAATCTCTATATAACTCCTCCCAAAACTACATAAAAGTTTGCTCCAACCCAAAGGGCTCTGTGCGAGGAACATCTATAGATATTACAAAAAGTTGTGCTCAAGGAACTCATCTTCCTGGTTCAATATTACATGAGTAAAGATTTACAAGACTATCGTTGGACTATACTTTTCTGGAGTAGTAAGTCATCATGGGTTTTATGTCCATGTTTAAGAGAGAGACCATTTCTCATTGGTTAGTCAATGTTAAGTGTCCCTAATACAAAGAAAAAAGAGAGTATTAAGTGTACTACTAGAACTTTGGAAAATCTTTCCTTCATCTCATTTATCTCAAATAAATGGGTCTCTATCGAGACATGGGTCAATACCAAACGAGAGAGTGGCTTATGGAATTGGATAGTGGTACTACTTGCTCGGTATTGACCCATGTCTTCACAGCAGTTGTCAAGTTTTTCTTTATAAGTCACGCTTGATTCATTAAATGGCTCACTACCGTTAAGACATGGGTCAATACCAAGCGAGTCAGTGGCTTATGGAATTCGATAGTTATCCCCTCGCTCAGTATTGACTCATGGGTTTGTGGCAGTGACAGCCCGTTGAAATACTTCAAGTCTAATCTCTGCCATTGATTCATGTTAGGCACGCTGTCTCGCTTCTGCCCCCTGAGGTTCAAGACAAAGTATACGTAATAGATCAGCTGATATCGCCTTTGCTCCAGAACAACTCTGTTTCCTTTTTGAGTCTGATGAACTAGTTTAGTAGAGTTAACTTTGATCTAGCGTGCTTTCTGGTCACTGGGGTGCACCAACTCGAGAAAAAACAGAAAATGGTGATATTAGTTTCAAATAGAAAAGGGAAGGGTTAAGAGGGGAAGGAAATACAAAAAGTAGAGGTGGGCCATGTGGCAATGGGGACGCCTCTCTCTCTCTCTCTCTCTCTCTCTCTCTCTCTCTCTCTATATATATATATATATATATATATATATATATATATATATATATATATATATATCCCCCCGTCTGCACCAGGCAAGGCAACAATCTCTCAGGGCATCGGTTTGCTACCTCTGCCTCGTAGGGCGCCTCTCTTTGTCTCGATCTGCACAAGCAAGGACAGAATGCGGCAAGGTATTGCTCCAGCCCCGTAGGGCACCTCTGCCTCCATCTACACAAGGCAAAGGTAGGACGAGAAGGGGGGGCAGGTGACCTAATGGCACTACAAGAGCAAGAAGCGTTCGTAGCTGCTACATATAAAGGGAATGCTACAAGGGAGGGGTGTCAGGTCGAAAGCATGAGATGATGAGGAGGCTTAGTTGCGAGTAGATAAAGGTCGCCAGTTGTGGGGGCCGTGTAGTACAGAGGGGAGCGGAAGGTTGCAAGAGAGAGAGAGAGAGGGGAGAACCAAGAAAGATGAGGGAAATAACTTCTTGTAGGTCTTTTGAGGTGCTGCAAGGGGAAGGGAAGCAAGAAATGGCAAAGCATGAGAGGTGTAGGAGGGTGAGCCAAGGAGCCAAAGGCGCTAGAGGGGTAGGGTAGGTAGAGAGAAGGAATCTTGGGCAGTAATAGATGATTTCATTTTTCGGGGAGCCAGTAGAGCTGTAGTAAAGCATGACACTTATACAAGCGTATTTTCTTAATATTCCAGATACCCTTAAACCATAGGGGGGCCAAGCTCTTAGGAGATTATGCTTTGTAGCCAAAGCTCTAGTGGTTTGCTTATTTGTCTACATTTTTAGCTTTTTCACCTTGATCTTTTGTATTGGATATTTGGATCATATGACGATGATGTAAATCTACGTCTTTTGAGCCTTATGCAAATTTTAAGCTTTTTTGCCTTGATCTTTCCTATCGGACATTTGATTATATAATACTATGGTCTCATAGGTCTTATGGACCTTTTGCAAACGTAAATAAAGATGGTGCGTCATTTGGCAAACGGAGACAATCTACCATCCACCAAGGGAGAAGTGACGGATGGCAGATTGTTCTATGCTCTCAAAGGTCTTTTGGCCTTCTGCATATGGATTGATATCATGCATAAGTGCAGCATTACCAACATGCTTAGAGTTTTGCTCTAGCTCAAGGGTATGATCAAGCGGACAAAATTGTCTTGGGCGCAACCATGGTATACAAGTGTTTCATGGGGGAAGAGATACCCAAGCAACTTGTAGGAGGCACCCGATTCCAATGAGATAAAATTGACAAGAAATATTTCTTGTATTTTGTTGCAAAAATTATATATTCCAATTTAAAAAAAGTCATTGAAGCATACAATCACTATATCCAGCATGCGAGACTTTGATACTTGCTTTTACCTGGTCTATTGCCGACAAAATCATCGGCATGTGAGTCTGAGGAGGGACCAAAAACCGTCAACTTTGGCTTCAAGTTGGCGACTATTGATAAAGGCATGTGTGCATGCAATCGCGTGCAAGCGAATGCATATGCACACTTTCTAACTTTGGGCAAGCACGATTCAATTATTTTATTTGCAAGAAAAGTTTGATATGTGAAAGAACTTTGCCTCAAATTGCCATTGAGCATCAATTGTTAGCTCGGTTCTTGTTGGTTATCAATGAAGTCACTTGATTAATGCAAGTTCATACAAGTTGGAAACTTTGAACAACCACAATCCTATTCCAATTTTCAAGAAATGTTGATATTTTTTGTAAGTAGTAGATTAAAGCCAAGTCTGATTTTTTTTGTTGTTTAGTGATTTCTAAAAAAATGTCTGGGCTTTGTACTTCCTTTGAATTTAAAACAAATTGATCTTCCCTTCTTCAAAGATGGCTTGTTGTGCTCGGGGCTCAACTTTCCTTCCCTTAAGTAATCTTCACTCACTCCTAGAGGTCACAAATAAGCTTCGTCAAGGGGGACTAACCTTGCATATAAACAATTGAAATAAATGTTTTAAATAGTTTTAAAAAGTCATTTTCTCTTTGTATGCATGCCAAAGGGAGCTCCCCTCACCTTTGTATTTTTTAATGCTCTTGGGCCACTGTGAGAGAGAGAGAGAGAGAGAGAGAGAGAGAGAGAGATGACAAGAGTAGTAGAAGAAGAAGAAGAGAAGAAGAGAATTTTCACGTAGTAGGAAACTATCCCAATAGACCTTAAAGATCTATTTGATGAGGAGAGAGAGAGAGAGAGAGAGAGAGAGAGAGAGAGAGAGAGATGACAAGAAAATTGTGTGAAGCCTATCCCTCGTCAACTATGTGTCTATGCTACTCTTTAGTCGGTGGTATGATTTAGGAGTGTTGTGTACAAGTGTCTACCACGAGCTTGTGTGAGTGAAATGCACAACAATGAGGTGCAAAAATGGTGTGATATTAGTGGGTAATTTAGCAGAGAGCACAAGTAGCATAGACCTCAAGAAATAGGAGATCACAATAGTTATCAAAGGTGGGGAGGAGATATCTCTATGTGGGAGAGAAAACATTGACAAAGAGAATAGACAAGAGGACAACAAAAACACTATAATACACTACTCCAAGTATGACATACATTGCATACAATGTGGCATAATGTGAGCACTGAGGGTATGTCCCCCAATGAACACCGTGATCTCCAATGAATGTACATTGCATACAATGTGGCATAATGCAAGACTGAGGGTATGTCCCCCACTGAACACTATGATCTCCAATGAATGATGTGCTTTGGGATGCTTGTACAAGAGATAACAATCCATTCCAATCCCCCCCATGAGGGGGTTGATGACAGTGCCACATGTTTTGAAGTGGTTGTATTGGTAGATATTGTGGGTGTGGTTGGCATATGATAGAGGTGTGATTACTTCGTTAGCATAGCATCACCATTCAAATTCTTAGCCTCTCAAGCGTCCATGTGGCTAATATTTTTCGACTTTTTCATATACACATTCAACTCGCCTATTTTTAACATTCAGACTATTTTTATTTGTGCGTTCAGCTTTTTCTTCCTCGCATTGATGAAGATCGTGTGAGCATTGCTTGTAGCAACCGAGAGCCTGTGCTCAGAAAAAATTATTGATGGGCAGAGATTAGGCTAGATGGGAAAATGTTAGAACTCTGAACAATATAGACACTTGTAGAGCAAATGGTGTAAATGTGCAGTGTCATGGCCAAATGCAATGCAGGAGGCCTCATCGCATTATGCATGGCCTTCGTGAGACCAGCCACCTATGGTATATATACTCAGTGACGGTGATAGGTGATGGTCCATTGATTCTGCATGATGTCATGAGCGGTCTCTCTTGGACTCCCCATTTTAGAGCCATTCATGCAGGGGGCTCCCACTCTCTTGCACATGCACCCCACGGATTTCGAGAACACTATGTGTGTTAATCATAGAGGACTTTCTCTTCTGCCATATGCTTAGGGGCACACTCATGCCCTCCCTTCAACATGCCCAATGATGCACAATGTCAAACTCTTGACTAGTACAAGCCCCTCTCAATTCTTAATACAATGATGTGCATCAAGAATAGTCCCCTCTTAAATGTGACTGAGTAGTAGATAATTGTACCTAGAGAACACCTCTATCTACGAGAGAAGTAAAAAGGTTTACATGTCATCATAAAGTTTGCGGTATGGCTTGAAAGAAGGCGTTGAGCCCTTGATTGTGAAAGTTCGTGGCTTAAATGATCACAACCATCACTTATTCAAAAGAAAAACAAAAGGGGGGGGGGGGGGGGGGGGGGGGAATAGTTCAGCCATGGAAGCTCCACTCATACATAATGCCAAGAACAACTCAAAACTCATGTGTGTATGATGATTTCATGTAGCCTCAACCCTAACTGCATAGATACAGTGCTTGTTTGCCCTATAGGAAACCATAGTTGTTTCTCTCAATTCTTCGTCAAGTCCCTTTGAAATTAATAAAAATTTGGTCTTCCCTTCCTCAAAGATGGCTTGTAGTGCTCGGGGCTCAACTTTCCTTCCCTTAATTAATCTTTACTCAATCCCACTCAATCCCAGAGGCCACAAATAAGATTTTCTCTTTGTATGATGTTAAAGAGAGCTTCTGTAGCCTTGACGGGTACTCATGTGGCTTGGAGGGAGTCCTCTCACCTATTTATTTTTGAATGCTCTTGGGCCATTGAGACACACACACACACACACACACACACACACACACACACACATGACAAGAAAATTGTATGAAGCCTATCCCTAGTCAACTATGTGTTTGGGCTACTCTTTAGTCAGCGGTATGGTTTAGGAGTGTTGTGTACAAGTGTCTATCCCGACCTTGTGTGAGTGAAATGCACAACAATGAGGTGCAAAAATGGTGTGATATGTAATACTCGTGTGATATTAGTGGATAATTTAGTAGAGAGCACAAGTAGCATAGACCTCAAGCAATAGGAGATCACAATAGTTAGCAAAGGTGGGGAGGGGATATCTCTATGTGGGAGAGAAAACATTGACACAAAGAGAATAGACAAGAGGAAAATGAAAACACTATAATAATCTACTCCAAGTATGACATACATTGCATACAATGTGGCATAATGTGAGCACTGAGAATATGTCCCCCACTGAACACCGTGGTCTCCAATGAATGTACATTGCATACAATGTGGCATAATGCGAGACTGAGGGTATATCCCCCACTGAACATCGTGATCTTCAATGAATGGTGTGCTTTGGGATGCGTGTACAAGAGATAACAATCCATTCCAATCCCCCCCATGAGGGGGATGATGATATGTGACACATGTTTTGAAGTGGTTGTAGTGGTAGATATTGTGGGTGTGGTTTGCATATGATAGAGGTGTGATGACTTCGTTAGCATAGCATCACCATTCAAATTCTTAGCCTCTCAAGCGTCCATGTGGCTAATGTTTTTTGGCTATTTTCATATGCATGCTCAACTGCTATTTTTATCTGCGCGTTCAGCTTTTGCTTCCGCGCGTTGATGAAGATCATGTGAGTGTTGCCTGTAGCGATCGAGAGCCTCTGCTCAGAAAAATTTATTGATGGACAAAGATTAGGCCAAATGGGGAAATGTTAGAACTCTGAACAATATAGACGCTTGCAGAGAAAATGGTCCATATGTGCAGTGTCATGGCCAAATGCAATGCAGAAGACCTCATCGCATTATGCATGGCCTTCATGAGACCAGCCGCCTATTGTATATATAGTCAGTGACGGCGATAGGCGATGGTCCACCGATTCTGCATGACGTCATGAGCCGTCTCGCTTGGACTCCCCATTTCAGAGCAATTCATGCAAGGGGCTCCCACTCTCTTGTACATGCACCTGACCAACACATAAGTGAGCTAGATTATCTTGAGCAGCGGATCACGGATTTCGGGCACACTTTGAGTGTCAATCATAGAGGACTTTCTCTTCTGCCATATGCTCAAGGGCACACTCATGCCCTCCCTTCAACATGCCCAACGATGCACAATGTCAAACTCTTGACTAGTGCAAGCCCCTCTCGATCCTGAATACAATGATGTGCATCAAGAATAGTCCCCTCTTAAATGTGACCGAGTAGTAGATAATTGTATGTAGAGAACATCCCTCTCTATGAGAGAAGCAAAAAGGTTTACATGTCATTGTAAAGTTTGCGGCATGGCTTGAAAGAAGGCGTTGAGCCCTTGATTGTGGAAGTTTGAGGCTTAAATGAGCCCAACCATCACTTATTCAAAAGAGAGAGAAAAAAAGGGGAAATAGTTAGTTCAGCCATGGAAGCTCCACTCATAGGGTAAAACCCCCAACTTAAGGCCACCTAAGGGGCATTGCAAATTGTTGTCAGCATACTCCACCGTTTTCAGGTTGGATGTGTGCAATTGGAAGAGCTCATCAATGTCAACCTACAGTAAAAATCTCGCCCACAAACGGTGCTTCAACGACGACACGCAATAACGTCGAAGATTTTATGTGTAACAAAAATGGACGTGAGTTAAAAGCCACACCAAGGGGGTATTATGAGACATGGCAGCCAGCAAGGCTTGAACCTGGATCCAACGGCTATGATTTAAAGTTGAGCTAAGCTGACCACCTCGCCACAAGGCCACTTGTGTCCTAATATTGGACCTTTATAATTTTAAACTTGGGGGGTCCAAGGTCCCATTAGAGGGGGCCGATTTTTTATTGGCCCCTTTACCCTACAGAATGCCAAGAACAACTTAAAACTCATGTGGGTATGATGATTTCATGTAGCCTCAACCCTAAATGCATAGATACAGTGCTTGTTTGCCCCTATAGGAAACCATAGGTTTTCTCTCAATTCTTTGTCACGTCAATTTCATAGAATCTTTGGCACCACCATAGATACGTCCACGCACACTTGTTTGAAGCAAGGAAATTCTAAAGTCCACGCTCACATGCTTGAAAACAAGGTCAAAGTTGGGGAGACTTCACTAGTGTACCACAGGAAAATCTTGTGTTTTTTCTTTCAAAAAGGGAGAAAGTGTTGAATTATGAACTATACAAGCAACTCCCTAGCTTGGGTGGTACTACTAGCTTGGGTTGTCATAGTACCATGACATACCTTACATTTTCACCCACTTAAAACTTTTCTTTTTTTTACCATAAAAAGCCTATTCGAGTTGGGAAAACCCTAAAACTGTGAAAAATTTACATTGTTTAATGCACGTGAATCCACATAATGCACATTCTCGATACGCATGCCACTTGATTTTTTTGTATACTGTTCTCTCACATTGAACTTTCTAGGTGAATGAGTGTGCAATCACGATGCACTTGACATATATATTTTATCAATCCAAAGTATCTATATTTTGAAGTGAGAGAACTCACAACGATGCCACATTGATGACCTCAACTCCCTGGTAAAGTATACATATGAGTACAATCACAATCACCACTTTCACACATATGTTACTATGTACATTGTAGCATTTGTTCCCACAAAAAGTATAAAAACTGAGGTGAACATTTTCATTTCATATGTTCGTGAAACGGCCCGAGATTCACCCCTTGTAAACCTGCACATCTTACAATATGTGTCCCAATAGTCTTTATGAAGCATCAAAACTCATGGTCAAACACCATGTCTTTACTTTCATCCTCACTTTGTACACAATTAGATCTTTGTAGGCAACACAACTTATATGCTAAAGAGTCCAAGTGTGATTTTTGAAGACTGAAATTCATTATTATGGGTATATAATTTATATTACATGCCTCCATATAGATCAGTCAAATTGGAAACCATCCCTAAGTCTCCTCCTCCAAAAAAATTGAAAGAACTATGCCAATTTATTAAGAACTATGCAAAGTATTGATGTCCCTATGACATACCAATTGATAGCCAAAAGCAAAGCATTTCATTGGAAAAAAGATTAGCAAAAAAGTTTTGACGCACTTAAAACCACTCTAGATACTGCACCCATATTAGCTATTGTGGATCTGATGAAAGCTTTTTTATCTGAGACAAATGCCAACAAACGAGCTATTAGAGTAGTTCTTCTACAAGAGAAAAGGCCAATTGCTTTGAAAGCAAGAAAGTTGATTTTACACATCATAATTAATTTTCTTATGAAATGGAGCTATATGAAATATGTTACCATATACATGTGGTAGTGATGTGTGTGAACACACTAGGACCGCCAGGGCATTTTTCCCCTCTTTAGGAGGTTTTTTTCCCCGAGCATTATATATACGCCCATCACTCTAGGGCTATCTATCTTTTTACATTGCATACTAAGTAACACACTCTCTATTGTGTGCCTTGAGATTCCTTCGTCTTCTCCAACTTGTGTGCGTTTCTCTGCAACCCTAATTCCAACAATTGGTATCAGAGCAGGTTGCGTCTTCTCGGGCTCAGTCGCCAACATCTCCAGTACACGCCTGCTCACTTTCTCCGATTTCAGTGAGCTTTGGCGAGCGTTCGCAGGTCGACAAATATTTCGGACATGCTCATAGAGCTCAGTCTGCTCAGATTTTTGATTCGGGCTCATTTCACCCTCCGTTTCCACTATAGGCAGGTATGCATTGGCAATTTTGTCATTTTGTGCAAAAATTTTGTCAGTGCCGTTTTCTGCATAACACGTGCCTTATAGTCTTCTACGGTTTGTGCTATATAGCACATGTTGTTCCCGTTCCATTTTTCCTATTTTCGGGAAGTTTTTACACATCAGGTGCAGCATTTATCATGGCTGACAACAACAACACAGATGTGTTCAAGATGTTTGCTACTGAGGACAGGTTGGATGGGGATAATTACCCTATGTTGGCTTATATGATGCACCACGTTCTTGTGTCAAAGAACGTCTGGAATATTGTGCAGGGCATTGATGTACGTCCTAGTTCTGAGGATGTAGGCGATGTTGAGGATGTTGCAAGAATTGCTGCTAATGTTTTGCCTACGGCAGAACAAGCTCGTTGGGATGTAAAGGATGCGCAGGCTCATGCATTGATTGTGTTGTCTGTGAAGCGGACCATTGTTCCTCACATCCGTTCAACAAAATCTACAAAACAAGCTTGGGATATTCTAGCAGGTCTTTATGCAAGCCGCAATGAGGCTAAAATTTCTTTGCTGCGTAAAGAGTTGGAATCAAAGATTATGCATGAGGAAAATGATATGGACACTTTCCTTGTTGGTGTCAAGGATATCAATGAGCAACTTATTTCTGCAGGTGAAGTCATTTCAGACAGTTCCCTTGTGCAGACTGTTCTTGATGCCTTACCAGATTCCTACCAAACTTTTGCTAGTACTTGGAGACTGATGACCCAAGGAAACCCCGAAGTTGTCAAGTTTGATGCATTATGCACATTGCTGTTACAAGAGTCACTTTCCAAAAAAAAAAGAACTAGGCAGCGTGCAGTTGAACATGCTTTTATTGCTTCTCAAAGAAAGGGTGGTAATAGCAATGCGGCCACTTCTTATGGTTCTGCTGCGAGTGGCAAAACTTCTTTTCCTAATGCTTTTGCTGGTAGCAATTCGTCTGGAAATTCTAGTGATAAGGGAAAAAATAAGATGTGTTGCCATTATTGTAAAGCTAATGATCACTTGATCAAGTCGTGTCCTAAGTTGAAGGCCAAAGAGGCTAAGAAAAAAGAGGGTGGTTCCACTGCAAATGCTGGTTCCACTACAAATGCAGCCATTGTTGAGTCTTCTGTGAAAGGAGACTGTGATATTGATGTTGATGCAGAATGGGCTTTTAGCGCAGAGTGCACATACAATCCTGCTGTCCATGATGCATGCTTGTCAATTGTTGCTGCAAATTCACATATGTGGTATTTTGACAGTGGTGCTACAAAGCACATTACCTCACATCGTGAATTGTTCACCTTTCTCGAGTCTGTCCCTCATGGGAATTCAGTCACTTGTGTCAACAATGCCTCTTATCCGGTTCAGGGAGTTGGAAAGATTGTGCTTACTGCTGCAAATGGTAGTTCCTTCACACTTGTTGATGCACTTTATGTACCTAGGATCAAGAAGAATCTCTTTTATGTATCCGCACTTGCTAGACTTGGACTTGTAGTCAAATTTGTGGATGACAGATGTACAGTTCATGATCTCAATTTTGGTGAAATTGTTGCATATGGCCTTTTGTGTCGTGGGCTGTATAAGCTCACTTTGTATGACAAGTGTGGACAAAATTTTGCAAATGTTGTTACAGATTCAAGGGCTATTTCAGATGTAAAACTTTGGCATGCACGTTTTGGTCATCTGAATTTTGTCAGTTTTCTGCGTTTGCAGAAATCTGATATGGTTGCTTCTTTGCCGCCTCTTGAAGCACCTGTCAAACATGTTTGTGAAGGTTGTATTTTGGGTAAGATGTAGCGTTCTAAATTTCCAAAGGATGGTTCAGTTCGGGCCACATGCAGGTTGCAACTTGTGCATAGTGATGTTTGTGGACCCATGCAAACTCCGTCCTTGGGCAATTACCTTTACTTCGTGACTTTCATTGATGATTACTCCAGGCATGCATTGGTATTTCCGCTTAAAGCGAAGTCCAAAGTTTTTATGTGCTTCAAACAATTTCTGGCTATGGCTGAAAATATCTCGAAATGTACTATGGGTACCCTCCGTTCTGATCGAGGGGGGGAGTATATGTCTCATGAATTTAATGCATTTATGGCTAGTCGTGGGATAAAACACCAATGTACAGTGCCTTATACACCTCATCAAAATGGTGTTGCTGAGAGGAAAAACAGGTCACTGACGGAAATGGCACGATGTATGGTCAAAAGTCAAGCTTTACCGCATTCTTTTTGGCTTGAGGCCATCATGTGTGCCACTTATGTACTTAACAGGTGTCCTACGAAAGCTTTGCAATCTATTACTCCATATGAAGCATGGCATGATAAAAAGCCTTCTATTGAGCACATACGTGTTTTTGGCTGTTTTGCACCTTTGTCTAGTCATACTCGTTCAGGCTCTCGCCATGCATCTTATGCATCAGATTGTTATGCTTTGGTTGTGTCTAGCTTACATGATGTTGAGGAGCCTCTGTCTTTTGATTAAGCACAGAATTCAGAAAATTGGATGGCTGCTATGCAATCAGAATATGATGCACTTATAGAAAATGACACATGGACTTTATGTGATTTGCCTCTTGGCTAAAAGGCCATTGGTACGAAGTGGGTTTACAAATTGAAACGCAAGCCGGATGGTGAGATCGATCGCCATAAGGCTCGACTTGTTGTAAAGGGTTATGCACAACAAAAAGCCATAGATTATGAAGAGACTTTTGCTCCCACTTGTCGTATGACTACTGTGTGTTTTCTATGTGCATTGGCAGCTCATAATGGTTGAGATGTACATCAGTCAGACATTGTTACTGGTTTCTTCAATGGTGATGTAATGGAATTGGCCTATTTAATTTGAGACTAGCGGAAATTAATGAGAGTACTTTTGAGAAATGACTTTGTGAGCATAGCGGGTGAACATAATTGAAGATAGCAACATAATCTGTTGGGGTATAAAGCCCAATGTGGTCACCCAGGTAAGTGGGCGGGCCGCCAGGTATGTACACATATTCTTTTGTAAAAACCTAATAAGAACTCACTATGCTCTACACATTACAGTAGAGCGAGTTCACCATATCGTCGTGCTCTTCTTCTCGCACTCTCTCTCGTGTCGCACTTCCGCTCGTACTCCTTCAACTGGTATCAGAGCTCAGATCGAGGCTCGAGGCAACACTGCAGGAGGCTAGAGTCACCAACTCAGATTGGAGTGAAATTCGACAGGCGAAGACACGGCCCCAAATCTCGTGGGAGAGCCCCAAGGCCTTGGTGTTGTCAGAATTTCATTCTGAGGTCATCTCGGCCACCGTTCGGCTTCGACAAAGGTCTGTGCAGGCCATTTTCGACTACGTGGTCTCGACGAGTGCAGATTCGACTCTGCAAATTTGGGGTTTTCGGCCTACGACTGCAGGTGCTGAGGATATCGACACTCCCAGAGTGTTGATTTGTGGCTGTCTACACATCGAAGGACGGCTCACAGTTCTTGGAGGCGTGTCACATACGACACGGGAGCATCTACACACAGACTGTAGGCGACATCCACTAGTTCATTAGGTAGCTTGTGTTTGCTGCTTGATATTCCAGATTTCATCCTGACATTGCAGGTACTTCCACATGGGATGTATTGTCAGAGATGATGTATGTCTGTTGAGGGTTTGCTGGCTGTGAGTCACGCAGCAAACAACCGCCGCAGCGGTTACAGCATACAGTGGGAAATTTGTGGATGTATGACTTTGTGGGAAGTCTATGTATTGTTAGATTTACTGCAGCCTTTGTTGAGGGTCGAGTGAGGTTTTATTGAGCTGGGGGATTCTCGAATGTTGAGATCCTTTCGGTGATACAGGTCTTGGAGCGATCCCTCGAGCACCCTTAGATAGGCAGCTAGGATGTATTGACTGTGAGTTAGACAGTTGGGATTGCATCTTTGCTTTACTGCCGTTGAGGCATTGTTGCAGTCTATGCTTACAGGACAGTGACAAGACAGTGACAGACAGTACAGGTGCAGGACAGGTTTACCTGCAACTTACAGTGTCAGAGAGACAGTGTTTTTGAGTTGCTTTTGGTCTGTTTTTTAGTACACCATAGCCATTTTACAAAGGAGACTCTGCCGAAATTTATGCAGAATCTGAAGCTTTCTTGGTTCATTTGACAGGTTGATATTGGTTCAGAGGTCAGTTTACAGGGGAAACTCTGCCGAATTTTTCCAAGAAAGTAAACTACTGTGAAGCGTAGCTATGGCTGGATCACAGGACACTGCTCTTTACAATATCAAGAAGCTGGATGGAACCAATTTCCCATTGTGGAAGAAGTAGATTTGGCACGTGTTGGTACAAAAGCAGCAGATAAAACCTATAAAGCTCAAGGGGATAAAACCAGAAGATATGGACGAAGATGAATGGAGCGAAATGGATGAATTGGCACTTTCTACCATTATGCTGACTTTGGCAGAAAGCGTTTACTTCAATGTAGCAGACGAGATGTCGGCTTATCAAGCATGGTTAAAGCTGAGTGATCTTTATGAGAAGCAGAGTGCAGCTTCACAGGTATACTGGCTTAAGAAGCTTGTTGACTTGAAGATGAAAGAAGGGACACCTATGTCCAATCATCTGAATGAATTCAACACAATCTATAGTCAGTTGTCAGCTCAAGGTGTCAATTTTGATGAACCTATTAGAGCTATGTTCCTGTTGATCACATTGCCGAAAAGTGGGGACACTTTTCGAACAGCTTTGAGTAATTCTGCACCTCCAAATGGTTTGAACATAGCAGGTGTAGAAGGAAGTCTGCTTACTGAAGAAACCAATAGAAAGACAATAGACAAAGGCAAAGGAACAGCCTTAGTTGTCAGGGGAAGGACCAAAGAAAAGTACAAAGGTGAAAAGAGGAATCAGTCTCGTAGCAAGTCCCGCAGTGCTAAAGGCAATAGTGACATAGAATGTTACCATTGTGGCAAGAAGGGTCACATGAAAAGAGACTGCAGAGAATGGAAAGCAGAAAAAGGCAAAGAGAAAGCTGAAGACCATGGTGAGAAGAACAAGTCCTCAGTGAAGATTCAAGAAATAAATGTGACAAACACTGTTGCAGAGGATGCCAGTCTAGTGTCAGGAGACATCTACTTCTTGAAGAATACAATGGACTCAGCTCTTCTTACAACATCTGATGGAAATGCACTGAGTGACTGGATTATAGACTCAGGGGCATCACTTCATGTGTCTCCAAACAAGGAGTGGTTTACCTCTTATGTGACCACTAAAGATCATGTTCGGCTAGGCAATGGGCAGACATGTGAGATCTTAGGTGTTGGAGATGTTCAATTGAAGTTTCAGAATGGCTCTTCTTTCACGCAGAAGAATGTGGACATGTTCCCGCAATTACAAAGAGCTTGATCAGCACAGGTGGAAGATATCCAAGGGTTCTATGACAGTAGCACATGGAGTAAAGTCTGGAGGACTTTACATGATTTATGTATCAAATGTCTCTAAAAATGTAATCAATGTTACCGAGCAGCCGAACGTTTCTTTGTGGCATAGCCGGTTAGGACATATGTCCAAGAAGGGAATGGAAATCTTGTCTCGTTCTGGTTATTTGCCTGGCTTTTCATTTAATGATTTTGAATTCTGTGAACATTGTCTGTATGGTAAGCAAACACAGCAGCCACATAAGCATAGAAGCAGTAGAAGAGATACACAGTTGGCACTTGTTCATAGTGATTTGTGTGGACCTATGCCTAACCTATCTCTAGGGGGAGCTTCTTACTTTATGACATTTATAGATGATTACTCGAGGAAAGTATGGGTTTACTTTCTCAAGCACAAGGATGAAGCGTTTAGTGTTTTCAGAACGTTTGTGACACTTGTGGAGAATCAGAGTGGCAAGAAGCTTAAATGCTCACGCACTGACAATGGTGGAGAGTATGTTTCAAAGGCCTTTCAGGACTTTTGTGAGTCAAAAGGTATAAAACGTGAACTTACTGCTCCTTACAATCCTCCTCAAAATGGTGTTGCTGAGAGGATGAATACGACCATACAAGAGAGGGTCAGAAGTATGTTGTCTAATGCACAGCTGCCAAATGGGTTTTGGGCTGAAGCTGTATCAACAGCTATTCATCTTGTAAATAGATCTCCTAGCAAGGTTTTGCAGAAGGATTCAGTGCCAGAGATGGTATGGTCAGGCAAAATGCCCTCATACCAGCATCTCAGAGTCTTTGGCTGTGAGGCATATACTCACGTTCCAAAGGAATTTCGGAACAAACTTGAGCCAAAGAGTAGAAAGTGCATCTTTCTAGGCTATGGTAATTCTGGTGAGATGGGGTACAGACTTTGGGATCCCGAATCCAGAAAGGTTGTCCGCAGCAATGATATTCACTTTAATGAATCCAAATATCATTCTAAACCAAAGAGGGTTGAGGAGATTAGAAGAGTTGTCTTCCAAGAAGATGGACCTGCACGTGCAAGACAAAATGTCAGGGCTCAAGAGGAGCAAGGACAGGATAGATTGGAACCACAGGTTGTGGCTGAGCCTGAGCCACCTATTGTGCGTAGATCTGGACGTGTCACGCGACCTCCTGATAGGTTTGTTCCATCTATGAACTATGTCATGTTGACTGATTGCAATGAGCCTTCATGTTACAAGAAAGCAGTGCAAATGAAGGACTCCGGGAATTGGCAATTGGCCATGCACTCAGAGATGACAGCTCTGCATAAAAACCAGACATGGAAGCTAGTTAAATTACCACGGGGCAAAAAGACTCTACCCTGTAAATGGGTTTACAGGTATAAGATCACCGCTCATGATAGTCAGCCAAAGTACAAAGCAAGGATTGTTGCCAAGGGCTTTAAGCAAGAACAAGGCATTGACTTTGATGAAGTCTTCTCTCCGGTGGTCAACATGACTACATTGAGATGCTTTCTTGCATAGGTTGCCATATTAGATTTGGTGTTGCACTAAATGGATGTCAAGACAGCGTTCTTGCATGGTGATTTAGATGTGGAAATTTACATGCAGCAGCCAGAAGGGTTTGTTGAGAAAGGCAAGGAAGATTGGGTATGCCAGTTGTTAAAGAGTCTTTATGGCTTAAAACAATCACCGAGGGCATGGTACCATAAATTCCACAAGTTTATGCTTTCTCAAGGCTACAAACGTAGTGAGTTCGATCACTGTCTATATACAAGGAAGGCTAAGGATGGCAGTTGGATGATCCTTATTTTATATGTGGATGACATGTTGATTGCTGGCAAGCACTTGGAAGAAATTTCAGCTTTGAAGTCAAAGATGGCAAAATCGTTTGACATGAAAGACATGGGTGAGGCAAGTCATATACTTGGTATGCGCATTGAGAGAGACAGATCAAAGAAGTTGATTTGGTTATCTCAAACAGAGTATATTGACAAGGTTTTGCAACGTTTCAATATGAAGAAGGGAAAGGCATTGAGTGTTCCATTGCCACCATATGTGAAACTTAGCAAACAAGATTGTCCTGTGTCTGAGGAAGAACATGCTGAAATGGATAAGATTCCATATGCGTCTGCAGTGGGTAGTTTGATGTATGCAATGATTGCTACTCGCCCAGACATTGCATTTGCAGTGGGAGTAGTAACTCGGTACATGTCAAACCCAGGCAAGAAACATTGGGAGGCAGTGAAAGGAATATTGAGATACCTGAAAGCTACAAAGAGTATGCGTATATGCTATGGGAGGTGACTTAGACAACCGAAGGTCTACGTCAGGGTATGTCTTTACATTGGCTGGTGGAGTAGTATCATGGCGTTCTAGATTACAAGATTGTGTTACTCGATCTACTACAAAGACTCAATATGTTGCAGCATCAGAGGCATGCAAAGAATCAATTTGGATTAATCGACTAGTAACAGATTTGGGAATCAAAGAAGAGATACCTGGGTTATATTCTGATAGTCAAAGTGCTATACAATTGGCTCGCAATCCAGTTTATCACTCAAAGACAAAGCATGTGGATGTGAAGTATCATTTCATCAGGGAAATGCTCGAGGATAAGCAACTTCAGCTTGTCAAAGTTCACACCACAGAAAATCCTGCTGATCTACTTACAAAAGGACTTCCCTCAGAGAGCTTTGCGCATTTTCGCAAGCAGTTAGGTGTAGGGTAGTACATCACTTCTCTACATCTCTTATATATTAGCTTGTATAGTAGCTTCTCTCACACTTAAAGTACCACATTGGACTTTAAGTGGGAGGTTGTTGGGGTATAAAGCCCAATGTGGTCGCCCAGGTAAGTGGGCGGGCCGCCGGGTATGTACACATATTCTTTTGTAAAAACCTAATAACAACTCACTATGCTCTACACATTACAGTAGAGTGAGTTCACCATATCGTCGTGCTCTTCTTCTCGCACTCTCTCTCGCGTCGCACTTCCGCTCGTACTCCTTCATAATCATAGCAATTAGTTAACTTGGCATGAACAATACTTTTGCAAGAGAGAGAATTTAGAGAACATGACAACAGTTGAGGACCGGATTTATGTGGAGCCGGTCCCCCCTCCAATAGGCATTTGTATCATGATTTCTCCCATTAAGAGAGATTTGTTACAATACAATCTTTGTGTTCCTTGTGACCTAGGTGATGCAATGAAGATGGAAAGCTTCATGCATCACAAACATAACATAAACTTGAAGAAAGCTTTAACTATCCCAAGCCTCAGTCCCAAGACCTCAAACACCTTCGAAGGTGGAGAGAGCTAGCAGAGAATGAGGGTAGGGAAGAGGAAGAAGAAACATTTCATGGGAGAAAGAATTAGTTCCTCACTTATCATAACTCTTGTTGCTAGCATACATAATAGCATAGTAATGAAGAAGAAGGAGATGGCAAGTTTAAGCATTGAAGCATGGCTCTTGGTTGGATTTGCACTCCATATCCAAGAGTGTTGGTGTAGGCTCTCAATCTCTACTTGCTTGGAGAAGGAGAGGGAGCTCTTGCACTTTGCATAGCACACAATGAGAGTGTTTGTGAGTGTGTGTGTGTATGAGTATACCCCCTAACAAACCCCCTAGCTTGCTTGGGTCGACCCCCCCTTGTAGCTCATGCTTGAATCTCATTGGACCCCTCCAGGCCTAGCTAATCACAAGCAGGAGGCATTACAAGCATCAAGGGTAGCCTTGACACAAGTGTCCCTCTTTCCCCTTTGAGAGAGAGGGCTAGATAAATGCTAAATCATTTAATTAAATCTCTTAAATTATTATTGGACCCCTTGGGTGGCCAACCAATAGGCTTCAGGCACACCATGAGGGCAACATGAGGAGGAACTTGACAAGTGTCCCTTTTGCTTTATTTGTACCATGAATGCCTTGTGTGAGTGTGTGGGAGTTCTCTCTCATCCCCCCTCATGTAGGGCTCGCCCCCTCCTTGTAGAGATTGAATCTTTGACTTTTTGACACCTCAAGCCCCTCATGCATAGGCCCAATTCCCACCACAAGCTTGGCTCATAAGCACTTTAAGCTTGAGATGGGTTCTCACCTCAAGTGCAACCTTAGCATCTCAAGCATGTCAAGCATCTCAAGCATCTCAATAATTAAGCACCTCAAGCATCTCAAGCACCTCAATATCAGGCACCTCAAGCACCTTAGTCATCAAGCATGACAAACAGGACAAGCACCTCGAGCTGGGTCGGGTTCCAGCGCCTCAAGCTCAGCCCTAGCTTACCTAAGGTCAAAGACCTTTTACACACATTATTGGAGGTCTTCAATGAAGCTAACCCTAAGGTCTTATGCTCCATTTGTTAGCCTTGATTTTGATAGACCATCTCTCATTTGGACCCCTTTACCATTGGCCTCATGTTGAGATAGATCTATAAGCACATGTCTATATCTTAACACTTATTCCCGTTTATTCTCCCACATTAAGTGATCAATTTAATAGGAGAAAATCATTTGGGTTGGTTAGATATTAGATATTAGATTTTATGACAAGTGACATATTTGAGGAAGTTTATGTAACGCAGCCTCGCGATTTTGTCATAAAAGGACAAAAGGACAAAGTGTGCAGATGTAAGAAGGCTTTGTATAGGTTGAAGCAATCTCCTCGTGCTTGGTATGAGAAAGCTGACACTCATTTGGTTAAACGAGGCTTTTGTAACAGTCCAACAGAAAGCACATTGTATGTAAAGCGTGAGGGTGATGTACTTCTCATTGTGGTTCTTTATGTCGATGATTTGTTGATCATCACTGGACCAAATGAGAGACATATTGCTGAATTTAAGACTGATTTGAAGGCTACTTTCAAGATGAAAGATTTGGGGCTGTTGCATCATTACTTGGGTATACACTTGAAGCAGTGTGATGGTGGTATTGCCTTGTGTCAGAAAAGTTACATAGAGACATTGCTATGTAAGTTTGGACTTGAGGATTGCAACCTATTGCCACTCCCATGGAAACAGGTTTGAAGTTGAGTCTACATGATGCTGGTGATCCTGCTGATGTCACTCTTTACCAAACTGTTGTTGGCTTGCTCATTTATGTATGCAACACAAGGCCAGATATTCAGTTTGTAATCTCACAGGTCAGCAGATTTATGCATAGCCCAGGGTCTAAGCATTGGTAGGCTGTGAAGAGGATTTTCCACTACCTTAGTGGCACTTTACATCTTGGCTTCTTTTATCCCAAGGGGGGATCATTGCCGCCAGACTTACATGCTTTTTTGGACTTAGATTGGGCTGGTTATTTTGACACGCGAGTGTCCACAAGTGGTTTTTGTTTCATGCTTGGCAGTTTATGTATATCATGGTTGAGCAAGAAGAAACCTATTGTGGCCACTTCGAGTTGTGAGGCTGAGTACAGGACAGTTTTCACAGCTACGGTTGAGTGTGTATGGCTCATACGCCTTATGACTGATTTGGGTGTTGGACAGGACACTGCCAACACTATCTACACTGACAGTCAGAGCGCATTGCCAGTTGAGAGGAACCCAATTTTTCATGCTTACACAAAGCACATTGAGATGCATTACCACTATATCAAGGAGAGGCTCTCAGTAGGAGAGATCAGATTGGCTTATGTGCCAACACAGGACAACCTTGCATATCTTTTCACAAAGGCATTGTCTCGTGAGAAGCTTGAAGCTTTCCGCAAAGCTTTGGGCTTACTCCCCTTTGTGGATTTACCTTTGTAAACTCCCTTCTCCTTGGACCGATTGTTGTTGTTGGAATTGACTTGGGAAGTATTTTGAACATTGGTTTTCCCCTTTGCATCATTTTTGTCTTTGTTTCCATGGGCTTGACATTACGTCTAGCCCCTTGATGGAAATTGATACGTGAAGCAACCATGGTGTGATGGATTACTTCGCTAATAGTACCAGGTCGTTGAGAGTTGATGTATTCGGCCATCTCTTCAGGTAATCCCGCACAGAATTGCTGCCTTTGTTCGGCAAAGTCTATCTTTTAAAAGACAGTAGCCTTGAGATGTAAATCCCAAAACTTGTCTACATATTTGTGGATAGACTCATGGGAGAGGAGCTTCAAGCTGTGCCATTTAGTAAGCACTTTGTCCTTTGCATCGCTTGCAAGGAATTGCTTCATGATGGAAACTCGTAGAGTTTTCCATGTCTTTGGGGCTTCACCATTGCCACGAAGGCTAGCCCACCATTGACGAGCTGATTTTTGTAAGTGCATAGCTACATGGCGTAGCTTGGAAGACTCTGTGAAGCCCTCATCTCCACAGGCCGCATCAAATTGTTGGATGAAGGCCAACACTTTGTCGGTAGCACCGAAGGTGCCATCATAGGTGAGAAAAGAGATACTCTTTCCTCCCTCCTTGAACTTCTTTAGCTTTTGTGACCTTCGCCATGCAGGAAATGATTTGCGATGTCCCTTCTTGTATTCTCTAGGAGAATAGCCATAACTTTCGTCGGAAGAGGAGGAAGGTGAAGAAGAAGGAGAAGAGGGTGACCTCTTCCTAGCTCTTTTCTTCCTTTGTTTCCTCTCTTGCCTTTCAGAGTGATGAGGAGAAGGACTATGTGTTGATCTTTTCCTCTTGGGAGGAGTGGGCGATCGTCTAGACCGCCGTCTTCGTGGAGCCACATCTTCAGAGGAACTTAAGCTTTCATTGCTTTCTTGCTCTTTGGATTTCTCCTCTCGAATGGGAGAGAGTCTTCTTTTGGGGGTCTCTTTAAGAGGCCTCCTAAGCTCTCTCCTCTTGGAGAAGAAGGGAAATTCCATAAGCACGAAGTTGTTGAGTAACTTCGGCTTGCAAAGCAAGGTTGCCCATAGCTTACTGCAACCTAGTGACGAGATAATTCACAAACATGGGAGCATCATCATTAGCACCTTCATGTGCAAAATCAAAGCTATCAATGTTCATTCTACTCTCCTGATTATTGTCAGCCATGTTAACAAAATTTATGTATGTACTTAATGTATGCTTTGGCAATTCAAAACCTTAGTTGCCACTCCTCTTAGCCTTTGAAAATTGGCTCTTAAGTATCTACACCCACGGCTCGAAGTGGTTAATTATAGAGAGTAGAGGAGTAGGTCTAACGTAGCAGAGTTGCCAAGGGCTAGCTCCTTTCGGACTTCTTATGGCTCAATAATGGTAAAGTTGTAAGCAAGTCTAAAAAGACTCCATTATTAAGTCCAAAGCTCCCGAGGTGTGCACCATCCTCCACATAGTGGGCTCAACAAAACCAATAATAGATCCCAGTTCCACTTACCCTAATATAATTAACAACATCAACCATTTATAGGCTACTTAAGGACCTCTCTTCTTAAGCAAGAAAAGAGAAACCAAATGCTCTGATACCAATGTAATGGAATTGGCCTATTTAATTTGAGAGTAGCGGAAATTAATGAGAGTACTTTTGAGAAATGACTTTGTGAGCATAGCGGGTGAACATAATTGAAGATAGCAACATAATCATAGCAATTAGTTAACTTGGCATGAACAATACTCATAGCAACATAATCATAGCAATTAGTTAACTTGGCATGAACAATACTTTTGCAAGAGAGAGAATTTAGAGAACATGACAATAGTTGAGGACCGGATTTATGTGGAGCCGGTCCCCCCTCCAATAGGCATTTGTATTATGATTTCTCCCATTAAGAGAGACTTGTTACAATACAATCTTTGTGTTCCTTGTGACCTAGGTGATGCAATGAAGATGGAAAGCTTCATGCATCACAAACATAACATGAACTTGAAGAAAGCTTTAACTATCCCAAGCCTTAGTCCCAAGACCTCAAACACCTTCGAAGGTGGAGAGAGCTAGCAGGGAATGAGGGTAGGGAAGAGGAAGAAGAAACATTTCATGGGAGAAAGAATTAGTTCCTCACTTATCATAACTCTTGTTGCTAGCATACATAATAGCATAGTAATGAAGAAGAAGGAGATGGCAAGTTTAAGCATTGAAGCATGGCTCTTGGTTGGATTTGCACTCCATATCCAAGAGTGTTGGTGTAGGCTCTCAATCTCTACTTGCTTGGAGAAGGAGAGGGAGCTCTTGCACTTTGCATAGCACACAATGAGAGTGTTTGTGAGTGTGTGTGTATGAGTATACCCCCTAACAAACCCCTTAGCTTGCTTGGGTCGACCCCCCCTTGTAGCTCATGCTTGAATCTCATTGGACCCCTCCAGGCCTAGCTAATCACAAGCAGGAGGCATTACAAGCATCAAGGGTAGCCTTGACACAAGTGTCCCTCTTTCCCCTTTGAGAGAGAGGGCTAGATAAATGCTAAATCATTTAATTAAATCTCTTAAATTATTATTGGACCCCTTGGGTGGCCAACCAATAGGCTTCAGGCACACCATGAGGGCAACATGAGGAGGAACTTGACAAGTGTCCCTTTTGCTTTATTTGTACCATGAATGCCTTGTGTGAGTGTGTGGGTGTTCTCTCTCATCCCCCCTCATGTAAGGCTCGCCCCCTCCTTGTAGGGATTGAATCTTTGACTTTTTGACACCTCAAGCCCCTCATGCATAGGCCCAGTTCCCACCACAAGCTTGGCTCATAAGCACTTTAAGCTTGGGCTGGGTTCTCACCTCAAGTGCAACCTTAGCATCTCAAGCATGTCAAGCACCTCAAGCATCTCAAGCACCTCAAACGTCAAGCACCTCAAGCATCTTAGTCATCATGCATGACAAGCAGGACAAGCACCTCGAGCTGGGTCGGGTTCACGCGCCTCAAGATCAGCCCTAGCTTACCTAAGGTCAAAGGCCTTTTACACACATTATTGGAGGTCTTCAATGAAGCTAACCCTAAGGTCTTATGCTCCATTTGTTAGCCTTGCTCTTTGATAGATCATCTTTCATTTGGGCCCCTTTACCATTGGCCCCGTGTTGAGATAGATCTATAAGCACATATATATATCTTAACACTTGTTCCCGTTTATTCTCCCACATTAAGTGATCAATTTAATATGAGAAAATCATTTGGGTTGGTTAGATATTAGATATTAGATTTTATGACATTACCTCTCTCTTGAAATCATAGTCGTCCTCGACTATGAGGTAGAAGAGATAAAGCCTTAGTCATTAGTCAATTTTACTTAGCGGGTAGAGGATCCCTTTTTACCCTACGACATCTTACCAAGATGGATGACTAATCCATTTGGTGCTTGGGAGACATAGCTTCCGCAAGCATGTCTGCTCTTTAGTTCATTTCATTCTCCCAAAGTAGAGTGACAAATTCTACTTGGTGTTTGAGAGACTTCGTCATCACAAACATGATTCTAAGCATGCATACTAGTTAAATTTGTGCACAATTAAAAAGAGGACTAGTCTTATAAGACAAAAACATGAGTCGTTTAAAAGAAATTTGTATATTTGCTTACTCTAATGTAGCATTGTAAGCATTGACAAGGTTCATATTATCCTTAAGCTGTATTCCTTGCATCCATCTAGCATCTTCAAAAGGATAATTTTTGAACTTAATAAGATACCGTCGGATAATCTTACATGTCATAGTACCTTGTCTTCATGCCGAAGAACAGCTTCGGGTTGTAGCACCTCTTCTTGGTCTTCAACTTCGGGAGGGTCTTCAATAATTGGTTCACTTCGTGGCTCTCCTTTGTAGGGCTTAAGTAGGCTCACATGAAAGGCATCGTGTATGAGCCAATGGTTGGGCAACTTGAGTTGATAAGCCGTCTCATTGATGGGCTTCAAGATTTGGAAAGGACCATAGTATCTTTTTGCTAGTTTAGCATAATACTTTTGATAACCCGTAGGATTTTTGCCCGTCGTTTGCCTTAATTGAGCCTTAGGAAACTTGAGTAAGACCCAATCATTTTCTTTGAACATTAAGGCTCTTCTGTGCTTATCAGCAGCATCTTTTTGCCTTTGTTGAGAGATGGATATAGCCTCCTTAATCTTTTGAAAAGATTCTTGTAGGTCACGGCTATACTCATCGGCGGCGAAGATCTTCCCATGTACTTTGAGTAGCAAGGGACTTTTAGGTCTTCCCTCAATGATCTCAAAAGGTGCTTTTCCCATAGAAGTATGTACAGTATTATTGTAGGCATACTCTACAAGAGGTAAGTACTTTTCCCATTGTGAGCATTGATCTACTTCGGTAACATAAGTCTTGAGTAGATCGAGTATCGTAAGATTGGCTATCTCACTTTGGCCATCCGTTTGTGGGTGATAGGCCGAAGAGAAATTCAATCTTGTTCCTAGATTTTCAAAGAGACCTTTCCAGAAATTACTGATCATTCTAGGATCTCTATCTGACATGATGGATGTGGGTATTCCATGGTGCTTGAAAATCTCAGATATGAAGAGATTTGCCATTTGATGGGCCTTAATAGTCTTTTTGACAGGAATAAAATGTGCTTGCTTGCTAAACCTGTCAACTATTGTCCATATTCATGTATTCCCATGGATAGACTTGGGTAATCCAAAGATGAAATCCATGGATATACTCTCCCATGGTGAATTTGGAATAGGCAATGGCTGGAGTAATCCAGGTTGCTTCCCTCTATCATACTTGGTCTTTTGGCATACTACACATTTTGAAACATACTCTTGTATGTCCACTTTCATGGTAGGCCAATAGAAGTACGTCTCTACTCCTCAGAGAGTAGGTTGAATACCTCTATGCCACGCATATGGAGGAGCATGGGCTTCATACATAACTTTCTCACGAAGGGAATGGGTAACACATAGCCTATTGCCGTGGAGAAGATAACCATCCTGCAAGGTGAATGGTTCCTTTTTCTTCCCCAAAGCAAGGGCTGGCATTATGTCTCTAAAGTCAGGGTCAGTACCATACTCATCTATCATATAGGATACATCATTGTGAGTAGCTATAGACACCGCATTAACTTTGGGTCATCGTGAAAGTGCATTGGCCACTTGATTATGCTTACCAGCTATGTGAGCAATATGGAAATTAAATTGCGAAAGAAAATTTGCCCACCTCATTTGTTTGTCGGAAAGCTTGGTTTGCGTCATGAAATATTTGAGACTTTGGTGGTCGGTTCGTAGGATAAATGGAGTCCCCAATAGGTAGTGCTTCCATGTGTTAGGGCATGTAGAACAACTAAAAGCTCTTTCTCATAAATGCCCAAGACTCGTTCATCAATATTGAGCCTTCGGCTCTCATATGCTTGGCATACCCTTCTTGAAGCAAAACGACTCCAAGGCAATCACCACAAGCATCACATTGGACCTCAAATGGCTTTGAGAGATCCGGAAGCACGAGGACTGGTTGGGAAGTAAGCTTCTCTTTGAGCTTTTCAAAAGCATTTTGCTCCTTAGCAGTCCATACAACCTTAATGTTCTTCTTAGTTAAGTCGTGTAGTGGTCCTGCTACTTGAGAGAATTTTGCTATGAAGCGTCTATAGTATGCGCACATACCAACAAAGCTTCTTAGCTCATGTAGATTTCTTGGGTTAGACCATGCTTTTATTACCTCTAACTTTGATGGATCCATTCGGATACCATCTTTAGAGATAATATGACCTAGGTATTGAATCTCTTGAAGGAAGAATTCGCTTTTCTTTTGGTTGAGAAAAAGCTTGTTCTCCCTCAATGCTTGAAAAATCATTTGGAGATGTTGCTTATGTTCCTCCAAAGACTTGGAGTAGATGATGATATCATCAAAGAACACTCCAGTGAATTTGCGGTATGGTCTAAAAATTTTCTCCATCAAACGATTGAACGTAGCTGGTACATTAGTCAAGCCAAAAGGCATGAGTAGATATTCATAAAGACCAAACGTTGTGCGAAACGCGGTCTTTAAGATATCTTCATCCACTATCCTTATTTGATGATAGCCACTCTTAAGGTCAATCCTACTGAAGTAGGTAGAGCCTTGTAGCTTATCAAACAGATCTTCTACCCGAGGTATGGGAAATTTGTTTTTGATAGTGATATGATTTAGTGCTCAATAGTCCACACACATACGGTATGTACCATCTTTCTTTTGCACTAAAAGGACTGGAGAACAAAAGGGAGAGGAACTAGGCCTCACCATCCCTTTGTCTACCAGCTCTTGTACTTGCCTCATGATCTCCTCTTGTTGAGCTTGTGAGACTCGATGAGGAGGCTTGTTAGGTGGTGAGCTTCCAAGAAGGATCTCAATGCGATGGTCATCATCCCCTCGTTTTGGAGGTAAGTCCATAGGCCCATCGATGAACACATCTTGGAATCCTTTTAGAAAATTAGACAAGTCTAACTCTTCTTGATTCCTACCATTTACATTTGATGAAACATTAGTATCTTTTAGAGATTCTTTGACAAAAATCATGTACGCAGAAACTGAGCTCTTCATTGACTTATCAAAAGCAAGAGGATTTACAAGTGGAATAGTGCGACCACGCTCACTAGCATCTATATACATGTTCTTTCCCCTGTAGGTGAAGTAGATTCTCCTTTCAGGGAACTTCATGTTGGCATCCATGCGATCAAACCATGGTGCCCCTAGGATAACATCCTCATGTTGGAGAGGAGAGATGAAGAAGTCTTCTTTGTCAACATAGCTTTAGACATGAAGCCTCAACTTCCCAATCAAGGGAGTAACGGAGGCTTGTTGTCCCTTGAAAGCTGCATCAGCCACTACTATTTCTCCCATCTCAAAATCTTGAATGCCCAACTTGGTGGCCAACTCCATTGATATGAAGTTAAGAGTAGAGCCAGGGTCAAACAAGATGAAGGCATCATGCTCTCTTAACTTTCCCCAAGAATAGGAAAGTGATGATCCTTTGCAATGAGCATCCTCTTTTGGAGCTTTGATGGTGGAAGCCCTAGGAGTCTCATTGCGAGTATTCTTCTTGGGGCAAGAACGATAGCCACGTCCTTGCTCCCCACACTTGAAACACTTATGGGCCTTGCGAAAAGCTTCAAGCTCTTCAGGAGAGAGTTTGTTTTTACCTTTGTAAACTCCCTTCTCCTTGGACCGATTGTTGTTGTTGGAATTGACTTGGGAAGTATTTTGAACATTGGTTTTCCCCTTTGCATCATTTTTGTCTTTGTTTCCATGGGCTTGACATTACGTCTAGCCCCTTGATGGAAATTGATACGTGAAGCAACCATGGTGTGATGGATTACTTCGCTAATAGTACCAGGTCGTTGAGAGTTGATGTATTCGGCCATCTCTTCAGGTAATCCCGCACAGAATTGCTGCCTTTGTTCGGCAAAGTCTATCTTTTAAAAGACAGTAGCCTTGAGATGTAAATCCCAAAACTTGTCTACATATTTGTGGATAGACTCATGGGAGAGGAGCTTCAAGCTGTGCCATTTAGTAAGCACTTTGTCCTTTGCATCGCTTGCAAGGAATTGCTTCATGATGGAAACTCGTAGAGTTTTCCATGTCTTTGGGGCTTCACCATTGCCACGAAGGCTAGCCCACCATTGACGAGCTGATTTTTGTAAGTGCATAGCTACATGGCGTAGCTTGGAAGACTCTGTGAAGCCCTCATCTCCACAGGCCGCATCAAATTGTTGGATGAAGGCCAACACTTTGTCGGTAGCACCGAAGGTGCCATCATAGGTGAGAAAAGAGATACTCTTTCCTCCCTCCTTGAACTTCTTTAGCTTTTGTGACCTTCGCCATGCAGGAAATGATTTGCGATGTCCCTTCTTGTATTCTCTAGGAGAATAGCCATAACTTTCGTCGGAAGAGGAGGAAGGTGAAGAAGAAGGAGAAGAGGGTGACCTCTTCCTAGCTCTTTTCTTCCTTTGTTTCCTCTCTTGCCTTTCAGAGTGATGAGGAGAAGGACTATGTGTTGATCTTTTCCTCTTGGGAGGAGTGGGCGATCGTCTAGACCGCCGTCTTCGTGGAGCCACATCTTCAGAGGAACTTAAGCTTTCATTGCTTTCTTGCTCTTTGGATTTCTCCTCTCGAATGGGAGAGAGTCTTCTTTTGGGGGTCTCTTTAAGAGGCCTCCTAAGCTCTCTCCTCTTGGAGAAGAAGGGAAA
Source organism: Adiantum capillus-veneris (assembly GCF_014529385.1). Taxonomy (NCBI): domain Eukaryota; kingdom Viridiplantae; phylum Streptophyta; class Polypodiopsida; order Polypodiales; family Pteridaceae; genus Adiantum; species Adiantum capillus-veneris. The sequence continues at coordinate 70,784,344 of NC_140931.1, forward strand.
TTCCATAAGCACGAAGTTGTTGAGTAACTTCGGCTTGCAAAGCAAGGTTGCCCATAGCTTACTGCAACCTAGTGACGAGATAATTCACAAACATGGGAGCATCATCATTAGCACCTTCATGTGCAAAATCAAAGCTATCAATGTTCATTCTACTCTCCTGATTATTGTCAGCCATGTTAACAAAATTTATGTATGTACTTAATGTATGCTTTGGCAATTCAAAACCTTAGTTGCCACTCCTCTTAGCCTTTGAAAATTGGCTCTTAAGTATCTACACCCACGGCTCGAAGTGGTTAATTATAGAGAGTAGAGGAGTAGGTCTAACGTAGCAGAGTTGCCAAGGGCTAGCTCCTTTCGGACTTCTTATGGCTCAATAATGGTAAAGTTGTAAGCAAGTCTAAAAAGACTCCATTATTAAGTCCAAAGCTCCCGAGGTGTGCACCATCCTCCACATAGTGGGCTCAACAAAACCAATAATAGATCCCAGTTCCACTTACCCTAATATAATTAACAACATCAACCATTTATAGGCTACTTAAGGACCTCTCTTCTTAAGCAAGAAAAGAGAAACCAAATGCTCTGATACCAATGTAATGGAATTGGCCTATTTAATTTGAGAGTAGCGGAAATTAATGAGAGTACTTTTGAGAAATGACTTTGTGAGCATAGCGGGTGAACATAATTGAAGATAGCAACATAATCATAGCAATTAGTTAACTTGGCATGAACAATACTCATAGCAACATAATCATAGCAATTAGTTAACTTGGCATGAACAATACTTTTGCAAGAGAGAGAATTTAGAGAACATGACAATAGTTGAGGACCGGATTTATGTGGAGCCGGTCCCCCCTCCAATAGGCATTTGTATTATGATTTCTCCCATTAAGAGAGACTTGTTACAATACAATCTTTGTGTTCCTTGTGACCTAGGTGATGCAATGAAGATGGAAAGCTTCATGCATCACAAACATAACATGAACTTGAAGAAAGCTTTAACTATCCCAAGCCTTAGTCCCAAGACCTCAAACACCTTCGAAGGTGGAGAGAGCTAGCAGGGAATGAGGGTAGGGAAGAGGAAGAAGAAACATTTCATGGGAGAAAGAATTAGTTCCTCACTTATCATAACTCTTGTTGCTAGCATACATAATAGCATAGTAATGAAGAAGAAGGAGATGGCAAGTTTAAGCATTGAAGCATGGCTCTTGGTTGGATTTGCACTCCATATCCAAGAGTGTTGGTGTAGGCTCTCAATCTCTACTTGCTTGGAGAAGGAGAGGGAGCTCTTGCACTTTGCATAGCACACAATGAGAGTGTTTGTGAGTGTGTGTGTATGAGTATACCCCCTAACAAACCCCTTAGCTTGCTTGGGTCGACCCCCCCTTGTAGCTCATGCTTGAATCTCATTGGACCCCTCCAGGCCTAGCTAATCACAAGCAGGAGGCATTACAAGCATCAAGGGTAGCCTTGACACAAGTGTCCCTCTTTCCCCTTTGAGAGAGAGGGCTAGATAAATGCTAAATCATTTAATTAAATCTCTTAAATTATTATTGGACCCCTTGGGTGGCCAACCAATAGGCTTCAGGCACACCATGAGGGCAACATGAGGAGGAACTTGACAAGTGTCCCTTTTGCTTTATTTGTACCATGAATGCCTTGTGTGAGTGTGTGGGAGTTCTCTCTCATCCCCCCTCATGTAGGGCTCGCCCCCTCCTTGTAGAGATTGAATCTTTGACTTTTTGACACCTCAAGCCCCTCATGCATAGGCCCAATTCCCACCACAAGCTTGGCTCATAAGCACTTTAAGCTTGAGATGGGTTCTCACCTCAAGTGCAACCTTAGCATCTCAAGCATGTCAAGCATCTCAAGCATCTCAATAATTAAGCACCTCAAGCATCTCAAGCACCTCAATATCAGGCACCTCAAGCACCTTAGTCATCAAGCATGACAAACAGGACAAGCACCTCGAGCTGGGTCGGGTTCCAGCGCCTCAAGCTCAGCCCTAGCTTACCTAAGGTCAAAGACCTTTTACACACATTATTGGAGGTCTTCAATGAAGCTAACCCTAAGGTCTTATGCTCCATTTGTTAGCCTTGATTTTGATAGACCATCTCTCATTTGGACCCCTTTACCATTGGCCTCATGTTGAGATAGATCTATAAGCACATGTCTATATCTTAACACTTATTCCGGTTTATTCTCCCACATTAAGTGATCAATTTAATAGGAGAAAATCATTTGGGTTGGTTAGATATTAGATATTAGATTTTATGACAAGTGACATATTTGAGGAAGTTTATGTAACGCAGCCTCGCGATTTTGTCATAAAAGGACAAAAGGACAAAGTGTGCAGATGTAAGAAGGCTTTGTATAGGTTGAAGCAATCTCCTCGTGCTTGGTATGAGAAAGCTGACACTCATTTGGTTAAACGAGGCTTTTGTAACAGTCCAACAGAAAGCACATTGTATGTAAAGCGTGAGGGTGATGTACTTCTCATTGTGGTTCTTTATGTCGATGATTTGTTGATCATCACTGGACCAAATGAGAGACATATTGCTGAATTTAAGACTGATTTGAAGGCTACTTTCAAGATGAAAGATTTGGGGCTGTTGCATCATTACTTGGGTATACACTTGAAGCAGTGTGATGGTGGTATTGCCTTGTGTCAGAAAAGTTACATAGAGACATTGCTATGTAAGTTTGGACTTGAGGATTGCAACCTATTGCCACTCCCATGGAAACAGGTTTGAAGTTGAGTCTACATGATGCTGGTGATCCTGCTGATGTCACTCTTTACCAAACTGTTGTTGGCTTGCTCATTTATGTATGCAACACAAGGCCAGATATTCAGTTTGTAATCTCACAGGTCAGCAGATTTATGCATAGCCCAGGGTCTAAGCATTGGTAGGCTGTGAAGAGGATTTTCCACTACCTTAGTGGCACTTTACATCTTGGCTTCTTTTATCCCAAGGGGGGATCATTGCCGCCAGACTTACATGCTTTTTTGGACTTAGATTGGGCTGGTTATTTTGACACGCGAGTGTCCACAAGTGGTTTTTGTTTCATGCTTGGCAGTTTATGTATATCATGGTTGAGCAAGAAGAAACCTATTGTGGCCACTTCGAGTTGTGAGGCTGAGTACAGGACAGTTTTCACAGCTACGGTTGAGTGTGTATGGCTCATACGCCTTATGACTGATTTGGGTGTTGGACAGGACACTGCCAACACTATCTACACTGACAGTCAGAGCGCATTGCCAGTTGAGAGGAACCCAATTTTTCATGCTTACACAAAGCACATTGAGGTGCATTACCACTATATCAAGGAGAGGCTCTCAGTAGGAGAGATCAGATTGGCTTATGTGCCAACACAGGACAACCTTGCATATCTTTTCACAAAGGCATTGTCTCGTGAGAAGCTTGAAGCTTTCCGCAAAGCTTTGGGCTTACTCCCCTTTGTGGATTGATCATGTCCTCAAGGCATGGCACTTCCCTTTACTCATGTGCTAGCTCTCATTCACCGCATCACTCCAGGGGGGATTTGTTACCATATACATGTGGTAGTGATGTGTGTGAACACACTAAGACCGCCGGGGCATTTTTCCCCACGTTAGGATATTTTTTCCCCCGAGCATTATACATATGCCCATCACTCTAGGGCTATCTATCTTTTTCCATTGCATACTAAGTAACACACTCTCTATTGTGTGCCTTGAGCTTCCTTCGTCTTCTCCAAGCTGTGTGCGTTTCTCTGCAACCCTTATTCCAACAAAATAGTATATTCTTTGAAAAAGCGGTGAGGTTATTTATATGGTGTGCATTTTGAAATAGTGTATTATCAAATGAATTACAAAACATTCTAATTTGAAGGTTGAAAGTACAGATGGGGACTAAGATTCTTCAGGAGTATGATGCAAAGCTCCAATATCGTAAAGGAGGGTAGAATGTGGTAGCTAATTCTCTCAATCATATACATCAAATAACTCTCTTCTATTCATGGAACATAAAGTGAGTTTTTTGAATCTTAAGAGAAAATGTGAGCATGATGATGCATAATTCAAGGTGTGAGTCATGTCAAAAGGAGGGATCCATTTCACTCCAATTTTGGTAGTGTGTTTGTTTCCTCCACACCCGATTCTCCTCTTTCAAGACTAGAAGGGATAATTTTTCCATTGAAGATTGTTCCCCACTACACAAGGGCAAAGTTTGTGTATCAACAAACGTAGATTTTGATGCTAGTTTTCTTATGAATGTCATATTAGTCCAAGTGCATGGCACCAAACCATAAAGAAGATTTATGCACTCATATGAAGACAATTTTATTGGCCACATTTACATGAAGACTATGTACTACATTGCCAAAAATGGCAAGTTAACAAAGGAGAGCACCTAAATGTAGGAAGTCTCTTGCATCCTTTGGAGATTCCCAATGGTAAATGAAAAAGTATCTTTGTGGATTTTATTATGGGTCTATCAATCACTATACGAGGTAATGACTCAGCATGGGTGGTTATAAATAGGTTGATCAAAAATTTTAAGTTTATACCAAGCAAGTCCACCATTAAAACTGTAGAGTTAGCCAAGTTATTTACTCATAATCTATATAGATTATATGGATTGCCTAGAAAGATTTTGAGTGGATGTGATTCCAAGTTTAATAGTCAATTCTTGAGGGCTCTCTTTAAACAGTTGGAAATACAATTCAATCTCAGTACTGTAGATAATCCAGAGATGGATGATCAAATTGAACTAGTTAACCAAGTGCTAGAGAATATGCTACAAGCATATGCTAGTAAAATGTAATCCGATTGGGAAGATTATCTCCTTATTCTAGAATTTGCTTTAATAGTGCAAAGAATTTTACTACTTGATTTAATACCTTCCGGGTTATGTTTTCTTTGCCACATAATTTGCAGCACCAATCTATAAATGATCTATTGTTCTTTGCAAATTTCCACTCAGGCCCTCACACCTTGACACCAACATTGCACTTTCCTTTATTGGAAGCTCCATTGTTTGATCCTTCACCACAAGTCGATGGGCGAATAAAAGCAGCTACATTGATGTTTTGGGATCAACTATTAGCATCCATGATAAGCTCACAAGCTGCCTTTACATTCATACAAGCTCAAAAATGTTAGGTTTTAAAAATATTAAATTTAATTGAATATTTGGATAATAAAGTATAGTCATATACATATAAAATAAAATAAAAGATAGCATGAAAGCAGTGCAGCGATGAGGAGCTCTTCATTCCAACAATAGTAAATGAGCCCCAAGCACTTGCACCACCTAAGTCCTCCACGAGGATTCTCCCTATCCAAACCTGTTTCCAAGCAAATAGACACCCAAGGGAGGTGACTAAATGTAACAGACAAGTAGACTGGTGAAGTGATGAGGAACACTCCATTTCAAAACTAGAAATGAGCCCCAATCACTTGCACCACCTAAACCATCCACGAGAATGCCCCCTATCCAACCTGTTTCAAAGCGGATAGACACCCAGGGAGGTAACTAAATGTAACATACAAGTACACCGGTGAAGTGAAGAGGAGAGCTCACCAACAATAGAAATAATCCCTGAACACTTGCACCACCTAAACCCTCCACAAGAATGCTTCCTATCCAACTTATTTGTAGGCTAAGAAACACCCAACGGAGTTAGTTAAATGTACCAAACAAGTATGCTGGTGTAGTGATGAGGAGCACTCCATTCCAACACTAGAAATGAGCCCTAGGAACTTACACCAACTAAATCCTTCACGCGGATGCTCCCTATCCAAATCTGTTTCTAGACAGATAGACACCCAAGGGAGGTAGCTAAATGTGGCAACCAATTATGCCGGTGTAGTCATGAGGAGAACTCCATTCTAGCTATACAAATGAGCCCTAGGCACTTGCACCACTTATCCTTTACGAGGATGCTCGCTCCCTACACAAACCTGCTTCCAGGAAGATAAACACCCAAGGGAGGTAGCTAAATGTAAAAAACAAGTATGACAGTGCAATCATGCGGGACGCTCCATTCCAACTATAGACATGAGCCCCATGCAGTTGTGCCACCTAAACCCTCCACGAGGATGCTCCCTACCCAAAATTATTTGCATACCCACTGGAGTTTACTATTAGTGGATGTTAGAAAATAAAAGGATCAAAGTTACTTGAACTAAAGACAAATGAATAAACCTCAGGTAAAATTGTTAGTGTAAGCCTTAGAGAGTGTGTCAAAATGGAGGGCTTGGAGGCATGGACATTGTTTATATAGCCACCTCAAAATATGGGGCTATGTTGAGGAAATAGTTGAGCCCGTTGGGCATCCCTTTGGCCCCAATGGGGCCCGACGAGCCAGGAGAGATTCCCAATGGGCTCCCATGAACTTGGTTCCACCCAATCATTGTGAATTTGGTTATTAACACTCCCATGGAGTGGTAATAACATGAGTTATTACCACTTCACACTTCATGTGAAAACGTGAATGAAAACCCTTCGCTCATCCATAGTGTTTTAGATACATCTCATTGGTTCCCTACCAAATGCATGTGCCTTGAACTTTGACCCATGGGTTCAAACACCGATATTTTAAACTTCAACACAAAGGTCCAAATTATTTCTAGAGAGCACTTATTTCCCCCCAGTGCCACTCACAAGCCTCTCTCTACCTAAAGCTAGTGGCGGCAACTACCTCTTGACTAGAATCCATTTGTGTTGGGTTTCAAGGCCTAATCATGGTCATCTACCCGTGGGAAAGTAACCCTATTGGTTAATTGAGGAGAACCAATCCTTAGTCTTGAGTTTGCATGGGTGAAATTGCATGATTATTTATCCTATATATGTAAAGACTTTTCATCAATCAAAATACGTGGCTATTTTTGTCTAAGGTTCCTCTCTCTCTCTCTCTCTCTCTCTCTCTCTCTCTCTCTCTCTCTCTCTCTCTCTCTCTCTCCCCGTTTCTCATTGGTTTTTTTCCGCATACTCTCAAGCTTGCCTTGGATCCTCCATGCTATCACCCTCTATAGTCGTTGCCCTTACAAGTGGTATTAGAGCCCAAGGAAATTTTGGGGCTTCTCAAAACGTCGTCCTCCTAGACGGCAAGAGACCCAAGCAATTCTGCAAGTAGCATTTCAAAATGCCATTGATGGAAGTGGCAAGGTCTTGCGCAAGCTGTTTTGAAAGGAATCTCAAAACGTGGTCTTGCACAATCAATTTTGAATGGCATCTCAAAATGTCACCATTTGTGGCGCATGCAAACTCGTCAAACTCTTGCAAAAACGCTACCAAGAAGTTCCATACAGCATTTTAGAATGTTGCCTTAGGGTTTTTTTGGCACTACTATAGAGGGTGGTTCCTCTTTGAATTGCATATCAAAATGTTGTGGGAAGTCCCTTGTAGGCAACAAAGCTTCCCTACAACACTACTAGAATCAAGCACTTGTAGTTGACAACGAGGTGGTCCTTTGGTGCCTTGTTGCATGGTTGCAACGACATGTTAAGTGAATTCACCAAGTGTTGTGTTGAAATTCGTGCATCTCCGAGGTACAAATGGAGAAAGTGACTTTGTAAGCATATGAGAACATCAAGCTTCTCAAACCGCCATCCAGCATGGAAAAGATTCACATGCATGAAGAGTAAGCTGCAAATGAACAAAAGCTTTGGTTTTTATTATGAGGAAGTGGTTGCCGGATTTCTTACAACCTAAAGTGGAGGTAGAGCGAGGTGTTCACTTTTTCTTGAAGCATATGTCCATTGAACATGCCCATCTATATTACCATATTATGGAGAAGCCTTTCAGGCAATCCACGTGGCAACACTCCGAGAGAGGTGGTGAGCAACCACGATGTCTGGAGGGTGCCAGTGCGGACTTCGAGGAAGGCGAACAGGCAATGGTCTGCCGATTAGGGGAGTGGGGCCAGCAACGCCTGCGTGCAAGAGAGAGAGAGAGAGAGAGAGAGAGAGAGAGTGCTATGGATGGCATCTATATCTATACTATATATTAAGGAGACTGGTTTTCCAGTGTCACGTGTCGCAATTTTCTTTATCCGGTGTGAGCGGGATGAAAACACACACAGCGCCTCTATAACGACCCGACACACACTCTTGGGAAGATACACACACACTATGGGACACCACTCGGCTTACACAACCCACCTGGCCGAGACAGGAAACACACCTATGGAGCGAGAGGAGAGAGACTACTCAATTACCCACTCCACACAGAGACGCACACACACACACACCCAAAAAACTCAGCTCAAAAGAGGAGAACTTCTGATGTTTAGATACAAATGAGCTTGGGCCAACACCAATGGGGCAAATAGCTCACACAATATGAGTAAAACATGCCAGATACAATCAGAAACTGGAGCGGAAGCTTCGCTCATAAGAGAAATTTACACAGCAAAAACAGCAAAAAAAGAGTGAGGAATTTGGCAAAATGGACAACGCCATTGCGTCCGGAACGGCCCAAAACCCCAGTCTACAATGGCAAAGTGCTCAAATCCGACCTCGGATGAGCAGTTTACGGCCAAAACAGACTCCAAAATGAGAAAAAAAACAGTTGCGGCTGTTCCTCCTCTCTTCTCCACGTTTTTTCTGGTCTTCTCTCAGTTTTTTCAGTTCCCACACTTAGCTTTATTAGTTGGGCACCCTTGGCCTTTTAGATGACCTCAAACGGACCCCGGACAGGCCAAAAACTGACCTCGCAGTGCATAGTTGTCACCCTGTTGCATCCATACGCACACCTGGCACTCATTTCTTTTCAATAATGCGTCTTGCAACCATGTGAAGTGGCCCCAAAAAGTGGTCCTAATGATGACCTTTCTGCATAACTCTCACAAGAAAACACCCACATTGTGTCCGTCCTCATCCGCGTGCAAATATTGACCCCGTTCACCCTCCTGACGCCACTAGATGCCATCTGACGCACCTGCTTACCTCATGTCGTCGGCCCGCGGATAGCTTCCCCGAGAAGTTTTACGTGCTATAAACTCCTCATTATTGTAGAAAAAACATACTGGTACTGGTAATAGTGAAAATCGATGCACTATGTACATACTGTCCTACCTGTACACATGTAGGCCAGCTTACTGTTGTAGCGCAAAACCAAGTCATGTTTCTTGATACCCTTACTTTTGACCTTTTCATTTATCTTTGCCAAAGCCTTATCCTGCATCTGCCCATAATGCTCCAATGCGCTCATCCTATCCAACTGGACCTCTTGTAACTGCAAGAGCCTCTCTTTGAATGCATCACTAGGCGGCCCAAGCAACTTCTCTAACATCTTGACCGCAGGCAACTCTACCTCCACAGGCAATAGTGCTTCCTTTCCATACACCAAATGAAATGGAGTAAACCCAGTACCTGTCTTCACCGAAGTACAGTAAGCCCATAATGCACTAGGCAATTCCAAATCCCAATTCTTTCCTTGGTGCTCTATCACTTTAGAAAGAATTTGTACCAACTCACCATTGAATCTTTCATTTAAGCCATTACACTGCGGGTAATAAGGAGTGGTATGCTGGTGCCTAATCTTCATCTTTGTGCATAAGAAGTCTAGCAGTTTAGCTCTAAATCCTGGCCCCTTATCTGAAAGTAGCTCTAATGGCACCCCAAACTTGCAACATATTTCATCATACACAAATTTTGCCACATCCTTTGCAGTGATCTGTTTTACTGCTATAGCCTCTGCCCATCTAGAGAGATAGTCCATTGCCGTCAAGATATAGCTTTTGCCCCTGCTTGTGATAGGTAACGGGACTATTACATCAATCCCCCACTTTTCAAACACATCAAACGCCATAATGGTTTTTCGTAGCTCTGGCTTCAACACTCTCTTCCCAAATGCTTGACACCTATTGCAAGACCTACACCAATGGTGAACATCCTTGTGCAAATTAGGCCATACATACCCCTCTTGCAAAATCTTATGCAAAGGTGATCTTTAGAGCAAAATGGCCACCACATGCGCCTTCATGATTCTCTTCCAACACTCTGTAAAGCTCCTCCCGCCAAGATACACGTCTCAACACGAGATCAACCACTTTCATGTATAAGACATCACCACTCAATTTGTACATGTATGCTCTACGCACAAAGCTATACTTCTTAGACTTCTGAATCTCCTTTGGAATGATTCCTGTTAGCAAAAACTCCTCTTCTTGAGCCAAATTTTCCCGGCCATGATAAAGAGGTAAAGTGGTCCTCAACACAAATAGCTCCCCAATCATGCCTTGAGCTGCTTCATGTGCCTCTCCATTTAGAGCACGTTCAATGTGTCTAATGCTCCATGCTTCGAACTTTTTTAACAGGCCTTTAATTCTGAAGCACATTTCCTTCAATGAGGTGTTCTTGCTCTTCCACACACCCAGCACTTGCTTCACCACTAACAAGGCATCACCTTTTATGCTCAACCTTCGAACCCCATGCTTCAAGCAAATGTGTAATCCGGCTTCCAGAGTAGCATATTCAGCCTCATTGTTACTATGAGCATCCAATTTGAACCCTCTCTTGCATACTAGCTTCCCCTCTGGATCATAAAGTGCTATACCCCCTGAAGCTGCATCATGGCTCTTTCTGTATGAACCATCAAAGAACAACACATGTGCATTGTTGATCTGTGGCACTCCTTCAACTACCTTTCTCACCACCTCTTCCTTAACAATAAGGGGATTCTCCTTGTAGGTCAACAAATCAGCTAGGGTAGCCCTTGTACTATCTTCCACTAGAAAAGAGAACTCAAACTCTTGCACCTCAATTACCCATTTCTTCACCACATTTGACATGTTAGTACCATTAATTAAATGTGGCAAAAAGGCATAACTCGTCAAGAAAACAAAAGGTCGTGGTAGCAAGTAATGACGAAATCGTCGACAAGCAAATATTACACTGGCCATCACTAGCTCTACTTCCGAGAACTTTCTCTCCGCTACCAACTTCACTCGGCTTGCACAATACACTGGCCTCATATAATGGATGCCCTTCCCCTTTTGCAATAGCATGGCTCCAATGGCATCATCCCCTACTGATGGATTTACATAAAACACTTTTTCCCAATCAGGAGCCTGCATGGCTGACAACCCCCCTAACACCTCTTTCACCTCTTGAAACACTTCTTCACACTTGTCATCCCATTGCAATGGATCATGCTTTGCCACTTGTTGTAATGGATAAAGAATCTGAGAAGACAATGGAATAAACCTTGCCATGTACTTCACTTTGTGTATAAAGGTTGCCAATTGCTTCGTACTCGTAGGTGATGGAAGAAGAATAATAGACTTAACCTTGTCTGGATCAACCTCAATGCCATTTTCTGACACCATATGGCCCAATAACTTCACCCTTGGCTGTGCTAGATGACATTTCTTTGGATTTAGTTGTCCTCCACATTCATCATATCGAGCCAATACCTTTTGCAGCTTCTCATGGTGTTCAGCCCTACTGCTATAAACACAAAACTCATCCATAAAAGCTTTAACACAACTACCAATGAATGGTTCCAACACCCAATTTGCTCTCTTGATAGAAGGAAGGTCCATTTGACAACCCAAATGGCAATACTGTGTAGCAATAGCAGCCCCATGGAGTAATAAAAGTGGTCTTTGTGCGGTCTTTAAGAGCAATCTTCAATTGAAAATAGCCTGAAAAATCATCACACACTGTACCTCTCATAACCTGCCACTGAATCCAAGATCTGATCGATGAATGGAAGAGGATATGGGTTCTTCTTAGTGGCTGCGTTTAAGGGTTTAAAATCTACACAAATTCTCCACTTCCCATCCTTCTTTGGACTGACTACTATTGGACTCACCCATTCTGTGGTCTCCACAGGGACTATGAACCCTGCCTTCAACAACTTGTCCACCTCTTCTCGCAAGGCTTCCATTTGCTCTTGACCCATCCTTCTTAGCCTTTGCCGCACTGGCTTAGCACCTTCTTTCAGCTCTATATGCATCTCTTCACCCTTGAACCCTCTGATCTCTTCATATGAAGTAATGAACAAATCAGGAAAACTAGCCGGCATATGCAAATATATATCCTTCTCCATAGCTGAGAGGTCTCCACTGATCATTTGTGTCATCAATTCCTGCTTCTTTGACAACTCAACCTTGGTTTGCATCAGCCCTTCAATCACTTCATAAGGCTCTTCACTTTCATCTTCAATCTCATTCGCAAATGCAACTAAACCAAACTCCTGTATTTCTTTGTCCATCAAAAGAAATGCAACATCAGCATCCTCATCACTGCTGGTAGTGCTATCACTGTCCTCATCTGTCACCGTGGAAGAGTCTTCATCACTAAACTCATCCTCATCTTCATAAAGCTCCTCTAATCGTGTCCTTGTGTCCATATTATAAAGCTTTTTGGTACCTGTCTTTCCATAGAGGCTAATCGTACCATGTCGCCAATCTTGAAAAGCTCCCATTGCACGTAACCATGGTCTGCCCAGTATAATAGGATATGCTCCCAACCCTGCTGGCATCACATGAAAATCACCATTGCCTTTGCATCATATGCCTCCACTTCTAAGCTCTTTACAACACCCAAGCATTTTACTTTTTGATGGATCCGAAAACCTGACACCCCAGCCACTGTGAGACCCATCTTCTCAACGCATGAGTGTTTTATGACGCATATTTGGGCTCCGCCATCCACATAACCTTGTCCCAAATTTTTTCTTTTATGCCACACATCTACTATTGGACAAATGTCTGGTAGCTCATCCATTGCCAACACCTTTACTGAACCTCTCTCTGGCTCTTTCTCCATTGGGTTAACCATCCTCTTCCACTGTCGCTTTAGCTTAGGCACCATCTCTATAAGCTGCCCAAAAGTAACATCTGTCTTCCTGCTCATCAGATCCTCCTTCAAGTCATAGCTTAATTGCCCATCCCCTAGTGGAAAATCTGAAACATGAAACTTTCGACGAGCTCTCCTTTTCCTCTTGGCCTTGACATCCTCGCCTTCATGGCTCTTTCCTTTCTTCTTACTAAGACCTGGGGCACTTCTTCCTTCCTTATCCTCTGTGGTCCTCTTCCCAATAGGCATCACTAATGTATCCTCTAGCTTTGATGTCTTCTCCAAGGTGACTACACTTAGCACTTTTGTCTTTCCCTTTTCCTCCTGGGTCAGTCCACTGGTTCCTTCGTCTCCCTTAATTTCGATGCCATAATCATTTGACCTAGTTAGCACATGTCTTGGCAATGGATACATGTCTCCTCCCATCCTTGGTGGCTTATCACATTGTGGGCTGATGTGACCCAACTCTCCACAATTATAACATGTGGGCGTCTGCCTCCAAAACCTATCATTGCTTTGTCCAACACCATTCCTAAGCCTTTCTTCACCTCCTGGCTGATTTGCAAACCTCCCTCGACCTCGATTATTTCCCACTTGACCTAGCATGTTTAGGCTAAGATTCTTCATCAAATCTACCATTTGCCTCATGTCTTGCCTTAGCCCATCATCTTGCACTGCTATAGTGACCACTGCTGGCATAACCTGAGTAGTAACAAGAACCACTGGTTCGTGACGAACCCCTAACATGCGACCTTGTAAAGACTCTATAGGCTGAAATTCAGACCTCATGGACAAAGACTCCACCCCTAACTGGCTCATTTTCCTCAACTTCCACTCTTTGTTCCTTGATACCTCTAGTGCATCTTCATATGTCCTAGGCTTCTTTAGCTCCACTCTCCAACGTATATTCTCCCAAAGACCAGCTAAGAACCTGTTCTTCTTCATCATGTCAAGCGGGGGTACCTGTGGTGCTAAGGCCTTGCACATTCGCTCCCATGCCAATGAAAACTTACGTATATACGCATCTACTGGCTCACCTTTCTTTTGCACCAAAGCCTGTACTTCTTGCCACACTTTGTCAGGATCTTCTATCTTCACAAACTCCACTTTCAACCCATGTCGTAGATTGTCCCAACTCAACCTTACAGGTGGATCAGCCACACGCAACTCCTCTTCAAATGCTTTAGACCAAACTCGTGCATCACTCTTCAAACAAATTTGGAGAAGGCGTAACATCTGCGCAAGGTCATGAATTTGGTTGCTAATGCAGGCAACCTCCATCTTTTCCAAAAATTCTTCCACATCTTCATCACTTCTTCCATGAAACTCCGGATAAGAGAAAGCCATGGCTACCCAAGTTTCAATGCTTTGAGAACCCCTTTCAACACACGTGCAAGAACCCAAAACTTTTGACTACCCAATCCCCAGAAACTTCAATGGAGCTCAACTTTAGATAAGGACAAACACATGCACATCAAATGAGTTTTCATAGTTGATCATCGGAATTACAACAGACAAAGGACATTCCAAGATCTCTCGTAATCTTCTTGGCCCGAACATAAAAACTATGCGCTGCTGGAAAAAAATCTTCTTGGACACATGAACATTTATCTGGATTCTTTGAGTTAAATGAAATGGAGTGAATTGAGGGCCATTTTGATCATCCATTAAAGCCAACCATGAAGCTCCCTAGAAGGCACACCTGACTTAACCTCTGATTTTGCCAAAATTTCAACAGCATAACAACATAAATGGCTCAAAAGACCAAAAAACTAGCCATCATAACTTGGAAAAATTTTGGCAAAGTTTCCTCAGAAATAGAGCAGTAGGAACCCAAAATATAGATTGTATATGTATGCATAAACTGTCAACAATAGAACCCGAGCATCAAGTAGGACTCACTAGTACATAGCCTATGGCGAGGTCACAAAAAGGGTGTTCCAGCTACCTGTATCACCGAAAGGATCTCTACATTTGAGAATCCCCCAGCTCAATAAAAACCTCACGCTATCGACCCTCACACGAAGGCTAATGCAAATCGCGTATAGTCAAATCTCAGAAATGACTATCTTTCAGACCAAGTCTCAGAAATGGCTGGGACTACCAAATACAACCAAGTATGGCTCCACAAATGCGTACAACGGCAGTTTCCACAAGTAACGTACAATCCAGCAGACAATGCGCTCAAATAAGCGCCAAGTGATGCATACCCACAACAACTGCAAGTGACATCACTGCTAGTATATCACTGTACTCCAGCTACGTGTACGTGTACCTGTACCTGTCCCTGTAACCTATAACCTGTAATCTGCAACCTGCAACCTGTAACATGTAATCCCCAATCTCGAAGCTCAAAGCTCGAAGCAGAAGGTACTCGAAGAAGATCCTCCGTGGGGGCGCCAAAAGAATGTGAGCGAGATGAAAACACGCACAGCGCCTCTATAACGACCCGACACACTCTTGGGAAGATACACACACACACTATGGGACACCACTCGGCTTACACAACCCACTTGGCCGAGACAAGAAACACACCTATGGAGCGAGAGGAGAGAGACTACTCAATTGCCCACTCCAGTCAGAGACACACACACACACACCCAAAAAACTCAGCTCAAAAGAGGAGAACTTCTCATGTTTAGATACAAATGAGCTTGGGCCAACACCAATGGGGCAAATAGCTCACACAATATGGGTAAAACATGCCAGATACAATCAGAAACTGGAGCGGAAGCTTCGCTCATAGGAGAAACTTACACAGCAAAAACAGCAGAAAAAGAGTGAGGAATTTGGCAAAATGGACAGCGCCATCGCGTCCGGAACGGCCCAAAACCCCAGTCTACAATATCAAAGTGCTCAAATCCGACCTCGGATGAGCAGTTTACGGCCAAAATAGGCTCCAAAATGAGCAAAAACACAGTTGCGGCTGTTTCTCTTCTCTTCTCCACGTTTTTTCTGGTCTTCTCTCAGTTTTTTCAGTTCCCACACTTAGCTTTATTAGTTGGGCCATAGTTACCCGGAACGCGGAATGGGAACGGCGACGGGATCCCCGCGGAACGGGGGAACGGCTAGGGGTCCGGAACGGGAACGGCGCGGAACAGGAGGTATAAAAAACACCCAAATAGTGCATTTTTTAGCTCCTTGTGTTTAAATACAAGGAGTATTAGAGTGCTTTGACTCTAATACTCACAAAAAACTCGTTTTGAAGACCATTCAACCTTGCTATGACTAGATGATGAGAGAGAGAGAGAGAGAGAGAGAGTGAAGAGGGAGAGACTCGAGAGAGTGAGAGGGAGAGGGAGAGATTTGAGAGAGTGGGAGGGAGAGGAAGAGAGCTTGAAGGCTTGAAGCCTTGAGCCTTGAGAGAGTGAGTCTTGAGAGAGAGAGATCTTGAGAGTGTGAGAGGGAGAGAGCTTGAGCCTTGAGGATTAGCTTGTGGAGAGAAAGGGGGAGGGGGGTGCATTTTATGAGTCCTTGAGGCCTTGCACACTTCAAACAGAAGCCCAAACATTTACTTTATTTTTTTCAATTTTTGCCAAATTTGTTTGTAGCCGTTGGCCGTTCCAGGGGCATTCCGGAACGTTCTGGGACGGTCGTTCTGGTTTGCACCGGCCACCCGAAACATTAGACGTTCCGGGACGTTTCGGAACGTTCAAGAAGGGAACTGCCCCCCGGAACGCCGGAACGGAGGCTAGGGGGTGTTCCCCGGTAACTCTGAGTTGGGCACCCTTGGCCTTTTAGATGACCTCAAACGGACCCCGGACAGGCCAAAAACTGACCTCGCAGTGCATAGTTGTCACCCTGTTGCATCCATACGCACACCTGGCACTCATTTCTTTTCAATAATGCGTCTCGCAACCACGTGAAGTGGCCCCAAAAAGTGGTCCTAATGATGACCTTTCGGCATAACTCTCACAAGAAAACGCCACTTTGTGTCCGTATTCATCCACGTGCAAATATTGACCTCGTTCGCCCTCCTGACGCCACTAGATGCCATCTGGCGCACCTGCTTACCTCATGTCGTCACCCCGCGGATAGCTTCCCCGAGAAGTTTTACGCGCTATAAACTCCTCATTATTGTAGAAAAAACATACTGGTACTGGTAATAGTGAAAATCGATGCACTATGTACATGCTATCCTACCTGTACACATGTGGGCCCCACGTAACCACCTGGCTATGGAAATTGGGCAATCCTTTATTCGATGCACCATGCATGTGTATGTACATATGCGCAATCCCTTGCTCCAAAAAACTCCTGACACCGGTTACAGTGCGCACGCAGGGGGGGAGAGAGAGAGAGAGAGAGAGAGAGAGAGAGAGAGAGAGAGAGACCGCCGGCCACACTAGAGAAGCCTTTTCAAGCAATCCACGTGGCAACACTCCGAGAGAGGTGGCGAGCAACCACGATGTCTGGAGGGTGCCGGTTCGAACTTCGAGGAAGGCGAACAGGCAATGGTCTACCGATTAGGAGAGTGGAGATAGCAGCGCCGCCTGCACGAGAGAGAGAGAGAGAGAGAGAGAGAGAGAGAGAGAGAGAGAGAGAGAGAGAGAGAGCGCTATGGATGGCAAGGCGTGCTGATGTTTTGAAGCAGCACGATATGCAGCAGACAACTATATTGTATCAGCACTTCACTGTGCAAAGAGAGAGAGAAGAAGAAGAAGAAGAACAAGAGGAGGAGAATTTTAACGTCGTAGGAAACTATCCCAAGAGAGGGGGGGGATGGCAGTGATGGTGATGGCAAGAACGACGACGACACCGACGACGCTGGCATCAACAATTATGGTTGCCTTGGGCAAGGCGGTATGACTGGATGTAGTGATAGTGGGCAAAGGGGATGGCGAACAGGCGAAGGGATAGCTAAGTAGGAACGTAAATCAACGGCCTGGGATATTCATCCGGGGATCTCCTTGCAGATCGGAAGGGAGGCAAATACAATCTGCACAGTGTCAGAATCCTGGCTGGGATTGATTATGGGATCAACATTATCTACACTAGTAAAATGGCGCCACCTTCGGTGGCGGCATGGCCCCTCTTACCCTCAAGTCCTTTGCTCTGCTCCTCGCAAATTTCATAAACCAAATCAAGAAAAATATTCTCTCTCTCTCTCTCTCTCTCTCTCTCTCTCTCTCTCTCTCTCTCTCTCTCTCTCTCTCTCTCTCTCTCTCTACTTTTGGTCTCATAGATCTCTCTCTCTCACACTCTCTCGCTAAGGTGAGTTGGTAGGCACGATCTCTCTTTCTCTTTGTCTCCCCTTCTCTCTTTGGGGTGAGTTTCTATGCCCCTCCCTCCCTCGTGTCGACCAAGGGAGTGCCAAGCACAATGTCGCATCTGCTGAAAACAGCCCAGAGCTCCTTGGCCGTGGCCAAGTTAGGCATCCCACAATTAGAGCATTTCAAGAGACGACATCCTAGACAGGAAGCTCCTCAAGCAGTTTTGTGCTTTATGAAGTGCACCATATTTGGCATACATGTCGACCAACGACCAAGGCAGTGCCAAGCATGACGACGTCTTTCAACAACCACTGGATAACACTATCATCGTGAATTCTTTTTCACATATCAACATCCTGTGTAATGCCACACGCCTTCAAGGTGCAAGTGTATATGACTGCATTTGGAGAGATGCCCTCTCTGCACCAGCTGAAAATAGCTCTGTCGATATTGAGTACTTCAGCCATGGTGTTCCTGTGTCTCGACACTGTTGTATGCCGAAGATAAAACAGGGTGGGAACTCTTGTCCGGAGAGGTGCGTCGTGTGGGGACAATGTTGGTGAAATTTGAAAATGAGACTGTTGTTGACGGTTTCGAGGTGCAAGGGAAAGAGGTAGGTGTGGTCTCTCTCTCTTCTCTCTCTGTGTTTCGTGCCCAAAACACTGCCAGGCTGCCAGCTTCGCGTATCTCGTGCGCTCGCCGCTCTCTTTCTCCCTCCATCTCTCTCTCTCACTCTGCATCTGCTGAAAACAGCCTAGAGCTTTCTCACCCTGACCCTTGCCTTCAAGATGCAAGCGTATGTGATTGCATCCTCGCTTCGCATCCACCGAAAACAGCCCATAGCTTCTTGCCTCTACCCAAGTTGGGCATATGACACAAATACTGCATTCCAAGAGACAACATCTCGGACATTAAGTTCCTCAAGCTCTTTTTGTGCTTAATGAAGTGCACCACATCTGGCATACATGTCCAGCAAGGCAATGCCAAGCACGACGTTTTCTTTCAACAATCCCTAACTAACCATATCATCGTGATTTCTTTTGCACATGTCAACATCTTGTGTAATGCCACATGCCTTCAAGGTGCGATGATTGCATCTTCAGTGAAAACCCGCAGAAAACAACCCAGGAAAGGTGGGCATATCCCGCAATCAGTGCATTCCAAGAGACGACATACCGGACAGAAATATCCTCAGGCACATTTTGTGCTTTATGAAGTGCACCACATCTGGCATACATGTCGACCAAGGCAGTGCCAAGCTTATGTGATCACATCTGCAGAGACAGCCTTGCTTCGCACCTGCCAAAAATAGCCCAGAGCTCCTTGGCCCTACCCAAGTTGGGCATATCCCACAATCAATGCATTCAAAGAGCTGACATCTCGGACACAAAGCTCCTTGAGTACTTTTTCTGCTTTATGAAGTGCACCACACGTGGCATACATGTCGACCTAGACAGTGCCACGCACGAAGTTTTCTTTCAACAACCACTGAATAACAATAGCATCGTGAATTCTTTTGGCCACATCAGCATCTTGAGCATCACCCACAATCATTGCATTCCAAGAGATGACATCCTGGACAGGATTGCAAGCGACGTGATTGCATTTGAATTTTGGAGAGATGCCCTCACTCTCCATCTGCTGAAAACAGCCCAAAGCTTCCTCACCCAAGGTGGGCATATAACGCAATCAGTGCATTCCAAGAGACGACATACCGGACAGGAAGATCCTCAAGCACTTTTTGTGCTTTATGAAGTGCATCACATTTGGCATACATGTCGACCAAGGTAGTGCCAAGGTTACGTGATCACATCTGGAGAGATAGCCTTGCTTCGTACCTGCCAAAAATAGGCCAGAGCTCCTTGGCCCTACCCAAGTTGGGCATATCCCACAATCAATGCATTCGAAGAGCCGACATCTCGGACATAAAGCTCCTTGAGTACTTTTTCTGCTTTATGAAGTGCACCACATATGGCATACATGTCGACCTAGACAGTGCCAAGCACGACGTTTTCTTTCAACAACCACTGAATAAAAATATCATCGTGAATTCTTTTGGCCATATCAGCATCTTGAGCACCACCCACAATCAGTGCATTCCAAGAGATGACAGGTTTGCAAGCGTACGTGATTGCATTTGGAGAGATGCCCTCACTCTCCATCTGCTGAAAGCAGCCCAGAGCTTCTTCACCCAAGGTGGGCATATCCCGCAATCAGTGCATTCCAAGAGACGACATACCAGACAGGAAGATCCTCAAGCACTTTTTGTGCTTTATGAAGTGCATGACATTTGGCATACATGTCGACCAAGGCAGTGCCAAGGTTATGTGATCACATCTGGAGAGAGAGCCTCGCTTCGCACCCGCCGAAAACAGCCCAGAGCTCCTTGGCCCTACTCAAGTTGGGCATATCCCACAATCAATGCATTCGAAGAGCCGACATCTCGGACACAAAGCTCCTCGAGTACTTTTTGTGCTTTATGAAGTGCACCACATGTGGCATACATGTCAACCTAGACAGTGCCAAGCACGACGTTTTCTTTCAACAACCATTGAATAACAATATCATCGTGAATTATTTTGGCCATATCAGCATCTTGAGCACCACCCACAATCAGTGCATTCCAAGAGATGACATCCTGGACATGATTGCAAGCATACGTGATTTGAATCTGGAGAGATGCCCTCACTCTCCATCTGCTGAAAACAGCCCAGAGCTTCCTCACCCTGATGCCTTCAAGATGCAAGAATAGATACGTAGGCTTTTATGCACATCAGAGCCAGTATACACAGTGGAGGAGATCGCTGACAGTGACTTTACATGGGGCAGCGACAGAGGCATACCCACACACTCAGCCTGGTCAGAGATGTCGTTCTGGGCACATACCTCAGAACAGCTGGTATGATGAGGAGTTTCGACAGAGTAGAGCTCAGATACAGCGGGAGCTTACTTTGGGAGTGATCACCTATAGACAGTCTCGTATTGCTACACGACGACTAGTGCGACGGAAGAAGCGAGCTTTCTTGGTCCAGATGGAGCAAGATTTATATCAACTCTTCCTTAGTAGAGATTCAGGAGAGGCTTGGCGTCTATTCCATGAGCAGTCTACTCCACCAGTGATTACTTCTACAGAGATATGGGGGCAGTATGCAGCATCTTTATACACTGTACCTGGACAACCACCACTACCAGATCCACCACAGCCATGTCCGGCTACGAGCACCTTCTTTACCACTGAGATGGTAAAGGAGGCCATTGACAGGATGAAGACCAGACGGGCACAGGATCATGAGGGTTTGGTAGCAGAGCACATTATACATGCTGGGGATTTGTTGGCAGAGATGCTTGCACGGTTATTCAACCGTGTCATGTGTGAGGGCTTCCCTGAGTCTTACTATTGTACCTATCTTCAAGACAGGAGACCCCACAGTACCGGGGAATTACCGTACTATCATGGTAGGACACACATTGGCACGGTTATATGCATCCATCCTTGAGCATAGGCTAAGCACTTGGGCCGAGATTATGGGCATACGGGCACCTGGGCAGGCTGGTTTCAGGAGGGGTTTCTCCACACTAGATCACGTCCTTACACTCAGAGCTATCATCGAGGAGGGTCGAGCACATGGTAGACCGATATACTGCAGCTTTGTGGATTTCCACAAAGCTTTTGACACAGTACCGAGGGCCAGATTGATGCGCCGGCTTATAGAATTGGGGGTACCCACAGAGCTGATATGGGGGATTATGGCATTGTACAGTTCAGTGATGGGTCATGTACGCACGTCAGAGGGGATATCTGACATAGTTCACTCCACTATCGGAGTGAAACAGGGATGCCCATTGTCCTCTACTTTATTTGGTATGTATGTTGATGAGGTCTCTGATTATATTGACAGAGGTGGAGATAGAGGTGCTCAGCTTGCGGGGACATGGATCCCTCTTTTATTATATGCGGACGATATTGTGTTGATTTCAGACTCACCAGATGGTATGTAGAGACATTTGGACGCATTGCATAGTTTTGCAGAGGATAGTGGATTGTCTGTCAACCTTGGTAAAACCAAGGTCATGGTATTTAATACCATGCCACAGTGGGTTAGGAGATCAGCACCTACTTTCACATATGGGCAGGACAATATGGAGTATACTGATGCATACACATATCTTGGGGTGGTCTTTAGTGGACCGAGGTTCACACTGAAAGTGGCAACAGACACTAGATTGACTTGTGCCTATGCAGCCCTAGGCGGTTTAGAGAGGATTTGTTCGCAGGTTCAGTTCCAGGAACCTCGAACAAAGCTCTGGCTTTTCGACACTTTGGTCGCTTCAGTTATGCACTACGGGGTTCAAGTTTGGGGACCGTCTGTTGACAGTGCTGGATGGAGTAATATGGAGAGACCCTTGATATCTATGATTTCTAGGCTGATTAGAGCCAAGGCCTTAGTCCCACATGAAATCATACGAGCGGAGCTGGCTGCCCCACCTATGGAGGTTGAGGCTCTCACCAGATCAGTATCATTTGTACACAGCTTATGGGACACCACCAGGGACAGGTATGCCAGGCTTGCTCTTGAGTCATCTAGACAGCTGGCATTACAGGGAGATGCATCATGTTGGTATGCACAGATGAGCTCATGGTTTCAGAGGCATGGTTTCAGCATGGACAGGCTGCCCCCTTTCCAGTATTCTCTTGATGCACCATCTTTGGCTCTTACACGGATGGAGACTACTAGACTCATTCGGCAGGATCTTATCCAGCTTGATAGCAAGAGGACATGGATAGAGCCATCACGGGAGTTGGGTACGAAGAGGGTTTTCTATAGAGAGCATCTTCTCCAACTCACGACAGACGGATTTGTCACACGTCCCAGTTACATGGACACACATCTATCTCATGGGTTACGATGTGCTATAGGCCAGATTCGCACATCTTCACACCAGCTTGGGATTGAGACAGGTAGATTCAAAGGCATACCAGCAGACAGTAGGATATGTCAGTTATGCCATGCAGAGCCAGAGACAGAGTTTCACTACATTTGTCGCTGCACAGTCTACTATGAGATACGGGGACGCTTTCATTGTTTATTCAGAGATGGTTTTGACTCGTTAGATAGAGTCATGAGATATCAGGATCAAAGATGTCTCGGATTATTCCTACTTGAGATACAGAGACATAGAGATGCTCTATTGAGTGGGCAAAGACAGAGACAGTCTCAGAGACGCATCTCAGATTTCTTCAGCCTGAGTACCGCAGAGGCGGAGGGGACACCACCATCACAGAGTACCGCAGAGGCAGAGGGGACACCACCACCTCTGAGTACCGCAGAGGCAGAGGGGACACCACCATCACAGAGCTCGGTTCCCACCCATACACACACCAGCGGTACTCTCATTGATCGAGCTATAGAGTTAGGGAGATCGAGACGACCGCAACTGAGGAGGGGAGCCACGCAGCACCGGCAGAGATTGCGGCAGAGGATCCACAGGATTCTAGCACGACACCCTGAGTGTCGATCAGGATAGGCTTCATGCTACTGCTATATTGTATCATGGTGACACTTATCCCCACTTTGTACCTTTATGGCATGATACCATTGATCAGCCTACCAGCCACCCATAGGAGTCGGTAGCACTCTTGTCAGTTTCTTTGTTTGTAGTTTTCTTTGTTTGTTCCCAAACTTGGTACTAGACTCATCATTGTAATCAGTTGGTCTCATAGGTCATTTTGGCCTTTTGTAGACGTTAATATATCATTTCATTTCATTTCTCTCTCTCTCTCTCTCTCACACACACACACACAACACATGCTCACGTGTTTTGAGTATGCATGTCCTTTATGCATAAGGGCGGTATAACCACGGCAAGCCATGAATGCTATTACATTATGGTTTTCATTCCATTAACTGATCGCTACAAACATCCCTTGGCGGCTCAGCCCATACATCTCGTTGGAGTGAAAACACTTGCTTCGCATCGGCCAAAAAGAGCCGAGAGCTTCTTGGTCTTGCCCAAGTTGGGCATATCCCGCAATCAGTGCATTCCAAGAGACGACATCCTGGACAGGAAGCTCTTGAAGCACTTTTTGTGCTTTATGAAGTGCACAACATTTGGCATACATGTTGCTAAGGCAGTGCCAAGCTTATGTGATCGCATCTAGAGAGACATCCTCGCTTCGCACCTGCTAGAAACAACCCTGAGCTTCTTGGCCCTACCCAAGTTGGGCATATTCCGCAATCATTGCATTCAAAGAGACAACATCTTGGACAGGAAGCTCCTCGAGTACTTTTGTGATTTATGAAGTGCACAACATCTGGCATACATGTCAACCTAGAGGGTGCCAAGCACGACATATTTCTTTCAACAACCACTAACTAACCATATCATCGTGACTTCTTTTGCACATATCAGCATCTTGTGTAATGCCACATGCCTTCAAGGTGCGATGATTGCATCTTCAGTGAAAACCCGCTAAAAACAACCCAGGCAAGGTGGGCATATCCCACAATTAGTGCATTCCAAGAGACGACATACCGGACAGAAAGATCCCCAGGCACGTTTTGTGCTTTATGAAGCGCACCACATTTGGCATACATGTCGACCAAGGCAGTGCCAAGCTTATGTGATCACATCTGGAGAGACAGCCTTGCTTCGCACCTGCCAAAAATAGCCCAGAGCTCCTTGGCCCTACCCAAGTTGGGCATATCCCACAATCAATGCATTCAAAGAGCCGACATCTCGGACACAAAGCTCCTTGAGTACTTTTTCTGCTTTATGAAGTGCACCACATGTGGCATACATGTCGACCTAGACAGTGCCAAGCACGACGTTTTCTTTCAACAACCACTGAATAACAATACCATCGTGAATTCTTTTTGATTGTAGTAGGTTGCCTCCCGCTGCCCCAGCTAAGACCCCTGCTTTTCGCACACTTTGGTCGCTTGTTGTTGCTGCATTCACCAATCTTGAGCTTGCAAGCCCTCAACACTCCCACCAACCTTGTGCCCCTTCTAGAACACGCTCTACTAATCATTGCATCCATAAAGAACATTCACCTCCCAAGTTCCACCCATGTGGCCTTGAGCCTCCTTTGCATTAGGGTCACAACTAAGCATAATGCAATCCTATTTTCTTACCGGTTGACGTGGACCATTGATCGTCCTAGTCATGTCACATAGCTGACATGGCATCAGAATCTTTGAGAGAGGAAGTGCAATGCAACAAAGCTGGCAGCTTTGCCATCGTGGACTCATCACCAGATGAAGGAGAAGCTTGTAAGCTTGTGTGGCTATGGTGTGGCGAGCACCTGGCAAGTGCATATCGCATCCATTTTTGCCGCAACATGTTCTTCGGAAGCTCAGTAACTTCTCTTGAGACCTCGCGCTTCTGCTCGTGGGTGAATTCCATTAATCGTGAAAGGACAGGTACACGCATAGAGGCACTCGCTCATTGCACAGGTACTCTCTCTCTCTCTCTCTCTCTCTCTCTCTCTCTCTCTCTCTCTCTCTCTCTCTCTCTCTCTCTCTCTCTCTCTCTCTCTCTCTCTCTCTCTCTCTCTCCTAGTTAAGAGTTAACAACCTATCAAGTATGCAAAGTCCTGAATTGATTAGGTCTTGATTTCAAGACTCAACGGATCTTTAAGTAACATCAGAAAGATGTCACTTACCCCTGCGGCTGAAGGCAGCGCAAACTCCTGATTGAACCAATGCAAATACTATTTCTTTCGCAACAACAATCTCAATGACCTTTGATCGCTTCTTCAAGAAATTGAGCTGAAGAATCCGGTTTCCTTTGGGGTCATATGTATCAAACTCTTCCTGCAAAAAGACCCCAAGCAGACTGAGCACAGTGCTAGCATAGTGGTTGGATATACTAAGCTATAGTTGATCTCTCTCTCTCTCTCTCTCTCTCTCTCTCTCTCTCTCTCTCTCTCTCTCTCTCTCTCTCTCTCAGCATCAGCACTTAAATGCCTCAAGAAAATCTGATGTCTCGGTTTCTTAATTTATCACTCAAATTTTCAGTTATACTCCCTACTTGAAGCTGAAAATTGTGAAACTTCTCCTGTGCACTAATCTCTCTCTTCAATAGCTTTCCTGAGGCAGTTGGATGAAGGGTCAAAGGGGTATGAATGCCCACAATCAGTTCATTCCAAGAGACGATTGCAACCATACGTGATTGCATATGGAGAGATGCCCTTACTCTCCATCTGCTGAAAACATCCTAGATCTCACCCTGATGCCTTCAAGTTGCAAACATACACCCTCGCTTTGCATCCGTCAAAAACAGCCCAGAGCTTGATGGCCATGCCCAAGATGGCCATATCTCACAATCAATGCATTCACAGAGACGACAAATCAGTAAGAGGACAGTGTCTTGGGTATGCATGCAACAAACCATGCAACATAAAAGGTGATCAAATGTGAATCCTATGTAGGAGATAGCCGTCTTGGGTACGCATGTGACATTGCATCGGGTACCTCGCAGCCTGGATCAAATAATACAATTGGGTCGATGGCTGGCAAGGAAACAGGGACACAATTTTCTCTTGGCATGCTCCCACATAATGTTCACTGTACAACCAAGATTAACATACTTACAACACAAGCCTCACATCAACAATCCCAGACTGGCGGGCAAGGCCAGATGCCCAGAGGTCCGGCCAGGCTTGACGCAAAAAAAGTCTTTTCAAAAAATTGTGTGCATGTGACAAAAAAGGCAGTAGCTAAACCCTACCTTCCACGTCAAGAATCCTGCAGTGGAAGCGGGCTGTCCGGAGAAATGTTGACCTTTGAAGCCTCAGCAGCCTTTCACAGTAATAGAGCTCGCTAGGGCTCATCTCTCTCTTCTTCTTCTTCCTACTTTCCTCAAAATGGTGCCCTAGCTCTGCATCATCACCATCGTCATCCTCATTGTTCCACTCCTCATCTTCATCTTCGTCCTCTTCTTCCTCTCTAGGCCTCCTTGCAGGCTTCTTCTGCTGATGCGGTTGATGTGCCTGCTGCGGATGAGGTGGGCGCGGGCGCTTCTTCTTGCTCAGCTTTTCTTGAGAGCGGGGTTGCGCATGTCGAGCACGAAGCTCAGAGAGCTCTACGCCGCCCCATGTTCGGTTACTGTGAGTGCTACAACGAAAGGGGTCGTCACTCTCTTTGCCGTATGCATGATCCTGGGTGTGGAGGGGGCGAGACTTACTTGTGGTATGAGGAGGGGCAGGTAGCAGAGCGCAGAGACGATGAAGAGTAGGGAGGGTTGTTGTTGTTGCTATTGTGGGGCCGTGATCCGAGCTCTGGTTGGACCTCCTCGATAGCATAACGCCATGTGCAGGGGCTCCATCTCCGCTTGGAGGATGATGAAGAAGCGGGGTCAGCAGAAGGCACCACTGACGTTGCTGCTGCTACACTGCTGAGGTGTGCGCGCGCGACAGAGAGGGACTCTCTCTCTCTCTCTCTCTCTCTCTCTCTCTCTCTCTCTCTCTCTCTCTCTCTCTCTCTCTCTCTCTCTCTCTCTCTCTCTCTCTCTGTGTGTGTGTGTGTGAGTCGTGACTGCTCTTCAGTGTCACCTGTACATTGTGTCGCGTCGTGCACATTGGCCTAAGACTTGCCGGATCAACCTTGTGTCGGCACGTGTCCGGGGGAGGGGACCGGAATCCCTTCCCCCATTATCTATTAGTATAGAAGCATGCAACATAAAAGGTGATCAAATGTGAATCCTATGTAGGAGACAGCCGTCTTGGGTACGCATGTGACATTGCATCGAGTACCTCGCAGCCTGGATCAAATAATACAATTGGGTCGATGGCTAGCGAGGAAACAGGGACACAATTTTCTCTTGGCATGCTCCCACATAATGTTCACTGTACAACCAAGATTAGCATACTTACAACACAAGCCTCACATCAACAATCCCAGACTGGCGGGCAAGGCCAGATGCCCAGAGGTCCGGCCAGGCTTGACGCAAAAAAAGTCTTTTCAAAAAATTGTGTGCATGTGACAAAAAAGGCAGTAGCTAAACCCTACCTTCCACGTCAAGAATCCTGCAGTGGAAGCGGGCTGTCCGGAGAAATGTTGACCTTTGAAGCTTCAGCAGCCTTTCACAGTAATAGAGCTCGCTAGGGCTCATCTCTCTCTTCTTCTTCTTCCTACTTTCCTCAAAATGGTGCCCTAGCTCTGCATCATCACCATCATCATCCTCATTGTTCCACTCCTCATCTTCATCTTCGTCCTCTTCTTCCTCTCTAGGCCTCCTTGCAGGCTTCTTCTACTGATGCGGTTGATGTGCCTGCTGCGGATGAGGTGGGCGCCGGCGCTTCTTCTTGCTCAGCTTTTCTTGAGAGCGGGGTTGCGCATGCCGAGCACGAAGCTCAGAGAGCTCTGCGCCGCCCCATGTTCGGTTACTGAGTGCTACAACGAAAGGGGTCGTCACTCTCTTTGCCGTATGCATGATCCTGGGTGTGGAGGGGGCGAGACTTACTTGTGGAGGGGGCGAGACTTACTTGTGGTATGAGGAGGGGCAGGTAGCAGAGCGCAGAGACGATAAAGAGTAGGGAGGGTTGTTGTTGCTGTTGTTGTGGGGCCGTGATCCGAGCTCTAGTTGGACCTCCTCGATAGCATAACGCCATGTGCAAGGGCTCCATCTCCGCTTGGAGGATGATGAAGAAGGGGGGTCAGCAGAAGGCACCACTGACATTGTTGCTGTTACACTGCTGAGGTGTGCGCGCGCGACAGAGAGGGTCTCTCTCTCTCTCTCTCTCTCTCTCTCTCTCTCTCTCTCTCTCTCTCTCTCTCTCTCTCTCTCTCTGTGTGTGTGTGTGTGTGAGTCCTGACTGCTCTTCAGTGTCACCTGTACACTGTGTCGCGTTGTGCACATTGGCCTAAGACTTGCCGGATCAACCTTGTGTTGGCACGTGTCCGGGGGAGGGGACCGGAATCCCTTCCCCCATTATCTATTAGTATAGATAAGCCAAATTGGAAATCAATAATCAAAGGGGAGAGATCATGCTTCGACGTCTTTTTAAGATTGCTGTGTGACCTCTCTTTCTCTCTTGGTGGCAGCTTGAAATCAATAGGGGAGAGCGTGAGCAAAGTTGAGAGTTGGAAATCAACTGGGGGACAACCCAAGTATCATGAGCTCTTTATAGCTAGTGAGCAAGCGTGCGCACGAGAGAGAGAGAGAGAGAGAGAGAGAGAGAGAGATGCAATTTGTTGCTGCTGCTGTGTTTGTGTGTGTGTGAGAGAGAGAAAGAGAGAGAGAGACCATTGCTATTGTTGTTGGTGTGCACTATTGATGTTGATGTGCGCATACTTGTGTGTGTGCGCGCGTGTGTGTGTGTGTGTGTGTGTGTGTGTGTGTGAGAGAGAGAGAGAGAGAGAGAGAGAGAGCCCTTGCTCGTTAAGCAGCTTACATGGAGAGGAAAGAAATAGGAGCCACCAGCTATGCAAGGATTCATCCTCTCTCTCTCTCTCTCTCTCTCTCTCATTAAGGGGGCTTCGAGCAAGAATCGTCATCTTGCATAAGCCGGCGGCTTTGGGAGGAGAGATGGGTCCAACCCACAATGGGAGTTCGTGTTTTGTTCAGTTGCATTGAACATGTTCACCAGACTTGCTTCTTTTGGGCAACAACCTCTTCTTGTAAGTCTGGGCTATCATCCATGTCAACATCTTGGATAATGCAACATGCCTTCAAAAAGCAAGCATGGGTGATTGTATTTGGAGAGGAGCCTTGGCTAGCTCTGCATTTGATCCACATTTCAAGAGCTTCTTTCTCTATCAACACATTTAAGTGCAACTGAAAATAGCCGAGTGCTCCTTAGCCTAGCCCTACGTTGTTGGCCATATTCTACAATTAATGCACTCGAGTAGATGAGTAGATGATATATCTGATGACATACATGTTGAGCAAAGAAAATCAAGGCAGAACGTTTCTATCTAGGAGCCCCTGATGTACGTGTCAGCTTTTTGCATATTAATGCAACACATTTGATCTAGATGTTAGCTTTCACAAGTGCACCATATATGAAAACTATGTCAACTTCTCATAAAATACCATAGATTGTCAAGATGCAAGCACAGGTTATTTCCATCAAAGAGAGGCTTTCAATTTGCATCGAGTCCTTGTCTAACAATCTCATCATAAACTTTTTTACCCATGCCAGTGTCGTGCATAATGCCAGAGTTCTTCAAGATGCAAGCATGGGCAATGGAGAATCCCTGGTTGGGTCATGACTCCGACTCCTCATGTGCTCCCATATTTCAAGAACGTTTTTCTTTGTCAAACGTGTGATAATGCAGCCCAAAATAGCCAATGATCTCTCTCTCTCTCTCTCTCTCTCTCTCTCTCTCTCTCTCTCTCTCTCTCTCTCTCCTTGAGTTATCTACCACGTCCTGTATCATAGTACATTAGCAACACTATTTCAACCACATTTTTCTACATGAGGTGGGAAGCTTTGGCATGCAATAACCTCCTTGGCACAATACCACCACATGCTCCTCAAAAGACCCTGAGAAATTAAAGCATCCGCCTCCGAAGTAGCCAGGCCAAGATGCGATGATAAATGCCACATCTTCTGAGTCCTCTTTGCAACATGTCAACCAAGGTGTGCAAGGTGAAGAATCCACACCTCCCTCTGAGGCGCATCAAGAACCCACATTCCGTGTGCATATGATGGGCTTTTATTCAGATGCAATCCCCTATCTCTGTATCTCAAAGGAATGCAGTAGTATACACAAAGTGGACCTGAGAAATCAACTTCATGTTGAGTTGGTTAGCTAGGAACTCATCTTTTTACTCCATTATGGGAGGCCATATTTAGGCACTCCACCTTGCTATAGGTGGGTATACGTGGGAGGTGTTGAGCATGGACGTGCAACCTGAGCTACCAGGAAGCCCTCCGAGGGCGCGAAGCTTGGAGAGGAACCCACGGAAGGTGAATAGCCAAGGATGCCCGGCCGCAGCTTGGAGGGGATGGAAGGCGAACT
Organism: Adiantum capillus-veneris; assembly: GCF_014529385.1. Lineage (NCBI taxonomy): Eukaryota > Viridiplantae > Streptophyta > Polypodiopsida > Polypodiales > Pteridaceae > Adiantum > Adiantum capillus-veneris. Next base: position 70,815,318 of record NC_140931.1, read on the forward strand.
GGCAGGGACCAGAGGAAAATGGACAGCCGAAGAGGCAGCACAGAGAGAGAGAGAGAGAGAGAGAGAGAGAGAGAGAGAGAGATTACCTGGAAACTATCGTCGTCGTCGTCCTCACACCGTATCGGGCTGCTCGAGCAAGGACCTTGCAAAGTTGGCTAGCCGCATATCTCTTGGCTTGGGCAAGGAGCTCTCTCTCTCTGTCTCTCTCTCTCTCTCACACACACACACTCACAAAATTACATGAGTCCTTTCTCATGCTTCACCACTTAAATTGGACAGAAAAAATCTGGCTTGTTTTTTATTAAAAAACCCTTTTTTTCTTCACCTCTACATCTCTATTAAACCATTCATTACATGATCACACAAGCAGCTGTCACAATAATAACATGTGTTCGGATGCTCTGTCAAAGGTAAGATATGGTTAGCCAAGACTACACCATACTCCCTGGTGCGTGGTGTGCCGGTAAAGTATCCTCTGAGGGGCTGTCCATAACTGCGATACAAAAAAATCTTATGGTGTGGAAGAAACTGTGCTAGCAAATATAACCATTTTGAAAACCCTCGCTTCATTGAATGTTCTACATAATAATATTGTGGCCCTATGTCCATGACTTCAATTACCATCACCGAACAGATATTGTTCTTAAAGTGCTCTCGACCCCAAAGGATCACTCGCGTCACTCTGTCCTGATATATCCACCACTTCGTCTGAGTAACAGATGTTCCTAATTGCGGAAATAAATGACGCTCATAACGGAGTAGTGTGGTTCTCCTAGTAAACTCACTTGGCTACTAAAGATGTGCAATGTGTATGGCTAAAACCTGATCTTGATTATAAGTCATAACATATAATGTGTATGACCCACCTTATGACAAAGTAAGTTGTTAGTTGGAAACTCTTTGAAAGCTACTCAAAACTGATACTGTGCACTCGGTTTTTTTTTTAAAAATGCCCGTCTTTTATAGACCTACATTGATACCTGAACCAAATGGGTATGGGTACGAATTACCCAAACTTATTGACATCTCTATTACATTATCTCACCTCTTTGTGATGGGCATATGTCTACTCTCGTAATTTACCCAATTGGATAGCTTACTATTTATAGTCTCAATTGATATATCGGTCTTATGGGTAAGTGGTTGTTTATGTCCATCCAATGCTGGGGGCAATAAGGAATTGTATGGACCACGTATCGTCTTTGCGAAAGCATGCAAAAAAACCTTACTACTGCCATATTGATAAGAGGGACTCATTAAAGGGGTTTTTTTTAATATGTTTTCTTGATACTATATTTTTTATATCCTCTTTTTGCATTGGGCACAAATGGGTCTTTACCTATTATTTATCCTAAAAATGCATGACACTTATATCATGTGGCGTCTGAGTATTCCTTTGCAATGCTTGTACTGTATTTGCCTGTCTCACGTTACCTTCTGCATACGGAGAGTGGGTTTGCAGGCGAGTGCTATGTCTCGACACTAGCTTTTCTCATCCGGATCTTGTGCTCAGTGAAATCCCTGGAAAGAGGGTCTTTAAGGGTAACCTTGATGACGAGAATACCTGGCCGAATCTGGGTCCCTTCTGCTACGGAGAGGCATCATCATCTATAAAACCCTCATAAGGTGAGTACTTTACTCACTTAGCATCGTGTTCTGTGACTACTGCTTGTGCGTTCAAATCTTGTTTGCGGTGGTGACTTCAACATGCCGAAAAATACTGAGAAAGTGTTGGTGGAATCATCTTCATCTCCAAGTCTACATGTTAACTATCTAATCGGCTCTCTTGAAGCCTTAAAAACATTGTGAGCCAGACTGTTTTGCTAAAATGAAGGTGCTTAAACTTGATAAATTGTAATGTTTTAAGCACTGGTTAATTAGATAGATATTTTTAACTCTATGGTTTTGGGAAGTTGGTTTACTTGAAGAAATTGAGGAACTTTTTCTGTTGCTAAAGGCTGCCAGATCTCGAGACTATTAATGTGGTTTCATTAGTTGGTTATTGTGGTACAGCCAAATGTGGAAAAATTGGGTGAGGTTTTTTTAGCATCTCATATCCGAATAATGTGATGTTTTTGTTAAGATGCTTAAAACTAGAATGCTTTTGGCCTACAGACATTATTTGCCCGGTTGATTACCACTCACAGTGTGTAGCTTATGGATACTAGATGCATATTGCCTTTAATGGGTTGGGTCACCAACTTTATAAAATCCTAAGCATGGCTATTTCTAATCTTACCTTTACTTACTCTCATTGTATCAATGCGTAGGAGAATGATTGCATACCTCCATGAGGATGTGTGGAAGAATATAAAAATGGTATCTCCAGCTAAGTGTGTAGACTTCGATGAAGTGCTAATGGTATATTTTGTACTTTCTATTATGTGTGATGGTCCTTTTACTAAGCCTGTAAAGGTCTCTGTCCTTTTTTTGGTTTTGGCTGATTGCCTACCCCTGGGAAGTAGACCTTCCTGACGGGTCTTACTGTGATTGAATCAGAACATACTAGGAACTTTAAACATGGGATGGTTACTCTCTGGAGAATATGTGGGTTACTCCTTTTTTTGGTTTTGGCTGATTGCCTACCCCTGGGAAGTAGACCTTCCTGACGGGTCTTACTGTGATTGAATCATAACATACTAGGAACTTTAAACATGGGATGGTTACTCTCTGGAGAATATGTGGGTTACTCTTGGAAAAAGTGTCGACTGGTCTCTGGTTTTTCTGGCTTGTACTGACTGTGCTATTATTAGCCTTATGTTATGACCTGCCCTGCTGTGTAGGTCGTCTTATCTCCAAGTCTACAGGTTAACTATCTATTCGGCTCTCTTGAAGCCTTAAAAACATTGTGAGTTGGACTGTTTGGCTAAAATGAAGGTGCTTAAATTAGATAAATTGTAATGGTTTAAAGCACTGGTTAATTGGACAAAATCTTTTAAATAACTCTATGGTTTTTAAAGTTGGTTTTAGCTGGTTTACTTGAAGCAATTGAGGAACTTTTTCTGTTGTTAATGGCTGCCAGATCTCGAGACTATTAATGTGGTTTCATCGGTTGGTTAATGTGGTACAACCAAATATGGGAAAATTGGTTAATGAGGTTTTTTGAGCATCTCATATCCGAATAATGTCATGTTTTTGTTGAGATGTTTAAAACTAGAATGCTTTCTTCCTGCAGACATTATTTGGCCGGTTGATCACCTCTCACAATTTGTAACGTATGGATACTGGATGCATCTTGCCTTTAATGGGTTGGGTCACCAACTTTATATAATCCTAAGCATGGCTATTTCTAAACTTACCTTTACTTACTCTCATTGTATCAGTACGTAGGGGAATGATTCCATACCTGCATGAGATGTGTGGAAGAATATAAAAACGTTATCTCTAGCTAAGTGTGTAGACTTCGATGAAGTGCTGATGGTATATTTTGTACTCGATAGTATGTGATGGTCCTTTTACTAAGCCTATGATGGTCTCTGCCCCCTTTTTTTTTGGTTGATTGCTTATTCGTGGGAAGTAGATCTTCCCAGCAGGTCTTACTATGATTGGATCATACTAGGAACTTAAAACAGGGGATGTTTACTCTCTGGAGAATATGTGGATTACTCTGGGAAAAAGTGTTGATCTCTAGGTTTTTTGGCTTGTACTGGCTGGGCTAGTTTTAGCCTGATGTTATGACCTACCCTACTGTGCAGGTATTTTTTCTGAGAATGACATGTTTGGACTGCACTATAAAAGCAATTGTTTATCTTTCCGATTTCTATTTTTCATCATAAAAGGAACAAATCCGCAGTGGTTGGTTAATTTTTTTTTGGAAATCGACAGGTGTGAGTAAATTTTTTCGACTAGCGAGTTTAAAAACAGGTATTTGGTATTGGCTTTTGGGAAGAATATCTCAACTATGACATTGGAAGCAATTGAATTGTTAATATGGATAAAAGTCCAAACATTTTCATACGGCTGGTCTACTAATCATGTTCATTACTATGCCGATCTGATGTATATTTGTTTTACTTTTGCTAATATACTACTGAGGTCAGTGGTAAGTGAGATAAAATTCAAGCCCGAAGTTTGTGCAAACATAAACTAAATGGTACTTTATCTCCTCAAGAGGGTTTTAGCCCTTCAAGATCTAATGTCTAGTATAGGAATATTTGACTCAAGCTAACTTGGACTTGCGCCTATGGAGTAAAATCTCCCCAACCTAGTTCAAGAATGTGTTGAGGGTCGGTACTTTAAAAACCTATATAGTTTTGCTATTTAAAGCTCTTGAAACTATGGTTAGGCATCGAATAAATCTGGAACTAACTTAATATATAGTAGCTATGGGCGGATTCTCACTCTCCTAGCTAGATTGACTGAAAACCAAGGATTCTTATTATGGTTTTGTTAAAAAAAACAAATTACTTATAGAAGAAATGTTTGTCTTTTCAATGCGACATGGATAACAAGTGGGATGCCCAACATCACCTGCGTACAGTCACATGCTAACAAATTGTTTTCTTGTGGATATGGGTGCAGGTGAGGGCTACCTTCTTTGATAAAAACATTATGTTCTATGTGGTAGATGACTCGTGGAGGATCTCTTACCTTGAAGCAACATCACCCCAGACTTTGGGATTATTGTTTTCCATGTTATACTTTGTTCTCTTCATTACCTTGTACAAATTTTATTTTCAACTGCAAATAAATTATTGTACAGATCCATTGTATTTTCCTAGAATTGTTGGTCTGTGAACAGGTAGTGTTCGTTTGCGTGTATATATATATATATATATATATATATATATATATAGAACTGCTAAACACACACACACACATACACAAGCACTCGAAGATCGAAGGGGGAGGACCATGGCGGACTCCTATGTTTGACTCCTATTTCTATGATTTTCGTGAGCAACACCACAATAATGTTTTGCGGTTTGTGGCCGACATGACCACAACGAGCTTGAATTTTGAGGCCTTGCACATAGATCACGCGATTGCTTCCAAGCTGATCATTTTTCATGCTCTCGTTTTCCTTCTATATGGTTGAGTTTGAGAGAGAGAGAGAGAGAGAGAGAGAGAGAGAGAGGGAGGGAAAGCTATTTGGAGCTCTACTGATTGAGATGCTCATCTCCACTAGGATGCTCACAGAAACTTGTCATATTCTTTCCTCACTTTCTCCATATGAGTGAGTCTCTTTGTTCAATGCTCATTGGAATCTGAACTCTTTCTAGAAGTCGGGATTGTGAGAGGCTATCAAAATTGAAGAGTTGCCAAGGCTGATCCCTTAATATCTATCTATGTATATCTGTATCCTATTATGTGGTAGGAGATTCACGCTTCCAGGTGTCGGCAATCGGCAAGAGGCGAGAGTGGAAGCATCAGCAAGAAGGGGCGGAAGCCTAAGAAGCTGAGTACTTAAACTGCCAAAAAACGTGCCAACAAGAAGAGGAGAAAAAGTGTTGAGGTAGGCACGAAGGTGAGGGCTCGGTAGTTGGGAGTTGAAGCGACAATTTGTGTGTGTGTGTGTGTGTGCATGAGAGAGAGAGAGAGAGAGAGAGAGAGAGAGAGAGAGAGAGAGAGTGCGCATGCATTGATATAGGCCTAGAGAGATAAGAGTCAATTAGTTGTGATCGATAGGTAAGAGGGAGAAAGAGAGACATTGCACTATTGCACAAGCAAAAAGGCTCGGGTTTAATGTATTTCGAGCTTGTGAAATTGGTAGTTTTAAGTGTGACTTTGGTTGGGTGAAATGTTTTTGGCAAGCCATGGTCATAGGAAAGTTAGATAGAGAGAGAAAATCACTTGCGTCTATGCTCGGAATAAATAGAGAGAAAGAGAGAGCACATCCACATCGATGCTAAATAAAAGAAATCTACAAATAAAAAATTGTCAAGATTCGTTCTGTGCATTTTATGGGTATTAGGAAAATTTGGAATGAAAATGTTTAAAATTTGTAGGTTATCTCACCTTCAAATTTCAAACATATAGACTAATTTATTGTGGAGAAAGGAATTTAAGGAAGCCATGTGGCTTGAAAAGTGACTTGCACCATCATGCACCGGTGTGTTGGTGGTCGATGGGAGCCTGACTTGGGGGAGTGAGGAAACTGAAGAGACTCCGCAAGCGCCTAAACAATTGAGATAAATTGAACTTCACACGAGGGATACCCGAGCAACGAGAGAGAGTGAGAGAGAGAGAGAGAGAGAGAGAGAGAGAGAGACAGAGAGAGAGAGAGGCCCCTTTGTGACATTTGGTTTTTCTTTTGTAGAGTGTGGCCTTGCCCCCAAAGAACTTTGCTCTACCCTACGGTCAATGTCCTACTATGCCATGTCTCCACTCTCCAAACCTCAGATGGGCCCCACACCTGCTACTCGCAATCTTAATGAGAATTTCTTTCGAGCCATGCTCTCAAACTTTAGCTAAGATTTGGCCATGTGGTCAAATCTTAAACTCGTTTTGAAAGTGGCAATTGGGAAATTCCCAAAATCACTAATATGGTGTCTAGTTCAAGAATTATTATTTCGGTCTATTCAATGTCACAAGTTTATTCTGATTCTATCTATTGTGAACACAATTCTATATTTTCTCTCAAGAGCCTTGTTTTAGCTTATCAATTGTCGGTTATTGCCATGTCAAAATTGTATGAGTATAGACACTGCCACACACATAAGTGGTAAGACCTCCCAAAAACATCTTTTCTTAGCCTATTGTACGACTTCTCATGAGGTTATTGGGTAAACCTATAACCCAAGGTTTTGAAGTAAACCAAAAACTCCATATTTTGGTAGCTAGTTTACCCTATATCCTATGTGCTCACGAGCGCAAAGCAGGACATGGACCCCGACGGCCTCGAAAACACCAGGAGTCGATGCACGCCGCAAGCCGGCCAGGATGAAGCGAATAGGGAGCACCACCTAGCTTTGAGCGGCTAGGACGCGGACAACGGTGATTGGAGATATCACAAACTTTACACACACACACACACACACACAGAGAGAGAGAATAACGCAGGTGATGAAAACCCTCGGGGTGTGAGGAAGAACTATTTTCTTGCAATATTTATAACAACCTTATTTCCGACGAGGTGGCAATCATGGTGATAGAGATAGAGAGAGGTATAGTGAGCCTAATAGTGTGTTCTCTAGAGATGACTCACAGACATGGAGACTTTGCTAACATGAGCGTGTGTGTGTCGACCATTGCAGTCGAGATGTGGACATAGCTTCTTCTCATAGTGCAAATTTGCAAAACTGCTACACTAAATCCCCCCTCTCGTGATGCAAATGTTTCCAATCCCTCTTCCAAAATACTACCAAGTGTTGACCTATGATGAAATTGCACACCACCCTTGATAGTGACCTCTCAGTGCCTTTTTATAGGTGCTAGCTGCTTTAGATTAGGGTAATCTGATTATATTAGGGGTTCTAATATAGGGAGACAAAGCAAGGCGGTGGGCCCTAGATGGTTGACCCTTGCTTTGTCTTGGAAAATATTATAAAGGAAAACTCCTAGGTGGGCCTTTGTGGCCATCACCTAGAGAGAGGTGATAATTCACAAATTGGGTTTTTTTATAAGATTTGGTTTAAAACTGGGAAAAATGATGACAATCTACGGATTTTATTGAAGAGGGCGTCGTGCATGCAATGCTGGTGAACGGCGGCCTAGCTGGTTCGTCAATGTAGCACATTCGTCATTTTCGGGGTCAGCCGGGGCATGCCTTCGGCGTCTTTTCTTGTTTCGGTGTCGACGATGCGTAACTTGGCCATCTTCCTTTTGTTGATGACGTCGATGTCGTCAAGTCCTTCGTGTTTTTTTATTTTCTTTGATGGGTGCGTATGGCATGCGCATGTATGTGTGGATATGTGAGTGCACGTATGAACGTGGGTGTGTGTATGTAATTGTGTTTATAGGGGTGTATGTGTGTGTGTATACGGCAAGGGTGTGCATGGGAACAGGGGTATAAGTTATTGATATATATATATATATATTATTTTTATTTTTTATTTTTTATTTTTTTAAATTCGATGACTGTTGCATAGAGAGAGGGAGGACGAGAATGGGGGGAGAGAGAGAGAGAGAGAGAGAGAGAGAGAGAGAGAGAGAGAGAGAGAGAGAGAGAGAGAGAGAGAGAGAGAGAGAGAGAGAGAGCGGGTGCTGGATGGGGGGAGGGGAGTGCTGTGTGTGAGTGCATGTGTATGTGTGTGTAGGTGTGAGAGAGAGAGAGAGAGCAACACTGTTCTCATGGCGGCGCCTGCGGGCTGTATGACACAAAGAGCGAGAGAGAGACATGGCGGGGGATGGGGGAGATGGCGAGGGACTCGGGAGTGGTGAGGAAGTGTGTGTGTGTGTGTGTGTGTGTGTGTGTGTGAATAAGAGAGAGGGAGAGAACGTCTTGATGGCAGCGCCTGCACAGGCTGAAAGCGAGAGAGAGAGAGAGAGAGAGAGAGAGAGAGAGAGAGATGCAGCGGGAGTGTGGGTGTGTGTGTGTGTGTGTGTGTGTGTGTGAGAGAGAGAGAGAGAGAGAGAGAGAGAGAGGGCGATGGCCCGCCGGTGGGAAGAAAACAAGAGGGTAGAGAGGGAGGGGAGAGTGAGGTCGAGGGAGTGTGGACGAGAGGGAAGAGGGAGGGGTGAGGTATGGAGGCCCACTGGGCAGGGGTGTGGATGAGCGAGGAGGGCGAGGAGGGATGAGAGAGAGAGAGAGAGAGAGAGAGAGAGAGAGAGAGAGAGAGAGAGAGAGAGAGAGAGAGAGAGAGAGAGAGAGATCTTGTAGGGTAAGTGAGATGGTGGTGGATTGGCGGAGCCGAGCAAGAGAGAGAGAGGCCTTTGTCTTCCGGCGATAATGGAGAGAGGTGTGTCCAAATTGGTGGCGGCCCGCCTGTGGTTAAGCCTAGAGGGGTGGTGAATGTTCAAAAAACTATTTTTTATTGTTTTTTCTTGGTAATGTGCTCTCCCCTTCTTGGGTTTGGTTCTTGCGGCCGCGGTTTCGAAAATCGGCCGTGATTAGCCCTCCCATCTGGCTAGAGGCATTCATGCTTCTAGCCTTACCTCTGATTCTTTAGTAGCGGAGTTGGAGGGTTCTCCCTCTTTTGGGATATCTAGCATGAACTCTGGATCAAACCTTAGGAAATACCTCTTTAGCCTCCATCCATTGACTCTAGTCTTGTGAATTCTCCCATCTACTTTCCATCAACTTATAGTTGCCGTTGTCGTAGCGCCTTTTGACAATGAATGGTCCTTCGCGTCTGGGTTGAAATTTCTTGTCCTTCTTGGTGTCAAATCTGTTGTCGTATCTCAATACTAACATGCCTTTTTCTAGGCCTTTCTTCTTAAGCCCTTGATTGAAGGTGAACTGGCGTCGCTCTGCTTGTGCTGCATAGTGATTGATTGTATCTTCCCTATCTAGTTGAAGCCTTTCCAGATCCAGGATGTGGTTGCGGAGATTGACAATTGGGTGCTGCAATTGGCTAGCCATGACTCGCAAGCTGGCTATTTGTACCTCAATGTGTAGAATGGCCTCCTTTCCATAAACTAGATGGAAAGGGGTGAAACCTAATGATGTTCGGAATGTCGTTCGGTAGACCCATAAAGCGGCCATGAGATGTTTATCCCAATCACCTGTGTGGTTATTCACCTGCTTGTGATGATTTTACAGATCATTCCATTTACCTTTTCCACTAGGCGATTGCACTGTGGATAGTATGGTGTGAAATGTTGGCGTGCAATGCCTAACTTCTTCATCAGTTCTCCCACCAGGTCGCCTCTGAAACCAGGTCCCCTATCAGATATTATCTCAAAAGGAGTGACAAAACGACAACAGATGTGCTCAAATATGAACTTTTCTACCTTTTGGGATGTAGCTTCTGCTTCTGCCCATCGGGTCATGTAGTCTACACCAACTAGAATGTATAATTTACCTGATTGGGCCCTTGGTAGAGGACCGATTGCCTCTATTCCCCATTTCTCAAACGGACCATATGAGATGATAGGAGTCTGTGGCTCATAGGTTAGTGTGCGATCACTGGCCACTTGATAGGCCTTGCATGTTTTACACCAATGATGCACATCCCTATTCAGTCTAAGCCAAGAGTATCCTGCATATAGAATCTTCCTACTGGTGATATCTAAAGCAAAATGACCGCCGCATAAACCATCATGGCAACTTGAAATTACCTCCGTGATCTCACTGGAGGTTGGTACTCGCCTGAGAATGTGATCCTTGCCTTTACAATACAAGTGGTTGTTTACAAGGCGGTATCTTGTAGCCTTCCTTACCATCCACTGTTTATGGCCCTTAGTGTACCCTTCAGGACATTCTCCTGTGTCTAAGAAGCTGATGATATTAGGCATAGCATCACTACCTTGAAAGAGGGGTAGTTTTAGTTTGATTGCTCCTATGGAAACGTCTTGTATTCTTTCCTTGGCTAGAGCATCTGCCTCCTGATTTTCTGTCCTAGGGACATGAAATAATTGCACTGCTTCAAACTTTCTTAAAAGATCCTTAACTTGGCGTAGTTGACCAAGTAAAACCTGATTTTTACAAACCCAAGTGTTGTTTATCTGCTTTATCAAGAGCATAGCATTGCCAAACACATTTAGGCATTGAATCCCTTGCAAAATACATTGTTCTAACCCAAGAATTAAAGCTGCATACTCTGATTCATCGTTGGAGTGGGAGTGTAACTGCCCAATGGAGAATACCCTCTCTTGTTGCTCATTGAAAATGATGATGCCAGCTCTGCAGACTGGTCCACTGTTCTCTTGTATGCTCCGTCACAGAAAAGAGAGTGAGATATTTCTAGCTTAGGACTTTCTACTATTTGTGTCTCTTCTTTTCCTTCCGTGTTGACCTTCAGCTTCTTCTCATAGTGACGATGAGTAAGAATACTTGCTAGACTAGCCCTGGTGGAGTTTTCTACCTGCATGGTGTAGTCAAACTCTTGTAATCTAACCAGCCATTTAGAGATCCTAGATGAGACATCCATGTGTCGCATTACATATGGAAAAACCTCCTCCGTTGTCAGAATTACAAAGGGTCTAGGCAGCAGATAAGAGCGAAACTTTGTAGTAGCAAACATTAATGCGAGCACCATGTGCTCTATTGCGGTGAATCCCTTTTCTGATGGGGTCATGACACGATTAGAGAAGTAGATAGGATGCATGAAAGAAGTTTGGGGGTCCTTTTGCATTAGTACGGCTCCAAGTGTATCACTTCCTACACTGGGGTTCACATAAAATGGCTTGTCCCATCTGGGGGGTGAAATGGTGGGAAGCGTGGCTAGGATTTGCTTCACCTTGGTAAATTGTTGCTCATTTTCTTCACTCCATGAGAAGACATCTCTCTGGGTGACTTGTTGTAGAGGGAGAACCACTTGAGATAGCAAGTGAATGAACCTGCTTAAGTATCTTACCTTCTGAAGGAAAGAGACCAACTGCTTAGCTGTGGTGGGTGATGACAAAGATACCAAATCTTGAATTTTTCTAAGGTCAGCCTCAATCTGTTTTGTTGAAATTACATGTCCAAGGAGAGTGACTTTGCTTTCACCAATGTGACACTTGACCATGTTGAGTTGGCCACCCAAGGTTTGCACCCTGGTCAGGCCGTCATAGACTTTGCTCAAATGGAGGGAGCATGAACTATAGATGCAAAAATCATCTATGAAGACCCGTATTGACGTTCCAAAGTATGGTTGGAAGACAAAAGTCACATAGCGCTGGAATGTGGCCAAAGCATTAGGAGGCCAAAAGGCATCACTCTGTAAGCAAAGCATCCCCAGGGTGTTATGAAAGTTGTCTTTTTCTGGTCTTCTTCTACAATACTAATCTGAAAGTAGCCTGAGTAGCCATCACATACTGTGTAGCGCTCATGACCTGCCACTTCATTGAGAATTTCATCTTGGAATGGGAGGGAAAAGTGATCCCTCTTTGTGGTTGCATTGAGGGGCTTATAGTCTACACAGACTCTCCACTTGCCAGTCTTCTTTGGTGTGACTACTACTGGAGAGACCCATTCTGAGTGTTCGACAAGGTAAATGAAACCTGCCTGTAGCAAATTCCTCACCTCTTTGAGCAGTGCCTCTTGTTGGATTACCCAAAGCCTTCTGAGCTTTTGCACTATGGGCTTACTTCCTTCCTTGAGTCTTATGCAGTGTTGTACTACTATGATTCCTGCGATCTTATCATAACCATCAATGAACAATGTGGTGAAGTTACCTAGCATGGAGACATATTCCTTCCTCTCTTCACCGGCTAACTCATTGGAGAGCATCCGATGTAACTTACTTGTATCCTCTAAGGATTGCGTACCTGATGGTCCCTCTTTGTTTGTCAGTGGTGCTTCAGATTGTGTCAATCTTTTTGGGTTTTTAAGGATAGCCCCCATCACTTCGATGCTACTGTCACTTTCTTCGGTTGTTGTTGTCTCTTCTCTTGAGGTGGACAAATAGTCAGTGGTGGACTCATCTTCCGAAGCCTCCAAGATCATGTTGCGCTGCTTCCCAATCCTCATGTCGTAGAATATGGAATTCCCTTTAGCGTCCTTCATCTGAATCATTCCGATACTCCAGTCTTGCTTAGCCTCAATAGCCATGAGCTAGAGTCTTCCATGAATGATAGGGTAGCCCTCCCCTTTGTGTGGCATGACAAAAATGTCTACCTCCACTTTTGTGTTGAATGCCTTTACTTTGACCGATTCACAATGCCTACGCATTTCACTCTTACGTTATTTGCCATTTTGGCTTGGCAGGGTGCCGGCCTACTCACCTCTAGGCCTAGATGGTGCATCATTTTCTCACTCACGACGCATATCTGTGCGCCACCATCTATGTAGACATTTGAGATACGTTGCCCCTTGATGTGGGCATCCATGGTTGGTAGGATGTTGTCAAGGTCCCTCCCAAAAATAGCCCTGGCTATCCTTGGTCTTGATCTTCTTGTACTTACAATCTTCGTCCATTGTCTCCTCATCCTTGGTGCAAGATGGAGTAATTAGGGCCAAGTTATCTTTGGATCCTGCATCAACACATCCTGAACTAAGTCATATGGTTTAGCATACTCACCTAGTGAAAAATCCACGATGTCGATCTTCCATCGAGGCTTAGATGACTGCTTGCTAAACTCGCCTTTTCCTTTCATTTTCTCTTCCTTTTGAGTGGCCTCTTCGTTCCTGGCATGCTTCACTCCCATGGCATCCACTTCTTCTACTTTTGCTTTCCCTTTGTGCGTCTCTCATACTAGTTCTTCTACCTTTGCCTTCCCTTTAGCTTCTAGGCTAACAACACTCACCGCTTGGTTTACAGCAGGTGGTGGGGGTAGCGCTGGAACGAGAGGTTGTGGTGGTGGTTGCTGTATAGGTGGTTGAAGAATTTGGACCGGTGGAATCGGCCATGGTTACCGGGGTGGTGGTGGTCTTGCCCTTGGTGGAGAGATCTGATTCTGTCTTCCTCCTCTATTGAAATTCTATCTTCTTGGATGTGGGCAGTAATACATGCCATAGCCGTCTTCCGTGAAATTATAGCAGTGGTACTCTTGGTTTTTGCCTTCGTTGTACTCTCCCTTGCTCTGGACTTTTGACAGGTGCATGCCCTTGCTGCACCAGATGCACAGATAAACTTTTGAGCTGAGTGCTAGTGATGCGACTCTCGGGGGGTTCACTATGTGTAAAACTACCAAATCACGTGCGTTCAAGATATGTTTGCAAAACCCCTTATCTGTAAATTTTGTTAAGAATATAATGTACCCTTTTCTTTTAAAATCTGTAAGCTTTTTACAAATTTGAAAAAATAATATTCTTTTGTATAGATATTTCTGTAAGTTTCAAGAACTTTAAATACCCTTCTGTTGAACTCACGTGATAGGTTACATTTTCCTTAGGTGACCTCCCCGAGATGCGACTCAGTAGGTCTTGCTGCTCTAGATGCTTCTTCCTTTGGGGTCATGTGTTTGCAGACTGGCTTAGCCCTTCCTTCCCTTTGGCCCGAGCATCCCCTTTTGGCCACTTAAGAGTAGAGACTATACCTTTGCTTGCAGTTTCCTCAGGAAAGAGAGACCTTACTGATCTTTTTCCTCCCTTGATATGAACAATCTCCTCGCGGTGAATGTCGATGTAGATGATTTCATCCCCTTCGTTACCTTCGTTGCTGGCACTCATTGACGGTGTGCCTTGGTTGACAGCAGTGATGGCACTTCATAGCCCTCCCACCTGATGCTCTCAATTTGCGCTTAGAATGAGCAACACGAGATGCGGAGCTTACCTCTTGAATACTGACAACACTACAACCTGGGAGTAGTACTTCAATGAAGGCAGTCAGTGCCTCTTTAGTCTCCTCCTCCCCATTCTCCAGTTGGAGAATTCTTTCAACCATTTATCCATGATTGATGATGTGCATTGTTTTCAGCATTGTAAACTGGAGGTTTCCAAGAAGCCCTCCTCAATGGGGGCACCAAATGACGAGTGCAAAGCGCGACACGGACCCCAACGGCCTCGAAAATGCCAGGAGCCGATGTACGCCGCAAGCCAACCACGGTGAAGCGAACAGAGGGCACCACCTAGCTTTAAGCAGCTAGGACGCGGACAACGGTGATTGCAGATATCACAAACTCTAGACACCGACACACACACACACACACACACACACACACACACACAGAATGACGCAGGTGATGAAAACCCTCGGGGTGTGAGGAAAAACTATTTCCTTGCAATATTTACAACAACCTTATTTCTGGCAAGGTGGCAATCATGGTGATAGAGATAGTGAGAGGGATAGTGAGCCTAACAGTGCGTTCTCTAGAGATGACTCATAGACATGGAGACTTTGCTAACATGAGTGTGTGTGTGTCGACCATTGGAGTCGAGATGTGGACATAGATTTTTCTCATAGTGCAAATTTCCAAAACTGCTACACTAAATCCCCCCCTCTCGTGAGGCAAATGTTGCCAATCCCTCCCACCAAAATACTACCAAGTGTTGACCTCTGATGAAATTGCACACCACCCTTGATAGTGACCTCTCAATGCCTTTTTATAGGTGCTGGCTGCTTTAGATTAGGGTAATTTGATTAGATTAGGGGTTCTAATCCGCGGAGACAAAGCAAAGCGGTGGGCCCTGGATGGTTGACCCTTGCTTTGTCTTGGGAAATATTATAAAGGAAAACTCCTAGGTGGGCCTTTGTGCCCATCACCTAGAGAGAGGTGATAATTTACAAATTGGGATTTTTTACAAGATTTGGTTTAAAAGTGGGAAAAATGATGACAACCTACGGATTTTACTGAAGAGGGCGGCGTGGATGGATGCCGGTGAACGGTAGCCTAGCTGGTGCGTCAGTGTAGCGCATTCGTCATTTTCGGGGTCGATCGAGGCATGCCTTCCGTGTCTTTTCTTGTTTCGGTATCGGCGACGCGCGACTTGGCTGTCTTCCTTTTGTTGATGACGTTGATGTCGTCGAGTCCTTCATGTTTTTTTTATTTTCTTTGATGGGTGCGTATGGCGTGCGCATGTATGTGTGGATATGTGAGTGCGCGTATGCACGTGGGTCTGTGTATGTATTTGTGTTTATAGGAGTGTGTGTGTGTGTGTATAAGTGTGTGGGTGTATACGGCAAGGGTGTGCCTAGGAACGGGGGTATAAGTTATATATGTATATTATTTTTATTTTTTAATTTTCGGTGCCTACAGCGCAGAGGGAGGACGAGAATGGGAGAGAGAGAGAGAGAGAGAGAGAGAGAGAGAGAGAGAGAGAGAGAGAGAGAGAGAGAGAGAGAGAGAGAGAGAGAGAGAGAGAGAGCGGCACTGTTCTGATGGCGACGCCTACTAGCTGTATGACACAGAGAGCGAGGGAGAGACAGGGCGGGGGGAGTGAGATGGCGAGGGACTGGGGAGTGGTGAGGAAGTGTGTGTGTGTGTGTTGTGTGTGTGAATAAGAGAGAGGGAGAGAACGTCCTGATGGCGGTGCCTGCACAGGTCGAAAGCGAGAGAGAGAGAGAGAGAGAGAGAGAGAGAGAGAGAGAGAGATGGCCCACCGGTGGGAAGAAAACAAGAGGAGAGAGAGGGAGGGGAGAGTGAGGTCGAGGGAGTGTGGACGAGAAGGAAGAGGGAGGGGTGAGGTATGGCGGCCCGCTGGGCAGGGGTATGGACGAGCGAGGAAGGGTGAGAGAAGAGAGAGAGAGAGAGAGAGAGAGAGAGAGAGAGAGAGAGAGAGAGAGAGAGAGAGAGAGAGAGAGAGAGAGAGAGAGAGAGGGAGAATTTTCAAAAGCTTGGCGGCCCGCCAGGGAAATATAGACAGTGGCACCCTGTTTTATGCGCCCACTGGGCCAGGCGATGCAGAGGCAGGGTAAGTGAGATGGTGGTGGATTGGCGTAGCCGAGCAGGAGAGAGAGAATCCTCTGTCTTCTAGGGGATAATGGAGAGAGGTGTGGCCAAATTGGTGGCGGCCCGCCTGTGGTTAATACTAGAGGGGTGGTGAATGTTAAAAAAACTGTTTTTTTATCGTTTTTTCATGGTAATGTGCTCTCCCCTTCTTGGGGTTGGTTCTTGCGGCCGCGGTTTTGAAAACCGGCCATCAGTGCTTAAGGAGTCTTTCATTGTCATAACACCAGGTTATGGGTATGCCAAAACCCTTGGTTGCGACCACACCTAAAACTCATGGTTTATGAGTATACCACAAACTCATGGTTAAGAGTAAACCTAAAACTCTTAATTATGTCATGAGAATGGTAAGTCTAGTTGGGGCTTGAACCTGGGGGATTGTTGGGTTTCAAGCCCTAGCCGATGGTCATCTACCCGTGGGAAACTACCATGTTGGTTAACTAAGGAGACATTTGGGGTTTGAAGAGGGCCTTTTAAGGATTAGGGATTTATGAAGCTCCTCCAATAAGAAAAGGGCTACCGTTACGGTGACAAATTTTTTTATTTTTTATTTTTTAAAACAAAACTCACAATTGTGAGTGGATTATATTGAGCAGCCCAAAAAGTTACAAGGTTATGTCATGCTCATGTTGCCATGACAACATCCACGGATCAAAATTACAACGGCTATCAGGGCAGCCACCCCTACCACCTCGCCTCCACATCCTTGATACACAAAGCCCGTGCTATTCTCATTCTGAGATCTTTTATTTACTGATGGCCAAGAATTGCCCCCATCCTAGGCATTCCATCTATTGACAACAAGGCACAAATAGTCCTAGACCAATCCTCCGAGTGATGCTTGCGCCCGAGTGCCCATATTAGCACTTTGCTTTCTTGTATAATTTCTGCGAAGCTTGCCACCTCAGATCCTCCTTCAAAAACACGGCGGTTCCTTGTCTACCATACAAGGCACAAATAGTCCTAGACCAATCCTCCGAGTGATGCTTGCGCCCGAGTGCCCATATTAGCACTTTTCTTTCTTGTATAATTTCTGCGAAGCTTGCCACCTCAGATCCTCCTTCAAAAAACGGCGGTTCCTTGTCTACCATACATTATGAAAGAATAAGTATCTGACGATCTAAGTGCTGAGGAGGACTGCAGGACTACCCGGATTTTTACTTCCAAGGCATAGGTCAGTCTTGAAAAAACTAATTTTCCATGTTCTTTGGACCCACTTGCATACTTTCCCTGCTAGGCCTTTTACAGCTGGGCAGCCCATGAACAGGTGGGCAAGATCTTCACTAGCTAACCTGCACCCCAAGCATCGATCTGACCCAATCCCTCTCTCCTGAATCTTCACCCCCATCGGTAGAGCACCCCAAATAACCTTCCATAAGAAAACCTTCATGAACTGTGGAACCTTTGGCTTCCATATGTTCTCCATTACATGCTCCCACCTTTCCTCCGGCCATTGCTTTTTCCATAGCTTGTTAAGGGAGCTAGACCAATCCTTCATTTGCATCATTGTCTAATAAATTATTTTAGTATGGGGTTTCCACAAGAGACTGCTTCCGGGCCATTTCCAGGCATTCCAGTCCAACTCCGAATCATAGATTGGCATCACTAGATTGCCAAGCTCTTTCATCACTTTGTGGACAAGCAAGACCTCCAAGCTATTTAGTTGGTACTGGGAAACCATAAGGTCTATGGTTTTCCATCTCTTGTTGACATTGTCCCAGAAGTGCTCAAGTCGGTTCAGACCCTTATTATTCAGCTTCCTGGCTGTCTCAATCCAATAGGGAGTTTGTGGCGGATCTACAACTTTGGAGAGCCAGGGGGACCAATGCAGGATGGAGTTCTTGAAGTATCTGGCTTCTTCCCCCCACTTTAAAACTCCTACTACTCTATTGCATTTTCTTACCAATTCTCTTGAGCTGCCCCCCAGTCTTAAGGTAGACCACGCCGGGGCTAACAGTTTTTCATGAACCTCCACCCCTCTCCACATTCCACCCTTCGTGCCAAGTTTAGCTGCTTCTATCATATCTCTGATCATGACAGCCCAAACTTGATCCTGTTTAGCCAAGGAAGCAACAAATTTGGCGCAACAACCTTCTGCATGGGCCACAGGGTTGAGAATCCCGAGGCCTCCTTGATTCCTCAGCCGAGCAACTGATTCCCAATGGGCCCATTGCCATGGCCTAGAAGATTTCTTGTTATTTTTCTGGTGACACTTAGCCATCTTGAGAAGCGGGCTAGTGAAGGCAGTATAAGGAATCATAAAGGCATTCATCACTTTTATCCGACTTGGGAATGGGAGAAGAGCATACTCCCACCTCCTCATTTTTGTTTTGAATTTTTCAAGCACCCACTCGAATCTTTGCGTGTGAGTTACATCCACCCCCAAGGGGGCTCCCACATGTCTAAAGATATTCCCTTTTGTGACAATCTCCCCTGACTAGACAGTAGGGTCAAATGAGTCATTTTCCGATAGGGAAATCATCCTTGACTTCTCTATATTACACTGGGACCCCGAAGCTACTGAGAACATTTGTACAATCTCCAGAGCTTTTCTAATGACCTCGGGGCACGCCTTCAAGAAGAGGAGAGAATCGTATGCAAATAGTTTTGCCAGGAGTTGTCTATTTCTTGGCAAAACAAGGCCTTGTATCTCCCCTCGTTCAGAACTATCTTCGAGCGTCGTGATTAGAGGATGTGATCCTATGGCGAAAAGTATGGGGGCGAGAGGGCATCCCTGTTTAATTGACCTTTTGACCTCAAAAAAGCCCACAATTCTATCGTTGAATAGGAGCTCTGACTGGCTTCCAGCCCCCATTACGCGAACCGGCCATCAACAGAGGTGCGGCCCAAAGCCTAGAGATTCCATGACGGCTTCTATATATGTCCATGTTATCCTGTCATGGGCCTTGTCCGGGTCCAACTGCAGCAGAACGCACTTCTGCTTTGTGACAACTGCGTATTCTATGCCCACCATTGTTGCCAAGATGTTATCGTAAATGGATC
Organism: Adiantum capillus-veneris; assembly: GCF_014529385.1. NCBI lineage: Eukaryota > Viridiplantae > Streptophyta > Polypodiopsida > Polypodiales > Pteridaceae > Adiantum > Adiantum capillus-veneris. The sequence goes on from NC_140931.1 coordinate 70,834,674, forward strand.
TTCCTTTAATGAAACCATATTGATGGGGTGAGATGATCTTGGTTAGTAAGGGGGACTAGTTTGAGGGCCACTGCTTTAGCTATAATTTTGTAGGCCACTAACATGATCGTTATAGGGCGCCAATGTTTCAGTTTAGAACAACAGATCTGTTTTGGGATGGGCTTGATAAGCCCTCTCTTCACACTTGTCTCCAACGACCCTTCGACCATGGCTTTATTGGCCAACCTTGTGATTGGGGTCTTGAGATGATCCCAAAATTCTCTATAGAATTCCATCATCATCCCATCCCAACCAGGGGACTTTTCCTTGCCAAGGGCTTGCAATGCTAGTGCACATTCGTCTTCGGAAAATGCCCGTTCCAAGTTATTAGCTTCCGAGTGGGGAAATTCCTTCTTGACACTCTGAAGCAAGGTCTCTCTGGCTTCTTCCACCTCTTGGGACTGGGTCTCCGGCCGTCCAATGATTTGGCTGAGATAGTGCAGCATCAGACCACCCATTTCATCCTGGTTAGGTACCCCCCACATGGGAGGGGGTAATTTGTTAGATCAAGGATTCTAACCACACCATGTGGTGGTCACACGTGAAGAGTGAGGTAATTGTTATTTTGGAAGGGGGGGGGGGGGGGTAGAGCAACTGCACCTCAAAGAGGTGTAGTTGGCTCACCCCACTTCTGTAAGAATTTATGAATCTTTTTGGGAGTCTCTAAAAGTGCGTAGTAAAATGTGAGCTTCTTCTAGTTTTTCCAACTCCATGTCGTGGACTCTCTTCCCCATGTGTAGCTTTCATTTTCCTCAAACCCAAATCATGGAAGAAAATGAATAAACTAATTTTTTATTCTTCAACTTTAAAGCCTTTTTTTACCCATAAAGGACGCGAGAGTTTATATTAAGTAGAGAGCAAAATTACATTGCAGAGCTTTACAGACTGTTACATCCCATATCCTTTGATTTACATTCTGAGGCAAATACAAAAATATCTAGGGGGATCATCAAAAGATTCTATTCTGCTTACATAACATTTAAGCTGTCAGGTTTTCTAGAAGATCCTGCATGTGGGCGACTAGCCATATCCCATTGCTATGTAATCTTCATAGCTTGACCGTAGAGTGTATGAAGCAAGCTACAAAGTGCTTACCGACTGTATGAGTTACTACAATAGCGCCAACATCAACAAGCAACAAGAGGTTCTCCTTGACGGATCCTACACACATCTGCAGAGGATGCTAGATGAATGCACAACTTTAAAGCCTTGTATTTTCTTTCCAATTTTAAATCTTTAACAAGAAGATTTGGCTTGCATCTTTTTGAACGTCCTTGTCTTTCCTTCTTTTTGTTTGAGTGAAAAACTCTACACACACATACACTTTCTCCCTCTCAAAATCTTTTATTGTGAAAATAATCCAAGGTGTGGTTGTGTCCACTTTTTAGAGGGAGGGGTAAGTCAAGTACCTTTGTGACTGCAGGGGGTAATTGAGGTTTTCTCTATTACAACTGACCCCCTTCGTGTGGGGGGCCTCTTATGAACTGTTGTCCCTTTTTCATCATTGAGCGAGCGGATGTTGCCCCGGCTCTTCTTGATTTTGAAAGCCCTAAAAAACTGAGCTTGATTGGAGGCTTCCGGTTGCAAAAAAGTCTCCCTAGAGAGAAGTCTAGCCTTTTTTGGCCTACCCAAAGGGCAAAGGCTATAGAGATGGCTTCTCTTTTTGCTGACTAAAATAGAAAAAAATTGAGTTGTATTTTAAAGCATTTTTTGATAGGCCAAAATTGCTCATTGATTGAAATAAGATAGCGGGCACTCATTTTAAATGAAGAGTGTGTAACTCTAATGATGGTGTCTTGAGTTATGAAATATTAAAGATTTTGGGTTGCCTCTAATGAAGAAAAAGTGGGTTTAGTTTTGAGATTTTTGGGGGTTGCTAAAGAATCCATTGTGGTATGTCATATATGAATTTCAGGAAAAGACAAAGTTGAGGCATCTTTTGAGATCTTCCCTTTAATCCTTTCTCTCTCTCACTCAGCGAGGCCAAACTCTCTCCCTTTCTTGTTGTTGTTAGCGAAAAATCTTATATGTTTTTTAAACAAATAAAGTGAAAAATGAAAATGTTTGATTGGTGAGTATTCTAGTGAGCACTAGCCCTAGTGGGTGACAATCTCGATTCTCATGTTTCTCTCAAAAGATCTTGAGGTAAGATTTTTTACAAGATTAGATTATTGAATATGCTCGAAATTAGAGTCTGGCAGTTGGCTCCTCTTTTCTCGTGCATGCTTTTGTTTCCTTTCTGACAATGTTGAAGGAGCCAGCAAACAATCTTTGAGAGTCCGACGGCTCTTCATGAGCCTGATCAAGGCATGCAAATGATCTTCCTGGCCATGGGAGCCGGCGGGCCTGCTGCACTACAGCGATGCAGAAGAACGAGTAGCTCGTTATGCATGGCGAGAGAGAGAGAGAGAGAGAGAGAGAGAGAGAGAGAGAGAGAGAGAGAGAGAGAGAGAGAGAGAGAGAGAGAGAGAGAGAGAGAATATGTGTGTGTGTGCGTGCGTGTGTGTTTGTTAGCTTAGCGCACCTCCACACAATAACAGAGAGCTTGAGTTTTGGGGCATATTTTTCAATGTGTTGCAAGCCACACGTTGGCAGATTTATATGTGCTGCAGAACGACGTCCTGTGTGTGGGTGTGATTCAGTTGGATATGAGCATTATATGTTGCTCCCTAGTTGTGGGAACATGCACTTGTTGGAGCTTGGTATATTTGCAAAAGTTGTGAAGCTTATGCGAAGCTTTTGAGCTTTAGACCTTTCTCGACGGACCTTATGCAGCTTCTGGCAAGTCCGAGGTGGAGGCTATTTTCCGTGGACCCTATGTCGAATGGTTTCAGTTTAACAAGGTATGTTAGCCAGGCTCATCAACTTACTCCTATGAAAAATTACAAGCTAGCCAGAGCCCAAGATTATGTTTTGCAGAGACATCAATTTTTTGGAGGAGCTTATTGCTATCATTCGTTATAATGAGCTTATGGTGTCCTTCTCCAGGACTATAGCGAGTTCTCCAATTTGGAGGAATGCAAGGAGACCATCTCCAACTATATGCTAGAGCATGGCCCCTTTGATGGGTTGATGGGGTTTTCCCAGGTTTAATTTTCTTCGCTACGAAGATCATTTACCTTTTGGTAACAATGCATGATCAGGGTGGTGTGATGGAGGTGACAAGTTGTCTCACGTTGTGCGCGTCTAATACAACAGCTTCTATTTGTGTAGGGTGGAGTCCTCGCAGCGGCATTTGCGGGCCTTCAACAGAAGGTGCGTGTATGTGTGTATACTACACAAGGCAACTTTTGGAGGTGAAGATGTTATTGCTTGTCCTCGCAGCGGCATTTGCGGGCCTTCAACAGAAGGTGCGTGTATGTGTATATACTACACAGGGAAACTTTTGGAGGTGAAGATGTTATTGCTTGTCAGCAATGTGTGTGTGTGTGTGTGTGTGTGTGTAGAACTCAGTTCCATTTGCTTTCATGCAGGGTTTGGCACTCCAATTCCATCCATCTCTCCGATTCATAATTCTAGTAGCTTGAACTGGATTCAACAATGAGCAATTAATGCACGAATGTTACTCGGAGCTTGTGGTGTGTCCATCTGTTCATATCATAGTAGAGCAACATGGACAACAGATCTGGCCTTGATGTTCTCACGTGCTGTATTGATTGAAAGCTATCTTTGATCGCCCCCTAACTACATGTTTCCAACGTTTTGCTGGCATGAGTTGTTTCTCTCTGCAACATCCACACTGAGTAGCACCTGTGTTGCAAATCCAATGAAGGTGAATGGAGGGAACTAGTTGCAGCAAGAAGCAATGGGCAGGCAGGGTGCTGGACTCGGTGCGGTGCAAGGGTGGATATGCGTGGCAACATCTCCCTCTTTCTCTCTGTCTCTCCTTCTTGCCCCTTCTTAGTTTAGGTGACTACACAAATGCATAGGTGTCACTACATGCCTTGTCACACTGTTGTTGGCATGTTCTTAATGGTGAAAGTATGTAACCCTGACATTTTTCATTCTCTTAATCAAGAATTTGCTATTAAAAACAGTTATATGTTCATATATTGTTGCAGGCCTCGGTTGGATGCTCTGTTATCTTGAGTTTTTGGTGTGGCTCTGTGCAAATTATCTTTGTATTTAGTTACATACGAAATAGTAGTATGGTCTTATGATTTTGTTTTGAAAAATATATTCTTTGTGGCTCTCTAAGCGCAGCAGGGAGATCTTGCAATGATGGTCATAGCTAAGTCTTGACTTGGTTCCAAGCATCATATAAAATAGTGTGCTTGCACAGTAGACTCACACTAGACTGAGCAAGGCAATTTTTGAGGATATTTTATTAATGATAAAACGTTTAGTGCATTCAAATTTTATGGGAACGGTTTTCAAACCAAGTTGCTCTTTGTTGGAAGTGAAGCTGCCCTAAAATAAGGGTGTAGCATTATGAGGAAAGCAAATGGTCTCTAGAAAGTTTCATATATTTGGCCCCAAAGGAGTGGTGCCATATTAATGCCTCCACTTTTTGCTAGTGAAAAAGAAAAACTTAGTTTTAAAAAAATACAGTTTCATTTGCTAAATGAGAAAAAATACGCATTGCAAAGACTAACAAATAAATTTGAAAAGTATTGATGCACTCTGCTCTCTCTCTCTCTCTCTCTCTCTCTCTCTCTCTCTCTCTCTTCTCAGAGCTTGGAAGTCCCATTGCTTTTGCAAAGTGAGGAACATGTTCGTTTTTCAGCCTACTATTGGCCAAGAGCATGGAAACGCATTAGCAGCTCAAATGCTCATTCTGTGGAGAACTATTAATTTATGGCAGGGGTTCTCATAACTACCACAAGCTAAACAAGCCTGAACACATTCAGGTGAAGACAAAGGTTAAAAGGCAATCGACATCCAGGTTCAAACTCTACATGGCTCTTCTCGTGTCCTTTGTCAAAAAACTCGGGGTGGTAGCACATCACGGTTGGCAGAACATGAGAGTTTCTGAGAAAACAGGCGCAATGAGGACTTTAATTCACCCAAATCTTTGTGACATGAAACTTGGAGACCTGATCACCCTCGATACAAATGCAGAGCAATCTCGGCAAGCATGTACCTGCCACCAATTAAGTACTAGTACACTTTGAATATAGGGTAGAGACCTTCAATGCACATCCGGGAATAGACGGCTATTTCGTGTCTCATATAAGAATTCACCAATGCTTTGATAAATAATTGGGAAAATTATCAAAATACCCCTCAAAATTTTAGAATTCCCAAATTTCCGATGTGTTGTCGTAAGTTCCCAAAATGCCCTTCAAATTTTGCAAAATTTCCAAAATACCCTTGGTTTTGAGATTACATTTCTACAAAGATGAAATAATTTGTAGCTTTTTGTTGCTTTTTTGTGAGGTAATTGTGACAAATTACATGCTAAGCACTCAAAAATGGACCTCAATTGTCAAAAAGGAATATAGATTAGAAAATCTTGAAGAAACAAGGCTATTTTGGCAATTTGAGGGGTTGTTTGGAAATATCCACAAATTAGAAGGGTATTTTGATAATTTTCCCAAAATAACTTTATCAAGCCGGATTTTGATCCTTTTAATCCCTTTATGAGATATTTGAGAAGGAAAGCTTTACAAAAACTTGAACTTTTATGATAAAAATCCTCAAATTGACGATTTCTAAAACTTGCTAAAATTTGAGGCAATCATATTTTAATTTGGATAAAGTGAACTTGCCTTTTTCCGAACCTTCATTGCTAGTGAAGCCACTATTTTTTATGTGGCTATTTAATTGAGAGTGAGAGAGAGAGAGAGAGAGAGAGAGAGAGAGAGAGAGAGAGAATGTTGTCTAATTGGGCAAAGAGGGGTTTTGTGAAGTGATTCGCCTTATTTTTTCCAGTTGGTACTACCTTCTGTGTCTTTTTTGATTTGTCCACTGAACAAGGTGGTTACACTGCAATAGAGGAAATTGCAAGTACCATAATGGTAGCCCTTATGTTCTCTGCAATGTATACCAAACTTTTAAGAGTATGAAGACCATTGACCTTGAATAGCATCACAACAAGCCCTACACAAGGATGATGGGAGTGGCAAGCCTAATAATTCGGACGAAGCCTAGAGTTTACCTATAATTAATGATTTTGTATGCATAAATGCACATAGCCCCCCATGTGTAGAGTCATGACTAGAAGCATAATCTACTCGGGGTCCACCAACAACCTTAGTGTTAATGAAAACCACGAGAGGTTCTATCCCAAGTGGAAAGATGGGAGCTCATGCATCAAAAATAGGTGCTGCAAACGTTGTTTTTGGGTTGAATTAAAAGGAATAATGAAAGATCCTTTGGGCTAAGAGAGAGGGAAACTTTTCCTTGGTTGATTTGATAAGTTAAGTTGGGTTTTTTTTTCCTTTGTAGTGTGCTTTTTTGTTTTGGGGGGGGGGGGGGGGGGGGGGGGGGGGGGGGGGGGGGCGGCGCGCGCGCGCGCGCAATGTCATGAAGGTGATCACAAGGCAAGCCGAGGAGGGATAATTGTCACACAGGCCAAGATTCAGCATCAGTTTTGTTTTGTTTTAAGTTATCCGTTCGTGGATGCGGCACTATGCAAGAGATTCGGTTTCCGCCTCGCAACTTATCTATTGACTTGCCAATAGTGACTCAAAATTTATCTGCAGAGACCAAAGATCATCCTTGGGATGTCTTCCAAATAGAGAACAATTTGCACTAAGGCAACGTATCGTAGGCAACTCCGTGCTATGCGTGCAAAGGTCATGAGATTAAAAAAAATTAATAATAATAATAAAATATACTTCAAATTTCAAAAATTCCCAGAATATATTTTGGTTTGGTTGGATTCTTTGAGATTTTCTAATCGTTATTCGTGTTTGACAATTGAGATCCGCTTATGAGTGCTTAGAATGTAATTTGTCAGAATTACCTCGCAAAAAAGGCAATTATGTCTAATATTAATGATCCAATTCATCACTAAAGCCTACATAATTAACTCAAATTTGACAGGTATTCTGGTTTGGGAGTTTCAATAAATCGAAGAAATTGAGTGCTCGCTCGACAGCTGACACAACCGACCTGCAATGACGGAGGGTGAGGACAATGAGGAGACATGAGGGTGTTCGTTTGAGGGGAACGTGTGCATGGGCACAAACCAAGGTGCGGTTGCAGAGGCAGTGCCTCTCTCTCTCTCTCTCTCTCTCTCTCTTCTTCCTTCATGTTCTCCTGCTCTCTCTCTCTCTCTCTCTCTCTCTCTCTCCTCTTCCTTCGTGCTGTCCTGCTTTGCATAACTGAGACGGAGAAGCACCTAGGAGAGGGATTTGCATTCCTTGAAGAGAAACGACCATGGTGTAGGAAGGGATGTGCAGAGATCGAAGGAAAGGAGATCAAGCAGCGGTTGGGCTGAAGCAATGAGCATATCACGGGTGCAAGGAGCCGCTGTGTGTGAGGGGGAAGGGTCGCATGAGAGACGTTGAAGGCATGAGCAAATCGCAGGTGCAAGAGATAGAGAGACGAGAAGATAGAGCCGCCTTGTGTGTGTCGACAGAGGCTTGTGAGACGGCTATGGTGAGGGATGGGAGTTGCACATAACCATGATGACGACACCCCATTCTTTTTTTGCTTTAACACTCAGAAATTCTAGGCGAATCTTGATGTCTAATTAATTGGGTCTTTGAGTTTCGATCGAGTAGGTAGGAGATTTCTCACTTGAGAGACAAGGTTAAAAATTCTATAGTTACACAAATTTAGTTCCTGCAAAATCACAAACCAATGGGAATCTCTTGTTGCATAGAAAACCTTTCCAAATTGGCTTTGGCTTGAGGACATTAACTTCAAAGTTTTTATTGCAATGAAATATCTAAGCGAAGCCTAGATTGGCAATGGGGATTTCGAGACTTGATGGATGTTGCTAAGAAGAGATAGATTGGGCATTCAAGGACTTAATCTTATATCTATATTAAAAAGGCAAGAGTCTGATCCACGTGGCTGCAAATGCGTGTAGCCACAATGATCAAACCCTGGCCTTTTTCCCTTCCTCTGCCCTCTTGGCACTGCCCCTTTGACGTGGCTCTACCCTCTTATTGCGAAAGCCTGTGTTGACCTTTGGACGTGGCTACTGAACTGCGAACGTGGCTGCCAAAAATGCATTGCCTTGATCTGCGGGCATTGCCAACAAAGAAGCCCTCAAAACAGTGCACAGCGAGCTTGACTTGTGTGCATGGCCCTTGAACGACGTCAACACTTGAGACATGTAGTTGAACAACAGATTCAACCCCTTGAATGATGGGATCTTCCCCCACCTCAAGGCATGCACCGTTTCTCATCTCCATATGGGGGCTCGATTGAGCCTCCCTCTATATAAGCGAGCTTTGGGGTTTGCTTTCCCTTCCGCATAAGAGTGCCATAGCCTTCAACTAGGTATTTCTACAGGCTATAGCAGGTAAGATCTCTCTCTCTCTCTCTCTCTTCTTTCCGCATGCCTTTCGTCTTTCCACCTGCTCGAAGGGTTGCCTCTCTCTCTCTCTCTCTCTCTCTCTCTCTCTCTCTCTCTCTCTCTCTCTCGCAGTGCCTTCCCGCTCTCTTTTTCAGCCTGCACCAAATCCGTCTTTCACCCTACTGGAAGGGCTTCTTTCTCTCTCTCCCTCTCTCTCCCTCTCTCTCTCTCTCTCTTAAATGGTCGAATGCAAATCTGCTATGGAAGTTGGACTGGTCAAATGCAAACCTGCTGCCATTTACTTTCACTGCAGTATTTACTGAAAGGTTAACAAGAAGGTTTCCATGTGCATTATTTTTGTCATTGTCCCGATGAAATGATAGCACAAAACTATTATGAGGCAGCTTAAAACTGAGCTCACCATGGATAGTCACAGAGAGAGAGAGAGAGAGAGAGAGAGAGAGAGAGAGGAGAGGGGCGGGCCGCGGGCGGAGTACTAGCTCAGAAGCAAAAGATTTTGAGTTGCTTGTTGCTAAATATTGAGTGGTAGTGTTTGTGTGCGACATCTCTTGCAATAGTAAAACATTAATGCCACTAGCAGTGTTTGGGGAAAAATGTGTATCAACTTAATATTGTGTCATCCATCCCAAATTAGAGGAAAATACTGCTAAAAAAAAAACCTTTATTTTCTAAAACTTCCTCTTGGCAAGTTCAAGAAAAGGAATTTTGTATGTTTGAAAATTTGATTTTTCTCGAATAGTGGCCACTATCTCTCTCTCTCTCTCTCTCTCTCTCACACACACACACACACACACACACACACACACACACACTCTCTCTCTCTCTCATATGAATACTCAGTGCTCACTAGAAGATCCGCTAATGCACAGAACCTATCTTTCCAAATTCCAAATACCTTGAGCTTTGGAAAAATATGAAAACCCAAATACAAGATGACATGAGTGTGAATTGATGTAATACAAAGGTAACTTACAGCACATGAGAATACATCCAAAAAAAATGATAAGCCATCTCCTTTGGCATACACGAAGGAATAAAAAAAGACCCTCGATTCAATGATCACAAAGGGAAAAAAAGAGGTAGAAAAGAGCCAAAATATAACATACTCCGAAAACAAAAAATGCTCACAAATTAGGCTTCGACAACAAGAGATCTTGAGAATTAAGTCTTTGCATCAAGATCAAATGACCAACTCCAAATGTCGCTTTAGAGCAAGAATGACGACAGTGGTAGATTTGAGTTGTGGCAAATGGGCCCTCTATTTGTAAAATTTCAACAATGCTGTTTGTGTCGAGGTTTTGATGCAAGTAGTTGGAGACCACCACAGGCTTTGCAAGATCCTTGGTACCTTGAAGAATATGCATGGCAGTTGGAGACCACCATAGGCATTGCAAGATCGGTGGTACCTTGAAGAATATGGCAGAGTACTTGAAATCCCAACCACTTGAAATTCAAAAAATGAGAGAAGCTGCTGTGCATGTGATAAAGAGGGAGAGAGGCCGCCGAAGGCGGCCGGCCTACTAGTGAATGTTTATATGAACAATTATTTCCACAACACACACTAGAGATAAGCTAAGAGCTTGCCAAAAGAATCTCTTAATTTTATATTTAAATGCAAAGCCGACATAAATGAAGATACAAGCTTTCTTTTACTTAGTAGTTCCATTTTATGGAAGGCCTTGTGATTTTATCACTTGTTATATCTTCTAACTACTCATTAGCAAGGTTCGATTTGGCTTCAAGCCATCGTTTGTGTTCGACCTCAGTAGAAGATCTTGGTATATGATCTTGGCATTTAAGGTGAAACAAATTTTGATAGGCTCTAAGTAGAAAATAGCGGAAGAATATGAACCCCTCTCTGTCTTTCTCTCTCTCTCTCTCTTCTTCTTCTTCTTCTATGTCTGTAGCGCTACTCTTCTGCGTGTCGAGCCATGGATTCTTGTGGCATATACAAGGCTTGCAACAAGTGGGTCATTAGCACAGGTCCGTGAACTCTCTCTCTCTCTCTCTCTCTCTCTCTCTCTCTCTCTCACACACACACACACACACACACACACACACACACACACACACACACACACACACACACACACACACGTGTGTGTATGCGCAATAGTATGAGATGGAAGGATCCATGACCACCAACTTTTGTGATTTTCTTCTTGGCAGACCTTATGGATGTAGCCACTTTTTAACACCCTACGACAGATTATCCACTGACTTACCCTGCTTCTTTCCCTTCCCATGTCCACAATCACTTACCACATGCTCTCTCTCTCTCTCTCTCTCTCTCTCTCTCTCTCTCTCTCTCTCTCAAGGGGATTAGAACCTGCAATGTAGTCTTATCCTTGCTAGCTAATGTGATGTGCAAGATTACTTTCTTACCAGGTAAGGGTTGATCTCTCTTGAATAATTATTCATTCTATTTACGATAGCTTTGGATTGTATTGTCTCGGATTGCTTGAACATGTATATGGAAAATGTTTGGAGGCTTTTGAGAAAATTAAGAGTGTTGCTTTGTAATGTAAGTGCTTAGATTTAAAGATGTTAAGTGGTAGACATTTGGATTTTGAACAAAGATGCAGACTATGGAAGATTTTACTTTGGTGTAGGCACCTGCTTCCCAAGTTTCTTAAGATATGATTACATTTAGTTTAGGAATGTTGTGAGGTATGATGTTGAAGCTTGTTTAAGGTCTCATGCAACAAGTATGTGTGTGAAGGCTAGGAACTTTCTTAAGAGGGCCATATATGATGACAAGAAGCTAGTGGGCATTCTGTTTTGGAAATTGGAAGGATCCTTGGTATGCAGGTACTAAAAAGAGGGGAGAAAATTAGTTATGGAACAAAAGGATACCACAAATGGAACATGCTTGTATCAATCTCCTCATAATTGTATGAGCATTTTTAAATCTTTTCTTGCAGTCTTGTCTTCTTCTAAGCCATCTCAGCTTGTGCACCTTTTTTGGTTCATTTGTACTGCATGTTCCAAGTGTCAACCGAATGTTGTTTTTGTAACAAGTTTTTCCTTTTTGCAGATTTTCTTTTTCAATGGCTTTTGTAGGGGAATAAAGGAACTCCATTTATTGGATGTTCAAAAAATGGCAAGCAAATAATGGTATGGCATATTTTAGTCATCATTTAACCAGGTAAATGTTTTCCTATAGGATCCTTGTTTAGACAACAAGTGATTTTGTAATCATTGAATATACCAAAATCTTGAATGTAGTAGAGATGTGAGGGGAACTATTCTAAGAAACTTTTATGTGGCATGTCTGTTATGTATGATCACTTGTGTCATCCTTAGGTAGAAGGAGTGTTGGCGAGTCTACCAATGCTTTGTAATCTATTGTATACTCTTCAGCACAATATTGGAGACTCATCTGGTTCAAGATAATACAAGGCTTAACATGGTATGTTGTTTGGTGATCTTGTAGGAAAGATTACGACAAGCTTCCTAGCCGACTACACTTGAAGCCTGTGCTCAAAAGAAGGATTTGTGCCAAGAGCATAGGATACATGCTGAGAATTTGTAAAGCAACAAAATTCATATGGTGGGAGCACATTGATTAGAATGTATGCAAAGTGTGGTGCCCTCACAAAACCACAAAAATGTATGATGAGATTCTTGCCCGATATGTTGTGTTTTGGATGTAGTATGACAAGATATGCTCACTATTGCTGGTCACTAGGTATGTTGATTGTGGTGCCCTTACAAAAGGGATAGAAATTTTATAATGAGCTTCTGGTTTGGAATGCAAGAATTGAAGGATATGCCCAACATAGCCATCAAAAGGATACTCTAGCATGTTTACAACAAATGCGAAGGGTAGGCCTTTCTCCAAATGCCATCACTTATGCACGCATCTTTAAGAAATGCATGATGAAGGTGAAAGCATCCATTTTTTCTTTTGTAACCGCACTCAAAGCTTGTATTTAAAAGAAGGATGGAAACTGAGTTTTAATGTGGGTTACTTTAAAAGAACTCCAATGCCAATTTGAATCTTGTCGTTACACTTATCCCTATGCCAGCCAGGCCAGCACCCATGGCGACTTTGGCAATGACACTCACACTCTCCTCTCAATAGGTAGATGCATGACAATCAAGCTTGTGTTCTTTTCTCATTTCTTGCCATTGGGTTGCCAATATTTTTCTCATCATCATCATGTCTTATGTAGACAGAACTTCGACAACATTCCCCGGACTTGCTTTTGGGTTCATCTACAACAATCAAGGCAAATATGGGGGTGTTGCTAGATTGGTGAGCATGGGGCAAAGGGACCTCTCCCTCCCATTACAGCTCAACCAGGCTCTAGGGGGCAAGAACTTCTCCTATTGCCTTGTCACTCCAACTGACACATCCTCTAGCAAAGCCATGACTCTGCTCATGGACAAGGAAGCCACAGAGAACGCCTCGTCAATGGGCTTTATGCCCATGCATCTTGTGAACCTCTGTGGTAGCATCCCTTTACTACATTGATGTGCTTGGGTTCAGTGTCATTAATCAGAGGCTCAACATCCCAGCCAACACGCTTCAATAGACTCCACAGGAGGAGGGGGCATGATCTTGAACTCCGGCACTACATACACATATGTGCCAAATGTTGCCTTCGTTGCATTGAAGCAAGCATTTGATGCATCTGTGAGGCTGCCAAGATATACAGACCATCCGTACTGGCCCCTGTATTACACAACAAGTGGGTAGCCAAGCACGATAATCCCACCCTTCACTCTGCACATGCAAGGACTGGATCCCTTTGGAGAATTACTTCATTCTAGTGCATAACGAGGGGAACTATTGCCTTGCCATGATCCCCACTGTCAGCGGCATCCAGATTATAGAAAACATGCTCCATCAAAACTACAAGGTGCTCTACAACATCGATAATGCGCTAATTGGATCTGCATCCCATAAATACCTGTATATGCATCTACTAAAAGCATATCAATGCTGGTTAGCCTTGCCATAGCTGGACATATCTTGGAATCATGCACTTCATAGAGCACATTTTGGAGCGTACTTAACCTTCTTGCTGCAGCTGCCGATGCACAACAAGTCTCAAGTACAACATTTTTTCCAATAAGCTATGGCTGGAAATTTGATCTCATGATTTCAATTCCCATGCAAATGTCTTGCACAACGTTGTAGGCCTTAAAGATGTGAGCATGTGTGAAATGTATTTTGAGAGAATTATGGAGGATTGCAAGCATACACAACAAGGGGCTGCAAACTTAAATGTCAATCAAAGCACAACCATGTCTAGCAGCCCATGTCCATAAATCTTTTTATGACCTTTTAAGCCCGTTTCAGCATTTTTTCAATGTCACAAGCCTTCAAATTGCAAGCATAGGTGATAGCATCCGAGAAGGAACCTCACCTGACATCTCTTTGCATGCCTTTACAACATTTGAGATAAAAAGGTGATTAAGAAATTTTTGGTCTTTTGCGAGCACGTCGCATTTGGCATACATGTCCACTAGAGCACATGTTCAAAAACTTGGGCAATGCCACATACCTTTTAGATGCAAGCATAGCTGATTGCACCTGTAAACAAGCCTTTACTTTGCATATGCTAACTCGAGCCTGGAGCTTCTTTGCCAGAGTTCTATTGGGTATATCCTTCTATCAAGGCATTCCAAAAGATGATATTCAATGCAAGAAACTCACAAAGAACGTTGTGTGCTTTTAAAACATTTAGGATGAGAAGCTGTGTAAAAACATTTTTTGTTTTTGTGTGCACGTGACATTTGGCATACATGTCCACTAGAGCACTACCAAAGCGTGATGTGTGCAAGCCGCCTCCATCCCTTTATCAAGGACTTACACAATCCATATTTCGCTTCTAATGGCAAGAAAAAACCACTACAAATATCAACCTGCATGTAGCTTACAAATCAGCCCCAAATGGGGAGTGGGAAGCACTCTCATACTGATGATATCTCACTGTTTGCATCAGCCTCCATCGGCTACAAAATCAGCATTAGAATGTATACTAAAACCATCCAAATGCAACTCCAGCATTCATCTCATTTTCTCAAAGCCAACACAAAAACTACTCCAAGACATGTGGATCTTACATACACTTTGAATCCTCCATAACTAATGATAAGGCACACAGCCCAAGATGCACACTGGGGTGGAAATAGGCCTGCTACAATCACACGCAACCTGTGGTTGCCCATTCCACCCCGACTATGCTGATAGAGCCCATAGCTTCTTCACTATGGTCATGTTGGGCATTATCCTGCAATCAGCACGTTCCAAGAGACAACATATTGTACACAACACTCATGACATGTAGTCAACTTGAAAGACTACATGCATTGAGAACACTAGCATACATGTCACCCAAAATCGTTGCTAGCAAACCGTCGCTTTGCAAGAGCTCTTGACTGGCAATCTCATTCTAAATTCCCCTGCCCATGTGAACATCTTCTCAATATCATCGTGAAATCTCACCCATGTCAACTTCTTGTGCACAAGGCCCAAGCATAGGTGATTGCATTTGGAAACAGCCTTCACTTTGCATCTGCTGAAACTCGCCCATAATCACATTAGGCATATCCTACAGTCAACTTGTTCCAAGAAAAGACATCCTGCATAGGAGACTGTGGAGAACTTTTCGCGCTTTTGTTTGTGTTTTTGTGGACATAGCAACCAAATCTTTGCCAAGCAAGACATGTTTCTAAAATAGCCCTTGACTAACAATCTCATCGCAAATCATTCATCCATGTCCATGTCTTGCACAAGCCTTCAAGGTGCAAGAATAGTTGATTGTAGTCAAATTGAGCAGTATCCGCCAATCAACGCGTTCCAAGAGATGAAATTATATACAAAAAGCTCATGACATCCAGTAGACCTAAGTGGATATGTGCATTGCAAACAATCTAGCATGGCCAGAACTTGCTGTGCATATCCTCCTATAAGTGCATTCCAAGAGGAGGCTTTATCTGGCAAAAAAGCCTCACTTAGCATCTTCTGGAAACGTCCCCAATATTCCTTACCACAACAATGTTAGGCATATCCTGCAATCAGGATACTCCAAGAGAGGACGTTTCAGCGCTCATCAAGAACTTTTTGTGACACCACATTTGGCATACAAGTAGACCAAAGCACTGCCAGTATGAGACATAATTTTGCAACGGTCCCTGACTAGCAATCTCATAACGTCTTGTGCAATGCCACAGTCCTTCAAGGTGCAAACATAGGTGATAGTATCTGAAATCTGGCGTTTACTTCGCATCTGTTGAAGGCAACCCAGAGCTTCTTCAACAAAGTCATGCTGAGCATATTCTGCAATCAGTGTGTTTTGAGAGCTGGTGCCACACAAGAAGCTGATTGAGAGTGTTCATGCTTTTGTGAGGATGCCACATTTTCCATACATGCCAATGAAAGCACTACTAAGCAAGCCATTTTTTTGCAAGCACATGACTAGAAATCTCCTCATCCGTTCTCTAGCTGATGCTCAAAGTCTTGGGCAATGCCACAGTCCTTCAAGATGCATGGCTTTGCAGGACGGCGCAGCTTTGTGTGTCCGTTAGGGGGGAGGGGTAAGGACAATCTTGGGACAACTGAGTTCATCTGCATCTGCAAAATGAGTGAGGATAGGCTGAGGAGATCTAAGAGTGAGTCGCCATCGCCCCTTCAGAGAGAGAGTTGTTGGAAGCCGAGGCAAGGAAGGAGAGGATGCAGGGGTACGAAGGCTTCAAAGGGGCTTTCCTCATAGAAACGCCTTCCTCAACTTTATTCTCTGAGCATCGATAAAGTAAGGTCCAGAATTAGCTCTTCTTTGGATAGTCACATGCTTCTTCTACTGCCATGGCTTGGCTTTACCCTCACGGAAAACATTCTCACCATTACACCATCGTCATGCCCTGTTTGGCCTATAGAGAGAGAGAGAGAGAGAGAGAGAGAGAGAGAGCATTGAAATATGAGATGGCTCTGTTTTGGTTAGAGATAGCGAGAGAGACGAGAAGCCGCATCACTTTCTCGTAACTAGGCTACGTCTGCATCAGTAAAATGCACGAGTAACGAGCTAGAAGATCTAGTAAATGTTGGGTTTAGCCTACACTTTCTCTCTCAAGAATGCTAAGAAAAGGCCTTAGTGTTGGGCTAGCTTAGGCATACTTTGACTGATGGCGTCCAATTGGACGGCCAGCACTTTTCAAGGTGAAAAAGCATGCGAAAAGGAACCGATTGTTGTTGCAGTTGAAGAGAGTAAGCACGCGACACGCCCACATCTTCTCTTTCAACACGTCTTGCCTAGTTGCACAGCTGAAGAGAGAGGCGGACGGGCTGGGACTTGTCAGAGCTCTAGCATCTGAGTTTGGGCCGTCGATGTAGAGACAGTAGGTTGATGACACGTCTGCTCTGTGAAGGGCTTTTATATTGTCAGGTCTTTTCGATGGCGTGGTTTATGGGTCTGTGCATTAAAGGCAGATAGTGAAGGCAAGCAGTGAAGGCATGCTCATACAAGCACGTGCACGTGATAGCTGGCTCCCTTCCAATGTTGTGTGTGTGTGTGTGCTAGTGCACCCGCCCACGAACTGTAGGCCCCCTTGTTTTGTAGGCGTTGCTTTCGGTTGAAGGTGAAAGGCATTCTGCAGTAGTGCAGCTCGAAGTGTTGTCCCCTACGCATGATTTCAGTGCATTGAAAGCATGCGTGTTTCCAAGGTGATGTGCTATTGCAGGACCTTTTTTCGAGGTGAAGCAGTACAGAGAGCGGGTGCTTTTAAGTGTTGTCAAAACAAATGGGGGACAGAGGAGAGCGATGGTGGTGGACAAGCCTACTGAAGTGAGAGCCGGCTTTGATCTCCGGACTATTTCCACCTAGATGTGCCAAACAATGCATATCCCCATTGCAGAGACCCCAAACCAAGCAGTCATGTCCCTTAGATCAAGATGGCCGTTGGGGGAATTGGTTAAGCCTTTCTTGAGTGATGCAAAGGCATCCTCTCACAAAATCCAAGAATAAGGGTCAATATATTGTTCTACATTGTCATAGCTCCCCTTCAGTTTGGCCACAGGTAGATGCAGGGTAGAGGATGCATAATCACCCATCTCTGAGTCAAGAGGAAGTAAGGACGGCTTGTCCCAATTGACTTGTAGATTGTCCACTTCCAGAACCTTTGCATGTGCAATAGTATCTATTACTTGCATAGAAAATGTAATTTCTTTGGTTTTTGAGAGATCGTTGTCAGTTGGGCATTGTAGCTCCACTTGCATGTTGCTCAAAGTTTGGATGAGATCGAAAAGATAGGGTAGCTCTTCTGAGTATTCTAAGCACTAGTGTTTGGATTGAGACCACCAATGTTGATAATGGATTCTGTTTGGATTGAGACCACCAATGTTGATAATGGCTTCCTCCATTCTGATTCAAGGGTGAGCTTGAACTACAGGTTTGCAGTTTGGAGAAAATGCCTTTGGAAGAGTGGAAGTGAAGCCTCACATTCTGCCTTCTACAATTGCATGAGGAGTTTACAGAGTGATGTATTTTCTGACGTCATGAATGGGCTTCGAGCCAAGTGACGGAAGAATTTCTTTGCCAGCTTCAATTTGAGTGCAGAGGACACTGTTTTGTAAAATTGATCGCAAACTTCAAGTGCAAGCCTAAGCAGTAGAAGTATCAATGTTCTATCAGGGTTGGGATGACAAAAAATTAGCAAAATTTTGTGTGGAGTTTTGACAAGTTCTTGGAGGATGGTGTCTAAATGCACATCTTCGCAGCTCATCATGGAAAGTAGTGCGTTCAAGTATAAGACCAACTTGGGGATTTTCAAAGCATCTATTGTAGATATATTCCAACGTTTCACCAACTTGGATTAATAGTTTCTCTTTTATTTGTTTCCTTATGAATTTCTAAGCCTTTGAATTTTTGAGTCAATAATTAATAGTTTCTCTTTTATTTGTTTCCAATGGCATTTTCACTTCTAAGCTTTTGAATTTTTGAGCAATGATTTATAGTTTCTCTTTTATTTGTTTCCTTAGCAATTCTTGTTGTCTGTATGTTGTTATCTTGTCAAACTTTGCACATTGTTTGCAAGGCTTAGACCCACATTTTTCACTGCATAACAAAGTGCATGGATGCTCACATGTGAGAGTCTTGCCGCATGAAAGTTTGCACATCATTGCATGTGGGATCTTTTCATCCACTTCCCAACACACACATTATTTTTTATGACTACATAAGTCAAGAGTGATCCATATTGTCTCCTTAAATTTTAGGCTCGTTTCGCTGGCTATGAAATAACTTTGTTGTGCAATGTTTCCATCCAGGAAAAATGTGGGAAACTTCAGCTTTGCACAGAGCATGTTCCCCATTCTAAAGAAAGAAAAGGATAAGCATCACAGAAAGGATCATAGAAGGCATAAAAAGTAAAAGAATTTGAAAAAGTCGGGCAGGGAAAAGAGATGAAGTAGAGACATTACCCTAAAGTTGAGGTTTCCTGATGAACTCATGTACTAGAGAAGCTGACAAAGTTTTGGTGGAGCATAGTGAGGGAAAGTCATTTTGAGGGGTGGATGTAATACCAATGCAATGTAATGAAGGGTGAGCACCCGTACACACATGATATGAGAGTCCATGTGTGTGTGTTTGTGCTAAAAGATTTCAATCTATATTTATAAGATGTTTGGCATGCATTGCAATTGAATGTTCATCTTTGCTTGTCTATATAAATCTCATACCGAGGGTAGCAGTAAAAAGAAATGTCAAAGCACACATTCTTCCTTTATGAATTTTCTTTAGATTTCTATTTGAACAACATTTCATACGAAATTCAATGTTTTAATGTTTAAAACATTAAAAAATCATCATTTCATGATTCTAAACAAGTGTGATTGTACTCTGTATACGACATTCTACA
This sequence comes from Adiantum capillus-veneris, assembly GCF_014529385.1. Classification (NCBI taxonomy): domain Eukaryota; kingdom Viridiplantae; phylum Streptophyta; class Polypodiopsida; order Polypodiales; family Pteridaceae; genus Adiantum; species Adiantum capillus-veneris. The sequence continues at coordinate 70,854,016 of NC_140931.1, forward strand.
ATCAAAGAAAATAAATACTATAACCAAATATCTATAATTTCTTTTCCCCATTGGCTATCACAAAAATCCTATTTATGAAGAGCCAAGATATAGTTTCTTACAACAAGGTGAGCAGGCAGGAAGGCCTACTAAGTTAAGGGGGGGATGAGATTTATGGAGCGTAAGTTTAAATGAGTGACTACAATTGTATGAAATTGTTGTTGTGTTTTAATATAAAATTATATTATCCATTATATAGTACACCACTCCACTTAAAAAATTCAATTTGTTTACGAGATGATGCTCCTATATTCTCTTCACCAACCCCCTAAAACAAAACCCATGTCACAGACTCATCCCCACCCCACATGTCTCCTCCCCTTTACTCACGCAGTTCTGTCGGGCCTCCCTCGCCCTGTGCCTTCTGCCCAGCCTCGCCGTGTCTGCCAGCCACCTCCTTCCCTTCCCTCAACATACTTCCTCTGGATATACTCTCCCCTCGGCCCTTCCTTTTCTTCTCTCCTCTGCACCATTTTCCTCTCCTTTGCGTCACCACTTTGCCTTTTTGTGAAGTCTTTGCTTGCGACACACAAAGAGAGCGAGCGAGAGAGAGAGAGAGAGAGAGAGAGAGAGAGAGAGAGAGAGAGAGAGAGAGAGCAGTGCGCACCTACTACTCCTGCTCTGCACCCTTGCCGACTGCTCATAAGAGCTCTACTTATGGCCTGCGAGAGTTGCCGCCCACCACCTTTGATAGCGGATTCTAGTGAAAGAAAGAGAGAACCATCGTCGATGCGCTATCAACACACGCGGGGAAGAGAGAGAGAGAGAGAGCGAGGATATGTGAGACAGTAGTCGTCAGTGGTCAGCACACGCGGAGAAGAGAGAGAGAGAGAGCGAGGACATGTGAGACAGCAGTCGTCAACAATCGTCAGCGCCTAGATTTCATTTACAAAAAGTCGCAAAGAATCTCATCCAGATTCTTGCAAATGTTTTTTTCAAAAACGAACACACATACATACATGATCACAAATGGGGTATACATTAGGAAAGGCCCACTTAAATAATAAGGTGAACAGAATACACTTCAACGATCAACAACACACTATCGCCTACAACACTCTTCCTAAAAAGGCATGTAAGGGACATATACACGAAAAATTTCAACCCTTCAATTGCAACACTATGGGATGCAAACACTAATATCCAATTTGTCTTTACGCATATGGTGCAACAAGCTATTGCATGCCATACATGACAAAAATGGACAACACAATAATTCAAGCAATAAAATTCAAATTTGATATGTGTGTAAGCAACAATGCAACAACAATCGAGAGATTGCGCAAAGTCGGAAACATTGATAGTAGCATTTCAAACCCTTCCTACAATTGGATTTCTTCTTCCCTGGTTAAATATAAGACTAAGCAAAGACTGATAGGTATTACAACCATCCATGGATCTTCCTTGGACCACATATGGACCAGCTCCATGTTGTGCACATGCCAAATAGGCACAAATTTCATGTCTTGATGAGACCATTCTGTGGCATACATCATACTACCTTTTCAACACCTATAACTTTTCCTCTCCACACTCCTACATCCTTATGTAGGCCACTGTGAATCTTCACCTTGTTTTACAAGAGACTGGGTTGAGGTGGAAACTCTTACAGGGCCCAAAAGAGACCCAAAATTTTTTCTAATGCACTCCTTAGTCTTGAGTTTTCATGGGTAAAGTTGCATGGTTAGTTATCCTATATATGTAAAGGCTTTTCATCAATCAAAATACAACATGGTTATTTTTGTCAAAGGCTCTCTCCCCCCCCCCGCCCCCCCCATTCTCTCTCTCCTTTTCTCATTGGTCTTGTTCTGCATATTCTCAATATTGCGATGGCTCCTCCATGCTATCATCCTCCATAGTCACTGCCCTTACATTTGGATTGTCTAGGAGTGAGTCGTTTAGATGAGTATCCTTATACATAAAGTAATCAAATACAGATATAACAATGGGCATAAATATAAGTATATACATGGAAATTTGCATTAAGGGTTTATACCCACGTTTTTACTCGCACTAATATTTGTTCCACCATATCTATGAAGGTAGCCGTGACTACTACCACAACCACAAGTTCTGGATATTTATTTGCTATTTAGGCTACAGTAGACACTCCTAAAGTGATTGTTTTTCTATATCAACCCTCCTTCCTTCACGTCTATGAGATGGCCAAAAGGAATTTTATGCACACATTTGAACTTAAGAAATAGATGCATGAAAAGAACCTATCATTCAGATTCAAAGAATTATGATTTAAAAAATAAATAAAAAATGCTCAATTGAGCTTGAATTGCATTAATCACAGAAAGATACAAACCACCCTGGCATATCCTTTGCACAGGGTTCTCAACCAAAAAAATACATCAAAGGGGTTGCACCTCCGTAGCTACTCTTTCTTGTCTATCTTGAAATGCTCATTCCTTCTACCAAGGAATTGTTACCATCATGTTTTTAGAACTAATTTTGTGTCCAGAGGTTCACACTTCTTTTGAAAGAGTAACGCATTTTTGGACTGCCAAACTGCTCTCAAGACTATAGCTCTCACTATACAAATGTCAGTCTAGAGATCCTCATTGTCAATGCATCTAGATCCCATAGATAAGTTGCGTCTAAAAAAGGGTGCTTTTATCTGTGTGTACACCCATTTACAGACTATGTCCGTATAAACTCTGATTTTTGAACCCATAATAGGTGCATTAGGGTTTAAGTAGCGTGTTTGGATCTGGCATAGGTGCAATTTACTAGGACTCTTGCTTTCGCCTTATCTCTAGTTGGCATAAATCCAAAAAGGACTTTTGGCCTTCTAGATATTTCCAACTACTTGGCTCCATTTGCTTGCATACCACTTTCTGGACTAGATCCTATTGAGGTGTTTGATCCAATCCTTTATAGATGGGGCTCCATAGTCGCTCCCACCATGCACACAAACCCATCAAGAAATATGACAATCCTGGGGGGTTCACCATTTAGTACCCCCCTATATAACGTGCGTTCGTGAGGTATTAAAATACCCCCCATTTAACATGTCTGAATGAATAAAATGACCCCTTATTTTATGATTTTTTTTTTCAAAATTGAATATAAAACCCCCTTATTTTAATGTATCTCTGTTAAATTTTCTAAACTTTTTGCATTTTAAAACCCCTCCTTTCGAACTCACGTTATACATTAACATGATTACATAGTGCACCCCCCGAGTGACAATCATGATCTATATAAAAAATCATGATGTTCAGCTCCAAAAAGCTCATGACCCTCCCATTCATAACAATAACAAGGAGCTTTCATTACCAAATCTGAGCAGCAGGCACACACGTACAAGAGAACTTCGCTTCATGTAGCTTCGATCACCAAAAAGAGACCCATGTTCATGAACTTCTTGATGAGAGACACACTCTCAAATCAAGGTTCCAAGCCCTCACACACACACACACACACACACACACACACACACACACACACACACACACACACACACACACACACACACACACACACACACACAGGCACCTCCACTACACAACCCCTACGCACCACCGCAGACTATAGTAACATAGGCTTTCTTCTTCACAACGGAAAACTCCCACTCACTCACGAAACCAAGATAATAAAAGGTCAATTTTTCCTCATATTTTTAATGCAGTTACTCACTCTTTGAAGTATTGACACTTCTATGTATAGAAACAACAAAACTATGTACCCTGCACAACTGGCCCTGATGCTTAATGACAACTCTCACACACCGCCTTTGTATACTTTGTACAAGAATGATTTATTTACATCCAAGGGTTCCAAAATCATTAAAAGAAAATATCTTGAAGGCTTTGGGGTGGCCCGCACCATTTTGCCAAAACACATCACATATTGCCCCCCCAACAAGCATGGAACACTTTCAAGAGTTTCATATATATACTCTAGCATCATTGTAGGAATCCTCTGCTTTACATTCCACAAAAGCATCACTATATACAAAGGGAGCTAAAAAAAAACATGGATTCTCTTACCATCCACCTCCATGTTGCATCCAATAACCATATGCATAACATAGTAGGAGCTTCTCCCACCGAAGCAAAATCCCATATGTTATTGACATGAGACATATGTCTCTTCCCTCTATCATACACATAATTTGCATTGGATCTGAGCCAAAATTTTCACGCTTCATTTTATACAGATCAGTGATCTCAAACCTGTGCATAAAAGCTTCTACATTCTCAACCATAATTTGTCTAATCAAGACATTCAAAGTATCCTTCCATGCCAAACCAAAAAAGAGCTCTTTCTCTTTCCCATCACATTTGAGACTATAAGGCATGCCATCATCCAACTTGGTAAGCATATCAGAGCCATTATCACAAAGCATATGACCATCCATCTCATCAAGCTTTCCAAAGAAAAGACCCTCTTTCATTATCCTCAAATTCCTCTAAAATTCTCTCTTGGTTGACATTAGAGCTTGCAATAACAAGTAGTTCACCAAACAAGTCACTAGTAGATATACCATCATCAAAGAGAATAAAATTATACGTAAATTTAGGCTGTAAATCAACATTCAAAGCATCCAAATCAGTAATTTTAAGCTCAACATGGGACTCCATAGAACCTTGTGCAGCACAACCTTCCACATGATCTACAACCAGAGGCATATCATCAAACAAGCCATAAATGGAAACAAAGTTTTGGATATTAGCCACCTCATCCTCACCAATGGGTTCTTTGGTGAAAGTAGATGAATCCATATTATTATCATTAATATCTAAGTGATAATCCAAATCACCAAAAGAATTTATACCATCATTGGCAGCCATATGCAACTCATCAATAGTCTTCATCATCACCCACAAGAGTAGCATGAGAGTCTTGTAGACCATGAAACTCAACCACATGAGCATCCTCATACTCAAGAGGAGAGTCTATAAAACCCACATCACATACATCATTCATTGTAGATGCCCCCACAACTTTGCATACCAAATCATTCTCATAAAATAGGCCATATGTAGACACATAATCTCCATTCATATCAACATCTCTCTTACCCATGGGATCCAAACACTTTGTGAAAGCACAAAAAAGAGCATCTCCAACATCAAGAGGAGAAGCCATAGAATCTTTTATGTCTACATCATAAGCATTCACCACATGTATGTCATTTTCTTCCACGTGATCACATGCTACTACATTTGCATGCTTTGTTTCCTCCTCATCAATAGCAAGTAGCTTCTCAGGTTCATGACCATTTTCAAAAACCCAATACAATAAATCAACCAAGTGCATATCCTCTAACTTTGGTGGCGCATCCAAACCTGCCATAAGCCTTATCTTCCTCTCTTTTTTGTAGGCAACTTGTAATGCTTCTTTCATGATTTTTGGATTCTTCAATTCCACATGTGAATGCAAAGTAGGTTTCAAACTGTTTGTCAACATTTTCAACCTCTCAAATTGCATGTGTGTACCATGTAACTCCTTCACTGACATCACATTAGCATGCTTCACACACTTTTCCCATTGCATCCATACATCATTGAACCTATTCCAAAAACAAGAACCAAACTCATCATCACGCATAGCTAAGCTCTTCACCTTGACCAAGATTCATTTGGAGTTGGCATCACATATCCTTGAAGAAATACTGCTTTCAATATTGACCAACAACTCTTATCCTCATCATGCAAGATCTTATACCACACATAATCATCACATTCAAGCAAGGGAGGAAACATATGCAACCATTTTGCTTCACAATCATCCCCTGTCAGTAAACATTTCAATTGTACCTTTCTTAAGAACCTTCTTGGATCCTCACCATCTTCATCTGTAAACCTTGGAGAACTCATGACAGCAATTTACAAATACAAGGTTGAGCTTGAATCCAGGGAAAGTCTCAAAAACTGAAGAGCCAAAATAGATCCTCAGTGGGGGCACAAGTTTATGTGACGGATTGGGGGGCTAGCCTCTACAACACCTCAAACCAACACGAAGAAAAGAGGATGAAGAGAATAGCTCTCTCAAGATAATGTGGGCTGATTCTCGCTCACAAATTTTGATAGCACAAGTACATCCTTTATCTTTGTCTAGTTACCACATGTCTCATCCATAGCATCATCCATAACATACTTCTAAAGTACATGCAAGAACTCAAACATCCTGTATTGGCAAGCCAACATAAAAAGGAAACCTTGCTTATGGTCATCCTTTTGTACACAAGTCTCAAATACATTATCACATGCCTCCAAGTACTTCCACAAGTGATCAAAATCCTGCAAAATCATCTTTGAACCAAGATTATGGAAGGCCTAGACTTGATTCCCAAGTGGACTCCAACTTGGCAATCAAAGAAGCAAACGCTACTCTCCTTTCCTCTATGGGGGCACCAAAACATGTGAAGGATTTGGGGGTGGCCTCTATAACACCTCCATTTTCACAAGATATATGATGAAAAGTAAAGTAGCTCTCACAAGAGGACGGGATCAGATATTCAATCACAAACTCACTCACCCTTGCACATACAAAACCCCGCCTACACTCGACTAGGTTCCCTCTACACTGCCATAGCCCTAGCTATGATCGATTGCACTCAAGGAAGCAAAAAAGCCACTAAATTTTGGGAAAAAAAAACCAAGAAAAATCTATGCACTTTTGTTCATAAACACCATACCCTCACACCATCACGACAGCCCTTGCATATGCAAGATGGGGATCCATAGTCTCTCCCACCATGCACACAAACCCATCAGGAAACATGACAGTCATGTTTTAGACAAAAAAGCATGATTTTCAGCACCAAAAATCTCAAAAAAAAAACCATGGAAAACATGGGGAAACACCCTCCCATTCACAACAATAGCAAGGGGCTTTCACTACCAAACCTGAGTAGCAGACACACACGTAGAAGAGAGCTTTGCTTCACCCAGCTTCCATCACCAAAAAGAGAGAAGATGGGTCAAAGTGTAGAGGCCACCACCATGTTGATGTCCTTCTTGATGAGAGACACACTCTCCAATCAAGGCTCTAGGCCCTCGCGCGCGCACACGCACACACACACATGGGCACCTCCACTACACAACCCCTATGGACCACCGTAGACAGCAGTAACACAGGCTTTCTTCTTCACAACTGAAAACTCCCTCTCACTCACGATAACAACCTGATAAAAGTTAAATTTTTATTCATAATTTTAATGCACTTACTCACTCTTTGAAGTATTGACATTTCTATGTACAAAAACAAAAAAACTATGTACCCACACTACTTGCCCGCATGCGTAGAGACAACTCACACACACTGCCTTTGTATACTTTGTAAAAGCATGATTTATTTACATCCAAGGGACCCAAAAACATCAAAAGAAATTTCTGAAAGACTTTGGGGTGGCCCGCACTATTTTTCCAAAACACGTCACAACGTATTGATCAAGATTTGGACTGAGCAGACACAAGAGCTTCATTTAAGTGTTATGTAGGACAAAGGTCAAGAGATGACTTGAAGAGGAAGGGCTAGGCCCTCTTCATGATGGTGCACATTTACAATGTGAAATACCAACATTCACCTCCCTTTTGAGACTTTTGATGCAAGGGAATAGAAGCAATAATGTACATATTGTGATATATGCTTTAAATCGACTACTGCGGTTGCTATCATGTACATATCTAGCTAGGGAGTTGGAGCCCTGGTTGAGGTGTCGTTTATGATAAATACTTCTAGAAAAATGATAAAATGTATTTAAAATAAGGAAAGTGTGGTTGGATTGTCACAGTGTAGATACATCACCTACAAGTTCTATGCGGGCAAAAACTGCTAAAACTAGTAGCTCACAGGCAGCATCGTAAAATTGCATAGAAAGTGACCCAAAAATGAAAGTTAATGAATGTTGATTCATATCTATGATTTTTATGGTTATGCAAGTGATCCCACAAATTTAGGGTTTTTTTAAACTCCGTTTGGGAGTTTTCCATAAAAAATGGTATTTTTTGGGTAAAAAATGAGCTGAAAATGGTCTAGTTTTGGTCCAAAGTGGAAAAATTCCCCAAAAACCAACACATCAGCTGAAATTTCCTTAAGTAAGAGAGAGAGGTCTGCTTTCACGTGAAAAAACCTGCAATTTTTTTACTAGTGTTCAATTCGCGTAATGGTTGCTCAATCTATGTGCAGTGCAATCTTGCCTATTCGCAATCTTGTATTGGAGGTTATGAGGGAGTGAATTAGGGTTTCCCTTTATCAAAAGGATATGTTGGATTCAATTTATAATCTCTTAAATCTTTGAAAAATCATAAAATGGTCGCGGTGAAGGTGGAAGCTTGTGTATTCCTTTCAATTACCGAAGTTACGACTATGTAATTGGAGGCGATGCTGCATGATACCATGAAAGAGGTGTGGGTTTTGAATGGGATTAGTGCTTTCATGAGAGTTGAGGTTTCATGGATGAAATTTTAGTGTTTTTAATTGATATTTTAAAAGTAAAATTGGATGTGAATTGGTGATCCTTTCATCACAAACTCACTTCCAAGAACAAGCAAATTCCAAGCACAATAGGAGAGAGGCTTTCTGACTGTTTTGTCCTGAACTCTCTTAGATTTTATACAATATTTAGGAAGAGGGTTGGTGATTTTCCATAATCATTTTTTCACAAAATTTTTGTGATTGTCATCACAAACTCTCACAACCATAGGTTCTGTACCTTTTCAGCTAAACCGTACACAATTGGACATTTCGGGCGAAGCTATTGGGGTGGGAGTTTTTGAACTGATCTACACACTTCGTTAGCCATGGATGAAAATACAAAGACACATGGGATGCAGTTTGATCCTACAGTCATGTATATGTTTCAAGCATTTGCCATGTATATGCAACCACCAAAGCACTGCAATCCATTCTGAAGAGAATTGACCAGTTTAATGGCAAGGACATCATAAAGTATCTACAAAATTATATAAAGGAAATGAAGTTGAACCGAGTGTGTGAGGAAGACATGGTCCTAGGTTTTGATCTTGTTTGTGTCCCAAAGATCAAAGACCGTATTAGGGAAATCCAAAATGCTCATGGAAGAAACTAGGATGGAATACAAGCTTGCTCTAAAAAAAGACTACTTCATGGAGGACTTTGAGAGGGTGACAAAAAGGACTGTCTTTAGATTGGGTCACAAAGACTAAATAAAGGATTTCTCCTACAGATCTTCTCAGAGGGTTTGAGGGATGGTATGCTCAACTCTCACAAACTGAATAGACTTCCTTGGATGGAGAGAAGGTAGAACTCTTCCCTCAAGCAACATGTAAAGAAATCAAAGAAAAATTAGAGCTTTTCTTGGAAGACAAAAATACAGAGCAAGGTTTGAAGACAGGGTGGAATGATGTACAAGATGTAGTCTCCATGTTGGAAAAATGGTAGTTTAGGAGAGACAAGATGGTGGTGAACAACGGTACTCAAGTTTCAACCATACTCTCTCAACATCCAGAGTGCATATCATGATGGATTCTAGTAGTAGTAGTATTTTGTTGTAGTCTTTTTGTACCCATACATGGTATCAGATTCACAATTTTGTAACAATTTGGTCTCATATGTCATTTTGGCCTTTTGAAGACGTTAATATAACATTTCATTTCATCTCTCTCTCTCTCTCTCTCTCTCTCTGTGTGTGTGTGTGTGTGTGTGTGTGTGTGTGTGTGTGTGTGTGTGTAACTGGGTAGTCTACCGCGGTGGTAAAGCTGTCATCCAAGAGTTCCGAACTCCCAAACCGGATCCATCTCCACCTCCACCTCCACCTGATCCCCTTTAGACTGTGTCCCCTTTTCTCTTCCATTACCTTCTAGATGGACCCTTGGTCCCTAACTGATAAGTACCTAGGCTTCTTCTAAAAGAAATCGTGTAATGTTTTGTCTTCGGTCCCATGGGTCATATCTGACCCCCATGGACGATAATTCAATTATCTCTCTCGCTCTCTCTCTTGGAATCTTTCTTATCTTACATTTTGTTACAATGTGTTACATCTTTTACATCATGATGATGAAATCCATCATCTTCACCTGCAAGTGAGCAGGTTGGGCTAGACAATCCTCCATCAACTTATCTCTAAACATATATGAGGGCAAACTAAAGCTATGGAAAGTGTGGGATTCAAACAAAGCTGAATTTTTGGATTCCACAAGAAAGACAACATCCAAACTCTAAGTGAAGCAATACATAGATCTAAAACTTCAGCTCCAATCTTGAGTGAACCAAAAAGAAGATTATACTTGGTGACCTTAACTTTCCATTTCATCATACATACATTATACAAGCACAACCACTAGGAATGAACTGGAGGGAAATTCCAAAAAAAATGTGTGATATAGTTTCAAGTTGACCACATCTAGGACATTTCCCATCTGACATCTTCTTCCTGGCTAGCAACTCACCTATGGGGAGAGCCCCTTTCAGTATTCTCCACAATAGAACATTATGCCTGACTCTCTCTCTCTCTCTCTCTCTCTCTCTCTCTAAATCACCTACATGGTTTTCTTTGCATTGTGAGAGTTGCTGCTGATCTCTCCCTCCTCAGAATCACCAACACTTTATTGTAGGTTGCTTTGTGATCAACTGGTTGTCGTGCGAGTAACGCATGTGAAGATGCCCACAACCTCTCCCCACTATTACAACACAACGCTTTTTGGAATAGTGATATGTTTTCTTTGCACCATTTTTAGAGTGGTCAGCTCTCTCTCTCTCTCTCTCTCTCTCTCTCTCTCTCTCTCTCTCTCTGTGGAGGGTGGGGGGGAACGCTATCTCCTGTTTGATCACCAAGCTGAAAGACATATACTCTTGAGGGTAGCCAGATGGAGGAATTGTTGACACGTGTCCACGGTGGGGGGGGGGAATACCCAAAAACAAAAGCTTATCACAAGAATTCAATAGTAAAGATTATTATATTCTATATTTTCTCACATTTTCACATACAAAAGCATATTGAAAAAATCATCTTGAAAAAAGTTTGTAGATTGAATAGGAAAAGGATCTCTTTAGTATTGGTGAAAAATTCACATCTAAGGGGTTTTATAAATAGTCTTTGATGCATGCCATATATAGGTTGTGCATATAGTGACCTCCCTCAAGAGGGGGGGGGGGGGGGGGGAGAGGAGCTCCCATTTCCCCCCTTTTATAATAGTATAGATATACAAAAGTGCACTTGTATATAAGAATGCTTGAGAAAGATTATCATAGTTATGAAAACGTCTCAAACCTAACCCTTCTTCCCTGCTCCACAATGTTGGATTGGAAAGCTTGGAAATGGCCTAGAGAAAGTATTTTTATTCTGCCCGACTAAAAGCCAAGTTCTGAACTACCTGCTGCTACTATCTTTGACCATTTAGTTGTGCCTTCCCTCAACCTCAGACAAACAATACGTACGAAATGGGAGCTCCTCTCCTCCCCCCCCGTTTATAATAGTGTAGATATACAAAAGTGCACTCGTATATAAGAATGCTTTAGAAAGATTATCATAATTATGAAATTGTTGCAAACCTAACCTTCTTCCCTGCTCCACAACGTTGGATTGGAAAGCTTGGAAATGGCCTAGAGAAAGTCTTTTTAGTTTGCCCAAGACTAAAAGCCAAGTTCTCAACAACCTGCTGCTACCCTCTTTGACCATTTATTTAGTTGTTCCTTCCCTCAACCTCGGCCAAACAATAGGTACATGCCGCCTCTTTCACTTCCTAGATGCAATAAATTTGGAGCATAGTGTCACTCCTTTCCTCAATAGTAGCATTTGCCTAGACAATGGTGTCGGATTGTGTGCGGTTTAGCTGGGAAGGCGTGGAACCTTTGGCTGTGAAAGTTCATGATGAGAATCACAAACACTTTGTGAAAAATTGTTTATAGAAAATTATAAACCCTCTTTCTAAAGATGGCTTAAAATCTAAGAGCGTTCGTGACAAAACAATAACAAACCCTCTCTTCTATCATTGCTTGGAATTTGGTTGTTTGGAAAAAAATTTGTGATGAAAAGATCACCAATTCATACCCATTTTTACTTAAAAAGATCCATTAAAACCACTAAATTTTCATCCATGAACCTCAACTCTCATAAAAGCACAAATCCCATTCAAAATCCAAACCTCTTTCATGGAATCATGTAGCCTCACCTCCGATTACATAGTTGTAATTTCAAACAGTTGAAAGAAATACAAAGATCTTCCACCTTCACGAGAACCATTTTCTAATTTGGTAGATATTTTAGAGATTCTAAATTTAATCCCACACACCATTTTGATAAAGGAAACCCTAATTGACTCCCTCACGAGCTCATATACAAGATAGTGAAGAGGCGGGACCGCAATACACATAAATTGAGCAGCCATGAAGGGAATTGAACAATAGTGGAAAATTGCAGATTTTTTCACTTAAAAGCAGACCTCTCTCTCTTCCTCATGGTAATTTCAGGTAATGTGTGAATTTTTGAGCCATTTTTCCACTTGTACCAAAACTAGGCCATTTTTAGATCATTTCTAACCCAAAAAGACCATTTTGATGTGAAAAATCCCAAACGGAGTCAAACAAAGACCCTAAATTTGTGGGATCACTTGCATGAGCATAAAAATCATAGATATGCATTAGCTTTCATTAATATTCCATTTTGGGTCACTTTCCATGCAATTTTACGACGTCGCTCCTCAGCTATTGTTTTTGGTTGTTTTTGCCCGCATAGAACTTCTCCACAATTGACATATTATAAATCCATTCTATGCATATTCTAGAAGCATTTAGCATAAATGAAACTGCACCAAGGGCTCCAACTCCCCAGTTAGGTATGTACATGATAGTGACGGTAGTAGTCTCTTTAAAGAATATATCACAATATGTACATGATTGCTTCTATTCCCATGCATCAAAAGTGTCAAAAGTGAGGTGAATGTTTTTATTTCACATTGTACACGTGCCACAACACGATATCCACCCCCTCGAAGCATGCACATCCTCTGGCATGTGCCAACATTTTGGTTATATAGATTTAATCTTCATTAAAATCCACAAATATTTGGATGTCATTTTCATCTTCTATAAAGTCTGAGAGATCATCCTCTCCTTATTCATCCTCATCCATGGAAATTACATTAGGTTCTACATCTTTATTTTGTTGTGCATCAAAAGGATCATTATCATGTCTTCTCTTGAACATCTTGATTCTTTTGCCTGCTATGGGAAATTTTTAGCTCTGATCCATCAAGATCGCTCAAGGTATATGTAGACTTTTCATGCATGTGTTTGCAAACATATGGCCAAACCACCTTTTTGCAAACTTTGTTTGTGTGGTGTGTTGGTTGTAAAGGCTACTATCATACATTAGGACCCAATCATCCTCTTCAATAGGCTTTGGTTAAAGCCTGTGTCTTTTATCAAACCTATCTTTATTCTTTAGTCTTGCATCCTTCAATCAAGCTTTTGCAATCTCAGACTATGTCTTCGTTTCTTCTTTCCAATTGCCTTATGCACAATGCAAGTAGACTTTCCCTACTTATACCATCTTCCCAAGGTAGCATGTTCCAAGTAGGAACGACATCCTCAATTGTAATGGCTCGCTCTTGAACATACATCAATTCAACAGTCATGTAACCAGTCATTGAGCTATGAGTTGTACGGTCAGCCCATAAAGCAATATGGTATCAACCTTGGCCATTCATGCATTTTACCTTTGCATGCCTCATCCAAAGCTTTGACAATGGAAGGATTTTCTCTTTCACTTTTCCCATTTCCCTTTGGATTATAAGAACAAGTCAATGCTAGCTTGATACCAATTCTTGTGAAGAACTCCCTTGCTTATTTTGCATCTAACTCACTTATATCAGCATCTATCTTTCCCACACAGCCATAGCCGCAAATTACATCTACAAGGAAAAATACAAATAGATTCTGTAAATTTTGTCCTTGATTCATGACTTTCCACTTGATTTGTCAAGTCTTTGCACACAAGTATCGAGTATCTCATTTGCTAGAGACTTAAAGGCATTGTGACTAGATCAACAACCCATTTATAGTGCATGGCTAATGGGTGGGTAGGATGTAATCCATCACTATGGTGTACATTAGAATACATTTGGCATGTGACACAAGACTCCACAAAGTCTGCTACATCCTTATACATGCCTTTCCACCAATATCTTTCTTTCACTTTGGAAAAAGTAGCCTATACACCTCAATGTCTGGCATATAGGTTTTCATGAATCTTATTGATAATTTTGAGCTGACATCCCATTGAAACCTTCGGTTTCTCCTTAGAAGTTGATAAAGAGGATCTATGCCATGTGCATAATGTGGAATCCATATGAGATAGAAGACACATGTGCCTGAAAATCTTCCCACCTCTATGATATTTGATGCTGTGTCGCCCCTCTCCTCAATCGTGGCCGTCTGGATCTCCGTAGCTCCAGTGCTCGGTCGATGAGAGTGCCAGTAGTGGTTGAATGAGTGTGGGCCGAGCTCTACAATGATGGCTTCTCCTCTGGTTGTCCCATATCTAGTGAAAAGAAATCTATAATTTATCTCTAGGATTGTTTCTCTCTAGCTCTCCCTAGTAAAGTGTCTCTATATCTGTGTAACTCAAGCAGATATAGCCGAATACATCTCTAATCCTAGGATTTAACCCTCTCTGAATAAACAGTGGAAATGGCCCCAAATCCCATAGTACATTGTGCAATGACATATGTAATGTAGCTCTATCTCTAGCTCTAGCTGGCATAAGCGGCATATCTTGTTGTCTACTGGTATCCCTCTGAATCTACCAGTCTTAATATCCAGTTGATGTGAGGATGTGTGTATCTGACTAATGGCACACCGCAAATTATGAGACATATGTGTATCCATGTAGCTAGGTCGAATCACAAACCCATCTCTTGTGAGGTGGAGAAGATGCTGTCTATAGAAAGCCATCTTCGTGCCCAACTCCTGTGGCAGCTCTATCCATGTCCTCCTGGTATCAAGTTGGATCAGGTCCCAATGAATGAGTCTAGTAATCTCCACCCATGTAAGATGCATCGAGGGTGTCTGAAGAGAGTAATGGAAAGGGGAAAGATTGTCCATGGTGAAGCCATGCATCTGAAACCATGATGTCATTTGTGCATACCAGCATGAAGTGTCTCTCTCAAGAGATAACTTTCTGGAAGACTCAAGGGCTAATCTAGCATATCTGTCTCTAGTAGTATCCCACAAGCTGTGCACAAAGGAGACTTATTTGGTAAGCACCTCAATCTCCATAGGGAGGGAAGCTATCTCTGCTCAAATGATAGCATGGGCCATGGAGGCCTTGGCTCTGATTAGTCGAGAGATCATAGATACCAAGGGCCTCTCCATACGTCTCCAACCATCTTGGCCTACAGAAGGTCCCCATATCTGCATCACATACAACATAACTGAGGCTACTAAAGTATCAAAGAGCCATAACTTTGTCCGAGGTTCCTAGAACTAAACCTGCGAACACATCCTCTCCAAGCCTCCCAAGGCCGCATAATCTCTAATCAATCTAATCTTTGCTGCTCTCCCCAAAGAAAACCTCGGCCTAGTCAAGACAACCCCAAGGTAGGTGTATGCATTTGTATACTCTACAATCTCTTGACCATATGTGAAAGTCGGTGCTGATCTCCTGATCCACTATGGTGTGGTGTTAAACACCATAACCTTGGTTTTACCAAGGTTTACAGACAACCCACTATCCTCTACAAAACTGTATAATGCATCCAACTGTTGCTGCATACTCTCAAGTGAGTCAGAGATCAACACAATATCATTAGCATATAACAACCATGGGATCCACGTCCTTGCCAGCTGGGCACTGGGCACCTCTATCACGTTCTCTGTCAATGTAATCAGACACCTCATCAACATACATACCAAATAGAGTAGGAGACAATGGGCAACCTTGTTTCACCCCAATGGTGGAGTGAACTAAATCAAATACCCCCTTCGGGGTCTGTACATGTCCCATCACTGATCTGTATAGAGCCATAATCCCCCAAATCAACACTATGGGCACCCCCATCTCCTGCAATCGGCGCATCAATCGAGCTCTCGGTACCATGTCAAATGCTTTGCGGAAATCCACAAAGCTACAATAAATCCGTCTCCCATGTGACCTACCCTCCTCAATGATGGCTCTGAGTGTCTGAATATGATCAAGATTGGAGAAACCCCTCCTAAAACCGGCTTGGCTCTTTGCTCGTACACCCTCACCCTCTGCCCAATTACACAAATGCTACTCAAGAATGGATGCATACAACCGTGCCAATGTGTGCCCAACCATAATAGTGCTGTAATTCTCAGGTTCTGTAGGATCACCTGCCTTGAAGATAGGCACAATAGTAGACAACCTCCAAGTCTCAGGTAACCCCTCACACATGGAAGGATTGAACAACACTGCAAGAACCTCTACCATCATATCTCTAGCATGTATAAGTGCTCTGCTACTAGACCATCATGATCATATGCCCTACTGGTCCTCATCCTATCAATGGCTCTCTTTACCATCTCAGTTGTAAAGAAGGTGCTGATAGGTGGGCATGGCTCTGTAGGATCTGGAAGGGGTTCCTGTCCAAGAACTATATATATCGATGTCACATACTGGCCCCACACATCAAGAGAAGTAATCATTGGGGGAGGGGAGTGCTCATGAAAGAACTACCATGCCTCTCTAGAGTCTCTACTTAAGAACAACCGATACAAGTCTCGCTCCATCTGGGCCAAGTAAGCTTGTTTCTTCCATCGAACAAGGTGCCGGGAAGCAATCCAAGACTATTTGTAAGTGATTACTCCTAAAAGAAGATCTCTCTAGAGCTGGGTTCTCATCTCTCTGCACTCCTCATCATACTGGAACTATTTTGGGGCATGCTCCCAGAATGTCGCCTCTGACCTGGCTGAGTGTGTGGGTATGCCTTTGATGCTACACCATGCAGTGTCTCAGTTAGTAAAGTGGTGCACTCTTCCACTGAGAGACCAAGACTAGATGTGCATAGACGGATTTGGATCTCCTCTGTATAAATCGAGTCGGCCTTTGGTGTAAATGTATAACAGGTAGGTGACGTGCCTCCTAATGTCTGGACTATACTAGACTAAAATGAAATGGACAATGTCAAAAGAGCATGATCCACTACTACACCCACTGGCTCCCACTATGAAATCCTAAATACAAAGAATAAAAGTCGGTTGTGCCATAACATAGTCCAATATACTGGCCCCGTGTTTGTGTGGAAAGCATGTAAAACCGGCTACTCCAGGAAATCGCTGTAAGCCATTAAGTATGGCTAACCCATGTGTGGTCGTCATATCCGTGAGGTATCTCCCATAATCCATCTGCTCTTTGTCATGTGAGCATCTGTCAAGCCCCAAGTCACCCACATCCAACTCTCTATGAATCTCATCTAAAGTGTCATAGAAGATTTTCTGAGAGTTTCCGTTCAAGCATTGAAGTCCCCTAGGAGGATGATATCACCATCCCTAGAAAACTCCCATATTATCATCATCTAGTATAGAGAAATGTGATTGTCCTCTGGGTGCAGCATATATTGATGTACTAGGGGGGAAGTAACATATGGAAATGTATAGAAATCGGCCTGTGTCAGCTCTAAGCCTCATCCACATGTATCTATCATGATCATCTCTTCGTACAATATGTAGTAGTGGTTGTAACTCCTCCCTAAATAGCACTGCTACTCCACTTGAACCTCTACTCCCATGCTTAGATCATATCGCGACTGTCCTGTGGGCTGTCTCCCATCTGTATTCCACCACATGTGGCATAAGTTGTCCGGGGGCTTGATGAGTCTTTGAGAGGAAAACAATGTCCCTCTCTCTGAAACTCTCCTTAGAGGAACCAACGTCCAACCTCATAGATCCATTAAAAATTCCAAGTAGCCATCTTCAATGTGGTCCCATAGGTCTCACACCGTCATGTAGAATGCCGCTCTAAAATCACCACCTGAACATCTCTGTACAAGGCCGTCTTTCCCTTCTCTCTTGCCACCGTAATCTCTGGCATTACCTCTCTCATATGCACAAGCTATTAGAGAGTGAGATCATCGTAGAGGAAAATACCTATCTTCTTGAGAATAGGCCTCTTTTTAAAGAATTTCTTCTTCTCTTCCAAGGAGGGGAAGCGTAGTATGAGAGCTCTCTCTTTTGAAAATACTCCCAGGACACCACTCTCCATGCCTTTGTGTGTGAAGGTTTGTCCACCCCCATCATGGATGTGAGGATTGTGACCTCTTTTCCCACATTGTTTATGTTCTTGATGCCAATTACCCTCACATGTAGAGCCCGCATCCTCCTCCTTTGTTCCTCTTCGAGGGTCATGTTAATAAGAGAGGGTGTAAAAGGAGTTTCCTAACCTTTCACTTTCTTGGTGATCTCAATCCATTTTTTGGCCTCTTCAACTTTCTTTTGTGTTGCGGATATGATCATGGCCCATGACTTCTTCTCCTTATCTTTCTTGATAACCCGTATTTCTTCTCTCACGGTATTCAATTCTTCCATCATGGATGGCTGAATTTCGCGTTCTTCGAGCGGCCCACTTTTTGCCACAAGAAGTTCACCTTGGAGAGTTTGGATTGTGGCTTCTTGTGAAGCCACTTGCTCTTCGATACGAGAAATCCTTTTGCATAGGTTCTTCTTCCCCTCTTTCCATTCCTCCATCTTTTGAAGAAAGGTTGCCTTCATCTCTTTCTTCCACTCCTTCACTTCAACTTCAAGTGTTGATATCCTCTTGTTGGTAATCAAGAACTTCATGTTGAGAGGGAAGGTGGGCTATAACCACTGGAGAGGCCATGCATGTGAAAGGGGGTTAATGGGTACCCCAATGGAGGGAGACCATGAGAGAGAGAAATACTAAAATAACCAAAAAAATACATGAAACTTTAAAAAATAGCAAGAAACGCTTGGGAAACTCATTAAAACAGAGAAAACCAGCTTCGAAACTTTAAAAAACAGCAATAAACAATGGCAAAACCCTTAAAACAGCCAAAAACAGTTTCAAAATCCTAAAAGATAGCAAGAAACAATGACAAAACCCTAAAAAACAGCAAAAACATTTTTGAAACCCTTTAAACAACAAAAAAACAATGACAAAACCTTAAAAACAACAAAAAAGAGGTGATAAAACCCTAAAAACAGTCAGAGAGAGTCCAAACCCATGGGGGGGGGGGGGGGAGGAGAGAGAGAGAGAGAGAGAGAGAGAGAGAGAGAGAGAGAGAGAGAGAGAGAGAGAGAGAGAGAAAGAGAACTCCGTCTACCAAAGCTTTGGAAGCTACTTAGAAAAACAAACTTTTATTCTAATAAAAAGTGAGCTTCTATTTTAATAAAAAAGGCAGCTTCTATATTTTCTCTTTCAATTTTCAAATGAAACATCGATCAATTCGTCTCTCATAAAAGTGGTTTTATTTAATATAGCTTTTGCATCACTAAAGATAATATATTTTTCAAAAATTATGTTAGAGAGATAATGTAAATTTTTTGACATCGCAGACATATTCAAAATGCCTCCAAAATCTTAAAAATGATTATCCACCTACATCGTTCAGTTGTTCGGATATCTGAAATACGGCAAAAGGCTCAAAAAGCCAGTATGTCGGTTTAATTTTGCATGCAGGTCAAATTAGGGACACTTTTGTGAGATTCTCCATTTGGGCTTGAGGTAAAAAAGGGGAGTAATGGCACGTGCACCACAGAGAGAGAGAGAGAGAGAGAGAGAGAGAGAGAGAGAGAGAGAGAGAGAGAGAGAGAGAGAGAGAGAGAGAGATAGGACCAACTATGTCAATGTTCCAACATGCATAGAATGTGCCTGCCTCCAAAGGCGATGAAAAAAAAAGTATGCTTACCCTTTGCCTCAGTGCTGACAGATGGCATCTCTCTCTCTCTCTCTCTCTCTCTCTCTCTCTCTCTCTCTCTCTCTCTCTCTCTCTCTCTCTCTCTGACGTCGAAAAGGGAAGGGGCGGAGGGCAAGAATGCGTTCGCATTGTGTTGAAGCCATTGGGGTGAAGGTAACAAAGGAAGCGAGGGTGGGGAAGAGGGTTTGAGAGTGCAGGGTGAACGTGACGATAATAGGCAGAGCAATCAGGTAGGAGGGTGTGTGTGACGATCACTTTAACTGCCATTGGTGAGTAGAGTTGGAGCTACGCATTGAGGAAAAGGTAAGGCACTGCCCATTGTTGAGGGAGCAAAGAGCTGCAACTACAATAGGGCATGGCAATGGAAGGCGATCCAAGGGACATGTGTGTGTGCATGAGAACAGTCGAGAGAGGAGAGTTTATTGTTTCACTACAAGAGGTTATGTGCACTTGTGATGTTTTTAGCGACGGAAATACATTTGGGTTTTTTTACCCCCGGCGTTGCTAAAAGTGTCACTACGAGAACGACGCTATAGGCGTCGCTATATAGCGACGATTGTGGTTCTTCTGTAGTGGCATTGTAGAACCTTATATAGAGACGCTTATAGCGACGTCCGAGAGTAATTTTTTTTGGGTGACAGAGCATTGAATGCATTGCCACCCATCAACCATATTGAATGTTTCCAGAATAAAGTATACCTAAATGAATCCAAGATAAGCACAAATTCACCTTTGAAGAAAGTGCAAGGTATAGACCCAAAGTAGTCACCCACAAGAAGATATAACCATTAATTCCATCATGCATAGTATTGTTTGCAGAATAAAGATACAAAACTGACAAAAGTAATTGGACAAAAGTGAATTGACGAAAGTAAATCAATGACAAAATTATACACATCATAGGAAAAATCACTTGATTGTTAAGCTTTACAAATGTAATATTTACAACACAATTGTCATTGATTTGAGAAAATACATCGTTTTTCAATAGCTACAAAAAGACGTATACACAACATCTCATTAAACATCTTATGACAAAAGAAAACTAGTGCTATATGGCTACAGCTAGAGTGATGTACGTCATCTAATCAGACGTCTCGTCGCGTCCAAGCGGAATATCTATCGAATTTTGCAAAAAAAAAAACAATAAGACTTTTTGTAAGTATAAACATATAATTACAAGACAATTTATTATCTTAGGTTATTATTAAAATACAACAAATGTAAAAGAGTAAAGTGAAATAATAACCATGCCACCACGAGAACTAAGAATTTCCATCAGGGTGTTTAAGCCCTTTCTACCCGTGTACTCGCGCTCGTACAGGGTGGGGTCACGTCGTGTCATCAACCACTGTTTAAAACATACAAAGAATACATTATGTTAGAATTTAAAAGTACAAATAGATGTAACTACCAAACCTAAAGGGCAATGCAAAAAAACTTACAAAATCGGCCTCAAATGATGCCCACCCGCCGCTCCCCAAGTGGTGCGAGCTCCCTGCCTCTACTCGCGCTTTGGCTGCCTCCTTTTGTTGCTTCCACTTGTCAGGATTCTCATGGGCTGCGCGCTTCGTATTCTTCCAATCTTCTTTGTCGTGCCAATCTGGTATGTTCTACCAATGCTCTATTGGTTTTTGTACTTCAGAACGCTTGTGCTTGCAGTATTCGCGCATTCGAACCTTCATCAGGTCTTCATTGAAGCGCTCAATCTGACTTAACACGAGAAACTCGTCATGTAGCATGCTGATGACTTCGTCTTTTAATTCATTTGGCAGTTCACTCCAGCTGTTTAGTATGTAGCGTCGAAGCACCTGAGAGAAAGACCACGCATGCGAAAGATCATCTTCTTGCCTTCGTCATCTAAGATGATGCCTCCGTTGATGTCGATCGAGTACGATAAGTCCCCTCGCCTGTGACACGTGAACCTGGGTGTCTCAGCAGGGATGTTGAGTGGTGTCTCTAGTGGCGTCTCGATGGAGGTACAGATGCCAGGTGTCTCCATTGGAGTCTGGGCCCCGAAGCGAGGAGTAGCAACAACTGGGGTGACTCCCGGAGGAGTAGCTAGTGGTGTGTAGCCAGGAACGACCAATAGCCACACAAAACTTGGCGTAGATGGCGAGGCCATGGCTAGTGTGGGGGCGGGCAAAGAAGGGAAAGATAAGGAGTCTCGTCGAACATGAGGCGATGTCGAGGCATCAGTGGTGGCATCCCCACAGCAACCGCCGCCACCACCACTAGAGCAACCGTGCCTAGAAGAGTGTGAAGATCAACTCGTCGACACCGAAGTCTTGGAGCGTGCTGAACGCTCCAAATCAAAGGGAGACACTGAAGGAGTGTAACGACGTGATGGTGCTCTAAAGTGATGATGGTCCTCGTACCACTTCCTCTGCTGGGGTGAGAAAGAAGAAAGAAACTCATCATCATCCATACCTGCATTAAACACACAAACATTTAATCTTAATATTGAATGAAGAAGAAAATATGGACAAGTTATAATGTATATTATAGATAATATGGGGAGAGATTCCTATGTAGAGAGAGAGAGAGAGAGAGAGAGAGAGAGAGAGAGAGAGAGAGAGAGAGAGAGAGAGAGAGAGAGAGAGAGAGAGAGAGAGAGGACTCATATGAAATCTTATCATGCGTTATTGTATACGACAACATCAACGACAAGGTGTTCAACAACAAAAGCATATAGACAAGAATGGACGAGAATAAAAAAAGCCACGTGAATACAATATATACTATAAAATGGAGCAAAATTGTTCAAATACAATGTTTATGGCTTTAAGAGGTCTCTCTCTCATCATCGCATAGCTCAGCATAACTCCCCATGTCTATATAGAGCTCTCCGTTTAGGCAGATGTCATCCGTTTCATTTTGTAGATCCTCTGCATGCATCGCATAGAGAGTAGCAACTTGATACTCGTTTGGCACCACTTTAGCGACTTCTGATTGGGCATCCTCTCCGATCTCCTCTGTTGATGCCGTTGTGAATGGCGCATGGTAATCCTCATACGTCCGTGCACTACAAGGGGCTACCTCTATGACGTACCACCAGTTTGATGCAGACTCTGTAGGATGAAATACCACCTGCCCAAGCCACATAACTTGCATGCGTGCTTCCATGCATAGCTTCTAAAATTGGATGTTAAATATTTATAGACTTACTTGTCCACAATTCTTGGGTAGTACGAAAGTGTCTCTTAGGTCGGTCTATTTTTTAGTTGAATCCACCTCAAGGAAACCAGACTCTCCTCTGCGCACAGTAGCGTTTGCGACCCTCCATGTTTATCTTGAACCATTGCACGTCCAACAAGTTAACAAAAGGTCCTCTATAATTGATCCTCAAAATCTCTTGTAGCGTGCCGAAGTAAATGAGTTCTCCCACCACAGGATTTGCATCAGAGGACCGTCGTCGACTAGACTGTTCAAATTTTGCCATGATTCCACAATCTTGTGTAAAACGCTTTTTGTCGATCCGTTCCACCTAAAATGTCGATATTTACACCATGCTGTTGTGTGTGATCTATACTACAACCAGCAAAGACTATAAGTGGCCGTTCAAACATCTAGAAAGTTGCGAGTTGTACATTGCAAACTTACCTTGGTCGCGCAACCCCGAGAGTACTCCCACTCCTCCTCAGTCACTTCTTCACCGCACTGTTGTGCACTTTTCAATTTGTTGTGCAACCATCTTAAGCTCATGAATGTTGGTAGGCTCTCTAGACCCGCCGAATAATGCATCGGTGGTCCTCTTCCCCGTCTCCACTCGATTTGTGCCCTTTGTCGCTCTTGCTTTGCATCCTCGTATTGTGAAATCCACTTTTGCATCACTAAAGTTTGAAGCATGCAAAATCGATTGATTTTAGCCTCTAGATCTTTCGTCATGTTCTTCTCAACACCAAGATTTCACATGACAATCCCATATATGAACTCATCATCTATGGGTCGCCATAGCGTGTCTCGGGATTTATCAAATCCGTCCAACCACTCTCCAATGTAAACTAGAGACTCTGATACCAGCCAACCTTCTTCCATGCTACCCTCTAGATGTGCCTTCTGACACACATATCCTTTGAGCGTTTTCATGAAACGTTTTAAAAAGAACATCCATCTAAAATGTACTGTGCCAACTATTTCCACCTCATCAACTATGTGAACAAGAAGATGCACTTGAATGGTTAGCATGGTAGTAGGAAAGTGTTTCTCAAACATGCACACAACCTCCGCAACATTTAGTTTGACGAATGGTATAGAGTCTACATGGATCTCCTTTTGTGAGATCCATTACACAAACTTCGCAAGTTTGTAGATTGTGGTATGGACGTCAGGAGACAAACATTCTCTAGAAGATGCGCTTGATGACCTTTGTAGATTTACTTCTTCAATGAGGGCGTCGGACGTGCATTAAGTCTAGGTCCACATGTAACACATGCTTTGTATCCACTTGCTTGAAGCCCTACATGTACACACATGACAATAGATAAGCTTGAGAAAAACCAAGATTTATAATGTTTGAGTTTGAGTATAAATCACCTGAGCATTCTGCTAGTCCGAGATATTCATGCATGGTCCACATTAGAATGCCTCTGATCAAAGCATTCCGTCGACTTGTGTGTCGGCTCATATCCACCACTTCAATGCCAATGCACAATTGTTGTAGATCTTCCAATAGTGGACAAAGATATACATTCATATTCTTTACTTTATACCACCCCAGCACAATCAAGCTTAGAAACAGGTGCCCCTTCTTGGTAGTCAACCACGGGGGAATGTTGTAGTTGACGATGACAACGGGCCATACACTGTAAGATGTTGACCTCTGACCAAATGGATTTACACCATCCATAGCCATCCCTAAGTGCAAATTTTGAGCTTCCCTGGCAAATTCCGGCCATGTGTCATCTATATGTTTCTAGGCTACGCAATCTGCAGGAATCCGTAGCACACCATTTGAAGATCTATTTTCCTTGTGCCATGATGCTAGGGCGGCCATGGACTTAGATTCAAAGAAATGCTTAATGCGAGGATGCAGAGAAAAGTGTTGCAAAACCTTCTGTGGAATTTTTTGTCCGTGGAGATCTACTCGATATCTCTCAGAATCACATTTCGGACACTTCTCCATGTCTATGTATTCCCCTCTAAAAAGAATGTAGTCGTTAGGACAAGCGTGAATCGAATTGTAATCCATTGCCAAGTTTCACAAGATCTTTCTTGCTTTCTCTCTGGAATCGGCATCACATTATCAGCTGGCAGTATGTGCTCTTTGAGCAATGTACACAACGAAAAAAATGCGGTACACTTGTGTAAGTAATCTATCAGATCATTATACAGCTAGAGTTTTCTATTGAAGTAAACATGTAATGGAATTGGTCTATTTAACTTGAGAGTAGCGGAAATTAATGAGAGTACTTTTGAGAAATAACTTTGTGAGCATAACGGGTGAACATATTTGAAGATGGCAACATAATCATAGCAATTAGTTAACTTGGCATGAACAATACTTTTGCAAGAGAGAGAATTTAGAGAACATGACAACAGTTGAGGACCGGATTTATGTGGAGCCGGTCCCCCCTCCAATAGGCAATTGTATTATGATTTCTCCCATTAAGAGAGACTTGTTACAATACATTCTTTGTGTTCCTTGTGACCTAGGTGATGCAATGAAGATGGAAAGCTTCATGCATCACAAACATAGCATAAACTTGAAGAAAGCTTTAACTATCCCAAGCCTCAGTCCCAAGACCTCAAACACCTTCGAAGGTGGAGAGAGCTAGCAGGGAATGAGGGTAGGGAAGAGGAAGAAGAAACATTTCATAGGAGAAAGAACTAGTTCCTCACTTATCATAACTCTTGTGCTAGCATACATAATAGCATAGTAATGAAGAAGAAGGAGATGGCAAGCTTAAGCATTGAAGCATGGCTCTTGGTTGGATTTGCACTCCATAGCCAAGAGTGTTGGTGTAGGCTCTCAACCTCTACTTGCTTGGAGAAGGAGAGGGAGCTCTTGCACTTTTCATAGTACACAATGAGAGTGTTTGTGAGTGTGTGTGGGTGAGTATACCCCTCAAGCAAGCCCCCTCCTTGCTAGGTCGACCCCCCCTTCTAGCTCATAATTGAAGCTCATTTGCTCTTGCCAAGCCTAGCCAATCACAAGCTTGGGCCATTTCTAGCATTAGGTGTAGGCTTGGGACAAGTGTCCCCCTTTCCCCTTTGAGAGAGAGGACTTGATAAATGAAAAAACAATTAGATAATTCAAGTAATTTATCATTGGACCCCTTTGAAGCTTAGCCAATAGGCTTCAAGCAACACATGAAGGTAACATGGGTAGGGACCTGACATGTGTCCTTGCTGCCTCTTCAAGTTGGGGCTTCCCTTGTGGGTGTGAGTGTGTGTTCTCTATCTAATCCCTAGGAAAAGGGCTCGCCCCCCCTCTTGTATGGATGCTTTTGACTTTAGGTGTTCAAGCACCTTACTCACCAAGCATGACAAAGCACTTGAACTAGGGGGTATTCCCACAAGCATCTCAGGCAAGCATGTCAAGGCACCTCAAGCACCTTAATCAAGCGGCAAGTCAAGCACCTCAAGCATGGAGTAAGTCAAGCACCTCAAGCGCCTTAATCAAGCACTGATGCATGGTTTTTAGGACCCCTTCTGAAAATGCAATAAAGGCACAGTTAGTTGTTGGGGAGATGAGGATACTCTAGTCCAAGGGATCTCGAAAGAGAAGAAAAATCTACTTCACAAGCACCAAAGAGTAAAAAGTGCCATGGACAGAAGATACGTGGGAACGAGCTCTTATGCATTCCTACAACCTATATCTTACAGAATAGCCCATTCTAGGTGTGAATTTCTAGTGAAATTTACACGAGGATGTTCGTGTGGACTCGCAGCACACCATACTCCGTTTTCACTTTTTTACCGACAGTAAATATTTTTTACCACAGTAAATATTTTTCACCTACATGGTAAATACAAATCACTTTTTACCTACAGTAACTTTTTTTACCCATGGTAAATATTTTTTACTACACCATAAGTATTTGGTAGGTAACAGTTCACTGTTACTAGAAGCAGTGATTGGGCATCAACAATGCAGTTACAGGAGGAGAAAAGGGGAAAATCTTATGGTAAAGGTGAGTCAACAGGGATAAAGACTTTTGAGTTGAAAAGAGACATGCTGATTTTTTCAAAGAACACATGTCAAAAGAAGCCATGGTTGAGGATTTTTTGAGAATTTGATATTCAGGAGGACCCAGCTGCCACCTCCCCCCCGCAGGCCCCCCCCTGACATGTGCAGAACCTCCAGTTTCAACAGCCACCTTACCTGCTCTTAAATTCTGGTCAAGGCCTTATCCCCATGTGTCACAATTAGAAAAATCAGCATTTACCCTCCCCTCTCACATCACTCTAGAGAATATCTTGATGGTGACATATCAGGTGACCTCAATTTGTTGACCACCCTAAGCAAAAAGTAACCCCAATCAGCGGATTTAAGCATGTTTATCCCTAATCCTAAACCCTCTCAGAAACCTATATAAGGAGGCCTTCTCTCACTCAAAACCAACACTTCACCCACTTTACCAAGCAACGAAGCTATGACGACATTGCTCACAACGAGGAGCTATGGATGGAGCTCTACTCTCTCTCCCTCTCTCTCTCTTCCTCTAGTATGCTACATTACTAGCCCTAAAACCTAAATAAGGAGTCTTCTCTCATGCTCCATGGCCACCATCCTCGCCATCATTCTCTAAGGTATTGATGTGTTGCTAGTAGGATCATACCTACTTGCTGGGTTGATTGTTTTTGACAAGGGATTATGCCATCCTTGGCTTGCTTCTCTATATCCTTGTTATGTATGATCAGATGCCGTTGTATTGTTAAGCTGATGTCTTGTGTATATATATGCTACATAAGGTCCCTAAGCTTCGTTTCTATGTGTTTTGCCATATGTTTTGATGCCATCATAATGCCAGAAGTCTCACTTGCCTATGTGCACTATGTGTGAGGTCCCTAAACCTCTTAATTTAGGGTGGTGCCCCCTTTGTTTTGTTCTTTGCTTGTTTGCATGAGGCGTGGTTTGTGGAGTGTGCACGAGTACAAAAGCCACCCGATTGCACTGCTCTTTTTCCCGCTATCATTTTGGTGCCCCCACTGAGGAGGGCTACACAGACCTTCATTCCACAAGCAATGAAGATGTGCAATCTACAACATGGACGAATGGCGTGAGGAGTTTGCAAATTGGAGAACAGAAGAGGAGGAGGCTTTAGAGGCCTTAAAAGCTTTCATCGAGGTCTTGTTACCAGGTTGCAGTGTCATTGAAATTCAAGAAGTAAGTTTTTTACATGCCTTGTTCGTGATCGTCGCCAACGAAGGAGAGTGAGAAGAAGAGCTTGATATACCTCTCCTCTCAACCTATGAGTGCTCCAGAAACCTCCAACGCACACGAGCTTGAAATATTCTACATCAACATACACGAAGGTACTGTGACACACATTAAGGGAAGAGAAAGCATCACCAGACCTCTCTTTCCTGAGGAGCCGACTAAGAGGAGGAAGATCACCTCTACACCTAAGTGGCCCAAGGCCGCAGCGCGTGCTCAAGCATAAGGTAACATTTGGCTTAATCTCATTAATAAGGGATTACATGACCACTACAGGCAAGAAAAAGGCTAGTGAGCAACCAACTTCAACCTTCAACTTGCAACCACGACTCTCACCCCTAAATCCTCCTGAAGCAAAGAGGCGAAGGCTTGCCTACAAGATTGCCGCCCGTCTGCGAGTGGTCCCAGTGCACTTTGTGAATCCAGACACCACCAATCCCAAGCCAACCTCCTGTCCGCGTGAAGATCACTTTGGATATTGTCCAAAGTGCTTTGGAGACCAGGTGAAAAGCCTCCCTGTCCTACCTTTGCTGCTAATTTTCAAGAAGTTATCTCAATCTAAGGAAACTATCTTAGTTGATGATGAGCTACACATTAATGGTGTCACTTTCATTCGTCATGCTGATTATGGTAATAGCATCCAATTGTTGCTTGCTAAAAGGCTCAGCATTGTACAAAGTGTTGCCATCACACCTTACGTCTTCACAGATGCATCAGGAAGAGTCGAAGTGATCCGTGGTGCTGACCTTCTGTGGCTGATCAGGCTCATTGGTCCCAAGGTGGTGCAACTAAGCTAGGCTCTTGTGTGTAAGTATGGATGCCAATAATGAGAATGAGGATCCCCGCATGTTTCCTTTCCATTTTGTGCGTCATATCCGTGTGAATATTTGTATTGATAGAAAAATCTTTTATCAGCAAAGAATAGCCTTGTTGTTTGGAGCCGAGAGACTTGGGGAAATCTTGTGCTCTCCTCATCCTGTCATTCTACCCTTACTAGACTATTACCATTCCTTTGATGTGTCGATCTTCATCCTATTTTGAGCTAAGTTGTGCTAAAGCTCCAAATTGTAATTACCATACTCTATTTTAAAATAAATTGGAGCTGTTTGTGTAATTGTTTACTCTCTCACTTATGGCCTTCCCTAATTTTTATGATAAGCCTGGGGAGGTTGCTCCAGACTTTTTGGATAATTTGGAAATGGACTTTCTGGTATCGGGAAGGGATGACGAAGCTACTAAGTTAAGGGCCTTTCCTTTGGTCTTGAGGGAAGGTGCAAAATTATGGTATCAAACTTTGGCACCTGAAGAAAGAAGAGACTGGGAGTCCTTAAAGATGGCCTTCATCGAAGAATTTCGCCGCCATGAGCCTCCAGAGGAGATATGGAGACAGCTCTTAGAGCTACGCCAAACATCACCCAATAGCTATAGAAGCTATGAAGGAAAGTTTTCCAACCTGTGGGAGAAATGGTGTGCATCACTAGGTGAAGGAGAAAGGGCGCCAGAATGCCTAAAGAAGGACTGTTTCCTGGCAGGGCTTTACCCCATCCTTCAAGAAAAGGTAAAAGGTAAATTCCTAGATACCTTTGATAAAGCTATGACTTATGCAAGGGAGAAGGATAGGAAGTTAAAATTCCAAGCTCAACTACAAGGGGGAATGGAGCCTCCACCGCTAGCTCAACCTACGGCAAGGGTAGTAGCAGGGACAGGAGCAACAGACCAAGAGTCCTCTCAACAAGAATTACTTCAACAAATCACCAATCAACTAGAGAGCCTGTCCATCAATCTGGTTCAAGGTGTAAGGGTTCCCCAGCCAGGAAATGAACGAAATAGACAAGAAGGACAAAGGCAAGCACGTGAGTACATTTGCTACAACTGTGGAGAGGTAGGTCACGACATGTATTATTGCCCCCATCCACGACGCTATCAAGGAAATGGTAATCAAAGACGGCCTCCTCGCCAGCAAGTCACTCCTCCTCGAGCTAGGCCACTAAATGGACAAAATGCACACGTGGCTCCACCAATCCAAATATTGAGACCCCCTCTTCCACCACCACAAGCACCAGCCGAGATCCCTCCACTACCATCGGGAGGGGAGGACAGGGCTGTCTCTGTCATAAGTCTTGACAATGGTAAGGATAAAGGGAAAGAAAAAATGGAGGAAGCTGTTGCCATGCCAATAAAGAGAGTTAGGAGACAAAGAACTGATGAAATGGAAGCTTCAAAGCCGGATAAAGTGAATGAGGGTTCCTCCCAAGTGATAGGAGACAAGAAAAGGAAGAGTAGGTCAAGGAGGCACATAGGAGTAGAAGACTTTCCACTTGGGGTAGGATCCATACCTTACGACCTGGTAGCAGATGTGAGTAAGCAAGGACCAAAGATTTCATGGCAGCAACTCCTCCACCTTTCCCCAAAGATGCGTAGAACCTGGTCTAAGATGGTCAGCACCAGGAGGGCTAAGGCAAAGTCAGTTGGGTCTATTAGTGCAAGAGGCATGAAGGATATCGTGCCAGTCATTGATGCAGAGATTAAGAGTCAGCGAGTCTCCAATGTGTACGTAGATGGTGGAGCCGAGATTTGTGTTATGACAGAGAAATTAATGCACAGGTTGGGTTTGGAAGTAAACGAGCAAACTTCCTTACAAGCTAAGATGGCAAATAATGTAAGGGTGGCTTGTGTGGGAAAGGTTAATGGAGTGAAGGTTTCAGTTTTTGGTGTGGCAATCTCAATTGATGCTTATGTGATCCCAACTAAGGGGGAGGGCTATCCGCTAATCCTTGGAAGACCTTGGCTTATGGCTATGAAAGCTAGGCAAGATTGGGAGACAGGTTTCCTTGAGTTGCGACCAAATCATAAGGTAGGTGGCAAGCAACAAAAAATTGTGTATGACATGAAGCAGGGTAGACAACAAGACCTAGAGATGGAGACTTCTATGGATGAATGGAGCACAAGCAGCTGCTCTTCATTTGAGGATGAGTCATCTGAGGAGGATGCTAGCTCTTTGGAAGTCATGGGTATAATACTGCGAAACCCAGAAGGAGAAGGTGGTCAAGACTCTCTAAACAAGGAAGAAGCCACAGGCTTAGAGGAGATGCTAGCTAAGGACCTACTAGACGAAGAGAGAGAACCCTATTTGCAGGTACTAAAGAAGCATGCTGGCCTCTTTATAACTGATTACGAGCACATTAAAGGAGTGACGGTAACCCAACACCATATCCAATTAAAGGAAGGTGCCAAACCAGTGGTGCAAAGGCTAAGGAGATTAGGGCTAGTGCAACAAGATGCACTCTTAAAAGAAGTAAAAAGATTACTCAAGGCAGGATTTATCTACCCAGTGGAAGATTCTGAGTGGGTGTCTCCAGTTGTGGTAGCACCAAAGAAAAATGGGAAGTGGAGGGTATGTGTGTATTACAAGCCTCTAAACGTAGCCACAAAAAGGGACCATTTTCCTTTGCCTTTTCAAGATGAAATACTAAATGAAGTGGCTGGTCATGAAAGGTACACAGTGTGTGATGGGTACTCAGGCTACTTCCAAATCAGAATTGCAGATGACGACCAAAGAAAGACTACCTTCATAACACCTTGGGGGTGTTTTGCTTATAGAGTTATGCCTTTTGGTTTAACTTATGCCCGAGCTACTTTCCAGAGGTTTATGAACTTGGTGTTTCAACCTTACTTTGGTAAGTCCATACGAGTCTTCATTGATGATTTTTGCATTTACAGCTCTAGGGAAGTACATCTGTCCAAGGTTGATGAAGGTTTCACCCGTCTGGCCCAATTGGGTGGGCAATTGAATAAAGACAAGTGCCACATAGGTGAGAGCAAGGTCACTCTACTAGGCCATGTTGTGTCTCAAGATGGTATTGAGGCTGACCCTGAAAAGGTAAAGACATTGTTAGCTTTACCTACTCCTTCAAACGTGAAGCAACTAGTCTCCTTCATTCAAAAGGTTCGCTACATGGGACGATTCATACATCTCCTTTCTCAGGCAATCTATCCTTTGCAGCAGCTCACTAAACACACTACATTGACATGGAGTGAGGAGGGTGAAAGGTGCTTTCAAGAAGTTAAAACCATTTTGAGCTCATTGCCTGTCGTCCTACAACCCACATGGGGTGAATTATTCTATGTAAATCCTAGTGTAGGTCCAGAAGCTCTAGGAGCTGTCTTGATGCAAAAAGACCCAAAGACATCTCTCATGAGACCAGTCTACTTCTCTAGTAGAGTGATGACAGCTGCTGAAAAGGGTTTCAACGCAACTGAGCAATTGGTGCTAGCTCTTAAGTTTGCAGTGGAGAAGTTTCGGGCTTACTTACTTCCGAGACAATTTGTGGTGATCACAATTGAGGAGGTTTTTCCATATGCCCTACAACACATGGAATTGTCTCAAAGAATAGCAAAGTGGGTGGTGCAGCTTCAAGAGTTTGACTACACACTACAAGTAGAGGATTCCACCCGTGCTTGTTTGGCAGATGTCCTCACACAAAGGTGTTATGAGAAGGCCAAGAAAGAGGCACCTAGCTCTTAAGTTTGCAGTGGAGAAGTTTCGGGCTTACTTACTTCCGAGACAATTTGTGGTGATCACAACTGAGGAGGTTTTTCCATATGCCCTACAACACATGGAATTGTCTCAAAGAATAGCAAAGTGGGTGGTGCAGCTTCAAGAGTTTGACTACACACTACAAGTAGAGGATTCCACCCGTGCTTGTTTGGCAGATGTCCTCACACAAAAGTGTTATGAGAAGGCCAAGAAAGAGGCACCTAGTCAGGTACCGCCTATCCCGGAGCCTGAAGTTCTACTGGGAGCACACAGTCTGTATTTTGATGGGGCTTACAAGCGGACCAAAGACAAGGCATTAGCAGGCATAGTAATATTAGGTCCAGAGAAGGAGAAGATCTTTGCAAAAGGGTTTCATCTAAAAGAGGTTCATTCTAACAATGAGGCAGAGTACCATGCCCTTGTTTTAGGGTTGCAATGTTGTCTTTCTCAGGGCATCACAAAGCTAAATGTTTTTGGTGACTCCATGTTGATTGTTAAGCAAATGGTTGGTGTATGGGCCTGTAAAAATGACAAATTGTCTGTTAAGATGAGGGAAGCAAAGGCCTTGTTGAAGGGTTTTAAAGAAGTTCGAGTGCACTTTGTACCTAGAGATCAAAATCGAGAAGCAGATGCCTTAGCAGGTGAAGAACTGCAAACTCTCATAGTAGGTGCTATCCTTGTGAAAAGTCCTTTATACCAGGTAAAGGAGGAGCTGCATGATTTACTTTACTTTCTTGAGCATTGTGAAGCACCCTCTGGTATGAGTAAAAGTGAACGTAGGTGGTTGGCAAAAAAGGCTACCAGCTATATCTTAGTGAATGAGGACTTTTATTGTAGAGGGAAAGATACTGTCTTAAGGAGAGTTCCTGCATCCCAAGAGATAAAGGATATTTTGTTTAGTTGTCATGAAGGTGTGTGTGGTGGCCACTTTGCACAAGAGATTACTAGCAGAAAGATTTTACAAGCAGGGTTCACGTGGCCAAGCCTCCATCGAGATGTACAACATTGGTGCCGCACATGTGAGGTTTGCCAAAAAGCTGGACCAAGGCATCTTACCCATGAAAATCAGCATCCAATCAAAACCTATGGGCCATTTGAAAAATGGGGGATTGATGCAATAGGGCCACTACCTTGCACTCAATCAGGGAAGGAATACATCATTATGGGGGTGGAGTACATGACCAGATGGGCAGAAGCTCGTCCCACAAAGTGCATCACAGCCAAGGACGTGAGTGATTTCATTTTTGAATGCC
The DNA here is from genome assembly GCF_014529385.1 of Adiantum capillus-veneris. Taxonomy (NCBI): domain Eukaryota; kingdom Viridiplantae; phylum Streptophyta; class Polypodiopsida; order Polypodiales; family Pteridaceae; genus Adiantum; species Adiantum capillus-veneris. Next base: position 70,888,060 of record NC_140931.1, read on the forward strand.
TTTGTTGCCGTTTTGGCACACCTTTGGATATTCTCTCGGATAGGGGACCGGGATTTCGAGCTGATTTAGTCGGGCAATTGATGAGCAAGTTAAAAATCAAGCACAGGCACTCTACACCATACTACCCTCAGCGCAATGGTCTTGTGGAAAAGGTAAATGGTCTTATATGTAAAATCATCACTAAGCAAGTGCATTTACATCCTAAGGCATGGGACAAACACCTAGATGCAGCACTTTGGGCCTACAGAACATCCTTTAAAACATCCTTGGGGTATACACCTTTTCACTTGGTTTACGGGCAAGAGGCACTATTGCCTATAGAAGTGGAGCTAGCGAGCCTCCGAGTTCTAAAAGCACATCAAGAGGATAGTCAAGAGAAGCAGGTGGAAGGAAGAATCATCGATTTGGAGAGGTTAGGGCTAGATCGAGAGTCAGCAGTGAAGTACTATGCAGCCCAGGCAGAGAAGAAACGAAAGAAGTTCAATCGCAACCTTGTCAAGAAAGGTATCAAGGAAGGTTCTTTAGTGCTCAGATACGACAATCGCTTTGATCGCAGGAAGGATGGTAAGTTCTTGCTTAAGTGGGAAGGCCCTTTTGTAGTGATACAGAGGTTCTCAAATGGTAGTTACCAACTAGGTGACCTAGATGGTAAGGTACATCAGACCCCGGTAAATGGTTGGCGATTGAAGGCCTACCAATGTCGTCTTTCACAACCATATGCTGGTGAAATCAATGCTAAGGATGGTTCAGAGGAGAGCTCATCATATTCGAGCTCCAACTAAGGTAACAATCATGTACATAGTCGTTTCAAAAAAAAAAAAAAGAGAAGACAAAAAAAAGAAGAAAAAAAAAGGAAAAAAGAGAAGAAAAAAAGAAAAAAAGAGAATGCTACCAGTGAAAGCGGATATTGACAATGGATGGGGTATGGCTTTCAAGGGTCTAGGAGACCAGTTGTTAGTCATGGATGGATACAATTATTCATCAGAAAGGACTAAACAGGGTGCATCAGCCAAGAAAGCAGTAACATGGCAAATTCAATTGGTACCAGGTGGGTAAGTATTCAAGCGAACCCTATTATAGCACAACCTACAGCTAGAGGCATCAAATACCTCTAGCTTAAGGGGGAGGGCTATATGATGCATGGTTTTTAGGACCCCTTCTGAAAATGCAATAAAGGCACAGTCAGTTGTTGGGGAGATGAGGATACTCTAGTCCAAGGGATCTCGAAAGAGAAGAAAAATCTACTTCACATGCACCAAAGAGTAAAAAGTGCCATGGACAGAAGATACGTGGGAACGAGCTCTTATGCATTCCTACAACCTATATCTTACAGAATAGCCCATTCTAGGTGTGAATTTCTAGTGAAATTTACACGAGGATGTTCGTGTGGACTCACAGCATAGCATACTCCGTTTTCACTTTTTTATCGACAGTAAATATTTTTTACCACAGAGAGAGAGAGAGAGAGAGAGAGAGAGAGAGAGAGAGAGAGAGAGAGAGAGAGAGAGAGAGAGAGAGAGAGAGAGAGAGAGAGAGAGAGAGAGAGAGAGAGAGAGAGAGAGAGATAGTGCTCGGGCTGCTTTGAAACGTATCGACAATGATCAAGCAAACACAACTATATATTTAAGAAAGAGAGAGAAAGGGGGAGGGGGTGCTTGTTGCATTAATACCTTGTTACAAATCTGTCATGACAAATCAAAGTGAAATTAGTATTTGTTCAACATAGCTTGCGTAAATTTCACCACAACACATCACAAGAAAAGCCACCCCAATCACTGTCTTAAAGCCAGGGGAGTCCTCTCCACCCTGTCGCCCTCTTACAGTATGTGGGATTTATGGCTAGGTTGATGACAACACCAGAGAATAAGCTATCAAGAACTTAACAAAAAACACCAAGACACTTACGCATCATTGTTGTCCATTACTTCACATTGGAAGGGAGACAAAATATCCAAGCTTAGTCCAAATCCACCCTCCTTGATTCAGCAAATGTTGGGCTTACACTAGTAGGAGAAATGATAGATTTCCTACTCTCAATTGAATGATCACTCTCTCTCTTACAATGGCATAGAGTTCCCTTGCTAATCCCCTATTACAACACATGCACATGCATAAGACAATGAGCTTCCACTCAAGAGCTCCTTCTAGAGAGGTTGAGCTTGGCTTCTCAAGCTATAGCATAGTGCTCTTGCTTATGGCTCCCCCTTTGTGCTAGCTACACCCTCCTTTTATAGCAATTTTGAAGGCTAGGGTTACTCCTCTAACCATGGTTGGGTTAGATTTTCAGCAATTTATCTAATTTATTTTGCTTGGAATTATCAAGAAGTTGGTGAGGAAAGAGAGAGGAGAGAAATGGAGGTGATAGGACTTTTCATAGTGGGTTAGTGTTAGTAGAGTTAGTATTAATTTACAAATGGAATTGGATATTTACAATGGGAGTATCCATGTAGGATACAAATAAGGAAGAAAAACTCTTAAGAAGTAAGAAAAGGTGAATTTCTTACAAGGTTGATGCTCCAAGTGTCTTGAGTAGGGCCAATTTTGACGCCTGTTGACGGTCCACTAGCTTTGACGGTACATTTTTTCTCCACTCTTGACCTTCCTTGAGAGACAAGGTAATTGAAGCTGAGTAATCAACCACCATGATGCTGTCTTTTAAGAGAAGAGGCTGAATTTTGTGGTTTTTTTGATAGATATGGGTAAATTGGAGGAGGAAAAATGAGACTAGGTGGTCAATTTTGGAATGGAATTGTGTGTGGGAGGTATGAGTTCACCATGGTTTCTCTTATTCTTCAAGGTTGAGGAGAAGGTGAGTAGGGTGCAGAGAGGAGTGGTGAGAGAGATGGGGATGATGAGTGGAGAAGTGTGTGTGAAAGAGGAAAATGATAAAGTGGAAGAGAGAGTGTGGCTGCATAGCATGGGAAAACTGGGGTCCACTAATAAAATCATAGCTCATAGCTCATAGCTCAAAAAAATATGAAAAAATTTGAGGCAAAAGTTCAGCTCACGAGCTACAACTTTTGTTTGTATCACCTTTTCAAATTCGGAGAGCAAGTGAACTTTAAAAATTCAGCAAAACCGACCATTTTTTTCCACTGCACAAGGTCCTTGTGGGGTCCTTCTTTGGATGATTCTTTTGAATACTTCCAAGAGTGAGCCCTCCATAGTGCATGTATGCATGCCACCTACCCTTGACCTTATTTGGTAGGTCTATAATTGAAGATATTGTTGAGATTATGATATAAGTGAATAGTACAACTAAGAAAATCAAATATTGAGGGGTCTAAAAAATATGTACATGTCAAATATAAATAATATAAGTGGAAAAAATATAAAGGGGTCAAAAGAAATCTCTCTCATTATGAGGCTACCATAAAAAGATAAATATTTTTGGTGTTCTAATTTTTTAGAAGAAAAACAAAATAGATGTATGAAGGGAAAAATCACAATAGTGAAAAAATATACACATAAATAAAACTAGTTTTTTTGGATTTTTGTTGGGGTGGAGTTACACCAAATATAAGAGAAGCTTACATGAAAATATTTCTATATGGAATAAAGAGTATGAAAAATGGTAAGAAAAATTGTGGTAATGGTGAGGCAATGTACAAAGCATAAATAACACACACCTAGGTAGAAATATTTTAATAAATACCAAAATAATTGTGAAAAAATCTTTTATTTAGGCCCTATATACAAAGAAATATTTACATACACATGGGCCATAATATACTTATATTTTTTATTTTTAAATTTTTTTTTGGCTCAACTAGCCCAATGACTAGCTAATTGAGGGTTTTTAAAGAAGATATGGGAAAAGTCCCGTGACTCACGCACGCCTATGTACAGTGAACTGGTAGGGATAGCCACAGTGTTTGGGTGATTTTGGTAGGGTGAGGTAACTCACTGTGGCAATTACAAAGAGCCGAAAAACGGCTATCATTGCACTATGTGTGAGGTCCCTAAACCTCTTAATTTAGGGTGGTGCCCCCTTTGTTTTGTTCTTTGCTTGTTTGCATGAGGCGTGGTTTGTGGAGTGTGCACGAGTATAGAGGCCACCCGATTGCACTGCTCTTTTTCCCGCTATCAGCACCTCAAGCAGGAGAAGCACATCAAGCACGACAAGCACCTCAAGCAGGTCAAGCACCTCGAGCTTGGGCCGGGTTCCCACCTCAAGCTCAGCCCTAGCTTACCTAAGGTCAAAGGACTTTTACACATTATTGGAGGTCTTCAATGAAGCTAACCCTAAGGTCTTATGCTCCATTGGTTAGCCTTGGTCTTTGATAGACCATCTCCCATTTGGGTCCCTTTACCATTGGCCCCGTGTTGAGATAGATCTATAAGCACATATCTATATCTTAACACTTGTTCCCGTTTATTCTCTGACATTAAGTGATCAATTTAATATGAGAAAATCATTTGGGTTTGTTAGATATTAGATTTTATGACAAAACAGATTGTAATAGATCACTGGAAAAGCGCTGTGACGCTAGTGTCACTCCATCCAAACTTTACCTGCATGTTGAGAAGAACCAGGAGTGCCTTCAATCTAGACACAAGTTCTCCATCATACAATGGCGTATCGGCTTCACTTTTCATATCATCATAGATAAGCCTTTCTAAATCCATGATCGTCTCGATCATTTCATTGATCTCGGGCTCAAACATAGCTCGTTGGAAATGCGGTCTGCATGATCATCCTCCAAGCTGTCAGAGGATACATCTTGTGGCCTCATGTATCTTTTGACCAAAGCGCCTGTGAATACGTCTATTGGGTTCCAAGATTGCTGCATGTTGGCGAGCGTCAAAATCCGATGAGTTATAATTGGCAACAACTAGATCTATAATAGATGGATCAAACTCGCCAAATTTGTGAACGTGCTGCAAAGAAACGCGTCTTGTCCGTCGCAGAGCATGTTTGTATTGATTACAAGGACATAAGATCCTTGTTGAGGGATAGGTGTTTCGGGTGGACGACCCCACATTGTCATCACTACTTATAATGAATGTAAAAACCTTATAACGTGGACATAAATTAAATATTCTATTGGCATCCTCCACCTTCTCTCTCTCTCTCTCTCTCTCTCTCTCTCTCTCTCTCTCTCTCTCTCTCTCTCTCTCTCTCTCTCTCTCTCTCTCTGTGATCACGCTGTAAACTACCTCGCATTCTCTAGTCATGTCCAATCCCCGCACACCTCGATCTAGAAGTGTACAAAGATCAGAACCACCAGGTTATAATCTCGTCTTTATTGATCAATGCCTATATTTGTGGGTATGAGAAATCTACACACCCACGTTTACATGGCAATGCATGTAGTGGACAAAACCCCTTTGCCTCTTCTTTACCTGTAGCAATTCACATCATCTTGACATCTCTTCACAGCAGACCTTTGTTCGAGGGATTACTTTGCACATTACATGTTGGTCTCCAATCTGAGTATCATGCCGTTGAAAGCTTTCCAACTTAAGGTCGCATCTGTAGAGAGGAGGAGATGGATCACTGTTGGCCTAACTCTTATTTTGTTTTGTAATCTCGAAGGTAGACTTTAATATAAAAACTAAATCCAAAATCTAATCTTAAATCTAATCTAATTGCACATAAGGTGATTCTGAGCTAAGTGAACATGGTTAGTGGGTGAGTTAATAGGTGTCAATTTGATGGGACAGTTCATTGCGTTATGTACCTAGTGTTTTCTCTTTGGGCAAAACCTTGAGCTTAGCTGGAACTCCAGCTTCATTGACATGCCCTAAAATCTAACTTAAATCTAAATCTAAATCTAACCTAGCTAACTTTAAATCTTGTCCTAATCTTAAATGTAACATAAATCTAAATCTAATCTAATCTTAAACTCACCATAAACCTAAATTTAATCTAATCTTAATCTGACCTAAACCTAAATGTAATCTAACCTAATCTAAATATTAACCTAATCTTAAGTGTAACCTAATTTTAAATTTATCATAAATTTTAAATATAAGTTAAATGTAATCTAACCTAATCTTAGATCTTAAATATCTAACCTAATCTTAAATGTAATTTTAAATCTAACTTAATCCTAAATCTTAATATAACATTTCATTAATTCATATTTTCTCTACTTTTTTTAAACTATCTCTCTCTCTTTGTTTTCTGCCCTTACCTCTCTCTTTTCGCCTTCTCCCCCTCCCTCTCTCTTTGTTTTCTCTCTCTCTCTCTCTCTCTCTCTCTCTCTCTCTCTCTCTTTGTTTTCTCCTCTTATCTCTCTCTCTCTCTCTCTCTCTCTCTCTCTTCTCTTCTCTCATGTGTGTGTAATTTTGTACATTCAATGTGTGTGTATGTGTTTTGTTTATGCATGTGTGTACATTATATCTCTCTCTCTCTCTCTCTCTCTCTCTCAAAGACACAATGTGTGTGTGTGTGAGAGAGAGATTGAGAGGGAGAGAGGGAAAGAGGGGAAGGGAACATGAGAGGGAGGAGAAGGAAGGAGCATATCTGGCTCTCGTTCTTCTCCTCGTGTGTGTGTGTGTGTGTGTGTGTGTGTGAGGGAGGGGGGAAGAGAGAGAGAGAGAGAGAGAGAGAGAGAGAGGGAGAGACGCGGGTTTACCTCTTTCACAAGAGCGTCAAAATTCACATCTGAGATCTGAGTTTTTGGTGCTCTCGGTTTATTTTTTACCCTTGCTGGTATCGCTATGAGCGTCACTATGTAACAAAAAAAATAACGATGCCGTGGATTTTAACTTTTGAGCATCGCACTGCTAACGTCGCTAATATGAAGAGCCTCTTGTAGTGTTTTGCTATTTGTGTTTGAGGGAATCTTGATATCTAATTAAAGAAAAACTTCGAGTAGACCCATATGTGGTAGAGTGATATGGCCATTCCATTTGAAATGGAATGGTCTTTGCACATTAATTGCCACTCTTGCTTTTAGGTCTTGCTTTGTCCCCACTTGACTTGGTTATGCATTGTTTAGTATCCACATTCACTATTACACAATTTTCTGATGTAAAAGAATGACAAATACATACTAGCTCTACTATAGCTCTATTGGCTCCCCAAAAAGTGAAAACATATATTATTGCCCAAGATTCCTTCTCTCTACCTACCCTACCCCTCTAGAGCCTTCACCTCCTTGGCTCACCCTCATGCACCTCTCGTGCTTTGCCATTTCTTGCTTCCCTTCCCCTCTCTTTCTTGGATCTCCCCTCCTCCTCTCTGTATTGGAAGGCCCCCACAATATGTGACCTTTATCTACTTGTAGCTAAGACTTCTCATCCTCTCATGCTTTCGACCTGACACCCCTCCCTTGTAGCATTCCCTTTATATGCAGCAGCTACGGCCGCTTCTTGCTCTTGTAGTGCCATCAAGTCACTTGCACCCCCCCCCCCCCCCCCCCCTGCCCCCCTCTTCTCATAGTGCCTTTGTCTTGCGTAGATGGAGAGTCGAGGCAGAGACACCCTATAGGGTTGCAAGAATACCTTGCTGCACTCTGCCCATGCTTGTGCAGATCGAGATGCCCTATTGAGCACTGATAGAGGTAGCAAACCGACGCCCTGAGGGATTGTTGCCTTGCCTCTTGCGCGCGGGCGTGCACGCACGCACACACACACACACACACACACACACACACACACACACACAGGGAAAGGGCATCCCCGTTTTCACGTGGCCCACCCTTAGTCTCGTATTTCCTTCCCCTCTTAACCCTTCCCTTTTCCATTTCAAACTAATATATTTTTCTTCAGCTGGTACCCCTACTTGCCCACGTCTTTAGATTTAATTAAAATCTTTAGACCGTGTGCAATGTCAAGTTCACTTTGTAAAGCAGTGGCTTGTCCATTTCTGGCTAATCATTTAAAAGCTACTTCTTTTCAAGCAATTTTCTAGAGAGAAAAATTCCATTTCTTGCAAGGCCGTCCAAAAAAGCTCGAAAATTTCCTTCTACCTAGAAGGCCTTTGTGTTATAGATGCTAAGGAAATGGGTAACACTATCCCCATTGTACATACACCAGATTTCAACAAGTCAATAAAGAGCTCTATTTCCATGTACATGATTTTTGTTAAAGATTCTCAAAATGAACCTAATGCTTTAGCAAAAGAAAATAAAAGCAACCAAAAGGAATTAGAGTTATCCAATTTTCTCAAGGGGTTTCAAGACGTTTTTATTGAAAACATCCCTTGTGAGCTACCTCCCAAACGAGGTAATGATGACCATGCAATTGAACTTCTTCCAGGAAGTTTACCGCCTAACAAACCTCCTTATAGAGTTTCTCATGCTCAACAAGAGGAGATTATGCGGCAAGTGCATGAGTTAGTTGAGAAGGGCATGGTTAGGCCTAGCTCATCTCCATTTTGCTCACCTGTGCTATTAGTGCAAAAGAAAGATGGCACATATCGTATGTGTGTCGAGGATAGAGCACTAAAGAGGATCACTATCAAGAATAGGTTTCCCGTTCCACGGGTAGAAGACCTATTTGATAAGCTACAAGGATCGACCTACTTCAGTAGGATTGACCTAAAAAGTGGCTATCATCAAATAAGGATAGTTGATCAAGACATTGTAAAGACCGCATTTCGCACCACATTTGGTCTTTACGAATACATTGTCATGCCTTTTGGCTTGACCAATGCACTAGCCACATTCAACCGCTTGATGGAGAAGCTGCTCAGGTCTCATCGAACCTTCACTGGAGTGTTCTTTGATGATATTATCATCTACTCTAATTCATTAGATGAACACAAGCAACACCTCCAGGTAATATTTCAAGTTTTAAGAGAGAATAAACTTTATGTTAATTGAAAGAAAAGTGAATTTTTCTTGCAAGAGATTCAGTATTTAGGTCACATTATCTCTCAAGATGGCATCCAAATGGATCCATCAAAGTTAGAGGTAATAAAAGGATGGCCTAAACCAAGGAATCTTCATGAACTAAGAAGCTTTATAGGTATGTGTGCATACTATAGACGCTTCATAGAAAAGTTCTCACAAATTGTGGGACCATTACATGACCTAACAAAGAAAAGCATTAGGTATACATGGTCTGCTAAGGAGAAAAATGCTTTCAAAAAGCTTATCTCTCAACCTGTGCTTACACTACCGGACCTCTCAAAACCATTTGAGGTCCAATGTGATGCTTGTGGTGATTGCCTTGGAGCTGTTTTGCTTCAAGAAGGGCATGCCATAGGCTATGAAAGTCGAAGGCTCGACCCTGTTGAGCAAGCTCTAGGCATATATGAAAAGGAACTCCTTGCAGTTCTACATGCCTTAGACTCATGGAAGCAATATTTGTTGGGGACTCCTTTCATTCTGCGAACGGATCACCAAAGTCTTAAGTACTTCATGACGCAGACGAAGCTCTCCGACAAACAAATGCGGCGGAAAAATTTCCTTTCGAAATTTCATTTCCATATTGCTCACATTGCTGGCGAGCATAATCAAGTAGCTGATGCACTCTCAAGACGACCGAGAGTGAATGCGGTTTCCATAGCAACTCACAATGATCTATCTTCAATGATAGATGAGTACGCTATTGATCCCGATTTTAGAGATGTGATTTCAGCCCTTGCATTAGGGAAGAAACAAGAACCATTTACTTTACAAGATGGTTATCTTCTCTATGGCAATAGACTATGCGTTACTAACTCACTACGTGAGAAAGTAATGTATGAATCTCATGCTCCACCTTATGCAGGGCATAGAGGGATTTAGTCTACCTTAAAGGGAATTGAAACATATTTATATTGGCCTACCATGAAAGTGAACATACAAGAGTATGTTTCTAAATGTGTGGTATGCCAAAAGACAAAATTTGATAGAGGGAAGCAACTTGGATTGCTTCAACCCATGCCAATCCCTAATTCACCATGGGAGAGCATATCCATGGATTTTATCTTTGGATTGCCTAAGTCTATCCATGGAAATACAGGAATATGGACAATAGTAGACAGTTTCAGTAAACAAGCTCATTTTATACCTGTCAAAAAGACTTCAAAGCCCATCAAATGGCAACCATCTTCATTTCACAAATTTTCAAGTACCATGGCTTGCCAATGTCCATAGTGTCAGATAGAGATCCTAGAATGACCAGTAATTTCTGGAAGGGTCTCTTTGAGAATTTAGGGACAAGGCTAAACTTCTCTTCGGCCTATCATCCACAAACGGATGGCCAAAGTGAAATAGCTAACTTAACCATTCTCGATCTACTAAAAGCCTATGTAACGGAAGTAGATCAAAGATCCCAATGGGAGAAGTACTCACCCTTAGTGGAGTATGCTTACAATAACACTGTACATACTTCCACGGGAAAAGCACCTTTCGAGGTAATTGAGGGAAGATCAAAAAGTCCCTTGCTACTTAAGGTACATGGGAAGATCTTCGCTGCAGATGAGTATAGCCGAGACCTACAAGAATCTTTTCAAAAGATTAAGGATGCTATCTCTATCTCACAACAAAGGCAAAAGGCTGCTGCTGACAAGCACAGAAGAGCCCAAGACTTTAAAGAAAATGATTGGGTCTTATTAAAGTTTCCCAAGGCTCGATTAAGGCACACGACGGGCAAGAATCCTACGGGACATCAAAAGTACTATGCTAAACTAGCAAAAAGATACTATGGTCCCTTCTAGATTCTTAGGCCAATCAATGAGATGGCCTATCAACTCAAGTTGCCCAATCATTGGCTCATACACAATGCTTTCCATGTGAGCCTATTAAAGACTTACAAAGGAGAGCCACCTCAAGAACCAACTACTGAAGACCCACCGGAGATCGAGGACCAAGACGAGGTGCTGCAGCCCGAGTCCATTCTCCGACATGAAGACAAGGTACTAAGAGGCGGTAAGACTATCCGACGATATCTTATTAAGTTTAAGAATTATCCTTTTGAAGATGCTAGATGGATGCAAGGCATACAATTAAAGGATAACCTAAACCTTGTCAATGCTTACAATGCTTCCCAAGAGTAAGCAAATGTACAAAATCTTAAAAATGAACAAAGTTTTTGTCTTATAAGACTCTCTTTTTTTTATTGTGCACAAAAATGAAGTAGTATGCATGCTTAGATCAAGTTTGCGAAGACGATGTCTCCCAAACACCAAGTAGAGCTTGTCACTCTACTATGGAAGACTGATAGGACTAATGTGCAGACATGCTTGCGGCAGCCTCAGGCTCTCAAGCGCCAAATGGACTAGTCATCCATTGTGGAATGATGTCGTAGGGTAACATAGGGATCCTCTACCTGCTAAGAAAAGGACTCATGAATATGCTTTATCTTCTCTACACCATAGTTGAGGACGACTATGATTTCAAGAGAGAGGTAATGTCATAATAATCAATATCTAATTCTCCTAAATGATTTTCTCATGTTAAACTGATCATTTAATATGGGGAAGTGCCAGGGGAGAAAAAGATAGAATATTGGTTAAGCTAGCAGACCGGCCACAGTAGGGATCCAAAGGAGGGAAAATAGGTATCCAAAGGGGGGGCCATCGGCAAAAGAGCCTTGTGAAACAATGGGCTAAAAAGACCCTAAGGTTCAGCCCATTAAGACTTCCAAAATGCTAAGGTTCCAAAATTCAAAGGTTGTGTCCAAAGGTCAACCTTAAGGGAATTGGATGCTTTGCGTGTGTACAAAAAATGTCTTTGCAATCCCTACTTGGGAGGGGCGAGACTTGCATGTAGGGGATGAGAGATAAAGCCACACACACACACACACACACACACACACACACACACACACACACACACACACACACACACACACACACACACACACACACACACACACACAAGCTCCCTTTACACAAAGGGAATGAGGGACACATGTCAACTCCCTAGGCCGGATGCCCACAAGGTGTACCCAATTCCTATTGGATGGCCTTGAAGGTGGACCAATGAGAATTAGGCTAGAGTAAATCTAGTTTAATTAATTTAAAAACACTTAATAAAAGAACCAATGAGAATTAAGTTCTCTAGAAGACTATTGGACAGTCTCCCAAGGGGTCCAATGAGCATTCAACAGCCCAATGGCTTGCCTGATTCCTATTGGCCAGGAGGCAAACGGGTCCAATGAGAGTTTAGTTGAATTATTAAATTACCTAAAGCTCTCACAAAAGGGGAAAGGGGGACACATGTCAGAAGGCTATCACTTATGCTACTTAATAGTCATTGGCTAGCCCTGGGGAGGTCCAATGGGAGGATAGCAAGAGCAGTTATCAAGAGGGCTCGCCCAAGAGAGAGAGGGGGCTGATTTTTTCAAGGCATTATCACACACACACTCTCACACAGTCTATGTGAGAAGCAAGAAAAAGACTATCTCTTCCCAAGCTTTAATGGAGAGCTCATCACCTACTCCAAGCTTGTGAGATAGAATCCTACATCGACACACTCTTGGCATGTGGATGCAAATCCAACCAAGAGCCAAGCTTCAATGCATGCTCATATCCTCTACCATGCTAATTCCTAAGCTAAGCTATGCTAATATGAGTGATTATGTGAGGAGATGTACATCTTTCTCATAAGATACTCCTTCTTCCTCTCAATCTACTCTCATACCCTGCTAGCTCTCACCATCTTCGAAGGTGTGTGAGGTCTTGGGTCTGAGAATGGGGATAATTAATGTTGTGTTTTGCTTAGTGCATGAAGCTTTCATCTTCATTGCACTAGCTAGTCTTGAAGGAACACAAAGAATTGTATTGTACAATGTCTCTCTTGATGGGAGAAACCTTAATACAAAGCCTTTTGGAGGGGGGACCGGCTCCATGCAAATCCGGTCCTCAATTGTTGTCAATAGCTTAATTTCTCTCTCTTTTGAAAGTATTGTTCATGCTATCTAACTAGGTGTTATGCTTTTTGTTGCTCTCTCCACCCAAGCACTCTTGTAATTCTCATTAGGAATCTATTCTAATGAAATGCCCACTATGTTCATGCTAATTTCCGCTACACACAAGTTTTTCGGCCATTAAATGTTACAAGTGATGAAATACAAGAGTTATCTCGACTTCACCTTTCAGAATTCAAGAAAAAGTGGACGGGACCTTACAAGGTTCATCAAGTTTCTCCCAATGGTACTTATGCACTAGTCAGGTTAGATGGTCGGTTTCTTAAACACAGGATAAATGGTCTTCGTCTCAAGCTCTACTTTGAAAGGGAGCTAGTGTTAGTGGTGCATCAGATTTTTATGCAGGGGGTGGGGCAACCCACTTGAAGGTTTGGCAACAGAGTGCAATAAAATAGTGTACATGTGTTTTTTAGTTTTCTCATAGTGTGTGCCAGGTTTTTCAGTTAGAAAGAGAATAAAGCTTTTATGTCGTTGAGCATAAATGCTCAACGAGGGGGTGGGCAATGATGGTGCAGTCAAAATGTGTCAACTCTAGAAGGTGGCATAGACAGATGTATACAGTCAAGCAGAGGCATGGCAGAGGACTGAAGCAGCTAGGAAAGTCATGGGATGACAGGTAGCAGCGGAAGTGTATGCATGATGTGGCTTATAGGCCAAGGAAGGCTCCATAATGGGCTAATTGGGGTAATAGGTGAAGGAGATGCAAAGTGTAGCCTTTGCATCCAAGAATGAAGAGCTTGAGGTGCTGAAGGAGCAGGTCCAGACGGTTCATCAAACCGAGCTATGGAGCCCAAGTTATTGAAGATTGAAGTTTTAGTGTTTTGCAGATTCTTGCCGGACAGGGCAGCTGGGGACATGTGATCCAAGTGAAACTTGAGGTATAGATGTGTAGAGCTCAATTCATGGAGCCTACTTGTCTTTTCGGATTGCGGATCGGAGCCATGGTTTGCAAGATATGATCAATTGAAATTTTTTGGGGGTCGGGTCTGAGCCCACTTGGCTGTATTAGAGAATGTGCCATATGGCATCTTTTGAGCCTCGACAAAGTTCTAGAGCAGGGTGTGCATCATACGGAGCTAGCAGGAAGTGACTGCATGCCAAACGGAGTCCGAAGCGGAAAGATATGGAAGTCGAAAAACGGGGTGTCTTTGTCCAAAGTGGGTTGCAGATGATTTTTTCATTTTTTGAAGGCCTTGGGTTCGAGGGTGCCGAGGAATCAAAATGTAGAGACAGAGAGTGGGGTTGGAGCCAAGAAGCTAGGGTTTCAATAGGTTGATACAGCTTGGTAGTCCAACTTTGGAGCAGAGAATGGGAGCTGGGGGAAGGAACCAAAAAAAAAGTTTTTTTCCTAAATGTTTTTTTGAAGGGGTTTATGGCCCTTGGGGGTGCAAGGCCTGTGAAGTTGCCACATGGCCAATGGATATCCCACATGCGCATGAAGTGGGCCAAGGGCCGCGGTATATCATCCGTAGCATGAGCTCCACAATAGTCACAAGAGGGGAGAGAGAGGGGAGCTCTCCCTCCCATGGCGATGGCCTGTGTGAGCCTGGTGCTACGTAGTGGATGTTGGCGGCGGTTTTGGCGTGAGTCGGCGGTGCAGGGAGGTGGCGCGCCAGCGGGCGTGCACGTGGGGTGGCATTTCGGTGATGATGTGCTAGCCAATAAGGGCCGGTGCCCACGCCCGCTAAGGGACAAAAATTTTGAGGAAAAGGGGTGTACCACCCTCCCCCCCCCCCCCCCCCCCCCCCCCCCCCCCCCCCCCCCCCCAATAGCAACATCGCTATTGCCTTGACAGGGGAGGGGTCTTGCTGCAAAGAGGTGCTGACAAGGGGCAGTTGAAGAGTAAGCCAAGGAAAGAGAGGCCCAAGGGGAGATCCGGCCGGCCAAAGCGAAAGGGACCAAAACCCAAGGTGCACACCATGGAATTATTTCCAAAAATGAACTATGCCAAGTGTTGGCAATGCAATCAAAATTCTAAACGGAGCTCTAAGTGAAGGCCATGGGAGGGGAAACTCACCCATTTTTTCTTTTTTTGAACCTCCTAGAGGCATCCCTATAAAAGGTTGTAAATGCGAAAATTTGAGGGCTTTTTTGCCTGTGTGTGTGAGTGGAATCCTGAAGCTTGTGTGTTGTTAAGCTTGCCATTGAAGCTACATACTTGATTGTACTACTCCCTATGCAATAATACCACTCATTGAAGCTGCATACTTGATTGTACTACTCCCTATGCAATAATACCACTCATTTTCCCCAATCTTTGGTGTTTCTTCTCCCCATTCCCCTCCTCTTCTCTCGCTCTTCGTATATTAGCCATTGCTTGCAGAGGGTTTGCGTGCAGCTCAAAAGGTGCTACGAAGAGGGCAGATTAGGAGTGTTTTGTGAGTCGGAAAGGGTGACTTGAGTAGTGTGGGTGCATTTGTGCTGCGGAGTGTTTTTTGCAAGGTGTGAGATAGTTGTTTTGTATGCTAAAGTGGAGTTGTTAATGCAAATTAGCCAGTTTGAAGGTGTTTTTTGAGAGGTTAGGGGTGCTGTGGAATCCCTGGGCTATAGAGAGGCAGCTATTTTGTGTGCTGGGTATGTTCCCTATTCCCCCTCTCCAACGTAGAGAATTTTCTTAAGAATTTTGAAGCTTGGAGCTTAAGGCATGTGGAAAAATCTCAGAATGAAGAAGCGCATGGTGTAGCACAAACTTCAATTGGACAATTGTATATGATAAGGGATTATTCTCCTCTTTATTTGGTAAGGAAATCTTTGTAGAGGGAGGAAGAGTTTCTACATGTATGCTTGCATTAGTCGGAGAAATCAAAATAGTATGCCTTTCTTAATCGTGCCAAAGGTATGTGCTGCTTGCTCATGCCTTGCATATAAAGGTGGCTGATCTTGTGATGTGAAGGGTGCCATGGAAAGAATAAATTTATAGAATTTTAGAGGAAAATCATGAGGGTTCTTGTGGTGGTTCTTTTTCTTCAAAGATCAGTTTGCAAAAAAACTTGCCAAAAAATCTTGCAGGAGGGATATGTGTGGCCAAGCATCCAGCATGATGTTTATCATTGGTGTAGGTCTTGTACGAATGCCAAAGCATCAAAACTTATAAGGTTATCAAATCACAATTTAGAGGCACCATTGTGGCACATGATGTGTTTGAGAAGTGGGGTATTGATGAAATAGGACCTCTACCTATGACAACTAAAGGCAAATGTTACATAGTTATCTCTATTGACTATCTATCTAGGTGGGCCAAAGCCAGCCAAAGCCAAAGTTGTTAAGAAAATCACAAGAAAAGATGTTTTCCAATTTTTATATGAAGATATTTGCTGCAGATTGGGCATGCCATTGGAGTTATTTTCTAGCAAGGGTCCATGTTTCAGGGGAGAGCTAGTGGATTATCTATGTGTGAAGCTTCATGCACCGTGTGCATCGTAGGTTTACTACTGCTTATCAATGAAAGGTTTAATGGAGAGCTCATAAGAATGCCTACAAAAATGAAAAAATAATGTGTACTTAGAACTTAGAGCTACATTGTGCTCTATGGGCTTACAGGATTGCCATCAAATTGGGTATTGATTCTCTCCCTTCCACCTAGTTTTGGCAAAGAGGCTTTACTTCCATATTTAAGGCTGATGTTAAATCTTGAAGATGAGCCTCATGATGCACTCAAAGAAAGGCTTTTGTATTTTCAATATGCACAATTGGACAGGGTACTTTCTTTTGAGCATTATGAATAGGTATTGAAGAACAATCAAGTGAAGGCAAATGAGAAAATGAGAGACAAAGACATTAATAAGGGTGACATGGATCTTCATTACAATAGAAAACTTGATAATAATCAAGTTGTAAGGACCTTTCTTAGTTTTAGATAGGTTTTCAAATGGCACATATCTGTTGAGTTTATATGTGAAGCTACTCAATATATGGCTTCTCTATATATGGCACCCAGGTCCCCTCTATATATACATCATCTCATGTGTGTATTCTACACACTTTGGGGTTCTACTTCTGTGCTCTCTCCTTCTCTCTCAACATGGTATCAGAGCAGTACGTTTTTGTTTTCGATTTTTCTCCTCATCAAAATCGATTTTGCAGAAACTATCTGCTAGGGGAATCGGAATCGATGTGGTCTACAACTTTGCAGAAGGAAGTTTTTTCAAATTCTGCACCGATTTTGAGTTATCGTTCACGGACTGCGTACATACCTGAAAAACAGCTTCCGCGTTTTGTTTTTGATTTCTCTGCTAATTGGAAACGATTTTGCAGAAACTACCCGCTAAAGAAACCGGAATCAATGTGGTCTACAACTTTGCAGAAGGAAGTTTTTTCAAATTCTGCACCGATTTTGAGTTATCGTTCGTGGACTGCGTACATACCTGAAAAACAACTTCTGCTTTTTGTTTTTGATTTTTCTGCTAAGTGAAAACGATTTTGCAGAAACTACCCGCTAGAAAGACCGGAATCGATGTGGTCTACAACTTTGCAGAAGGAAGTGTTTTCAAATTCTGCACCGATTTTGAGTTATCGTTCGCGGACTACAAACTACCCGCGTGAAAGACCGGAATCGATGTGGTCTACAACTTTGCAGAAGAAAGTGTTTTCAAATTCTGCATCAATTTTGAGTTATCGTTTGCGGACTGCGTACATACCTAAAAAGCAATTTCCGTTTTTTGTTTTTTATTTTTCTGCTTATTGAAAACGATTTTGCAGAAACTACCCGCGTGAGAGACCAGAATCGATGTGTTCTACAACTTTGTAGAAGAAACTACCCGCGATGCAGAAGAAAGTTTCTCTAAATTCTGCACCAATTTTGGGTTATCGTCTCGGACTGCGAATATGTTTGAAAATCAAAATTTTACTTTTTGCTTTTGATTTTTCTCATAATTGAAAACTTCTCAATTATATTTTTCTTCATCAATCATATATTTGTTACTGACGTAACTTTGCTGCAGAAGCCAGTTACACATCGTTCCGATTCAGTCGAGCCATTGATGATCGTCCAAATTCTATCGAGCTACTGTTGGTACATGATCTTTTGTTATATGATATACTCGTTCATTGATTCTTTTAGAGATATAGTTTACGTCGTTTTATTGATAATTTCTCATTGATACCATAGTGATTTTGATGGTGCCATGATGATGTTTTGTTAATACTTTGGTCATGGTGATTTTCGTTGATACCATGATGATATGTGATTGATACCATGGTTATTCTCGGTGGTGCCATGATGATATTTCGTTGATACCATGGTTATTCTCGGTGATTCCATGATGATATTTCGTTGATTCCATGGTGATTTTTGTTGATACCATGATGATGTTTTGTTGATACCATGGTTATTCTCGGTGATACCATGATGTTGTTTCATTGATACCATGGTTATTCTCGGTGATGCCATGATGATGTTTCGTTGATACCATGGTTATTCTCGGTGATGCCATGATGTTGTTTCGTTGATACAATGATTATTCTCGGTGATATCATGATGCTTTTCGTTGATACCATGATCATTTATTCATTTTTATTGATATAATGATGATATTTTGTTAATACTTTGATGGTATTCATTGATCACTACATTGATAAATGTTGTTTTATGTATATACACATATCATTTGTATCACGTAATCACACATTTTGTACTTTTACGTTTATACTTTATGTACCATATGTTGTCGTGCGTATATATGTCGTCAAAAGAGTGGCGTCGCGAACCATCTCTTATGGCATTGTGAACGTAATTATTTCATTAACGATGCTAATAATTTTCATGACATGTTTTTTTTGGAGTCTATGATCTATGTAGGATTGATCAAAGAATTGATTTTATGAAGACAAACTTGGTGACAATAAAAGATTTATGAAGATATGTTTGGTGATGCCATATTGATGACAACATGAAGACATGTTTGGTGATGCGATATTGATGACAAGCTACACAGCAGATTCACGGAGACACTTTTGATTACAAGCTAATCGATAGCTTTTACACCTCTTTATTGAACCTTTGTATTCATTATTGTATTTGATAGGATAGGAGTAATGTAACTCCTCATAAAACATTCATTGTAAAAGGAGTGATGTAGCTCCTCGCAAACATTTGTATATTCAATGATTTTTATAATATAACGGTGGGTGTATATAGAGCTGTGGGTTTTTCCCTTGATCCCCCAAGGGTTTTTTCATCCACAGTTAGGGACCCTTATTTGAGCGGGGGTGTTGAGCTTATATGTGAATCTACTCAATATATGGCTTCTCTATATATGGCACCCAAGTCCCCTCTATATATACATCATCTCATGTGTGTATTCTACACACTTTGGGGTTCTACTTCTGTGCTCTCTCCTTCTCTCTCAACAATATCACCTTGCTGACTTAGAAAGTACCCCGCATAAAGCACATGTGAATGGCTATAGGTTACAGAAGTATGTTGCAAGGGTGATGACTGTGGTTGAGGATGATGAAGGAGTACGAGCGGAAGTGCGACGCGAGAGAGAGTGCGAGAAGAAGAGCATGACGATATGGTGAACTCGCTCTACTGTAATATGTAGAGCATAGTGAGTTCTTATTAGGTTTTTACAAAAGAATATGTGTACATACTTGGCGGCCCGCCCACTTACCTGGGCGACCACATTGGGCTTTATACCCCAACAACCTCCCACTTAAAGTCCAATGTGGTACTTTAAGTGTGAGAGAAGCTACTATACAAGCTAATATACAAGAGATGTAGAGAAGTGATGTACTACCCTACACCTAACTGCTTGCGAAAATGCGCAAAGCTCTTTGAGGGAAGTCCTTTTGTAAGTAGATCAGCAGGATTTTCTGTGGTGTGAACTTTGACAAGCTGAAGTTGCTTATCCTCGAGCATTTCCCTGATGAAATGATACTTCACATCCACATGCTTTGTCTTTGAGTGATAAACTAGATTGCGAGCCAATTGTATAGCACTTTGACTATCACAATATAACACAGGCATCTCTTCTTTGATTCCCAAATCTGTTACTAGTCGATTAAGCCAAATTGATTCTTTGCATGCCTCTGATGCTGCAACATATTCAGCCTCTGTAGTAGACTGAGTAACACAATCTTGTAATCTAGAACGCCATGATACTGCTCCACCAGCCAATGTAAAGACATACCCTGACGTAGACCTTCGGTTGTCTAAGTCAGCTGCATAATCTGAGTCTGTAAAAACCTTTACACTTAGCTCCTGACTCCCATAGCATATATGCATACTCTTTGTAGCTTTCAAGTATCTTAATATTCCTTTCACTGCCTCCCAATGTTTCTTGCCTGGGTTTGACATGTATCGACTTACTACTCCCATTGCAAATGCAATGTCTGGGCGAGTAGCAATCATTGCATACATCAAACTACCTACTGTAGATGCATATGGAATCTTATCCATTTCAGCCTGTTCTTCCTCAGACACTGGACAATCTTGTTTACTAAGTTTCACATATGGTGGCAATGGAACACTCAATGCCTTTCCCTTCTCCATATTGAAACGTTGCAAAACCTTGTCAATATACTCTGTTTGAGATAACCAAATCAACTTCTTTGATCTGTCTCTCTCAATGCGCATACCAAGTATATGACTTGCCTCACCCATGTCTTTCATGTCAAACGATTTTGCAATCTTTGACTTCAAAGCTGAAATTTCTTCCAAGTGCTTGCCAGCAATCAACATGTCATCCACATACAAAATAAGGATCAGCCAACTACCATCCTTAGCCTTCCTTGTATATAGACAGTGATCGAACTCACTACGTTTGTAGCCTTGAGAAAGCATAAACTTGTGGAATTTATGGTACCATGCCCTTGGTGATTGTTTTAAGCCATAAAGACTCTTTAACAACTGGCATACCCAATCTTCCTTGCCTTTCTCAACAAACCCTTGTGGCTGCTGCATGTAAATTTCCACATCTAAATCACCATGCAAGAACGCTGTCTTGACATCCATTTGGTGCAACACCAAATCTAATATGGCAACCAATGCAAGAAAGCATCTCAATGTAGTCATCTTGACCACCGGAGAGAAGACTTCATCAAAGTCAATGCCTTGTTCTTGCTTAAAGCCCTTGGCAACAAGCCTTGGTTTGTACTTTGGCTGACTATCATGAGCGGTGATCTTATACCTGTAAACCCATTTACAGGGTAGAGCCTTTTTGCCCCGTGGTAATTTAACTAGCTTCCATGTCTGGTTTTTATGCAAAGCTGTCATCTCTGACTGCATGGCCAATTACCAATTCCCGGAGTCCTTCATTTGCACTGCTTCCTTGTAACATGAAGGCTCATTGCAATCAGTCAACATGACATAGTTCATAGATGGAACAAACCTATCAGGAGGTCGCGTGACACGTCCAGATCTACGCACAATAGGTGGCTCAGGCTCAGCCACAACTTGTGGTTCCACTCTATCCTGTCCTTGCTCCTCTTGAGCCCTGACAGTTTGTCTTGCACGTGCAGGTCCATGTTCTTGGATGACAACTCTTCTAATCTCCTCAACCCTCTCTGGTTTAGAATGATATTTGGATTCATTAAAGTGAACATCATTGTTGCGGACAACCTTTCTGGATTCGGGATCCCAAAGTCTGTACCCCATCTCACCAGAATTACCATAGCCTAGAAAGATGCACTTTCTACTCTTTGGCTGAAGTTTGTTCCTAAATTCCTTTGGAACGTGAGTATATGCCTCATAGCCAAAGACTCTAAGATGCTTATATTAGGGCATTTTGCCTGACCATACCATCTCTGGTACTGAATCCTTCTGCAAAACCTTGCTAGGAGATCTATTTACAAGATGAACAGCTGTTGATACAGCTTCAGCCCAAAACCCATTTGGCAGTTGTGCATTATACAACATACTTCTGACCTTCTCTTGTATGGTCCTATTCATCCTCTCAGCAACACCATTTTGAGGAGGATTGTAAGGAGCAGTAAGTTCACGTTTTATACCTTTTGACTCACAAAAGTCCTGAAAGGCCTTTGAAACATACTCTCCACCATTGTCAGTGCGTAAGCATTTAAGCTTCTTGCCACTCTGATTCTCCACAAGTGTCACAAACGTTTTGAAAACACTTAACGCTTCATCCTTGTGCTTGAGAAAGTAAACCCATACTTTCCTTGAGTAATCATCTATAAATGTCATAAAGTAAGAAGCTCCCCCTAGAGATAGGTTAGGCATAGGTCCACACAAATCACTATGAACAAGTGCCAACTGTGTATCTCTTCTACTGCTTCTATGCTTATGTGGCTGCTGTGTTTGCTTACCATACAGACAATGTTCACAGAATTCAAAATCATTAAATGAAAAGCCAGGCAAATAACCAGAACAAGACAAGATTTCCATTCCCTTCTTGGACATATGTCCTAACCGGCTATGCCACAAAGAAACGTTCGGCTGCTCGGTTACATTGATTACATTTTTAGAGACATTTGATACATAAATCATGTAAAGTCCTCCAGACTTTACTCCATGTGCTACTGTCATAGAACCCTTGGATATCTTCCACATGTTCTGTCCAAAAGTGGTGACGTAGCTAGCATCATCAACTAAACCTGTGCTGATCAAGCTCTTTGTAATTACGGGAACATGTCTCACATTCTTCAGCGTGAAAGAAGAGCCATTCTGAAACTTCAATTGAACATCTCCAACACCTAAGATCTCACATGTCTGCCCATTGCCTAGCCGAACATGATCCTTAGTGGTCACATAAGAGATAAACCACTCCTTGTTTGGAGACACATGAAGTGATACCCCTGAGTCTATAATCCAGTCACTCAGTGCATTTCCATCAGATGTTGTAAGAAGAGCTGAGTCCATTGTATTCTTCAAGAAGTAGATGTCTCCTGACACTAGACTGTCATCCTCTGCAACAGTGTTTGTCACATTTATTTCTTGAATCTTCACTGAGGACTTGTTCTTCTCACCATGGTCTTCAACTTTCTCTTTGCCTTTTTCTGCTTTCCATTCTCTGCAGTCTCTTTGTTGGGATTAAAGCCCAAGTGGCCTCTTATGCGGATATGGCCGGCCGCCCGCCTAACTCACTTACCTCTAACTCTTTGTATATACTAACATATTCTTTGTGAATACTAAGGATTTGGGAGATAACCCTTCTAACAGATCTCTGCGTACTGTACTGTGTAAGCTCACTGTGTGTGTGTGTGTGAGAGAGAGTCGACCCACGCTCCGCTCCGCGACTTCAATTGGTATCAGAGCCTTGGTTCAGTGCGGATTTGCGCAATCGCGCGCGCGCGCACTTTTCCGGCAGATTCTGGATCCGGAGTTCGAAAATTCACACTCGGTGTTCCGGGAGCGTTTCCATCAGGTGACCTGGGGTTTTACCCCCCTTTCGAAGCCGTTTATGCCCTCAGAATTTCGTTCTGAGCACTACAGCAGAAGATAGATTTCAGCCGCAAAGAAATCCGTCTTGTGTAGATTGGCAAGCAGGAGGTGGTCGACATCAATATCGACATCGACATACATCACTTATTCGTCTTCAGAGCATCATCTATAGACCAGGTACACATATATATCATCAGATATATATATTGCAGTCTGCATTGCTACTTCTTGTGCTTGCCAGGTTCCAGGGGAGGTGTGGCCATACGACGGCTTGACACCACTGGCATGTATTGCAGATTGATGTACTGTGATTGTGGGTCTGCTAGTTGTGAGTCACGCTAGCAGACAGACCGCCGCAGCGGTCATAGGACAGTGATTGGTCTATTATAGGATGTATGCTAGTTCTGGGCAGTTTGCTGAGCCATCTGAGAGGGTCGTGTGTGAGGTTTTTTGAAGCCAAGCACTGGGGGCTGGGTTACCCAGTGTGAGGTGGATTAGGTTGCTGGAGTTCCCCTCTACACGCATCCTCTTCGGCGACTTTTATCCCTTAGGATGTATGACTTTGTGTAGACACTGGATTGCATCTTATGCGTCAGGCCGTTGAGGCATTGTTCAGAGTTCAGTCTTGAGACAGATACAGGTTCTGTCATCGCCCAGAGAGGAGACAGTGTATGCTTACAGGATTTGTCACTGGTCAGCTATTTATGATTGTTTTTTGAGCTATCTTTTGGTTCCCAGAGCTCAGTTTACAGGGGAGACTGTCAAAAATTTTCAAAATACTGACAGTTCCTGAGGAGAGGTGTTCAGCTTGTTGATTACAGCTTGTTTACTGTGTACAGAGGCCAGTTTACAGGGGAAACTCTGTCGGATTTTTCTCAGGAGTAAACAGTTTGGCAGATATGACATCTTCTCACAGTGAGACTCTTTACAACATAAAGAAGCTGGATGGCACAAACTTTCCATTCTGGAAGAAGCAGATTTGGCAGGTTTTGGTGCAGAAAAAACAAGTGAAGCCACTGAAGCTCAAAGGGGAGAGACCAGAAGGTATGGCTGAAGATGAGTGGGAAGAGCTTGACGAGTTAGCTTGTTCCACAATCATGCTGACACTGGCAGAAAATGTTTACTTCAACGTAGCAGAAGAGACTACAGCGTATGGCATATGGCAAAAGCTATGTGATATGTACGAGAAACAAAGTGCTGCTTCTCAGATTTACTGGCTCAAGAAATTGGTGGATTTGAAGATGAAGGAAGGGACAGCCATGTCAAATCATCTGAATGAATTTCACTCAATTTTCAGCCAGTTAACAGCACAAGAGATAGTCTTTCCAGATTCAGTGAAGGCTATGTTTCTCTTAATCACTTTGCCAGACAGTTGGGATACTTTTCGTACAGCGTTAAGTAATTCTGTCGCGCCAGAAGGTCTTACAAGTGCCAATGTAGAAGGCAGCTTGCTCACAGAGGAAGTAAACAGGAAGAACATTGACAAAGGCAAAGGAAATAGTGCTTTGGTCGTTCGAGGGAGACAACAGTTTAAAGAGAAGAAGGGTAAGAAGGCACAAAACCGAAGTAAATCTCGTGATTCGAAGTCAAAGGATGACATAGAATGCTACCATTGTGGCAAGAAGGGTCACATGAAGCGAGACTGTACGAAGTGGAAACAAGAAAAAGGCAAAACAAAGAGTTTTGAGCAAGATGAAAAGAAGAGTTCAGTGAAGATTGAAGAGGTGAATGTCACAGGATCTGGTTCAGACAGTGATTCTGGTATAGCAGCTGGTGACATCTTCCTTACAAGCAATCTTGATTCTGTTTTCTTGACTGCAGAGGATGGACATGCTATGAGTGATTGGATTATCGACTCAGGGGCATCTTTACATGTTTCTCCGCACAAAGAGTGGTTTACATCATATGTGGCTACTAAAGACTATGTCAGACTTGGCAATGAGCAGGTTTGTGACATACTTGGAGTGGGAGATGTGCAGTTGAAGTTTCAGAATGGCTCTTCTTTATGGCTCAAGAATGTCAGACATGTTCCAGCAATCCGAAAGAGCTTGATTAGTACAGGGAAGTTGGATGATGCGGGTTATGTGACAGTTTTTGGGAACAGCGCTTGGAAGATCTCCAAAGGTTCGATGACTGTAGCACATGGCAGCAAGTCAGGAACTCTGTACACTTTACATGTTTCAGAGGTTAAAAACCATGTAATTAATGTGATTGAGCAGCCAAGTGTGTCACTGTGGCATCGTAGGTTGGGACATATGTCAAAAAGAGGAATGGAAATACTTTCTCATTATGGTTATTTGCCTGGCTTTTCATTTCAAGATTTCGAGTTTTGTGAGCATTGTGTTTATGGTAAGCAAACACAGGAACCGCACAGATCAAAGAGGAATCGTAGGGACGAACGGTTAGCTCTTGTACACAGTGACCTATGCGGACCAATGCCTAGTTTGTCACTAGGGGGAGCAGCGTACTTTTGTACATTCATAGATGACTATTCTCGCAAAGTATGGGTTTACTTCTTGAAGCACAAGGATGAGGTGCTCAAGGTCTTTAAGACATTCTTGCAGCTGGTGGAGAATCAGAGTGGTCAGAAGCTGAAGTGCTTGAGAACTGACAATGGTGGAGAGTACGTTTCCAAAGCTTTTCAAGACTTTTGTGAAGCAAAAGGGATTAAGCGGGAACTTACTGCACCATATAATCCTTCACAGAATGGGGTTGCAGAACGTATGAATAGGACCATACAAGAGAAGGTTAGAAGCATGTTGTCAAATGCTGAGTTGCCTAATGGATTTTGGGCGGAAGCAGTGGCTACAGCAGTCCATTTGATCAACAGGTCTCCTAGTAGGGTTCTGGATAAGAGTGCAGTGGCCGAGATGCTATGGACAGGCAAGGCACCTTCGTATAAGCATCTCAGAGTCTTTGGTTGTGAAGCTTATAGCCATATTCCTAAGGAGTTCAGAAATAAGTTAGAACCAAAGAGCAAGAAGTGTATATTTCTTGGCTACGGAGAATCGGGCGAGATGGGTTACCGGCTTTGGGATCCTGAGTCCAGAAAGCTTATTCGTAGCAATGATGTGCATTTCAATGAAGCCAAGTTTCACGCTAAGCCAGAGAAGACAGAGGAGATCAGAAGAGTTGTCTTCAGGGAAGATGGACCTAGTGCTAGCACATCAAGACAGCATGGTCAGGCTCAGGAACAGCCTATAGTGGCTAGAAAGGCAGAATCAGTTGTGGTGAGACGTTCTGAGCGTGTCTCCAAACCACCTGATCGTTATATGCCATCTCTAAATTATGTCATGCTCACAGATTGCGGAGAACCATCTTGTTACAAGGAAGCATTACAAGTGGTTGACTCGAAAAAATGGCAGTTGGCCATGCAGTCAGAGATGACAGCTCTGCATAAAAACCAGACATGGAAGTTGGTTAAATTACCACAGGGCAAAAAGGCTCTACCTTGTAAATGGGTTTACAGGTATAAGATCACCGCTCATGATAGTCAGCCAAAGTACAAAGCAAGGCTTGTTGCCAAGGGCTTTAAGCAAGAACAAGGCATTGACTTTGATGAAGTCTTCTCTCCAGTGGTCAAGATGACTACATTGAGATGCTTTCTTGCATTGGTTGCTATATTGGATTTGGTGTTGCACCAAATGGATGTCAAGACAACGTTCTTGCATGGTGATTTAGATGTGGAAATTTACATGCAACAGCCAGAAGGGTTTGTTGAGAAAGGCATGGAACATTTGGTATGCCAGTTGTTAAAGAGTCTTTATGGCTTAAAACAATCACCGAGGGCATGGTACCATAAGTTCCACCAGTTTATGCTTTCTCAAGGCTACAAACGTAGTGAGTTCGATCACTGTCTATATACAAAGAAGGCTAAGGATGGCAGTTGGCTGATCCTTATTTTGTATGTGGATGACATGTTGATTGCTGGCAAACACTTGGAAGAAATTTCAGCTTTGAAGTCAAAGATGGCAAAATCGTTTGACATGAAAGACATGGGTGAGGCAAGTCATATACTTGGTATGCGCATTGAGAGAGACAGATCAAAGAAGTTGATTTGGTTATCTCAAACAGAGTATATTGACAAGGTTTTGCAACGTTTCAATATGGAGAAGGGAAAGGCATTGAGTGTTCCATTGCCACCATATGTGAAACTTAGCAAACAAGATTGTCCTGTGTCTGAGGAAGAAAAGGCTGAAATGGATAAGATTCCATATGCGTCTGCAGTGGGTAGTTTGATGTATGCAATGATTGCTACACGTCCGGATATTGCATTTGCAGTGGGAGTGGTTAGCAGATATATGTCAAATCCCGGCAAGAAACATTGGGAGGCAGTGAAAGGTATCATGAGATACTTAAAACATACAAAGAGTATGCGCATATGCTATGGTAGTCAGGATTTGAGTGTCAGAGGATACACTGACTCAGATTATGCAGGAGACTTGGATAAGAGGAGATCTACATCAGGCTATGTATTTACATTGGCTAGAGGTGCCATATCATGGCGATCTCGATTACAAGATTGTGTTACGCAGTCTACTACAGAAGCTGAGTATGTTGCAGCAAATGAGGCATGCAAAGAAGCTATTTGGCTTGGTAGATTGGTTGCAGACTTGGGAATCAATGCAGATATGCCAGAGTTATATTGTGATAGTCAAAGTGCTATACAATTGGCAAAGAATCCAGTGTTCCATTCGAAGACTAAGCATATTGATGTGAAGTATCACTTCATTAGGGAAGTACTTGAAGACAAGCAGATACAACTGCTGAAGATCCACACCAAGGACAATCCTGCTGATCTACTCACAAAGGGACTTCCAGGAGAGGGCTTTGTGCATTGTCGTGAGTTATTGGGCATTGGATAGATGGCAGCCATGTAAATCTTTGTACATTTATGTTCATAGATTTACAGTTACTTAAAGTGCCACATTGGACTTTAAGTGGGAGGTTGTTGGGATTAAAGCCCAAGTGGCCTCTTATGCGGATATGGCCGGCCGCCCGCCTAACTCACTTACCTCTAACTCTTTGTATATACTAACATATTCTTTGTGAATACTAAGGATTTGGGAGATAACCCTTCTAACAGATCTCTGCGTACTGTACTGTGTAAGCTCACTGTGTGTGTGTGTGAGAGAGAGAGTCGACCCACGCTCCGCTCCGCGACTTCACTCTTTTCATGTGACCCTTCTTGCCACAATGGTAGCATTCTATGTCACTCTTGCCTTTAGCACTACGGGACTTGCTACAAGACTGATTCCTCTTTCCACCTTTGTACTTTTCTTTGGTCCTTCCCCTGACAACTGAGGTTGTTCCTTTGCCTTTTTCCATTGTCTTTCTATTGGTTTCTTCAGTAAGCAGACTTCCTTCTACACCTGCTATGTTCAAACCATCTGGAGGTGCAGAATTACTCAAAGCTGTGCAAAAAGTGTCCCAACTTTCCGGCAATGTGATCAACAGGAACATAGCTCTAACAGGTTCATCAAACTTGACACCTTGAGCTGACAGCTGACTATAGATTGTGTTGAATTCATTTAGATGATTGGACATAGGTGTCCCTTCTTTCATCTTCAAGTCAACAAGCTTCTTAAGCCAGTATACCTGTGAAGCTGCACTCTGATTCTCATAAAGATCACTCAGCTTTAACCATGCTTGATAAGCCGACATCTCGTCTGCTACATTGAAGTAAGTGCTTTCTGCCAAAGTCAGCATAATGGTAGAAAGTTCCAATTCATCCATTTCGCTCCATTCATCTTCGTCCATATGTTCTGGTTTGATCCCCTTGAGCTTTATAGGTTTTATCTGCTTCTTTTGTACCAACACGTGCCAAATCTGCTTCTTCCACAATGGGAAATTGGTTCCATCCAGCTTCTTGTTATTGTAAAGAGCAGTGTCCTGTGATCCAGCCATAGCTACGCTTCACAGTGGTTTACTTTCCTGGGAAAAATTCGGTAGAGTTTCCCCTGTAAACTGACCTCTGAACCAATATCAACCTGTCAAATGAACCAGGAAAGCTTCAGATTCTGCATAAATTTCGGCAGAGTCTCCTTTGTAAAATGGCTCTGGTGTACTCAAAAAACAGACCAAAAATAGCTCAAAAAACATTGTCTCTCTGACACTGTAAGCTGCGGGTAAACCTGTCCTGCACCTGTACTGTCTCTCACT
Source organism: Adiantum capillus-veneris (assembly GCF_014529385.1). NCBI lineage: Eukaryota > Viridiplantae > Streptophyta > Polypodiopsida > Polypodiales > Pteridaceae > Adiantum > Adiantum capillus-veneris. The sequence continues at coordinate 70,917,374 of NC_140931.1, forward strand.
GTCCTGAAAGCATAGACTATGACAATGCCTCAACGGTAGTAAAGCAAAGATGCAATCCCAACTGTCTAACTCACAGTCAATACATCCTAGCTGCCTATCTAAGGGTGCTCGAGGGATCGCTCCAAGACCTGTATCACCGAAAGGATCTCAACATTCGAGAATCCCCAAGCTCAATAAAACCTCACTCGACCCTCAACAAAGGCTGCAGTAATTTGACAGTACATAGACTTCCCACAAAGTCATACATCCACAAATTTCCCACTGTATGCTGTAACCGCTGCAGCGGTTGTTTGCTGCGTGACTCACAGCCAGCAAACCCTCAACAGACATACATCATCTCTGACAATACATCCCATGTGGAAGTACCTGCAATGTCAGGATGAAATCTGGAATATCAAGTAGCAAACACAAGCTACCTGATGAACTAGTGGATGTCGCCTACAGTCTGTGTGTAGATACGCCCGTGTCGTATGTGACACGCCTCCAAGAACTGTGAGCCGTCCTTCGATGTGTAGATAGCCACAAATCAACACTCTGGGAGTGTCGATATCCTCAGCACCTGCAGTCGTAGGCCGAAAACCCCAAATTTGCAGAGTCGGATCTGCACCCGTCGAGACCACGTAGTCGAAAATGGCCTGCGCAGACCTTTGTCGAAGCCGAACGGTGGCCGAGATGACCTCAGAATGAAATTCTGACAACACCGAGCCCTTCGGCTTTATACCCCAACAGATGAGTCTCCATTCAAAGAATTTTTGATCATGTGGCTGATTATGAAGATGCATTAAAGGCTCCATGTGTTACAAATTCTCTTTTTTGCTACTGATCATGAATGATCTAGTAGACTCGAGGTTTGACAAACTATGCTGCACACATTTTAAACACCCCATATTTTGTAAATTTGTACATGTGGACATGACACCCAATGTCAAAAGGGCGTGTGGTATTTATTTTTGTGTATTTTTCTGCTTGCTTTAGCAAGCATAATTGTGCTTAAGGAGGAGTCTTCATTTGAAGAATTTTTTGATTGTGTAGCTGATTATAAAGATGAATTAAAGGCTCCATGTGTTACAGGTTCTCCTTTCTGTTGCTGATCATGAATGATCTAGCAGACTCGAGGTTTGACAAACTATGCTGCACACATTTTAAACACCCCATATTTTGTAAATTTGTACATGTGGACATGACACCCAATGTTAAAAGGGCGTGTGGTATTTATTTTTATGGGTTTCTTATCTTTAATTAGCAAGCACATGTACATGGAATGGAAGTCGCTAGTGTAGTGCCAGTTGTCGGGTTGCCTTGGCTGCGCATCAGCTGCGCATCAGTGAGTTTTTTGAAGTGTCACTTGTATAGAACAAGAGCTCATGTACAAACATAAAACAATTTAGCCCAATGTAAAAAATTTAAAGATTTTTTCTCATTGTGTCTCCTTCAATCCTTTTCATGTAGTTTTTTTCCCTCGACTAGCCTTGCCTTGGTGTACTTGGTGGGCCATGACAGCTTGTTGTTCATGCCAATTTTTCACATAACAGTGCATAGATTCAAAATTTGTGGTCTTCATAATTTTTTTGCAAGATATTCAAAGAAATTTTGAGGCTTAAAAGCATCCATTTTGGAGTTGTGGTTTGAGAGACACAGTTTCCATAGGGTATAGGATATGACAGCCCACATGCAGTTTGGTGCATGTTAGGGTGTGAAAGTTCTCTTATTTAGTGGTGTGTCAACACTTCAAAGTTTTGGTTTTGAAGAGTTCTCTTGTGAAGGTGGAAGATTTATTCCTCAAGTGAATTGCTTGGCATGCGTTGTGAATCCATGTCAGGGCAGATGCTTCCTAGTTTTGATGGCGGTCTTTTGGGTAAGCGTGTACTTGCAAATTTCCAAGGGATCACTTGCCTTTAAATTGAGGTGTTGTGGGAGTTATTTTGATACCAATTGTGGTTATGATCTTGTTTCTTGAGTGCTATTAAGAGACATTGCTATAGGGTACGTGTGGTCTTGTTTTCCCAACACCGTCACTAGTGGTTAGTGAGGATGTAGCCTTCTGTAGGGCGAAGATCTCCCTAAATGGGATTGAGCCAATTTGAAGCAAGTATGGGTGATTTGATTCAGAACTCCACTCGAGTAGGTGGCCTTATTAGACAAGATGTCAATTATAGCATCTGTGGGTGTAATTTGGCCGAAAGGTAGCACTGAGCACATGGCCACGAGGTGCCTCCGACGAGGCAAGTATAGGTGAGCCTCGTAACGAGTGATAGAAAAAGGCTTATAGTTGATTATGAGCGTGCAACCAAAGGCAAGGAGAAGCTATTCAATTATCAGATCCCAAGAGTGATATAAACGGCCTGAGCGCGTGATTTGAAATCCGCCTTGAGCGCCTTGTGTGTGGATGCCCCCTTTTTAAGTTCATGGACTTTCTTGCACCCTATAATTGGAGGGTTCCCACCACGGTGCATGACTTTTACCAATAAGGGAACACTAAAAAAGTGAAAGGCCTTTAATGCTCAAGGCTACACACACACACAAGTTTTGATGAGCTGCTATTTTGTAGAGGGTGTTAATCTTGCAAATTTTAATATGCCAATTAATTGCAGATGTAATCCCAATTAAAGCAAGGAAACGTTTGCTAGATTGCTCTTGAGAAATTCTTTCACATACATAATTTTCTTACTTCGATGATAGATTTAATGAAATCTACAATACAATGAAGTGAGTTGAAAATGAGCACAATAAAGGAGAAAAAGTTTACACACAGTGCAGTAATGTGGATTGAAAAGTGATGCAAGATCACTAGAATGCTTGATTGTTGAGCTAATACAAGAAAACAATGTTAAATGTGAGTTCCTCCTCACCTAATCACCAAAGGGTAGTGGAGCATGCTCATACCCAGGTGGTGATTAGGGAGTGGGATTACCAAGAGAGAAAATGCAATAGAAACTAGTTAGCCTAGGTATAGAACCGTCGGCCTTGATACCACTTGTAGGAATTGAGTTGCTCACATTAAGCGTCATTAGTGAGCTAGGCTATGGTGGATGAAGTCTTAAGCTCACCCCATGATGCTAGGGTTAGCGTTAGAGCAATAGAAATTAGGGTTAGATCTACAATAAGGTCAAGAGATTAAAGCAAGAGTGTATAGACACAATGAGTAAAAATCAAAGTGCAATGACTCCATTGGCTAGAGAGGTTGCATCCTTTTTCTATTAGAACATGTCATCATCTCATCCATTTTAGTAGACAAGGGATCTTTCCCATGTGGTGCCATAAGGGTGGACTTACCCTAACAAAGTAAATAAAGAAAAGCCCATGAAAGAAGGAGGTCTCTTGCATTCATTGGAGATTCCTAGTGATAAACAGGAAAGTATCTCTATCAATTCCCTTGTGGGTTTACCAACCATTGTACGAGGTCATGACTCAGTATGGGTGGTTGTTGATAGGCTGACTAAACTTTGCAAGTTTATTTCAACCAAATCCACAATTAAAACTCTAGAGTTAGCCAAGTTATTTGTTGAAAATTTGTATAGGTTGCTGATTAATATTGTGAGTGATTGTGGTCCAAAGTTTAACAACCATTTTTGGAGGGTTGTCTTTAAATGATTGTGTACACAATTTAATATCAATAGTGAAAATTCACCTGAAACAAATAGTCGGACTAAATGTGTTAACCAAATGCTAGAGGATATCCTCTGAGCATACGTTAACAAGAATTAGTCTGATTGAAAATATTATCACCTTATTCTTGAGTTTTCTTTAAATAGTGCTAAGCATGTGAAGAGTGGTTTTGTTCCTTGCATGTTTTCTGTATGTTTTGCAACTTAGGTTACCACTTACGGTGGGGTTGGTAGCTGAAAATCTTCAGTAGGTCAAGGATTTTCTCCAAGACCCCATACAAATGTTGAGACTAGCTCATCAAAATGTTAGACAAGAACATGATTGGTATAAAAAGTATGCTGATAAGAAACGTAGGCAAATTACCTTCACAAAAGAGGAAGAGGTATTTTTGTGTATGTCAGAGCATTCAAAAAGTTTGAAGACAAGGACATCACCTAAATTATCTGTGATGTATTGTGGGACTTTTAAGATAGGTGAGTTGGTGATATGACCTACAAACGCTTATTACATGTGCACTCTCACATTCATCTGGTATTCACATAAACACTTAGATAAGGATAAGAATGTTATTGACCATCAGCCTTTGGTTAATTTCATTGAATCTCCAACTCAATCACATCAGCTTGAGTGCATTCTCAATTATCATTATCTACATATGCATCATCATGTACGTTGACAAGCATTAGTCAAGTGGAATGACAAACCTAAGGAAGGTGTCACTTGGAAAACTAGTAGTTTTCTTAAGATGAAATTTCCCACATTTTCTTTTGAGGAAGAAAACACTTCTCCAAGGGACAAGTAATGTCAAGCCAAGGGCTAGAGGTTAGTTTGAATGCAACTTAAGGGTGCCTAAAAGGGTAGAGGCTGGGTGGAGTGTAGACATTCAAACATCCCCTTGTCTTAGCTCCTCAATGTTAGGGCACTAAAACATTTGCATGAATTGTATGTAGCTATTGAAGTTCCAAATGGAGGCTTTCTTTCAGCAACATGTGTGGCTAATTTCTTAGTCAATGGGCTAACCCCATGGTATCTACCCATCATGAATTCCAACATTTTTATACTTTGTAGTAGTGCATTGGCAAGGTTTGGGATACAAGCATCATACAATTCTAGCATTTTTTTATTTCCCTCTCTAGCTAGGAAACTTGCATGTTTTATTTTAGCTAGATTTGTGGTTGGTATGCATGTTATTTACTATGCATCCTAGAATGAAGTGTTTCCCTAGCTCAATGAGTAATGCATTCGGGGAATACTTTTGTCCGGTACTTTTCTCGTGGCCCACCTCACACAAATGTGTCTATGCATTAAAGATGCTTTGTCTTCATTCATCGAACACTTATACATTTACACGGAAATTTATGCTCATTCTCAAAAATACTGTTTGCACTTTGAGTGTGTAAGGTCTCTGTCACCCTTGGAGAGGGGATTCCCATGTAAGGAATACATATCAAGCCATTCTAGCCATATACAAAAAGTTACCATTTTTGGCAATTTTTCCACCTCTGATGAGCTAATGATAAATATATTGCTGTAAGATTTTCAACAATGAATTTTTTTCTTTTTTGTAATTTTTCTCCTAAACTAGAAAGTTTTGAGGTGCTTACACCCACCTAGACGGAACCGTCTCGTCAAAATCTACCCCGTCCTGAATTTCCATAAAAATAGATGTCTGTTTTAAAAATTGCTAAATATAGCAGGTGTGTGTATCTATCATCGTAGTCTGTAGTCCTCAAGCTCTTATTTTAATAGCAAGTTTCAGAATTAATTTCTGATAAGACAAGATCACTCTAGACAATTAATTTTCATCCTAGTGTTAATAAATTAATTCCTAAGTCTAAGGTATGCATATGTATGCAAGTGCATGGGCATGTATGTGCATGTGTATGTATGTCCATGTATGCCCTTAAATGATCCATATCCATGGACCCATCTCTTATAGAATAATTGATGAGCATGGGGGCACTACATGAGGTGTATCACCCAAAAGGGTAAAGAGGGATACCTGTAATTGCTAAGTAGGATCTTGTGAAACCTCTACTCATTCTTTTAGCATGAGGGGGGGAGCTAGGGAGTTATGGTGCTGAATTGGGAACCAAGGAACCTCCAAACCCTACATAAAGGGCATTCACACTCAATTTTAGACACACACATTACCCCAAGATCTCTACAACGAAGTGCTGCTACCGGAGCTAGTCCTTGGAGGAGCGTATCTACGTCACCTAGCACACACAAGGAACCTCAAAACCCTACATAAAGGTCATTCACACTCAATTTTAGACACACAAATTACCCCAAGATCTCTACAACGAAGTGCTGCTGCCGGAGCTAGTCCTTGGAGGAGCGTATCTATGTCACCAAGCACACACAAGGAGGCTAAATCAAAGGGTAATTAATATCAAGTTATTCTAATCCTATTTCTTCATAGCCTCTTTTCTCTAGAGGTCTTATGATGAGCCTATCCTACTACTTCTCTATGCTAGCTGGTTACAACAACTTATATTCCATAGTGTCTCTCAATGTGTGTGTGAATGTCAATACCTCTCATCTATTGATCACACCCTCCCTTGTTGGATTAAGGAGCAATATCAAACCTTAATATCTCAAGGAGATTCAATTCTCTTGATTTATGCATAATAATGCATAGTAAAGCTAAATTGCTTTCTTGATTGATGCATATAAATACATCTCGGTGATGAACTATTTCATTTTCACTCATTCATATTAGTGCATAGTAATGAAGGAATTGTTCTTCTGTCCTTTATGCACTTAATTGGATCACAATCAAGGTGAAATCAACCCCTTGGTTTGCATTGAATTTAGTGCATATCTTTGAGAAATTGATCTACTTTTGTGCATTAATTTGATGCATAATAAGGACAAAATTGATCTCTTTTGCATCAAAATTGATGCATGATTGTAATCTTCTTTGTACATTAAATTGATGTACCTAATTGATGCAAGAATATGACCTCATATTGCATATGGTAGATGCTTGTTATGGTAACGTTATGATGACTTTACAAGAGGATTATGCATGCTTGGTTATGGTAATCCTATAGAGTATTAATAAGGAGATTACAGTCTTTTCTTTCACTCATAATTAAGTGTCTAGATTAAGAAGAATTAAGCTCTTTTTATGTATCATTAGATACATAAATAGGGGAAGAATTCTCCTTCTCTAATTCACTTAAGCCTTATTAGCATGTTGATTGATCTTCTCTAACCATAATCCTCTCTTGAAATACTTAGTTATGTGAAGTTAATTTTTCCTCTTTTCTATGAAAGTTTTATGCAAGTATGTGTGGTTATCCATAACCCAAGTCAAATCTCTACTTGAGGGAGGTTATGCCATGAATCACCATTTTAGTTCTTGCGAGCTTGCACCTCCCTAAATATAGAAGTTGTTTCAAATAGCTCATCGTTATGTGTAAAATTAGGTTTAGTCCTTCTCATAATACTTGTGAATGTTACTCATTATTGGTGTAGAAAATGGTTCATCACACATAGCCTTTCGTTTCTTTGGATTTTCTAACCCAAGTAGTGAGACATGGCCCCCAACAGAACTCGCTTTGGTGGCACTAATGACCGTGAGACGGGTACTAGCAACACGGCTCCCAATGGCAAGGCACCCATGAGGAAGGAGGATCCGACCATCTCACGAAGCGAGGGAGCAAGGATTGATGAGGTAGGCTCAAAGTCATTTTGTTCATTTAATTAAGAATTGCATCATGTTATCTAGTCAATGATTGAACCTTTCTAAAATGTGTTGGAAAAACCAATCAAAACTACGGCATGAGCATCTTAATTGTCTTATTAAATTTGAACCTAAATAAAGTAGGAAAGAAACGTTTGACAATTAATTGATTGATCTAGGAAAGATTGTTTACCTAGGGAAAATATTGCAACATAACTTCATTCTATTCCAATATTGAAGTTAGTCAAGAATCCCCTCTTGATCACTGGGGGATAGCTCGCGAGGTTATCGTAGGAGCTAGCGTATTTTGTTACGCAGAGCTGACCAGTTAGGGTCTCAAATGTCCCTGACTTGCCGGTTACATGGTGGATACATGATTTTACCCGAAGGGTTACACCAGAATGGGTGGGTAATGGACTGGTTATATGGGCGGCCAGTTGACAAAGGATGGAGTGAACATCTACTAGAGGAAGTTTCTACGACTCGAGAGTATTGGAATAGTCAATGAAAAGATTGTCTTCGTGCCGATTTGATAATGGTTGAAGGGGTGTCTTAAGGAACTTGTGATGAAAATCATAAGAAGGAACTTCTGTACATGTATAAACAATCATGTGGTAGTAACTAGAAAACAAGCAAAACAAAGTGTGAGTTTGGGGGTGGAAAGTGGGGACTGGCTCAGGCTGCTAGTCAAGGATGGGTGGTCTTGATTAGTCAAGAAACACTCCACTCCTCATTGATAGAAGAAGTGAAACTAGAGACTCATTGTGCCAAGAGTCGAGAAGCCCCAATTGTGCGTGCCTCTGAAAATTATGAGAAAAAAAGCATTTGGAGTTTCTCTCTTTTGGAAGGTGAGAATGAGGAACGTTAGAATATTGTGTTAGCTCATGATTTCCCTACGAGACAGGGCTAGGCCCCCTTTTCAATGGCTCGGACTCAAGTTACTTGGTGACGAGAGTCTTTCCATGAGAAATCTTGTCTATCTGACTATGCTTTTCTCATTCGATTAGGACCTAGCGACCTCTCAGGTACCCTCATTTCGCCAAATGGATATGGTAACGGAGTGGGGACCTCACACGTTGTCGGAGAGCGCGGTTCTCCAGGGTTGACTGGGAAAGCGTCGGGCTTCTAGCTGTGAGAGAGTAGCGAGTGAAAGAGGCAACAAGTTTGAAACAACCAAAAAAATTTACAACACAAGGGCGACCCAACTCTGCTTTCGTTCAATTTTCCAATTTATGTACAAAGTATGGTCGAAATTGACCCTTGGTATTCATCAAACTCTAACAGAAAACCTTGGGTAATGATGGAATCTCGAGCAATGGCTCTCATACACGTTGAATTCCTGTTGCCTGACTCTCTAGCCGATCATAAGGTCGGTTCTTGCCCGTTGCATGCTCAAGCCGTCGTTGGCGGCATACACCCGAGCCCGCAATGATCACAGGCTGGCCCAATACCAAGCTTTACAATCCATCCTTTTTGCACCAACGCTCGCCTAGACCCTTACTCTATTCCACGGAGTTAACATCATATGAAAGATTTCCCTTCTACTTATGTCCAAAGAAATTTTGATGCCGACCATGAGAGAACCATGTCAAGCTTTTTGATGTGCTCCGCCTTCCCGAGGAATAGGAGCAAGAGAGTAAGCTTAGATTATGACGGCTTCTGATTTGGACGCTCGACTTAAGAGAGAGCTCTTCCTACTCTGGGATCTGACTCCCCTTTGATAAACTCTCAAGAGCTGTGTACCTCCAATGAGTATGAGCCGCGAGAACTATGGATGGATTGTCATGAGGGAGAGCGTTGAGCTTGGGCGCCAGGATGAGAGATAGAGAGAGACCAATTAGCTCCTCGAAGCCAAAGAGCCAAGAGCCCGAGCACACTAAATATGGCCAACCCCTTCACCTCAGTTCCTCTCACCTGTCCTCCACAAAGTCACCCCTCTGACGGTTCTCAACCCATGAGGGACACGTGCCCTGCAAACTGGCGGCCTCCTTCCCCCTCTCGGCTGCAACCAAAGGCCCCTCTCACCCTGTTTAGCCCTCCCAAATGGCGCTCCTCCTCCTACGCCCTTCTTTCCTATATTCGGCCAGCCTCTTGGCCCTCCTCCTCATGCCATGGCGAAAAACCCTCTCAGCTTCAGTCGACCACCCTCCCCTCATGCACACAGAGCCCCCCCTTTTTCCACCCTCTAGCCACTAGCCAATGGCGCCCCTCTTGGACCTTATCTTTTGCAGTTGCCACCCCTTTGTATCCCTGTTTCCACTCTCAACCTGATCTTGACCCACAACTACTGCGAGCCCACCCTTGCACACTCCCGCTCCTCTTGGCGGCCTCCCCTTCGTCCTTGCTTTCCTACTCTAGCCGGCCTACCCAAGCTTCCCCCCCCAACACTGCACTCCCCTTGGCGGCGCTTTTTTTTATGTACTGCATATCTCGCAGGCCCTACTCCTCCACCTCTCGGTCTCCCAACCTCATGCAGATCAGCCCTCCCTTCCACATGGCGCCACCCCCCCCCCCCCCCCCCCCCGTTTGACCTTCCAACCACCGGTTCCAGCCGCCCTTTCCCATGCACACCCCACTTCTCTCCATTTCTTCTCCAGCAACCAGTAGCGACCTCGCTACTAGTTTTCCTCTTTTTTTTTTAATCTAGCCATTAAAAAAATAATAATTGGCCTCTGTTCCCACACGGCCACTCGCCCTTCCAGCATGCTGCAGCAGCAGACTCCATGCACTCGGTGGCTCTGTTCATACATCACTAGCGGCCCCACTTCTCATGCCCACAGTCCCTTCCCACAAAAACTGTCACCGAAAGTCCCCTCCTCATCTTGCCATAGGCCAAGGCTTTTGGGCCAAGGCTTTTGGGCGGCCATTCTTAGGTGCAAGCATAGGTGAATGCATTTGGAGGAAACCTTCCCTTCGCAGCCGGTAAAGCACATCAATCCATAAATCTCCAAGAGACCACACTTCGGACAAGCTCCTCAAGCATATATTATTCTCCAAAGGTGTAGCACATATACTTGCTGACCCAAGCATTATTGAGAAATTAATTCCGTAGAGACGTCACATTTGGCATACATAACAACTAAGGTTATGCCAAGCATAATGACTTCGATGCTTCCGAAGCGCACCGTTTTTGACATACATGTCGGTCAAAGCATTGCTGAGCACAACATTTTGCATGCATCCATGCCAACTTCAATAAGCCATATCTCCGCACTCCGGATCTCGATTGACATGCTGTCAGCTCCTGTAGACTCGATTCTTCACACACTTCTCATAAGAACATTCATAAGCACCGAAAATATTCTATGACACATCTCCCAATCCGACTATTCCGCCCCAGAACCAGCCCCCGTCCCAACTTTGAGAGCTCATAGCTTGCTACCCGGGACTCCGATTTCCAAATCGGAAAGACCGATAGGATCCATAATTTGAGCACCTTAACTTTATCCACAAACATCAGCTCTGATCATTCAATTGTACCTATCCAATCCATCGGGGATCTGCAAAGCATTCCAACATCACACTGGTATATCATTTTCTATGTAGCTTCGCTTTTCTTGCCATCTTGTTTAGGCCCTCCTAGAGCCTTTCTGGCCTTTGAAAACCACAATTAGCATACATGTCAATCATTTGATGACATAATCAAACCCTAGCATAAATCATAATTTGGTAAAAACTTCTAAATGCCGCTCAGGATTGCTTTTTCTCACCTCGCTCGAAAAGCGGCAGGACATACACCCCCTCTCAACCTGCACATCCTCTGGTATGTGCCAACGCATCAAATCTTCAAGTATTATTTCTATTGACACATGAATCCCTGTGTTAGTACATAGACATCCCTCTGTCCAAAGCCATAGCCATCGGGTAGTCCTCTTGGATCAAATGGAATAAGAAAAAATTGGCCAAACACTGGAGCTTCATAAAACCCTTCCAGAATATGCAGCTTCAAAAACCCAAACCCATATCCTTCGGTTGACACATGAATCCCTATGTTAGGACACATAGACATCCCTTTGTCCAAAGCCATACCCATTGGGTAGTCCTCTTGGATCAAATGGAATAAGAAGAAATTGTCCAAACACTAGAGCTCCATAAAAATATTCTAGAATATGCAGCTTCAGAAACCCACATTGTATGCATACTCTAAAGCGTCACATAACATAACACCATAGCTTGGTCCCAATAGCATGCAACCATGTTGAATCCGCTTCCAAAATTTGTCGAATGCTGTCGGTTTGAACTTCATGTTGAGCACATAGCACCTGTATTCTTTGCAAAACAAGGAAACCTGTCCATAATCAAGTGAAAGCACCCAAACCCTATCGGTAATTGGGAGAAAAATTTGTCCTTTGGCATGTACACATGAGCAACTACTCCCCTCTGCTGGCAACCATAAAATCCCTGACATGATGACTGTAAGTGGAATAAAATAAAAAATCCATACCGTGCATATCCTCTGATAAACCTGGTAAACATGTTTTGAAAATTTTGGTTGTCTTGCCACCTTGGTAGATGATCCGGTATACCATCTTCATCTCTTCTAGCTTTAAAATCTGGATGCACCTGCTGGTACCCCATTCCCTCATCATCCACTTCATCACACGAAATATCTCTAATATTCTCTGCATTTGTAATTTTTGGAGCATCACTCTCACACATAGGCTTGTCTATGTATAAGTCTTCTACTTGCTCTTCTTCAAAAAGATCAGTTTCTACTGTAAGCCCATCCTCCTGTTGTAAAAGTTGCACCCCCTCTAAATTGGCATTCCCTTCATAAGGGGTGTCAGAACATATTGAGCCGCATGCATGTAAGTCACATAAGAAATCATCAATGATGCCATCCTCATCCTGTTTAGCAACATCTCCACATATACGCACTTCCTCCATAATAAATTTAGACTCTTACTTCTATTCAGATATATCAAATGACATATCCATGGTATCCTGTGCAGTTTCCACATCATGGCAAGCATCCTCTTTTAGATTCAAAGATTTGTCACATACCCGTGTATATCCACATGCATAATGTTCCTTTGTGATTTGACATCAAAACAACTGGCATCTTCATTATTAGCTTCATCTAGGTTGCTAGTGACACAGCCATTAGCTTTAGGTAATTCTGGAAAACCTGAACTGATTTCAAATTTTGGTTCTTCAATCTATGCAACATCTCGCAAAGCATCTTGCTTTGCTACTAATTTTGCACAAACCTCTTTCCAAAATTCTTCATAATCTGGTACCTGCTTATCCTGATCTACCATTTCCTCTGCCACAATTTCATTCCTAGCATGCAAAATTGCTTCTTTAAAATACTCCCAACAATCTACATATTCCCAAGCAAGATCTTCAACTTATGCAGTCAAACTTGGAATAACCAACCGCTTAAATGAATCTCCAACTTCACATGCCCGCATCTCCATTTCATAATCTGAAAGGTATCCCATCGGGTCGTAGCACTCAAGCATATTGCATTCGGCATACACAACGTCCAATGCCGCATCCACAACATCTTCTAATTTCCTTTCCTTTGCTTCTTGAACCCTTGCCTGGCATAACAATGCATCCATCATCTGCATCAATTTCGCAAAATCGGGCGTTTTTTGTACCTCTTCAGAGAAGTACTTTCGGCTTATATTTGAAAGTTTTTTTAAAACCTCCTGCACTCCTTCCTGTGGATCCATCTTCTCTCTCTCTCTCACCCCGGTGTCAGGGGATTTGTGTTCGAAAGTGAGCCAGGAAGGCGTGGGGCCTCTGGTTGTGAGAGGTGTGTGGAAGAGAATTGCAGCAAACACAATCAATGTAGAAAAAGCTTAAAACTAACAACTTGAACACGATTCTGAAGCTTGATTACCCAAAGCGGACAATTAACAGTACCACTGCTTAAATTATTTAAACTCCTTACATCATGTTAATTTGCCTTAATTGGCTTGCGGAGCTTGCCTTGATAATAGTTGTCTCCTTCATTCTTCCTCTGCTGATTTAAGATTGAAAGAGAGAGAGAGAGAGAGAGAGAGAGAGAGAGAGAGAGAGAGAGAGAGAGAGAGAGATCCCAAGAAAATGATTAATTATGGCTTGATAAAGAGATTACGACTTGGGTTATGGCTTCTCTGATTAGAGCGGCTATGGAAGCTTGGATTAGAGTGGGCTATGGAAGCTTGGAAAAAGAGTTAGAGTGCTCAAATCTTATGGCTTCCTCCCTTGATACAGCAGAGAACGAAAACTTGAATATCTTCTAATCTGTGCAGAATTAGCCTTTGTGCGTGAGATGCAAAAATGCTCAAAATGTTGTTTTTCTTCTCCAAGTTCGGCCCGTTTTCACCAAAAACCTGTTTTACACATTTTACAGACTAAGACTTTTTCGGCCTCCCTCATGCAGAGGTGTGAAGTCTCTCACACACTTTTCTTTTTACCACTGACCACATGTCTTCCTCTACCCAAGTTGCTTTGTATGTCCTAAGAGCCCTTTCACATGTAACAACCTTTTCTTCAAGCATGAACTCTCTACGCTTAGGCCTTCATAACCACATAACGCATACTCTTTCTGGATCTCCTTGCTTGTTCTCAAACCCTGGTCACTGCTCAATAAATGTGTGAGCTTCAAATAAACTTTTTATGCTTCTGTTTGCTCTTTTTCCCATCATGGAAGCGGAGCTGCACAACACCGGTAAATTTCACGTCGGGTTCACCAAAAATGTCGGAGAGTGCAGTTCTCCAAGGTTGACCGGGAAAGCGCTAGGCTTCTAACTATGAGAGAGTAGTGAGTGAAAGAGACAACAAGCTTGAAACAACCAAAAAATTTACAACACATGTGCCATTCAACTCTGCTTTTGTTCAATTTCCCAATTTATGTACAAAGTATGGTCGAAATTGACCCTCGGTATTCATCAAACTCTAACAAAAAACCTTGGGTAATGATGGAATCTCAAGCAATGGCTCCCATACACGTTGAATTCTTGTTGCCTCACTCTCTAGCCGATCATAAGGTCGGTTCTTGCCCGTTGCATGCTCAAGCCGTCGTTGGCGGCATACACCCGAGCCCGCCATGATCGCATGCTGGCCCAATACCAAATCTTTAGAATCCATCCTTTTTGCACCAACGCTCACCCAGACCCTTACTCTGTTCACTAAGTTAACATCATATGAAAGATTTCCCTTCTGCTTATGTCCTTCAAAGAAAGTTTTTGATGCCGATCATGAGAGAACCATGTCAAGCTTTTTGATGTGTTCCACCTTCCCAAGGAATAGGATCAAGAGAGATTATGACGGCTTCTCATTTGGACGCTCGACTAAAGAGAGAGCTCTTGGAACTTTGGGACCTGGCTCCCCTTTGATAAACTCCCAAGAGCTGTGTACCTCTGATGAGTATGAGCCGCGAGAACTATGGATGGATTGTCATGAGGGCGAGCTTTGAGCTTGTGCACCAGGATGAGAGCCGAGCACAACATTTTGCATGCATCCAGGCCAACTTCAATAAGCCATATATCCGCACTCCGGATCCCGATTGACATGCTGTCAGCTCGTGTAGACTCGAGTCTTCACACACTTCTCATAAGAACATTGATAGGAACCCAAAATCTTTGATGACACATCTCCCAATCCGATTATTCCGCCCCAGAACCGGCCCCCGTCCCAACTTTTACAGCTCATAGCTTGCTACCCGGGACTCCGATTGCCAAATTGGAAAGACCGATAGGATCCACAACTTGAGCACTTCAACTTTATCAAAAAACCTCAGCTCTGATCATTCAATTGTACCTGTCCAATCCGTCGAGGATCTGCAAAGCATTCCAACATCACAATGGCATATCTTTTTCTATGTAGCTTCGTTTTTCTTGCCATCTTGTTTAGGCCCTCCTAGAGCCTTTTTGGCCTTTGAAAACCACAGTTAGCATACATGTCAATCATTTGATGACATAATCAAACCCTAGCACAAATCATAATTTGGTAAAAACTTCTTAATGTTGCTTAGTATTGCCTTTTCTCACCGTGCACGCAAAGCGGCAGGACAACGTGGTATCACAACCTAGGTTAGGAAGCTAAAAAAATCTTTATTGTTTGAAAATTTGGAAAAATAAATTGGAGACTTAAGTTTGAGAACTTACCAGCATCAATGTTTGATGAAGAGGCGACGCTCAGTATCGCAAGTTCCAGACCTTTGAGATAACGTATTATGAGGCTTGTCATTCTTCAAATTTTTCTTTTTGATGCAACATGATGAAGATTTTTAATTATAAAGGATTTCTCTCCCCCATCAACAAGAATCCAAAGGGGATGGGGACTTGCGTGGGGATGCAAAGGTGGAATCTTCTACATCAGTGTGAAGAATCTTGGATGCCTCTCCTCTGATATAAAGAAGTTTCACTGGTGGAAGAGCTGCGAGTTATCCAACTTTACTACTTCCTTGGTACTGTTAGAGATGACTACAATGTTATCTCTGAAGATGGAATTGGCATGAACTTAAATGAGTGGGTTTCCAATCAAGTGATCAAAGTGATCCCTACCTACAGCATCAAACCCATTTCTGGCCCTGATATTTTCCCCCAAAATAAGAGTCTTGTATTCTATGAACCCCGCAAAGATGTGTATAAAAGCTACTACATAGATGAAATAGTGGATTGTAAAAACTTATCCACAAATACCTATTGATTGTACCACTATGTCCTTGATAATCTAGCTCTGAGAATCATATAGCATTTTAGCACAGCTAACCTTTGTATACATCGTAACAGAAAAAAATATGCTCACCTAGCTTCTTGATGAGATCTCAACTTTGTACATATCTTGATATAAATAAATTTATGACATCTTGAATTTAATAAAGATAGTTTCTTTTCAAATTTTGTCTGGAGCTATGGAAGTTTAAAGCACTTGATATTGCGTTAAGTCTTAAATCAAACCATTGATAAGCGTTGTCGTGCTGTGACATGTACATAGTGGGAACACATGCTACAAGAGTTATCTTGTAACTTTTTAGATACATAATTATATTTCCTATAATGTACATATGCATATGTAAGTATAAAAATAAGCTTTCTATCTCATCTTATTATTTATCTCAAGGGTAATGTATTCTTACTTTACCATCAAAAAATACTATGGGAAAAGTGTCAATAGCTCCACCTCTTTAACTTGGGGCAAAAAGCATTGATTCTTTCTTTCTATCATCTCATTATTATCTCACACCCTATTTAGATCCTATACCTAGAGTAATTTCCAATCTATATATATTCTATGTATTTTTCATATTTTTCTTATATTTCTTTTTAAATAGCTACTAGGAGGGAATCAAATCGTAGTGGGACACTAGGTGGCATGATTTCAAAGATACACTTATTTTAATGCATTATTGCAAGCATGATTACAAAAATTTTTCAAGGAGCAATGTCATGCTTTCATATGGCATGAGGTGTCCTTTGGAATCAAATGAAAGTCTAGGCTAAGGGGACCACACGAAGACTTTTGCTGCCAAAAAATGGACCCTATTTGGATGAATTTTTTACACAAGGTTCCAATCCGAATTGGAAAATGATTTTAAAATGAAAATCGTAGCTAATGAGCTGAAGTTTCTGCCCATATTTTTACTTTTTTATTTGGAGCTACGGTTGAGGAGATATGATCAAAATACTGGACCCCAGTCTGCCCACATCATGCAGGGACAGGTCATTTCCAACATTTCCAATTCCTGTTCACACTGGCTCCTCTCTTCTTGTGTAAGCCCTTGTGGGTTCCCTTCACCTATAAAAGGGGACCTCTTCTTCCTTAGAAGGAACTCAAGCATTCAAGCCATTGATGAGAGGAATTCTTGAGGGAGTGAGTAGTAATGCCTAATTGTACTTAGCCCCATTAACATAAGCCCAAGCTTACACTTTCTCCTAGAAGAAAACTAGCCATTCTTGTATGCCATCCTTGGAGGATCAACTCTAATCAAAGAAGGTGTTGTACTTGGCGTATCAATCAACGTTGAATTCTCCCCTCTTCTTCTCTCTCCCATCAATAATGGGGCCGAAGGGTTTCAAGTAAGATGTGTTCTACATTGATGTTTTCTTGATTTCTTGTTGTTTTGATTTTCATCTCTAATCCAACATATATATATGTCTCTAAATTCATCTCCTTAACCAAACCTATCTCTCTCATTCTTAGTAATTCATCCTCTCTAGGTTCTCTTTGCTACAGGTACATCTCTCCCCGCAGTATCCTTATTGCTTACGGGCAAGAATAGGGCTTGGGAGGGAAACTTCTCATCTCTTCACTTCTCTCATATCTACATTTCTCACATACTATCCTAGATGAATAACCCACATGATGATAATTTCTATCGCTTTCACTCTGTACGGTCTATTAGAATTAACGTATGGATTAGCCATAAAATACACTTTCAACAACGTATAGTGTTTCTCTTTGGCCCAGAAAGGCTCAATGAAATACTTCTATCACCGGATCCCATCATACTACCTCTCATAGACTATAAATTTTCTTTTGACGTAAGCGTAGTTATCTTGCTATGAACCAAGAGGATTTGTACACACAATTAATCCCAATCACTAGACAAAATATATATATTATGGTAAGCACAAAACTACAATTCCAAAGAACAATTCGTAGCCTATTTGGTCAGCCAAGATTGAATGCCATTAACTCATCCATTAACCCTTTCATATTACCCATGATACGATATGACCATAGCCTTGATGTTTTCATCTTCGTATTGTTTTGACATTCTCTTTTGCGTTCTTTCTTTGTGTGTGTGTGTGAGTGCAAGAGAGAAAGGGTGAGTCTTCTTTGATTGCACTTCTTTCCAAACCCTAGTCTTCATGGCATCTATGGTTTAACTCCTTCATATAGTTTTTGTTGAGTTCTCTCACAAACTCTCACAGCCATAAGCCCGGTGCTTTCCTGGCAAGACCGCAAATTTCTCGACATATTTTTGGTGAACCCGACGCGAATCTGTTAGGGTGAGAGTTTGTGGGTAACCATGGGTGATCATGTTGAGCAACAGGGTATGCATTTTGACCCAGCAACAATGCAAATGTTTCAAGCATTTGCAATGTTCATGCAACAACAACATGCTACTAAAAGAAGGGAGATTTCAGCAACAAAGGCCATACAAGCGGTCGTCAATAGAAGGGATCAGTTCAATGGCAAAGATGTAACCAAGTACTTACGCGAGTATGTGAAGGAGATGGAGCTGCATCGCATGTCAGAAGGTGAGATGATTCAAAGCTTTGAGCTAGTTGTTGCTCCAGAAATTAGGGAGCATGTTAGGGCAATTAAAGATGGGCATGGGAGAAATTGGGAAGAACTCAAAATAGCTTTAAAGGAGGAATATTTCATGGAGGACTCTGAGAGAGTGACCAAAAGGACATTCTTAGAATGGGTAGTCAAGCCAAAGCAAGGACTATCAATAACAGAGCTACTTAGGGAATTTGAGCGGCGCTATGCACAACTCACTAGGACAGAAAGGGCCACACTAGATGCAGAGAAGACAGATCTTTTCTTACAAGCTGCAGGTAAAGAGTTTCAAGAAAATTTGGAGCTTCTTCTTGAAGATAAAGATGCTGAGCAAGGACTAAAGACCGACTGGAATGAGGTTGAAGGTGCTGTCTCACTACTTGCCAAACGACAAAGAAGAAGGGACAAGATGGTAGTAAACACTACAAGTCCTTCCACCTCAACTTCTGACAAAATGGTAAAGCCTACTTTTATCGCTCCTAAGTTTGATGAGTCCATGCTAGATGAGCTTGTGAAGGGAATGCGTGACTTGAAGGTGAAGTTTGCAAAGCTTGAAGAAAAAGGCCAACCATCAGGGCCACTTCCTAGGCAAAGACAACAGCCCATAGAAGGGTTTGTTAATAGATGTATTTGGTGTGATAGTACAAACCATGTAAGAAGGGATTGTGATGATTTTAGTGATGCTTTGTCAAAAGATGTTGTCTTTTTTAAGGATGGTAAAATCCACTTAAGAGAGACAGGTCTACCCTTGAGAACTAACTTTAGGAAGGGGGGAATGCAAACCTTAGTTGAAGATATGGCAACCAAGCATGCCACCTCTTCAGTTGAGGCAGCTACTTATGGAGTAAAAATTGAACATTTTTGTGATGAAGAAGTGAGTGACCATCATGGTCAAATTTGGCCAAATGTCATGCAATTAGCTAAAAAGGGAAAGCTTACAAAAGAGATTCTACATGAAGCACGTGATTGCATACGTCTAAAAACAGGATGGAATGATCCAGTGGACTCATTGTCAGTGCATGCCTACATTACAAAATGCTAACAAAATGAGGCAATTGTAGAAGAGAAGCGCAGACGTGAGAATGCTGATGAAGGACCATCAAAAAGAGCTTCTAGAAGTGGGGGAAGAAGCGACTCAATGCCTTCTCAAACACCCTCCACACAAGGAGCATCTCCACCTGAAGTACTCATGGAGGAGTCTACAACAGGAAAGAAGAAAGAGCCAATGGAAGGTAAGACAAAAAGCCCAACTTATAAACTACAATCTGATATTGAGGTTGCTACAGATTTAAAGAAAGTCTTGGAGGAAAGGATCTTGAATAGCAAGATTGAGTTTACTCTGGGAGAAGTTCTTGGCATTGCAAAGCGTGAATTCCATGAGGAGATCATTGACATCATCAAGAGAAAGAGGCAAACCCTTGTTGAAGTTTCTCGTCCACAGGTTGAAGGGGAAACCTCAAAGACACAAGGGATGCAACTGTAAAATAAGGAGAATGATGGAGCTGTGGTAGGATGCTACCAATCTAGTGGGAGAGTGAAGCAAGTGTATTTCTCAAATGATGATAAAGAAGTTGAAGATATTCCTAGGAGTTACTATTCACGAAGTCATTGGGCAAGGGCTACTACAGAAACTTTGGTTAAGGTAGGTGATCTTGAAGAGCCATTTGTTGCCTTGATTAACCATGGTTCAGAAATAAACATAATGTCAAAGAGTCTCTACAACAAGTGCAAATGGCCGATGGACACAGATCATGGCTGGATGGTAAAAGTGGCAAACAATTCATCCGGTGAATTGTATGCAGCATGTCCAGGTGTGAAGGTAACAATAGGTGATGTAAATATTGACCAAAACTTCTTTGTACAGGATACATCTTCATATCATCTCATCCTTGGACAACCCTACATTGTGGGAGTTCGAATGGAAACAAAGGTAATGGATGATGGTTCAGCATATGCTAGAATACGTAGCAAAGATGGTAAACGAGCTGTCCAATTTCTCACAGTCTGTGTAAACCATGAAAGAAATCGTGACAACCTCACAGAACATCCTCCACCAAAAGTAAGCAAAGAGTTTCATGATCATAGAGAAATGATGGGTTTTGGCCAAGTACCATTGTAAAGCGGGATTGCAGTGGTACAGAAAGAAAAAGGGTCTCGCTTGATCCAAAAATAGGTGAAACTTTCTCGATGAGCTCCTTGGTAACAAGGAATGGATCAGTATGTTTTACAAAACTTGAAGATTTGAAGAGATATGAGAGGCAATATGTGCATAATGTACAAATAGGCATGAAAAAGAGTGGGTTGCTAAAGCCTACTGAAAATGTTTTGGGTTTGTGTGAACAAGTTTCTTTTGTAGATACTATGGGTGAGCTTGATGCGATAATGAGGTCTAGTTTGCATCTTGAAAATGAAGTTGTGGAAGTTTGATCTATGGAAATGTATCAAGTAATAGAAGCCTTTAAAGAAAGCCAAACAGTAGGCCCAGAAGTCCATGTTGAAACTAAATACAAGAGTGTAGCAAAGAAGGTGAAACCAATAGCTTCACCCTTACCACCCAACAACAGGGAAAAGATTGAACAGGCTTCTTTACAACCAAGTTTGCGGAATCCTAAAAAGATCGGGCATACCTTCACAAAGGAGTCTTTTCAAGAGTTGCAGATTGGTTGCGAGGAGTTTCTAACGCAGGAGGAGACAAAGTGCTTCAAAGAAATGCTTTCAAAGCATGGTAAGGCTTTTGCATTTGAGCCACATGAGATAGGATGTGTTGATCCTTATATTGTACTCCTATGGTAATTTTCACAATACCTCATGTGCCTTGGAATCTGCGGCCTATTCCGGTTCCAAAGGCTCATTTGCCAAAGTTAGTAGAGCTACTGAATGAGAAAATCAAAATGGGAATCTTGGAGCCTTCTTGTGCTCCATACTCAAACAGGTGGTTCACAGTTCCAAAGAAGAATGGTTCTCTATGCTTCATCCAAGATATGCAACCAGTGAACAAGGTGACAATTAGAAATGTAGGAACAGGTCCAATTGTGGATGAATTTGCAGAGGCGTTTGCAGGGAGGGCAATCTACTCAATGGGGGATCTCTACTCAGGGTATGATCAATTTCAGCTTGCAATCGAAAGCAGAGACTTGACAACCATGAGGACACCTTTGGGTTTGGTAAGGATGTGTACCTTGCCACAGGGAGCAACCAACTCGGTTGCACATATGATGAATGGGATGAATAAGGTCTTACGTGACTTTATTCCTCAAATCACAATGCCTTTCATTGATGATTTGCCTATCAAAGGATGTGAAGAAAGTGACAAAGATGAAGCTTTGAATCTCAGGATGATTGGTCTGAACAAGAATTCAAGAGGATACGCAGGAAAGCATATGGGTACTTTATAAGGGATGGTTACTTGTGGAAGCATCCTAAACAAAAGGGTGCTACACCACAACGGGTTATATGTAAAAAAGAGACTCAAGTAAAGCTCATGCAAGAGTTTCATGAGAGTCTATGGGCTGGACACAGGGGTGTGTGGGCAACCTTCTCCAAGTTGAAAGAAAAATACTGGTGGAAGGGTATGTATAAAGATGTATCTCAGTTTGTAGAGTCATGTGTAACTTGTCAAATGTATTCAAATGTTCGACATCGTGATGGATTGCACCCTACATATCCACTAGCCATGCACTATAAATGGGTTGTGGATCTAGTCACGATGCCTTTAGGACTCTGGCAGATGAGGTACTTGGTTCTTGCACGAGAGGACCTAACTAATCAGGTTGAAGGAAGAGCATTAAGAGCTAAAACCACAGAAGCTGTGTGCAAATTCCTTCTTGATGAGGTGATTTGCCGTTATGGTTGTGTGGGAAAGATCACTGCAGACATAGGTGAACTAGATGCTGAAGAAGCAAGGGAGTTCTTTCCTAGATTAGGAATCAAGCTTTCTCTTACTACAGCTTACAACCCTGAAGGCAATGGAAAGAGTGAAAGAGGGCACCCTCCTATCATCAAAGCTTTGGCCAAGGCTTGTGAAGGAAGAGTTGATGAGTGGCCAAAACTGTTACCATATGCTTTATGGGCTGATCGTACAACACATAGCTCAGTAACTGGATACATGCCTGCGGAGCTAATGTATGGTCAAAAGCCAGTGATGCCGATTGAAGATACAATTCCCACATGGAATGTACTACCTTGGCAAGAGGGGCTTAGCAGGGAAGATCTCCTTGCATTGCGCATAAGGCAACTAGAGAGAAGACCTGGAGACATAGATGCTGCAAAAGAACGACTCAAAAATGCAAGATTGAAAAACAAGGACTACTTTGATAAGCGACATCGGCTCAGGAGCAAAGCAATTGACAAAGGTGACTGGGTTTTAGTGTATGATAGTAGCCTTGATAACCAGCACACAGTCATGCGTAATTTCTCGAAAAGATGGTTTGGACCGTATGTTGTACAGCATGTGCATGAAAATGCTACTTGCAGCTTGTCTGAACTAGATGGTACAGAAGTAAAGATTCCCATTGCAGGAAAAAGGATTAAAATGTTTAAGAGAAGAGGAGACAATGATCCAGAAAATGTTGATGAGGAAGAAGAGCAAAACACAGGTGAAGATCAAAGTAAAAATGAAGCTCTGGAATCATCCAGTGAAGATGAAAGCAAGGAAGATGTACAAGAGGGCTGATCTTACAAAGAAATAATTTGGCACATACCGGAGGATGTGCAGGTTTAGAGGGGGTGGATGTCGTGCTGTGACATGTACATAGTGGGAACACATGCTACAAGAGTTATCTTGTAACTTTTTAGATACATAATTATATTTCCTATAATGTACATATGCATATGTAAGTATAAAAATAAGCTTTCTATCTCATCTTATTATTTATCTCAAGGGTAATGTATTCTTACTTTACCATCAAAAAATACTATGGGAAAAGTGTCAATAGCTCCACCTCTTTAACTTGGGGCAAAAAGCATTGATTCTTTCTTTCTACCATCTCATTATTATCTCACACCCTATTTAGATCCTATACCTAGAGTAATTTCCAATCTATATATATTCTATGTATTTTTCATATTTTTCTTATATTTCTTTTTAAATAGCTACTAGGAGGGAATCAAATCGTAGTGGGACACTAGGTGGCATGATTTCAAAGATACACTTATTTTAATGCATTATTGCAAGCATGATTACAAAAATTTTTCAAGGAGCAATGTCATGCTTTCATATGGCATGAGGTGTCCTTTGGAATCAAATGAAAGTCTAGGCTAAGGGGACCACATGAAGACTTTTGCTGCCAGAAATGGATCCTATTTTGATGAATTGTTTACACAAGGTTCCAATCCGAATTGGGAAATGATTTTAAAATGAAAATCGTAGCTAATGAGCTGAAGTTTCTGCCCATATTTTTACTTTTTTATTTGGAGCTACGGTTGAGGAGATATGATCAAAATACTGGACCCCAGTCTGCCCACATCATGCAGGGACAGGTCATTTCCAACTTTTCCAATTCCTGTTCACACTGGCTCTTCTCTTCTTGTGTAAACCCTTGTGGGTTCCCTTCACCTATAAAAGGGGACCTCTTCTTCCTTGGAAGGAACTCAAGCATTCAAGCCATTGATGAGAGGAATTCTTGAGGGAGTGAGTAGTAATGCCTAATTGTACTTAGCCCCATTAACATAAGCCCAAGCTTACACTTTCTCCTAGAAGAAAACTAGCCATTCTTGTATGCCATCCTTGGAGGATCAACTGTAATCAAAGAAGGTGTTGTACTTGGCGTATCAATCAACGTTGAATTTTCCCCTCTTCTTCTCTCTCCGATCAATAATGGGGCCGAAGGGTTTCAAGTAAGATGTGTTCTACATTGATGTTTTCTTGATTTCTTGTTGTTTTGATTTTCGTCTCTAATCCAACATATATATATGTCTCTAAATTCATCTCCTTAACCAAACCTATCTCTCTCATTCTTAGTAATTCATCCTCTCTAGGTTCTCTTTGCTACAGGTACATCTCTCCCCGCAGTATCCTTATTGCTTACGGGCAAGAATAGGGCTTGGGAGGGAAACTTCTCATCTCTTCACTTCTCTCATATCTACATTTCTCACATACTATCCTAGATGAATAACCCACATGATGATAATTTCTATCGCTTTCACTCTGTACGGTCTATTAGAATTAACGTATGGATTAGCCGTAAAATACACTTTCAACAACGTATAGTGTTTCTCTTTGGCCCAGAAAGGCTCAATGAAATACTTCTATCACCGGATCCCATCATACTACCTCTCATAGACTATAACTTTTCTTTTGACGTAAGCGTAGTTATCTTGCTATGAACCAAGAGGATTTGTACACACAATTAATCCCAATCACTAGACAAAATATATATATTATGGTAAGCACAAAACTACAATTCCAAAGAACAATTCGTAGCCTATTTGGTCAGCCAAGATTGAATGCCATTAACTCATCCATTAACCCTTTCATATTACCCATGATACGATATGACCATAGCCTTGATGTTTTCATCTTCGTATTGTTTTGACATTCTCTTTTGCGTTCTTTCTTTGTGTGTGTGTGAGTGCAAGAGAGAAAGGGTGAGTCTTCTTTGATTGCACTTCTTTCCAAACCCTAGTCTTCATGGCATCTATGGTTTAACTCCTTCATATAGTTTTTGTTGAGTTCTCTCACAAACTCTCACAGCCATAAGCCCGGTGCTTTCTTGGCAAGACCGCAAATTTCTCGACAGCGTATTATTACGTAGGTACTGTCAAATGCTTTATACACGGCCGTACAAGAGAAAACACTTCTTCTGAAACAAGCCCAACCACCCACATTCAAAGGTGATGGAACCCATATCAAGCGCGATGTTGAAGCCTGGATTGAGGCAATGGAAGCCTATTTAGAAGCTGCAGGGACCCAACCTGTAAACCAAACTATGCTTGCAATGTTTCGTCTTTCTAGTGATGCAAAAATATGGTGGAAACAACATTGCAAGGACTTGGGTGTTTTAGGATATTCTCAGTCTTGGGAGGATATTAAAGAAGTAGTTACAACACGATATCTTCCACCCGCTCATCGAGATGCCAAAATGAATGAATTCTTTGCTCTAAAACAATTATCCTTATTGGTGGGAGAATACTACTCCAAATTTGTAACCTTGCAAAGATATGCCCCAAAAATGTCCATTGAGCAAGAGGGAGCATGATTCTATCAAGGATTGAATCATCCCTTGGATACCCGTCTTGAAGCAATGAGACCCACATCACTTCATGACACTCTCTTAAGAGAAACACCTTTGGCTAAAGAATTGACCACGAATCAGGGGAGAGAAGACTATCGAAATCAAAGGGGCAGGCCCAACAATTGGAGCTCCAGACCTGCTAATCAAGCCTATCAACAACCTCGCCCTGTAGTAGCAACAACTACGATAACTCAACCACAACATCCAAATGTTCGTTGTTTTGCGTAATGAGTTGGGTCATTATAGTAGTCATTGTCCTAGAAGAAATGTAGCAACAACTTTAAATGCAATTCTTGTAGCACCAAATGGTAGAGGCCAACCTGTTCGTGGTGGAGAAGGAACACAGGAAGCGGTCGTGGAAGAGGAGCAATGGCTCAAACTCATGCCATTACTATGGAAGAGCCAACAATAGGAGACCTAGCTAATGAGAGAGTAATTTTGCACCCTTGAAGCTTGAGAAAGGAAGCTTAGGATCAGAAGCATCATCGAACACCTCGTCAAATGGAAAGGTTTCCCTGAAGAAGATGGAACATGGAAAGACGAAATAACTCTCCTTAAAGATCATCCGAACTTACCTTTGAGATGAGGGCATCTTATCCAAACTTAAAGATCATCCAAACTTACCTTTGAGATGAGAGCATCTCAATTCTTCAAGTTGGGAAGAATGTAAGCTCTCTATCACGCTTGAAGAGGGGATTCTCATGCAAAGGAATACATATTAGACCCTTCTAGCCATATACAAAAAGTTACTATTTTTGGAAATTTTTCCACCTCTAATGAGCTAATGATAAATATATTGTTGTAAGATTTTCAATAATGAAATTTTTACTTTTTTGTCATTTTCATCCTAAAATAGAAAGTTTTGAGGTGCTTACATCCAACTAGACGCGACTGTCTCGTCAAAATCTACCTCGTCCTGAATTTCCATAAAAATAGCTATCTGTTCCAAAAACTGCTAAATATAGCAAGTGTAAGCATCTATCATCTTAGTCTGTAGACTTCAAACTCTTCTTCTAATAGCAAGTTTCAGAATTAATTTTTGATAAGCGAAGCTCACTCTGAACAATTAATTTTCATCCTAGTGTTAATAAATTAATTCCTAAGTCTAAGGTATGCATATGTATGGATGTGCATGGGCATGTATGTACATGTATAAGTATCTACATGTATGTCCATAAATGATCCATATTCATGGATCCATCTCTTATAATGTGTGGATTTGAATGAATAAGCCATTTGTATACACTAGAAGGATATGACACCATGGCAAAAAATAAGCATTTTAATCAAATGTCAAGCCTGCTTCATCATTGTTGCTTGTAACACAATATCTACATACGTTGAAGCCACTAAAGTACTTGAGTTTTGGGATAAAAAAACTTTGTTCTAAGTACCAACTTAACTCCAATGTTGAGAAGGCATTCATTTTCTTCAATAGTGAAAATGTTTTAATTTCTAATGGGATTTTCTTCTATGGAAAGCATAGAAGATTGTATACTCATGATCATCAAGCTCCTCCACTCATTATCAATATAAACACCCTCTTTATGTTGACGGTAGCAAAGCGCGACACGAACCCCGACGGCCTCTAAAACACCGGGAGCCGATGCACGCAGCAAGCCGGTCACGGTAAAGCGAACAGGGGATACCACGTAGCTTTGAGCGGCTAGGATGCAGACAACGGTGATTCGAAATATCACGAATCCTACACACACACACACACACACACACACACACACACACACACACACACAGAGAGAGAGAGAGAGAGAGAGAGAGAATAGACAGGTGATGAAAATCCTCGGGAGTGTGAGGGAGAATTATTCTCTTGCCATATTTACAACAACCTTATTTTCGGCGAGGTGGCACATCATGGTGATAGAGAGATAGAGGGAGAGATAGTGAACCTACTTGGTGCATTCTCTAGAGATGACTCATTGACATTGAAGGTGGTCCGGGGCAGGCAACAAGAAGAGCAGACTCTAAACACCCTTCGAGGTTCCCGTGCTGCTCAATTGGGACTGGGGCAAGCACAATCAGAGACAACAACAATCCACAGCCAGAAACCAAACAAGAAAAGGGGCACCACCTAGTTGTAGATGCGAACTAAGACGCACGTGATATCTCCTTGTACTCAAACGCACAAAGAGAGGGGAATGCAAGATAGCCACACACACCAAACACAAACATTCACCACGCCAGAGAGAGGTAAAGAGCACAAATCAACTTGAGCAACTCAGTCTTAGCCTTAAAGACTAGATGCACACAAAGCTTGATGAGAAATAGAGAGACAACACAAAACTTGACCTTGTTGCCCATACACAAATTGTCTTAGGGTCACGGGAGCCCTCTCACTGAGCACCCTCTTACAATTTACCTTTTAGGAAAACAATTCAACAAGCCCTCAAACCACCAAGCATGAAATGGCACAACAAACTTCAAGGACAATATATCTTCAACCACCTGATGAGCCAACTTATCAAGTCAATTTGGAGAGAAGAGTCGTAGTTGCAACATACAATTGCACCCAAAACTATGAATCTTATTTATGGACAAGAGTAGGCTACAAGTGTGATTGCAGAGTATAGTATCACTCCACTCCTCTAGATGGCATAACTAACTTCAAGCTTCTCCATGCACCTATGTGTATTGATGGAATAGAGCACTCACAATGCACACACTCTACACAACTAGGCTTGAAGAGTGGTGTGTTATGTGTTGAGAATGGTGTGGTGTAGTATAATCATGTGATTTACAAGGGAGAGAAGGGCTCTATTTATAGGTTTTAGAAGCCCCGATTTGGATTAGGCCTAATCAAGTTTATTTGAAGGAATAAAAGATTATGCATATTTTATTTTTTATTTTAATGAGGGTGGGTCTCTCTTGTCCTTTGAGTCACATGGATGTGGGCTCAAGGGAAGAGAATTATTGAGGATGAAAGGAGAGAGAGGGATTGAGTGAATAATTTGGGAGGGCCTACTCTAGTAGAGGGTGCATTTTACAATAAGGTTAGTGGTTAGTAGTTAGTAATTATCACTAAAAAATATATACAAAATCATTCACCAAATGGTGAGATATATGATGAGAAAAGTTAGAGAAGGGATAAGCTTGTAAAGCAAGGTTGAAGCTTGGAGAAGTTGACATTCACCTCTTTACAGCACCGGTAGAAGAAGCGGTCCGCATGGCGAAGTAGCACGTGTCGATGAAGCTATGTTATCTTCAAACCTTGGAAAATTCATGATAAAAGCATTCATTTGCAGAGGTTATCTTTGGATTTTTGCTGATTTTTTGAAGTTCTTTACAAAGTTGAAGAGAGTATGGTAATATGGACATATATGTAGGGAGAAAGGGGGACACATAGGGTGTAGAAATGGAGGATGAAGGCTATGGAGGTGTGAGAGATGTGGCAATGGTGAAGAGGGTGAATTAGGACATGGGAGTTGCAGGTTTGGGAGTGGGAAGGAGAGGGAGGAGTGTGTGTGAAAGAGAAAAATGATAAAGTGGAAGAGGGAGTGTGGCTGCATAGCATGGGCAAACTGGGGTCCACCAATAAAATCATAGCTCACAGCTTGTAGCTCAAAAAATATGAAAAAATTTGAGGTGAAAGTTTAGCTCACGAGCTACAACTTTTGTTTGTATCACCTTTCCAAATTCGGGGAGCATGTGATCTTTAAAAATTCAGCAAAACCGACTGTTTTTTTCACTGCACAAGGTCCTTGTGAGGTCCTTCTTTGGATGATTCTTCTGAATACCTCCAAGAGTGAGCTCCCCATGGTGCATGCATGCATGCCACATACCCTTGACCTTATTTGGTAGGTCTATAATTGAAGATATTGTTGAGATCATGATATAAGTGAATAGTACAACTAAGAAAATCAAATATTTAGGGGTCTGAGAATATGTACATGTCAAATATAAATAATATAGGTGGAAAAAATATAAAGGGGTCAAAATAAATCTCTCTCATTATAAGTCCACCATAAAAAGATGAATATTTTTGGTGTTCTAATTTATGAGAGTAAAAGAGAATAGATGTAGGAAGGAAAAATCACAATAGTGAAAAAATATATACATAAATAAAACTAGTTTTTTTGGATTTTTGTTGGAATGGAATTACACCAAAAATAAGAGAAGCTTGCATGAAATTATTTTTATATGGAATAAAGAGTATGCAAAATGGTAAGAAAAAATATGGTAATGGTGAGTCAATGTACATAGCATAAATAACACACCATAGGTAGAAATATTTAAATAAATACCAAAATAATTATGAAAAATCCTTTTATTTAGGCCCTATATACAATGAAATATTTACACACAAATGGGCCATAATATACTTATATTTTTTTGGCTCAACTAGCCCAGTGACTAGCTAATTAAGGGTTTTTAAGAAGATATGGGAAAAGTCCCCTAACTCACACACGCCTATGTACAGTGAAATGGTAGGCATAGCCACAGTGTTTGAGTGATTTGATAGGGTGAGGTAGCTTACTATGGAAATTATGGAAAGCCGAAAAACGGCTATCAACATGAAAACTTGCTAACATGAGTGTGTGTGCATCGACCGTTGGAGTCCAGATGTGGACATAACTTCCTTTACATAGTACAACTCCCAAAGCGAGTTTTAGGTCGTCTTCCTTCTTGTAGATGGCGTCGATTTCATTGAATCCTTTGTTTTTTGTATTTTACCGGTGTGTGCGTCTATGAGTGCGTGTGTATATATGGGTGCGTGTGAGTGAGTGTGTGTATATATATGTGAGTGTGCGAGTGAGTGTATGGATGTATGTATGTGCATATTAGTGTGCTTGTGAATAGGGGGGGTATATATATTATATATATAAATAATTTTTTTAATAATGTTTCGGTGATTTACTACTGCAAAGAACTGGCGACGTGAGCGTGAGTGAGAGAGGGAGAGTGTGTTGAGGGTGTGTGTGTGTGTGAGTGAGTGCAATGGGG
This sequence comes from Adiantum capillus-veneris, assembly GCF_014529385.1. NCBI lineage: Eukaryota > Viridiplantae > Streptophyta > Polypodiopsida > Polypodiales > Pteridaceae > Adiantum > Adiantum capillus-veneris. The sequence goes on from NC_140931.1 coordinate 70,948,094, forward strand.
GGTGGAGTGTGTGTGTGTCTGTGTGTGTGCGTGTGTGTATATTCACCAACGTGCCGAGAGTTTCGGACGAGCCAGCATGCGTCGGGGGTGAGTGGGTGAGGGTGGGTATGTGTGTGTGTGATAGAGAGAGGGGGAGTCAAGCTCTGATGCAGCGCCTGCACATGCCAGAGAGAGAGAGAGAGAGAGAGAGAGAGAGAGAGAGAGAGAGAGAGAGAGAGAGAGAGAGAGAGAGAGAGAGAGAGAGAGAATGGTCGGCTGCCTGTGGGCTGAGGACGACACAGTGCAAGAGAGAGAGTGAGGGTGGATTAAAGTGGCAAGGGAGGGAGAGGGAGATAGGGTGTGTGTCTGGCGTTTCTCCACTGCGCCCGCACGGGCTGGGTCCGGGAGAGAGAGAGAGAGAGAGAGAGAGAGAGAGAGAGAGAGAGAGAGAGAGAGAGAGAGAGAGAGAGAGAGAGAGAGAGAGAGTATGACAAGTAACTTTCGTTTTTTGTTTTCAATTTTTCTCCTAATTGAGAACAATTTTGCAGAAACAGATCGCGGAGGCACTAAAATCGATGTCGTCTATAACTTTGCAAAAGAAAGTTTTTTCAAATTATGCACTGATTTTGAGTTACCGTTCGCCGATTGCGTACCTGCCTAAAAAGCAACTTTCGTTTTTTTTGTTTTTTGATTTTTTTGCTAATTGAAACCGATTTTGCAGAAACTATTCACTTGAGCCATCGGAATCGATGTGATGTACAACTTTGCAGAAGAAACTTTCTCTAAATTCTGCAGGATTTTGGGTTATCATTCTCGTACTGCGAATATGTTTGAAAAGAAAATTTTACTTTTTGCTTTTGATTTTTCTCATAATTGAAAACTTCTCAATTATATTTTCTCTTCATCAGTCATATATTTGTTACTGACATAACTTTGCTGCAGAAGCCAGTTACATATCGTTCCAATTCAATCGAGCCGTTGATGATCGTCCAAATTCTATCGAGCTACTGTTGGTACATGATCTTTTGTTATATGATATACTCGTTCATTGATTCTCGTATAATTATTCTTCTAGAGATATAGTTTCAATTGTTTTATTGATAATGTCTCGTTGATACCATAGTGATTTTCATGGTACCATGATGATGTTTTGTTAGTACTTTGGTCATGGTGATTTTCGTGATACTATGATGATATTTCATTGATACCATGGTTATTCTCAGTGATGCCATGATGATATTTTGTTGATTCCATGGTTATTCTCGATGATACCATGATGTTGTTTCGTTGATACCATGGTTATTCTCGGTGATACCATGATGTTGTTTCATTGATACCACGGTTATTTTCGGTGATACCATGATGTTGTTTCGTTGATACAATGATTATTTTTGGTGATATCATGATGTTGTTTCGTTGATACCATGGTTATTCTCAGTGATACCATGATGTTGTCTCGTTGATACCATGGTTATTCTCGGTGATACCATGATATTGTTTCGTTGGTACAATGATTATTCATGGTGATATTATGTTGTTGTTTTGTTGATATTCTCGGTGATATCATGACGTTATTTCGTTGATACAATGATTATTCTATGATGCTTTTCATTGAGACCATGATGATTTAATTATTTTTATTGATACAATTATGATATTTTGTTTTTACTTTGATGATACTGATTGATATCACTACGTTGATAAATGTCGTTTTATGTAGTATATACACATGTCATTTGCATCACGTAATCATACATCTTGTACTTTTACGTTCATACTTATATGTTATTGTGCGTATATATGTCGTCAAAAGAGTGGCGTCGTGAATCATCTTTTATGGCATTGCGAATGTAACTATTTCACTAACGATGCTAATAATTTTCATGACTATGTTTTATGAGTCTATGATCTATGTAGGATTGATCAAAGAATTTATTTCATGAAGACAAACTTGGTGACAATAAAAGATTTATGAAGACATGTTTGGTGATGTCATATTGATGAGACAAGCTACACAACAGATTCACGGGAGACACTTCTGATTACGAGCTAATCGATAGCCTTTACACCTCTTTATTGAACCTTTGTATTCCTTATTGTATTTGATAGGATAGGAGTAATGTAACTCCTCACAAAACATTCATTGTAAAAGGAGTGATGTAGCTCCTCATAAAATATTCATTATAAAAGGAGTGATGTAGCTCCTCATGAACATTTGTACATTCAATGATTTTTATAATATAGCAGTGGGTGTATATAGAGCTATGGGTTTTGCCCTTGATCCCCCAAGGGTTTTTTCATCCACAGTTTTTTGGGAGAAGAGGGGGAGATCGACCGCTTAAAATATTCAACACAAGCTTCCAAGCAATCATCATCAACCTGTCCACCTCTTCTTCCGAATTCCAAGCACACACACTCACACCTAGACTATGACACACACACACACACACACACACACACACACACACACACACACACACACACACACACACACACACACACACAGTAAACATAAAATTGACATAGTCATGCTTGTAAGAGATGTGTAAGAGATGGAGACTAGATTAGAGAGTACACAGCAAATAACCATAGCCTAAGAGAGTAGAGAAGAGAATCTGCAAGAGAAAGGCCTAACTCTAGCCCCAAACTCCACGGAACCTCTCTTGTGGAGTTGGTATTTAATATATTATTTTTGAGTTTAAGGTGCCAAAAATTGAGGCCCCTCTTTTTACAACCACTCCACTTTTGTAAATGAGTGAAGCTCATTAGTTCTTGCATGACCCATAAGGGGAGTTCCCACTACAACTATTTACAGAGCCACAGTGGCTTATTGAAATGATGTTCTAAGATATTGTGCAAATATAAAATGGCCAAGAGTAATTGCTGTCGCCTTTTCATCAACTCCCCACATTCCACTCTACAAAATCATCATCAACTCAATCAGTAAAATAAATAGACAACACATAATTAACCATTACGCCAGCTATCCCAATTGCAGCTAGCCACTACAATAGGCGGGTGCCTAGTCTCATAACATCCCTCCCACCAAGGATAGCAACTGTCCTCAGTTGCTCAATAGAGAAATCAACTAAACCATGAGTGATGGAAAGTGTGGAGAAGGTCGGGAAAGTTGCGAAAAAACTTTTCAGGCATCCATTTGGCATCCTCTCTAGAGTGGCCCTTGAAAGTCAAAAGGTAACGGTTATAAACCATTCCAGTGCGTGTAGTGGTGGTCTCATGGTCAACTATTTTATCAGGGATGAGTTACTCTTCATGGTCTATAAGTGAAGGTGGGTCTTCATAAATGTGGTGTGTAGGTAGGGGTCATCGGAATGGGAGTAAAATACTAATGTGAAAGGCATTGTGAATGTGCCAATGTGCAGGTAGTTCTAAACGAAAAGAAACATCATTAATGACAGCTAACATTTTGAAAGGTCCATAAAAAAGAGGAGCAAGCTTAACAAAGACATTAGTATCAACACTTTTGATCCTTTGTTTTTCGATGCGAAGTAAAACATGATCACCTTCTTTGAATTGGTGTGCCTTGCAGTGCTTGTTAGCATGCTTGGTGTAAAGTTCTTGTGAGTGTTTAATGGCAGAATGCACACTTGCATAAATATCATGAAAGTCAGTAGTGAAATCATCAGCGCGGCAGGCACAACATTAGAAAGACGTGAAGCAGGAGTAGGAAGTGAGTGACCATAGACAATTTCAAATGGAGACTTACTCGTGGCAGTGTGAGTGGTGTTGTTGTATGCAATTGCAAAATATGTAGGTAATCATCCCATTTCTTAGGTTGAGAAGAAACATAAGCCTTTAACAAGTCAATAATAGTGTGGTTGGTGACTTTGGTTTGACCATTAGATTCAGGATGAAATTAAATGCAGAAGTGAAGTCAAGTGTAGTGCCAAGATTGTCAAACACAGTAATCCAAAAACTACAAAATTTTGAATCTCGATAAAAAATAATCACTTTAGGCAAACCATGATGTGGGAAAACAGTCTTAAGAAACAAAAGTGCAGCTTGATGTGCTGTGAGTGTTTTCTTACACGGAACAAAATACGTTTGTTTAGAGAAACGATCAATAATAGTCCAGATCATATCATGTTTGTGCATTGTGAGTAGGAAACCAGTAACAAAATCCATTGAAATATGTTCCCAAGGTCTTTCAGGGATGGAGAGAGGGTATAAAAGTCCCAATTTCTTACTTGTAGAGCTGCTTTGATTTTTTGACAAATCAAACAAGTTGAAACATACTGTTTAACATCCATTCTCATAGTAGGCCAATAGAAATCACGACATAAATTTTAAAAAGTTGCAGCAAATCCTCTATGTCCAACATAAGGTGGTTTGTGTAATTCTTCAATAATTAATGTACGAAAAGGTTTAGTCACACAATTTTTGTTTGAAATAAAGGAAGTTTTCTTGAATAGTGTATTCGAGAAATGTGTGTACATAATTATCAAGCATGTGCAACCATGTCGTTTTGAAGTCATCATCATGTGCATAAGTGTCAGGCATAGTGTCAAATATAGTTCCCGTAATGGTTGATAGATGATTAAGTGAGGGTCTTTTACTCAAAGCATCAGCTACAATGTTTTCTTTACCAGGTTGGTATTGAATGTTGGGCTGAAAACTTTGAATAAAAGTGGCCCACTTAATATGTATATCATCTATTAAGGGCTGAGAAAGTAAATATTTGATACTTTGTTGATCAGTTTTAATGATCAAGTCAGTAGCCATTACATAGTGTTTCCAAATTTTCAATGCGTGTACCACAACAGTCAACTCTTTATCATAAGTACTGAACTTTGCTTCAGACAGTTTGAATTTACGACTTTCGAAAGAAATTGGATGGTTATCTTGCATAAGGACTGCACCGATACCTTTTCCACTAGCATCAGTGACTACCACAAAGAATGGTCTTTCAAAATCAAGCAATTGCAATAGAGGTGCATTAGTCAAAGCATGTTTAAGTGCATTAAACGAGATTTCTTGCAAATCAGTCCATTCATAAGGCGTGTTTTTCCTCAACAAGAGAGTCAAATAATGTGATTTATAAGCAAAATTACGAACAAATTTCTTGTAATAGCTACAAAGACCAATAAAAGATCGTAGCTCATGCAAGTTTTTGGGTCTAGGCCATGGCTTCAATTTTCTTTGGATCGATATGTATTCCCTTACCCGATACAATGTGTCCCAAATATTCAATGTTAGATTGGAAAAATGAACTCTTTTCAGGATTCAAGTACAAGTGATTTTGTGCAAGCAGATCAAATACACATGTTAAATGTTGTTTATGCTCTTCTTCAGATTTTCTGAATACAAAAATGTCATCAAAAAATACAATCACAAAATCTTGATGGTCAATGAAAATTCTATCCATCATGCGTGTGAAGGTAGCTGGTGCATTTGTCAAATCAAATGGCATGACAAGAAATTCATAGTGCCCAATTTGGGTTCTAAAAGCAGTTTTGTAGACATCATGTTCAAACATTTTGACTTGGTGATACCCTGATTTAAGGTCAATTTTGCTAAAGATGTTTGCCCCTTTCAGCTTGTCTAATAGATCATCCACTCTAGGAATAGGAAACCTATTCTTAATGGTGGTCTTGTTTAAAGCCCTGTAGTCGATACACATACGAAAGGTTCCATTTTTCTTCTTGACAAGAAGTATTGAAGCTCCGTATGGTGAACTACTAGGCTGGATTAGGCCTCGGTCAAGTAAATCAGTGATTTGAGTTTGTATTTCCCTGTGTGCGGTAGGATTTACACGATAAGGTGCTCTACAACGAGGTTCACTACCCGGTATGATGTCAATTTTGTGGTCTTCTGGGCATGATGGTGGAATTCCAGGTGGTAGATCATGCATGAAACAATCTTTAAATTGAGAAATTCATCGTGTGCGGAATTACGTGAACTTTCGGTTTCATCAGAAATTTGATTTACCACTACTAGATATGTTTTCCCCTGTTTTCAAATTGCTCGTTTGGCTTGAGTGTGCGAGAGAAGTAGAAATTTTTGATGTGCCAGTGTTGCTTGGATGGAGAAATTTTTATTATTATGAGTGAGAGACATTGTACGTGTTTTATAATCAATCAACGGATCAAATTCATGATGAAATGGCATTCCCAAAATCATATCAAGACCATGCAATGGTGCTACCAAAAATGTACGTGCTTGTGTGAACTCACCAATGCAAACTTCAACAGTGACTTGAGTTTTACAATTAAAACATTGATTATTTAAAACAGTTTTGACCTTGTGAGGTGATGAGATTTCAGAGAGTGATAGTTGCTATACCAATCGTGTGGAAATGAAATCATGGCTACTACCATCACCTAACAGAATGGTGACATTTTCATCCTTAACAGTGCCTTGCACTTTAAACAAAGTGTGAGGAGATATAGGAGTACCTGAGGATGGGTTGTCATCGTTATCATAATCAGGATCATATCCCTCACCGTAGTTAAATTCCACTTCATTGTCGTCAGGTGTAGCATCGTCGATGAGGTTAAGAGTAGCTCCGTTGGGGCGGTTGTTGTTGAGGGGTTTTTTAGTTGAATTTCTATGGACTCCATTGGAATGGCCATTGGATTGACCATTGCCCTTAGCATGACCATTTGGGCACTTATCTGCATAGTGACCATACTGAAAGCATTTAAAAAACACTTCACCTTTTTGGCACCATTAGAATTTGGATGAGAACGTTGGTTGAAATAATTTTGGTTGCCTCATTGCTGGGTGTTGTTGTTGTTGTTGCTCGTATGAGGTTGAACAGTTGTAGGAGGATTGTCAAATCTACGTCTTTTGAAAAAAAGTACGGCTTTGGTGTTTGCTTTTGTCAAAGTTAGGAGAGAAAGGAGGTCTCTTGTTACGGTTAGTGTTAGCAGGTTGATCAGTGTGAGAGGAATGTCCACCTTTCTTCTTTTCTGCATTGAGAGCCAAATTAGTAGCCTTTGGCAGAGAATCTGGTTCGAACATATCTACCTCATCACTAATTTGTAGTGCCAAGCCTGATATGTACTTTCGCTTCAATTTCCTGCGACTAACATGTTCAATGGCTTGCAATTGAATTAAACAATTCCAAAAATGGTCAGTGTAACCCTGTACATCTTCATTTCTACCCTGTCGAATTAAATCCCAATGACGTCGTGCTTTAGCTTTGTACTGTGTGGGAAAAAATTGGGATAAAAATAATTTTTTAAGTGCATTCCAGGTGCGTGGTCTTCTTCCATGTTGTTTGGTGGCGTTCCACCACAATGCAGCGCTGCTAGTGAGATGATTGGATGCACACTTTACCATTTCACGCTTGGGAAAGTCTTCATCATGAAAATAGTCATCTAGTTGACTAACCCATGCTAGAACCGTGCTAGCATCTTTAGTGCCATAAAAATCTTTGAAAGTGAAGGAATTTTGTTTTTCTTGGGTGCCGGTGCAGATTCGGTGTGTGTAGAATGCAATAATTTATCTTCAAGTTCTTGCCTTCGCATGCGTTCATATGTGAGTGATTGTTGCAGATTTTGAAGTTGTTCCGCAATCGTGGGTGCCTGGGGAAGATGTTCCATGATTGCGTGCTTTTTATGTTTTCCTTTTTAAAATAAATAAATAAATAAATAAATAAATATTTAAATGGTAATGCTTAAAAAGGCTATTTGGTGATATTCACAGATGCAATATGCGGAATAAAAGAGTAAAATAAATGACAGAAATGTAATGTACTTAGCTGAGAAATAGCGGTGGCGTCCAGTCTGGGATGGCGATGCGCCAGGAAATTGCCAGAGAAGTAGACCGTCCGACGGTGCTTTACCGAGCCAGTTGAGTTTTGTAGCGTGTGGTCTCCCTTATCCTCCCGAAAGAAGACAACAATATCGATTGTAGAAGAAGTCCCTAGGTTGATAAATTTTTTGTTTTGGATTAATTTGACGATGTTCGGATTCTTGGCAAGTAATTTGGCAACTCCATTGTGATAGTCGATGTCAAGGAGGAAGTAAGTTGGATGAGTCGATAATTCTTAGTTGCAAAAATATTTAGCAACTCAGTGGTTGTCCTTCCACTTGGTAGCACGAGCTCGATACTTCTTGGGAAATGGTGACCGAATGAGGAAGACCCAATTGGGTTGGTAAGTGGAGCCGGGGGGTATAGCTCACTTGGTAAGGAACTTGAGCAAAATGGTGGGACTCGAGGTTAAGCAGGATTTTTTTTTATTTTTGAAATAAGGTTAATTTTGGGCGGCCGGCCAAAGACCCAATGCTTTAATCCACACTTTTTGATTAAAGTGTGTACACTTTAGTGCATGGTGGCGTGCAGTTAGAGCTGCCGACAACACGAGGGCCTGCAGAGATTGCTACGGCCTATGGAAGGCTTCTCGACCCGCGGGCAAGAAGGACAAAGGGTACACGCACCTTGGGCGACCAGTTTGAGGGCGATTAGGCTAATTTTTGTGGTGGTCGACAGTGCTGGGAATTGCGACCAAAAGCCTGTTTCCACGTTGAGAGAAACCGAGCCTCTTGGAGGTGCTAGTTGAAGCCAGAAATTGCCCAGCTCTCGAATACCTGCAAACTTTTCTCTTCTCCTCTTCGCCGCTTCTTGCTTTCCTTCAATCTTCAAGTCTTCGTAGCAAGATTTCAAAGCTTTGCCATTTTCAAGGCTTGCCGATTTCAAAGCTTCGCCGGTTTTGAATTGTGGTCGATATAGATTTTGCTTGATTCTTGATCGAAGTCTACAATCCTTAATGATAAATTTAACCCAAATTTCTAAGATGTACCTCTGCTTTTGCAACCATAGCTTCTTAATTGACAAACTGGAGTCTTCTTGTTCACAAAATTACTCCAATTGGACGAAACCTTCACTCTGATACCACTGTTGGGAGAAGAGGGGGAGATCGACCGCTTAAAATATTCAACACAAGATTCTAAGAAATCACCATCAACCTGTCCACCACTTCTTCCAATTTCCAAGCACACACACTCACACCTACACACACACACACACACACACACACACACACACACACACACACACACACACACACACACACACACACACACACACACACACACACACACACACAGTGAACATAAAATTGACATAGTCATGCTTGTAAGAGAGTGTAAGAGATGGAGACTAGATTAGAGAGTACACAGCAAATAACCATAGCCTAAGAGAGTAGAGAAGAGAATCTGCAAGAGAAAGGCCTAAATCTAGCCCCAAACTCCACTGCACCTCTCTTGTGGAGTTGGTATTTAATATATTATTTTTGAGTTTAAGGTGCCAAAAATTGAGGCCCCTCTTTTTACAACCATTTCACTTTTGTAAATGAGTGAAGCTCATTAGTTCTTGCATGACCCATAAGGGGAGTTCCCACTACAACTATTTACAGAGCCATAGTGGCTTATTGAAATGATGTTCTAAGATACTGTGCAAATATAAAATGGCCAAGAGTAATTGTCGTTGCTTCTTCATCAACTCCCCGCATTCCACTCAACAAAATCATCATCAACTCAATTAGTTAAATAAATAGACAGCACATAATTAACCATTACGCCAGCTATCCCAATTGCAGCTAACCACTACAACAGGAGGGTGCCCAGTCTCGTAACACAGTTAGGGACCCTTATTTGAGCGGGGGTATTGAGCTTATATGTGAAGCTACTCAGTATATGGCTTCTCTATATATGGCACCCAAGTCCCCTCTATATATACATCATCTCATGTGTGTATTGTACACACTTTGGGGTTCTATTTGTGTACTCTCTCTCTCTCTCTCTCTCTCTCTCTCTCTCTCTCTCTCTCTCTCTCTCTCTCTCTGTCTCTCAACAGCTCATAGGTTAGTGTGCGATCACTGGCAACTTGACAGGGCTTGCATGTTTTACACCAATGATGTACATCTCTGTTTAGACTAGGCCAAGAGTATCCTGCCTGTAGAATCTTCCTACTGGTGATATCTAAAGCAAAATGACCACCGCAGATGCCATCATGGCAACTTGAAATTACCTCTGTGATCTCACTAGAGGTTGGCACTCGCCTGAGAATCTGATCCTTGCCCTTACAATACAAGTGGTCGTTTACAAGGCGGTATCTCGTAGCCTTCCTTACCAGCCACTGTTTGTGGCCTTTAGTGTACCCTTCCGGACATTCTCTTGTATATAGAAAGCTAATGATATCAGGCATAGCATCACTTCCTTGAAAGAGAGGTAGTTTCAGTTTGATTGCTCCTACAGGAACGTCTTGTATTCTTTCCTTGGCTAGAGCATCTGCCTCTTGATTTTCTATTCTGGGGACATGAAATAATTGCACTACTTCAAACTTCCTTAAAAGATCCTTAACTTGGCATAGTTCACCAAGTAAAACTTGATTTTTACAAACCCAAGTGCCCTTTATCTGCTTTATCAAAAGCAAAGCATCGCCAAACACATTTAGGCATTGAATTCCTTGTGAAATACATTGTTCTAACCCAAGAGTTAAAGCTGCATACTCTGCTTCGTTGTTGGAGTGGGAGTGTAATAGCTGTCGGATGGAGAATACCCTTTTCTGTTGCTCATTGAAAATGACTATGCCAGCAGCACATTGTTCTTTTGTATGCTCCGTCAAAGAAAAGAGAGTGAGCTCTTTCTAGCTTAGGACTTTCTACCATTGGTGTCTCTTCTTTTGCTTCCGTGTTGACCTTCAGCTTCTTCTCATAGTGACGATGAGTAAGAATAGCCGCTAAACTAGCCCTGGTGGAGTTTTCTACTTGCATGGTATAGTCAAACTCTTGTAATCTAACCAGCCATTTAGAGATCCTATTTGAGACATCCATGTGTCGCACTACATACGGAAAGATCTGCTCCATTGTCAGAATTACAAAGGGTCTAGGCAGAAGATAGGAGCGGAACTTTGTGGTAGCAAACATTAGTGGGAGAACCATGTGCTCTAGTGCAGTGAATCCCTTTTCTGATGGGGTCATGACACAACTAGAGAAGTAAATAGGACGCATGAAGGAAGTTTGGGGGTCCTTTTGCATTAATACGGCTTCGAGTGTATCACTTCCTACACTGGGATTCACATAAAATGGCTTGTCCCACTTGGGGGTTGAAATGGTGGGAAGCGTGGCTAGGATTTGCTTCACCTTGGTAAATTGCTGCTCATTTTCTTCACTCCATGAGAAGACATCCTTTTGGGTGACTTGTTGTAGAGGGAGAACCACTTGAGATAGCAAGTGAATGAACCTGCTTAAGTATCTTACCTTCTAAAGGAAAGAAACCAACTGCTTGGTTGTGGTGGGTGATGAAAAAGATACCAAAGCTTGGATCTTGCTAAGGTCAGCCTCAATCCCTTTTGTTGAAATTACATGGCCAAGGAGAGTGACTTTGCTTTCACCAATGTGACACTTATCCACATTGAGTTGGCCACCCAAGGTTTGCAGCCTGGTCAGGCCATCATAGACTTTGCTTAAATGGAGGGAGCGTGAACTATAGAGGCAAAAATCATCTATGAAGACCCGTATTGAAGTTCCAAAGTAGAGTTGGAAGACAAAAGTCACATAGCGTTGAAATGTGGCATCACTCTGTAAGAAAAACATCCCCAATGTGCTATGAAAGTTGTCTTTTTCTGGTCTTCTTCCCCAATGCTAATCTGAAAGTATCCTGAGTAGCCATCACATACTGTGTAGCATTCATGACCCGCCACTTCATTGAGAATTTCATCTTGGAATGGGAGGGGAAAGTAATCCCTCTTTGTGGCTGCATTGAGAGGTTTATAGTCCACACAGACTCTCCACTTGTCATTCTTCTTTGGTGTGAGTACTACTGGAGAGACCTATTCTGAGCCTTCGACGGGGTAGATGAAACCTGCCTGTAGCAAATTTCTCACTTCTTCGAGTAGTGCCTCTTGCTGGATTACCCCAAGTCTTCTGAGCTTTTGGACTGCGGGTTTACTTCCTTCCTTGAGTTTTATGTGGTGTTGTACTACTGTGGTTCCTCTGATCTTATCATAGCCATCAATGAACATTGTAGTGAAGTTACCTAACATGGAGACATATTCCTTCCTTTCTTCATTGGTTAACTCATTTGAGAGCATCTGATGTAACTTACTTGCATCCTCTAAGAATTGCATACCTGATGGTTCCTCTCGGTTTGTCGGGGGTGCTTCAGATTGTGTCAATATTTTTGGGTCTTTAAGGATGACCCCCATCACTTCGATGCTACTGTCACTTTCTTCAGTTGTTGTTGTCTCTTCTCCTGAGGTAGACGAGTAGTCACTGGTGGACTCATCTTCTGAAGCCTCCAAGATTATGTTGCGTTGCTTCCCAGTCCTCATGTCTTAGAATATGGACTTTCCTTTAGCGTCCTTCATCTGAATTATTCTGGTACTCTAGTCTTGCTTAGCTTCCATAGCCATGAGCTGGGGTCTCCCAAGAATGATAGGGTAGCCCTCCCCTTTGTGTGGCGTGACAAAGATGTCTACCTCCACTTCTGTATTGAATGCCTTTACTTTGACTGCATTCACAATGCCTACGCATTTTACTCTTACATTGCTTGCCATTTTGGCTCGGCAGGGTGTCGGCCTACTCACCTCTAGACCTAGATGGTGCATCATTTTTTCACTCATGACGCATATTTGCGCGCCACCATCTATGTAGAAGTTTGATATTTGTTGTCCCTTGATGTGGGCATCCATGGTTGGTAGGATGTCATCGAGATCCCTCCCAGAGATAGCCCCAACTATCCTTGGTCTTGATTTCCTTGTACTTACCATCTTCGTCCATTGCCTCCTCATCCGTGCTGCAAGGTGGAGTAATTGGGGCCAAGTTATCTTCGGGCCTTGCATCAACACATCCTGAATTAATTCATAGGGTTTAGCATACTCACCTAGTGAGAAATCCACAATGTCTATCTTCCCTCGTGGTTTAGCTGCTTGCTTGCTAGACTCGGCTTTCCCTTTCATTTTCTCTTCTCTTTGAGAGGCTTCTTCATGCCTGGCACGCTTTACTCCCATGGAATCCACTTTCTACTTTTGCTTTCCCTTTGTGCTTCTCTCGAACTGGTTCTTCTACCTTTGCCTTCCCTTTAGCTTCCAAGCTAATAACACTCACTGCTTGGTTTATAGCAGGTGGTGGGGGTAGTGGTGGAATAAGAGGTTGCGGTGGTGGTTGTTGTTGTACAGGTGGTCGAAGGATCTGGATCGGTGGAATCGGCCCTGGTAGCCTATATGGTGGTGGTCTTGCCCTTGGCGGAGAGATATGATTCTGTCTTCTTGCTCTATTGAAATTATGCCTCCTTGGATGTGGGCAGTAGTACATACCATGGCCGTCTTCCCCACAATTATAGCAGTGGTACTCTTGGTTTTGCCTTCGTTTTCCTCTTCCTTGTTCTGGATTTCTGACAGGTGCATGCCCTTGCTGCACCAGATGCATGGATAAACTCTCGAGTTGGGTAGTAATGCGACTCAACAGGTCTTGTTGCTCTTCTGATGCCTCTTGTGGTTGGGCTCTATGAACGACTGTTGCAGTTACTTGGGTTAGTTGTACTGAGCTTGATTCCTCTGACTCGTTGACTCTTGCTTGCATGCGCAACTTCTTGTCTTTAAGGAGGGCTACTTCTACTGCCAACTCAGATATTGCAGGAAACCTTTCCTTCACCTTCTCCTTAAGCGGTGACCACCACATGCCAGCAATGAAATGGTCCTTCTTTAGAAAATTAGATGCTCCTTCACCTTCCTCCAGTGAGGCAACCCATCTCGCCCACAAATCCACAAACTTGGACTCGTAGGTGGCATACTCTAGCAAACCGCCCCGCTTCAATTCCGTCAGTAGCTACCATAGCTTCTCCGAGGTTGTGCCTCCACCAAACCTCTTCACAAAGGCAACACCTAACACATCCCATGCATTTTTGGTAGCTTGGGGCAAATCATTGTACCAGGACTTGGCCTCTACCTTCATCAGTAGAGGAAACGTTCGAAGCCGTGAGGCGTCGTCATCCTTGTTGGAAACCACACAAGCGATGTCGAAATCATCCAGAAAGTTGGTGGTGAGATCTTCTCCCTTCTTTTCACTGAACGCGGGGAAAGAAACGAAACTCTTTTTTTATTATTATTAATGACAGTAGCGGCTCATTGCGGCTTTTTATAGGGTTGGGTGGATAGATTAAAACAAGATAAAGATGGACACATTGAAGGAGTGGTGGTAATCCAATATGGGGAGAATGATAGGGTTTGGGGAGCTAAGGATTTCTCCTAGCACCGCAGCGCCGAACAAATACACAATCTTCTGTTGGTAGAAGATCTTCCTATCTACATAAATATTCACATGCATATGCTCCATCATGCACAAAGGGTGGAGCACTTACTTATACTCTTACCATGCCAATGTTGATGAGTGGGCACATCCACAGGAGGTCGTCGCCTTTCATGGGCTCTACCTTTCCTTCGTCGCTCACAACACGTACGGGGTGATGGCGACGCGTCTGACTACTCCCAACCTTTTGGCTAGCAGCAAATGCAGATAATTACCATAGTCATCGCTCTACATGAACTCTACCCCATTTAGCTGCAACTCATCTCCAGCCCACTGGGTTTCACCCGTGGTGGAGAGCTTCTTTAGGATAAGTTGTATGGGGAGAGAAGGGAGACCCTTTACCCATCCCCCAAAACAGCGAGAGCAGTAGCCGAACCACTCCTCCCTAGGGCATGGAAATCTTCTCAACGCTTCTTCCCTTGCGGTCATGTGTTTCCAGACTGGCTTAGCCTTTCCTTACCTATGGCTCGAGAGCCCCTTTAGGCCATTTTGGAGTAGAGGTTATACCTTTGATTGCAGTTTCCTTAAGAAAGAGAAGCCTTACCGTTTTCTTTCCCCCTTTGATATGGACGACTTCCTCGTGGTGAATGTCGATGTAGACGATTTCAGCCCCTTCGCTGCCTTCGTTGCTGGCACTCATTGACAGTGTGTTTTGGTTGGCAGCAGTGATAGCACTTCATAGGCATCCCACCTGATGCACTCAATTTGTGGTTAGAACGAGCAACACGAGATGGGGAGCTTACCTCTTGAATATTGATGACACTGCATCCTGGCAGTAGTACTTCAATGAAGGCGGCTAGTGCCTCCTTAGTCTCCTCCTCTTCCGGCCTCTAGTTAGAGAACTCCTTCAGCCGTTCGTCCATGATTGATGAGGTGTGTTTCTTTCAGCATTGTAAACTGAAGGTTTCTTAGAAGCCCTCCTCAATGGGGGCACCAAATGACGGTAGTAAAGCGCGACACGAACCTCGACAGCCTCTAAAACGTCGGGAGCCGATGCACGCCACAAGCCGGTCACGGTAAAGTGAATAGGGGGCAACACCTAGTTTTGAGCGGCTAGGATGCAGACAACGGTGATTTGAAATATCACAAATTCTACACACACACACACCCAGCGAGAGAGAGAGAGAGAGAGAGAGAGAGAGAGAGAGAGAGAGAGAGAGAGAGAGAGAGAGAGAGAGAGAGAGAGGTGATGAAAACCCTCGGGGGTGTGAGGGAGAATTATTCTCTTGCCATATTTACAGTAACTTTATTTCCAGCAAGGTGGCACATCATGATGATAGAGAGATAGAGGGAGAGATAGTGGACCTACTTGGTGCGTTCACTAGAGATGATTCATTGACATGAGTGCGTTCTCTAGAGATGACTAACATGAGTGTGTGTTCATCGACCGTTGGAGTCGAGATGTGGACATAACTTCCTTTACATAGTACAATTCCCAAAGCAAATCACTACGCTAAGTCCCCTCTCTTGTGATGCAAATGTTGCCAATTCTCCCACCAAAATACTATCAAGTGTTGACCTCTCACGAACTTGCCCCCCCGCAATAGTGACCTCTCAGTGACTTTTTATAGGTGCTGGCTCCTTTAGATTAGGGTAATTTGTCTTGATTAGGGTAATCTAATCAGGGGAGACAAAGCAAGGCGGTGGGCCCTGGGTGGTTGACCCTTGCTTTGTCTTGGGAGTTATTATAAGGAAAACCTCTAGGTGGGCCTTTGTGACCATCACCTAGAGAGATGAGAATTTACAAATTTGGGATTTGGTACAGGATTTGGTTGAAACTGGGAAAAAAATGATAATAACCTACGGTTTTACTGAAGAGGGCATCGTGGACGCGATTCCGGTGAATGGCAGCCTTGCTGGTACATCGGTGTGGCGCGTTCATCACTTCGGGGCCGGGGCATGCCTTCGGTGCCTTTGCTTGTTTTGGTGTCGGTGTCGCGAGTTTTAGGTCGTCTTCCTTCTTGTGGATGGCGTCGATGTCGTTGAATCCTTCGTCTTTTTGTATTTTATCAGTGTGTGCGAATATGTGTGTGTGTGTATGTATGGGTGTGTGTGCGTGAGTGTGTGTATATATATGTGAGTGTGCGAGTGAGTGTATGGATGTATGTATGTGCGTATTAGTGTGCGTGTGAACGGGGGGGGATATGTATTATATATATAAATAAATTTTTTTTTTAATGTTTCGGTGGTTTATTGCTGTAGGGAACTGGTGACGTGAGCGTGAGTGAGAGAGGGAGAGTGTGTTGAGGGGTGTGTGTGTGTGTGTGTGTGTGTGTGTTCAATGAGGGGTGGAGTGTGTGTGCGTGCGCGTGTGTGTATATTCACCAACACGCCCACACGGGCTTCCTCCGGGAGCACGATAGAGAGAGAGAGTTTCGGACGGGCCAGCATTCGCCGGGGGTGAGTGGGTGAGGGTGGGGTGTGTGTGTGATAGAGAGAGAGGGAGTCAAGCTCTGATGCGGCGCCTGCACAGGCCGAGAGAGAGAGAGAGAGAGAGAGAGAGAGAGAGAGAGAGAGAGAGAGAGAGAGAGAGAGAGAGAGAGAGAGAGAGAGAGAGAGAGAGAGAGAGAGGGCGACACAGTGCGAGAGAGAGAGTGAGGGTGGGTTGAAGTGGCGAGGGAGGGAGAGGGAGATAGGGTGTGTGTGTGGCGCTTCTCCACTGCACCCGCACAGGCTGGGTCCGGGAGCGAGAGAGAGAGAGAGCATGGCTTGGGTGGCCCGTATCCGATAGAGGGCGCAAAGGGGGGGGGGGGTATAGTCAACAAAAGGGGGGGTTTTGGTGTTAGAGAGAGAGAGAGAGAGAGAGAGAGAGAGAGAGAGAGAGAGAGAGAGAGAGAGAGAGAGAGAGAGAGAGAGAGAGAGGTTCCTATATGGCGGGTTCCCACCGTAGAAGAGAGTGAGAGAGAGTGTGTGAGTGAGGGGGGGGGGGGGGGGGGATAGGATAGGGAAAGAGTGGCTATGTGGAGGGGAGTGAATTGAGAGAGAGAGAGATAGAGATAGAGAGAGAGAGAGAGAGAGAGAGAGAGAGAGAGAGAGAGATTCTCCTATTTTTGCCTGCGGGTCCGCTCTCTCAAAGGGAGAGATTCAGAGCTAATTGGGGGGGGGGGGGGTATGGAGAGTGAGGCCAAAGGGGGTGTGGACAAGAGGGGAGATGAGGTATAGTATGGCGGCCCGCCATAGTTGGAACATGGACGAGCAAAGAGAGAGAGAGAGAGAGAGAGAGAGAGAGAGAGAGAGAGAGAGAGAGAGAATATTTTGAAAGAGAGTGAGAGAGAATATACAAAATGCGTGGCGGCCCGTCAGAGGGTGTGACAGAGGTATCCCGTCTCATGCGCCCACTGGGCCAGGTGATGCAGCGGCAGAGTAAGTGAGAGAGAGAGAATTGGTGGAGCCGAGCAATAGGAGAGAGAGAGAGGCTCTGTCTTCTAGCGATAATGGAGAGGTGTGTCCAAATTGGTGGAGCCTTGCTAGTGGTTAAGCTTAAAGGGTGGTGAATGGTAAAGGACTTTTCCCTCTTTTTTTTTTTTTCTTCTTTGGTTATATGTTCTCTCCCCTTCTCGGGGTATGGTTCTCGCGGGCGGTTGCGGTTTTTGTCTTCTAGCGATAATAGAGAGGTGTGGCCAAATTGGTGGAGCCTTACTAGTGGTTAAGCCTAAATGGTGGTGAATGGTAAAAGACATTTCCCTTTTTTTTCTTTTTTTTTTCTTCTTTGGTAATATGTTCTCTCCCCTTCTCGGGGTATGGTTCTTGCGGGCGGTCGCGGTTTCTGTCTTCTAGCGATAATGGAGAGGCTCTGTCTTCTAGCGATAATGGAGAGGTGTGGCCAAATTGGTGGAGCCTTGCTAGTGGTTAAGCCTAAAGGGTGGTGAATGGTAAAGGACTTTTCCCTTTTTTTTTCTTTTTTTTCTTCTTTGGTAATATGTTCTCTCCCCTTCTCGGGGTATGGTTCTCGTGGGCGGTCGCGATTTCGAAAATCGACCGTCAATGCTTTTTCAATAGTGTTACAAGGCCCTTATTGATCAATACATGAAGCATACATCATTGCTTCCATACTGTGAAGTTTGTGCCATCAAACTTCTTGATAGAATATTCTTCTTTCTCTAGATTTCCAGCCATCACTAACAAGAACAAATGCAAGAGAGTGAAATTAAGAAATTTGTGGTGAAACCTCTATGAAAATTTGGCAGAGTTTCCTTTGCATATAGATGAAAATATCAACCAGAAAATCAACCAAATCTCTGCAATGTCAATGCAAAAGAGTGCTATAGGCAAACTACAGGACTCACGTAACAGATTTGGTGGAGTCTCCTCTATACAGAGATCAAAATATTAAGCAAAATTAAGCCAAAAACCACGCGTAAACCAACAAAAAGCGTTGATTGGGCATAGACTATGCATATACTCCTCAAAGAGAATATTGAACAAGTGCTAAGTTTGCATCAAAGCACCTATACATTTCTCTACATATCCTATGGTGTGAACACGAATGGGATCTCCAACAACCTAATCCATCTCTATTGGGTGACGCGGCCCCTAGTGCTCAGTTTCAAGAAACTTCACACAATGACTCTCATAAAGGTTATGCACGCATGACTAGCCATAGTCTTAGAAGGGCCTCTTTCGGATTAAGTTTTAGAAACGGCTGAGACTACCAAAACAAGCCAAAATAGGCTCCACAACAACATGCAATGGTAGTATCCGCAACACAACATATATCCAGAACGTAGAATCCTCATTGCAAAATCATAGGACACGCGTCAAATAGCTACCAATGAGTATGCAAGCAAAAAAGCACATACCCAACTCCTTGCCAAGAGTAAAATGCTGACAACAAAGCATCAGCACTCTCAAGTTATAGTAGCACATAAACCATATGCATTCAAAACTCACACTGGAATAGTAATGACTGAAATTTGGCTACCCAACAAATGACTCTCAACTATCTGGGTACCTAACCACACACTACCTTGACTAATGAAGTAGCCACATCACATTCAATACAACATCCACCATTTTAATAGACGTGGGGACCCAAACAACCGATGCCGGAAAAAAAAATGCTCATCAACTATCTGGGTACCTAACCACACACTACCTTGACTAATGAAGTAGCCACATCACATTCAATACAACATCCACCATTTTAATAGACGTGGGGACCCAAACAACCGATGCCGAAAAAACCAATGTAACAATTGATTTGGCTGTCCAAACGAAAAAAAACCCTTGCCATCACAACCATTACAAATTGGCAAAGTCACCCATATCTAGAAATCCAAACCTCGATGCTACATTGAGTTGCTAGGTTGTCGAAAAGTGTGCAGTCTATAGTTGGGAAGGTCAAAAAACTTTGGATGTGAGAGTTCATGATAATGAGAATCGCAAACAATTTTGAGAAAGTGTTTATAAAACATCACCAACCATCTTTCTAAAGATATCGATGGTTTAAACTCTCTCAGAGTTGGTGATAGATAGTCAAAAACCCTCTTTCCTATTGTGCTTGGAATCTACTTGTTTTTGCAGAGCAATTGAAAACACTAAGTTTTCAGCTATGAAACCCATCATAAAAGCACAAATCAAAGCTAAAACCCAAACCTCTTTCATGGAATCATGTAGCCTTGCCATTTAATAAAATAGTAGTGACTTCAAACAATTGAAAGGAATTCACAAGTTTCCACCTTAATGACTACCATTTGCTTATTTGGCAGAGATTTAAGAGCTTCCATATTGTAGTCCATGCATCATTTTGCTGACGATAAACCCTGATTTACTCATATAACATAGTTGAAGAGCGCGCGCGTGCACACACACACACACACACACACATGCACACACGCGTGCGCGCACATACACATACAACTTCAACACCTCCTTTACAACTTGGCTGATGTGAACACTTCAATATATAGAAGCAAATCACTTAGGTCGTGAATTTAAAGAAGATACAAATCCTCTCAACAATCATCATGGATAGAGAAATTGAAAAGAGAGAGAGAGAGAGAGAGAGAGAGAGAAAGAGAGTTTTTTTTTTTGGGGGGGGGGGGGGGGGGGGAGGGGGGTTTCAAAAAACCGAGGTTCGATGCAAGAAAAAGACCTAAAGAAAGAGAAGAGAGCGAGAAAAAATTGGGGTTCCATTGTGGGCCCATGGAAATGTAGCCACATGAAACACAAAAGATTTCAAATTAATAAATAGTACTTAATTAAAAGGGATGCTGCCCCCACACTGCCATGTGGATGGTGCTTTTATTACTTCAAAGTTTGAGAACAACAAAGTTCAAAAATGTTGAAGAGTTCGATGGAGTGGCCTAGCACCTTAAAAAGCTAGAGAAAGAAAAGGTAACGGAATGGGCTTGATAGAGTGGGCTAGCACTTTAACATGCGAGAGAGAAAAGGTAATTATTACAATTTGACAAGTAACTCAGAAAAGTTGTATTTTAGAGAAAGAGAGAGAGAGAGAGAGAGAGAGAGAGAGAGAGAGCTCTACGTTTGATTTACAAATGTGGTCTTGGTGCTTGAATTATCTAAATCAGATTCTTTAGTTAGCTAAGGTGGGAGAGGTAGGGGGTACCCAATCGTTTTTATTGGTTTAATAGAGAGAATATAGGAAGATCCTTTGGTGAATGCAAAGGAAAGCAAAGTAAGACGCGACAAGTGAGGGCAACGTGAGGTGTCGCGTGAAGCAAAGGAAAGAGATGCGGGGGAGCGCTTAGACTCCACAGGCCGAGGGCTGTGTGCAGGGGGGCGCACTGCCGGCTAGGGTGCCTTGGAGATGCTGTGAAGCTGGCAGGCATAGGGTTCGTCAATTTTTTTTCAAGTTTATGGATGAATGTCGATTGTAGCTTGACGTGTTGGCGCATGTGATTACGAGAGTGACCTGAAAAGGTTGTGCACGCTCAGGGTCTGAGTTCGAATCTATTGCAACCCTTGTACAGGGTGGAATGGTAAGGTCTTCCCTAGGGGGAGGGATGGGATCTTGGAGGAATCTAGTGTAGAAATGAATATAATAACACAGGAGCGAGGTGGGTACCAGCTGGAGTACAAAACCAATATGCAATATGGGGTAGGTGGGAGAATAGATAGACTCAAAAAGAGGTTAGAAATTTTGTCTCTTTGCTTCAAGATGAGGTAAGATGGAGATTAAGCCTTTACGTGGATCAAGTGCCAACTATTTTGGGGCACTCGTTTAATTAGTTAAAACCTTACCACATTCGCCCCTTGGGTTGACAAGGAAAAGCCGTTCCTAGCATTGATACCCATCACTTAGGCCTAAGCGATTTCTTGAATGAGACCCAAAGCCTTTGTCTGAAAGCACAAGGATGATATAATACAAATATTCAACTCTACTTTGATCGGTGAACGCATTTGACTAGTACTCGAGGGCCTACCATGAGGTGCATGGCGGCCGAATGTTGGGGATGGCGAGAGCCCACAGAAGTCAAGCAAAGTCCTCAATGGGGAGTCCAGGCAGAATCTGATGCGTACACGCTACCCCTGGCCATGGCCGCACGTGGGCGCATGAGCGCTCGGGAGGCCGCTATATAAGAGCCACTTGACAGACGCTATTTGTGTATAATCTCCATTACACACCAAACATAGCAAGATAGTCATCCCCCCCCCCCCTCTCTCTTCCTTCTTCTTTTCTAGGGCCAAAATGAGAACCTCTGCATGCATGAGTGCTTTGCTTCTCCTGCTCATTTTTCTCCTGGTTGGCGCCTCCACTCATGACTATCAGCTGCACGCTGCCGCAGACGACCCCGTCGTCATCACTTCCGTTTGCAACGCGCGCATGATTCCTCAGGGAAGCGCTTTCTGGGGCCACTTGGGGTCGCTCCTGGCGCAGGTGGTGGATGTCACCCCCTACACGCCCTCCCTCTCCTTCAAGTCTCGCTTCGGTGGCCGGGACGCCCCGGCATTTGGCGAGGCGCACTGCCAATCCACGTGCTCTCCCGCCTCCTGCTACGCCTGCCTGCAGCAGCTGTCGTACGACATCTGGAGAATTTGCAACAGCGCCCTCGGCGCCCGCGTTGAGTACCCCGAGTGCGGCATCCGCTACGACTGCACTTATTTTTAAAGCCTCGACTCACTGTCTAAAATTTAGTACGAAAGAGTATAAGAACCACAGTATACGTGACCTTGACCTCGCTTGAAGGTCAAGCAGTGCTTGTGGTCTTCTTTACTTTCTTTATGTAAAAGACAACTTTCAAATTAAACGAAGATTTCTAAGGTAATTAGTGACTTAAAGCCGGGACATTATTTTCTTTTATCTTTTGAGAGAGAGAGAGAGAGAGAGAGAGAGAGAGAGAGAGTCCACAATAGTTGTGTCACCTTGGTCGGAGGAGTTCAATCGCTTCAATTTGTTGTAGATATACACAAGAGGTTTAGAAAAATTCTCACAATAATTCCCACACTGTGACTTACTCAACATCATGAGTTTCTGTGAGGGAGGCACCGCATACCTAGCTAGGTACGATTGGGGGCAGGGGACCGCCAGACCGATGGGGGGGGGGGGGGGGGGGGGGGGGGCGGTGGTCCCTTGCCCCCAATAGTACCTAGCTAGGTATGTGGTGCCTCTCGAGCAGAAGCTCATGATGTTATGCATGGTATGAAAAACAATGAAAAAGACTCCGATTTCCTACAAGAGAATATTTCTAAATCTTCTTGTCATACAATCTATCCTTAATACATACTATGTCGAATCAAGAAAAATAGCTAAGATTTCAAAGAAATATATCTATTCCACCAATCCATGCTAAATGCAAAAATTTCATTATGCACCTACAATTAAATCAATTGCAATAAGAAAATGAATCTCCATACAACAACTGCTTCTACCATGGATTTTCTAAAATGAGAGAGCTAAAGAACACTCTTGAAATTTTCGTAAGTATCACTAGTTACGGGATGTGTATTTCGTCACCTTTTATGAATTTCCTTAGCTTAATAGCATTGTACACTAAAGTCCTAATTTTGCAAGAAGCTAGATCTAGAGATTGGATATTCTATAATCCATGAATTCTTGTGTGCACTATGTATCACTACTCGGAAGAATGTACAAACAAAGCAATAATTGAAACCCCATGGGAGTCATCACAAATAAAAAAATTTCATGGAATGAAGTGTTCTTTGTACATTAAAAAATAGATTAACTCCAACATAATGTGTACTAGATCACAATGAATGCAATAATCATGTGTGTGTGTGTGTGTGTGTGTGAGAGAGAGAGAGAGAGAGAGAGAGAGAGAGAGAGAGAGATCAGAGACAATGATTTAAACAACTTTGCTATACCACAAGACAAACTACCTCTGTAATTTTGGGAAATTTGTAACAACTTTAATCATAGGAGGGCCAGAGTCCTCCTACCTCCATCCATACAAGTCGCAACATTAGCTAATCCTAGTGAAGTGTGTACAATAGGCATCAACAATCATGGCTCATGTGTGGAAGTTTGTCCTCATGTGTGTTTGTCCTCATGTGTGGAAGTTTGAGGAAGAGAATCTTGAGTAGCCACGGGTGATATGGGAGAATGGCTATTCTTTCTAACACAAAGATTTGCAAGGGAAGGAATGGAGAAGGGGGAAGGTGATGCAGAGAACCTCTGTGTAGTGCATCTTGTGAGAGAATGCACTACACATTCTCTTGTGAGAGAATGCCTGGAATTGGAGCTGATCTCTTTAGATAGCTGATTCTAGTGTTAGAATTTATAGCTGCTGGTGATTCATTAGTTCGATCAGTAGAACTGGAAGAGAAGATAGAAACTGAACTGGAATAGTTACATGAACTGGAATACATCTGCTGAGGCGAGAGACAGATTGAATGACTACAAATAGTATTTAGATTCAAAGTTCAGAAGAATGAATACAAGGTATATCTGACTGAAGTACACTCGACTACTATATTTAGGATTACAGAGTAGGATTACAAGTGAAGATAATGTAGCTCAGGAATAGCTTCAGGACTAAAACCACACAGCTAAGAGTAAGAAGTCAAAAGATAAGCAGCCCAAAAGTACAGCCAACCTGATTACAATGTAATGGGTCCTATTTATAGCCCCTTGAAGTTACTCTGGTAACCGCCATGGTAGTTACTGACTGGTCCGCTGTTTGGCTTTTAGGAGACGGTCCCACCTATTGAGACTGTCTCCGCCATCTACATCCTTCCCTCCTTTCTTGAATTTTGGTAAGACTCCAAAATTTATAGAAAAATCTACCGTCTGATCCTTCTGAAGTTTTGAGGAAGCTCTTTGCCTGCTTGCTGAGTAAAGCATTCAGGAGAACTGGGGAATCAGGTACAAACTCTAGAAAATTAAGGACAGCCTGGTTCTCCTGCTCCATCATCTTTCTGGTAACTTCAACCAGCTGAAATAATCTCCGAAGAGCAGTTGCCTATTCTCCTACTGTCATTTGAGTTTGAGGTCCCTTGCTGGTGGTAGTCTGATCTTCAAGAATAGCTTGCACTCTCTGATCCAGAACTCCCCTAGCAATCTGCATTTGCACTAAGACCTCTTTTAATTGACTTTTGACATCATTCATACATTTACATGTCGGCTTATTCCCCAATAGGAGCTCTATTTCAATGGCTAGGGAATGACAATCTGCAGTAGAATGTTGCTGCCAATGTGGATTAGCTACTTTCTCATCAGCAGTTAGTATCCATTCAGGCACTCTCTCTAGCAATCGTATTGTACTAGGATGCTCAGGCAATTGACACACCTCCTGATCATGGAAAGTAGCTGATTTTCAATGTTGAACCATTTCCCTAGCGCCGACATATAGTCACTGGAATCGCTCCAGATCAATGATAAGATCATCATCCTCTAGATACATCCTGGTTATAGGAACCTGCTGATGTCTTAATCTCTTGTTCAGTGTGATGAGCTGTAATGAATGTCGCTCATCCCCTGTTAGAATCTCAGTCATAACTTTGTCTTCCTCTTTATCATCCATACCGTGTTGTGACTAGTGTACTGGTGAATTCCCAGCGTTGTTGGGTTGTTGATCTCGCACCTGCTGATCCCCCGACTGTTGACCTTCATGCTGGTCTGGTTGGTCTGTCTTTGACTAATTCCCTCCTGTAGCCCCCACTCGACCAGTACCTGTTACTCACTATGACAAGCTAAATATAAAATCTTTTTGAATTTGGACTTCCTCCTCCTTCTCTTCTTCTTCTTCTTCTGCCTTATCATCCTCCTCCTCAAGGTTGTTCTACTGTTCAATATAATCAAGGATAGCTTGATTTGCCAAAGCACTGCTATATTTAGAGAGTTTGTCTTGCAAGTCACTCTGCATTGTCTCCATGAGAGTCCTCAAATTATCCATATTGAAAACAACATTCCCTTCTGGATTTAATATCTCAGTCAGATTCATTAGGAGAAACTTGGACTCAATTTTGGGCCCTGTAAGAAACGCCAACTCAGCATAGAGAGAGGTAATTATGAAAAATGCAAAAGTTTTTTTTGGGAATTCTATTTCTCATAGTACATACGTAAAAGTTTGCTTAATCACTTAAATGCATGCTCGTACAAAATGCTTTTCGAGAGCCCAACTTAAGTGTACACAAAATTCCATGTCTGTGAATCTTAATGAGTGATATGATGTGCGATGAGAGAAAACACATAAGAGTTGTTTTCAAAATACAAAAATAATGCCATGGAATAGAGGCACAAGTATCAATCACCTTTTTATGAAGTACTCACAATTTAAATTCGAACAGATTGTACTTGATAGTGATTGATAGGTACTATTCAAGACTATGAAGGAGTCAGAACCAAGCGAATAGAGGTGCTTGAGGGGTCTCTGGGACCTCTATTTGCTTGGTTCTGACCTTATGAGGCCCTAGGATTAAGATATAGCAATTTTTAAGCCCACGGATGCATCCAGAACGTCCAAAAACCATAGATAGCTCTTTAAAACACTGAAATCTGACGTCTCTAGCTTAAGATATAGCAATTTTTAAGCCCACGGATGCATCTGGAACGTCCAAAAACCATAGGATAGCTCTTTAAAACACTGAAATCTGACGTCTCTAGCTCAAGATATAGCATTTTTAATCCTAGGGCCTCATAAGGTCAGAACCAAGCGAATAGAGGTCCCAGAGACCCCTCAAGCGCCTCTATTCGCTTGGTTCTAACTCCTTCATAGTCTTGAATAGTACCTATCAATCACTATCAAGTACAATCTGTTCAAATTTAAATTGCGAGTACTTCATAAAAAGGTGATTGATACTTGTGCAAGATGCACAAGTACAAGTACTTCACTTTATAGGATAACAACAACGGGTTATAAAAAGACGTTCGGCGCTTGTGCCAGATATCATTATCAAGCGCCTTACTTTTCTGATGATAGTGACAATTTCACCAAAATGGTTTTCATGGACATTTTCAAAATGAGTAAAAATGTTTTTTCAACGTAACGTTAGCCTTCTTCCTATTGGCTAAGGAGCATTCTCTCACTAGAGTTGAAAGGCCCAAAAATGAGTCCATTTCTTTCCTAATGATTATAGATGTATCTTTCTGTTAATGTGGCTTTTAGAGCAGTGTGGCTAGTCAACAATGAGATGAAATCAACTCGCTTCATTCTCAACAGAGTTTCAAATCTGTCCGTAGCCCTTTTAGCTTATGCCTTTCCTTCCCTCAGGGTCCGTATCTCAAACTCCACCTTGGATAACTTATTTTCTAATTGCTGAATAGTCTTAGCTGACTGAGTTTCAATGATACTGTGGCACAGGGTCTTGGATGCTCTCTATTGCTCCAGCTTTTCAATGTGTTACTCAGCCTCCTTCAATTCAGGTTTTACCTTGCTTAATTCATCATCTGATACTGAAGCATCCAGCATTTGTCCTATGGCATTCACAATAGAGTTCCAAGATGACTGAATAAGTAAAGAACAGCCATCCTTCATTATGGCTGGGTCATTGGCAGTTGGCTCATAAACCGTGACAAGAGCCATATATGGTAATGTAGAATAACCAGATTTATGAAAAAGTAGACGTCCTTTGAGAGGATGAGTCTACCTGTCTTTCTTAGTTAAACGCAGGGCCGCTTCACTATAAGGGATGGAAACCTTTCCAAGTGGACTTGAAGGTGCTGGTCCTTTTTCCTTATCAGACTGATCCGTTGGCTGCTCAGCACTGGCCCTATTTGACTGGTCTTGTCTTGTACTGGTGGTTGCTGAAATTTTCCCTGTTGACTTGTTGACTCCACCAGTGGTCTGGATGAGAGGTTGTTTAGTTTGGCTAGCTGGAGTCTTTTCAGTAGACATTGTTTGGATCTGACTTTCTAACTACTTAAGAAGAGCAGTGCTTTTAGTCAATGATGTCCTTGGTCTTTTAGAATTGCCAGCTTCCTTTTGTGTGGCCTTTCTCTTTTGTCCAGTGAGAGCTAACTGATTTTCTGGGGATTCTTCATTTGACGATAAATCCACACTGCTGCGAATTGGAAGTGGATTCTTGCTCCAAGCCATTCTTACCTGGGCATGGGCATCTGGAGCAGATTCCCAGTAAAGAAACTGCCAAACATACCAAGCTTTGAAGACATTTTGAGATTTCAACTTGGCAGTCTGCTGAAGCACATTATGTGACAATATCTAATAGAGATTGATAGAAACTGTAGAGTCCAATCTTTTTGCTAGGATCATAGCGAATAGCTTCTCTAACATATAATTCGGATTGTTTTTCTGAGACTCGCAGCTTCAGCTACAAAGCGGTAAGCAGCAGGAATCTCCAGACCTGCTACTGGAACCCCTTGTGCATTGGATTTCCGTTTCTTTTTGGCAGCATCATCTTCTTTCAAGGCTGCACTAATTTGCTCTACGGTTGCCATAGATGGCTTTGGCCCATTTGGCATTTGGAATGCAAAAGAAATATTTTTTGGAGTGACTATCACTTTCCTACCATAGACCATAGCACTTCCATCTTCAGCATTGAAGGAATCCAGAACTTGCCTTATAATAGCTGTGTCAAACTCTATCCTTGTGGCTTGCACAACCACATGCAAATCCCATAGTTCAAGTAAGTCCTCGGCTTGTTCAGTAAACACATATCTCTGTATTTTACTGTGAGGAATAAGCGGAAGAGTTTCTTTTGCAATAGCAATAAGGGCTTGGGTTTCTTCTATAGTTTCCTTCATCTTTTCCGAGATTTTCTTCCTACCCATACACCGTGAAGAAGATGAATCAGTAAACGAAGAAGAAGAGGACTTACTTGATTCCTCAAACCCGTATCCTGGTGTGGTTGGCAAGGATAAGCAACAATCCACAGTCTGCGGCTGTAGTGAGGAAACTTCAGAGCTTGGCGATGGCGAATGAACAACAATAGGTAGGCGTCGCGTAGGAGATTTGCGAGGAAAAACGCTTACGCGTTCGTGCCATAAAAGCTCCACCACTTACCGTTCCTAGAGTTCTGTGCACCGCAAGTGACGTGGTAGACATGCATTGGACAAGACTCTCTCTTGTTTTTGAAATGATTATAATTGATAGTCCTTCTGACCGTTGTTCCCATAAGAACGGACATTGGTTTCCATACTTTCCTATTTCTGGTATGGACATGGTTTGGTCGTATTGGTACTATTTTAACTTTTTGACTAGCTTTGGAACTAGCTGTACATGAAAAAGACCTAAAATAGCTGATTCTAGAATTTCCTGGTCTTCAGTTCCCAGACCATCAGTACCTCTTTCCTGAAAAGTTTCTCTGGCTTCTGAATAATAGAGCTTGATTTTGTCTCCATTATATATGTTAGGAAATAAGACGTAGCTAAATAGATAATTGAGTAGATTACTTAATGGAGAGAGACAGATTTATATACACGAGATTATAGAGTAGAGAGAGAGAGAGAGAGTACACACGATATACGTGGTTCACCCAATGTGGGCTACGTCCACGGGAAAGCAGCCACTCAATGGCTTTAGTACTTCAAAACAAGAAGTAGTTTACAAAGGGATTATACCCTTAATGGATCTCCCTCCTTGCTTCACTCTCACCACCTCACACTCGCCTTGTTGCATCAACTTTACACTATGAAATGTGTATAGAAATGGCCTCCTTTTATAGGCCAAAAGGGCTGCCCTCTCTTATGAGAGACAGCCATGTGTAGCCGCCCTTGAGCGAATAAGTCCAAATCGGACCCTCCAATCCGCCCACGTGTGGCCGCCCTTGAGAAGACAAGTCCGCTTTTGAATTCGGCCACCGGCCATTGAATTCGGCCACCGGACACCGGCCATTGACTTCCGGCCACCGGCCACCGGCCATTGACTTCCGACCACCGGCCATCGGCCATTGACTACCGGCCACCGGCCAACCGACCGGTTGTTTTCCGACCACTTTCCGACCGCCGTCCGGCCATAATATTCCGGCGGTTTCCGGTGAGTGATTTTGGTTCTTGTCCGTGAAAATTTTGGTTTCCGGTGAGTGATTTTCCTTCACGCACGATGGCTTCTCCTCATAATGGGGGCCTTACAAATGTGCGCTTTTACCACAGAAAATTACAAGGGTAAATCAGGCTCCATACTTAACAATATACTCCTGGCAATAGTAATCCTAAAAAATCTTTTAACCTTAACGTGCCATTGGAGAATACCCAATCAACTTCAAATGGTCCTGCCTAGGCTACCTTTAAGTTTGGTTTCTTAGGGACTACTTTTGATTGATATAGGAGAACCAGATCGCCTTTCTGAAACTCCCTAACCTTAATTTGTCTGTCATGCCAGTGTTTTCTTCTTTGCTGAACAATTTCTTGCTCCATCATAGCCCTCTGTCTCAACTCATCTAGCAGTGTTAGCTCCTCCAGTCTCTTTTTTAGATTGTGATTTCCAAGCCATGCTCTACTGCTATCCTGAGACTGGGTATGACAAATTCCATAGGTACAACAACTTCAGTGCCATACACCATTTTAAATGGTGTTAACCCCGTAGTGACCTTATAAGCAATTCTATATGCCCGTAAAGCAGTTTGAAGTTTCAAGTCCCACTACTCTGGCTTTTTCTGCACAATCTTGGTGAGGATAGTGTTGATAGTATTGTTGCCGCTTTCAGCTTGCCCATTGCATCTAGGACAATATGGTGTTGATTTTCGATGCTTGACTGAAAGCATAACCATGAGAATATCCATATTGTCATTTATAAAGTGTGTACCTTGGTCTGACACAATCTCCACAGGACATCTGTATCGGCAAACAATATTCTCAAATAGAAACCTAGCAGTGGATTTTGTTGTGTTGTCAGGAAGAGCCTTAGCTTCTACCCACTTGGTCACATAACAGGTAGCCATCAATATATACCTATTCTTCCTTTGAGTAATCTTTTTGAATGGACCCATAAAATCCATACCCCATTTCATGAAAACACCCAGTGATTGGACTGGTGTTAAAGGAGTCATATCTGTTGCTGTGGGTCTGCCCATTCTTTGGCATATATCACATGTTTTACAAAAGCTTTGACATTAGATATTAAAGTTTGACACCACAAATTAGTCTACAGAATCTTCTTGAAAGTAATATCAGTAGAAAAATCTCCACTAGATTCCCCATTATGTGCCTCTGAAATAACTTGCATTCTACCCTTCGTAGGCACACATCGGTGAAGAAACCCATTGGCACCCAATCTGTAAAGTGAGCCGCCAATGATAGTGACCTTTAGACTTTTAATAACTAGAGCCTTCTTTTGATTCTGAGTCCAGTCATTTGGGAACCCACCCTTAGACAAAAACTGATATACTGCATACAATTCTAGATCAATTGATTCTGCCACTTCTAGCTGAAATAATTTTGCATCCGCTGGCTCATCTCTTAAAGACACCTTAGAGTAGCCCTCCGTACTCCTAGACAAGAAATGAGCACCACAATGGTTTTTGCCAGATTTATGGAAAATACAAAATTCAAATTCCATAAGGAACATCATCCACCGTATCAGCCTGCCTTGAATAATGACTTTATTAATAAAAAATAATAAGTCTTGATGATCCACATAGAAATAAAATAGCTTGCCCAGCAAATAATGTCTGAATTTAGTAGCACTGAAGACAATCCCTAAGGCTTCTCTTTTAGTAGTTGTATACCCTTGTTCAGCCTGACTGTAACCTGCAACTGGCAAAGTATACTAGATAATCAGTTCTTTCTTCTGACTGAGCTAGTATTGCTCCCATCGCCAGTCCTGAAGCATCCACATGTACAAGAAAAATGACATCCCAATTCGGTTGTCGAAGAATTGGTTTACTGATGATGGCATTCTTTGATTTCTGAACACTTTCCTCACATTCAGCAGTCCAACTGAACTTGTAGGTTTTCTTTGTAAATTCATACAATGCTAATGCTTGGGAAGCAAACTTGTGCACAAATCTTCTATAAAAATTAATATATCCCAAGAAAGAACTTAATTCTGATAAATTCTTAAGCACCTTGGCCTATTGAACACACTGGATCTTGTCATTGGCCATTTCTATTCCATCTCTGGACACCACATGTCCTAGTAGTTTCCCTTTCCAGACTAAAAAATAGATTTGAATGGATTCAGACAAATCTGCTTTTCCTGATAGTTCTTAAAAACCATCTCCAGAAATAGTAAATGCTTTTTCTCTGTTGAATATACAGTGAAGTCATCCATAAAGATATCGAGGAATTGATGAAGAAATTCGTTGAATATTTCCATCATACATCGTTGAAAAGTGGATGGTGCATTGCAAAGGACAAATGGCATTACCAGATCCATAAATGCTTCCCACTCCGTAATAAAAGTGGTCTTACCCCAATCCTCATAAGCAATTTGTAGCTGGTTATAGCCACTATAACCATCCATAAAGCTATACATCTCATATCCTACAATTTCATTAAGTAACATATCTGTGAAGGGTAATGGAAATGGATCCTTAATAGTTTGAGCATTCAGATTCCTATAATCCACACATACTCTCAACTTCCCATTCTTCTTGGGCACAACCACAATAGGAAACAACCAATCACTATTGGCTACTTCAGTAATGAACCCAGCTTCTAGAAGGTTGTCAATCTCTTCCTTGACCTTCTTAGCATAATTTGGATTCATTCAATATCGCTGCAGTCGTATTGGTCTGGCATCTGGTTTCAGTGGTATTCGATGTTAACAGACCTCTAGATCCACTCCTTTGAGATCAGTATGTTCCCACACAAACACATCTTTATAGTGCTGGAACATATGCGGTGCCTTTTCTTTTATCATAGGATTCAGATGTTTATTGACCTTGATCAATCTAGGGTTTTCCTCAGACCCCAAATTCCATTCCTCTATCTCCTGATCATCTGGAAGCAACCAGTTAAGCCCTCCGCCCTTTCTATTGGTTGACTCCTCAGCGTAATCCCAAGATGATCCTCTGAGCTCTGAATTACTATTCTAATTTTTAGTAGCTCCTCTAGAGTGTGCTTGTTCTACTAGTGTGCTGAAATCAACTAGTTCTCCTGGCCTCCAAGTTAGATGAATTGGACGTTCTCTTGAATTCAACTCAGTGAACTGGTCTGGAAATTGTTTCTTTTATTTTTCAACTTGATCTTTGTTCGGTAAAACTACATTGAGATCTATCTCTATTAATGGAAAAATATTCATAGCTGCTAACATTCTCTCAATTTTCCTCACCTAGTTATACTTCTCGCAAAGCTCTTTGGGTCTCAGTTTCTTTCTCCAACTTCTAGTGTTATTCGTATGAATCTGGATTCTACCAATGGCCCCTTGTATTGTCAGAGTCTAATTAGCATAGTCATGAACAGCCTGTGCCGTTCGCAACCATGGGCATCCCAGTAGCATCCCATACGCTCCTTGCACATCTAGTACTAGGAAACTAGCTTTGAACTTTTCTTTACCCACTCTTATCTTTGTATACTCTCTATCATACCAATTGCCTGCAGCACTCGATGATCCGCCATTCAAACTTTGAGAGGTGTTGGCTTCAGGTTTGTAATTACCATCCTTTGCTGAAGATGTGCTCCCAGAATGTTTATCCCTGTTCCTCTATCTAGTATGACGCTCGATAGTGGTTCCCATTGTTTTCAAACTTTGTAATCCACCCGAATCACCGGCACTTCATCATCTCTGACAGCCACCAAGTCAACTAATATGGCCTCGGCCTCAGCCTTCATTCGCTGTGACTGATGAACTTTGCTGCTTCAGGCAAAGTTCTTCTAATGTCCTCTACCTCCATAGTGAGTTTCTGAATTCTTTCACAAAGCTTGACATGAATTTCCTCTTTCTCATGATGAGAGTTGTTATCAGAACTTGAAGAAGTGGTAGTATCTTCACAATACCATTCCTTTATTTTAGTGCTTTCATCTCCTTTATCACTTTCCAACTCTTCCATCAGTCCTTGCACTGCAACCAACATGGTCTCAAGTATCCCAGGCTATGACTGATCTGGTTGTGCTGTCTCAAAAAATTGGACAGGTATCTTTTGAATGACCCGGTCGTCAGAACTCTCCTGTTGCTCTGGAAACTTCTTGGCTAAATCCTTCGTGATTTTTGCCGCTAGTTCTCTCTGCTCCTACATCAACCACCTTTTCTTTACCCTTGGCCTTGCATACCTCTCTCTGTTGAGCCCATTTGCTACTTTCATAAGTGACTGGTTTTGCTGGATTTTTCTCGAATTTCCTCAATCACCAACCCTTTACTTCGTGTAACTGCTCGTACATGAACTGGTTCTGGAACCTTCACGTCAGTATCCGCAATCACAGGTGTTTCTGGACACAAGTATAGCAATTCATGCTTCGACTCTGGAAATTACCATGACCCCGGCCCCGGCTAGTACCCCCGCGGTATCTACCATGCCCTGTACCAATACCACTAATACCTGGTTTCTCTTCTTGAGAAGCACTGGTAGTTTCCACTCTTACTAGTTCAGCATTGGTAAAAGCCACCACCGACAAATCTTTTTCCTTCTTGAAATGATGAGTTCGAATACCATAGTTGTTCCATAGATGGCCATAGGCTTTGCAATAAGTACACTATGGGAATTCATTTGAAACATGGTCTTTAGATTTACACTTTGAACACCAAGTTTCCATTCTTCTTACCGATTGTCTGGTCTGGCTAATCCCAGCAATTTTCCGGGCCATCTCTTCAATATTCTTGGACCAAGATTCCTTCTTAAGCTTGTCCTTGGTCTTTTCATCAGGACTACTTTCAGAACTACTGGAGGCTCTACTGGAATTAGAATCTTCAGTAGAAGTACTGATACTACTGGACCTCCTCTTCTTATGACTCTTTTCCTTCTTAGCTTGCTATTCTACCTTCAAGGCTCGCTGCACCAAATCATTGAATTTCTTTGTTGGTGTTGGCACCTCCAGTTCCCTAAGCTTCTTACTACAAAAACCATTCAAAAACCATGCTCACAATCGCTTTTCATATGGTGGTTCCTGTAGTTGTCTAGTGAGTTCCTTAATTTTCTCAACATAACTTCTGACTGACAATTTTCTCTGCTTTATCTTAACTAGTCCATAGAGTATATCCTCATATCCTCTGTTGTCTAAATATTCCAGTCGAAAAGCTTTAACAGTTTATTATATGATCTGAGTTGACAAGCTAGGTAATGGTAGTACCATTTCCTTGTTGCCTCCTTTAATGTTTGTAGAAAGTATTCACCCTAGTCATCTTCATCAATGTTTTTCAACTCAGCATACGGCTCAAAGGCTTGGATATGAACATCCAGGTCATCCTTCTTTCCCCCTTTGAACACGGGAAAAGAATTTTTCAATGAAGATTTGTAATCATGTGGATCAGCATCATTTCTTCCTCTTCTCACCTTGGGGTCCTGACTCCTTTTTGAAGCTTTCTTATAATGGTATGTGTCTGCATCCCCATTAATTTTAGCCTCCATCTCAGATTTTGTTTTCTCCCCGGATTTTCTACTAGAACTATGGTGACTTCCTTTACTGCCTTTGTCTCCTTCGTCCCCTTGTATGGTCGGAGAACTCTTGGCCTTGCGTTCTTCCCTTTCAACCCTTCTTCTTCTGGACTGACTAGAATGTTGAGAGTCCTTTGCCTCATCAGCATGATTGTGCTCCTCCTGAGTCTCAGTGTCAGTTACTTGTTCATTCTTGGGATCAGAATCTCTTTCTGACTCCTCAGAAATAGGGCCAACGTGGTAGGATGGTTTCCGGCCACTGCTGGGTTTGGGTGCCATCACTACAGCTGAAAACTCAAACTGGGAGATGAGTTTTCTGGTCAACAAGCAATAACTCTAGCCACCGTGATCGCCAAAATGGAATTGGATTTGATCTCTTTAGATAGCTGATTCCAATGTTAGAATTTACAGCTACTGGTGATTCGTTAGTTCAATCAGTAGAACTGGAAGAGAGGATAGAAACTGAACAGGAATAGTTACATGAACTGGAATACATCTGCTGAGGCAAGAGACAGACTGAATGACTGGAAATAGTATTCAGATTCAGATTCAAATTCAGAGTTCAGGAAGGATGAATACAAGGTATATCTGACTAAAGTACACTCGACTACTGTATTAAGGATTACAGAGTAGGATTACAAGTGAAGATAGTGTAGCTCATGAACAACTTCGGGACTAAAACCACACAACTAAGAGTAGGAAGTCAAAAGATAAGCAGCCCAAAAGCATAGCCAACCCGATTACAATGTAATGGGTCCTATTTATAGCCCCTTGAAGTTACTGTGGTAACCACCATGGTAATTACTGAGTGGTCCACTGTTCGGCTTCCACGAGCCGGTTCCCACCTATTGAGACTGTCTCCGCCATCTACAATGCCTCTCACTCTCCTTATTGTTCACTATTACCAAAAACAATAAGTGGGCAGTCACCCGCCCGGCCATAATCGGCCACAGTCCTGAAACCCAACAATCTCCATTTTGAAGGCCAGCGTGGACCATGTGGCTAAAGAATGTAGGGGCTATTATGTACAATTGTAGAAAAACGTGAAGCATAACTGTAGCTTCACCCTACACCTATCATTTCTATGCATTGTAGGAACCGCTCTGAGGCTAGGCTCTTTGTTAGAGCATCCACTGGGTTTTCATCCGTGTGAACTTTGACTAACTCAATGCGTTTGCCAGCCAAAATATCCTGTACCACATGATACCTGACCTCTATGTGTTTTCACTTGGAGTGAAACACGGAGTTCTTTGCTAACGTAATCACACTCTAACTATCACAATGTAGCACTGGAGTCTGGTGTATACCAAAATCTCCCACTAGACGAGATAATTAACCACACAATCTTGTTACTAGAATTAGAAACTGCAACATACTCTCCCTCAGTGGTGGAAGACGAAGTGCAATTTTGGATACATGATCTCCAAGAAACTATCACTCCGGTGAAGAAAAAAATGTAGCCAGATGTGGATCGCCTAGTGTCCACACAACCCGTCTAATACGAGTCAATGTATCCAACTATGGATGCATCACTGTTCCCAAAGCGTAAGCACTTGCAAACCGAGCCCTTGATATATCTCAAGATGTGCTTCACTCCTTCCCAATGCTTTTTACATGGATTTGCCTAAACCTACTGACCACTCCCACTGCATGCGCAATGTCTGGTTGTGTTCTAACCATGGCAAACATAAGACTGCCAACTACCAAAGAATACGACACTTTTGCCATCTCTTCCTTTTCAGCATCAGATTTGGGACAATCATGCTTGCTAAGCTTTTTGTATGCAGCCATAGAGGTACTCAATGCTTCCCCCCCTTGCATATTAAAACGTTGCAAGACCTTGTGAACATACTCTTCCTGTGAAAGTTCAAGTATACCACGTTTGCGATCTCTCTTGATACGATACCAAAAAATTGATGTGCATTGCCCAAATATTTCATAGAAAACTGCTTGCTTAAGGGATCCTTGAGAAGTTCAATCTCATCTTTTGACTTACTGGCTATGAGCATATCATCCATGCACAAAATGAGAATGATGAGGGAACCATCAATCAACCTCTTTGTGTACAAGCAATGATCCTCTTGGATCCGTATGTAACCGTAGGATTGAATGTATTTATCAAACTTGATGTACTAGTGTCTTGAGCCTTCATTTAATCCATACAATGCTTTCTTGAGTCTACACACCAATTCTATTGTTGTTGGTTTCTCACGCTTTATCATAAAACCCTCTGGTTGTTTCATGTAAAAATCCTCTTCAAGGTTCCCACGAAGAAACGCTATCTTCACATCCATTTGGACCAATTCCAAGTCCTCGATGGGTACTAGACCAAGCACAAGACAGAATGTAGTCATCTTGACCATTGGAGAAAAGATTCATCAAAATCCAGGCCTTTTATTTGCTTGAACCCTTAAGCAACCAATCTTGCCTTATACTTAGACTCGGGATCATCTGTGATATAATTCTTCTTGTACATCCATTTGCATGGCAATGACTGTTTACCCGTAGGTAACTCTGTCAAATACCAAGTTTTACAAGCTAAAGTCAAGTTATACTTAGATTGCAATGCCTTTGGCCTCATAATACTATCATCAATTTGAATGGCCTCTTTGTAACAAGTGGGTTCACCGCAATCAGTGACTAATAAGTAGTCTAATCCTAGCTCAAACCACTCATGTGCACGAGATGTACGAGTAGATCTCCAAAGTTCCTGGCTGTTGGATTTCGCTCTCTCTAGGGCAACATGTGTATGTGTACTAGTGGAAGGTACAACACTAGCACGTCCAACATTCTCTGTAAACTGACGGTGAGGAAACATCCTCAAATTGTACTTTGCGATACTCAATGTCTTTTACTGGCTTTTTGTGCATCTTAGAGTTGTTTAATGTCACCTGTGAGTTGCGTATAATCCTCTTTGATTCCGGATGCACTACAAGAGGCTCTTCATATTAGCGACGCTCACACAACGACGCTCAAAAAAAAAAATCCCGGCGTCGCTATGAGCGTCGCAAATTTACAAAGAAATTTGCGACGCTCATAGCGACGTCGGCTGGGGTAAAAAAATAACCGAGCGCGCCCAAAAACTCAGATCTCAGATCTGAGTTTTTCGGCGCCCTCAAGCAAGGAGCAGGTAACGCTCTCCCTCTCTCTCTCTCTCTTTTTCTTCTCCACACACACACACACACACACACACACACACACACACGAGGAGAGGAAGGAGAGCCAGATATGCTCCTTCCCTCTCCTCATTCTCATGTTCCCTTCCCCTCTTTCTCTCTCCCTCTCTCTCTCTCACACACACACATACACACACACATAGTGTTTTTGAGAGAGAGAGAGAGAGAGAGAGAGAGAGAGAGAGAAAGAGAGAGAGAGAGTACAAACAAAAACAAAAACGCACACACACATACATAAACAAAGAATGCACACACACATTGAGAGAGAAAAAGAGAGAGAGAGCATGCATAAACAAAAAACGCACTCATTGAGAGAGGAAAAGAGAGAGAGAACATGCATAAACAAAAAACGCACACATTGAGAGAGGAAAAGAGAGAGAAAACATGCATACGATCCAAAAAAACGCACACACATTGAGAGAGAAAGAGAGAGAAACTAATTTAACGTCGTAGGAAACTAATTAAAATTAAAAGACTTAAAGATCTAGCCGACGAGGAGTTGAACTCAAGACCTATTATTCAAGAGGGAAATGGCATAATCAATCTATCATACTTGGCATGGGTGATAGAAAGGTTATACCATTTATCTCTTTTTATTGGCACACACATCCACACACGCGCACACACACAAGAAGAAGAGAGTTATAACGTCGTAGGAAACTATCTTAAAAGACGTTAAAGATTAGGTTATATGTAGACTTACATTAAATTAGATTTAGGTTTATTTTTAACTAGATTTACGTTTATTTACGCTAGATTTAGATTTACGTTATATTAGATTAGATTTAGGTCTCCATAGACTGCGATGCCTGCATGAAGCGGGTGAAGAAAGCCCTCAATGGAATATAGGGTATTGCTGCCTTCACTCATGGTGGGCTCCGTCGATCCAAAAGTACTGGTGAAATGTCTTCAGAAGATAGGGAAGAAGGTGGATCTTCAGGACGGCAAGAGTCACTACATCCCCGACACAATGAGCATCTAGACAACCTCTAGTCATTAGACTTACGTTAAATTAGATTTAGCTTTATTTTTATTTAGATTTATGCTTATTTACGTTAGATCGAGTCCACGCAAGA
The DNA here is from genome assembly GCF_014529385.1 of Adiantum capillus-veneris. Classification (NCBI taxonomy): domain Eukaryota; kingdom Viridiplantae; phylum Streptophyta; class Polypodiopsida; order Polypodiales; family Pteridaceae; genus Adiantum; species Adiantum capillus-veneris. The sequence continues at coordinate 70,987,447 of NC_140931.1, forward strand.
ATTACTTACGGTTTAGGGTTTAGAGTTAGATGAACAGTGAAAAGATCTACTGTGAAAAGATGTTAAGATGAAGTGAAGTGCTACAGCTAGAGAAGAGGCAAAGGGGTTTTGTCCACTACATGCAGTATCATGTAGACGTGGGTGTGTAGATTTCTTGTACCCACAAATATAGGTATTGACCAATAAAGACGAGATTATAACCCGGTGGTTCTGATCTCCGTGCACCTCTAGACCGAGGTGTGCGGGGATTGGACATGACTAGAGAATGTGAGGTAAAGAGAGAGAGAGAGAGAGAGAGAGAGAGAGAGAGAGAGAGAGAGAGAGAGAGATAAGACGAAGAATGCCAATAGAATATTAAATTTGTTGTCCAGGTTATAAGGTTTTTATCCTCATTATGAGTAGCGACGAGGATGTGGGACCGTCCAACCGAAACATCTATCTCTCAACGAGGGTCTTATGTCCTTGTAATCAATGCAAGCATGCTGTGCGACGGACAAGACGTGTTTCTTTGCAGCACGTTCGCGAATTTGGCGAGTTCGATCCATCTATTATAGATCGAGTTGTTGCCAATTATAACTCGTCGGACTCTGACGCTGGCCAACAAGCAGCAATCTTGCAACCCAATAGACGTGCTCGCAGGCGCTTTGGTCAAGCAGCATATGTGAGGCCACAAGATGTAGCCTCTGACAGCTCGAGGGATGATCATGCAGAGCACATTCCCAACGAGGCAATGTTTGAGCCCGAGATTGATGAAATGATCGAGACGATCATGGATTCAGAAAGGCTTATCTATGATGATATGAAAAGTGAAGCCGATACGCCATTGTATAATGGAGCACGTATGTCTAGATTGAAAGCACTCCTGGTTCTTCTCAACATGCAGGCAAAGTTTGGATGGAGTGACACTAGCGTCACAGCGCTTTTCAGGTGATCTATTACAATTAGTTTACTTTAATACTAGAACTCTAAATGTACAATGATCTGATAGATTTTTACACGACTGTATCATATTTTTATGTTGTGTAGATTGCTGAAAGAGCACATACTACCAGCTGACAATGTGATGCCAGATTCCCAAGATGAAGCAAGAAAGATTTTGCGAAACTTGGGGATGGATTACAATTCTATCCACGCTTGTCCTAATGACTGCATTCTTTTCAGAGGGGAATACACAGACATGGAGAAGTGTCCGAAATGTGATTCCGAAAGATATCGAGTAGATCTCCACGGGACAAAAATTCCACAAAAGGTTTTGCGACATTTTCCTCTGCTTCCTCGCATCAAGCATTTCTTCGAATGTAAGTCCATGGCCGCCCTAGCATCATGGCATGAGGAGAATAAATCTTCGGATGGTGTGCTACGAATTCTTGCAGATTGCGCAGCCTGGAAACATATAGATGGAACATGGTCGGATTTTGCCAGGGAAGCTCGAAATTTGCGCTTAGGCCTGGCTATGGATGGCGTAAATCCATTTGGTCAAAGATCAACATCTTACAGTGTATGGCCCATTGTCATCGTCAACTACAACATTCCCCCGTGGTTGACTACGAAGAAGGAGCACCTATGGCTAAGCTTGATTGTGCCAGGGCGATATAAAGTGGGGAATATGGATGTGTATCTTCGTCCACTATTGGAAGAGCTACAACAATTGTGGATTTGCATAGAGGTGGTGGATATGAGCCGACACACAGGACGACGGAATGCTTTGATCAGAGGCATTCTAATGTGGACCATGCATGACTATCCCGGGCTAACAGAATGCTCAGGTGATCTATTGACACTCCTCACTCAGACACTGTAAATCTTGTTTTTTCCCATAGTTGATCTATTATCATGTGTATACATGCAGGGATTCAAACAAGCGGATACAGAGCATGTGTCACATGTGGACCTAGACTGAATGCACGTAGGGCACCCTCACTGAAGAAGCAAATCTACGAAGGTCATCAAGCGTATCTTCCAGAGAATCATGTGTTACGCGATGGCTTTTTGGGAAGAGAGCCACCAAGGATGTCTGCACAAGCATGGTTAGAGCAGAAGGAGATGTGCGATGACGGATTGCCTCCAAGGATGAAGAGACTATCTCTATGGTACGAGTTACCATACTGGCCCCGACTCATGATCAATCACTTGCTCGATCCAATGCACATATTCAAGAATGTGGGTAATCTACTATGGGACCATTTGACTGGCAAGAAAGATACTTTGGGAGCTAGAGTTGACCTTAGAAATGTGGATCGTATGGAGCAATATTGGCCGCAAACAGCGTCTGATGGATCGATAAAACTCCCTAAAGCACCATGGATTTTCACAGGAGCCCAAGAACGCAAAGTAAAAGAGGCCATTCGATCTTTGCGGACCCCCACTGGCGTAATGCACTCGCTCCGAACGTGTTTTACTAAAGAAGGAAAGCTTACCGGTTTGAAGTCACACGATTGGCATAAAATGTGTCAGGTACGTTCATAGTGGTCTTTAATATCATTGCATAAAATGTGGACTTTAATATCATTGCTGCACATACTATACAGTTTATTTTACCGGTTGCCATTGAGGGATGTTTGTCTCTCGACATCCGTAACACAATCTACAAACTTGCAAAGCTGGTGCAATGGATCTCACAAAAGGAGATCAACGTAGACTCCATACCATTCGCCAAACTAAATGCTGCGGAGCTTGTGTGCATGTTTGAGAAACATTTTCCTACTACCATGCTAACCATTCAGGTGCATCTTCTTGTTCACATAGTTGATGAGGTGGAAATAGTTGGCACAGTTCATTCCAGATGGATGTTCTTCTTAGAGCGTTTCATGAAAACGCTTAAGGGATATGTGCGTCAAAAGGCACGTTCGGAGGGTAGCATGGCAGAAGGTTGGTTGGTATCAGAGTCCCTAGTGTACATTGGAGAGTGGCTAGACGGATTTGATAAATCCCGGGACACGCTATGGAGAACCATAGATGATGAGCGCATATCTGGGATTGTCATGTGCAATCTCGGTGTTGAGAAGAAGATGACGGAAGATCTAGAGGCTAAAATCAACCGATTTTGCATGCTTCACAATCCAGTGATGCAAAAGTGGATTTCACAATATGAGGATGCAAAGCAAGAGCGACAAAGGGCACGAATCGAGTGGAAACGGGGAAGACGACCACCGATGCACTATCCAGCGGTTCTGGAGAGCCTACAAACCTTCATGAGCTTAAGATGGTTGAACAACCAATTGAAAAGCGCACAACAATGCGGTGGCGAAGTGACTGAAGAAGAGTGGGAGTACTCTCGGGGTTGCGCGACCAAGGTAAGTTTGCAATGTACGACTAGCAAGTGACTTTATTTATAAACGTTTGAACGGCCACTCATAATCTTTGTTCGTTGTAGTATAAGTCATACACAGTAGCATGGTGTAAAGGTCGACATTTTAGGGTGGAACGAATCGACAAAAAGAGTTTTACTCAAGATTGTGGAATCATGGCAAAATTTGAACAGTCTAGTCGACGACGTTCCTCTGATGCAGATCCTGTGGTGGCAGAACTCACTTACTTCGGCACGCTGCAAGAGATTTTGAGGATCGATTACAGAGGATTTTTTGTCGACTTGTTCGACGTGCAATGGTTCAAGATAATCATGGAGGGTCGCAACGCTACTGTGCGTAGAGGAGAGTCTGGTTTTCTTGAGGTGGATTCTACTAAGAAATGGATTGACCTAAGAGACACTTTCGTACTACCCGAGCATTGTGAACAAGTAAGTATATAAATAGTTAACATCTCCCTTTTACAAGTTATGTGCTTGAAAGCTCTCATGTAAGTTATGTGGCTCTGGCAGGTAATATTTCATCCTACAAAGTCTACATCAAACTGGTGGTACGTCATAGAGGTAGCCCCTCGTAGTGCAAGGACGTATGAAGGCTACCATGTGCCACTCACAACGACATCAATGGAGGAGATCAGAGAAGATGCTCAATCAGAAGCCGCTGCGGTGGTGCCAAACGAGCATCAAGATGCTACTACTCTATATGGGGTGCATGCAGAGGAGCTACAAAATGAAACAGAGGATATGTGTTTAAACGGAGAGCTCTATATAGATATAGGAAGTTATGCTGAGTTATGCGAGGATGAGAGAGAGATCTCTTAAAGCCACAAATATTGTATTTGAACAATTTTGCTCCGTGTTGTAAAAGCTCTGGCTCTCTAAGTACCTTCCATGGTGTATAACGCTCTTTTCTACTCGCGCTCACATCTTTTGATTGAAAATTCTGAGTTTTCGACTTGCCTCTTCTATCACTCGATTCATTGCGTCATTGTATTTATATGTGTCATTACGTCATTGTATTTAATGGTCTTTGCGTCATTGTCTACTCTATTCATTCAATATTAAGTTTAAATATTCGTGTGTTTAATGCAGGTATGGATGATGAGGAGTTTCTTTCTTCTTTGTCACCGCAGCAGAGACAGTGGTACGTGGAGCGTCATCGCTCTAGCGCATCATCGCGCGTTCCTACACCATCCGCATCTCCCTCTCTTTCGGAGCATTCGGCGCGCTCCGAAGCTTTGGCGTCGACGAGACGAGCTTCACACTCGTCTAGACACCGACGCTCTAGTGGTGGCGGTGGCGGTTGTTGTGGGGATTCCGCCACCGATGCCTCCACACTGCCTCGTGTTCGACGAGGCTCTTTACCCTCCCCTTCTTTGCCCGCCCCCACACCAGCCACAGCATCGCCATCTACGCCAGGTTTTGCACGGCTGACTGTTCCTAGAAGCTACACACCTCTACCTACTCCGCCAGGAGCCACCCCACTCGGCACTCCTCGCTTCGGGGCACAGACGCCGGTGGAGACACCTGACGTCCGTACCCCCATCGACACGCCGCTAGAGACCCCTGCCGGGACACCCAGGTTCATGCGTCACCGGCCAGAGGGCTTGCCTTACTCCGTCGACATCAACGGCGGCATCATCATGGATGATGACGGCAAGAAGGTGATCTCGCGCATGCGTGGTCTTTGCTCTCAGCTGTTTAGACACTACATACTAAACAAATGGAGTGAAGTACCAAGTGATTTAAAAAACAGAGTCATCAGCATACTTCATGATGACTTTCCCATTCCAACACGGGATCAGCGCTTCAATGAAGACCTGATGAAGATTCGAATGCGCGAATACTGCAAACACAAGCGTTCCGAAGTGCAAAAAGCAATCAAGAATGGGTGGAACAGGCCAGATTGGCTGGCCAAAGAAGATTGGAAGAATGCGAAGAAAGCAGCGCGCGAGAATCCCGACAAGTGGAAGCAACAAAAGGATGCAGCCAGAGCGCGAGTAGAGGCAGGGAGCTCGCACCACTTGGAGAGCGGTGGATGGGCATCATTTGAGGCCGATTTTGTAAGTCTTTTCACATTGCTCTTTATGCATGTTCGATAGTTTAGGGTTTATGAATTTTTTAGTTCTAACATAATGAAATCTTTGTATGTTTTGACAGTGGTCGATGACAGGACGTGATCCCACACCGTACGAGCGCGAGTACGCAGGCAGGAAGGGCTTAAACGCCCTGATGGACATTCTCAGTTCTCGCGGCGGCATGGTTAGTATTAGGGTTTACTCTTTTTTATTTTTTGTATTGTTTTATAAATGTCGATATATGTTTATACTTACTGAAAGCTGTCTTATTGTCTTTTTTTGCAGAATCCGACAGATACGCCGCTTGGACGCGATGAGACGTCTGACTAGACGACGTCAGTTTAGCCGTAGCTAGATAGCATTAGTTTAGGGTTTCTCATAGCTTATGTATCATGAGACGGATTTTATACGTCTTTTTGAACCATGTATATTATTACATTTGTCACCGCAGTTCCTTTTGCCAATCAATTCTTTATGCCTATGATGTTGTACAATTGTCATTATTACATTTGCCAATCAATTCATTTTGCCTCTGATGTCTACAATTGTCAATTTTGCAAACAATGCGTCTTGTGGGTGACTATTTTGGGTCTATTATTTTTCCATTGCACTTTTTTTAAAAAGTGAATCAAGTACAATATGGTTGATGGGTGGCAGGGCATTCAATGCCCTGCCACCAAAAAAAAATTCTCTCGGGCGTCGCTATAAGCGTCGCTATTTATGGCTCTGTAGCGTCGCTATGAGCGTCGCTATAGTCTTCTGTGTAAACGTCGCTATGAGCGTCGCTATAGTCGTCGCTATATGCGTCGCTATATAGCGACGCATATAGCGACGACTATAGCGACGCTCTCGTAGCGACGCACGTAGCGACGGTTTTAGCGACGCCGGGGGTTATAAAAACCCAATGTATTTCCGTCGCTAACAGCATCACAAGAGCACACAACCTCTTGTAGTGATGCCAGAAATGATATCCCATCCCTCCATCTACACCATATCCCATGAAGATGCACTTGTGTGATTAGGGTCTAGCTTTTGTCTAAGCGCTTTTGGCACATGTGAGAGTGCTTGACACCCAAATACATGTAATCTGTCTTTATTGGGCTCTTTGCCCATCCACATCTCCTGTGGAACCTTGTACTTTAGTGGTGTTCTAGGTGACTGATCAATCAAGTAAGCAGCCATCCTAACATCTTCTCCCTGAAATTCTTGAGGTGAGTTGGCTGTAGACAACATAGAAGTGACCCGTTTCTGAATGATTCTATTCATTCTTTCAGTCACACCATTTTGGGTGGGTGTGTAAGGTGTGGTAAATTGTCTTATAATGCCTCTTTAACTGCAAAATCCTTGAACTCAGAGCAGATGAACTCATCTCCATTATCACTGCATAAATCTTTAAGCTTTCTACCCAATTAATTTTCTACCAGTGCTAAGAACTTTTGAAAGACACTAAAAACGTCACACTCGTTTTCTTCAAGAGATAAACCTACACCTTTCTAGTAGTGTCCTCTATGAATGTTAGGGTAGTATAACACTCCCCCTAGAGATTGACTGGCATAGGCTGGCATAGGTCCGCACAAGTCGCTATGAAAAAGATCTAGAGGACTCCCTAACTTTTTGTCGAAAGGCGCTGATGTCAACCTAGTCTGTTTTCCATAGATACAATGCTCACATAAAGAGAAGCTAGAGTAATCTAACACAGGGATATAACTAGAATGTTGCAATACTTTCATTCCCTTTTGACTCATATGTACTAGCCGGCTATGCCTCAACTCTGTAGATGGTAGCTCAGCTATGAAAATAGAATTCGCTTTCATAGAAGAGACATAAAGGAGTACAATGAGCCAGACTTCTGGCCTTTCAGCATGACCAATTTGTTTCCTTGATAATCCAAGAACCATGTGCAAATATGTTCGTGTAACCCAAATCATTCAGATGTCCAACTGACATCAAACTCTTTGTCAATTTGGGTACATGTTGAAGGAGTACGAGCGGAAGTGCGACGCGAGAGAGAGTGCGATAAGAAGAGCACAACCATATGGTGAACTCGCTCTACTGTAATGTGTAGAGCATAGTGAGTTCTTATTAGGTTTTAACAAAAGAATATGTGTACATACCTGGCGGCCCACCCACTTACCTGGGCGACCACATTGGGCTTTATACCCCAACAACCTCCCACTTAAAGTCCAATGTGGCACTTTAAGTGTGAGAGAATCTACTATACGAGCTAATATATAAGAGATTTAGAGAAGTGATGTACTACCCTACACCTAACTGCTTGCGAAAATGCGCAAAGCTCTTTGAGGGAAGTCCTTTTGTAAGTAGATAAGCAGGATTTTCTGTGGTGTGAACTTTGACAAGCAGAATTTGCTTATCCTTGATCATTTCCCTTATGAAATGATATTTCACATCCACATGATTTGTCTTTGAGTGATAAACTAGATTGCGAGCTAATTGTATAGCACTCTGACTATCCAAATATAACACACGCATCTCTTCTTTGATTCCCAAATCTGTTACTAGTCGATTAAGCCAAATTGATTCTTTGCATGCCTCTGATGTTGCATCATATTCAGCCTCTGTAGTAGACTGAGTAACACAATCTTGTAATCTAGAACGGCACGCTCCACCAGCCAATGTAAATACATACCCTGACGTAGACCTTCGGTTGTCTAACTCACCTGCATAATCTGAGTCTGTAAAACCCTTTACACTTAGCTCTTGACTCCCATAGCATATACGCATACTCTTTGTAGCTTTCAGGTATCTCAATATTCCTGTCACTGCCTCCCAATGTTTCTTGCCTGGGTTTGACATGTATCGACTTACTACTCCCACTGCAAATGCAATGTTTGGGTGAGTAGCAATCATTGCATACATCAAAGTACCCACTACAGACGCATATGGAATCTTATCCATTTCAGCCTGTTCTTCCTCAGACACAGGACAATCTTGTTTGCTAAGTTTGACATATGGTGACAGTGGAACACTCAATTCTTTTCCCTTCTCCATATTGAAACGTTGCAAAACCTTGTCAATATACTTTGTTTGAGATAACCAAATCAACTTGTTTGATCTGTCTCTCTCAATGCGCATACCAAGAATATGACTTGCCTCACCCATGTCTTTCATGTCAAATGATTTTTCCATCTTTGACTTCAAAGCTGAAATTTCTTCCAAGTGCTTGCCAGCAATCGACATGTCATCCACATATAAAATAAGGATCAGCCAACTGCCATCCTTAGCCTTCTTTGTATATAGACAGTGATCGAACTCACTACATTTGTATCCTTGAGAAAGCATAAACTTGTGGAACTTATGGTACCATGCCCTCGGTGATTGTTTTAATCCATAAAGACTCTTTAACAACTGGCATACCAAATCTTCCTTTCCTGCTGCATGTAAATTTCCACATCTAAATCACCATGCAAGAACGCTGTCTTGACATCCATTTGGTGCAACACCAAATCTAATATGGCAACCAATGCAAGAAAGCATCTCAATGTAGTCATCTTGACCACCGGAGAGAAGACCTCATCAAAGTCAATGCCTTGTTCTTACTTAAATCCCCTTGCAACAAGCCTTGCTTTGTACTTTGGCTGACTATCATGAGTGGTGATCTTATACCTGTAAACCCATTTACAAGGTAGAGCCTTTTTGCCCTGTGGCAATTTAACTAGCTTCCATGCCTGGTTTTTATGCAGAGCTATCATCTTTGACTGCATGGACAATTGCCAATTCCTGGAGTCCTTCATTTGCACAGCTTCCTTGTAACATGAAGGCTCATTGCAATCAGTCAACATGACATAGTTCATAGATGGAACAAACCGATCAGGAGGTCGTGAGATACGTCCCGATTTACGCAAAATACGTGGCTGAGGCTACAACCTGTGGTTCCACTCTATCTTGTCCTTGCTCCTCTTGAGCCCTGACATTTTGTCTTGCACGTGCAGGTCCATCTTATTGGAACACAACTCTTCTAATCTCCTCAACCCTCTCTGGTTTAGAATGATATTTGGCTTCATTAAAGTGAACATCATTGCTGCGGATAACCTTTCTGGATTCGGGATCCCAAAGTCTGTACCCCATCTCACCAGAATTACCATAGCCTAGAAAGATGCACTTTCTACTCTTTGGCTCAAGTTTGATCCTAAATTCCTTTGGAACATGAGTATATGCCTCACAGCCAAAGACTCTGAGATGCTTGTATGAGGGCATTTTGCCTGACCATACCATCTCTGCCACACTGAATCCTTCTGCAAAACCTTGCTAGGAGATCTGTTTATAAGATGAACAGCTGTTGATACAGCTTCAGCCCAAAACCCATTTGGCAGTTGTGCATTAGACAACATACTTCTTACCTTCTCTTGTTTGGTCCTATTCATCCTCTCAGCAACACCAGTTTCAGCAAGATTGTAAGGAGCAGTAAGTTCACGTTTTATACCTTTTGACTCACAAAAGTCCTGAAAGGCCTTTGAAACATACTCTCCACCATTGTCAGTGCGTAAGCATTTAAGCTTCTTGCCACTCTGATTCTCCACAAGTGTCACAAAAGTTTTGAAAACACTAAACGCTTCATCCTTGTGCTTGAGAAAGTAAACCCATACTTTCCTCGAGTAATCATCTATAAATGTCATAAAGTAAGAAGCTGCCCCTAGAGATAGGTTAGGCATAGGTCCACACAAATCACTATGAACAAGTGCCAACTGTGTATCTCTTCTACTGCTTCTATGCTTATGTGGCTGCTGTGTTTGCTTACCATACAGACAATGTTCATAGAATTCAAAATCATTAAATGAAAAGCCAGGCAAATAACCAGAACGAGACAAGATTTCCATTCCCTTCTTGGACATATGTCCTAACCGGCTATGCCACAAAGAAACATTCGGCTGCTCGGTTACATTGATTACATTTTTAGAGACATTTGATACATAAATCATGTAAAGTCCTCCAGACTTTACTCCATGTGCTACTGTCATAGAACCCTTGGATATCTTCCACATGTTCTGTCCAAAAGTGGTGACGTAGCCAGCATCATCAAGTAAACCTGTGCTGATCAAGCTCTTTGTAATTGCGGGAACATGTCTCACATTCTTCAGCGTGAAAGAAGAGCCATTCTGAAACTTCAATTGAACGTCTCCAACACCTAAGATCTCACATGTCTGCCCATTGCCTAGCCGAACATGATCTTTAGTGGTCACATAAGAGGTAAACCACTCCTTGTTTGGAGACACATGAAGTGATGCCCCTAAGTCTATAATCCAGTCACTCAGTGCATTTCTATCAGATGTTGTAAGAAAAGCTGAGTCCATTGTATTCTTCAAGAAGTAGATGTCTCCTGACACTAGACTATCATCCTCTGCAACAGTGTTTGTCACATTTATTTCTTGAATCTTCACTGAGGACTTCTTCTTCTCACCATGGTCTTCAGCTTTCTCTTTGCCGTTTTTTGCTTTCCATTCTCTGTAGTCTCTTTTCATGTGACCCTTCTTGCCACAATGGTAGCATTCTATGTCACTCTTGCCTTTAGCACTACAAGACTTGCTACGAGACTGATTCCTCTTTCCACCTTTGTCCTTTTCTTTGGTCCTTCCCCTGACAACTAAGGTTTTTACTTTGTCTTTGTCCATTGTCTTTCTGTTGGTTTCTTTAGTAAGCAGATTGCCTTCTACACCTGCTATGGTCAAACCATCTGGAGGTGTAGAATTACTCAAAGCTGTGCGAAAAGTGTCCCAACTTTCCGGAAATGTGATCAACAGGAACATAGCTCTAACAGGTTCATCAAACTTGACACCTTGAGATGACAACTGACTATAGATGGTGTTGAATTCATTTAGATGATTGGACATAGGTGTCCCTTCTTTCATCTTCAAGTCAACAAGCTTCTTAAGCCAGTATACCTGTGAAGCTACACTCTGCTTCTCATAAAGATCACTCAACTTTGTCCATGCTTCATAAGCCGACAGCTCGTCTGCTACATTGAAGTAAACGCTTTCTGCCAAAGTCAGCATAATGGTAGATAGTGCCAATTCATCCATTTTGCTCCATTCATCTTCGTCCATAGCTTCTGGTTTTATCCCCTTGAGATTTATAGGCTTTATCTGCTTCTTTTGTACCAACACGTGCCAAATCTACTTCTTCCACAATGGGAAATTGGTTCCATCTAGCTTCTTGATATTGTAAAGAGCAGTGTATTGTGATCTAGCCATAGCTATGCTTCATAGTAGTTTACTTTCCTGGGAAAAATTCGGCAGAGTTTCCCTTGTAAAATGACCTTTGAACCAATATCAACCTGTCAAATGAACCAAGAAAGCTTTAGATTCTGCAAAAATTTTGGCAGAGTCTCCTTTGTAAAATGGCTCTGGTGTACTAAAAAAACAGACCAAAAACAACTCAAAGAACACTGTCTCTCTAACACTGTAAGCTGCGAGTAAACCTGTAATGCACCTGTACTGGCTGTCACTGTCCTGTAAGCATAGACTGCGACAATGCCTCAATGACGGCAGTAAAGCAAAGATGCAATCCCAACTGTCTAACTCACAGTCAATACATCCTAGCTGCCTATCTAAGGGTGCTCGAGGGATCGCTCCAAGACCTGTATCACCGAAAGGATCTCAAAATTCAAGAATACCCCAACTCAATAAAACCTCACTCGACCCTCAAAAAAGGCTGCAGTAAATCTGATAGTACATAGACTTTCCACAAAGTCATACTGAAGGAGTACGAGCGGAAGTGCGATGCGAGAGAGAGTGTGAGAAGAAGAGCACGACGATATGGTGAACTTGCTCTACTATAATGTGTAGAGCATAGTGAGTTCTTATTAGGTTTTTACAAAAGAATATGTGTACATACCTAGCGGCCCTCCCACTTACCTGGGCGACCACATTGCGCTTTATACCCCAACAACCTCCCACTTAAATTCCAATGTGGTACTTTAAGGTGAGAGAAGCTACTATACAAGCTAATATACAAGAGATGTAGAGAAGTGATGTACTACCCTATACTTAACTGCTTGCGAAAATGCGCAAAGCTCTCTGAGGGAAGTCCTTTTGTAAGTAGATCAGCAGGATTTTCTGTGGTGTGAACTTTGAAAAGCTGAAGTTGCTTATCCTCGACCATTTCCCTGATTAAATGATACTTCACATCCACATGCTTTGTCTTTGAGTGATAAACTGGATTGCGAGCCAATTGTATAGCACTTTGACTATCACAATATAACACAGGCATCTCTTCTTTGATTCCCAAATCTGTTACTAGTCAATTAAGCCAAATTGATTCTTTGCACGCCTCTGATGCTGCAACATATTCAGCCTCTGTAGTAGACTGAGTAACACAATCTTGTAATCTAGAACGCCATGATACTGCTCCACCAGCCAATGTAAAGACATACCTTGACGTAGACCTTCGGTTGTCTAAGTCACCTGCATAATCTGAGTCTGTAAAACCCTTTACACTTAGCTCCTGACTCCCATAGCATATACGCATACTCTTTGTAGCTTCAGGTATCTCAATATTCCTTTCACTGCCTCCCAATGTTTCTTGCCTGGGTTTGACATGTATCGACTTACTACTCCCACTGCAAATGCAATGTCTGGGCGAGTAGCAATCATTGCATACATCAAACTACCCACTGCAGACACATATGGAATCTTATCCATTTCAGCCTGTTCTTCCTTAGACACAGGACAATCTTGTTTGCTAAGTTTCACATATGGTGGCAATGGAACACTCAATGCCTTTCCCTTCTCCATATTGAAACGTTGCAAAACCTTGTCAATATACTCTGTTTGAGATAACCAAATCAACTTCTTTGATCTGTCTCTCTCAATGCGCATACCAAGTATATGACTTGCCTCACCCATGTCTTTCATGTCAAACGATTTTTCCATCTTTGACTTCAAAGCTGAAATTTCTTCCAAGTGCTTGCCAGCAATCAACATGTCATCCACATACAAAATAAGGATCAGCCAACTGCCATCCTTAGCCTTCTTTGTATATAGACAGTGATCGAACTCACTATGTTTGTAGCCTTGAGAAAGCATAAACTTGTCGAATTTATGGTACCATGCCCTCGGTGATTGTTTTAAGCCATAAAGACTCTTTAACAACTGGCATACCCAATCTTCCTTGCCTTTCTCAACAAACCCTTCTGGCTGCTGCATATAAATTTTCACATCTAAATCACCATGCAAGAACGCTGTCTTGACATCCATTTGGTGCAACACCAAATCTAATATGGCAACCAATGCAAGAAAGCATCTCAATGTAGTCAGCTTGACCACCGGAGAGAAGACTTCATCAAACTCAATGCCTTGTTATTGCTTAAAGCCCTTGGCAACAAGCCTTTGCTTTGTACTGTGGCTGACTATCATGAGCGGTGATCTTATACCTGTAAACCCATTAACAAGGTAGAGCCTTTTTGCGCTGTGGTAATTTAACTAGCTTCCATGTCCTGTTTTTATGCAGAGCTGTCATCTCTGACTGCATGGCCAATTGCCACTTCCCGGAGTCCTTCATTTGCACTGCTTCCGTGTAACATGAAGGCTCATTGCAATCAGTCAAAATGACATAATTCATAGATGGAACAAACCTATCAGGAGGTCGCGTGACACGTCCAAATCTACGCACAATAGGTGGCTCAGGCTCAGCCACAACTTGTCGTTCCACTCTATCCTGTCCTTGCTCCTCTTGAGCCCTGACATTTTGTCTTGCATGTGCAGGTCCATCTTCTTGGAAGACAACTCTTCTAACCTCCTCAACCCTCTCTGGTTTAGAATGATATTTGGATTCATTAAAGTGAACATCATTGCTGCCGACAACCTTTCTGGATTCGGGATCCCAAAGTCTGTACCCCATCTCACCAGAATTACCATAGCCTAGAAAGATGCACTTTCTACTCTTTGGCTCAAGTTTGCTCCTAAATTCTTTTGGAACGTGAGTATATGCCTCAATCCCAAAGACTCTGAGATGCTTGTATGAGGGCATTTTGCCTGACCATACCATCTCTGGCACTGAATCCTTCTGCAAAACCTTGCTAAGAGATCTATTTACAAGATGAACAGCTGTTGATACAGCTTCAGCCCAGAACCCATTTGGTAGTTGTGCATTAGACAACATACTTCTTACCTTCTCTTGTATGGTCCTCTTCATCCTCTCAGCAACACCATTTTGAGGAGGATTGTAAGGACCAGTAAGTTCACGTTTTATACCTTTTGACTCACAAAAGTCCTGAAAGGCCTTTGAAACATACTCTCCACCATTGTCAGTGCGTAAGCATTTAAGCTTCTTGCCACTCTGATTCTCCACAAGTGTCACAAAAGTTTTGAAAACACTAAACGCTTCATCCTTGTGCTTGAGAAAGTAAACCCATACTTTCCTCGAGTAATCATCTATAAATGTCATAAAGTAAGAAGCTGCCCCTAGAGATAGGTTAGGCATAGGTCCACACAAATCAATATGAACAAGTGCCAACTGTGTATCTCTTCTACTGCTTCTATGCTTATGTGGCTGCTGTGTTTGCTTACCATACAGACAATGTTCACAGAATTCAAAATCATTAAATGAAAAGCCAGGCAAATAACCAGAACGAGACAAGATTTCCATTCCCTTCTTGGACATATGTCCTAACCGGCTATGCCACAAAGAAACATTCGGCTGCTCGGTTACATTGATTACATTTTTAGAGACATTTGATACATAAATCATGTAAAGTCCTCCAGACTTTACTCCATGTGCTACTGTCATAGAACCCTTGGATATCTTCCACATGTTCTGTCCAAAAGTGGTGACGTAGCCAGCATCATCAAGTAAACCTGTGCTGATCAAGCTCTTTGTAATTGCGGGAACATGTCTCACATTCTTCAGCGTGAAAGAAGAGCCATTCTGAAACTTCAATTGAACGTCTCCAACACCTAAGATCTCACATGTCTGCCCATTGCCTAGCCGAACATGATCTTTAGTGGTCACATAAGAGGTAAACCACTCCTTGTTTGGAGACACATGAAGTGATGCCCCTAAGTCTATAATCCAGTCACTCAGTGCATTTCTATCAGATGTTGTAAGAAAAGCTGAGTCCATTGTATTCTTCAAGAAGTAGATGTCTCCTGACACTAGACTGTCATCCTCTGCAACAGTGTTTGTCACATTTATTTCTTGAATCTTCACTGAGGACTTCTTCTTCTCACCATGGTCTTCAGCTTTCTCTTTGCCCTTTTTTGCTTTCCATTCTCTGTAGTCTCTTTTCATGTGACCCTTCTTGCCACAATGGTAGCATTCTATGTCACTCTTGCCTTTAGCACTACAAGACTTGCTACGAGACTGATTCCTCTTTCCACCTTTGTCCTTTTCTTTGGTCCTTCCCCTGACAACTAAGGTTTTTACTTTGTCTTTTTCCATTGTCTTTCTGTTGGTTTCTTTAGTAAGCAGATTGCCTTCTACACCTGCTATGGTCAAACCATCTGGAGGTGTAGAATTACTCAAAGCTGTGCGAAAAGTGTCCCAACTTTCCGGAAATGTGATCAACAGGAACATAGCTCTAACAGGTTCATCAAACTTGACACCTTGAGATGACAACTGACTATAGATGGTGTTGAATTCATTTAGATGATTGGACATAGGTGTCCCTTCTTTCATCTTCAAGTCAACAAGCTTCTTAAGCCAGTATACCTGTGAAGCTACACTCTGCTTCTCATAAAGATCACTCAACTTTGTCCATGCTTCATAAGCCGATAGCTCGTCTGCTACATTGAAGTAAACGCTTTCTGCCAAAGTCAGCATAATGGTAGAAAGTGTCAATTCATCCATTTCGCTTCATTCATCTTCGTCCATATCTTCTGGTTTTATCCCCTTGAGATTTATAGGCTTTATCTGCTTCTTTTGTACCAGTACGTGCCAAATCTACTTCTTCCACAATGGGAAATTGGTTCCATCCAGCTTCTTGATATTGTAAAGAGTAGTGTCCTGTGATCCAGCCATAGCTACGCTTCACAGTGGTTTACTTTCCTGGGAAAAATTTGGCAGAGTTTCCCCTGTAAACTGACCTCTGAACCAATATCAACCTGTCAAATGAACCATGAAAGCTTCAGATTCTGCAAAAATTTTGGCAGAGTCTCCTTTGTAAAATGGCTCTGGTGTACAAAAAACAGACCAAAAACAGCTCAAAAACACTGTCTCTCTAACACTGTAAGCTGCGAGTAAACCTGTAATGCACCTGTACTGTCTCTCACTGTCCTGTCACTGTCCTATAAGCATAGACTGCGACAATGCCTCAACGGCAGTAAAGCAAAGATGCAATCCCAACTGTCTAACTCACAGTCAATACATCCTAGCTGCCTATCTAAGGGTGCTCGAGGGATCGCTCCAAGACCTGTATCACCGAAAGGATCTCAACATTCGAGAATCCCCCAGCTCAATAAAACCTCACTCGACCCTCAACAAAGGCTGCAGTAAATCTAACAGTACATAGACTTCCCACAAAGTCATACATCCACAAATTTCCCACTATATGCTGTAACCTCTGCGGCGGTTGTTTGCTGCGTGACTCACAGCCAGCAAACCCTCAACAGACATACATCATCTCTAACAATACATCCCATGTGGAAGTACCTGCAATGTCAGGACGAAATCTGAAATATCAAGCAGCAAACACAAGCTACCTGATGAACTAGTGGATGTCGCCTACAGTCTGTGTGTAGATTGCGCCCGTGTCGTATGTGACACGCCTCCAAGAACTGTGAGCCGTCCTTCGATGTGTAGACAGCCACAAATCAACACTCTGGGAGTGTCGATATCCTCAGCACCTACAGCCGTAGGCCGAAAAAACCCCAAATTTGCAGAGTCGGATCTGCACCCGCTGAGACCACGTAGTCGAAAATGGTCTGCGTAGACCTTTGTCGAAGCCGAACGGTGGCCGAGATGACCTCAGAATGAAATTCTGAGAACACCAAGCCCTTCGGACTTTCCCACGAGATTTGGGGCCATGTCTTCGCATGTCGAATTTCACTCCAATCTGAGCTGGTGACTCTAGCCTCCTGCAGTGCTGCCCTGAGCCTCGATCTGAGCTCTGATACCAGTTGAAGGAGTACGAGCGGAAGTGCGACGCGAGAGAGAGTGCGAGAAGAAGAGCATGGTGATATGGTGAACTCGCTCTACTGTAATGTGTAGAGCATAGTGAGTTCTTATTAGGTTTTTACAAAAGAATATGTGTACATACCTGGCGGCCCGCCCACTTACCTGGGTGACCACATTGGGCTTTATACCCCAACACATACATCCACAAATTTCCCACTGTATGCTGTAACCGCTGCGGCGGTTGTTTGCTACGTGACTCACAACTTGCAAACCCTGAATAGACATACATAATCTCTGACCATACATCCCATGTGGAAGTACCTGCAATGTCAGGATTAAATCTGGAATATCAAGCAGAAAACACAAGCTACCTGATGAACTAGTGGATGTCGCCTATAGTCTTTGTGTAGGTGCGCCCGTGTCATATGTGACATGCCTCCAAGAACTGTGAGCCATCCTTCGTTGTGTAGACAACCACAAATCAGCACTCTGGAAGTGCAGATATCCTCAGCACTTGCAGTCGTAGGCCGAAACCCCAAATTTGCAGAGTCGGATCTGCACTCGCCAAGACCACGTAGTCGAAAATGGCCTGCGCAGAGCTTTATCGAAGCTGAACGGTGGTCGAGATGACCTCAGAATGAAATTCTGAGAACACCAGGTCCTTCGGAATTTCTCACAATATTTGGGGCCGTGTCTTCGCCTGTCGAATCTCACTCCAATCTGAGCAGGTGACTCTGGCTACCTGCAAATGCTGCCCCGAGCCTCGATCTGAGCTCTGATACCAGTTGAAGGAGTACGAGCGGAAGTGCGACGTGAGAGAGAGTGCAAGAAGAATAGCACGACGATATGGTGAACTCGCTCTACTATAATGTGTAGAGCATAGTGAGTTATTATTAGGTTTTAACAAAAGAATATGTGTACATACCTGGCGGCCTGCCCACTTACCTGGGCGACCACATTGGGCTTTATACCCCAAGACATGTCTGATGTTAGGCAACATAAACTCAGTGTCATTATGTAGAGAAAACTTGATGATGCCCACATCATATACATCAAGCTCCTAAGAATTGCCTGGCTTCACTATGCCATGTGTGGTAGTGTATGTAGAAAACCATTCCTTGTGAGGAGTCACATGGAAGCTACAACCTGAGTCCACAATCCAATTCTGCACATGTTAGATAAGGGGAACTAGAACCTAGGAGTTGACCACCCAGCCACCCACTATATAGCATAGCCCCTGGCCCTTTGGACTCCCTTTCCACACTGCCTAGTCCGGCCTTGCCAGTGTCCTGACATTACTCCCCCCTTAAGAAGATTTTTCGTCCTCGAAAACAAAAGTGGGAAGCTTCTTCTTAAGAACACTAATGTTTTCCCAAGTGGCACCTTCCTGAGGTCGGTCTTTCCACTTGATTAAGGCTTGTTGACGTACATGATGATGTGTATGCAACTCATGATAATTGAGAACACGTTCACTTTCATGCGGTAAGGTAGGAGGTTCAATAAAATCAACCAAAATTTGTTGGTCAATGACATTGTTGTCCCCATGTAATTGCTTACATTAACGGCTTACGTTAACGGCTTACATGAAACACCGAATGAATATGAGAATGTGCAGGTAGCATTAATTTGTAGGCACAATCACCTACTCGCTTGAGTATTTTGAAAGGCCCACAATATCGAGGAGATAATTTAGGTGTTGGCCTAGTTTTCAGACTTTCTGAATGTTCTGGCACACGTAAAAATACTTCCTCCCCTTCCTCGAAGGTAACTTGCCGACGTTTCTCATCAGCATACTTCTTATACCGATCCTGTGCTTGTCGGAAATTTTGACGAGTAAGTTTCAGCATATCCATGTAGTCTTGGAGAAAATCCTTAACCTGTTGGAGCTTTTTGGTTGCCAACCCCACCGTAACAGGTGACCTAGGTTGAAACCCATACATGAGCATGAAAGCACTAAATCCAGTTGTGACATGCTTAGCACTGTTGTAGGCAAAGTCGCGAATAGGTAAGTATTATTTGCAGTCTGACTATTTTTTGCTGACTTATGCTCTTAGCATATCCTCTACCATCTGTTTTTGGATGATCGGCTGTACTGAGGTTCAGTTGTGTACCCAATCGTTTAAACACAACCCTCCAAAAGTGACTGTTAAACTTGGGATCACGGTCACTGACAATGTTACTTCGAAAACCATACAATTTATATAGATTGTCCAAAAGTAACTTGGCTAGTTCTGGTGTCTTAACCGTTGATTTGGTTGGAATAAACTTAAATAGTTTAGTCAACCGGTCTACGACCACCCATACTGAGTCATGACCTCGTACAGTGGTTGGTAAACCCACAATAAATTCCATAGAGATGCTTTCCCATTTTCCATTAGGAATTTCCAAAGGATGTAAGAGTCATCTGCTTTCAGGTGCTCTGCTTTGTTAACTTGACATTTTTGGCAATGCAAGACATAAGCTTTAAAAAAGTCATGTGTACCTGGCCAAGAATCTGTCGTTGTACGAAAGCATAAGTTTTTCTAATACCCGGGTGCCCTGCACTTGGACTATCATGACATTCATAAATAATTTGGCGCCAAATGTCTGTGTCCGTCCGTACACAAACTCTTCCCTTATGGAGTAGGTACCCATTATCAATGGTGAAATGCTTCCATCGTTGTAGTTCATCACTCAATAGAGGAGAACTAGGTGTGGAGGTTAACGTTACACTACCATCATTGGAGTGAGAAGGATCCCTCATTTGTACATGGCTCCACACTTTGGAATATGCTTCATCATACTCATATTTGCCTTTGAGAGAATCCAAAAATTCACTACGAAGTTCCGTGAACAAGAGAGAATTGATCTCCGGCATACGACTTAGAGTGTCAGCCACCACATTGTATCGACCTTTACGATACCTGAGCTTGGTGTCATATTCCTAAAGAATCTCGGCCCACCTGGCTTTCTGACCCTTCAAATCTGTTTGTTGTGTAAACCATTTGATGCTTTCATGGTCAAACACAATTTCAAATTGAGTACCATACAGATAATGACGCCATGTTTTTAAGGCAGACACTATTGCATAGAGTTACCACATTGTATCGACCTTTACGATACCTGAGCTTGGTGTCATATTCCTAAAGAATCTCGGCCCACCTGGCTTTCTGACCCTTCAAATCTGTTTGTTGTGTAAACCATTTGATGCTTTCATGGTCAAACACAATTTCAAATTGAGCGTCAGCCACCACATTATATCGACCTTTACAATACCTGAGCTTGGTGTCATATTCCTAAAGAATCTCGGCCCACCTGGCTTTCTGACCCTTCAAATCTATTTGTTGTGTAAACCATTTGATGCTTTCATGGTCAAACACAATTTCAAATTGAGCACCATACAGATAATGACGCCATGTTTTTAAGGCAGGCACTATTGCATAGAGTTCACGCTCATAAGCAAAGTAGTTCTATTGAACTGCATCAAGCTTCTTGCTTTCAAATGCAATTGGCTGTCCGTCTTGTAACAGGACTGCTCCAATAGCACGATCACCCGCATCCGTTTCCAAAATGAATGGTTTCAGAGGATATACAATAGCTAGTATGGGAGCTATAGCTAATGCATCCTTGAGCGTATCGAAATTGTGATGTTGAGTGGATCCCCACTGAAAAGCTTTGCCTTTGCCTTTTAGTTGATCCATCATGGGAATAGCAATATTAGAATATCTTTTAACGAACTTTCGGTAAAAACGTGCAAATCCCAAAAAAATATATAACTCTTCCAGATTTTTAGGAGAAGGCCATTTCCGAATGGTATCCACTTTGGATTGATCCATATATAGCCCGTTAGCTGAAATAACATGCCCTAGATAGTTGATTTCTTCTTTCAAAAAATCACACTTAGATTCCTTGGCATATAATTTGTTTGTTTGTAACAACTCGAACACCTTCCTGAGATGCTGTAAGTGTTCTTCTTCAAAAGCACTCTAGACTAGAATGTCATCGAGGAAAACGATGAAAAATTTGCTCAAGTATGGCTTCAAGACACTATCCATAAGTGTCATGAATGTTTCGGGCGCATTGGTTAACCCAAAGGGCATCACCAAGAACTCGTAGTGTCCAAACCGTGTTCGGAATGCAGTTTTGGGTATATCACCAGGTCGAATACGGACTTGGTGATATCCTGACCGCAAGTCTCTTTTTGTATGCGAGCATGAGTGAGTTTCTCGAACAACTCATCTACTTGAGGAAATGGGTATTTGTTCTTAATCGTAACTGCCATGGTAGTCTATGCACATGCGCATACTACCGTCTTCTTTCTTAACTAATAGGATAGGAGAGGCCCATGGTGAAGAACTTGGTTGTATATACCCTCTGCTAAGGTAGTCAGCAAGCTGATGTTCCACCTTAATAGCTTCAGAATAACTCATACGGTAGGGTGGTTTACTAACAGGTTTAAGCCTGCAGCCACATCGATGCTATGTTGCACCGATCGTAATCTTGGTGGCAAATCATTTATAAAAACATCTTGAAATTCCTTTAATAAAATTTTATGTAACTCACTAGCAATGTTTGCTTGTTTAGAATTAGTTATTGGTGGAAGAGATGAGAGAGAAGCATGCGGCATTGTCGAATGTTCAACATATTCAATGTTAGAAAGAAAACGATACATTGAGTAACACAAGGAAACTTGATCTATTTCATTATCAGAAACGAGTTACATAAGCTCAGCGGTACAAATCAATGGTGAAGAAGGTACATCCTTCTCTCCTAACAACAACACATGTGCGCCATGGGATTCAAACATCAAGCTTCTGTATCATGTCCATTCATCATTGCTACCTTGTAGCGGTGGGTACTCAGAGTTTGAGGCAATTTTAGTTTTTTCACCAATCCATGCATGGCTTATGGCCGTTTCTCAAGGAGAAGGTGAAGGGTAGATTCCCGGGTACGTACGAGTTAGCCTTCAAGATTGCTCACCTTAAGGACAAGAAGTTGCGGACGAAAGCCAAAGAAACTGAGTCAACAGAAGCAGGAACATTGCGTCGACCAACAACCACGACAACCACCATTCCTCCACAACCACTAGCTCCTGGGGTAAGAAATGACCAACAAGATATGTTGGCCCACATTACTAACCAACTGCAAAATTTGTCTATCCACTTGATACAACAAGGAAGGAATCAAGAAAGAGATCAAGACCCAAGAAGAGCACGACGACAAAAGAGGGAGTGTCACTGCTAGAACTACGGAGAAGATGGTCACGGTATGTACTACTATCCCAAACCGTGACAAAACTATAATAGAGGAGATAGGAGGAACCAACTGTCACCCCCCTAGAGAGAGAACACCCCCACCCCAAGCACCAGCCCCACCAACACGAATTCTACGTGCACCCCAGGCACAACCACAAGCATCCATTCCACCTCTTCCACCGGCACCACCACCATCGCCTTGTAAACATCATAAGGCTAAAAGAGAAAGGAAAGGCTGTAGTAGTGGATCCATCCAGAGTGAAGGAGAGGGATAAGGTTAAGGAGAAGGTAACCTTTGTAGAACAATTTGAATCCATGACTGTAAAAATAGCTAGGAGGGAGAAAGCTACACAATCTGATGATGAGAGAAGCATGAAAGAAGAGACTAGCAAGAGGCCATCAAGGCCACAACGGAAATTAAGCATCACCGACTTCCAGTTAGGGGAAAGTTATAGGCCCTATGATCTAACATTGGATGTGGGAGAGCAAGGACTAAAGATTACATGGCCACAGGTGCTACATCTCGCATCAAAGGTAAGGCGACAATGGTTCAAAATGGTAAGTACAAGGTGCTTCGAAGTAAAGGTAGCCGGAGCAATTTCGGGTTGCAACATGGATGACATCCTTCCAATTGTCGACGTCAACATAAAAGGTAAGAGGGTTGGAAACACCTACATTGATGGAGGTGCACAAATTTGTGTGATGAATGAAGCTATGATGCTTCGGCTAAGGCTCGAGGTTGACAGGCCTGCTCCATGCAAGGCAAAGATGGAAAACAACGCAAAAGTAAAATGTGCAGGTGTGGTAAGTGCTGTGAAGATAAAAGCTTCCAACATTGAGGTAGAAGTAGATGTTTTTGTGATGCCTACTAAGGGGGAGGGCTATCCATTAATATTAGGAAGGCCATGGTTGATGGCCATGAAGGCAAAATATGACTGGGGCACTGGCCTTCTACGCATGACTGGTAAGAAAGGGGAGACAATCTACTACAACATGAAGACTGGCAAGCAGAAGCAAATGGACCTAGAGACATCAGCAGATGAAACCACTAGTTAGTCTTCCACTTTTGAGGAGGAGACCACATCCACCGATGAAAGCAACACTTCCATCGATGTGATGGGTATCATCATGAAGGATCTACAAAGGGTAAGCACAGCTGGCCGTCTGTCACTAGAAGGGCAAAGCAACAAAGAGGAAAGTAAATCACTTGCCCTAGGAGAAAGTAGGTTGAAGGGTATGTTGTCTAAGGAATTAACAATTAAGGAGAAAGATAAATTTTTGCAAATGTTGATGGGATTTCCTGACCCTTTCATTGAAAACTATGAAAGAATCATAGGTATTACAATAGTGGAACATCATATTAAGCTGAAGGAAGGGGTAAAACCAGTTGTGCAAAAGCTACGACGGCTGGGGGTCATACAAGAAAAGGCACTCCTAGCCGAGGTAAGGAAGCTACTAGAAGCAGTGTTCATCTATCCTATAGAAAAATCGGAGTGGGTGTCACCCGTAGTAGTGACGCCTAAAAAGAATGGTAAGTGGAGGGTCTGCGTTGACTACGAACCACTAAATGTAGCTACAAAGAGATACCACTTTCCTTTCCCTTTCTTGGATGAAATTATGAATGAAGTGGCGGGTTTTGAATGCTACACCATGTGTGATGGTTATTTCGGGTATTTTCAAATACGCATAGCCTTGGAAGATCATCTAAAAACCACTTTCATTACGCCATGGGGTTGTTTTGCATACAGGGTTATGCCATTTGGTCTCACAAATGCACCTTCCACATTCAAAAGATATGTCATATATGTCTTTCAACCGTTCTTTGGAACATCCATAAGACTGTTCATTGATGATGTTTGTATATACAGTCCTCGCATTTCACACTTAGAAAAGGTGACTGAGGGTTTGGCAATGTTGCAAAGCCTAGGTGGGGAATTAAATGTGGACAAATGCCACATTGGGGAAAGTAGAGTCATTCTGTTAGGCCATGAAGTTTTAGCGAAAGGTATCAACACCGATCAAAGTAAGGTTTCTGCACTCATAGCCCTACGTCCTTCACCAACAACCACACGTGAACTGGTTTCTTTTTTACAAAAGGTGAGGTAATTGAGTAGATTCATACATCTACTATCCCAACTTGTTCTACCACTACAACAGCTCACTCAAAGATAAAATTTCACCTGGGATGAGGAGAGCGAACATCACTACAACAAGGTAAAGGAGGTCTTAGCCACCCTACCAACTATCCCACCACCTAAGTGGGATGAAAAATTCTATGTCACCTCAAGTGTGGGTGATGACTCATTGGGGGTTGTGCTACTCCAGAAGGATACAACATCTTTCATGACATTAGGCAAAATTTGGACTCACAAAGGGGCCCTTTAAGGAGTTTGACTTTACCTCTCTCCAAAATGGGCGCATGATTAATTTTTTGCAAAAAAACTCCAAATTTGGCGGAGGTTTGACAGTTAGAATGTCCTCTTCAAGCTCTATCTACTGATATATAGCAAGCCATGAGATTCCTCATATTTGGACATTCTAACTGTCAAACCTCCGTCAACTTTTGAGTTTGTTTGCAAAAATTTATCCATGCGTCCATTTTGGTAGAGAGAGGTAAAGTCAAACTCCTTCAAGGGCCCCTTTGTGAGTCCAAATTTTGCCTAATCGGCCAATTTACTTCTCCAGTCAAATGATGACAGTAGCAGAGAAAGGTTTCACCCATGTGGAACACCTAGTCCTAGCCCTTAGATTTGCAACTACAAAGTTCAGGTCATATTTGCTGCCTAGGCCTAGGCAATTTGTAGTTTTAGCCATGGATGAGATGTTTCCATATGTTGTACAACACATGGATGTTTCTGCTAGGATTACTAAATGGCTAGTTTGTCTGCAAGAATTTGACTACACTGTACAGGTGGAAAGCATGACAAGGGCAAGCTTGGGGGGACTCATGACCTACCAAAACTTTGAAAAGAAGGTGACTCAATCTAAAGGGGAAGGAATTCAATCACTTCCAGAGCCACCGATGGTAGAAAGAGCACACTCTCTCTACTTTGATGGAGCCTACAAACGAGCATCTGACAAAGCAGCTCTGCTGGCATAGTGGTCTTTGATGTCAAAGTTATCAAGGTATTTTCGCTTGGCCATTTGTTAGAACCACATTCTAACAATGAAGCTGAGTATGCAGCACTAACGAAGGGTTTACAATGGTGCGTCTCGCAAGGGGTAAAGCGCCTTAATGTATTTGGGGATGCTCTACTTTTGGTAAGGCAAGTAAATGGAGTATGGACATGCAAGAATAGCTTGAGGACTCACTTAAGCTGTGTAAAAAACTTGTTGGGTACGTTTGAAGAAGATCAATTACACCATATCCCAAGGGCTCAAAACCATGAAGCTAATGCCCTAGCAAGAGAAATACTATTGGAAGTGGTGGTTGGGGCTATAAAGCTAAAGCTCCGGCTCCCTCTATTTCAAGGTAGTGATATGTTGACTGCTGGGTCAACAACACAACATAACTCAAGTTTCGTACCAAAGTCTTATCTTTTTCGAGTTATGAAATGCTACGGATTATGGCTATAAAACGTCATTTGTAATGAGTAGTTATTCTATTTTCAGAAGCCGGGGTGCAATGGCACTTCCAGATTGTAAATACAAAGCCATTTGCACCTTTCAACCCCATTTTTTGTTAAACTTAAGGTAGCCTTAGTATATAACGTACCTAGGTCATTTTGTAAAGGAGACTTTTATCATAATCAAACTTTTAGCGTTGTCGTCTACTGTGCGTGAGAGAGAAAGAGAGTGAGCATGAGCTTCATCCTCTCGCTACGCCCGGCTCGCTCAACACATTGGAGATCCGACTACACCATTGCTATAGGCTCGAGGAGAGCTACGCGACAACGCCAAGCATTCCACGCGAGATGAAGCACACATGCCGATGCATCTACGAGCTATTTGTGGCCGTAAGTGTATCAAATGATGTATGTTTTATGCATGTCAGTAGTCTGTAGAATCGTGGCGACATAAGCTACGCATAGGTACTCATAAATTTTAGTTTCGGGCACTTTCAAAATTTTGTTCTGTTATCCTACGCGTTTTTCGCAGATGGGTTTAAAGTGAGGGTTTTGAGTGTAGAAGCTTAGGGACAGGTGTATCCTAGTGAGGGGATGGTGTTCCTTAAGTTTCGTACGAATCTGGCATGATTAGGTGAGTTACCTTCCGTATGTGTGTATGTGTCTAGGTGGTGTAGTTGAGAGCAGTGAGGTTCTTGATTGTGGTTTAGTTGGCCTTCCAGAGTGTTGTATGTGTAGGATGGTCTCAGCCTAACAAGCTAACGAGATTCCCTCCGTGTGCCTATCGTGTGCCTATCGTGTCATCTGTGTCCTTGATTGACATTATGTTGATCTAGGTAGTTTTTGCATGCACTTCATGGGTGTGTGAGTCGCTCCGTCCAACATTGGGGCCGTTGCAGGGGACACAAGGACCTAAGTAGGTTTCCTACTAACACTCATGTGATGGTTGCTTGATTTAGTTTCGGCTAAAGAAAGCGTTTTTCTTAAGTGGATCCGGAAGATGATATTCCGCGATCAAGTGGATAGCCAAGAAGCGTGTGTCTTGCCGAGGGTCTGCGACTAGATAGGTTTAGTTAGGATTTGTGGATTAGAGTAGTTGTTGGTGGTCGCGTGATTTGTGAGGTGATAAAAGCGTTTACTAGTCCGTGTGTGGCAGTGAAGCGTTTTTCTACTCATAGATGCAAAACCCCATATGATTTGTAGGATTAGCTTTAGGTAAGTGATCCAATTCTGATCTAGAGCTATTCAACACTGAATTATTTGCTAAAGTGCTTGATTGCATTTGAAATCACGGAAAAGTGTGCTTTTGAGGGTAAAAATGCATTAAACAAGCTTTTGTGGATGTTTTTGTATGACTGACTGATGATGTGCATATAAAAGAGCATTTGCAAGGGTTCAATGAAGAAAACCTGCAATTCTGTAAACATAGACATCCTACGCGTAGGATGTCTTTTGGGGGTTCTGGAGACCAAATTTGAAAATTCTAATTGCACCAGTGTGTTTAGAAGGGGGGGTTTACCCCAAGTATACATTGAAATTAAAGTTTTGACCAACTCTTGACACCCAAAAGACCAAAGACGGGGTGTCAAAAATGCGAAAACAAGAAACTTAAGATTCTGAGCATAATTTTGCATAAAAACGGGTAGGAATGCTTGAAAAGTAGTGCTCAAGACTTGGGGATGCCTGTGGATGAATTCTGCCACAAATTTCATCAGTAGACATCCTACGCGTAGGATGTCTAGAGAGTGATTCTGGAAGCAAAAATCAAGTTTTTACATCATACCCATATTCTGCATGTTGTGTTGGACACACACACCAAAGCTCATGTCATTTGGACATATATACTGAGAGTTACATGGATGTTACTCTTTCAGAGAAATATTTTTCCAAAAGTGGTGATTCTGAGCAATTTTGACATCCAAAATTTGTTGTGATCACATATTCTTGTTATATGCATCAAGGAGCACCTTGGGTAGAAACAGAAGTCCATTCTGAGAAAAAAAGACATCCTACGCATAGGATGTCTACAGGGTGATCTGGTGGAAATTTTGAAATTCTGAGTTGACCAGTGTGTTCAGAAGGTAGGTTTTACCCTATTTTCACCTGGAAAGGGGAACTTGACCATATCTTGACAGTATAAGGGCAGATAGACTGAAATTGCCATACATCCTACCCAAATTGTGCCAAGGCATTATTCCAAGACCAAAACCATAGGATGGTTGCAAGAGCATGATCTGCATGATATATTGAGTGACTGAGAGAGTTTTCATCTCATTTGGGGGAGAAACGGGGGTCCTAAGCAGACTTTAGCACTTTTGATTGAAAAAGACTAGAACAGCTAAAATTGGAGTCTTTTGAAATCCAAACCAAAATCTGAGCATACCACTAGGTTGCTGACATCAAGGGGAAGCTTTGGGTCAAGTCTGGGGTCAAACATGCCAAAAAGACATCCTACGCGTAGGATGTCATATGTGTGATTTTGCACTCCAAACTTAATTTTGAGCATACCACTGTGATCAGCACCCTAAGGAGAGACTGTGGTTCAAATTTGGGGCAATTCTGAGCAGTTAGACATACTACGCGTAGGATGTCTAAAGCATGATTTAGAAGCCAGATTCAAATTGTGGACATAGTAGGGTGTTGTATAGCCTTAGGCAAGCCTCCTAGTCAATTTTGGTCCAATTTGGAGTTGATTTGACTTGGGAATTCATCAGAATATACATCAGGCTTCTGGAACAGATTCTTGATCATTTGACCAGCCTGTAGGTGTCAGAATCAAAAAGTAAAAATATTTGTGAGATTAGCACATCAAGGGGAAGCTACAGTGCAAGTTTGAGCTGAAACATAGCAAAAATACATCCTACGCGTAGGATGTCTCCAGGGTCATAAAGTGGTCAAAATTCTATTGTAGCCATATAGGGAGATTCTAAGTGTCTCAAGGATTCCATATCTTTTTTCAAAAGTGAATTTGGACCTTGTTTGGCCTATTTACCAAGCAAAGATAAGAATTATCAAACATCCTACTCTTTGAGTGCACTAGAAGCTTATGCAGCCCAAATCTTGACCTATTGCCATCCAAATTCAATTTTGAGTATACCATTGGGTTGCTTAGCACTAGGAGAATCTTGGGATCAAGTTTGGACAAAATCTGAGCAGTTAGACATCCTACGCGTAGGATGTCTCCAGCTTGATTTAGGACTCCAAACCAACCTATGAGCACACCACTGTGATCAGCACATCAAGGAGAAGTAGGGGTGAAAATTTCAAGTCATTCTGAGCAAAAAAACATCCTACGCGTAGTATGTCTCAAGGCCATTTTTAGGTCCAAATGAAATTCTGAGCATACCATTGTGTTGTTGGGCTCAAGGGGAGTCTCTAGACCAAATTTTGTTAAATTCTGAGCATATAGACATCCTACGCGTAGGATGTCTCCAGGCCAGTTTTATGGTCCAACTGTACTTTTGACCATACAGAAGTGTTCACTGTGTCACAGAGATCCCAAATCTTCTTTTAAAATTGAATTTGGACTCATTTTGACCAGAAACTGCATTTCACTGTTTTGGCCATAACTTTCACAAACGGTATCGGATCGGAAAAGTTTTTATATCAAAACGTAGCCTGAGAGCGGCTCTACAGATCTTAGAGCAAAACTTGAACTAAAGGAATTCCTATGGCAACCATTTAGTTCAACTTTGAAAAAAAACATCGTTTAAGGCCTCAAAATACATCCGCAAGTTAGGGGTGTCTGAAAGCGACAATTTGCGAGAATTGTGATGAAACGGTTGCGGTTTTGGACATAGTTTTGACTTTTCCCTAACCAAAGAACTTGAACACAGTGGACTAAGTCTACTTAAACCAAGAAAAATCTCTTAAGCCCAGAAATCATGTCTACCCTAGATTCAAACGCAGCTTACACAAGCTTGGAGATCCCGATGATAGAGGAATATCCTCCCACAATGGATCTTCCAAACTTGCAATTGATAAAGATCCATCTTTTTGAGAGAGTTTGGATGATTGGTCATGAGAGTGAAGGACTATATAGATACATTGACAACAATGAGGTCAATCTTTATAGGTGCTCAAATCCATACCTAGAAGAGATAACGGATTACAAGCTCTTATATGTCTACACATACGGAGCGACTGTCAATGGAGATCTATAGTTGTCGACAAGTATGGACGAGAATACAGAGTTGTAGAAAGCACAAATCCACTGATTGTACTAGAAAGAGGTGGATATTTGGTCAATGAAGGACCACAAATGCCTCCACCAAACACGAGAATTCCTATAGGAATTCCAAGAAGAGAGCCACCAGGATTCCCTTCAAGAGCGATAACGAGAGAAGGATTGGGAGAGTCTCTAGTTAGACTTGTAGACAATCGACGAGTTAGACCATCCCAAGTCCAGAAATGGGTAAACATAAAATACTCCGGAGATAAAGATCCGAGAGATCACGTAACGGCTTTTAAAAGAGTGATTAGAGCAGAGGAAGTTTAAGATTTTGCGACACAGTTTGCTGGATTTGGATTGACTCTAGAAGATGATGCAGCTACATGGTTCGATTCGGTGGAAAATGGGATTTTGAGACCCTAGATGAGCTGTTTGAGGAGTTTATTGAAGAATTATCACCAAAAGGCATTGCTCACAGCACGGTCTCGCAAATCCATAGATTCAAACAGAAAGAGAATGAATCAGTACGCAAAGCATCATTACGGCTCAAGAGATATGTTGAGCTCTGTCCGAGAGCGGAATTACATACGCAAGCACGTCTGATGCTGATCTTTATCCAAGGAATGAGACATGCGGGCCTTCAGAAGGATCTGCATATGATAAGAAGGATGACGCTAAATGAGTTGATCAAAGAAGATCTTTATCTAGTGGATAATTGTGAGGCATACAAAGAAAAGGACTTAAAGAGTCAAGGAGATTACACATCCTCTCAGCACAGTGTTTCACAGATAAGTGAGTCCATTGCCAAGCCAACGGCACCTATTGATCAAGAAAAGCTTATCGACGACTTGGTCAAGAGGGTGATTCCTCTTGTAAGGTCTGATTCAGGAGAATCGAAGTGGTGTGAAATTGAGAGAAAATGGACGAACCATACGGGGGAAGAGTGTTATTATAGCATGGAAAATTCTAGGGAGAGGTATGTACAACCTGTTCCAGAAGCACCTACTCCACCTAGATACATTACGGGGAATGCGCCAAGACCAGTAGGAGTTTTAAGGCCACAGCTTGTCTTAGGACAACAACCTCCACTGCCAGGTGCTAGAATGCAGGTAGACATGAGATACATGCCCATGATGGAAGCATCAAATAAACCAACGTCAGTACCAGCTACAATGTGGTATAGCAACCAAAGTGAGTACTACCCTTTCGAGAAAAAAAATGTGAGAGAAACACATGGAGTGGTGAGGCCGGTACAACCTCCACCTCCTGGGTTTCAGTAGAAATAAAGAAGGTATGAAATGGACGAAAGGACATTGCGATTCATTGCAAATACCAGCTTATCTAGGTCAAAGCTTGCTTATAGCCAAGAGGAAATGCTAAAAGAATCTCCTCAACCAGAGACAGATTGTCACAAAAGTCGTGACAACCACTTGGTCAAACAATGTCCTCATACAGAGATCACTGAAGTAAATGCCTATTGTCTTGAGTGTGGCATCACTCACTTGATCCCCGATTGCGCGAAAAACCCAAACCAAATCAGGAAAATCACGAAAAATGTATCAGGGATTGTTCAGCTACCTAGTAGCTCAAAAAATGAAAATGTTGTACCAGTTCAAGTAGTTACGAGAGCACAAGCTCAAAAGAAAGCTGATGAGAATCCAGAGACAAAGAACACGAAAAGTGACACGAGTCCAAAGACAGATGATGGACCAAAGACAGACGCACCTAGTCAGAAAACCAAGAGCAAATGAAATAGTTGGAAAGCTAGAAAGACTAGGATGAAAGCACGCAGGGAACGAGAGCAAAAATCCCTAGCTGAGAAGCTTACCGAAGCTGAGGAGAAGATAAAACAACATGAGGAAAAGGAGGCACCTTCTCTTACAAAGATGGTTAAACCTCTAGAAGAACCATCCACGGATGAGAAACCGAGAAGTGCTAGTTCAGGAGGATCTGTGTTGGTAGAGAAGGTTAATGAGACATTAGATGCCCTCTTGAAAGCCTATGATGTGAGGCTCAAAAACAACCAAACCCAAGAACACAGGTGGATGACATATCCCTATGCGGGACTAGAAAAGCAAAGGTTTGAAATGTGCCAGAAAATGATTCAAACAGCCCAAGCTTTACTAGAACCACCAATTGCAAAACCTGAGGATGTGATCCGTGTCATGCCTACACAAGTAATCCCACCAAACCAGGAACTAAAAGAGCCAGATTCTAGTCATGAGCACAGACCAAACCTCAAAGACCCAGCATTAGAACCAAGGATAGTACTGAATACCACGGATAACTCTTCCGAGGGATTTCACCAAGCTATACCTGAGGATTGTAAAGAGATAGATGGTCTTGACGAATTGTGGAAACAAGTCAGAGAGGCCAATGAAGCCGATGACCTAAGAAGACGAGTAAACAAGACTGCTGATGAACGAGGAGTGTTTCTACCACCAATAGAGGAATTTGAGACTGGATCTCAAATGAATCTAGACGTGCGATCGTATTGGGGCAACAAAGGATCTGTACAATCTATGGATAGTCAACCCCATTCGCTAAGAACACTACCGTCCTACATGGGAGAGTACGAGACCAAGTCAGATGTGGTTTCAGTCCCATCACAGAGACTGTCTCCCAACAAGATCATCGATTCAAAGGGGCTAGTAGATATTCTATCTACCCTAGTCACCTGTACAATAATGTTAGCCGAGTTGCTCAAAATAAGACCAAACATGTGGGCTAATGTGGGTAAATTTCTAGAGAAATTTGGTGTAAAAACCCCAACGACTCAAATCGAGGAAGGCATCAAAGAGCTTGAAATGCCTCAACTAAATACTAGGCCAGTGCCATTAAACAAGGTAGGCGAGTATTACGAGGGAGAAGAGGGAAACACCAGCCTTCCTATGGAATTCAATAATGTAAAAACCATGGCAATCCTTGACAGTGGAGCTGGTGTGGCCATTGCAACCAAAGAGGTTTGGAAAAAATGGGGAAAACCTGCCTTGATATCCACACAAATGACCCTGCAGCTTGCAAACGGACACAAGGAAAAGCCCCTAGGACTACTAGAAAAAGTACTTGTTACTTCTTGTGGCATTGAATATGAACACACTTTTGCTATTGTTGACTTTGGCAAGAAGAACAACTATGACATCATTCTAGGAAGACCATTCATGCGACAATTGAAAATGGTCCAAGATTGGGGTTATGACCATATATACCTGAGACATATGGAAACCATAACAAAGATAAACTTGAGGGACCATAGCTATAGGGAGGTGACGAGAACACCAGTTAAGGATTCTGATTCTGCCACAGTGGCAGGATCAGAACTTCCAGCTTGGTTAGGTAAGACTAAAGAACTGTGGATGTGTGGAGCTTCACAATGTTGCAGCTTGAAACGTGAGGAATGTATCCTAGAGTGGGTTATAGAGGATAGGGACTATATCCCAGAACCATTTCCTGAAGAAGAGTTAGAGCCTTTTGGATGGGAACACATCTTGGCTACTGTGGACGTGTGTGCCGTGGAGGATGCTCCCACAACAAAGTTTTGTGATGAAAATGGCTATAATGTCGTTCCTTATTTTGCAGTGAGTGTAATCCAGGAAAACGAAGAGATCCAGACATCAACAAGCTCTCGAAATAAGGAGCAAACAAAGAAATATGGAGAATCAAAAGATGAAGAAGACGACGAGTTATATGACTCTGTAGAACACTTTGAGCTTCAAGAAGATCAACGACCCGGGAATCAATGTCATCGTTACATGAATAAAGTGCATCAAAAGTGTATTCCAAAGTCCTCGGTGAAGACATAACCACCACAAGCATCCTCATACATGGCTTCTAATAAGGATGCAAAGACTCAACTAGGAGGAATACGACCAGAGAACCAAGCTAACAATGCTCTAATCAATGGGCTAGAAAAGTCCTCCAAGAAACTACCACCCACGAGAAAACAGACAGTAACTTTCCACTACCAGCCAAAAAATCAAGGGAAAGTACAAGAAGTCAACCTTGCTGAGGATAGTAGCGATAGTGATGAATCTTACGACATCCCCTATCATCAACTCAGGCCATCATTATCACCAACCCCTTCAGCAACAACCATGACAGGTCAAAAGAACAGGACAACAAGTCAAAGCCAAAAAGCTCGACAAATCAAGATACCAAAAAGCCAGATCGGCCAAAAACAGATATGGATCAAGAAGACAAAGATCTCTAATGACAAATCACAAGATCCAACACCAAAACAAAAACAAGGAAAGCGTGCACGAATGGGTAAGAATATCACAAAGTCGCAAGCTTTCACAACTCAGGTTTGGACTCCAAAGAAGTTGATTAAAGCACAAAAAAGTCAGGAATTCATTTGGATTCCAAAACAACCACAATATCAACTTTCAAAGCGTGAATCTCATCCCCAACCAAGCGTACAAGGGCTGAAGCAAAGACCACTGTCGACTCACACAACAAAAAGGTGGATCCCAAAGAAGTCTCTTCAAACAAAAACGAAGCACGGGCAAGTATGGGTTCCCAAACGAGAGTCAGCAACAAAACAGCCAATAATCGCAAAGAAATGGGTCCCAAAGAAGAACAACAAAACTGTTGTCAGTGCATCGCCGCTTGAATTCTTACAATTCTTCCTACGATTACAGTACAGTTAGAAGAGAGCAAGTTGCTTCAATCAAGCAACGATACAGGAGCTTCAAAGACCATTACATTGCTTAGAATAGGAAGCCTCGCCAACAAATGCCAATAAGCAAATTGCTTATACCCACATCTTGCACAACATAAATCTTTTCCATGCATTGACTGTGTATGCATAATAGGGCTACATTACAAGGCCTGCATAGGCACAACTTTTAATTGCCCAAGCACAACACATACCCTTTGCGATACCCTGTCGTAAAGGATGACTCCAAATAGGAAGGGGGGAGGCATTCTGAATGCGGACCTAACATTATGACTATTAGAGGGAAATGTTTTGTGAGATGCATTGAATTTTTGCGTTTTATTGTGATAAATTTTTGATGAAATTTAGAGTATATGCCCTCATAGTAGTGTTACAGAGGAGTATGGGGACAAAATCCATATATGAGCCCGTAGGGACATGTGTATAGTGTACATAGCATTTAGATTTCTATTTGAATGATTTTTCTTTTGTTGAGTTTTTTTTAAGATTTTCTTTGTTTATTATTAAGAAAAAATAAAAAAATCCATAATCCACATGAACAAAAGACTGACAAGAGGCTCGAGCACTACAAAGAGATGAAGGTACAGGGAAACGATGAAACTTCATGAAGTATGTCTCAGCAGCCACTACAATAGCCAAAGAACTTGTCAAAAGCATTGTCAACAGGCAACCGACAAGTCATAAAATTCAGAGTCGAGTAGCTAAGCCACAAAATGAGTGAGGTGTTAGTCCCAAAGCTTCAAGTAATATTCTCTGTGGTCTAAGTGTCTTAGCTATTCTAGGTGCTGCTCAAGCTGGAAGAGTTGAGCATATTTAAGTTGTGTCGCTCATGCTGGTATAGGTGAGCAAAAGAGTCGAAGTCTAAGTACTTAAGTCTGGTGAAGTGAAGGAGAAGGTCCAAAAGACACTCACGTACTGAGCATAGTGAGATACGAGTGGAGAAACTTCTACATCGAAAACCCTTCTTGGAAAGGTGGAAGCTATTGAGACATCTTTTGATGTCACATGTGCTACATTTATTCCTCGAAACACCCATCATCTCCTTCTTTCACATTGCATGCTTTTGATGACAAATTTCTCATATGCATATAGAGTGTCCCATAATTGGCACCTGCATCAGACTCTCTTTCCGTGTTTCACCCGAGCACTCACCTTTCATGAACATGTACTTCACGTTCAACTGCTCAACTCCAATAAGAGCGTATACCAAAGGCATTTTTTTTCCCACCGGGTTTTTTCCCTTTGGTCATCCAGGTTTTAGACCCTAATCTAAGGACACCTATCACCATCCTCTTGTACATATTCCTTCTACATCAACAATAAGGAAATGCTACTCAAATCAATTGACAAATGAATTGGAGCACCAATTTCAGATCATAGCATACTTCTCCTCAATGGCGAGTCGAAGAATGGCCTACAATGACAAAGCTGCAGACAACACTAACAACATGATTGCACAGGAACAAAGAAGTCCAATGACAAAGAGCAGACATAAGGGTAATCAGAGGATCTCAAAAGCTTGTCCTTGATAATGCGCATCGAATGCTCGGGAGGGCTTTGAACCTCAAATTAGAATAATTAAGTCCTGGATTCGGCCTGACAGACAGACTTTGCATTGGAGTGCAACTTGGCCTAAAGAAGTTAAGGGTTTAGCCATACAATTTCTACAAAATCCTTAAAAATTTGTCATTGTCTCACAAGATCAGAAAGCCAATCACTCAATTCTACAGATTGTAGAAGTTGTTTCTAAGAATCACAAATACTCCGAATTGACAAAGTTGCTAGAGGAAGTGATGGATGGAGCTTTCTCTATCCATGATGATAAGAGTCAAGTTAAACGACATTGGGTTCTTTTTGAATTTAGATCTGGCAGTAGACCTATAATGAGAGAAACAGATGCTGCAGCTCAGAGCGTGGATGTGAAAGACATAAAGTTCGTCATCAATTATGATTTTCCTGAATCATGTGAAGACTATGTACATCGGATTGGACGAACAAGACAAGCTACTGTAAAGGCTATAGTCTATACTTTCTTTACAACAACAAAACGATAGCAAAGACCACATCGCCATCGACAATCAGGTCATGTCGGGGACGACATGAACGTGAAAGGGGGGAATGTTGACCGCTGGGTCAACAACACAACATAACTCAAGTTTCGTACCAAAGTCTTATCTTTTGCGAGTTATGATATGCTACGGATTATGGCTATAAAATGTCATTTGTAATGAGTAGTTATTCTATTTTCAGAAGCCGGGGTGCAATGGCACTTCCAGATTGTAAATACAAAGCCATTTGACCCTTTCAACCCCATTTTTGGTTAAACCTAAGGTAGCCTTAGTATATAAGGTACCTAGGTCATTTTGTAAAGGAGACTTTTATCATAATCAAACTTTTAGCGCTGCCGTCTACTGTGTGTGAGAGAGAAAGAGAGTGAGCATGAGCTTCATCCTCTCGTTACGCCTGGCTCGCTCAACACATTGGAGATCCGACTGCACCATTGTTGTAGGCTTGAGGAGAGCTACGCGACAATGCCAAGCATTCCACGCGAGACGAAGCGCACACGCCGATGCATCTACGAGCTATTTGTGGCCGTAAGTGTATCAAACAATGTCTGTTTTCTGCGTGCTAGTAGTCTATAGAATCGTGGCGACATAAGCTACGCATAGGTACTCATAAATTTCAGTTATGGGCACTTTCAAAATTTTGTTCTGTCATCCTACCCGTTTTCCGCAGATGGGTTTAGAGTGAGGGTTTTGAGTGTAGAAGCTTAGGGACAGGTGTATGCTAGTGAGGGGATGGTGTTCCTTAAGTTTCGTACGAATCGGGCATGATTAGGTAAGCTACCTTTCGTATGTGTGTATGTGTCTAGGTGGTGTAGTTGAGAGCAGTGAGGTTCTTGATTGTGGTTTAGTTGGCCTTCCAGAGTGTTGTATGTGTAGGATGGTCTCAGCCTGACAAGCTAAAGAGATTCCCTCCGTGTGCCTATCGTGTCATCTGTGTCCTCGATTGACATTATGCTGATCTAGGTAGTGTTTGCATGCACTTCATGGGTGTGTGAGTCGCTCCGTCCAACATTGATGATGCCTTACCTGACATCATGCATTTTTTCGAAACAAGGGAATGTCCACTGAATTTAACAAAAGGACAGAAGCAATGGCTCACCCAGAAGACCACAAGGTATCAGCTTATCAATGACGGTTTGTATTGTAAGGGTAAGAACCAGATACTCAGGAAGGTCCCTCTCTCTAATGAATTACGGGAGTAATTGCCAGTTTTCATGATGGTGTTTGTGGTGGTCACTTTGCCCTAGATATAACAAGTACAAAAATATTGCAAGTTGGTTTTGTATGGCCTAGCCTCAACCGTGATGTACACCACTGGTGTAAGACATGTAAGTTGTGTCAACAAGCTAGCACCAGGTCACTCATGCATGAACCACAGACACCTATCCTTTCATATGGACCATTTGAAAAATGGGGTATAGATGCCATAGGACCATTGCCTAGGGCCAACTCAGGGAAGTTCTACATCATCATGGGAGTCAACTATATGACTGGATGGGCGGAGGCTACAGCCACAACTAGCATCACAGTTGTAAAGGTAGCTAAGTTTGTCTATGAGCACATATGCTGTAGGTTTGGCACACCATTAAAAATCATCTCTAATAGAGGGCCAGGTTTCAGAGTAGACTTGGTAGGAGAGTTAATGCAAAAACTTGGTATTACAAGGAGGCATTCCTCACCATATTACCCTCAATGTAATGGCCTAGTTGAAAAAGTGAATGGAATGGTTTGTAAAGTTATCACCAAACAGGTTAACAATCATCCTGGAGGTTGGGATAAGTATCTACTCCTAGCTTTGTGGGCCTACAGAACCTCATTCCGTACATCTTTGGGGTTCACACCATATCATTTGGTATTTGGCAAGGAGGCAATCTTGCCTATTCAGGTGCAGCTACAAAGTTTCAGAGTCAAGCCAGCTTCAACGGCCCAACATGCATTTGAGAGATCACATCCTCAACCTAGAAAGACTACAACTGGACAGAGAAGAAGCAATCAATTATTATGAGGCACAGGTAGAGCACAGACGGCTTAGTTTCAACCAGCATCTTCGACGCAAAGATTTAAAGAAAGGAATGTGGTGCTCCGCTATGACAATCGCTTCGACACACACAAAGATAAGAAGCTCCTACTCCAATGGGAGGGCCCTTTCATCATCAGGAAAAAGTATGCCAATGGGAGTTACCAGCTTATGGAAGCCAATGGCAAGCTTCATAAAACAAGAGTAAATGGTTGGCGGCTCAAACCTTATTTTCATTGATTTGATCAGACTCCACCTATCGACATTCCTGATGAGGATACACCATCAACCTCCACCTCCGACAAGAATGATCAAATAGATGAGTTAGAGGCATGAATGCCCCTAACCTTAGGGGGAGGGCTAATGATACCGGGTTAGCCACACCGCCCTCTAGCCCAGCCTAAGAGTTTAAAGTTCTCGGTTTTTGAAGCCGAGATCGAATGAATCAACCCATTCGGGGAACAGGAGGTAAAGAAAACCACAAAAAATAGCATTTTTTTTCTTATTATTATTGCCGCCACCAACCCCACACTCCCTCTCATTTTTTCCTTTTTTTCGCTCTTCCGCCAAACCCCACACGATGCATAAAATAACTACCTTCTTTCCATGGCGGGCCGTCATTTTGTTTTTTTAAGTCTCTCTCTCTTTCATTATTTTCCACAACCATCCCTCTCTCTCTTACCTCACTCCCTTGATCTCACTCTCCCCTCCCTCTCTTCCCTCTTGTTTTCTCCCACTGGAGGGTCACCGCGCTCCTAAGAACAATAATACTCTCTCTCTCTCTCTCTCTCTCTCTCTCTCTCTCTCTCTCTCTCTCTCTCTCTCTCTCTCTCTCTCTCTCTCTCTCTCTCTCTCTCTCTCTCTCTCTGTGTGTGTGTGTGTGTGTGTGTGTGTGTGTGTGTGTGTGTGTGTGTGTGTGTGCTCAAGCCCGCAGGCATCGCCACACTCTCTCTCTCTGGCGCTCTCGTTCAAGCCCGCAGGCGGCGCAGATAAAATAGTTCTCTCTCTCTCTCTCTCTCTCTCTCTCTCTCTCTCTCTCTCTCTCTCATAACACACACATCTACACATACACACGCACTCACACACACCCTTCACCCCCTCTCTCTCCCCATGCCCGCGTTCCCTCTCTCTCTCACTCTCGTTCTCTTGCATTGTTTCCTTGCGCACAGTAAGCATGTAAAAAATAAATATATATATATATATATACTATAAACACATGTTTTATAAAAATTACCCCCCCCCCCCCTCTCTCTCTCGTTTCTACACACCCCTCTCTCTCGTTCCCACACACCACACGCTCTTTCCGTGCACATACGCACACATATGCACGCACCCACAACACATAAACACCTACTCACACTCGGGCACTCACATATATACAGACACCTAAACAAACTCACCCATAGACGCCCTCACGAGCACCGACACACATACACGCACTCACATATCCACACATACATGCGCACGCATATACGCACAAACCAAAAAAATAACAAAAACGAATAATCACCATTGACGCCAAAGAGAAGAAAGACGGCCAAGTCACGCACCGCCAACACCAAAACAAGAAGAGGCACCGAGAGGAAGTGACACGTAGCATCTCGACTTTCCGCAACAACTACCAATTCTAGCAGCCTTAAACCTCACACCGACCACCCAAACCATCAACAAAACCCTTGTAAATTCCCCAAACTCCACTCTTCCCTAATAACCTACCCAGTGGCTAGTGGATTGTAAGAAAAAACTCTCCCTACCCCACTCTTTCCTCTCTCTATCTCTACTTTCTCTCTCTCTATCCCTCTTACTAGATAGGCATCTAGATCTTCTACAGCGACCAGTGGATATTTGCAAGGACCATTGGGTAAGGTCCACCTCTCAAGCCTATATAAAGAGGCCTCCGCTAAGCACATAGGGACACAAGTAAAGGAGGAACACACTAGCTCCATGCACTCTACTTTTTAAGCACATAATGCACCCCCCTAAGCTAGAGAGCTCATGGCATCATGTTTGATTGCAAGCTTGGGAATTTTATCATTGGCAACATCACCATTTTCCCCATTATCCACCACACCATGGTTGAGTTACTAGTCACGACCACTCCATACACATAAGGCAGTCATTACTCCCCCACAATGCAACATGAGCATGCTAGGATTGAATGCATCCACACCATGCTAACTTGGGCCGCTCTCGATGTTGGTGATTGAGCTTGTCATGCCTTTTCTGGGTGGCAATGAAGTTTTGAATCCATGCTAAAAAGCTTTCTCGCTAGCCCCGAGTACATAGATGTACATAATGCTTTGAGTTTTTTGGAGTGCTCCTGTAAAATTTATGTACAAATGCTTGGTTTTGGTCAAGCTGTTGGTTGAGTCTTAGGTTGTTCGAGCCTTCAAAAAATAGTTTTTAATGAGCATTCCTAGCTATGCTTGATAGCTTGCAAATCGGACTCCGACATCATGAGTTACACGCACTCGAAGTGGATGGTTTTTCACTTAAAAAGTGGCGGCGGATGCACGTGGGAAGACGGAAAGTGGGCCGAATTGATGGTTTTTTTTTAGCAATGGTATGTTTAGAAATTTTTGGAGTTAGCCGGGGTAATAAGCTCCAAGCCATGCTTTACGGTGCTACATTTGGTGGTCGGGGTCACCCGCTACGCCTCCGAGAAAATGGCTCAGGTTGGGGGCAAAACAGAAATTTCAGGTTTGGACATGGGGAAGTTGGGGAAGGTGAGAGGATGGTGCCAAGTGGCAATGGAATAACCCCACATGGGGGGGAGCACATGACAAATGGAGGGTATAAGGGGGGGAGTGGGTACACCCTATGAGTGTATCAAAGGAGTTAATGGAGCTTCTTAGCCTTGCTTGAGAGGGCTCGTGGACTTTGGGGAGAGGAGGGGGCGCCCAATCTATGTTCCCACTGCCTGTACAAGTGCTTGGCCCATTTTTTGGTCCCTGGAAACTGTCCCCCCCCACTTGCCTTGGTCAAAAAGTGGCCGACAGCCCATTTTTTACCCAAAAAAGGCTCAAAATGGACCAATAAAAAGGTGCCTAAAGGGGGAAATAAGGTCGGCTAAGAGGGGAGATAAAATACCTTGGGATAAGAGCCAAAAAATCCCCCTTTAATAGCCGCATTTCTCTACACACCTGCAGACCTTTCCAGAGACCTCTTTTTTGGAGCTTTTTGAAAACCCATGAACTTCAAATGCTTGTAATTTTCTCATTCCTTATCGGAATCAAGCATATGGATGCTCTCGGACATCTACGCGAGCCAATCTACACACTATGTTCTCTAATTCTTCTAATTCCAAGTGTGGTTTCCACTAGATCTGTTCTTCTCCAAGCTTTACAGGTGTTTAACACAGGTGAATTTGACGGTGCGGCTGTTGTTCTTTCCGACAGTGTGATCGGTGCAAGGCTATAGGGGCATTCATTTTTATTGTTGTTTTCACTCCACAACGTCATCGGTGGCTGCATCATCTTGATGTTTTCCCTCAACTAATTTTCCCACTAACTCCAACTTCGCCATGCATCATATGGCGCTTGCATTCCATCATGCATTCCTAGTGGTAAGAGCCAGGTTTGTAACCGTCAAGACCACCATTTGTAAGTATCATCATCGCCAATAAAAGGGTGCAATGTTGTTTAGATCTTTGGGGTCCATTCTCTATTCTCCTTAGTTGTGTTTTCCCATATTCGTGGGATGTTTAGTCTCTTGTATATCACTCTGCTTGTGCTCCATCACGTACGGCCTCCCTAATCAATTAGTATGTTCCATTCTGACCTTGTCACATAGCTCCCTCGTACACACACTCCTGACTGTTGACTAGGCATTTTCTACATGTGGATGTTTGCTGTATTACCATTTCATGTTGGTTACCTAGAGGGAATTTTCACTTTTGCTACCCTAGGTCATGTATGGCTATGTCCTAGCTGCACTTATGCTAGGTGGTGCCCCTCTCTACCTATAGGATTACTCCTACCTTGAGATGATGCTTGGGGATGTTCGAGCTATGTGTGGTGTAGAGGCCACCCCATAGGGCATGTTATTTCCGGCCATCAGTACGAAGTGGGTTTACAAGTTGAAACGCATGCCGGATGGTGAGATCAATCGCCATAAAGCTTGACTTGTTGCAAAGGGTTATGCACAACAAAAGACATATATTATGAAGAGACTCTTGCTCCCACTTGTCGTATGACTATTGTGCATTTTCTATGTGCATTGGCAGCTCATTTTGGTTGGGATGTACATCAATCAGACATTGTTACTGCTTTCTTGAATGGTGACATAATTGAGGAAGTTTATGTAATGCGGCCTCGCGGTTTTGTCAAGAAAGGACAAGAGGACAAAGTGTGCAGATGTAAGAAGGCTTTGTATGGGTTGAAGCAATCTCCTCGTGCTTGGTATGAGAAAGCTAACACTCATTTGGTCAAATAGGGCTTTCGTAACAGTCCAACAGAAAGCACATTGTATGTAAAGCGCGTGAGGGTGATGTACTTCTCATTGTGGTTCTTTATGTAGATGATTTACTGATCACTAGACCAAATGAGAGACATATTGCTGAATTTAAGGCTGATTTGAATGCTACTTTGAAGATGAAAGATTTGGAACTATTGCATCATTACTTGGGTATACAATTTAAGTAGTGGTGATGGTGGTATTGCCTTGTGTCAGAAAAGTTACATAGAGACATTGCTATGTAAGTTTGGACTTGAGGATTGCAAACCTATTGACACTCCTATGAAAACAGGTTTGAAGTTAAGTCTACATGATGCTGGTGATCCTGTTGATGTCACTCTTTACCAAATTGTTGTTGGATGCCTCATTTATGTAGGCAACACGAGGCCGGATATTCAGTTTGCAATCTCACAAGTCAACAGATTTATGCATAGCCCAGGGTCTAAGCATTGGCAGGTTGTCAAGAGGAGTTTTTGCTACCTTAGTGGCACTTTACATCTTGGCTTGTTTTATCCCAAGATGGGATCATTGCCGCCAGACTTACATGCCTTTTTAGACTTAGATTGGGCTGGTTGTTTTGACACGTGAGTTTCCACAAGTGGTGTTTGTTTCAGCCATGCTTTATAGCTTGTGAATCGGAACCATACATCATAAGTTACGTGCATTTGAAGTGGGCGGTTATGTTGCACAAATTTTCGACAACCCTTTTTTTGTAAATTTGTACATATCCACATGATGTCAAGAGTTCAAGTAG
Source organism: Adiantum capillus-veneris (assembly GCF_014529385.1). Classification (NCBI taxonomy): domain Eukaryota; kingdom Viridiplantae; phylum Streptophyta; class Polypodiopsida; order Polypodiales; family Pteridaceae; genus Adiantum; species Adiantum capillus-veneris. The sequence goes on from NC_140931.1 coordinate 71,031,836, forward strand.
GGTGTATGATGCTTTTTTATGAACTTTTTATCTTGATTTGGCAAACACATGTACATGCACTACAAGTCACTAGTCTAGTGACAGCTGTCGGGTTACTTTAAGTACCCGTTCTTCTGTTTATCTAAAGTAGACTTGTACATAACTTAAATACATGTACAAAGTGAAAAAAAGTTCAGGAAAATGTGAGCTTTTTGATGGTTTTTGATCGTTGGGACACCCTCATGCTCTCTTTGTTCTACTTTTTTCCCTCGATTAGCTCTCTCTACACCTAATCTTCCTATGTTCGTGTTGATTTTTCACATAGTTGTGCGTGGGTTCGATTTGAAGAATTTCAGAACTTTTCTTGCAAACTTTGTAGAGATTTTTTGAAGTTTGAAATCATGTATTTTAGAGTTGGGGTTTTGGAGTCATGGTCTGTTCTCTACAGCCCACAGTGTATGACAGCTTTGGGGCAAAAGTATGTAGGTTGAATTGTGGAAACCCGTATGTCTTGTGGGTAATATATGCTTTGAAGGGGGAGTTTTAAAGTGGTTTTTGATGAAGGGGAAAGCTTTGTTTTCAAGAGCATTGGTAGGCGACGTCCATAAATCCGTGCCTAAACAGGTTTCTTCCTTCTTTGTGACATAGTCTCTTGGGTGGGCGACGACCAGTAAATTCCCAAGGAGAGTAGTCTTGTTGGATTTGTGGTGTTTCAAAGGGGTTTCCCAAAGCTTTTGTTGTTATTATAGTGCTCTTTCAACGCTCTTGGCTGACATCGTTGTAGAGGTGTTCAGTTTGCTTGTTGCCCAACAACATTAATCTATAAAGTATATCAAAAACACAAGCCTTGCTTCAAGCTAGCTCATATGCATAAAGCCATAATGGATGGCTTCATGCCTTCTTCTTCAAGTTAGCATAGGGGCTGCCAATGGGGTGCTCTACCTTCCTTTGCCAGTTGCCATCCTGGTGCTCTTGCCTGGAGTAGCACAACGCACCACAGTACAGGCCACACTATGCTACTAGAGTTGAAAGGCGCCACACTACAAGGAGTTGAGATATAGTCTTTGAATTGCGGGTGAGACAGTTGTGCACTTGCATGTGCCAGCTCTCATTAATGCAAACCCTTTTACGATTCTTCTAGGCTCTATTGGAATACTTGGAAGCGACATCAGGATGCGGGCTTCCTCTTTGAAGTGCAGGAAAGCACTACGTGAGATACACTATGGTTTGCAAGAAGGGAAATAATAAACGTTTGATCTTATTAATATAACAACACTCGCTCTTGTGAATTTTGCAAAAATAAAAATAAAAAGAATCTACATAGCTTCTTTTAAAAAATGACAAAACAAAAGAGCTTTTTGAAGAAGTAATTTGAAGGGATTTATCTCTTCGTCCAGCAATCACAGATCCAAAGTTTGGAGAGAAACAATTGTAGATTTATCAGAGAAAAACTTTTAGAGCCGGAAAGTTAATTTAAAAAGGCCCTACCAAGTTAAAGCATATGTGGCATGAGAGAGAAACACAAAATTTTATATCTTTTTGAGAGCATTCTTACATAAGCCATCATGATAACTCATCCATGCAAAAAGAAAGTACGTGTTGTATAAATGGATTGTACATAGGAGAGAGAAACATAATTTCATTTATTGTCCACTAATATACTACTTTGGGGGTGGTTGGAATGGGTTCTAATGCCTTAGAATAAATGCGTTTTGGCGAAAGAGCAATCCCTTATGAGGCTTAAATTACTCTTCTACGCCTCACTAAGCAACCTCTGGTGGAATGGATACCACACAGACCCGTGTTGAGATCCAGTTAAACACTTCGAACCTCAGACCTCTGCCGGTGGTTAAAATTGGTTCTAATGTCTTAAACTAAGTATGTGGTTACGAGTTTAGAACCATTTCTTTGGTTGGAATCTCTGGAGATGCTAGTATGCTATGAGGGGGAAAGGGAAGGGGTTGACACGTGGAAAGAGAGAGAGAGAGAGAGAGAGAGAGAGAGAGAGCTAGCTATCGCAAAAGGCGAGAGATACCAAGTGTGGGTGAACTTTGAAGGCAATGGGAGAGGTGGACTCTCTGCATGGGATGCTGAGGGTGCATGCAATTCTCGGCTACATTGATTATTATGTATGGATTATTAGTGTTGGTTAGGACTAAAACTTGGGCTATGGAAATGACATCTTCTAAAAGTAGGAGTCCTCGTAGTGGATCCAGCAGTTCGGATACTCGACGCGGGCGCCAAGGGCACTGTTGCAGATGCGCCAGATGTCGGAGGAGAGGCGGCGGAGGCAGGTCTGGCATTGGTACGGCGAGCAAGACGCCTGGCAGTAGGCCTCACCGAAGGCCGGGGCGTCACCGCCTCCCACGCGCGTCTTGAAGGAGTAGTAGGGCGTGTAAGGCGTATTGTCGCCAAGCAGCTGCAGAAGATACCCCAAGTGGCTCCAGAACTGGCTTCCTTGCGGGATCATCCCTCTCGGGTCGCACTTTGCAGACACCACAACTGGATTGTCTGCTGCAGCTCCCTGCTGCAATAACATTACGCAAAGGGCCACGCAGCAGCAAGCTGCAATGGCGAGGTCAGCTGCGCGCCTCATCATACTGCTAGATTGAGGCAGAAATTGATATTGCGTTTGCAAATGCGGCTTAGTGCTGATGCTGAAGTGTTAAAGCTTTGTGCTCAATATGCAGCTTTAATGGTGACTGCTGATCTTCAGCTCCCCTTTAAACGTGAGCCCGTGGTCGGTAGAAGGCTAATTTTAGTGCCTTCTACTATACCTCTTCTGCACGTGGATGTTCTCTGATGCAAAAACGTGTAAACCTTGTTTATCCTCGTGCTTCGTCTTTTCGCAATAGTGCCTTGACCCCTTTGCAGTACTCTATCCGTCAATATAGCTCCTCATCATCGTGACCCCCTTGCCACTTCACGCTTCCACTTTCCTGCAAATGGTCCTCCATAAGTGCAAGTGGTTGAGGGCAACTACAAAGCACTTTGGGTAGGCTTTTGACCTCACACACTTAGGTCCATATATTAGCAACTACCTTTGGATTTAGTTGGTAAGCATGTAATCATTGAGTAAATACAAGCCATAGGCCGGTTGGGAATTTCAACCGCCTATACTTTATTGTTTACTGAGGGCATGGTCACGCGAGGCTTAGTTTTCGGTAATTCGTAACAGCATCTGACTGTGACAGGTACGACAGCTCAGAGAGTGACGGGAAGCAGCCTGTAGTGAGAGGGAGTGTGAGACGCAGATAGGGGAGAGAAAAGGAGAACTCACCGGCACGTAACGGGCTTAGTTTGAAAACTATGCCAAAAAAGGCATAGTTATAAATTCCCAGAACACTGTGCCGATGGAAAGCTGTGTGCTGTCAGGCTTGGTCGACCGTTGTCTCTGGAAACTAAGCCTCGCGTGACCATAGCCTAATGAAGAGTTTGTAATCTAAATGCTACAACATATAGTATGTACACAAAGGCGTTCGTGCTTTTTGGGAGAGCCTTGTAAGAAATGGAAATTCTCTCTCTAAAACAAATCACCTGAAAAGACTCAGCTTTTAAATGATTAGCTATAGAAAAGGACAAACCACTGCTCTAAAATGTGAAACTTACATCGCACATGGTCTAAAGATTTTTAAATCTATAGAGGCGAGCATGTATGTCGTACCCATTTCAAAAAAATGATAAAGAATCTTTAGAGATTCTCTCTTTCTCTCTCTCTCTTCAACCACGTGGCCTACAATATCCCCCCGACTCTCTCTATCTCTCTCTCTCATTTTGCATGCAAGTCTTGTCTCTCTCTCTCTCTCTCTTTGTTTTTGCATGCGGGCCTTGTGATCGTGCCTCCCTCCCTCCCTCTCTCTCTCTCTCTCTCTCTCAGGTAGACAATGTGATGGATCTGCCATTGAAGCTCTGCAATCTACTTAATCATGACTTCAGAAATAGGCCAGTTGATCAAGGAGGCTCATCCTGAGAATCGAGGAGTAGGGTCGTCGAGGCCTTTTGCCCTCAGCATTGTTGGCCTTTGAGGCTTGAATGGTTAATGGTGGCAAGAGAGGTGCACCACGTTGGCCACTGATCCATTGTCTAGATTGCAAAGTTGAAGAGGGGGGAGGGGGGGTATGCAACGGGAATAAGTGGTGTTTGGGGAGAATCTAGAGATTAATATATTAAAATAAAAAAAAGAGCTAGGAGTAGCACTCAAGAGAGAAATTTTGTGCAATAGTGCATGTAGTGGATACTAAAAGATAATAACCAAGTGTAATGGGGGCAAAACAAGACTTGAAATCTAGAGGGGGGGGAGGCACAGGCAACAGGAGTAAGGGGTGTTTGGGGGGGATCTAGAGATTGGGGGACATGCATCTAAAGGAAGGGCAAATGAGAGATGCACGACCGAGCAGGCACACAAATTTTGTTTTTTTTTGTTTATGCATCGCTTGAGAGACAATAGTTAATGAGAGGAGGGGACAGATCTAATGTTTCATCTAATTGAATAAGAGTAGACCGAGAAGGTTGGCATGACAAGTGAAAAACGGGAGTCGGGTCGAGCGAGAGGGGATCATTTTTTGTTTTTGATGAAAAAGGCCATCCTACACCCCATCATAAGCTTGTAGCATAGTGGTTTAGCTTGACCCTTGGAAAGTCAACGTGATGGGTAAATGTGAGTATAAAAAGTGAATGGAAAGTGCCACGACACTAAGTGACACATAACATTAAAGAGGGGGGGTAAGGGGATCGACGGCGCGGAAGTGGATGTAGGGAGCCCGAGGCAGATTAAATCCGGACGCGTGGCAAGTCAATGCGAAAAGGAACCCGGGCGACGACTCGATTTGAACCCAAGGCTTCGTCGCCCAGATTGTGACGCATGGGGTAACCATCCCACCCTCGCGCACATGTTGTAGCAATAGCTCAGTTTTTGGGGTTTTATTATTAAAACATAGACGCTGCTCGGGTTTAATCTGTGGCTGGGTTTAGTCTGTGGTCGGATTTAGTTTTTAAGTACCCATCTACAACTGCAACCTCTTCGATTTTCGTATGCGCACTTCTCTGCCCTCGATCCCCTTACCCCCCCCTCTTTAATACTATATGTTATTTAATCCTGACGTGGAGAGTGGGTGGAGATTTTGAGAATCTTATGAAGATTTCATATAATGGAATTGGAGTGGACCGAGGACTTTGCACTTAGGTTCTTGATACTACAATGATTGGATATGACAATGAGAGTTTACTATTTTAGGGAAACGTTGAATTAAGCATTGGGTGTCATTTAAGAGGTTTGTGTTGGTGCAATTCAAGGCGTGAAAGAAAGTAAAAGCGTGTGACCATTTCATATGCAAGCCTATCACACTTATACAAGCAATACATATTTTAACCTTGCAAAACAATCTCAAAAGAAGATTGACACAATCCCAATATGAATCCATTTCTAGTTGAGGTCCCATTTAGGATAGCCAATAAGCTTGGTGCAATCGGTGCATCCCATCTTGGACGCGCTGATTTTTCTATGATTTTTCTCAACAAGGCCTTATATTAAGTGTTTTCTATCTTATGCACGATTATTTTGCTATATCATGCGCTTGATATCTTATGCGTGCTCATTTTGAGCATACCTGACCGTTGGCTATTAGGATCGCTTTCCATCGGAGCCTCTTGTGGTGACAAAGCTTGCATGGAGCCAGTGCGACGGAGAACACGGTCAAGCCGTGGTATGCTGAGGTGGTGGCCAGGAGTCAAGGGTCAACGAGTGCCATACAGCCCGAGACCCAGTAGCCTGCCAAGCCTAAGGGAGTTGAAGTAGAAAATGACAAGGCGCTGCATGAGGGTTACCTTAAGAGACCGATGGAAGGTGTGAGGAGAGGTGAATCTCACCATGTCCCTTCCGTTGGGGAGATGACCTTCCAAGCCTTGAAAAAAAGTCTGGCGAAGGAGGTGGAAGTGGATAATGCGGCAATGATGTCGGTCCTGTCGGTACAGATTAAAAAACAGCTAGTGGCGATGGCTAGTTCCTCTCTAGTATTTGGATTTATGGGCAGAATACCCTCACATACAGAGCTCATCATATCAATTTAATTTCTAGTCTGGCGATTCTCAACTAGGGCAGAACGATTGATTTCATCCAATATCTGACCAAAGGTTTCTTCACTGTTAGGCTCAATGATCCCGTGATGATTGATAAGATCTTAGCCAAAAGCCCATTGTACCTCAACCTCTCCCCAATGTGCATCTTACCATGGAACCCGGACTTTGAATCACTTGAGGCCTTCAAGGATCTGTACTTAGTGTTGGTGCATTTTGTCAACTTGTCAGTCTGGTTGTGAGACAACCTTGGAGACCTGGCTAGCACCTTGGGTATCCCTTTGTTTGTACCAACACTCAGGAATTTGGGGACGAATGAAATAAAGTGTGCATTCGTTGGCATACACGCAAACCTCCTCTAGAAAGCATGGTGATCAATTTAGGGGCGGGTCTCAAAGTGATTCCGCTTAGTTTTGATACGTTTTCTGGAGCATGGTTTAAGTGCAATGGGTTTGGTAACTTTGCTAGGGACTTCCATTTGAATGTCTCCAAAGAAGGCAAAGAGGACATAGTTGTAAATGCACAAGTGGCCGCACTCAACGAAGACATAGTATCCAACATGGATGTTGAAGCTGCAAAACAAAGAGAAAATGAGAACAGCAAGGATAATGAAGTGCTCGAGCCCATCAAGATGGCCACCCATAAGGACACTCCCCCTAGGCATTAGACTAATGAAGCAGGTATCAAAATCCAAGCCTCACCAAGCTTGCAATTCGCTGCATTCCCTAGTATCAAACCTTTCAATGAAGCCGCATCAAAAATTTGTCTTGCCCACGCCCCCCCGGTCAATGGATGAGGGCTGGCAACAAGTCTCCATGATCAAGTGCAAGCGAGTGAAAACATTGGTGCGGAGCAACTTCCACCGCAAGGAGAACCCTCTAGATCATCAAGAAGCCCCCATCAATCTAGTCAACACCTTTAAGGTGCTTCACGAGATTGTAGCAACACCCTTGCCAATTCCATGTGCTAGAGATCACAGCGCTCTAATAGCATAGTCTCTTTAGCATTACCATTGACCCTGAATAGATTGTTTCACATGATGTGGTTGCTACACAATTTTATATACTCTTCAAGTCTCAACGGATCACTTTCATCTTCTTGTGCGTGCACAATGCTTATTAAGTCTTGGGAGCCACAACAAAATTGTTTTCCTTGATAGATGATTTGTGCTTGCTCTTAATCTAACTCTTTGGCCATAACTACAAACGAAAACAATGTGTTCATAAATAGATTCTCTTTAGCACTTAAGTCATTAAAACTACACACATCACTTAATTCACTTGTACCACTAAATTCTCAAGTTATTAAAATAACTTAATTCACTTGAGTCACCCAATCATGCAAGTCATTGGCATCACTTGACATCACTTAAAACCACTTAGCTCACTTGAATTACTTAGTCACTCAAGTCATTAAAACCACTAGAATCATACATTTCACAAAATGTTGGTCAACCAAAATTGGTAAGAGCTAGGAAGAGTGCTATGAAGGGCTATGGGTGCATACTGGCGCAAAACAAAGTGCTAAAACAGGTGTGAAATCCTTCGGGAGCAAGTGATAGGGGAAATGTATCTGTGATGCACTTTTTTAAGCAGAAAATAGCTCCAAAATGGGTCAATCAAGGTGGCAAGACCAGGTTTCCAAGGTGTGGGAATTACCTCCCTCCCTCTCTCCCTCTCTCTCTCTCTCTCTCTCTCTCTATATATATATATATATATATATCACTCTCTAATATATATATATATATATATATATATCACTCTCTATCTCTCTATTTCTCTCTCTCTACTTTCCTCTCTCTCTCTCTCTCTCTCTCTCTCTCTCTCTCTCTCTCTCTCTCTCTCTCTCTCTCTCTCTTCCAATTGAGTCGGGATCTCTTCCAATTGAGGTTATGGGCATGGAAAGGGTTGTGGAGTACATGATAAAGATGCGTCAAAACCCCTCACATCGACTTCCTACAATTGCATGGGAAGCAAGCAAAAAAGTTCAAAAGACGCATAAAAGCAAGATCTTGAGCACGGGATGGATGCAAGACATAAAGAAGTGGTTTGGGAGATGGGATGCATTACACTTGCTACATGATGCTTCAATTGACTCTCAAGTGAATGAAGCTTTTCTACAACGCCAATGTATTATGGCTTGGGAGAAATCCGGTGGGTCACGCTTCATACATTACACCACCTATATTGCCCCCAACTACAAAACCATGTTCTTCGCTGAGAGAGGAAACCGTACTCACACTTACATGCTTGAGCCTATTCCCTTGTCCGCGATACGCACTATCGCAGCAATTCGGCTTAGCTCCCATTTCCTTCGATGCGAGATAGGGCGTTGGGGCAATGGAGAAGAGTCAAATCGATTGTGCACATTATGCTCACTGCAAGTTCGAGAGTCTGAGTACCACACACTACTAGAGTGCTCAGCTTTTGATCACATCCGAACTTGCTTCTCTCACATTTTCAGCCATAACTTAGACCTACACACTTTCCTCTCCCAGCCAAAGTGTGGGCTCTCCATTGCGACTCTCATCACTACAATTTTGGAGCATCGAGAGTCACTCATCAGCCATACACATACTACATCACATGTAACTTTGGTCCCATAGGTCATATTTGACCTCCGAGGACGATAATAAAATCTATCTATCTCTCACAGGACAAGGGTCCTACGGGGCAAGGCCCAACCTAGGGGTTCAGGGACCTAGGCCAAGGGCCTAGACTGGACCAGTGTGGACTGGGGATCCGCTTAGGGCAAGAGCTAGGAGCTAGGCCTATATAAAGGGCAGTAGAGAGGAGGATCCTACGTCTTACTCTTCTAGGTCTTACATTGGTATCAAAGCACCCTTACACAGGGGAGGGTCGGAATCGACCTCGGTGGAGCTGGGAGTTCTTGAGCTCGTCTAGATCACGGCGCCTTGCTGAGAAAAACGTGTCATAAGGGCGTTGAACAGCAACCAACACAGCAGCAGTCTTTACCCTGCACAGACGGCCGCCATCGCTTTGATTTTTTTTCCCCTCATATTACCCGAGTTTAGGGTAATTTTACATTAACAGTTTAGGGATGGTGTCCATGGGAAACTCTCCAAAGTTCAATTCCATCATCGAGCTATCAGGTCCGCCATCCACCAACAAGCACCCAGCATGGCATTGACGCAGGCAGCTCATCCCGGCAAGCATTTACAGAATTGAACTCGGGATCTCTTGCACCCTCAACATTAATCCTACCACCTGATAAAATTCCCTACGAAAACGCAAGGACTTAGGCATGGCAAACCTCGCAAGGACAAACAAGGAAAATCATGGAAGGCATGCATGGCTGTAAGCCAATGTCAAGGACGTGGATTAGGATACGATCAATGCAAAACAAGGCTTTACGACAAAGTATAGCATGGATAGCATGCTTTGCATGGCAGCAAAGACTCGGTAAAGCATAGTTAGGCCAAGGGTCAGCAGATGGAGAAACTTCAAGCAAGTTGAGCACGGCTTGAGTTTTGGCAAGCAATCTACTGGAATGGCAATATTCTATGACATGACACGATTGCTGTCAGTCACAAACTCAAGTTGAAGGTATGTTTTATTTATTGAATTCAGATGATTAGTGTTTGTTGAAATTTTATGTTTTTCATATGGATTGCTACTCGACACGGTCGGGAAATGACAATCTCAAACGGACACACAGTAGTATATGGTATATCATCCATACCAGGACCATAAGATCAGAGCACGGCTCCGTATGTGGCTACTCATGAAGACAACAGAATACGACGCCATATAAAACTATTCACAAGCACGGCTTGTGTTGCTAAAGCGGCTAGAACAAGGTTAAGAATGCTTTGATTCCTTTATCGGCTAATTTAATCTGGAATTCATTTTGCGGAAGATAGCTTGGCTACATCTATAAGCCCTTGCTGACATTTCCATGTTTGAGCATGTAACTTTAGTTTGGTTTGGATACCTGCATGGCAAGGCTCAAGATAGGGATACTTGAGAACGTGCATCCTCCTCAATTGGCAAGTACAGGCAAGACTTGTCCCTTGTAAGTAAAAAGGTATTCGGTAGGGTCCACTAGTGATGGAAATTTCAAAATTTGAAAGACATCTCTATTGAGATTTAAATTTTGGCTAGGACATGGCTCCTCGGTAACATGTTTTTGCACCTAAGTGCTCAAGACAATAGTTCTTGGTGTTGCATAGATTCTACATTTACAGGACATTTGCATCAGCCCAATATACCAACAGGGATACGAGTGTGCTATCAAGGATGATGGCAATTCAAACCAATTGGCACTTTTGGGTCTATTGCCTAGACGCTTCTTTAGTTTTCTAGTTGTATACGGACATTGGGAAACTAGGCAACGGTTTTACCTATTTTTTCACTGGAGATCGGAATATACCTAGCCAAGAGGACATGTAGGGGCACATCCGACAGCTCTATATTTAACAGCATATAAGGCTAGGAGCCACATTCATGGATGATCACTCGTCTAAGAGGTGTGATAAGGTTAGTTATGTTTGCTTTTACTGGTTTTAACTTTTTATTTTGTACAAGATTTCTCGGTTGTGCAAAGCAAAGTGCTTTGGCAGAATCTATGAGAAACACACTGTGACAATCAAAGTTCTTTGATAGAAATTATGTGAAGCAAGGCTTCTATTATGTGCAGAGGTATTGTCCATTGACTCGGACTCAAGAAGAATGCTACACAGGTTTGATAAGTACAGGATATAAGCGCACAGTTGAGTCTGGCAACAATGCACTGTGATGTATCCATGCCAATGTAATCGGGCAACACACATATCACAGTAGCTCACAAGGTTGAGACTGTTATTGAATCCATGGACTTCCCAATCCATTTTTCTAATATGCATGCATGGTATGCAATTATGATGGCACCACGTCTACTCCATCGTTGTATACACTTTTGGAATAGCATCAGCTACTCTATCCAAGATGATTTGAGACTGGTGGTTGGGCTTAAGATCGTTGTATATGTATATAAAGGTGAGCATTTTCCATTATTGGCTCTACACACAAGGTAAGGACTATCCCACTAATGGTTTTTATGGGTAGCAAGTGGGCATGGCCTCGCTATCCAGCAATTGATTCATGAAACGACATGAATACATTAAGAGAGCCTCTACACAGGTAGCCTCTTTTATAAACACGTGAGACAATCTAGTCTGATTGTTTTCTTCGGGAGTATTTTGACATCTTTCTCCTCGGTTCATAGGAGGAGAAGATTCTTTCACCACTTAGTTTGACTTAGTTGTGAATAAGATTCCAGTTGAAGAAGATGTGCTGCTTAGTTGTAGCATTGGTTATGTATGTAGGAGTGCTCTTTTTAGGGTATGACCCAACTAATACACAGACTCTCCATAGGTGTTGAGAGTCATGATCTGACCTCATCACAATTGTACTTTCAAGGAAAAAAGTTTGCAAACTACCAAGGGGTAGTAGAAAAGTTCATGTTTCAAGGTTGATTTTCATTACTATTAGACACGATAGACTAGCTTCGTCATCGTTGGCTACTAGTTTGAGCAGTTTTCATGGAGCGTCCAACCAAGGAGTTTGGATTGCGAAGGCAACACCCAAAGTTATACCCAAGGCGTTTGGATTGCAAAGGCAACCCCCATGGTTACATGTGCAATATTATTGCATTTTGCTAATTTTCAATTAGTATTCCTAGGCCTTTGTAGGCGGGAAAGCTGGGCAGATGCCTTTCACTATGTATAAGTGAACAACATCTTCAACCTCTAGGTACGCATTTGCTTTGGTTTTGTTTCTATGTAGGATGCATAAACGTCTATGTTTTCCTCCATGTTTTCTCTTCAGCGAGATGACAAGGTCATGTAAGAGCCAAGAAATTTGGGTTGTAGTGTCCAAAATAAGTTTTTGCATTACGCAGTTATGAACCCACTTGTAGGGTTTGATTTGGCACATGCTGTCACATGGGATACACCATGGTCTAGGAACTCAAGGAGTTCGGTTTAGCCAATGTGGAGCATGGATAATGAGGGTCCCTCTCACTCATGTCGCAGAGTGTTTGTAGTTACCTCCACACACCAGTACATCTTGTACTTGAAGGATGTTCTTTTTTCAGACATCCTTAGTTGAGACATATTCCACATGTAGCAAATATGAGTCTCTGGGACTGACACTGGTGCCCCCTATTTCAAATATGTGTCACGACAAAGTCCCTACGTGCTGGTCAAATCTATTTTCTAGACCATTTTTAGTACGGCGTATCAGGAGCAATTTCAGTGGCCAGAAATTGTCGGGTACTTAGAATGACTTGTTTAGCTACAAGTATTGCTAAACAACATTACAGATGGTTGTTTATGCATATACCAAGGCTATAAGTTGTTAATGAAAAATTTCCATTGTCTGTACCCAGAAGTGATCAATGTTTCACCTTCTATTGTGATTCAGACGTTTCAGCAAGGCCTGCAAAAGATTGCACCTGAAAGTATTTAGTTTCTTTTCAGAACTATTTACATTCCTTTTTAACGTGTGCTAGGATTTTCATTCTGCATTAGTGTGTGTTAATCATTAGCATCTCCATTAGATCGATTATCATTTCATTGTCACGGCCCATTAACATTCTTCATAACTAGTTGCATCTCACTAATTAGTCCCTAATCTAGTTATGTGTGGGCATGTCCTTGGCACACCCAAGAGGCCACTACCCTCCATGGCTAGATAGGTTTGATTAGGGAGAAGATTAGCATCCAATTTTTGCATTTCTAAGTCACTTTTATGTCAATTTTCTAGTAATTTGCACCTCCAATTAATCTCTCCACCTTTGCAATTGCTTAACAATATTAACATCATCTCGAAGTGCTCGACGCAAGCTCTCCGTGGAGCCTTCAAGCTCTGCAAACATTAGAAAATTTCGGAGGTCATTTGGAGGGCTTGTAAGAAATTGTATTTCTCTCTCTAGAAACTTTTTTTAAAATGCACTTGCACCTTGTGAGTACGTCCAAAAGAACAACCAGACACTCTAAAAATTAGATTTATAATCCCAATCGTCCTTGAAAATGGTCACTTTTTTATTTAATGCGAGCGTTGTCGTGCTATGACACGTACATAGTGGGAACGCATGCTACAAGAGTTATATTATAACTTTTTTAGATACATAGTTATATTTTCTATAATGTACATATGCATACTTAAGTATAATAATATGCTTTCTATCTCATCCTATTATTTATCTCAAGGGTAACCTATTCTTACTTTACCATCAGAAAATACTATGGGAAAAGCGTCAATAGCTCCGCCTCTTTAACTTGGGGCAAAAAGCATTGATTCTTTATTTCTACTATCTCATTATCATCTCACACCTTAACTAGATCCTATATCTAGGGTAAACTCCAATATATATATATATATATTCTATGTATTTTTCTTATATTGCTTTTTAAATAGCTACTAGGAGGGAATCAAATCCTAGTGGGACACTAGGTGGCATGATTTCAAAGATACACTTATTTTAATGCATTATTGCAAGCATGATTATAAAAATTTGTCAAGGAGCAATGTCATGCTTTCATATGGCATGAGGTGTCCTTTGGAATCAAATGAAAGTCTAAGCTAAGGGGACCACAAGAAGACTTTTGCTGCCAGAAATGGACCCTATTTTGATTATTTTTTTACACAAGGTTCCAATCTGAATTGGAAAACGATTTTAAAATGAAAATCGTAGCTAATGAGCTAAATTTTCTGCCCATATTTTTACTTTTTTATTTGGAGCCACGGTTAAGGAGATATGATCAAAATACTGGACCCTAGTCTGCCCACATCATGCAGGGACAGCTCATTTCCAACTTTTCCACTTTCTATTCACACTGGCTCTTCTCTTCTTGTGTAAACCCTTGGGGGTTCCCTTCACCTATAAAAGGGGACCTCTTCTTTATTTAAAGAAACTCAAGCATTCAAGCCATTGATTAGAGGAATTCATGAGGGAGTGAGTAGTAATGCCAAATTGTACTTAGCCATTAACATAAGCATAAGCCTACACTTTCTCCTAGAAGAAGACTAGCCATCCTTACAACAAGCTAACCTTGGAAGTGATTATCGAACTTTCGATCTCTGTCACTAATGATACTACCTGAAGACCATAGAGTTTATATATATGCTCTACAAATAGCCGTGCTAGTTCTAGTGTCATATGTGTTATATATTTTTCCATGCTTTGTTAGCTTCGGATGTCGTATTCCTTGGGGTTTAGATAAAAACCTCCATGCCTTCACCCCATTGATGGATGGTTTGCATGGGACATCCTTCTCAGCAGTTGATCTCTTTTCATCTCGTTGGATTTTCACATTGCCACCATGAAGCCCCATATCTGACAGTACCAATTCTAAGCACTGTAGGGCCACTTGTCACTCTGTTGAGTTCTTGATTTTCCAAGCAAACCTGATATATAAGTAGTCCAATTTCTCCACAATTCTACAAAGGGCATGCATTGTACAGATGTGGACATTCACAAGTGGTATTTTCAAAACCGGTCGAAAAGCAGGGTCCTCAATGTGACGTGTTGGAGCTTTTCTCCACCACTTTGGATCCATGACCTTTGCAGACTCCTTGCAGAACAAACACGGCGACTTTGCCATTGCACCCATTCCACAATTATACATGCACTTTAATGTTTTGAGGTCACCTGCAAGATGCCACTGAACTTGAAAGTCTCCCCTTCCATCTAGATGTAGTACCTCTCCCTGGTTAGTTTGTCGATCATCACTGGAACTTGAAAAGTCACAAACTATGAAATAGTGATAGATTTTGAGGCTTTTGACACCACCAATGCGTTCGAAACGCTAGAATACCCCAGAAACGAATGTCTACTTGTCTCATTCCGACATCCGGAGAGGCAAAAAATATCAATAAACGCCAAAAAATGGGCTTTTTACTTAAGGCGCGCGAGGAGGCATTCTAAAATTCTAGAATGTCACCCTGCGTGCCGTTAGTACAAAGCTCTTTTTAGTGGTTTTGGGACACTTATCTTTCAAGAAAGCCCCTTTTTAGAGAATTTTTGACATTTTTCTCTCAAAAAGCTCTCTAAAAAGAGGAAAAAAGGGGCTTTTTACTAACGGTGCGCGAGGAAGCATTCCAAAATTTTGGAATGCCCCCTCGCGCGCCGTTCGTAAAATGTTCTTTTAGGGATTCTTGATATTTTTTGCCTCTTTGGATATCGGAGCGAGACAATTGGACATTCATTTCTAGGATATTTGGGCATTCCGGACGCATTGACAGTATCAAAAGTTTCAAAATTTTCCACCACTTGATAGTTTTGTGACTTTTTGACTTCTAGTGATGACGTAAGCCGTATCAAATGCACCGCATCTACCTTCTGAAAAAGGTCCTCGCATTAAATGAAAGAGAGTGATCGTCTTCAAGGACCACTAGATTATTAAATGAGGAGAGGGACACCTTTTATATTTTTGTTAATATCAATCTATTTTTCTACGTAACGTAGGCTCTTCTCTCATTGGAGGAGCTTATTTTCCTCTCTCTTCCAAAAGGCCCTCCAAAAGACCTCCGAAATCTCCCAATGCCGAGCCCGAGAACTCCATTAAAGCTATCCTCAAAATTGCCTAAAAATAGGTGTGTGTGTGTGTGTGTGTGAGTTTGTGTGGGAAAGTGCCTGCCGACTTCAGCTTAAGAATTTCTTTTTCGGAGTCTCTTCACAACCAAGCACTTTGGCTTGTTGGCTAGCTCAAAATAGCTTGTCCAATATTGGCTTGTGGGGTCTGAGGTTCAAGTTGAGCATACCTAAATTGGGCTACACGGGCGGATCTGAAAAGGCGCATCAAAACTGCTTTTGGAACCTGGCGGGTCCGTTGGGGCAGGTTCCCACACGCGTGAGCGCACCTTGATTCCTTTTTTGCCTTGCTACTCGACGTTCCTGCCCGACCTGCCCGCGCGCCATTCGAACTGCCCGACCCCTACGGGGGGCCCCTTCCCACAGCGTTGCCTCAAACGCCAGCTTGTTTGCCCACTGGTCCTAAGCACCGGGTCCCGCCAGCTTGTTTGCCCACTGGTACTAAGCATCGGATCCCGCCTACCTTACTGTATCCGGCCTCAAAACTCCAAGGAAAGGTTTTTTAAGCCCGTGTCCCACCAAACTGCAGCAAATTGCTCTTGCTCAAATATCCAAGGGTTTTAAGCCCTTACTCCCACCTTGTGCACCGAGATAAGCTCTTGTTGGGCCCCCCTTCCCGTGGTGCCTCAAGAGCTTTATGCCCGCCCATTGGCATTAGCATCCGATCCCGAGGCTTCACAAGGAGCCTCAAGTTCCCAATTAAGCTGCACATCCCACATAAGTCAAAAAGGCCCATGATCAAAGGTTGTTTTCACTTAGAAAGAAGCCAAAGCAACCAAAGGCGAATTTCAAAAGGCTTCATCTCAAAGAAAACCTTGAAAGCATCACTGAGCATCCAAGGGCTGCCAAAGGAGCCATTCTCACCGACCACGGCATTACCAAGCATCCAAAGGAGCATTACTTCATTGTGAAGAGGAGCTTCACCGACAGTGAAGAGGAGTTTCACATTTGAAGGGAAAAATCCAAAGTACAAATTACAATCTTGCAGCCAAGCACAACAAATTTCTTGCAATGTATGTAATCATATTTGTCTACATGGATGACATTGTATGCTTTTGTAATGGGATAGACATTGGCATTGGAGAGTCTCCAAATTGCTAAAATCTCTCCATGTGTGAAAACTTTGTGACAAATTGTATGAAAAATCCCACATGCTTGGGCTCTCGGAGTATAACAAAGAGAGCATTAATTTTTGCATCAACCTTTTCATAGGATATTTTAGCATATTGTTGCATATCATTATCACGCATGGAATAAAGCCTGATTGTACCACAAAAAGGGGGACAGAAGTACTCGTTCGAGGGGAGGATACGAAGTCAGACCATGAAGCAGTTGAAAGCAACAACAGAAGCAACGAAGGCAAGAGACCTGACAGAGGATCAGCTCACATAGTAGAAGACAAAAAGGACGAAGACGAAGGCAGCGTTTGAGAAGACCCATTTTGAAGATGCGGACTCTCTACTTGTAGGGGAGGACTTTTTCCTGTGTGGATACCAGCTTATCATCCTGTGTGGACATCACCATCCTTTGTGGATCTTTCTTGTGTGGATTTTACCATCCTGTGTGGATATCACCATCCTTTGTGGACTTTATTTTCCTGTGTGGATATCACCATCCTGTGTGGATTTTGTTAGCCTGTGTGGATCATGCATCTTCAGTATCTTGTCTTAGTCCAAACCTCAAGGGGAGGATTGTAAAGTGTGAGTTTTGTCCTAAGGTGTGAGTCAAGGAGAGGAGAGTGGATTTATCCCACATACTGTGGAGCAAGACTGTAGAGCTACTTAAAGCTCATTTCTTGAATCAATAAACAACAACTTCATTTTGCACTACATGCTTGTCTATGGTGAGCTTGTGCTAAGCTAAGTCAATACTCAAGATTGTGTTTATGAGTCCAAGCTAATCCTATCTTGGAACCTAATTCACTTGAGTGATAACCTTGCTTACACACACTCACACACTTGCACCATGTTTCTCTTTCATCCACCATAGCTAGCACGATCCAATTCCTAATATCTGGGACGACTGTCTGTAAACCTTAAGGAAAACACACCTTAGTACTGTCAGTTATCCAAGGGGATAGGCAGATTATAAAGAGTAATCTTGTGCTGAAGGATAAGCTAAGTGCATACGTTAGCACCAAGCGATCCAATTAGTAAGCATTTATTGCTTTTCTTGGAGTTTACTTACTATCAGTTAATGCATGTTGCGACTCGGTAGTCTCTTCATGTATAAGTCAGGTTCTCAGCCTTGACACTCGTTAGGGTGGGGTTGTTTACTGATGAAATTTGAGAACAAGTCAAGTACTTACACTTGGTTGATGAGTCAGGTCAGCAAGTTACTTTCACAGAAAGTGAAAAGCGGTACTCTTCAAGTACATCTTTGTCGTGATAACTCGTTTAGCATGCTCATGTGCGTTCTAAATGGAGTTTATACACTAGATGGTTTCAAATGGACAACAATGTGGAAAATCAAGATGTTACTCTTGGTTTCATTGAACCTCTTGCGGAACCGTGTTCTGGGCAACCAAACAGCTAGATCTATGAGGGATGCCACTTGGGAAAACATTAGTGTTCTTAAGAAGAAGTTCTCTACTTTTGTTTTTGAGGACACAAACTCTTCTTAAGCGGGGATTAATGTCAGGACAAGGGTCCTACGGGGCAAGGCCCAACCTAGGGGTCAGGGACCTAGGCCAAGGGCTTGGACTGGGGATCCGCTTAGGGCAAGAGCTAGGAGCTAGGCCTATATAAAGGGCAGTAGGGAGGAGGATCCTACGTCTTAGTCTCCTAGGTCTTACACACACACTCTCTCTCTCTCTCTTTAATTTCCTACACACACACATATTTCTCTCTCTCTCTCTCTCTCTCTCTCTCTCTCTCTCTCTCTCTCTCTCTTTCCTACACATACACACACAACAATGTAGCTTGAGAGAGAGAGACAGAGAGAGAGGTAGATGGGGGTGGGGGGTGGGAGAGAACAATATCGGCACTGCAGGTTTCCAAAAAGGGGTTAGATCTGTGCATGCGCTCGCAGGCAAAAATCACCGCCTGCACGCAGGTGGGGTTTTTTTCCCCAATTTTTTTCCGTCGATATAAGCGTGAAAATAGGCGCTTTTTGACAGACATTGCCATGTGTATTGCCACGTACGTATCGATGCGTATATTGACGCGAGGTATACCCGTCAAAATGCACGTGGAACGGAACGCCGCATCGAAATGTTGCCGTCGAAAAGCACGTAGTGTGTTGTAGTGTTTGTGTCCTCGGATGGTGGACTCAAAGAAGCTCAAAGGCAATGGAGTTTTCATGTTTTGGAGTTGACACACTAGGTTACTAGCAGGATCTTACATTACAATTATTGGGTTTGTGAGGAAGAAGAAGCAGTTTTCCAAAGGAAAGGGGAAAAATTCCCACACCTTGGAAACCTGGTCTTGCCACCTCGATTGACCCATTTTGGAGCTATTTTCTGCTTTAAAAAGTGCATCACAGATACATTTCCCCTATCACTTGCTCCCTAGGGATTTCACACCTCTTTTAGCACTTTGTTTTGCACCTGTATGCACCCATAGCCCTTCATAGCACGCTTCCCAGCTCTTACCAATTTTGGTTGACCAACCTTTTGTGAAATGTATGATTCTAGTAGTTTTAATGACTTGAGTGATTAAGTAATTCAAGTGAGTTAAGTGGTTTTAAGTGATGTCAAGTGATGCCACTCACTTGCATGATTGGGTGACTCAAGTGAATTAAGTTATTTTAATAACTTACGAATTTAGTGGTACAAGTGAATTAAGTGATGTGTGTGGTTTTAATGACTTAAGTGCTAAAGAGAATCTATTATGAACACATTGTTTTGGTTTGTAGTTATGGCCAAAGAGTTAGATTACGAGCAAGCACAAATCATCTATCAAGGAAAACAATTTTCTTGTGGCTTGCAAGACTTAAAACTCATTGTGAACACACAAGAAGACGAAAGTGATCCGTTGAGACTTGAAGAGTACATAAAATTGGGTAGCAACCACATCATGTGAAACAATCTATTCAAGGTCAATGGTAATGCTAAAGAGACTATGCTATTAGATTGTTGTGATCTCTAGCACGTGGAATTGGCAAGGGTGTTGCTACAATCTCCCGAAGCACCTTAAAGGCGTTGACTAGATTGATGGGGGCTTCTTGATGATCTAGACGATTCTCCTTGTGGTGGAAGTTGCTCCGCACCAATGTTTTCACTCGCCTGCACTTGATCATGGAGACTTGTTGCCAGCCCTCATCCATTGACCGGAGGGGCGTGGGCAAGACAAATTTTTGATGCGGCTTCATTGAAAGGTTTGATACTAGGAAATCCAACGAATTGCAAGCTTGGTGAGGCTTGGATGTTGATACCTAGTTCATTAGTCTGGGAGTGTCCTTATGGGTGACCATCTTGATCGGCTTGATCACTTCATTGTCCTTGTTGTTCTCATTTTCTCCTTGTTTTGCAGCTTCAACATCCATGTTGGATATTATGTCTTCGTTGAGTGCGGTCGCTTGTGCAGGTACAGTTGTATCCTCTTTGCCTTCTTTAGAGACATTCAAATGGAAATCCCTAGCAAAGTGACCAAACCCATTGTACTTAAACCATGCTCCAAAAAATGTATCAAAACTAAGAGGAATAACTTTGAGACCCGCCCCTATATTGATCACCATGCGTTCTGGAGGAGGTTTGCGTGTATCCCAACAAATGCACACTTTATTTTCTTCGTCCCCAACTTCCTGAGTGTTGGTACAAACAAAGGGATAGCCAAGGTGCTAGCCAGGTCTCCGAGGTTGTCCCACAACCGAAGTGACAAGTTGACAAAATGCACCAACACTAGGTACAGATCCTTGAAGGCCTCAGGTGATTCAAAGTCTGGGTTCCATGGTAAGATGCACATTGGGGAGAGGTTGAGGTACAATGGGATTTTGGCTAAGATCTTGTCAATCATCACGGGATCATTGAACCTAACAGTGAAGAAACCTTTGGTTAGATATTGGATGAAATCAATCGTTCTGCCCTAGTTGAGAATCGCCAGACTAGAAATCGATATGATGAGCTCTATATGTGAGGGTATTCTGCCCATAAATCCAAATACTAGAGAGGAACTAGCCATCGCCACTAGCTATTTTTTAATCAGTACCGACGGGACAACCATCATTGCCGCATTATCCACTTCCACCTCCTTCCGCAGACTTTTTTTCAAGGCTTGGAAGGTCGTCTCCCCAACGGAAGGGACATGGTGAGATTCACCTTTCCTCGCACTTTCCATCGGTCTCTAAAGGTGACCCTCATGCAGCGCCTTGTCATTTTCTACTTCAACTCCCTTAGGCTTGGCGGGCTACTCGGTCTCGGGCTGTATGGCACTAGTTGACCCTTGACTCCCGGCCACCACCTCGGCATAGGACAGCTTAAGCGTGTTCTCCATCACACTAGCTCCATGCAAGCTTTGTCACCACAAGAGGCTTTGATGGAAAGCGGTCCCAATAGCTAAAGGTTAGGTATGCTCAAAATTAGCACGCATAAGATATCAAGCGCATGATATAGCAAAATAACCTTGATAAGATAGCACGCGCTTAATATAAGGCCTTTTTGAGAAAAATCATGGCAAAATCAGTGCGCCAAAGATGGGATGCACGGATTGCACCAGGCTTATTGGCTATACTAAATGGGACCTCAACTAGAAATGGATTCATATTGGGATTGTGTCAATCTTCTTTTGAGATTGTTTTGTTAGGTTAAAATACGTATTGCTTGTATAAGTGTGATATGCTTGCATATGAAATGGTCACACGCTTTTACTTTCTTTCACGCCTTGAATTGCACCAACACTAACCTCTTAAATGACACCCTAAAATAGTAAACTCTCATTGTCCTATCCAAGAATTTGTGTGTGTGTGTGCTAAGTGTGTTCCCCATCCCCTCTGTCCAGCATCACTTAAGTCACTTACGTTTAATAATGCAATCTGGAGAGAATGCAAAACATGATTTTTATATTCAATCATTGGTTGGTCGTAGACTAGAGCTAGATACAATATCATAACCTTTGTGGGCTGAAGACATACATAGAGATCGGTCAAGTGCATGGGGTCTACTTACAAGAGCATAGTTTTTTTTGGAGATAAGATGGCCATGTATATTTATACAAAAATATTTTTCAAGTTTCACAAGATAATGGAAACAATTTATTATGCGATGCAAAGTGTGGCATCTAGTATATATGTCACTTCCCCTATAGAAAGGGGGAGGCTTTGTAGATATGCATTCTAGTAGAGCCCGAGGGTAGTCTTTCTTCTGCTTTGCTTGAACTTCAGTGATAGGTATGTAATCTTTGGGAATGTCTTGGTGGTGGGCAAAGTGGATGCAAAGCCCCAATCACAAATGCCCACATAGACACCTTTGTCTCCAAAATGCAACATTGCGTTGCGACCATTCAACTCATTGTGTAGAAAGTGATGATGGTGTATAAAATTCACTTTTTGCAAAACTGTATTGACGATGGGAAAAATATTGCTTTGGAATCTTTCTTTTGTGCCACGTGTGTCCAAGTCGTCTCTAATAGAAAGTTTGCTACCATCCAAATTGCAGTTATTGATCCACTACTCAATGTGGCCACCATTCAGAGTTTTTATACAAGTGTAGGACATGGACTCTAGTGAGATATGTCCATTGTAAATATCATCCCTCGATGCTAGATGTCTATCATCGTGGCTTCTTCAAGAGCTTGTCGTTGGGAAATTAAGGGTTTGAAGGCGATCCGTGTCAGTGTCAGGCCGCTAGCTATGGGAAAAGAGAGGAGGAGAAGAATCACCACACCGTGCAGTAGACCAATAGCTACTTTGAAATGAAATTAAGTAAAAAAACAAATGGATTTGCTAACATGAACTAGCTAAGATGCGCGTTGCCCGAGCGGAATTGTTAACGGAACCATAATATAATTTAGTCGTAGATTATGGAGTTTAAACTCCCTTGCAACGGGTTAACCCAAATGAAAAACGATATATAGTGAAAATAGATGAAGAAACTATGTAGAAGAAGTGTCAACAGATGGGGGTCGATGCGATCCCAATGATGGTAAGGTATGCCTCCGCATCATCCTTCCAAAAACTCCCTGAGTCTTGATCTCCTTGCTCTCCTAAAGCTCTCTGTTCTTCCTTCCCAAGAGGAAAAAAACTCTTTGTCCAATAAAAACTCTCAACAACTCAGAAATGCCCCAACAATTGGATTCTATAGCCCATCCGCTCCTTTTTTAGTAAATCTAGGAGCATTGGACACTTGTCCTCTTCAAGTTCCTGCATGTGGAACTGTCCTTATGGGCGAGTGAACTCTCTCTCTCTCTCTCTCTCTCTCTCTCTCTCTCTCTCTCTCTCTCATTTATGATTGCTCCCCTCCTCGACCACTAGCAATATTGCTTGTGGTGGTGGGGGGGGGGGGGGGACTTTGTCCTAAAAAATAAATTCCCCTTAGGGCACAAGACTAATCCCCAACGGACTACCACCTCAACAATGCTTAGTCCACCTCAACAATGCTATGTGTCACTAACCACAGTCGATGACCCTTGCACCCCCACACGACTAGGCACTACCTATGGGCGTCAAAACCACCATCGACACCCATGTGCACACTGTGCACAGTGCTCTTGCCATGACCAACACCTGAGAGAGCTGCCTCTCCATCTCACACTTCATATGAAGGTAACGCCATAGCTCTTATACACTTAGATTTTGGAGCCAAAACCCCTCCCGTTGGATCTTAGTATGGCACGTGGTATCTCTTATACTCTGGATTTTGGAGCCAAAACCCCTCATGTGGGATCTTAGTATGGCACATGGAAGGTCTTGAAAATGCGCTGCATTAGTGTGGTCAAAACCACCTTTAAAAAAACTCATTAAATGAGCAAATTTTCCCCCTTCCTTTGGAAAGCCGCTTCTCCTTGCTCACAAACCCAATAATTGTTATGTAAGATCTTGCTAGTAACCCAGTGTGTCAACTCCAAAACAAAAAAACTCCATTGCCTTTGAGCTTCTTTGAGTCCACCATCCGAGGACACAAACACTACAACACACTACGCGCTTTTCGATGTGCAACATTTCGCTGCGGCATAGCTTTCCACGTGCATTTCGACAAGCATATCTGCGTTGATATACGCATCGATACGTATGTGGCAATACACGTGGAAATGTTTTTCAAAAAGCGCCTATTTCGACGCGTATATCGACGCAAAAAAATTTGGGGAAAAAACCCCACCCACGCACAGGCAGTCATTTTCGCTTACGAGCGCGTGCGCAGATCTAGCCCCTTTTTCGAAACCTACAGTGTAGGTATTGTTCTCTCCCCACCCCCATCTCCCCCCCGCCCCCCTCTCTCTCTCTATAAAATTAACATAAAACTAATGAGGCTTGGCAGATCAACAATGGTGTAGTGAGATGCCAAGGTAGATGGGCTCCAAGCACCATGAGGTCAATCTAATGGTCATAACAGTAGGTGGACCAAATGAGGCTTACCTCAGCAACTTTCTTTCTTAAATCTTAATCCACCAAGCACACAAATGGGCATGCACTCGCACACACACACACACACATACATAAAAATAGAAAAGCAGGTCCATTGATATATTTCCACGTACATATGCATATAGTGCCACATACATATGCATCTATTGCCACAGACATATACATATATTTTCACGTACATATACATATATTGCCATGTACATATACATATACATATATTTCCACATACATATGCATATACTTTGATAATTAACATGCGCGCGCACACACACACACACACCCACACACATACATATGCATATACTTTGATAATTAACATGCACATGCACACACACAAACAAACAAAGAAACATGTGTAAAAAAAAGAAGCCCAATAATTTTGTTCACCTTTGGTTCATTTTGTTTAATTTTTTGTTATTTTTGTGTGCTTAGTAGTTTTGTTTTGCTAATTAATTTGTTATTTTGGTTTTTTTGTTTATTTTGTTAAGGATTGAATTAGAATGTATGAAGTTAATCTAAGATTGGGTTAAGCTGGCCTAATTTCTAGTGGTTAGGGAGATTTGGCTTAGAGTTTTAGAGATTGTCATGGTTAGAAGGCCATGTTTGGCCTTGAAAGTGTATACCAATCAAGGTGGTTTCATAAGCCAATGAGTTCATAATCTAATCTCAATTGGTAAAACCTAATCTCTATGTGGCTAACAATGCAATGGTGAAACGTTAAAATCTCAAGTGTATGTCTTCATAAAAAGTTTCATAATTTTTTCTTATTTTAAAGGTAAAACCGTAACTAAATTTTGGAAGATTCTACATACTAGCTTCCATATTGATACATCTCAATCTCATAACATTGAAGGATGATTAGTAAGAGAAACAGATATCTTGAGTATACAATCTTCTAGATTTGTACTCTGTACAATCTTCTATGCTTTTCATACAAGAAAAACCTAGTAGAAATTAAAACTTTTTCACTATTGAAGAAAATGAATGCCTTCTCAACATTGGGATTAAGTTGGTATTTAGAAAAAAGTTTTATTATCACAAAACTCAAATACTTTAGTGGCTTCAACGTATGTACATATTGTGTTACAAGTAGCAATGATGAAGTGGGCCTAGCATTTGATTAAAATGCTTATCTGTTGGCCATAGTGTCATATCCTGCGATGCAACACGTTTGATAATATACGGTGAATTCAGACTTGACACATTTTAGATATATGGAAAATTTAGGTGTCCAAACTAAAGATTCTTGTGAAGCTTCCACAAGAATTGACTTTTGCCTCGTCATTTGCACACACACAAAAGAAGACATGTGTGACATTGGTGCTAGGTAGTACCTGCTCTTGAGATGAAATGATTCATTATTTTTAGACTAAAATGCCTATATTTGGAGATTAATATTGAAAGATCATGATAAACACACTTAAAGATAGGTCTACATCGTAGTAAATAATAGATAATGCCAAAATTGGAGCAATCCATTCAAAGTTGTTACAGGGGGATTTTCAAATTTGGGAGGGAATTTGATGGATATCCATACACTTTAAGGGCATTTGTGTGTGTCTATGTATGTGTGTTGTAATGTACTCAACATTTTTCAATAAAAGTATTTCATTTACTTCACAAATATTTAAGGTTCATGTTTTATTAAGTTAAAGAGCATTCTAATGGAATGATCGGATCAAAAATCAGACTCTAGAACTATTAATTATGACCCTTATTCACTTGAAAATAATAGGTTGATATGGGAAACCTAAGCTTCAAGACTGTATCTAAAGATAAGAGTTGACCCTTAAGAAAGAAGGAGTAATTTTAGAAGGGAAAGAGTAGGAGGAGTACTTTTAGGAAAGAAAGAGTATTTTTAGAAAAGAGAGAGGAGGAGTCAAGATTAGAGATTCTTTTCTTAGAAGCCAAGGTTCTTCTAGAATTAGAGGCTTGAAATTGCACATCAGAATCGGTGTCTTCCCAAAATCGGTGTCTTCCCAAAAAAAAACCCTGTGAACGTGGGCAAACTTATCTCTCTTTGCTTCTCGCTATTCTTAGCTTGTGATTCTGTCCTTGAGAGCCTATATAAAGACCCATCTCCCTTCACTTTCAACACACACACTCTCAAAAGTGGAAGCTCTCTTGCCTTGATGTCAGAGTTACCTTCTCTCCCTCCACCTCTCTCCCTCATGTTCTTACCCTCAAGCCATCTCCATCTCCAACTCTTTCTCTACCATCATCGTGCTGCCCCTCAAATTCTCGAGTTCTCTTTCTCACTTCCCACCTTCTCTTTTGCGATATGATGGCCCTAAGGAAAGTGTCTCAAAGCTCGAAGGACGCTCATGCTGCTCCACCTTCAAGAAAGGTGCAAAGGAAAGCATTAACTGCTCCAAACGTTTCTCAAGCAGAGGTATTGGTTGCGTAAGAAGTCGAAGCCATCCTACCTCAACCACGAGCGGTAGTCGAACTTATTGCTAATCCGGTAAGGTGAATTTTTAATTCTGCATTGTTATACATGATGACCGATAAGCCAAGCCTAGGAATTTCCTTCAACTGTCCAAGAAACGTGATTATATCACAAGAAACAAGGATATGATTTCATAGAGTAGAGAGAGAATTGTTGGATTTATGGTTACTGTTTGATATTAGAAGTTAGTTAATCATGCTTGACAAATCACTCAAAGATAACAATTGCTAAAAGAATATCTTGTTCCCAGATGGAACTCACGGTTTGCGAGGTGATTTTGCGGTATGCGGAGAATAAGCTGAGATTGTCAGCTCTCTTTTTGTCTCTTGTGGTTAGCGATTGGGAAAGTATGTGCATTTTGTGGTTAGCAAATAAGTAGATCCTCTGCAAAGGATATGTTGGTTAGACAGAGAAAGTTTGTGGGTAGAGACAAACTCTTAAGAATAATTGAAAGATTCGTTTTTGTTGAATTACAGGATTCTCTTCATTAGACCATGTTTGAGAAAGAAATGTTTTGGTGATATTTGAAGGGCTGGATGAAAGAACTTGTGCCTGGAATTAAGAAAAGAACATTGTTTGTATATGTAAAATAGTGTGGTAGTAATTAGAATACAAGGTAAAAAGTTTGAGTGTGGGGTAGAAATTAAGGGTTAGCTCAAGTTGCTAGTTAAGGATGGGTGATCTTGATTAGTCGAGAAACTCTCCACTCCCTCTTATTAAGAGAAGCCAAATTAGAGACTCATTGTGCCAAGAGTCGAGAAATATAAAAAAATAATTCATGGCTAGCGAAACTTGCTTACGACAAAAAGGTAAGGCAAAAAGATAGGAAAAAGGAGAGGGAGGGAAGGGGGCGGGGGAGAAGAATGGGAGGGGAAAACAACACTAATGTCTACACCAAACACGTCTTGCTATATTATCTCTCCTCACATAATCTCTCTAGTCACCCCCTCTCTTCCTCCGAACATAAACTCCTAGGTCCTGGGCTCAATTATATCCCTCCTTCTGCTCCACCCCCTCTGAAGCCCTTACTTAAAGCCTACTCTAATTTACAAAGAAACCTCCATCTTAGAATGTTTTTCAAAATCTCTTCCCCTCCCTCTAACCTTTCTCTATCTATTCCCAAACCCGCATGGAATCCACCTTCGCCTTCCTCTACCCTAAACTTTTCCTTCAAACAAGTGTTCACCCTCCTCAATTCTCTTCTCTCTTTTATTCCTCCTTTCCGCACCAAACCCTTTTTCATTGAAGCCTATCTTCCTTAAAAAATAACCAAAACATTGTTATCAAACCCACGGATAAAAACCTTGGACCCGTTTTCCTCTCCAAATTTTGGTATGAAGAAAAATCCCTACGTCACCTCATGGACCCCTCTACCCACTCCAAGGTTTCTTCCCCTCCCCTTGATTTTGTTTCCTCCCTCCTCACCTCTATGGTTTTGAACTAACCCCTTCTTCCTAACAGTGAAAGGTTTTTTATCCACTCCCCTTCTTTAGTCAAGCCTAAACCTTGACCCTTCTTTCTCCTACCAAAAATCCATAAACCATTCCTTGTGGGCCGCCCCATTTGTTCCTACACAGGGTATATTTTGGAAAATGCCTCTAAATGGATCCATGTGCAACCCTACCCTATCCTCTTATCAAAAAACCAACACCTAAAAGATTCCCACTCCCTTATCTCAAACCTCCGCTCCACCCCCTTTCCTCCCCATATTATCCTCTTCTCCTTTGATGTGGAATACCTCTATCCTAGCATCCCCATTATAGAGGGGCTCTTAGCTCTCAAAATTTCCATCCAGGATTGCTTCTCCTCACCAAAAGTTAACTTCATTATGTCCCTAGCCTCTCTCATCCTGAACCATCACTATCTCTCTTTCAAAGGAGAAGTATGGAACCAAACCAAAGGCACAACAATGGGATCAAATTTTGCGGTAGTGTATGCTTGCCTCTTTCTTTGTTCCCTGGAAGACAACATGAAGCTACTAACCTCCCCTTCTCTTCTTTATTTCAAAAGATTCATCGACGATGCCTTTGGAATTTGGGAGGGCCCTGCTTCCAGTTTGAAAAAGATTCTTCAAAGCTATGGACATCCTCTCCAAGAGCATATCAAAATCTCTTCTTCCATCTCCTCTCAAGAGGCTTTTATTCTAGATATCCACTTCTTCAAAGGATCCTCTTTTGCCACCTTCGGTATACTTGATTCACACTATCACCAAAAAAGCCTCAACTCTTACAACTACATCCCTTGGAAATCTTGGCATCCAACACACTAAAAAATTGCTTTCATCCTTTCAAAACTTAAAAGATACATTGTGCGAGAAAGATCTCTTTCGGGCTTTATCACAATTCGCAACCTCTTCTACACAAGGCTTAGAGCAAAAGGATATCCCCCCTCCCTCTTGGAAGCTTTCTTCCTTTTTGTTTCCTATGAAGTTAGTCCATCTCTACTTCATAAATTACATAAAACCAAGCTTTCACCAACCATCGTAAAAATCCCCTTCTCTCCCTTTACCCGCTCTCTAAGCCTCTCTTGCACCATTAATAAACCCCTCACTAAGCTTCTCAATAAGGATCCCGAGCTCACACACCTTCCCAAACCTGTTGTATGTTGACTTAATTCTCCAAACCTTGGCACCCTTCTCTCACTAAAACCCTACCTTACCTAACCAAACTCTGCTACCCTCTTCTCCACAAACTCCTGCACCCCGCTCCATTTTTGTTGTGTTTCCCTCTTTTTAACCTCTTCCAAACCTTTTTCCTTTTTTGAGCTCATTAAACTTTGTTGACTAGCCTTTTTTCAAGGCCCTCAATAAAGCTTTAACTAGCCCCTAAAGACTTGTACTCCCTTCTTTTACTTCTCACCTATAGTCCTTTCCCAACTCTTTTACCTGTACCCCCTACATTTAAAGAGGAAATACTCACCATCCAAGATAGCCTCTCCTCCCCAACGAGGGTACTTTATACAGTTTTTTGAACCCTGACTCCCTACTTATACCCCCTCCTCCCTCCTTCTGGTTTACACCACTGATGAGCTAATAAAGCGAAACATGTTTGGTGTAGACATTGGTGTTGTTCCCCCCTCCCATTCTTCCCCCCCCCCCCCCCCTCCCTCCCTCTCCTTTTTCCTATCTTTTTGCCTTACCTTTTTGGTGTAAGCAAGTTTCACTCGCCATGAATTATTTTTAAATATTTATACATATATTTCCACATACATATGCATATACTTTGATAAAAAAACATGCACACACACACACACACACACACACACACACACACACAAACAAACAAAGAAACACGTGTAAAGAAAAGAACCCAATAATTTTGTTCACCTTTGGTTAATGTTGTTTAATTTTTGTTATTTTGTGTGCTTAGAAGTTTTGTTTTGCTAATTAATTTGTTATTTTGGTTTTTTTGTTAATTTTTTTAGAATTGAATTAGAATCTATGAAGTTAATCTAAGATTGGGTTAAGCTCGCTTAATTTCTAGTGGTTAGGGAGACCCGGCTTAGAGTTTTAGAGATTGTCATCCTTAGAAGACCATGTTTGGCCTTGAAAGTGTATACCAATCAAGGTGGTTGCATAAGTCAATGAGTTCATTACATAAAATCTAATCTCAATTGGTAAAACCTAATCTCTATCTGGCTAATAATGCAATAATGCAACATTGATATCTGAAGTATATGTCTTCATAAAAATTTTCATAATTTTTTCTTATTAAAAAGGTAAAACCGTAACTAAATCTTGGAAGATTCTACATACTAGCTTCCATATTGATACATCTCAATCTCATAACATTGAAGGATGATTAGTAAGAGAAACAGATATCTTGATACTCTGTACAATCTTCTACTCTTTTCATAGAAGAAAAACCTAGTAGAAATTAAAACTTTTTCACTATTGAAGAAAATGAATGCCTCCTCAACATTGGAGTTAAGTTGGTATTTAGAACAAAGTTTTATTATCACAAAACTCAAGTACTTTAGTGGCGTCGACGTATGTACATATTGTGTTACAAGTAGCAATGATGAAGTGGCCCTAGCATTTGATTAAAATGCTTACCTGTTGGCCATAGTGTCATATCCTTGCACTGTACACAAATGGCTTATTCATTGAAATCCACACATTGCAATGCAACACGTTTGATAATATACGGTGAATTCGGACTTGACACATTTTAGTCCAACACATTTTAGATATATGGAAAATTTAGGTGTCCAAACTAAAGATTCTTGTGAAGCTTCCACAAGAATTGACTTTTGCCTCGTCATTTGCACACACACCAAAGAAGACATGTGTGACATTGGTGCTAGGTAGTATGAGCTCTTGAGATGAAATGATTCATTATTTTTAAACAAAATGCATATATTTGGAGATTAATACTGAAATATCATGTAATAAATAATAGATAATAACAAAATTGAAGCAATCCATTCAAAGTTGTTACAGGGGGATTTTAGAAAATTTTCAAATTTGTGAGGGAATTTGACGGATATCCATACACTTTAAGGACATTCGTGTGTGTCTATGTATGTGTGTTGTAATGTACCCAACATTTTTCAATAAAAGTATTTTATTTACTTCACAAATATTTAAGGTTCACGTTTTATTAAGTTAAAGAGCATTCTAATCGAATGATCGGATCAAAAATCAAACTCTAGAACTATTAATTATAACCCTTATTCACTTGAAAATGATAGGTTGACATGGGAAACCTAAGCCTCAAGACTGTATCTAAAGATAAGAGTTGACCCTTAAGAAGAAGGAGTAATTTTAGGAAAGGAGGAGTAATTTTAGAAGAGAAAGAGAGTACTTTCAGGAAAGGAAGAGTATTTTTAGAAAACAGAGAGGAGGAGTCAAGTTTAGAGTTTCTTTTCTTGGAAGCCAAGGTTCTTCTAGAATTAGAGGCTTGAAATTGCGCATAAGAATCCGTGTTCGCCAAAAAAAAAAACTTGTGAACTTGACAAACTTATCTCTCTTTGCTTTTCGCTATTCTTAACTTGTGATTCTGGCGTTGAGAGCCTATATAAAGACCCATCTCCCTTCACTTTCAACACACACACTCTCAAAAGTGGAAGCTCTCTTGCCTTGATATGAGACTTACCTTCTCTCCCTTCACCTCTCTCCCTCATGTTCTTACCCTTAACCCATCTCCATCTCCAACTCTTTCTCTACCATCATCGTGTTGCCCCTCAAATGCTTGAGTTCTCTTTCTCACTTGCCCCCTTCTGTTTTGCGATACAATGTCCTTGAAGCGAGTGACTTGAAGCTCAAAGGACTCTCATGCCACTCCATCTCCAAGAAAGGCGCAAAGGAAAGCATTAAGTACTCCAAACGTCTCTCAAGCGGAGGTATTAGTTACGGGAGAAGTTGATGTCGTCCAACCTCAACTACAAGCGGTAGTCAAATGTATTGCTAATCCGGTAAGGTGAATTTTTAATTTTCCATTGTTATACATAATGATCGATAAGCCAAGCATAGGAATTTCCTTAAACTGTCCAAGAAAGAAGGATATGATTTCATAGAGTAGAGAAAGAATTGTTTGATTTATGGTTATTGTTTGATATTAGAATTTAGTTAATCATGTTTGAGAAATCACTCAAAGAAAACAATTGCTGAAAGAATATCTTGTTTCTAGATGGAACTCATGGTTAGTGAGGTGATTTTGCAGTTAGTGGAGAAGAAGTTGATATTGTCAGCTCTCTTTTTGTCTCTTGCGATTAGCAAGATTCCTTGCGGTTAGCAGGATGCCTTGCGGTTAGTAGGATGCCTTGTGGTTAGCGATTGGGTATGTGCATTTTGCGGCTAGCAAATAAGTAGATCCTTTTGAAAGGCTTTGTTGGTTAGACAGAGAAAGTATGCGGGTAGCGGCAAACTCTTAAGAATAACTTAAAGATTCATTTTTGTTGAATTGCAGGATTGTCTTCATTAGACTATGTGTGAGAAAGAAATGTTTTTGGTGATGCTTGAAGGGCTGGATGAAAGAACCTGTGCCTCGAATTAAGAAAAGAACATTGTTTGTATATGTAAAACAGTGTGGTAGTAATTAGAAAACAAGCTAAAAAGCCTGAGTGTGGGGTGGAAATTGGGGGTTAGCTCAAGTTGCCAGTCAAGGATGGGTGGTCTTGATTAGTCGAGAAACTCTCCAACTACCTCTTATTAAGAGAAGTGAAATTAGAGACTCATTGTGCCAAGAGTCGAGAAATCACAAATTTACATGCCCCTGAAAGCTACGAACCCGATTAGTGGGGTACTTTTCACAAGATTTCTAGTTAGTTTAAACTAAATATCATATCATATTTATGGTTTATGGATGGCGGCCGTGCCTCTTAAATGTTGAAAAAAAGAAGTTGTTTATGGATTCTAAATATGTCAATGGGATTTCATCTTTATGTTAGGAAATAGCTTTCATTAGAATCCTTGATTTATCGACCTGGCTCGTGGTATGTAACCCTTATAACTACAAACATGATGGATAGAGTACTTCCTCTCTTTTGTTGCTCATAGCTCTACTTTGTGTAAACAGAATATGGTGTTGTCAACGGAAAACAAGAATAAAGGAAGACCATCTATCAAGTCACCCCAATTTTCTCGGGGTTGAGGACCTCACATGTGTGTTTCTTCTTCTTCTCGTATGCTCCACTTCTTCTATTTCTTGAACCCAAGTGCTTTGTGTATGCATGTAGGCAAAGGTTTGCAACAAGAAAACGCTCTCTCTCTCTCTCTCTCTCTCTCTCTCTCTCTCTCTCTCTCTCTCTCTCTCTCTCTCTCTCTCTCATACACACACACCCACCTAGAGATCATTAGAGACATCATGAGGTGTTTCTTGTTGTTTTTCTTAAGATCGGTCTTGTTCGTGTCTTACACCATTGATTTCAATAATGCCAAATTGTTGATTTTTTTTTTGTAATTTATGCATTCTCAAGATATATTTTTTCAAATCACTAGGGATTATTCAATATAAATTAGTTCTAATCTGGATGTGGATTTATTATAATAGTTTATATTTTCTCAAACATATAGTTCTGCAATTCTTTTATGTTTTTTTATGAAAGCTTAAAGTATCTTTCTAATAATTGTTACCATATACATGTGGTAGTGATGTGTGTGAACACACCTAGGACTGGCGAGGAGTTTTTTCCCTCATTAAGAGATCATCCCCCCCCCCCCCCCCCCCCCCCCCCCCTTGCATTGTATATACACCCATCACTCTAGGGCTAACATATCTTTCCACTGCACACTAAGTAATACACTCTCTGTGCTAGCTATTACTCCTCACATCCGTTCAACTAAATTTGCAAATCAAGCTTAGGATATTCTGGCTAGTCTTTATGCAATCCGAAATGAGGCTAAATTTGCACTGTTGTGTAAAGAGCTGAAGTCGAAGATTATACATAAGAAAGATGAAATGGAAACTTTTCTTGCTAGTATCAAGGATATTAATGAGAAACTTATTTCTATGGGTGAAGTCAGTTTTGACCATTCCCTTGTCCAGATTGTCCTTGATGATTTGTTAGATTCTTACCAAAATTTTGCTAGTACTTGGAGACTGATGACCCAAGGAAATCCTGAAGTTGTCAAGTTTGATGCATTAGGCACAATGTTGTTTTGCAAGAATCACTTTCCAAAAAAAAAGGGCTAAATAGTGTGCAATTGAACATGCCTTTAATGCTACTCAAATAAAAAGTAGTAACAACAATGTAGGCATTTCTCATGGTCCTTCTGCGAATGGAACGATACGTGTTTCTAATGCTTCTACCAATAGTATGGGAATTTTGGTGAAAAGGGAAGAATGAAGATGGATTTCCATTACTATAAATCTAATGATCACTTGATCAAGTAGTGTCCAAAATTGAAGGCAAAAGAGGCTAAGAAGAAAGAGGCAAGTGTGGCTATTATAGAGTCTTCTATGAAAGGAGACTGTGATACTGATGTAGATGCAGAATGGGGTTTTAGTGCAAAGTTCACTTATGATCCTATTTTCCATGATGCATGCATGTCACTTGCTGAAAATTATAATGCCCAAGGACTACCATGATGGAATCCTCCACCTAGCCTCCCTTTATATAGACACTTGGCCTAGGATACCCTTCTCACTGGCATTCGGCAACCGTTGCTTGACCCCCAGGGTTTCCCTTGGTATGACATTACACCCCCCTTGGAGAATTGTTTTGGTCCTCAAAAAAAAAACTAGGAAACTTCTTCTTAATAACACTAATGTTTTCCTAAGTGGCACCTTCTTGTTTATCTTTCCACTTGACTAAATCTTGTCGACGTACATGAGGACGACCATGTAAATCATGATATTCTAAAATGCGTTCAAGTTCATGCGGTCAACACTGCTACTCATCACTCAACAGAGGATAATTGGGTGTGGAGGTTAACAAAACACTACCAGCATTGGAATGACAAGGATCCCTTGTTTGGAAATGGCTCCACACTCGGGAGTATGCATCATCGTGCTCATATTTTCCCTTCAAAGAATCCAAAAACTCACTTTGACTTTTCGTGAACAAAAGAGAGTTGATCCCCGGCATAAGACGCACACTCCTAAAGAATCTCGGTCCACCTGGCCTTTTGACCCTTCAGGTCAGTTTGTTGTGTAGACCATTTTGTGCTTTTATGGTCAAACACAATCTCAAAATGAGCTCCATACAAATAATGTCTCCATGTCTTCAAGATAGACACTATTGCATAGAGTTCGCATTCGGAAGCAAAATAATTCTATTGTGATGAATCAAGTTTCTTGCTTTCAAATGAAATTGGTATCCCTTCGTGTAGAAGGATTGCTCCAATAGCATGGTTATTGGCATCTGTTTCCAAAACAAATGGCTTTGAAGGACCCACAAGCTAGAATAGGATGTGCAATTAATGCATCCTTGAGAGTATCAAAACTTTGATGTTGAGCGGTACCCCACTGTAAGGCTTTGCCTTGCCTTTTAGCTCGTCCATCATCGAGACAACAATATGAGCATAGTTTTTAACGAACCTTAGATAAAAATCAGCAAATCACAAGAAATTTTATAATTCTTGCAGATTTTTGGAAGTAGGCCACCTCCGAATGGCATCCACTTTGGAATGATCCGTGTATATCCCATCAACTAAGATAGCACACCCTAGATAGTGAATATCGTCCTTCAAAAAATCACACTTCTACCCTTTGGCATATAACTTGTTTGCTCGTAGCAATTTAAACACCTTCCTTGAATGTTGCAAATGATCTTCCCAAAGGCACTGTACACAGAAATTCCATTGATAAAAAAGATAACAAACTTGCCCAAATACGGTCTCAAGAAACTATCCACAGTGGAATCATGAAAGTTGCGGGTACATTGAGGGCATAACCAGAAATTCGTAATGTCCTTCAAACCTTGTTTGAAAGATAGTTTTAGTATATCAGCAAGTGGAATGCGTACTTGGTGATACCCCAACCGCAAGTCTATCTTAGGGAAAATATGAGCATGAGTGAGCTTGTCAAACAACTCATCCACTCGTGGTAGTGGGTAGTTGTCACATTCAATACTTGCTACCATCATTTTTATTAACCAATATGATGGGAGAAGATCATGGTGAAGAACTTCGTTGAATAAATCCTCTACATAACTAATCATCAAGTTCACGTTCCACCCTAGAAGTCTGAGAATGGCTCACTCTGTAGGGTGATTTGCTAACCGGTTTACTGCCTACAACCATGTCTTTGCCATGTTCCACAAATCATGTTGGTGGTAAATAATTAGAAAAAACATATTGAAATTTTATTAACATGTATTTTAATTGACTAGCAACTTTTGCTTGTTGAGGAGAGAGAGTAGGAGCCATTGCTGGAAGAGAAGAGAGAGAAGCATGTGGCGATGTCGTGATGTGGCACGTACACAATGGGAACAAGTGTTAAGAGATTAATTCTTCACTTTTAGATGGATGAGAATATCTTTCATAATGTACATATGCATGTTTAAGTATAAGTATAAGCTTTCTATCGCATCCTAGTATCTATCTTAAGGGTAACATATTTTTATTTTATCGCTAGTGGGGAAACAGCGTTGGTGCTTTCATTCTACCATCTCATTATTATCTCATACTCTAGATAGATCCTATAGCTAATGTAATTCTTAATAAAGATACTATTTATATGTTTTTCACTATTTTCTCATATTTCTACTAGTAGGATTTTATTTGTATACACCTAAAAGAAGAGGAATCTACTCTAGGAGAAATGGACAAGGCTTCAAGGGCCATCTGTATACTTCCAAGAAAACTTAATAGGAAGAGGACACACACTTATCCTCACCTTTGAATTATGGGGATATGGAATGATTATATTTGCCAAGGTGAAAGGGCTTTCAATGGACAAGTGGGTGATGACTCAAGGAAATGGGGCCAAATAAGCCATGTGGAGGTGTGGACTACATGAAAAAGGAAGGGCTATGGGACCTAGGGAAAGACGCATAAGTACTCTCCACAAGAGTCCAAAGAAGATTTCGAATTGGACTCTCTCGCCTACTTTTTGAGGTGACCATTTCACTCTCCTCTATTTTTAGTGCCAAAAAATGGCCCTATGACCTATAAGTATGACCCAAGGGGCTTAAATGGGGTCACTCATGGCTCTAAAACACTCACATACAAACACAAAATCAACACTACTAAATTTTTCTTACTTTGTTAGCACCTTCACTAGCTTTTTCTACCCTTGTATATTATCTTTTAGCAATTATCACCTACTTGGATCCTAGCTAAGGTAACCATATACACATCTTTTAGCCCTAGTGATCACTTGGGCATCATGTAAAAAATCAAGGTGGTGGGAAGAATGCTTCATTCACTACAAGAGGCTATTCATATTAGCGACGCTCACACAGCGACGCTCAAAAAAAAAATCCCGGCGTCGTTATAAGCGTCGCTATGAGCGTCACAAATTTCTTTGTAAATTTACGACTCTCATAGCGACGCCGGCTGGGGTAAAAATATCCGAGCGCGCCCAAAAACTCAAATCTCAGATCTGAGTTTTTCGGCGCCCTCAAGCAAGGAGCAGGTAACGCTCTCCCTCACTCTCTCTCTCTCTCTCTCTCTCTCTCTCTCTCTCTCTCTCTCTCTCTTTTCTCCACACACACACACACACACACGAGGAGAGGAAGGAGAGCCAGGTATGCTCCTTCCCTTTCCTCATTCTCATGTTCCCTTCCCCTCTTTCTCTCTCCCTCTCTCTCTCTCTCACACACACACATACACACACACACATAGTGTTTTTGAGAGAGAGAGAGAGAGAGAGAGAGAGAGAGAGTACAAACAAAAACAAAAACGCACACACACATACATAAACAAAGAATGCACACACACATTGAGAGAGAAAAAGAGAGAGAGAGCATGCATAAACAAAAAACGCACGCATTGAGAGAGGAAAAGAGAGAGAGAACATGCATAAACAAAAAACGCACACATTGAGAGAGGAAAAGAGAGAAAAAACATGCATACGATCCAAAAAAACGCACACACATTGAGAGAGAAAGAGAGAGAAACTAATTTAACGTCGTAGGAAACTAATTAAAATTAAAAGACCTAAAGATCTAGCCGACGAGGAGTTGAACTCAAGACCTATTATTCAAGAGGGAAATGGCATAATCAATCTATCATACTGGGCATGGGTGATAGAAAGGTTATACCATTTATCTCTTTTTATTGGCACACACATCCACACACGCGCACACACAAG
This sequence comes from Adiantum capillus-veneris, assembly GCF_014529385.1. Lineage (NCBI taxonomy): Eukaryota > Viridiplantae > Streptophyta > Polypodiopsida > Polypodiales > Pteridaceae > Adiantum > Adiantum capillus-veneris. Next base: position 71,070,149 of record NC_140931.1, read on the forward strand.
AAGAAGAGAGTTATAACGTCGTAGGAAACTATCTTAAAAGACGTTAAAGATTAGGTTATATGTAGACTTACATTAAATTAGATTTAGGTTTATTTTTAACTAGATTTATGTTTATTTAAGCTAGATTTAGATTTACGTTATATTATATTAGATTTAGGTCTCCATAGACTGCGATGCCTGCATGAAGCGGGTGAAGAAAGCCCTCAATGGAATATAGGGTATTGCTGCCTTCACTCATGGTGGGCTCCGTCGATCCAAAAGTACTGGTGAAATGTCTTCAGAAGATAGGGAAGAAGGTGGATCTTCAGGGCGGCAAGAGTCACTACATCCCCGACACAATGACCATCTAGACAACCTCTAGTCATTAGACTTACGTTAAATTAGATTTAGCTTTATTTTTAGTTAGATTTACGTTTATTTAGATTTACGCTTATTTACGTTAGATCGAGTCCACGCAAGAATTACTTACGGTTTAGGGTTTAGAGTTAGACGAACAGTGAAAAGATCTACTGTGAAAAGATGTTAAGATGCTGTGAAGTGCTACAGCTAGAGAAGAGGCAAAGGGGTTTTGTCCACTACATGCAGTATCATGTAGACGTGGGTGTGTAGATTTCTTGTATCCACAAATATAGGTATTGACCAATAAAGACGAGATTATAACCCGGTGGTTCTGATCTCCGTGCACCTCTAGACCGAGGTGTGCGGGGATTGGACATGACTAGAGAATGTGAGGTAAAGAGAGAGAGAGAGAGAGAGAGAGAGAGAGAGAGAGAGATAAGACGAAGAATGCCAATAGAATGTTAAATTTGTTGTCCAGGTTATAAGTTTTTTATCCTCATTATGAGTAGCGACGAGGATGTGGGACCGTCCAACCGAAACACCTATCTCTCAACGAGGGTCTTATGTCCTTGTAATCAATGCAAGCATGCTGTGCGACGGACAAGACGTGTTTCTTTGCAGCAAGTTCGCGAATTTGGCGAGTTCGATCCATCTATTATAGATCGAGTTGTTGCCAATTATAACTCGTCAGACTCTGACGCTGGCCAACAAGTAGCAATCTTGCAACCCAATAGACGTGTTCGCAGGCGCTTTGGTCAAGCAGCATATGTGAGGCCACAAGATGTAGCCTCTGACAGCTCGGGGGATGATCATGCAGAGCACATTCCCAACGAGGCAATGTTTGAGCCCGAGATTGATGAAATGATCGAGACGATCATGGATTCAGAAAGGCTTATCTATGATGATGTGAAAAGTGAAGCCAATACACCATTGTATAATGGAGCACGTACGTCTAGATTGAAAGCACTCCTGGTTCTTCTCAACATGCAGGCAAAGTTTGGATGGAGTGACACTAGCGTCATAGCGCTTTTCAGGTGATCTATTACAATTAGTTTACTTTAATAGAACTCTAAATGTATAATGATCTGATAGATTTTTACACGACTGTATCATATTTTTATGTTGTGTAGATTGCTGAAAGAGCACATACTACCAGCTGACAATGTGATGCCAGATTCCCGAGATGAAGCAAGAAAGATTTTGCGAAACTTGGGGATGGATTACAATTCTATCCACGCTTGTCCTAATGACTGCATTCTTTTCAGAGGGGAATACATAGACATGGAGAAGTGTCCGAAATGTGATTCCGAAGGATATCGAGTAGATCTCCACGGGACAAAAATTCCACAAAAGGTTTTGCGACATTTCCCTCTGCTTCCTCGCATCAAGCATTTCTTCGAATGTAAGTCCATGGCCGCCCTAGCATCATGGCATGAGGAGAATAAATCTTCAGATGGTGTGCTACGAATTCCTGCAGATTGCGTAGCGTGGAAACATATAGATGGAACATGGTCGGATTTTGCCAGGGAAGCTCGAAATTTGCGCTTAGGCCTGGCTATGGATGGCGTAAATCCATTTGGTCAAAGATCAACATCTTACAGTGTATGGCCCGTTGTCATCGTCAACTACAACATTCCCCCGTGGTTGACTACGAAGAAGGGGCACCTATGGCTAAGCTTGATTGTGCCAGGGCGATATAAAGTGGGGAATATGGATGTGTATCTTCGTCCACTATTGGAAGAGCTACAACAATTGTGGATTGGCATAGAGGTGGTGGATATGAGCCGACACACAGGACGACGGAATGCTTTGATCAGAGGCATTCTAATGTGGACCATGCATGACTATCCCGGGCTAACAGAATGCTCAGGTGATCTATTGACACTCCTCACTCAGACACTGTAAATCTTGTTTTTTCCCATAGTTGATCTATTATCATGTGTATACATGCAGGGCTTCAAACAAGTGGATACAGAGCATGTGTCACATGTGGACCTAGACTGAATGCACGTAGGGCACCCTCACTGAAGAAGCAAATCTACGAAGGTCATCAAGCGTATCTTCCAGAGAATCATGTGTTACGCGACGGCTTTTTGGGAAGAGAGCCACCAAGGATGTCTGCACAAGCATGGTTAGAGCAGAAGGAGATGTGCGATGACGGATTGCCTCCAGGGATGAAGAGACTATCTCTATGGTACGAGTTACCATACTGGCCCCGACTCATGATCAATCACTTGCTCGATCCAATGCACATATTCAAGAATGTGGGTAATCTACTATGGGACCATTTGACCGGCAAGAAAGATACTTTGGGAGCCAGAGTTGACCTTAGAAATGTGGATCGTATGGAGCAATATTGGCCGCAAACAGCGTCTGATGGATCGATAAAACTCCCTAAAGCACCATGGATTTTCACAGGAGCCCAAGAACGCAAAGTAAAAGAGACCATTCGATCTTTGCGGACCCCCACTAGCGTAATGCACTCGCTCCGAACGTGTTTTACTAAAGAAGGAAAGCTTACCGGTTTGAAGTCACACGATTGGCATAAAATGTGTCAGGTACGTTCATAGTGGACTTTAATATCATTGCATAAAATGTGGACTTTAATATCATTGTTGCACATACTTTACAGTTTATTTTACCGGTTGCCATTGAGGGATATTTGTCTCTCAACATCCGTAACACAATCTACAAACTTGCAAAGCTGGTGCAATGGATCTCACAAAAGGAGATCAACGTAGACTCCATACCATTCGCCAAACTAAATGCTGCGGAGCTTGTGTGCATGTTTGAGAAACATTTTCCTACTACAATGCTAACCATTCAGGTGCATCTTCTTGTTCACATAGTTGATGAGGTGGAAATAGCTGGCACAGTTCATTCCAGATGGATGTTCTTCTTAGAGCGTTTCATGAAAACGCTTAAGGGATATGTGCGTCAAAAGGCACGTCCGGAGGGTAGCATGGCAGAAGGTTGGTTGGTATCAGAGTCCCTAGTGTACATTGGAGAGTGGCTAGACGGATTTGATAAATCCCGGGACACGCTATGGCGAACCATAGATGATGAGCGCATATCTGGGATTGTCATGTGCAATGTCGGTGTTGAGAAGAAGATGACGGAAGATCTAGAGGCTAAAATCAACCGATTTTGCATGCTTCACAATCCAGTGATGCAAAAGTGGATTTCACAATATGAGGATGCAAAGCAAGAGCGACAAAGGGCACGAATCGAGTGGAGATGGCGAAGACGACCACCGATGCACTATCCAGCGGTTCTGGAGAGCCTACCAACCTTCATGAGCTTAAGATGGTTGCACAACCAATTGAAAAGCGCACAACAATGCGGTGACGAAGTGACTGAAGAAGAGTGGGAGTACTCTCGGGGTTGCGCGACCAAGGTAAGTTTGCAATGTACGACTAGCAAGTGACTTTATTTATAAACGTTTGAACGGCCACTCATAATCTTTGTTCGTTGTAGTATAAGTCATACACAGCAGCATGGTGTAAAGGTCGACATTTTAGGGTGGAACGAATCGACAAAAAGCGTTTTACTCAAGATTGTGGAATCATGGCAAAATTTGAACAGTCTAGTCGACGACGTTCCTCTGATGCAGATCCTGTGGTGGCGGAACTCACTTACTTCGGCACGCTGCAAGAGATTTTGAGGATCGATTACAGAGGATTTTTTGTCGACTTGTTCGACGTGCAATGGTTCAAGATAATCATGGAGGGTCGCAACGCTACTATGCATAGAGGAGAGTCTGGTTTTCTTGAGGTGGATTCTACTAAGAAATGGACTGACCTAAGAGACACTTTCGTACTACCCGAGCATTGTGAACAAGTAAGTATGTAAATAGTTAACATCCCCCTTTTACAAGTTATGTGCTTGAAAGCTCTCATGTAAGTTATGTGGCTCTGACAAGTAATATTTCATCCTACAAAGTCTACATCAAACTAGTGGTACGTCATAGAGGTAGCCCCTCGTAGTGCAAGGACGTATGAAGGCTACCATGTGCCAATCACAACGACATCAATGGAGGAGATCAGAGAAGATGCTCAATCAGAAGCCGCTGCGGTGGTGCCAGACGAGCATCAAGATGCTACTACTCTCTATGGGGTGCATGCAGAGGAGCTACAAAATGAAACAGAGGATATGTGTTTAAACGGAGAGCTCTATATAGATATAGGAAGTTATGCTGAGTTATGCGAGGATGAGAGAGAGATCTCTTAAACCCACAAATATTGTATTTGAACAATTTTGCTCCGTGTTGTAAAAGCTCTGGCTCTCTAAGTACCTTCCATGGTGTATAACGCTCTTTTCTACTCGCGCTCACATCTTTTGATTGAAAATTCTGAGTTTTCGACTTGCCTCTTCTATCACTCAATTCATTGCGTCATTGTATTTATATGCGTCATTACGTCATTGTATTTAATGGTCTTTGCGTCATTGTCTACTCTATTCATTCAATATTAAGTTTAAATATTCGTGTGTTTAATGCAGGTATGGATGATGAGGAGTTTCTTTCTTCTTTGTCACCGCAGCAGAGACAGTGGTACGTGGAGCGTCATCGCTCTGGCGCATCATCGCGCGTTCCTACTCCATCCGCATCTCCCTCTCTTTCGGAGCATTCGGCGCGCTCCGAAGCTTCGGCGTCGACGAGACGAGCTTCACACTCGTCTAGACACCGGCGCTCTAGTGGTGGCGGTGGCGGTTGTTGTGGGGATTCCGCCACCGATGCCTCCACACCGCCTCGTGTTCGACGAGGCTCTTTACCCTCCCCTTCTTTGCCCGCCCCCACACCAGCCACAGCATCACCATCTACGCCAGGTTTTGCACGGCCGACTGTTCCTAGAAGCTACACACCTCTACCTACTCCGCCAGGAGCCACCCCACTCGACACTCCTCGCTTCGGGGCCCAGACGCCGGTGGAGACACCTGACGTCCGTACCCCCATCGACACACCGCTAGAGACCCCTGCCGGGACACCTAGGTTCACGCGTCACCGGCCAGAGGGCTTGCCTTACTCCGTCGACATCAGCGACGGCATCATCATGGATGATGACGGCAAGAAGGTGATCTCGCGCATGCGTGGTCTTTGCTCTCAACTGTTTAGACACTACATACTAAACAAAATGGAGTGAAGTACCAAGTGATTTAAAAAATAGAGTCATCAGCATACTTCATGATGAGTTTCCCGTTCCAACACGGGATCAGCGCTTCAATGAAGACCTGATGAAGATTCGAATGCGCGAATACTGCAAACACAAGCGTTTCGAAGTGCAAAAAGCAATCAAGAATGGGTGGAACAGGCCAGATTGGCTGGCCAAAGAAGATTGAAAGAATGCAAAGAAAGCAGCGCGCGAGAATCCCGACAAGTGGAAGCAACAAAAGGATGCAGCCAGAGCGCGAGTAGAGGCACGGAGCGCGCACCACTTGGGAGCGGTGGATGGGCATCATTTGAGGCCGATTTTGTAAGTGTTTTCACATTGCTCTTTATGTTCGATAGTTTAGGGTTTATGAGTTTTTTAGTTCTAACATAATGAAATCTTTGTATGTTTTGACAGTGGTCGATGACAGGACGTGATCCCACACCGTACGAGCGCGAGAACGCAGGCAGGAAGGGCTTAAACGCCCTGATGGACATTCTCAGTTCTCGCGGCGGCATGGTTAGTATTAGGGTTTACTCTTTTTTATTTTTTGTATTGTTTTATAAATGTCGTTATATGTTTATACTTACTGAAAGCTGTCTTATTGTCTTTTTTTGCAGAATCCGACAGATACGCCGCTTGGACGCGATGAGACGTCTGACTAGACGACGTCAGTTTAGCCGTAGCTAGATAGCATTAGTTTAGGGTTTCTCATAGCTTATGTATCATGAGACGGATTTTATACGTCTTTTTGAACCATGTATATTATTACATTTGTCACCGCAGTTCCTTTTGCCAATCAATTCTTTATGCCTATGATGTTGTACAATTGTCATTATTACATTTGCCAATCAATTCATTTTGCCTATGATGTGTACAATTGTCAATTTTGCAAACAATGCGTCTTGTGGGTGACTATTTTGGGTCTATTATCTACCCTTGCACTTTTTTTAAAAAGTGAATCAAGTACAATATGGTTGATGGGTGGCAGGGCATCACCAAAAAAAAATTCTCTCGGACGTCGCTATAAGCGTCGCTATTTATGGCTCTGTAGCGTCGCTATAGTCTTCTGTGTAAACGTCGCTATATGCGTCGCTATAGGCGTCGCTATATGCATCGCTATACGCGTCGCTATATAGCAACGCTCATAGCGACGCTCGTAGCGACGGTTTTAGCGACGCCGGGGGTTATAAAAACCTAATGTATTTCCGTCGCTAACAGCGTCACAAGAGCACACAACCTCTTGTAGTGATTATCACTGCTTGGATCCTAGCTAAGGTAACCATCTATATGGCTAGGGACATCTTTTAGGCCTAGTCATCACTTGGGCATCATGTAAAAAACCAAGGCGGTGGGGAGAAGGTTTCATTGTCACTGCACCATCAACTTTGAAAAGGTTAATTGCAATTAGCACTTAATCTCACCCTAGTCAAGATTAACCTTCACCTATAAAAAGAATCCTCTTCTTCCTTTAAATGAAGTCAAGAGGGAGTGAGAGGAGCCCTACACTTGCCTTTGATGAGGGCTAGCTTAACGTGCACACATCCTTGTAAACATCAACTCCAATCAATCAAGGCCGAAGTCTTTTATCTCTTGCCATCTTCATCAAACTAGCAAACACTCTCAAAGGGGTTGATAAGTAGGGTGTTTTTTTCTTTGTTATTTTGTTGAATTTTTTTATTTTTATTTTCCATCTCCATGTCTTCTACTACTTCTACCTCTACTCCTATCTCCATCTCTCTTGTGTCCTAATTGTTTCTCTTGTAGTCATTTAGGAAACAACTCTCTATCAACAACCTTCTTGTAAACAAATACTAGTGCACAAGGTAAATCTCTCCCGGAAATATCCTTATTGCCCACGGGCAAGAATAGGGCTTGGGAGGGGAATTTCTCTTCTATTCACTTCTCTCGTATCTACATTCTTCACATACTAGAGTTATCCTAGATGAATAATCAACACAATGTACATTTCTATCGTTTCCACTCTGTACGATCTATTAAAATTAACCCATGGATTAGCCGTAAAATACACTTCCAACAACGTATAGTGTTTCTTTTTGGCCCAGAAAGGCTCAATGAAATACTTCTTTCACCGGATCCCATCATATTACCTCTTTTAGACTATAACTTTTCTTTTGATGTAAGTGTAGTTATCTTGCTATGAACCAAGAGGATTTGTACACACAATTAATCCCAATCACTAGACAAAACATTTATATCATGGTAAGCACTAAACTTCAGTTCCAAAGAACAATTCATAGCCTCTTTTGTCAGTGTAAGGTTTCCACCTTTCTAGCTGTAGGGACATGAACTCAAAACTTTAGAAGAAAGCATTGAGCATACAAATAGATAAAACACTATCTCGAAATCATTTAAAATTGGTATTTTTAAAATCCTAAGGACAACAAATCTATAGCTGGGAACTTTCAAAACTGAATTCGGGTAAAAACTGATAGCATTATCCTCTTTGAAAGATTCATTACCACTTTATCATTAAAGCTAAAGACTTTACCTTAACCTCCTAGATATTTATTAGGAAATTTACCTGATATTTTTAAAAAAGCATAAAATTCACCCAAAAATGGTAAAATTGACCAACCAAGTTGGGCAAGTGCTAGGAGAGGCCATCACTGACCTTCCAAGGACACAATTAGTAGCACGGGGCGTCATATTGAGCCTCTGGGCTATTTGCGCTACGAGTAACTACCAGATTCAGCCCGAGAGAGCCTTTGTGTGCCGAAAAAACTATAAATAGAACCCTAGGTTTCTCATTTTCACTCATACTTGGAGTCGTGGCAAGAAATCTCTTGTGAAAGAAAGATACTCCTCAAAACTCACTTAGAGAGCAAAATCTAAGTTGATTAAGCGAGGTAATTATAATTTTTATCTAATTTTTCTTAATTGATATATTAATTAAATAAGATTAGATTATTACTACTATTAAATATTCAATTATATATTATTTATCTTTTGATTACTTAATATTAATGAAGATTAATAATCTACTTAATTACTAGCCCTAATTAGGACTTAAATTGGTAATTTATTGCCTTAATTAATGGGAATTATATTAAACAAGCTTAGTAAAATTTAAGATAATTATCAAAGCTTGATTATAATGTTAATAATCTAGGACAATTATATCATAATTTTTTTATTAATTTCTATAATTGTTTGGATAGAAATAGCTTAGCAAATCAAAACAAAATTATTAGAATTAGAGAACATTGTTAAAAACACGGGATAATTATATCATAGGAAAAATAGTAATCTAGCTATTTAATTAAGACAAAATAGATCGATTTTAAATGGAAATAAAAAGGGGGAATTAGCTACTCAAGTTAGATAACTATAAGATAGTTTTTAGAGATAATATAAATCATAAATAAGCCTTGATAACTAGCTTATGGTCAAAAATTTAATCTAACTATTTAATTAAGCCAAAACAGACTGATTTTAGCTGAAAATAAAAGAGGAAAACTAGCTAATCAAGTTAGATAATTATACGATATTTATGAGAACTAATAAACATCATAAGTAAGCCCTGTGTGTGCTAGAAAAACTATAACTAGGACCCTAGGTTTCTCATTTCCACTCAGGCTCGGAGTCCTGGCAAGAAATCTCTCGTGCGAGAGAGATACTCCTCAAAAATCACTTAGAGAGCAAAATCTAAGTTGATTAAGCGAGATAATTATGCTAATCTTAGCTAATTAGCAATCTATATCTATTTTTTCTTAATTTATATATCAACTAAAGAAGATTAGATTGCTTTCGACTATTAAATATTCTATCATACATTATTTATCTTTTGATTACTTAATATTAATGAAGACTAATAGTCTACTTAATTACTAACCCTAATTAGGACTTAAATTGATAATTTTTTGTCTTAATTAATGGAACTTATATTAAACAAGCTTAGTTAGATCTAAGATAATTATCAAAGCTTAATCATAATGTTAATAAGCTATGATAATTATATCATAATTGTTTGATTAATTTCTATAATTATTTGGATAGATATAGTTTAACAAATCATAAGATAATCATTAGAGTTAGAGACATTGTTAAAAACAAAAATCTAATCTAACAATTTAATTAAGCCAAAATAGTCTGATTTTAGATGATAATAAAAGGGGAAAAGTAGCTAATCAAGTTAGATAATTATAAGATATTTTCTAGAGCTAGTATAAATCATAAATAAGCCTTAATAATTAGCTTATGGTCAAAACACTAATCTAACTATTTAATTAATCCAAAACAGAATGATTTTAGCGAGAAATAAAAGATGAAAACTAGCTAATCAAGTTAGATAACTATAAGATATTTATCAGAATTAATAAACATCATAAGTAACCCGTGGTAAGTAGATTATGGTCAAAAACAATTAATCTAGCTACTTAATTCAGTCAAACTAATTTGATTTTAGTTAAAAATAAAAGCAAGAAATTATCTAATCAAGCTATATAATTATAAGATAATTATATAGCTTGATTAGTAGACATCATAAGTAAGCGCGCTATGATAAGTAAGCTATATAATTATAAGATAATTATCACAATTAGTAGACATCATAAGTAAGCGCGCTGTGATAATTAATTTATTGTTAGAAAGGTAATTTATCTATGTAATCAAGACAAAATGGGTTGATTTTAGATGAAAATATAAGGGGAAAATTATCTAATCAAGTTAGATAACTAAATGATAATTATTAGAGTTGCTAAACAACATAAGTAAGCCATGATAATTAGCCAATGGTCAAAAAATTAATTTAGAATTTTAATTAAGCCAAAAAAGATTGATTTTAGCTGAAAATAAAAGGGAGGAACTAGCTAATCAAGTTAGATTATTATAAGATATTTTTCAGAGTTAGTAGACATCATAAGTAAGCAGTTATAATTAGATTATGGTCAAAAAGTTAATCTAGATATTTAATTAAGCCAAAACAGATTGATTTTAGTTGAAAATAAAACAAAGAAATTAGCTAATCAAGTTAGATATTTTATTAAACACTATAAGTAAGCCATGATAATTAGCTTATGGTTAGAAAGGTAATCTGGCTATTTAATTAAGCCAAACACACTAATTCTAGTTGAAAATAGAAAGGGAAATTAACTAATCAAGTTAGATAAATATAAGATATTTATCAAAGTTAGTAAACATCATATGTAATTTTTTATAATTAGTTTATCTTTAGGAAGTTAATTTAGCTATTTAATTAAGCCAAAACATCTAATTTTAGCTAAAAATTAGAAGGAAAAATTCGATAACTAACTTGAGAATACAAGGTGATTACTAGAGCTAGAAAATATCATCATTAACTGTGATAGCTATAAAATAATTAGGTAATTAACTCAAGTAATTATAATAGATCAAAACCCTATTTTAAGCAAAAAAATAATTAGGATAAGTAGAAATTACTATTAAATGTTTCTAGGAAAATTAGTGGAAGTATAAGGCATTGATATGAAGTTGAGAAAATTCAATCTTTAGGCGTTAATGAGTCTAGTAAGTATTAAGCAAAAAATAAGCAAATTTCAAGCTTAATAAAGATAGAGAAATTAGAAAAAATATGCAAAAATTTAAAATAAAATTAAGGGGGCTTTGAAAACCCTTAAGGAAGTTGTGATAAAGTTGTCTTACCTATATAAGCAAATAAAAAGTTACTAGGTCAAGAAATTACCATCTAGGACTACAAACTTAACCTTGGTTGGAGTAAAAAGAGGAATTAGATTGAATACAAAGGTAAAGTCAAGTTTATGGATGCTTTATCTAATAAATAGACGTCCTTTTTTATAAAGATAGAAGTCATAGCACCAAAAAGGACCCGAGACAATCCTCAATCTGATGATGATGGTAGTGTTGCTAAAAGAGCTAGAGCATCGCACGAGGACGAGATCGGGCCTAGCAGTAAGCCTACTGATATGAAAGCATTCAGTCCTTAACATTGCATCAAATGCCCGACCACCAGTCCCAAGTGGGTCTTCATTATAATTTAAGTTTTGAATAATTCAAGTTTTTCTTTAAGTAATATTATTGCATACGTAAAAAGAGTGGGTAAGGAATTAGGAAAGGAAATTGGCTTAAAAATGGAAGGCATCTTCCAAGAAACCAACGTATACTTGTTTGTAAATTAGAAAAGAATTATTTGGGTTAAAGCTGGTTGACTTAGGAAAGAATGATTGATCATCCTTAAGACAGCTTGTCTCAAGACACCTCCAAATCCTTGGTATAGTTTTCTGAATAATGATGTCTTTCCAGCCATGGATAAGTCGGTTACCTCCATGAACGATGAGTTTCTACTCCGTGTCATGTCTTGATGTTTCTACATAAGTTAGGATATTGTTTTTATCTTAGGGGTGGATGGGTTTCCACCCTGGATTATGAATAAGAAATGGATGCCATTTTTTCACCCTTAGGTGGTCTTGAGACAAGAAGAGTACTCCTCATGGTTATTATGATCAATGTTTTTTATTGACAACACCAAGTCTTAAGTTTAAAGATGTCTGTCTGCTAAACTAATTCTTTTCAATGTTTTCTTTAATACTAGATTGAAGGAATCACTGTGACGGAAAGTTAAAGAAACCATTATTTTAAATGTTAAAACAATGTGATAGTAAGTAGAAATAAAAGAATCATGTGTGAGTGTGGGGTGATAAGTGGGGATTGACTAAGGTTGTCAATCATGGACGGGTGGACTTGATTAGTTTGGTAACTATCCATTCCCGTGCACTAAAAACATTTAGGAAACTTCTCCAATTGGAAGAGGAGCTCACCAGCGGCTATGCCCTCACATCTGTTGGGGGGAAAAAGTGCTAGTTGTGAATACCTTAGCCCAAATTGTTGAAGTTATAGGGTTGAAATAGTCTTGGATTTTTAAGATGTTGTTTCGTTTCAATTGTGAGACAGGACTAGGTCTTCTTCTACAGCTATAGACCCAAGCCATTGTCAATGGTAAAGGTTTATTCCTTGGACCCTTCTTACTTAGAGACTCTCACTTTTAATAAGCTTAGAGACTTGTCAAGGACCCGAGTCCCAATTTTGGTATTAGTGGGTTGGGGATCTCAAAGTCAACAAAGATTGAATCCCATTAACTCATCTATTAACCCTTTCATATTACCCATGATACAATACGATCATAACCTTGATGTTTTCATCTTTGTATTGTTTTGACATGCTCTTTTGTGTTCTTTCTTTGTGTTTGAGTGAAAGAGAGAAAGAGTGGGGCTTCTTTGATTGCCAAACCCTAGACTTTATGGCATCTATGGTATAACTATCACAACCAAAATCCCAGTGCTTCCTGGCCAACAGACCGCTAACTTCTTGATAGCATTGAGAAATTTTATTATCAACATTTTAAAGAATATGACACAAAGAGTAACACAAGAAAACTTCTATTGTACATATAGATGGTGAGGAAGGCACATCCTTCTCTCCTAATAGAAACACATGTACGCCATGGGATTCAAACATCAGACTAACGTGCTTGTAGCTACGTGTAAGTGATGGTCCTAGGCTATGCAGCCATTCATGACCCAGTACCACATATGCCCTCTCCATATTCATAACCTAGAAATCCAAGGATGTGGTATACCCTAGAATTTCCAATGGTACACCTCTCACTTGAGTTTCCTACACCTTGACATTGTAGACGTTCATCATCGCTACCTTGTAATGGTGGGAACTCAGAGTTTGGGACAACTTGAGCCATTTCACTAACCCGTAGTTAATGAACTTGTGTGTAGAACCGTTATCTACCAAGATACGCACCTTGTGTCCTTAAATAGATCCGTGCATATGCACTAGCTCATGTGGACAGAAGGGCTACTTCCACATGGAAGCTATTATACAACATTTATACACCACTGTGGTGTGTGCTACCTCCACTTTGGAGAACTATGAGGAAGACTCAAGAGGCAGCAACTCCATTGTGTGCATTTCTTTCTCCTTGCCCTCGACAGAAAATTTCTCCTTGAGACAATCCTTTTTGCCGTGTCCGCCTCCTAAGCAATGAAAATATAATTTCCCTTTTTTGCCTTCTCAAATTCTTCTGTAGAGAGAGGTCCCCAAGCTTTCTTGGCCACCTCTGAGATGGATACCATAGACTTTCTTCTATTGTTCCCATGATGTGTGCATGTATTACCATGTGTATTATCAGGAATGCAAGTACTGTGTGGTGTCTTATCATCTGGGTCATCATGGATGTGAGATTGCCCTATGGCCTCCTCAAGTGTTTTGAGATCTTGAGTCTTGATATGCTTCTTAAGCTTTGGCGGCATACCACGGATAACCCCATGCACTTGTTGAAAGGTATCTAATCCTTCCAACTTGAGGATGACATCAGATATATTCTAATAATGATTTATGTTTTTTCATGGAAGACTTATCCCAAGCCGACCAATTTCTCTATGCCTCATTCACGGAAACAAATTCCTTTCTAAATGCATCCTCAAAGGCTACTCAACTCTGTGGTATAATGTTCTTCTCCTTGAGAGACATCCACCATTTATAGGCCTTTCCATTCAATGTTAGACTTGCATATAGTGCCCTGAATGCATCTAGAGTACGCCATAGATAGTGAATTCCTTCACGCTCACTGAGAAAGATATTCATTGCATGCTTATTGTGCTTTTTCTCCTCTCCCTTAAAAGTTGGTGGCTTTGTATTTTTCAACAAATTGTCCACCTCCTTTGGAGTTAGAGAATGTAGACAATCCAGAGGGGGACCCTGTCCCTGACTAGGAGGACCCTGCCCCTGATCAGCATGCTTGTGTTATGTGTATCAATAGAGCCCTTGACTTGTTGATGCATAAATTGCACTACTAAAGTGTATAATTAACAGATATTTTCATTCAAAAAAGCTTTTTTTTTTCCATCACAGACATGCATGCTTGAAGTGCTCGAAATTATTGAATATCAAGAAATTTGTAACTTTCATCTCCTCCTGTAGCTTCGGGGGTACCCTCCGTGGGAGTATCCGACTGCGGGCCATCATTGGGAGGATCATTCGTATGGTGCTCAAAATCAAAAGTCATATTGGTATCAGAATCCATGGCAACTCTATGCAGTGCTACTAAGATAAAGAAGAATACCCTGATTCAAAAAAGATTGTAGTCGTACATTGCACCGTAGATGTTAGTAATTAGCTATGCTAATTATGTCCGCAACAACAATTTGTAGATGTATGGTTTACAAAAATAGCAAGTACAAGTAAGAATCAAGAAATCTTGCAAAGGTAAGTTGTCGTTCAAAAAACAAAGTCATGTGTCACTTTGATTGACGTCGACAAAAAAAAACCAAAACCTTGTTGCTTCTTGAATTTTTCTTCGAATTTTGAATTCTTTAAATTTTGCTACTGCGTCATCGGTTGCTTCCCCCAACACAAAAACTTGTCAAGCTATGAAGTAAGAGGCTAACTATTACACACTTCTTGATGCACAGTGGCCGACTATTAGGTTGCTACAAATGGTAGTTCTTTCACACTTCTTGATGCATTGTATGTACCTCGCACAAAAAGAACCTTTTGTCTGTATCTGGACTTGCTAGAATTGGTCTTGTTTTGTCAAATTTGTGGATGACATATGTCAGTTCATGATTTCAATTTTGGTGATGAAATGGTTGCATCTTGCATTTTATGTTGTGGGTTGTATAAGCTCACTTTGTATGACAATCATGGGTAAAATTTATCAAATGCAATTGTGGATTCAAAGGCTATTTCACACGCAAAACTTTTGCATGAATGTTTTTGGCATCTGAATTTTCCAATTGGTTGCGTTTGTAAAAATCTAATATGGTTGCTTCTTTCTTGCCTCTTGAAACACCTATAAAGCATGTTTTTTAAGGCTATATTTTGGGTAAGATGTACCATTTGAATTTTTCAAAGGATGATTCAGTTAGGACTGCATGTAGATTGCAACTTGTGCATAGTGATGTTTGTGGGCCTATGCAAAGTCCGTCCTCAAGCAATTACCTATACTTCATGACTTTCATTGATGATTACTCCAGGCATGCATGGGTGTATGCGCTTAAATCAAAGTTCAAAGTGTTTATGTGCTTCAAGAAATTTTTGGCTATGGCTAAAAATGTCTCGAAATGTACTATGGGCACCCTCTCTTTTGATCGAGGGGGGGATTATATGTCTCATGAATGTAATTCATTTTTGGCTAGTTGTGGGATAAAATACCAATGTACAATGCCATATAGACCTCAAAAAATGGTGTTATTGAGAGGAAAAAAAGGTCCCTTACGAAAATGGCTCAAGGGAAAATCTGTAGCCACATTGGTTTTGGCTTGAGGCTATCATGTGTTCCACTTATGTACTTAGCAGGTATTCTACAAAAGCTTTGCAATCAATGGTGCCTTATTAAACATGGCATGATATAAAGCCTTCTATTGATCACATGCACGTTTTTCATTATTTGGCTTATGCTTGCCACAAACGCAGCACAAAACATTGTGTGATAAGGCTATCAAATGCAAGTTTTTTGGTTGATAAACTGAAAGCAAAGGCTACATGTTGTATCATCCGCAAACAAAGCATATCTTGGTCTCACGGGATGTTGTGCTTGATGAAGATTTTGTTCGTTGTCATGTACTAGAGAGACAATAATGTAAGCTCACAAGACATTTATGATAGTTTATTGCCTCTTTCCAATGGTGGAAATTTGGATGTAAATTTGCATGAGCCAAATGTTTAGCGTAAAGGGGTTTCTAGAAATATTACAGGCCACCCTTCTACTGACGTAGATGTACATGATGTAGCTGATGAGGAAAGCGTTGAGAATGACCAGGTTAGAGGGATGCCAAAATGGAAATTGGATGCACCTTTGTCTAGTCGTACTTGTTCAAAAGCCATGCATCTTACACAACAGATTGTTATGCTTTGGATGTTTCTAGCTTATGTGATGTTGAGGAACCTTTGTCTTTTGATGAAGCACAAAATTCTAAAAATTGGATGGCTGCCATGCAATCAGAATATTATGCACTTATAGAAAATGACACATGGACTTTATGTGTTTTTTATCCTGGCAAAATGATACAAAGTTGGTATATAAGTTCAAGTGTAAGTCGTATGGTGAGATTGATCACTATAAGGTGTTAAGAGACAAACCGAACGGGCGTCCACAAGGCCAAACACGTAGCCGGATACCACATCTGTACTCTATTAGTTTTCCAAGCTAGTATAATGATACTCTGTGTAAATCCTGATTCCAGAGTAGCAGGTCCATTCCCTGAATTGTAATTCTATCATGACATTTGTAAAGGTCCATCTGAATTTGCCACTGGCCATTTAGAAATCCCTAGGTATAAAAGATAATAACTTTAATGTAAAAGGAGTCTTTATCTTTAGAAGAAGAAGAGAGCTCTATTGTATGTACGCTCAAGCTACTAAGCTACTCCAACTTGTAATCAAATCGCAACTAATGATTGGGTAATCCGTTTTCAGTTTTGAAACTTGCATTGTGTTCCTCTCTCTTTGCTCTTTCATTTAAGTGTAAGCATTGTCAGTTTTGTTGTGTTTTGCGACTACATGTGTGTGAGTCTTAATTGCAAAGTTGAGTGCTTAAATCACTATTTTTAGTGATTTTGACCGTAGGAGAGTGTTCCTACACCATAGGGCGACGTTTCTGGATAGTCCTGTTGCAGTCTTTAGGACATTTTTCATGATGGATCGTGATTTTTGTGCCTTGTTGGATTGCAACCAGACTTGGTAGGATAGTGTCCTAGGTGTCCTTAACCTCCTCCTAAAGTTTTGTTGCATTGCGAGTCCGTTCGAGTGCCGAAATGGCATGATGACCTAGAGCTGTGAGAAAGGACATAGGCAAATTTCCTTGATCATTGAGTGTTGGTTTGATTGTAGAGTTGTTGTGTTTGCTTGTTAAGGTTCACTTCTTGAGATTGACTATCTCAAAGAATTTGCGTGCCCCATCCAAGTCACTTCCCTGAGTATTGACATTATGTTAGTGCCCGATAGTTATGGTACATACGTCCGTCTCGCGGTGATCCGCTAACATTGGCGTCGTTATCGAGGATATGATCCTTAGATGGTGAGTGACCTAGTGCGTATTTATAGCGTTCTTTTTTGAAGGTTAGTCCTTCCATTCCATTTACATTGTAGCAGTGAAGCAGCTAGACACCGGGTTTAGAGCTTGGTAGAATCTAAAAATTGAGGACTTGCTAGATCTATTCTTGAGAAGTAAAGAGGGTTGTGAGTGAGATAGCCAAAAGTGTTGTTCCCTTTTTTGTTTTGACTTTAATTTGTACCTTTTTTTTGTTTTTGTTTCATGTTTTCTTTCAATACTTACGAGTAGGTTAAGTAGAAATTACCACCATCAAATTTGGACTGAAAGATTGAAGGAAAAAAGGGTGAAAACCATATTTTGGCAAAAATGACAAAAAACCCTGAAATTTTAAAAATTTGATAGTATAGACCTCAAAAGTGAACCAAATTCAAAAATTTGTGGATTTAGGGTTTCAACATACTCTCTAGAAGCAATCTGGAAAGTTTGGCAAGATTCTGTGGAGGAACATGGATCGCAATCCATGTACCCTAGAGACCATTCTGGCAGAAAACTCATGAGTGATAATGAGCATCAATGGGATATTTCTCCGATCAAGTTTGCTTGAAAGAAAAACTTAAAAATCACATCAGAACTGACTGTTAGGGAGAAAACAGCAAAACAGGCAGTGTACATACAAAATTTGGGATTTCTCAACTGTTTTGGGATCCAAATTCAAAAAGGGGTGAGATTTGGCTTCTACAAGGAGTAGAGAACCAGCTGAACAAAATTCATGAAAAAATGCTGTCAAACATGGATCGCGATCCATGTACCTTTTGACATTTGGGGCTAAAATTTGACAAGTACATCCATGATAACTATTGAAACAACTTTGCCAAAAGGGACCATAGAGAAAAATCACAAAAAGTTTATCAAAACATCAAAATTCTGTTAGATAGCCAAAAAACCGTAGGGCAGACAGAAAAACTCACTTTTGACACTAAAAAAGTTGTCTAAGTTCAAAAAGATTTGGGGAAGAGTATCATCATAACATGGACTATAAGATGACCATATTTCATGTCAAAATGAAGTAAAACATGGATCGCGATCCATGTACTTCATCAAAAAATTTTGGCTGAGATTTGAGCAATAGTTAGCTGAGACATAGAGAAACACTTCTCCCAAAAGAAGCAAATGCAAAAAAGTTGTGAAAAGTTGTCAAAAGAGCCAAAAACAGAACATTGTCAAAACTGCTATAATAGATTGTACAAGTCAGTTTTGGTTGGGCAAAATGTTAGCAGCAAGCTAACTTGGATACCATTGTTCAGAGCTCTCATTATAAAAACACTTATTATTTTGATAAATTGGGAATATTTTAACTCTTGTTTTTCAAATAAACTTTGTAATTGATGAGTCGGGACTACAAGCTTCTAGATTGTATCAACCTGTTATTACCCATCTTTAGTTAGAGCTCTCAAATTATTAGTTTTGACCACCAAAAACCTTGGCTAGGGTATAAAAGCCAATTTTTGTAAGTTATTTTTTAAGTTTTGGATAATGAAATACACAGCATGAGCTAACGGTTCTCACTTTCCTCCTTCTCGTGCTTCCTACTCCCTCCCCTGTTGTCACATTGCAGTCGCGTTTGTTACATTGAAACCGTAAGTAAGAGCTCTACGCATTGACGTAAGCATTTCACAATATTTCGTAGCTTTTGACGTCGGCGATCCGCGGCCTAATTTCATCATAAGTAGGAATTTATACTTCAAAATAAAAGACTAAGAATATGTGGGTATTGGGGCATCATTGCTAAGCATTTCAATGCATTCTGAGTCGAAAATGACTAGGTCAAAAATCCACTGCTGTTAATAATCGCAATTTTTGCACTTGACCTAAAGTGGGATTTGAGACCATAATCATGTATTCTTAGGTCTTATAAACTTGTCCTAAAAGTTTCATTATTTTTTGATGTCATTTGATGTTGTAACGGATGTGATTTGTTTGATTTCTAAATAATGAATTTGGTGATTTCTATCATTTGAGTGTAGCTTGAGTTAGATGCGAGTTGTTTGTTGTTTTCCGAGAGATTGAAAACCTCTTGTAGCCTCTATGCACTAGTTGAGTCAACTTCGTCCCACAAATGATAGAAATCACCAAAAGCACTTTCATTAATGTTTGCTATAACGGATGTGATTTGTTTGATTTCTAAGCTCATGAAAAGACTGTCAATCGAAAAAGTGTAAAAAAGTGTTCATTTTGTGTCTGAAGTAAATAATCGTGATTATTTACTTTCAACTTAGAACTGACCAAGCTTCATACCAATGACTCATTGCATGTGTACAAACAAATTTTGTAAAGGCACATAGGATTTGGATCACCAAACTGGCCAAAAACTGGGTAAAAACTAAAGTTTGTACTGACTTTCGAGAACTTGAGTGTAAATTGAAAAACAATTGTCCAAACTGAATAAAATTTGATTCATAGGCTTATATTGATGTGATAGACATGTGTACATGCTCACTTGACCAAAGAAAATGCAAAAAGTTGTCAGAAGTAAATAATCGTGATTATTTACATCTATTCCATTTTTCAACTTTTTTGACTAAGTTAGTACACCACTAGTTTTACCATGTTGTAATAAGGCCACAAACCAAATTTGGTAAGATTTGGACTATTGGATTGAAAATTGTGACCAAATTTGCAAAGTGAGTCTGTGGACACAAAATGGATGACCATTTGACAAAAAATAGTCCAAACTTGATGAAACTTGGCTAGACACCTTACGTTAAAGTGCTTAACAGATCTGTATCAAGGTTGGGACAAAAACTTGCAAAAAATTAGCTAGAGTAAATAATCGTGATTATTTACATCTGCTTCAAAAATTGCTATTCTTGCACATTTGAGTATACCACAAGGTCAAGCATATCAAGTAGACCATGCAAATCAATTTTGGTGAAATTTGGATCACAAAGGTGAGACTTAAGCTAGATTCTTGAAAACCGAGTCTGCAGACACGAAACAGTTGATAAACTTGAACAAATTTTGTCCAAACTTAGTGAAACTTTTCTAGGGACCTTAACATGTTGTACACTTGGAAAGTCAAGCCAAAAAGTGTAACAAATTGACAAAATTAAATAATTGCGATTATTTACAACTGCTACACAAAGACACCAAATTTTGACTTTTGAGCTTATACAGTGTTAGACCAACATAATACAAGGCCACCAAGAAATTTTGGGTTCAATCGGATCCAAATTGTACATGTTCGCTCATTTTTTGGGTTGCAAATTAGTCCTTTGATTTTTTACCAAAATCGAATCTAAAACTCTCAACTACTGACTAAATTAGCTCGATTTGAAGTGATACACATAGACCAATCATAATAGCTAGCAAAACCTACACAGTCTTTGTGAAAGAATAGCTAACTTGATTAAAATTGATACAGGATTCAGGTTGCAGACAAAGAATCGACAGCTTGACAAAAGTTGCAATCAAGTCAAGTGGAAGAAATTGACAACAAGTCAATCCAAAGGTAAGTACTCTATCTAGGGCTTCACAAGTCTTTATGAACCTTAGATATGGTCGTGTACTAGAAAATCAAGGCATACTTGGAGAAACCTCCAATAGAGTATCCACTGAAAAAAGCGTGAATCAAAGCAACCCCTTGCACACTATTTTTGAAGAAGTCTCATACACTGTTTTAGATTCAACATCTGAAATGCCGTCCTACTTGACTCACTCAGAAACCGGAACGACAATGCGCTACAAGCATATACTCTCTTTTTATAAGACTAATCACCATGGAGCTCATGTTTACTTGGATCCTAACGAAGAGTATGCTATTTGCATTGACGACCATGGTATTGAGTTGAAAGAGGAGATCAGGGCAAACAAAAAAGGAAAAAAGTACATGGATAGAAACAGTACTCAGTATTTACAAGTCAAAAACCCTGATGTGATAGACAAATGGGGATTAAAAGTAAACACCATAATTCCAGATATGGCAGCAAAAGAAGGACCACCAATTTTAGAATTTGAGGGATACAATCAAGTTGATTTGAAGCCGTTGAAATGGCTTAGTATGGATAATCCTAGGATCGGAGTCTATTGTTGGGAGAATAGAAATGTAAAAGATCTTTTGTGGACTTTGCATGCTAAATCGAGACAACTAATGCCTATGAAGATCATCTATATCTTCAAGATCAAAGATAAGGGGTCAGCAGATCTACCAAGCTACCTATTTAGGGATTGTTATAACAACAAATTTGTTATGATGACTCCTGAGAAGGTGGAACAAACCAAATACCAAGGGTACTCCATAAGGGATTGGATATTGGGCCAAGGACCAGAAACTACTCCAAGAGATGAACACCATGAGAGATCTTTTGAGAATAATTTTGAGAAACTAGAAACCACCTCATCCTAAAGAAAATCGGGTGACACTAAAGCCAGTCCAGGGCTACATGAGTCACTATTTCCAACAGACTGGTTTAAAGGACTTGGAACATGACCAATTGTCAGGAGAGTGAGAGTTGAACGAACCAAATAGACGTGTCAAACCAGCTGATTTTCAGAAGTGGGTCAGAAAATACAGTGGATCAAGGAATCCATACGACCACTTAGCAAGCTTTAAGCAAGTGCTAAGAGCAGAACGCATATTCAATTTCCATACTCAATTCGAGGAGTTTGGAATGACATTATAAAGAAGAGAATTGACATGGTTCCAAAACATTCTACGAAGGTCAATCATGGACGAACATATTAGCTCAACGATTTGTAGCTGCTTGTTCCAAAACGGAGATCAAACACAATACGGTAGCTCAAATCTACAGCTTTAAACAAAAACAAGGTGAGTCTGTTAGGGATTGTGCAGCTCAAATGAAACAATACATTGCGAGATGCCCAGAGCTAGAGATACTTGTAGAAGAACGACTAGTATCATTGTTTCTAGAGAAACTGCCAAACGAAGAACTTCATGCTATATTGTATAGTAAGAAGCATACAACCCTAGGAGAGTGTGTGTCAGATGCTATTGACTTAGGAGACAATTGTGATATTTTCCACGAAGAAGATGTCCCTAAATATAACCAAAACGAGAAAACAGCATCCACTAAACCAACTCAAGTAGGAAAGTCTACTGTAGCACCACTTTTAACCATAGAATGCATGCTCAAAAGGATGAATGACATGATGAATAACATGAAAAAAGCACCTATGAGAGGACCAGGACAAGGGATACCT
The DNA here is from genome assembly GCF_014529385.1 of Adiantum capillus-veneris. Taxonomy (NCBI): domain Eukaryota; kingdom Viridiplantae; phylum Streptophyta; class Polypodiopsida; order Polypodiales; family Pteridaceae; genus Adiantum; species Adiantum capillus-veneris. Next base: position 71,092,874 of record NC_140931.1, read on the forward strand.
CAACAGGGACAACCAATTAGGCCGCAAAAATGGTGTGCAATCGAAGATAAATGGACCAACCATGAGACCAATGAGTGCTATTACCGACCAAAGTATGATAGGAATGTTCAGTACTATGTGTCTATGAGGCCACAAGGACAACCCATGTAAATATATTAGCCTAATATGACCCCAACTCAAAGACCACCGATGGGTATGGAAAGACTTCAACCCATGTTGGGTCAACAACCTCCATATCCAGGACATAATGCAGTGCCGATAAAGTACATGCATCCAGAGGGAGTCATAGATAAACAAGCACTAGTGCGTGTTACACCCTATGCTGAGCCTAGTGCATCTACAGTAATGGTAGAAAGAGATTGTTATTATTCACATCCACCACCAATGAAAGAACCAGTGACTTGTGCTCCACCAGAGCTTGCACCACTGTATTATGTGGCTAATCAAGGTGTTAGACCTCCTATGGTAAGACCCATGATTAAGCCAAGGACTAGAAACTGCATAATTGTGGTGCAGGTGCTCATTGGAAAAATGAATGCCTAGAGCCTGACAAAAACCTCAAATTGAAGCTTATTGCATACAATGTTGCAAAAAGGGAGGACACTTCCCGGAAGATTTTCCTAAAAGTCCTTTAAACAAGGGTAAAAGAGTAGTGAACGTAGTCCAAGTGATACTTAGTAGCTCCTTTGAGAGTGAACCAATTGTTCCAATCAAGGTAATCACCAGAGCCCAGGGTAAGAAAAAGAAACATAACTCTTCTGATGATTTAGAAAATACAAAAATTTCCTCTCAGAAGACTAAACGAAGTAGAAACAAAAGGTGCGAGATGAGAAAATACAAACAACAAGCTGAAATGGAGGAAAAAGCTAAGAAGCTACTCTAGGAAAAGATGAAAGAAATTGGAAGCGAAATCAAGAAAACCATCGTAAAATATGGAGGATCAATCTTGGTTGATAAAATTTTTGAGCCTATTAATGCAACCTTGGAAGCCTACCATGTGGGACTTAAAGCAGGCCAAAACATGGAAAACAAATGGAAAACCTATCCTTCTCTAGACATGGAAGCAGCTAAGCTTGAAGCTTATCAAAATTTGGTAAGAATCACGCAAGAGATGCTCGAAAAACAAAAACCCAAGCTCAAAAGTATGACAAAACCTGAGGATCTCATGGTAAGAGACACTAAAGAAAAATCCAAAGTGGTGGTAGAACCCCACCTTCAAACAAAAGAGCCAGAACTTATAGTGCCTGACACCAAAGATTCCTTAGACGGGATTCCATTCGTAGAAGAAGATTGACCTAGACACTTATGGGAAAAAGATAGAGAGATCAATGATGGGAGCCTAACTCTTAAGTCAGCTCCTATAGAGGAAGTTTGATTAGACAATCTACCTCCTGATATGGACATGGATGTACAATCCTTGTATGGGGATTGCAGATTTGCCCATGCAAACTCCATCCTTGGGCAATTACCTATACTTCGTGACTTTCATTGATGATTACTCCAGGCATGCATGGGTATTTTTGCTTAAAGCGAAGTCCGAAGTTTTTATGTGCTTCAAACAATTTCTGGCTATGGCTGAAAATGTCTCGAAATGTACTATGGGCACGCTCCGTTCCGATCGAGGGGGGAGTATATGTCTCATGAATTCAATGCATTTTTGGCTAGTCGTGGGATAAAACACCAATGTACAGTGCCTTATACACCTCATCAAAAGAATGTTTAAACCATTTACCTTGAAAACATTACCCTCTTACTTGGGAGATAACGAAGATGTATCCATAGTGTGTAAGATCACTCAAGTAAAAAGAGCAAAACAGACCCTAGAAGTAGACAACATTCATTCAATCATGTCTACACCCATCCAATGCACTCTTACTTTGGGAGAAGTATTGAAAATCAAACCATATCTATGGAATGACCCCTGGAGAACGTGGGGATAACGGGGCTAATCGCAAACATTTTGGAAAAATTGAAACACGAAATGGACAACAAAGAGATTTGATTTGTTCCAATGAACAAAGTCGAAGAATAGTATGAAGGGGAAGAAGGAAACACAACCCTTCCACTGAAATATAATGACATTGAAAGCATGGCAATATTGGATAGTGGGGCAGGCATAGCCATAGCCACAAAAGCAATATGGGAATCCTGGGGAGAACCAGCCATTAGACAAACTTGAATGAAATTGCAGTTGGCTGATGGACACATTGCAAGACCCTTAGGACTGCATGAAAAAGTGATAGTCAATTCCTATGGGATTGAATATCAACACACTTTTGCCATAGTAGACTTTGGGAAGAAACTCAATTACAAAATCATATTGGTAAGACCTTTCATGCGACAGGTACAACTCATTCAAGATTGGGGAAACAATTATCTGTACTTGAAGCAGGTGGGATCAATAACAAGGGTTAATCTAAAAGATCACACTTATAGAGATGTCTTGAAAACGCACATACAAGAGTTCGATTCAGTCTCTTTGACTGAAACTAAGCTTCCATCTTGGTTGAACAAAGACACTCCTATTTGGATGTGCGGAGCTTCAGAAAACGAAAGCTGAAAAAGATAAGAATGTATCTTAGGGGTTTCACGGATGAAGCCTATGTACCTAAACCCTTTCCAGAGCATTTGTTTGAGCCATTTGAGTGGACTCAAATTTTAGTGACAATGGATGTATGTGTGAATATGTCTATGCCTACTCAATTTTGCAATGAGGACGGCTATGACATAATTTCCATACAAATGATCTCAACCCTCCACCTTGAACACAAAATTCAAGAACCCAAGGGCTTAATGAAAGCTCAACAAGTCTTTTTAGACCTCTACTATGATGCAACAGATGAGGTAGAAGAACACTCAGCTACCTCAGAAGATTCGGGGTCGTAAAAAGAACATGTGAGAGCTAAGCTACTTATGAAAGGAGGGGAGGCAATTTTTTTTGACTTTCCTAATCAGAACCCGAGAAGACAAAAATGGTATAGACGAAAAAGAGACACTAGAAATTTAAAAGCTAGATCTATGCATCAGTCTCCAGTAGAACACAGTTCCTGATGCAGATAGATGCACATGATTGTGTTAAGGACAAAATCATTGGTGGATATCCTTTAAATGAAGAACATTAAACGACAAAATCGTCAACAAAAACGAGAAAGGAAACTCAAGTGAAACCTAAAAACTAGGACAAAGTTTCAACCATGACACGAGTTGAGTGGAAAAAGAAGTATCAAGAGTTGAAAAAAGCTCTAAAGGAGATATATACAACTGAAATGGAAACCATAGAAGAGGATGGTAAAGATGTAACGAGTGTTCCATCCCATTACAAGAAATATACTCTACAAGATCAAAGAATCATAGTCGAACAACCTGTTAGGGAACTATGAAAACAGGGTGAGTCCTACGAAGGGCCTGAAAACGCAAAAAAGATAGATTTGGTTGAACCAGGAGAGGAGCCTAGACCAGCTTACATTCCAAATGACATTACTGAAGAAGAAGAAGGTATTTTTTTAAGCATACTGAAAGAATACTGAGATATCTTTACTTGGTCTTACAAGGATCTCAAGGGTGTTGATCCAAAAATCTGTCAACATACCATACCCAATATACATATAATGAGACATTTGCCAGAAAGATCAAAGAAGAGATTGAAAAACTAAAGGAAGCCTAATTCATGTATGACATTGAACACACATATTGGGTGTCTCCAATTGTGGTAGTACACAAGAAAAATGGAAAATTACAAGTGTGTGTTAACCTCAAGAAAGTGAATGCAGCTACCATTAGAGAAAACTTTCCTCTTCCAATCACTGAGCATGTTTTAGAACGAGTTGGAGTTAAAGAAGCTTATAACTTCTTAGATGGCTTTTGAGAATACAATCAACTTTTGGTTGACCCAAAAGATCAGCATAAAATTGCTTTTGCAACGGAATGGGGTATTTTTGCCTATCGGGTTATGCCTTTTGGGTTAACTAATGCTCCTGCCACCTTTCAAAGATTGATGAGCCATTCTTTTAAAGAATATCTTAGGAATTTCTTCAAAGTATATATGGATGATCTAGCGTACATTCATCAATCTGGGCTGATCATTTTGAACACCTCAAAAAAGGTATTTGAAAAATGTAGACTTTATAGGATTTGCTTCAATCCTAAAAAGTGCACATGCCTGGGTAGACAAGGAAAATTTCTTGGACATATAGTGTCTAAAAATGGCATAGCTATTGATATAGATAAAATTCAGGTCGTTGCTAATTTGCCAAGACCAACAACAATCAAGGGGGTTAAAGCCTTCATGGGGCATTGTGGAAATTACAGATAGTTCATTTACGTGTACGCTATAATTGCAAAACCCATGTATAGCTTGATTACACACTTTGAGTGGACTGAGGCATGTGAAGAATCCTTCATGAAGTTTAAGCAATCTTTCACCTCAACTCCAATATTGAAAGCACCAGTTTGGAATAAGGTATTCCACATACATGTAGACGCTTTCAATTTTGCCATCGGGTGTATACTAGCTCAACCGGGAGACGGGCAAATTGATTTTCCTATTTCTTATGCTAGCCGACAGTTGAATATGGCAGAAAAGACTTATACCACCACCAACAGGGAAGGATTAGGATAATTTATGCCGTAAAAAAGTATAGACATTACCTATTAGCCAACAAATTTGTATTCTTTGTGGACCACCAAGCCTTATTGTACTTGGTCAACAAGCCATGTAGCACAGGAAGAATAGTGAGATGGTTCATCATTCTTCTGGAATTTGATTTCAGTGTGGTTGTAAAAAAGGGTACTACACACCAAAGAGTAGATCATTTGTCAAGGATTGTTTCAAGACAATAGTACATGATGATCTGCCAGATGCATATCTGTTCTTCATAAAAATGATACCTTGATGGTCGGAAAATATGGTATCATTGATCACCATAGCTCAAGTGGATTCGCAAATACCACTTCCTATTACAATTGGATTAATTGAGCAGTCGGCTATGTATCTCGTATGCTATACAAAAGAAATCGAGATGGAATACTACTCTTATGCATTAATCCTGAAGAGAAGACCCAATACCTAGTTCAAGCACATATTACAATAGTAGGACTTCACTTTGCGGAAGATCAAACTATGAGGAGTGATGTTTGCTCTTTTGTAAAGGATTGTCCTCAATGTCAAAAACAAACACCCATACTTCATGTAACACTGTTCCAAATGTTGCATGTTCCTAAGTGGAGTAACTATCTAGCTACCTACTTATGAAGCCGAACATTTCTTGAGGATATGAGTAAACACCGTCAAAGAGAAATTGAAACTGAAACAAGAGACTATGCTCTTATAGGAAACCGATTGTATCAGAGCGGTAAGGACGAACATCTGCATCTTTGTGCAAAGGTGGAGGTCACTTTTCTAGTGAGACCACCACAAGAGAAACGTTAACGAGAGGCATATAGTGGCCAACACTTTTTGCAGATGCCAAAGAATATGTCTGAAGGTGTGATGCTTGTCAACGAGAAAAATGCCAACACGTGTAGATAGCATGCCCTTAAGACCAATGATGGGGGCTAGAGGTTTTGCAAAATGGGGTATAGATATTGTTGGGCCAATACAGCCACCTGTTTATAGAACCCAAGCTCAATATATCATTGTAGATACGGATCATTTGACCAAGTGGTCTAAGGCTAAAGCAACTAAAAAGAATGATGCCATAACCACCGCTGCATTCTTATATGAGTATGTGTTCACAAGATATGGACTACCAATAGAAATTGTCAATGATAGGAACTCATTTCCTCAATGAGGTAATCAAGTATCTACTTAATGAATTTATGGTCATCCATAAAAAATTAGCTCCCTATCACCCACAAGAAAACGGACAAGCTGAGCATACGAATAAAATCCATAGCTTGGTATTGACTAAAGTGGTTAGTTCAGGAAGGACAGATTGGGAAATGAATCTCCATGCAGCTCTATGGGCTTATCGAGCTTCATTCAAAACAGCTTTAAATGCTACACCCTTTAACCTTGTTTATGGTCTTGATGCCATATTTCCAATAGAATCTCTATTGCCAACACTAAGGGTAGATAAGATTCTTGAGTGGACTGGACATGAGTTGTCAGAAAGACTTGAAGATTTAGAGAAGCTAGATGAGCAAAGGCTAACTATTGTAGCTCACATCTATGCACAAAAGTGAAAACAGGAACAGTTTTTTGATTCCCATCTAATTACAAAAATCTTCAAAAAGGGGACTAATTTTTAGTCTATTCCCTTAAGCAACACATTCCCAAGTTTAAGAAAAAGGAATTGAAAACGGACCGTTTATTATTGAAGATGTATCTTCAAGTGGAGCAGTTAATTTGTCCACTCTAGATGGTGAACCAATGGCTAATTGGATTAGTGCATGTCGTTTAAAGAAGTACAATTTTCCACTAACAAATGAATTGCTAGAAAGGATGCATGCAACTAACAAAAGAAAGATAAAACGACAGCAGGTTATTGATGAAGCCTAGGAGGAAGCTCGGCTTAGAATACTCAAAATCAAATCTGCTCTCAAGAATCAACAAATACCTATTCCCATCAACACTCTAGAAATAGATGATTGACAATGGGAATTGCCGAAAGATATAGGGTCAACAGATAATGAATGGTTAGATGGAATGGACCTTCGCAACAAAGTACATCTCAACAATCATAGCACAAATGCATTGGTTGACACAGGAGCTTGAGTAAATGCAGTCAGTTATTCCACGTTGTGAGCGGGATGGAAACACACACAATGCCTCTATAATGACTCGACACACACTCTTGGGATGATACACACACACACACTATGGGGCACCACTCGGCTTATACAACCCACCTGGCCGAGACAAGGAACACACCTATGGAGTGAGAGGAGAGACACTATCCATTTACCCACTCCACACAGAGACACACACACACACACGCACCCAAAAAACTCATCTCAAAAAAGAAAAATTTCTGATGTTTAGATACAATTGACCTTGGGCCAACACCAATAGGGCAAATAGCTCACACAATATGGGTAAAATATGCCAGATACAATCACAAATTGAAGCAGAAGCTTCACTCATAGGAGAAACTTACACAGCCAATCAGCAGAAAAACAGTGAGTAATTTGGAAAAATTGATAGTGCCATCGCGTCCAGAAGGGCCCCAAACCCCAGTCTACAATGTCAAAGTGCTCAGATCCCAACCTCGGATGAGCATTTTACAGCCAAAATAGGCTCCAAAAACAGCAAGTGACACAGTTGTGGATGATCCTCCTCTTCTCTCCACGTTTTTTCTGGTCTTCTCTCAGTTTTTTCAGTTCCCACACTTAGCTTTATTACTTGGGCATCTTTGGCCTTTTAGTTGACCTCTGATTGACCCCGAACATGCCAAAAAGTGGCCTCGCAGTGCATAGTTGTCACCCTGCTGCATCCATCCGCACACCTGGCACTCAACTTTTTCCAATAATCCATCCTGCAACCACGTGAAGTGGCCCCCCAAATATAGTCCTCATGATGATCTTTTTGCATGATTATCACAAGAAAACACCCACGTTGTGTCTGTACTTATCCACGTGCAAGAATTGACCCCATTCGACCTCCTGACGCCACTAGATGCCATCTGACGCACTTGCTTACCTCATGTCGTCGGCCCGTGGATAGCTTCCTTGAGAAGTTCTACACACTACCAACTCCTCTTTATACCAAATCGATGCACTATGTACATGCCGTCCTACCTGTACACATGTGGGCCCCAGGCAACCACCTAGCTCTGGAAAATGGGAAATCCTTTATTCGATGCACCATGCATGTGTATGTACATATGTGCAATCCCTTACTCCAAAAAACTCCTGAGATAATTTTCCAATCCCCTAGCCTGCTAGATCATGCATGATCGGTAGCAGCAAAAAGAAATATAAGATTTGTCGCGTCACAAGTCTCCTCATCCCTCACACACATTACTTGTTCTGCAGACAACTCATCTTGCTCCACCATCATCAATCTAGCATGATACAATTTAAGACGGAATCCATTTACCCTTGACTTATGTAGAATCCCATCCAAGTTAGCCAACTGATATGTACCATTTGGAAAACACTCCACTACCTTCAAAGGGCCTTCCCACTTAATTTGAAACTTCTTTTGGAAGGTGTTGTCCAGCTTACTGTTGTAGCGCAAAACCAAGTCATGTTTCTTGATACCCTTACTTTTGACCTTTTCATTTATCTTTGCCAAAGCCCTATCTTGCATCTGCCCATAATGTTCCAATGCACTCATCCTATCCAGCTGAACCTCTAGTAACTGTAAGATCCTCTCCTTGAATGCATCACTAGGCGGCCCAAGCAACTTTTCTAGCATCTTTATTGTAGGCAACTCAACTTCCACAGGCAATAGTGCTTCCTTTCCATACACCAAATGAAAGGGAGTAAACCCTGTACCTGTCTTCACCAAAGTACGGTAAGCCCATAATGCACTAGGCAATTCCAAATCCCAATTCTTTCCTTGGTGCTCTATCACTTTTGAAAGGATTTGTACCAACTCACCCTTTGAATCTTTCATTTAAGACATTATACTGTGGGTAATAAGGAGTGGTATGCTGGTGCCTAATCTTAATCTTTGCGCATAAGAAGTCTAGCAGTTTAGCTCTAAATCCCGGCCCCTTATCTGAAAGTAGCTCTAGTGTCACCCCAAACTTGCAACATATTTCATCATACACAAATTTTGCCACATCCAATGCAGTGATTTGTTTTACTGCTATAGCCTCTGCCCATCTAGAGAGATAGTCCACTGCAGTCAAAATATAGCTTTTGCCCCTTCTTGTGATAGGTAACATGCCGATTGCATCAATCTCCCACTTTTCAAACACATCAAATGCCATAATGTTTTTTCGTAGCTCTCGCTTCAACACTCTCTTCCAAAATGCTTGACACCTATTGCAAGACCTACACCAATGGTGAACATCCTTGTGAGAACTAGGCCATACATACCCCTCTTGCAAGATCTTATGCAAGGTGATCTTTAGAGCAAAATGTCTGCCACATGCACCTTCATGATTCTCTTCCAACACTCTATAAAGCTCCTCCTACCAAGGAACATGTCTCAACACGAGATCATCCCCTTTCATGTATAAGACATCACCAATCAATTTGTATCTGTATGCTCTATGCACAAAACCATAGTTCTTAGACTTCTAAATGTCCTTTGGAATGATTCCTATTAGCAAAAACTCCTCTTCTTGAGCCAAACTTTCTCGGCCATGATAAAGAGGTAAATTGGTCCTCAACACAAATAGATCCCAATCATGCTTTGAGCTGCTTCATGTGCCTCTCCATTAAGAGCAAGTTCAATGTGTTTGATGTCCATGCTTCAAACTTTTTTATCAGGCCTTTAATTATGAAACACATTTCCTTTAATGAGGTGTTCTTGCTCTTCCACACACCCAACACTTGCTTCACAACTAACAAGGCATCACCTTTTATGCTCAACCTTCTAATCCCATGCTTCAAACAAATGTGTAATCCAGCTTCCAAAGTAGCATATTCAGCCTCATTATTACTATGCGTATCCAACTTGAATCCTCTCTTGCATACTAGCTTCCCCTCTGGATCGTAAAGTGCTATACCCCCTGAAGCCGCATCATGGCTGTTCCTGTATGAGCCATCAAAGAACAGAACATGTGCATTGCTGATTTGTGGCACTTCTTCAACTACCTTTCTCATCACCTCTTCCTTGACAAGAAGGGGATTCTCGTCAACAAATCAGCTAGGGCCGGGGGGGTTCACCATGGAAAACTTACCACACCAGGTAAGTACAGGGGAGGGGTTTTTTTACAAGTTACATAAGCGTATAACTTAGGGGCAAGCCCCCAATAATTTATCTCCCAATCTTAAAAATAAGGGAGGGGGTATCATATTTATGGGGTGGGGGGGAGGGGAGAAGTGAGAAAAGGGAAAAATGAGAGGAAGTTTTTGTGTTTCAAAATCATGGCTTCTCAAATGAGTCTGCCCTCAAACTTGTGAGTCAATAGCAAGAACTAACATTGCTTTGTATCAATTGCTTGTTTTGTGATTATAGCTTATTTGTTGAGGGATAAAAGCTATAAATAATTTGTATAGATGCAAATTTACGCGGATAACCTAGCACAAATTTATAACCATGTTTTTTGAGTAATTTAGATGGGTCAGATTTGGATCAATAGAAGTGGTTTCTTAGTACGTTGCCAGTCACTATGCTATACGCTCTTTGAATAGTTTTACTCAGTTAGATCATGTGAGACTTAAAGTTTATATGTAAGATAGGGGTATGATAGTTTTCTGCATTGATTGCTGTATAAGCGTAGAAAGGGGGGTCATATTCCCTAATATGAGTCGTATATAGGGGTTTTATTAAAGTTGTCCTCTCGCGCAGGTGGCATTCCATTTTGTATATAGAGTGAATCCCCCGGGAGCTAGGGTAGCCCTTGTACTGTCTTCCACTAGAAAAGAGAACTCAAACTCTTGCAGCTCAATTACCCATTTCTTGACCACATTTGACATGTTAGTGCCATTAATTAATTGTGGCAAAAAGGCGTAACTCGTCAAGAAAACAAAAGGTCGTGGTAGCAAGTAATGACGAAATCGTGACAAGTAAATATTACATTGGCCATCACTAGCTCTACTTCCGAGAACTTTCTCTCTGTTACCAACTTCACTCGGCTTGCACAATACACTGGTCTCATATAATGGCTGCCCTTTCCCTTTTGCAATAGCATGGCTCCAATGGCATCATCCCCTACTGATGGAATTACATAAAACACTTGCTCTCAATCAGGAGCATGCATGGCTGACAACCCCCCTAACACCTCTTTGACCTCTTGAAACACCTCTTCACACTTGTCATCCCATTCCAATGGATCATGTTTTGCTACTTGTTGTAATGAATAAAGGAGCTGTGAAGACAATGGAATAAACCGCGCCATGTACTTCACTTTGTGTGTAAAGGTTGCCAATTGCTTTGTACTCGTAGGTGAATATGGAAGAAGAATAATAGACTTAACCTTGTCTGGATCAGCTTCAATGCCATTTTCTGACACCATATGGCCCAATAACTTCACCCTTGGCTGTGCTAGATGACATTTCTTTGGATTTAGTTGTCCTCCACATTCATCGTATCGAGCCAATACCATCTTCAACTTCTCATGGTGTTCAGCCCTACTGCTGTAGACACAGAAGTCGTCCATAATATCTACCAATGAATGGTTTCAATACCCAATTTTCTCTCTCTTGATAGAAAGATGGTCCATTTGACAACCCAAATGGCAATACTATGTAGCAATAGCAGCCCCATGGCGTAATGAAAGTTGTCTTTGTTCGGTCTTTAAGAGAAATCTTCAATTGAAAATAGCCTGAAAAACCATCACACACACTATACTTCTCATAACCTACCCCACTGAATCCAATATCTAATCGATGAATGGAAGAGGGTATGGGTTCTTCTTAGTGGCTACATTTAAGGGTTTAAAATCTACACAAATCCTCCACTTCCCATCCTTCTTTGGGCTGACTACTACTGGACTCACCCATTCTGTGGTTTCCACTGGAACTATGAACCCTGCCTTCAATAACTTGTCCACCTCTCCCCGCAAGGCTTCCATCTGCTCTTGACCCATCCTTCTTAGCCTTTGCCGCACTGGCTTAACACCTTCTTTCAGCTCTATATGCATCTCTTTGCCCTTGAATCCTTTGATCTCTTCATATGAAGTAATGAACAAATCAGTAAAACTAGCCAGCATGTGCAAATATATCTCCTTCTCCATAGCTGAGAGGTCTCCAGTGATCATTTGTGTCATCAATTCCTTCTTCTTTGACAATTCAACCTTGGTTTGCATCAGCCCTTCAATCACTTCAAAAGGCCCTTCACTTTCATCTTCAACTTCATTTGCAAACGCGATTAAACCAGACTCCTGGATTTCTTTGTCCATCAAAAGAAATGCAACATCAACATCCTCATCGCTGTTGGTAGTGTTATCACTGTCCTTATCAGTCACTGTGGAATAGTCTTCATCACTAGACTCATCCTCATCTTCATAAATCTCCTCCAATACTTTCCTTGTGTCCATATTATATAGCTTCTTGGCACCTGTCTTTCCATAGAGGCTAATCGTTCCACGTCTCCAATTTTGAACAGCTCCCACTACACATAACCATGGGCTGCCCAGTATAATAGGATATGCTCCCAACCCCGTCGGCATCACATGAAAATCAACCACCGCATTTGCATCATATGCCTCCACTTATAAGCTCTTTACAACACCCAAACATTTTACTTTTTGATGGTTTGTCAATCTGATCCGGAAGCCTGACACCCCAATCACTGTAAGACCCATCTTCTCAACGCATGAGTCTGTTATGACACATATTTGGGCTCCGCCATCAACATAACCTTGTCCCATATTTTTTCTTTTATTCCACACATCTACTATTGGACAAATGTCTGGTAACTCGTCCATCGCCAACACCTTCACTAAACCTCTCATTGGCTCTTTCTCCATTGGGTTAACCATCCTCTTCCACTATCGTTTTAGCTTAGGCACCATCTCTATAAGCTGCCCCAAAGTAACATCTCCCTTCTTGCTTGTCAGATCCTCCTTCAAGTCATAGCTTAATAGAGTAAACCAGCTGAGAGATGGATGGCAAGAAACGCATGAAGAAGCAGAGAACTTTAGAAAAACCACATATAGATATTTCCTCAGTCTCTTTCGTTGAGATGGAAACACAGCCAACAGAAGGGCTAGGTGGCAAAGAAGACTTTTGAATACCATTAGCAGAAGAAGATAAAGTGCCAATGGTCCAGCTATTAAAAGCTAAGGAAGATGCACTTAAGTAAAAGATTACAAAAGACACAGATGAGTAGTGGAAAGCAGCGATGGATTGGGAGTTGAGAGTTCTTCACTCTGTCAATGTTACTCAACTCACTCCCAATCAAATCAATGCACAATGGCATCAGAAATCCCTGCCATATCCCTTGATAAAGGTGGAGTTGGTCAAGAAAGACTTTATAAAGACATGGAAGTAGAAGGCATAGATGAAGACCACCCCAAATGGAGGAAGAGCTGGCTGAACAAGAATCCAAGATACCTGATTCTGTTCACAAGAGCACTTGCGGCACTTCAAAAGGATCCAACTTTTTGTTCTGTACCAAGAGTAAGGACATGGTAGGCACATGAGACAATAACAAAGAAGCGGCCAACATGGTTGAATTACCCAAGATTTCCAACTCCAAAAAAGGGATCTACGATAGAAGAATACATGGTGAAAATCCTAACAGGCGCCATGTCATTCTTCAAAATTCTACCTGATCTATCATGTGCGATGCTTTATAAAATTTTCCAAATTCTCCTCACCTGCATTGAAATCTTTAATGAGCCAGAGCAAGCAGAAGCCCCAAGGATTTGTTTAAGGAGCAGAGCAAGCGGTCAACCTTCCGAAGAAGTCCTCTATGGATTCTACACTTGATGCATATTCTTACCTTCTGACAATATGTTAGCATTTGAGGAAGCATCTACACAGGGTTCTTCACTTGGCGAATGAAGATTTTTGGGCCAGTGATGAGCAACCTGACTTCAAGATTTGTAGGCTACTCCGTAGTTGAGTTTAAAAACAGAGTCACTATGCAGTTTTTGCAAGTGCCAGACAAAGAGAGAAAGATCAGATACGAAAAGGATCTACATGCACTTACAAATCGCCTCGCCAACCGTCAACCCGAAGACTATTTTAGCCCATAAGCTGTGTCAAGGGACAACACAGGTGAGGAGGGGGGAATGTTAGCAGCAAGCTAACTTGGATACCATTTTTCGGAGCTCTCATTGTAAAAACACTTATTATTTTGATAAATTGGGAATATTGTAACTCTTATTTCCGGATAAAATTTGTAATTCATGATCCGCACCTACAAGATTCCAGATTGTATCAATCTTTCATTACCCATCTTTAGTTAGAGCTCCCAAATTATTAGTTTTGACCACCAAAAACCTTGGCCAAGGTATAAAAGCAAATTTTTGTAAGTTATTTTTCAGTTTTGGCTAATGAAATACACAGTGTGTGCTAACTACGCTCGCTTCTCTCCTTCTCGTGCTTCATACTCCCTCCCCGGTTGTCACATTGCAATGGTGTTTGTTGCATTGCAACCGCAGGTAAGAGCTCTACGCATTGACGTAAGCATTTCACAATATTTCGTAGCTTTTGGCATCGCCGACCAACGGCCTAATTTTATCATAAGTAGAAATTTACACTTCAAAGTTAAAAACTAAGCATAGGCGGGGTATTGGGGCATCATTGCTAAGCATTTAGATGCATTCTGGGTCAAAAACAACTATGTCAAAAATCCACTACTATTAATAATCGTGATTTTTTCACTTGACCTTAAGTGGTATTTGAGACCATAAGCATGTGTGCTTAGGTCTTATAAACTTTTTCTAGAAGTTTCATTACGTTTGGATGTCATTTGATGGTATAACAGATGTGATTTGTTTACCGATGAGCGATTGGCTTTTGGTGATTTCTGTCATTTGAGTGTAGTTGAGTTAGATGCAAGTTATTTGTTGTTTTCTGAGATATTGACAACCTCTTGTAGCCTCTATGCACTAGTCGAGTCGCTTCGTCCCATGGATTGACAATTTAATCGTGGTTCTCGTTGAATCTGCAATAAGATAGGAGTGAGGTTAGACACCTGTCCCACACAAAACATCAAAAATGTCTTGATGAGTAGGCTACAAACATCATAGTCTATAAACTCACCAAAGAGCAAGTCCAAAAGTGGAGGAACATGGATCACGATCCATGTACCCCTGAGAAATTTTTGGACAAAAATGTTTCCAGTCTATAGCAGAGACTTGTGAACAAAAGTCCCCAAAGAAATTTTGTCAAAAAAGTTCAAAAAGTGGGTGAAAACAGCAAAAAACAATTCAAGGTGAAAGTCCTTAAACAAGTCCAAATCATACAAAAATCATACAGTAGGGATTAGTGAACCAATGGAAAGCTTTGTGCCAAGTTTTAGTACCTTTTGACACATAGGTACACGGATCGTGATCCATGTTCCTTTGTCACAGATTGATACCAAACTTGCACCATAGCTAGAGGACATCACAAGGAGTCTAGTGGTATTTTCAAAAGTGAATTTGGATATCAAAAACCAAACCCAAAGCCCTGAATTGCCAAGTACTCTGACAAAGTGACAAAACTGACCTAACTTTCAATCCAAAGGTCCATTTTCAGAAAAATTGATACCATAGGACGTACTAATCATGTTGAATCTGATGGTACTAAGAGAAGTCAATTTGGGCTCCAAACATGGATCGTGATCCATGTATCCATAGTGACAGGTTAACCTGAAACTTTCTAGATCATTAGTGCATACACAAGGAGACATATCTCCAAGTCCAGTTTTGGAAAAAAATGAGCAAATTTGGGTCAAAATACAACAAAACAGGTGACATACAAAAAATCGATGTGTAGACCTAGTGTTGGACATTTGACCTGTCAAAACAAGTCCAAAATCCAAAAAGATTTGAGATTTAGCTTGTGGACATAGAGTGCAACAAGCTGCCAAGAGATCAAGTCCAGATGTGGTTGAACATGGATCGCGATCCATGTACCTCAACCTCAGAATTTGATGAAAATTGGTACAAAGCCTGCATATGACCTTGTCTACATACTGTCGAGATAAAAAATTGAGAGAGGAACATGGATCATGATCCATGTACCTCAGCATAGTGGGGGTATCTGAATTGATGATCTTGTAGACATACTTGAGAACATCCCAAATATGAAAAATCATCCACCACCAGGGTTCTCTACTCCACTCAGAGACATAAACGCTGCAATGTCGATAATAGGGGGATTGGGAGAATACATAGAGGAGAGGCATCCTTTGATCAACAAACCGAACGTGAGATTCATTAGAACCAATGAGTCCATGCGAGTTCTTACGGATTACACTTATGAGGGTTTATATAGATTCACAAACGGGGATCCATGTATCCTTTACAAGTGTGTAGAGCCCTATGCTAGAGAATTACCACCCATAAAAATCTCTACGCGTTCACGTATACAAATGCATACATAGTGCAAGTTTTGATGGTAGATAAGTATGGATGTGAGTACAAATTTTAGATCCAATTGAATTAGAATGATACACATACAAGGGTACTCCAGTCTCTACGTACTTTCAGCCAATAACAATGCCAAGGTACACATCATAGAGGATTCCACCGGGATTTTCTCCAAGACGAGAGGTCAGAGCTACAGATGTCTTTCCACAAGACCACAAATTGGTTAGATTGGTGACTAAACCACAACAATTAAGACCATATCAAGTGGCTCAATGTGTCAAGACAAAGTACAGTGGGTCAAGGGATCCATATGCTCATGTCAATGCATCGAGAGATGTCCTGTGAGAGAGCTAACACTAGATGAGAGATTATCAGTTCTCTTCATAGAGGGCTTGAGTAATGAAACTCTAAAAAAGGACCTACATTTGAAAGGAGTGTAATGTTTGAGCAAGTCACTAGAGAAGCTCTTTATCTAGTTGACAATTCTAAGGCCTATGGAGAGGTGAGTGAAGATACAGTCAACGCAATCACTAGTAGTGCCTCATCTCCATAGAGATAAGCAACAACAAAGAGAGATGCTAAAACTCCTTGGGAACCAATCATTGATCAAGTGGTTGAGGGTGTGATTAGAAGAATAAACCAAGTCTACAAATAGAACCTAAATGTTAACAGCATCAATTGAAGAGATGTAATACTTGTGGAGGGGATCATCCCACCCCATGGTGTAGCACTAAGCCAAAGCCACAACGTGTGCTAGTGCAACAACCATCTCTTCTGAATGATGGTAGAGTAGTAGATAGCTACACTCAACCAGTATATGTGCCACAACCCACGAGAAATCAATACTCGGTGGACACAAATACGTTCATGTTCATAGCTAATCAAGAGTATGGTTCAAAGGCCATCTTCACCACGCAAGAACAAACATCGGTTGGATCACCAACTATGAAACAAGAAGGTCCATGCTATGAATGTGGAGGTGACCATTGGACACAAAGTTGTCCAAACAATGGTCCACAAATAGAATTATTTGTATTCTGTGAACATTGTGGAAGAGACCATCTACGCCAACACTGTGCTAAAAAACAAGACTACAAAGGGAAAGCAAATATGAATGTTGTAGGCGTGATGCTTTCTTCAAGCGGATGCAAGGTAGAACCCACCATTCCTTTGAACGTGATGACTCGAGTTCAAGCCCAAAAAGCTGCTAAAGACACAATCATTGAGAAGGAAGCCACATTGCCTGTTCAAACAAAAATCGAGAACATATCAGTGAGAGAACAGGAAGAAAATCGTGGAAAGCCAAAAGGAACAAAATGAAAGCAAAAAGACTATAGGAGAAAGGTGCTTTGGAAACTGAACTAAACCATTAGGAAGAGGATGGCGTGTAGGAGCCTCTTTATTTGCCATGAGCTTATGGAGGTGATTAACAATTTGACGAAAAGGTGCATGCCATGTGTGCAAGAATGGTGGGTGTGTAAGAGATGTGTAAAAGTGGTCAAAGGATGCACTTTTCTCCCCAAAAAAGGAGGTGGACAATTTTATGATCTTCGGCCTTCCATAACTCCCACATATGATCTCCGATTTGAGCGGAGATCATAGGTCTGCAATTTACGCATTGAGCTCTTTCCATAGATATGCTAACTGATATGGTTTTACCCGCTAGATTTTAAATTCCATTTTGGGGGAAAACTTTGAATTTAAATAAACTAGCCGTTTTGCATGTTTGATTTCAAAAGTTGTCCTTCGATTACTTTCTTAATACTAAAGGTTTGACTTCCTTAAACTGCCAAATAAAGAGGCCCTCCTAGACCCCATTCTCTTCCTAATGCAAAACAAAAGAACGGCATAAACACGAGCAATAAAGCAAAAAAACCGCAAAGGGACCTAAAGAGTCAAAGGCTAACTCGGGAGGTTCAGTCTTGGTCGACAAAGTCTTTGAACCTTTAGATGCAATCAATGCATCTTTAAAAATTGGACTAGACAATACATTAAATAGATTCCTACAAGCCACAAACACTTGAGTCTAGTTTAGGTGTATCTCAATCATCCACTATTTGTTGAATGTCTGGACTAGAATTTGTGCACCACCACTAGCTAACACACCTCTGGATTCATGTGACATGACAGGAGAGCAAAATACATTTATAATGAAAAATACAAAGTATACAAAATAAATAGATGAAATAAAGAATCTTTATAGATGTAAGATAATCATTAGAAGAAGAGCATAACTCGTTTCATAACTTCCCAACCACCCCCAAGCTATCTCAATATCAATATCAATCTTGTGTACAATCTCAATCTCAATCACAATCACACCCTCAATCTCAATCACAATCTTAATCTTTGGATGGCAACAACGATCATAATCTGAATCGTAACACGATCACAATCTCAATATCATGACACCTTGCATAGATCTCGTTTCACTTTGTAGAGTGGATATCACATTGGTTTTTGCAATGTCTACAAACTAGACAAAAGAACATGCTCGTGCAACCAATTCAGTATGGTAATCAAATTAGAAACATAATTTTGTATCGTCATGAAAGAGTACAATCGCTTCTTGATTGAATCAAACAAAAGAGACGTTACATGTGTATATATGTTTGTAAGCTAGCATGTTGTTGCTTTCAAGCTACCCTACTGCTGCTGGAAATTTGTTTGCACCATAACTCTGTCATACAAACTTGGAATATAGACTTCCAGGTACTAAAAACGATGGGAACAAGTCTGGTCTACAAGCTATTGAGAGAAAATTATGAAAAACCTCTTGTTTTGGTAAAAAACCGACATTTTAGATCGCGACTCACAAAAACCCTATTTTTGGGTCTCGACTACTTTTTCAACTTATTTTAAGGTTACCCATGTATTTTGAGTTAAAACACATGAAAATAAAACATTGATATTGATAAAAACATTGATATTGAAAATAAAACATTGATATTGATAAAAACATCAATTCTAACTACATTTTTTACTCTATTGTTTATGGTCAAACTATCCTTTATTCACTAATCTTTATTGAATATGACTTTAATATATTATTTTAAAAAGAAGATAGTATATTTTTCCTTTAAACATCTTCAATTTATTTTCATAATATTAATACTCTCTACCTAATGAACTACTCAATAATCTTTTAAACTCTATTATGGCATAATACATTCTTTTTTACTCTAAAAAATTCCATGAATAAGTCATATTACAGTATTGAGATTGAGAGTGTGATTGTGATTGAGATTGAGATATTCGGGGGTGGTCAAAAGGTTATGAAACGAGCTATGCTCTTCTTGTAATGATTACCTTACATCCATATAGATCTTTATTTCATCTATTTATTTTGCATACTCTGTATTTTTCATTATCAATGTATTTCGCCCTCTTGTGTCATGTCACAATTCATGCGAAAATATTGATGTTGATGGAGATGCCTTCATAGATATCGATGCTCCAGTAGGGTGTATATTATTCTAACTCACTAATGGTAAACATTGATTACTTATTAGTTGTCTCTCTTCATTTCTAATAGAAGTCTCTAGCTTCATGAATATTTATGGAGACACACCCTTAATTGTACCCTTTCTTTTACTGGCTAGAGCTGCCTCCACCTTCTTGGCATATTCAATAAATCTTTCATAGATTTCTCTTGGTGGATGCTTACAAGATGCAACATTGCAAGGCACTTTAAATAAATATTATTTTATTCTACTTTCATTTCCATTAAAGACATACGCACAAGACCTACATCTTAAGAGTGACGTTGTTTTTCCCGGAACCACCTCTTCTATGTAACTCCACATGTTCTTTCACCATGATGGACAAGAACAATAAATTACCTATAATCATAAATATATTTTTTTGTCAATGATTTTGACTATCCAACCTATTCATCTTGCTAGCCTTTTCCTTTGATGACAAGCACAAGAAAATCCATAACTAAAGTGATTATAGGGTCCTTACTAGCCTTTTCTTTGATTTTCTCTTGTCCATGCCTTGGAGCACAAGCAAATCTAGAACGATGTCCCAAGCTATGATTTTGTTGCTTATACAACCCATGCCCAATTCTATGAGTTCATCCTCATCCTTTGTTCTATAGTCTCAAATGATGAGCCCTTTGAGGAACCTAAAATGTGAAAGTAAAAGTTCTTGACGCTCCATAGAGGTGTTTTAGAAAATTCAATGACAACCACAACATGTTGGATCTCTAAAACACAATCAAATATTCGAACATGTGCTTCTCCATTTAATTGAGAAAGCTTTGAAAGGCCTTTGCATGCAAGTTGGATGTGGCCTACATGTTGATAGATCCCTCAACTCTCAACAAATCATTTGCTTGACCTACAAGGCTAAACCTTTTGAGATGTGTGAGGCGTACATCGCACAACGTCATTTCCATGTGTTCATGTGTTAGCGGGTACGCCGCAACGGACAACGGAGCACAGCGAGAACACAGACCAACAAACTGTCAATCCGAGGATGTAGCTGACCCGACTAGGGCCTGGAGGCAATCTCTGGGTTGTCAACCCTGAGCTAGACACTAATAACACTCTACAGTCACTAATCCTACCACAACACTACCATAAAGCAAAGAAACAGACAACGCATCCTACGAAACACTACAAGTTCGAAACAGTCTCAAATCATATCGGAATGACTCGAAATCGGAGGGCAAGACTCACAAGGACATATCCTATATGGCCAAACACCTAAACCCTGAAAACCATAACTGTAAGACCTCTAATCGCTATCGCGATAGACTCAAAACAATAATTTCCAAAGTGTCCAGAAGTGATCTACAAAGACATCAACACGAAGAGCTTCTTGCTCTGATTCTAACGACTACTTGATCATTCAGATCGGATGTTGTTTGAGGTACTTACGGCCAAATATAGCTCGTAGCAGGCAGGCTCGCGATGTGGTCCTCGGCTTGCATTGCTTGTGTCGATGCGGAGATCTCCTCAATGCTAACACGCTCCTACTCTCATATCTACAATGTGATTAGTGTGCGCGACGGTGTGTGTGCATGAAGCTCACTACTGTGTGCTGCAGAACCCACGACTGTATATTATTTGAGATAACATAATGTGTCCTTTACAAAGCCTTAGGTTTTAGCTTATATACCAAGCCTTCAAACCTAATGTCTAGCCAAATGACCTGAATTGTCCCTAGTCTTCTACAGAGCTTAATTACAAGAAACTGAGTTGACTTTACTCATTATACAAGCATCTGTGGCCAAAATACAAGTGCCGACTTAAAATGCGAGGTTCCCGTAAACATTACAAAAGTGGACGTAATGGCTCAGAATAATAATAACGGGATATTTGATGACGTCCATGAACTCGTATCTTCATGTTGCAGCATCCATCTTCATCTTCATTACTTCATCACCATCTTCATGTGGAATCTTTATAGAATCTTTGAGGAATCTTTAATGGAATCTTTATGGAAACGTTGTTGAAAGGGCGTTCTTTCAACACTCTCCCCCTCCGAATTCTTGTCGTCCCCGACAAGACCCTATGTCTTTGTTGGCCTTGACGAGTTCTGGATGTCTTGGTGTTGGTAGAAGTTGTTGTGGCAGCCTCTTCTGCAGTTGGTTGCTTTGCGTGATGTTAAAGCTGCCTTGAAGTTGTACCTGTAGTGTATCTGAAGCCTGGAACTCTCCCCCTCCGATTGGTTGTTGTATCTTGAATTGCATGAGGTTGTATCGACTTGTTGGTGCAGCAGTTCTCTGTCATTGTAGCTCGAGTTTGCTTTTCATGTGGTTGTTATCTGGAAGTCGTACTTGTAAGTTGACTTGAAGCTTTGTCAAGCTGTTATTTGGCCTCTCCCTTTTGACTTGTCAGTAGATTTGCAATTAGTAGTGTGGGGATATCATGGTTCTTCTTGTTTTTGTTGTTATAAAAAATAAAAAGGTAAAAGTAAAATGTAGCGTATATACAAAATGAAGGTCTTGGATACCTGGATAAGACTAAAGGGAAAAACCGAGTGGGAAAAAATGTCTTTAGTCATAATTAAATGCGAGGCTATACGTACTTAGGTTCTGATGTTATAGAGTTATGCTGAGTTAAAGTACATATGGCTATATGGCTACTAGTATGGGCTTGATATACATGGATAAGTGTTAGTAGCTTGAAGTCAGAGTCATTGTTGTTGAACAAAGGCTCATAAAACCTGTTTCCGCTTGGTCATCATCATTTGTTTGTGTAAGTGCATGGGTGGAATAAAAAAGAGTGCCTAATGCATATGTCCAATGATGGGACATCTATATGCTTGCACGGAGTTATGCATGTTAAACAAGATGTGGTGCGAGATAAGAGTATTGATGGGTTCTTCATGGAGTTAGTGTAGCTAGCAAAACATATAGCCTGAGTGCTTCAAAAGCTTTCACTACTCACAAGAATGGTTTTCGTTGTCGAGGTTTCTCCACTCTTACTCCCTGTGTCAAGTACGTGAGTGTTTTTGTTTTGGACTACTCCGCCTTCTCCACCTTATATATTATATGGACTTTGACTCTTATGCTCACCTCTTCCAGCATGAGTGACATGACTTTATGTATGCTCAAATCTGTAGCTTGAGCTTATACCTATTAGCTAGACTCATAGACCACAGAAAAATATTAACTTGAATCTTGGGTTTGACACTTCGCTCATTTAGTGGCTTAGCTACCCGACTCTAGACTCTTGTGCCATGTAAGTTTAATGGCGACTTGGACTTACCTGATCGCGTCCTGAAATCCAATTCCATATGCTTTTGATGTTTAGGCCTTTCTCGTTAGTTTCTGTTTGAGATGACATGTTGTCCAATACATTGGCATATATCTGCTCTTCATTCCTTGGTAGCAAATTGTGGTCGCTTAATGAGGCAAGTATTGATGTTGAAGCAATGGTTGATGAAGTCTTCTTCTTCCAGATAGTGTTCTTCAAAACTCTGACCTCCGCATTTACCGTTGCTTTCTTTTTGTTGTTAAGAGGCTGTAAAGGAGTTGTGTATCTTTCTTGTTGTTGAGCCTCAATCGTGAATTTTGGAACCCACATTGTTCTTGGGCCTGGTGTGATTTCCTTTTCCACTTGCCTTGTTTCTTCTTTGACTTGATGGTACCTTGTCTTTAATTTCCAAATATGGTTGTTACTTTTATAAAAGCCGTGCTCTTGTAGTAATTGAGGGATCCATCTATAGGTTGTAGTACTCTTGGGTGTAGCGGGTGGCTGCTCTTCAT